>NC_135250.1:5000000-7500000 GCF_964204865.1 Styela clava | reverse complement strand
CATTTATTTGAGTTGCACTAATGAGAAAGCTACCCAATAAGATTTTCGGGCGAGGCAACTTTGGGTTGCGACCCACACGTTGGGAAATACAGGTTCAATTTGATTAGTTTAGCAACAATTTACTGCCAATAGCCAAACAATGGAAGAGAGAATTACAATGTCGTTGTTGTCAACAGCCAGGGATGGATTTAGACAATATGTTTTTTTAATTTGATTAGAATGCGAAATTTTAGTTATGTTATGCAAAATACGTTTGCTTATGACGCAATATTAGTCACGGGTTTATGAGCGTGGATCAATTTGGACAATCTAAACAAATTCATTTATTCGGCCGTATTTAATACTTTTTTAACTTTTAAACGAGAAAATCAACCCGATTAATAAAAACTTTTTTTCCTTTGATTAAGTTAAAAACCGAGTCAGTTCTGGAACCCACCTTGTTGATAATCCAGCATTGATGTTTTTCTTGCCCAATGGTAACCTAATTCCGGCCCTGTAATCCAGCACATTCCTCGTGTTATGAACAATCAGCCGTTTTGGGGGCATAATGACATCTTAGATTGCAAGCTCTTGTACGTATTCATGTACAACGGGCGGATGAACTTAGAATTTGTGTTCATTTTCATTCACAATCACCATGTACAGACTTAGCGCTAAATGATGCCTATATCAAATCAATTTACTACATTTACTTCACACTTAGGCCTATGCTAAGTAATGTCTCATATTTCAATCAATGTTCCTTGTGCAGTTTCTGTAAGTCCCTTAAATGAATGTATATGTTGCTATGTATATTTGGGGCTGGCTGTATACGCATATGACTTTGGTTGCATATGAATGGCGCGTTATCAACCCTATGCAAATTTCGTGCTAAATTAGTTTTGTGTTTCGCCAATATTCGTTGATGTAGTCGATGCTGCAAAAATGGAATCTTTTCATCAAAACATCAATTGAGCATTATACATAAAGTGCATGTATATGAACTGGATTGGCTGTGTTTGTACATCACTTAAATGGATGTTTTACGTATTACGTCGGCTGAATATGCATATGACTCTGGTTGTGTATGTATTGCGCGTTCACAAACCCTATAGTGATGAACGAGTTTTGTGGTGAAACTCTTTTTGATTTATCCATATCGATTCAAGTACTTTTATGAGTAGAAACCGTATTTCTCTCAACCCCGTTTAACTATTTTTAGCCGCAACATTTTGAAAAGAAATTCCTTGTTTTGTCATCTCGATAATTTCCCAGAATAAATCAAAACAAAGTTTCCATGATTTATGGTAAAACCTGCTACTGCCTTTGACCCCTAGAGTCTATGGAATTTTTAATAATAATTGCGTGTTAATATTTTTTATTCAATATAGGTGTTAGGTTGTTTAAAAGTATGCTTTTTCAATTAGTAAAAATGCAAGTAACAGAATAGGGAATCAATCCACAAAAAAAAAATTAAAATTACAATGACTTACCGTCCAATATTTGTCATGAGAATTTCAGAGTGTTTACAATGAAAATGACTTGCACGAAGACTATAACACCGGAAAGGCCATTATCAATATATATAAGTTGCATCAGAGTAATTTATTTATTACATTTTAGAATTGTATTCAATATTGGCATTGTATACTTAAGATAAGAAACATAACATGATAATTTATACCGTTCACATTTAAAAAAGTAAAATAACAGAAAAATTGATAAATCTTTAATTGAAACTAAGCTACAGATGTAGAGTATCCATTGCAGCTTATATAGCTCACAGATGGGTCGCGACTTTGTAATCATTTTTGTTTTAAGATCAGCAGTTCAGAGTTCCCTTACAATGAAAGGACCGATGTACATCAGTAAATTTTTTCATCAAAATCCGTACCATTCTTGTTAGTTTCAAGCTACGTCATTATTTTTACACAAAACGAAGTAAGGAAACAGATTGTTCCTCCAATCGGAAAAACAAAATAAGGCACAAAGCATGTTAATAAAAACGTTAATGCAATAAGGGGTAAAATTGTCAAAATGAAGTAAAGCAATAACAGTAGCTATATCAGTTGACATTGCAACAACTGTGACCACCACTGATCTTTTCATCAGTTGTAGTAGATGATCAGGGGGGCCCTGGCTGTCCGGTACATGCTGCAACAAACGATGGTGCTTGATTAATGGGATTAAGAAGAGAGCTAGCACTGCGAGTTGAGTTTCTACTTGCACCGCTCCGACGATTTTGATGCTTGTGGTATAGGCCGGCCAAATCAGCTTTATTTCCATGTAACCCGTGAATGCTGCCAACGCAATATTTGATATTACGATGAAACAACCCTGGAAATAACTGAAGTATCGTAGACATTTAGATGAAAGTGATTTCAAAGCTGGTACGGTGTGGAACATAGTTTGTCGGAGCCATAATACAAGGTATATGAACATGATAAAACATATGTATAATAAAAAGTCCGTGTCCAAAAATATTTTAAACTTTGTATACGTGGTTGTTGTGAAATCGTATCCCTGTAATTTGAAAAGATTTGCATAATATTCCAATGCCATGAAGCAAAGAAGAATAGTAACAGCGATTAGTCCTGATATGATCAGCATAACCTCCATGGTGGCTGGCAAATTGTCATTCGAAAGAAAATCTTTCATTTTCCGAATTCGAATTTTGTAAAATCGTTTTTTTAAGAATATCAATATTTGACCTATCGTTATGTAAATCAATAAAGTTGTCATGAAAACGGTTATCCAAAATATGACAATGTCCTTCTTTTCGCGGTGTTCGAAAAATCCAATGTCCGACGGAAATGTTGTGTTTGGCGTTGCAGTGGACATAATGCATCAGCTTGAAGCAAGAGCTCAAATGTCTTTTCTTTGTAATTACTTACTGGCGATAACTTATTTAGAATTTTATTCAACTATATATAATCTGTACATAATGAGGTTCAATTAACTTGAAATTAGTCCACTTAAAATAGTCCTCAGTAGAATACACAAGGAAGCAAAACAATAAAAATGAGGGAATGATACTTGCGCATTGTCAGCCTTGTTTTGGTTGAAGTACCTAATTCCTAATGATCCACCTATCTTTATACCCTGATTAGGTATTTCCCGACATTTTCATTGCTAACCAGCTGCGCATATGTTGATACTATAAAAGCATCTGACTCAACGATCATGGTTATCTCCCATCGCTTTGCTAAACGATGCATAAAATACTGATACGAATTTAATTAGTCAGGAATTTAAGAGCAAGCGAACTATCTAGGGGTTAGGGGTAGTGAGTAGTGGTATCATTTCAGTAACTGCTGACGAATAGTTTACGTGACTGACTTGGGTTTATATTTTAGTTGGGTTTGGCAACAGGTAACAGAAGACGCTTTATCTCCTGTCTTAACAAATAACGTACACTACAACCTTGCGTTTTCCCCATGAGACTCATACTGACAGCTCACACTCGACAGCAACTGTTTGATGCGCTTTTATATCTATAAGTAACCTCGCGTCATCAGGCAGTAGAATTACCTGATTTCCTGTTTGTGCATGTGGTAGGTACATTTGTATGTTTTATTTTGTCAAGTCCTTGCATAGCTTGAAGAGATATTAACTATGATTGAACCTTAAAAGAACATATATAAAATTCTATTACTCAGCACGAAATACACACGTGAGTTAGGGTGTTTGATTACGCCTTACGGCTGCCTTGGAATATAATCTTATTTTTGTAATGTGACTGTTAGTCAAATTGCAAACCTATTCAAAGTAACATGACGTCAGAAGTAGGGTTCATCATTAGTATAAAGTTACCCAAATTTGCATTTCTGGTACAAACTTGGCTAAATTTGCAGAAGGGTATAATTCCATGTTCCATGAAAATTTCACGTTACTAAAATACTAATACGGTATTGGTATTATATTAATTATTATATTATAGTTTTGATATACAATAATTTATGGATGTCAATTTTATGGTCATCCTGAATATTCATTATCTTGTCTTCGTTTAATTTCTCAGGAATTTTTAAATATATATATTATACTGTAAAATCTTCTTAATATGCACTTGATAGATCAACTTGTCACTTCCTAAATATACCTTACTTGGATTATTACTTTTATTCACATTTTTTACATAAAGGGCATGTCATCGAGGCATGTATGTAACGTTATACAATAAATATACAGCTATAAATCTAAATCGATTCAAATTTCAACCTTACTTGAATTGCCGATAAAAGTATAACGTGAGGGCAGCCCCATATATGGCCTGAGCAAAATATTTTATGAAGTTCCAAAACATGGCGGTAATAATAGCGAGGTGAAGTCAATCTTGGAAAACTGTAATTCCTCGTTATAGTTATGGCAGAAGTTGAGAGTAATTCTGGACACTCGATTGAGTTATTCGGAATAGTGGTACATTTCACCTGATGCTCCACAGCATGTTATCTACGCTCTTGCTTTTGAACTGAAAACCAAATCATTTTTCCTCAAATATTTAAAATCCGTACGAATCGCTAGGTTCTTTTACCCCTGCGTAAACAAACATACGAATTTCATGAAAACAGATGGAAAATTAATAATAAGTATACAATAGTTTAATTTCTACTGCTTGTTAATACCCTTGGTTTTGCTTGGCAAATACAAATTCAGTTTGTTTTTTGATTGTGCAAACCTTATTGTAACATTTCACTAGAAAGACGTCGAGCTTTGATAAACATTTTTTATATTTGCAAATATTGACCTTCAGAGACGGTGAACTACGCTTCTGGGAAATTTTATTAGATTATAATCGATTTTTTTTTATACTAACGACATTTAATTTTTGGTACTTGAAGGTGGAAGAAGAAAATCCCAGAACGCTAGGTCTAGTGGTCCCCATATTTTGACCCAAAACATTGCTGTTTTATTTTAATTCATGAAAACACTTTTTGTGAAATTTCAGAGTACTGTATTCCGCCACGCTTGTCCATCGATCTTTTCAGCAAACTTGATTCTCAGCTAAAATATTAGAGTATCAGTCCGCGACCTTCGTGTGTATCTTCGATCAATGGTCTATGTTTATATATATCTCATGTGAAAATCAATCTGGTTATCGAGTCTGTCGCTCGCATCCAACGAATTAAACAAATAAAGCAAATGAAGAGAAGCAGAAATCAAATAATATTGACATAAAATACAGCACATTAAAGCTCAGTCAATGAATCGAAAGAGAATGACAACCTGTGGAACGGGTATCGAACATATGTTAACGTGAATTTAATGTGTTTGTGTGGAATCTATTCACAATTTAGTGTTGTAAAGCATGTAATTGCACTTCATCAAGGGCTGGCAGAACTACCCATGCCACTCGAAGTCATTATATAGAATAGTAGCCACTAGCAGCGCTCCTGTGCCTTTTCAACTAAATTCATATAAAACATAATTCAACGCAAACATTCCAAGAATTTTGAAGTTAAATATCGTTCTATCCGTGATAAAAATTTGCGATAGTTCTTTTATCAGTGTTATATTTTGACAAAATAAAGTTGAAATTTTTGTCGATACTTGTGACGCTTAAATATATTCTGTATTGTTTCCTGGTAAACATAAACAATGATAATACGTATAATCTTAAAATAAAACTGTTGTTTTTGTCGTCAAATTAAATTTGAACAATAGAAAAAATCAAAATATTTATTTTGGGTTGATTAAGATTGAACGTTATTACACACGATTAGTTGAGATTTTGTAAAGTTATGAAACAACTGGTACCAGGCGATAGCGTGTGAGAGAATGTCAAAAGTTAAACCTTCGAAGATAAAATATGAATATTTATTAGTGGAGCGCTGAGCGATCGTTTAGTTTGTTTTTATTCATGTTTATGCGAACAATCAATTTTCAATGGATGATGAAATTAAGTGTTGCGGTTATTGCTGGTATTAAATTTTCTTATATCATTATATGAAAACGATTAAAATCAAGAGAACGAAGCCCAAATATATGAACTTAAAAACCAAAACATAGTAGTGCGGGTATGCAATCTGACACAGTAGACTACCGGTACCGCAGTCTTGACGACTTTTGCTGAGAACAAGAACGCTGATATGCGGTAGCGGCACCGCTACAAATAAATTTGATTTTCAAGTTTGTTGACGTCACCACACAAACCGTCAGATAGAATAACAAATTTCACAGAGCCCACAGAAAATTTTGAAATAAATAAAAGTAATAGCCTTACAATCTTCAACCACTGAAAATTTCAAAGCAATTGGTCCAGAGTAGTCAATGAGAAAAGTACCAAAACAGGTATTCAGGTGGTTTTCACTCAGTGTTATATCAACGACTTTTTCCTGCATTTAACCATGCCTCCTTGTGGTACGATATTTGTTATGACAAAGTTTCAAAATTTCACACCTGAAACTTTAAATTTGGTTATAAAAATCATAAGAATGTGATGACTCAAGATGATTAAAACCCAATATAAATATTATTCATTAAAAGTCGCAACGTCGACACCAGATTTTGTCCATAATTTTAAAAATTTCTACCCGACATTTTGTAATAGTTGTCCCTAACAACGGTATTTTATTCTATTTCATTCAGTCAGTAGATTTGTTGGCAAGACTATGCTAAAAAAAAAATTGTTAGTCACACTTTGCTGCGTACATTTGTGGACTTGACTGAATGGTGTTCAACAATATTCATTGCCTGAAAAAGGAATAGACTCAACATAGGTTGATGGATACGAAGTGGACATAAAAATAATTTTTCAAATTGCCATATTAAACAGTAATCAATGATTTATTTTTTCACTATACTAAAAATACACTTTGTATAATCAATATATATAATGAAGAAACGTAAAATGGCTTTTCAAGGTGACGGGAGACGCAAAAAGTCAAGACTGGTTATTGAAAAAAAGGCTGTTCTCCGATTTTAAATTTTCCAGTACCTAAAAATGGAAGATTACTATTACTTTTTTTGTCAACTCGATATGTTAATTAGTTTACCACCATGTTCATATATTTGAGCTTTGCTCCGAAATCACCACCGTCTGTGATTAATAGAAAAAAAGCTTCAAATTATACTTTAGTTTCGAGCAAATAGTATGGACATTACTAAAAAATGGAAACATGCCGACACCGTTACTGTTCACCTTACTGATTATTCCTATTAAAATAAAATATGTAATAAAAAAATTATATTTTGTAAGATATTTTGTACCATTTACCCTAGGCTTTACCTGCAACGAAGGAAGCCGGATTTTCAGGTTATTAATACGTTTATTACGTATTTAATTTCCATCTTATACAGCATAGATTATATGAGTAATTTCTTATGCACTTGTAATAAAGTAATTAATTCTTGAGAGAACGTGTTGTGATATTCAACACCAGGCCATTATGGTATCTCTATCTTTGATCTCTAACCATTACGTTTTGACATTTTGGTAAGTTTTTAATTATTTCTGTATTTGGGTAATTTTGGTTCCACCAGAATGGTTATATACACTGCTTGAAAATCTGTAATAATAAAGAGCCATTTGAATGTAATTGAAAATTTAGAAACATAGATAAATTTCTGGTACCCCCGAAGTATGTGAACCAAGGTGGCGGACACAGGGACGTGGTTTGTGTTTGTTGGGGTTAGGCCATAATTTTATTCCAATTTTACTTATTTTAGTTCTATTACGAGTTCGGGGACTAGCCAAGTGACTCCCGTAGTATTTGTACCTTCAGTATTGTAGTATTTCTACGTTTATTCTAAAGTCTACATATTAGGCACATGTTCTGGATTCCTAAATGGGTAAGTTACATTTTGTTGGATTTCTCGATATATTTAACGGGCATTTTGCCTATTTGCGTCACAAGTCAAGTATTGTTTGTTTGATATAAGTAAAATTTATAATATAAGTTTGTTTGATATAAGTAAAATTTAGCAATTAATCCTATCAAAAATTTGTAATAACATAAACACGATTAGCGAGATTTAGAGCAAACAAACTCAAAAATTGTCTAATATTAATATTTTGTCGTGAACTGTCAGAAACAAGTAGATCTCTCGTTAGATAACCAGTCTTGTGATACTAAAATGCTATCGTCAGGCAGGTAAACTCAATTACCACAATTTTCAGATTCTAATTTAATTCCTGTTGACTGCGATTCTAAATTAAAGTCAGTCATATTGACATGTCTATGGTTGATAAAAGTAAAAATAATTTTAATTTTGTGTGGGTGTGATATATAATGTTTTACAAAAAAATGAAATCACTAACCTAGAGACAAAGCTTTCATATGGGTAGTTGTTTTAATGTTGTTCTTGATAACCACAAATTGAATTCCTCTTCCATTGCTTGACCAACCGTTTTTAATGTTTTTTATAATGTTAGTTGAAAGTGAAAATGTCTCCCAAAAATCTATTACAGTACTATTATGTTTTAAAAGTATTCTCTCTCGTACGTCACCGGATCGGTTGAACACCACTCTCTCAAACCTCTCAGACGGAAGTCAAATAAATCAATCCACCTACTTACCAGAATGTTGGAGTACAATAGAGATCATGTCATAGGCACAATTTAAATCTCACCGTCTTAACCTTAAGATTTCCTGATATTTCACAAGTTTTTTTGCAAATCATTTCAAGACGCAGGTCAATTGTGGACATATATAAAACGGATTGACCCGATTTTGACCCAAAATTAAGAGATAATTTGTGAATCTGACCAAAAAAAATTTTATACAATGAAATAATCATCATCAAATTAGATCTTTATCTGCACTGTTAAAATGCTCATCAAAATTAACTGCATTTCTAGATCGTTGGAACCGCACACGTTAGAAAATTCATTTAATTTTAATCACGGCTAGTGATAAATGAATTATATAAATTTTTCATTGTACTATCATAAATTGAAAAGATGAAATTTTTCCAGTATCTTGATATCAATATTGAACAATTTATTCCGTTAAAATTGTGTTTTGTTTATGTTTAGAGATAAATATCTGTAAACGTTTAGGTTTCATCATTTTAAAATACCTTGAAATCAGCGTTTTTAGTGTTCTTTGTTGTTTGTTGAAGTTTCGTAACATAACGTCTGTGAAAGTTGCCACTACGTGAAAACAATGTCTTCCATTTTGTGTCCTAAAATTACCAAATCGTCCTGTTTTTCGCATATTATGCAGCGCGTATAGTGACACTCCGCCAGCCATATTTCGAGTCTTATTAAATTGTATGTTTTGAATTTAATCTAGTTTATAACAGTGAAACGTTTGATGGTTCATCTATGTTTCACACTTGATAAAGAACCCGTTATGTAGAAGTATCAATTGCTTTGTCTCATTGATTCGAATTGCCAGTACAAGTCATATGTTATATATATAGCACATCTTGACCAAACATTGACATTGAAAATGAAAACTTGGGCACGTATATACGACACGTCTGTTTGGGAACATAAATGTCTGATATCGTTTCTTTTGCGGCTGTGCTTGAGATTTAATCATAAATGTAGTATTCTTCGTAAAATTTGCAATACAATTATGTTGAAATCTCTCTCTTTTATTGTCAACGCGCCTTCCCCGTCTAACAGATTGGAGATATTATATTTTAAAAAAGCTCACGATTTTGACTAAAGAACACAAAGTTTCTTTACATAGGGATGTATCATCAAGTCGTGGAATTTGTTCCATATATGCAAATGTATTCCCCTCATCCTCAATTTAATAAAAAAGTACTAAGTGGGATATTTTGTAGAAGCGAATGTGTATAAAATCAGCTTCTTCTGAATAATTTCTACTTTCGCTCCTGGATATTGATTGAATGACTCGATGAATGAGTACTAAAATTTATAAGTAAATTGTAAACATCATCATTTAGTGTGCGATTAACCTCATGTTCCGGGTAATTTCCGATTTTTGCAAATACAGAAGCTGAACGCAAAAGTGGCTACTTGCTGTGGGGACTGGGGAGCCTTTTAAAGTAACAATGTGGAACAAGTCTTAAAAATATTTCATCGATCCCTGCTTTTAAAGTTCCCACCCTTAAGAAGGGTATAAAATTTTCGATATATATTTCACATACATTTCACTAACAAAAAGAATCCAAATAACATGATACGATTGCTTATGCTAATAGCAGAGTTAGAACGGGGATTTAGATTCGGATTCTAACTTGTTTTGCAGAAACATTTCAAAACCATGTCACGTTTTGTAACTTCAAACTTATCAAATACTATACAAAATATTTCGACGGTATATTGAATTGAAGTCTGAGGTTCCGGTACCGCCCCGTGTCTTAATCTAGGGGTGTGCAACCTTTAATACAGGAGGCCCGATAATAATATCTGGATGAAACCGTTGACCACACATTTATTTAACATAGACTTTCTAGTAGTTGCAGGCACAAATATTTTGGTACTTGGTCTCATGAAATGCGGTGTTCGCACAAGCTAGCTGTTAGGGCAATGTAACGTCAGATGCATAGATAATAAATTGGACCCAGACAACGCAAAGGGATTGGAATTACTGAATTAAAAACTCGTTTCGCGTTCCAAAACGGTCAGCCCTTGAGCATCTCTGGTGGCAGGGAAACGAAACATCAATCGGTCCGTTTTGTTGCAAAGCAAAACATAAAAATTTCTCCTTTATCTTTCAGAAATAGAATTACGTGATGAACTTTAACACTCTTTACAATTTTTCGCGTGCGAGTTCTATATAAAACCACTATAATTGTGACATTTGAAACAAAAAATCACTATAGAAATGGATTTTCGATAGGTAATCATTTTCTACCTATTTGTTCGCGGATTATAATTCAAATGCGATCTAATCGTGATAGGTTTTGATCACGTTTCTGCGCATTGTTTTTTGTTGCAAAAAATGTTTGTGCTTCTAGAATTCGTGTTTTGAACATTTCTTCTTCTCGTATATATAAACAGTAACAGGAAACGTCTAACCTTTTCTCAAAAAATAAATATGACTACATTAAAAATTGTACGACTCACATGATTTCCTGCCGGAGTTTTGATTAGTGACTTAAATTAGATTGTTTTTTTCAAATTTCACATTTAAAATGACTAATTCATTCCATGCGGGGTGAAGCACAAATAACGGTGCTTTGCAAGTGACGAATGCTAAGTTCAATAGCGATACATGTGCCACGAAAAGAGGAATCGTTTTGCGGAAATGATGTTGTTATTGTTTGGAGGATGGTTGTTTTTATAAAAAATCGTTTTTTTATCGCGACTACTACACCAATAAAATTTCGAATTTTCAAGACTGGAAGATGGAAAAGGTCTCCGCAAACGTATTCCTAGTTCTTTTCCGAATTTCTTCTGAGTTCTAGCGGGACTGCTATTTTACACCAAATTTTTCTTTTTTCTTGCAATTCATCACTTTTATAAGACATCATTTACACATCTTCACGTGGTGTCTGGTACAATTATTTTAGCTTTGGTTGGAATTTTGTTGACATTGCGGTAGTCATTTGAACTTCGTTTCCATGTATTTGAGCATTGCTTTCTCGTTTCAAACAGACTGCAAATAGATAGTAAGCTACACGATTTTATTGGGTTACCAATTCATCTCTTGTTCTGGTTCGCCAAATGATCGGCGATAAATAAAGATATATTTAGGATACTTAGGTTAACTCTGTCATTGACGAGTTCTAATAAGCAGTGTCTCTTGATGGAAGTAGTAATTTTAAAGCCTAGCGATGGTTAATAATCAGGAATTTCTACTCTTTGCTGACGTCAAAAAGAGAGTTCACTTGGCTAAATTATAACAAAATGTTATTTGGTATATAAAACTGAAATGCACATTGTAATACCCTTGAGATGAGATTAGTGATTGTAATAACTAATCTAGACCACACATACTTTCGGTACATAAACCAACTCTGACTATTATTAAAATGGAGAGTACCTATGGTACGTTTCGCAATATTATTGTTGTTGTTGATCTTGTACGAAATAATTGCTTTTCTCCGCAACTAACGACTAATTAATTTCAAATTTAGATTACTATAAATAGTTGGAGCCGCAAGAAAGCTCTTACTCTCACCTATATTCCTCCTCTGAGTCGGTTCTTAGTAAAATCGGTTCTCAGTTGGTCAACGAAGGCAACTTTTTCACATTATGATGCTCTGCACGGAAAAAGAATATCCCAAATTGTCACAGTCTCGCTGCTCCACCTCCACACAATTAAAAAGTAGTGAAATTGTAATGTAACTCTGCTAACCGTTTTTAATCATATTTTTTTGAGATTGTGTAAACGTTCATTTAACTCTGACAATATCGTAATGTTTTGATTTAAATTTGCTGTTTACTTGCAATCAAGCACGACTTGATTCAAATTACGTTAAAAATAATTATGACAGAAATTTGTCACCGCAGAATGCACATCATGCAGGGTAATTCTTCGAAAGCACTAGTTCACAAGCACTATATCATGAGTAAAGGTCACAAACATGGACTTAAGCAGTAACAAATTATCGTAAAGCTAAATTGTAATATAGTTTTCAAGTCGCTTGTATCGGACTTGAGAATAAATTGGTGATCGTTTTATCTCAATTGCTGAAAAATGGATGCTACACATGAAAATTGGAAATTTGATGCAAAAAACACCATCAGTTTCACGATTGGTTAGTTTTTATAAGAAGTTATTGTAAATTTGTTTTTTGTTGATGTTATAGGTGGGTAGTCGGTTCAATATTTTTACAGTTATTTTTCATGTTTACCAAACTTTCAAATATATATATATACTTTTTCAGGTAACTCTTCCGGACTGTCACGATGGTTATCGGTATTTCATGGCTATGTTTCATGTCTACGGAATTTAAACATAGTTTTTGGATGCAGGTCTTGTTTATTTTAGCTATTGAAAAAAACATGTACATTAAAATTATTTATATAAATCGTTCATACATCGCTTACTTTTACGTGCAAGTTTGATATTGTTTTACAAATTCAACTTGGCCAACTCTATTTTCCTTATTCGTTCTAGAGGGCCATGCTGTGGTTTCGATGCAAATATTTTATTAAAATGAATTCTTTGTCTAAATCTTTGTTGTCAAAATATACCTCGAAACTTTAAAGGAGATATCTTTACATTTCACTTACATAAAATTGCTCTTTTAAGCAGAAATTCAAATGTCAATGACGTTATGTATTTCCTTTAACAAATGAGAATCCTACGCATTGACATATTATGTCTGATTTAGTAACAACACAAAAATATATGTAAATGGATATTTGAACAGAAGACTAACTTGAATAATGATGAGCAGAGCTGCATTGTATTTGAATGTATTTTAAACCTAACATTGGGTTGTTTTCTCCGTGGAGCCAGTGTAACATTTTAACCCAAAATGTAGTGCAACAATACCTATTTATTTTGGTCCACGACTTTATTGGGAAAACAGATCAGTATGTTGCGAACCAAGAAGAAGTATTGCACTAGGTCAGTCATCTCCATTGCTGGCACCATGGCAAGAATACTGGGCAGCTTACACAGCTATACATAAAATGCACGATTGCGTAATTTTCACTGGAATCTTACCTCATTAGTAAATATCAAACTAGGAGGACAACATAAAAGTACTTCCAAAATTATCCTAAATATTTGCTTTCAAGGGAGACTATTTATGAATTTCACGACGTCATTGCCTACAGACACACAACAAAAATGTCTCTCTATTTTTATCTTTTTTAATTAATGGTGAGTAAAATGATAAAATCTATTTGTGGCTTCAAAGTGTACTGACGTGACCCAAACAGTCTTCTGACGATCAACTTGTCTGCTCATCCGGTAGTCTCATTAACCACGATCCTCCAGAGATAAACTTTCATTTTTGTTCGAAAAATGCTTCAAGCCGTACAGTAATCACGTGATGAAAAATTGTATTCAGTTAATATGTCCAAGTGTTATTTATGTCCTGACTATAGAATTACTTATTATTTGAACTATTTTAACCTGTTTATGATTAAGAAAACGATGGCGAAGACCTAAAATATCTATATAGAAATGGTTCCCAAAATGGGCGGATATCCGGTGCATTTCCACCTGGAAAAGTGCGCTGACGTGGAAATGACTGTGCTTCAGATGTGGTGTCATTCTACTACTTATATATTACTTCATAATGATTACATCAACGTCTTTTCTCCCTGCCCTCCAAATTCACGTCCAGATGGAGATTGGGACATACTGCTAACAGTGTTTTTGAAGTATGTTTGAGTAGAGTAGCGTGTTTCTTACTAATGTGCTTTTCCTCTTATTCTGGTGGATTCGTATTAACTGATTGCATGTATATCGTAGCAGGAATAATACGCCCATGCTGGCTTAATCAGGCCATAAAAGCAATTTGAAAATCACACAAGATGCGTGTAAAGAAACGAACCGGAACTACGCAATTACATCATCTGAAATTAGACAAAACATGGAGTCATTTTCGTTAGATAATACTTTTTATTGATTCTGAAATTCAATTGCATCGATTAATTACACGTGTTTTCGTGTATTTGCACTTAAATTTGAACTTGATCTCATTAAAAGTGTTCATTTACAAGATTGCGGTTTTTTATACTCAATATCTCCAGTAATTTTGATATCAACTACTTTGTTTTCTTGTTAATACGAGTGAAACGAATTATTTGGTGATCCCACCTGCTGTATATTTTGTGTCTGAAGCATGTCTGTAGCAAAAAATCGTTGTACATTTTTTATGTTAAGAATATAATGATCCGTTAACCATGTGTAATATGATCTGCCAAAATTCATACAAATAGTTAAGTTTAGCTAACATCATATCACTGTACTTCAAGATTTTTTTAATGCATGATAACTGGTTATAAATATGATTTGAGGTAGCTTCTAGAAAAATGGTGCCCGATTTTCAATACATCATATTATATCATAACGCCATGGACATATGGTACAAGTTTCCTTATTTATGATGGGTAAAAAGATGACATTTAATCCGCACACTAGCAGGGCGTGATGTATTCTTTTTTCGTTGTACGCTTGCATGTTCGCCGAAATGGCGCATTTTAAACGTTTGATAATGAGTTTGCAAAGTTTTTAATTGAAAGTAAACTTCTAATTAACGACATGAACTTCTTGAATAATGCCAGTCAATGAAAGAAAGCCTTGTTCAAATGTTCGTAAACACTTCCACAGCTTACAACGTAAAAATGTGATTAGTTTACAATCTTATTGCATTTGCGTTACGTGAATGCAGTGAACTCAGGTACTTTTTATTTAATTACTATTTTTGAAGTCGTATCTCATGTATTGGTCAGGATAATTGAAATCATGTGTATTTATTTGTCGTCTTTATTTTCTATATTTGGGCCTATTAGCACGTTTCTTGTGAATATTTGATAAACTTTCAACTCCTATAATGTTTGATTGTTTTTTAATTTTTGGTAGTCTTCATTCAGGTTTCGTTTTTTCATAAATTTTAATAGTACCATCCTGTTTTAGATTTGGGGCCTCTTTGAAAAACTTTTTTCAAGTACCTGTACAGTAGCCCTGAAAAACTACATTTTGAACCAGAACAAGTAATTGAGCATACTTTAATCAGAAAAAGCGAATCAATGAGTAGTACCCATACAACATAACTTCACTTATTTTCGCCATAATTTGTGTTAAATAGATGGCATGAGGTTCTATCGTCAATTTAATTTTCATGCCTACAGAGCAGTCACGTCTCTGAAAGTTTGTCGAGATAGTCGTCATTGTTCGTTACGATGTCCTAAGTTGGATAATAAAAACCGTATATATATTCAAAACAAAAAGGATAGAAAACTTGTTGTAAAAAAATCCCTAATTTTCTCGAACTTCAACATTATTACAGTTACATTGTCACTCAATATAACAAATTTGTCATATGACGATTTTTCAAGTAAGTCTTTGATAGATTACAAGACTATTTACGAGATTACAATAATCATTTCAACGTGTTTCGACGATTCAATAATAGCCCTCGGGTAATTACATGGTTTGCTTGACGGCGGCGTTTAAGAGTTACCGTTTATAGATTGAATAAGTTAAGCTTCCACTCGTTTACCTATCTTATATAAGCCATAGACTAAGTACAAATCGCATCCGCTTTATGTCATAAATTTTTGGTTGTGTAATTATAAGTATGGAGATATTCGAAAGGAACCCAAATATGATCCAACATAATTTAACTAATTAAATGTGAGAAGGATTCCAAGTCTGTGACTTTCGAAACTCCACACCCAAGATTGCTTAATTAAAAAATCCGCTTTCATATTTTCAGAATACTGCACAACAATTATTCTATTTATCTGGGTTTACGTATGTAGTTCAAGTCGTTTGCAATGTTTATGTCTTATGTGTTCCCTTCTTATTATTTTATATTATTTGTATACGCTTTGCATTGGAGCTTTGAAATATATTATGATCAAACGATTTTAGAAAAATTTACTTGAGGTTTGAAATCCAGTATGGATTTCAGTAAGAATAAAAAATTCCTATTTTATGAAGTTTAGAAAACGCTTTTATTTTGTCTGGAATATTATTCAATAAGAATAAAGTAGCAATCCTATGACTATGACTAATTCCATTCAGAACATAATATTCCCGTAATTGTAGGGGTTTAATGAATTGACAAGGTTTTCTTTATGATTACAGGTTCTCATAAATATGTAATTAAGTGTTGTATGTGTGTTACAGTAATATCTGTGCATTCCCACTTTTACATCTTGAAAACTTTGTAGTCAATGTTATATGCAATCTATCATCCTTCTGAGGTTAGTACAGCCGAAACATTAATTTCCGAAAAATTAAATTATGCTAAATTCTATACGTTTTGAGCTGTTCTCTTGACTTTGCTGACTTCATGACGTATACGTCGCCATCGCTCTTATGAATTATTTGATTATTCTTCGAAACCTCTTAGTATTTTATTGGTCCTCGACAAGGCTTCACATCTGAATGAGGAGTTGCGATGGTTATTTTTAATTATCATTATTTCAATTGCATTCAGTAATGAAATGAATATAGCAGTTCAGCAATGCGATTTTCTCTTTGTATTGGGAAAAGACTATATATATACTATACCGTGATACTAATGTATTTGTTCATTTTAATCAAAAACAATTTTAATATAAATATTTAAATAAATCAACGTAATAGTGCAAAACTCATCATCATATTCAAAAGTTCAGCGGATCTTAAAATAGGTTGTTTTGTTTTTATGAAATTCATCATCTTTTACTAAACTGTAAACAGAGGTCTTAAAAGTGGCCCCGATCTCAAATGTCCCGTATAAAAACTAATTTTGTATGATATAATATAAACGCAAAATATGGGTTACTCAAAATAAGCAAAATCGTGAACATAAAATAATAATCACATTGTCTCACAAATGAAGTAATGTCTTATTAATCTGTATTAGATTAAACTTGCGTTGGTGTAATCTGGCATCTGCCACTCTAGAACCTGTGGATTTACCGAGGATTTACTTGGGACGCTACACGTTGTACGTGGATTGGTGTATTATTGTTTACAAGATCAGCTTTCCAGAAAAAAATTCAACAATTATAGCTAGTCGCGGGTTTGTACCTCAATCCGAATTAGTATTTCTGGTGCATTTTTTTCGTGGCAAATTCCGATTCGCGTGGCGCGTAATCCACGGATAACAGAAGCACGTAATTCTAAAATAAGTCACTTATATACAAGAAAATAAGGTTTTGCATCGGAGAAAGTACGACGCAAGCTTCAGTAGTAGGAAGAACTAACCACAGAATATTTATTCCTGGATAATAAATATTAGCTTCATACCTCAGAATTCACTAAGAATTAAGATACTGCCGCAAGTTCCAAAATTAATTGCTAAAAAGTTTTCAATATTGCAACGTGGCAGATAAATGATGTAGTCTGTTTTTGAGCCTGCAGAAAACTCGTGCAATATTTCGATTTTGGAGTGGAGTATAACTGTCGCCAATCATTGGGATGATATCAAGTTCATTCAATATGTTCAATTCAATATGATATTGTCATCAGGCTAATAAATATTTGCTCTAACGCTCAGATATTTACCGTCAATGACAAATTCTGTTAGCCTATTATTGTCTGCGTTCCAGGTGTTTTATTGGTGTTCAGTGTTTATTACATGTTGTCGCATATCGCAAAAGAATGCTATTAGACGTTGTGGCTATTACCAAATCGCTCTATACATCAATTTCTTGACAACCGATACGAATACAGCCGTGAAATTGAATCTTATCTATCTAAGCCTATACCACAAGTCGTGTCAAGTTTTGCAATAGCTTGAATTCCACTGATCGCAGCCTCGTGATAGTATTGCAGGATTTTCATGACAAAGTTGCCAGAATATTTATAGAGTATAAGGCATTGTTTGATTTCACCGAGATTTTTTACTTTAATCAAACTGGATCAAAGCCATTTAACTGGGAATAAATCATGTAGCTGTTCCAAACCTCCAAAATCTACTCGTGGTTTCTAGTTCTGTATGCATTACAATTTTGATCACATCATCAAAGGCAAGTTCAAACCGAAAAATTCTGTGAAAGTGGAAAGACATAAGAATGCTACTTATTCGTTTTGTTACCTGGGTTGGGTGGTTAGTTAATTACTGGGCTAATATTTAAATCGTAGATTTACTTCAGCTATCTCAAGGAATGCCGAAAGTCACTTCGACATCCACCCGATAAAAGCACTAGATTTTATTCGAATCCATTTTTATTATCGATATATATATATATATCAAAAATGCAGAAATATATGAAGCAATACTAACGGTATAAAAATAAATATTCATAAGTAATTCTAAACTATTTTAAAATAGTAAATAAAATAATAAAGATAAATTTGCAATAGTAAATCTTAATCCCGAAATAACAGAAATCATGCGTATTCGGTTAATTTGAAAACAAAGTTTGCTGTTCATTTTTGAAGTGCTAAATTCTCAAGCTTTTATTTTGTTTTTCCATTTTTGTTAATAATTCAAACGTATCTCTATTTTTGTAACAGCAAAATCAAATTTATGTTTTAAGTAGTCAAGATTGGATAAAAAAACGGATTGGCAAATATATTGAGCATCTTGTTATTTAGCTTATGAATTTGTATCTGATAAACGAACAACGTATAGTACTTTCCGTTACCTTTCAAAATATAATATAACAGCGTGCTAGATACAATTTTAGCATTGAGTCTGAAAATACACTCTCCTGTAGAGCAGTCACATACAAATATATGTAGGATGATATACAAATAATATTCTCTGATAATATTCGCACAAAAAAAGTTGTTACAGCAATTTATAGTGCAAAACTAATATTTGAGTTCTGAAATATCAGTAAGCGTTATGAAAGTTACGGGGAATTTGATTGCAAATTTGTTAGAATATAAACCAATCTCAGTCTCGTTTGAGATTGTCCGGGCATATTTGTTCACTCATTCGCCACAGAATAATAAATCTGGCAACTACCCCAGCTACTTAGTAGTATCGGCCTAGTAACCGACTGCCAGCTTGGCAGGCCCGGTAAACCTATGGTACTCTCTTCGTTTGGTGAAGCTTCACCAAAGAGCAACGTTTTTTCTGTAAAAGTGAGTTCCGCTAATTTTATCTATTGTGCGTGGTGTGCTTGGTTTTTTGTATTCTTCTTCAAAGTGTCCCTTTTTGGTTCCCCATTTCTTATTGACAACCGCCACAATGGGGTTGTTAACAAATAGGTTTGGGTTTATAATGTGAAGCTGGTTGTAACTGATGTCTACGTGAGAAAGCTTGGGATTTCTGTCGAACAATCTTGACGGTAAGTTTGTAATCAAATTGCGATCTAATGTTAGCGTGCGAAGTTCTCGACAGTTATCGAACAGATCTGCCGGTAGGTTTCTGAGTTTGTTTCCACTGAGAGATAGCTCCCTCAGGTTTCTTGTGTTACGGAAAAGCATCTTTGGTACTACCGAGATACGATTATGCGACAAACCAACCTCACGCAGGAACGGGTTCATAGAAAATAAACCTTGCGGAATATCAGGCAACGAATTTCCGGTAAAACGAACGACTTCCAGCCGACGGTTTCTGCGGAACACTTCCTTGGGCAGGAGGGTGATATTGTTTCGCTCAAAGTTGACAATAATCAGACGTGGATTCCAGAAAAACAATCTTGGTGGTAGAAAATCTAACTTGTTTCCAACAAATGATACTGAAGTCAGTTGTTTGTTTGTAAAGAAAAGACTTTCAGGAATGTCAAGCAAAAAATTCATGTCAAAATTTACAGAACGAAGACATACATTTTTTTGAAAAGTCTTGGGGGATAGCAGTAGATAATTGTTCCTTGCAAAGTTCACAGCTACAACGTCTTTCAGATGTGCCATCGTTTCAGCAAGCTCTGCTTTGTCAGAAAACGAGTTCCTGGGAAGGTGTAGTAATTCTGTGTCGCCCGGTATTATTCCGATTTGTTTCAAACACTTCATACGTTTCGATTTGCATAGAAGTCCACGAAAAGTTGCTAACCTGAGTGGCATTTCAAATTCGGTGTCTTTCTTCCATTTACATGAACCAATATTTCTGTGGTCAGGCGTGTCACAAGCAGGCTCATTTACCCATCCGCGTGGACATTTGCCTTCGGTATTTGTCCGAATAACGTCATCAACTCGCGGGCAAGTTAAAATCTGGCTTTGAGTTATAGGATGTAGCTGTCTCGGATGAAAATATTCGTCGTCAGATGATGAAATCCCGCCATTTTGGTGATTGCTTACTGAACCGTGTGGGGATAACTCGGGTTGTGGCTGTGGTGGTTGGGCCATACTTCCACCCATTCGCAAGGTAACAAAGCATGTTGCATATTGGATTCCACATAAGAATAATAAGAAAATGGCTGAGTTGCTGCTCATAGTTGACATTGTGATAACAATGTTATTATCATCACACTATATAACTATTTCAAAAATAAAAAATAAATTGCATGTTAGTTAAAATGTTAATAATAAATTGCATGTTATTATTAAATAATTTTAAACATTCGCCTTCCAAGGAATGAGATAGCGCAATTTAAAATTTTGTAATTTCATAAACTTTACAGAAATAATTTAACCAAAACTTATTAAATAATTTTAAACATTCGCCTTCCAAGGAATGAGATAGCGCAATTTAAAATTTTGTAATTTCATAAACTTTACAGAAATAATTTAACCAAAACAACAAACCTTAATTTTCATTTTTTCCTCAAGGTTAAGGCAAAAATGCATGAACTGATCATAATGTTGTTTTGCTATTATCGTATTTCTCAAATAACTTAACAGTGACTTCACACGTTACTCACTGTGAGCACTAACCCGTCTCACAAGTCGCCACTCACCGACTGACTCACATAGACTGACAACGTATTGGCAGACACACGTCCTTTTTAAAGCGAGTAAAATAAGTAAACAGTATCGTCAAAAGTTGTTTTTATGTCTGTAAAATGAGAGAAAAAATCGTCGACAGACGTTCAAAACTAATATGGTATTTCAATCCCGATTGTTATCACTTTTACACTGATGAAACTGGAGAATCGAGTTTAATAATATCAGATATAAAGAATGCTAGAATAAAATTTCAGATATTTAACTCCTATTCATCGGTTGTTGCTTTTAAAATATATAGTAGTAGATACATAGCACAAAATGTTTGTGCATCAGTTGGAAATAATTTTTATTTTCGAAAATTGAATGTTTGATTTTAGCTCAACTGATTATAGTCCCGTGGACATTTATTAGCTGCATAATATCCATTTGGATTTTTCCACGATAATAAACCCGATGATGACCATTCATATTTCCGTTCCAACGTAACTTGAAAGATCTCTTAAAAATATCAGTTTACCACAATTCTCCTTTGTATTAGAAACATCCATTCACTATTGTACTGATTACGCTATTCCGAACCATTGAAGATATTGTAAAATTCGTGCTTGCGCTGAATACACACATAACCATAATTTTAAGAGGCAATTAGCCAGGCGTGTGCGCGATATTTTCTCGGAAATTCTTTAATTTACATTTAAAATTCAATTAGCATTGTCTCACTAACGGAACTGGCTGAATTAATCTATATATTTTGTGCAGTTTAATGAAAATTAGGTTCTATCCAATGTGGGAAAACTGACCCAGGCGGTAGCGCTTTCTTTTAACTTAGCTTGTAAGCTACTTCGTTCCCTTCAATTATTCTGATATTTAAGCCGGCCGTGACTTATGACTGCTAATTACTGCGCGGCCTGGATTTTTAATATAGAGCCAAGGTGGTAATGGCCACTTGTCCTGTACCACATATGTGCGCTATTGAAAATATAGATAAAGTTACCTTGAATTTGAAATTACGCTGCTAATTGCCCTTGTCCAGGATTCGTTGTTTTCTCCTTACTATAGTATAGTACTATAGTAATTTTCGGAACTCACAATGAATGACCAAATCGATCGCATCATTTGAAAAAAAACTACTAATCACAGAAATGCAAATAAATACCATGATATTATGTTGAAATTTTCAAAACTTTCAAATGTGATAATCTAATAGTGCAGTGAGCTGATCGGATCATCAAATTTTTTTCTCATTTATTTTAAATTTATCGCTCGACCAAGAAAACAAAACGTCTCAATCCAATAAATCGGTATTTGAATAGATCAAACAAGAAATACGTCTGTGCCAATGTTAAATTTTCTATACTCAATGCAAAAAATGAACACAAATATCTTCGTAAACGAATACGCTGGCCTTAAAACTCAAACATATTTAAAAGTATTATTTCACTACAATTATTGAGACTCTTTTAGTTATCAATAGATCAATTATTACACTTTGAACGAAAAGTATAACTTTGACCGGCTTTTAATGGTATCTATTTCATATGCTGAGAGTGGTTAAACAGCAACATTAAATTTTGCTGAATTGATTTATAACAACACCAGAGTGAATTTCTCAAATTCAAACAGTATACCCATGTCATTGTAGTTCAATCAAGAATAAATGAACGGTAAACTATTTTTTATGAGCATGCTCCATTTAATATAGCTAGGGGCCAAAAACTATTATTAGATTTGTGTTATAGATTATTTATGTTTTTATCAATAGACAAAAGAATTATTTATTTATATTTATTTTAACTATTCAAAAAAAAAAAAATTAAGCCCTTTGAACCAATGACGAAGCAAATTTGTATACAAAAATAAATTCGTATAATGTAGAATAGCTGGTTAAAGCTATCGAATTTATGCCCAATTTCTAACCAAATATCCAAGGCCCGTTAAGTTGGGTAGTTTAAACCAAAAGATTCCGAATGTACAAAACATTAATAATTCTATCTGTGATTCATAGCATAATTCGGACCGAAAGAGTTTGAAAACATTTCCAACAACTATTTTATATATGCATACGCTTTCGCCGAGCGCAATAACAATGTACACAAACGATTTTCCAAAGTGCAACTTCCAACTATGATGACACTGTGTACATGGGATCCTGAAGCCAAAACATATTCTTGTAAAATAAATCTATGAAAGCTTTATACACATAAATGCCATTGCATTTGATTTTTTTCTTATTCTAGGTATCGTATATGTGTTTTTTAAACACATATACAGAGTTCTGTGAAACACTCAGCTGTTAACTGTTTTATTTTTGTCTTATTTCAGAAATAAGTTCTACAATTCTTTAATTTCTACATTCCTTGTTTACAAAAAATCTGTATATATGCCATTTCTGATAATTGCATCAGCATTATATTGTCTTGCATTTCCGTTGTTAATGGTTTTTAGGCGATACGGCAATTTTTGATTTCCTGGTATGCGTCAAACTTTCGATTAAATACTTTCGATAGCATTTTATCTATAATATATATATCCGTCTATCAATCAAATTGTTATGGTATCCGATAAAACAACATTAATGTTTTTAATAGTTGTTTTATGTGCTGCTGAAAATAAGTCGGAAATAAACTGGAATTTATCGGTCAGTAAACTGCTGTGATACCTTAACAACCGTAATGTCCAACTATGTGTGCTTGACAAACATAGGATGCAAATGCATGCAAAAAAAGTTTTTGAATTTGACGATTAGATTCATGGTGATGGACAAATATATACATTGGAGAATCACGTACACGCGTAATAAAGTCTGGCAGCGCTAGGAAATACTTTGCGAATGCAAATTTAGGAAAAATTACTAAGTAAAATAAATATAATATATATATAAACTTTTTTATTTTGCTTTTTTGTTTATCAATTTATATAATCAGTTGTGCGTCATCTTTTGATTCAGGCAATTGAGCAGTTGTTGCCGGAAAACTACTTCTAGAATGACTGAGGGCCCAGTTTCAGAAAGACTGCTTTAGAGTTTTAATTTACAATGATACTGTTCAGCTGGTCTGGGAAAAACCGACTCCAATTCGTGTTCTGTTTTGAAAGAGTCAAGGCGAAGACTATACGCTTTAGGAGTCAACGGGAAAAATATTGATAGTTCAGTACATGAACTGATTGTATTGGATAATCAATTCCTCGTTGGCATATAGCCTAAACAAAATCCGTTTTACCATGAAATGAGTAACACAATGGCATAATACAATTATTGTCTCGTTACTTACCCATCAGCAATTGGACTGATGCAGTGTTTTATTGAACATCATCATAAGATTCGAGCTTTTACTGAATTTGTCTCGATAGATTGGCGTTCATTATTTTTTCGATTTAGTCACAAACCCGATTTAGACGTAGTAAGCGGGCTTAAAATTTTGATTCAAAGTTTAGTCAATCATGTCTCGACGAACTCGAGTATAATCTTTGTTGTTTTTTGTATATTTTGCCAATAATGACGCGATATTGAGAAGGCCACATTTGGATTATTCTACAAAATCCATTCTGTTTGAATAACTTCAGTATTATAAATTTACATTTGGTATCAAAAAGGTGCTTTTTCGTTAATATGTTGATACCTCCAGATTTCCCTATTATATATAACAGATTCAGCTGTAATTACGGTTCCAAAGTTTTAAGAACAATTTTCCCGAAATTATGTTCAAAAACTTCCTCCATTTCTCCTGCCAAAACATGTTTGATAACTGGTACAAACCATTTACAACAATGGCCTTTGACCTAACTTTATTAATAAATTTAAATTATATATTTTATTATAAGATTCAGAACTATTTGTGGTTAAATGCGTGAGTTGTTCTAGATATGATGAGAGGGTCATTAAATTTGGTGTTATCTCTTAAAAAGAGAATGAACTAATTGTAAATTAACATTTTATTTTTTTTCCTATTTTGAACATGTCTATGGTGCCAATCCGACGTTTTGGGCCATAACATTTCAATATAAACTCAACAATCAATGATATGATCATAACAAAAAGATTAGCTATAAGTTTAATAAAGTATAAACCATATTTGACTTACCGAACAAAGGATGATGACGTTTGGTCGTTTGGGTCACATTACTGAAAATAACAAAAACGATAAATTGATTTGCTCAATGCTTAAAAATAGATAATCCATTTGAGAGTGTGTAATATTTTCACACTCTCAATCAGACATGATAAGAAATGGTTCTCTCTACCTCAATTCCAAAATAACGATTCCAACTCGGGTAGAAACGTTGAAGGGGATTCTAACGTTTCTCGCTCAAACTGCATGGATGGAAGCGACCCCGCTGAATTCTTGTAATATAGAATATAATTAAATCAAAATGTGCATGTTAATTATCGATATGAAGAGTGCTCTTTCCCAGAGAAATAAATGCTTTACCTGTGCATAATATAAGTTTGATTGAAGTTCTATTTCTTCTAACATAATCTTATTCGCTTCGTGATATGTAGTTTTTTACATTAATATCAACAATATTAATACGATGTTCTTCTCCTTTTAGATGTTTTTAACAATGTTGTTTTTCGGAGGTGATCCATTTTTAGGAATGTAATACCTGACGTGTTCATCGCGTGATCGGCCTGCTTGACATTTGAAGTTTTTACTGAACACCTATATTTTTATCGTTAGTTAATGTCAAGTATTCATTAATTTGTGTTGGTAGATTGTAAACCTCAATTAATTCTCAATTCTTCGAATCAGACTTGGGTTCTGTAAAGTGCAAAATCGTGTTTTGAAATATCGACATTACACGGAATAAAGCTTAAACTATACTAAAACGTACGAAGTTACGTTACTCGGGGAGTTTGGAATCCTTCCGGTAGTAGTGTTAATCTAGTTTTCTACGCCCTTGCACATTAGCACGGATGGTGAGCTTGGTTAGAACAACAGAGTTGCAGGAGGTTTAACCCAAGATTTATAGTTTGGGTAGTGCGTAGGCGACAAAGACAAAAACAAACTAACCGATAGGCCAAGTTGCTTTTTAAATCGCAAGTATTGCTTTAATAATTCCCCTCTCGAATTGCTATAAAATGCATACTAATGATTGCCCTTTTCCAATTATGACAGATCATATAAATAAGAGTAATAAATAACGACTGGACCAGAATACAACATTTTTTGGACGAACACTAACGGAAATTACTAGTTGTAAATACCTTGTCGAATTAATTAAAATATACAAACAGTCAACAAGAAATCTGTTGCCAAAATTCGTTCGATTGATTGGTGTGTATACGAATGTGATTAAATATTCGACTTACGTACGCCGAACCTGTTTTGCGTAACCTTCATGTGTTTTCAATGGCGAGAGATTCATTTGAAATAAAGTTGAAAATGACATTTCACGGTGAAGGGTTATCGAGCAGCGACACCTGTGATAAGAGTTTAACTTTGATGCAAGTTTAATAGAAACAAGTCGAACAATATATAAATTAAGAAAAAAACAAATTTGTTACAGAAAAGAGACTCCGGGTACCGTCAAGTACCGAAGTACGGGATGGGTAACCATGGGCAACGAACAGTATAGCAACGACCGAAGTGCCTATCAGGCAGGACTTTATATTCAAACGATTCTCTGTTTTATCCATTACCTTGGACCATGATGTCTCGATTGACGCATCAGAACAATGTGTTTGTTCATTTGTGGAATGTACCTTTGTTTGTTTTCAGCATGGCGTCATTTATTTTTGTTTATCGTCATGAACCCAAAATTCCGGTATACAAGTTTAGTAATTCCAATACGATTTTTCTCAACGACTTTATTATGAAACTGTCCACTATTCCGGAGTACCGTATTCAATAGGGGTAACCTTATCAGATTGTCTTCAAACCCCATCAGGAGAGAGAAAATACGTACGTATATGGGAGTCAAAATGTGCTTTTTTGCTCGGTGGTTGATGCTGTTTACCATTGAGATATAATCAAAAATATAGTGGAGAAAATCGCGCTTGTGCTTTTTACTTGTTTTTCCGAAATTTAATAATCCGGATTAAATTGTGGAATTGCCTGTTATATTTTTATCACAAGTTCAAATCTGTGCTCTTAATCGTATGTCTAATTTTTATTTATTAATTCCGATGTTTTGAATATATACTAGCCTATGGCGGGTAGCCTATCCCGTTCCGATATAATTACGCAAATACATGGAAATGTGACATAAGTCCGTCAGCGGTCAATTTCATTAATGATGTTTCATGGTCATCAAAAATTTGAAAAAAATTGAGTAAATTTTGTGGCATTAACTCATTTGAAATCACTCAAATAAGGTTCAAAGAAATGGAATAATTTTGAGACTGAAACCAAAGCTCATTTGAGTAAAAATGTAAGACTCATAATATCTCTACATGTCTCGGAAATGTATCTTTGTTAGTAATCTTGATGAGACGTAAAAACACGCATTCCAATGCAAGTTGAGGAGAAGAGAATTTTCCGAGAAAATGTGTAATATTTGCAAACCATTGAAATTAAAATTCCGATCCGGTTATTCGCTTTTTAATTTTGCGTTGAACCGCAACCTTGGCCGATTGACCTCACTTTATTAATTTCCTACAACGTCCGGCTCTAATGTAATTATAAATTTTAGTTTTTTGCTTTGAAAAGTCTAAAAATTTATTTATAGAATTCGTTTGTTTTATGATTATTTTGTTATTAGAATATCATGTTTATATTAACCTCCATCATGTTGGTTTTATTTCATTTTATCTATTCTAATACCCATCTAAATTAAAAAACAATAATGATAAAAATCGAGAGTAAAGCTTTGGACTATATTGGCATCAAATTAAAAAAATCGTGTTTCCAACTTCGCCACCTCACCAAGGTTGTATTCAATTGGGCAGTCAATCTCGAATCAAAAATTTTTCGTTTTTTTTCAAACTAGCATCTCTTCACTTAGCAATAAGTATGTATAGAAGCCTGTTGGAAGCGATAGGCGTGTAAAAAAGTTGTTGCACAGTCTGTTTCAAATGCTTATTTTCTTCATTGCATTATGGGTAAAATTATTAACTAAGTTTATGGTTACTCGGTTCAAATTCGACCAGAACTCGATTAATTATTATATTTGTGTGAAAATCGGTAGCACACCGCAAAATTGAAACAGACCAATCAACTGTTTGCCCGATAAACCTATTTTAAGTTTGGAAAAAAGAACAACCAAATATGATAGAATATTGAAACCAAAACTGTTCAACTTGTAGCAATTGCTCATCAAAAGTATTTATTGCATTTGCCGAATAAACTAGTGTAATTAGTGAACAATATCCCCAAAATAGAAGGCGTGATCATTATTGTTGAACTGATTGACTGCCAGAAATTTTATATATAGACATATTGATTACTTTAAGTTTCAATTTTTATTGTTGAAAATGACACAATATGACAATAAAAGTACTCGGTCATTTCAATGCCACTGCTATCGAGTGAATTCCGTCATTTACTTGCATTTTACAGTATCTAGTTCAAGGTACATCGTAATATCTGTGTATTTTATCATTCCGGTATGGCGCAGCATTCCGATGTTTCAATAAAAAGCAATCTATTCACTATACAAGGTTATAAAGTTATATATATTTCCATAAAAATGATATATATATATTGTTATATACCGTTTATATGATGTCAAATTTACTAATTTTTTCAGAGTGTACATAATAGTGCATGATGCAACTTTTTAACATGATCAAATAAATAGTTTTTATAATATATATAAAAATTATAATGAGTTATGTACCATCTCAGATTTAGCTGATCCTGAAACGGATGTCGAAGAACGCATCTATATTCGTAAATAGTTATTTTATATCTATATATTTAACTTTTGAAATCATGAATTTCGTCAGATAATTGTTTTAATTTGATACGCTTCAATACATCATATACATGCAAAACGAAAAATATCGATGGTTTGTGTTTAATTATCTATTAGGTACATAAGGTATTCGGCCAAATAAATGGTAGTATGAGTTTTCATGAGATGGTATTTTTGCTAAACAAAGATGTTTGGAAACAGTAAAACCTTAATATTTCTGTCCAGTATTGATTTCAAATGGCTATTATTTGGGTCTATTTCAATTTCTTCTAGTAGAACGTGTGTAAACAAAAAGTACGTATCTTTTAAAACACAAAAGTTATGAGGGGAAGATTTGATATTTTTGTGTGTTTACTACATTACGATCAAAAACAATAGTTCTTGACAATTTTTTCTTGTGAACTCAGCGACATTATGTACACTAGCCAAGCTTTCCAGCAAAATTACGTTCTCGCAAACGCCCATTCTTACAAAACTACATTCACAGCAAAATTATTTTTGCAAAATCAAATTCGCGCTAATTTCATAACGCAGAAGGTTTGTCTGCTTTGTTTGTTTCAATGCTTCTTCTATAATGTTATTTCAGTGACGTAGTTCAGAAATTTGTCCAAAATCTTTTGAACTTTAGAACTTTGCTCTACATGCTGAATAAGTAAGTACTACTTGTACTGAAATCTAGTGTCAGTCAAAGCTTTGCCAAAATGTATTGCTTTGTTACGTAATCAGTAAATAATTTGACTGATTACATAACAAATGAAAACGGGCAATCGAGTGATAAAAATGTAACTAATATTGTAAAGTCATCATTATTAGGTAAAACCTTTGTATTCTCAATCAAACCAGCATGGTATATATCTGTAGTAGAAAGTAATTATGAATAGATCATAGGTGGGGTTATATGTCATAGAAAGAAATACTTTTCCGATACCCAACAACTAAATTGTTTCATAAAAAGGCCGTTTTTAAAATAAGCGTCCAACCAATATTTTTTTGTCTGTTAATAATGTTTTAGATACATGACTCGTTGAAAAAGCGTTCACACGCTATTTCTCGTTAAACAGAAAGTACATGAAATGTCAAACTATTGAAAATAAAAACACAATATAAATTTTTTTAAGTTTACGTAATCATAACCTGAACCGAAAATAATATTTTTATGTCATTAATTAACATAGTATTGATATTAAAACTAACGAGGTAAAACGAACTGTAATTAAAACAGGAAATGGTAAGAGTCGCTAATAAGTTGCTGTCATGAGATTTCTACATTTGCATTTACGTGTCTATATTGGCAAATATTGAGAAAATGGAAATGTGATATATCATCGTACTTTCCGTTTTTGTTTTGTTTTTGCTTACTCCCACAATTGCTCGTTAAGACAAAATATAGTATTTTGTTTCATACCGTGAAATTGCGTGTGAACAAGTCAATATAACAATTTATATGTTAATTAGGCCTTTATAAATATACAATTTTTTACTGATAATATCAATATTTTTTGCTTTGTCATATATCAACTTTTTAGATGCAAATTATGTAATGTACTAAATCCAACTGTACTGTTTCTCAAGACATTGTTTACATATGGCATCGGCCTTTGGACAGTTCACCTCCATTCACACCAGGTGTACAAATGGATCGCTTGCAAAGTTGTTGTTGTTGGTAGTCTTGTTGGGGTTGTTGTTGTTGTGATAACTCACTTTTTTCTGCAACCATTCGATTTTAAAGGTTTGATACATAATATTGAGAAGGCCGCTAATAGTATTTTGCTTTTTTTCTTCTCTTACGGGACTTGATGTTTTCCCAAATTTTGCTTATATATATTTTTCCTTATCCTATATGACTTTACCTATGTTTACCTATCTTTACCTATGCTTTAGGTGAAGATATCAAATTGCATGTCATTCCTCTAATAGAAATTCACTCAATAACTAACCTCTTTGTTGCTTTGAATTAGGCTTGCACGTAATTGACAAAAATCAATTCCGTAATTACGGCAAAATCAATTACGTAATGACCCCGTAATTGCGATATTTTTCCACGCATTTAAACCTATCATAACAACCAATTGAATCCACTTCTTTTCCGAATGGGACATTAAAGTTGGGTTTTCATATTCTTGGCAGTACTACACGCCGGCGACAGATGTTAAAGACAAATATCAAGGAGTGAATTCAAATAAATTTTATTCTGATTTTTATCTTTTGTGTTAGCTTTGGTTTTCCTTTATCACCTTCGCAAATTAACCGTCCCATTTTTATGCGATCGATTTTATTTTATCATTACCGACACTGGTATACGGATATTTATGGAAACGATAGTTTTTTAAAACCACCTCAATACTGAATAAAAATTACGGGTTTCTAATTTATTAACCAACGACGAGCGTATTCACTCGTTTGATTATACTTGCGATTTCCTCGCGACGAAGACTTGTTTTTGCAGCGTCTTCTGCATTATCCGACATTACTGCCTTGTTAAGCATTTTATAATAATAATTATTGATGTCGACTTATTGACGATATTCCGATTACCATGCTTCATTTTACATTTAATCATCTCGCGGACTGAATGTTTATAACATTATTTGCGATAAATTTAGATCAAATATTATTTATTTGAGTATAATTTAAATATCGAACTTATATGATATGCCTTCTCCGAAAATACAAAAGTTATATCGCAAAACAATGCATTTTGTGACATTTATTTTACACTCACGACATTTATTTGCTAACTCAAGTCGGCGATCCTATCGGCCAAGATTGACACAAGTTTGGTCGAGTGCCGGTGGTATTCAAGTCGACGATAAATCAAAATAAGTTGGCGCATTTGGTAAGACAGTTAATCATATATGGCCGAAATATTGAGAGGAATTGTGAAAAACATCATGCGGACTGATATATAACATCATCCGGACTGATATATAACGATAAAACCGTTGACAGAACATCAAGATTTTGTAATAGAAAATGGATCTCGCACACAATAAACACACTGGCTCATATTTGATTATATATGATAGCAGTTAAATTTTTTGCGGTCCGCGAGGAATCCGTCGTTTTGCTATTTCTCTGCCGTCTCAATCGCTTTACCGATGCCGAGAAGACGAAGTTGCGTTGGTTCATTACGCAATCTCTCTTTTGTCGTCATATTGCTATTTGATAAGCGCGACATTAATTATCACGGCGAGGTATTGGCGCGAGTGATCAATCGCTCTTTTCGCTTATTTGGTTCCAATTCGTCGCGAAAGCTCTTCGTTAAATTTCACAAGATCGTCGTGTTGAAAGGTTATGGATATTTTCCTGTTTATACCCCAAGTCTGAAATAAAACAGCCAAAAACAGTATGATATTCCATGTTCATATATCAAGTGTTGATATTAAAAATAAAGAATGGTTAAGCATTGCTAATCCACACTTGGTGGGGAATTCCCACTATTTAAACGCGTGACTATAAAATAGAATAAAATAGAAACGGAACATATATACCATAAGTAACGGAAAACTGGAACAAGTAAATAATAAATAAAAGTAAAATGGATACAAATGTTTGATAGACCATGTTTGAAAGATTGATCTCCTGCGTTCATTAGTCATTTCACCCGAAGAAGTTGAAACCGGGCGTGTTAGCGTCCATCGGTCTTAACACAATTCTTCCCCCTATCTACGGTTATTATGTACATTGGCCATGGCCATGCTAGATAAGATGCAAGAGAATTTGAAACCAGGTGTGTTGGCGTCAATCGGTCTCAACGCAATTCTATCCCTTATCTACGGTTAAGTTACGGGAGAAGTTAAAACCAGGTGTGTTGGCGTCAAACGGCCCTACTCAGTTCTTCCCCCTTAACTACGTTAATAATTTACATTGGCCATGCCAGAGAAGTTGATAATAGGTTAGTGAATGGCAACGCGTCATGCCCTCCTTCACCTACGTAACAAGAAAGAGAAAAGAGAGAAAACGGCTGCGAATACCGGAACTCTAACTTCTACTTGTTGAGCTTTCATTTTTCGCAATCAACGAAATTGACTGCTTTGAAGAAAGCTCGTTTCAATGCAATAATTACCACTTTACGTAATTCGTAACTTCCCTTCCGTAACTCAAAATAATTACGTAATTCCGTAAATCCGTAAATTACGTGCAAGCCTACTTTGAATCTACTATACTATGATAAAATGAGTTCATCACTTTATTACATGCTGTGTGCACTGGAGGTTCGAGATATACAAGCATACATACATACTTTGGAGTGAATGCCCGTTTCTTGCTGCCGACTATGTTTTAAAAATTCACCGTAGGAAATTCTTGGAATGGATAGGGGCAAGCATACTTCTTTTAAACATAAATTTTTGAAAGTTTGAGTAAAGATGAATCATACCATGAGCCATACATGTCTCAGTAATTGACTTCGTGTCTCAGACAACACCGTAAATTATATGGGAAGCCTTTGTCTGTCTGCTTATATCTCAAAATCTTTTGTGTTTCAAGTGCATTGCGGTTCATATCAATAGCTTGGAGTCGTTGTCGAAGATTAGCATTTTCGACGTTTCTTCTATGAGCGCACACTTATTTTTTTGTTCTACAATGTTATAATTAGGGACGCGTGGAAACCAGGAAAACGCTGAACATGTAACACTTAATTTCACTAATAACTGGTTATATATATGAAAATTGAAGTCAATTTCGACCACGTTAATAACCCGAATTTAAATTTTGATCTATATATACTAATTATGCTGTGAGGGATACTAAAATGACGGGTTACTTAATTAAGAACGACATTATTATAACGCATAAAATTGTACCGGTAAGATGTCATTGTATGAAATGAACGATTGCATACTTTTATTATAGTTTATTTTGAGTAGTGCCAATAAAAACAACAAATTGAAGAATACTTTTCTTTTTCATTGCTGAATATCTAACAAAAACTTGGTTAATGGCACCTAAGATGAAAGGAAATTACCGAAAAACACTTGATAAGTGATTTATAAAAAATTTGTAAATTACTGAATTTTAACTAGTTTTTTTCCTTGTCGCATTGAACGGTGAAATGATTATCCTCTTATAGGATCGTGACATAGATTTATCCAGGGTGCTACTTAATTAAAAGGATCCACGTGTTGAACACAATATCTCGACTAATTTTGCGTCGGATTTTGCGGTTTTTGCATGAATGGCGACTAAAGACGCCTACTTAGGTTTAAAATTAGATGTTCGCGAATAAAATGAAAATTGCTGTTTTGCAGTAAAATTAAAATGCAATAAAGTGAACCAAATCAGGACAAAGGTGCCAATTTTATGCTGTCGGCTCAAAAACAGTCACGATTTTGAAAGTGGAAATTACGGATGGTCATGCTATTGTCCAGAATGTAAGGCAGATTTCCCGGATTTTTTTGTATACCTGTAATTATTTGTAATTTTAAATGAACCCATCTAAACACCAAAACAAATTTTTGCGCTTGCCGGCTGATGTAACGGGTTTGATGGATTATACGTAATCAAGAGTGTCTCGTTCAAAAATATGTGTGTGAGTTGTAAACACACTTTCATTTTGAAAATCGGTGATTTGTGCATTATAAACTAACTCGTTTTCAACTTTGTATCTCAAAAACATTTTCTGTAAGAACAAGAATATAAAAATAACCTTATACAAGATAATCGAAGCAGATTCTAAAATCGCGAATGCTCGAATTCGATCCAACAATAGGAAGAAAACATTACAATTATTTAACAACTGAATCAGAATATTTAGTTTGATGATTCATTGCCCACGCATTGCAAAGCTTTCATTATTTGCGAATAAAACTGCACATTGATTCCAGGTGAGTTTCCATGATTTCTTTGGTTTATATTCTTCCTTAACATGTCACTTTACGAGGAGTTGGCACGCAATGTTTTTGACTCCAGTTGCTGGATAAATAAGAGTCACTTTTTCCACAAACTCGACTTTATCGTATTCGTCCAAGCGAATTAAGAAATATTAGAAAATAAAGTGTTTGACGATATCCGGGTTTAAAATGTTTGCGGACTAAAGCATATGACTCTGACACCCCGACATTCTGTTTCTATATGTAATAGACCTACATGGACTCACGATATGGAATCATGTTTTGAATATTTACATCTGATGCTGCCATCTACCAGAAACATATTGATGTGATTTAGTGTTCAAGAAAACGTTAGTTGTCGATAGCAAAAATGAGTTTTTTTGTTGTTTCTACGTTTCTCTCTGCAGTAAAATGACCAATTTACCACCTTTTGTTAAAGATAGGATGTTTCGAAACCGGCGTGTTATGCTATTTGGTCTAAGGTTTATGCCACCAATGAAATTCCCATTGACGCCACTAACCCAGCTGTGCGCCGCAACAATTTAATAAGTGCGCCCTGAAAATTGAACAGAATTGTGTTAAACATAACTAATGAATTTACTGTAATGTTTAATTGTTTATTATTTTAAATGCTGTGTAGGCTATATGAATCAATAAATTCCTTTTACCTTTTTATGTGGTTTATTTTCCCTTCCATCTTGTCTGCCCCTAATGTTACGTAACTTTTGGGTAACAATAGATGTAGACAGTTTATTTATCTTCTGACCTGAGTTTAGCGAACATGAGTGATTGTTTTAGTATTTAGAAAAGCAAGCAGTGATAAGGAAGAAGAGTTGATCTTTTGCCTTTATTTCTTAGGTCTACATGTTTGCAAACAAAATTGAGTTTTATTTAAAGGCAGCAATTTTTTTTCGTGTAAGTGCGCAGTGGGATTTTTCCCTGATGGTTTGGCGCGCACGAGGAAAAAGTTTGACAACCGCTGCACTAACCCTTTCGTTCAGCCCGAATACTTCGACTTCGGGTGGTGGCAAACACAAAGCCTGCAAACTACAGTACATCACAATGGGGTTAAGTTCTGTTAATTCGTATGTGATCTCGTTTTCACAATAACGTAATCCACTCTGTGAGTTTACTAATTACTGGTAAATTCATTATTAGTGGTTTATAAACTACTTAAGTTTGCGCCAGAAAGACTATCCATGCTTCTCGAATTTGGAAAGTTTCCCTCCATTGCAATTAACTATTCTCTCTGATCTGAGTGGAAGCAAACGTGAAGCCTGTTTTTTGAAGATGACATGTGTCAGTGTCGCAGACTAACCACATTGGTGGTCTCCGCTAATGATGCTTAATTAAATCTCTTTAAATGTCTGCTTTTCGTTGTTGTAGAGTGAATACGAAGAAACAGTCAATGTACTGTTTATATTTGTATGTTAGGTTTGAAGGCTTTTGTGTACGCGCTAAAATACATTGCTTTCGAATTTGCTCGTAGCTATAGTTACGATTTTGAGCAATATATAATTAAAAACTGCTGTTTCATTCGTAAACAAACCTCGAGGTTTGTTTTACTTTATAAATGTCGTAATTGCCTCTTTCGTATGCAATTTTCTTTTAAAATTATCATTTAAGAAATTCCAACAAAATTGCCCACATTGTTTCAAAATGCAAACGAGTCGGAAATAGTTGAACGTTGATTCGGTTTAATTAAAATACTACAGCAGCACTACTAAAATTGAACCTAACTCGTCAAACATCTGTTTCAAATGAAAATTTATTTGTAGCATTTTGCCCAATGTCACCTCAACAGATTTATCACCACGAACGCAATCTACTTTTTGATTTGGGCATTTCGAAATACGGGGTTATTTACAAGCAGTCATTTTCTCATCATATTCAATATATCATCAAACACCATTCACCATCCGCTCTTCGGTAAGTCAATTCAAATAATACGAGTCAAAGTGAGCATGCTATCTTTGCTAGACACACAAACCTTTTCATAATAAAAATTTCCCAGGTCATCTCTTTTGCTGTCTGAGTTACGTGAGCTTGTAGGGAGATGCTTTAAGACGAGTATTTGATACTCCGTCGGTTTCCTCAGACGCAATGATAAAAAGTCCTTGATATATCAGTCTCGGTGCTTTTTCCAGTAAAACTCGTTCGCTTTTTGCAACATATTGAATCTATATCTACAATCTGACATTCGAAAACGATGGCGCTTAAAAGTGCAACGTCAACACGCCTGTTCTTGCACATAAATTTCGCGCCCTCTATCGAACGTGCGATTTTCTCACAATTTGGCATTCTCACTTTAAAATGTAGGGATATTTACTGAATTATACCATACGGGAGTGCTCAAATCATGCAATTACATCCAATCATGTAGTTTGAGCAAGTTGTAGTGACGCGGTACAATGAGCATATATACAGCTCGGTAATAGAGGTAATCAGTTGCCGTATTTCATCTAACAAGAAATAGAATTGCGGAGGTAGAGCTCATGGAAGAGAAATAAACCCGTACATACGATTAAAATGATACAGTCAATATTGAATGTCTTACTCAAAATATGTATTTTCACTTAAAGTGCTAAAGAATATCTAACCGTTTCGGTTTTGTCATTCTTTTGCAACAGTTTCCATGCATCGCTTATTGATCACTAGCGCCGCAAGTGCAGGAACATTTCTTTGTTTATCTCTTGCAAAATTTGTCTGTCACAGTGGAGGACGTGTCGCTCGAGGATATAGCTAATTTCTGAAGTTATTTGCCCCTAGTTAATCTGAAATACCGAAACGACTGCTTACAGTATTGGAAAATTATAAATACCTCAATTCAATGCAGTTTGCTGTCCTTTTTTTTCAACGCTAAAGAGAATCTGACAGCAATATCCAGATATCGCAGAGCTTGAATACCGGTACGGATTGTAGAGATGGATGGGGACATACTCACAACTTTGAAAATACTAATAATCGGAGAGAGTGGTGTTGGCAAATCCAGGTGAGAAACACTGTACAATTCTAAAATACGGGTACAGGAATGTCAATGTGAAAATTACTATAATGTCTCTAGATTCAGTGATTTTAGGATTTCTAAATACAGAAATATAAGAATAACAAATCGACTAATGTCACTAACATATCTAGATCTCATGCATCTGTAACACGTTGAATCGATTTGTCTGTTGGTTGCTACAGCTGTACTGATGCTTATTTTGTATATACAAAAAAGTTTTTTCTTTCAGACTTTACCTTATTTCTGTATTTTGCGATATTCAACATTGCAATACAATAACATTTCATATAACTTAGACCAAAATTCAGGAAAGAAGAACTGTAACTAAACTTAATAAACTGAAATATTGCTGAAACCCGATAGGATAAAAAGTATTTATGAGTGTATTCATTTGTGCGACAATTTGTGAAGCCTTAATTCATTTTTATCTTTTCATTTCAGCCTTCTCCTACGATTCACAGATGACAAATTTGACCCAGATCAACCTGCTACAATTGGTGTTGATTTTAAGGTTTGTTGGTTTTTTAGATTCATGTTCTTGTCTGGTTTTACATGTATGGTCACATGAAAAACTAAAAAAAATTGATGCCAAATATGTGAATGGAATTTTGAGATTGTTCCTTACCTTGGAGCCAAGGTTCTTTTTCAATTGGTTCAGCATTTCAAGTAAAGTATGGTCCAATAATCATCCAATAACTCCCAGTACGCCTTGTATGGTGCAAAGTCAATTTAAAAAAAAGTATGTATATGTTTCAGGTGAAAGCTCTTACTGTTGATGGAAACACAGTGAAATTAGCAATATGGGACACAGCCGGTCAAGAAAGATTTCGAACACTCACACCAAGTTATTATCGAGGCGCACAAGGGGTTATATTTGGTGGGTTTGCTTATGGTTACATTCTGAGATCTTCTTGTTAATATTTTTCAATTATCCCAGAGAGACACATTTTTAACAAAAAGGTTGTATTGTCATAAAATTTGAACTGGTCATAATTTAATTTTTAAGATAGGTTTAAGATTTCCAAATAGCTTGATATTCAAATTTCTTTCCAACTCCATTTTTCCATTTCATTTTTAGTTCATTATGCTATTTGTCAAATCTCATTTTATATCATCTACTTGAAAAGCTTTTATTTGGGTTTTAACAATTTATACATAACATTGTTTATCATTTTTATATAGTTTTTTTTCCTCGTGTTCTCAGGGTTATGTTGACCTTTTGTGGCCAGAGCTTTGGACTCGACTATGCTTGAAGATCTCATATAACCTGGGGTGTAATTATTTGGCAGGCAATGCCGAACATAAGATTCACTTCCCCCTCAAATAAATAGGTTAAGTTGTGGAAATCTGTCATGAAAATTTTTCAAGTTAGCATGCTTTACCTATAAATTTCTACGGCACAGAAAATCCATTTAAATTTTTAATATTTAAGTTATTTTTTCAATTTTAATTTTGTTTATAGTTTATGATTGCACAAGGCCGGATACGTTTTCAAGAATAGGTGCGTGGCTAACTGAACTCGATACATATGCTACAAAAGCAAATATAGTGAAGATGCTCGTCGGAAATAAAATTGACAAAGTAAGAAAGAAACATCAAAAATTCAATTTAAGTACATGGCATTTAATTACTAATATTATCTGGAGTGATGCTTTATAGATTGTAAATGCATTTCACTTCAGACTAGACATATTTTCTGCAGATTCTGTTTTCCTTTTTCTCACATAAAATGAGAATTTTGCCATACAATTTGCCATATTTGCTCAATTAAATCAAAACTCTGTCTAATTTTTTCTGATTGGGTAAAAATTATTTTTTTATTATCAGGACTTTAATTGTATTCGAGTTTCATGAATGCTTTTTAAATTTGTCCTGCAAATTTTTTTAAATTTTGAGTTTTTTTTTTATAATTTCCTTCTTTTTAACAAATTAGGAAGACAGAGTGGTTGACAGATCAGATGGTTTAAAGTTTGCAAGGAAACATGCTATGCTTTTTATAGAAGCCAGTGCTAAAACGAAAGATGGAGTACAATGTGCCTTTGAGGAACTTGTTGAGAAAATTATACAAACTCCAGGACTATGGGATAAAGATGGACAAAAGGGTGGTACTGTAAATGTTACTTCTCAAGGTTCAGAGCAGCAAGGTGCATGCTCATGTTAGTGAATGTGATCCTGCCAACATTCCCATAAGGGTTATTGTTATTAATAATAGTATTATGACCAATACCATGCATGAGCCTTTCAACAAGGATATTCTGATCACATGCCAACCATCATTGTTCGATGCAATAGTGTTGTCTCCATTTAACTTCGTAAATCATGTGGCTTGTTACTGACTAATTATAGCATTTGGTATTTGTTAATATAAGCCAATACGATCGCAACAAATATAAATACCCCTCTAATTAACTGATTCGTGCATTGCCTTATGACTAGCCAGATTGTCCTGAACTAATGCATGTCAACCTATAATTTTTACACACTTTGGTTTCAGGATAATTTTGAATTGTTTCTCAAAAAATTCTGGTAATTCAGTAGATCCCATTGACTTCATTCAGAGTTTTTTTGTGGATGGTAAGGGAAATAATGAATCCCAAAATATGAAAAAAGGGTATTGCTTTCCATTATCAAATTTTTCTATGAATAAGTTCTGTTTAGTTAGACAAATTTTCTGAGTAATTCTTACTGCAAAAAGTTCAATCAGATCGTTGGAAAATTAGTTCGCTTCATAAATTTATTTTTAGGGATGCCACATTTATTTTATCTCATCTAGCAAGCTCTGTGATAATTTTCACTATAGAATTCTGTGCTAAATCCGATATATTTGAGTGAATTATTATTTTTTTGTTCAGTTTTGGTGATTTTAACCAATTTTATATTATTATTTCTGTGAGCCTTGTATATACATTTCAGTTCTGATTTGAACAAGCTTTCAATTGTTTGCCTTTATTTTGCCCCTTTGCGACCCTTTTGAGTGGAATATATACTGCCTGCTCTATACAGTCTCTAATTTCGATAACATTTCATTAGTCATACAAGAGATATATTGATCTCAATATCATGTATACGTTTTATATATGACATGTGTACTGAAACGAACCTTTCAATTGGCTGCCACCGTGAATTGATCTGAAATACATACTTAGTGGCCTGGTTTATGTTTCTCAGCAACAAGCAATGCTTTTAAACACACTGTCAATTACTGTCACACTTTGAATTACAATCTAATTGAGAAATTTGTTATATATCCATTTTTCCCAAGTTTATTTCACTTTAGAAATTATTCTAAGCAAAATTCCTAATTTAGTTTTTTGAAAGTTAACATCGGGGGTGATTGAACTGCAAAAATACTAAATTTCACAGTTATTTAAATTTCTATATTTTAATTTTTTGCCAATAGCTTGCTCAATGGGGCTCGAGCCTTGCTTCTGGTACCGATATGTGAGTGACAGAACATAAAAATTGTATTTATATATATATATTGAACATAAGGAATATTTATTTCTTCCGTTGCTCAAGCGTTGTTTTGATCATTTCAAATAAAGATTATTTCTTGTACAGTACTGTTTTTATGTTGCCTGCAAAGGGTTAAGAAGGCATCAAAATGGCAACACTTAGTGCAAGATGTATGTGTATGTGTGAAGCATTTTTGCGAGGGGTGCAAATATAAATACCCCTCGCTTATAAAATACAGTTCATTTTGGCATCTTGAAAACACAAAACTCGATGAAACGGGCAAAACATAACAGAAATGCCCCAAAACTTGAAAACAAAGTTTATAGTGCACAATGAACGTGCTCGTTTATCAAAAGTTACACAAATAATATATTTATAAATAATAACAAAAAACTTGATGAGCAGCAGTAGAAGCCTCCACGGCATTTCATGTAAAAAAGTTAGTCACAAATACAAGTTGAAAAAAAATAATAATAAAATTGATAGTGTGTCGGACACGAACACGTTTCAGCCAAATAACGTATTTGGGTAATAATTACATGTGATTAAAGAGAGTGCAAAACAAACAACACAACCAATAAAAATCTAGAACACGCATATGTGCAGATACCAAAATTTGGAGGCAATGAACAGTCAAAGTTTCTATAGATTTCGGATGAATCATTCTTTACATTGAATAGAATCATATATTGGTTTACTACTGCCACATGCTTCTTCATTATTTTGACCATTTAGTAGGATAGGATAGTATTTACATATTTATCCCGGGGGAGAGGAAAGCCGATAAGACGGCTTATCCATATGGCGAACCACGGCCTCTCGTCCGGTTACCATTCCAAGTCGGGTATGGGATTAGATTTACTGTATTGTTTGTTTTCGGAAGCATGGACTTGGTGGTGGAGGAAGCCGTAACCGACCAGCGGTTACGTGAACCACCCAACGACGGCGAGGAGTCCAGCAATCCTCTCGCACATAACCATCCCTGCATGGGATTCGAACCTGCGAACCCACGCAGAGTAGTTAGAGGTGCGGTGGCGAGCGTATTCCTAACGCTTAGCCCGTTGAGCCACACCGCCGTTTGAGAACCCCAACATAAGTAGTCCACTACGGCAAATCTAATGGTTTGTACAAAAGTTCAACATTCTTATTTTTGTCCAAATTTACACCATCTCTTTTTGGCTCCATCCAGTTACCGGTACAGTTCTTAAATCAGATTCACTGGAGTCTGAAATATTTCATATTCCAGTAATTCCATCACCCATTACCACCTTGTTGAAATGAGAATGTCAGCCTTCTAAACAAATATTTTAAAAGCCAATACCGTACGACTTCATCCGGCACGATTCAATTGTACCAACGCACGGCAAGCGAGCGGAATGAAAATGTATAACTAAGATGTCCTGGTTCATTTTATTTGAAGGGATGCACAACGCAGGGAGATCACCCCAAAATAATGTCAATAGTACTGGAAAGAATGTTATAACCAGTAGTTTCTGAGTTATGTTAATAGTTCGCCTCCTCAGTAGCCCGGAATCACATGAAATCCGGCTCCGAATCTGCAACAATTTGAAACAATTTTGACTCCGGCCTCCAAATATAAAAGGTGGTTGCTTATCCACAAGTCTGGTCGTCACACGTCCTCCTTCGCATATCTAATATCTATGTATGTCGTATGAAACTATGTTTTTGTATTTCGACTCTTCGAAACATACATTCATCTTTAATACAGTTACAGCGCATATGTGGAAACACAACGAATCTAGCGCGTATTCTATAGTTAAATGCACGTGATACTAATCAGCGTTGCCAAGCGAGACGTTGATTCAAATTTAGTAATCAAGTATAATCTTGATACGCATAACTCTCGTCGGCAGCGGTGGCGTAGTGGAAGCGGAGAGACATGGTGAAACACCGGGCCAGGGGTTCGAACTTCGAATCCCATAGCGAGTGTAGAATGAGTAGTATATATATTAGGTATATAAGTTGAGAGTCAGCCAGAGCTGTCGGGGGGAGATAATGGGGCGGAAAGCGTTGTGAGCTATCCAGAGTAGTCAGACAGGCTGGAGGTTGAAGGGAAGACGGGTGGTCATGACGGTCTAGCGCGGGGTAAAAAAAAATCGAGCCGTCTGCACGGGGAGGAAAGGAAGTGTAGAGGAATCTGCGGAAGGAAAGCAGGGGTGGGTCAAGACGATGAACGGGGTGAATGGAAAAGATGGAGACAGGAATAATCCCATAGAGACGCCACAACGGGAGCGGGGCAGCAGAGGCTGTGAGAAATCCGAAGCAATCAGGACGGCTGTGGGACAGAATACTCAGGAAGGAGCAGAGCCCAGAGACGGGGAGAAATATCCGGTTCCAGATAGAGATTGAGAGTATTAAATAATCGAGAATGGAAGAGGCAGGAGGGGCAGTTAAAATAATCGAGACTGAGCTTAGGGGAGCAGAATGGAAGAGGCAGGAGGGGCAGAAAAAAACCTGTAACGACGTCAAGAGTAAATCAAAACGAAGAAAACCAGCCAAAGCAGGGGTGGGCAACTTCTCTAGTCGGCGGGCCAGATGTGGGAAAATGAAGTCCTCGGCGGGCCGGATTATTACAAAAAAGACTTCAGTATCCAATCTTTGTTCAATGCTCGACACTCTCTGTCAATTTTACTTTACTTGGGATATTTCATGGTTAATAAAACCTAATATTAATATAAAATCTAATTTCTAAAATCTATTTATATTTAGAATCTGAATATAAATATGACTGAAAACAGTAGCGGGGAATGTTTACAACGCTCTCTGCGTTTGTTTAACAAGTGTGTTAACGCAATGGACCTTTCTCTGCGCATCGACTTCCTTGTTCAATTCGTGACATTGGCCAATCAGCAAGATGCAAAAGTGACGTAACAATGCTCTCTTTTCGCATGCGCTCAGACACTTTTTTCACTCAGACAGATTTTCAGGCGTAGTCGTAAACATTACCTCGTTTTCGCGTTTTTGAAACTCGTATTCGTTACTCGTATTTTCAGTTGTGTTTCGGAAATTCGGAAATAATCAAAGAGAAAAGCGACTTTTTAAAAACGTGTCAAAGAACAAGAACAACAACATAATATTGAAACGATCGCTATGTCCACTACGTGTCCAAAAACATATTGTTGTATGCGATGAATCATAATGATGGTTTTAAACACATATCCCATTTCACATGCGCCAACTCGCGAAACCACTCTTAAAATAAGCCCCGACAATTGTGCAATGGTAAAGTATAAGAAGACTTCTTCGGGGGTCAAAGGTCGGGGAAAGATGCATTGTTTGTGCACTAAGACAATCGTTTATTTCCCCAGTGCGGTGAGAGTAGAGCGATCGGCAACTTTCAGGAATGATGCGTCGGAGTCGTTGGTCGGACCACATCACAGAGTGTGGTTGGATACAGTCGGCAGGCCCGTCAAAATCTCGTCGCGGAACGGACCCGGCCCGCGGGCCGTATGTTGCCAATTTTTTAGTTTTTTATATAGTATGTTCATTCTCGAACCAATGTATGTTGTTTGATAGTTTTATGTGATTAATAAGAATTTTTTATTTTATATGATGAATATTTTTTCTGGTTTCGCGGATCAGTATTTCATTCTATGTGGGGACTGACCATGGGATTGACCCACCTGACACTTTGAGCCAAACAACATACATTGGTTCGAGGATGAACATACTATATAAAAAACTAAAAAATTCCTATGAATCACATAAAACTATCAAACAACATACATTGATTGAGGATGAGCATACTCTTTCAGGCTTTGTGGCTACTTTTGACATAAAATCAGAGTTCATAATGTCCGCAATTCCGAAAAATCCCAAGAATCTTGACAAAAAACGGAAAATCCAGTCGTGAACGCGTTGAAATATCCTATCTTAAAAACGAGCAGTTTACCTGAACCGCTGGCTCGCGCTATGGAGCAGAATATTTTAATGGTCATTTTGCAGGAAAATACGGTACTTCGCGCGTTCGAACGATTTAGGAAGGTTTGGTTTTGTTGTTGGAGAAACATTTTCTAGCTACTATAAATTTATCAGTACCGGTACATGTTTGAATTTAATTACGGTAGTCTACTACCGGTTACTTATTTCAGTATTTATTTACCGCAATCCTACAATTGGTTCCTACATACTGCAGTACTGACACGAAGTACGGTACCGGTACCGGTACCGGTACTGGACCTCAGTCTGGCAGGGCAGCAGGGTGAGTGTGGGCTGGGGTGGGGTAACTGGGTCTGGTATGGTTTAGTACCACATCCACTTCTAGTTGGCCTGGCTCAACAATTTTTGCATATGTCAATCCTAACCCCCACCTGACTACGTCACCGAAAAATTATGTCATTCCGACGTCCCAGTGGCGTAATAAGACCCACCGAAGTATGCGATGGTCGTCCAAAACGCGCAGACGATAACCCGAAATCGAGCAAGCTATTTCTCTCGTTTTCTCGTCGCAACGATCACGATAGGAGATAGATCGCCGGCTTTAGCAAGTTCTTATCGGCAGCGCAAATGCCATTTCGGGCGATCGTAATTATACTTTGGCAATCCCTATGACATGATGGTGACGTCGTAGTGACGTAATTTTTGGATGGCATAGTCAGGTGAGGGTTAGGAATAACATATGCAAAAATCGTTATGCTACGCCCACTGGAAGTACTTGTGGTACTAAACTATACTAGACCCGGGTAACCTTGGTGTCTGAAGGACGGGTCACAAAATGACGAACACAGTCATCATTACTGCATTTTGCAGATTCGATCAAATGTCGGGTCTGGTATAGTACAGTACCACATCCACTTCTAGTTGGCCTGGCTCAACAATTTTTGCATATGTCAATCCTAACCCCCACCTGACTACGTCACCGAAAAATTACGTCATTCCGACGTCACAGTGGCGTAATAAGGCCCACCGAAGTATGCGGATGGTCGTCCAAAACGCGCAGACGATAACCCGAAATCGAGCAAGCTATTTCTCTCGTTTTCTCGTCGCAACGATCACGATAGGAGAGAGATCGCCGGCTTTAGCAAGTTCTTATCGGCAGCGCAGATGCCATTTCGGGCGATCGTAATTATACTTTGGCAATCCCTATGACGTGATGGTGATGTCGTAGTGACGTAATTTTTGGATGGCGTAGTCAGGTGAGGGTTAGGAATAACATATGCAAAAATCGTTATGCTACGCCCACTGGAAGTACTTGTGGTACTAAACTATACTAGACCCGGGTAACCTTGGTGTCTGAAGGACGGGTCACAAAATGACAAACACAGTCATCATTACTGCATTTTGCAGATTCGATCAAATGTCTTATGCTTAAGAACTGCAATATCCCAACTGTTGCTGCGTTTTTGCTGAAGGTAGTCTCACTGGTCTGCGCTGAAACTTTGCCTCCTGCAACATCGTTCATGTTTCCTCAGCACCTTGTAGATTTGTTTACAATTTTTATTTGTTAAGTTGGTAAATGTTGTCAAGTTTCATGGTGGAGGGGCAAAAATAAATGATTGATTAATGTCAATATATCACACCCGTACAGATATAAGTACAGAAGTATGAGCTAGTTAATGATATTATGATATGTAATTGATATTATGTTATAATATGTTAATTATGCTGGGTGCTGTGATTATCCCTTTTTAGGCACATTATATGATTTCCCAATTTGGCTTCTGAGTCTAGTATTTAAAAAAAAACATGGCCTCTGTAGGCTACTTATAGATGAAAAAAATATTTTGATTGTTTTTAAATTTCACTTCATTGATGATTGTTTTGTGTGTGTAGATAGCTTTTGTGGTGTTCACCCTACAGCCCTAATATTCAATGCATAAGTTACATGCATTATAACTGGAAACCATTGTTATGCTAGGTTGTTACTTATCGATCTTAAGATCGGTAAGTATATTGATAGGTATTTGTCTGTATGTGTGTATGTCTGTCTGTTAGATGCATGCGATATCTCACGAAGGCGTGGTTGAATCTGCTCCAAATTTTGCATGTGCATTCATCATATCTCGGACCAGAAGCCTATTGATTTTGGTTGAATTATGTCGTATAATTAGCGAGTTATTAATTAATTAGTGATGAAGAGATCTGGATTTTCACAAATCGAGAGATTTTCGAGACGGGCTGAATGTGTGTGTGCGTATCAGATGCGCAAGTTTTCACGCTAGTGAGCCAGAGCGAAGGATACACACCGCTAGATCGTATCTCGTGATTAATCTTTGAGCCTTGTCTATATCTCTCTTGTAACTTTGACGTCGTCGCGATGCGCAAGTTTCCTTCGATAAATTTTCCACACTATTGAGTCAGAGCGAAGGATACACGCCGCGAGATCGTATCTCGTTACTTATAATTACTCCTTAAAGTTTAAGCAATGTCCATATCCCTAAATCAGGTTCGGGGTTGCAGAATTCCTCACCAAAATATCGCTAGGCTGTGTTTGAATAGCCGTCGCAACCTGGGTTAGCGCCGTTGTATTTAACACAAACTATAGGATTGGTAATTACAGAAATAGGCTATTGGCTGGAAACTAATCGAAACAATCCAGTTCGGATTTGCAGAATTCTTCATAAAAGTATTTCCTCGAGTAGTATTTCGACGACATGGGGAGTTGGCTATTGTTTCCTACATTTCTGATATTGGCTGAAAACTAATCAAAACAATCCAGTTCGGGTTTGCAGAATTTTTCGAATCGAAACCGCAGTTTCTGTTTTGGGGGATCCCCTAACTTTCGATCGATAAGTCTTCGGTCTCTGACCGATATTCTCGTTTAGTGTGTTGCTTCAAGTTGGAAGGTGTTTCCAAAAATGTCTCAGAAGGGCTTTGATGAAAATGTAACCACCGACTGATTACTAATTAAGCTACTGTCACATCTTCTAATCATCATTGGAGTCTGGAAGTATATAGCAGTGTAATTCCGTGTTTTAATCTAGGATTTACATTGTGATACCAATTCTTTGAAAATTTCTCCTCTTTGTTCTTAGGAGAGTTACTTCATAAGAGTATTCATCTTTGCATGAATATGTGGATATATCGTTGTTATTTTGACCATTGCCGCAAAGTAGTATGCCTGCGCAAGTCGCTATAAATTTTCGCTAATGATGACTTCACAACTTCTAAAATGATTCTGTACTGGTAATCAATAAACAATTACATATATCTTCTCATTTCCTCAACTAGTAATAATCTTATCCATAATATCTAAGTACGCTAGTTATACTGTTTATTTCTTTATCCCTAGACAACAGAGACACATTATTTATATGTGATGTTAAATTGCAAAGCCTACAGATACTCGCGACCCCACAACTAGAGACGTTAAGCAACTTCAAGAGTCAGTACTGTATATCAGTTTATTTATCTCAATTGGAACAATATACCTTTATATCGTCTGCAAGTGAACATTGACGGTGAATATTGGCCCAAAAATATATATGAACGAGTTCGGCAATGTGCTGGAAAAACCGCAGAAGCTTTGATAACAAATAGCTTCGTATGAAAACCATGTTGTAAAAATGTCTTCGATCAGAATTATAAGGGTTCTTTGGCGAAACATAGACGGCGAATGTGGTAGATTGTAAGGAATCGTACGATACTTCGCAAATAGTAAGATTGTTTCTGAATATACATAAATTTAAAATCTTATTTAGGTAGTATATTCCAACAGTATCTTTATTATTTTTAGTCCAATGTTAACATATTACAGATTGCTCCATTATTAATTCGAAAGTAAAACAGAGCATGAAAGTAAGATAGGAAAAAACATGTACGGAATCACATCTTTTAAGTACCCCCTTAATTATGCTAGAATTTGTTGTGGTTTTGTGTGTGACTGCTCAAAACGCTTCATAATTATGTATGAGACGTTGAAAAACGTAATATTGCAATAAAAAAATGTTCACTTTAATGTGGAGGCGATGTGGACAAAACACGTAGCCACTCGTAGATTTAAGACATGTGCGCGACGTAACAAAGCGCTTTTGCAACTGACAACTTTTGCAACCGAAAACCTAAAGTGTAATTACGAGACTTGTCAAACACTCAATTACATTTACTAATATCGGTACCTGCCGACCAGCTGGAAAAGTTAAGAGTCACATGAAAGTTTTACCGAGCATTTTTGGCGCCGATTGGCAATAAAATGTCGAGTTATTGCTGAAAAATCTGAAGTTAGACACTTTTACGGTACCTGCCGATCACCACCAATTTCACGCTTCAACTTACAAATCCTATTCACTTGTTTGCGCATGTTTGACAGAAATTAGGCGACCCCAGAAAATATTTATGCGACCCGGCAGTTGGGAAGCGTTGCCCTAGATGAGGTGGTGGGAATGTTATTCGAATCAGAGCCTAATGCTTCTAACTGCTAGGCCATCGCATCGCACCCACAAGTTATCCAAAAAGCAGAGATAATTTTGTTACATCAGTAAGTGACAGTAACATTGTTTTATCTGGCGAGAGTGTGATCATCTTTTAAAAGAGCAGGGTTTCATATCATGAGGTGTGGTTGACTTCTAGTTACTACTTAACCCAGTTATTTTGTTAGGAGACTATCTTTATCAGTCTTATTGGCTAAGTTAGATGTTTGGAATGCAATGAAATTAATATGCAATCCGGAGAGTATCATGTTTTCAGATGCGAAAAGAGGAACCGAACCGATGCTGTCATTCTACAAACATACCTCCTATTGTGACTCATATTCCATTGTCAATTGGATATTTGATTACTTCCTACATTTCTCTATTAAACATTAACTTGTCATTTATTAACACACAGCATAATAGTGAATTGAATTAATGCATCCTACATAATGTGATACAAGAGTTGGAATAATGTCATCAAAGGTTCAATATACTTCAGGATTAAGAGGGCGTTCCTCAGCCACCTCTTATTCTGTACGGATGAAAACGTCTTCAAGTGAGTTATTGTGGGAATATTATTTATGTCATTGCTAATGAATATTTCATATTGGAATAGTTAGAGGCAACAAGATTCCTTGCTTTGAGTCAAACTGATTTTTTTTTTAAAAGATTTGGCTAAAAGCAAGGTTATTTGCATTCACTAAGAAGTAAAGGTGATTCATCTATTCAATGGTATGAACAACTACTAAAATGCCAAATTCTACTAAAAACTATATAGATATGATGCAGTGCAATATAAAAATTAAATTTTTTCTAATTCAAGATGAACATGACAGAATACAAAAGAAGACATTCTTGAAATGGATAAATTCTCAACTTTCCAAGGTTAGTGAAATACTGATACAAATTCTTACATGAAGGTAAAGTTATTAGCTGTCAGTCACATCAAAAATTTTTTTATTATGCTTCCATACAGTGGCACTAAAAAGTATATTTGTATTAGAAGGTTCCTTGAGTACAAAGTTTCCTCAAAGATCATTTATTAAATTGTTAGTGTTGTTGTTGGAAAATTATTATTTTTTTGAAACTTGTAGACCATTTTTTTCAGTAATTTAAGATTGGTGAATCATTGCTTTTTATTGTTTTCGAATTTCCACCAAGTCCTGCGGGGCTCAATATCTATCCAAAATTTTGAATGATCTGCTGCCGTTGAGCATTCCATCAGACCAATCGCAATTGGCCTGAGAGCTAATTTATAAGCAACTTTTGAAATATGAAGCGATATTATTATTAAGACGTTGTTAAAAAAGTTATGTCTGCGATATAGGTTTCCGCAAATTCTATCTAATGAGTGATATTTTTATATCAATATCAGCATAAGGAGAGAAGTTCCAGCATGCTGATTTTATTATGATATCTGCAATATTTGTGTTCTGGTAGTGTTACTGTATAATCTCAATTTTCCAACGGCAGAATATAATTTCTGGATTAATTTTTATTTTAATCAGGTTGGAAAACCAGTGATAAAGCATCTTATTGATCTTTCTGATGGAAAAATACTTCTTGATGTACTGGAAATTCTTTCTGGAGATAAATTGGTAAGTTTGAGTAAGAATTTGATGGAATTTGTGAAATGAATAGAAATATTATGCCTAGTAGTCTAATTTAATTAGATATATTTCAACTGCGAAATATTGCGAAAACATACCTAATAAACATAATTTATTTGTTCATTTTTTTGAATAGAATTCTGTTTAAATTTTATTCAATCAAAGTTGTTATGATTTTATTATAATAATTTTGCAAAGAAGTTCTGTTAAATATATCAATCAAATTGTTTTTATTCATTTGAACTGATTGCAGCATAATACTTTGACTGCCAGCGCAGATTATAACAAGGTTTGCTTCTTGACATAATTTTGACATCTGCTTCAATAGGCTCAAATTTTAGTAGGCGAGGCCTTTCATGTTATGTGGTGTGACCATATAATAGCTCTATTGTTTATTTTATTTAACTATCCAGGTATGCGAGAAGGGCACAATGAAATTGCACAAGATAAACAATGTCAATAAAGCATTGGAAGTACTAAAGAAACATCAGGTTTGCTGACCTCTCTTTATTTATAATCAGATACGATATGCGACAGTTTTTTTCATACAAGTGATCAGGGATGGTCAATACCAATTAATCTACTGTTCTGAAGACATTCTAAGATAATATTTTAGAATTGGAAACATGGAATTTATCCTAAATTGGGTCTGTTCAATGACAAACACTTAGAAGTCAATATTGAATTTGAAAAAATGAATAAAATTAAGATTAGAAAGGATTCATTTTTACATTTTTTGTAGTTTTCTGAAATAAAATGAAGTCATACTGTGAGACTTCAAATTGTTAAAAATGGTTGAATGATTATGAATAATTTCTCAATCAAGAATTTAGTGTAAATACTATAAAATAAAATCTCCGTAATTTTAAATCAATTATAATGCGATTTAGACATCCCTGCAAGCAACTTTATATTTTGTAATATGTGGTATATGTAATATTTACAATGTGTCTTTTGATTATATACAGAGTGTTACTTCCTAAAGTTCCAACAGTCTAATTTGGTTTCCTTTAAATTCGTGTAGGAGCTCCAACCAAATAAGAATAGCTAGCTCTAATACTTCTATATTTTTGATATTCAGATCCGGATTGTTAATATTCATCCTGAAGACATTGTAAACTGCAATGAAAAAATTATGCTTGGACTTATATGGACCATCATCTATCATTGGCAGGTTAGTGCAAAAGTGATGAATAACGATAATTCAAAAATGTTGGTCTTGTTTCCAGAAATTCGTTTTAACAGTGGGACTTCATATTGCTATCCCAATATATAAATATACATTGCAAACTTTTCACTTAAATCAGGACTCGAGAATTTTCAATGTTTGATTTGTGCTAACTTATCATGATTAGTTATAGGCAAGTGAATAAACCTGATTGTAATGCATCATATTATGATGAATAAACACAAATATATACTTTGTTTTAATTTTCTTACTCAGAGGCTTAAAATTTTAAGTGTATGGATAGATCATAATTTTAAATACTGGATTATTTGAACTTTTATTTTAATGAAGAACATTGTTATTTTGGTAGTGATATTCTCCTATAAACTGCTGGTTTAAGTTATCTCAATTCTTAGAAACTTTCTTTCAAAACATTCATGATTGAATGTTTGTTGTCACAGTGTGCTATTCCGCATATGCTAGAGATCTTGCTTTCGAATCCTGTTGAAGTCCATAGTTCAATATAAATCTAACATCCTACGATGATTTTTATTAAAAATTAGAAAAATTTCGCCGAAATGAACAAAATTTTAAAACATGTTATTTTTTCGAAATCCAACCTCACTTCATTCTCATGACAAGTCTTATTCAGAGTAAAGTTGCCAAACACTCTTTATTTGTTAAATATATATATTCGGATTCAATCTTTTCTTGGTTTTATATTTAACAATTCCCCAAATTTAAAAAATAAATATATGAAGTATATTTACAAATGAATGACTCTGTAAAAACACTTTGTACCTGTAAAATAATTACTGATTAAGGAAAAACTTTCATTTCTAAAGTAGTTCATCTCTGCATATAAGCATTCACAAATGGGAGTTGAATTGTTTTGAAATGTTATGCCCTCTCGAGAGTGACTTTGAAATGCTCTTTAAGATGGCATAAGTGACTTTTGTTATGCCAATCGTCTGGAAAGCATCAGAGATGTCTTTGGCGTAACGCCATAAGATGTATTAAGATTTATCTGCTTTTCTGCTGATATCCGCTTTAGTGTTTAAAACTGATTTGGTGACTGTTAATAACAATATCCTTGATTTTTTTAAAGTTTTCTGAGGAAGTGTTATGATTAAGTTTTGCAGTTTTTATTATGTTTTTTTTCGGTATAAGTTGATATTTTCAATTTATTAGGGTATTGAATACTTTTAGTTTATCTATCAACAAATGTTGGGCATACATTATTTTTTTACTCTGAAACAATAAAAATACCATGTATGAATATATGCTTTCAACGTTTCATTCGAAAAACAGTTGATACTCAGGTATGGAGGTAATTTAAAAAAAATTCGCAAAAAAAAAATGAATTTCACTTAGTCTCTTATTAAGATTAGGTAGGAAGAAGTAATATGAAATAAAACAATCATATTGATATGTTTCTTACCTTACTATGTTTAACATGACACAAATTTACATTTTTTGTTTTAAATTATGTTTTCAGAGTATATTAGGAATGGGAAATCACTTTTCTAGGCCATTTCGAAACTTTTCAAACTCCTATTGCATTTACTTTCTGTAGTACAAATCATGGCACACTGGAAACATTCATTTCACTAAATTAACATTAATAAATAACTACAGGAAAATTGCCTATAATATATGCTTATTTTGTCAACGCGTTACATCAGCTTGTTTTCATGGAAATAAACCATCATAAGGCAGATGCTGAATTTTTAATATCGGCAGTCATAATTCTCTATAATTTTGATAATAAGTGGTTTTAACCATTTTTAATATCCTGAATGCAGACATATAAGATATATATTCTAATAAATGGATTAATATTTTGCAACACAGCTGAAATTATCACACAATAGGCCACACAGCTTTTCTCAGCATAATAGTTGAAGGAATCGTGGTTTCATTTATTCCTAGAAATCTTACTTTGGCTTCGTATGATACAACTTACTTGTATATAGATAATAATATATTCTAGGCTATATTGTTGAAAATATTGTTTTCATTTTCTCATATTAATTTTCCACTCATTCATCTTATTATATACTATATTTTGCTCTTTTGTTTACAGTAACATTCTTTGCCAGTGGCATTTGTTTCTATTATTATCATATTATCTATGCACTGAGAGACAAGATTGCATAGTAATTATATACAAATGTTTCCTTAGTTAATTAAAACAAAAACGGTGTTGTCCTTGTAAACCTGAAACTATGTCATAAATCACATGCTGTAGGTATAAACAAACAGATAGTATCTTTACTTTGCTGTATATAGTTTAACAGTGTGATAATAGATAGGAAATAGCCAATCAGGAAATCTCTTTTTGGGGTTATATATAACCAATCTTGATCTGGTGATGGAATGGACTAGTTAGGCATGGTCCATTTATGACTAAAGTTCAGCATGAATTGATTTTACAATTGGGCATGGGCCAGATATAGCCAACGTGAGTTATGAATCAATATTGTATTAAGTTTTTCGATTTTTTTTTAAGAATATATGGTAACTGTTTTGATTCAGTAATTATTAAAACGCTGATCCATTCAATACAATTGATTTTTGAAGCGCTACACATTTTTTTTACTCACCATCGATATATTTTATCAACAAATTTCTGTATTAGGCTATCTTCATTGCAACCTCAAATCTTGATATTATTTTCTATATTTGATTTTATTCTCCCTCTACGGGTGTATAATAGTGACACTGAAACACTATTTATCCACACCATATTCTTAGTAAATGATGAAAACTCTAACTTGACCAACCAAGTTTAATATCAAGTTTTCATCTTCATTAATAACTAGATGATTGTTATAAAAATATGTGGCAGGCCTAATATGATAATTAATAAACTCCATAAAATTTTGGTCTACCTGTTGTTGGATTATCAACTTGTAAAATTGAAATTTTTTAAATGTTTATGCAAATAGCATATATTTTTTTTTCTCAAGTACATCATAATCAGATCATAATTGGGCAATATATAATTTCGCCTTCCAAGGCTTATTTTCGTTAGATATCCCATTACCAAGCTTGATTTGTCGTGATTTTTGAATGTGCTTTCTAGTTATCAATTACTGGGCAACGTTGCGAAATTATAGTACTGAAATTCGCTTTTCTAGTTTTTAATTATCACACTGTAATTAACTATCTTAATTCGAAACTAGTAATTAGAAGGTCAAGTTTTATCTTACTTACACATAGCCTATGAATAGACACTCCCAATATTAGTTTGTCAGTGCTCAATACAGGTGAAGCATTTTTAGGTTTTAAATAACTGTGAAATTGTTTTTGGCCTGAATTGGCCAGGATGGCCTGAATTGAATAATTCATTATTTAGCATACATTTTGAAATATTGTTTTTAAAAACATGGAATGCAGAATATATTCTAAATTGGGGGTATGTTCAACAGATAAATTTAAGTTTAGTGAAGTAAAATTTTAGAAAGTTAGTTTGATCATGCTAAAAAGTTAGATAAATGTTGTTTTGAATGATTTTTTTTTTATTTTTGCGCTATCAGAAGTTGTATTTTTTGTCTTGAACATCGAATATTAAATGCTCAAAATGACAAATTTTCAAATGAAACTATCTGTGTTTCAAATTATTGAATATATACAGCTTTGGATGCATTTGAATAGTTTATTCATGTTGGACTTCCCTACTGATAGAATTGTTGAACTAACTCTGTTTAGGCATTGCTTCTGTTTATTAGGATGAGTTTTAGTTATTTAGATTGATGGATGAGGTAATAATTCTTCATAGACCTGTTATGATTGAGTGATTGATCTGTATTTCTATGTTGAAGCGGTTTCGTCAGATCGTCTTTGAAACTTATTTTCTAACACATGAATAAATATATTTCTTCATAATAATGTGTGCTTAGATTTTATTAATAAGTAACATATATTTAATAAGAGCATTGATTTTAAACTATTAATAATAAATTACTGTCGAATGCTATAAAATTTTATTCATATATATATATTTTTTAAATATGTAAGAGATGAGACATCAATAATGACAATGAAATTTTCAAATACAATCGAGAGTAGATATATTCAATCAAAAATCAAAATGAATAATGAATATTCAAAAATATTTCAGATTATTTCCCCCAAAATTTACTTTATTTCATTTCTGTTAATTTGATTATAAATGTCCACCTGTTTCTACATTTCAAAATTCTAAAATATTTATTCATTTATACAAATATTTTGGTTTATTTGAAAGTTTTCTCCAGAATATATTATTCATAGAAAGGTATTTTATAGGAGAATATAGAAACGTTTCTGTTTGAATATAATCCAAAATGATTTGGGGAAATTTTTGTGGAGTAGGCCTACATTTAGCAGATATCCTCATTTTACTGTCAAATAAATTCATTTTGGTCATTTAAAATTAAAATTTAACTAGAAGATGCAAATCAAAATGAATTTCAAGATTTAATTCTAGCATTCCCAGCTATTTGGATATGAACATAGCTAGCATTAGAGCAACAAGAGTTCGCTAATGATTATTTTTTATTACTGCGAGCTGAAAGTCTTACTACAAATAAAACATATTATCAGATTAAATGGTTCGAAACAGTAAAAAATTTATTGTACAGTATAGTATTATTACATCATAGTAAACTATTTATTTTGGACTTGGCAAATATATTTTGAAGACAGATGACTGCAGATTGGTAATATGTCATACTAATTGCGACTCGTAAAATCAAAATTTATCACCACGTTTATGATGTCGTAACCTGGAAGGAATTTTCTGCTTCTTAAGTTTTATCCTATTGGGGTTATATCGTAATTGGATTCCTCCACTAAAATCGGATTAGAGTGTTTGATGGATCTGCACATTTTGTAAGATTTCCGTATTGTGTGATTACGATTACTGATTGCGTATATAATGTCGTAGTTGCGGAATCTAAGTGCTGTCTGTTCTCCATCTTCATAAGTTGTGCTTCATGGTGCGTGACCTATTCGAAACACTTGAGATTGGTCATTCATGAATTTTTTGATGAGTGGTTTTGAAGTTCATAATCGAAACAAGTATGGCCTAAGAATATTTAATTACCACATTATCATCCCATGCTTGATCATACATAATTATTTTCCTAATATACCAATACTTCAGGATGGCAGAATGAGACTATAATGCTATATTTTAAAATCTGTGGTCAGACAACATAACAATTTAGGAAATGTCAGTTTGAGTCATACACAGATGTATCGCATACTTCATAAATCATATGGGTGTGTAGGTCTGTGGAGTAAATAAATAACAGTTTTTAATATTATTTTCACTTTTATTATGGATGGCCATATATTATGTATACTAGGATTTTCAATGTTTTTTTCATTGATTATTCATATGTTGTTAATAAATATATTCCGACTTCAGAAATGTACATATATATTTATCGCAAAATTCTATATTGCTATCACATTGCATGTACTTCAAATATAATCACATTACATTTTCACTGCATTATATATAATAATTTCAGGTCTTTTTTGAAGTAACTTTTTTGAATGCCACTAGTTCGAAATTCTTGCATGTTTCGAAGTAAATACATTCCATATAGGCTAGTCAAATGAGTCACTATTAGTATTAATTAAAGTTAGTATTTTTAAAATTGAAAAATTTTGATTTTGAAATTATATTTTATTTTGGTAAAACTTTTTTTATTTAAAATCTAATATGAAAAAATTCAGTCATATAATACTATTCAAAATACAGACTTCTATAAAAACAGTAAACAGTTTTAACATTGTAAGGTATGCAAGTAACCCACTGCCCTGACATTAAACAGATACAAAATTCACCATAATGAATCTAATTATATTTAAAATAGCATTGGTAGCTTATTATTCTTTCAAATCATTTTCATGCCTTCCCTGCAGGGGCGCAGCCAGGGGGGAGGTTACATGGGTCGTAACCCCCCCCCCCCCCCCCCCCCTTTGGAATCTTTTTTTTTTTAATAGCGTTACGTTTACTTGCAATAATTTTATTCTTTGCGTTATCACTTTCGCCCAGCGTCCTAATTTATTATTTATGTTTACGATTCGTTATCGCTGTTACGCGGCAGTGGATCTAGCTGCCAGCGGGGGGTCACGGAAGTGACAATCTACACTAAACGTTTTTAAATACAATTGTACTACCTTTCACTTGACACAAATAGCAACGGACGTATCACACTATTGCCGTCAAAACTATTCCACAAGCGCGCTCTCGCCTCGCCACATTCAACGCATCCATACTTTTAATCACATACGTTATCGTTGGTTATCGGCTTATCGCTAATTACGAATTTTAGTTATGTAGTGCATCTTTAACAAGCGAAGGCACCAGGATCATAAGCAAATAACAGACAAAATGAATTATTGGAAATGTATGGTTCATTAACAAAGGATTGCCAAATGTGGCAGCATCGTAAAAAGGTGTCATAAAATAATATTCAATCTTCGAAAACAAAGCATTGCAAAATAATGTTCAATCTTCGAGTAAAAAGTATCGTAATATAATGTTCAATCTTCGGGAAATTTTTTTTTAAAGAATAATGTTCAATCTTCGAGATTTTTGGGTAGCAAACTCGTCCAAGACTCGTTTGGAATCGTCTGTCTGCGAAAAGCAGTTACATGCGTTGTCTTCCAAATCTTTTCAATAAACTGGTAACAATCTGTTATTAAATTATAATTAAATTATTATAGTTAAATTATCGCTGAAAGTGAAGAAGCGCTATGCGCAGAATGCAGCTATCACGGGCGCGGGATTTCAAATTCGCGACGATTTCACTTTCAGTAATATAGGTCTCGATGCATTGCAATAAAAATTAGAATTTATTAACAGTTAATTGCAACAAGCAAGAGTTTTACATTGAAAGACGTTCCCAATCAGTACAATACATGAGCTTGTTTTTAAATGATTGTAATCGTTTTATGAAGTTATAAATACGGGAACATCAAATATATTTATTTTGGAAATGGATTGATATTTCGTGACGCACTCAAAAATAGTTTATGAACCACTGGCATTTGGCAAATATCATTAATTTATGCTATTTCTTAATGTTTCATGATTGCTAATATTTCATTCTATTCTTATTTTACATTTTTTGCGGTATTTCAATTAAAACCATGACGATGGCATTTTATTTAACTGTTGACAATGGGGTAATAATCGGCGATTACTAAAAGGTTGAAATGGGACATGCCAAAACAAAATAAACGAATTGACGGCTGTCAAAGGGGTCAGGGTCTGGCGACAATTAGCCACATGTGTCGGTGTTTCTCTATCATCGGCATTTTCGGCATCACTTTGAAACTCTAAAACGCAAGGACACCCCGCGGAGTGAAGACTTTCTTTCGCATAGGGAAATATTTGAATTACGATTGCTGAATAAACGAAAAAAACAAATGCTTATTTTCTTGCTTGAAACAACGATAAACCAATTTAACCCTGTTGCCAAAAGTAATAGCATGTTTTATTAACAAACTGGTAATAATATGTTGATAAATCGCCGCTAAAAGTAGAGAAGCGTTATGTGCAAATATCACAGGAATTTGAATTTGCGACGAATTCACTTTCAGTAATATAGTTAACGGCGCATTGAAATGAAAAGTTGATTGATTTTTTTTTGACCAAAGAGAATGGTCGGCGATTGCTGAAAGTAGGACATGCAAAGAAAGGCTAATGAGACACAGCGACGCACATGTTGTTTTGCCATCGTCGGAACATCTTTTTAAAGACCTATAAACGTGTTTTTATTTCACCGTAACCCCCCCCTTGAAAAAATCCTGGCTGCGCCCCTGCTTCCCTGTATTTAATATTAATGATAATTTTCAAATTATATAGAATTTACCGGTAATATAGTACATGAAGATATCAAATAATATTTAGATTTATTGAATTTTGTAATTGGTGTTACATGAAAGAGGTGCTTTTTGATTGAAATAAAGATTAGATCGCTGGATTTTTGCAAAATGTTTGTTACGTATCGAAACCACAATTTATTTTGAATGTTGTTCATATAAAATAGGGCATAAATCAGTATTTTACAGCAGAAATAAATATATTAATTCAAATTGCAAAGCCATAATATTTAGGTATGGTCGATCTTAGTATTGAGCAGAAAAAATATTCTATATTTATTCAATTTTTGAACCCAAAGTGGTTTGGCAAATTGTTCTGGTAAATTTTTGTTGTTGTTGGGATTTTGGTTGGTATTAGGAGAAAATCTCCACAACCTTCAAAAGCGCCAACAGCTTTCAAATTCTGTATTTAATGCTAGAAAAACTTGCGAGAAAACTATTACTTTTTTTATTTTTAGGTTTTCTCTGGTCACAAACTAATATACTAAAAATTTTGCGGTTTTTATTTTCTTTCAAAAAGATTCCATTTTGTAATAATCCACCTCCCTCCCTATGTTGCTTATTCAATTTTTTCATCAAACAGTGTGCTCTCTGGCCTTACCATACCAGTACCTATGTATGGCCTTCTTGTCTATATATTTGAGCTTCTTTTATCAAATATTTTGTTTTTCTCAGGTTAAAGACGTCATGGCGGAAGTTATGGAATCTTTACAGCAAACTAGTTTTGAGAATACATTGTTAGGTTGGGTTCGTCAATCAACTCGTGGTTATAAAAATGTCAACGTAATCAATTTTACATCAAGTTGGTCTGATGGGAGAGCATTATGTGCACTGCTGCATAGATACAGGTTTTTATTGTTTCATGTTGTAACTTGTATAACAATTCTGATTTACGTTCTGGTTATGATGGATGTGCTAGAATATTTAATTTTTTTTTCAGTTTTCGTAAGAGGGAATTTTAATATTGTTACTGTATTTTTTTACTAATCTAATTTTATTAGATTTCACATAGCTCCAAACGAATCTCTTCACAAGCAGACCCTAGAATGTTAACATTTTTGGGAAGATACACATATGTTGCTGTAAATAAAAGCTGATTTATGCATTGATCCATTCTTCTTATCATATCATCAAATGTCTTACAAATAAATGGGATGTCCAGCATACATAATTCTTTTCCGATAGGCAAAATTTCTGAATTGAGAATTGCGCAAAATTTTATTTTGGTATTGGAGTATGTCTCCATACACATACTATGGTCTGCAGCAATTTAGAAATTCAAAACATAATTTGGAATGCCAAAATGTATTGTTTTTGCTTATCAATCATAGCCTTTTCTTATATATAGTTTTTATTTCATCTTTCATTGGTATTATTACAATTAATTTTTTTTCAATACTTCAGGCCCGATTTCTTTGAATTTGAAGACACAGAAAAGCTTTCTGCAGATGACAAATTGGACAAAGTTTTCAAAGATGCGTATAAACATCTCGGTATCGAAATGTTGTTGGATCCTGAGGATGTTAATTGTAAAAGCCCAGATAAAAAATCGATCATCATGTACGTCACATCATTATTCCGAGTAAGTATAATCAATTATTTGCATGTCTGATTCTAATACTGTTATATCTATCCTCGCACAGCTCTTTAGTATTTGTATAACATAGTATATTGTGTGAAATAAGCCAATTTCGTTTCACAGTGAGTATTATCAAATTATTCTTCAAAGAATTTATACACTAACTGTGAATTTCGTATTGATTTTATATATTTTTTTATCTGTAAAACAGGTTTTGCCGCAACAAATAACGCTAGAAGACATTGAAGAAGTGAAAAAGATTGGACAACAAAGTCATCACGAGGTCAGTTGGTATTTATCATTAGTGTTCATGAATATATTTGACTTAATTCCTTGAAGTCTGGATAAGATTACACTCAACTCTGAGTCGATTTTTCATTAATTACCTGTTGATCGCTCATCTTCCCAATGATGGCTCATTTCTAATATCAATTAAAACATTTCAAAATCGACTACAAAACAGACTACTTTGTGTGCTTATATATATATTATTAAATAAATTGCTTGACTTCTTTGCTGAGAGTTGTATTTCGTTTGCCCCACAATTCAGTGTTCTAAATTTTCCCGTGTTGACTCATTTAAAAACTAACGTACATGGTTTACCCTATGTAAACATATTCGAAAAGAACATGACTTTGTGCGGAGCGTCCTAGCTAATTATTCGACATAATTTATCCAAAATCAATAGGCTTCTGTTTCGAGATATGATGAATGCACATGCAAAATTTGGAGCAGATTCAACCTCGCTTTCGTGAGATATAGCGTGCATCTAACAGACAAACAGACAAATACCTATCAACATACTTACCGATCTAAAGATCGATAAGTAATTAGGTACCAGACAACGAGTATCATTTTTTGACTGTTACAAAATTCTGTTTTCTTGTTCTAGTCTGCGGAATCAGCAGATGACGATGGATCTTTATCCGAATCTCAACTTCGTGATTTAATTGGAGAATACAAGAGACAACTAGACATTGTTAATGACTGGTTAACGAAATCAGAAAATGTTTTGCAAACAAAATCACAAAAAACGGAAGAAGATTGTCCGATATCAGAACAGTTTCATCAACATGAGGTAATGGTCAGTGGGTAGTTAGAACCAGTATTCTACAAATTTGTTTACTTTATATGAAAATAAAAAACTATATGGGGTGGGGTATTTTCCAAATCAGTATAAGTTTTATAGAACAGTCTGAAAAAAATCAAAACGGGGGTTATGTCTTCTGCAACCCCCACAGTCTCAAATCACCTCCTTTTCTTTTTGTTTTGAGTGAGTGCGCATGAGCTTGCTTTGAGCAGATTTTCTTGTAAAAAAGTAGGCGTCACCTGCTCTATTACATTAAAAATCACAATTTTCGAATTACAATTTATCAATAAAATATAGAATCTTTGAAATTTTTGATATATAAAGCAAACAGTTGTTCAGAGTCTTTGCAAATTCGCTAACCCATTGAATAAGCATTATGTCTGTTCTATCAATGTAGTCTAGTATATTGTGGAATTTTCAATGTTTACATATCGGTCCTAAGCATGCTAGCTCTCCTCACCACTTATCTTCAGCAAATATTTGAATTCTGTAACCATCTACTCTTAATCAAACATAAAACGAGTAACGTCAGGAAGTTTTAGTCCTGCTGCCCTAGTTTGTAACATTTCTTTTTTTCTGTAAATAATTACTTCTGTGAAGAATTTTCTACTATTTGAAACGCATTCTGAGAAAAACATTATAATAATATGAAACTATGTTAAAATATTTAAAAAAATAAGGTTTTAGGTATTGGATATACAGGTAATAAATATGATTAAGGTATTTCATCAGCTTCCCTGGGATTAATATGTAGGCTAGATCGTATCTGACCTGAAATACCAACATGGTTGATAAGAATTTGCTTTAAGAATAAAGTGCAACCTGAAGATTTTTTTTCTCGTACAGGCCTTTATGCTCGAACTCATGTCAAATCAAGAAAGAATTGGTACAGTGTTATCCACTGGTCAAAAATTACTTGATACCAAAATGTCTACACAAGGGAATGCAAAAACTGAATCTGGTTCGCTCCCAGAAAAAGAGAAACATCAAATTTCAAAACAAATGGAATCTTTAAATTCTAGATGGGAAAATCTACGCAAGAGGAGTATGGAAAGACAATCAAAGTGAGTGACATAATTAACTAATGATGGTCGATTTGTTGTTGAGTGTTTTGATAATATCTGTCCATATGTTGCTGTAAAGTTTTGTTGGTACTCCCGTAGTGTGTGTACCAGGTTAGGGTTAGGCCATAATTTTATTTCGATTTTCCTTATTTTAGTACTGTTACGAGTTCGGGACTGTCTGTGTTAGCAAGTAAATATACCACATGCTAATGGGTTTCAGTCCCTTTACACAACTTGATGTAAAGTAGGCAAACAAAATTAGTTACCTCCATATTGATACACACACTTCTGGAGTGCCCTTGAATTGACTATTCTCGAATTTTTATATTAATAATCTATGGCCCACACAATAGAAAATAAATTATTTCTATTTTATCAGTCTTCATACGAGATTGGTTGAGGTTCAAAAGAATCAAATTAAATCATTGGAAGAATGGCTGAAGTCGGTTGAAGAAAAAATTAAAAATGAGAAAAGTAATAATTCTCTAGGAAGTTTTGATGACGTAAAAAATAAAGTCATACAACACAACGTAAGTCTATAAAATTCATAATTTTTGAGAATTATACACTTTTTCAGTGTTACCTCAATACAGGATTTCAAGGCAAATAGTGAATGTTAAAATTTCGAAAAATTTTTAATTGAAAATATCACAAAGAAATAGGCGATCTTTATTAAGTCTCCTGATTGTAGTTTGAAACAGTATTCACCAAAGAATTTCAGTAAAAGGTAAAAAGCAAAAAGATACGTTTTCCATATCTTTCCAAGCTTATATTCCTATGTCCTTCCATTCAGTGTTTCGTTTTGTTTTCAGAGTTGTAACAATTGAAATTTGGCACAATATCAACCCGAAGTTCACTTTCATTGCCTTGTTATGAGCAGACTTGTGAAAACTTTCTCAAAAATCTTAAACATTTATGTCTAGGTCTTGCAAGAATCTGTGAATGATAAAATGATAGAAGTTAATAAATTATCACAAATCGTTATCATTGTTGATGACAAATCGGAAGATGATTTTATGAAAAATCTCGAAGAAAAATTACAGAATCTAAGTGACAGGTTGGTAGTAGATTTTTTGTCAATAAGGGGATTCACTATTCAGGTAACAGACTAAGGGGCTAAATATTTATTGAGCCCCCAGCCCCCCATGATATATTCGACTTGAGATTGCCACCGTGCTTCTTCTCCAGATTTGAAGTAAAACGAAAAACAAAAACAAAAAAAGAAGCATAATAATGAAAATTGATGCTGGACTGAATAAAGTGGTCTAAAAATAATACTGTTTAGCCATTTTTAAAAAACATTTCATGTCTGTATATGCAGTTTTAATGCACTTCGAACCATTCAAAAAAGCAGCTAAGACACGATTTATTACCCACAAAAACGCCAACTTTACATTTCTGAATAGAAAATTGATAGTGTGCCAGAGACTGTTATTGTACCAACCTGTGATTGGAAGGTTTTAAACCTGGTAACACAAATTCTGTATTATAATACATTTTTGTCAACCTCTTGATGACTATATAGTTTACCATGATTTCACCTATTTTATATCTATCGTGTTTCCTCGAAAATAAGTCCTAGCCTGAATTTAAAAACGATGTTAATATAAGCCCTCCCCTTAAACTAAGACACAGCCGATAGCGGGAATTTTTTTTCTCTTACACTTTTCAAATGATTAATGATCTATGTTTAGCAGTTATTTTAAATAAAAACGTGTTATTTATAAGTAAATAGATATAGGTTTTCATATTTTGTATATTTGAAAATCTCGTACTCTAGTGTTATTTTTCAAAAAAATGAAATAAGACCCAGTCTTATTATTGGGGAAACATGGTATACTTGAACTTAATGCGGATTGCATGCTTAGTAGCATTAGGCACTTTTGATTTTTTTTTTTTAATTCAAGGTGGTCATCAATTTGCCAGTGGACAGAGGAGAGAAGCGGTCAGTTAAATAAAGCATTACTATGTTGGAAGAAATTTAATTTATTTGTGGTTAGTATTACATATTGAAAATTAATCATATATTAAAATATCAGAAATTAAACATTTAATGGCAACATTGTTAGGCCCATACTAGACCACATCTAGGACTGGAAATGGTCAGCCAGTTAAGTGGTCAAACAACTTCAGATAGTGAGCATTTGTAATTAATTCTGTCCCTTTTGTTATTCCAGGTGGTACTCCCTTTTCTAATGTATATTCACCTGAAACCTAAATTAATTTGCACATGTTTATCTTTCGTATTCTACCCTTTGCATTATCAGGATGAATTCAATGAAATTAATGAAGACATCAACGAGGCGTCTGTTACAGATGATCAAATACAGGAACTGGGACAACAACTGAAAGAAACCCAGGAAGAAGGAAATATTTTATTGATGCTTTATCCTGATCAGGATGACGAACAGAGGAAAAAAATCAAGGTAATCTTTGTTTCTCTGCATTGAAACCATATAAATGCTCTTGTTACAGTATGGTTTGGCACTACCCTACCCAATTATTTACTACACTCTGGGTGGTACTCCTGTAGTATGCAAACCATGATGAGAGACACCGGAACGTAGTATGTGTACCATGTTAGGGTGAGGTCATAATTTTATTCCAATTTTAGTTATTTTAGTTCTATTACGAGTTCGGGGAATAGCCATGTGACTCTCATAGTATTTGTACCTGAAATTATGGCCTAACCCTAACCTGAGACACATACTACATTCCGGTGTCCGCCATCTTGATTCATATTCTACGAAAGTACCCTCTGGGTGAGCTGGTGGGTTCAGTATTCGATCCCGAGTTTTTTATGAAGATTTTCTTTCTACTAATAACTCAATCTCTTCAGTGTGAAATTTAGTAAAGTAAACCTTCCGAGGGTTTAAAATTGGTTTCCGCAATTCTTTGTGATATGTGAGACTTTTAGTTTTAGGATTGAAGTCTTTTATAGAGAAACGGAGAAAATTACTGTAAACGTAAAACTTTTGATTTAACTATTTCAGGATATTCTTGGCAAATTAGAAGTGCAATACAGCATGTTGAAGACAAATGCTTTGTTACAAAAATCTTCAACAGATAAATGTGATGACATGTTAAGAAGGTGTTTATTCATATATTTTTGATCAGAGCAAAAGAATTCTGACGATAATGCATTTTTGGAAACTCAATGAAGAGAAAACCAAATCACTGCTTTCTGCATTTCCAGTTTCAATTCCATTGAACATAAAGTGCTTTCTATTTGTTCCCGGTGTAGAATGTATTTAATGTTCTGTATTTGAAAACATTTTTTGGTATGTATTTGGAATTGGCAAATTCTGATTTTAGCCAATTCTGATCACATAACATGGTTTGTTTTTGTGACATATGTTTCCAAATAATATTATTTTATCGATTTTTGATCTTTTTCTGTAAAAAAACCTTTAATTCAAAAATTATGAACAGCGATTCCTTAAATATTTGTTATTATTTCATATTTATTTTTTATATTATTTTTGAAGGTTTTCTGCAAATCTTATCGATGTTCGATCTTTGATCAAAAAAATGGAAGATGTTGTTTGTTCACCTCAAACTAAAGCATTGAATGAGGATGCTCATATTGTATGTTGTTCATCTATTTAACTGTTTTAATAATAACAACAAATTGAATTTATAATAATTTGTCGCATGATCCAGAAATGATTCTATCCCAGGGATGGGGTACCACTGACCTGCGGGTCAAAAAGTGACCCGTCATGTGACAAATTATCTCTAAAAGCGATAATAAAAGTGATTTATAACTAAAATTAACAAGTTAACTATGCTTTAGAAATTATGGTATACCAATATGCAGTAAGTAGCAACAATCCAGTTATGACGTTGATTACAATACACTAGAGCTGTTGTTTTAATGCTTTTTATGGAACTACCTCAGTCCTGATACAATTGATGCATTTGTAAAGCTAAAGCTTAAAACTCCTAATGCCAAACTAGTATAATAAAGCATGTGGAAAAATACATCACTTTCTTATTGATTAAATATATGACACACATTTTTTCACATTCTTTTATAATATGTAAACAATTAAATAAAAAAGGTTTGTTATTCCTGTTCTAACCTGGAATTTGTTTTCCAGGACGAAGTGGAAGAAGTTATATGTTCACTTGATAACATAGGACAAGATAAGGAAATGTGTAACACGAAAATTGATGAATTGCATAACATTAATTCAAGAGTTGTAAAGTTATTGAAAGGTTGGAATGTGCTTTTTATTTTTAGATTTTCAATTGTTCAAAAATTGATGTAATAATAGATTTTTCGTTGAATCAATTTACTTTTTCCATTCAAGTCAAATTTAATTTGTGAATTTTTTTTTATTTAGGTAAAAATCAAACATTGTCTAAAATGTCTGATGATATAAAAGACGTTGATGATAGTTGGAAGGAATTTAACGAACGATATGCTACGACATTTCATAATGTTAGACTAATTGCAAATGTCATCAATTATAAAGGATTGCACAGGTAATATAGTAAACTCAATTTTTGCTATTTTGAATATTATCTTTCAAATTTTGTATCACATGATGAACCAGAAAATTCTTTTATTAATTTGATTAATTGTAGTTACAAAATTTGTGTTTTTTTTTCAACAAAATCGTGATTATTGTTTTTTTTTTATTTTATTCAACTGAGTGGATGTTTTGAAGCCTGGATTTTTGAAAATTTTTTGTTTGAATTGGAAATAAAATACTGTGCAAGATCTAGTAATGGCTGAAATTGGTTTTTGAGAAAGCTCTCAACTAAAATTCACTCAAAAAGCTAAAACTCACAAATTAACTTCTTTTCAATATAATTTAGTGAACTTCATAAAAAAGTGAATCAGAGTTCAGACTGGTTAACAGAAATGCAAAATGATGGTTCATCACCACAGGACGACGGCATTCATGATGAGATTGAAGCAAGAATTAAATCTGTGAGATCTTCTGGAAAGTTTTTAACAACATTTTGTGAGGTAAAGTCTTTGTAAAAGTTTATAACATCATCCATTTTTTAAAGATTATTATCAACAATAACTTTTTTAAATTTACAGCAAAATCCAAGTGTACAACAATACTTGAAAGTGCCGGCAAATTCTGAAAAACTTGTTTCACTTCACAATGATTGTGATGAAATTTGTGAAAGATTGTCTGCATGGATGAATGAAGATGTGCAACAGGGTAAGAAATTAAAAGAGTTTTTATTACCAATTCAAATAAGTGATGGTTTGGTGTAGGTTATTTTCGTAAAATTCATTTTACAAATTTATTTTTTGTAAAATTAAATCTATTTGCAGAGGATTCTCCGCAATCTGATTTTGACATTGCTCTGATACATTTGAAGAATTGGTTGTCACAAGCTGAAAGAACGTTGGATTCTGAAACAATACAAGTATCCGATGAAAAAACAATGAAAGAAGAATATGCAAGGTGATTTTTGTTTCTGTCATGTGGACACATCCTCTGATCTAACAAAGGAATTTAAGCTTAGTACTTTGAGGCAAAATGTTGGGCACTCCAGAAGTGTGTGTACTAATATGGAGATAACTAATTTTGTTTGCCTACTTTACCTCAAGTTGTGTAAAGGGACGGAAGCCTGTGGGCAAGGGAGTGTATATTCACTTGGCTAACACAGACAGTACCCGAACTGACCCGAACATGACTAAAATAAGAAAAAACGGAAAAAAAATTATCGGCCAACCCCAACCTGGTACACATACTACGGGTGCACCAAATGTTGATTTGGAGTCTGTGATAATTTACACCAGATACCAAACTCCAAGCCTTCTAACAAAAGACCCTGATTCGGGGTTGACAAAAATTTTGACTGCGACTGCTTCTCCGAAATTTTAAATTTTGAAATACCAAACCCCACTGCCATGGTTTAAACTATAGGGTGAAAAATTTTTGCCCTGCGTATTTCAAGAGAATTTTCTGAGTAAACCTCAAATTTTTTTTGTGCTGTCACTAAGCAGCAGTAGTAGTAGCCGATGCACAATTTATTGCGTCATAGGTTCTCAAAGTGCTCGATACAGAGTGACAAAAACTGAGGGGCACCGCAAGCTATTCAATTAAAACACTGACTTGGCTAATTTTGTGGACAGCATTGATAAAATTTTACAATGGTGGCTTAAAAGTTATTCAATTTACTCGAAGGCAACATAACTAAGTCTACCGATTTAATACACTTCAGTTTGAATGTTCGAAATTAAACATCATCAATTTTTGCTATTTTGCTTATCTACTGATAAATAAGATAAGTGTTATAAGATAAATTTTTGAATTTTCTAGATACCAAGAATTGAGAGAAGCACTTTCTGTACAACAGAGCAATGTGGATTTTGTGATGAACACAAATGAACAAATAACATCAAAGTATGTTCAATTTACTACCTTACTAATAAATTCATTATTTACATTTTAGCTATATGGAAAAGAAAAGTTTTGATTTGTTTGAATCACCCTAATGCAAACCATTTTTACTGCTTTTGACTTATAGCTGCTGTGATGTGTAATTAGTGAGTAGTAATCGACTTTATGCTCCGACCTTCATTGATTCCCCTCTGATTCTAACAAAAAACTGCTGTAGCCACTTTAATTCACGTGAGCCAAAGCTCCGAGAACAAAGAGCCGCCGGTTGCCGGTAAATGAGCAAAATCACATTCTTCATAATCCAATTTCTTACAAATATACAAAATATAAAATATACACAAAGCTAGACTATGCTCTAGTGAAAGCATGTACTGTGAATGACATTTTTCTGTGTTATTCATATCAAATGATAAATATACTGGGTTATTTTAGACGAACACATGCTGAAGATCTACGTTCTGTGAGAAAACGATGGGACGCAATCACCAAGTATGTGGAAGATAGAATTGTATCACTTGAAAAATGTATGGAACTACAAGCCGATTTCAAGGTATTTTTCACAAACAGCCAAAGTTGTATGTAAATTCTTTAATTAAGGGTTACTATCCTGAAGTTTACTTTATATCAACTAGTACTACCATGTGTGCCTAAAACTGGGCAAGACAGGGAAGTCTGTTAAAATATATACTCAGCTCCAACCTTATTCAACTCTGAGAAAATCAAATCTTCACAACAAGATGTAAAGATGTTTATCATGTGAAAATCTTCTTTAATCATTGTTGAGATGCTTTGCCAACTTGTAGATTTTTAGTTTTTGTCAGAAATTATCCTTGATTTCCACCATTAGAAATATGAAAAATAACCCTCTGCCATAATTATTTGTTTGACTCTGGGGTGGTTGGAATTATGATTTCAACTCGAGTATTAATGAAGACATGCTAACCCCAAGCCCACAACACAAAACTGAGTCCAGATTTCCTGATAAACACAATTTGCATAGATTTATCTGTGTAAAATGCTGGAAAAAGATAAACTCGTGGTTTTGAGTTTATTTTTTGAACATCCATCTCAATTTTTCACAGGAAATGCATGAAAATCTTTCAATCTGGCTTGACAAAGTTGACGATGTATCATTACGGAAAGATACAACGAATTCAAACAATTTGTCAGAAGAATTAATTGCAAAAGAAAAAGAGTATCAAAAAATGAAAGTCTTCTCAAACGAATTATCAAACAAAGCAAATGAAGATTGTAAGAAATGTATGGCTGAGCAGATGGAAGTGTTGTCCAAGCGTTGGACATCCGCTAAATCCGAAGTGAGTTTTGACCTCTCACTTGTCCATTGAACAGAAACTGTTCAACAGGGCAATATATTTGAGCATTATTTTGGATGTGATACCATTTTGACAAACATAGTTCATAGACACCCATGTCCGTTTGTACATCTCATTTGTCCACCGTCAGTATACCATTACATCATAACAATTTCTATATAATTCCAGCTATTAGAATTCACTACCTCGTAGATTTTTCCTGAATAGTATGGATTTGAACCGCTTCAAATCTTGCGTTAATTGGCATTTACCAGTGCATAATTAACCACTATATTTCTATACAGTTTCAGTTTTAGTAGTTCTTGACATTACAGTGGTCTTCGATTTTCCCATTTACACTGATTGTTCATGTGGACTCTTCTTTGTAATTGGTACATAACAGCATCAAAATATTGTGACCATTCGTTTTCTGTTATTAGATTTCAAGAATGAATGATACCCAATCCAAAGATATGAGTTGGAACAACTTAGCAGCAGAAATGACCAAATTTTTGGAATGGATTACCCATGTACGTGAAAATATAATTGAGACTGAGCCCAGCATACAGACTGTTGATGATCTTAAAATACAGTGGGAAGAAATTCAGGTATTTTGCTGTTTTCTGTAGTTGGATTTGATGACCTAGTTTTAAATCGTTAGACTCAAGTATGTTGACATCGCAGGTTAGAATCCTTGGGTTCAAATTCCATGCCAGACAATGGGTAGACATGTCTAACTCCAAATTATTTCGATCCTTTCTTGTATCAGTGGTGCTTGTAACAGGGCGTTATTCGGAGTAAAAATGATAAACAAATTCTGATGCTGTTATTGTAATAAATTGTTAATTTTTGATATGTAAGTAGCTTTCCTAATATTATAGTTTATAAAAAGAATCTTCCCAGTTTCATGTCGTGTACTCATCTTCTATAAGCATGAAATCTTATTCTAAACTTTCCTTAGACTCCCACAGAGAGCAATATTTCATCCAAAAATTTTGTTGTTTGTCTATAATTTCAAGGCAAACTAGAAATTTTTTTTCCTTTTTATACCATTATCCAGAAATTAGAATCTGAAATTGACCAACACGAAGTAAAAGTAAAAATACTTCACGATAAAGCGATGTCGTTATCTGCAAAATCAAGCATGCCAGATCACATTGAAGATCTTCTGTCTGATGTTAAAGATGGATGGAAACAGTTTAATCAAAGGATGAGCACAAAGAGAACTATATTACATGTAAGCATGCCTGAACTAATGGTGCTCGATGAGGAATCCTCTTATATTTCGCAAGGAGTCTAAGCAATCCTCTTGTGCATAATAACCCTCCACAAGATTTATGCCTACGAACGAACTTGCACAGGACAATCAGAGATGCGACAGCAGTGTATTTCTATTACTTAGCATCATGCACCAACTGACGCTCGGAGGATGTCTCCTATAAAGAATGTCTGTATTTAATATAGGCATTATTTGATACTAAAATGTAATTAATGTTTTTTTTTTGAAGTGATCCGAAATAAAAAAAAGCCATTTTAAAATTTAAACTTTGTTCAAGTTCAGTGTGTGGAAATTGATACAATTATAAAAAATTTTTTATATCATTTGTTATGCATTGAAGTGAAATTGCAAAATTACAAATATATTTTATTTGGTCACAGGAACTCAATCTATTGTGGGAAGATATAGATGGTCTGTTTTATGCTGAAGAAAATGAAGTAGAAAAAATTGAACAAATTGTTGAAAAATTGAAAAATTCGGACAACATTTCAGAAATGAAACAAACTATCCAGGTAAATTAATGGTTTCTGTTTGTTTATGATCTATCTTTTTTTTTGAGTAATGATACCAGTTCATACAAGGTATAAATCTTAGGGTTTTGTAACGACGCTGGTTCGGTGGCCCTGGTGCTTGGAAGGGTGAGCAGACATGCATGACTAAATAAATTATCTCCATATTTCGATAAAAATTCTTTCCTTGAATTAAAGTTCTATGAATGGAAATAAATAAGTGTTGAAAATAAAATGATGGGTGAAGGATTGGGTTCCACAGAAATTGGAAATTGATTGGGGCATTGTGGTAAAAAACGATATTTTTCAACAATAAACATAACAATAGCTCAACAGCAACCGATAGTCGATAATAATATTAATTGTAAATGTTCAATTTTGTACGGTAAACAGTTATACCTAAGTAAATGAAAGGAAAAAACAGGTTTTAAATAGCATTACCGGTGATAAACCTTGTGTATTTTTTTTCGCTGAGTGCAGCCAAACAGATTTTATTGTTTTTTTTTCTATTTAGGATTTTGAAAATCAAATGGAGGAATCGCAATTTGTACGATTGAAAGATCAAGTCGATCAAATGTCTCAAACTATGTTAGATGGTGATATTTTATGTGATGTTATACTAGGAAGATCCGAAGCCATTGAAACCAGATGGAATGAGGTAAAGTATGGTTAGAAGTTAATTAAATACCTGAATGTATTTCTAATAAAGCCAATAATACCAAGAAAATGGTAAATATAATATAGTGGTTTTCTTGATATTCGCCACTTTCGACGGAGGAAAGTTTTGCCTTCGACACCAGATTGAGGGAAAGTTATAGAGAGAAAATCTCATTTTGACCACAGAACCATTTTTCAATTATCTGCTGAGAAAGCTTAGTTGGCATTGATACTTTTTAGTTTTCTACCGAAGATGCGACTCTGATTTTCACCACTATTAGTCTGAAGTTCTGACTACAAAGTTTTTGAAAATACAACCTCGGCAACGGCCCCAATACAGGGTTTTGTTCTGAGCAAACGAGTTCAAACAATTATATTTTATATATAAGGAAATATGAGCCTAATTACTAATCTCATTTTTACAGGCAACATCATCAGGATGGAAAGGAATTGAATCATTTGATGAAATGCAGCAACCATATGACTCTGCATCAGACGCAGTTGAAAACGCTAAAATTTTGTTAAATGACTTGCACTCCGTCACTAATTCATTTTATGAAAATTGGCATAACCTTCCAAGGTATGATAATAGGGATTTTTTGGTTTCGTAAATTCTTTCCAATGTTACTTCATTGCTTCATAACTATTCCAATGCTATGGACATGTCTGATTTTCCTGAAAGTTATAGATTTTAAATGAATAACGAATATACCGAATATACAACATACTTTTTTTTCTTTTATGTTCTGTATGCATATAATGCAAGAGTGAAGATAACTTGATTAAATGATTCAAGAGTCTTGCTGCACACAAACACAAGTATATTTCTAAAATAGTTTCTTGTGACCAATGTCAAGACTTCCTTTTAATCTGGAATTTTAATCATGTTTTGTGTCGAGAATTACCACCTGACTTGCTAAAACTATGAATTTGCAAAAATCTTTCAAACTTTTGTTTGAACTCATCGTTTGGTTTAGACTTCCCCAATTTTGGCACTGTTTATTATTTTGTAAAATCTTGTTCAGTAAAACGGAATTGGAAACAGCAAGAAGTAAAGTGGATTCTTCTGTCAATTTATTAAACAATTCTGCCAGTGGATTGAAACGTCTCCTATTGTATTCACAACTTGAAGAAATCGAAAACTTATCTAAAGATTGTGAAGAAACTTCGGTTGGTAGTTTTATTTTGTAGAATATTATTTCTGATATGAAAATTAGTTCTTTTGTGTTTTGTGAAAAAAAAGAAAATAACATTTGCTGATATTTCTAGTGGCAAAGAGTTTTTAGACCAGATTTTTGAAATGATGCATTTTAGTATTTTTCCAGATCTGGGTAACAAATAAGCTGATTTTTTTTTGTGCGAGAATAATATAATAGAAATGAGTAAAACTTATTTGTAACGTCTATGATTAAATGGCTATTGCTGCCTTTTTTTTAAATATCGAATGAAAGCCATCTCATACATATGCCAATTATATGGACACATTTCATATTTTTATTTTAAAAATTGCGAGTTTCACCAGAAAAAAAATTTATTTGTCCAAATTTCTTAATTCTTCTCGAATAAATTTTTGAGAAAGTGATGATATGACTCCACTCAAACAATATTAATCTTATACTCTGCGACACTCAGCTGTTGCTCAATCCAATTCAGTATGTTCAAAATGTTCACTCAAATCAAATCTTGTTCTAGAAATCACTGGAATCTACGAAGAACGATTTTGAAAAATGTTCAACGTACGTCGACTTCAAGAACAATTTGGAAGAGGCATTTGAAAGCTTGGGACAGTTGACCGGTCACATGCAAGATCTCGATGACCTGAAACCTTGCAAATTCTCACAAATGCAAGATAGACTACAAAAATATGTGGTGTGTATTAATGTAAAAATATGTTAGTTGTTGGTGGGGGATAGGAAAGATGAGAAGACGGCTTAAGCAGCCTTTTGTCCGGTTACCAGTACATGGGAATAGTGAGCCAGTTGTTTTCAGATAAATGGACTTGATGTTCAAACCGATCAAATATTTGAAAGCATTTGAAATTGCTTGTACAGTGCCTTGTTTTGAGTGTGATGAAGGAAAAACTTTGGTAACAGAATATAAGAAGTAGGATGAACTGCGCCCTATCCATGAGATTCTGGTTGTTTCAAACCCAACATCTTTAGGAAAAACGAAGCGGTGCTCTAATAGCTAATATGAAACACTTGAATTGTATCTTCTTTTATAATTAACTGAAAAATACTCTTGCACAATGATGAAAAGTTGATTTTTATATTCCCACTATATTATTTTTGATTTTTATCAATTCTTCATTATGTATCTTGTATTTATTTTTTGCTTTTCTTATCACAATGTCTCACAACCTTCCCCCCAAACAATCCCATGAATAAGCAAACGATGATATTTAGGGAGTTATGTTTTGGAAAGACCGTTTCCAGTTATGTTTTCAACGACTTACATTGTTTTCTAATTTTCGACAGCATCTCTACTCATCAGTCAGTGAGGTCAAAGGCCGTGTCGAGTCTTTAATTAAACAAGGAAGAGAATTTACCCGAAATCTAGAACAGCAGGAAGATGCACCGACTCGAGTTTTCAAAGAATACATGGATGAGGACATTACATTGCTTAAAGGGAGATTCAATTCTCTAGGTAGGTGGAGTTATATTTTTCAGTGAAATTGAAACGTAGATTCTCAATTAGCTCCAAACTAACAATTTATGACCATCATAAATTTATCGTTTGAAAGGCTTTTTTAGCTCCAGTTAAAAATTTCAATTGTTGACTTCTCTGAAATTACTTTCCATGCTAAGATTGGGTAGTTGAGAAAAGGGAATTTCATGAGTTTTTAATTCCGAATTATCTCCCAAGTCAAGTCTCTAAAGTAGTTATTTGAGTTTATTTCAATGAATCAAGTCAATTTGCAACTCTGAAGAAGTTTACTTGAGTGTGAGTACCTAGAGTGTTTTGCAACTGACTGACTATGATGGATTTAAATATTTTACTTACAATCTCTAACTTTGCATGCCTAACTACTCACTCTCTACCTACTCAAGGTACTCTGGGATATATTTATTACTCCAAAAATTGAGTTGATTGCTCAAATCTTTTGCAACATTGCCAACTATTGTGAATTTGAAAATATGCCTTAAACTCTAATTTCATACTTCATATATCTGATTACTCACTCACTCTCCACACGAACTGCTCACTCAACCTGTGATATATTTATTATCCCAGGAATTCTTTCATTCTTTATATTTATTTCTCACTTGTCTTCAGGAAAGAATGTTACACTTACAAAAAATTCATTGGAAAGCTCAATGAAGACAGTTGCAAAGTTTGAAGAAGAAATGGCGTCGATATCTGAATGGACTTGGAACATGAAAAACCAAGTTAAAAGTCGATCTATATTTAAAAATGGTGAATTGACTGACGAAGATATGAGAGAGCAAGAAATTTGGATTGGAGATGTTATGGTATGTGCTATTTTGAACTGTCAGAGTCAGATTTTTTATGTTTTTGGCCCGTTGGTTCTAACTATTGTAGGACTTTGGTATATCTTAGCTTTTATCGCCATCATTTCTTTCCTAGTGTAGTAAAACCTAATGTTATGGAATAAAATATGCCAAGTAGTGTTTTTCCCACATCCTAAATGTAAAATCTGACAGTCACTAATCTGAGTGACAAACGGTGATTAATGACCTTATAGTTTTGCCAATATGGCGAAACCAGAGGAACGATATCAGACGAGACAATGACAGCATTTATTGGACCATGCATTCTCATCAATTTTAATTCACTGTTTTTCCACTGCTCGTGTTACTGAGTTGTTCAGTATGATTATTACCTTCGTTAACACTAAATTTTTGTGGGATTTGATATGCTTCCACCGAAAAAAGCATGACTTTATCAGACTTTGCCCAATAAAATTGCCAAAATAACTAACATAAGTGGGAATTATTAGCCAGTTAAGAAACATGGTAAAACCTTTATACAATACAATCCATCTCAACCAGAGTAAAAAAAATTGAGATGATTCTGTCTAACTCAGTGGTTCCCAACCTTTTTCGACATCTTCCTCCGTTGTTTTTTCATTCCATTGTTTGTTTCACTCAAAGAATTTTAACGTGGCACTCTGACTTCCACATACAGAGATTCAATAGTTTGTAATGTGTCTATGAATATGTGATACTATAACACTAAATAATCTTTGTGGAGCCACACCAAATGCAAAGTAATATTTTCTAATTTCCGCTCCAAGAACATTAAAACTCCTTCATGGGAAAACGCTGGACTCTAACTGAAACTGCTGAAGAAACTTTTTCACATACTATAGCACTGAGTAGATTCTTGAATAGTTTCGAGGAGGAATTAAATTATTTGATATTTCTAATTTAGGAGGATCTTGCGGACCAAGAAACTCTCCTGCAATCTGCTCAAGTACTCCTCGATTCACTCGAGAAAACGTTCGATGTGAGTGAGGGTGAAGAAATTTATAAACAACAAAGAAATCGTTGTGATAACTTTATCCAATGTCTTGAAGATTACGAATCCACGCTTAAGGTGAACTATTTTATGTGAAACTGTATGTGCATGTGTTTGTATGTTGCAAGGTAGGTTGATTGAGGCACAGCTGGTCCTGTTGTGCTAAGCTTCAGGAATATGCTCGCCATAGAACCTCTGATTACCTTGTGTGAGTTTGCCGGTTCGTATCCTATGCGGAATAATTATATGCAATAGGATTGCTCGACTCCTCACTGTCGTAGGGTGGTACATGTAACCGCTAGTCTGTTACGCCCTTCTTCACCATCATGTCTATACATCTGGAAGAAATAACTGTCTAACTAATGCCATACCCAACTGCTAACTGGACAAAAAGCTGTGGTTAGTTATATGATTAAATCGCCTTATCGGTTTTTTTCTCCCCTGGGATGGAAATGATCTTGAGTTTGAGAATCCCTGGTTATGGGCCTAATTATATTGGTATTGGCAAATTAAGGATCTGTGTTTCGAAATCAAGTTCACCACTTCGACAATGGTGTAATAAATCGGGTAGGCAATCTGGAACCAGAAAGATTTTGATCCCCCCCAAAATAGTTGCTTTGGTATTTTCTTCTACAGAAACTTGTTTAGGGTTTATTCGTCATTTTTTTTATTCAATTTAATTTTTTTTAGGAATGCAAAAATCATTACCCTGAGTATCGATCATCTATGCAGAGGGTTTTAATCTGGTTGAAAACCACAGATGAAACAATAAATACATTAAAGCAACAGCCCAGTCATGAACAAGTACAAGTTCACAAGGTTTGTTTTTGTTGTTTGCTGTTAAACTTAATTAGGAAAATAGGAAAATATTACTTTGTTGTTTGATCAGCCAAACCAGTCATGAGTGTGTTATAAGGTGAGGTTTAATGTGTCGATTGTTTATGGTCGGAATGTGGAATATATCACACACACTGCGGAAATATGTATAGACCCATCATTGCATAAAGTTTGCCGACTACTGGCTTAGCAGAAGCTCCAAGAAAAATATCCTATTTCTAAATTCAATATTTCTTTAAAATAAATTATTTTTTCAGAGACTGATTGAAGAATGTGATGAAATGGCTTCAGTGGTTGAGAATATTCAAATTAAAACTAATATTATGTTGAAAGCTGGGGATGATGCCAGAATACCAGTAAGTTTAAACTTACTGGTAAAAAAATTCTGCCTAATGTTATATTAAAGTTTGTGCCTTGTCAATTCAATTTATCATATTGCTTGCAAGACACAATACAATGGATATTTCCCTGACTCAGGAAAAATTCTTCCTATACTTTACTAAAGCAAAACTTTTGGTACCTATTTTGGTTTTGAGAAATGTTGTCTATAAATTGCCATCACTTTGATTCGAAATATTCAACCATCTGCCATTTAAAAGTACGGGTAGGAAAGTTTAGCCTACTCTATCACAGCTATTTCCGAACTAATTTTTGATTACTGTAATTGAAAACAAATCTTTTAGGAAGACTGAATAATCATTGAGTTATTTGATTTATACGTAAATTTTCGAAACACAACCAAAAACCAACAAATAGCTTGCAAAATCAAAAAAATGAGGTTATGTTTACAACCATGTCTGAAATTGGCCTGGGTGACAAAACGTCACTTTTTGCATTTTGCGGATTAGCCAATGTTATGGAAGTAAACGAGAAGAGCGATACTCGCGGAAACATCTATAGATTTCATATTATCAAGTTTTATTTTATTTCATTTAAGCCCTTATTCCCTCATTTAATCCCTTATTTTGACTATTCATGTAATAAACAAAAATCCTATTTTCTCAGATCAAAGATGAATTTGTTAAGTTATTAGACGAATGGGATTCAGTGGAAAAAAGGTTAAACAAATTCACAACTCAGATAAAACAATCAAATAGGTTCGTACCTGAAATATCATTTATTGTACTGAAAGACCCAAAAGCTTCAAAAAATCTGCCTCATCAAGTTAACTTAGCTGTTGGTATGTCAGTGCAATAGAATTAGGACTCGGACGTTATATAAGCTCGAATATTCTATCATAGTTTATTCGTAAATTTGGAGTTTGACTATTGAACTTTTGCAAACATTGGTATCATATGAGATTTTTTATTTACTCATTTGCTTTGGAAATTATTCTAAGGAAGATATTCACTCCGATTAATGTAGTTACCATAATTTTATGATACTGCAATCTTGTTACTATTCAGTATATCTCATTTTCAATTTGTCGTGAACTACAAGTCTTGCGTGGGATTTAGCATTTATGTGTGCTAACGCTCCACTATAAATCTACACAGTTTTGGTAGCTTTTGGCATTCCGGTGGTTGCCTATGAATTCCTTCAGAGATGAGTCTCTTTTACTTCTGAATAAGTGTTGGGGAACTTGCTTGAGCACATTCTCTTAAAATAAAACTTTGACTTAGAAAGGTAGAAACGATGAAGTGAACGATGAAAACAGTATTAAAAATTTTTTTTCAGTGTACCTATTTATTGCTGGTCTGTGCTCTTATTAACTTTCTATATTACTACTAAAATTTACTTTTCAGAAATACTTTTGTCCACGAAACGACTGGTAATTCACACATATTCATTCAGTTTTTGTTGATTTCACCCATTTCGTTTTATTTTGTCTCTGTTTTGGGTTGAAAAACTTTATTTTGCCAGCAATTATATTATGTTGTATTTTTATGGATTGCTATATCTGGATACCTACATACTGTTACGATTTTTGGTAATATGTGATAAACAAGCAATGCAAACAGCACTCAAGTATATGCATTCTTAGGTTGTGGCATTTCATCTTGTGTATTCTATGTCCGCTAAACTTCAACTCACCAAAATAGATGGTGAAAATCTTCAAACTACTTTTTTGATCAACAAAATTTTGCAGTAAAGCAAACTAGCATTTTTTTGCAGTTTTCAAGACAAAATGATTGCCATGTCTTGGTTCAAATTTCTGTTTGAGGCTAGTGGAGTGTTTTTATTTAGGTGACTTGAGTGTTTGAGTAGGTGACTCGAGTTGAGTCAGTCACTTGAGTGTCCTCAAAACAGGCATGGATAAGTTATATGATTGAATGGATTTCGTTTAATGTATGAAATTTATGTTCATTTGTCTCCTCACCCTCTGTTTGATGTTTTGTCTGTCTGTGGGTTGTTTGTCCGTTATTGGAATCATTTGGTATTTGTTTTGTAAATATTTTTTCGTTTGTCCTAAACTCATTTCAAATATCAGCTCTGCGTAATTTTATAGTGATACTGTTTATAGTAATTATATATCAACCGCTTCTTTTCAGGAGATTTTTAGAATAAAGTTTTGAACGTCCTATGTAAAAATGTACAAATTACAAATAAAATTACAAAAATGGTGTGCAACCTTTATAAAAATACAAGCAGGCTATATTTTCACAGGATTGACTTGACATTTCAATTTTATATTATTATATTGTTTACAAATTCTAGATCGAGATCTTCTTCTAGTGAAAGTTCGTCAACTTCGTCATCAGATTCGTCTTCTTCAAATTCATCGTTATCGTCAGATGAAAATGAGAACGACAATATAGATCAAAATACTTTAATTCTTACTAATCCTGTGCTAAATGTAAGTTTATTTTAATTTTGATTCATGTTTCCAGCACACAGCATTAATCTACAATTTCATTTACTAAAACAAAATTTTTGAATATTGAGCAAGGTTGTCCGAACCAAATATTCAATTGTGTAAATGGCTAAATGCAGACAAGCTCAATTATGGCACAGAAATTATGCAGTATATGACAGCACCTGATGTACCATAGTCCATCGAAAGTTGAGATTGTTTATGTATCCAGTTCAGCATGCACATTTTGTGGCAGTTGGCTAGCAGCTCACATACTATTTATTGCTTTCTCGATATATTTTACCTGTGATGTGAAAAATTTTGGTTTGCATACTCAAATACCATCAATGTCTTGGTCACGTCTTTCAGATGAAAAAATCTGCCAAATCAATTTAAATTTATACCTTGTCTTCAGGATAAATCTCTTGATAAAGACTTGCAACCTGATAGTTTTTTAATGACGTCGGGAACAAGATTGCGATCAATTCAAAGCAGCAAATCTTCATCTTCAAGTGATGAAGAAAGGATAACAATAAAGGTACTGAATAACTTACATCTGAATTATTCAAATTGTATCTTATGGCAAAGTACAGTGGGCATATTTAGAGTATAGCTTAGATGGTATTTCCTGAAAATGGTATAAATCTCCCAGTAAAAGGAGACTAATGGCCCATTTGACGTTTTTGCGAGTGCCACAGTTGATGTTTTTATGATATCAGTATGGTATTTGTCTCGAGAATTCTCCAGTTTTTATTTAAGGACAATATTCTACAATAATCTATTAGTAATCTTTCTTGATATCAGGTTCTCATGGAATAGCAGTTTTCTGATAATAAAACTGTTCCTGAAATTTTCCTGTAGAATTTGACAAAAGTAGTAATGAGCATTGATAATTTGGCTGAATTCCTCATCCAAAAAATCACTCAGAATATTCTTCTCTGAGTGAGACCCGTGGAATATTCCACCCAGACAAAATTCAACTCAAACTCAACTAAGAGACTTTTCGGGTGCATTTTTTACGGAGGGAATTCCTATTACTATTATTGCACTTGGACATGCTCAAGTCATAGACTCGACTTGAGTTTGACTCGAGCGACTATTTAACAAAGACTTGAAGTAGGTAATCTAGATGGAATAACTCGAACTCGCCATCAAATATTAATCAGTGGGACGCTGTGATTGGCATGACCTGGACTCAACTCGAGATTCAGATGACTGATTACTCGAGTTGACGCATGATTCGGGGTTCAGAGACTTTTACCCAATGGTTATTCATAGTATGATTACAATTTGTTTTTAACAACATCACCGTTACCATTAGCAACCCGAAATAAAAGTTGTCGAAGTTGTTGTCGACGAAGAAGATTGCAAAACAGATGAAGAGAGAACTGCTTTTACTGATCCACCATTTTATATTGAGTCTTTGAACAAGCTTCTTCATAAATTAGCGGATATTGAATTGATGCTCGCACATCCTGATCTCAATTCAACTTTATCTGATAAATTGGAATCTCAAATGACATTGCTTCAGGTATTGAGAATATTTTCGTAATATTTATCTGTTCAGAGTTAGAGATGGTAAAGTATTTAACTACTGGGACCTTTACAATGTTGACGTCATTATCGAAAACTTTGGGTTTGAATCCTATGCTAATCACATCACCAGTCTATGATAAGTTGGATAGTCAAACCCGAAAAATAGCATATTATTATACAAATTGCCTTATTTTAATTCAAATGATTAAATAATGTTCATTAAATTAATATTCATGTAATTCTAAGCTCAAATTCAATTGAAGCACTAATTAAAGCATGTACTAGTATTTGCTTGTTCAGGCTTTGTTTAGAGTTAACCTCTTTTTTTGTTGTTAAATTTTCAGAAAATTAAACAATCTCTTGATGATGAGACGAGTACGGTTGCCAAAACACTGGAAGCGCAGAAAGAATGTAGCGAACTGGCGAGTAACGATGAAAATATTGTCATTGGAAAACTAATAATGACGTTAAAATATGAATGGGAAAAAATTAAAAAGGATTTCTCTGAAAAGCAGAGGTAAAAATGAATGTAATTTTGTTGAATTAATAGTTCACCTTTTTGCAAAAACAAATTTTTTAATTGACTTGTCATAGTATGTCAGCAACACATTTGGCATTGCATTGGCATAGCGTTTGAAAGGTTCAAAAACGTCATAAGCCGTCTTGTCAACATTCCTTTGTTCGTAAATAATATGAAATTCTCGTACTGATTGTATTTATAAATTTCTAATTTTAAGAGCCCACGCGGATAAAGAAAAACTTTGGACTGAATTTTTGAACGATACTAATGACGTACAACAATGTATTTCTCATTTAAACGCATCTTTGTCGAGCATCAATGACACAACAAGCACTGATGATCAGCAAGAGGCTGTTACAGTAAGAAACTTTTTTTCTTAAATTTTGGACTCCAAGATGTTAAATATTGCCCAATTTGCCTTCTTTTCAGTCTCATATTGGTAATTTGATTTATGTGTCTAAGTATTTGAGCCAGGGTTTTCATAACTCTGCTCTCAACACACTTGGGGGCTCCGAACAGTTGACTGGGCACTGTGTGCAAATGCATTCCCCAGGTACCATACCATTCACGATAAAAAACAGTAATTTAAAGTGAATTGAATGTGATAACATAATACTGATGGCACTGATAATAATTGATGGAAACGCACTATTTTTTTTTTAATTTTGAAAACATCTATAATATTATATATTTCAGCAAATAAAAGAAGACATGAATCGATATCGGCCGAGTGTAAAACGATTAACAAAAAATCACATGTATCTTATCGATATGTCTATGTTATTACCTGATAGTTCAGCAGCATCTAAAGCTACCAAACTTGAAAATGATTGGGAAAGGATTGTCAAGGAAACAAAGGATATTGAGAAAAGGTGGGGATATTGGTGTTAGGGATTGATATGGTCTTTGAAATTAACGTTTAAACCAAGCTTGTGGAGCCAGAGTTTTGTATGAATTTATTCATATTGAATTCGGAGCTGAAATCATATTTTTAAACTTCTGGGGAGTCGGAAGTTCAAGTCTGAGTCCGAATAACATACTCCTATTTTGGGTCATAATGGAAGTCAAAGTCCGATGGAAACTAAAAAAAAGCAGCGGACAATTGAAGAAGGCTTGTTTTTTAAAGTCCGGAGCTGGATCTGGTAAAAAAAAACTTTTTAAACCAGGAGGAGCCTTTAAAACAATATAGCATTATGGTGTTGCATTACGCATTGGTAAATAGCAATTGGTATGAAGCTTAAAACATTTTGATAAATAAACGAATATTATAATCGCGTAAAAATCCAACAAATTTCCTTTCTTTAATTCAACGGAATATCTACTTCAGGCATGAAGAAATGAAGAAATTAATGATGGATGCAATGCAAGTAACAACATGGATCGCGAACAAAGAAGAACGAGTTAAAGATGAAAATAACATGCCAGATATGGAAGGAATTGTTGTACGATATTACACACTTTTCTTTATTTTTTATGGTTTTTTATTTTTGCTTTGAGAAAAGCTTTGAAATAAGCATTTTTTGGATTGTGATCTTATTTGTGGATTGTGTTACAGCTCTACATCTTTAAAATATATAGTTTATTTTCAATTGTCACTCGTCATTATCTTTTTAATATTCTTCTTTCAAGGTCCGAATCGATGGCTTCCTCAGTGAAAACAAACGTATATCACGCGAAGAACAATTTGCTTTAGAAGAATTGAGAGATACAATTTATGCCACCAAAACAGCTATATCAGAGGTAAATAATTTCGATATAAAGTAACAATATAGGTCCATTGTAGGTCTGCCATGCCTGTCTCCCTTTAGTTTGATCGTCCCGTTTTTTTTTTCATGGCAAATATATAACTTTCGTAAATTTGTATGAATTATGTCAATTTTAGTGAGGCTTTATCAAAGCGTTTTGGCAAAATTGGCATCCTCAAATGTCTGAAAAAATGAAATGTGTGAACATTTTTTTCTTACAATTGTGTGTCGAAATTCAAAAGTGGCTTAGGTCTTAGAAACAGTTATTTTGCGTCTAAGGTGGTGGCTGCTAATTTTCTTTTTACCACTCGTTTAAATGGGGGTTAGACCATATCATTTTTCAAACTATTTTTATTGTTACAGAAAACAATTGAAAAAGAAGAAAGTGAAGTGATCAAAGAAACGAAAATAATTACTGAAGAAAATCAAACTTCTGCAGCCACAGAAGAGAAAGCTCCATCAGGTTTAATTTTTTGCAATATTACAATCATAAACAAGAAAATGGAGTTCTAGGATTTAGCTCAAAAATTGTGTCAGGAGCCGTACTTTGTGGAATAAACATAGAATGAGGGTTAGGATTCCAGCAAAATTTTAACAAAAAGTTTAGGGGATTGACCAAAATCTGTTCCATTATTATCTTTTTTTTAATTGAATTTGTGATATATGACTGTGATACAATAAGAACAGTTAGACTCTGACACCTCATCCCTGTCATATACATCAAATCAACAATTTGCTGTTCTCACATTTTTCTTTTTTTCAGAAACGGGAGAAGCACAAGACTCTTCTGATGTAAAAGGTGTTAGATACAGAGCACATGCGTTGAGAAAAAGTCTCAAATCTTTATCAGAGAAACTTGATTCTATCGTAAGTTTTTCAACGTATTTTCCTAATTCAACTCATTAAATATCCATCGACTTGTTGTTGAACATTACTCGTTTAAAAATTTCATAGCCAGTTACAGATAATAGACACTTGGCCAGAGCTCAAAACTCAATATGAAAAACTGTGAATAAAAAACTGCTAATTTACATAAGAAGCGCTATAAGAAACGTTATTTTCATTGATATTTTCAACGGAAATTAATATCTATGGGCCGGATGAAACACTTTGGTGGGCCGGATCTGGGCCGCAGGCTGTAATTTGCCCACCCTTGTTTTAGAATGTATTCATGATTATTTGGTTCCAATTTCTAATGTATTCGATATTTGATTCATTTTTCTACATTTCTTGTTTTATGGTTTTTGTAACAGGATTTTTTTATTTATTCTTTACAGATTGTACTTGTCGGTGATACAGAAGATATGTCAAAATCAGAAATTCAGATTCGTAATTTAATGCATTCTGTTATTGAACGTGAACCAAAGTTAACGCAACTTCAAGACGAATATGAGGAGGAAGATAACGAAGACAAGAAATCTAAAGAATTGTTCGATGGTTAGTCTTTTTTGTGTGAATTTTAATATGAACTCCGTACAAGTCACCACTAAGGAGGTACGATTTATGGAAGGACCGGCATGTTCACTCAGAAGGAGGCATTGTCTGAGCAGCCACTGATGTTCAATATCAAACATGATATACTGTAATACAATATGTTACATTTATCAAAATTTTTTTTATTCAACATCTGTGTTGTCCGCGAAAATTTGTCACGAATACAGGGATTTAAAAAGTTGTCCCTGTCTCCAACTCCAACACCATTGAAAACTTTCCAATCTCCAACCCTAGCTTTGACCTATTCTTTAAAATAAAACTAATCTTTATGGTAGAATGCAAGACCACATTTACAAAGTTAGCAACGGAAACGGAAAGTCGACTTGCAGTTTTGTCATCAATGCAAAAAGATTTGAAACAATGGCAAGACGTTTATGATGAAACAAAGGCAATGTTAACTGGTATTCAAGAAAATATGGAAGATAATTCCGAGACAAATCAAACTATTGATTCATTGGAAGCACAGAAGACACTTTATAATGTGAGTTGAACATACTTGGGTGATTTTTTTGATTATGCAGAATTCTTTTTTGAGATTGAGTTTTTGATATATTGGGATTTTTTTGTCTAATTTTTATTGTCTTCAAACTAGAGTAAAAGCTAGAGCAGAAATAGTATTTTAAAATACGTACGATTCTTCAAATAGTCACTTCCTTCCTGGGTTCATAACCTCTAATTTTGAAACCCATTAGAACCAAACCTCCAAAATTAGTACGAAAAAGTATATGTAATATTTTTAAATGAGTCTTTTGCATCTTCAATGACTAATCTTGGGTTTAGAACCTCCATACATATCAGTAAATACTTGTAAAGATGCTTGTTCGGATTGGAGGCATGAAAGTGCTTAAAAATTGTTTTCAACTCTATTCGCCTCAAATTATTCATTTCGCATTTAGACACATTTATCATCGCTTCATGCTGTTGAGTTAGCTGTTGAGACAACTTGTAACTTATCATCAAATATTGTTGAAAAATATACAAACGATAATTGTAACAGCGTTAATTTCTATACAACGGATTTAAAGAACTTGTATCAACAATTACAGAACGAGTAAGTACTAATCTTTACTATATTATTCTGTCGAAATGTCACCTATGATTGGCAAAACAGAGTGACCAAAACCAGAAAATTCACCATACTTTTACATGATGAAATTTTTTTTTTAATCTTGGAGGGGGGTATCTTAAAAATGTTATGTCCAACTTGTCTCGCTTATTGTATGAATTTCACTTCATAGGCTTACTTTTATCTTCTGACCACAGTATTATATCCACCCTGACACACAAAATAGGATGACCCACTTCATATGCTCATTTAACCATTAGCCCCAAAATTTCTTTCTACCTCATTCAGAACAGAAGAAGAAATGGTAAAAGTCTGACAAATGTGGAGTAAGTAGGGCTATTGTGGGCAGGGAAGATGTGCTACAAAGAGCACATAGAATTTTTGAGATATTAAGTCCAGAGTAGACATTATATTTCATAGTCTACAGCAGGAGTGTGCAACCTTTAAAACAGGAGGGCTAGATAGAAATAACTGGGTGAAACTGCGGTCCGCACCTTTATTTAATGTAGGCTTTCTAATAGTTGCAACAAAAATTTTGGTTATTGATCCTATGACATGCACAAGCTCAGGTATACCCTATGGAAAGGAATTGGTATTATTCACATGTAATTTTCTCACATCATTCAAAATAGGCACTTCTTCACAGGCCGCACAATTTTCTCTCTGGGTCTACAGAGCTGTGTGTCATTGTAACACTAATATTTTTATGTACAAAACTAAAATAAAAGGTTATTTTCTTTTATAATTGTCATTTTTTCCTATTTCAGTGCAAAAACAAAAATGGAAAACATCGATGAAACTTTGACGAATTTACGACAACTATCTATCGATGTTGAAACGTTCGTTACATGGGAAAGCGATATTTCAGATAATTTAACAAATTTACAAGAAAATTGCAAAGATCCCGCATTAGTCGATGATGAAGTTTACAAATCATCTTTGGAAGAAAAATTGAAGGTGAGAAACTTAGAAATTCTTGCAAAATATTTGGGGATGACCAAAACCAAATATAATCTACTTTTTTGAATACATTCTATGGCAGTGGTTCTCAAAAGGTGGGATGCGTTCCACAAGGAGGCTGTAGACCATTTTTTGAGGGGACGTGAAGTTAATTAATAATAAAAATATTTGTTAGATTTGATCTTGCCCGCCTTGTTTGTTCCTCAAACTTTTCATTTATTTCATTATTTACGTTTCATCCACATATTTTCAATGTGTTTTTTAAATTAAACATACTTTCGCCTCACTAATCACATCTCTAATCATTTCTTGGGCAACAGACGAATGAATATCAGATAATTTTATGCTTGTTTAACAACGCAGTGTATAATGAGGCAGACCATGAGCCCAAAATATAGTTTCAGACTCGAGACAACAGATACATTCTTGCTAAATTTTAGCTCGTCCAAATATGATCGACCATACCATAATGGCATTGATCATCTTTTACATTCTTGCTATGTTGTAGCTTGGCCAAATGTGATTGACCATGCCATAAAGGCATTGTTCATCTTTGATTTATACTTAGCAATCGAAACAATTTGAGTGAGTTAAACCTTCACACTCAATGCTGAAAATCAATCAAAACAAACCTCCCAGTAACCTTTTCGGCTGTCTCTCTCATCGACTATAATTTGTTACCAAACAAGACCCCACGTTGATTGTTTTTCTGTTTTGATTTCGGGGTCCAACGGTTTACTATAGGAAACGGATGTACCGGAAACCCATACCTGTAATCCTATCACCCAGTGTTTTCACCCTTTTCTCCTAAATCAAACGAGAGACAATTGACACCTTTATTTGTGTGAATCACTTTGCCAAATGTAATTAACAGAATTAGTAGCTTTGACCACTTAGCAATCAGTGCATTATCTAATTGTCTTTAATAGCGTAAGGTGGTTAGTAGCTTATGTGCATTGAAGATTCAGTGTTGTATAGTGGTTAGACTTGAAGAATTGACTTGATGTTTGTAACAATCTATCTGGAAAAGTAAGGTATTCTAGATTTTTCTATTGCATTTAATTTTTTTTTAACATTCTAACAAGTTGATGAATGTGTTTGTTGTGAAATCATGCATATATGTTGAATTTTAAGACTTAAATTGTGACTTTACTGCAAAATAGGGGGAGTTTACTGAACTCGCTTCTTTTTCATTTTGACTATCATATAGGTGACTTTTTCAAAGCATGTTATATTTTGATTTGTTTTAAATTAAATAGTTTCAGTCAGTCCTTGCTAATAGTTGAACTAGTGAGTAAATTTTTTTATGTTTTTTCCTGCTCAAATTTATCAAGGAGAAATACTAAAAGTTTTAAGTGGTAAAAGTCATTGAATTGTCTCAATGGTGTCAAATTTCAATGAGTATAATCACGGGGTAAGCAAACAATAAACATCAATTTCATTTTGGCAATGAGAACAAAATCTTCACAAAAAATAATAACTCTGGATATTTAAATCGCTCCAAAATCACCATTATTGGTTGTTGTTAATTTATCCTTTATATATTTTTTCATGTTGTTGAATTAAATTGAGTTTTTACTTCTGCAAAATTCAGCAATTTCATTGTCTTCAATTTTCTATTCAATTCAATTCGAATTCTTTTATATATATAATATGGCCACAATTTTTAAATCTATTATGCCTTGATTGGACGAAATTTTAAGCTTCATCCAACAACATTAATTTGTAATATTACTTATAAAATATGGTAAGCTTTTATTTAACATACTCTGGTGAAAAATATACGGGATTTTGCAATTTTTCTGATGCACTGCTAAATCAATAAACCATATGAAAAAATATTTTGAAATATCTTTGAATAAAAAATAATTAAATTTTGGCCACCCCTGGTTTCAAAGTGGTTTTACGACTTAAATTACACTGCAAACATTTGTCCAACATTTGTAAGAGGTCATTTTACTATGGTCAGTCGGTCAATCCTCATTAATCTTCTGTCTTGTTTACTTGCTCTCTTTGCCAATGAGTTTAGAGAAGCAAAAGACCTTACTTCTAGAAGTCTTTGTGGTAGGCTGTAGTGTGAATATGTTAACTTTAGTTTTTGGTCAGAATGTTGGGATATCTCTGTATTTTTTCATTTTGAAATATTGGGCGAGGGTGAGAGAAGACCAGAGCGGAATACGCTATTTTGATTAAATTCTGAAATTTTCCAAGCTAGTTATTTAAGAGCGAGACATGTTTAATTCAGAAATTGTTTTATTTGGTGAATGTACAATGTAGTTGAATTTGATAATGTAGCAAAATAAAAACCTCAAACTTTTATTGGTTTGCTATTTTGTATTGTATTCCGAGTGAAAGAAAATGTGTTTTTCTGACTGCCACATAGTTGATGAAAAATTCCAGTTAGTTAAAAGCAGTTACATTGTGTTTCAATTTTTGTTATTTAAGATTTTTTTAATTTTTTATGACTTTGGAATTGAATACTAATAAGTTAAGTTACATTCTATGTATTGATATTTACCGCTGGTTGAGTATTACTAGTTACTACTAAAGATGAGTTTTGAAAAGAATTTTTTTGAATATACACGAATAGATGATTCGATGTTGAGTTTTATATCATAATTATACAAATAGTTATATTTTCATAGAGTCTAATTTTGAAGGTGCACAATTGTCAAAATATCATTGTGTTGGCTGTGTTATTAAAAACAATTCGTTAATTAAAGTAACACATGTAAATTAATTTTTATAGAAATCTCTTACTTAATATATACTTTCTATATTTCTTATTCTAGTCTTACCAAGAAGATTTTGATTCACACGAAACCATGTTTCATCGGTTAGCCGACACTGGTGCTCAGAAAATGTATAGTGAGGACACAGTTATGTCTGACAGATTGAAAGATATGGCTGTAAAATGGAAACATATCACCTGGCAACTAGCACAAATACAGTAAGTGTATCTTGATTTTTTTTACTTTCATTTTCAAATACATGCAGACGAAGTAAAAAAGTGAAATGTGATGTCGTAATAAAAATTTGCTGTAAATGTTACTGAAATATGACATCATAATACCATTTTTTGAACCATTCACATACTTCAACTCTGTTCAAGGCTATGTCTGAGTACTGATACACATTGAATTACTATTTTGGAAAGACCCAAATCCATACAGTTTATCGTGGGCTATCCAAACTAGCATCACCCTTGGGTTAAATGATGGGGTTTCAATGGGAATATTTACTTGCGACGCCAGCATGGATCCAGTGCCCCACTTGGCTAAAAATGACGAGGCTAAAATTCGAAAATATGATGGGACTGTGGATTAATTAATTTATTGTAACCGCATTCTAATTATGGTGGAGGTGTCAGAAATGGACTGAATCAGGGGTGTGCAACTTATTTTCTCGGTTGGCCTTAAAACTTCTGACATCGAGCTTGTCTGCCCAAGTTTTTAAATATACAAACAAATATACCAAACTTTGGAATTCACGACCATTTTGGACCTGAACGGAATATTATACTGGAATAATATTTTAATGATACTTCAAAATGCTGAAAATTTTACTTCCATCGCTCTGTAAAACTTTGTAATTACTTACAATTTCATTAGTATATTATCCCAATCTTGCCAACCCTGTCTCAGAGTGTGATATTGATCTTTATTTACATGTGAATTACAGTTCATTTCACTTTTTATTTGATAAAGAATCCTGTGAAATCAGGAAAGAGAAATTCACAGTTTGGTATTAAGTGCTAATTGCATTCCAGGGTCAACCTCCACGCTTCAGTGCTTGATTAGTTCAATCAAACACAGTGAAATTAGTTGAATGACAATATCTAAGTCAGTTAGATTGAAGAGAGCTTAATAGGTGATAAATCAGGACCTTATGGATTAGAGGGGGCACTTTATAAAGTTATAGATAGTTTAGAATTTTATTTTCTGTTGCTATAATTGGCCATATGATTTTTGCAAAATTCAATTGTGCCTTATGTGTGGTAAAGCTATTTTTTAATTTCAGAATTGCATCAAAAATTTATAGGATATGGAGTTTACTCATCAATATTTTTGCCTGATAATGGTTGTTTCGTTAGGGTTGTTGTTGTTGTTGTCATGAAAACGCATTTTCCACTTGTGTAATGGAACAATTATTTCAAATTTCCAGTACTCAAAAATGGAAGTCGTTAGAAGGCCATTACTTTTTTTGTGTGGGCCCCGGTATTTCATTCTTAATTTTGTTTTTTATGTTCATAGGACACCTTCATATGACATTTGGCGCGAATTTTGATGACGTTGTGATAGTCATTTGACTTCCGTGTACATATGTTCGGGCATTTCTCTCTTGTTCCAAATTGAATTATTTGAAACAATATTTGTTTCTGAGGTAGAGCATTAATAACAAGAGCCATAATAGTATATATATCTTTTTGTGGGTTTGCCAATTTTAAATGAGGTTTTCCCAAATGTATATTACTTTAAATGCCATACATCCCATAATAGTTCCTACTATAGGTCATACTGTATTGAATACCACAGTGATGAAAGCTATTCTCTGGGGAGAGCATGCAGTGTATCATAGTTATGTCGGAGTTTAATTGGAACTGTAAAAAGTATTGTTGTTTAGCGGAAGGATCAGGCCAAATGTGAGATAGTTGAATGTAAGAGTGAGTGAATGGTTAGATTTAGATAGTTGTTTGTAGTTTATGGCTCAACATAGCAGTTGTACCAGCTTAGGGTTCAGGTTGTGCGCCATCTTGGTGCACGTACTTTGGGAGCGACGTTTTTTTTTGTTCTGAAATGTCTGACCAATTTATTATTTACTTTATTTACTATTTTAATTTATTTATTTTTTCTCATAAAAATTAGACAAAGACTAGAAATGAATGTTGAAAAATGGAGAAGTTTGATTTCCGTTATGCAAGGATTATTCGATTGGTTGAAAGTAAAAGAAGAAGAATTAGTTGGATATTTTCTACAACTTTCTGGAGATCTTCAACAATTACAGCAACAACAGTCAGACCAAACGGTAATATTGCTAATTTTCCTAGAAATTCTGAAATTTTTTGACTGCCTGGACTGGCGGGCCAAGTAAGTTTGGCGGAAAAATTACATTTTATGAACAATATTTACAGTGTTACAAAAGCAAAAGCTAAAACATCAAAATTTGGTTTAAGTTTGGTTGTGCAAGCATTACGCGAGCCAGATTGAATTACCCAACGGGCCGGATTTGGCCCATGTCAGATTTATAATATGAATTATGTTTATTTTTATTTTTTTTTAGTTGTTTGCGATGGAAATCAAAGCTAAAGAACTTCTGATCAAAACGACATTGCTGACTTCTTCAGATATTTTAACGAAACACAATAAAGCAAAACCTCCGAAAATTAACGGGCATAGTAAAATGGTTAATGGGTGGGTGCAATTTTTTCGATTGTTGTATAAACTGAATATTTATAATATTTTTTTTAGATATTATACATCAATACATATACGATAATAAAACATCTTTCAAAATCTTGGATATAAATCTGACCTTTTCTACTTGATTTAATACAACCAAATACTCCCTACAGCACTCAGCAGTATCAACTTGATGAGGAAGCAAGTAAAGTATTGGAAAATCTTCAACAATTACACAACGAATTAGAAGAAAAATGGACAAAAGTTAATTCTAATTTGGAAGAATGGAAAACTAAGATTGAGACTCTCCTACCGGTATGTCCTATTAATTATAGAGATTGGATAATGATTTTGGATCTCCGCCATGATACATATTATGACATCACACAGAAGACAGAATTTCAGCAAAGTGTCCACTTAATTTTTGTTTTTGAAAAATTATTGAAGTTCTGTCTCGGTGAAAATTTTTATATCGCCATGCCAACAAAAAAGTTATTCGATAAAATGTTACTCAGTATATTTTGCCATTTTTTCCAAATTTTTCTGAAGTCTAAAATGTTAATTAGTAGCACTTTACAAATCGATAGATATCAGTAGTTGCTTGGACAGAGCTTTGTTCGGAGCAATTGGCTTGTATAAAAAAAAAAATATTCCTTGCTATAGACTTTTTTTCTGCATAATGATCTCTTTTCATCAATTTAATATACTAAAAAATATCAGTATATATAATAGCTTTCTAAAACTTTTTTTCATGTTTTTTAAAATTCAGAAATTGCAATTAATATCTCAACAATTGGAAAAATGTGGAATAGTATTACAAAATGCGGAAGCTCAATACGAAAATTTCTCACTAGTTAGCGACCTTCCGAGTGAAGCGTTACAGGATCAGATAACGGAACTGAAACGATTTCAGACAGTTTCTATTCAAGATATCAGCGGGAAGGTATAATTTATCAATGCTGTCTTCCAATGAATTTGAGTTTATACATTTCAAATAGTATTTTAAAATTCAGATATTCTATCATAAATTATCTCTACCTGACTTTCCTTCAAATTTTCTTGAGAAACATATTTGTGATATCCTCAATTACTGTTGAAAACTCTTTCTTCGACCAACCTATTTATTTTTGGCAATAAATTAGTGCCATACTGACTGTATATTATAGCTGGACGGATTCGTTCGTTTGACTGATGGAAATTTAATGTAATCATTAAATTTTGCTGATTGCATTTCTCCTTGGATATTAATGCTAACTTTTTATCAAGCTTCATAAAAGGACTTAGAATGTTAAAAAAACTACCTTGGTAACCATTGAAAATATAAAATAATAACTTCTTCTGTGTCTGTCGTCTGTTTTGTGTCCATTGGCATTGATAGCCTAAAAATAGTATGTAGGATTGGTTTGTTTCTGTGGTTCATCAGTGTCATGTCTTTTTTGTGTCCGAGCAATAATATGCGTTTTCTAACTCTTTCTTTAACAATTTTTTAAGATGAATGAAATTGAAGAACACTTGAAATTTATTGATGAACAAAAAATTGAACTTTCGTCAGATGTTTTGAATCGTGCCGATGATGTAAGTGTTATATATTACAAAAAAAAGTATTGTTTCTTTAAATTTTGTGATCGACAGTATGGATCTACCAAACTCTTATTTAGAAAACAGTTAGTTCGAGTTTGCTATTCATGTTGAAAACTATTATCAAATAAGCAAGCTGTATTCATCCTAAGGTACAATCTGTTGGTCTCTCTCAAAACAATTTCATTCTGTCGAATTAATTACAATTATTACATATATTCATTCATCATAAAAATGCAAATCACTATTTCTGTTAGTGGTTCTACTAACAGCGAAATATAAACAATACTATTAGCACACTCTAAAATCCTAAAATTTTAACTAAAAATGTGAACAATAACTAACTAGGTTTATGCCACCTAATTTGACATCACAGGTTTGAGATTCATTATTCAAACCTCCTACATACTATTAAGAATCATTTATTATATGTGGCTGCATGTCTGAAGCCTTATTCAGAGAGAACTTATTATAAAATTTTGATTGTTCAAATTTACAGTTGAGAATGAGGTTGAAGTTACTTCAGGTATCGACAGAAGAAAGAATGAAACAATTAGTGGAAGCTATGAGAGATTTCGGTCCAAATTCACAACTTTTCTTGTCTAGTAAGAAATTTTTTGTGATAAATTTTGTTTGTTTCTAAATTTATTTAATCCAATTCAAATGACACTTTGTATGTAACATTTAAGGCTTTTATGTTAGCGACTTTCAACAAACATTAATGGAATATTGCCATCTGCTCAAACTCACTCATCCACTCCATACTCGTGAGTGAAATTTAGTTTCACTCTCTCACCCATTCAAAAACTTCTTACGCAGTCATGCACTGAACAGCGACTTATATCACATTTTTGGTAATTTTCAAAGTGTAATAGTTTACTCAGGCCGTGTCTTTATATGCAGACGTTTTACACATAACATGTCTGCATTTAAATAAAATTACTTTTAATTTATCTTTTTAGATTCCGTTGATGATCCGTGGGAAAGAGCTGTGGCCAGTAATAATATACCATACTATATAAAGTGAGTATATAAATGGTTATTGTACACAATTTTTTCCATTCGATTATCTCCGCGTAATTGGAACACATATTTAATGTAATTACTTTAATAAGACCATAAAATGAACATTTTTTATTTTTATGTAATATCTCCCAATTTTGAGCTGAAATATGTGTTCAACTTATTTTCTATTATTGAAAGTTTGCTTACCCAAAAGTCTGCTGTTCTATTTATTGATTTATGGGGAAACTCTTTTCTCACGATATATGAAAACAATTCATCATTTTACACTTGTACGCAACTTTTTTAAGCGAACTCTTGTGCTTAACTCTCAAGTCATACTGGTACCTTCATTGTCCATTACTCTTATTTTTAAATGCGATACCTAACAAAGATTTTTTCTTTTTTCAAGTCACAACAAGCAAAATACAGGTTGGGATCATCCGAAAATGATCGAGTTAATGCAATCTATGTTAGATTTGAATGATGTCAGATTTTCAGCTTATAGGACGGCAATGAAATTACGAAGATTGCAAAAAGGTCTTTGCTGTAAGTAAAAAAAATTTTTTTCTATGATTTCAAACGGATTTTTCTACTTTTTTCATTCCACTTGAACATAGCAAAAATTCAAATATCAAGTATGGCATAGCATACAGCAGGGCTACTCAACTATTTTATCGAAGGTCCGCAAACAAAACTTCAAAATTATTTCGGTCCGGTCATTCCATAAATGATATTTCGTCATCCTTAAACGAGCACTTCCTCGGCCGACTAATGATTAGTAGCAAATTAAAATTGTTCATTATGGGGTTATTGTTCTTTTCGTATATATTTAAAACTATGAAAGTCATTTTATAATAGGAAATTCAAAAAGTGGGGCTAATGATCCAAAATAAATAATTAGGTGCGGTCCAAATCCAATACTCGAAAGGTCCGGATTCGGACCGCGGTCCGCCAGTTGAGTAGCCCTGGCATACAGTACACAATTTAGATGGTTGACTAGATGTGTGTACGATGGCCTATTTCTACACGTTCTGTGCCTTATTATGAGCTATGTTTGATTATCCTAAACTTTCCATTTTCAGTGGATCTCCTCAAACTCCAGACGATAATTGAAGCTTTCGAGCAACACAATCTTAACGATGAAAATATCGGAATTCTACCTCTCATTGGATGTCTCACAACTGTATATAATATTCTTGAAAAACAATTTTGTACTCTCGTAAATGTACCATTATGCGTCGATATGTGCCTGAATTGGCTTTTAAATGTCTATGACACGTAAGATTTTTGATTACTGTATATTTTTATTGTATTTATTACCTGTGTTTATATGGTCATATGGTAATATATTAGGGATGGTAAAATGATCTCTTGAAAAATCAATTGGAAAAATAGTGCTGTAACGAGATCATGAGACCTCACTTGGAAGTGAAGGAGACTCATCATTAAGCTAAGTTATAAGAAACCACCGTAAAGCCACTGAAACTATAAAATGGTTGTGAATTTTATAAACAACAGCAATTTCTCATCGTAAATCTTTTAATGTTATTTAATGAATAGTAAAATTCTGTGATTTCCATGAAGAGTTCACAGAAATTTCTATAATGAAATAAATCAAATTAATGGCAAAATGTTCTAGCTAATTTTTTGTACCGTCATTGTTTTATTGGAATACAATTTGAAATTACAATTTATTTTTAGTGGTCGAGGTGGTTTCATTCCAACCCTTTCATTCAAAGTTGGATTGGTTTGTTTATGCAAAGCACCATTGGAAGACAAACACAGATGTGAGTTTATTTATTTTCATTTTTGCTTGATCATTTTTAATGATAATAAATTAATAATCATTTCCAAAACATACTTGGAATGAACTGATCTGGTTTCCAACTTTTATTTTATTCCCTGGACAACTGAACATTTTTTATATTATTGTGTTGACTGCAATTTACTGATGCTTTTTTGTTAGGACATACACACACTCAATTTCAAGTTGATCCTCATGTTAAGATGTGTTAGCTTGTAAGCAGAAGACCAGACTAATAAACTCCTCAACAACTTCTAAAGTCAATTTAACATCTATTTCAGTTAATATTACAAATATTTTGGCTCTATCAACACCGAATTTCAGTTACAAATCTTCATGATAATTTTGACCCTTGTAATATCAAAAATGATACATAATTTTTATTGCTGTTCAAATATTTTTATTTGTATATTTGGTAATAAAAGCAATCAACATCAATCTTCATTATAATTTTTTCAACAGATATATTCCGACAAATCTCAGCACACACAGGATTCAGTGATCATTTGCAACTTGGTAAACTCTTACACACATGTATGCAGATTCCATTCCAACTTGGTGAAGCTTCAGCATTTGGTGGTAGCCAGGTTGAACCAAGTGTTAAAAGCTGTTTCAAACTGGTTAGTATGATTTATTGTAAGATGAGTAGTAATATGGTTATTGGTATTGTGCTGCAAATTTTGTGATATTTTCCATTCTAATCTCAGCTCAGCAGTTTGGTGCATTGTGCTAAGCGTTAGGAATAAGCTTGCCACCGCATTCTGATTACACTGCGAGGGTTTACAGGTTCGGATCACATGCAGGTTTAATTATGTGTGAGAGGGTTGCTGGACTCCTCGCTGCCGCAGGGTGGTTCATGTAACCGCTGGCTGGTTGCAGCTTCCTCCACCATCAGGTCCGTTCATCTAGAAAATAAATAAATAACCCATTCCCGACACGGACTGGTAGCTGGACGAGAGGCTGTGGTTCACCATATGATTGAGCCGTCTTATTGGCTTTCCTCACCCCCGGGATAAATAGGTAAATCCTATCCGTTTTACCTTTGCTTGAAAAATCTATCTACCTAAACTCTCAAATCTTGAGTTTCGTAAAAATTTACTTTACTTTAGCTGCCCATTCCATGATGTCTCTGGCTTGGACTGCTGCACTAGTAATAGAACCTTGAATGCCAGACTTAACCCTACAGTCTTGGCACTATAAGCTTAAAGGCCAGACAAATGATAAAATAGAACATAAACTGGCCATTTTATTCTTTGTAATTGTAGCCAATAAAATAAGAAATATTCCCAAGTCACTTTTAATGAATGCTACAATTGATTATCGTACTCATTTTGTTTGTCACCGTGATTGTCATAAAAAATAATTTTCAATTACATTATTGAATTTTTTTATTTTCTCGATGCTAAACAGGCTGGAGACAGACCAGAAATTGACGCAGCACAATTTTTAGATTGGATGAAGTTAGAACCACAATCCTTAGTATGGCTTCCCGTACTTCATCGATTAGTTGCCGCAGAAACTGTCACACATCCTGCGAGATGTTCTATTTGCAGAGAATATCCAATTGTTGGATTTAGGTAAATCTTTGTTGAGAATAGAATGGCTGTTTTACTTATTTTGCTCTAAACAAAGCTTTGGACAAGAAGTCACTGATTCATAGGCAGATACTGTGGTTTTTCGGATAAACGAAACTGCGTTTAAGTTTTTTACTTACTACTAAAATTGGCACTTTACCGCGGGCTGAATGTGTCACGCGGGCTGCAGGCTGCAAACCCCCGATGTAGATAATACCTATTTGTTATTCTTTTTCAGGTATCGAAGCCTTCGTCATTTCAGTTACGATATTTGTCAAAGTTGTTTTTTCTCTGGCCGAGTTGCAAGAGGATATAAGTTTTATTATCCGATGGTTGAATATTGCACACCAGTAAGTGTGGAATTGTTTATTTTATACCTTCCCTCAGAACAAAGCTCTGGGCAAGTAAATATAGTATACTAGGATTCATATTTGCCTTCTTATTTCATATAAACTTGATTGATTGATTTGGGAATTTATTTTTTAGCAAAATTATGATATTTGTGCCAAATTTTGCAGAAATAATATTTATACAAATGTTACAAAAAACTTTACTTTTTACTATTTAAATCCTTGAATTATTTGAAAAATTTTCACATTTTATTTAAACTGATTTTATTTTTAATTTTTCCTTCCTACAGACGACTTCAAGTGAAAAACTGAGGGATTTCACAAAAGTTTTAAAAAACAAACTCCGACGGAAAAGGTTGCTGAAAAAATATCAAAAAATTGGGTAAATAAATTCGTTTGAAACTTTCGAACTTACTTACAAATTAACAAATTACAAACAAAGTCATTCTCGTTAATTAATAAAATTTCTCATTAGATATCTTCCGGTACAATCAAGAGAAGATGGAGACACTCAACAATGGATGTCATCACCCGATAGTACTTTAAATAAATCAGGAGATATAAATACTTCGCTTATATTATCAGCTTCGCAAGCTCACAGTGTTTTTACAGAGGATTCTCACACCAAGTTAGATAAATATGCAGAAAGGTAAAATGACGATGTGACAACTTAATTTGAAAAATGTAATACTGTTTGATTATGGCTGTTTTTTGTTATGTTTGAAAACTAGCATGCAGTAGTAGGGTATCTTTTATATTAGAATATTTGCAATTCTAGATTTTTTTGCAACAAATAATGTCAATATCACCTCAAAATTAGAAATATATTGAGTTTTGACTTTAACCTGACTTTGGTATACATATCAGAATTTTTTCAATTAGTAATTTTTTCTGATTCAATTTTTGTTGATAAAATCAAAATTTTATTTAACTCCCTAATTCTTCTATTTCCTAATATACACCATTCATATAATTTTTGTTCTTTTGCAGTCATTTGTTTAACAAAGATTTGGGAGAATCATTGAGAGGAACAAAGTGAGTTTGCAATGATTTATGATAAATATTCAATAACATGTCAGAGCTTAAATGGGTTTGTGTATGTGACCTGTCTGCTGATGCAATTATAATAATAGAATAGTAAACATTGACCAAAATATAAGGAACTTTGTTTCATTATCATGTACTTCTATACATATAAAATGATTGAAGTATTATACCATGGGTGGGCAAATTACTGCACGCAGGGCCAGATCTGGCCCATCGAAGTTTTCCATCCAGCCCACTTGTATCTGATAAAATTACGACTATTCTTTTTATGGATATAAATTTTATTTGGAAATATAAATGAAAATAACGTCATAATTACCCCAATTGTTACATTGTGCTTTTTATTATTATATAAGCGTTAGCCTATGTTGGGCGAGCTTGTGAATAAACTGTTCCTTATTCATAGTTTTTCATATTGAGTTTTTAGCCTCCAGCCGGCCCATTATCTAAGTCTTGTTGAAAATCCTAATCATTTGTTACTTATCGATTTTAATCGGTAAGTATGTTGATAGGTATGTATGTCTGTTTGTCTGTTAGATGCAAGCGATATCTCACGAAAGCGAGATTGAATCTGCTCCAGATTTTGCATGTGCATTCATCTTATCTCGGACCAGAAGCCTATTGATTTTGGGCGAATTATGTCGAATAATTAGCGAGTTATCAATCAATTATTGATTGAGTGATCTAGATTTTTGTAAAGCGAGAGAATTTTGAGACCCGCCGAGTGTGTGTGTGCGGTGCGCAAGTTACAAGAGCGGATGAATCGAAACTGCAGTTTCTGTTTTGGGGGATTCCCTAACTATCTTCTGTTTTCAACCGATATTCTCGTTTTATTTTTAGTGATGAAGAACATAATTTGATATTGCAATACTGCCAAACAATGGGAGAAGTTACATCTTTAAGCACTCAAGGAGTAAGTTTTATTTTTTCCAAAATTTAGATTTCATAATAATGTAGTGAAAAAGGGAAGAGGGAGAAGTAAACGAATTCAACGAAACGAAATTCAACAGTCCTCCCGCACATAGTCGTACTTGAGTAAATTTGAACCTGTTGTATGCTCCTCAATAGTAAAATGTGTTAAAACTACAACTTGTGTACTTTAGAGTCATCATGCCGATAATCCTGACTACCAAGGTCTGAATGGAGATGGTCTTGATCTTGATGCCGTCATTCAAGAATTTGAAGATGACCATTATCACCATAACCAATCACGTTTAATGTAAGATTCAATTAATCTCTATTCGTTTCATTATATGATATTGGCGAGGTTATGAAGTTCTCTGTGTTAAAGGAAAGGTAGCATGCACTCTGTGGCTCATCTCCAGGAGTAATGCCACTAGAATGGCAAGATCTTATGAAGCTAATAAAATTGTGATTGTGCATTATTATCTCAAATATCTGAAGTTTCTGGGTAAAACTTTGAAATTTAGTGGGTGAGTGTCTGACAGTATGAGTTTGACGGAGTATGACAGCTGAAAGCTTTTTCAAGGAGGAGGGACAGGGTTTTGGTTGAGTTCCATTACTTCGTAGTATTATATCCAACCAAGTCATGCATTGACGAGACATGTTCTATGAACGTCCCACATTTGGTGTATCCTTTCATTTATAATTCAATCAACTATTTTACTCGTTCAGTATGTTTGTAGAACATTCAAATTTCTTACACCTGTGAGGCTTGGAAGAGGCAAAATTCAGCCATAATTGTACGAGGAACAGTGCTACCACCAGTGAATTTAAGAGTTGCTTATCCCAGTGAACCAAACTATTATCATAATTTCAATATCTAAATTCTTTTAACCAGGTCTCCACATAACACTGAATACATTGCAAAAGTCCAAATTACTCACGAAAATCAGGAATTGATTGAAGAGGCACAAAAACTTAATGAACACAAGGTTGGAAATTTTTTTTAAATTTATATTAGCAAAATTGACAAAAATAAATATTAAATTGAATTCTTGAATACTAAACCTAACTCGCACCTCTGGTTACTTAACTTCCCAGCGAAGAAACAATCTAAGCATTTTTCAATGATATTGTTTTTTGATTTTAGAATCGATTGGAAGGCAGAATGCAGATGTTAGTGGAACACAATCAACAGATTCAACAACAGTTAGGTCATATCAAATCAATAATTGTAAGTAAACAGTAATATTTTTATTTTGTCTTTCTTACTTTGGTTAGGTCGATGGGACCATCAACCTAATCTATTTCAGACTGATATCAGAGATAAATTCCAGATTAATTATATTCAATATTTTAAGTTTTTGATTTGAAATGTTGTCACTTTGCGTAACTGGAGTTTAAAAATTTTGGTTATTCCTGATATCATATGCGAAACATAGTAAATTGTTTATCATCTTATTTCTATTTTACAGGGCGAATCAAATTCAAATGATGGAGGTTCTCTCAGTCAGTCTTCTGTTGGTATGTGGTTGTATTTTTTTTATGATTCGGAGGCAAAATTTAGTTACCCTTGCTTAACTTTATTGCCTGAATCAAGAGACTTCAATTACTTTTCGTACAGAGACCCATTGATTTCAAAGACCAAGCTTTGCTGAATAGAGCACTTGAAAGTTGGTCTCGCTGTTCATCACATTTCTTATCATGCTGTTAAACAGTTGTAATATATACTTACTTGCCTTCAACTTATAATGACTATTACACCTATCTGTTTTATTGATAATTAATCTCTCGTGTTACGAAAATCAAATGTCATTTTACTTTTGTTCATCTTCACAGAATGATTCTAGAAGCGACAGATCCATTTGAATTAGTGGTCAATAATCGCTTACCTGCATTGAAAGACCGCTTCATCAATACTATATAAACCTGCCAAACATCCACCAAGTTGCCTTTTGTTACAGTTTTGCAAGAAATGAATATGCACGTTACAACGATTAGTTTTAACTTAACTCATATTAAAAAATATACATGGAAAAAAATTTCGTACTATGACTAGTTTTTCTTTTTTCGACTTCTCATAGTAATAAGTGTTCCAGTGTTCGATACACATGTTTTATAGAAGTAGAATATTAGATGTAGATAATATGAAGCCGGGGTCCTCAACCTGTGGGGTTTCAAATTCTCTAAAATGTGATTATTAATGTCAAGGTCCACCTCAAGGGTCGGTACTGTACCCTGTGTTGTTTTGTGATTTGGGTAGATAGTCTGATGTTATTTTTGCTCTTAGTAAAACTAATAAGCTATTTTCGGGGTTGCAGTTGGAAAATTTGTTTTAAATTTCCAAGGTGAATTTATAAGCATAAAGTTTGGGAACCCTCGGTATAACGTAATCCTTTTCCAAATTTTTCTTTTCTGATTTTGACTATCAATGAACTTTATTGCATCAATACATTGTCCCTCATGGTTAGCGCATCCATTATATTAACAGATTTTTTCAGTCTCATTGTTAAAAATTTAATATTTACGAATATAATAACACATGATTTGACGTTGTTTTGGGTACCATGTCTTCAGTATAATTGTTTTGCCTGGTTTTGGGACCATATTTAAGCCATAATTGGCTTTTGAATTTACTATTTGTATTTATTGATGTTTTGTTTATAGTTGGAAAATCGTATATATACATCCAAGCATGACAATTATTGGGTGATGCTTTCAAGGCACAATTTATGTATTGCCCATGCTCAAAAAGGATAATTCCTGCCTGGCTTCTAGCTTTATTTCAGATATTCAGGGATGAATTTGTGATCAAATTTGAATTTTTTTTTATACTTTTTTGGTGTTTTTTTATTCTAAAATAGTTTCTTTGATTGTAGTATATAAAAACCAAGCATGTTTCATGATAACTGATCATGCCTGGACAATCTTTAGTCATTGGCCATGCATGTTTGAGCGTATTCTAATACTCACTCCCTTGGCTATGTTGTATATATTGATAGTGATTTAGTTTTATTTCATTGTTATTAAAATATTAATCGCCCACAAAGTTTTATCTTCTACCTATGATTATTATTTGAAATTTACATAGTGTTAAAAACGGCCTTTTTAATATAATAAAATGGTAGAACCACTATCTGTGTTGTCGGCTCACTATGGTGTGGGAAAACCACCATCTACCATGTAAGTGTAATTTAGTTTATCTACCTCCAGGATCGTCGATTGGCACTTTGTGTGTATTCGATACTCAGCGCGTGAGAAAAAGCCCTTAATTAGGGATGGGCAATGTAGAATAATTTATTATTCTAAAATAGTTAAATCGAAACCAGAATACCGAATCCTATTCTATTTTCATACTTGCTGCTGGATACCACAATGCTGGATTTTGATGTTAAAAAATTGTAAATATATGACTATAAATGTATTATTTATTTGGAAATGTCCTGAACATTGGATTTCATTTGATACTAAACAGGCATTTCCCAGGACAATAAAATTTAGGAATATTACAATATTTTTTTCCTTCAAATAATCCCTAAATACTGAAATGCTAAATTAAGACACGCTCTACACACTTTCATAGTAAGCGGTTAAATACAAAAATAGATAATGAGACCAATCATTTTCAATGTTAGTCTGCCGAGTGTACTGAAACATACCCTCTGAGAATAATTAGATGCAGGACCAGCGTGTGGCCACTGCAACCTACGAGGCCGTTGTAAATTACAAATTTAACCACTATAAATCAAAATCAACTTTTTTATTTCTGTGCGAGCAAGATTTGCAAAACAAGTTCCTGTAATGGCGATTTCGTAGTTAGGTAATAACATCTAAAGACTAATTCCTCTTCTATGATTATCATTACATAGCATTATCTACCCAGACTTGGCCCTATTTAAACTCAATACGTCACATCTTCGCCAGATGCGGCAACTTATTTTAAGTTTATCGGCGACTGAAATACTACAGACACTCGATCAAACGTGCCTTTATCTTGAACGGACGGGAAAATATGTAATCTTTTGAGAGTGAAATTCGAATGTGACAGATTTTCACGTATTGCAATATAACTTTGTATTTCGGAAAATGGTGTACTTAGTTATTAGACAATACCATCTAAAGACGAATTCATTTTCTATGATTATCGTTACATATCATTATCTACACAGACTTGGCCCTAATTAAGACGAATTCATTTTCTATGATTATCGTTACATATCATTATCTACACAGACTTGGCCCTAATTAAGCTCAATACGTCACTATTTTCGCCAGATGCCGCAACTTTTTTTTTAAATTTATCAGAGACGAAAATACTACAGGCACCGGATCAAACGTGCGTCTATCTTGAACGATAGAAACGGACTGAAAAAAAAATGGAATGTTTGAGCGTGAAATTTAAATGTGACAGATTTTCACGTATTGCGATATAACTTTTGTATTTCGGAAAATGGTGTAATAAAATTATTCGTAAATAATATTTGATCTAAATTATTCGCAAGCAATGTTATAACACTTAACGCCTGGCTTTTGGTTTACATGCCTCCTTTTTTGGGAAAACTCGCAAGTCGCGAGATATCATTTAATGTAAAATGAAGCAAGGCACGTCTGTAGACAATTAAAGATTGTTGCAATTAGATTATCGGAATATTGCTAGTAAGTCGGCACATATATTTATTAATATTATACGTTAGCTTTTAGCAAATCAGTAAAACGCAAAAATGGTGCAATAACGAGTCTTCGCCGTGAGGTGTACTTCGCCGACTTCTTGTCCTGAACATGCCGATTGAGATAACAGTGCTTTGATGTTTACCGATTTTACGAGCAGACGCAAGTTATATTAAACGAGAGAGATTTCCACGCGAGAAAAAACGCTCGTCTTTAATTGATAAATTAGAAACCCGAAATACAAAAATTGACGCTTGGCGCTGGAGGGGCGGTAACCGAATCCCGTTGGATTCGAATACATTGAGATTCGGATCCTCCGGATTCGGTATTCTATATTGCCCATCCCTACGGCCTCAATGGAATCAAAATACGAAAAAAATTGCCCTCAATTAAATAAAAAATTCAACAACACATTTCCCCACATTCAAATGGTTTAATTCCAGTATGGTGGGTGAAAACATACATTTACCATTGAGCTTTAAAAATGCATAGAAATGATAATAACCTGGCAAGAGACATAATCAATCATTCAACATTTATCCCTTCTTTTTATGTTTGTTGAGTAAGCTTTATAAATTTCAAGTATAATACAGGTCTCCTCTTCACCCTTTCCAACTTTTGGTCAAGAAAAACTTTAAACTGTGGCTCTCCATGGAACCGTTGTCAAACTGCCATATGTGTGAAAATAATGTGCCTTTTTTGATCAAAGCACCTTCAAATTGACTGCATTTTTTAGAGACTTCACTTGTACTTTTTCAAAGGATTAATCTGTTGCTCTGTGGCCACTATCAAGTGTTTTAAGTTTATTTTGTACGGAGTTTTCAGGTAAGTGGTTGATACCCAATTCAATTTGAATCAAATCCTGCTGTTCCGGTCTGTTTGCTTGTCTGAAACAATTTGCCATTCCTTCCAATGACGTTATTTTTGATAGTTTCGGACAAGGACCAGATATCTGAAAGTGTTGCACCAACGAATGGATTTTTTCTTGGCTTCCTCTTTCCTTTTGCTATTAACTTGGCATGTTCGTGGTTGTGACAAGCTTAGGTTCTTTCAAACCTTGAGCTGTGTTGGCACCTCGAACTGAACATCTCCATGTCACATTAAACTGATTGGAGCCTTCAAAAGTGTAGGAATAACCTCGGCTGTCGCACAACTTATCTTTTTCTTCTTTAGACCTGCAGTTGTGTATATTATATGTTGTTTCCTCCGCGGAGGAAGGTGATCTCGCTGAGACTGTGATACTCAAGCTTGCCATTAATTCTTCTGGCAAAGGTATCGATCGGCGAACATGTTGAAAGCAAACCAACATTATCTTGTGTTGTTGGTACGTATCCCAGACTTATGTTTGACTGGAATGGGAGTAAAGTTGGTTTAAACTTGCGCAGGGTGTATATTATGCAGAATTGTATATTATGCAGAATATCCAAAGCAAACTTAGATGCTTACCGGTCCGGATGGTACATCAGAAATGGAAGCTACTTATATTGGGGCGTCCAAATTAGGCTATATCTAATCGGCGAAATACCTTCCATTAAAAAATAGGAACAACAGAGAATCTTAGACAAAATGATCCAGGCTCCTGGGACGAAAAACTGGTTAAACTGTCCCCGAAATGGAACACTAATAAGAGTGTCCACTCGATTTGGGAATATTAACAACATCTTACCAGTATTTATTGTATTCGAAGTTTCAAAACCTGTCTTAAAGATGGTTTTCATTTACGCCATTAAGTATTTCCACTATAAATGATGAAGAAATCGGAGGCAGAGACGAGGTGTTAGTGTCACACTCAGAAAAATCTTCTGGATCAAGAAACGCGGGCTCACCAATGTAAATAACAGGACAAACCAAGTTTTTAGGAGTCATATGTCGCACTGGTTTGATTCTATAATTTAAATTCGACACTTTATATAGTCTTAAAACTTTGCTGATATTTCGCACTATAAATTTTTCCGTTTGTTTATCTGAAATTTTACTTTTGTCATTAGCAGCTTTACTTTCGGATTTTGCGGACGAAGATTTGTTTTTGAACTTTGCAGCACTTTTATATGGTTCAGCACAGGTTTTGAAATATTTAGGTTCAACACGGTCATTAGCCGTGTTCGATATCGGTTTTGGTATTACTTGAGTGGAACCAACACATGTGTATTTGGTCGTCAATTGCTTTAATACTGTGTCTTCATTGGATTTTCCTACTTTGTCGTTAGAATGTGTTGCGCCTGGAAAATGATAATTTCAAAATCAACACATGAAAAAGGGAATCGTTTTAAATCGTTACTGCAACCCATAGTTTCATCTGTCAATTACAAAAACAAAAAATACTAATTCTGAATCAAGACTGAAAACATCATTACACAGACTAGGTACAAGAACCCACACACATGGGCCATTCCAAGCAAATGTTGAATTTCATCAATTTTTTTGTGCATTAAAGTAATTGTTTCGTATTTATATGTATCAAAGGACACTTTAATTTTATTGGACTGCATTCATTGCATGGAAAAAGTCAAAATTTCACCCAGGTTTTTATTAGTTTTTTCATAATGGCCTGAAATATAGAAATTTTGATATAATTGACATTTTTTGTGATAACTCGTAACAAAAAGTGTTTGATTTTTTGGTACAGTTATTTATTCCATTTCAAATAGAAGCACTGGACTTAGTTAATGAAGATTAAGTATTTGCAATGCAACACGTCGATCGCGATTGGCCGGTCGATCGCCACGTCCAGAGTAGCCGATCCCGTCTGATGTTGAGTGAGTTTAATAACATACCTCAAAAAATTGGCTTGAATCAGTTTTATGATGCGAATGACAGGGGGCCTATACCCCTCCCTTATGTTTAAAATACCAAGGGGTGCTAGAACTTTCATCTAAATTTAAGTTGAGGATTGAGTTGACTTTATCTCCATTACAAGCAAAGAAATAACCTGTTCACAACTCTGCGAGTACAAATAAATTATTATTATTACCTCCATTTCCATGTATATCCAAAGAAGACTTCGTAGCATCAGACTTGTTAGGTAATGTTTTCTTGAGTTCTTCACAAGCTGTTGGAAAACTATTTGAATTCACGCTAGGTTCTTTTAAAGCATGTTTCAATGTTTCGAGTTTCTCTGTAAAGCAAATTTTAGCATAAGCATATAAAAAAAATGACCTTAACCCAGAGGTCATGGAGCATAATGCAGCAGCATTGTATTGCTGCGTAGGATTGAAATATTCCGACTAGTTTTGCTTCATTGAATATTGGTACATATAAAAAATTGATGACACAATGTCCTAAAAATTTGAAACTTCTAGTAAGAATGTCTTTTATGTAAGAAAACATCACTTCAGCAAAAGAAATTTAGTTAGGATAGAGGAGTCGAACACAAAGACATGTGAAGGAACAATCTCAAATCTGTCTCGAAGATTCTGAATAAAAACCTCAGTTGTACAATTGACTTCAAAATTTATGTAATATTTCACAAATCAGCATTAAGTTGCTATTTCTTAAACAAAGCAATATAAAAAAAGGATCATAAATAAAAGTTCTCAAAAAAATGTTTGGGCATAGCCGCATATCGGATAGAACAGTAGTTTCCAACCATTTTTCAAAAATTCCTGAATTTCTTAAAAATTAAATTTTGTGAAATCTTGTGATCTGAATATATTTTTAAATTCATGGCAAAGTTTCAGTTACACATAGCATGATGGATCATGACAAGTTTTGATGTTTCATATTAAAAACCACGCGACCCACATTCTGACTTTGGGTCATTCTCACACGTTGGAAAACACAGGAACATATGGGGCTTTTAACACGCAATAGAAAAGTCACTCATTACAAATCAAAATAGCCTGACAAGAGATATCTGCTTTTACAATTTCAATTTGACATAGGAAAACTATGAATAGATACGGTACTTAATGACCGGTATTGTTTCTATTGAAGAAAAAGTTAATATATATCCAAATGAAATTAGTTTGACATAAGTTCGTGATTTTTCACATAAGATATTTTTAAAATGAAAAACTAATAAGACAGGTTATAAAGATATACCTAACTAGATAGCGATGGGAGACCGCTTGCTTATCGATCTTCCGCATATCTTTTTTAAGTTTGTTCGGCCTTACTTTTTGCCTTTCTCGCCCTCTTTTTAACCTCTAAACTTTTTTTCTTCATCTTTGGCATAGCGTTATATCAAAATATATAGGAAACAGTAGCCAACTCCCCACGTCGTCGTCGAAATACTTCTCGAGGAAATACTTTCGTGAAGAATTCTGCAGATCCGAACTGGATTGTTTCGATTTGTTTTCAGCCAATGGACCTTTCACCGACCTTTGACCTCCGAAAAATTCTTCCTACATTTTATGTCAATTTAATTGCAGTAATAAAAAATTATTGTAGAAATAGCTGTGATAGACTAGGCTAAAATTCTTTACAGGTACTTTTAAAAAACAGATTGGTGTATGCGATGAATCATAATGATGGTTTGAAACAAATACCCCATTTTACATGCGCCAACTAGCGAAACCATTCTTAAAATTGGCCCCGAAAATTTTATAATGGTAAAGTATAGGAAGAATTTTTCGGGGGTCAAAGGTCGGGGAAAGGTCCATTTACCAATATACATAAACGCTCCACATCGCAGACAGGGCATTGAATCGTTATTCGTTAGCAGCAACGAAAGTTATGGAATCCCCCAAAACAGAGAAGTGCGGTTTCGCTTCTTTCGCTCTCACTCCATAGCGACACCGCGTGTCCCATCACTAAATAATTAATAACTCGCTAATTATACGACATAATTCAATCAATATCAATAGGCTTCTGGTCCGAGATATAATGACTTCACATGCGAAATTTGGAGCATTCAACCTCGCTTTTGTGAGATATCGCGTAACATACGAGAGTGTCTAACAAACAGACAAATACCTAGCAACATGCTTACCGATCGAGATCGGAACAACACAAATATACTTTTTCGCTGAGATAGCTTCAAGTCGGATGAATATCGGACGATTTGCAAATAAATTTCATGTTGTTGGGCCGACCACAGCACAAAATATTTCCCCCTCGTTTAAATTTCAATCGGCTTCGTTTTAACCCTCCTAGTTTGGTGGGTATATAAGTATAATATAAGTATAAGTTTATTTCGACTCCATAATCAGCATAACAATACATTTAATAGATAAAAACAAATAAATAAGAACTGATTAGGAAATCAGAAGAGCAAACGGAACCTTAGATAAGGTTTATAATGTACAAAATATAAGATGGAAGGTTTTGTCAAGAGGAAGTGGTACGTATTTACTCACCTAAAATTATTAAGTTATTTCACACACGCTTACATGCACCCACCAGCCACACACACACATACACACCCAACCACTGAGAAGTTATTTAAGTAAGTATAAAACGCGATAAATTTAGGGTATACTATACATTAAACAAAAAAAATGAAAGTAAATACTAGAAAAAGAAAAAAATTATTTGCCACATCATATTGATAATTTTGTAATAGTTGCCATTGCCAAATCGATCGATCTTCTAATCGTTAATTAAAATATAAAAGAAAGATTATATTGAAAACATATTGCCAAGCTGATTATAGTTGGAGTCAAATGCCAAGTTGCCCAACCAAAGTTGCCAGAATTGGGTGCATGAAGAGGTGGGCGAGACCATTTCCAAATTAGAGCCATTATTGCCAAATTAGAGTCCAGATTGTAATAAGTAAATAAAGTTACCGGTAACAGTAAAACTACTATAATTAAGTAAAGTAGGACATGGAAATAAATTGGTTACAAAAGGTGTAAGCGAGGATAGGATAGGACAGGATTTACATATTTATCCCGGGGGAGAGGAAAGCCGATAAGACGGCTTATCCATATGGCGAACCACGGCCTCTCGTCCGGTTACCATTCCAAGTCGGGTATGGGATTAGTTTTACTGTATTGTTTGTTTTAGGAAGCATGGACTTCGTGGTGGAGGAAGCCGTAACCGACCAGAGGTTACGCGAACCACCCAACGACGGCGAGGAGTCCAGCAATCCTCTCGCACATAACCATCCCTACATGGGATTCGAACCTTCGAACCCACGCAGAGTAATTAGAGGTGCGGTGGCGAGCGTATTCCTAACGCTTAGCCCGTTGAGCCACACCGCCGCGATTTCAGACAAGGATATAGAAATAAGATTGTTATTTCACAGGATATCGGAGTCTTTGTTTGATTTTTTTCTTATGTGTTTTACTTCATTTAATTACTTTGAAGTAACCTGGAAAACAAAAAATAAAACTGTGAGTAGATGTTTCAATGATTGGGTGAAGGGGAATGCGCTGAACTATTTATTACAGGCAAAAAATAATTGTTTAATTAAATGGGATGTATTGTCATTATATAGCGATGGATAGATGATCTATGATGACATTCTGCTTAGGACAGAGAAAAATTTATCACACCATGCAAAAAACACACAAAATTTTACTATCTATACCTTGGCCAACAAGTCAACTCAAACACCAATACCATGCCTTAACATAAAATGCATGCATACATAAATGATATATAAACCACATCCAATTACAATGACCCACAGCAAATTAAAATCTGAGGGGGAGAATCCAACATGACTCTACTACTCGCCTAGTTGCAATACTTAGTAACCTTGCAGGAACTATATTATACTATCTACAACCCTTACACCACCACTCCAACATAAGACCATGCGTGTATGATAAGGACATCACAGCTAGAAAAAAGTAGAAACACGAGCGGGAAATGATAGAATGTGTGCAGTTATTTAAAGATAATATCATCCGGGTATGACAGCTACTTATATATTTAAAAAATATATACTCATGCATGTCACAATACCATTTCTTTGGTGCTGAACTAGGTCTGGCCAAGTCATGGCGAGATATAACAATATTATTATAGCTGTTCAACATTTTCATTAAAACAATAATGTGCAAGTGTGGAGTGTCCCAAGTTTTTGTCATCGAATACCACCAATACTAATTTTTAATATTTGGAAACTAAATGAGACTTAACTTGTTTTTGAAAAGATTTTTTGGACTTTAACGTCTTCAAATTTTAAGTTCCAAAGTTTGGGTCCAGTAAAAGACAAGGAATGCTGACTCCCAGATTTACTCATGAAAGGTACGAATAAATCAGAACTACTTCTTCGGTTGGAGGTATTTTTGACAAGTATGTCGTTAAAGCGATTGGGCAGCGCATTATTATGGAAGTCGTAAGCTAGGGATAATATTTCAAACTTCATCATATCTTCAACCTTAAGTATATTTAGTGATTTGAAGTAAGGGTCTACACTTTCACGTTTTCTTTTACCAAAAACTATTCTTAAAAAATTATTACAAATACTCTGCAGTTTTGAGACAAGTGTTTTATTACCATGAAGCCAGATTGAACAACAATATCAAATATGGCTAAGTAGTAATGATTGAAACATTGCCAGTAGAGCAGATTGATCAACACACTAGGATACTTTACCAATAACATGCATTATTTGTGATTTCCATGACAGATTTTCATCAAAGATAACTCCTAAAAATTTTATTTCTTTCACTCTTTCAATTTCATTGCCATTGAGCAGTAGTTTTTTGAACAACTCGCACTTTTTTGCTTGCTTGGATGGAATAATACAAATTTAGTTTTGTTAGCATTAAGAGATAATTTATTAACCAACATCCAGCTATGAATGTTGGTTAGTTCTTGGTTTGCAACTGTAAATAGACCTTCAAGGTTTTTCCCATGAAGAATCAAGTCAGTGTCATCAGCAAACATGATCGACTCAGAGGATTTCAGACATCTGGACATGTCATTAATGTAAGCTAGAAAAAATAATGGGCCAAGTAAAGATCCTTGTGGAACTCCGTGCTTCATGACAAAAATATTTGTAGAGAATGAGTTGTCATATTGCACAATTTGCTTCCTGTCTTGAAGGTAGCTCCTGATCCAATTGAATAGGACGCATCTAATTCCATAGCGATAGAGCTTAAGAGGATGGAATGGTCAATAGTGTCAAAAGCTTTCGAGATATCAAGAAATATTCCAATTGCATGTTGTTTGCATTCAAACGCCTTGGTCAGTTTGTGTACCAAAACATTAGCAGCCATAGCAGTGGAGTGATGCTTGCGGAAACCAAATTGATGCGAGTGGAAAACATTGTTAGTTTCAAAGTAGTTTGACATTCTACTATACATTATTTTTTCATAAATCTTAGAAAATGATGGTAAAAGACTAATAAGTCTAGAGTTTCCAAGATCTGAAACACTACCTTTTTTAAAGAGAGGAAGAACTTTGGATGTCTTGAAGCTTTCAATGAATAATCCACTGGATAGTGGAAGTTTAAATATATATGTCAGGATATCAATAATATGTTCTGGAACATATTTCAATATTTTGAATGGAATACCATCGAGTCCAAAACTTGACTTGGGCTTCATATCGCGTATGATATTTTTTATTTCTAATGATGTTATTGGCCTTAAGAACATGGATGAGGAATCTTGTTTCCCAAGATATGAAATGTAATTTTTGTCACAGCCAGCAAGTTGTGGCATACAGTCGAGCAGGCTTTGTGCCACTTGGGCAAAGTGTTCATTAAATGTATTTGCAATTTGTGTATTACTGCAATCCAGTCCAATCAAAGGAAAAGCATTTGTTTTGTTTTTACCAATAAGTTCATTAATTGTTTTCCACACTGCCTTGATGTTGCCTTTGTGAGAAGCAAATTTAGATCGAGTATAATGGTTCCTGCATTCATTGAACTGTAATTTGTGCTTGTCATTTATGTTTTTATTGTTTATTAATTTCTTATAAAGTTTTGTTTGACTTTGTTGAGTTTCCGTAACTCAGTATCATACCAAGGTTTGTTTGTCTGTTTTTCGTAAGGAAAAGATTGAGAGTAAGCAGTGGAGAATTTTTCAAAAAAATTTTCAAAGCAAGTGTTGGGATCTTGGATGCTGCTGAAGCCATCAATATCAATAGAATTCAGTTCATTCATAAAAGTTGGACAAAGTAAACTGGCGATAAAGCGTTTCAATTCTGATCTGAATTTGCTTTTCTAGAAGAGAGCATTGTACAATTGGCAGATGATCAGAAACACACTCTGCTAAAACAGCACTGTTAATTTTTTTTTATCATATACGCTTGTCCAGATGGGGTCTATACAGGTAGCAGAACTTGAAGTTATCCTGGTGGGGCAGTTTATCAGAGAATAATAGGCCAGGTTGTGCATAATATCAACAAATAGGCTGGTATTCATATTGGACTCATCAATAAGATTATAGTTGAAGTCACCCATTATATAATTATAATTTAACCTGTTCATCTTTGAGAGAACCTGGGACAAGAGATTCCGAAAGTTAGCATTGTTCAATTCATCAGTTAGTGGTGATCTATAAATAGTACCGCAGGTTATGTTTTATTTTCCAATGAAATGTTAATGAATATAGATTCAAAAACCTTTTCGCACATTATGGTAATATCTTTGCGGACAATGTATTACCAATCATTCCGAATGTAGATACCAACACCACCACCTCGGTGATGAGATCTACTATTATATTAGAGATAAAAACATAGCCATCCAGTGCATTGAAATGGCCATTTGTACCAGATACAATCCATGTTTCATTTACAGCAATTGCATGAGGCTTACAATTCAGTGAATTAACTAGTGCTTCAAATTAAATTTTGTGAAGTTTTTGAAAGAGGCTAAAGAAATGATATTGATTGAAAGAGTCATGAAACCACTTAGTTTGAGGCTATCGTTGAATTTAAGGGCATTGACAGATATATTTATTTGAGCAATTGTACAAGATACACTATCAATGTTGTTGAATTCGCCAGTATCAGTATTGGCTGATTCAAGAAACATTTTGTTGAGGTATTCAGGATCAAAAATTTTGGTAAGTGCCTGGGCTTCAGCTTTTTCTGTATGAAGGGGAACAAATAACTCAGATATTTCAGAATCAGAGAGACAAGAGAATGGCATACAATCTATTTCACAAAGAAAACAGCACCAAGGTATTTCATCAGCTTCAGATTCAAGATTTTCATATTGTTGTCCAGAAATATTGGTACATTTTAAGTGTATCCAAGAAGAACAAATGTCACAATAAAGAGCTTTTTGATTGGTTCGACCTGATTTGTGGCAATTTCTACATGGGTATTTTAAATTAGTTTTCATGGCAGTGGCACAACAAATCAAAAGTAAAAAATAAAAATGTAATGAAATAAAAAAGTCAAATATCTAGTCTGGCTATATAGGTTTCCAGATGTTTAAAAGATGGAGAACCATTGATTACACATCACTAGCCTATTCAAATAAGAAATATGGAGATTAGGAATGAGTTAATCGTTCCCCTCTGCTCATAGGCTACCGCCACGTCTTGAGGTTGGCCCCACTGAACGGGCAGCAGCCTTGGAGTCAGAGGCGTAGCTTAGGGGGGCAATGGGGTACATATGTCCCCGGGCGCCAAAAGGGTAAAAAAACGGTCACAAGCAAGATCGCACCGGCGGCAGAATCTAGTCTTAGTACATGGCAAACTGCACACTTGGTCAGACTACTTACGTCGACTGCCGACGTCATCACGCCCATAGCTCGCGCACGGTCAGATTTCCATCGTAACTACATGGCCAAAAAAATCTGGCCGGAAAAAGAAAAATTTGATTTGGTAACGTTAGGTAACAATATGCACCGGGTTAATTACGTGGTTCTGTATCGTTAAGTTCTTGCCTGCGCACTCCGATGTATGTTGATATTAGTTCTGTGCTGGAGACAAATGGCAACGGAATTTGGTTGAATGATGTTAATAGGCTACATGTTTTGAGTAATACGTGGTTTTGTATTTCGTGGTTGTCAGAGTGCCGTACTTTACAGCAGAGTTACATAAAATATATATATTATACTGTGCTAAGAGACCCCAATGCCGTTTTCGACAATTCGTCGAGACTGCACATATTTTGCAAATTTCTACGACACGGACATCAATGGCCACGAACTTTTTACCGAAATTGGAGATTGCAGAATGCTGCTCAGTAACAGAACTGAAGGTCAACTAGAAACTTCTTTGGCTCTTTTTAATTTTATTGTGTCATTTGGAGACGACGTTTTACCCAATCTGCGAATTTCTCTACAAATTTTGTTAACAATACCAGTTTGAATTGCAAGCTGTGAACGGTCTTTCAGCAAATTGGAACTTATTTTGTCGTATTCGCGTGCATCAATGGGACAGGATCGTCTCAGTGATTTTGCACTTCTAACTGTTGAAAGAGAAACATTGAAAAAAAAACAGATTTTGATGGCGTGTTATTAACCAGTTTGCGACAGTGAAATCGAGAAAAATAAATTTATTGTAGACTATGTAATTCATCTTTGACAGTAACTGAGTGGGACATCTTGAACATATGCTATATTTTGTATAGCTTTGCTTCTTCTTCAAATAAAATGTTCCATTAAAATTTGAATACACATATACATAAATTTTTGAATAAATAATAAAATATATAAATACATATAAATTTGAATTTACATATATAATTTGTTTTTACATATACTGTACAATTAAATGTAATGGAAAATATGATTAAACGTGGAGGTCGGGGCGCAAATTTTATAGTTTGCCCCGGGCGCAAAATATGCTGGCTACGCCTCTGCTTGGAGTAGAGGGGACGAGAGAGAGTAGTGATATCATTTAAAGAAGATATTACTCGCCTTTTATCTAGGTAAGCGTATAGAATCCCATTCATTGTGCACACTTTTTGTTTTCCGAAGGCTTCCTTGGCAGCGTTGAGTAGCTTGAGCCTTCTACGGGTCAAGGACTCAGTGATGGACAGTCCGCTGCCTTTGAGTTCTTTTTTCTACCATACACCATATTCTTCGTTGATCTTCTGACGAATTTGATGATGATGGGGTTCTTCGGAGATCTTGATTTTAATTTGTGAGTAATATCAATGTCAGTGTTCACAATAGGATGGTTGGGCTTAAGGCTGTCGTTGAGAGTTTTCACTACGAAGTCTTCGAACTTATGGCATTCAGTTTCTGGCACAGAACTACAGCCATGGAGAATCACACAGTTTCTTCGGCTGTATTGTTCCAATTCGTCCTGCTGCTTTTCACAAGTCTCCAGCCTGCTAATAATCTCCTGGATCTTGGAGGAGATTTGAGCCACGTCATTCTGGAACTTAATGATATCCTGGGACTGGTTGCCATGGTCTTTAGAGGCAGACAATAGAGTTGCATGCGACATTAGCTCTTCTTGCTTGGCTTGGAGAGATGAGATAGCTGCCAGAATCTGGGTTTTGACTTCCTTGTTCATCTTGAAGTAACGTTAGTGCAGTAGTGTGATTGATTGCAAGGTGAAATTAGGTAGGTATGCAGATAGTATATCCAGTAAGATCCACGTACAAAAATAGTACAGAAGGTAGTAGGCTATCGTACTTTCAGTCTAACCAAAGATTACAATAACATCTGCAAACTTAATAACAGCAATAATCTGAAAACATGTGGGTGAAAACATATATTTAATACAGTATATGCATATATTCACCGAGCGCATCCCTCATGTCACAGTAAACTGATTGGACGACTTAAAAGTGCAAGACTCCCCTGGCTGTCGTACAAATTATCTATTCCCTTTTTTTGGACGTGCCTTGGGGTATATTATACGTTGTTTCCTCCTTGGATTTCGTCGTGACCACGATACTCAAGCTCGATTCCACGAAGTTGAGATCGAACCAACATTATCTTGTATTGTTGGTGCGTTTCCCGGACTAAGAGTACAAGCCATTAAAAACGTGCAGGATGTATATTATGCAAAATATAAGTAGGTATCCAATGTAAACATAGAACCGGTCCCGTCGAAACATTAGAAATGGAAGCTACCGTACTTGTATTGAGGCGTCCAAATCCTGTCTGACAAAAATGAACAGCAATTAAGTGAATCTTAGACAAAATAATCCATGCTGCTGGGACAAAAAACTGTCCGCAACATGGAACACTAAACGAAGAGGCCACTGTCCGCCGTATGATTAAGCCATTCCTGAATCCTAATTCAGGACATGATTTATCATCACCATTGATTGGTAAGGTAAGGAAAAACAACAAGGCAGCAGCTTAGTCGTACGAGTTATGACAGTCGTTCACAAGACATCAACTTGTCTTGTACAATTACATACAATCTTGCTTGCACCAATCATATAATAATAAGCATACCAAACTTCACATGGAAACATTTATTCGAGAACAAGGCAGTGGCATGGCAGTAGAAAATATGTGTGAAAATAAATTGAACAAGAAAAAGTAAGTGACAGAAAACCAAACATGCTTTACATGTTGACATAATATGACAAATTTTCAACCCCATTCGCAACTAACTCCATTAGTTACTACTAATTGAAATAACTTGTTAATAAAAGAAGAGAATCCAGTAATTCTACATACAATGGTATACAACAAGTAAAAGCTGAAATAGAACAAATTACTTGAAAGTTTTTCCCCCATACTGTTCATGATAACTTCAACAATATAAATTTTGGAATTTTGTTAAATGAGAACAACATACCATATGTATAAAAGCGACTATGCTCATGAAAAATTAGCCAAACAGAATTTTTCGGTTTGTCCGAAAATGAATCAACATTTCACAAAAAAAAACAAAATTTTATAGTGACATATGCCACTGCGCAACGAACGAATCAAGCCCACAAGTATAAGTATGGCAATAATTTTTATGGCCATTCCAATTAAGCTTATCAAAGTATGTCTATGGAAACGTGTATTTAATACAGTTCATGGATGTACTTTGCAGGCAGCACTAATGCCCAAAACCATAACAGGATAGAAATATGGAAAAATGTTATGAAATAATATTTTGAAGTTTTAAACGTAAAAAAAAGGATAAAAATGATAATAAAAAAGTAATAATATGAAAAGCCATCGCTTAACTTTTGCCCATCAGTCTTATATCAGTTGGGTAATCTTCATAAAGTTTAAGTATATAGATCTCCTTTTCACCCTTGTACTTCACCTCGAATTCTTGATCAAGAAAAGCTTTGAATGGTGGAATTACTCTTATAACTTCTCCCTGGTACCACTTACTTTCGCCATCATCCAACTGCCATCTGTGTAAAAATTTCGTGCCGTTTTTGAATAAAGCGCCTTCATCTTTACTGATGAATGATTTAGTGTTTGAAGATTTAGGAGAACAGACATCTTCAATTTTGCGACGTTTGTTCGAGACTTGTACGCTTTCATCACTCGCTGATCTCTTTGATGCTTTATTTGCTGGTTTTGTAGCAGTATTCTCAATTTTAGCAGTTTTTTTTAAATTTTTGTTACTATTTTTTTCGCATTTTTTTACTGCTTCAAGGACAGCATCAGTAAGTCCTGCGTTTTTATCTTCTATGATAACGCCAGGACTTTTACAAAGTAACTTTTGATGTTTGCGGAATAATATCACGGATGAAAATATTTTTTTACATCCAGTACAACCTATGTTGGACTTTTGATCCTCCTTTCCTTTTAAATTTGGTATTTTTTGATCGGATATTTTAATAAGTTTCACTACTGGTTGCGTTGTTTTTGTAATTTCTACTTTCTTTGGTTCTGCGTCATTTTTTTTTGTGTTAAAATAACACGCAACTACAGTGGCATCGTATACAAAACCATCCTTCCATTTAGCAGCAACTTTGGTTCCTTTTTTCAGTTGAGACCAGGATTTTACTAGTTCGTCATCAAGAAACGTCAATTGTCGTAAACTTGTAATAAAATGTTTGACGCCATCTTCAAATGCGACTTCAACACCTTCTCGCAAAGGTGCAAACTTTGGAGGACTCGATGTCATATTTTCAGGTTTTGCAACCACAGTTTTTGTAATGTTTGCTTTACTCGCAGTCACAAATTTACTGATACTTACTTTTGCTTTATCATCAATACGTATGACTTGATTAGCTTGCGATGCTGAAACAATGATAGTTTTATTACACTGTGTCGTCTGAATGACAGCTCCAGTGTTGCCAGGTTTAATAGTGATAACCTGTGCAGACGGGAGATTCAGAGCAGGCAATGGGTGTATGGCAGTTTTAGGAACTTTTTGAGCGGATAGAGGACTTATAACAGGCAATGGCTTGATTGTAGGTTTGGCTGCACTAATATTGAGAGATTGGTCAGACTTTGATTTTGTTCTGATAGCTGGTGGTATTGTAAACGTCTTTACTTTGGATACAATGGAGGTTTCTGTGCTTGCAAGCCCTGGTGAAGAAAATGTAATAGGAGATTTTGGTGCCACAACAACTGTTGGTTGCTTCGTTGGCGTCTGTTTGGCCTTCACTTTAACTTCATTTGAAATTTGCCTGGCATTAAATGAAATAAGCTTTTTCATTGCTGAGAATGGAACTGTAAATGTGCTATAATTTGCTCCTCCTAGTTTACTGGCTTGAATTGAATTCGATTGAGCCAAAGTGGCGGACGGAACAGTTCGTGCCACGATTTTATAGCCCTGGTTTGAGTTCGGTGTTACAGTATTTATAAGCACACTGGCAGGCTTGTAGTTCGGTACGCTCATTACCGGCAAGATCTCAGTTTTTGGAATGAAGGACGGCTGAGCAGCACTTGGAAAATGTAATGGCATCTTAATAGTGGTTATTGTTTTTGAAGTTTCATTTGGAATAAAAACCTGTTTCAATGAATCTATATCGTAGAGATTGTTTTCGTTTACGTCATTAAGTATTTCTTCTGTAAAAGATGAAGAAATCAGTGGCGAAGACGAGTTGTTAGCATCACCATCACAAAAATCTTCGGGATCAACAAACGCGGGCTCACCAACGTAAATAACAGGACAAACCAAGTTTTTAGGAGTCATATGTCGCACTGGTTTGATTCTGTAATTTAAATTCGACACTTTATATAATTTTGAAACCTTGCTAATATTTCGCACTACAAATTTTTCTGTTCGTTTTTCTGCAATTTTACTTTTGTCATTAGCAGCTTTACTTTCGGATTTTGCGGACAAGGATTTGGTTTTGAAATTTGCAGTACTTTCATATGGTTCAGCACAGGTTTTGAAATATTTTGGTTCAACACGGTCATTAGCTGCGGTCGATACAGGTCTTGTTATTAGTTGTGCAGAACCAACACGTGTGTATTTAGCAGTCAATTGCTTCAATCCTGTGTCTTCATTGGATTTTTCTACTTTGTCATTAGGATGTGTTGTGCCTGAAAAATTAAAATTTTAAAATAAATACACAAAATTGAAAAAATATCGATTTGCATTGATCAATAAGGCAATGACTAACCAAACTAGTGGTTAAATATGCTATCATCACAGTTTAAAAATCGTGGCTAGGGAACTACAAAAAAATTTGGTTTCTGTTTAATTAAGTTAGTTTTGGAACTATGCTGGCCGTTGAGGCTAAAGTGCATGGGTCTAGCCCCAAGAGCTATCACTTCACCCAGAGTGTAATAAATTGAGAGCACATTGCTGGGTACTCCCGAAGTATGTGAACCAAGATGGCGGGACTAGCCAAGTGACTCCCTCAGTATTTGTACCTGGAATTATGGCCTAACCCTATCTCAGTACACATAATACGTTCTGGTGTCCGCCATCTTCGTTCACATACTTCCCACAGTACCCAATTCTGAATCGGAATGATTCAAACCCTGCTAAATGCAGCAGTTGTTGCCTTGGGTTGATTAAAGTGAATGTAAAAAACATCCTATAAAAAAATAGAAATTAATGGCATTTCAAAGCAATGTACTTTAATTAGGAGAGGTGAAAATATCTTTGATTAGATTCGGTTCGATGCTTCCCATTCAATAAAAAAAAACGAGTGATGACTGATGTGATTTGTTATAAAATTGACCATGAACTGAAAGTATTCAAGATTGACTTACCTGTTGTTGGTTCTGATTTTGTATCGTTACTGCAATCCGCAGTTTCTGAAGATTCATCTGTAATTTACAAAAACAAAAAATACTAATTTTATATCAAAATGGAAAACATCACACAGACTATGTACAAGAGGCAACACACGTGTGTAGAAGCTACAATTTGAAGAAAACTGAAATCTTTTATGTTCATTCAATCCTCACACATTGGTAGTTGATGATCGGAGTTCACCATATCATTAAGCTATCTTAACATATTTTTTCAATCCTATACATAGTCAACGCAAATTTGGCAGTCTGGGTATCTAACCAGGTGAGGATTCAACTTCAAGCCCTGATTTTGGAACTGGATTGCTTACGCTTCTGAGTATTATGGAATGATCTTTGCATACGATACTGTATTCGAAGTGACGTCACAATCTTTGCATTACCCGTGTGACAACCATCTAAATTAACAGTCTAATAATACAGGGGTGGGCAACTTCTCCAGTGGCGAGCCAGATGTGGGGAAAATGAAGTCCTCGGCGGGCCGGATCATTACAAAAGATACTTCGGTAATCAATCTCTGTTAAATGTTTTGCTCGACACTCTGTCAACTTTACGATTCTTGGGATATTCCATGGTTAATAAAACTCAATATAAAATCTAATTTCTAAAATCGATTTATATTTAGAATCTAAATATAACTGATAACAGTAGTTGGGAATGTTTACAACGCGCTCTGCTTTGACCTTATATTGTTTATTCACTAAGACAATTGTTTATTTCACCAGCTCGCACTGACATTACGGTGAGAGTAGAGCGATCGGTAACTTTCAAGAATGATGCGTTGGACCACATTACAGACTGTTGGATACAGTCAGCGGGCCGGTCAAAAACTCTTTGCTGGCCGGATCCGGCCCACCCCTGGTCAAATATCTAGTTGTAGCTTGTGTGGAGCTTAATTTGGACAAACGAACGAATAATCAATACAAAATAAGTTACCTTTGATAACTGTGGTATCGTTTGTCTCCTTCTGGCTTTGATTTACCAAACCTTCCTCCCTGTCCTTCATCCCCTCAATCTCATATGTTTCTGTTGTAAAAAAAACAAATATGAAAATACTGTAATCCAGGGGTGTGCAACTTTTAATATAGGAGGGCAAACTTGTTCTCTTTGTGGCGCATTTGGGCCCCGGTTTGCACACCCATGCTGAAATCGGTAGAAACCGCAATCAGTAGCTATTGTAAAGAACCTTGTTCGGAGTCAAGGTCGGAAACGAAAAAACATTGAGACTCGTGGTTGAACACTTCAACAGCCAGAATACAAATGGATATCAGGAACATTGTGCAGTCTCAGCCGAAAAGCATCATTATAAGAAACCTGGACATTCCTTCCCAACAGTTAGGTGCTTTAAACAGCCTCATCCATGGAAACTCGTTTACATTAGTGGTTCAAGCCTCATTTCCCTTCGAGGAAGTGATATTAAAAATCTTAATGAAGATCAATATTTCAACTATAGTATCTCTGATGTTAGGACTCCTCGCCGCTGTAGGGTGGTTCATGTGACCGCTGGTTGGTTACAGCCTCCTCCACCATCAAGTCCATACTTCTGAAAACAAATAACTAATCCCGTACCCGACATGGAATGGTAACCGGACGAGAGGCCGTGGTTCGCCATATATTTAAGCTGTCTTGTCGGCTTTCCTCTCCCCCTGGATAAATATGTGAATCCTATCCTATCCAAATTGTAAAAAACAGTTACCTTCTGTATCAGCCATATGAACATCGGACTCCATGACGCCATTCTCAACAACTCTTTCGGTCTTCTTCGATTCTGGTTTTACATCTGAAATATTAAATATTGCACATTTCATCTCAGAGACAAAGTGCTTTGTGAATATCTCCTGAAGGTAACATGTTTTTATTGCACAAAAGGAGGGGGGAACATAACAATAAATTCTTACCTAGGCAATTCAAGAGAAATCTAATTTTATATGCAAATGGTTTATAAATTATTTATTCATTTTACTGCACATCCCTTTCCAAGCTATTTTTATCATTCAACTACATATTACAAATTCTAATGAAATGCCGAAAAATTAATCAAATTGAATTTAATAATAAATTGTCAGAAATATTTAAGGATGAGAAGGCGATGACATGAAAAATAATATCCTGATATATTTGATGGCTAATTGATGTAAAACAGACATATTGAATTAATAAATGTCTGTGACATCATACCCTCCCTTGACTGTAGGTCCTTTCTCCCCTGACCAAGTCAATAACTTCCATTTAGACTCAAGTTAAAATAAAGGATTGAGTTCGAAATTGCCTCCATTACAAGCAAAAAAACAACCTGTCCTGTCTTTGCAGCTCTGTGAGTAACTATCAAAAAGGATCATTACCTTTACCTTCATTTCCATGTATATCCAAAGAAGACTTTGTAGCACTAGAATTCTTAAGTAATGTTTTCTTGAGTTCTTCACAAGCTGTTGGAAAACTATTTGAATTTATGCAAGGTTCTTTTGAATCATGTTTCAATTTAGCTACTGAATTATTTTTATCAATTTCAGCATCTGAGTGTTTTGAAACATCAATCGATTCAAGACTTGTTTTTTCTTTGTTTCCGTTGCCGTCTTCTTCAGTACATGCTTCAGGTTTATCTGTAAAGAAAATTTTAGCAAAAGCATGTAAAAAAGCAAGAAATAACTAACCTTAACCAAGGAAGTAATGAAGCATAACACAGCAGTATTGTACTGCTACGTAGGATAAAAATATTCCGACCAGTTTTTCTTCATTAAATATTGGTAGTGAATGAGTTCAAATAGAAATAATGTAAACCACATATGAAAAATTAATGACACAAGGCCACTCGGACACAAAAATAAGAAGGGAACAGCCTTAACTCCGTCTTGAAGATACTGAATGAAAATTTCAGTTGTAGAAATTACTCATTCGCAGTATCACTTCAATTTTTTTGTACGGTAATTTTTTACAAATCAGCAATAAGTTGCTATTTCTCGAACAAAAGTATACTCTACCCTGATTTTTTTTCTAATTAAATTTTAGAGATCTTGTGACCCAAGAATATCTTTGAATTCATAGCTAACTTAACTTGAGAGTAACACAGCGGAGTTTTGAAGTTTTATATAAAAAATCTGACAACTCTGGGTCGCGCCCACACATTGGAAAACACTGGAACATATGGCCTTTAACAACCGAAAATAAGTATTATACAGAATGAAATGTGTCAACAATTTTTATCTTGTTCAATCGCAATGAACAAAATGGCTCATGTAAACATGGGCAAAGAACTCGGGTATAATCAAATACATTATTACATTGACACATTCAATCAAATATAAGGAGAAATTAGAGCAATTTCCGTCTGGGAGTACACACCTGTAATAGGGTAGTCACTCCTTACATATCAAAATAGCCTCAAAAGATATATTTGATTTTACAATTTTAATTTGACATAGGCAAACCATGAATAGATACCGTATTGTTTCTATCAGACATTAAAGAAAAAGTTAATATATATTCAAATGAAATTTGTCAATAGAGCAGTTTGACGTAGTTTATTTTACACAAAAGGTATTTTTGACAGGTTATATCTGAACATGTTGCAAGGGCCACATAAAGATTCGATAAAGGCAGTGAACAAGGAGAAAGGACCATTAGTTCAACACACAATATCCCAGTACAAGATGTATAATTTTTAATATTTCTGGTTCTATTAGGCAAACATTTAGTTTCACTCACCCTTGCTTGCCACTAATGCTGCTCCAGTTACTGACGAATTCTTTTTTTCCTGTGATTCCATAATTGACCCATTTTGGTCACTCATGTTTTGAATAATGTGGAACCAAGGATATAAAATCAATCCCTGCAAATCAAAAAAAATTATCATTTTTTAGAATTTGTAATATTATAATAACTGTTCCAATAAAATGCTTGGTATTTTTATCTTTGAAAAATATTTTTTGAGTCACATCTGAAATATTAAATAGATTGTTTCATGTAGCTTAATAGCAGATGCAATTCTACTTTCAGGATCAAGTAGTTAATTTTAGCTAGCTAGCTTTCTATATTGCAGTATTGAGTTACAGACATATTAATCTTTTGATATACCTGTTATACTAAGCGCAATCAGTTGAATTCGGTATTGGATGGCCCGAAGACTGTGAAACAGAAACTAGTCTACGACTACTACAAGTAAGAAGTGTGTACGTTCAACAAAAGTGTCTATACGTATATGCACCCGTACATTAAATACCTGAATACACTAATCATTAATACGAGTTAAAATGTGTTGCAACCAAAAGTTCACGTCACAGTTTGATTACTGGAAAATTGCATTTCAGCGCAGTGACTGCTTATTCGAAAAGTTACAGTAGATCGACTAATCGTTAAGGTTTGTTTATGTTGACATAGAAAATCGAATAAAAATGCAGCCGAAATCTTAGACCGATTTGCATTCAAATTATAAAGCCCCACTGCCAGGAGACAGTTATGATAGTAAAAAGACTGAACAGAACTAGACAATTTTCTGATTTTAATACATTAATTTAGAAACATATATGAAGCCTATAGATAGACTAAAGAGTGAATTTTTTAGATAAAATAGGCAACACATCCACTTCAATAAACTGATAAAAAACAAACTTACCCTTTGCTAATATTGCTTTGCCACTCTGCATTGGCTGAGCGGTGTACATTGCTGCCACTAGTAGTGTTGTGAGCTAAGTCACGTGACCATCGACCTAAGATAATTTGATGTGACGTAACACGTGTTGCAGATTCGATTTGTCTAGCATTCTGGTGTGCCATTTTGCAGGCTCGTGATACTATGACGCCGGGTGGAAAGGAAAGCTCCGTTCGCTCTGTGTCTTTGATGAAGTTATCAGTGCTGTGGTTCTCCATTCACTCAGTAATCAAATTCGATTCCCCTATATTATAAAGACATGCCAATTATTGTATTCCTATCTGTGCAACCTTGCGAACGAATGTGGACGCTCAGCGTTCGCCGGGTTACCAGATTCACCCCACAGCCGATCGAACTACTACTGATAACGTGATATCCTCGAGGTTTGATTGCGTCTCGTGTATTTGGCCCGTCATATATGATATGATACAAACAAATAAGTATACTGTACGTTCATTTTAATTCCATGATCAGCATTAAAAAAACGTGAATAAATACTAATGCAGACTATAAAATGATTGATGAAAGCAAATAAATGAAAACTAATTATAGGTAAAATCAGAAAAAAAAACTGTAAGTAAAGTTTGTAGCGTACAGAATTGAAGTCGGAAGGTTTCGCCCACCCAGTAACGATCTGCAGCGTACATCGAAATCATATTAAACAAGAAAACCATTTGTTAAAGAAATGCTCCGGTCTGCGTCTGAGATATCTTTGAAAGTCTTCTGAAGAAGCAAGCATTTAACATGATATAACGCTTTTTATTTGTGACAATACATACAGTGCCTTGTTTGGAGTGAAAGGCAGAAAAAAGATTTTTCGAGGACAACAAAGGTACGGACGTTATATGTTCATTTTTCAATAGTAATCGTGTTATTGGAAATTATAGACGGGAAAATGCAGATTTATACTTCTATTTAAAATATTTGCACATCACGTAGCAGTGATCACACTGTATTAAAATGGTTGCAAAGCAAGGAATGTTAATGAATGATTCGGATCGTTCATGCCACGAAGAATTCGATGGGATGTAGTTTGAAATAGAATCTAATGCAGGTGATCATTAGCGTATGAAAAAGAATTAACATATGAAATTAGGAATCGTGAAGATCCTAATCGTACATACAAGAAGGTTTCTCACAAAATACATGATTTAAATTAGGGGTGTGCAACCTTTTTCACAGGCGGGCCAAATATCAATACCCGATTGAAACCGCGGGCCGCGCCTACATTCAATGCAGGCTTTCTATTAGTTGCATGCACAAAATAGTGTCTTTTTGTTATTGATCTCATGTCATCATTAGGGGTCTGTAATTCAAATATATTGTCACCCCAATTTAAGGGAATTCAGTGAGCAATTTGCTGCTTGATTCTTTTCCCGACTTCTTACGTCCAAAATTGCTTAAATGGAAGTGCTAGCAATTCGATATGACGCCCATTTAAAAAAAATATATGTTACCGAAAAGTGCCATATTTGGAGCCATGACTTTTTTCAAATGTGGAAAATTATCTTGGTTGAGATGTTATCAGTAAAATACACCAAATTTCGTTTCCAAATTTTTTGCTCTCAAATCCTATTTGAGGTTAGATTTAGACAAAATCAACTGATAAGCTGGATCCAACACTCATTTAGCTTTTAAATCTTTTATTAATAATTTTTTTATTAACTGCTCTCCAGTTCCCTCCGCGGGCCGCATTTGGCTCGCGGGACGCACTTTGCACACCTGTTAAATCGTTAGGGTTGGTAACGTGCGATGCCAAAACACATTCCTCTAAAATAGCTACGGTGGATAATGAGCATTGTAGTCTATATTTTCTGGATTGCAAATTCTCTAGGTGTGCCAAAATGCCACACTGAAATCGTTATTTCTTGAGAATTAATTTGAAAATAGAATGTTTATACAATATTTATTTCAGGAGGGGAAATCATTGAAAATCAAAGTTGTCCAATCACTTTCGTGACATTTATGAAACCAAGTACTCAGCTTTGGCAACAAACGGTTTGATGAACAAATAAAATTAAACTGTTTGGTATGCCGGCATAATGCATTCTGAATAGTTAATATTTAGCCAGAGCTCTTTGTCAGTTATATAGAATTTCACCGCACGACAATGTACTACTAAACAAATAACTTGCAACGAACGACATAATGCACATAAGCAGATATCGTATCAATAATGCTGTTACTAGTCTTTCAGATAAACGCTCGTTAAACTTTCCTTCATATTTCAGAATAAATCTAGAAATGGTATAGTACTAGCATGATAGCATATCGATAAATAAATTGTTATCAGTGCGCTGCAGGAGTAGATATAAACACATCGAAGCGAAGGATATGGAGAACGTCGTACTTGCTGACGTCACTACTACAAGTAATAATGATGGCGTCAAAAGCGATGTTGATAACGTGTTTGACGCAGTGGAGTTCCAAGGAGAAACCAATAAAGATGATATAAGGATCACCAAGGCAAATGTGCCAAAACAAAGAAACAAGAGTGTTTATGATAAAATACTGCATGAAGATATAGATGATTCCCACTTGGCTACAAGTGAAATATACAGTAAGTTCACTAATTTTAGAGAGGCTTAGTTCTATATTTACACAAACAAAAGTATTATTTTTTATTTCACCAGACCAATTTTTCGCTTCCGGTCGAGATTACGAGAGTGCGTTCGTAAATCACAAATACACAGAACAAGAAAAAGAAGAATTACAAAAGTAAGTATTGCGCGAATCTCACCAGAGCTATAAGATACGCTCGTTACTGTACCAAGAATTAACATCGAGCTTAGAATGTTCATATAACTATGTTGAGATTTCTGTACTTCCGGCTTCAGGGTGGGTTCACGCATAATGTCAAGTCAGTACCAAAATCCTCTAGTCTAGATGTACATAAGTATGGAGATACGGATTGTCTTGCTATGCCCGCCCGAATTGGACGTTTTTTATTCTGCTCTATGCATTCCCCTCTGTCCATGTTGAATATAATTTGTGATTCAACGTATGCAAGACATTTATTGAAATATATTCTTTTAACTTTCTGCAGATATGACAGTTTGGATTATCTTCCACCATGGAGTGACGCTTACAAAGAATGGCTTAGGCAACAGCCAAGAAGGTATAGTTTTGTTTTTATTCACCTTTATCTACATCGATCAATTGTTTATTCAATTTTGGGAATATTTTACACTAGTAGGCATGCAGATTGGTGACTATCTCTACCTGGAGAGGGACAAGATGTACGCGACATAGTCTTACACGAGATAATTCGTGGTTTTTGAGCAATTGGACAAAGTCAACAATATCATAGAGTCTAATCTTTAAACCTTTGACTACTATTTTCGTCTCAGGCTTGATTGGGATAGATGGGTGATGATGGGTCTCATCGGGTTTACTGTTGGGTTTGTCGGGTTCTTGCTACATCAATTCATTGATTTGATATCGAATACTAAGTGGCAAACAGCAACAAAATTATTAGAGGTAAGATTCAAATATTATTTGGTATGAAAGTACAGAAAACGATCGAGTATTATGTCACATTGGACAAAAGCTATACTTTATAAAGTAAGTCTAAACTGAACATAGTCGTTATCACTATTCTGCGATATTTAATCTTTTCAAAAAAAAAAAGTGAAATATTCCGCGCCTACTATAATCTGACAGCTAATATTCTTTTTACAGCAAGGTCTAGGAGTAGCCTGGATATTTTCACTGGGATATAGTTTAGCATTTCTTCTACCAGGAGTAGCACTTGTTGTGGTAAGATTGTTGTAGTTGCACATATATATATCCTGTAGGCCAGTGGTTCTCAAAATTCTTCGTATTGTGACGCCCTCCATAAAATATGCTCAAGTTGCGACTCCCCAAAGAAATCCAAAAACTCATTACATTTTCAGAATTAAAATTTCTTTTTATATCGATTTCGTTCAAAAACGGCGAAGAAAAGCAGCAATGTATTGTTGAAGCAAGATTTTGGCCAGTGAAAGCATGTTATCTAATAAGCCCAAACGGCGTTTAGTAACATCGCATCCTTAATTGCAACAAAAACCATGGAGCTTCTTTACTCGAAAAAACTTGAACGTTCCAAAGTCAATGAAGTTTTCGTCATACTTGCGTTTTTAGACTTTTCTTATTCACTATCAATTTTACGCTTGTATTAATACTTTTTCTATGCGCTGCAAAATAGATACAATTCCGCAAAGAAAAAAAAAGTTTTGCGACGCCTTAGCAAAATTGAAACGACGCACTTGGGCGTCGCGACGCCCACTTTGTGACCCACGGCAATAGGCTCTAACTCAAACGTTATTACTCGACTCGAATTCAAATAGATGAAGTGCCATTCCATCGAGATAAATCTATACGACAGCGTATTTTATTTGCTATTTATTTTCATGCTGTTTCAGAAGCACTGCTCAAATAGTTACTGAAAATCCCTTATAAAAGCATAATTTTACTAATGTATAAATGTAGTATAAATGTATTCTGTCATCAGCCTTATTGAAAATCTCATATGATTATTGTTTACAGTGGTACAGGCCATCAGCAGCCGGGTCGGGAATTCCAGAGTTGATAGGATTCTTAAACGGAACAATTATTCGTCACATTTTCAACATTAGAACGATGGTTGTAAAATTTGTGTCATGTGTTTGTGCAGTAGGAGCGGGAATGCCTGTTGGTCCTGAAGGTCCAATGATTCACTTGGGGTAAAGTACCAATTTTGATTTATTTCAGTTTTAAATCTCAATGTTTATTGATTGACAAACTGATCATCTTCGACTCCTTATGCGCAAAAAAAATAAACTGGCGACTCTGTTTGTAAAATCACTTGCAGACTAGGGATTTCTCCTCGAAGATGAGGGGTAATATTGGACTATGATTTGCATGTAGTGGTGGCTGAATCACGGCCTTTAGTCAATGTGAAATTTGTGGATAACGTTTCAGATATATTTTTTGAGCTCTAATCGTGATGAAGGAGCCAGTTGTTAGTGATTTTGATATCAAAAAACCTCGGTCTCGACCGTCCATAGGAAGTCATAAACGCATAAAAAAATTAAAACAACGTTTGGTGTCCGTGGATTTCGAGTTGGGAAAGAGAAATATATATGGAATAAGGCCTGTTATCGAATCCCCATAGAATTTGCTTGTCCGATCTCTTATTTTTTTCATATTTTTAGCGGATTAATCGGTGCCGGATTGAGTCAGTTCAAGTCGGATTCATTGAATATCCGTCCTCAGTACTTTCAAAGATTTCGTAACTCCGAAGACAGGTACCTTTTTAGCAATTGGCACTAGTAATGAGGTGACTGTGCTGCTTAGTGCTTACCATGTTTAAATATATATCGTTTTTAAATATCTAGACGAAATTTCATTTCCGCTGGAGTAGCAGCGGGTGTCGCCTCAGCTTTCGGAGCTCCTGTTGGCGGCCTTCTATTTTCTATGGAAGAAGTTTCATCATTTTGGAACATGAAATTATCCTGGCAGACTTTTTTCTGTTGCATGGTCGCTACAATCACCACAGATCTGTTTAATTCTGCATTCAGTGCTTTCAGCTATCAAAACACATTTGGACTATTTACAGCAGAAGCAAATATACTCTTTCAGGTGAGAATTATATTAATTGGTGCGTTACATTGGTTAAATTTGGGTTTTTCCTCGTTCCCAAAAATTATTTTTCGTTAATATATTGTGAGAACACTAACTTTTGAATTTAAACAATTGCTTATTTTGGGTGAATGTCTTTTATTTTTATTTATCAAAAACAAAGTTACAAAGTAGAGAATCACGAGATTTTCGAACATACAAAATATGAAAACCGATATCTATTTACTTACCTGTTAAAATAGCTGTTAAACATAGATTATCAATCATTTAAAACGTGTAGGAGAAATTTCTTGCTATCGACTAGGTCAAATAAAATAGTCGCGATATCGAATAATAAAATCATTTTTAAAATTTAGGGTAGGTCTTATTTTCAGGGTAGGTCTTATTTTCGGGGAAACACGGTAAATAGCAAGATATCATCTTGTTTTTGTAAGACCGGAATCTTTGCGGTTTGACATAGCCAACCCAATTTGTTATACCCTGTTTGTCGTGGCCGGCATGGGATTTAAAAGTCGTGACCTTTAAGCTGTAATGCAGGCTACTTCACTGGAGATTTTTGCTTTCAGGTTGACTCAACGTTATCCACGAACATAATAGCATTTCTGCCGAGTGCCATACTTGGATGTCTCGGGGGCATATTAGGAGCTCTTTTTACATTTTTGAACCTAAAAATTGCTCGAGCAAGAAGGGTTTTATTGAGTAAAATTCAAACGGTTTGGAAGAAAAAAGTTCTCCGATGCGTCGAACCTTGCATTATTCTAGTAAGTAGTAGAGACTTATGGATATTATATTATTTAAAAAAATGAACCCATACTGTTAATACGCTAATGCCGATTTTGCCCAAAAGCTTGGTATGTACGACACTCATAATTCGATACATTTTAATCGTTAATTACGATAAATTATGATACATTAACTAGCATATTTCGATCAGAAAAATCAAATTGTTTTTGTCGCCCGGTGCTTTCAAACATTTCCTATTGAGTTGGCCAGGGCACATGCCTAAGACCAACACGGTTTTTGATGTTTAGTAACGACCTCCAGTTGATGCGATTTGCTGATCAATATAAAACCTTCGTGTAAAATCCAATGACAAGCAAACCACGCGACATTGCTTGTAGTGAATATATTAGAAACTCCTTGATCCTTTGCCCCTTTTTCTCAAACAGATTTGAAACGTGGAAGTCTTAAGCTTAATATCTCATGAACTGTAATTTGACAGATCGAAAATATCATAATTAATTAATCGAACCTTATGTATGCGATTTGGTTTTGTTTCGAGTTTTTTTTTGTTGTTTTGTTTTGCAGTTACTTATGGTGACAATTTCAACGTTACTTCCAGCTGCATTTCCTTGCACGAAATATCAATGTTATGAGGAATCAAAACAGCAATCAACAATTATATCTAGCGAACAGTAAACTCATTTTTCCTAATGCCTAGTAGATAATAGTTTTCAATGTAATATTTAGATATCTTTTGTGTTATCTGAATAGCGCAATACAAACCGCTTTACTGATACATTGGAATATTCGAAATCGCTGTCGACATAGCATCGTAATATTAAGTGAAGTAAAAGACACAATTGTCGTTTTTGTTAGAATACAGCGTTCGTGTTGCCTTTTCTAAAGTACTTCAATTGAAACGTTATGTTTAGTCCAGAATGTCTCACTGTCACCCTCGACGATAATATTCCACCAAGAACTGAGGATTCTGTAGAGAGATATACTTGTTCAAAGGGATATTACTGGGAAACGGGAGATGTCACTGTATCTAACAAGTCTTACAATGAAGGTATTAAGGCTGTCTTCAATTTCTCATTAGTTTTCTGTAAAAAAATGCCTTCTTGTGTGATCTTGAAGTTGAAAACCATGTCTATCTAGTTAGCAATGTTTTCATCGTGAAACCGAAATTCTCCTCTTTGCTAGAGAGCAATAACTGATTGCATTCGGATTACGTTAGAAGTTCACAACCCTCTTCCAAACTGGGTTTTGGGGTTGGTTGTCTGCAGGCATGAAATTCGTAACTGGAATCACCCGATCCCACTGTCAACGTCCACTTTATTCACCATATTTATGATTATTTTTGCATTTAATGTTAACGATTTGGACCAAAATGAGAATAAGTCAGTTGGAGTGACGACTTTGACGACAATTACTTCGTCTATAAAAAAAAATTTGAATAATATTCACATTACTGGAGGTATTATAAAATTTAATTTGCATTTTTGGTATATATTTTGATTCTCACGGTGTTCCATACCTTCATAACGAACCCTTGTGAATATACTATAGCATAAAACAAATACCCTCTAACATGACACATATTGCACATGCAGTTGCAACTTTACTGTTTGTTACCGGGGAACAAGCAATCAGACATTTGTTTTCTCGAGGAACTCATCATGAATTTTCAATACCAAGTCTAATCACTGTGTTGGTGTTTTATTATTTTCTCGCTTGTTGGGCAGCTGGAACCTCTATGTCTAGTGGACTTGTGGTACCCATGTTGTAAGTTGATGTTTCATAGCGTTTTTGTTAAGATCGAAGCAATGCCACGCGCACTCACAAAGAGACAGACTTACGAGCGACCACAGAAATGGTCTGGAATAATAGAATAGACTTTCACATTTGATTCCAATTCTCTATTAGGCTTTCAAAGCCAAATAAGTTTAGATAACTATGGCCAAAATACTGATATAAATTTCAAAGTATTCGTTTCATAAGTGATGGAATTTGCAATTGATGACAATATTCAAAATAAACCATAAGCCAGTAAGTAGCGTATATTGTTTTGCAACTGGCATTATAATTTAATGGCAATTTTTCCCGATATTGACAGATTAGTAAAACTGATTCTGATCATTTTATAAAGCCAATCAAATAACGAAATAAGTAGAAAATTAACGTGTATACAAAATAGTAATAAAATCACACAATGAATTACACACAATTAACTTTTTAACCTGATTTATTGAACTTTTTTGCTTTTACCCAAATTATTTTTCCTCAATTGTATCAACTTGAATGTGTTTCTGACAAGTATAGACTAATGTAAAGTTAATCTCGGCCCTCCTCTTATTTCTCGCTGCGACCTTTCCTCAAACACAATTGATTTTATGAAGTGTTCATTATTCAAAAATGGGACAATATTAAATCTTCTACAGGCTCATTGGTGGACTGTATGGTCGTATTATTGGACAAGCTATGGTTAACTGGTTCGGAATAAAGAATCCGTACGATGACAACGACCTGTATTGGGCGTGGATCGATCCTGGTGCATTTGCTCTTATTGGAGCAGCTTCGTTCTTTGGTGGCGTTTCAAGACTAACGATGTCTCTTACAGTTATTATGGTAATATTTCATAACATTGAATATTTTTCAAAAAGTTGGTTTTGGTATTAAAAGCTTTGCATCAACAACTGAACAATATTTAACTTGTTAACATGGGCGGACGTTTTATAATGTCATTCCATTGGGCGGTGGGGATTCTCCGTTAAAAAATTTCAAGCACAGGACCCATGCCCACCACAACAAATATATTCCAAACAATGATATGAGCTGGGCAAAAAATTCCAGTTCTTCACAGAACATAGTGGCCGTCTACATTGCAGCACATTGCTGGCTACTTGTTCATACCATTTTACTCCAAAAAAATTTTCCCAAGTAATATAAATGAACACCAGAATTCTACTCCAAATGGTGTTAAATAGACATGGCAAAATAAGACAGCAACATCATTTTTAATCGAAAAGGTTTCATTTTCTGCGAGCACTAAGATGAAACTTTTAATGGGCGTAATTTGTTAAATCTCTAATATAAGCTGCGCCTGTTTGTTACTTTTGCTGTCGGGGCCAACGCCCTTTTTTAAATCCCAAGTGGCAATTTTAAGCACCAGCACGGAGACGCAATTCGAATCAGCAGACCTTCGAGTTGGAGTTAGAGTTGAAAATAACACAAAAACATGCGAATAAATACCAAACCTTCTGTAGTCTTGTTTTACTCTATGGTAGTCGTGGACTGGAGACGTTTTTCGCCTAAGCTGTAAAACCAGAGTCGTAATTTTTGTCAGCGCGGATCCGGATTTAAATGGCATTATCGCTGAATGATAAAATTGATGTTTTATTGCAGATGGAAATAACAAATGACATCACTTTTCTTCTTCCATTAATGACCGCTATCATGTTTGCGAAATGGATAGGAGATTATTTTACTCACCCGTTTTATCACGCAAACTTGGAATTGAAATGTATACCTTTCCTCGATTCAGAGCCAGTAGTATACATGGATGGAACAAAGTTGTAAGCAGAGTTTTTATCACTAAATATTGCAAGCTCGATCATGCTGGAGTAAAGGTTACTAGATGTATAAAGAAGGAGTGGGAGAGAAAGATAAAAAGCAAACATAATCATTTATTTCGGTCCAAATCCGATCTATAATATAATTTGTTTATAAATCAAGTTGATCAATACTTCGGGAGTACACAAAAATATACCACGGCGTTTCGTTAAATTATTCACAATATAATGAAGTTTCAGCCGATTTATGAATGTTTGTTATGCAAAGGATATTTATAATTTGACGTAAACTGTAAACATTTTTCATCGGATTAGGTTAAATCTAGAGCTCTTCAGTGCAAAAGACGTCATGACAAAATCAGTTAAAACTCTAACACCTGTAGAACCAGTGGAGCATGTTTGTCATTTATTGTTGGAAACAGAGCATGGAGGATTCCCTGTCTGCAAGCCTCCTATGAGTAATTCCAGCGGTGCACCAGTATACTACGGAATAATTACAAGGTATATCAACAGAATTCAAATCGACATTTGATTCTGCTATTTTATTCTTTACGTGTTTACAGGTCCGAAATAAAACTTAAAACGTTGCAAAAATTTAAATCTTGCTGATTTCATTTTGGTCTAATTTTCAAATTAGGTACACACCGTGTCCAACAAGTATATCTCAATATTCAATTTTAGCTTCACTTGGTTAACAGAATTGCAATGAGCAAACCAAAGTAAAGTGTTATTAATGAGATAATATTGTATGTTGTCTGGCATCAAGCACAGCCAAATTGCATTACATTGTGTATAATCAAAACAGTTCGCTATCGAATTTACCATTGTAGATTAGAATTGCTGATGTTGCTGCAAAATTCTGATATTTTCGTGAACACTTCTAAGGAGATAGCAGCAGATAACAGAGAAGTGAAATCCCAACTTGACTACCAAAAGGTAGGTTTTGCATTTATAATTATCCAACAGATATCTAACACAGACAATTCTCATTTTCCTGTAGATCACCCAAAAGTTATACAGTATTATCTCAGACATCTACATCGAGTATGGGGAGTCCAAATTTTTTGATTGAAACTAATATAGGTTTTAAATTCCAAATGTTTTTGTTGTTAATTTTGTATTTCGCTATTGGAGCCAAATTGAGACTGAATGTTCATCATTTCAGAATCGGTTTTTAAAACCTGATGATGCTGTAATACCACCTTAAATCTTCTTAAAATATTCTCCAGTTGTGATGTATTTCCTGTATCCAGGTTCACATTGACCGACTGCTCAACGGAAAACAAGTTTATCAAGTTTTAGAAAAATACTTAAAAGATGGAAATATGGCTGATATGAGTATTGATTTGGTAAGGCATTCTCAAGATGAGTTTTTAAAAATTTATTTTAATTTAACTGATTCGAAATACAATTCTTTCATTGCAGACCCCATATTTGAACCGTTCTTGTCCTACTATTCCGGATACATTTTCTCTCCATCGAACATACATAATATTTCGAACATTGGGACTCCGACATCTACCGGTCGTGAACGAAACCAATGAAGTAGTTGGAATAATAACAAGGTAACTACAAAAGGATCACTAAAGTACCAAGAGCTACTGAGAATATAAATAATTATTTGTGATAATAATCAGAGTGTACAATTGCTTGTTAGTAAATACCAATTGCCGCGATACTCGCAGTAGTTCATGACAATATGATCAGGAAACAGCTATAAGATAGGAATTCCAAATACATGATTGAAGTTCTTGAAAAAAAACTCTGGCCATAAACTTGTGGTGCACTGACAGGAAGGTAGTGACAGCCAGCCGAATATAAGGGCTAGAATTTTTCTTTAGAAAGACAAGTTCTGAATGTTCAGAAGGACACTGTCTAATATAATTTCAGTCAAATGTGACAATAAGTGGCATGTCAATATTTTCTGCTGCCTGGGGCGAATTTCTGACTATGGTGCTCCTTATATCTAACTTCAAAAATAATTTGGAGGGTAACCAAGTTATAGATGTTTTTATACATGAGAATAAATAAAGTAAAGGCCAAGTAAGTGTGAAGTATGTGTATTATTATTCAAATCATCAAATTAAGCTACAAACTCACCCCTAGAACGTGCTGTCTGGGGCGGCTTCCCCATTGGCGTATCTACTTGAAATGGCGCCCATGGCAAAGTCTAAAATATGCCCCCCTTGATAGTTCTAGTAGGATACTTATGCGACCTACGTTATTATCTGAGTAAAAATACGAGTTTCAATTATTTCCAATTTGTAGTTATTTCTTTGAAACGTTTTATTATTAATACTTTTCGTCGTTTTGCGCCCCTGGTCAAACGGCGCCCATGGCACAAGTCATGGCTGCCACACCCTAGATACGCCACTGGGCCTCCCTCTAGACATGCCCCTGTCCTCAATGTATAGCAAGCAGTAAGTTGTTTTATACATTTTACAGAAAGGATCTGATGGGATTCAAACTTGAAGAACGTTTAAATCATATTGCCGAGCACGATAGAGAAGAGGCCGCCTACTTATCGAATACATCAACAGCTTAAAATCAGTTAATTAAACTATGAACTTATACAAATATACTTTTGTAAACCCTATCGCTTGAGGTTGTATATTTTAATATTATCAGTGCAATATATATATATATATATATATATATATATGAATTCATTTAGAACATATCAATTCTACCCATGGTGCAATTTATATTAGTTTCATTTTCTTCAACTAGTCAAATAAAACTGGTACTCAACTACTCATTATGTTACAATTGAATACAAACTCGAGACTTTGTTTCACTCGTGATGGACGGCAAGTATTCCGACGACGAATCCGGGTAATAATATTTCAAGAAGGGGTCGAACTCCCCCCCCCCCCTTTTTGGAATGTGTAAAAACGAGGACTAAAAGGCGCGACTTGCCACGCGCCGAATAAGCGCATAAAACTTTATGGCTCCGGATGCCGTCAAGTAGAAGCGACGTGATCGTGACTTAATAAGGCGATTTATGGACCTTTCCCCGACTTTTGACCCCCGTAAATTTCTTCCTATACTTTACCACCGCAAAATTTTCGGTGCCTATTTAAAGAGTGGTTTTGCGAGTTGGCGCCTGTAAAACGGGGTATTTTGCTTCAAACCATTATTCTGATTCATAGCCTTCAACAATCTGTTTTGTAAAAGTACCGGTGAAGAATTTTAGCCTAGTCTATTGCAGCTATTTCTACACTAATTTTTTATTACTGCAGTTAAACTGAAACTTCTAAGAAGACAAAGTGATCATTGAATTATTTGATTTACATTTAAATATCCGAAACAGAACTAAAAATTAACGAATAGATTTCAAAAACGCGAAAACGAGGTAATGTTCACGACGACGCCTGAAAATCAGTCTGAGCGAGAAAAGTGTCTGAGCGGATGCGAAACCACGTCACTCTTTGCATCTTGCATCTGATTGGCCAATGTCCCGAAGTAAACAAAGAAGTCGATGCTCGGGGAAACATACATTCAGTCCGCGATTTCCATTTGATGCCCTTATTCCTGGCAAATCCTGACATATTCAGTTTCGATTTCTAGAAACATTCTGTATCACACATAGCAATTTTTAGAACATCAGTTCTCTTAGAAACTCGCGTTTTGCGGCCTCCGGCCAGACCACCTGTTGCTGTCAAACTTGGCAATTATAAATTTCGGCGCTCCGAAAGTCTTCGTACCAAGATGACGCACAACCTGAACCCTAACCTGGCACCCATACTATTTTCAGGTTGTGCGACATTTCGTACACACGTAAATTTCAGAAACCCCCCCTTTGAAAATTCCTGACTATGCCCCTGGTAACGATGGTCGCTGCAGCATCACCTTACACGCATAACCTACCTCCTTGTGAAATTGTGTCGTAGTTAGCTAATCTATTTTGAAGCAGCATTTCCATAATTTTTTTTCTATTTTATGCTCTCAATACGGCAATGTTGTCAAGCTATACTATGTTTGCCAATTTGTAAGCTTGCTTTCTTCCTCACCGACTTTCGTTAATTCTGGGTCAGGTACAGCAAAATTGTCCGATATGTCCACGTGAATTCTGATAATTTCAGCCACAGAGTTACGATAGCTTTATAAATGACAGAAAGTAGTCAAGAGAGAGTTGTAGTGTGCTTTATAGTTGTGGAAATATGTAACGTACGTGCCAATTCGAAAAAACTGAAGGACTCTGTAATAATGACGCAGACTCGATGTAAATTCCGTTATCGGATTTGAATATTGGTTATTTCTATGTTTCAACAAATTGTTTCAGGCAGAATTGAACCTCAAGGCAATGTTTACTTCTCGGGTACGAAATAGGTCGATTGTCATTTTGCCGAATTGCCAAATTTGTGATTTCAGCTCTTAAATTAAAAATAATAAAGTTTTGAACACGAACACATATTAGCACGGGCATTCATTTGTTGTCCTCAAGACCAAGTCAAAATAATCAACATGGCTGAAAAGTCTGCAGCGATGCGCTAATAATTGACGGTAGATGTAATATACGCGTCCTCACAAAACGAAATAAATAGCGTGACCATCTCCCAACATTATGGAAAACTGATATTTCCTTTTTCTGATTTGCCAGCCAAAGTATAATACAAAGTATTCCCAAAATTGAAACAAAACAAAAAATTTTCTGGTGAATTATGGCAATAAATACTAGCAATAATCTTGTCCTTTTTAAGAGCTGATAATTTTAAACAGGATTTCCTCGGGTTACGACGGTCGCGACTTACGCTGTTTCGAGGTTACGAACGCGCCCTCCATAACGCTGTTTAGAGGTTACGAACGCACTCCATAAAAAATAATACTGTACTGTAATATCCAAGCCCTTAAACTGGATCATTGTGATCAAGAAAATCAGTGCTTTAGGCTCATTGGTTTTCGTCATTTACATCGTGAATGACGTGGAAAATTGCAAACTACGGACCTTCCCCCCGAGCATCGACTTCTTTGTTTACTTCGTTACATTGGCTAATCAGCAAGATGCAAAAAGTGACGTAACAATGCTCCCTTTTCGCATCCGCTCAAACATTTTTCCTACCCAGACAGATTTTCAAGCGTGGTCGTAAACATTACCTCGTTTTCGCGTTTTTAAACCATATTCGTTAGTTTTCAGTTGTGTTTCGGAAACTTCAATATAAATCAGATAATTCAATGATCACTTTGTCTTCCTAGGAGTTTTAATTTAATTGCAGTAATAAAAAATTAGTCTGGAAATAGCTGTGATAGACTAGGCTAAAAAATTTTACCGGTACTTTTAAAAAACAGATTGTTGTATGCGACGAATCATAATGATGGTTCGAAACAGGTACACCTCAATGGTTTCAAACCACCATTATGCTTGTGTAAGGCGGTAAGAAATCAATTATCAATTGCCATAAGGTATTGTTTCCCTAATTAGCAGGTAATCTATTACTAGGTGTGGAAGGTTGAACAGATAACTAAAGTTTAACACCAGTGGTCATGCAAAAAATAACCAGAATTCAATTGAATTCGCCATCTAGGAATACGCTCGCCCCCGCATCTCTGATCACCCTGGTAGTTTCACAGGTTCCAATCTCATGCGGGGATAGTTATGTGCGAGAGGATTGCAGCTCTCCTCCCACTGAGGGTGGTTCACACGACCGCTGATCGGTTACGACCATCCCCCACCATGCTTCTGAAAACGAATAACTGGCCCCCACCCCCCAGATAAATCCTATCCTAAAGGTGCTTGTACATTTGGGGCCATTTTACATGGGTTTTTTTAAAATATTTTTATTGTCAACCATCAAGCCCTAAATGACTTTTTAGAGTTCTATTCAGCTATATATGTTTAAAACACTTGCTTCTAATAATATTTTTTCTATGCGACAAAATTTCTATTGAACAACCTTGAACTTGCAAGATTTTGTGTCTAGTAGAGGGTTAATAATTATTCCTAATTAATTAATTTTTATTTCAACGTTTTCTTGTGTTATTTTCCAACAGAACACCAAAACCACTATTATAGCAAGAATGGTAACTCTAAAATTCATGATTGTATTTACAGAATTTTCAAGTTCAAGGCTTCAATTGACAATTTTGATGATGTCACACCTCTAATTATTTCTTCACAGTCCCCCTCAATGCAAAAAATGTTATTTTTTCGACGGAAATGCGCGTAGAAAGACGTAAACATTCTAATGCGCGCCTTTACGTGTGAAAATTACCATTAATTTTACATTTTTTTTTCACGTTTAAAATTTCTCTATACCTACTCCAAGTATGGTGCAGTCATATCATATTTTTCAATAAAATCACAGGGCCAGGGATGGAATGTATGACTGAAAGTACATGATAAACTAATACTAAGCCATTATAAGGGAGTTTATTGTTAGTTCATTTCCTGTCTGAATCACATCAACGATTTTAAATGTCGAAATCGATGATATTTATAGAACTGGCATTATCAGCAAATTTGGAATCCTATTTTCGTGAAATATACGACTCTACTATAGAACATTAACTGTAAAAGACCATTATTCCCTTTTAGAGTTGGACTAGGCATGAATTATACTGTGCATATGCCATCCGACATAGTATGATTTTAACTTATTCAATTGAGTTTTGTTTTTCTTGTGTGTTAATTTATTTTCAGTGTGTGTTATTTTAACTCAAATTCGTTGACAAAATGGTAATTTTATATTTTTTTAAAGGTTGGGACTGACTCGATGACCTAACGGTCGCTTCGTCACATCCTCGTCACAATGCCTTGAAAATAATTTTGAAATGTTGTATGTATACTATTTGACATTGTTGACGAAATAAAATACTACTACTACTACTACTTTCCCCGAGCATCGACTTCCTTGTTTACTTCGTGACATTGGCCGATCAGCAAGATGCAAAAAGTGACGTAACAATGCCCCCTTTTCACATCCGCTCAGACACTTTTCTCACTCAGACAGATTTTTAAGCGTGGTTGTAAACATTACCTCGTTTTTGAACTCTATTCGTTAGTTTTCAGTTGTGTTTCGGAAACTTAAATAAAAAATCAGATAATTCAATGATCACTCTGTCTTCCTAGGAGTTTTAATTTATTTGCAGTAATAAAAATTAGTGTAGAAATAGCTGTGATAGACTAGCCTGAAATTCTTTATCGGTACTTTTAAAAAACAGATTGTTGTGTGCGATGAATCATAATGATGGTTTGAAACACATACCCTATTTTACAGGCGCCAACTCGCAAAAGCACTCCTAAAATAGCACTGAAAATTTTGCAATGGTAAAGTATAGGAAGAATTTCCAGGGATTAAAGGTCGGGGAAAGGTCCATTTCTCTCGCTTTTTCGTCACACTCGCACCGATCCCAATATGCAGATATGAGAGAGATCGCTGACGTTAGTGGATAGGATAGGATTTAAATATTTATCCCGGGGGAGAGGAAAGCTGATAAGACGGCCTATCCGTATGGCGAACCACGGTCTCTCGTCCGGTTACCATTCCAAGTCGGGTATGGGATTAGTTTTACTGTATTGTTTGTTTTCGGAAGCATGGACTTGGTGGTGGAGGAAGCCGTAACCGACCAGCGGTTACGTAAACCACCCAACGACGGCAAGGAGTCCAACAATCCTCTCGCACATAACCATCCCTGCATGGGATTCTAACCTGCGAACCCACGCAGAGTAATGGACCTTTCCCCGACCTTTGACCTTTATTGTTTTGATTTTGGTCGCTCAGACCATAGATTTTACATAACAATTGTATAACATATTCTTCTCAAATTTGGAAACCTTGGAGATGATATGAATAAAAAACTTCTATATACTCGATATAACATAGCTTAGGTAGCCTATGTAAATAAAATTTTGAAGTTATTATTTTGAAATCTTGAGCAAATAAACCAGCATAAAATTGTGTTCATTACTTGAAATCTTTTGGCATTGCGAAAATTATATTATAGCCCGTTCTTTACAACAATTTATTTTTATGATTTAAATATTTTAACAATATCAAATATATCATCATATTTGTTAGAATCTAACAAAAAATACTTATGAAAGGGATGTTAAGACTATTTGAAATACCCCATTACAACAAAACTTTATAGAAATTGAATATTCCAGTTCAAACTTGTGCATAAGAGTTCATCTGACAGTTTGTCAGAATAGTAATTAGCAACTTTCAATAAAAACTGAAAATTGAGCATACATACCGGTATATACTTTTTACATACTGATAATCATATTTAAATAAACACGGTCCCAATGCGCCTGAAAATTAAGTAATTATGTTCATTTTGATAGCGGGTGACTTCGATCTTATCACGATCTCCCAGTCTATACCAAAATTAGTCGCTTTGATCTATTAGTCCATGCTCTTCTACAAATCTTGTTGTCAAAATATCGAAACTGGAACATGCGAACTTTTCTCATAATACTGTATTATGGGATTATTAAAAACACATCTCATTGAATTGCTGGCAGATGATATAACAAAATAAATGAATAAGTCTCAAGAATCTACTATATAATAGACTATATAGCAAGTTTTATGATATTATTGACGATTGTTCCATTAGAAATATTGTACAGAAATTGTACAGTATTTTCCAACTTCCAAAGATTTTTTGTCATTACTTTTTATGAGTAAATATTTTACACATTAATTTAGGGACTGGAAGAGATCCTGGTCAAATTTGGTGGTGCAAGATGAACAAGTGGCAGAATTATAACGAATTTACATTTGATTGTCAAGATCACAATTGACAAGGGAGTGGTCCATTATATTTTTAATGTCGTAAAAGTGAAGACAATCTGTTACAAGAAAACATAGACGGCTCACATTTTGCAAATTCCTCTGCTATGAGAGTGTTCTTCACATGAAAATATTATCTCGATGCAGGTGTTTATTCCACGCCAAACAGGACACTATCGACTGCACAACATTGACATGAAAATGGCTATTTCCTAAACCGTAGACATCTCATTACATTGATGGAAGCTTAATCAACAATGAGAACACCTGCTAAACAAAAACAAGAAATTGGTTCAAGACTAAATTGACTTCTATCTACAATAGAAGTTGGTTAGAAGCACCAAATGTTTTCCAGTATAAAATTAGGTGAATTGTGATATTTTGAAAAAAAATTTTAAATCTTGTATTTTAGCTGTGTCTTAGCTGTGTATTGGAATTTAAAAAAAAAAAAAAGTAAAGCCTATGAATTTGTGCGATGCCAGTAATAAAATATAATTCCCTTCCCATGGCATTGTTTAATATTTCAGTGGTATTTATAGTGTTATTTTCATTGGTAGATTCCTAATCCTATTATGTTCAAACACTACATGCTCAACAAAGGGAAGACACACTGAAATAACCTACTGATGGCCCCCTCCAAATACTTTATGTGCCACGGGCCTTTGGTTGGGAACCGCTGGCCTGGTAGTGTATAGCAGTATAAATGTTGAGGCATGCACAAAAAAGGCATCGAGCAATACCTCAATCACAAAGACAGCATACTGCCACAGCATAGAGTGCATTCTTTTTTGGCATATTGAAGATCAAATATCAACAGCAGTCTCTGTAAACAAAAATTGGGGAAAAGTCAATAACTGCTTGCATCAATTTTGCAATTATGAAAAACAACCTTTTTCGGTTTATTACCGAAAACTATTTTTTCATTGGAATATATTATAAAACATTTTACCAGTACAATACACATGCATCGACAGTCAATTATTGTACATATATATCTTAAAATGTTTGATCATGTCTTTATATTTTGCTATTTTTGTTAACCAAGCAGGCTGTCCTTCAATCTCACCAATTTCTAAGAGCAAAAAGGATACAAATACAACTCTTAAAACTTTACACCTGTTATGAATATATCTGATGTTCAGTTTCCCCATTTTTTTGAAAAACTGAACATGCAGACTAACTGTACCGCAGCGTTTTGAACAGTTACTCTGGTTCACTAAACCCGAATGATGAATATCTGCAAAACAACTATATTACTTATTTGTAAACCAGCTGCGTTAACATACCGTATGGAGTAATTTAATGTCCTGGTGCAGCTGGATATGAATACCGAATGAGCAAACTATATGATACAAAAACATCGGTAACTAAATTAATTTAGACGCAAAACTACTTACGGCAAACGAATTGATCGCTATTGGTAATTTGGTCCACGGCTGTTTCTGGCATAGGCTAGGTCCATTGATACCGGTACAGTGCCTCACCATTTGAGGCTTTCCTTTATGATATTTTGAACAGATGCTTTTCGTGTGATGATATTCCGGTATATCTTACCATTAACGCCTTTCTCTACCACTTCCCGCATACTTGTTCTCCATTATTGCAAAGATTCAACAAGGTTTTCTTACTAAAAACGCCAGTCTACCCGCGGTCTTACTACTTACTGAATAAAGCGCGAAACACCGCAAAGAGCGCGAAACAGCGCAAAAGAGCGCGAAACAGCGCAAAACAGAGGGAAACAGCGCAAAATAGTGGGGAAACAGCGCAAAACAGCGCGAAAGAGCGCAAAACAGAGGGAAACAGTGTGAAGCAGAAAAAAATTTTGCAATGAGTTCGGGGCACCTTGTTTTGAGTTGGATTACCACGGCAGCAAATTAAAAACACAAACCAACGTATGTAGCCAGTAATGCTGTAATGGCAGGTCTGCCCCTGCTGGTGACACATTTTGGGTACCATAATTTAGAACATTTTCCATGTGGATATGGTTGGCTTTAGGGTTAGGGTTAGGTAAAAAGGGACCTCCAGAAGTATGTGCACCAAGATGGCGCACAGCCTGAAAATAGTATGTGTGTGTGTGTGTGTGTGTAGCGGATTCAGGTTGTGCGACATATTGCTGCACATACTTCTGGAGCACCAAAAAGGTAGATAAAATTTCGCATGATGACCTATAATCCGGTACATAACCTTGTAAATATACCGGAAATAGCGCCATAAAACCATGGCGAGAGGCGCCGTGGTTCTTTCGTGGCAGGAGGTGGTAATGACTGCGTCTCCTGTTTTGCGCTGTTTCCCTCTGTTTTGCGCTGGTTTCCTTCTGTTTCGCGCTGTTTTTCTCTGTTTCGCGCTATTTTGCGCTGTTTCGCGCTCTTTTGCGCTGTTTCGCGCTTTTTGCGGTGTTTCGCGCTGTATTCAGTAAGTAGTAAGACCCGTCTACCCGCGTTTCGCTGCGAAAAAGTTGTGCAGACGACGGTAAGTAGTAAACTACCACTAGGTGTCAGATCGTGGCCAACAGATTCACGTTGAAATATAATAAATAAACAAAGGCAGCTTCACGTCTTGTTGTTATGCATTGCAAAAATGGACCTAGGCTTGTGTAGGGGGGTCTTACTACTTACTGAATACAGCGCGAAACACCGCAAAGAGCGCAAAACAGCGCGAAACAGCGCAAAAGAGCGCGAAACAGCGCAAAATAGCGCGAAACAGCGCAAAACAGAGGAAAACAGCGCGAAACAGAAGGAAACCAGCGCAAAACAGAGGGAAACAGCGCAAAACAGGAGACGCAGTCATTACCACCTCCTGCCACGAAAGAATCACGGCGCCTCTCGCCATGGTTTTATGGCGCTATTTCCGGCATATTTACAAGGTTATGTACCGGATTATAGGTCATCATGCGAAATTTTATCTACCTTTTTGGTGCTCCAGAAGTATGTGCAGCAATATGTCGCACAACCTGAATCCGCTACACACACACACACACACATACTATTTTCAGGTTGTGCGCCATCTTGGTGCACATACTTCTGGAGATCCCTTTTTACCTAACCCTAACCCTAAAGCCAACCATATCCATATGAAAAATGTTCTAAATTATGGTACCCAAAATGTGTCTCCAGCAGGGGCAGACCTGCCATTACAGCATTACTGGCTACATACGTTGGTTTGTGTTTTTAATTTGCTGCCGTGGTACTCCAACTCAAAACAAGGTGCCCCGAACTCATTGCAAATTTTTTTTCTGCTTCACACTGTTTCCCTCTGTTTTGCGCTCTTTCGCGCTGTTTTCACACTGTTTTGCGCTGTTTCCCTCTGTTTTGCGCTGTTTCGCGCTGTTTTGCGCTGTTTCGCGCTGTTTTGCGCTCTTTGCGGTGTTTCGCGCTGTATTCAGTAAGTAGTAAGACCGTGTGTAGGGCGATAGAGTGGTACGTTGCTCGCTTTAAAGGCCTTCGAATGGAATTTCACTAGTGACAGAGTGATGGCGGTATTTTCGTGCTTCTAAAGTTATAAGATATTGTCAAGTGATCTATTATTAACGTTATTCCGCCTTCACATTGCCGTCACCGTACCTAACTTAGTTCCAAAAGCTTCATTAACATACAAAAATGGAATCACTCAGACTCAGAGATGACTTTTCTATGACTTTGTTCTCCAAGAACTTTTCTTTCCACCAGCTGGAGAAGGATACAAAACTTTTCATTGAAAGGTGATAGCCTATTTAACTTATATGGTTGAAGAATGTCAGAGGACTGTGTGACTACCGGTACCGGTACCGTACCGGTATCCCATGGTTTATAGACTAATAGATAGCGTCCAAGTTAGGACTAAAGTGGTGGGTTTAGTATAGAAATGCAGGGGCAGTTTAAAAAGTCTTTTTTGCACAAACTACAGCAATCTGTAATTATGAACAGATGAATATTTTTTTCAGATACGTTCATGATGGTTCAGTCGTCAATCTTGGTTCAACGCTGGAGTTCAAAGCCAAGTGCTATAGATAAGTTCAGGAGGCTCTGCCACCACATCATCTTCAAAAAAGGGGTGTCGCTGGATAGTCACCAAGTCTCTGATGCAATTTGTACATGCTAGGCACGGTGAGGGCACTTAAGTTTATGCCATATCATAGAAACACAGATTTATTAGCTCAGTAAGATGGGTGCAAATTATCGAAAGATTAGATTCAACAGGTTTATTGAGGTATTATGATCGATTACATACCACATAAAATTACAAGACCAATAATGTTATAGTGGTAAACATGGTTTGAAAATTGTTACATATTAATCAGAACTACTGGTGCTTGTTGCCATATCGTTGGACTAACCAAGACTATCCAACAGATGAAATTGAGGGGATAAAAGATTTTACGCCGAGCCAAGCATGTACAAGCTGTTACCAGCATTGGTAACAACCTATTTGGAGGGAACAAAATAGATCCAACAGTTTTGTCGTCTGTAGTTTGTGCTAAGCCCACAAAGTTAGATCGAGCCATAGTTCCGATCATACCGGTTCAACCAAAAACAGTCGGGTATCTGATAGGTTTCACAATATAGTTTATTCATTCAGTGTAAAAATAGAATATAACAGATTATAAAAAATATATGATGAAAAAACGAGCAAGAAAAAATATCCAAAAAAATTACTACAAATTATATAGTTTTCCAGATATTGTGTTGTATAGGATAAAAATACACACCAGATATATGCTTTTAGGCACAACAAACTGAAACCATGGAAGCAATGGAACGTCAAAATAATAGAATTAAATTCATTTCACAATTCCATTCACAGACATAATGCATCACAAAGATTTTACAGCTGAGTTATTTTATTAAAGCTGACTGGTTTCATCTCCTGATAATATGGGAGAATTGCGCTCACTGAGCCCATAGTCAGATGGGCAAACACCCACCACTTGGTTCTGTTCTAAAGTTATCAGGTGATTATGAACAAGTTGTAATTTATATGACAGTGATAAATGCAAAACAACCTAACAAAATAAGGATATTTATCACACACCACAGTTACTACCAAGTGCAGGGCCAACTTCTGGTATCAAAAGCAGCTTGGTGTGACTTTGCAGTCCGCATAAAAATGATATTGCAATCACCAGGGTCACACCGGACATGGCTTGCATGCGAAGCATCCTCCATAAAGTAACATCATTTTATCACCAATAGATTGTAAAAAATTCAGCATGAAGTCCCAAGTCTTCAATATTAATTTTCCTTCTTTATTCATCATTTTTACAGTTAGCAAATATGACACCAATGCTGGAAGAAGTGTGCTTTCTCATTTTGAATTACGTTAAAAGTGTTGCCTGATTCTGAATCTTGTTAATGCTTTCGTGCCCTTGTATTATTATTATTTCGTTTTCTTGTAGGTGAAATCTATATCAAAGTTATGCTCGACTTCAAGTTTTCTCTGCGTTTTGTTTGTATGTTGACTTTTGTGTTGTTTTATGCCAGAGAACCAAAATAAAATGATGATGATGCTTGCTTACATTTTTCTGCTGTCTGACAAAGCACTGTCATTTTCATTAGCGGCACTTGAGGTAGTTTCAACTGAAGAGTCTGGGGGCAAATCTGGTTGGATCCCTGACAATCTTTCCTCACTTTCGTCAGATTCGCATGTCTCTGTATCAAATGAAGTATCTGGTGACAGATCCTGTTAAATTATGATCCAAAGTTAAATTATGGTATAAGTAATCCTTACCTCACTATTTGATGGTGCTTTGGGCGACAAGAATCTGTTATGGGGTCAGGGTATTCATCAGTTGGTCCATCGCTTCTATGAAAATGCACGATGGAAGGCATTGCTTGTATGAAAATTTATTTCATATAAAAATTAACATATTGAATATAACATAGGTATCGAAAACAATATTTATTACAGGAATGACATATGCAAAATTCGTTATGCTATGCCCACCAGAAATACTTGTGGTGCTAAACTACACTAGTAGACCCGAAAGATAGTTTTCAGAAATTGGCGTTTGATAGTGTAAACAAGAAAAAGTATATTCTATTTAAACTTCATCAAATTCATTGTGTTTTCTTCTTGTTATAGAAACCACTGGACTAAGTACCTTCCCTATTAAAGTATAATACTCGTCTTTCTTTATTAATAAAGTCTGAAAATGGGAGAAATCTTTGCAAAACACTTATATTTGGGAACTCGTGAATCTTTTTCATAAAAAGTGTATCAAGAGCTTCATTTCTGATTTATGCTGTTCTTGTTGTTTTGCGAATGCCTTCTTTTAATAATATCTGATGAAATTTTATTATAAGCCAGTAAGCCCTAATTGAGGGTGAAACTGAGCAGCTCATCTCCATGATATAAAAATCTCCATGTTATTGTGCATTATGAAATAACTTTTATTATGGCCGGTCTGTGGTTTGTGACTATACCTATGTTCCATAACTTCAGTTTCTCACGCTTTAACTCTGAGTATCAGTTACCCTTTACCTAGACCTATTCAAGTTAACCTTACTACGTTGCATTGCTGATATACAGTATACCATAGTTTTGATGAACATATAATAAGAATGGAGCTTTTGCCATTTTGAAATGAAATTAATTCTATAAATATGGATTATCTGTTGGTCCAGATTCCGGAATTACATTTATTTGGTTCAAGTATAAAGGCCATTAAAGGCTATAAAACAATCTTTGATGCAATTAAAATTTTATATTATAGTTTGATAATCATCTATTTAGCCTAGTCAGGTCTAAATATATACTGTATGCTTAATTCCATATACACTTGACTTGCATCCGGTCTTACTACTTACTGAATACAGCGCAAAACACCGCAAAGAGCGCGAAACAGAGGGAAACAGCACAAAACAGTGAGGAAACAGCGCGAAAGAGCGCAAAACATAGGGAAACAGTGTGAAGCAGAAAAAATTTTTGCAATGAGTTCGGGGCATCTTGTTCTGAGTTGGAGTACCACGGCAGCGAATTAAAAACACAAACCAACGTATGTAGCCAGTAATGCTGTAATGGCAGGTACCATAATTTAGAACATTTTCCATATGAATATGGTTGGCTTTAGGGTTAGGTAAAAAGGGACCTCCTGAAGTATGTGCACCAAGATGGCGCACAACCTGAAAATAGTATGTGTGTATGTGTGTGTAGCGGATTCAGGTTGTGCGACATATTGGTGCACATACTTCTGGAGCACCAAAAAGGTACCGTAGATAAAATTTCGCATGGTGACTTATAATCCGGTACATAACCTTGTAAATATACCGGAAATAGCGCCATAAAACAATGGCGAGAGGCGCCGTGGTTTTTTCGTGGCAGGAGGTGGTAATGACTGCGTCTCCTGTTTTGCGCTGTTTCCCTCTGTTTCGCGCTGTTCTGCGCTCTTTGCGGTGTTTCGCGCTGTATTCAGTAAGTAGTAAGACCCCTTGCATCTGTGTTTCCAATATGCTTGACTTGTGTATTCTGAGTGAATTGTTGTTGATCTTTTTCTTATCGTGATTTAGGGGATTATTGGGTATTTTTTATGTTTGCCATCTTTAGCTATATTCACCAAAGTTACATATTGCAAATTGTGCTTTTTTACTCTAGAACCAAAATTTCATCTTATATTGCATTTATGATACTTCCTCTGCTACCCAATATTTATATGTGCTTGAGTTATTTATTTTTTATTTCTTGTTTGATTATTATTACTATCTGATTTAAACAAAGACTTTGCCAGTGGATAGGTCTTAGTCACAATAAAAAACAAAACCAAGGTTGTGGAGAACATTCAAAAATGGCGGAGATATAGGCATTTCAGTACTGCCCAAGATCTAAATTTTTCTCTATAAGGTTTAAGCTGACTCAAAAACTGTGACCGCGCGAATGTGGGACCAATAAACTACAGGTTATATTTTCCCCATTTTTGAAGATAATAGGATCAAATTTGGAACGAAAAGATAATGTGAATAGAAGAATCTAATGAAACGAAGTTTATAAATTCTTTCCAATAAAATATTCTGCTTTTCAATTTAGTTACGGTATGTTCGAGGAAGTCTCTGAACTTCTCCAACTTCATATAATCTATGGCCTGAACTACCTCTCCAGTCTCCACTGTGCATGTTTACGCCTATGTGAAAATCATAGAATTTAGCACTTTTCATATTCGACCTCATTCATTGATGAATAATATATTTACCAAGATATTTATTATTTATCCGATTTACCGGAACGCAAAACACAAAAAAATGTCACAGGGGTAAATGTCGACTTTCGATCGATAATTGGTACGAGTGGAGACGAGAGACTCTGGCTAAGATCATATTGCCAATGCCTTGAAACATTTTGTAGTGTTTCGTAAAACTCTGTGGGGGAAACTTTTATTAATAAGAATTTTATCAAATGCGAAAAAAGATATCAATCACTAATCTCTTGATATGTTTCTCATCTATGAAATGTTGCATCTATTTTAGAATTGTTTTATTCTGGCAGCGGTCATTGATGCCGCCGCTGGATTGTCACAAATCAGCGTTGTAATGGGGCATATTGTTTTGACAGTCGTTCACGTTCTTTCCGAGTACCATAATAATTAACGATGTTCTAATCAAACAAACTTCATAAATATTGGTAAGTATCAAGTTGAGAAAGAATTACACTGTCAATATAAATTATAAGTGTCAAAAGTATTGAGCGAATTTTAGGAGCCCGAATGTTGGAAAATTTACCATATGCGCTATGGAAAAAAATTGAATACAAGGTCATAGTCATGTATTTTGTCTGAGTGAAGTCAAAATTTTCATGGAATCTAAGCTTCCGCATGCAATCTGGAGTCATTTTTATGAGCAGTATTCCTACACTGCATACGGTACTTAGCACATGATGCATACTTTTTTATTTTCATTGAAGTAACTTTGGATATTGTGGTCGTTTCAGTTTATTAGTTTATCAGTTTATTATCAATATACTGTATAAATTATTGTTTTTGACCTGCTATAAATACTATTTCGCGAATGACGTTGTAGAGTACACTCAAGACATCGAAAAAATGGATTCCAGTGAAAAAGCACAGGTTATTCGTCCTGCCAGTTGGGATATGGGAAATGAATTTATGAAGGATGGGCCAAAGAGTTTTGTTGAAACGGATTGTGTAAAAGACCAATATTGGCAGTTGCCTAATCCTTCAGATGATGTGCTTTACAATTCAAATGCTCATTCTGATTTCAATGAATCAAATGAAACCTATGCAGAAGATGACTTCAGGGATGATAAAAAATTGGATGTGATTTCAACAAGAGCTCATGATGAAAAAAGAGAATGTAGCGAAAAGACAAATGCTCTCTTGTCACAAAGAAAAGAAAAGCATGATGATCGCTCAAATTGTTTTGCCATTTTCATATTGCCATCTTTCAGTAAAAATTCACTATTGAAAGAATTGGATGATGATACAATATCATGTGCTAATGCACGTATGGCTGTGACGTATTGGTTTAATCGACGAGCAGTGGATTCCATCACGGCAATGTTGTCTTCATTCGCCTTGGAAATCAGTGAATGGCTGGGTTTACCACTGTCAACTTCCACCATGTCGGTGACAGCCCCCTTGGTCTCAGAATATAAGGGTTCTCACAGTATCATCTTGCCATTGGAAGAATTGTATGATGTTAGATTAGCAGATATGGCTGTGAGCAAAGGAAAATTTGAGGGTATCACTTTTCTGATTGGTGAATCATTTAAAGCTACATCATCAGATTCTTCTACTCGTAATGCTTTGAAGTATGGGTTCCATCATCCTGATGTGAATAATACATTATTCATGTTCAAGCATAAGGACAACAAACAACTGGATCTCGCCAATGAAAGAATTCTGAGAAAGATTGGAGTTTCTGGTCCTGCTGGGAAAGTGATGTTACAGCTATCAAGCCTTGTTCCTTACACTTTGCAACCACTTGTTGATGGGAATGACACGAATGAAACGAAAAAACAATCTGGATCGAAAGGTCAACAATCAGGCAGCAAACAAAAACAACCACAACAGACAAATGGATCATTTTCCTATGGAACCTCCGCATCTAGCACTGCTGGAGGAGGTGGAGGAGATGATGAAGATGAGGATGGAAGGAAGCGGCGTAGAATCCAGAATCATGATTCTAGTGATGATGATTCCGATAATGATGACAGCGATGAAGAAGAAGAGGAGAGAGTAGAAACTTCAAACCCTGGGTTGAATTCAAGAGATGAAGAAAAATCTGCTTCAAGCTCTGAGAATCCTCAAATTCCCGATTCTGCTGATAATACTCCTTCACCAATTCATCTTGGGCTGCATGCTAATGAAATTAATGATGGGGCCTCAACATCAAGAGGTACCAATGCTGAAATACCAATTGAGGAAGTAAATCAAATTTCTGAACATCCATCAAGTATTCAGGTTCAACGTCAAGCGAACCCGGATCAACCAAATGGATCCTTGAATACGTAAGTGCATTACAATATATTGCTTTTATAATAGGCTACATACATTTCTAACTACTTATATAATAATTGGTGTTGTAAGGGAAAATCACTACGAACCCGATATCTCACCAAAGATGTTTCAAAAGCTTTTTCTGGGATATTTATGTTATCCAATTTTCTCTTATTGATTGGGGATATTTTCATTCTAATACCATTCATTGGATCTTCTATGTTCCAGATTTGGCCACAAGACAAGATTTATTCCAGATGTTCGTACTGTTGAATCGGATGGACCACAACCTCCACCTCCTCCCCCAGTACAATCACCACCTACGAATCGTGTCAATGGAAGTAATGGGACATCAGTAAGGAGAAATGAATTGCCTGATTTTGAACAGCAAATGTTAGGAACTTTGCCTGGTGTTCATGGGCTATTTGCAGAGGTTAGCATATTTGAATTCTAATATTTTCAAAAAAATTGGAGGAAATTTGGCATGCTTTTTAATTGCAGAAGATTGCCAAAAAACTTTTCTATTCTCCATGAAATATTTTCTAATATGGAATAAATTTAGGATTCGTAGCTAAATAGTTATTATCTTCACATCCATGTGAAATTGATCAATGAAATCAATCAATGAAAATGAATTGTTAAGGTTTAAAAGAACAACACACATTTTCAAACCCAACTTTTCATACCAAACAATCACCACTTAGTAACATATTCCATAATATTGCCAAACCGTCGATGTCAAGCTTGTCTGAGACCATTTTGTGACAGGTCATTATAACTTTGTGCATTGCCAACAACTCACCATATCCAATATGAGGTCGTCTTATTCCTAGAAGCTTATTAACTCTTAATATCACTGCACATGTAAAATGGTATTACCCCACGGGCCATGGTATTAGAAATAAGTTTGAAGGTAAATAAAAAAAAATAAGTAATAAATTTCCTGTGTAACCATTATCTTTAAACACACTTATCAATTGTTGTTGTAGCTGTGAGTACATTGTTGTGTAAATATAAATGACACAAACAAAACATCCTGTGGACTTCCATCTCTGGGTGTCAATTACTTCATCAAATATATTAGAGCAATACTCAAATACAGGGCGCACACGCACCCAGGATTTTCAAGTGGGGATACAAAATCGTAATTTCCCCATGCCATCGCTTCTGGGAAAATTGCCGCCATAACATCTCTCCTGAAATAAGCTTGTGGACATCATTATAATAAATGAATATATGTGTGCAAAGCACTTTGATAAAATCCCTAATTGGGCTCTAAACTCTTGAGCATAGAGAAAGTAAGTGGAATTAGTACTGTACTGTTCATGATATAATGATTATTTGTAATTCAAGCTTGTAAGTGTTGGGATGATATTTTGGGAAAAGTACCACGATTATGATATACTTGTTCGGGCTTCAATCATATTGGCATATTTGATTAATGATTATATATCCTGTATTATACAATGTAAGCAATAGCGCGCCAGAAGTATGCGTATCACTATGGAGGTAAATAATTTTGTTTGTCTTCTATACATCAAGTTGTGTAAAATGACTGAAACCTATGGGCATGGATATTCACTTTTCTAACACAGACAGTCCCCACTTTCCTAATAAAACTAAAATAAGGAAAATTCGGAAAAAAACTGTTGCCTAACCCTACGCAAGGAACAAAGTCATAAACGCACATATTTTGGCCCTGAGCATTCTAGGTATTGCATTATATTCAAAACCACAAATTATCTCATTTAAATTTATCAATTTTTACACTGAATGCATGTAAGAAAAACAAAATAATTAAACCTTTCAATCCTGTAAAGGTGATAAAAATGTCATACAACACACCCATATTTTTATTTTTGAATTTCAAGTTACCATTGTTGTGCCGACCAGCATGTGTCGTTTTTCAGAATTAGACACTCAAGATGTAATGAAACACTTGGAAAGTGTTGTGTGGATCAGTAATAAGTATTTTATTTTTTCGCCATCATGTATTGCGCAAATGGATGATGAAATGTAAAATCATTCACACTCCACTGCACACCTACACACGAATTGACTATACATACTGGTAGCTTTTAAATGAATGGAATTCTCCAATTAATGGAACACATTAGACGGGAGAGATCTTATGTGGTCTTCGTATCATTTTTTTTACGTTGTGAAGTATTGTAACTATAATATTTATCAATATTTGACATTAAGAGATTATCTTTAAAGACTCCAAGGCGTTGAACCTATTCTTTTATTACTATTTCTTTCAAATATTGTAAATTCATCCGTAAATAAGCATTAATATCATGATTTGATTAGAAAATGAAGATTGAAATTGTGATTTGATTTCAATATTCAATTTTTTTTTCAACTAATTTTAAAAATAGAATTTTTTTTAAATATCATTCAATAATTACCTGTATATGTTGAATAGCTTTCACCCGAGGCCTAGACCTACTATGCTGTTATAGTTATTGTATTCTTATGTTGTAGCTTTATGATCAGTAGCTAAATAATTATTATCTTCACACTCATGTGAAATCAATCAATGAAAATGAATTGTTAATAAGGTTTAAAAGAACAACAGACATTTTCAAACCCAACTTTTCATACCAAACAATCACCACTTAGTAATTATCGACTTAACATATTCCATAATATTGCCAAACCGTCGATGTCAAGCTTGTCTGAGATCATTTTGTGACAGGTCATTATAACTTTGTGCATTGCCAACAACTCACCATATCCAATATCAGGTTGTCTTATTCTTAGCAGCTTATTAACTCTTAATATCACTGCACATGTAAAATGGTATTACCCCACGGGCCATGGTATTAGAAATAAGTTTGAAGGTAAATAAAAAAAAATAAGTAATAAATTTCCTGTGTAACCCTTATCTTTATTAAGCACACTTATCAATTGTTGTTGTTAGCTGTGAGTACATTGTTGTGTAAATATAAATGACACAAACAAAACATCCTGTAGACTTCCATCTCTGGGTGTCAATTACTTCATCAAATATATTAGAGCAATACTCAAATACAGGGCGCACACGCACCCAGGATTTTCAAGTGGGGATACAAAATCGTAATTTCCCCATGCCATCGCTTCTGGGAAAATTGCCGCCATAACATCTCTCCTGAAATAAGCTTGTGGACATCATTATAATAAATGAATATATGTGTGCAAAGCACTTTGATAAAATCCCTAATTGGGCTCTAAACTCTTGAGCATAGAGAAAGTAAGTGGAATTAGTACTGTACTGTTCATGATATAATGATTATTTGTAATTCAAGCTTGTAAGTGTTGGGATGATATTTTGGGAAAAGTACCACGATTATGATATACTTGTTCGGGCTTCAATCATATTGGCATATTTGATTAATGATTATATATCCTGTATTATACAATGTAAGCAATAGCGCACCAGAAGTATGCGTATCACTATGGAAGTAAATAATTTTGTTTGTCTTCTATACATCAAGTTGTGTAAAATGACTGAAACCTATGGGCATGGATATTCACTTTTCTAACACAGACAGTCCCCACTTTCTTAATAAAACTAAAATAAGGAAAATTCAGAATTAAACTGTTGCCTAACCCTAACATGGTACACATACTACGGGAGTACGCAAGGAACAAAGTCATAAACGCACATATTTTGGCCCTGAGCATTCTAGGTATTGCATTATACTCAAAACCACAAATTATCTCATTTAAATTTATCAATTTTTACACTGAACGCATGTGAGAAAAACAAAATAATTAAACCTTTCAATCCTGTAAAGGTGATAAAAATGTCATACAACACACTCCATATTTTTATTTTTGAATTTTAAGTTACCATTGTTGTGCCGACCAGCATGTGTCGTTTTTCAGAATTAGACACTCAAGATGTAATGAAACACTTGGAAAGTGTTGTGTGGATCAGTAATAAGTATTTTATTTTCTCGCCATCATGTATTGTGCAAATGGATGATGAAATGTAAAATCATTCACACTCCACTGCACACCTACACACGAGGTGTGTATATACTGCTAGCTTTTAAATGAATGGAATTCTCCAATTAATGGAACACATTAGACGGGAGAGATCTTATGTGGTCTTCGTATCATTTTTTTTACGTTGTGAAGTATTGTAACTATAATATTTATCAATATTTGACATTAAGAGATTATCTTTAAAGACTCCAAGGCGTTGAACCTATTCTTTTATTACTATTTATTTCAAATATTGTAAATTCATCCGTAAATAAGCATTAATATCATGATTTGATTAGAAAATGAAGATTGAAATTGTGATTTGATTTCAATATTCAATTTTTCTTGAACAATTTTTTTTTCAACTAATTTTTAAAATAGATTTTTTTTAAAAAAAAATTCAATAATTCCCTGTATATGTTGAATAGCTTTTACCCGAGGCCTAGACCTACTATGCTGTTATAGTTATTGTATTCTTATGTTGTAGCTTCCATGGACATCCAGAAATGAAGATGAAAGGTGATATTTATGCATGTGCTATCAGCATGTTGGTTGCTATTAATTCATCAGCTGCTTAATTAACAATGATTCATCATGATAGCAATAACTGATTGTTTTATGATTTTACTAAAAATAATAACAATGTTATGCATCTTAGAAATAATATTTATTTTATTTATTTATTTTTCAACTATTTTTGATGTTCATCAGAATGTTCCAGCAATTTAGACAGTCCCTGGATGTGTTGTGCTGATCTCTGCACTTATGCCCAAACTCAACTTGATTAAACTAAGGTAAATTAGTAACATCAAATCCAACATATTTTTTCTGTAGTGTTCATATTCAGATCCAATTTTCAAGCATATTGTTATTGTCAACTTTGAAAATTTGATACGAAAAATGCCTAATTTGACAAATCATGATTTTTTCTAAATTCATGCATGTGCTGTAAATTACAACTCAATGTTTTTTCAATTATTCTCTAATTTAAAATTGTATTTAATATTGAGAATTCTGTAGTCTGCCAGTGATTTTTGTCTTATGTTTACACAGTATATAATACAGGGTTTTAAAAAAGTAACGCAAAATTAACAGACGTTAAGATAAAATGCTACTTAAAACATTCAACGACTGACACCTTTTAACAGTATTAAATTATAGTGAAATGCCATTCAAACATTTCACAACTGACGCTTTCTATCAGTTACTTTTTTTTTAACATTGCCATTACGAAAAATTTTACTCTAATTTTGCATAACTTTTTAACACCTTGTAGTATTTTATTGACAATTTCCTAATAATGCTGGCTAATTAGCTTAAATCATCTCGGCTGCTAAGTGCTAAGCTTATAGATATGTGTATTTTATGGCAAAGTTATCTTCATTTAACACCCAATCGAACATGAGACCCGGTTTTAAACCGGCGGTTTATCATATTTTTAGATTGTGGTGTCCTTTTATGTAGAATAATGGAAAAACTTAGATTCATACTAACAACCTTATGACATATTTATTTTAGTAACATCTCCAAAATTACCAAGTCTGAAAAATGTGTGTTTTGATATTAATGTGTAGTGATAGCATTGTACTCTGGTATCTGGACTGTTGCTACTTGTTTATACGCATTTATAGCAAACTAAACAAATGACTGCAATCACTGCATGATGTGATGGTATTCACTGTTACAGTTTGATGTGTTGAGAAATTGACAATTACATATTTATACTCAGATTGCAGCCGACATCTCAGCCTGACAGATTACAGCTGGGCCCACAAAGTCGTGATTACACTTTCATTCTCCGTTCTGAGAGGTGAGTCTGCTTTAGTATCTGTGTCCTCATATACATGCTCATATATTTTATAAAGTTGGAATTCTTTACTACATGAATGTTGCATTTTAATGGTTGTACAGGTCTTGTTTAACTACCCTTACAAAATTTAAAATGATGTCCTTGTCCTTGATGGAAGAGGCCATCAGAGTGGCTATTAGGATTTAGGGCCATATAGCCACCCACACCTACACACCCAACATTGTATAAAATTATGCATTTTCTATTCAGACAAGAAAATGGTAACAGGATTGAAACTTGGAGATGGATTCCCACGACTTCTGCCTGCGGTATAGCTTCTATCCATCCCAACAGACAGGTAGCCTACAATTGTTACATCTGCAAATCAATCTTGCATTCTGTATAATCAGCAGTGTGTTCTAATGATTGCCTTCTAAAATTTGTCTTACATTCACAGATGGTTAAAACCAAATAATTTTTTATTTTGATCACATTCTAATATAATATTTATGAATACAGATTATCGAGAAATATTCTGAACTGACCTTGTTCAGCAAAGCGAAGTTTTCAAGAAGGCCCCTGCTCACACTCGATTTTTATTGCTTTGAAACTAAAACCAGGGTTCCAATTACTAAATAACTTAATAGTATCTCCTCATTTTAAAAATGAATATCTAACGTTTCCAACAAAAAAATGGTTCAGCTATAATTTCTGAAGTACATTATGGTAATTTATTCAAATGAATAGACATTTTCAAAGCATGTTGAAAATGTTATGAACTGCCATTAAAAGCATAACATAGCATTTATGACAGGGAACACAAGTCAAAGATAATGCGGTGATTTAAAAATCATGACTAAAATGATGTGAATGCTTTGCTATTTGATTAACATATTGGTTTTTGAAAAATTTAGCATTCTCTGGTACATGTATGCACCATGTTTCTTACTTTCACATTATGATGTTTATAGTGAAAATCAGTTCCGAGTTAATCATTGTGTATTCAGTGGGATGTTGTTTCGGTTGAATCTTGTACTAAAAAAAAATGAAGCATTTCATTTTCTAATTTAACATTAAATTAAGGAACGACCTGGAAGGGCTGACATGAGGGAGTCAAGGCGTTGTCCTGATTGCAACGAAGAAATATTGGGCATATTCACCTATTGTCGTAATTGTGCTAGACATATCTGTGGATTGTGCTGGATAAGTCATGACTGTCAGGTAAGTATAATTATGACAAGGCTTCCATTAAAATATATATATAAATTGTGGCTTTTGTAGTCTGTAATCATCATTTCCAGTTCATAACACCTTACGTGATGGGTCATCATAGGCATCTCGTGGTTCCAACTTTTCTGAAATGTGTGGTCCTGGGTTAGTAATGAAAATTTTGCGAAATTGGTAGGCTGTTTTGAGAAGAGAGTTCTTAAGGTTTGTTTAAATCTTTGATGTAGAGAAAATATGAGAACATTTTGAAATCATATTAATTAGGCCTATGAAAACTAATCTTGTATCGGATCAGACTGAAATTAGAAAACATATTGTGTTATGAATTGACTGAAATGCTATTTAGTGGTTGCTTGGGCCGAAGAGAAACCCTAATATTATAATCAGAAATACAACACATTGGGCGAGTCTTGGTCTCTGTGACTTGTTGGTTGTCGATCTTCCATATATAGATTATTGGGCTGTGGGTTCGAATTCGTAAACGAAAAAATAGCTGTTTTCCACTTTATAGAGAAGATATATATTTAAAAAGGGCAAGCAAAATCAGTTTAGTTATTTTATATACAGTATCTCATTCTAAACATGCTATTTTTTATTTCTTAAGTATTCGAGTTTTTCCACTTTCTGCTGACCATGCTACATTTTTGAAGACTCCCCATTTCAAAAATATTCCGCACCCTGTTATAAAGCATGCATTTTTGCTTATGCCTCAAAGTTTTTCTATTACCCAATTCCAACTTATCTTTCGTCGGTTAAAAGCTCAATATTTTGACTTCATACTTTTTTGTATTTTAGCGATGGTTTTAGTTGAAATGACCCGTCATACTGGGAGACATCTACTAATGTAATCTTCGAAAAATCTTCATGTTTTGGACCTTCAACTAGAACTGTTTTAACTTATGCTTTGTGAAAAAAGTCATATAAATGCTTGAAATTCATTTTAATATATAGGTTACTGAAGAATAGTGATATCTTGACTTTTTCCAACTAAAAAAATTATGATACTCTAAAAAAGTCAAATTAGAATTAAATTATTGAAAGCCATGTTGCCTGTTTTGTGCCATTCAATTTCTGAATATCAATTTTGCCTTCAATTCTCCATATATTGTACCTTGTTAATGTTCAAAATTCTATAAAGTTCATTACCTGTTTGTGGCAACTGGCAATCAGTATATCTGTTCAAATCGAAAAGCATAAAACTGTGCACTTATTTCCTAGCATTTCTTGAACTATGTAATTTGTTTCCTAGTTTGGTTAGAATGCAATAAGTTCATAATGTTCGAAATTCCATATAGTTCAAATTTCGATCGCACTTCTTACCTGTTATTGATTATTTCTTACTTAGGAGTCTTTGGTGGAAATGCAGTAAGTTCATATTACAATATATGATAGATTAAGACAGTTATCTCATTTATTATTCCAGTTGCACGCATATTATTAATTTTATAGGTATTAGCATCAATATAATTGTTCCAACTTCATTGTTAGCATGACTATGCCAGTGTCAGATATTGTTTTAATCAACTTGTCATGATTTTTTTTCAATATCGCAGTTACAGCATTTTAATGAAAATTTGTATAATACTTGATTTGAATGTAATTGGATTTATTACTAATACATGCATGGATTGCATGCATATATTTGTCTTTATGCTGTATCATTTGCATTAGAAATTCGAGCATGTGTAAATAAAACCGTTACTGAGTTGGAATAACTTGGGAGTTGGCAATGGCCTGAAGCACTATGAGGGGAATTCGAGTCAATGTCGTAACTAAGCATGAAAAAAATCTTTTTTGAACGCTTAAGTTCATATATTAATCGTTGTGCTAAATCTTAAATGGAGGATGCTTTCTATCCCGACTGATATTTTATTTTTTTAATACTCCAGAGGAGGGAAGTTTGATAACACAATGCAGAACATAACATACAGAAACGAGGGTACATTCAATTTTATTTCTTTTGAGAAAAAAATTACTTGAATAAATGAGGTACATGAGAGTTTTGAAATGATGTTTTATTAAAGCAGAAAAAGATCATTACTAGAATATTTTTGGGGGGTGTTAACTAACGTTTCCAGAAGGTTACAATGAATGAATATAGCGGGGAAACAATTTATTACTTTCGTCAGACTAGGAAACAAACATACGCAAAATGAGGTCATCAGAGTCTGTTACCACTCCCTACAAAATATATGAATAAATAAGTGACAGGTCCAATATTTTTACTCTCGCTATATATATATTTAAAAATTAAGTACGTTATATACAAATCACCATGCTGATGGATAGTTTTTTAAATGTATAACGACGGGCAGACCGAAACTAAATATCTAGTCCATTTTCAAACAAAAAGTTTTTTTATTACTCGTTTTTCTCACAATCGTCCATCTCTATAGCTGTCACAGATGCACTTAGTTTAATAGGACAATTCCCGAAGGGCTGAGGAATAGAAATTTCTATTGCAGTCTGGGTCGTATTTTCAACTCTCGGGAGTAGGGGTCAAAATTTCAGATCTTTAATTGTGATAATCTTCAGATATTAAGTCGACTTAGCGGTTCGGACATTCTATTAAATAGTGCTTGCTTACGCCAAAGTTTTTGTACTCTTGATTTCCGCGGGAGGTTGAAATTTCGGCGCCACAAAAATGTACCAATATGAATGTAACTAGTTTTATTTTGTTCGCCCACTTTACATCAAGTTGTATAAAGTGACCGAAACCTATGGAGAGGGGGTATATTCACTTGGCTAACACAGCCAGTCTCCGAAACTCGTAATAGAACTAAAATCGGAATAAAATTATGGCCTAACCGTAACCTTGTACATACACTACGGGAGTAGCAAACTTGTTTTCAGCCAGACGACGATTGTAAATTCCCCTCGAGATCACGGCTCTGGTATATTGAGTGTAAATCAAGAGAATGCGACCTAGTTGGAGCCCGTTTTCGAACCAAGACTTCTACGATCGGGTAAATTGTTTTGGCAAATTTACCAGTCCGCACGTGCCCGTTAGTTATCAATTCTGTTTCTTAGAATCAATTATTTTAATGTTATTTGAATTTGGTTTCTTTCAAATTAAATTTTCTAATACCCTATCATTATATAAAGTTAATTATCGCCTGATTATTTCCACTAATCGAGCTGACCCGACAAATAATTTCAATTAAAAAGTGCCCATTGGCTTATCAAACCCTTATCATTTCCATATAAAATTACATTCTGTTCAACGTACTTTCTCAAATAACTATCAAAGTAAGTTGATCTTGTCAAGCCAATGTTACAAATTCACAATAAATCTGATCCAAATAATTATGAGCTGAACAAATGCCATTTATAAATCAAAAAGTATACAGCAAGAACATCGCGCAAGAGAATTCAAGCGACGCGTCACAGTTCATCATTATTGCGTCAGAAATCCATTTGTAGAAGACAACATATTATGCAACCCTGTAGTGTAGAATCATAAAACAAATAAACAATAACTCCTCATGTCTCAACTAAGGATTTTTGTTGCCCCTTACTTTTTTAAAAACGATAGCTCTGTATTCCCCAACACCATCACTTACTAAACGACTGTTAAGAACGTTTGAAACAATTTCAATGTTTTTCACGATATTCGATTGCGTTTCACTAAATTTGTAACGGAAGTTGTGACTTCTATCTATTTCACCCTCGTGACGTAACCAGTACAATACAGTATATCCCATTATATATTTACTAACTACCTTCTAATTACATTAGTCACAAAGTCTTCTCTGAAAAACGTCAACGGATATGCGCGTTTGTGGCGCCAACGTTTCTAATTAATTGGTTGTGTATTGAACTCTCACGTCGTCTTATAATCTCAATTTCAGTTGATTGTTCTAACCAAGATTCGATTTCCCCAAATTTTTTTAAAAAAGTTTTAGTAAATGAGTAGTCGACCATTTTCACATAAATTATTTTATTTAAATAAAGCACAGTGAAGTATTAGCTGAACATACAGTTTCAAATAAATTAGATAGTTAGATAAAAGTCAATAAGTGTAAATAATATAGAATTACAATAAAGAAATTCTTAAATATATGGCAACGGAGGTCAAATAACACCCGCGATGTCAGTAATTCCAATTAAATATTAAATGAATGTACCAGATGTTATTTAAAAGTGTGCCAATGAATTATAAAAAAAAATAGAAAAATTTACGAATAAAAAATTTGGCCCGTAGGTAAAAGTAATAGCGTTCTAGTGTCTTTTTTCCGATTCATGATATTTTAATATTTTTTCAAATAACAGATTTGCTTCAATAGACGGACTGCTTCGTCGTCAGATAAGTCCACTTATTACAGAATATATGCTGTCTTGCTTTACGGTGAAAATTTCGAATATTTATGTTTTCTTGGGGTTCATTGGATAGAAATAATCAATCACAGCGTATCTTTGGGATAGCGAAATTTAATTAATCCAACCAACAAATTGGTCTGTAATTTTATTTTTTCACCGTGTTTCCGCAACCACACAGAAATTTTAAATTTCATTTTGTGATATTAGGCTGTTGAATCATTACGTGTTTAAAAGCATTGCATTGTTTACCAGCATACAAAGCACCACAAAACTGACATAAATCGCTCGAGTTTGTCGATTATAGTTTCCCAATTTGTTGAAAACAATCGTGAACTCGCGGAACAGGTGTCATTTCTCTCTGCAGCAGAGATTTTCTGATTTTGAAGTACATATTTCAATAAAGAAAATTATAGATATTTCATCATTGTCATTTCATACCATTTGAAATCACGTATTTAAATCGATTATACATTCCTGAAAAATAAAATGAAAATCAGTATTTAATAAAGATTATTAATAAATCTAGAGTAAAGTTACGAACTGTAACATATCATGTATTGTTGATTTTTACTCATGTAACCCGTTGCCTTGAAAATTTGCAGAATGGACAGAATGAGGTTAACAGAAATTAAATTAATTAATCAAATTATTAATTGGTAACTGCTAACCTCTCTGTGAAACTCTGTATCGAACATTTGGTGAGTGATTATAGACTTTGAGTTCGAATCCAACTAATATACAGATAGAGTACAAAATTTGTAAATAATATATATAATATATATAGTTAATTTTAGCAACGGATTATTCTCACCTCAAACTTTTCGCAAAAATCCTCAAGTGAAGGATCTTGGCAGGTCTCTGTTTCCCATAAATTGTCCAACATTATTGCGTACCATTGATTTTGTCCTGCTTCCAATGTTTCCACCAGTTCCGGATCATTTTCGGCAATTTCATACAGTAACTCATCATCAAAATCCAACTAAACAAATCATTTTTATATGATATTAGCTGTTATAAATAACCCAACGTTACAAAATGGCCGAAACAATTAAAAATTGGATGCTTGGTTCATCGGACTAAGTGTCAGAAACAACGCTCATGCCTCTGGCTATCCTGGCAAGTCGTTTTCAGGTTCGAATTCTGTTGCTATTACTCCTTATTATCGTAAGGTGAATCACGGAAGAGCTGAAGATACCGGTACTAAAATGACTTACTGCGTATTTCGAACAATAATCGATGTAAGACGTTGTCAGTCCGAGAAGCTGCGATAATAAATGAGAGTGACCGCCACTTGGTGGTATTGGAGAATGGCAACCTGCAAAATGAAATTATAAATAGAATTCGCATGTAATAATTATTAGTTAATGAGCATTTAGTGCACAATGACTTGTCATTTTAGTTGTATAACATGCTAGTTTACCATTTACTCGAAGATTAAGACTACCAACGACGAAATTCGTGAGTATCCAGTATACTGAAGAATATTCGACTTTTCGAACATCTTTAAATCCAATTTTATCAACAAAGTATGATAATCAACGAGTAGAATATCAACGAGTTATGATAATTGTTACTCATAAATTCTGTGTTACCTATACATGAAGGTATACCGGAACTCAGCATCAGGAAAAGTATGATTCCATATTTCATGTTGTAGAACTCCATTTTGATTCAACAAACCTTTAAAAGGTCTATGTATCACAAGTTCTGTTCCTATTGAAGGCCAGTAACCAAGTAACCAAAATATCATTTTATTCCGTTTTTATACGATCGGTTTTAATTCAATTGTTCATTATTTTTTAGTCAGGCTATAATTATGAAATTAATAACTTTGATATAATAACGGACATATCATAGAACGCATGACATTTGATAAGTCTAGTATTTAAATACTTACATAAATTTTTTTATAATTTCGAAAAAAATGTTGAACCTCACGCAGATTATTTTCTTCGGCCAAACACGACAAATGCATAGGTTCAAATTATTTCTCCTAACAATGCCCAAAGAAAGGATTAAATTGTAATTGCCAGGAAATTAATTTGGTTCGATTGGAAACTGGCGATATATCAATTTAATGTCTGTCTATGTGTTTCCCAACCTTTTTTGACATATTCCTCTCGTTATCTATATTTCCGATTTTTTTCACATTCCTCCTTCACTATGCTTATAAATTATATTTCCGTTATTTGTTCAATCTTTGGAGGATGCTTAGATAGTATTACACTCAATTTACATCCTGGCCATTGTACAGTTTAAAATGTGGAATCAGAAGTTGAATTTAAGAAACTAACAACAATACTTATCGATGTTTATCGGTCTGTTTGTTTGTTTATTTGTCTGTCTGTCTGTTAGATACACGCGATATCTCACGAAAGCGTGGTTGAATCTGCTCCAAATTTTGCATGTGCATTCATCATATCTCGAACCAGAAGCCTATTAATTTTAGATGAACTGTGTCGTATAATTAGCGAGTTATTAATTAATTGGTGATGGGGCACGTGGTGTCGCTATTGAGTTAGAGTGAAGGATAAACACCGCTAGATCGATCGGTCGGCGGTCTCTGATCGCTATCTCGTTAAAATATTGTTACTTCAGGATGTCACCAACAAGATATCGTACGAGCTTTTCATCATTTGATATTACCATATATACATATTTAAGGCAATTTCAGAGAGTCGTGTGGCAAAAACAGTGCGAGTGCATATAATGTTGTGACTTTGATCATTTAGGATTAATTTAACGCTGTGAACCAGTCTGACCTTAAATCGGAGTACTGACTCCGAAATATTTTGTTTGACTCCATCAAATTCAAAGTTTTGACTCTAATTTCTTACACCGGGCAATTCTAATTTAAAATTTTGTCACCAGGGATTTATAAACGACCAAAAACGTTACAAAATCGCCAGACTGTCTTTACCAATTTCTAGAATTTTCCGATTTAGAAACTCAAACTGATTTCATTAGTAATTAGAAATAAATGGTGATCACCAGTTCAAATAAATTTAGGTAGCCTATAATTGATATGTTTCAGACAATGGTTATTTTGGTACAATATAAATCGTACTTAAAAGGATGTAAGAATAATGAATTCCGAGAATTGATGGGCAAAAATAGATTACCGGTAATTGTATTTACAGAGAAGACCACAAAAGGTGAAGTTTCTTAAAACCACTTAAAAAATGAAATATTATTCAACTATCTAATTCTCAACGATAAAACTCTGCATTGACGCAAAGAGAAGAATAAATATGAATTATGGAGCGTATATTTTCAAAATGTTGATTAACCTCTTTGATATCGGTACTTGTGAGCTGTGAGTTACTGCTTTTTAGTGATTTTGTTCGACTTCTGTTCGAGGTATTTTGACTTTACTTTGAGTACAAATTTACATACCTCTGTCCCTGTGAGCTGCGTTTGGGTGAGGTTTTTGACATCCGAGCAAGATGTTTTGATTTTGCGTAGAGTACAAATTTTTTAAAATAAATCGTAATATATATATAGATGGCATTTATTTTGTTTGTGCAAATCTGGATGTCATCATTGGATAACCACATTTGATTTTCTAGAATCGTTTTTTGTGTTATGAATTGTGTTATTTATATACTTTCCTGTTGTTTTGATATGGCGGTAAAAAAAAAACTACTGATTACTGCTTATAACTGAATACAGCTTTGCAAAATACCAATATTTATATTATTTCCATGTTTAATCTCTCATTGTAATGTGATTAATCGATTTAGATAATAGGGATTATAACAAAGGAGTTTAGGTGCTTCTATATATTGTATATATTATATTGAACTAATTTCATGGGAACTGGGATCACAACACTTCTAGAAAATTTCTCGCGACGTTTTATTTGATTAATGAAACGACTGATGTGGCTAAATTAGTTTAATTGCTTTATGCGGAATTCCACAAATTGAGCTCAAATCGCCGTATTGAAATTATCGAAATTTTTACATTGAATTGCATAGTAGATATGAAACTTTTTCTTGTCAAACTATGCTCTAGTAATCATTTCGATATACACGGCCCAAACATCTAATCTGATGATCACTGACAAAATTAGTGAGGATCTTTCTTTTAATTTCAAACTACTAATAAAAGGAAGTATGAATTCGCACCCTCTCCATATTTAATGTTAAAGTAAATATATTAAAGAAATAATTATAGAATTAGAATTTCAAGTTTGAACTTCATTATTCTGGCGATGCCCGATAAAAATATATTTCTCAATTAAACTGAACGAGCTGTCGTAATTATTAAATAGTATTCTCAATATGGAGACGTCATTGAAACAGCGCATGCATGATTTTTGGGATTGATCAAAAAGGTAGGATGGAATCCCATCCGGTTTTTGAAATATCGGCGTATCGATATCGTCGGAAAAAGTGGTATCGGAACATCTCCAGTACCGTGTTCACGATCTTAATTAAGATGGTATAAACAGGCAAAACGGTAAAAGACAAGTCCTGTCACAAAGGCAACTAACCAACTATTCGCAAATCAAGTTTACTATACGAATCCACGCCCGATTTTCTCGATCTGTAGCCTACTTGAAGCGACTAGGTAGCTTTTAATGGCGTCCTTTTTGTGAGATTTGTGTCTTCATCACGCTCATGAGAATTCCTTTCAAATAACTCCCAGTTCAGAGATTTTGTTTACGCTCATCTTTTTCCACTTATGTGCCCACACAATATCGCACATATCCCACATAACATTTTCTAAAGCTCGCTGGCACTCTTCGGATGACCAACACAAACACCTCAAGATTGCTTTCATTTATTTACAAATGAAAACCAACATTTTTACGGACGGAGATGGCTTTCAAAACCGTCGTCCGTGATTGCTATTAAAAGCAACAAAAAGAAGTAAAAAGAGAGAATCTGTGACGAGATAATTGTAATTGATTGGGGGAGAATAAAAACCACGCCCAACGAGATTTTCTCTTCTATCCGTTTTTCTCGGCCAAGAAGGGCGGGAGAGATCTCTCGTCGGGAATGCCGGTAAGAACAGTTTTGCGCCTGTGAAGATTTAGTCACAGAATATGGATAAAATCACAGTAAAAATGTCGTAATTTTTGTAAAAATCGGAATTTACACGTTTTTTTCATATAAAAAGGGAAGATCACATTTTTCAAATGAGGCGCATAAGTTGACAAAAGTCTATTATTAATATATGTACGAATTAGTGTCTGAAAAGCATAATTCACATTTAAAACAGTCTGAAATTTGGTATTTTACAAAGTAAAAGCACAAAACTGACTATAGAGTAACAAATTTGAAGACTTTTGTTCAATTTGGCAAGCAATCACTTACGAACGAACACTCATAAAGAAATCATTCAACTTCGTAAACACCAAAACGGTATGAACGTACACTTGATTTAAAGTGCATAATATATAACTCTAGGCTGTAAAAAGGGCGCGTAATAAAAACAAAATCGCCATACACAGAAGTTTGGTCATTTTAATTTTTTTTTGTCGAAATTCGAAATTATTCGCGCATTACCTATACGATTTTAAGCAGCACATGCAAATATGACGTCACAAAGCACCGAATGACGTAGAAATAGTAATGCGATTACTTGAACACAGTTTCATTAAACAAAAATTTAGCACTTTGGATGGTTAATATTCCTCTATAGTTTTGATGTCGGTAAGCAGTTGAAAGGACGGAAATGTTAAACTATTAACATTAGTTGGGGAGTGGAGTAGACTTTCAACAATTAAGACAAATAATTAAAACAAGGAAATAAAGAAAAAAAAACGTTTCATCATCATAACAAATTTTATCACTGAAAACATCTTTACTAAAATATAAACACTTTATATTCCTTTTTAATAAAAATTATTTTCAAGTGTTAATCAAGTAAGTTATTATTTACAAGAGCGAATGTTATAGGATTATGACCTGAAGGAGAAAGAGACAATAGGTGCCGGCGCAATGTATCATAATTGAACTTGCGTTCCCCATCCAGTCACAATACCCCCAAAACGCTTTATGAGTAAAATTACGGTAGCAAAATAAATATTTTACTCTTATTACAGGGTGAGAGAATCAATTTCTTTAATAACAAATAAAATCCAAGTCAAAATCATTATTGAATAAACAGTAAAAAAATATCTATCTAAGTTTCGGCATTCAACAAAAAAATAAGTAGCCTAAGTCAACACAAACGATTTTAGATTTTGATAAAACTTCTCTGGTAATTTAAATAACGTCTAAACTTTATAGAAAAAACTCAAAAACAGGAAAAATTTGATCATCACATTGTAACAGACCAATATCTCAAATTTAAAAAATTTTGCAAAATGATTATTAGAGTAATCGTAACTCTATCAAAAATCAATCTTATTATTGCTTTATCATTCATCATAAACAAAAACATAATCCTATACTATTTTTCTATTTCTTTCATATTTTCAGATAAAACTTTACTATTTACAAGTGGGATTGTCTCCCATCATAAAAAAAACCTAATGAAGTGACGAGACAAAGACATTTGACGAAAAACATATATAAACAACCATCACTTGAAAACGGCACAAACATTTTGTAAAAAAAAAAGAAAAAGGCATGAAAAGAATCGAACAAACAATAATTTTTCTCTTTTCATTTGAAACGCAAAAATCGAGAAACGCTTCTTGAAATATCGACACGAAAGCCAACGATGGATCCCCACCGTGACGTATTTCGTTAAAACAAAACTCTGGTGAAGATCACTTCTGTTTGTTATTTAATTCTATCAAAATCAATTTGAATCAGTCTTTTTTCCTCGAATCTATTGTCACTGGAATCAGCAACATCATTGTTGAACGATGTGGCTCTCAACAACATTGCACAAACACCCTGTAAATGATATAAATATAAATGAATGTTTGAATCAAACAGAAACTGAAAACATACTGATACGTCAACGCAACATTTTGATTAATATGAAGGAACAAAGAATCGCCTTTCTCTTTAATCATCGAACCGATGGCTTTCGAATCGTCAGTAGTTGAATATAGAATATATGTCTCGCGAGGTGCTTGGTTTATTGCTTTTGTATTATCTGGTACCGATCGTTTGACCCATTATGCTAATTGGATAAAATAGGTGAGCTACTGCGTGAATATTTCACCAAGCTCGTGGTCAACAAATAGCGGGAAGAATCGGTACATACTACCGGTAACGGTAGTTTAATTTGTGTTCCTACTGTGCAAACAGTATTATTCAATGTATACATAAAAGTTATGCTAGTGGGACTTGCACCAGATGAAAATGTTTAACGAATGAGGACAGTAGTATTTCATTACCTTACTTTTATGTGCTATACTGCTCCTCATTTGCACTAACAACTGGTTGATGGTTGACTCCATGACCTAGAGCTTCTTCAATCTGGCAAAGAATTTGGTATATTCATTAACTATAGAGTAATTTTAGCCTACAATAAAACGGTGTACGACAGAAAAGTTTATTATGTTTCTGTGCTACATCAGAAGATTCATGCAATTTAGTAAGATAACTATGACAAGGCAGTCAACTTGAATGTTCTTACTACAATCGTCAAAGGTTCCTATGTCTGTATAGATTAAATTAGAATTTAAATATATCATATCATCTCAGTTACCTGCAAAGGCATATTTGGAGCTGCAGTATAATGAGGAATGTATGATCCGGGCACTCCATTGGGTCCATACTGAAAACAAAGAGTTGTACAATTACACACAGAGAACAAAAATGTCTCAGAATAGGCTTAGATGATTAGTTTGAATAATAGTAGAAAATTTAGAAAAATATGGCAAAGTACATGAATGGTGTGGTGTATACTGTATAGGAATATTGAGAACTTGAACTACGCTGTAAACTGTTTGCTACTGAAATATGTCGTAAATATTTACCTGTAAGCTGCACTCATACAAGTATGTACATTTTACAACATAGCATCAACCTATCTTTTGATGAGTATCACTCACACGAAATTTCACTTTCCTTTTCCAGTAAAACTTTACTGAAAATCTTGTACAGTCTTCCTTTGTATATGTTACGTCTTCGCCCGATTTAGCAATCCAATAGCCTTAAGCCCATAACTGACTTTTCCACTCACTTCATTTCATGAAAAAAAACTAACCCCTACAATAGGAATTAGGAAATGTAATCTGCAGAAGTCTCGTAGCAATTTTTGTCTCAATTTACTCACTCATTTGCTCACCTAACGACTGTCTAAGGTTCTTTATTTTAACTTTCTGGTTAGAATCAAACTGAAAGACTGCTGGATCTGACAATCTCACTGTCTCCTATTCATGGAAATCGCATACCATTATTACAATAACAAACTCCAATTTATTTTCAAAACCTCAACATTGAACTCAAGCTAACTGTTAAGAACAAAGAAAACCAAACTGAACTAAACTCAAACAAACTTATATACAATACCAAGAACGCAAATGCTAAAAAAAAACTTTCAAAACCAAAGAAATCGAACTAATAAAAACTTGTAACAATTAACGAATTCCATTAGATTGAACAACAAAAATTAAAAAAATAATTGAAGTTAAATTGAACACATTTCATTAGGTGTAATATTTGCATTTCATTAGGCAAAAAGGTATGTATACTGTCAGTAGATATGTGAAGTATGTAATTCTCATTTTCCCCATAAACATTCGATTTTTAAACAAAGCATACAGAATTGTGTGGAATAAACGCAATTCCATTCCATAAAATTTTTGTAAAATATTTATTTTCTAGGTTGTGACTGCTATCAGGCAAAAATAAGGTAATTTCACGTATATTCTGACAGAATACTATATAAAACTATTTCGAAGGCAATTTCGTTAATATTTATTTACTAACTGAAATCTGATCAACAATATTAAATTTAAGGCGACATGGGTGAACCCTGCACTATCCCACGTAAATGAGTCACCTCACTTAAGAACGACATCGATGCCCTGCATAATCAGGATGTGGGTATGGTAAAGTACCAATGGGATGTCTATCCACCTGCTAAAAACGACTTTTTGAATGTAAATGGTGAAAAATATACAACTGGACATTCCGACAACATTAAGTTGGGATCCACTGATAAGAAAGATTACAAACTGCATCACTATCATAGGTAAAGTTACAGATATCATTTTCCACAAAAACACTAGTATCTATCAAAATTGATCGCTTTGACTAGAAACCCTCAAGAAGTCTACTGTATAACTCAACTGGATGTAAACTCCACCATGTTGACCTTACCACATTATTTTTTGAAAAATTGCTAACTAACTCCACAAATATTCATTTTAACCAACTTCCTGTATAACGTGTGCTTGCTATCTCTGGATGAAGGCTATATTCCAAAAATTTCTCATCCTTGAATTTGATTCGCTGATATGGGGTTTAGCACTATACTACCACTGAAGCTGTTAGAAAAGGGAATGGGGAAAACCCCTTGAAAAGGAGCAGGGCAATTAGTATCAGAATAAGTCGTTACATATGGAACCCCATACTGTATTGGGGCTGTAGGTACTGGTTGAAGAGTGTCAGGCGGGGGAATACACTTCATAGACAGTTCACACAATTCGCATTGCGGTGCTCCCTGTTTGTGTATGGCAGGTGGGAAACACGGTTCAACTTCGAACGGAATCTTTTTCAAAGGAAAACTCTCAACTGGGTGTATTTTATCAGCGAGGGTAAATCCTGGGGGTGGTGGAGGGGAAAGGTCGTCAGGAGAATTGGTGATTGGTATGGTACAAACAGGTTGTGTGGGATATATAACTTGCTGTACTACTTCTGTTTTACTGGGTCTACTGCTTTTCGGAGTTTCGCTCATAATCTGTCCTTGTGGGGCACTTTCTGCTCTCGGAGTGTCTTGTAAAACTGGAGAAATATTTTGGACTGCATGTACAATAACAGCCGAATTTTCATTGATTGTATTTACCGAAACGGCGCCAGGATTGTGTGAAAGTTGAAGCTGCGTCATTTGAGCTGTAAGATGTCCAAGTTGAGGCATCACACTTGGGTGCATGTGCATTGCGTTGGGATCTACTGATGATATCACAGTGCCCTGTAGATAGAATAAAAAAACATGACTGTGACTGTTCATATTAAATCTACACAGCAAAAAAATGTGGCCGAACCCAGAATAGTTTATAAAGCAGTAATAATAATATAAGATGATATACAAAACCATGATTTTTACATCTGGTTTCGTTATAAGAATAGTAGGGAAAAATATTATATCAATTTGCTTTTACAATCACTCACACACACAGGCTGTTCACATATCATTCAATATTTTACTTACAGAATTGGTGGCATGGGATTGAACCACATAAGGCGGGGGTTGTACCCATGCCGGTGGGGCTTGAATTTGGTACGCTGGGTTTCCTGGTCCAGCTAAGTAAGGCTGCATCATTATTCTGTTGGGGCTAACACCCATCCTGAAAAAATACATAATAATATTATTCAAAGAAATCGTCAGTACAAACGAAAATGCCTTATGGAATATAAATGATAATACTCGATAACTTACCCATTGTGGGTGATGGGGTCATACTGAAATGGCAGGTCATTACCCCAGCTTCGACCGTTACCCATGAATTTTTGATGTTGTTTGTTTTTCTTTGGGCCTCCATCTGCAAATTTGCACAGCAGAGGATCACTGCTATGATCTGAAATGAAATATAACCATTTATAAAAAACCATATCGTAAAAAATATAAATACTGGGAACAAATCTTTTTTCCCCAACTATTTTATATATACACATAGGATTTTCAAAATTTACATACACATCTCCGAATAGTAAATACGACTATATACACAATAACATTAGGTAGAGAAAAGTAGAAATTTCTTCATCCTGTTTGGTGAAACAGGAAATTATCTTCTAAATATACAAGCGGGTGTGAATTCACACAAACTTGTGATATACGTAAAATGGTATTTTGAAAGGAGTGGAAAAAATAAACAGCATCCTATGGTGGCCCAATTATTTCATATTCTGTTCAGTTCAAAATTCTTAGCTGCAACAGGGTGAAAACAATGGTATTATACAGACAAACAAAGTGAAACGCGTTTTCTATATATTCACTACTTTCCATTGTTAAATTACTAATATATACTTACTAGTACCATTAGCGAGATATTTTCCATTGAATTTTTCTATAATGAGCTCGCATTTTTCTTTTGATTCCATCCTGGCGAAACCAACACCCTTGCTGACGCCATTATTATCTCGCAAAATTCTTGTGGAGATCACTTGTCCGAAAGGTAGCAGCATTTGTTCCAAATCGTGTTCATTGAAGTTAGGAGGGAGGTTTGAAAGATATAGATTAGTTGGATCTTGCTCTTGTTGCTAAAAAAAACATAAATTGTTTTGATAAATAATAGAAAGTAAGTGTATTTGGTCACGTTTTGATAACTTTTATAGGAACATTCAGTCACGATAAACTAATGAACACAACTAAGTATCCCAGGAAGACAAGGTCAGTTTGGCTAGAAAGATCTTGATATTATAGTAACAAGTATAAAAGCTCATATATTCATCTAAATATCTAGAATTTTTATTTACAGGAAAAAAATTTAGACCTATTCTGTTTATGGTCGTGTATGTTCTTTTTACCTTTGCCATTTGAGCTTGAATCCCCTTTGCTTTTAATTGTTGGACTGCATGATTTGCTGAGTCAAATCTATCAAAATCTACAAATCCATATCCTTTACATAAATTAGTTTGTGGATCAATGATAGCTTTCGTTGATACAATTTTGCCGTAACTGAAAAAAATAGGAAATTCAAAATGAGAAAATAGTATTTTGCGGAATATATTTGAACAAATTTTCTGATGTGTAAAACGCAGAGCTTTCACAATCTCATCCAGCTTGATAAATGGCACGGGCACAAATTTATTCGAGTATTCAAATTCACTTGAAAGTAAACAGATTCTGCCCTTTTACATTCCGAGTAGACGCACAACGCAAACACTTTATTAATCTTCTTTAAATGGAATTTGATACAATAAGACTAAGGACAATGGATCTGTGTTAGCGTTGTTGGTTTTAGTAAGATGCAATTGACGAACGACTATCTATTGTGTTTGGGTCCTTGACAAAGTAAATAAAAGTAGAGGAGTGAACAAGTGCTTTCATACCGTTTGGAACTATATCATTCCTCAAGACAGAGAAATGACAACAATCTAACTACTTACTATGTAAACAATATAATTTGGCAAATTTTTCTACAAAGGCTAGTAGCTCAGTGGAACACCTATTATCGGAGTATTACAGCTTTTCAAACCAATCATAATATTTTATTTTCTGAATCCGAATATTTTACATCTATTAATACTGTGTTGTACTAGTTATATAATCATCATATTTGACTGGTAAATACAAATCGCCGAACTTTGTGTACAAAACATAGAGATAGATTGGGGTATCACTTCATTTATCTTTATCTATAGTAGGCTCATAAGGTCATTTCATTCAATCACATGCATCTTATTTCATAATTGGATGGAGTTCTCATGCATGAGTTAGTTACAAGGCCTCAAATATTTTAATCAGATTATTTCATACCCACTGTGGGTAAAACGTGACTTCTATGTTGTTCGAAGAAAGTTAGGGAGATAAATACTAAGCCTACTTTAGCAATATAACTGACACAATAGATTTGAGACTTGAGAACCAAAGTTTAGAACCAAGGTTTCATTTCTTGAACTAAAACCCAAAAATATGACAAAAGTCCATATGGGCTGGCAAAAGATTGTATAAAAAATTGACCAAAAAAACAAATACAACACAATCACCATTTTAACAGTAACAATACCAATCATCTTAATTGGTTTGTTGGATTTCATTCTACAATATTGATGAAATAAATCCACAGAAAGTCTTCTCTTCTTATGGACTTATTTTTGCATGGCACATTAGGTAGCATGACAACTCTATAATATTTATGGTAACCAAGCAACAATATACCACACCTAAAAGGTCTATTCAGGTTTCAAAATGAAAAATAAAAAATGTAAGTAACTAAGTACAGTTCTGGAGAAGGCGTGTATCAATTTATACGCTTGGTTGACAATGCATAAACAGGATGAAGTCAAAATCTAAGTATAATAGAGGGTGGCTGTGGTGGTATTATATGATTATAGGGAACAATCCCAGTGGCCTCTGATTTGAAATTGCCTATAATTTCATTGTTATAAATATACCAAGCATGAAAGATCTTGATTTTGTGTCAATAATTAAAAGGACACCACCCAGTTAAGAAATGACAATGCACAGATAAAAGAAGTATTGTTTTTATTAGTTAACTTAAAAAATATATTTTTCATATAGAATCCTGGTACAAAATAGGCTGTGAATAAAATGGTGCTGCCCTGCCAATAATGTTGGTTGAGGAAAGACAAGGCATGAATACCTATAATTAATAATCCAGATTCCCGATATATTATATATATGAATAGCAGTGGGCCAAGACACGCCCTTGGGGTAGTCAAATTACGAATACGCAATATCAGGATATGCCCTATCACGGGCCAAGTAGAAACTAAAGTCAGTAGCATAAATAATGACACGATGTGATTGGTATTTTTTAGCGTTATAAACAGCTATTGTGAATTCTGCGGGGATGATATTTAACAAAAACCTACAAAGTTCATGCGTAATTAACGACGTATAAGGCCGTCGAGGCTAATTTTATGGTATTTTGTGAGAGGCCATAAAAAGATAATAAAACGGTATCGATATAGTCTCAAGACGATATTCAACACGCGTTTTGGAAAGTCACCATCTGGCAAAGTTATTTTTATATGACGCAGAAACGTATCGAAAGCAATAATGCTTTCTTATTACGAATGAACCGAATTTAATATCCAATGAATTTTTAAGGATTTCTGAGACCAGGAAAATATCCAGAATGTATTTCAACAATAAAGATGCAACATACAGCTAAAAAAAGAATATGTATCTATTGTCGTTGTGGGGTCATTTAAAGATTACGACAATGCTAAAAAATGATTGTCAAAAAGGCGAATTCAAATTGTCCATCCCAACAGTCGAAAAACATGAAAAAACATATGTTTTACCTCGCTTCAACGCGTGTCCTTTCAATAATATGGACATTTTTGGCCATCTGTGGGCCACAGTTATTCCACGACCTACTGAAAACCTTTCAGACCAACGTTTACTTTTGTCCTGTAACAAGACACCCTGTGTTGGCTTCAATACAATGCGGTGTAAATTCCGGCGGATCGCGATAAGAATTTTTCTTCAAGGCAAACTCGAATCAATTTTAGCCTTTAAATCGTAAGGTGAATGCTTATTTTAGTTTGAGTAGGTATTTTTAGTGACAACAATGAGCCATTGACTAAACACGTCAGGTCGAGTCTACGCCACAAACTGTGGTTTTTGAAATTGACTGAATGTCGTTCGTCTGAAATCCCCGAGAAACTTGCGCGGTCGAGGGAGGCTTCCGAGGTGCGCAGTTCTTATACAAATTTAATTTACCTGTGAATTGTTTACATCGATTCTTGTTTTACGCATAAATGTATATTTATAACATACTTCCCAAAGGGTAAATCCGAAAGACGTTTTTATTAGCATTTGTGGCTAGATTAGTCGACATCAAAATATCCCGTCTAGTAGAAACACCAAAGTGAAAGTTCGACAGGCGTTTTCATTAGCATTTGTGGCTACATTAGTCCAGATCAAAATCATCAACTTTGTTTATTCACAAAATTTCCAGACTTATAATGCCATTCACGCTCTAATTACATAACCATTCGCTAATCTTGGACATGACGTGAAAATACGTAATTGGAATGCAATAATATACTATGCCTGATAAAGATTATTCATACGCGAAGATAATAGTCGAATCCCAACTGGTAAAATGTGATTCAAATTTTGACTTCTGCCATACCTTATTCAAATATGATTCGTTCTATTTGGCGTGGGACATGAAGTACTGAAGTCAATAAAGCAGTGGTAAATATTTATTTCAAACCACAACAATCAAAGAATAATATCTTCGAACAAACACGGGTAAGGTTATATCATAACAAATATATGAAATCCAGACATGAGCCATGTTATTGATGGGAAATTTGGACTTGAGCTTTCCAAAAACACGGAAACCGATATTGAAAAAAATAATTGAAACGATGATAAAAATGGTATGACTAATACCAAAGTCAAGTGCATGACTTCAATCAAAAGTCAAAATCAAAAGTTTCAATCAAAGTCTTCAAGTCTGTTATATCCTCAGAAAGGGACCGAAGAATTGAAACCAAAACTTTGCGTAGGAAATCCTTCGTTGAGATATTGGTTAACCACGCAAAGGTCATATTTAGAAATTTTGTAGAACTAGTTATTCCATAATTCACTGACTTTATGATAGAACTCATAACGTTCCGTGACCGTGAAAATGCAGTAATAATCCAACAAAAATGCATTTGAATTGCGGAACTCTGATGAAAATCAAGTAAACCGCAAGATAATGTCAACTTGATTGTATCAGTAATATATTTTAGTCCATTTAATATTTGTATTTGAATTATTGGTATACGGAAATGAAAAATGAATGGTTGAATATCTCCCAGCTAATTAGTCGAGGTCACTGATCAAGTATTAAAACTGGAAGAAAGGTTGTGGGACCGGAAATAGGATCAAGATGGGCATACACTAATCGAAAACTGCTGAATGGTTTCTTGACTTACGATTTGCATAGCTCGACGAGATCTTCGTCGGTGGTGTTTGGAGTCAGTCCTCGAATGTATAAGTTTGTTTTGCTAAGATCGCCCGATCCGGAGTGACCGTTCATCGTCTGGGTTGGCGCAGGGTTGTTGATCAAGATACCCTAAAATGCAAAAAATTGGAGTCATACATATTGCCATACCTACATGTCGCTTGGAATATCAACGAGCCTACAAAAATGGACATAATTGTTAAAGCTATTTATGTTTAGGCCTAACTGCTTTCGCAAGCAAACTCTTGGAAGGTATGTTAACCAGAATAAAGTAGTACATTGCTTGCCAAGTGGCATATCTAATCCGTGTGTCCCGAATCAAGCAGTAGGAAAACTTTGTCTCGACGGTAACCACAAAGAAGTGTAATTTACCTGTGGCATCGACTGAAGTATTGGACCTTGGAGGGTCATGTTCTGTGGACTTCCTGAGCCACTGGACGGGCTACCTGAAAAAATGAAACAAACAACAATTTAGTAAATGTGCGATGCTATAAAAGTCAGAGACAACTGCTCCAACCATATTCAAATAAGTTCGGCGAAAAGTACGACTAAAGACATAAAATCGATAATTTTGATTAGCGGAGACATGAAATCTCAATTTTGCGGAACAGCTTTGACTTTAATGGTTTCATATGCGCTGCCAATAATATTATTTTTTATATAATATAATCTTTTCCGGACGGTTACGCCAAATAGTGCGGGCGAACGGGGGACTAGCGTCTCACTAATTGATTTAACTCTAAATCGTAAAGTCCGACCATGTTGGCGCGGTTAAGAAGGCGATCAAGGCCGCCCTCGTCTTAAAATATTAATGTGGAATACCGTGACGGGCATTCCTGCACAGTGCACACATTAGTGACATTAAAATGACGTTGAATATGGTGATTTAAACATGCATAAACCGTAGATAAGCTAGACTAAGTAGTTCGTTTTTCCAAAGAAAATTCTTGTACAGAGCGTGATAGTAAAACAAGAACGCGTGCCCTCCATATGTCGTATTTTTGTATCGAACATTTGACAGTAAAATACTTTCATTTGGCAGTCAATAAAGCCAATAATCTCGCAACAACTTTATAAAAATAACTTCATAAAAAATACAAGCAAGACTTTTCCGTCATTTTGACAGTGACATAAACAAAAATGTGTCAATCGAATATACAGTCAAACAGTGAACAGCAGAGAGCGAACAAGAATAATGAACAGAAAATTGCTTATAATGGCGTCTGGATTTATTCCAAAATTCGCTATGCCCCAAAATACACAAAAACGTATCAGTGAGCACCATTACAATTTGCCTAAAATCTATAAAGCAAATGTTGATCTGTTGAAGTTACATTGTTATGAAAATCTCAATGTTATTATTACCTGTGCTGTTGGAATGTTGCGAAGATGATGTGTTACTAACGGTAGAAGGAGATGGGGGAGGCATGTTACGACCGTGATGAGGGGCAGTAGCGTGAGCGTAAGGCTGAAAAAGAAAAGAAAATGATTACTATAAATGACTACGTGACCACATTTTATTGACCAGGGCAAAAGATGACCTCATCAAAGTGAAATTTAAATATGCAAATTTACTCTTGACTAAGATTTCAAAGTATTACGGAAATGATGGCAGCCAGGATGTTATGATGTAAGAGCCTTTCCGGTGTCACATTGCAAGTTTAACTTATATATAAAAAAAAATATAAAAATGATGAAATGTATGTACCAACTATGGAACATACTTTACTGAATGTAACAGCGTATAAACACTTCTAAATTCTACCCAACGGTAAAAATCGTTCACGCATATGTTTTCAACTAAGTCACCCAATGCATAAAACTATATGATAAAGAGAACTATAGTGTTGAAAAATATAAGCTTACTAAGTACTGTTATGCAAAATGAAGTGAAGCAGGAATAGTTTTAATCCCGCATTACAGCGTTAATTATTATTATCTAGATATTATACGGATAGAACGATATATAATCACCGGATACCGTCATTCAGCCGGTGTGAGATCCACATATACAATACAAGGAAGAGATATGACGAATTTAGTACCTCTATGACTATATTACGAAACATATTATTAGAGCCGAGTTTACCCGGGGAACAAAATATAGATTTAAAAGTATTTAAAGATAGGATTTTTTTCAATACTTGCATCGACTAATGAGGAAAGTAGACATTTGGCTTAAACTTCGTCACCTTAAGTGTCTAGATAAAATAATCACGATCAGTGCCAAATCTGTGTTAATTAGGAAGCATTTCTCATTTTCGTTTTCCCACACATCTACGCTTACGGCAATCTGGATAGTGTGAACATACGGCGAGAAAAGTTTCACACCGAGTTGTCTGACGCGAAACAGACAATTGTAACAAATGGGGGCGACTAATTACACTTCGCAACATGGAGACGTGCTGTTTTGTAGTAGCCACATTTGGTCATACAAGATGATATCAGAATTAAGTCTCTTTCGATAAACAAAAAACTGGAAGTTTTAACATCTGTGGAACTTTTTTAAACCCAGAGTTTGTAAAAAAAAAATTCAACTTCTGCCGCAACTATATAATTTTCTTACAAAATGACAATTTTTGTCAATATTTTTCTTCAATCCACCAATAAGTAATTTCTCGCATCCAACTAACTGCCTCACGACAGTGGCTTTCAATGTTGTGTGAAAATAGTTTCAATTTTTTTATCAGATGAACATGTATTGATGGAAAGAACCGAAATTCTAACCAGGAAAATAATTTTTAAAATAGTTTATTGAAGAAAAAAAAAAAAAAAAACAGCCGGGTGGCATTCACAATAAAACGATATCAGTAGTAAAACAGTGAATTGCATATATATTATATTCGACCTGTAAATTTAATGAAAAATAATATTCTTAGATGGGATATAAAACATTATTATATGCCATTTAAATGTGCGTTTCTCTTCTGTAAACTAATATTACATTCTAACATTCCGATTACTGTTTGCTAAAACAAAAAAACACCAATAAATTTTCGTTTGCACAGAGAACGCTATTTACAAGCAAGAACTAGCTTAGAGTGGTGTATTTCAGAAGCGGTCCAAGTAAGATTATACCTAATTATCATCCTCTAGTCAAAATTTAATTTACTGTAATAATGCATATCAAACTATCATTACATTATAGCCACAATAGGTCAAAGATCAAACCAGAAGCATCAAATATGTAATCTGTGGATGCAAACATAATCTTTTAAACAAAGAAAAGGGTCAGATAACGCGAAATGACCGCACGTACGGCAGTTTGATCGAAATGCGCAGTCCAAAATTACGAATATTACATCTAAAGACTTGTGTTCACTAATTCTTTCTCTAAATTTTTCCAAATATCGAAATTTAATGTGCATTTTTTTTACTACACATATTTAATAAATTTCTATAGTTGAGTCAATAACTATAGTCAAAAATCATTCTATTAAATAGCGCCTCTTTAAGATGTAATGCAGATATGAATTAATTAGTTGTGTGTCATTTATATATCTCGATTATCGACCCTACGGCACGTAAAGAATTCTTCCTTCTGTCTGGCTCGGCATCTAAATATATATTTCGCGTCAAAAAGACGTCATTCGATGCCCGATGGTTTCAAGTAAACGCGGGACATACGTGGTTCCCCTATGAAAAACGGCAATCTTCAACCACTTTGACTCACCCAGTACGAAATTGGCTATTCTTGGCTAATAAGAGAATTCATAAACTTACCCAAACTGGGAGAGGATTGGATGCCCAGACGTACATGCTTTGAAAAACTTCGTATGTAATATTTGAGCGTTCCGGAGTGGAAAATATTAGTAGCACCAGTCAATGATATATCTTCAATGAGATGGAAGCTAGAGCAGTTTTTTTTCGTCTTTTTTCTTGGGTAAATTGATCTGCCTTGATTACGTTATGGCAGATTATGTCTTTCGAGTACAAGATACAATTTTCACGCTGATTGGTAAAAGTATGAGTAGATATGGGAACGATACGCGACACACTATGAATATGTATATATGATACACTTCCTTGGAAATTCCAACGAGGGCGTTTAATGATAGAATATAATAATAGGCAGGCGAAGAGTTGCGTGTTTCTATAACTCCAAGTTAATTTTGGTTATAAGCGGTTAAATACTGATTAGGCTATACAGAATATATATAATATATGTATATATATGTAGAATATATAAGCTGCAAAATATGTGAAAATTTTGAAATTATTGTTCAGCAAAGAGTAGTAAATAAAGACAAGATTAGGAGTCTGGGAAAAATTACATATAAACTGAAACCAAAAATAGGCAATACGATAAACGTCACTGACAGCTGCATATACCGACTCTATCCTATACTTTTCTTTTTCATATAAAGCTAATATAGATCAAACATAATGAAACATATGTACTCGATGATCCAACCTGTGTGCTACAATATCTGCCTATTGTCTGCCTATAAACTTAGATACAATATTTGATACATTGCCTTGCGTAAAACAAAAGGAAAAACGTAGCAACAACGCCTTTGTAAACTAAAACACAATAGGAATACAATTGAGGCGGTCGTCGAAATAACGAAATATCATCATGTATGTGCTTCACCACAGCTTACTAGATTTAATGTTTGCGCTTTCTCGTACCACACGGAGAAATAAACTTAACAATAACCAGTTGCTACATACGGCTTTTGTTATGAGCGGGCGAGCGCCGCGTGACTTCGCGGCTTACGCTGGACAAACATTGCATTTGTGAAATAATAAATACGCGGGCCGGTTGGGCATTTAAACAGCAACCGACGCAACCCTAAGCGCTAAACAAGCTAAGCCGGTGCTTCTTCACGCGATGCTTGATGCTATAGAAAGACAGTTTACACGAATCAATCTGAAATCAAGGAAGTGACATTCTTCCGGAGAAACACGCCACGCAAACGAAGAAGGCTTTCATCAAATCAATCATAATTCACATCTTGCCTATACAGTCAAACATATATCTAAAATATTATGAAATATTTACCTAAGTCGACTCTTGCTTTAGGCCTGTATTAGTCATTTCTAGGTAAAGCATCAATGGAGTATGGAGACACAAGGTTGCATAGCGAAAGTTTACACACGGCAAACCACCAACAAAATTTAAATTCGCCTACGCTTCAAATGTTTACTTATCTTATTAGAGCTCGTACATTCGGCTGGTCCAAGCTGTGTATACACTTAACACTTTCTAAATCAAAGTACAGACATTGGTTCCGTTTTTAAAATATCACGAGATATAAATTTTTACTTGCTAAACGTCCCGAGGCATAACGTATCATCAGCGTATGACAAATTCATCCATCAGTAGCCAACAGTACAATAGTTCGTCTGGGAAGGCTATCGTTCACGAAAACTTCTGAGTCACACGCAGCAACCCACCAATTCCATCAGACTTCAAGAGCGAAATAACAACTCTGCGATAGAACGAGACACAACATGTCAAGTTTGTGTCATCTGGGAAGCGAAAAAGGAACGGCATCGACGATACTTTATGATCGATGACGCCGAAGAAATCCAATCACAAATTGACAAAAGTAGAGAATGCTTATTTCATCTTATGGCTAATGAAATAAATTAATAATATAATGTATCAGTCGGACTCGCGAAACCATTTGTTACTCTCGCTGATTTCTTTCGCTTTTGAAACGTCTAATTAAAAATAAAAGATATAAAATTTTGACGTGAGATATTTTAATCCCCAACGCCGTTCGGCTAACAAATAGCGCGGATTAGGAATAAAGCTACGCAATTTGTTCTAACCTTTTAGCACACTCTAAGAAACTAAGGCAGAAAAGACTAAAAGACGAGGCAAATTTCGCCATTTGCCCAGATGACGGCCACACCCAATTTGAAAGCTCGTTTTACGTACCGCACACTCGAGATACCAAAAGCGAAAATCTCCTTACTAAAACCAACATAGATATCTTTAGTAAACAATGGAAAGCACAGTCAGAAAAACTCATACTTCATGTACGGTCCATCCCTAAAAACGATCTAGTTACAAAAAGTACACACAGTCAATATGTCCCAAAGTATTTAACTTTATATAGGAAACGCCTAAATCTAAACCTAAAAACACGAAATAGTAAATCGTATCTCGGCTACGTGGGATCAACTAACTTGAATAAAATACAACTACGCTTGTTCTGAGCAAATTTGTGGGCGGCTGAGAAGGCAGCCAAGTTGAACGCACGTTACACGGATGATCGGTCGGGGATCGACACGCGATGATATTACGCAGCTCATGATCGGAGACCATAACCAGAGTTCCCATTTACCAAAAGTTGGCCCAAAACTATTCCAATTCGACGCACAAAATTACGAAAATATCCCAAACCGTGCAGTTATTTTATAGTATCTTTCCTACTTCACTAAACCGTTTGAATACTACGTCCCGGCACTTATATTCAAAAGTACATAAAACCACTGTGGCAACACTACCAAAAATGACTGAATCCTATTCGTCATAAGGTGGTCAGAGCTATCAGGAAACGACTACAACCAAAAACAACGCACATAATAAAAAACTACAAAAGCCGAGAAAATCACTTCTTAAGGTGTAGCTTATAAATTTTGATAAAAGAAAGAGAAAAAAAGAAAAAGGCAGGCCAAGTAAGCAATGCTTCCTGTGACTTACTCGTGCGTATGACTAAAGGTTAGAACCGTTTCAAACTTTTTTAAATTTAAATAACAACACTCGTGAGCGGCAGTGCGATACCTAGCCCGAGGCGACCACTATCAATTTGAATCACAGTTCGTTTTCCCAAAACTGCAGAAAAGGGCAAGAGATCACTTGAAATCGCATTGCTGACAACATGTAATTAAATATTTACGTGGAGTAAATATCACAGAGTCAAGCCTGGCCCAGGCAAAAAACACGAAAATTATACTAATGTACAAGTGTGGCGATTAATTCAACAAGTTATATATTTAACACACCCAGAATGCACTTAACACACCCAGAATGCAAGTCCCCAAAAATGAAAATAAATTAACATAAAACTACACAGTAAATAATAACGCACGGTAATGGGTACGCTTACGACAAATAAGTAAGTAATGACTAGGTAATGCGGTATAAACGGAGTGGACGTTTTCAGGATATGGTTAAATTCGGAAAGAAAAACTCAAACTACCACAAAAGTCCAAAGAAAGTAACACATTTATTTCAACTACATACAAACCTGCCGGCAGGAAAAGCTGGAAATATTGTAATCTGAGATATAGTAACCGGTTGAAAAAATAAAGTGGGAAAGGGAAATCTTAAAGTTAAAGAACATCCAGCTTAGGAAATCTATTTTATAAATATAAATAATCTTTTCCGTATTATGAGGCAAACAAATCAGGGATAATCGGGGTGCTTGGTATAAATTGACGCATAGATACGTATTGGAATTGAGAGAAACGAAATAGCGGAGGAGAAATTGCTATTAAACTTAGCATATCAAGACAATGACACATACGTTAACGCAAATGGAGATTAGCGTATGCCATTAGAAATGAAACTTGTGTAAAATATACGACATTGTACAAGCATGCAAAGCCGCAATTTGGGTACAAATGGAATATAAAACAACGTCTAATATATCTTTCCATATAGTTCCGCGTTATATTTGACCATAATCGTCAATACCTATATGTTACACAAGTAATACGAAATTATTATCCTCAACAAAATTTGGTGAATTTGGGTTGCGCATATACAGCTAATTAGCATATGACCTTTCGTGAATAAAGGCAGTATACTCGTCAAAATGAAACCTGAAAGAATACAAAATTACATTTGAACTAAATGTATATATAAATAAATTCAATATCAACAAAACCAAATGTAAAGATTTCACACTGCCATTCGTAGGCTCATTCTGACGCCAGGACTGAAATTTTGAAGTAGTGAAGTAGTGTTGTTGCATTATTTAATTACGTAACCTACAAAATACTATAACCGCTACAATTTGAGTAGAGTACATATCATAAACGTTGACTAAATAAAAATGCCGATACAACAATGCTTTGCATACTGAGTCGAATTTAAATCCCTTACTATGGCATGTCGCGGTAGAGCAGCAAACATTCCCTATTTGGAGAAGCGTATGATTTTTTATTTGATGACTACGCATGGTTCATGCGAAAGGCATGTGATTATGACAACATTGCAGGATTTTTAGTTATGTATGTTTTTATTAAAAAAACTAGATTTGCAGCGGTGCAAGGCACTGCCTGTCGGATCTGATTGCCGAACGAGCTAGCGATGAATCAACAGTAAAACAGGTACAGAGTGTAACTCGATTGATATCTCGCACTTAATTGCGTTTCTCAAGCACCACGCAGGAACGGTTTTAGTCTGGAACACAGCCACGCCAAGATGATCAATGCATATAGAAAAGCAACACTCCAACACATGCTTCTAACATGGCCAGGCCCAACTCGATGCAAAAGTATTGATACCTCGTTCAGGCTCTTACGGGTGGCATTTATTTTGCATAACATTAGTCTCAATGCGACCTGTGAGTCACTTCCGGGTCTTATTTCCGGTGTGTTGTAAGGCAGTGGGTTGTGAAACAACACATCTTTGAGTATACAGTAGAATTTAAATTAAAATATATATGCAAAAAGTTTTCGATTGATCAATGTGATATCTTATCATTGCCTTGTCAAATCTTACATTGGTTTTCAAAAATTCTCGACATATTCACGACACATTCATAAATACACAGATGAACTTTTGGCGAACAAGACATATTATTGCTTATAATGGAACCATCTAGATCGCAAAAGTAAGAAAAGTAACCTCCCAATTTTACGACAATGCCGTAGAACGTATATGAAAAACGGGTCGAAAATGCGCTAGCGATTAGTATCACCAAGGTCTTGTTAACGCCAGTTGATCTTGATATCGTAGAGAGTAAAACGCTGTAATAACTGTTATTATATTTTGACACGCATTGGAACGGGTCACAGGTCACGAAAACAAGTTTCATCGGACAAGGATTCGCTGAGCTAGAAATAGGATGTGTTGTTCTTAGTTATGTTATTGTTACACTCGACCAACCGCAATTTGTAATGAAACTATAAACGAAGGAGCTTTAAAGTTTGGCAAACCAAATCACAACACACGCTGACCAAACAATGATTTGATATTTTAAGATAACACAAGTAATGAAACACAACAAAAAGTGCTGAAGTTTTTTATTATTTGGTTAACGGTTGGTGCCCACGCATTCGAAATACATTTGTACTGTTATCTAGTCCACTTTCATTTCACAGTGCTTTAAAAATATGAATAAATCTTGAAAAGCACTAAAAGAACTTTACAATAGATTTTCAGACAAGTTGAAAAAGGGAAAATTACTTTTAATCAATCATGGACATTCACACAATGACACTTACACATAAAAATATAAGACGCAAGAAGTCACATTGACTGGCGCGACGACATATTAGCGTTTTCTCACGATTGTGGACTTGGTAGATATAAAAAATAAAAACCTCTCCAATTTCATTAGATATCTGCAGAAACCGAGATGGTTGACGCCCCCACTCCAAGTCGGGTATTAGATAATTAATCAAAGACAAAGCGATTGTATGAAAATCACTATGAAAATGCTTTATTACACTTCGGCCAGCCTATAGTTATAAAGCCCTAAAATCGCGGCAAGACATTGTTTTTAGTTTTTTTTTATGCGATGAGAGATTATGATCACACCTAGCTGGCATCCACATATGTTAAAACACATCGACCTTTTACGGTAAATTTAATCAAAGCAAAGGCATAAAATCCCTAGATAATTATATTAAAGAAAAAATAAGGACCACTGTGCTAAAAAACAAGCTTTCAACAAATAATCAATGACTGGGATTTTGAATATCGAAGCTCTTTATGAAACCAGTCAAAAATTTCATCAAATGTTATTAAAACGTAATCGGAACCCGTGAAAATTTTATCAGATTATATCAACGTGTCGAGTGTAGAATGTTATAAAAAATATACAATAAATCCCTTTTCTCATTAATTTCAAAAACTGTCGGTGAATAGTATGAAGTACTTTCGACAATATTTATTGACGGAGGCTATGTAATGCATTAATAAAATGTACAACTTTTATCTAAATATATGCAAGTTTTATTTCTCAAGAAGGAGATTGTCTGAATAGTATAGATTTTCAATATTGTAGTGCTGCTTTAATAAGGCCTCTAATGGCTTCAGTCAAAATCTTACTCTCGTCTGAGCTAAAATCTCTAAGTGCTGTTCTTTCTTTCCCCAGCGGTTCATTTGTGACAATGCTTTCGCTACAATTCGCAACGAAACAACTGTCGGCGGTTCTGCTAGTCTACAACAATCTCCGAAAGCCAGACAGCTGTGTGGCGTAGTAAGAGCTGAACGAGGGCCGCATGCCGGCACGTACATACGTCACTTCGAAGAGAGTATTCTTACCATGTCTGCTATCTTTGCCAGAAATTTAATAATCATAGCTACGCAAGAATCGTTGAAGAAATGTGCCCCAAACAGCAGAACTCCATATTTATCTACACTTCAGTATGGCCTGGTAACTATCTGCGGTCCTGAAAGATCCAATATGTGAAGAATATCCTCAGTAAATCTGATTTTAACTGGATTTGACATTCTCGTATCTCAGACAATTTACGTCAGGAAGACAAAAACAATAATTAATGCAACCGCGTCATTGCTCCGAAAGGCATATGCGAAAATCGTCATGGCGAATGCTGCCGCCTTTTTCTGATAATTTTCGCAGTTATTCAGTTTCATCGTGAAATGCTGACCATCTATTCTAACAGAAACATTCATTTATACCTCATGAACGACCTCGCAATTGGGCAAAACAATTGATCTGAAACAGCTTACTACGCAAAATTCCTCTAGTCTACTCAATCAAGAAAGCGGTACTGCATCGATGTGAAATGCCAGATTATGGTCGAAAATAACGTGTACTACATTACAGCGCCAACACCGGGCCCTGGGGCAATATTCTCCAATATAGTTCAGTCTATCCAAGTCATTGAACACGAGAAAGCGGCTATTAAAATTAACAATACTATCGAGTACGAAACTACAAACGTGAGAGACGATTTAATGGCTTTTAAATTTAAAACGAATCGGTGCAACGATCTAAATTTAAATGCATTGTTAATAAAACGTTCTCTCAACCTGTACTGCCAGTGCCAACCCGGTAAAGTCGGAAAAGCACTACACAATAATCGAAAGAACAATTAGAGCATTGCAACATAGATTTAAAATATTTTAATAACGGCTTGGTTATCTGTGACTGTACATGCAATGTACGGGGAGCGTAGGAAACGATATACGCCAGTGAATCTTCTCTGGTTAGATTGTACATTGAGCGTACTTGGGGTTGGGATGATGGGGTATGCGACTACTCAATGACAACCTAATATCATACATATCTGATACTAAAAACCGAGGTAACGGCAAACGTACCAACATTTATAGTGTGACTATACGCGACGCGTTCTGAGAACAAAGACTCCAAATTGCCTAAATTGACGCGCAATTTCGCCCGGTGGTAAAATAAAATGAAAAGCGAAAATAAAAATTATATTTTCCTGAAAGAAAAATCCATCAAGTAATCAATAGAAGAAGCCGGGCGCCTCGTCTTATTCGTGTAGCAAGGGAGGATTTTCAGGTTTTGCTCCTAAAAGGTTGCTCGAGACATGACGTAATCATCTCGTTGTTGATACAATTTGACAAATCGGGTAAAATTTAGAACTATTCCGTAGTCACTAAACCAGAATGTGACAATGGGTTTGTGAACATAATTTATTTTTATCTCAAAGCTTGGAAATAAAAGTTTGAATACAACCGTTATTGTTACGAGGCAAACTAGTAAAACACGACACAATGTTTAATTTTCATATTTTATATGGGAGTACAATGAATTTTGTTTTCGATCGGTCACGAACAAAGAAGAAACGAATTCGAGTAACATGGTGAAACTGATTTCAGAAACCACTGTACTAAAATAAACGGCAAACTTATATTTAAACACAAAGTCGTTTTGGCCGTAAAATGAAGTCACATGGTGTTTGAAAATGGTTAAAAATTCGGCGATAATGTTGCAATATTGCAAGATCCAAAGTGGGAAAAAATCACTCAGTAAGTTTTCAAACTGTAACGTCATTTTTTCTAATTCATTGCACTATTATAGAATAGGCGCGTAGCTCGTCCGTGCCAAGTGCAATAATCGTCGTCGCTCTAATTTTGAATAGAAAAATAGCATTTCAAAATCGTTATGGCCTAAAAATATCCTGTTGGGTCAATTCAAATCGAGTAGCAGCTGTATAGGATTGAATATGGACCGGCAGCGGAAATCAGTAGTCGAGTGCGAAGCCCAAGGGTTTCCTGGATAGCAAGCGTTCAACGCATTTCGAGGCTGGCGGAGCAAAGTTGTACATGCTACAAGATATTACAACTAATATAAAGAAGTTCGGAGGCAGGCCCAAACATGAACCGTGTATATCCGACTAAGGCACAAAGTAAACTATCTGAAATCGACAGTTAAGATTACTTTGAGAGTTTTTTCAACGAAGTTTGATCGAACGCACATGTTGTAGTAATATAACAAACCCATGGTAGCAACCAATTTTCTTTTAATGAATATAAACAATCTCGATGTTCGATATTAAGTTGTACTAGTCAGGATTAGAAATAATGAAGACAATTAACAAAAAGAACACTGCACTATCATATATAAAAACTACCCGAAATCAACTAGATCGAAGCCTGAAATAAATTCCTCAACTTCATTCCACTACTCTTGCGAAATATAGGCTTTCCATTTCACACATATAGTATCTGCGCTTAAAATCAAACCAGCTGTCTAAATGACAGTCCAATATCCCTCCACGAAGCAGTCTCTTGAATGGCGATGGGCACAATGGCAGAAATTTTCTAACTTGTGACGCTAAAAAGCACCAACGAACATGATGCGCTAAAATCACGTTTTAGGCAAATCTCACTAAACTATAATAGACATTTGACAACTCCGCGTCATATCCATCCGGCAGGCACGTTTTCCTAGCAACTTTCACTAAAATTGACTTAGTTAACGCACGATTTTATATAGATATGCGTCGACATCATCCTTTTCCGTCGCAAAAAGTTAACAAGTTGAATATTACTTCCATTTTTTCCAAGTACATGAGAAAGAAAAACGAACCTCTCTCTAAAAAGTACAAGCAGAAAAAAAGTCAAAACGCTTGGAAGGGAACAACGAAAACACACTGATCAAATCCTATTAGAAAGATCCTTGTGGCAAATTGGCATTTGATTAGGCGTAAGTGAAAATATTTTCAAAAATTTGCATTGCTCCTGCACAACGCGTCGTGTGCGTCTTGCGATCATTGGTAATTGAATTTGGGGCGGTGACGGCAATATCTTGACTATTCTATTTAAGATCGCCACGAAAAAAAATGGAAAAGTTTATTTCGTATACAACCCGAAACCAATCTCTAATATAAACTAAATAATGCTTTCTTTGCGTAAATGGCGGTAGAGGTGTAAGCTGAGTTTGTAGTGAAGGAACTATTTTAACGTCATTATGGGTTTCACATATCTACATATACCGTAAATTTCAGTGTTTTGGGATAACGATGCAATTTGATGCTATTTAAACATAATTTCCAAATACATAAAATGGAAATTGATTTACGTATAGGTCAATAAAAGAGAACGCCTCAACACATGAAGAAAGCAATAAATACACTCTGTACTATACTATAAATTCGTAAGAGCGCCATTGACTAAATAAAAAATATCCAAATTTAGGTGAAAGTACTTCTTTAAATCTCAAGTATGACATCTTAAAGACCGCAATCGCTTTCCTGTCTGTTTTCTCAGAAATATTGATGGATGGTTGTTGTAAGGTGGCTAGTAAATATCACGGTATTCCATAAATAAACACCTCTTTTTCTATTTGTGGTTTCAAAATCCACCTTCGTGCATTTTAGTCTCCATTAAAAACATCTTACTTTTAGTAAATTAATATAAAGATAAAGCAATAAATATAAATTCTGACACCAATTGTTGATTACGTAATGCGCGTGAGTTAGTGTATTTGGATCACCAAACATAAGCACATGACTTGTGTTACTATATAAACCGAAAAGCAAGACAATTACGTCAGTCTCGTGTCCTTGGATATCGATTACATTTTTGCAATTTCGGTATTAGATTTGACACTGCTACAAAAATGGTCAATTTGAAAGAAAAGTTGCAACCATTTAAAAAAATTCAGCATTAATAACGCGAAGATTTTATATATTTATCACATTTTTTTGGATGTATGTAACATAAAGTAACATCAATTCGATTTTTTTTTCTGTTCGATAAATATGTTGCCTTTGATAACAGAAGTTATCGCTCTCGCTTGGCAACTTCACACTAATCGATAAAAATATTAATTGGAATATCGAACGCAAGATGAAGGCTATTTGGCACAATCGATATCTATAACTAATTTTCGCACTTACATTGACGGAATCTTCAAGCGCTTCGTATTCAAATAGGAAAGGTAGGATTTTCCCTTATAGAACCCTAATAATACCTGTCTAATAAAAAATCACAGAAGCCAGCAAAATATTTACGCGGGGTTAGGTACAATCGACAGAACGGTCAAAACATTTTGTAGAAAATAGGTTCATTTCCCGGACAAAGCAAACGAATCCTTTTCCCCAGGACCAATGGGCCAAGTATTTGCATACGACAAAGCTCAGGGCATCGAACTCGTGACTCGATACCGCAGAAGAAAGCAGGAATCGATATTGGATGGATTATTGAGGTTTTGGGTCGGCACTAATTTCCAACGTGAAGAGCAATATCCATTTGTCAAATGTTTAATTATGGAACTAGTTATTCACTATCTATCAGCACATCAAGTACGATCGTATGGTAAAGGAATAAATGTACAACAAAGACATACGTGATAAAAAAATCCAACGAAAAACTTCGAATTTCAACCCCGGAATAAGTCCAAGCCAGGGTTAACTCGAGAGTGAAACTTCCGCAATGTATTAAAATACCATATATTACGTCATTAATTCTAATACTAATAAATTTTCTGTTTACCGACCACTAAAAAATGGGAATAATTGTATGAAATCGGGAGCATATGATATCGAATACTTATATAGGTCAGGTATTATGTCCATTTAAAAGGCTTTTATTGGAATCACAAAGGCCATGGAATATTTCACTGGATCTCCTATTTTAGTCTCAATGAAACGAAAGGAAATTTACAAAAATAAAAGCGATGTACCGTATTTGAATATATTTTTGGTTATATTCTGATACGAACATCGATTGAAATTCAAAGCTGTGAACTTTCAAAGGCAAACATTTTTCAGCCACGTTTGTGAGGCTAATACCTCTTGGAGTAGTATATTTATAAACCAAGCTATTTTTCTTATGAGGAAAACAATGACGTAAAGCTATATATTTCATTCGAGCGACCTGATGTAGGAATTTCCCCGCTTGTGCAGTCTAAATAATTAATTATAGATCGAGATTCTCGAGATCTACGTCAGATAGAAGACACGGCCACGTCGCTCGCGAGCCATGGGAAAAAATGACGCTTGAAGGCAGAAAAATACAAGGATAGATCAAACATAAATATTCATTAAATATGGAGTTTACAGGAGTATATTAGTCTAGCGGGAGTGAATTGTAAGACCTAATAATAAATAATATTGTATGTACTGGTGAAATACAAACAAAATACGTTTCGAATTTATATATAGACAAATTTCATCGGGCCAATAAATAAAAAAAAAATTCACGATATATACATACACAACTGTATATTCTATTCATTACCCTGATGAAATATACATCGAGACCATTGGCTAAACTATATCGTCTGTTTCTAAGCAATTGTGCATGCGTTACTATGAATATACTTGGTAAAAACCCTTCGATATGTGACTGGATGTCTGTGGGACGAATCAGGACCAAATTATCGACGATGACTCAAAATATGAAACACAGTAGCAATGTACATGACAATGAAGTTTGAACGCTACTTGGTATTAGGTAAGATTGAATATTCATGGGATTTACTATGTATGAATATAATTGCCAAATCAGAGTTCTGATAGCGCGGAGGGCTTTCACACAAATGACAGCGAGATAAGATATATATTTACATACATTCACAACAAGAACACGCATTTTACATATACACGTACAGCGTTTACCGCGTTAAATAGGCTTCATAATTGCGAACAAAGAAATTAAGATTCTGCGATAAACTAAAATGGATGTTAAAAATGACCGAAGACTTTAATTAATATCTATTACATTTATATAACTATGCATTTCTTTACCATTTTCACATCTAGTCGGTCTCGATCGATGACTTATTTGTCCATGATTGTGTTCTTTAAATAGGATATTGCATTGTTGCATAAGAACCAGCTTAGCCAGGAGTAATGCCACATGGGAAACTTTTCATGGGAAACAATGGTATTCTATTATTCTTAAAGTTTAATATTATGCCCAAATAAGGATTTAAACTAAAACTAGTTCCAAGTTAGTACCATTGTTACAAGACTGGTACTTCCCCATCTATTCACAATCTTCATCGAATAATGAGAAAGAGCACGAGATGGTAATTATCAATGGGCCAATCAAGAATTTAACACATGAAAAAATGATATATGGCATTTATGGTAAATAGACGAAAAAGCGAAAACAGAATATAACGAAGAAGGTAAAACACACACCAATTTTGAAAGTTAATTAATCGAAAACAAATGATACAAAACTAATAGTATGTTTTTTTTTAGTCAATTTTAGTTTCTTTCTGGGTTACTGTGTCATCATCCTCAAAATATAAATTCACTTGAAATGTAAATATTTCCTCTGAAAATATTTCAATAATGACAATACAAACCAACATGTCCAAACCGCATCCAATTAACAAATACCAACAAGAGATATGTGAGACAAAGAGAGTTCAAATACACAGCTGGTACGTGCGTTAGCTCCATAGTACAAAGAGTGTAAGAATGACTGAAGAGAATTCTCATATGATTAGTGTACTCAAAAATTCAATGCTCGATGCGACGGGCAGTCGAAACTCGAGAGAGTGAAAATCTATGTCATATGAAAATCGTACGAATTTGACCCCGTGATGCCACCGAGTGTACCTTTAAGCAATCGTCCAGTCGAATGAGAGAAATACACATACACACCAATACGAACTGAACAACTTGAGAACACGTCTGTGATTCGACTACGACTTGAAAAAAATCACACTTTTAATAACGAAAATTTTGGCGTTTTCAAGTCATTTAATTGACTGAAAAGAACGCCTAGAAAATTTTTTGCTCTCCGACGATCTCCGGGCGAAACAAATAGGTAATGTTCAAAAATTCGCAAATTTAACGACGCAAACGATTCCTATACAATATACGTGGATGGAATAGTAGCTCTGTTATGCGTCAAATTAACTGGTTACTGCAAGTCTTTCGATCTGCAATTTCTCGGACTAAAAAGCAACGGTATTTTCCGTTTGCACAACGGTAATTGAAAGTCGATGCCCACTGCTTCCCCTCGAAAATAGAAGGCTATGCAGAACCAGAAGATTCCGTTCTTTCGGCGTGTCCAAAATAAGGGCACAAGCCGGGTAACGCAATACAAAAAGGTTTCATAGATAATTTAACGACAGTACCACCTAAAGGCAAAATTTAAATTACCGTAGCTAATTTGTTGGACATTACCATATAGATTTCTAGAACCGATTAATTTTATGGATTTAAACTTCCAAAGCTGACGATGAGAAGTGTGACAGAAGCCGGATCACGACATTTGTTCGAAGTTTCACCACAATATCACGGTCCACCTATCATGTGAATCGCTTATCAAAAGCAAAATCAAGATTTATTGGCATACTGTCTAAGCCTTGTGGCCTAGGTAAAGAAAACCTTATTCAATTAGAATCGTGTAGTCTAGCAACAAGATTATAGTGTTATTAGAGTGTTTAATATGAATTCCGGGAAAGAGTTTTCACACTTGGATGAATCGCACTTGAGTAAACAAAGAGAAAGAAATTTTAACCCATGCGGAAAAAATACGGTATTGATTGAATGAAGGAATTGTACTATGTGGTTAGATGCCGAGTGGATATTTGAATGCAATTTAGTTAACTTATGTTGCCTGCAATTTTGGATATAGGTAATTACATTAACCAAACATATAATAATCTGGAACTATAAACTGGTTTGCTGTTCTTATGCGCCCCAATGCCGCAGGTCTGTTAACCGTGGTGGCTGCGACTTGTCTTGTGACTAGGTCGACTTGGCGGCTTTTCTTCCCCATAATGAATATAAAAAGTCCTATATTATCCCATACCAACCACAAAATTAATCGTATTGTATTTGTGAGTGAAATATATATTCGGAATCTTATTTTGCATTTGGAAACTATATCATAGCAATATATATATAACTTCGCTATAATGGAAGATTGTAGGTCAAGACCAATTTGGCACTTCCCTACCTAAAAATTATCAATCAAATGAACAACTATATCGTGACGAATTAAAGAATTCGCCTTTTCAATATTTACAACATAAACATGACTATTGTACGCATTAGGTTCACTTGGGAAATAGGATCGGGGTACAATGCGTCATCAAGTTCCGCTGCGTGCGTTCGTGCCCGCACAGGACTGAAATTCATCGCGCGGTAAGTTTTAGTCAAACGGAAAATTTTGATTCCAAAAATCAGTAAGTTATCACTAAATACTCCTGAAATTCCCCTGTTTAAGAAAAAGACAATTTGACAACACATGCACTGATGGGAATGCAGATTGGAACTTCCCAATCTAAGTTGGCAGAGTATTTTTACTTGCATATACTTATTATATTTTCCTATTATAACATAGCATTTCTGTGTATCCTGTCTTGTGTAAGCAAGGTCTTGTATATGTATCCTGTCACTGTTATAATTTTTTCCTACTTATTATGCAAATTGTAAAATTTTGAGGCAAATAAACACAGGTTCATTTTCCACCACACATAGCGAAATTTTTGATATACAATTCATATCCCATGAAATTATGGACGCCAGAAAGGTTTTACTAAAACAACCAGAGCCTCTCGTAGTTTTGGGTATAAGAAAGCTGATAACTAACTGTAAAGGAACGATGATAAATCTTGTAATATTATGTTTACCCATTAGTAGTTGTTGTTGCATTCCATCACGTTTAACCACAGTCGTGATTCAATTTTTTGTTTCAGATTTCGCCGAGTAAACGAGGTTAACCAAATTCAAGTCTAGCCAAATAATCGAAAGAAATTACCCGTAAAATCATACGTGACTAATAACCAACCCAAGCAATAAAAAACAAAATATTAACTTCAATTGTAGCGTCTTGAATAAGTGATACTCACACTGATTACTCACCAAGCACGGCTAGAATAGATATAATTCTCTATTGATACGAGATTCATGCGGCATAAAAGTGATATTCTCGAAGCAGATATTGAATAGAACAAATGTGGGCGTATGTGTTCATGCTATTTACAATACCTTGTATTTTATTTGAACTTATGAGTTATTTCCCCGTGATTCAATATGCACTTATGTAATCTTTTCTCAACAACCCTAAAGAAAAATATATTCCTTTATCTTGGTGTAAAATGGTAACTATAATGCTCTATCTCTATCCTAAGCCCTAACGCCGACTAGCTTAAACAAAATTACAATTTGTAGCCTGATTTGGGCCTGAAACAGGAACGTCGAGGGCTAACCCAAAACAGCAAAATTTAAAGCTATTTCAAGAAATGTTTTATTTTTTTCCCTCACGGGTTTTTGTAACTTTTCATAACGACTGATGTTAAAATTTCACAACAAGAAGCCAAATTTGAACAGAAATACCCAAATTAAAACTATTTCTCAAAATATTAATATTTGCCCTTCTGTCTCAAGTGAGACCGTCGTAATACCAAGTCTTACTACGGCACTCCATTATTATTTACTTTCATTGCGTAACAAAACCCAATACTAAATATCCCTGTCGTAGGGAAACAATTTTATCTAACCGTCTTAACCTTGGCTACCTATAAATTCTAAGCGAGACTGGCATAATTTTCAGAAGCAATATTCATCAATATTGATGACAACATATTTGCTAGAATATCGCAATAAAGATCGGTTATTAAAAAAATAAATCGGTTAAAAGTTTCGCAAAACTTTTAAAACAGCTGAATATCAATATTCCGTCCGTCGAAGACTTCAAACAATCTAACTGCCCTTTTCCTCTCGTCGTTTTTTGATTCCTTTATGTAAAAATCATATGCTAAATAAATAACTGCCTATAATGTTACATAATACCTTTAGAAAAAACCTAAATTATTTCAGAAATTTCATACTATTACGAGCCAACGTCCATTGCTTACTTCGGTCGTAAATCAGACATTTAAATTCCGACCGCTTTATTCGCCCGTTTGAAATTCCCTTTTTAGTACGAAAGCACACACAAAATACTATATTTACCAAATTGAAAGTAACGTAAATGTCCTTACTGCAAACATTGTGGAAATCTTATAGTCTTAAAACGGACATGTTTGCATGGTACACATGACGGTTACGATCCATATTATAAGTGCGGAGAAGAGACTCCCAATAGCAATGGCGACACCCAAAGTAAAGAATGCGGTTGACGTCGTGAAGTTAACTTAGACCAGCGAAAACGTACTTTTTGCCAAGCAGGTATACTATTAAAAAAACACAGAAGTGACTTGTCTTCTGATACTAAGTACCAGAACATCCGCCATAAATTACAACATTGAAGAAAAGAGCAAATGAAAACTGCTCTCCGGAATCATTTCCTTTAAGATCTACGCCTCCTTTGATTTTTATATTGCAGTGACTTAGCGCTCGAAATTGCCACAAAATTGTTAGTGAATGAGTCGTTTTTTTTCAAACGGTGCCATTTGGACAAACCAACTGACGGGCATATCGTGGAGAATCGTACATAAACCGGCTAAATCAACAAAACGTAAGATAAGGATCGTAAGTTTGAGAGAACGACGCAAAATCCTTGACGACGACAACGTGAAGAGAAAAATCCGTTGGTCGTACGTACGACTAAATCAACAAAGTTTTGTTTTGCTTAAAGCGACGATTTATCCGCAAGCTTCAAAGTGACCGTAAAACAGGGCGTATGAGCAGAACGAGACGAAAACGCTTAAATCAAGGGCCCGGCAATTTGGACTCGCTATGGGCTGTGTCTGCGCTGAAATTTAGCCATTTTCCGAACCGGTGCCTGTGTTTCACGCCACAAAAGCGTCTTCTTTCTCCCAACCAATTAGTGAGAAAATCGGGCTAAATGAAAGAATAACATATTTTTTCAATATGTCAGAAATATTTTAATCTAAGGCACTGTACAACTACACAAGAAGATGTTATTTATCTGTCAGCTCCTTTAATTACAACTCAATAAATTCATATTTTGACGACAGGACATCCGTTAGGGACTAAGCAAATACAGAACACAAATTCTGACAATATCTGTCCGCCCTTCTTGACAATTGGCAGCATTCCATTGAGTTTTTTGATAAGTAAAGAAAATATTACTACTGGGCGTCAACTTATTAACTATCCAAGCGTTACTATCATAATTTTTGCCGTTGCTTTATGGGGACATGAGGAATAGATAGACCATGCAAGAAAGTCTGGAGCTACTTGTGGCCCAAGCATGTCTCAGATTTCCTCAATAATTTACATGGGCATGTCAGTACTAGGGCGTTGATTACTTTGTGGGTTGTGGTTGAGTAATGGTGAAAAGTGTGGTTTTGGTCAACTTGTATCCGAAGGCTTGGTTACATGTACCAACTAATATTGAATAAGCCCTACTATTCAAAGTGTGTATACTGTATAGTAAGATTACAAATACTTGCTTTAATGTAACATACCATGACATATTAGTACATTTAGTGGTTACTAACATATTGAGAATTGGCCAAACTGTTCATATGGCTTGCGAAAATATTATCATTTGATATATGAGATTTTCAAGCAATATATTTGTAAATGAAAATTTAAATCTCAAGGGTTCAAAATGGATTTATGTTTGAAGCAAACTCATGATACTTTTTAAAATTTCAAAAAAAACCTCGATATTACAGAGAAAAATTTTAGTCTGAACAAAATAGTTCAAGAATTGCTTTTTCATCTCTGAAACAGCCCCAAAAACCGTGAGCGAATAAGAGTGAACAGTTCCTTGCATTATAAGGCAGGTATACAAATATTGACTTATAATCTTGTAAAAAAAAAATGTTCGTTATTATCCTGGAGACATCATTTTTTATCCTCATACAATAACTTGGAAACAAATATTCCGAAAATTGGTAAGGTAATTCCTTGCTACCATAAAAAGCTATGCACATTTGCAAATATTAAGTCAAGTGGCATTGATAATAAGGAGCCGGATATTTACATTGGGCAGTAAGTAACTACGTTATCATTATTATCAGTGAGCAATTCACACAGGATTGGGATTCAAAGGAATCAATACCAAATGGAGATGTATTATGCACATAATGACAGTCAGCAACTATAGGTCATGTGTGAGAGTGGGAAACCAGTCTATGGTTAAGTAGATGAAATATGATATTCTTTTTCGCTTTATTACACTAGTTCAAGGTGATTAAATTCGTCTAGACTGAGATAGAAGCATAAGATAACTGTTTGATTGAATGAAAGGCAAGTTGAGTAGTGTAATTAACCCGTTGAAAAAGTTTTCTTTCCTGGAATTGCATCTGTTTAAATAGTTTTAATATATTGCTCCAAGATCGTTAAAATTTTCACCGAGAAAATGGTCAAAAAGCATGCAATTTTGTATGTTTTACAATAGACACCTCTTTTCCCATGAGTTGAGGTTGTGTAGAAATATTCATACTCCATCTCAGAGCATTATAGAATATTGATACTTTGGGTAGTTTGCTTCCCGACCCATTGCTGTTGCATTCATGGTTAGGCATATATACATGAAGATATTTTTTATGAGCGGTTCATGACTTCCCTCCAAACAAGGATCCACACAAGCTTTAGCTGATAATGTGAAACATGACCCATCCACCAATGGTGATAATATTGGTAGATTGGCTATAGTTCTTGGCTATAATAAAATATAAATAAAACTCACAGGTACAGCACAATGAAGTTGTTGAGGTATTGGTATGAGTGGAGGTGAAACTGGAAACCTCATTCCCGGTGGCATGATTGAGTATGCCTGGAAGTGAGGCTGAACACTGGTGGAACCAGCAGACCATTGTGGATGAACGCTTGGCATCACTTTTTCACTTTGGCTGGAATTTAAATGAAAAATAAATAGAAGTAAATGTGATTATTTCATTCGTAAGACTATTTATCAGAGAAGTCTATTTTCACAAAACTAATATAATACTAAGTCTCTGGCTCTGGCCAAGGCCTGCAATGAAATGGATGGCCCAGAATAGCTGTTTCACAGGATTAGTGGTAGAATCAGAAAAAAAAAATTTCTCTGTGTAAAAATGAGGGAAACTCAGTGGTGAGATCAAAAATGCAGATTAAAAAATATCTCTCACCTTCAAGTTATCAACAGTGATGACCTTGCTGATTTTGTCAGGTAGGTGGTATGCTTCTTTTGAGATGGGTCCTATAGATAATATTTAGATTATGCTACTTGCCCCTGCAACAATAAATAATAATAGTATAGTCATCAGAATGAAGTTTATGGAAAAATGTATTGAGGAAATAATAAGATTAAAAAAAACTTTCAGAATTTTATATATCCAAATAAACAGATCTGATTTGAATATATATTCAAAGTTCAAACAAACGAAGACTAAAGAATATGAACCAGGGTTGGTTGACCAATATTGAAACAAATAAATCATTTGGCATTGAAAAGTTGATACTACATTGTTCCAATGACAAATCGGAGCTATTCAAAATAAAGCATCAAACATAATGAAGGCTCAGTACTTCCACTCAACAATATTATTCGCCTTTTAAACTCCTCAACGAGCTGCTTGTGACCCAGTGAGCGCTAATTTGAGGCTCCAGATGAGAGGCCATCAGAGTGCTTCAGATGGCGTTTTCTACCCACAAGAGCCACTTTAAGCCCTTATCAAACTTGAAGCATCTATTGTAAAAAAGTATGCCGCTTTATAACTTATAGAGAAAATCTCCTTTCTTATGGCATAATTGGGAAAGTATAACCTGAACATTTGCTATTTTGAATAAATAATATTTCAAACTTGAGTTGTTCGTACTAAGCCATATTATTACGATGATTGCTATTAATTGTGCAATTTGTGTGTTCAATGTATATTATGGACTAATTGTTCATTTTCTGATAATCTAAATTTTCCAATAATATACTCAAATATTCCCCTCACACTCATTTATTTGAAAAACTAAAATACATCTCTGTAAAACTGCAAAATCTTTGATAAGTTATTTCAGAAGCTTGATTTGGATTAATTTATTATTAATCTGTACTTCACACAATTTATACTCAGACACTCCTTTATTTAAGACAAATTTAAGATGCATGCTTATCATAAATTACAATGGAAGCAATATCCAATTTCAAATCTAGATCCAACCTTGATCCTAAATGATAATAACCAGAATCTTATGGTTTCAAAAAAATTCACTCCACTAAGACCTAATCAGATATAATTTTTCCGAATCCAGAGCCAGTAAATGTCCCTTTATTAATATACATTACATATATAAGCCAATGATGAATTTAGGATGAGTAACAGCCTAACAAGTAATTTCTAACTAAAGGCCAACAGCACGCCCACAATCACAAACCATACAGTTCATGAGTATCTGACGAGTGTGCATACGTAAAAGGATATCCCGGTCCTTTACGTTATACAGTACGGTAAATATTATCAGCGGTAGCCCAGCATAAGGTAGAACTATCATCAAAATATGCTTATTAAAAAAAGGAAGTGATATCGAACATAGGATGTGGATTTGGAACAGCGTTAATTAATGGTTGATCATACATGGGCTTTTGTTGAATGATACTAATAAAATTAAATTATCAAAATACCATACTTGGGTGGTATAAAAAATATATAAATTAACCAGATTGTAACTAGAAACCACCATATTAAAGGTAATCAGTAACAATGGCAAAATATCAGTGAATCTTTCTCTATTGCAAACAATGAATAATGAGAAATCATTCATCTAAAAATACAAAAAAGATCATGGATGGTTGAATATCCCTCCAGTAAGCTTAAACATTTATTAAATACGTTACTCGACAAAATATAAAAATTCAAATGTATCTCTCTTATTCATGTAAAAATCTCTACATTTAAAAGAACTGTTATGATACTTGTGAATATTACTTTAATTCATTTTTTTATCTTTAAATATCTTAATTATCATACAATCCTCCCCATATTACAAAGGTAGTCAGCCTACTTACTTATAATTGACATAAACGATGGCTAAAACAAGCAGCAACTGCACACATTAAGAAAATATTAATTGAATTAGGTGTAAATGATATCATCGCAGTATATATAATAACGCTGGACCCAAGTCTGGATTATCAAACAATATAAAGCTGTGCATACAATGCTGTAGATAAACATCTGCCCATAAAAGGAAGAAATTCCGACGTAATGCATACAAAGCCACCAAATTTAGTTCAATATTTACTCTAATATCAGGTGATTCAATTTAAAAAAATCGTTTATAAAAAATTATGTTTTCTGATTGACCCCACAAAAATAAATATAACAGGGGGTAAAGAATGAATGCAATGCAGATTTATGTTCATAGTAAATATATACCGTACTTGTATTGAATAATAAGTATTGAATCATTATACCCACTGTATATTTAAATTGCAATGTTTAACTCATACTTGTTTAGTCAAGACTGCTTAAAACAGTTGACGTATGAAATTTAATCATATGACAACGCTCTATCACACACCTCAATAATTCATATTATGAAATATTGTGAAGACCAAATTGAAAGTAATTTGAGGTAAAAATTGTTTTTTTATCAAGATCTCTTCAATTTTAGTACTTGGTAAACAATGAGCCAATGTTGAATAAAATACTACCGGTGAGTAAACACAGACAAATGCAGCAATAATGCATCTCAATACCTAACTACAGTATGGGCAACATAAAGAATCTAACAAATTAAAAAATATGACATTTGAATACCTTGATACTTTGCTACTATTAATTACAAAATCGTTCATTTCATCTATAAAATGCAAATTTAGAAAGCAACGCAGCTATGATGTATATATGTGTTACATTCCATGTTCATTTTCAGTTAACAGATGGCAAATGACAGACCCAGACTTTTAGAGCATATTGGAATATTGCACTTGATTCAGTGATTAGCAGTAAAAGATCTTGTTAAGCTGCTGAATCACCACTTAGATGCAACCCATAGTATTAAAGTATTCTTGAATTTACTCCATGTTATCTATCCAATGATAAGGTTTTTTGTTTCTATTGCGCACAGAAGGTATTATAAATCAAATCATTCTGGTAGGGAGTATTGCTCTGGAATTTGAGCCATATTCCTTCATCCGACTATTTAGGTCCTTTTTGTGAATTAAGGAAAGTGACAAAAATGTCAATATAGTCTAATTCGAACTTCATGAATAATAGAAGGAGAATGGTTAAAATAATGTTATTGCAGTTTTGACTCTGTGATGCCCAATTTACATAATTAGACTATGTGAAATTCATTTCATAATTCAGAAGATACCAGAGTACCTAGGCAGAACCTTCTGTAACTGCATAGTGAAAAAGACTATAGCATAGCAGCAGTGGAGGTAAATCAGTTTTGCTAAAAGAATAAATTTAAACCCCTACTGGTACCGATATCTAATCACAGCGTGTGATAGAAATCATAGTGCTGTATTCAGTATACAGGTATAAGAGATATCATTGATATAACTTGCTGATTGTTATCAGGCAGTCCAGCAGTGAGCAGTCAACGCATGGTGCAGATATTCTAGACATTGCAGTATTGTAAGATGATCATCTTCAATAGACTAGGGGCAATGATTCTGTGATTACTTTTTCGGCGCACATAGCCGCTGCAAAGTGGTTTCTAACGGAGGTATGGACCTAATCTCTGTACCGGTATCTGTTCATGGTCTGCTGGTTCATGCAAAATGATTCAGTACCGTACCGGTATTGATATCCCCATATTGCCATGACGTTCAGACGTTAGTTGACAGCACCGATGAGAAACCTGAAAGCCTTGGTTTGCCGACTAATCATAATCGACAGCCATATGGTCTTTCCAGATTTTTTATGGAAATAAACATGAAAATCCTTTCCTATTCGAAATCAAAACCACACAATCAAAACATCTGAGCTTCGCCATAGGCCTATACCAGTAACCAGCGCCGACAGGAAACACCCAAATTAAATCCTCCCTTTATAATTACAGAGTTTAAGTCAAAACATTTCCATACTCACCCACAGCAAATTTGCAATTGCAGAAAACAATTCGAATGGCCCAAGAAAAGCTCAGCCCGTCCCTCAAGGGGCGTTCCCAGGAGCTTCGGTTGGTTCCGGATGACAACAAAATGCACTCTAGCTCCAACAAGCGGGTGTCATCATACAACCTACCATCCATAGGTTGAATGACAGAAATACTGTATGTACTTTTTGGCTAAAAGAGTTTTGTAATCGTTTAATCTGAAGATTGAAAAAGATGGTTTAGCGTTTTTTTATGAGGAATTTATCGAACCAAGTTCACGCTCACTAACTCAGAAGTAATGAAGCTCTAACCTTGAGTCTATCACTAAATTATCAAAAGCTACTGAAATCATACGGAATTATTGTGGTGTACAGTATTGCGTAACAGTAGATGCAAGTTTACGCATATATTGGAGCATTTCAAATCAATATGATCAGCAAACCAGGTAAACCGTATTTATTTTTGCATAATTTGGGTTGTGTAAAATATCTCTGTAGCGGACAGACAGCAGAGTATGACGAATTGAAATTCTTATTTGAGAGACCGAGTCTGAACGTTCAGTAGAACAAACTCGTGATTCTAATCTGTTATTACCCCACCACTAATTTACTACAAATTTTCCGATCTGTTTGATTTCCTACAGAATCAGCGATAGCGTAGCAGGGTTGGTAAATAATCTAACCTAATCTAAGATACAGACAATCAAGCAGAATGGAAATTGAGTATGCCTGGTCATCAAGAACAACGTTACATTTGCGATTACATAAAAATTATTCAACGATGGTAAAAATTTGACCAGATAATAAATATGATTGAATTTTAAATAGCAATCTGATTTACAAACTATATCAGATTCCCAGCACTGCGGTTTCAAGAACAAAACAATTTAGTGTGTTTTTATTTCTAAGTGACAAAGAGGTTTATCGGCACCTGGTCCTTGCGATAATTTTTATTCTGAATCTCCATAAACGTGGAAAAGGTAACTTTTTTAAGTACGCGTTTATGTTCAAACCTTCGTTTTCCTCTCACTTCTATCAAACTTGGGTAAAATGGACCACTTAAAGGAACTTCAGAAAAATGATTTCTGATGATAAATATTGAGAACCCATCCAAAACAAATTCATGTATGTTTGGAACCGTTAAATGCCTAAATGGGCAGAGAGCGAACTTATACATGACGAGACATAAAGACGATTGAAATTATGCCACCATTTCTTCTCCTAAATAAAAAGTTTTCCTAGGAATATTCTCAATACTTGAATTACCGCGAATGCGAAGTTAGTGGAGATTATTAACAGTGAGTTCGTATAATTTCTACCCATTAAAGAAAATGGGTAGTCTTACATACATGCAAATAGCAATATATAGTGGTGGTTGACCCGTTTGTTTTCGAAAATATTGCAGCGCCAAAAAATTCTAATCTGCCAGCAGTTACCCTTCTCTTAGAGCAGGGGTGGGCAACCCCTGGCACGCGTGCCGAACTTGGCACGCGGGCGAGGACTCGGAAACGAGATCATTCTCCTTCTGATAAAAAGTTTCAAGACTCTGAATTATGTAATAAAACGGTGTTCATTTATTCATTATCGTTTAACAATCCGTTATTTATTTAAACTCTTTTAGTCCTTTCATGACATGTGGCTACAAAGAAATATATTATGACGTAACAAATGAGTGAGCTGTCGAGAGGAGCACAGCATTCATTTGGCTACATTTTTATATAATATAGACAGGGATTCCATCGATCTGGAACCCAAAATAAGGATAACTGGAAAAATGTCTGCATTGTGAGAAGAAATAGCTGGCTTTCCTATGGCCTCCGGGTTAATGTAACAATACCAGACGTCACAGTGTGCGAAGCACTCACCCTTCAAGCTTCGTTTAACTTTGAATTCTTTCCCGTACTCATCACAAAAAACGTTCTTAAATTTGCTCATTTTTTAATTTAGGCTAAAATAACTACCACCACGACAAAACCTAAAGATCGCCACACTAAAATGCTTCATGCCTATTTGTGCCATGCCTCTTTGTGTTGCTTTTATGATGCCACAATAAAGCTTTGGCGATAAAACAAACAACACAAAGCTTCCTTTTTGAAGTTTAAAAAAGACAAAATATGGACACCGAAGCCAAAAATAAGGACAAATCCTAGAAATAAGGACGGTGTGGAATCCCTGAATATAGATAATCTGTGCCACCCTTTTTCTTCTTTTCTGCTTGATTTATGAAGTTGTAAAGCTCATGTTGGTTAAAGTTACTTGCTAACTTACTGTTATGAATTGATTTTGAAAGGAATAGGGCGATAGGGAAGGGAATACAAGAGAGGAGTGCAGAAAACGAACTATTGCGTGATTTGGAAAGATGAAACCAGTATTTTGTGTATTTTTTGACAGTTACAAAATATAAACCCAATGTAAAATCTCTATCAGCGGTAATGCAACAGCAGAAGTCTCAATAATATTTTTTCGAATAGTGAATCTGTCTGTACATGTTTAAAAGGTTTATTATTGTGTATTTTTGCTTTGCAAGTAGCAAATGTTTTTAATTTTGTTCTGCACGTGGAAGAATTTTGTCGTTAATTTAGCCGATTTTGGCACGCGAGCCGAATAAGGTTGCTCATTCCTGTCTTAGTGGTTTGAATAAAAGAAAACAAACTGAGATACAAGTTTCCTTTATTTATGTCAAATTCTGAGACATAAACGTAGCACAAAACAACATTTACAATAATATTTGAAGAGTTAGGCTTTCATGTAAAAGGAAATTCAGTGACCCACAACTGCATAATTTTCACTGAAATATTTTTGAAATGAAATATATTTCTTCCGTGACACACTACCTCTCGGAATATTCATTTTACGAGAGTTAACATTACAACTGTAGTCATTGCCCGAAAGCTAAATGATCTCAGCAAGTTCAAGGCTATATATCGTCGCAGTAAAACCGAATTAGCTTTTGTCACATTTTTAAGATTTTGAGAGAATAGATTTTTTGTAAATTTTAAGTCTGAACAGCCAAACCTAAAAACGGACACCAGGCACTGCCTGAAATTTAAGCCAAAACAGGTACAGTTATGAAACCAAGACCGAAGGATGACCCCCGGTCTATAATAACAGAAGACCAAAAAGTCCATTTCTGGAAAATGTGACACGAGTTACTTTGATTTCACTGTGCTGATTATGTGAAATTATGAAAAACGTAAAAAGATGTAAGTATAGGTACATTTAGCAGACTAACAATATGGAGTACTGTAGGTATATATATATATATGTAGGTTGTTAATACAGAGTCAGCGAGGAATATTTTATGATACAAGCGTGATAAATGCAGCAAAATTCTGTAGTTATGATTGACGAAGTATTATCCGGGTGTCATATGAACTGATGTCATATTTCGCCAGGGTACCTGCGAAGTTGGTTTGAACAAGCAATATATAACGATACTTTTATATTGTTGAAATGCGTATGAAGAAAATGGTTAGTCCTGCTGAAAACGCATGTTACCAATATAAACTTAATGATGTGATCTGTTAATCATAACTTGACAAACCGTTTCTGACTGAAATAAAACAGAACTTCAAGTCAACGTACATGACTACGAGCAAATCAGAAACATTCAAATAAGTAAATGGGTTATATTCAACATAAAATTTGACGTGTATACTTGATTAAAGCAGGCTAAAGAGTAACATATATATATATATATATATATCAAATATACAGTGTTTACATTTCTGTGTCGTTAGTTGATGTTTTCTAATTGGTGACTGGAAATTCAGGCTTCTTTAATCGTGAGTTTTCCCTTCTGACTGCGGTTTGTAAAATTGTTGTTGCGAGTACATATGTAGTAATATTCGCCAGTTGACTCGAATTTTACGACTATACCATGGAATGATGGATTAGCGTTGTCAAGTGTACGCTGAAGAGGTGTCCCCACACCGTCCAAAGATTTAGAGCAACCGTCAAGGCAACTAAATAGTATAAATGCTTTGAGTTAGTTAGGTTATATGGAGAGTTGTCCATCATTGATGTGCAACGTTCGCTTTTAGGCTTTCTTACTGATGATAAATTGGACACTCAGTCACATTTAAACTTCGGTTTTATTTTTTACACAATTTCAAAAGCAAGATAAAGCGATCTCAATTAAAAGTATAGAGAAACTGATTGGGTTGAGAAGTATCCTTGCAATCGATATGTCGGTATATAGAGCTTACATATATACTGTTAGCAAAAGAACAAACAGAAAAAGTAAAAAAGTCCGTGCAAATAGGGGCAAGTTGAAGAAAAATGTACTTACTGATAGTAACCCGCAGTCGCCAAAAATACTTCGATATTGGATTGAGCAAGTGTGATATCGCCGTGATCAACCCACATAACCGTTGCATCTATAAAACATATAGCATACTAACCTAAGTGAAGAGGCAAATGCCAGTGTGCTAGTCTATAGATAGTGCATTTACTTATCGTATAATTTAAAGGTTATTGATACAATATCAGTTTTCGAATTACACCGTCTTGCTTAAATGATAAATGCTAAAGATATAACTAAGTGCAATTTGAAGTCTTTGTGAGAAAACTATTAGCGCGATAAATAAATTACTTTAGCAACAAAGCACAATTCCCACTCTCAAATTCGTCATATATTTACTAACTCAAATTATACCAACGAATCTTATTTAATGTCGAGGATCAAGCTTCACAAACACTATTCGCGCAAACAGTTTTCGCAAAAAGAGACCGCTTAATGTCTGAAAGTTTTTCTACCAAATAAAATGTAACTACACTTTTATGACGATTCCAAAACCAAATTAGAATACAGTCCTTTAAACTATAAAATGCGCTAAGATGTACTAGTATTGAAATAAAAGTTTGGTTTGTGATGTAATAATGGACTTGGAGTCCCATTCATAACCAACCTTTGAACATGGTCATTGTTTCCCAAGGAAGAGGGTAATTGACATCTGTGTCTATAGTTTGGAGTAAATTATGTCGATCTGTGTTTGCCTTTCCTTCTCCCGCACTGCCAGTTTGTCCGTCACCACCAGGCCCACCTAAACGCAAAATATGTGATATTTTCACGTCCAATTTTTTATAAAAAATTTCTTATAAAAAAAATGGAAGAAAATGGACTTTAGAGTAAAGTTACGGAGAGCACATGGAAGTGCCAAGAGCTGCTACCAAACTTCAATTCCAGATTGAAAGATATGTTGACTCCAACTCCCGCTCAACGAAATCACGACTGATCAGAAAAATATTTGACTCTAAATTACCAATCCAGAACAAAATCACGACTTCCAAACTCGACTCCGGATCAGAAAATATTTGACTCTATCCAAGTATAAAAAAAATGGTCCACGAAAATTTTTGTACTGTATTAAAGCACGGTATCTTTTCAGTCGAAAATTACGATTTTGAGATTATAACTTACCATTCTTATGTGTGTTAGATCCGGTCCATTGAACGTGAAGATAATCTAGACCCTTTCTTATACTGAAACGAGTAGGATAGAAATCGTATTCAACAGCAGGGAAGGTCTGAACAATATTACCGCGTTTTCCTCTCACATTTAGATTAAGAACTCGGGCATCCGCGTTGAAATCTGCCAATAGAAAATAAAATTGTATTGAATAAACAATTCAGCACCGGTAAGATGCCTGATAAAGGTTTTTAATGATAACAAGAAAACAAATCACAAATTTAGAGACAAATAGTCACCACCACGCATAGTTTATTACTGGAATAGCGCCATCTAGCGAGCCTTAATCGTGCAGTATGAACCCCGCTCGGAGGCGCAATTTCTCAAAATCAGCATTGATTGGGGTAGAAGTTAGAACGAATCATAGATACGAAAACTATTTGAAGACAAATAAAAGAAGTAGCTTTCTTGAATTACCTAATCATATTACCTGACCTATATTACCTGAAATTCACCAGATGACTTATAGCAATTTAATGGTAACTAACTTACTTGAAGGTCGAGGTGCCAATTTGAAGACATGAGTGCGATCTTGGAATGTTCTCCCGAATTGTGCCGTGTTGATTGCCAATCGTAAAGATTGTGCCCCTTCGGCGACATCCACAAGCGGATTCTGTTGAATTTTATCTTCGCCGCTGAATTTAAAAAAAGAGAACAAATATAAGACGATATATGCAAGTGCATATTGTGGAACTCTTTCAAGCCATCTTGTTAAAACTGTGTTTTCTTTATTGGAGTAATGTTTACTTTATGAGTTTTTATTTTTTATTTTCTTAAAAGTATATAAAGTAACTATGATTGTGTTTGTTAATTGCAATTACTTTAATACAATAAAAAAAAAATTATTTATAATTGGACACCGATTGAAACTATTAATCATTTTCAATGGCGTTTTATGGTCTTATATTCCATTTAAATACCGGCGTAACAAACTTACGCAACGTATTTTCAGGTTACGTAATGCGTAATACTGTATCTCAATTATAACAATGATACGGGACGCAAACGGATGTTTATTCAATGAGTAGATTTTGCTAAAATAATATTGAAATGTAAAATGAAATAAAATTGAAAGTGAATATACACATTACACACCATCACATATTAAGCACGGCCATAGAAAATATAACCTGTTTTATTGACCGCCCATGTATGTATTGATCTATTATAATACAAAGCATTGCCACTAACGTTTTTTTTATGAGTTTAGAAAGTTTAATCGAGCCTTCTAGATATTCGAGCCTGCCAACTCGTCCAGCGTGTAAGGAATTGTGTAGTATATTCCAAACTAAAAATATTGTAGTTTTCCCAGACTCAGTATTATAATCTGCGCTAACATGTTTGCTTTCAAAAAGCACGCGAAGCAAAATTAATAGGACCATCCAAAAGAAAATGAAAAAATTACTTGGATGCAAATGTGTTCCATGGATCGTAGTCATCAGTGGTAATGTTGTATCTGAAAATTAAAATCAATATGAAATATTCAGGTTTAGATAATTTTAAATAAAAACCAAATTAATCCCCCCCCCCTCAAAAAAATTAAATAAATAATAAGCCTAATTGTACCTTGCTCTAAGTATGCATCTTTTCTTGTTTCCACTGGGGTAATGAGGAAGGACCCAAGTGTAATTTAATGGATGACCCGCTCTTCCATTGCCAAGATGATTCACACGAGACCAATCAGCAGCCTAAACAAAGTAAATTAATTAAATATTAAAATTTATGAAATTATTTTGTAACTAATTTTGTTACTTTCAAGGTCAAAGAAAAGCTGCAAACTTTTAAAATCATCGAGAATAACTACAGCGTAAACACAGAGACGCTAAGAACATAAAACTGTCAAAATTATGAGCCATTCATCTGTGGAATTTACAATTTTTACAAAGTGTTTTACATGCGTGTGAAAGCATTTTATATGGATGATTTTCTTTATTAAACTTAAATTTTTTTATTATTTTGGTTTGAACATGTTGAATAAATATTGTTTTACGGAAACTATAGTCATTAAACAAACAGCCCACGGTTTCCGATTAAAAGCTTCTATCTTTATCTTTTTGTACATGAGGTAATATACTCATATATATGCTGGAATAAAGAACTACAAAAAGTCTGCATACAGGTAATTTAACTGCATTTTTTCCTAGTGAGGGTGGCTATATTATCCATATAATAATGGTAAGTATTTCACCTAGTTTCTAGTACATATAATCTATTAGATATATACCATGAAATATATGATTAATAATACACTTTTTTAAATAGTTTTACCTTGCAGTCAATCTCAGGTGGTTGAACAAAGCAGGTATCTACAATAGGTTGATGATTTTCAATTTTATTTGGATCGAAGGGTTTGCCCCACTTGTATGACAATCCATCACCGTGATCTTTTTCGCACTGAAATATATTTGGGATTTAATTCCAGTTTGATCCCAATCTGGTGAATTTTTTAAAATCAAGAAAGCTTATGTGGTCGATAATATTACAAAGTAAGTTTTGAGTCAGTCAATAGCATAATGTTTCATATATGCACAAAGTGACACGAACATAAATAGAAAGCAGGTCAATCGGAACATTTAGTCTAGATTTAGAGCAGAGTTTCCCACAATTTTTAGGCCGCGGACCCCTATTTGTGAATCTGAGTTTTGACGGACCTATGTTGTATCAATTTCTGTTCCAAACCAACGAGTAAGGTTAATGTTTCATTTACAACACAACGACATCAATGTGTTGGATGAAGTTCTTTTCACTGCATAATTTAACGATTCTCGGAGCAATTTGTGACAAGCAAACTCGTAAGTCCGACTCTACGGCAAGTCTCGACCTGTATTTTGTCATCATATTGGTAAGAGCTGAAAATGCTGCCTCACACATGAACGTTGCAGAAAGCAATAAAATTTTTAATTGCCTTTTCTGGCAGCAATGGATATTCGTCCGCGACTCTCAATCAAAAATATGCAATTTCGTTTTGATTGAAAATTGAAATCAATCATTGAATATCGATCAGACTATTTTCATATCGTTGTGGACTCCCTGTGCAGTTATCACGGACCCGAGTTTGGGAAATCCTGGACTAGAAAAACGTAAATTTTGTGCAAAGGGTTACTGGAACTTTTGGGCACAATCATCCCAAAAACAGAGGTGCAATGGTTAAAAAAACGTTCTTCATTTTTGTATGAGTATTTAAAAAAAATTTTGGGTATGCTTTTTGGATCACCATGTATATTTGAAATCCATTGCTGGACGCAAAATAATAAATCACTTGTCTTTCTAGTTTGTTGGCAATAAACTGGCCGTTACTCTCCGTGTGCAGATGTTTAGGGGAAACACACATTTCCCCTAATTCTGACCAAAAACGATTGCTAAAATTTTAAAAAAGTCCATCGGTATTTACATATTATAACTTTCAAATATATATATTTTACATTATTTTCAACTTACGTCTCCCTGTGATGTATATTTGGGAGCTAATTCCAGCATTTGATAATATTCTACCCAAGAGTGGCTGTTTGCTTCACACGATTCTTTAGTACTGTAGTCTGAAAAATGTTTTCGTACACCAGCTGAGAATTCCTCTACACACAGAGACTTTGGTGCACGATTAAAGCTGTGTTGCTTGTAATATCTGAAAACGGATAAATCGTGAATATTTGATGTTTCGCAGAAGTTTACTTATTTAAAAAAATAATTTTTTTTTTGCTATTTCAAAGTAAAATACACACCTGACTCAAGTGGCCCATTTTGATGAAATAATATATCATATTTTGATTAGCGAAGCATTAGATTACCTGAAGAAGTTCCATTGGTCTTTCTTTACCCAGAGTAACTCAAAATCAGGACTCCGGCCCCGGATTCAAGTCGAAATAAATTTTCGGATTTACTCCGGTTTTCGACTTCAGGTATAAAAAAATAACTACGGATCAGTCTGGACGCGTTTGACAGGGCAACATTTAACTTGACTCCAACTACCTTTTACAAGTTGACTCCACAATATTGTTTACTACTCACTCGCACATCGACTCATTTTGAGCCAAAATAGCAGCATCTGTGAAAACTGTTGGGTGCCAATACGGAAAATAATCTCTATCTTCTGGACATTCCCATCCCGAACGATCTCCACCTGGATTTTGTCTTGTTGAAACGGCACCACGTTGTTCTAGATTCTGGGTTGCGACGAACAGGCCTGTGAATATAGGAGCAAAATAATTCGAGAGATTGAGGAGAAAATGAGTGAAACTGGGAGCAAGAAGAAAAAAATGACCTTACTTACCCTTATTCCTTTCCCGCTTATTGCATGCGTCATACGACCACCATGGTTCGTGAACGGCACGGTTGACTTTTGCATCTTGATTTTTACGGGCGTCGAAATCAGCTTTGGTTGACGTACTGGCAATATTATTATAATTCTGACTGTCTGTTGAGATTCCGTTTCGTAACGTAAAACCATCATCAACTGTGTAATAAAAATACCAATATAGATTTATGGTTAATCAATTTTTAGCTGTATTATCTTATATTATAATGAAAAACCATGTGAAATAAAAGCATAAATACTCACCCAAAAGTGTAGAAAATCACTTACAGTTCAATGTATTACATACACCATACTGGGCCAATATTTAGATTTTAGAACTTCAGTACATCGAGTCACCAAAACATAAAATTTTACTGAATTTAATAAGATAAATACGATCCTCCAGTCTTTTTCTCCCATCCTAAGAATAGAAGAAAGACGACAAGACAGCATAATCGAATGGCGAACCACGGACCTCTGTCTGCTTGCTATTCTATGCATTGTGTTTGTTAGCAGATATTTGTTTCAGGTGTAACCACCCTACAGGGGTGAGGAGTCTAGCAATCCAATCAAATAATTATCCCCACAGTATTCGAACCTGCAAACCCACAAAGGGTAGTTAGAATACTTTCATATTTAAAAACATGAAGAACTTACGCGCCGCAGAGTCGACATCGTCTTGACACAAATATTGAAGCACAATATTGCAGTTCAACTTGTGGGGATCAGTGTCTTCGTTCCCTCCGCAACCATGTTGATTAGTCCATTGAACTACTAGCTCACTTCTCCCGCTCAGTGAATCTGTCCCCGGGCGTACATTTGCACTACTTTGAAAATATTCCTGAAAATTTTCGGAAAAGACTAAGTTAGTATTGTTATTCTCATTCTTTTGGAAGCTATTTTGTGATAGTAAAAATATCTAGTCCTTAAAAGCAAATCTAAGGAGACGCGTCTGACATAAAAAAACAAAAACAAAAACAGGACGTGACTAAAAGTGGGCTTTCTGTAGGTGGTCTTAGAATTGAAATGGCCACACTAGGACCAAATTATTTTATATTTTGAAGAGTTAACTCATATAAGAATCGAATGCGCGACAACCGCGTCAATTATTTTCTATCTATGAAAATCTATTCAAATAATTATGACAAAATCAAAAACATCTTGCAAATATCACTATGGTTAAGAATACATCTCGAATCGTCATCGACCGACCCATCTTCAGCATTTTAACAAATCGTAACAATTGTAAACTTTATGATTTAGTATTCACACATAACAAATTCGTACCATACTATATTGTTGTTCCTGATTGGTAGCTGCTTCGGGATTTTTGTCTCCAACATTGTAACCACCTCTGTTGTTGTTCTAAAATATCGAAAATCTCCTTATTGAAGTGATTATACAATAGTAATATCGCAGTGTAAATGAAATTTTATCACCCATCGGTATTCTAACACAGTGGTTCCCAACCATTTTCGTTAAATCCCCCTTTTCTCTTATTTGGATCACTTCATTCCCTGAGCTCCCCTTCCCCCTCCGTAAAAACTATTTTTTCATCATTTGTTCAATCCTAAATTTTACCTAGCTAGTGTTATGCGCAAGACGCAATCCCGCTTTTGTACCATTTGAGTGGTTTATAACAAGTTAATTAATGGATAATTAAATAATATTAGTGCCGTTACACCAAAGCAAATACAGAGCAAAATTGATCCCCGGGGAGAAATTCCACCTTGATTAGATAACATTGTTCTCAATAATCATTTTATAAAAAGAAAAGCAAAAAGAGTGAATGCTATTTTATTCAACGCAGAACTGTGGATTTTCAATATTGCTTTAACCATATATGGACGATTAAAATCCTGAAATACAAGCGTTCATTATCATTGTACTACATTCCCCAACGGTACACTTTTATATTTTTTTTGCTTTTGATAGCAGTTGTGGAAGACTTGAATGTTAGTTTCAAATAGCTATATAATAACCTGAGTTTCCTAGCGTTTGCATAGAAATCCACATACCTGACTGTTAAATATTCTGTTATTATTCGTTCTAGTCGCGCTCTCTTCGTTTAGTCGATTGTTGCATCCTCTGGGATTATGCATATACATGTCTCCATTGCACAACCGGCCGATGCACAACAGCAGGGTAAAAAAGTAAGCCAATTGCATAGTTTATTCTAGTATTTTACACTGCAAATACACAATAACTTGAATGAAACATTAAAGTGTTATAAACTTAACCTGAAATTTGAACTACCCGAGTTCCTCACTTACTGAATCGTAAGTCAATATGGATCAAAAAAAAACTTAAAACAATCATGAAAAAATTGATGCGTGGCTTGTGGGTACTTCAATTCAATATAACTTGGGGCTTCTCTCAGAAACTTATTTTTCACAAAAAAATTAGTGATCCATATAGCGCTGTATCGTATTATTGCTGAATTGGCAAAATGACCTGTTTGTCGTTGACAGCTCTATATTTGATGAACTCTGCCATTATCGCTGTTATAAGAGCGTGAAAACGTGCACACAATACTTGCGGGCTCAACATTTTAGCGACAATTTGATACCAATTTCCACAATTTGGATTTTCCTCGACTGAGTTGAAGTTATTGAAGGCCGAAGCTGGGCATGCCATTTGTCCCTCACGCGCGATATCAAATTCAAATGGTAAACAATGTGACAAAAAGCTTGGTAAAGCCATATGACCTGAACTAATAGCAGGCTATGTTAGCCCACAACTCAAGTTTCTCACGCGTTGCCAAATACGGAAATAGCTTTACATTTTTAATAAAGTACTGTTCTGTGTAGCTTATCATTATAACTCGTACAAAGTGCCAGGCATAAAAACGTCATTTTGAATGAGCCATCGTATCACGAGTGAACTGTACGTCATATCGCTCCGGGCTAAATTAAACGGTTGAGTAATTCATTGCCTGGAAGTCGAAATAATACTGACATTGTTGTTTTGATGGCATTGTTAAGTAATTAAGGCTTAGTCAGACTTCAAGCAAGAAACGCACAGCGCCACAATGGCACAAAATGGCTCACATAGACACTATTTATTGAATTATTCAAGGCACAAGTCCATTGAGGCTCTACAACACTACTGTCTCAGGAGGCAAGCGTACGTTATATCTTATCTATAGACATAACAACTAACGCTAAGTTGGTTCATCAGTTGTTTGGCGTTTTTAATAACCAGAAAGCTTTGTTGTATTTGTCACTGATGAATATAAAGTGTATATCTGTATTTCGGCTAAATCCTATCTTCCAAGCGAACCAATTCACAGTCTGCCAAATTGGCCAGACTGAACTAAATATACTTATGGAGATCAATACATTTTATACTAATACGCAAGCTATGTCTTTCCGTTTCAAGTCGCAAACATATCTGGTTTATTACAGTTATAACTCACCGATTAGCTGATTTGCTGGTTATTTCCGGCAAATTAGGAAGCCAAAATTGGTTGGCTTACTCGTTCTTAAGCTATGACTGAACGCTGTAAAATGTCTTTTCTTACACGTGTAAATCGGACGAGACTAAACAGAAGCCTGCACACAAAAGCAACGGAATAATCTAAATTTTACCTCTTAAACAGTTGTGTAATGCGATGTGTAGCTTTACATATGAGCCTTCTCCATTACGACACTGTATACACACCACCATACAGTCGAGCCATAAAAATAATATTGACATTAAGTCAATGTTTGAACACAAGCCAATCCATTTAAGGATATCGACATGCGTATGATTTATATTCGTACTGGATCGTGTCACCTAATCGCCCATTTTTTTTAATTTTTTTTTATTAGTATCATCATTATTTAGATGCTAATATGTATAAATGACCAGCAAGGTTTACGTTTAATAATACGCCAAACCCACGGACTATTCAAAACAGGCGAAAACATTACGCTGGAAGCATATGCGCCCCGCAACATTTGTGTAGGGTCACGAAACGAATCACCAGCATGGGGTTGTCGGAAGTGTCAAGTCTTTGTGGTTCGCCAATGGTCCTTCAAATCATTTTTGACATTTACTCAGACTATTTTATTTTTTCCTTCCCCCTACGCCGGTTACCATAATGGCGAATACCGATCAGGGCATTTGGCGTGACTGTCTACAAACACCACCTGGATGGATTTTGAAAACCTAAAAACCCTAAACACAACGCTTCACAGCTAAAGTCTCAAATTTCCAAAGGGGGTATAATTTAAAATCCAAAATAGAACTTTACAGATCATAGCCCAAACTTAAAGCCATAAAAAGACTCGAGATTGTTTGAATGATTTCAAGTGACAAATTCCCAGGCCGAGTTCAAGCAAAATAGCGTGGCTGAAACGCTCATTGGGAGCTCATACCTGGAAGGCAACGCTTTAACAGTATTTGTCTGTAACAAAAAGATTTCTAGATATATATCCTGAGCTTCAAACATTTTAATACTCGTTATTCCTACAGTCACATTCGAAAAACTGATTACTCTATTTCGCATTATATTCGCTTTAAACCTTCTCATGTCTAACACTCCAAGCTTTGCTCGAATTCAACAAATTGTGTCAGCTTGCTTTACCTGCCACAGAGGTAACTTATTCAGCTTGATATGAACGATGTGTCATTGTGCGTTGCTGTAATGCTGTCCCGTTTCAGAGATCTTAAACGTGACGTCATTTTTTCAAACTCAGTTCGTGACCAAGTATTACATGCAATACAATGATTGATAGAAATCAGCAGAAACTCAACTGATATTTATTGGTGATCGTGTAGAACGACAAATAAGCTGACGTTGGATAAGGCCCCAATTGTGATATAAGTTGTTGGTGTTAATGCTTATCTGGGAATAAATATGAATTTAAGAGACGAGTGCAACTGAATTGAAATAAAATGCATTTGATTTAACTTTTTTTTCACAATCTACTTGTAACAAATTGGCAATCTAAGAACAAATGAAAGAACACAACTATCGAAAGTAGTTACAGTTCATTGGTCCTGATCAATATATAAGATATATTTTATGTGATTTATAATATGCAATGATGGAAAATTGCCTCATTTGTCGTGATATTCCAATAAATTATAACTCATACATTAGATTTTCTTAATTTTTTTCAAATTATATCATTTGACAAATTTTATATATTATCATAATTATTTTTAAACATATTATATAGCAATGCGGAAAAGGGTCTTAATGTGACGTGTCCACTTCACGCCTAGTTTTATATTTATCCGTAAATACACATCAGAATATATCTGAATAAACAATCGACACTCATAAATACATTAGAGCTCTTTAATAAAACACAAGCACAATTGCCGGAAATTGGAAATTGCATAATTAAAGATCCGAGCAGTGTATTCATAAGGACTTTAATATTTAGAATTATATTTATCATATTTGTATATGGTATAAATTAATGCAAAAAAGGCTTTATAACAATTTTACACGCCCGTTTTATAACATAAAGATATCCGCCAATTCGTTAAGTTGTGGATGATTTGTCACAAAGCTAGATTTTAAAAATATATACGCGTTATATGATACTACAAAATAACACATAGGCATACTTGGGCAATGAATAACATATGTCGTTTAGGTAGAGATTATTCCTCTGCCATGCATGGCCATGTTCGTTTGTGCAATTCACGTCCTCTTAGCTATTCATATACCGTAAATTTAAGACGGAAATGGACACATAAAGTCAGTAATGCTAAATTGAATGGAACTAAAAATGAGTTACATGTTACGTAATCGATCTTACATAAGTATGTGTGATAAATTAAATGCATAAAAATAGGCAACTGACTAAAATTAATAGCGTATTCACGTACGCCGCGTTTTAGTCAGTTGGACGTCATTTGAAGACGCTCTATTTCAAAATGCTACTAATGGATTCTACAATTATTGAAATATCTTGAGATATCTTCACTAAAGGAAATCCCTACTTTGTGATAGTTGTCGCTTTCATGCGTAAATCTGTATCCTGTCTCAGTCAGAAGAATTTTTATGCTTATGTGTGTGTAATATGAAGCAAGGTTATTATTGAAAAATTTGAACAAACATTTTTCTACGTCGTTCCAAACACTTTATGACGCCTCCACAAATTTGAAACTTAAATCTATTCCGTGTTCTCGAGAGATTCCAAAAAATTGCATATTTTTGTAATAGGCAATTTGGTTCTCATTAGGCCTTGAGCAACATTTAGACACAATAATGGGGGCTAGTTGGTAGGTTATGATGCCATTATAATAGGTTACAGTGCACAAGAAGCCATTTAAGCCCACATATAATCCTGTAAGAGATGGTTGCGTTAAAAAAGATTGCTGATCTTTTTGGTATTGGTACAGATAACTACTAGTTGGCCACCACCCGGCTTATGATAAAGTTGTATGCACGATTTTCCATTTAGTACATATGGAAACGTGTCTGAAAGTTGCATAAATAAATCAAATGTGAGAAATTTCAAGACTTTGGTTCTTGACCAAAAATGTAGTATCGATATGAATGACATTGAAACGAAAACTAAACTATAAACTTCACCTAACCCTGTGTTTTGGCGATTAAACCTGATTTGACACTTAAAATGACTACTCATGTGCGCTGCCTACTGGCGTAGGGTTATTTATAAATCATACATTGCTTTCATTTTCTGGCACAATCAGTGTATGTTATTTATTTAGTGAAAATCTGAATAACACTTATGTATAGTAACGGATGATCAATCCATCCAGGTCTTGTACACTGCAATGCATCGATGGGACTAAATATGCCACTAGAAGGCGCATGCACTCAAGGCTGAAATCTCTGTCCTGGAAAGATGTTTCAAACTGTTTGTACATCTGATTTCAAATTCAAACCTGAACAAATTTCCAGAGACTCGAATTGACTCGACTAAGCGTCAGTCAAAGACAATTTTGAATGAGTTTGCGAGTCCATACCCAAAGCTCAAGTACAAATTGCAGAAACTCGAATTGACTAGAGTCATCTGAACTAAATGACCCGACTAACCATCAGTGAATGACTGGACACTCGAAGATAATTTTGAATGAGTCTTCGAAAAACACACATAAAATACGATAGTCACGTCGATTAATGTTGCATTAAAAATATACCGAAATAGGTTGAAATGCTACCCATGTGAATGTTGTCAATACCTGAAAAATTCTTAGTTTGACTTTCAACATAACGTTGGTTTAATACAAAATAGAAGTTTCAAGTCTTAGTGTCAATATGGCTCATATTTTTTCATTTCACAGATGTTTAATATATATTTTGTATAGGTAGAATTCGAAACGGTAGCGACTCAATTTAAAATGTGACTGCAAAGTTCATTGACTGGACTCGGGTCTCAAGTTTTTGAGTTTCGAGTTTTTTTGAGTAACCAACTCAATTCGCGACTGGACCCGCACGCCAGACTGCTAATTCTCACACCTGAACAGAAAATCTAATTGGTGAAAAGAAACGTAGTTGAATGAAGTGGCAAGCGCTAGGGAAAACGCCACTGATGCAATAATTGAATATATAGTCTAATTTGCATTGAATATAAAATTGTCATTATAAATTTACACAATTTTTATATGTGCAGTGTAGTGAGGAAATTTGAAGCAACAGTGCTATAAAAATGTACTTATGTCAGTCTACAACTCTGCTACGATCTTGATAAAATTTATGTAAATGAATAATTTTCCACTTTGAGAAATTCTTTCTTCCTGATGCAGTCAAACATAAACTTCGTACGAACTATCGGAATCTGAGAATATAGAATGATAAATCAAGTTATTGTTCACAAAACAAGAATTATTTACTTTATTTAAAATGAGATACAGCTTCAGTTCGTAAGCAAAATTTAATAGGTTACATACATGCACACAGAACAATTGTATTAAGCTAATATATAGCTTTTTTCGTAAAATATTGCCGGCGTTATTTCACTTCGGTGATTTTTAAAAAAAATTTTGGTCTTGAGGATCTATGCAGGGATGGACAAGGTTTTTGGAGGAGGGGCCATAATTTTGCCCACCTAGGCTGGCGGGCCATGTAAGTTTGACGTAAAAATTAATAACACTCTATGAACAATATTGACAGTGTTCCAACAGCAAGAGTGGAAATAAGCCTCGTGACAAACCAAATTTAATAGCAATCTTAACAAATTTTTTGAGCTATATACTACAACATCGAAAGTTGGTTTTAGTTTGATTGAGGCAGCATCAGGAGGGCCATATTGAATTACCTAACGGGCAGGAATTGGCCCGCGGGCGTAGTTTTGCCCATGTTAGGATAGTAACTGTTTTGAATATGATAACATAGGAAGTGAACTCTTCATGTTCCAGCCTTAATGCTACCAATCCACCCAGGGTCCGGTAATATTGGTAGCTATGTCGAACGGTATAAATCTATGTTTTTGGAGACTGGAAGCTTTCTATGGTTACGTGGCTGTTTAATCCGAGCCTAGTTTGTAATGCTTTATTATTGATTGGTTGACGATTTCAATTGTAATGAATTTAAAACTTCAATAATATAGGCTACCTGTGTTTTCTTAGCTTCATGAACTGACAACGAGTCCTTCTTGAAGTCTTTCTTTCCACAGATGAGAACGTGATCATCAAATGTTTTATCGACATACCATTTCGGTCGCTTCTCATATGGATTTGTGATAATGAAGTAAGCTTAAAAAAGGAAGAATGAGTATTTGGAGGTTAGTCAAAAATTGTAAGAACTGATTGTATCTGCGAGTCTGAGCTTAAATCCTGTCGTATTATGATCTGATGTCAAATTGATAAATAGTGTCGACAATCAAATAATGTAATTACAACCGTTTCTGGAGCAAGCCAGATTATCTGATGTCAGTACACATCCAACCTGCAATGCATACAAATTCTATTTTTGTGTCCTATATTTACATACATGGTCGTCCGCCACATCTGATTATTATTTCCGAGTAGGATTCTTGCAATGCTCCGACTTTGTGAGCTCGCAATGCTTCGGATATAACCAATGTCTTGCCTTCAAATACCCTGTCATAAAGTATTGTTGTGAAACAAGGAGTTTAAAGATGTAATAGTTATGTATATCCAGGTAAGTATGATTCGACTTATGCTTAACAAATTTTTATCTATCTTATATATTAAAAACAATGAGGTTGAGGCTGGAAACGTTTTTGAAAAACACATAGAACGCACAAAGAAAAACTGGGTTAATAATTTTATTAATAATTTTATTAATAATTTTATTTCACAATTAAATTTTGATTTTTCTATTAAGAGATTTTTTTCAAACGTATCCCAAGGGCTGACATTTGAAAAATTTCTTAAATTCGATATTCGATTTGATCTATTAATATTAAAAAATAAGTTGAAAGTAAAATTATGTTTAAATTTCCTAATAACCTTGATGTTCCAAAATGTTCTTTCGTCTTTATTTTCTTTGTAACCTTGACAAAAATATGTTATTAGCTCAATTTGGGATAGGTTATGTTATGAGTAGACATGATCTTATTTCAAAGTCCTTTAAAGCCGAGTGAACAACAATTGTACGCAAATCAAAACGGGCTGCTGCCATGGTTTTATATGCAACATAAATATGACTATATTATTGGGTTACCTACAATATTTCAATCTAGATTTGAGATACACAAAACAAATCTATTCTGATTTTCGGGTTTATTACAAACCTTGTTGGACAAATTTGACGTTTGATTGGATAAGATCCACCTGGCGTCTGAATGTATTACCTTGAAACCGAAACTATTTACCGATGCACTCAAAAACAGTACGGAAAGATTTTTTCCAATAAATAAATTATTATTCGGCACTTGTATGTTCAACTTTCAGATTTTCTTTAAACATTATTTTTCCAAAACCATAAATCCTTGAATTAATTGTAATTTTAAGCTACTCAATCTAACCTTGACACCTTCTGGGGCGTTGTTGATAAGTGGAGATAGAATGTGTTCAGTATTTTGATCATCTCCAGGAGAAACTTTTGAAGAAAACAGTCTGCAAAAAACGTCACTTTAACCTTCATGCCAACAACTTCTTTCGCGTGGTAATGAATAGTGTAGATAATGTCGGAAAGTTATTACGTGTGAGCGCCTCGTCATCTAATAATTCAAGGTATACAAAATTTGGTAGACTAAGTTTATCGTAAAAATGCTATGAGGGGAGGTATGTAAAATTGTTGCTGTGAGTATAACTAACCTATAATAAGTAATAACCAACAAATTTTTTTTAATCGAGTTTTCCACCAGCATATAGTTAAGGCTACACACTCACTTGTAAGAAGAAAAATGCTCTAAAGTCAAGTTATATTTGAAACTTGAGGAAAATTATGTCATGGATTCTAAGATAGGAGTGAAACCAAACTATCATTTCTGTGAATGGTAGGTTTCAACTGAAATATTTCAGAATGCAAATACTTTTTCCCCTTCAGTTGTCTTTTCTTCTTCTCTTCTTTGACATCCTGAAAAGCGATAGTTTATTTGATAATGGGTTTCAAAATGATTTGAAAGTAGGTTTGTATGTTTAATGAATTATACATATTTTTGAAATGCTTTTCGATCTTTAAGGAGCCTAAGGGATTTTTATTGGCATTACCAGAATGTAAAGTGGGGCCAGCAGTAATGAGTTATTTTGACTATAATAAATATATATTGTAAAAATATGATGTCCTAACGAAAAATCGAAATATTTGGGTTCACTTCATGCTCTGTTGGCTGTCACAAGCAAAACACATTCAAATTTGATGAATTTGATTTTTATCTATAGTTAGATATCTGATCGTGGATGGTAGTGTGAGCAACGGTGTCTTCAAAATGTCGTGTCCCACTTGTCCCACTGTCCCGGGGCACATGTGGGACAGGTGGTACAAGTGGAACACGTTGGACAAGTACAAGTGGGGCACGTGGGACAAGTAAGACACGTGGTACAAGTGGGACACGTTGGGCAAGTGGGACAAGTAAGACACGTGGTACAAATAGGACACGTTGGGGAAGTGGGACAAGCGGGCCACGTGGGGCAAGTGGGACACATGGTTCAGGTGGGACACGTGGTACAAGTGGGACACGTGGAACATGACATTTTGGAGACACCCGTGTGAGCAACGATAACAAATTGAAAACTTTACCGATGTTTCCGATGCATAATTTCAATTAAAAAAGTTGTGTATACCGATTCAATCTCAGTTAGTTTTTCTTCGATCTGCTCAGGTAAATATAGCTGGTTTTCCACGTCTTCAAAAACTCCTTTTGAAGTTGGCATTTCGGTTTCTATCGATGATTTCAGAGCAAAAATGCGTCCAAGACTAAAAATATTTCGTAAAAGGTATCACCTTTACCGTCGTTCAAAATATCATTACATACAATTGTTCTGGTCATTAAGCAACGTATACAATTTTGAAGGTTATCACAGAACCATTTCAAAATTAGTGCGATATCCTCTTCATTCATCAATATTTCGTTTTAAAGTATAGGTATCAATTGACACTGTATCATGGTGAATACTCATGTAACTGAAAGAGGCGGAATCAGGGTGTTTTGATCAGAAGTCAATCCAAAGCAGAAGTCGTGCTCTCAAACTCCCGGAGTCGAGAGTCGAAGTTGTTTTAGAAAGTTTTGAGTCAGAGTTGAGTGTAATTTCCCCTACTTCATAGATCTGATTTAGAGTGCCATTTTCATTAATCTTATGTACAAATTTTGATAAGGATTAAAATATTTACCTTTCTAATGTTCCCACTGTATTAAGTTTTGCAATCCAGTGTTTGGCTCCATCTCTCAAATGTTTTGAATAAAAACTATCAATCTTGACCAATACAATGTAAGTCTTTCTGATGGAAACGATTTCATTTGTAGCATGGAAAATCACCATTTTTTGTCCTTCTCGATCGTCGTTTCTGAAAAAGAAAATAAACAGACATAAACTAAACATTTTTAGCGTCTGATTCTAAAATTCAGGGTCGCTGTTTTTGTATTTTTCGTTTAATGTATGTCCAAAAACGCAAAATTTGTGTAAAATCTCCAAAATCCAAAGTCAATACTCTTGTGGTAGCAAACATATGACTCTAATAAGTATACGGAAAGTAATATTAGTCGTTTATCTAAAAAAAAACTATTCAAATCTCTATTCTTTTAAGAAGGGTTTTTATCCGATATGTTACTTCTTACACAGCACCCATTCAGAAATGAATGCACACTTTAAAATTACATGGGAACATATACATATTGAAATATCTAGAGACAATATATACCTCAATTTAATCTCCGCGTTGTCGATTCCATTTAAAGTTGCCCTTCTATATTTCTCATCCGCTACGGCAATTAGGGCACTCTGAGAGTCCTCCCATACTCGATAAATGGTATCTTGAACCACCATATACGCAGATATTTCATTCATTGGCTCGTCTGATAAACATTGTTTGTAGGTATTTATTCTTATTTGGACATATGAGCTATACCTAATGAATGTATATAGTCTTGTTTGTAACAACGATTCAACGACTTCAGTGCAATGTCTAAATTGATAACATCTATGCCTAGGAAAAAGATTGGAGTAGAGGAATCAATCAGAATTACAAATAGCCACAATTAATTCGATATCTTGATTTACCATTTCCATATTTAGGTCCCATTTTACATTCATTCAGCGTGATGTTCGATAAATTGATATAATCATTAAATTGTTGAAATTTCATGTTTTCATTCAAGTATGTTACTTCAATGTGCAAAATCTTTTGACCAAGCAAATTCTGTTAAAAATAATGAAAATAATCTTGAATGTGTGTAAGAAATATAATGCAAAAAATGGAGCTTTCAGAATGGAAATGCACTAAGAGAGCTATGACCATGTTATATTTGAATCTATGTTACTCTATCTCGAATTAAAAAAAGTTATACTCAAATTGTATGACATCTAAGGATTTTGTGAAATATATTCATCAGCGAATGCAATCAATAGAACAAAATGAAATCGTTGAAAAAATTATATCTAGTATAATGTGAAATAGTTTTGTGAAGTTTTAATTTCGGCGTGGTAAAAATTAGGCGTATCAAGATTAATTTTAAGGGGCGTACATATTTAATCGGGGCAATTAACTATTATCAATAACCTCAACATCGTCCTGCGGCAACATCAGAGAGAACGTAATATGTTTTCTGATTGCAACTGGCAGTCCGTGGATAAAATACTTCAAGTTTGTGTCAGAGGATTCCTATTAAAAACAATTAAGTTTATATTCCATACAATATTTTTTTTATCCATGAAAATAATTTTACATCTATTAACATGGGAATTGAATAATGCATGAACGGCACTATATGTCGCTTGACCTACATCAAATTATATTCTCCAGCAAATCAAACACTGTCATGAATTGTGATTTTTTACAAATGTTTCCACTCAAAAATGTACAAATTATCCGAATAACGGTAATCTACGGCAGAATTAGGTTTATAGTATCGAAAACAAATGCGAACTCATCAATGCTCACCAGTCAAATAAATTTTTATGCCGAAAGGCTTTTCTAAGAACTTCAATTATATGGAATTCACTACTTCATAGCTGAATTTGCAATCGCATTGGACTGTACTACTAACTCTTAACGCCCGATCCGCTAATATAAATCTTTATAATTTTTTGGTACTTTAGTGTGGTCATCCGTAACTTCGATCATAGATTAGCCTTCTTTATTTTTGAGTGAGTGCGCGTGGCCTAGCTTTGAGTGAATTTTTCTAAACAATATACCAGTAGATGAAATTTTTGGCGCTCCAGAAGTGTGTATACTAATATGGAGGTAACTAATTTTGTTCGTCTACTTCACATCCAGTTGTGTGAAGGAACGGAAGCCTATGGGCAAGGGGTATATTCACATGGCTAACACAGACGTTCCCGAACTTGTAATAGAACTAAAATGAGGAAAATCGGAATGAAATTATGGCCTAACCTTAACCTGGTACACACACCCATTCGAAATTTTAACTCAATAATAGCTATAGCTATAATTACTGAATTAATTTACAGCATTTCTACCTTCATATGAGGTCTGGATAGACTACGTTGATTAAACGTAACGCCGTTTAGTGTTTCCATGTTTATTGCAATGTCAGTAACATGGGTCGACTCTCTGGAATTATAGGAAAGACATTTTATACAAATAACATTCATGTTATAAATACAGATTTACTTTAGATTTTTATGAAAACGAAAGATTTAGTTGGAATTTATTAAAAGTGTTTTATTTTCTTGATTTTCGCTTTCTGCATATACGACAGACCTCATGTTACAATTTGGAAGTTAATGTTCAGTGTTCAGTATGTCAAATCTAGCCCTGAATCATGTGTTTTATGGCAGTTGTGATTGGATCTTAAAATCGAAACCCCGTCATTAGTGTTCTAGATAGATATATTGTAACATAGTCGACACAAATCGTTAATATTATCAATAAAGTTGCCAGATTTTGAGCAATATATGTATATAGGTACCAATATTATATTTATTGAGGAGAATAGGCAAACAATGAGCATGAAATGGTAAAACTTTAAATGGTTTTAACAACCCCATGTTTTAATTCGATATCAATACGAAAAACCTGAGAAAGATCGGCAACAGCATGTCAGATTCAAAATCCTCTTCTTCATTTAACCAATAAAACGCATCACTTCCAAGATGACTAGAAAGCTTTGAGAAAAAAGAAACACTTTATAGAATGTAATCTACGTGTAGATTATTACTCATTTCATAAATTTTATCTCCTAAAATTGACAAACCCATCGATTTAAATGTGTGTATTGGAAAATATTTTTGAGCCACAAACACATTAAAATGTTATAAATATTGATGAATTAGCTTCTGGTTGCAATAACATCAAATGATGATGCTGTTTTTGCTACTAATTGGTAATTCTCATTTCAAGTGTCTATTTTTACGGAGGATTTTTTACGTAGCTTTTTCTTTGCATGAGAAAGTTAACGGGCCACAGATTGTTTTATGCAACAAAAGTGAGCCATGAAAGAAAAAATGTTGAGAACCACTGGGTTAGACAGTGTGACGCGTTTGAGATGATAGGCATTTGATATGATTGTGCTTAACAGTATGGTATAATTAAATTCGTTCATATATATATATACGTTACACTTTTATCATTCTACACCATTAAATAAGCGTCTTCAATATTAAAAATAAAATACTTCTCTGAGAAAATCTGGAACGTATTGTCCTATAGTGAAAGCAGCAATAGGTACACAAGAGGCTCTATTTGGAGACTTTGTCGCCTCGTTGTATTTCTCTACCAGTTTCGAAGCATTTCTCTCTCCTTCATTCACTTCTCCATCCGTAAATATTAAAATCATATCCCGATATTGTTTGTTGTCTTTGCTTGTATAAAGAGAATTATAAAGAGTATAAAAACAAGGCTCAAATATGAAGACAATGCTTCGGCATCCGTGCGGTAAAGCATTTTAGCTTCAAGTTTGCTTTGCAGTAAAGATTGATGTTGAAGCGATCTAAAAGTCTACTTTGTGTTCAATAAGTTCAGCGAGAAGGAGAAAATGAGTGAGAAAAGTGAGACGGGCACGACATAAATGGAAAACAAAAAAATTAAGCTAAAAACCTTGGAGTCGAGTTAGAACACCGGCGTGACATAATAAGAAGCGTTTTGCTTATATCAAATTATACGTAAAAATCCAAACATACTCGTTCAATACACTAAGTCCTTCCATCAATCCAAGTCCCAAGTCGGTTCTTCCTCTTGTGTAGAGGTTTTCGATGATGTATGTTGCATTGTTCTAAATAAAGGCTTTGTTACCTTTGCATAACTAAAACTGCCCAGTCTGTATCTTCTTATTCAAATACCGGCGCTCCAGAAGTGTGTGTACCAATATGGAGGTAACAAATTTTGTTCGCCTACTTCACATCAGGTTGTGTGAAGGGACTGAAACCTATTGGCAGGGGGACATTCACTTGGCTAAAACAGACAGTCCTCGAATTCGTGATAGAACTAAAATAAGGAAAATCGGAATGAAATTATGGCCTAACCCTAACCTGGTACACACAATACGGGAATACCAAAATACTTTTTGAAAAGCACGTTTGAAAAGGTGGTTTTACGCCCAAAATGAAATATGAAAAAAGCTTGTGGCGAGATTGAGGCTACGAATAAATAATCTACACAAAGAGATTTTTTTTTGTCAAAATCAGAAATTAGTCGCTTTTTTGAGATTCCGGGCATTTGCAAAAATTATGTTTTTAGGCATAAATATATCCAGCAATTTCTCCTTAAAGTTCTTCAACTTGATGGTTTATTCTAGAATCTAGACATTTATGTCATGTACAAGGTGATTTACTTTTACATTCATTTTTTTATTTAACACTATGCAACTAGCCGTTATTTTGAAATAGATACCTTGGTTTAGACCTCATGTCTCAATTAGCTTATATAATCTGACTGTTTATAAGGTTATGTGTGAATAAATTTTATTGATTGGACTATCGTACTGGGATATGATTTTCAGTTTGCTGAAGTGAGTTTCTTCATATTAATATAGATTTTTAAAGAGTAAGGGTCGTTTTACCTTCCCATTGTCATCCATTAAAGTCAACGGCATATCTACAACAACATCACATGCAAAGCTTACAATAGCTAGGAAATCTTGTTTCATCATCTTTTGTACAACAAGATTCGCAAATATCTGTTGAGAAAATTTGATATTTGTCAGCACTTTACGATCGATTAAATTGGCAAATTCCGCAAAAATAAGTCGTTGCTAAGAAATATCTGCTGTAACCGTATAACTCGTACGCAGAGTGACTCGTCAGACAATTGCTTTTTTTGCATATTGCTATTGCTCACGGCAGCAAAAACCGAAAGGAATTTCAGAATATCATTGAAAAATTTGCGTTTTTTGTTTTCAAAATTCACTATGCTTTGCTTACTTTGATTCTATCTAGCAGTGATATAGAGCAGGTATGCCCAACGCTACAATCCATGCTACCACTAACATCAATCACCAGAACATATCTTAAGGGAAGACGATGTGTCCTTGTCTTCTCTAATGAGGATAATTCCATAACAACCTCAACAGCCTGAAAAAGAATTAGAATACTGAACGACACATATTATCGAAAACACTTAATTTTTCACTCATTAATGATATAGACTTGAGAAACTTATGTTTCCACCTTGTGCGCCATTGAAGTTCTAAGAATAAATTAATTATATATATCTTAAAAAGGTAAATTCTTTTAAATGCAAATAAGTTTGCAAAAAATGGTGGCTCGCGTTTTTGATTTTTCAAAAGTTTACGGGCCACAAGTGGCTTAAAAAGATTTGACCAAACTAGCTGTAATGGTCTTCTAGGAGGCACTTCCACCTTTCAACAACAACATGTATATGTATGAATGAACAATCATGTTACCTTACTATTAGTAACTTGGCAGTAATATTTCGTTGTGAGAGAATGTCCATTTCTGGCATCTAAAGTCACTTTTGCTTCCGCAAACTCTAATTCAGACATACCGACTATTATATCAATTGAGATGTTACATACACTACAATGACACCTATATCTTACCGCTTTTATATTCAAAATTTTGAGCGGTACAAAATATTGATATATCAATACGTTTTAGAATAAATTTAAAATATAGATCGACAATTTTCCAGTTTAAATTCAGATTACGAGGCATGACAATGTGTTGAATTCTGTTTCATTACGAACAAGACTGAACAGATAGCCATAGATGAATTAATACACGACCGTACAATAATTAATACAGTTCACTGAATCATTACCCTGTCATATACTCTTCAGAATTACCCTTATCACTTATTTAGTAAAATTTAAAGTATCTATAAACTCAATATTAGCGACCGGCCACTATTCTTTGCGAGAGAGTATAAGATTATGTCTAATGGCTATGGCTAATGGTCTACCTACAAATCGGCTTTATTTATTTATTTTTCCTATCATATTTACATATGATTTCCGACATCTGTAATACAAATTTCACGGTTGTTTATACCCTTTTTTTATCGGAGGATATTTCAGTACTACTTGAAGTATTTAAACTAATTATCTAATAACGCCTGATTCAATATTTTATGGATTGGTTGGAGTCCTCAACTTGAAAGATGCTTTGAAATTGGCAAGTCATCGAATCGCTTTTGTAGTGCACTCGAGCCAACCGTCGACTACCCGAAAGGCCATTTAATTATACATTAGATAAAATCATGGTAATTTCCTAAAAGACAAGCCGGTAGGCGTCCAGGATCTCCGCTGACACCCAGGCCCGCGGCATACAGTATATCGCGAGGATCCAATCCATTTTAGTCTCTGTAGCACTTTAGTGGTCGGCCTAACTTCGTTCAGATTTAAATCTCTTTAATTTGTGCGCTTGGAAGTGAATTCATGAAAATTTCCTCGCAAGAAATAGGCGAGAGGCGAGTTTGGCTTGTTTGTGCTTCCAATAATCGCTTAATAGTTTTCTTTCGCCTAGGCATTATGATTACAACTTAAGCTGAAGGAACATATATACATGCAAGACTCAACATTTTTCCCGGTACTTCACGGTTTAATGGACCTTTCCCCGACCTTTGACCCCCGGAAAATTCTTCATATACTTTACCATTGCAAAATTTTCAGTGCTATTTTAGGAGTGCTTTTGCGAGTTGGCGCCTGTAAAATGGGGTATGTGTTTCAAACCATCATTATGATTCATTGCACACAACAATCGGTTTTTTCAAAGTACCGGTAAAGAATTTCAGGCTAGTCTATCACAGCTATTTCTACACTAATTTATATTACTACAATTAAATTAAAACTCCTAGGAAGACAGAGTAATCATTGAATTATCTGATTTTTATTTAAGTTTCCGAAACACAACTGAAAACTAACGAATAGAGTTCAAAAACGCGAAAACGAGGTAATGTTTACAACCACGCTTGAAAATCTGTCTGAGTGAGAAAAGTGTCTGAGCGGATGCAAAAAGGGGGCATTGTTACGTCACTTTTTTCATCTTGCTGATTGGCCAATGTCACGAAGTAAACAAGGAAGTCGATGCTCGGGGAAAGGTCCATAGGATTATTTATTTATCATATTTATACAACGATATCTGCTTACCAGTTTGATTCGGATATAGCAATCCTAATTTATAGACTTAAATAGTTAAAAAAAACTGTAGCCAGCGTTTAGGTGAACCACCCACTAACAGCGAGAAGTACATCAAATCTCAAGCAAATAATAATTCCGTATATCAAGAACACCTGCACCGGCTCACCAGTTCCGTTGAGTTCATTTCGAACGCTGCGCGTTCCGTTGACATACTCACGTGACTGATATACCGTGACTGAATGAAAAAATGATGTTCACTGAAATCCCCTAGGCATTATGATTATTACAACTTAAGCTGAAGGAACATATATACATGCAAGACTCAACATTTTCTCGGTACTTTACGGTTTAATAGGATTATTTATTTATCATATTTATACAACGATGTCTGCTTACCAGTTTGATTCGGATATAGCAATCCTAATTTATAGACTTAAATAGTTAAAGAAACTGTAGCCAGCGTTTAGGTGAACCACTCACTAACAGCGAGAAGTACATCAAATCTCAAGCAAATAATAATTCCGTATATCAAGAACACCTGCACCGGCTCACCAGTTCCGTTGAGTTCATTTCAAACGCTGCGCGTTCCGTTGACATACTCACGTGACTGATATACTGTGACTAAATGTGGAAATTATGTTCACTGAAATCCCTAAGGCTTCTCCAGTTTATGAAGTATCGAGACCAAAGACGACTTATTGGAAAGAGTACTTTGCCATGCGGAAGGAAGCGCTCTTGGAATTTTAATTTTCGACTTGGTTGGCGAGAAAACGGCGATAAACTGTGAAAAAAATAGAAATTTCACAACGATCAGAGCGTTTTTCGTTGTTACCATGGAAACGAAACATTTATCTGGACTTTCTATAAAACGCACATTACTAGGGTGACAGGATAACCCATGTGAAAAATTTCATCCAGATTGGTCCAGCCATTAAGACGCTACATCTAAACAGACAGACAGACAGACAGACAGACAGACAGACAGACAGACAGACAGACAGACAGACAGACAGACAGACAGACAGACAGACAGACAGACAGACAGACAGACAGACAGACAGACAGACAGACAGACAGACAGACAGACAGACAGACAGACAGACAGACAGACAGACAGACAGACAGACAGACAGACAGACAGACAGACAGAACGACTGATAATAAGGGTCTCCTATAGAGCGGAGATCCAATAAAGCGAAGGGATGATTTCATGCGTGGAATAGGAATTGCTGCGCAGAACAATACTCCTAAAGGACATAACTTTTGGTAGAACTACCCTATTTTGTGCTCACGGAAAATATTAAAATTACTTGATATGAAATATGAAGTTTGTAACAATCATTGGACTCTTTTTGTTTCCATGTGTCACGTTGCGTTTTATATTCTGCTAACGATTTTTGCGAAATTTTAAGTTGAAATTTGTTTTAGTTATTGAGAACGAAAGCGTAGGACCAAAAATATTAACATCAAAGAACATATGAGTTGAAACAATCGAGTGCATTCATGTAGGCGTGCAAAAACGCAAGGGTGCTGTTATAAAAATGATTAATGTAAATTTTGAATGAGTCGATTGTGCATTTCTGTGAAACTTTTCATAAAACTTCCCATAAAATTGAGCACTTGCAGATTTTACCCAAACACATAAATGAACTCTTCACACTAACAGCATAATGGCGAAGCCAACCTCATACAGATATGAAACAACCAATACTATGATATTTTTGAAGATTTCCCCCAAACAGAATTCATTCAAAATTTTTGTGATAAATTGACAATGACAAATACTGGAAATATTTTTGAAAATCAAATATTAGCATTTTTATTGTGGTCATTAACGGCAAGGAAAATTACAGATGAAAGAATTTAAACTTTTGAAACCTCGAAAATTTTAATTTACAATTCAATGATAAGCAATACATACTTTCGAACTCTACAATAGTTCGCTCATCATAAAATAAACTAAATTTACATAACAATTTTATGTTGTATATATATAATATCATGTAAATACCTTGTATACAAAGTGGAATTTTTATTTTCAAATTTATAAACACCTTGCAGAATGAAAACGGAAATTTTTTTATGGAAAATCCTGAAAAAAATTAAATGATGAACAAAAATGCATAACGACACTTTTCAGCAATAACTTTCAAATGCAATGAAGTTTTCAATGCATCATTACTCTGGAGTCTGGAAAAACGAAATATCACGTTAGGAAGACATTTGTGTAACTAAAAACTACTTTTAAACGAATCGACAACACTGTTTAAGTTTTCGATCAATAATTTGAATTCCATTAAAAATTAACTTGCTCATATTTGAGGTTTTTGAATGAATGAATAAAATTGCATAACAACAATTATTTTCTGTGGAATTTCTAATGCGTCATTATTTTGCTTAAGCGAAATTGGACGTTTATTGTTCCATGTCACACCATAAATTTCTAACACCCTATTATTTTGCATAAACTATAACTGCCGATTTCAGTCCAATTTTTTTTCTATTTCTATTTCGTTTCTTTTACAAATCGTTACCGCTGTTGTTTGTTCTAGCTTTGTGTTGTATTATTTAACTTATATAGTCCTGAGTTTTTTTTGCTGTCTTGTACCGATAGGGTTGGTAACGTGCCATACATATACTGCCAAAAACATACATATAGCGCCAACTGAATATCCATATACAGCCAATGTTATATCCATATACAGCCAATTAATATCCAAATACAGCCATTTTGGTGATGTACAATTACTGCCAAGTCATATGCATATATAGCCAAATCAATATATAAAAAAAAAATCAAAATAAGATAGATTTACCTATTGATACCGGGAGAGAAGAAAGCCGATAAGACGACCTAACCATATGGCGAACCACGGCCGCTCGTCCGGTTACCATTTCATGTCGAGTATGGGATTAGCTAGTTATTTGTTTTCGGAAGCATGAACTTGATGGTAGAGGAAGCTGTAACCGACAAGCGGTTACTTGAACCACCCTACGGCAGCAAGGAGGCCAGAAATTCTTTCGCACATAACCATCCCTGCTTTGGATTCGAAACTGCGAACCCACGCACATTAATCAGAGATGCGGTGGCGAGCGTATTCCTAACGCTTAGTACGATGAGTCACCCGCATAAACTGCCAGTGTTAATATCATAATATATACCCCACAATAGCTGGTCATTGATTACACAAGAAATGTGCTGGCTGAAAATCGCTCTTCAGTGAACTATTCTTTGGTTAATGGCAATAAACTGTTCGCCACCTAATCGAATTAACGCTTGGTGGAAAATAAAACATATAAAACTGCCAATGTGCGTAGTTCTTGAGAAATATCCAATATGCACCAACTCAGTTCTTCAGAAATATCCAATAAGCGCTAAATTTATAATGTCACAATACCCCACACGACAGCTTATCGTTGAAAACACAAGAAATATGCTGCATAAAAATCTATTTTTAGAGAACTATTCTTTGGCTATTGGCAATAAATTGTCCACAAAATAATCAAATAAACGCATGGTAAGAAATATAAACATAAGCCAGTGCGCTAGTTCTTCAGAAATATCCAATAAGCGCCAACTTGGTTCTTCAGAAATATCCAATAGGCGCCAACTCAGTTCTTCAGAAATATTCAATAAGCGCCAACTTAGTTCTTAAGAAATATCCAATAGGCGCCAACTTAGTTCTCAAGAAATATCCAATAGGCGCCAACTTGATTCTTCAGAAATATCCAATAGGCGCCAACTTAGTTCCTCAGAAATATCCAATGGGCACCAACTTGGTTCATTCAGAAATATCCAATAGGCCCCAACTTGGCTCTTCAGAAATATCCAATAGGCGTCAATCTATGATGTCACAGTGCTCCACAACAGCTGATCGTTGATAATATGAGAAATGTGATGGCTGAAAATCTTATTTGAAAAAACTATTCTTCGGCTATTGGCAATAATCTGTCCACAAAATAATCAAATCAATGTTTGGTGGAATATATGAAACATAGAACTGCCTGTGCACGTAGTTCTTGATAAATATCCAATAGGCGCCAATCTATGATGTCATAATACCCCACAGCTGCTCATCTTGGATAGCGTGAGAAATGTGCTCGCTGAAATTCTTCTTTTGGTGAATTATGCTTTGGCTATTGACAATAAACTGCATAGAAATTAATCAAATTAACGTTTGGCCAAAACTATTATTGCACACCTTGCAGTTTGTTTAATTCAAGACGAATCGTCATTGTATTTAGTAGGATGAGACTACTACCGTTACGCGTACAGAAACTCGAAAACAACTTTTGATTAAAACATGAGAAATGACTTATAACAAGCGTGAAGTATAAGGAATAAAATATCATGATATGAGCATCATTTAACATAAGACATAAAACTGCCGGTGAGGAGTTTTTGAGAAATATCCAATAGGCCCCAACTAAGCTCTTCAGAAATATCCAATAGGCGCTAATCTATGATGTCACAGTGCCCCACAACAGCTGATCGTGGATAATACGAGAAATGTGATGGCTGAAAATCTTATTTGAAAAAACTATTCTTCGGCTATTGGCAATATTCTGTCCACAAAATAATCAAATTAATGTTTGGTGGAATATATGAAACATAAAACTGCCACTGCACGTAGTTCTTGATAAATATCCAATAGGCGCCAATCTATGATGTCATAATACCCCACAGCTGCTCATCTTGGATAGCGTGAGAAATGTGCTGGCTGAAAATCTTTTTTCGGTGAACTATTCTTTGGCTATTGGCAATAAACTGCCTAAAAATTAATCAAATTAACGTTTGGCGGAAACTATCGTTACACATCTCGCAATTTTTTCGATTTAAGATGAATCGTCATTGTATTTAGTAGGATGAGACTACTACCGTTACACTTACAGAAACTCGAAAACAACTTTTGATTGAAATATGAGAAATGACTTGTGACACGCGTAAAGTACAAGGAATAAAATACCATGATATGAGCATCATTTAACATAAGACATATAACCGCCGGTGCGCAGTTTTGAGAAATATCCAATAGGCCCCAACTTAGTTCTTCAGAAATATCCAATAGGCGCCAATCTATGATGTCATAGTGCCCCACAACAGCTGATCGTTAATAATACGAGAAATATGATGGCTGAAAATCTTATTTGAAAGAACTATTCTTCGGCTATTGGCAATTATCTGTCCACAAAATAATCAAATTGATGTTTGGTGGAATATATGAAACATAAAACTGCCTGTGTAGTTCGTGTAGTTCTTGAGAAATATCCAATAGGCGCCAATCTATGATGTCATAATACCCCACAACGCCTCAGTGCACAAAAAGAGCAAAATACCGAAGGCGTGCACCCTGTTAGTGGTAAATCTCTCTATATGTGTTTATATGACAGACTGCACGAAAAAAATGTAACTAAAAAGAAAGAAATATTACGTAGAATAACCTTCGTTCCGGAACTGAATGGTTTCCTTAATTAATACACAAGTTGTGGAACAATTAAATGCGATATTTAATAAGGATAATAGATTTTTAAATCAAATGGAGCCGGTGAATCATATTTACCTGTTCCGTTCGATTATTGATAACCATAATCATTTGATAAATATGAAATTGGCCAACAGCTTGAAAAAACACAGCAAGATTGATTTACATGTGGATAGTCTGGGTAGATGGTATCTCCAGACTGTCGATACATGTGGAAGCGGTCAAACGAAATCGAAAATAAAAACAGATGACACGTGCCCATTTAGAAATGATAACATTACATCAAATCAAGCTGGAATTAAGCAAAAATGGCAAGTGACGGAAAAAAAATTTCGACTGAAACCAATGAGGAAAAAATATTACAAAATGTATATATCTAGATTGAATACGGCAAATTTGACACAATCTACGGATAACACAATGGAGGATTTTTCGTTGTCACAAGATAAAAATGACCAATTTAACGACATATATTTGAACGTTGCAGTAGGAAAACAACTTTCACGGGAAAAGACAAACAGTGTATTCGATGTGTCTCCAACCGAGCAAGAAAAACACGAAGTTGAAAACAACACAAAAATGTACTCAACAGACGACGATAGTCTTTTGGGTGAAACTAAACGAACAGGAAGACCAACTAAAAAACATTTATTAAATTTCATCGATAACGGATTTGACCGCACAAAATTAGATAAACCCCCAGAGGATTCTCTGTTGGAAAAAAATCCATTTCTTAGTAACCATTGGTTGGAATGTCTTCATTTGGATCTCTCCTTGCCCACTGGTGACAATAAAATTGAATGTGTTTCCAATGAAACATATTGCAAATTAAGCGGCAACACATCCAAAATTTCGACGGGCGTTACGTATAAAATCGACCTGGACAAATTCATAATTTTAATTTTGGAGCCGGATAAGCTAGATACCACATGCACCGGCAACTTCATGTCTTATTATGCACAGGCAAATTGTAACGGCTTACCGCTGAGTAATGTTCTCATATCATGGAATAATGCTCATATCAATATTATATCTACTTTACGCTAGTTGCAAGTCATTTTTTATATTTCAATCAATAGCCTTTATGGAGTTTCTGTGAACGTAAGCAGACTACTCCAATGCGTCAACGAGTATGGTCTCCTCATATAAACATAAATCTGGCGATGCTCTCTTGAATAATCAATATGTAATGTGAGTAATGATAGTTTGCACCAAACTTTAATATGCTTAGTTTGTTGACAAAATAACCAAAAAAACCAAATAATAAAAAAAACGAATAACCAAAAGAGATTTTCAATGTCTTCGTTGGCAGCGACACAATTCGCATGTTATCACAATCAGCTGTTGTGGGGCTTTATCTTATGGCATTATGGATTGCAACCTATTGTATGTATTCATGCACCACGAGAGGCTGGCATTGTAAGCTTCGAACAAATAACATGTAGAGACTTACTTGTCACTAGAGACTAAATCATGCTAATATCACAATATTTTATTACATATATTTTACACTTATTGTAAGTAGCTTCATCAAAAGCCGTTTTGGAGTTTCTGAGAGGTATTTTTAAAACCCTAACCCTAACACACATATTATATCATATGTATATTCAATTGGCTGTACATGCATATGACTTGGCAGTATTTGTACATAACTTAAATGGCTGTATTTGGATATTAATTGGCTGTATATGGATATCACCTTGGCTGTATATGGATATTAAGTTGGCGCTATATGTATATTTAGTTGGCGCTATATGTATATTTTTGGCTGTATATGTATATCACGTTACCAACCCCACTCTCTTGTACTACCATAAAAGGTAGTTTAAATAGGTACATCTTCTTGTATAGTAACACCCCATTGTAATAGAAAATATTTTACTTCGTAGTTATAAATATTCTTTTATGTCTGCCAGGACACACATGCCTCTCGGCAATGACTCGCGTTAAGAGTGTAATCGCGATGCAGGTTCCTATTGCAACATCTGCCATGCCGACTACACAGCCTTCAACATTTAGGGCTCTTTTTTCTAACGTCGCTGCCTCATTTCCTAAGGTAGCCAACGTAAAATGTGTGGAATTCAGCAGTCGAGTCGATCGATAATGACAACCAAAGACATCTCGCCTGTTTCGGAATTTTTTGATCTATTTAGTACTGTAGAAAACCCGCATTAGAGTGCGTGGTATTCCCACTGAAGCCACAGTCGAGCAATTAACCTACACCTAAAACAATTACATCGTTGTGAAAAATAATATTTAGCCGCCGTTATAACGATCTATAACCTCCCCGAGTCAACTATTTAATTCGCAAATATTAGCACTAAATCTGCCTGTATATAATAAATAAAACAACTTGTAATACATAATTTATTCATTAACATAGTAAATTATAATAGCAAGACAAATAACACTATTCAACAAATTAACGCCAAATACACCAAGAATATGGTAACTTTTGGATTAGTAAAATTTGTTTTCTCTATTATTTGTTAAGTATTTCTTCTCTTTCTTCTTCCTTATAGGTCTTTCCATCTCTCTTTCTATACTTTCACAACGTCATCTTGGCTTTTTACTCCTTATTTTCTCCTTACCTGGCAAAGACGAAATACTCGTTACTGGAGGGCTCAATGAGTATGCATCAAGGTGCACTTCTCCGAGTCTTCCCAATGACGGGAATGTTTTGTTGGGACCGGGACTTTTGTTAACTCTTTATTTTGTTTTATAGAAAAAGAAAAAGCATCTGACAGCCTCTCCCTGAAAAAACGCAAGTATGAAAAAATGTAAGCATGAAAAAAGGTAAGTATCGGTGGGTCGAGGCCTACATTTAAAAAAAAATGAGATCATCTGAAGCATTCAAAAGGCGGTACGAGCGAATTAATTTTATTAGTCGTTGTCCGGTGCATCTACGCTCAATATCCAAAAGAAACCACAGCAGGATCGATCCAACTGGATTTTATGTTAAGGTTCGGAATTATTTAGCTAATTACAACTTTATATTGACTAGAAAGCATTATTATGTAAAAATCTTTGTTTAAACAAAGATTTGAATTTATTCAATAACGGTCGTGTTGAAAAGTTCAATTGGACGATTTTTTTACTTAACTCAAAAATAGTGAAAAACTATATTTTCAAAATATATTTCATATCAAATCAAGGATAATTTTCAACTTTATTTTTTATATATTTAACGATTTCTTTTATTTCATTTTTCAGAATATTGTCTTTTAAATTGGAAAAGAACATCAACAATAATGAAGACTCTGACTATCCTATTCACTGTTGTAGTGATAGCGGCCCTATGTAAGTGATGCCAACATTTCACAAAACTATACAATTAAAGAGTCCAGCTGCACACTAACACAAATGTATTAAGAATAGGAAGTTAGTCTCGCGCAACCCCAACTCAAATTTATTTCACAAAACCTTTGCAATTAAAAAATATTCTCAAAACCAAAATCAAAAATTTGTTATGCAACGTTTTTAACTGCTTTTACGCAAACAAAGCTCTGTGCGAGCAGCTACATATATTGTATTTTAAAAGGACCAGAATCTTTCAGGTCGGCATTGTCTACCCAATCACCGACATCATGATTGAGGCAGTTGGCATAAGCTTGAACCGGAGACTTTTACATGCTAAACCAACATAGTTAATTTTAACGGTTTAACTACTATAGGTGAACATCTCGTCGTACTGAAATCAAGCGTGTCGTCATGAATTTTTGTTTTCAGATAAATGCTGCGAAGCTAACCTGTATGATGATGCAATGAGAGCAGCGGGCGGCATGGGCTTTGGTAACTTCAAAATTTAAAATTATTATCTATATTACTTCCAGAAATTTGTTAACTGTTTAACAGCACTTTAGAGTGGAATGCGTCTTTCATCTTTGGAATGCAAAACAGAAATTGTGGTGAAATAGTAAATATTATTTATTAATGTGAATTAATGTAAATTTATATGTTGGTGAAAAATATCTTGAGCTCTTAACAAAAAACAAATAGAATGAGGAGTCCTTTTTAAGATCTGATTATGGGCTCGACATATCAGAACTGACAGTAAATGCCGATTGGCACGCAACTTGCCGCACATAACAAAATACCGAGACTTCCCGAGTACAGAGAATCAAAATGCATAACTTAATAAGAGGATTTATGAACTATTGTCCGACCTTTGACATTCTAGAATAAAACTCGAATCAGTGTAATAGACTTATTGTTGAAATAATGGTTTGCTCCTGTTTGTAGAACACAATAAATTGAAAATATAATACATTAAAAATTATAAAATTATAAATAGAAGGAACTTGTTGTGAGGTAAAAAAAAAATATTTGGTTTTCACCTATTGGATCAATGGATGTTTCACCGTCTACCGATTACCTTGGTTATTTTGGGACCAATGACCAATTAACAATAAGTTAACGGTTATTTAAAAATCAAAAATTGTGCGGTCGCACACTCACTCTCCATACAGACAGATTTTTTAACGGGGGAGGAGGGGTGATTATTTGGTCATTTTCTGATTTTGTGCACTATTCATCAATTTTATTTGCTGTTTGTTTTTTGTCTGTGGTCGTTCCATATATCCCAAATTTATGCTGATTTGTTAAAACTACGCCACATAGAGGTTTTTTCGTTTGCCGATTTCAGCAAAGACGGCCTATTTTCCCTAACGAAGAATTTCAGGTCAATATAAATATTTTCAAGTTGTTCTTGTGTTTAAAATCTCTCCAATTTCTTTCTCTAGGAATAAATGGGGCTGGAACCATACAAGCAAGCATCCTTGTCGGATCCATCATCTGTCTCGTTGTTACCACATTTATTTTTTAGATAGTAGAATTTGTACTCTGTAAAAACTGTATACTCAATATAAATTTTACCAAAAAGCTTGTCAAATTAATTGCAATCTCAAATTATTATTACAAAATTTTATTATTACTTTTACGAAAATGAAGAAAATTTATTTAGCATTTATACTTTTGTTTGTGTGTGAGTGTACCCAAAAGTTTCAGTAATTTATAGGCGCTTTGGACAAAAGTTATTTTCTCTCTAGAATATATTCCAAGTGATTGAGTTCTATTTTTTGGTCACCCCTACTAATTTTTGACAAAAATTTGTATCGCACTTCAAACTTTTTGGCAGTCTATGAAATTCAACATATTTTTTCAATTTGGCACTGTTTGGTGTTGCTGAAGGGTTATATGTCCTTCCAGTTGGTGAGACTGGCCCTCATAGCAGCGATGACATATAGAAGTTTATTTAACCAAGATCGTTAAAGCCATTTTGTCTTTTGGGCAGGAATTCAAATTTCAAGCCCTAAAATGGGATATAAATTTTTGAATTTCCGAATTTGAATTTTAAGTTTGTGTTTTCTTATTATGTAATTTTCAGAGAACAGTTTATTAGTAAAAATTGTACTATTGATGATGTTTTATATGACGGATGCTTAATTAAAGTATGGTTTTGAATAAACTGTTTTCTGTACTTCGGTATTTTTATTTGTGTTTGTGTCTTAGACTCAAGGAGAACATGAACTCTATTAAATATGATTTATATTTTTGGAGAAACTGCAACATATCATAACTCCGAAAAAGTGGGGTCACGTACAGGGGGTCGCACGGTCTACTTTTCAATGAATTACACTAAAAAGTTTAATCCATCACAAAGTGAGCATACGTCTCGCTATGCCAAATTGTTGTTGTTAGGGAGGTTGTTGTCGTTAGGAAGAAATCGCTTTTCTTCGAAACCAATGAGCAAATTGATTTCAAACTATTAGTAGCCTACTTAACGATGGGAGAAGTCGCTAGGACGCTATTACCGTTTGCAAATTCTTTTCGAGTTTTATTGGACCCGATATTTCAGCCGAATTTTTGCTCTATTTTATTTTAATTTACAGTAGAACTTTTTAGGACGTAGAAGAAAATTTCATTACTTCAAGTTTTCTACGATATTCTCGGTAGTGTTGCGAAGTACAATGCCAAAATACAAAAGAAAAATTTAACAAAACAAACTATGGGTCCACCCCGTGTCCTATAAAAATTATTTGGTATTTGTTACCGCGCACACCGCAGCATATAGCTGCGTCAAGCTAGCACAATTATTGGTCTGATGAATGCATTATAACAGGGTTGGCAGCGGCCCCCAATAAGGGAACAGATGATGTCGAAATGAATATATTCAAGTTACGTTCATTGTGATGGAAAAATCCCGCAAATACACAAAAGGACTCGAGACCTCGGTTGGACTCGACACATAGAAAAAAAAATCAGGAATTGCACTACTAAATCTGCATTATTTGAATATATACGTTACTTCTAACGTTGGAGTACGATGGGATGGGATGGCACACCTTTGTATTACCCCCGGGACAGTAGCTATATCATAGCACTTTGAATACGTCAGAGTTAGCCTTAGTACTTCTTTACCTTTCGAATGTTTTTTACTCTCCTTTTTTCCAAAATTCACTTATATCTATTATTTATTTTTAAATAGGAATGAATCGAATTTCCCCAACAATGTATAAAATTCAGTAACTATAACTGCCGATACCAGTCCAAATTTTTGATCTATAATTTGAATTTCATCGAAAATTATCTTGCTCATATTCGGGGTGTTTGAATGGAAGAATAAAAATGCATAACAGCACTTATTTTCGGTAACACGGCAATATAATTTCTAACACGTCATTATTTTGCATAAACTATAACTGCCGATTCCAGTCCAAATTTTCGAACTATAATTTGAATTTTATTGAAAATTACCTTGCTCATATTCGGGGTGTTTGAATGAAAGAATAAAAATGCATAACAGCACTTATTTTTGGTGGAATTTTTATTGCGTCATTATTTTGCTTAAACGAAATCGGACGTTCATTGTTCCGTGTAACACCCAAAAAATTCTAACACATCACTATTTGGCATAAACGAAATTGACGTACGTTTTGCATAAGTTCAAACACATACGTTGTGCTCTTTATATTACAATCTGCCAATTTTTTCTAAATGAATTTTAAACTAACGCATCGTGTATAAGAATTAAAGTTATATCCCAAAATACATGCTATACATGTGATCTACCCTCTAATAATTTTGGTGCCTGCTGAGGTTTTCTATACAATGGTTGACGAGCACTGCAGTAGGGTCCTTTTTCAATATGTCAATTTTTTTAAACAGTGCATTTGTTAAAATCTGCCAATTTGGGTGAAACGAGTGTGCAGACTGGCAGAAAAATATTTGAGAATCAAACGTTGGTCTAGGACAGTGGTTCCCTAACTTTTTTTCGCGACCCCAAGTTTCGTAAAATCAAAGGCTACACATACTCGTGACCCCGCAACGAGATAAGAACAGCAGTTTCAAAAATCAATTTAAATTCTATTTAATTATCTTGGGAACAATGTGCCTTTATGTCGATTGTTAGTTTGGGGGACGTTGGTGTGACGTTAACTTTGTTGTAGGCCTGCGTAACTGTGTAGTTCAGTGCCTCCCAACCTTTTTGACCCGGGGAAACAAAATAAATAAACGTTTGCCAAAGCACAATGCTCCAATGCGAACATAAAAAAATCACAAAACACTAAGTTAAGTTAGCCTATACATACGGTTGATTGGAATCAATATTACCTTCACCATCAAGTGGATAATGAATATTGGCCCAAGATTTGAAAATATACAAACGCGACAGGCGATGCTCCGGAAACGGGGAATCGTCAGAAGATTTGATAACACATGACATCTTATGAAGACCTCAATGTAGAAATCTCGAGATTTGGAATATTAACAGAACGCCGAGTTCTTTGAAGAAACATAGAGAGACTCAACAAAACGTAGTAGGTTGTGAGGAAGTGTACGATACTTTGGGAAATATCGAGATTGATTGATCGAACAAAACTGAACAGATAGCAGTTATTCATGAATTAATATACGACCGTACAGTAATTAGTACAGTTCACTGAATCATTACCCTGTCATATACACTTCGGAATTAATCTTAGCACTCATTTAGTAGAATTTAAAGTACCTATAAACTCAATATTGGCGACCGTTCACTATTCTTTGCAGAGCGAATACAAGGTTACGTCTCATGTCTGTGGCTAATGGTCTACTTACAAATCGACCTTTTTTTTCTATGATATTTACATATCCCGATATCTGGAATACAAATTTTACAGTTGTTCATACCCTTTTTTATAGCACAATATTTCAATAGTATTCGAAGTATTTGATCGATTTATATAATTTATATAATAACTTCTGATTCGATATTTTATGCATTGGTTGGAGTCCTCAACTTGAAGGATGCCTTGAAATTTGCAAGTCATCGAATGGCTCTTGTAGTGCACTCGAGCCAACCGTCGACTACCAGAGACGATCATTCAACTATACATTAGACAAAATCAAGAAAATTTCACAAAAGATAAAGCGAAGGGATGATTTTAATAAGCGTGGAATAAGAATTGCAATGAAGAGCAAAACTACTAAAAAAACATAATCAGTGGTAGAACTACCCTATTTTGTGCTCATGGAAAATATTAAAAATACCTAATTTGGAATATGGAGTTTGCAATAATCATTGGATTCATTTTATTTTCGTGTGTTACGTTGCGTTTTATACTCTGCTAAATATTTTTGCAAAATATTAAGTTAAAACTCGTTCTAGTTGTTCAGAAAGAAAGCGTAAGATCAAAAATATTAAGAACAAAAAACATATGGTTTGAAACAATCGAGTATATCCATGTTATAAAAATGAGTAAAGTAAATTTTGAATGCGTTAATTGTGTACTTCTGTGGACATTTTCCTAAAACTTTCCATACAATTGCGCGCTTGCAGATTCTGCTCAAAGCACATTCTCGGTACAAATGAACTCTTTACCTTAACAGCATATGGGCGCAGCCAACCTTATACAAATATGAAACAACCAATACCATGATATTCTTGAAGATTTCGCCCGAACCTCGAATTCGTTCAAAATTTTTGTGATAAATTGACAATGACAAATACTGGAAAAAATTTTGAAAAATCAAATTTCAAAACACTTTTGGGCTTCACAATTGTTCGCACATCATAAAATAAAATAAATTTACATAACTTCTTTATGTTTACATATATATAAAATCATGTAAATACCATGTATATAAAGTGGAATTTTTTATTTCCAAATTTAAAATCACCCTGCAGAATAAAAACTGTCAACAACGTATATTACGAAATTTTTTTTATGGAAAATTCATAATAATCAAATGATGAACAAATATGCATAACGGCACATTTCGGCAATAACTTCCCATTGCAATGAAGTTTCCAATGCATCATTACTCTGAACATTCGCCGTTTTGTTGAAAACCCGTTCGCCAACAAGGCGGCGAATAGAAGCTTGAAGCGAAAAATATCCTTCTTTTTTTTCAAAATTAATAAAATTATGGAGAAAACATCGCACTTAAAGAGATAATAAAAAGTATTTCGTCCCAAAAACTACTTTAACGAATCGATTCATTTGTCCTACCATATGTCCAAAAACAAAAATATTTTTTTTTCAATTTTAATTTCAGTTTTATTTTATAAAATATCCAGAAATTTTCATAGTAACTATTGGTACCAAAATAATACATTATATCAATTTAGTAATGACTGAAATATAGCAGAATTCGCCAAACACTTTATCAACGAATGTGATCTGAAACGATAGTGATACAAACTATTTATCATTGCTATAATATCGATTGCACTTTTACTAATTAAGCTGAGAAAATATGGATTCGCTATGAATCACACATCTGCAATATCGAATTTGAATGTGAAAATGTCGGATATACATCTCCAAATCTTATTTGCGAAATTATGGCGTGACATGGAATATGAGAGTGTTGGTTTCAACTACGTAGATTTCGGTTACAAACCCTGTATCCCACCCTCATGTAATGATTGGTGCAGGCCAGTGATTCTCAAACTTTTAAGACCTTCGGTTTTTCTCTTGAGACTCTCAACCCTTAGAGAATTAAAGAAATCATCGTCACTTTACTAAAAATCAAAGCAGTAATTGCTAATGGTACTCAATGGAGGATTTCGTAGCCCCCCAAAAACGTGGGCCTCTGTGGTGTCCAGAAGCCCAGATTATAAAAATTTGGGGTAGTCTTTGTTGTTTAACACATATTTACGTTTTTTTTAAATATACTGTATCGTCTCCGTATAACTATAAGTTACCACTTTTCAGTTTTTATTAGATATGAACTAAATATGAAAAATACCATTCTTTAATGATGGATTTCCCACATTCAATTCAATTTTAGTTTGTTTGTTTTTTCATTTGTTTTTTATTTATCACTATTGTAATCAGAGCAATGTTGCTCATTTTTTGCACATTTTTACTCGCTTTTTGTTTCTTGTTTTCTCCTCGTATGAGCAATTAGTCATTTGCACACGAGTTCTTTTATTTATTGTCACATAATGCGGGAATCTTTTTCTGATTACTCTTTTATCGGGTATTTCTTCAAGAAAATAGAATGTGGTAAAATAACATGGAGCAATAAAAAGGCGTTATTGGTCGCTGTTTGGTGCATGCATACAAGGTATCGCACAAAGAAAGCTGGTTTTGTGTTCAGGTATACGAATTAAGTGTCTTTACAAATTTTCTATATTTACTAAATATATATTATCATGTCCATATTTTTGAAAAGAAGTGTCAAAATTCGATGATTATGAAAGTGTTATTGATAGCGAAGGAATCAAAATTAAGAAGTTCATTTTAGATTCTATGAATAATTTTTGAAGACGCTACTGTACTGATTTTTTTTAAAATATCCTTAAAACTATCAAAAAATGTTTTTATTTTATTCTCAAATGGGATACTTTAACATTACTCTTGAAAATTTATAAAGTTTCATAATTTTTTCTATACTTTTCAGAACAAATATTATCTTTGTCATCAGAAATAAAATTATCAACGAACATGAAGATGCTGAAAATTATATTCCTTGCTGTAATGCTGGCATCTTTATGTAGGGCGATTCACAACTTTTTTCAGCTACTAATAGCTATATATATTATAATTAATTCAAAACAAGACTGGATTCTAAGGTTTTTCTGACTTGTTGCGCCTTTATCATCGGGAATAATTACATCCGTCGCATTATGAAGCTTTTGTGCAGTAATAATTAGAACGTGACATAATTGAAATTATCAAGCGAATTCCTGAATTTGCAAATTCCTTAAAATACAATGGTGAATTTCAACAATTTTAGCTATATATATTAACAGTTTCGGTGTTCTTTTTTTTTTAAATTACACAAGAAAACATTAAGACTAGGAGTAATTAGCTATAATTAGCGCTTAATCCTCTACGAGACACAAAATCATTGAGTGCAAATTTCTTTTTACAAATTTATGGGCAGTGGGTCGCATACGTAAATAATTCTACTATGTCAAGGCATTTTGAAATATATGCTACAATTGGTATACCTAACTACAGCATTTAGATGAACCTTATTCGCCATATAAGATCTATATTACCCTGAATTAATGAAGAATTGACTAATGGGCAAACATATGACAACCAATATTATGACTAGTAGGTCATATATTATTATCCCATACATTTTCCATTCAGATAAATGCAGCGAAGCTTTCATCGATTTACTAGGAGGTGGCATGGTGAAGGATTTATTGGGCGCGGCCGCTTCTGCTGTCGGTAACGTTACATTAAAACTATAATCTATATTGCTACATTACTAATTTTTGGACACGAAATGTGGATTGTTTTGTTATTATGTTGTTGTTCGTCGTTTTCTTTTTGTTGTTGCCGCATGAAAAAACCAGACTAATTACTTATAAATTTTCAGTACTTAAAGATTGTATTGTTTGCTAGAAGGCGATTATTACCTTTGTTTATTTTTCTTAAATTTCCTATGAGATCTGATATTTCATCTAAAATTTCGCTATTTTTTATATTTATCGGAACACGTTTTTATGACATCCTGACACTGTCTTTCATGTTTTATCACATTGTGACGGCGTGCAACAAAATACCGATGTTTTATGTAATCTATTAAGGTTGCTCATGTGTAAGAGAACTGACACATTAATATATGAATTTGGAGTCCACCTGGGCTACGAAGTTGACAGCAGTTATCGTATTCAAAACACCCTAGTTACCGTTGTCTTTTCACCTTAGTAATGTGCGTTTCAACGTAAGTCCAGGTTGATGTTTCTTTTCCGTGGCAACAGCGATAATATGCGCCCATCGTTCGGAAATTTCCAATTTCTCGTCAACTAAGTCGATAATTAAAATTCCGAAGGCGCTTGAGGGCTTCAATTATCAGCGAGATAGGTACATGTGAAGTGTTTCATTACTTAAAATAAAAACAGCAAAATTTGCAATGAAATATCGAATAACATAAATGATTCTGGGGAAATTTGAAAAAAGAAAATGATAATGATAGCTTTTTGACGACTTCATTCATCTTTAAGTACCGTCAATTTGGATGTTTCCCCGAGCACCGATTTATTTGTTTGTTCCATTAACAATGACCAATTAACAATAAGTTAACGGTGATTTCAAAATTAAAAATTGTGCGGCCTCGCAGACATTCTTCACACAGACAGATTTGATAACGGGGTTGTGATTATTTATTATGTGATTTGGCGCTCTTTTATCACCCCCCCCCCCCAAGGTTTTGGTGTAAATAAAAATTAATTCAATGGTCATTTGGTCTTCTGGGAAGTTTTGTTAAAGTTGCTTTGAAAATTGGTCCCGAAAAAGCTGCGGAAGAGTAAAATAAAATTACATACCAGTATTTTGAACTGGCCGATGGTCAAATATTCTGAATAAATAAGATGGTTAAGAACAGAAAATATAAAGCTTTAGAAGTACACATTCTCAAAATAGGCATAGGAAATTTGAAATTATTCTGGGGTCAGGGGTTAGGAAAACATTTTTTTCTTGCACATGTTCAATGGATGATAAATGGAATTGACTTTTAAGAGTTTAGCAAAACTACGCCACATCGAGGATTTTCAATTTGCCGATTTCGGCAAAAACGGCCTACTTTCACTAACGGAGAATTTTATGTCTATATATTTTCATGTTGTCCCTGTGTTTGAAATTATTTCAAATTTTTTTTTTCTCTAGGAGGAAGTTCACCAAGTGGGGGTCCACATGGTCCACGAAGTGGTGCTGGGACCACAAAAGCAAGCATCCTTGTCGGATCCACCATCTGTCTCGTCGTTACCACATTTATTTTTTAGATAGTAGAATTTGTACTCTGTAAAAACTGTATTATTCTATATAAATTTTACCAAAAAGCTTGTCAAATTAATTGCAATTTCAAATTATTCATTTTTTTTCTTATCAGTAAACAAGTTTGAAATGATTTCTTACAACTAAACTTGGATATAATTAACTATATGGCCTTTTATTAGACCGTTATTATTAAGTAAAAGTCAACAAATTATATGTAGGTATGTCTTTAGCCGATTTGAAACTGTAATATTCGTTCAACTTTACAATATAGTATTGAAGGGTGGCCCGAAAATAGAACCCATGAAATTTTTAATTACCTTTGAGAAAATGAAAAAAAATTATTCAACACTCAAATCTTTGTTGGATGTGATTGTACCCAAAAGCTTCAGTAATTCAGTAGGACGCTTTTGACGAAAGTTATTTTTTCTCTAGAAACAAAATGACTAGGGTTCTATTCTTTAGTCACCCTACCAATTTTTGACAAAAAGTTGTATCGCGCTTTAAACATTTTGACAATGCACAAAATTCAACATATTTTTTCACTTTTGCAATGTATGGTATTGCAGAAGGGCAATGTGTCTTTTCAGTTGGTTAAGACTGGCCGCTCATAGCAGCGATGACACATAAAAGGTTTATTTACCAAGATCGTTAAAGCCATTTTTTTTATATTTTGGGCAGGAATTTAAATTTCAAGTCCTAAAATAGAGTTTAGATTTTGAATTTTCGAACCTGAATTTTGAATTTTTGTCTTATGTAATATTCAGAGAACAGTTTATTTGTAAAAATTGTACTATTGATGATGTTATGTATAACGGATGCCAAATTATAATTTTAAATAAACTGTTTCCTGTATTTCAGTATTTTTATTTGTTGGGTTTGTGTCTTAGAGCCAAGGAGAACATGACCTATATAGAATACGATTCATATTTTTGGAGAAACTTCAGCATATATATCATAACTTCGCTCTACTTTTCAATGAGTTACACTAAAAAGTTTTAGCGATCCAAAATAAGCCTATGTTGTTGGGTGATTGTAGTCGTTAGGAAGAAATCGCTTTTCTCTGAAACCAATGGAACAATTGATTTCTTAAGTAACTTATAGTAGCCTACTTAGTGATGGAAGAAGTCGTTAAAAGACTATTCCCTTTTTCAAAATCCTCCAATTTATAGTTGCAATTTTTTAAGGCGTATGAGAATACTTCATTCCTTTAAGTTTTCTACGATTTTTTTTCGGTACTGTTGCAAAGAGCAATGACCCAATATTTGAACAATAAAGTTGCTCATGGGCACCGGTACTGCAAGGCCTTAGCTGAGCACCGTGTTTGGTGAAAAAATTCAGCGGACAAGCGTGACTGAATGAAGTGTTCCCGAATTTCATAAAAGGTGTGATCATTTATTAAAATGAAACTGCAGAATTTAGGTGGAAGGAACATAGAGTTCCATAAGAATTAGATGTCTAAGTTATAGCCTTCTCGTGACGTTATCGATCTTTTATTTACTTTTATTTTGAAATTGATAATTACTTAATTCAGATCCACATTATCGCCCTGTTTGAAATTTACACCAGAGATATAAAGCATGCGACACAAACACATTTGAAACGAACAGTCCACTTGACCATACCACCCACTAGTTTTAACACTTGGGGAGTAAATACAGACAACTTAGAAAGTAACGCAATTCGTGCTGTTTTGAGTGTGACATGTAGGAAGTGGGATATTTATCGAATGCATTTCTTCATTTCAACATTCAGTCCATCTGTAAACTTTTAAATATGAAATTGGCCTTAAAAATAATGGAATCCAAATTGCACCTTGGTATTCGAAAACTCTGGTTTAGCCTTTTTATTTATATTGGCATTTTAATCATGGTTAATGATGTCATTGTTGTTTTTGATCACAACACATTTTGCCGTGTCCTCGGTCATTATGAAATTTTTGAATATCACATTGGTATGAAATATTACTTAAATGTATCAGAAAACAGTTGGATTTTATTTCCGAAAAATTGAAATATGATATACGTAAATAATGTTATCGTTTTAGGACACATAGTTACTTTTACTTTTAAATTTCGGAATCAATATTTGGGGTAAAATAACGGATTCCAATAGAAGCAGAGAAATTTATATATATATTTTAAAAAAGACGTATATATAGGATATATCTAAAAGTTCCGTCTGGTTTTTAAAATAAATGCGCCTTTTCTTCGCCGGATGGCAGAAATCTAGCACCCAACTAACGGCTTACGTTAACGGGACCATATACTGTGGCATTGATATTATGTTTCTTTCTATATCTTAAGTTTCTTAACGGTTAATTTATCAGATGTGGTAACATTTAAACAATTGCGTTATTACTCGACCCAGCTTTCAACTGGCAGTTTCATTTGAAAAAAATAAATGTTGGAAATTCCATGTTGTTATTAAATAAGCGCTCCCGTAGTATGTGCACCGAGATGGCGGACACCTGAACATACTGTCCGCCATCTTGATTCACATACTCCGGGAGTACCATTAAATGATGCTCTGTCATTTTTATTCATTGTTTAGATTTCTGGAATCTTTCACAGAAAACGTCATAAAAATACGTAGACAGTTTTTTGTCGACATGGTATTTCTTTCTTTGAAAATCAAAATACCCCCGTTACGTGCGTAGTGCTACTTTCGGAAAACATTTTCATCTGTTCAAAATAAAATAAGACTCTGTCAGTATATTTTATTGTGGACGGAATACTGCACAATCCAAATGTGTTTCCTTTTCATTGAATTGTAAATTAAATTTTCCGATAATCCTATATGGGGTCATTCTACCACTCTTGCTCGTTTTCAAGTATTGGAAATTTTTGTTCGTCTGTATAGTACTTATTAATAGAAGCCTGCATAACTCAATATGAAGACAGCCGATTTTTCAGTAATTTACAAGAGAGAGATGCTCAAATATTTGGACACGACCAAAGCGAAGTAGTACGGGTATGCAATCTGTCACAGTAGACTACCGGGTACTGCAGTTTTACCGACTTGGCCTGACCACTAACGCGAACGCGGATCCGCCACAAGGTGCGCAATTTTTAATTTTGATGATACTTTCGCACACTAGATACCACAAAAAAATTAGGAAATAAATAAAATAGCCTTCTAGCGACAGAAAACTTTAAAGCACTTGGTCCGGTAGTTATTAACAAAACGATCCATACATATCGTGTCTGGAAACTAAAAAATAAAGCAGTTGAAGCGATATGTGTGAGGCCTAAGCTTAAATATACCACGCAAATTTAAGTGAAAATCATTCAGAACTATAAATCAGGATGTTATGGCCATAATTAACAACCAAACATAATTAAATATTTACCTGAGTAAATGAATATCGTCTCAAAAACTGCAAAATTTTATTACGAGTATTTTGATCCAAATAGTGTCGGGGAAAATTCTGAAAAAGTTCATTGTGTTGGTAACACTTGTTGGGTAGTTTCAGAACTATTCAAATTTTGCTATACAAAGTGGCAAATTCAGTTCATTTCAGTGCATTTACTAGAAACTGAAACTAAGCAATTTCCTGGAAATTTTCATAAAAAAAATTACACAGGAATATACAATAAAAATTTTCATCTGTGCGTTTTTGAAAATTCCGAAAACGAATAGGAAGTTTCAGTTCGATGTGATATTTTTGCTATGTTTCATTTGATAATGCAAAGTATGCAAAACATACTTCAACCCTCTTGGGGCTTGCGTTGTGGGAATGCAAAAAATAGTACTATTTGACTACATTGAGAAATTATGTTCCAATTCGCAAATTTTCTTTCGCGTATCAATATTTACCTATAGTCCAGGCTTCCATACCCTTCTTATTTGTAAAAAGTTTCATTATTTTTGAGCTACGTCTATTATTACCGCGAAAAAACATTTACCTCTGCTAGTCATAGCTGCACTACTTGGCAAAAATCAGACGTCGAAACTGTTAGAATGCTGTATTACTTAAGGTGCTGCTCCGGGGCCAATTGTTTTCGTTAACACGATAAGATTGTGAATTTTGAAAAGCGATTTCCAATGATCTGTCTTGATCGACCATTTCGTCCATTGTCTGTTTTTATTCTCCCGTAGTCGTTGGCGTATCCATTCGTCGTTACGTTCTGAAAGTTACAGTTTTTGTTCAATTACGTCAATGCTCTCAAATATTCAGTAACTGATTCATAAACTTGTTGAGGTCGCGTGCGCAACACATGACCGTATATATTTCATTCTCTGGCAAAAATACCTTTCTACGCTTCATTGAAGTTGTGATATTTCTAATATATCTAGAAGTCCTCGGAGACAAATAGTTCATCATTACTCGCAATTTATCCAGTTCTACAGTGGGTAAAGATTTTTAAACATTTTTCGCCAATGAAGCCATTTATCATCCGCGCTAGAGGTATCTGCATCTTGTTTCTCGAGCTTTAAGACATTTTCCAATGTGTTTGGCTCATGCATCAAGCTTTATTGAACATGAGAACACCGTTACCACGACATAACAAACGTAAACAGTACAATAACGCGTAATCAGTAAAGTATGCAGTACGTCAGAACTAGGGTAATTAGGTGTACATTGCGCACCCAATAACTACACGGTGATAATTACACCACAATACCTCCTGAACCGCCAATATCTCCTGCAAGTAAAATTGAATCTGGGCTTGAGTCGCAAGGAAAATGATTAGGAATTGTTCAAAATTGATTTGAACAATGAGAAATTGTATACCGATAAATATACAACCGTCCTTGATTATAGATTCTAACTGATTGAAACCTTGCCTATAGTTATTGAATATAGGCTGGAAATTTTTGGACTATTGACTGGTTGTTGTAAACAAATTAGCCTACATGTTTACACTCAAAATGAATCTGCACATACTTTTGAGGAAGAAAAAAGGGGTCACCGTTGAAAAAGAAGGCGTTGATATGAATCACAAATTAGCTCACACGTTACACTCAAAAACTAAATCTTAGGATAAGTCAAACATCGATCACTGTTGAGGATGAGGGCATTCCACTCAAACTCAATATATATACTTTGAATGAATCAACAGATATTACTGTTGAAGATCAAGGCATTCCACTCAAGTCAAATCTGCATACTTTGAATAAACCAAACAAAGATTACCGTTGAGGATGAAGGAGTTCCACTCAAACTAAATTTACATACTTTGAATAAACCTAACGAAGATTACAGTTTAGAATGATGCATTCCATTTAAACTAAATATTCATACTTTTAAAGAATCAACAGAGATTACTGTTGAGGATGAAGGAATTCCACTCAAACTAAATTTACATACTTCGAATAAACCTAACGAAGATTACTATTGAGAATGAAGTATTCCATTTAAACTAAATATTCATACTTTTAAAGAATCAACAGAGAATACTGTTAAGGATGAAGGAATTCCACTCAAACTAAATCTGCATACTTTAAATAAATCACACAGAGATCACTGTTGATGATGCTATTGCACTCAAACTTAATATGCATACTTTGAATCAACCCAATAGAGATTACTGTTGAGGATGAAGGAATTCCACTCAAACTAAATCTGCATACTTTGAATAAACCAAACAAAGATTACTGTTGAGGATGAATGCAATCCACACAAAACTAAATCTGCATACTTTGAATAAACCAAACAAAGATTACCGTTGAGGATGAAGGAGTTCCACTCAAACTAAATTTACATACTTTGAATAAACCAAACAAAGATTACTGTTGAGAATGAAGGAATTCCACTCAAACTAAATCTGCATACTTTGAATGAATCAACAGAGATCACTGTTGAGGATGAAGAAATTCCACTCAAACTAAATCTTCATACTTTGAATGAATCAACAGAGATCACTGTTGAGGATGAAGAAATTCCACTCAAACTAAATCTGCATACTTTGAACAAACAAAACCAAATTCACTGTTGAGGACGAAGGCATTTTATTGCTAATCAGAAATAGTCGAATCCGATAAAAATCAGTGAAATAAACTTTTACGAAGAAATTGAAATCAAGTAAAAATAAAAAATAAAACAAGTAAAAAATTATTAAAACAAAAAATATAATGATAATAATATTATTAATAACATTTAATAAATTTGCTTGAAATCATTTTTTTCTTTATAAATCAGCAGCATCTGAACGTTGACGTAAAATTTGGTGATAAAATAGAGTTATGGCTACTCGAAAAGGACGTCGAGGGTTTTCCAAAGTGAACATAAAGCATTTGAAAAAACACTCGTCAAATTTTAAACGGTCCAAGTTTGGGTTGCTATTGATCATGGAAGAAGACCATTTCAAAAACATTTGAATTTATATATGGCCAAGTTTTTTGTTATAGATCTGCCTTGTGATTTATTAGCCATCAGTTTAAAGGGGAACAAGTTAGTCTAATGAAAATGAAAAAAGCGAAAAAAACAACAACAACTAGAAACTCATTCGGAACAACCGGGAAACAAAGAATTAAAGCAAATATACTATGACACAAACCAATGGATTTGCTTGAATTTTAGCCATTTGAAAGACAGATCAAGCCATATTTCGTTGACATTCTGGGTATCCAAAGCTGGATAAATTGAATAAAGCAATTTCATAAATAAAGCAGCCTGCCAGATTAGCTTGAAATAATAATTTCGCTCAGTTTTAGATGAAATTAAATAATATGCACGATGTACACAGTGTGACATTATAGTATAGTATTTCATCTCGCGAAACATCTGGGCAATTGATGAAGTTTTTATTTTTATTTTTTATTAATATAGATAAACAAAATGAGAAGGAATAATAAATAATCCATTGCACATTGAAATCATTTGTTCACAAATTGACAGAATTTTGAATCTGTCAATCACAAGTGTTTGTTTGTTACGACATAATTTCGCGACATATTTCTCTCGAATATATAAGTTTTGCCTTTCTCTCTAATTTTCTCTCGCATACTCCGTCGCCACTTCTGTTCATTCGTCAACTCCTCTCAGCCACGACTCGCTTAGTCGACTTTTTGGGCGGAATGCTCCAGTATTATGACGTCATTATGATGACGTTACCTCTCAACGTTTTGTTTCAACTCTGCCGGACAGCTGATTTAGTTGTTTCTGGTCTGTCATGACGCCAAAGTTTCTTGTATACTGTCGCGTTTCGTCGAATGTTTTTGAAGTGATGATATTATTGGTCATTTCGAAGGGTTTGGAGCACGCTTGTACAACACCACGAATGCTGTTACTCATCATATGCTGAAACAAAAGAAACACAAATAATTAGTTAACGAAAGATTCGGTTTAAACGAAGTAGAAAACGAGCCACTCTGGGATGAAGATTTCAAGACAGCATGTATTAGTTAGGAATATATTGTTTGAAAAATTTACCATTTTTTCGAAGTTGATGAGTCCATTTCTGGTACTGTCGTTTCCTTCGTGTTGGAACGTCATATCTTTCATAAGAAGCGGTAGGTACGGAATTAATGGTGGCCGCAAGCCGGCGACGTGGAGTCGGTACGCACGATGATTTCTTGAGGGATCCTACGTTGAAATAATGTAGTTTTAAAAAGAGAAAAATTCTCAAATATATGGACATGAAAGTACCACTGTCAAGTGGGCATAAGACCACTAGCGAGCGGACAAAGATAAAAAATCGACAACCAAGTATCGAAGCGGAAAAACGTCCCCGAGTATCCAAATTTGACAACATGATACGATACCGATTGATAAAACACGTCATCATCTTTTATTATCTCGTATCCAAAAATTGATATCATCTTAGTAACATATGTATTATGAATATAATACCAATGTAAAACTGACCATAATTCATTGTAATCAATGCAATACAGACAACTTATACTATACGATTTTCCCAATGTGAAAAACATGAAAAATAACATTTTCAAAGTTTTGGTTTCATTTCACAATAACGTTTTGAAACTGCTTGCATAACTCAACTTTACCGACTCAATAAATATATTTACCAATATAGCTTCAAATTCAGTCATCATTTTTTTGTATTTCGTTGGTAGTTTATCCCAAGTTCCGTGCAAACGACTCAAAGCTTGATTTCCAAGGCCGATCATTACCGCCATGAATCCATTCATATTTTGAAGTTCTTTGAGGCTAAAAATACAAATAGAATTACATGAAATGCCAATTTTATTGATTATTGACTATGTTTTTGCCAAGTTGGATCGGTCTACACGCCAACAGAATAAAATAAGGCTGGGAAGGGGAATAGGCAAGTTTAACGCTGTGCGAAGTACGAAGGCCAACGCGGCTATTATTAGTACGTTTTCCGATTCCCCGTGTTTTGTATGTAATGATTTCTACGAAAAATTGCACAAACGGTCCATTTTTGACGAAATTTACAAAAAATATTCCTTATTATGCTGATTCGGATTGTAAAAGATTTTGACTCCAACTTCAGCTCCGGGAAAATCAAGTTTTGACAACAAAAACTTTGGGGTATGGCAGGCCTTCCCTAAATAACTGTAAAGAACGCTTTTGTGGAAAATTGAATTATATATAAATAACTACTTACTGTTGGGCAATCTTGATGAATTTTCTTAGCAAGTGGACTCGTTTGTTCAAATTATTGCAAGCACATATCTCAGTAGGTGCCCAATATGCCAACTGATTGAATCTTCGTGCAAACACATCAATATTTGAAGTCACACTGTGGAACTTGTGAGAACCGAAAACTTTGTGAACGAATTCCATCTGAAATGTGAAATATTGTTTAAAAAAATGAATTTTAGCTTGATTTAAATCACTAAGACAGAAAATATGCTTACGTTATTCCAAATTGAAATATTTTAGCATTTTTTCGGAATATTGTTAATGTTGAATCATATAGAACATGAATTAATGAATTAATTGAACGCACCACGTGAATACTGTTTATAAGTTCCCAGTCAAGTTGTGTGATGTGCTCAGCAATTTCTTGAGATCCCACAAGTTCTAAAACAGTGCTATTGTTGGATGGTACCACTTGTTGTTCGGCCAATGGTTCCTGAAAGCAGAATGGAAAAATATAAATGATTGCCTCACTGGTAGGTATGGTGAGTATATTAATTTAACCCAGGAAGTATTATACTATTATATATAAAAAAGGTTGATATTTTTTACAATGTCGCCTCGGACAAGGCACCGTGAATGCAAAAGGATTTTGAGATTTGTAAATTTCTCGTATTTGAAAATTGTATTATGCTTTATCAATAAGTGAAGTTGTATACGTACTATATCGTCTTTTTCGTCGGCTGAGCAGACAAACAGTCTGCCATTGACGCCCACTGTCGTTGCAGCTGACGTCATATTTTTGGGTAGGACGTACATATCACCATCAGATTGCACTTGGATAAGTAGGAGATTCTCCGATTCTCGACCTTGCTTTTCCGCAACCGCACTGACAATTTCGTTCACCTGAAGATGCAAGAAAGTATGACGTCATAATCTAGTCGAAAATGACAATAAAATTTCAAGTTTCATATTAAAAAATCCTTACCGTCGATATGACTGGTAGTCGTACAGTGGTGTATGTTCGGTTTGCGTTGTACACTTTAAGCATAACATCGTCGCTTGCTTTAACAGCTTGGTGCGGCTTGCGTGCTGTTTCTGACTGAGGGTACCTATGTATTGTTGTGGACTCCACTGTGATCCATCCACGATGTGTTGGACTATCAACAGGACTGTAAAAATAGAAAAATCGTTTTAATTTTGGGATATTTATTGTTGTGGCGTACAATGAAAGAAGTCCGATCAGTTAATATTAACTTACACTGACTCAATTTCATAAATTCGAGCGAAATCTTCCTTCAGGTTTGGATAAATTTTGCTATCATCTGTCACCGCTTGTTTCAATTCCTGTACGAAAATCACAAAAGTTAGCAAAAACAATCATAACGCATTTTAGAAAACATTAATAATTGACAAATTATTGATAACAAACCTTCAGAAACGGTCCCACAGCGGGCTGGTCGTAGAAAATATGCGTTGCGATATGGCTCCATCTAACGACGAAATAAACCACTTTTCGTTTTATGGATTTTGTGGCATCGATTTGTTCTGATGTTTCTGATTGGTAAATGTTCATCAACTGCTTGCAGAGTTCTTGTGTTGACATAAAAACCTGGTACATCAATATAACGTCTTCCATTGCTTCGTCGCTTTGTCGGGCTGTTCCCCATGGACGTAACGATTTCACGACATGTTCGACGATTTTTGAAGATGTTCCTATGCGAAAACGTTTAAAAAATGTTTAATTAAATCAAAAAATAATTCAAATGTTTGATATTTAAACTACTTTTAAAATAATACATAACTAAATAAAAAGAAATTGGACTAAAAATCCTTACCTGCTGAAATAGCATATCGGTGATTATGTCTCGTTGGTGTGGCTGCTACCGGTATTCTATTATTAGGCTTTGTGTTGTTATTAATATATTTCTCTCTGCCGTTTTGTGAAGAAGATCTTGCGTGTATTTTTTGAAGAATTAGAACGTCTTTTTCGTGTTCCTTGAGTCGCACAGTGTTCGCTTCCACGTCCTAAAATCGAAATAAACATATACAATGAAAAGGATAATTTAAGAACTTCCAGATGTTCCCGTATTCATATGGCTATTAGCAATTAGGTCACTAATTAGCCTTTCCCTGAGTGTAGCTAATTTCGATATCCCATTACACATCGCCACTTTAGGTCATGTGACGTTATTTCCACCCATGGGAGTACCGTATCCGTAATCAAGATCGGATAGTATAGTAAACAATGCTTTGTTTTGCCAACTGTTGATTGGGGGACTTAGTCGTCAAATGCTTGTGGGATTATTCTATTATAGAACAAAGTACACTTGAAAAAATGTGACATTTAACTGATATTTTGCGGTGTTTGAATCAACTGACTTATTCAAAATTAACGTTCCAATACCAATCAGATTGCATTTGTCATCTTAGCCATCAATATGCAAACATCGCCAAATTAAAAATTTTGACCCCAGTTCAACTAAGTTGACCCCAGTTTGACTAAGCTGGCATATGGTATTGAAAGATGGTATACTTTGATTAGGAAATAGGCTGATTAAAAAATTGGGATATGTCGATACTGTGATATGTCGATATGTGATGTTGAATGTTTGCTGAATCGTGTAGACCAAAATCTTGTACAAATGGTCATATAAAAGCTCGGTTAATTATAAAGGGTAATTTTCAAAGTTTGCTTTAGGTTTAGCAACAGTTTTTAACGACGGAAACAATAGATTTTCGGTTGATAACAAACATTGTAAATCTTCCTAATGTTAAATACAATTTAATAGTATTTGTTCAAGGCGCTTCCATGGTATACAAACAGCAAATATAGTTGAAATGGTTACCCGATGTGTTTGTTGTGGTTTTTGGACATTTTTCTTGATTTCATGGAAAGATTATTTGGAAATATATATACATATTACTGATCATGTTTGAGTCATGCTTGGTAATGAAATTTCTTTGATTGAATATACATGATCATGTACCTTTAAAATCCGAACAAAATCGTGTTTGTCTACTCGCAAGAGCTGACAATTGTCTTCTGCTAGAACTATGGTAGCTGCTCTGGGTGCGTCATTGATGATCGCTAGATTTCCGAAGTCATCTCCTTCGTGTAGAGTACACACCACACCCTGCAAATAACAATAGGATCCATATTTAGTATTTAGTTGAATGTTGATATAGAATTCTGCGCAAATATTGAAGTATTATTCCAAAATGAGTGAAATTTGACGGAGAAACAACAAAAAAATCGTTTGACTTGGTAACGCAAATACCATCAAGCGCGCATGTGCGACGCAGGCGCACATCGATTTTTTTTCACTCGAAACAATCCACTTAAGTAACAATCTATCGACATAACAAATAATAACAATATTGAACTTTACCAAGCATTTTTCGTACATAAATCCATGCCACTAAACATTAGATAAAAAAGTTATTACAAGACCTTAGGCGCCATGTATGTCAACAAAATAACATTCGCTCTAAAGCGTCAGCAATAACTATTTTGATATGTTTATATAAAATTCGATATTACAATGGGTAAGTGACGTCGCACGTTCAAGACAATAGATATGGGGTTACTATTGTAGCTTTTTGAGCGCGGCATATTGTGATGTTATAAAGTAGTCGTGCGCTTAAGTGGGGGAAAATAGGGATCTGTTTATTGTGAGTTACTAAATCTGGGTCTCTTATCGCAGTGAAATGACTACATACAGGATATGTTTTATAAATTATCTGTGTATTTACATACGTCAGACTTATTGACTAAGCCAAATTGCTGCCATGTTGAAACGATTAGCAAAAAAGGCGATTTTTGTTAAGTGGAATCACTTACTAAATATTCCCGCCAAATTTGCAAAAAGTTCTTTTGAAAGTTACTCGCCGCCTCCCTGATCTCTAAATCGGGCCAAAAGGAGTGAGTCGACCCAATTTGGTATTAATCATCAATAACTGCATGGGAAAATGGATAAAGCAGCTGTTTTTGTGAATGAAACTTTTTAATGGCCACTAAAATGTTATTTACGAGTTAAAATCCTGACACGGGAAAATTGGCGAGATTCGGAAACTACCAGACTTCTGAAGGAGCGAAGCTAACCCGCTGTGGACTCAACAGGGTTTGGTGTTAATATCAAAGTTCTGAAACCGACGGTAAAGAAAAGTAACGGGTTTAAATTTCATCCCTGGTGGTTTGGCACTATGGGAGTTCTTTTACTACTTTTCTGCTTCGACATAAACCTAAATACTTTGACGTAAATCGCACAAATATGATTTTCTATACGCAGCTTGAGTTTAGATTTCAACATCAAAGATTTTGATTATTGTGTGGAAATATACAGTGAAGAAGACGCCGACCTTATAATAGTGACGTCACATTAAATGGGCCGGCGGGAGGGGTGTTTCCATTACCGAACACCTTATCGTATTTTTACTGATATTAAGCAACTTTTAAGAGCTCTTAAATACTTAGGAATATCGTATAACATAGATAATTAACCACGTTTGGCCAGTTGTAAAGTATCACTTTGATAGCGCGATTAAACATACTAGCCAAGTCAGGGCGATAGAAGATGGAATTTAAAAAATTTACCGCGGCAAAAATGAATCATGACATCGAAGTGCATGAAATCACAAATGCGTTGTAAACAACGGCGTCGTGGGACCGGACATAAAAGCGTAAATTGCCAAAAAGTCGATAAACCTTAAATGCCGGTAGAGTGGCATTTGACATAAATTAACAAAAAATATCTAAGAATTAGGGAAGCGTAAAAAACTACGAAGGTCAAATTCCTAATGAAGGTGGATTTAACATGGAAGAATTATTCATTCAAAATTGCGTAATAGGATTGATATTCAAGTTGACTTGAAATAATCTTGCGACACTTATCAAACTGATTCCAGTCAACAAAGTCCAGCGTTATCGCAAATCGACAAAATCATACACACTGGGATGCCTTTCAAAAATCCTCCAAGACTCGTGCGTAACATTACTAATAATTTCATTAATCCGGTTTAAGATAACGGTATGCATACAATATTATCACAGTATGCAGTCATATCCATAAAATTTCCCTTTTTGTTATCAGGGATTAAAGCGGCTTAACTAGGACTAACGTACGAGATTATAAATCAGCTTATATCAGACTTAAGATAAAGTACATAGGTTTACAGGTGAAAGGCAAATAACATTATCGGAGTGTTACAAAAATACAATTTCGTTATCTGCAAAGATTAATCCAGGTTTTCGCACGTAATATCATTGACCAAGGGATGGAAAACGCAAAATAAGAGTCAAATTATTCATACGAATTGTCAAACTTAATAAGATATCAACAGACTGGACAGTGAATGCAAAACCGTGTGGGAATTGTGTCATAGGACCATTTAAAATTGGATAAGCCAATTTTGAATTTTAATTAGGCAAATTTATAAACCAAACTGCCTAATTCACGCGGTTAGGCTACAGCCATATTGTCGCCTATGCTGAAGTTTGTTTAACTCGTTTTGCATTGTGGTCGAGAAATGTTAATGTAAATTTTCACGATGCATGCAAAGAGTTAACTTGAGTCGTAGCCGCAATTGAAAATCTGAATCTACTGAATCTACATGTTCAATGAACTAATGGCTTTCGCCAAGTTTGGCTGTCACATTCATGAAATAAATGGCAATTAACATTCCCGCATTACTGATTCTCAGTTCCAGTGAATCAGTCATCCCAGAAAACAAGCTACGCCGAGTCCATTGACAGATTGACAACTCCAAGATTATTCAAATTGGAACATGTCAGTTTGTTAAAAATTGGCGTCCCGTCTCCAAAAATTTCAATATTGAATAATCAAAATAGAATATCGAATTTATTCAGTAATTTTTAGTAGAAAAATCGCCCTTTTATTGAAAATCGAATGTTGACATCTCCATAATGCAGTAATGAATGTACTACACACCTGATTTACTTGTCGGAATCGTTTTGGGTGACATTCACCAACAAGGCTATTTCTTCTGTGCAAGCCCGAGTTCCTTTTCGGCAAAGATTTCGACCGACGGACTCTGGCGTCCTTGTCGCGGTGTCGTGGCACCGGACTGTCGAAAGTGGATATAACCATATTTCCAAAAAAGTATCTATCCCAGCTAAATAGCTTTAAACTTTTCTTTCTGTCACGTAAATCCAATCTCGCAAGTTCGTTAGCAGTGAAAGTACTGTCCGATATATCACTTCGCTTAATTTTAACACTTCTGGCAAAACGCGGTGAATCCGCTTGCTGCTTATTCGAATCCCACAACATAATGTCGACAAATTTATTACGATGTTTAATTTTACTATCTTGGAAATAAGAGAGAGAAAAAATGATTTATCAACTTCTCTCGTCTTACAAGCGACTGTGACGTAAGAATCGTCAGTGTCGCCGCCTTATCGTTCGTATCTTCTGCCGTCATGAAAGTTTCCAGCAGCGCGGAGCTGTTTTTATTTCAAGATATACAACTGATAGACAAATTATATCATATCAGCGGGCGGCCTGATGCTGTTTATCAATATTTTTACAAGACTCGCGACAAATCAAACGTTTATTCATATAAATTATAAACTAAATATGCATACTCCCCAGGATACGCGCCAGCTTTTGAATTTTAATTTATGATAGGCTATATTATAACTATCAAACAATATTTATTTCGGTCTAGTCGGGTTTTAATTTTTGCACAGTTTGAACATCTTTGAAACAACATTTTTTGATTGCGCATTTACTTATTTAAACATAAATCAATGTATGCCCAATACGAATGTCATATAAAGACCTAAAATTGACTACATTGGCAACTACAAACCATTATAAATGATATATCAAAATATATACAAAAATACATTCTCCTAGACACATACAGAAAAGTACTTCAAGTCCCTTGAGGAGATATGCACCATTCGAAGACAGAGCGTGCAAATTGATTCAAGCTAAATCAAATCGCGACATATGTTTTGCTGCGTCGCCAAAAGCCTGATTAAAGCGTCCCTCAGCAATAAGCATTCTGTTTATCGATCGATTTATGCCTAAATGCATAAACCTATCCAAAACATGAAAATATAAAAACGAAAAAAATACATCGAGGAAAATTGTCTAGACTGTGATGCGATTGAAAATATTAGTAGTTTCAAAACATTATTCATGTTTTTATTATGGATGTCTCGTTAAAAACAAGAGTCATAGAAAGTAAGGATATACCCGATTTTAATGAATATGGAAATAAGGATGCATCACTAAATATTCGTTAAATTGAAGCGTTTACTGTATTTTTTGATGTCAACATCTATGATGAGATATTTTTTACTTCAATCATACCGCTTTTGCAATACAAATTGGCATTTTGCTTTGTTGCAAATAAAGTGAACAACAACAAAGTAAAGTAAGAACAAGCAAATATCAAAGTCCATTTGCTATCATATCAAAAATTGCATTTTAAGATAAAGAGAAGTGTAATCAACAAAGTACCTGACCGATATGTATTTGATTTCAAAGCTCCCGTATAACCTTTGAACGCGCGCACTTTCAAAAGTAAGTAAACAAAGTGCAGTAGATTTCAAAACACGCATCAAAAATCCCTACGGACCCAGAATCGCAACAGTCACAATTGATTTTTTAAGGTCTCAATTGGGGTTAGATCATCTATGATTAGGCATAAATGCTGTTATCACTTGCTTATAAGCATATTATGATGCATTTACGTTATACGCTTAGCTAAATGTAACTAAAGGTACAAAAAACAATTCGAAAACCGATAATGTCTACAGCACAGACTAAGTTAATTAATAATGGTTATTACAAGAATTAAGCAATCGATGTAATTCGCTGAAAATCGCGGCTTCGTGAAGAAAATTAACTAAAAATCGTGATCCGGCGGCGTAAAAGCTGGTGGCAGGTGCTGGTGACGGCTTAATTGCGACCACAAAACCACGCACTTAAGGCACACCACAACGTGTAATAGTTAAGAAGGTTAACAAACCTAACTGCATACAATAAGTAAATTAGAATGAAGTTCTACTAAAACGCAGAAGATCGCTGAAATACTACGAAAAATAACGTAAAATCATTATTCAAGGGATTTTATTACCCCTTTGCCTAAACGAGACAACATGCAAGCAAATGAAACAGTTTGTTTATTTAAATAATCAAATTTCATTTTTAATAAAATAATGTTTATATTAGGTAATTATAATAGAGAGACTGTCGCCTTATAATCCCATATTATCTGAGATATGTCACTATATAAAAGAGACACACACGCTTATATGTTTGTTTATCAAAGTTAAATCCATAGATCTATGTTGAATAAGTTAAATACTATTCTAGCCTAATGTATAGATAAATAGGAATTATTTTTATCGTTTCATGCGTGGTCTGTGATAATTTGTTTAAAGACAAATGGCTCGTGTTTTATGAATCAATTTGTTATTTTTTGGTATATTTACTGTATATCACCTACTAATATATAGATTACGTTTGTTTAGTTTACGGGATTAAAATATAATTTTTTTATTTGCCATAAGAAAAATATTATTATGTGAGCCTATCTTCAAACATGGCGCCGGTATTTAGCAGGTTTTAAAATAATTCGAGGTGCTCACGTGGGATTCTCATCAGCGAAGGTATTTTGCACCGTGGTGAAGATAAGCGAGAATGCGATGTCGCGTTAGTACTTTGATTGCCTGATCACAAGAGCCGCGAGATATAAAGCGATATAATTTATTTTACATTAACCTTATGAATTAAAGGCTAATGCAACGTAACAATTGTGTGACATTTTACTTTAAATTAGAATTTGATTGTAAACCTTAATTAACACGGCATGATTAAAAATAAACAAGTATTAATATTTTTGAGTAAATAAAATTTTAAATAAAGTAAAATCTAAACACCTCAATGAAATAGAAGGTGAAAACTTATTTTAATCGTATGTGATGTCACAAACGATCACACCACATGACAAACAAAGACTCTATTACATCACAAAGATTGGTGTGATTTTGGGAATACTTCAATGTGCAAGATTCACATAACTAATTTCAAAATTCTCGCAGCGGTAGCTTGTGAATTTGACAAAACCAAAATTATTACAAACAATATTCAGGAAATTAACGTAAATTTCAATGAAATCCAATCCAAACTCCATAGTTTATAACGTGCATATTTGCATACATCGTAACAATCCGTTCATACAAACAGTCCCTCGTTTGAAATTAAATTAATAATATCAAGTTAAGTCATTCTCACGGATCGAATAATTGATATTTAATCGTTATACCATAATTAAAATATTTGAACATGGTTAACTTTGAAAACGCAGTTATTATCTTATCACGTTTTTACTCGGGTTGAAGATTATTAAACAATTATTTGATTAAGGAATATCGGAATCATATTCTAGTTTAGTAGCACTTGAAAATAAAATAGCTTGTATTGGGCAGCTCAAATATGCCGCAACAAGGGGAGGCCATCCCAATGGAGATTGGAACCATCCCTAAGTTGAACATATAAAAATATTTTACAATTGTCCTTTAAACAAGACTTTGAACAAGAAATCCCTATAACTATAAGCACTATTAGATTTTGAATTAGTTTCGGGTTGGATTGCCACTTCATAAATGATTCGATAGGATGGATTGAACAGGTTTCGAACTGAACATGTCCAACCCACGGTTAAATTACCAGCGTGTTTTTTTACTTTTTTATGCATGGTCCAACCGTAATTTTATTGTTTTTGAATTACCAATTACATCATTTTTATTATTTTTTGCAAAAAATATTAGCAAATTAAAAACACCGAAACTCGTGTGTACGTTCACTTAAAATAGACTGGCATTATTGTTTATCCTAAACTGTATCTAATATCGATGTTTTATTACTATCGATATGATTAGGTCTATTTTTATTGTCAAATTAAATTTAAATACAACAGAGCCAACCTCAATATCAATTTCAAAATCGTGCGATGTGCAAGAAAGACTTGTCTCTTGTCTCAGACAGTTAAAAAAAAACAAAAAAAAATAAGATATAAAAAATGTCTGTCTCACTTGTATATTTGACCCAAAATCCAAACTTTCAAACGCAATTTTCAATTTTTCCAACAACAAAATTTGGGACCAATTTACAATAAATGGCAAGCTATAATTTTTTACCTCAATTTTATCCAAACTAAATATTTCATTTCCCATGGAATGTCATTAAAATCAATCGTGATTTTAAGCATTGAATAGTATCAAAATGGCACAATATCTGATAAAAATTATTTTAATATAAATTTTCGTAATTTGTATGAATATTATTGTTTTATTTTTGGTATAATTTCACACAAAAATAGCATAACAATGGGAGATAATGGACTATTTACATTAAATCGTAGATTAGTCATATCCGCAAAACGTTCCTTCAATGTAAAAAATCTACAGTAATTCGCGTGCATTAGACAGTGATAGTACTATAGTCGGTATTGTAATGTTTCATTAATGAGAATAATTTAAAAATTTGGGTGAATTTTGATCATTTTTCAAAGTGGCCAAACGGTGATATCTACTCAAAATTGGAATTGGTCAAAACATTAGATTTTGAGATACCAGATAACTGTGAATGAGTAACTTTAAAAGGTGTTCGGGGGAATTTTACAAAAAATGTAATTTTACAAAAAAATTCATCCTAAATAGATTGGGAATATTTGAAACTTGTGTTTTTTTAAAAAGTTGGGCTTTACAGAAAAAATTATAACTTTACCTAGATATTTTAAAGAGATATGCCTAAAATATTCAATAGCTGTCGTTCTAGATCCTCTAATGGTGATAAATTAACATTTCAAAAGTATAGTAAGTGCCATGCATTATTTTTGCGAAATTTATTCATAAATCTTGTATATTTCTCTAATTTTAGACCTATCAATTTAAACCATTGGAATGGAAAATGAATGTTAGAGTTTGTGCAATGTTTTTTTTTATTATAATTATTGGATTTTTACACATGACCACCCTAAAATATTTGAATTGTGGGAAAAGTGAGAAAGAATTCAAATCTCACGTGGGCATTGAGACAACAATAGCGCAGAAGCTAACCCATTTTCATGGGTTGCATTATGAGTCACAATTTAAAACACTTTTTATGGGATAATACTCAAATTAGGGACAAAATCTGCGAAAATCGTATATTTCCCACAAACAGAACACTTATAGCCCCCGCATAACAGACATCTGGTCTGGACTTGGGTTACAAAGGTTACGTCACGTTGGGGTCAACGGAGGTGAATCATATCCGACACAGGCCCAATAACTTTATACCGGTTACATTCAAAATTGAATAACGATTTAACGAGGTTCCCACAATCAAACCGATTTTGGAATTTAGCCAACAAAGCTCAATAAGCAAAAAGCATATAATTTATCTTCAAAACCTTATAATTTAAGATTAATGCTTGTTTGAATGAGGGAGACGATATTATCGTATTCGTTTAAGCATAGCCTGTACTTAAACTACAACTGAAAAGCGCGATTCATTTATTGTTCATGCTTGATGAAGCGTGTTCGGTCGACCAATTTAAATAGGAATATTCTCTCACGCTTGTGTTGTGAATTTTGGTAGAAAATTACAGATTACATCACTTTATTTTGGCAAAATCTAATAAAACACTTGAAAATGTTACAAAAACTAAAAATTATATAGAGCGTTTATCCTCACTGCTATAAGAGACCGAATTAATTAGTACAATCATTAAAATCGGATTTGTTTTTGATTTTCTTTCACCTTGTGAAATTTCTTAACAGGTGTTAAAAACTTTGTAAATTGTCTTTATACCGTAATTATGTTATGAAGGACCATACAACGCTTTATACATTTACATCTCGTAAAATTCGGTAAAAATGATGATTTTGCCCCAAAAATGAAATAATAAAATAATAATTACACTCAATAAAATAATCAATTTCATTTTTCTATTTGTTTCGACACTTTTACGTGTGTTTATCATCGAAAATTTCAATATATTAAATTTTGTTTTTAGAAATACTGTACATTGCAGTAATTCCCTATGTGGACTTGGTACGTAATATTAGAAGTAACTAATCATAACTGTCCTAATATTAAATTTATTGTAAATAATGCTATGACATCACATCAAATCGAACTACATTAGACATTTGGAAATCGCTTTGATTCTCAGATAATGTGACAAAGTTGGCTCTCTAATTTCCGACAATTGCAAACAAATGTATAATTTTACGCCGCTTGAATTGCTATAAAACGACCTAAAAAACGGTACAGATGAGAACCCATCCGTAAATCCTGTATTGAGGTTTAATTTTGGTTTCGTAATCAAAAATTACACACTAAAGAATCAGATTTGGGGGGATATTTGTACAATTTACCGACAAAAAGGCTTGAGAAGCGGATATAAATTGCGGGTACACACAAAAGCCCGAAGGCAATGACACTCTAAGTCGGGAATTTGGCAACAAATACTGACACAGAGTGATTAGATGTAGATTTTTATCGCTCAAAATAATCTGTGTATCAAATTATTTATACTTGATTTATCTATGGCATACAGTTGTTACGTAAAATAATCCAAACTTGAAAACATCGTATTAAAATTATCACCCCGTCAATCGAAAATAGTTTCAGGTGCGTTGACGCCTGTTTACGACAATTTGATATGTTTATTATAAACATATTCATGTAAACAATAAACAAAATTCGAAAAAGGTCGATAAATCACATATGGTGAAAAACAAGGACTAGGAATATCGCGACTTCAAAAAATATTATGCATTCATCGCTAATTTTTAAATATGACGTATGATGACGTAGACAAAATTTTTCCCGATGCGTTTCTCACCGAAACATAAAGCAGATTATCATTTCCACAAGTAACAAATTTTCTGAGCGGATTTACATAAAAAAGATATAAAGTTGATTCATAGTTTCGATATTAAAATACCGCAAAACAGAATTATAGTTGTTATGCTGAAAATATGTAATGAATATAAATTATTTACATACATATTAAAAAAATTTTTTTGTAAAAAATCAACTCATAGACAAAGATCGCCTTTATATATACATCTAATTTTCAATCTTCATTACTGTAAAACGTGTTCAAAACTTAATATATATTTTTTTTCATTTTGACGAGTGTCAGCTTTATTCTATCAATGTAGACAAAATCCATATCAATGATATTAAAAGGATATTTTTAGCGGATTATGGATTTATATTAGCACAAAGCCTCATCAGACGTGTCACACATCCGACAAATAATTTACAAGCTAATTACTAGTGAGCTTTCATTTAATAATAATAATAATTGAACGTTAAACAAAAGTCATAATCTCTTTTAAATAGCTTGTATCACGGTTTAGCGCTTTGCGAGAGCACCGAATGGTATATCCACACAAATATGCGACATATACGGTATAATAATAGTCGAATGCGGTAATTCTAGGACGCCTAAAGATTGCAACAGACGATTCGTCTCCCGAAAATTTGATTCGCACCTTGCGATGTTTCTTTTTATTTTTTTATTCCGGAAAATCAAATTTAAATCTACAAATCATGGTTCATTAGAAAACTGTTATTATTCTTGGCCTATTACAGAGGTTCCATATAAAATGCATTGTGTTTAGTCTATGTTTAAAACAATGATAATGATAAGTTACCGGTATATGGTTAGCTTTCAAACTATTGAACGACACTAAAGCGTCGAATTCCAACCTTTGAGGATTTTATGTTAAGTTGTAGCGAAGTGCCACTTATCACAAATTATCATGTTTTGTTTGGAGAAAATTTCACGAAACAAATGAAAAATGCATGTTCTGTTTTGTAATTTGAAACAGTAAAATGTGTTATTTTCTACTTCCGACATGAAGCCTTTCACTGATATAAAATACAAATATCCCATTGTGTACGTTCGATTTAAATGTAGGTCTTAGTCCTGAACCTTGGCTGACACTTATTACGTAATTTTGCAGAGGGCTGGTTTCTGAAATTTTTGGAGCTTTTTTTTCAAAAAATGTTTTAGGAATTTCAATGATTAAAATTTGGTACTACTAGGACAATTACAGCACAATATCAAATTTTCACTTTTTTACAATTTTGTTTTAAGAATTCCGGGTTTTGTTCACAAATTTCTACTCAAACTTACTCAAAATGGCAAAACATAAATCTAAATACATCTCATTTCTACTCTATTCCCTGCCAGCTACTTAACACCTGCCTCCTTACTCGTTCAATACCAAAATATACATCAAACAATACGCGAAACATATCACTAAATCAAATATACAAACATGTGCCCTTCAGCTACAACTAGAAAGTCATGCTACCAGCTTGGCGATCGAAACATTATGAAACGACATTGCAATCCTAATGAGCGTCTGGCTTCGTCTATCGTTTCGAAAATACTAAATCCATCACGAACACTGTTATTCATGGAATATATTACAAAGCGTCGGTCAGCAGACAATAATATTTCATCTGATGTGTATTATATTAATCAATTTCCGATCGCACTTTCAGTTTATTCTTGATACTACATTTTTACATACAGCTTTACTATTCAAGTTTAGAAAACAGTGCTTTCGTCAAGTCCGTAGCAGTAGCAGTACCGTACTGGCAAAGACGAATGTCTGGTTCAAATTTCACCCCAAATGTATAAATTCGATTTTGGAGCCAACGAATCAAAGACTAATTAGATAGAGGTCGGTTATGACGTCACCGACGTCGGGACACATTCGTGACGGATAGGTACAGCTTGGAGAGCAAGACCAAAAATTAAAAAAACGACCCTCCATGATCTTGAATTTTTTGCAACAAATTGAAATATCAAAAAAACTGTAATTGCCGGTCACCGTAACTTATCATGAAGTAGTAAGAGATTCATAACTATAAGACACGATTCTTCACACGCAAAATTTTCCGAAATATTTCGTTTTTGCATTCGTTTTTTAAATAAACTATTAAAAATCATACTTTCAAAAGATTATTTGATATTCTACATGGAGGTAGCATTTAGGAAATATATTTCATATTTGGTTTTGACCTCTTTCCATATAAGGAGCGACTGGGTTATTTTAAATTAACAAGGACAAATTGCCAAAAGGTGACAAGTTTAATACTAACAACCCTGAAAAATATCCCAAATCAAGCATGTGCGATTGAAACATTGCGAGAATAAGTCAAATTCATGCTTGATATAACAAAACTCCATAAAATAGATGATGTATATGTAAAAAATGATTGACCTACATATTATCATGGAAATGTTACAAACAGTTCAGAATAGAATAAGTTTTCGCTTATGCTCACGGCTTCTGGGATAAACGTCACAATACGGGTCACGTGTATGCGCGAAAACGTCATAACGTTTCGAGAAATCGAACGAGCAAAATACAACACGATATATGCCGATATAGATTATATCGGAACCAAATTCTTCCTCTACGCTATATAGAGTTCGAAAGTACCTTTCTCGTGCGATATTGGCAATTTTAAGTTGGAAATATATGATTTCTATGCTTAATCGAGTATGATAATGCGATTTTCTGCGTCTGCCATATGATGAAACCGTATAGATTTAGTTTAATGTAACTCCTTTATTTATAAGATGTTTATATAAGACATAATATTATCGTTCACAATATCAGAGTTTCAATAGTATTAATACAACACACCGTCATTTTTATTCAAGTTCGGATGTTCCACCGTTGTTTCTATGACGTAATTCACTAATGACATCATAAATAATTGCCTTTGGAAAAACGAAACCACATGACATTTATTGCATGCCGTCCAAAGTACAATTTGATTGGGAAAATATTTCGCGCAATTGACCTGGAATTTATTACAACTAGTATTGTAATAAATTTGCTGCATCAGATGTCCATGAAGACGACAAGAAATCTCCAGACGTGGACAAACTGACCAATGGTCAATTGAGTTCTTAATTGCACTGTTTTAATAACGCTGACTACGTTATAGCTTGGTCGTTTAAATATACCTTCTTGAGTTCATTTTATATTGATAATCGTATAAAACAATTAGGAATATGGTTGAATGTGTAGTATCAATCGCCATTTGATGTCCCATCCTATGTGCTATTGCAGTCTCTCGCTGATAGACTTGTATTCTGGTTTTACGGATTATGTATTGAAATAACTCCCTTTAATTAAATTAATTCAATATAATAATAATGATGAAATCTAGTTTTTCAGACCAAACGACGTAGAACACCATTTGCGTTTCTTGTTATATATTCTATTTTAAAAGCGTCTTCTTTATCGCATTTCACACAATACTAAGTGCGCTGGGGTAATGCACGGAAACGATAAAATATACAGGCAAAACAGAAGTTCAATTTAGAAATTTTGCAAAAATTCAAAAATGATTTTTAATTGTGGTAATTTTTATAAAACAATAAAAGTTGAAATATCGAGTATCGTAAATTTAGTGAGAAAATAATATGAGAAATGGTAAACTCAGCTCCCGTTATCGATAGTCTACGCCTACGGTACTTTGCTTTAAATTCAGTTCTCATGTCGTCGAAATTCCAATCTGACTGTACTGCAGTACACTTTCTTTGCAAACACTGTTTACTTATGCTTGTCAACAACTAAAGGATACAATACTACATGACATATATATATATAAATATTTAAGTAGCTCGCCTTGGGCTTACCGCGGCTATTCCCATTGATGTTACAGCTACCTTATCAGATCTTTCGGCAAAAAATGTAAATTTCAATAAAACACCAATTTCGCATGGAAAATGATAAAATATGTTTGACCATACATGGCCCAAAGTTTCAAAATCGGTAATTTTAACTTTGCCGAAATCGACCAACCTTCGAGATATCGTTTCTGCAAATGGATGTAAGCGAGTACGATCTACCTACTAAGTTATGAGTACCGTGACGATTAATCTAATTTTCATCGCGTGGTGGTTATGCATGCATTAACCCGACTGGTACAACACTAATTTTGTCCGCATCCAGTAATAGAGGGTTAAAATGAGTGCATTTTAATTCAAAAATGCAGTTTTCAACAAAACCTCAACAATTTTGAAAAAGCTTATTTTCTTTATTCTCAGTATACTTCTATATACAACTTGGTCTGAACAGTTTTTAAACTACATTTAAAATAAATTCTTTTTTTATTCCGCGCACCTCTAACCTTGGACGTCCTTGAAAAAATGGGAACGGAAGTTTTTTCTTAACATCCTCAACTTTAAATCTTCGGAAGGTCACCTGAAGTATTTACTCAGGTAGCATTGAAATCGGAAATCCTTTTTGCAATTTGGATTAGCTACAGCTATTCCGTTTCAAATTACAAACCATGCTGAAGATCGGGTTACAACGTCCTAACATGAACCACAGATAAATCACACTAAACCCGGATACAATCTAAACTCACTTCCGCCCATAACCTGTTTTTTAGTTTTATAGTAAACGGACTACAGTGTTTACCTATAGCACGAAGACAAACGCGAAACCGCACTACCAAAGACCTCTGTTAACATATTTAGGAATAGATCAGCAAATAAAGATTTCCGTTCTGTTGTCGTAAATTGAGCGCGTGTCATCAAGCATGAAACAATGATAATCGTGATATTTGAACGCGGGTTATAGATGTGCCACGCTTTATCAAATGCTGTTTAAATTTAAACCATCATAGGAATTATATAACCTATAGTACGGTATAAACCATGAGAATCGCAGCAAGAAATGGTCGCACGGCCGCAATTTCGAAAACCGTCAACAAAATTTATTCGGATTTGTGGCCTTATGCTAGCTTTACTATGTTGATAGTGTAGATTGGAAATTGTCGTTTTATTCCAAGCTTTACTCCGGGTTCAGTATATTGTTTAGAGTAAGCTATTACAAGCGGATAATATTAATATCATTGAAAATGATCTCAGCCTTTCTTTACCCACATTTAAAATGCCGCTCGTCCTGAGCCATGTTTTAGGCAGTGATTCAAATAAAACATGTGTATATATATGCCACCGCCTTACAAAAGTGCAACAAATTGGATACGCTATGCCGGATAGTGAATACAGCGATTTGAACAAAATTCACCTCGGTTGCTTATTCGGAGGAATATTACAAAGAAAAATGGATGTATATAGCATAAAATTTGAAACAAATTAAACAGTGAAACAAAACAACAAGTTACATAATATGAGAAATCCACACAGGTATACCTTACCGCGCATTCGCGGGATTTTCGCAGTTTTGGTCTCAGATACCCAATTCTTAAATCTATTTTTAAAACTAATACTAAATCTGGTTAACAACTAAATTACAGCGTAAAACACGATTTTCTGCATAGAACCCCCTTTCTCTTTGCCGTAGTTTAATAACTGCGGTGGTTACGCTATTTTTGCTTCTCGCAAATTACCTATCGATTTTCGCGTCGACATTTTGGGCTAATTTGGCCTAACACGATTACCCGCGAGATACTACCCTAATGAAACCTTTTATAATAGAAAAAACGTGATCATGCATGGTGGGTAGATAACTTTAGTATTTTTGTATTGATTTATGCATTGCACATACTTGATTTTTTATTTAAAACTGCGGTACGTTAAAAATGACTAAATCGATACCTTAATGAAAATTTTATTAGTTATTTTTTTGAGTTTTTACGTTAAATTGTGTTAAATTATGTTACAGCAAAATAGATAGTTTCAGCCTAATTTATAAAAATATTTTTCTTAGTAAAATGTTACTACAATTTCTTTTAAATTAGCAACACCGTTTATTTTTGACATATGACATAATTGTGACGTCATAGTAGTACCTGAAGAACAAAAATAATGAGGACGAAGGCAAAAAGTAGTCAGATGATAGTCATTATACAAAACGAAATCTGGATTTATAGCGAAACAATGATGCGACAAAAATAAAAACGGAAAAATGAAAATTTTTTGTATATTCGCTCAAAACAAGACTCGAGATATAGGCAGTAACGATTTACATTTACTTGTCAGTTTTAATCCTCAATTTACACCAAGATCAAGGAAAGTTTTGAAAATATTTTCAATTTTCGTTCAAAATTATGAATTATGCATGATGAATATGAATCATCTTAATGCAAAAGTGGGTGATGTAAAAAATGAAGTATGATTTACAATGGCAGAGCATTTCAATCACATTTTTTTGTCGATATATCTTTATGTAATCTAATGTAGTTTTTGAAGTTCGAGCTTTATGGATGTACCCAGCATTGTAACTTCATTAATGTATACTTTTTAATTTTTAAATATATGCTTGAAAAGATAGATAGAAGTGAAACGCGAATTTCAATGATAATCCCTCTTTAAGATAAAGATGTTTTTTTAACGATGAATCAGCAAGTTCTAGAAGCTATGGTCGTTTTTTTGTAGAATAATGAAATACAAACAATTTATTTAAAAAAAATACCGAGAATATTCTATTGCTGTATGATATTAGCGAAATTGTGACTTTAGTACACGAAAAGTGAACCGAAAGTGTATACAATTTTTAGAATATTCGCAAATAAACGCTTTTTAATAAATACAATTTGAATATCAACATTTGAAAATGTCGTCAAAACTCTTAAATCCAAGTTTTTTTTTGCATAGTTATTCAGATAAATCAAATTTACCTATTTTTGAAGATTTTTGTGACACACCGAAAATAAGTTCCAATAACGTCCGCATACCACCACAAAATAAAATATTACACGTAAAATATTTCAAATAAAACCAAATCAAGTGACATTCAATATGAAATATCTTTCAAAATGCAAAAATTATAATCAAAAGTGAAAACATTACGACACCAATAATTTTTAGAATATTTTGATGGATTGACATTTCGCGTGATTAAATTTGTAACCTGCTGTGTGTCAAATTTTTGGAAATATATTTTTGAAACGAGAATTTATCACAAATCGCCTTGAATAATTAAGCTTATAGTATTTAATTAATGCTTCGTTATATTTTATAGAAGCGTAATTAGTTCGGTATTATCTATACATTTTATTCCTGAAAATCATTTTTGATTATGTAAATATGTTTGATCAAAACAGAAAGTAGGAATTTAAATTCAATATTTTTGGTTTCATTTATTTGCTAATTGACAACCAATACCGTTGTAATTGATGTTATTTTCAATTTCACATGGAAAACGCTTCGGGTATTTATTTGGGAAATTATATATATATACGTGCACAATGATAGATAAAAATTGTCACTGCCAAACAGAAGCCATAGATGAGTCGTGCCTTAACAGTACGATATATCCATGGAACATACTCAATCGAGTATGAGTTTATTTATTATAATAAATGCATCAGCAAAAAAATATGCTTTTATGCTAATAGTGGTACTGGGAAAAACCGTTGAAAAATGTCTTCCAAAACATTTGACCATTATGGGTTACATTTGTAAAATTCATAATATGATCATTTCTCAACATGCAAAATAGCTTATTAATAGTAAAATATCAATAAAATTACTCATATTATTCATAGTATTTACTTGTATCGTAGCTAAAACACAAATCCTCAGCAGGAAGTTATCGGTAACAATTCTTCCGGGTTAAAGACCGCACAAGCGCTAAGCTAATTTGTCTTCCGGAGTTGTAAACCGGACTCCTGTATATCTACCTCGAATAGGCCAGACTTATCACCCATATAAACACGGCCATTGATAACCTAGTGATACAAACAATGTAAATATAACCGACAAATATCGCCCGCACAGATGTACGCTCAACTAACTTGTATACACAATCTGCTTACATAATAAGCCTTGTCTAGCTCTAATCTACCTCAAGAGTAAACAGTCAATAAACTAAAAGTTAAATTGAAGGACAAGTTGCTTATTTCTAAGAAAAAATGTCAAAAATAACGACACAACAACGCAAAAGACCTTTGTCAATACATACCCTTCAATCTTAATGAGGCAATTAATATTTTGCTCTTATTTTGCGAATTTTACTTGTGAATAATAGATAGTCAAAGACAAAGATAGGTGACAACGCCTCCATGATGGACTTTTTCACCTTTTTGTGACGTCACAATTATGATGCAGGTGTGCGTGATGTAGAAGTGGGATAGCAACGTGTTTGGACGACGCAAATAAAATAAATGATGAATTGCTTGAAGAATGGCAATTAACATCGGACACGCGATTATGAAATGTCATAAACTTGCAGAAAATGAGTGTTCCCTTTGACCCATAAAAAAAGCAAAGAATCATTTTTTGTTCTGCGATATGACTTTATATTTTCTTGGTATTTGATATATACAATCTGTATAAAATCGTACCGGGTTAGTTTATCAATTAATTAAAAAATGAAGGGAATTTATTCCCACACGGAAAAAAGGAGTGAGCACTTCCAAATCACCAGTAATTTGTAGCAATAAAATACAACAAACAGAGCTAAAAAGTGTTGCTTAGGACATAAAATTTACTATTCTGTTGCTAAGGCGCGTCTAAGTAGTAAAACACAAAAATTTTAACCCCTTGACGATGACTAGATTAACTTCGAACTTTTCCTCGCGAAAATATTTTGATATAAAGATAACAGTATCACGAAAATTAGCGTGACGGCATCGCGGTGATAAAAAAGTTTATGGCACACCCTGAAGGCTCTTCTGCACTCGAGCAGCAAAGCTTCAGCAGACGACACAGGTGTGACTCGCTTGCGACTCTCTCGCAGGTGTCGAAGTTCAAATGAACAATGATTAAAGACAATGTAAAATTTGTACGCTCATTTGATTGATGACTGCAACAAAAGCAAAGTGTGAAATGGAGCGAAGAAAAAAAGGAAAGAAATAAAAACTTCACTTCCATGAATGTAATTTTTTCCTTGTAATAACAATAAACTCCAGAATTAAAAGTTTAAATTTTGATCGCAATATTTGCAATAAAAATGAATAGTTAATTTTAACCACATTTTAATTATAATATTATTGCCCAATTTTTAGACATCTAATAATACATAGGTTCCAGAGATAGCAACCTAACTGAAAAATATTTCAATAAGACATTCCAATTTTGATTTGAGTATTGTAAATCCATCTTCACTTGCAACCTTTCTAATGTGACGATATAGAAGTGTAAATTCCCCAAATTTTCGCTGTTTTTTATCCGAAATACTTATACAATTAAAAAATTGGATTGTATCGAATCGTTTCATGTGATAAACAGTCCAATTTTTGATTTATATGAAATACATGTTATTCATACCATCTGCATTCGCACAATTAAAACGTTGTTTGAGAACTCGATAATTGAAATTATCCAAATTATTGCCTTGGAAAATTAATAATACGTTGCGCAACTTTGAAGCGCCGCCATTAATTTGTCGAATTACAATTTGACAGAATTCCAAGCACGTAGCATAACGTTACTCTTATTGTTAAAATCAACAATTCTCATTTGTCTCACGTTGAGAAGTAATGACTCCTTCCTTTTTCATTACGTATGGTTTAACGACCCAAAAACAAATTCCATTGCACGCGTCCAGTCACAGTTTTAAGTATGTTGTTGTAGTTAAACATACGTCACAAAGAAGGTTAACTTGCGAAGTTAATCGGATTTGAAATTGGACAATTGATATTGAAGTATTTGTGACGACATAGTCACGTTTTTGACGACACTACTGCACCCCTATATTCAGGTATATTTTTTAATTTGAATTGACCTAGAAATTTGAGTTTGCAATTTTTTTGTGTTTTTTTCATGGTTTTATGTAAAGTCCATTTTGCAAAAGAACAATCCGGTCATTTCTATTCAGTGCTGTGTTGATCTTCACGCTAACATCCGTATACCGACGTAAAAAGTCAAAATAATTAAACATACTTTAATATGGAAAAACGATTTTTGAACAATTCTTATCAAAACGATATTTATATTATCCATATTTGAACAGCTGTACAGATTTGACAAAAATTACTTCGTAATCGATTCAAATATCTATTTTTTATGAAAAGAAAATTTTCCGTATTTGGTTAACGACAAATAATGATTTTATCATCCGGCGGTAAACTAACACAGCTCTATGTTGACCTGTCTATGTTTTGACGGGGTTTGAGATTTCATTTCTTTCTATGAGGGAACTCAGAGCTTGATTTGACGAAATAAGTTTTGATCGGAAATGGGTAATTCTAGGGTAAATACTGTTCTGGATATCGTCGTTACCATACGGGTATATAAATCACCGCTTAGTCATTTACACAGTATAACATCATTTTTTCTCGAAACAGGGCACTGAATAAGCCACGTTAACACACACTGAAATTTTATATTTGAAAGGATCGGTGTCATTCTGGTTCGAAATAGCCTACCCGATTCATTATACCCTGGAATAGGTTGAGGTGATGGTATTTGAAGCCGAATTTGCAAAGTGAGACTGGAGGCATTCTATTCCGAAGAGGGTAAATTTTAAATGTAACCTGTTACTATAACCTTCATACTAGTTGAATCCATAACAGAAAAACTGAGTTTCATAATAAAAATATGAATAAGAGTGATTGGCGATTGCATTGGTTTTTCGGAAATCGTAAAAGCAATGTTTTTCTGAGAAAGATCGACCATTGCCATCGAGTTATATGCTCATATATGTGCATTGTGACATCATATAGTACAGGAATGAGAAACTAGGCCATTAATCAAGGTGCGAAAACGTGAGCCTAAATAACCGAAAATACGTTAATTGTGTGATTTTTTGCAAAAAAATTGTGTGGATGAATCATTAAAGTACATAAAAGTGCCAAAATGTTTGATTTTTCTGATAATTTAAAAAAAGTTTAGGCAGAAATGTCAAAATTAGTACCAATAATACTACTAATTTATGGGCACCTATGACATGCCCAACACTGCTTATTGATGCAATATTAGTATTTAATGATAACACCTTATCCGAAAACAACATAGTATAGGCGGCGACATAACTGACGAATAGACATCCTTATTTACAAGAAAGTAGGAACATGTCTCACCTACGCAATATTATGATTCACTATGTTACAGATGGGGGCGGGGTCATGGAACCACTCCCCTTTTATCCTAAACATAGAATAAAATTTTTAAACCCGGAAGTTTTATGGCCATTTTACTGTCACTGAAAAAAACGGTAAATTTTTGTCAAAAGGCAGTTTTTTTTAATCAAAATCACATTCATAAACACCAATAAAATAGCATTTCTTACAGTATTTTAACAGTAAAATTTGTTATGTTCCGTGTCAAATAAGACATTGACTATTGCAAAGATTAATACCTTTTTCAAATGAGGTACAAATTCTGATTCCATTTTAATTAAATGCTTCCTATAATTGCAATCCAAGCTTTATGTACGGCCAAAGATATCTACCAACAAATTTGTTTCCGATTTATGTAAATAATTAAGCCGGATATAAATTAAGAATGTTTTGACCCGGAAATATTTTAATATATAATCAAATTTCAAGTAATGGAATTGTCTGAATTCATATAACTGTCTATCTCTGGTATAGAGTTCATTTCAGTTAATTTTTGTGCTTTGCTTCGATAGATGATTTATATTCAATCAAGTATGGTTTGTTGATGGATCGCGCTGTCAAGGTGCGGTCCATCAATGGCACATGCTTGATTAATATCAGAGGGCGCTATAGTGAGACGTATGGAAAACGAAACGAGACAACATATCCATGTATTTTGCATACACATATTAATAGTTATAATTATGGCCATATTGTTAAGAATAACAAAAAAATAATAATTTCAGCTTTAGTTTTCCCCGAAATTAATTCTATTTACGACTCTCTAAACAAAGCTCACCGCCAGCATTTTTTCTCCCTAGCTCGGAATAGCTGATTTGAAATTCTGTTGTAAACTAGCTAAACTCTTTTATATTGGAAAAAATGGCATGGCAACACACATTCGTATTGAGAGATTGGGGCTCCCGAAGTATGCGAACCAAGATGGCGGACATCGGAATGTAATATGTGTACTAGGTTAGGGTTAGGCCATAATTTTAGGTATAAATACTACGGAGGGCTCTTGGCTAGTCTTCGAACTGATAATAGGACTAAAATAGGGAAAATTGGAAAAAAATTATCGCCTGACCCTAACCTGTTACCCATGTTACGTTCCGATGTCCGCCATCTTGGTTCTCATACTTCGGGAGCACCGAAAGATTTGATTATACTAAGAATGTTTACGTCCAAAATCGCTTGTATCGAATTAGAATATAATAATATAGAAATATATAGCATTGCAGCGCAGCCATTTGCTTACATCAAAAGTTGGAATTGGGATGTGTATATGATCACAATTGTCATTTGAATAGTCTCTTCCCTATTTGAATGTCATATAGAAAGTGGGATTGTAGGACTACGACAAATACAATGGCACTGAGATGACCGTGGTTATACATTTAACAAGGTGATAGAAATCTTGTTGCAAGCAAGTTTCAATCGTTGCAATGTTCAATCGTTTAAAATGTTTTCAAACAGTCTATTCAATTTTAACGGATATTACCTAAACTAAGGTAAATTTTAGCTTTACGATACTATGCGGCACATCAATCGCAATCACAATGAATTTCCTTAGACACAAATAGAGTGAGTTTATATTTCCCACGAGATGAGTATTGTGGGATAGTCCCCAAAAATGGGATAGGTAAAATTTGGCCATACATGGTCCAGGGTAAATTCATAGAAACACGTTCGATTTCGGCAAATAAACATTGTGACCAATAGTACGTGTTTAAGTACCTGGATATTGGTTGGGTGTGGTTAGGGGTTTGTGACGACACAAAGGGCCAGGAAGTCTTTATGACACTTTAACAAAACCGATTGAAAATATACGTGACCGGATGTACATCGGACTGGACATCGTGGCCAGTCCGGATGGATTTAATAAGCTATGAATTTTGTAGAAATAACAAATTTTAATGTAAAGAAAATTGTCAATGTAACGGAATTAAAGCGTAATTCACAAACATCCAACCATTTAAACATGTCAAAATTATCCATTTCATATAAGGACCGAGATAAAAATTAAATTAATGACTATTAAAACTAAATAAAATTACTGTCGATGTCTAACAGCAATATCCCTGTCGGAAGTAAGTTCGAATGAAGGATGTAATAACATTTTAAAATAAAGATATTTTTTGGTCCACACATGATCGAGGATTATTGATAATTTGATGACTAATAACTAGACCGATTATGTCTATACAAATAATGACCAAAACGTGTTTTTGTGAAAAGTTAACATAAATATATTAGGGAATATGACGTGACGAGTGATTTGTCAGACAAATAATAGAATTAAGTGTTACATAAATATACAGAGTGCCCATAGTCTCGTCACAATTCTCAAAATTTATCATAAAATCAAATTACAAATTTTTTTTAAATTGTAAAGAGACTTTTACTGTAAACGTAAAACGGTCACAAAAGTTCCTACCAGCTCAAGACAAAGGCCTAATGTACGATAGTATAGCAGGCAGTATATATCACACACATAAAAAAACTGAAATCTTTCTACCATTTCTACTATCTTACTATTTGGAATATCGCGACAAATTTAATATTTATTTTATGAAAAAGGTTAAGTCGGTTATAAGTGGGTTCACTTGTAAAATACAAACTCCAAATCTCTACCCTCTCAAATTAAAAAAAAACACAAAAATTAGATTCTTTTGAATTACGTTATTCACTTTATTATGAGTTGTTGTCGCATCATCACTGCTAATAAAGTTATGTACAAGCAGCATTGATAACATTAGAAGCTGCAATTTGGTGGTGTGACTATATGAAGTAAAATTATAATTCCGAGCTATGAATCCAACAAATTTCAACCCGAGTAAGTGTATAGTATAGAACTGAAAATGGTGTCTGGTAGAGTAGGTTGCATGACAATAAAATACAAAAGTTTGAGACCTACGAATCGCAAAGACAGGTCGTTAATAGATATACGGAATAGCCAATGAGACACTTTATCTTATTTTAGATTCCAAAAAAGCAAGATCCTTCAATTGGCTAGACAGTTTCGAAACAAAAAACGACGTCGCACGTTAAAAAATTTCAGGAATAATGACGCTTGGCAATTTAGCAAATTTTTATTTAAAACAGAGCATTTAAAGACACGATAAAGACAATTAGGCATGCAAGTTTGTACAATGAATAACACAAAGACTAAGTTTGCCAAATTGTGAACCTTTGTGATCAGAACGTACCCGTATAACATAAGGAAGTCGTGCAACCATATTGCGTCTGATGACGCAATAAAGAGCTTAATGGTTCATTCATACAAATTTTAAGTTCTGGAATCCTATTCATTGTTCTGGTTTTTAAACCCAAAGTACTCTCATACATAAACATAGATGATTCATGTGTAATAATATTTGTATACATTTTATATAGTAGATGTGAAAAATATTAAAAAAGAAGTGGCACAACTTTTTATCAAGGGAAATAATTATATTGTAATAATGCAGAAACTACTAAAAGTTGAAACTTTTAAAATTTGGATGAAAATGAAGTTATTTTGTTTGATTAATACAATTTTTGCCCTAATTTGTCTCAATAATTTATAAAACTAGGATTGGCATTCAAACTGTGGTCTTGACATTACATGGATTTATCTTTCGAAATTTTAGTTTTTGCAGACGACATTTAGACAATGGACGATGAGTAATGAGTTACCCTATTATGACGCAATAGGAAATATATGATCTTTATTATGTTTTTCGCTAAGAAAAAAAACTGGAGTTCACTGAAGTTTGGCTTCACAATGTGTAAATATGCTAGGAGGAATTATAGAAATACGGCCCCAACTGGCATTTTATTCTTCTCCAAAGGGTAAGCGGGTTATTGTGCTGCCCCATGGAGTATATTTGCAACGAGTGGAAGTGCATATACTCATTAACTAATATTTTGTTAAATACTACAATCTTATACTTTTAATTAAAGATACAACAATACTGTACTCGTTGACTTATGCCTGTAAAAATCCAAACCAGGCTTACTAATACCAGTTCACAAATATAATGTGTTTTGTGTAGTATTTACAACAATGTTCCGCGTTTTTAAAATTCAAGTTACATTAGTCATTGTATTTTCAAAAAAACTGTTAAAATGATATGCGTCAAAATATACCGCGGAAAACATCGGATTACCGAAAACCGTAAAACAACGGTAATAAAACTCGGTACCGGCGTCAGACTTCTACATACATTGTACTTTTCAACTTAGACACTGTCTGTATGTCATAAATTTTAATCTATCCAGCGACTTATTTTAGATTCGTGAAACATGGGCGGTTTGTAATTTAACATTTTGAGACATAGATTAACTTCGAGCCATGCTTGATCGATTTTAAATTCAATTTGCTAGCGAATGTGTATTTAATTGTTTCCGTGTTATCAAAGTAAACACTACATTCCTTTGTTGTGGATCCGTCAAATAACATTTCAATTATTTCCTGATGATGACGTAACTAGGCTCTGACGTCATTGACACCTAAGTGTATTCTATAAAGAAGGATGTTGACTTACCTGTCCTTGTATATCGACGTCAACAGCACCCTTTACAATGATGTACCACGAACGTCCTTCGTCGCCTTGACTGAACACTAAACACAAAAACAATAATAATAGTCTAAAATCTGTTAAAATATTAGGTAAAAAGTTGCATGGTCGAGCATGTGCCTTAGATAGTGCATACTTGGCAGAAAGTAATTGTGCAATAATTTGGTCCGGGTTAGTACTATGTCGATTTCGTCATTATTTACTTCCAATCAACCTAACCGCAAAACTTGATATATCATTAAAAGCACGAATCCTATCTTGTATTTTTCTGAATTTTTTGTGTAATAATAAACAATATTGGTGGATTAAAAGAAATCAGTCGGGGAATCGATTTTTTGACTTATTACTAGAGATGGGTCTTTGTTATGCCATGTATATGGTTCAGATGATAAAATTTAGGGCTCTCGATCACAACCTAGCGGAAATTGTACTTACGTGTTTTGCCGCGATTTCTGTGGAATTCAAATTTGAGAACGCCAGCAAGCTCTCTTTTTACCTGCAAAAGAAAACAGAATTAGACAAATGGACAATTATGTCACAGATACAGCTGTACGTGACCGGAAATTCTCCCCGGTAATAGAAACGAGGTTTCCACATGGTAGTACATTAGTCAGTTTGCCAAATGTAGATATTAACTGCATAAAATTCAAGCACGCCCATCGTCAAATGGCCACATCACGGTAGATTATACATAGAGATCGTACAATAGAGAATAAATTCTCACAAAAGGAAAATGACGTCAAAAAATTCAGACGTCACCATATTGGACACATATTTTAAAATTATCGTATATGTGACTATGTGTTCCTTATTATAAATGAAGGATTTTGAGAGTGATAATTTACATACTCGTATATTGAGTTGAGTGAGTTAACGCTTATCCCATTAAATATTGAAAACGAGAATATCGATCGGAGACCGAAGACTTATCGATCGAAAGTGCGGTTTCGATTTACGACTCAATAGTGACACCGCGTGTCCGATCACTAATTAAATAATAACTCGCTAATTATACGACATAATTCATCCAAAATCAATAGGCTTCTGGTTCGAGATATGATGAATGCACATGCAAAATTTGGAGCAGATTCGCTCTCTTGAGATATCGCGTTCATCTAACAGACAAACAAACAGACAAACAGACAGACAGACAAATACCTATCAACATACTTACCGATCTTAAGATCGATAAGTAATAATACAACTACTATACTCACGGAGTCACTGAGATGTGCTAATGCCTTGATGTGCAAAATTTCTTCATATATCATCATCAGTTCTTCTGCCGTTCTGTCTTCTGGCCTAAAAATGTACAGGGTTAACACATAGTTATCCGACCAAACATGGACAGAACTATGCATACATAAGCAAACCTACTTTTGTCACGACACAGACTGATTACATTTCTTTTTTCAATCAATTCAAAACCAAAATGTTGGAGATTTCATTGCATTATAGCAGTGGGAATTCTACTAGCAAGGGAGACGAATTTTTACTTTCAGATTATATGCAAGGGAATTGCAACTTCTAAACGTCGAGAGACAAAATTTATAAAAAGGATGGTAAAGTTTAAAATTTTGTTATATAGGACAAAACTGTAGTATGTGGTGTTTTAGACCATGTATAACACTAACTAAACGAGGAATACTTTTAGGGCAATTCCAAAAAAATTCTAGAGCGCAAATGAAAAGAATTTTAAGATGGATACACCCAAACTCAAATCTAATATTTAACAAAATGTACTATTTAAACTCACTAAAAAAATTTTGGCTCGTTCAAAAATTGAACTCGAAGGTGTATTGGAAAGTAGTACGTGGGTATCGATTATTTCGCTTGGGCTGTAATCACACCAAGTTTATATATCATTCGATGTGACAACATTCATTATTTATTAATGAAATTTTTTCAATCGATATACTTTAAAAATCCTATTAGTATAGGATTTGTGGTTATTTTTTGGTATTTGGAATTTGAAAAATTTTCAAGTGTTTGAAAATATTCGAATTGGCTCTGCTTTCAGATGGAACACCTCAAACGTATTAGTTTCTATACACACATACAATTTATTAATTTTCAAGTTATTTTCAATTCAAAGTGTTTTAATTGCGGACCTGGAAAGTCAGCCCATTGTACATACAACTATCATACTTACAGCTTTCGAAGCACCATTCTAAACATGGCATCAGGTGCGACATTCTGAAGATGAGAAAGCACTTCCTTCAATTCTAGTTCATCAACAGATGAAGGTACCCAGTGTTCTGTGTCGTTATGTCGCCTTGGTGGTCGGGGGGCCGGGTCATCATTCTGATAATAAGTATGAAAATATTGAAAATATTACAAGAAATATTAATCATTTAAAATATAACATCATATTATGTTAGGAAATTACGATATTTATATGTATAAATGACATGATAGACTTATTACTCCAAGAATTTTGGAAACTTTGAATCATTATTAATATTGCATTGTAGTCGCATAAAAAAAGTTATAATATCATTTTTTTTTCAATTTTGCTCAGCGCAAGGCCCTGCATAATCAGCCCTTCATTACGTATAGTTATGATTATTGACAGAAGAGAAATATTTCAGTATTATGCAGCTTTGTAAGGCATTGCCCTTATTCATTTAGCATAAGAATTTGCACAAGAATATGTTATTACATACGGCTATTGGGTTTAGATCCAGCAGGGTCAAGGATGTTTCCTCTTTTAGGTTGATGTTTGGCCCATTATTCATTGATAACCAATTTGTAAATGAAGACCCAATTATAGTTATATAAAAAGATAGTTAGGAATAAGAACGTGGTCGCAGTGTTTTAGATGGAGAATCGTTAAATTGATGATTTCAAGTATATCTATCTCAAATGAAAATATTGATAATTGTGCCATCTGTTCATATATATTTGCCGGGGTTTTGAATATTAGTCTTTTATAAAAGCCTCTGTTTCTGTTGCATCGCGTGGGTGGGTTTCTGTATCACCTTCACTGAATAAATTTGACTCTGCGGTCTACGCTAATTAATTATTTACTAGAATATATTAAAAAGTATACATTATATTTACCTGAATTTCAGTATCATTTGTTTCGGTGCTAGTTGTCGAATTGAAATCACTGCTTATCGTTGAGGAAGAGAAAGTGCTTTCTGTCGATACAGGGCGACCATTAACCTTTGAACTCTCGCCAGCTTTTGAAACAGCTTCATGGAATTGGTACAAAAGATACGTGTCTTGGAAATGATGTTCTCTTCGTACTGAAACGAACATGATGTGGACTATTAGGAATTATGTAAAACTGAATGTGGAAAAATGTCCGTGCAGATAATTTTGTTTTTGTCAAAATGTATGCTCGAAGCAGTATATTAAAATGCAGTGTTAATTTCTCAGCAAATATCTCTAATTGAGGCAAAATAAATTGAAAAGCCTATTTTGTGTCCAAATTTCGTAATTCCTAAAATCGTAGTAGTTTTCTACATTCAAATGAATCATTATACCGGGGCTCTTTTTGGGCAAAATTGAATTAAACGCATTTATATTGTTCTACTCAAACCATAAACTCGTCCATCCGCGCATACTTGGAGAAAATATTAGGAAAGCCATGTAATAAATATGTCTTGCAACATTGCGGATTGCCAACTTTAAACACATAAAGAAGTGTTAGACTGTTAGCATGGAAGTGCCAAATATACATAATAAGATATGGTCACGTTGGATCACACAGAAGCATGAGAAAATGGCGATTTATGGTCTGTCCAATTTTGACGCAAAAAGTGACGAATGAGGTGCAACGTGACGCAACGTGTATCTTAGCGATTGTTTGCCAACTCAGTATTAGCGTGTACTTACAAATTCGGACTTTGACGCAAGTTACCAGGATAGGAGGGACGTATATTTCCGGAACGGTTGGGATAATAGTGGACGAGTCGGTAAAAGTAAACTTTGGTATTCGTAACGGGAATATCACCGGCATAGATCGACGACGCAAACGTTTTTTCTTCTCGTTAGCAGACGATATTAAATCCTTCCACATTCTACTCTCCTTCCAAAAATATGCGGCTTCGGAGAGATTCATTGGAGTATTCCAAGTGTTATTCAACCATGTTGTCATTTATTTGAATAAAGTTTATTATCTAAAATTTAACCCAACTTGACAATCAAAAGATATTCATTTACACTTTGCAGACACTTTCAGGGCTTTTCATACCGACAAGAAACATTAATGCAATGCAAGTAAGGCAAAATCTAGATAAATTCAGAGCCCGCAAAATGCGGAAATCGGGCATAACAAACTGAGCTTTCCGTCAAAAGATCCCTCTCTCTCTTTCTATGTAACTGCATGTCGTCAATTTCTCGATTTTGAATTCGAAATCTGTCTTAATAAATGAATCGACATTGAGAGTTTACTATAATATGTACTATTCTGTTGTAAATAACCCCATTTTACTCAGCTTGTCAAACCTAGTATTAATAAATCTATAAAAGACCTAGTTTTCAAGTCAAGTAATACACGCATCCAAAATATCTATCCTGCTGTTGGTTTTGCATTTCTGGGTTCCACACAAAGTCCCATTAAATAAATTATTACATCATTCCAAAGTACACAAAAAGTTAGATTATATTATTAAATTATTGACGTCAAGCTAAGAAAAGATAGATCCATCTCGCTCTTGGGATAATAGAACTACGATATATAGCCATGTACAATACACAAGTGACTTGAATAAAACATAGATATGGATTCCTTGAAGTTGGAACTTGGGGTTGAATCGAACTTTTCATAATCATTTTATGAAAGTCATCAATCAGCTTTACAAATCCAAGTGAGCGCAATTACTAATATATAATATTTCTACATTCGACACTTCTGCTATCTGTGAATGTCTTATTGCTTCAATCATAAAATCATGCATATATCTCCAAATTTTCTATTCTTTCGTGACATATTAAAATTATCTTACATTCACTCTCTGTACATCTACGATGCTACAGCTTAACAACACAACAATGCTATCTCATTTTTTGTCCTTGATCTATCTGTTTGAGTTGCACAAACAATGCAATGAGATGCTGGCTCTGACAAGTTTGTTAATTATGAACACAATGTCCTGGTGTTAATTGCGCATTGTCTACAAAGAATTGTTGATCTTGTCGACTAATCTAACTTCACTGCAAACCGAGTTCGAGATGCACGATATGTGCACGCTTATTCGGTGTGATCATGCTATAATTTTAAGCCTAGATAATGCCTGGCCGGATGAACTAAATATTTTTATCAATAGGTAAATAGTGGGTAAGCGCGCATACAACCACTTCAAACTATTATTGGTGTTATGTAATTTCTAATTTAAAAAATGATTGTGTATCAGTTACTTGGTAAGCAACTAGAATACTAGTTTCATGAGAACTAGAGAACATGGAGGAATTGAAAGAACAAGTTTATCTCCAGATTTTTAATCATAAAAATGATATCTTAAACCGTTCAAAAACTTTCACGCACTTTTTTAGACAATTGACACATTTTCTTGCATTTGTAAGCAAGCATGTTATTAAATATTTTGAATATTTTTAGAGCACCATCGTCACCTACCACCGATGGATGAGCAGAGCATCTCAGATGAGCAGAATCGTCTGCTTATGCTGTGATCTAATTCCCTTTCTACGGACGCATTATTCGTTGCGTAAACTGAAAGTTTTGCATTTTTATGATTTGCTATTTAAGACTCACTGCTACTTGGCTCTGCTGCATATCATTGAATATTAAGCTATTGTTCAACAAAACACTCTTCACACAAACCATACTGCTTATGCCCTGAACCTTTATATCTATAGGAAGATTCGATTATTCACCTTCTGTTATCGTAAAGCGAAGAAAAAACTGGGCTAGAGAAGTAGATTTTCATACTTTAGTAGAACGCTCAATACTGATAATACAAAAAGTCAAAAAATTAACAACCGTTCTCCAAAAAAAAAACGGCTCACAGACATCTTTCACTAACCACGGTGGGTTAATAGATAAGGATAGTGACACTTCAACTCACTTAATTATATCCTCAAAGACGCTGAAAATGTGCTTCAAATACTATCAAATGCAAGTAATTTACCTCATTTTTACTATTTTGTACATTTGCAGAAAACCTTTCGACAATCAATAGTTATCTTGTTAAATCTGACATCCGTTAAAATAAAAATGAGTAATAGTAAAATACTGATATTCTGCAATAATCATTCGGAGTTCATAGTCCAATATTGATCCAATTGGTCCAATACCATTGCTATTCAGATAAACCTACACAATGCGTTGAGTGTAATTCAAGGATAGCTTCAATGCCATGAAATGCAATTAAAGAATCTTTGCCTAAATTAGATCCCTATAAAAACTGCCAGATGCTTAGATCGTTTTTTATTATTTTATTTTATGTATCCGCCAGTATTTTCATTCAACTTATCTATTTCTGAAAAACTACAATCTCGTCTGTTTATAAACATACTACACTGTTCGATTACTCATCCACTGATTTCTATTCTAGTAAGTAAACCCGCATAAATGACGTTTCGAAGTCCAAGTGCATGCGATTTCTGCTTGGTCAAGGGTTTTGACAAAATTGTCGACGATGGCAATTTCAGGCTGCAAGGTTGTCAACAAAGCGAGAGAATTAAATTGGGAAACGAGAGAACTTGAAAAGAGACAATGAATATTTCCGCTTCGGAAATCAGGTGCCCAAGTCGCTCAATTCACCAAATTGAATTGTTTGCACTTGTTCCAGGGAGAAGCAGTTTATGACGTTAAAGGGAAATTCCCTCAACAATTTTTCATCCAAATATGTTGAAAATGACGAAGTTTCGGAGATGCAATATTAAATTTTATTTTAGTTTAAATCGTAACAATGTCGCAGACGGATAATCAAAATCCAAATACCCGGAATAAAAATTATTTACATTAGTTTGGAATCCTTAGATGATAAGAAAGCAATTCATTAAGAATCGTATCAAATTCTATGATAAATGAGTCAATGATGATGAAAATCGTTCGAATATCGATCGAATAAGGAAGAATTGTCATTTCCGATTTCATGATTAAATTAACAGTCAAAACATGTTCTACTGTGCGTTCTGTTCGTTCAGCTTCTCTCCTATGCATGTCAACCAACGCGACGTAATTAGCGTGGTGGCGCGACATTTTTGGCTTCACTTTACAAATAAAATGTCAGATTTGTGCCGCGGAAATTCGCGCCGCACCGGATAATCCGGTGATAATCCTTAGAAGTTGCCGGTTTTATTGTTCATTGACGGGTATTGTGAAGACTAACGTATAATATTGTTTGGGTGAATGATCACATATTAACCGATGCAACCCTGCAATGCTCGGAAAATAGGCATAACTTAACTTCGTCATGAATTCTAGTGCGGTGTGATTTGCAAATGAATTCCCTTTTAATTTGATATATATGGTGAGAATGGAAAACTTTAAATGGTTAAGGCGCTTAATTGTAACTACTATTTTACAGAGGCACTTTTAATCTCAGAGCTGGACTAATACGACTGGTGGTTGGGATGTAGCCGCAAGACAACCAGAAAAATAAGCTCACTAATGCCAACAACGACAGACTAATTTTAGTGTTTGTTGAAATCAGTGTGTCTATTGTGACAAAACACCCTTTGTATTTTTTATACCATATGTGCGTGTATGCATTTATCAAACTTTATTATTGAGTTGGTTGCTGTACGTTGAATGTTATGAAATGAAGGCAATCGACCCCAGTCTTGTCTCAGCCCGACTGGAAACTTTTTTGTATGAGAAGCTCTTACCATGAAATATCGCTCCTTCTTCTAGTAGAGCTTGTAACATCCCGCACGCATCTTTACGCTTTTCCTGCGTAGTTGATGGCGAAAGATCGGAATCGTGAGCACTAGATGATGTAGCTGAATACGTCACTAACCACGTGACAAGGTCTTGTCCAAAAATGCTATTTGGATACGATCGAACCTCTTGGTCTCGGGCTGTAGATTCTGTACAAAAATGGAATACGTAATGACAGAGAAAAGTTGCAACGACTCATTTCGGGATGGTAAATCAAGTGAAGTGATCACATTAAAAGCGATAATAAAGTATATTTTTAGGAGAATCGGATCAAAGTGAGAACACGTGCACCAACTCGTAAAGACAAAAGACTAAGCTCTGAGCAAAGCTGTGGTAGACTACTCAAATGCTAAAAGCTGCTGAAACTATATATATATTTATGATGGTGTATAACGTGCCAAACCAATGCCGATTGGCGCGAGTAAATACGATAATACAAAATATAGTGGAACACTCAAGCAATACAAACAATGGGTCATGATTTGCACCCCCCCCTCCCCCCCATTAAAGCAGGGGGTAGCTATTGAAACATTTAGAAAAGCTTCTTTGTTATAAGGTGTATCTTATAAAACTAAGACCTAGGTTTGCTAACCACAAACATGGTCGATGTTGTAGCATGCGACGTAAACACAATAGCTACAAATTCGAAATCACTAGGCTAACAGCAGGCAAACTACTTATAGCGGTTAAAAACCACCCACTAAAGCTAAATATTTAATTCAGTTTTGTTCCATATACGGGAAATAATGATGTCATCTATTTACCGTATGATCCATATCCATCTCGTTCATCTTCTGCGTTGTGTGTACAAAACAAGTCTGGTCTAATCGCCACTAGGTGTCGATGAAGTACCTTGGCTGACGACAGAATTTTAGGCGAAGGCTCCTGTGAAACGAAACACATATTACAATAAGAAATTTCGGTATAGTAATGATATATATGTGTAATAATCAAGACGGATAGCGAAAGAGTACAAGTAGTTAATAACCAGGCTTCATCACCAAATGTATGTTATCTACATTAAATGGCAATGGGATCGATGGCCAGTTAAAATATATCAAAACTAATGACTAATAGGCAAACTTATAAATTTTGTATGAGCGATATTTTGCAATAACGGTATAATTGGGACTCATGCTTCTTATTATGTTTTAATTTAAGATAAGATTGAAATTTTGATGATTGTCTGGCATGTATATACATAATTAAAAAAAATCGTACAGAATTTTGGTCTAGACTTGCTTCATCATTAGTAAGTACAACTAAAAAGAAATGTGAGTAAAATTTGTATTCTCGGCAAGTTTCTGTTTCAGAGGATATTTTTAAGAAATAAATTTTATATAAGATCGAACGCAATCATTAAGAAGTAAAAGAAACTAAGCAAAATAATATTAGAATTCTTGTTTAACAATATATTTTCTATATATATATGGTTCTAAAACTTCAATGGTTTATATCTCATTAAATCAAACTAAACAAATGATAAATTTTGCTATAAAAATACTCAGAGGAAATAAAAGCACAGTCAACTAATTAATTAATTATAATTAATTTATTGGTCATACTTTTCACATTTTACACAATCTAATAATTGGGAATTGGAATTTGCCAACATTAATGTTACGGGGCACGTAATGAACGACCTACATCAGACCATTGCGTCACAAAAGACAGATATACAAGTACGTCCTTTTGGAACGTGATATACGACAATGCTAATAAAAATCGCTAAATATTGATTGAAATATCATCTCTAGATGGAATTAATAGTTTTGCATCATTAAGGAGATGAAACCTTTCATAGTAACTATAGCCCGACCAAAGATAATATGATGAACTTTACTCGCAATCAAATCTTGACATGGTTCCTTTCTTATCGATATAGGTTAACCAAGAAATGACAGGTCTGTCATTTGTTTGAGTCCATTAGCTAATTAATTGTAAGCCCAAGGCAAGTTAACATACAATATATCGAAATGGAAATTCTCACTGTAATGTGGCTTATTTTGATGATATATATTCATGCGCTCATTGCATAGTAGGTATAGATGATAAAATCGAGTGTTGAGTTTTAAAATAATTTTCAATGTTTTATTTTCACTTCAAAATTGCGTTTCACTTAAAATTACTCTTACCTCATTCAAAGGGTCGACTGGTTGAAGCTTTCGGGTTCGTAGTGGACTCTGTAAAACAAATCACAAAAAATATTAATAAAAAAAAAAGTATATAAAACACACAGTTACAGGGGTCATCACCAGTATAAGTTGTATTCGGGTATTACCATGCAGCAACTCTGTTTAACTTTGGCAGGCAGACGAGACATCAAAAATCATGCCGAGTGATGACGTTTACGTAACCGAAATTGGGAATTTCTGGCAACATGACTGCATTTGGTAATGCAAGGTATCGAATTCCATAATACAAAACTGGAAATATTTTTACTATTGTAATTCGGAACACTTTTTTTTCAATTTTAGAGAAGGACTATTCCATGCTAATTGAGAACACCATTAGTTCACCCTACTCCTCACCGCATTTGAGGCAAAAAAAGTCTCAGAACGCGTTTGAATTGAAATAGGGAATTAGCGCTTATTAAGCGTGGCCAAATATGGTCATCCTAACATTAACCAAACCCCTGTTCAAGATTGATATCATATGATTTTGGTATACCTAATTCCAAACGTAAACTAAAAACATCAATGAATTCTTAACATACGGTTATGATAACACACGTAAAACTAAAAAAGATCATAATTCGAAAATTCAAGACTACAACATGAATAGATCAAACATATGTTGGTTATTTATTCAATATAAATATTCGTATAGATAGAATAGCACAACACAGACTTTTTAATCGAGACCGCTTCTTTTTTAGACTATACAATAAGGCTTACTAGTATACATATAGTAGTAGCATATTTGTGACAGTTGAAGGCGCAAATAATCAGCCTATTAGATAACCACTACACAAGGGAATAGTTTTCGGGTGTTAGCACATCTACGCCCTCCCGCCTAAATAAGATGTTATGTAACAATACTTAGTCGATAACACGCTATTTTACAAAACATCAATACAATCTATTCAAAGTAATGATACAGAAAGGCCAAGTGGGATTTGAAGACGGTTCAATTCAAGTATTATTTCGCTATCTATGACAAATGATGATTACCTCGTCTAACTGTTGCGATTTATAATCGTAATTTGTACGACTTTGCACAAAAGTAGTTTACGAAAGTTTTTTTTTGTTCACATATCTAGAAATGAAGCTGTCTATCACGAATTAAAACAAATAAAGTTGAAATAATATTACAAAAAGCGAAATGGGGTAAAATACATGTTTTTGAATTCGGGGAAGCAAGGTAAATGGGGATCGGGTTATTGTAGTTTGGCGGGCCAAAGGGCCACAACATACTTTAATTAACATTATTTTTATGAAGCGCGTCACATTTTTACTCGGAACAATATACTGTACAAACGCAACCAATTACTTTGATGTAAAGCATTTGGATTTTGGAGATCCGTAAATTTTCATTCAAAAAAATGAAACTGTTAAAATTGCAGGACGCGTGTTGCAGTAAACAAAAATACAAATGTTGAAACCGAGGGTCATTTATCAAATACTAACATTAACACTCTTTTTCCTTCTTGTGCTTCTTCTCGGTATTGTATTCCAGAAAAACGACCCAGTTCGACCGAACCTATGAGTGTGACCGCCCTCTAAATCTACTCTTGTATCGCGATCATCTGACTTAGGTACCGGCTTTAATTTTCTAGGTGTCATTTTAAAATTGCTAGCATATGATTATGTTTGTGAAAATTAAATGAGAATATCAATACTTAGAAGGAATGGGGGATTTACATCATAATCTTAACATAGTTATTGATATCCATCAATATTTAGGTAATAAGAATTTTTCAAAGACTTATCAAATTATTTCGACGGTTTACCAAATATTCCATACTTTAGGATATTTTCTAAAAATCTAACCATATTTTTTCTTTACTAAAACTGATTCCTATTATTACATATTAATACTTTTGTCGAACTGTTACAATTTTCCATACAGGCCAGTCTCTCTTTTGCACTATTCACCTTTTTACGTGCAAAAACATCAGAATCCCGTATTTCACACGTATTAACGATCGTAGCTTGATACGCGAATTATATAAACGGAAACGCAACTTCTACGATACTACGACTGATTTAAACACAAAATGAAAGAAATATATATAGCTTTAAGCATAACGGTCTCAAGAGATCAAAGTCCCGTGGTCTAACGAGAGAGGCAATATACAAATGGCGGTTTTGCGAATTTTTAGTTCCACGCGGTAAAAATATCAGCAAATTGTACATTTTTCCGCGTAATTGGAAAAGTGTCCCGATCGAAATAAAGTCATCCAAGTGGCTTATTCTAGATATTGAGTGTAATTTAGCAATGGAAATGAAAAATTCAATGATTTTGAAGTGATTTCAGTCACTTTTGTTAAAAGTGTAATGCTTAATGCATTTTCGATCGATACTACGCAGTTTTGAGACCTCGAATAGGGAACTGGACTGGAAATCAATGCCAGGCCAACGACACCTGCACACGATACTATATCACGCATCTTATAACGGATTTTGGAAAATTTCTTTCCCCAGATTAGGCGTGGATCATACATAAATTTTCTGCCGAAATATTTGTTTGCCAAGGATGGTCAGTCTATGGTTAACACTCGTTCGCATGTTAATTACATTTGCAAAATAAGATTTATAATATGGAAAAACTTTTATTTGTCTGATATCACAGTGTCGGTTAGCAATCCAGTAAGATGTCATTTTAATTCTAATTTCTTACTTTATTGTAGAAATCGCTCGTATTTGAAAACGGTAATCGCTCTATCGAAAAAATTTTATCTGAGGAAATCTTCCTTATTTATTTTTATCGCTTATTTCATTGCAACGAAAATTTCGATGACGAAACTACGACAAGAATTTACTGGAACTATGACGTCATAGGCATTTCCTCTGTTGTACATTTCGTCTGTCCACTGGGAATCGTAATGACCATGGAAAAGTCATTTTCGATTGTATAACTTGAAATGCTTTTATTTTGTTCTTTACTCTATGGTGGGATGGCACATCCTGGCTCATTGAAAATAGTTGCGCCAAGTGGAAGTCTCTCTGACATATCAACCCAAACAATTATTTCTCGGCGACGACCATCGTTGAAGAAATTATCTATTCTATGACAAACAATAACGACTAGTATCTTTCCAATGAAATAGCAGCCTTCAGTTCTAAATGTCTGCTTATTTAGAGATTTGTTCCCTCTAACTAGATGGCAATGATTTGCTAATTTTATATGATAAAACACGAAAACTATTGCTGTTGCTTCGGACCGCAACATTTCAATTTTACGAACCTAAGCTAAATTTCTATTCGAAAACAATTTTTCGGATATGAAACAGTCTCCGAGTTACTTTCTCTCAGCACAAGTGTAATTTGAAAGCGAAAGCTAATAACGCTATAGAATATTTCAAAAATCATATATGAATACCAGAATGCTGGAAAATATATTCGATATGCAACATACAGCAAGCAGAAAGCTAACTAAAGCTCAGCAAATGCATATCGAAAATTATACTAATTTGGATTCCATATGCATGAATCAATAAGTTACATTTCATCTTACCCATTTTATTCCTCGAACCATAGGGTGATCATTAGACGCAGGTAATCCATCTGTTCTGTGCTTAGTGATAGTATCAAGCACGCACGCCAACTTGCGGACAAAAATTGTGCAAGTTCGTTTTTGAACTGGATCACAAGATCCGAACATCGTTGACTGTCAGTGTTTATTTCTTCGACAAAACTGACCATAGTTTATCCCAGTAAAAATTTTAAAAAAACGAACCATATTTTTTTTTTCTACAGCAAAAAAGAATAAACAATGCTTTTGATGTTCAATAGCGTAGAAACGTAAAAAAATACCTTTGAGTAAAAAGTCCCTGTTTGGCGGACTTTCAACGACACCGCATCATAACGCAACATATTGTTTCTACCATGATGTCAAATTCCGCACGCTATGCCAAAGCAAATACTGAATAATTATTTTACGTAATAGCTTCAACATTCCTACATGACAAAACGATTTGAGTTACTGCTTTTAGTTTACTACATACTCATATGTAAACTTCTAATTTAAAATGAAGTTTTGCTATGCTTACCAGCATTTCGCAAAAAAATTTCTGTCTAAAATGCCGACATTTTTAATAAAAGTGAACTCTACAAAGATAAAGCTTTATGTAGCCTTCTACAAACAAGACGAAGACATGAATAAAATAGCTGGTCGCTGATCTAAAATAATTTTAAAAAACTGGTACGTTTTCGTAACAGAATATGTTTCAACTTTATTCAAAAATAAGTTTTACTTCAAATCAAAAAATTTACTCCTCTACTTACTACTCCCTCGCTATTCTCAAAATAGAAAATAAAAATTTGAAAGCCATCGAATATGCTTTTTTAACCATTAGCAAGTGTTCTTTTAATGACCAGGAATCATACTCTTAAAGCTGCAATGAAAAATTCCAAATAATAGAAGCATAACTAAAACTTGTTTGCAACCTATAGTCATATCTTTCCACAGCACGCTACCTACATCACAAGTCAAAATGATGAGATCAGATTGTTTATAGTTTATTCCGGGGTAAATGAGTAATAAACTGCCTCCGGGACGACCAGGTCAAAACCATTCTAAAAACTAAGCCATAAATCCACCTTGTATTGCGATATTAAGAAATTAATTTTCTCAAGTTTACGGTCCATATAGTTATTCTGGAATCTGCCCGCGGACAATTTACTGAAATACCATACCAAGCATGTTTGAAGATAAATCCAACATAATAAAATAGCAAATATCAAAGGCCCGCGATGGGCCAGGCTGTTAATTTCACGGTCTGGTAATCGTATTATGATGGAATTTATGTTAGGCATGGTATAAATCGCGGTTAATTTAACTTTCAGATGCTCATGCGTAAATGACCATGACATGTCTAAATCCGGTAAATATCAGATAATATTGACTCAAAATATATCATGCACAACCAAAAAGTCAAGCCGATTACCCAAGTTTCTAATGTCCAAACTCGTTTAAAGACTCATTAAGAGCAAATTACGAAAATACGACATTTCATCTCAAACACATAACGATCTCTAGCTGCAACTTAAATATAATTTTAAACAATCAAATTTTTGTTTATTTATATGCAAATTTGCAACGTTGCATGCTTCCTGCGGCGGTTTGAATTTTACAAATTTTTCAATTTGTCATGGTACTTTTTAAATTTTACGAAATTTATGTCAGGGTAGCTGTTTTATTAAATACTAACTTATCGCATTAGCTTAATTTCATTTGAAATATATTATTTACTTACATAAAGTATTCTTTACATATACCACAGTGCAGAAACCCGTTTAGTCTATGTGACCCTTTTTTGGAACAAACAACTACTCACAGCCCCATGACTTGAACATGGGAAATTCGGGTCTTGTTTTTTCTATATTTGAAAGTGCTTATTTCAATTTGTTTATATTAGCCATTCAACTATACTGTAATAATATTAGTGTAATGTTCCACATACAGAATATAATAGAAATAATCATTGCGACAGAACAATGGGATTACATCACGTCGGTTATGACTATTAGAAATTGCTCACTTTATAGCAGTCATAGTAGGGAACGATTGGACACTTCACTTGAATATGGCAGGAATAAGTTTGGAATCACTGTATTAAACCTGTATGATTTATAGAGCTTATCATGATTAATTTGGTGGCGATGTGTCTTTGTAAAGGTTTGAATCAGCAAACAAAGACTCGATTATTTTACGATAACGGACGAGTAAGATTACACTAATTCTTCCGCGTGTGATATTTTGAGAAAATAATTCTTTCTGAACTCAGAAGTCGAAAATGAAATATAAATATTCGAACCATAAACTTATGACAAATCACAACAGCTGCCAGTTTTACGGTCTTTAGTTCGAAAATCAGAATGGTGCAATCAGTCCCAAAAGCTTTCAAAATTCTATACAACCCAGCAGACATTGTCAATATTGGTTTAGCGGCTTTGAAAATCACGGCCACATTCGTGTAATATGGCGGCAAGTAAATGATTTATATATCTATTTTCGATCGCATGTAGCGTGAATAAACTAAGTAGAAAAACTTAAAAATACCTTGTAATTGAGATATATATACAAGTGTCTCCCAAGTGAAGCCGAAATACACCCACTCCGGAAATTTTACACTTAATTTTGGTGACTAAATATTTCATAATTGACGACTTTGCAAAATTGCAACTAAACTTAACTACAATACTGTAACTATCTGTATTTTTATGTCTGCATTCATAAACAATCGTGTTTTCGCAAACACTCTCGATTTTATCAGGGTAAAATGCTAATTATATTGCCGTTACAACTTTACACCGCATGACGTCTTGCATCACCATTAGGCAATAATGTCCTCTTATTGCTATTTCTTACTATATAACTTACTATAATTCCTTTAGTATAGGATCTATTTCGAAAATTAAGAAACTTAAAGGTCTATTCATCTCGTATGGTAGCGAGAATGAAATTCAAAAAATTGAAACAAAGCTAAAATACGTTTTGTCAATAACATGGAACACACAACGATTGATGTTGATGGATAACTAATTACATTGAGCAACGTCTACCGTTCTTAGCAGTTAAAAACATAAATAAGCATAAATTGGCGCTTCAAAATGCCCATGTTACTATAAAAAAATTCTATAGCGTTAATGGAATTAAAAAGGTTCAGCTCGTACTCACCTGTCGATAAAAGCAAGTATTTTTACCTGGATCTGTTGTGCTATGTTAGAGGCCTAAAGCAAAAACAATGCTAACACCACAAATTAATCTGTTTTGTAAACTCAATTATTTAGTCATTTATCACATGTGTTCAATCAACTTCCTGTCATTTGGTTGTAATGTAATGCCTTGCTTAAGCTAAAAGCCAGCATTTAACCAAACTACCAGGCAATCTATGTCTCATGATTGGTTACGATAATGGTTGCAATAAAATTGGATTTCCGTTTCCGGATATTGCATACAACAATTTTTGTAACAAAGTCTAACTTTTTTTAAGACGTCGTTTCATTTTTTCGTTACATTTTTCTCGCTAAATTATTAACAAGTTATAGTAAAGTTTATACAAATAATTCTGTAAATAGTCAAATAACAATATGATTTTGACGTTCCCAACCAGTCTTTGCAGTAGTTCGTACAAGCTCCTAATGAGTTTGTAAGAATACTTATCTTCCGAGTTATACAAAGCTGACAACTTGCTACAGTCTGTGTCAGGTGACACACTCGGATAAACAAATTCTACTTCGTAATCTCTAGCGTATACATTGCAACAACCTACAAACTACTGCTCTATCGACTACATTTATTGGCGAGCCATTGTGCAATCTCCTTTGGTTAATGAAAACTTGTTTATTAACTTCTCAAGAGGTAATAATAAATCTTAATTTGACTCAGGGTACTTCTCATTCGAGGGTTTTTCTTACATTCATATCAAATACGGCGTAGGTGTGATCGCATATTATTCTATGATCGATTAATTTTTGGTTGAAATTAGTTGGCTGTTTGAGAACCACAATCACATAAAAAAGGCCATTTTAAAAGGCTTTACTATAAATTGACGGTTGGCATGAAATTTCATGTTTCCCCAGCTTGCACACCGAAGCTGCTGTTGTGGAGCTGATCCTGCCGTTCATACTCGTATATTGGAATTACTGAAATTCAACAATCCAACTATTTTAACCCGCTAGAAATATCCTATCAAGTTTGCTTCTCGTACGAAGCCTAGCTAGAAGTGAAAATGCGAATCCCGCACAAAATAACATATTATTAAAATCTACGACCATGGCTCATTCTACATGACCTGTTTTATTTTACCTCCTGCCTGTAATAGAGTCTGATGGGAACTATAAAACTATGTTTTACCTACACAAACAAGGATTGTTGCGTATGGTTATATTTACAAAACACAAATACAGTCAGTTATATGAACGGCAGCAAATTTATTAAATCGATACATTTTATGGGCTCAGTTCAAACACAAACGTACCGCCGTATGTCATTTTATATTTACTCACACTAAAAATCCTTCCGACATCTAATATTGTCTGTATTGAATTCGCTTGATACAAAATATTAGTTCTTTTGCGCTTGTAATCTGTTCTGCCATGATTACTGACTTTACCGTTCATATGCATATTCTTATCCTAACGATTGCCTATATGCCTATAGTTTTACTTTCATTCTGTCTCAGAAAACATCATATAAGTCTAGACTTCACTATGATCAAAATAGATTCGAAAACTACTTGACGGAGGCTACTTGTCTTTTTTTAAACGTCCCAATGTTTGTATCATTTCTTGTTCTGAAGTCCTACCATCACCGTTAAATAATTTTGAAAGCATTTAAACTTCAGAATTTCAGTAATTTATCAATAATTCAATTTCCAGACGTTTCCTGGCTTTTGTTATCTTCTATTTCTCAAGCGACGCCTCAAGTGTGCTCGTGACACCGACCACCTGAACGGAAATCTGTTTATCGTTCCAACAAACGCTTTCGTGCTTTATGTCATATCATACATGGCCCAATGTATTTTCTATCCATGTTAGAATAAAAACAATACGTAATTGCAAAAATTGAAATAATTAACTGAGATTTGAGAGTGATTAGAAATGTTGCCTAGTTATCGCACTCCATTCACTATAGGAAGAACAATTTTGACTCAAAAGCGATCCACACTTTATGACGTAACTATAGCTTTAAAATTATTGCTCCATCATAACTTGACAATTTATAACTCAGCTAAAGATGATTAAGAATTGTGACAAACAATACATTCCCAGTTGGGCAATTCACCAAAAAAGAGCGAAGTTTGTTTTTGCTTCATGCTTAATAAAGCATAATATGCTACCGGGATTTTGAAAATTTCGATAGTTCAAGTGTTATTGAGATTGCCTTGCGCAAATTTAAACTACTTCTGCACAGATCTTTCATGAATCACCTGTGAAAAGAACTGTCTTGATTTCTTATTTTCTTGCTTGACTGGAACCTTGTTTGGAGTGTTTATTTCAAATGCTCAATGAAAGTTGACCGCAAGCTTATCTATTTCAAATTAATACTGTGCTATTAAAGAGCCTTAGTAAAACATATAAAATAAAAAATCCATTAGGAACTTTCTTTTGAACCTGCACTATGATAATAAAATAAACTTAATTGGAAGACGATTAAAATGTCCTTCATAAATTGATGACTGTAAACCGATCGTAACCGATTTTATAGATTTTGAAGACTTAAATCAATTATTAATTTATATTCAATGACATATGATTAAGCGCTCAATAAGCAGTCACAGAAAGAGGGTTGCCCACGATTATCGAAAACAAACTTTAGCAGGCGAGTAAAATTAAATTTTTTGTTTCGAGTTTGCTTATTTTTTGTTTTGTATCCAATTTTTAAACACTTGTGTCTATTAGTGTTAGTCAAATTCAAATTAATAAAATTTAGTTCCTGAAGCCATTTGCCAACAAAACTTTGTTGATATCTCTTGCTATATAAATCCAAATGACTAATTAGATGCCTTTGTAGCTCATTCCATTATTCACATACATCATTATATTCAGAATTATATTTTTCTGTTACGAAAATCTGATAAAATAACTCTGTTTCACAAAAACTTTTCTCTATATTCGTCTATGCCTCAGATATTTCTTAAAATAATTTTCAGCGCGTGTAAAAAGATTAGCTTCAAACTGATTAAGTGTTATATTCTGTCTGTTTAATTATGTACCTCACCCATAAAATATTTATTTATGAGTAGATTTAAATTGACATAATTAATCTCATCAAAAGGAATTATTGCGAACTTTTGATAGTCCGTCAAAATTTAAAAATGTTGCGTTTTACAATTATGGGCCGTTGATAATTCGTGTATAATCAACCTATTTTTTTTACAATCCATGTTTGGGAAATTCAAATTTGTAAATTATTTTATGAATAGGAAGCCGAAGTTATTCCAAATGTCATGTTACGGTATATACAATAAATCAACCGAAAAGCTTTAAAACGGGAGAATTTCCCTAAAAGCCAGAAAAAACACTTCTTCAATTATTAAATACCGACTTGATGTATTGACAATGATGTATTGCTAAATCATATGATGATGATGATTCTAGCACATCATTAAATTGCATTTGGTCAAATATGGTTCGATAGGAAAGACTATTCTTTTCGTAGACTGTCATGGTTGAATTCATATACGTCATTTGATATGATTCTAAACATAGCGTAAATAGCCCCATTAAGACACATTACATTACGTAATCGTCAAAAGTCGATAGATCATAACATCTCAATATAAAAATGGTCTGAAAAATCCAATACACACAAAATGTACGATAATAGGAAAATATTACGATTTTGAATTGCTTATTTGAGATCTTTTTTCAGGCTTCATATTTAGTCACCAAAGTTACCATGACCGCTGTCCACGAATTGGTAGAATATACCGGATCAAAAAGATCTACTGTATTTTATTCTAAATTTTAGTATTCTCAAGCACTTTCACAACGTATTTCTTAAAAATGGAGCATAAACACATGAAATCAATTCAAAAACATTCTGTAATTTTAACTTTCAATTAAGTAAGCGCGACTCAAGACACTGACTATCTACGACTTTGCTTCGAGAAAACTCGATATAAGTGCATAAGCCTAAAATCCGCCTAACGAGAAGATTTATTGTCTTGAGGACCTCGCGTAGAAAAAAAACTGAAATGATACAATGTACAAAATAACGTTTCTAATCTCACATGTATGATCTGCAAGAATGAATTTCATTTTTAGATTTGACTTGGACCCTAGACCGGAAACGCCTGAAACGAATTTAACATTTATCCCCAACTTTTCATTATAGTTAAAAAGGTTCTCTAATCGAATACATTCCGTCTGTCCGTTCTCTTGCTACGCTATGAGGCATTCCAAAAAACTTCGAAATCTTATAAAAAAATCAAACCCTATAAATATCGCTTGGGTGAAATGGGGTAATGGTCTAGTAAATTCATGTTATTATGGCTAACGGTGACTAATTTAATGCGGCGTGACAAACGTTTAACAAACCCATGGGTTAACCCGTGGATCACAAAGTAGAGAATATATGAAAAAAACACCGGGGTACGAATATGAGACAAGTGTTGGGTTAAACCCACGCGTTACGTTGAATCTATTCCATTGAGCGTCACATTATAAACGACCACTCTTCCTGGATCGCTTACGTCACGGAAGGTAACACGCCATGCAACGTTGAGAGATGACGTAACACAACGGGCATGCGAAATCTTACACCCTAACTTAATCCATATGGTTTCGTTAACGAAATATCAACATCTACGCAGATTGGCTTTTGAACGGAAACTTGCCATTTCCGGGTTCAGGGTGGATCTACTTTTGGTTTCAATGGTAAAGGAAAATGTGTGTTTATTCCGGGACTAATCTATAGATCATATTTGACTCAACACAGAGTCATACGTTCCGTTTTCCTACTAGTTTACTAACATAGCACGTTTACATGGTTGACATATCATAGGAATTGCTACCACCGGGATAAACTCTTTTGAACTTTTCGATTTTTTTTAGTAGACCCGGTCTTCCAGGGACAAGAACATTCAGTGGCATTTAATGAAATATGTCTATGGATAGCCTCTAGAAGTTGGTCTGCGGCGACAAATATAAATCACGTTATTGCGTTAATTGCATTCAAGATATTAAAATCGAAACCGCTGACCGATTTACCTTTAAAAATATGCAAATATGGTATATCTTTCTCAAAACGTGAAAACTGGCAATTACTTGATACTGCAGAAAAACTGGCAACATCACGGTAGCATTCTGGGAATTTCGTTTCGATCTCATTTACTGTAACTTTTGCCGCCCGATTACTGGCATATTATTGGAAGTAAATGGGTTTAATATTTGAAGCATTTGATACCAAAAGAATAAATAAAAATATAATAACAGGCGGAATTGTTGTAACGACTAAGTTTCCGTCATGATTTCATCAAACACAACTATCTAACTAATGAGTTCGCGTTTGGCCTGCCATATGCCTGTAGCTGACATTTTCTCAAAAACGACGTTCTCACATATGATTCACTATTTTTATCGTAAATACCGGTAATTTGTTTTGACAACTATGGTATGTGGTGTGATAAATAAATGAAGCTCATTAGTTGCAATAGTACAGACTTTCAAACGCTTACGAAACACATGCAAAAAACTCACAGCTGTAAGTCGTTCTGTTGAATTCCCAACAACTTCATTCTCCGTCAAAACTTCACTGAAAGCAAGATGACTGGACGGACCTGAAAAATATGAAATAAAATAAGTTTTTTCTAATATGACATTGCAATTAATCCGGATCGCGTGACTTAGATGAAATCAAGTCAATTAGGATTTGAATCCAAAAGTGAGTTGTAAGTTTATATGGAACGATTTTTAATGTAAACAAGAGAGCTACGCCCAAATATATGGACACGTCTGTTCGCAGTACAGTACGGTTTACCGTACCGTCAGATCACAGTCTACAAATATATTCACACCAAGCGAAGCAGTTCAGTAGGACACAAAATGGCGTCCGATATCCGCAGAATATTTAATGACGTCATAGCAAACAAAAACAAATCTCACAAAGCTAACAGAAATATATAAAATGAATAAAAGTAATAGCCTTCTGGGGAAAAATTTTAACTTTAACCACTAAAAATTTCAAAGCAATTGGTCCATTGATCCAAGAGAAAAGCGTTTTTTTAATATTTCCACTAGGTGTCCGAAAAGTGTCAAAGAACAACAAGAACAAGAACAACATAACAACAAAACGATCGTTATGTCCACTAAACGTGTCCAATAATCCACTCGGTTGGCAGTACTTCCCTGAATATCAAACCTGCTGTCTGTATGGAAGCTCTCCTCGAGTAAAGGCATTTAAATGAATAAAACTATATGTTCAATTCCACTCCATATAAATACAGGATTCAATAATCGAAAAATAGTTTATTGGACGGGATGGAAAATTTTTTATTTAAGAAGATAATGAAATGAATTCCTGAAGTATAGTGTGTATATAGATGTGTATTATATTACTAAAATATTATCGATCGAATGACAGATTTTTGAATACCAAACTTCCTCGGCCCCTACCGACACCAGGCGACCGTAAGTAAAACTTTTTTCTTCGACCCGCGATTTGGTGGAATTTTGTCAGACATTGGGAGGGTGATTTTATTGACGATAAAATTTTTTATGAATAGGATTTTATTAGTAAATAATTTAGAGTTTAAATCTATATAACCTTTCTGCATAGTGCGAGAAAATGCGGATCCGAGCCCTTTATTTTTTGTCGTCTTCGATTTCTGTTGACCGTCCATCACCGGTAAACTTAGATTTCTGCGACTGAGCACAGGAGAAGAATCTTCCTTGTTACGACTCGATGTTTCCAGAAGAGTGTCAGACCTGCGCTTCTTTAAACTTCCCATTTCGTAGCGTCCGTTTGACCCGGATCTAACACCTGTTATGGTGGCATATTTATTAACTCTGGCCGACTCAAACTGTAACGCTATGTCGTCATTTTCAGCTGCTGTGTCATCATAGTCTTCATCGCTTTCGTCAGCCTCCACCATAAATCCACGGACAAATCTTTTAGATCCAAAGAATAAATCAGCTTCTGACATAGCTTCTATTTCTGCAAGAGCTTCTCTACTGTTAGAGTAACGAGAACGGAGAGTCATTGACGGCGAACCAAGAGTTGCAGACTTTCCTCGCTTATGTCGACGCCTGCCTAAACTTGAAGTGCTGTACGATTCCGATCGTTGCTCATCGCTTTCAAACTCTAAGATATCGAATTTTCGTTCTTTCATCTTGCGACCTAATAAGCGGGACAATGTGCCAGCTTTCTGTCCGATTTTCCCCTTGAAATCATCAAATTCGTCATCTAAAATAAGACTAATATCGGAATTTGAACCTGAATTTTCAGAGTTCAGACTATTGACATGCTTCAATTTTGGATGTGTTCCAAGTTGCCCACTACTACCAGCTCTTACAAGAGTTCTACCATCACGACCGGTTCTCCTATTGTCCAACGTCATACTCCGAGTTGATGCTGGGCTCATTATTTTAGGACTGTGAGGCGTATCAAGCTCAAAAGATGTTGTACGCTCTCTTGGTGCACCACTATAAGCATTCTTGAGTACTCGAAAGTTTGAACTATTTTTTGCTTTATAACCCAATGATTGTTTTATAAGAGGCGGTGAACGAGTATTTCTACTAACTGATTCGATAGTAGGTTGAATGTGCGGCGACGTAGGGGCCGATTTTGCACGCAGATCATCCGACGATCCCATATTTAGTCTCTCTTTCGAACGAGACTTTATTGAAAGGCCATGTTTCTTTTTCCAGCTTTTACGTTTTTCTCTTTTCAAGCTATTCGATTTAACGGGCTCTTGTCGTTGACCATGATCTACTTTTCCTGGTAGTGTCCCACTTCCTTGATTTGCCAATTGTAAGTGAAATGCTTCCGCAGCATTCGCAAAACTATCTTGTGCTTTTGGAGCTATGGAAGTCCTTCCAAGCGTTTTTGATTTTCTGATCGAAAATTTATGGGATAAACTTCCATGATTTTTCTTCTTGGTAAGTTTGTCCATCTTTGCCTTCTCTATTGATCTCAAACTTGCAAAGTCACCCAAACTAGGACCTGTCGTCACGGCAGTACGTGGCGGAGTTGAAGATTTTAGAGGTGACCTATGTGGCGATGTTGATGAAGTTCTTGTTTTTGACGCCATTGTTGCAGCATACTTTCTAAATTCTTCTTCGTCATCCGCTTCGTCATTTTGTTCATTGGTCGATTTCTTTTTATATATCGATTCTTTCTTTTCTTGTTTTTTCTTTTTATCTCCTGAGAAAACTTTATCTGAAATTGCACCGGGAGATTCCAGATTCGGGGAAGACGCGTGCTTTGATATTCCTTCAAGATATTGTAAATATTTTGAATCTAAGCTATGACTTTTACTATGGCGATCAGTTATCATTTTCATCACTGCGGCGCCATCTCGACCCTTGGTTCTATCGCCTAGTTCTGCATCGTCGTTTTCAAAATCTTGATCTGCGTTTGTGAGGCCACTAAGACCTCGATCGAGAGTTCTACTTTTACGCTTAGCTTCATTTATGTTAGTATCCGACATATGAGTGAATTCAGATAAAACCTTTTCTCGTTGAAAGCTTTCACTAGATTCGAGTCGGTCCTCGGATTTTGATCTCGCGGGAGCGGAGTTGTTTTGAGCTCGATTTTTGCTTATACGATTTAGTACGCCACCAGAACCAACCCTTGAAGAAGATCGTGCTAAACCGATTTTTTGTCGTGGAGAATCCGGATCTTGTCTCCTTGTAGACTGTTGCATTTGTAAGTATTTTCTTGCAGCCTGACCCGCACTGCTAGGTTGGCGTTTAGGAGCATGTGGAGGGGGTGATATTACTACACTTTCGGAGGGAATACTTGTTCTGGAGGAAGGATTGGGCTTCGGTGGTTCTATGTCAAAAGTTTCTGACGTGATGCTGCTAATACGTCCATCGGTAAATTCACTGTCAGAATTTTCATCAGTCTCTAGCGCTGAATCGGAATCCGTTGATGCGATCGGGGATGGAGAACGCGAGTTACCTCTAGCTGACGCATTGCTTGTTATGGATCCGTATGGACTAGCCGGTACTATAACAACTGCGGGGTTTTCATCAGTTATCCCGAAGCGCAGTGGGGAATTGGAAGCGCTGCTTACTTTACCGCGCAGATTATGTGGCACTGCAACTGATAATGGGCTATGTGTAGCGGAGCGAGGCCGTTGCGGTTGAACGGGTGCCATATCACAATAATCATCATCGTCATCGTCGTCGTCATCGTCCCATCCCCCGCAGAATATATCAATCTGTGCATCTGGAGAAGTAGCTCTTCTCTCTTCAGAAAACGGTCGGCTTGTAGCCATGACATTTTTGCTCTCTATTGCACGGTCAAAGGGGTGAGCAGGTATCGCACTGTTGCCATTAGCGACATGGTGCCGCCCACTTGTGGGCATAGCTGTCATATCCAAGTTTGTATTCCAAAATCTTATGTAATATTCAGCGAGTTAATTACGTTGGTAATAATTTAACATGGAACAATCAAATTACTTTACAACTATATAATTGCTAAGGCAAAAGGTACAATTAGCAAAGCCGCTTTAAACAAGAAGGCTGGTGGAAATTCTGCAGCGATATTTATTAGGATTTCAGTTTACATTATGAAAATAATATTTCCCGAGAAGACATTCTTATTATAAGGCTCTACATATTGCAACATGACTCCTAATAGCGGTTTCTAAAGGCTCCTTTTCTCATCGATATAAAAATATTTGTTTTTCGCCTAAACAATAGGAATTACACAATATTTTTTTTATAAATTTCAGCTTCCTTACGCTCACACTTTTATCACGTACTAATTTGCTGTAAGGCATATCACTGGTTGAGCAGATGAATACATAAACTATAAGCAGATATTATACATCACTTCAACGATGACTAAGAACGTTAAATAACAGAAGATCTTTAGAAACCTGCCTCGTGACACCACCTTCCTGTATCATTACGTCATTTTAATAATCAATAAGCATTTTTGTTCCAACGTTTGAACTAAGTGTCCTGGCTTCAGGTTTATATTGTCAATTATGTTACACAAAAAAAATAAAATGATATTTTTTGTGGACGAAATAGCAAAAATTGGCCAGATGAAGACCCCAAACGTTCAGTCGAAACCTGGTCATTTTACAATCAATAGCCCCTTGATTGACTGCGAGTTACCCGCCTAAGTCTTATGTGAAATTACAAAAATAACATTATTGACTGAAATATACATTCATTCTAATCATTTTAAGCGATATAAATAACGTTGATACCGTCTTTTGTCGAGCCTATGCTGGCATTTGTTTCTATGTATGAAAATTAACTTATGTTTTCCGATAGGATTTTTTGGTTTGCTATAGCCTTATGTATGAAATAACTGAGCTACAGCAAGAAATTTTACGCTGAAATAGCAAAAATAAAAACTTCATATGAGGTAAAGTAACTGGTAGTATGAAGGAACATAGAAATCTGTAATCCTTTTCGTCATTTAGACCGAGCATACACAATGAAGCTATCTATTTTTGAGATATAATAAGTCAAACATCACAAAGGTACATCAATTATGTGATGACAATGAAGTAATTTTCGTTGTCGAAAGGCAAAGACAATTTACTTCGAAGAAAAATTATAGTTAGAGATTATGTCTGAAACTAAACTGATGTTTTTTTAAACTAGTCTTCAACTTTAACAATTGCATAAAATATAGCCAACTCATCCCCAGTACCAAACTATCTAAACGATATATCCACGTCTCTAACCTTGATGTATTATGACAACACATATTTTCCGGGCTTAACATTCATTTTCGAAATTTTTGCCGCGCCGTATTTAAGCCTTCGGCAAGAAATTACATCGAATTGTCTCGTGCAGATAAATTTTAACTTAATGACTAAAACAGAATGATTAAGTACACTACTATCGTATCGAGCTGTCGTAACACAAAACAATTATTTGAGAAAATAGTTTTTTTGCGGCCCATCGTATAATTTTATCCAGAAGAACGCCGGGATATTTAGTTGCGTTCAATGGTTTTAATACAATAAAATATAGATTAGTTACCAATTTTTGATAACGAACGAATGATGTGGTTAGTGTTGGTAATATTTTCTGTAATGTTATACCAGATTCAATATAAATTAATGTAATATTTATTTACCAGAAGAGAATAAGGCTAAGGCGCTTTTATCGAATTAAAAAAGTGAGTTTGGACAAAAACTGCAAATCTCAATTCAAATATTGCATTTTGTACTAGAAATGTGCCCGGTAAAACTTTGCTTGTTGTTTCTCAACAGTTTTGTGTGATCTATGTTCACAATTTAATTGGAATAGTTGGCCGACCTGTTCAATATATTGATAGTGATATGGTAGATTTAAGCTTGAAAGGTAGAAAATCGATGACTAATAGCTTAATCTGTCGTTTATAGGTTGCAACAAATTAAGTCCTCCATACATAACTTGGGTTTAAATTGCAGGAACCAAACGACCGGTGTAAAATCAACAGTACAAAGGTATTGTCTCCTTTAATGCAGCAACATGTGAACCTATGCACGACCCAGACGCTGTTTATTGAACTGTCATTGTATGAATCACGTATAATCAAAGCCGGAAATCATGGCCCGCATGAGCAGTTAAAAGAGCAATCAGTAATTCAATCAAGCAAGTTATAACTTAACCAAGTAAGAACGGACAAATGTCACTGTGAGCACCAGAGTGGCAACATTACAGGGCTGTAATGGAAAAAAAAACTAAAAAACTACAACGAAACCGAGTGAGACTGAATGTGCTTTCGTTTTGACCAATATAAATATAGGAATATCATCACGAAATTTTAATTGATATGGATGGAATATCCCCGCTTTCGGTTGCTAATTCTATTTCAAATTAGTGATTCGTGAAACAGGACCGTTTACCATGTACGTGTAAGTGATTTATATCTTGAACAACGTTTTGCAAACGATGAACTTTCGTTAGCCTATGGTGACTAAATGAACAAAATACACGCAAGGTCAACGCATTTGTCGATAAGCACGGGGCTCCCAGACTCGTTTTACTTTGAAAATAAGGCAAGGGACTGAATCTAACCAAGCTTTATTCATATATTCTGTGGTATGGCTAGTACCAACGCCCAACTGCGGCTAACCTGACAAACCAAAATAGTGTATGTCACTGCAGGGTGGTTTTTATCCTCCTAACGACAACGAAAATTCTGTCAATGAGATGATATACATTTCAAAATAAAAACTAGTGGTTTGAACTAAGTTGTAAAATATACATTCCGATTCTATTTGTTCATAAGATATGATATTTGATTCCAAATTCCTCAATTGTAGTTTCTTCCTTGCATATTTCTAGTAATCGATAATAATTTGTCATTTCATTTCCAATACTAATTCTCATAATTATTATATTTCTGAGATCAATAGCTTTCATGTTACGTTAGGTGAATGGCATTGTATTATGTGAAATATATTTTTATTGCATTACGTATTGACGTCGGTTGCGATAAGATTTTATGGTGTGAGTTTTGTAGACGTACATACACATGACGCATATGACGCAAACAAGGGGTTTCGAAATATGCAAAAAGGTTACCAATAAGAATATTAATGATTTGGTATTTTTTTTAAACAGAAGAATGTAGTATCCACGATAACTTGTGTTTTTTACATCATCGTTTTAAACAGGACTCTGGCCTGACAATGATATCTGGCGAGACCGATGTTTTTCTGATTGGAAAAACTAACTTAGTTGAAGTCAAAACTATATATATCACTGACTTGTAATAAGTTTTAAGCCAAACGCATTACGTAAGCGACTACCGTCAACATGATATATTCAACTTAAGTTCGCATTCGATTACAAATAGGAAAAAAAATTAATTTAGATTTTTGTACGTTAGGAAATATCTACGGCCTACGCTATGGGGGTGAGTATTTGGCTAGAAAATCAAAGGTGTTTTTTGGGGATATGACATTTGTTAAGGTTTCTTGGGACAATTGATTATAATTTGCAAGCGTCATTTTCGAATTATTCTTCAATGTGTATTTCTTTAGTTAAAGACGGAATGGAGCGCGCATTTAAAGGACCTTTGCGACTATTTTGTATTCAGCTATGTTTTGGGCTATGTTTATACTATAGAGAGTTCTTGTTTTGTCCCATCAATTATACATAAATCTTGTAATTGAATAAACTAATGTTAAATAGATTTTACATTAGTCTCGTCAATATGCCAAATTAGACGCAAGAAATTTGCACACTGGTAAGTCAACCCGATGACATTGATATAATTATAAGAGCACCTCCGACGATAGCCGTTATTGATTACACGGCTACATCTGTTATATAAAACACATCATGGAATTGACAGACATGGAATTTGAAATAATGTGCAATTCTTTTGCGGGGTAGGATCAGTTAGTATTCCAGTAACGCGATTTATAAACCCGGTTTGCAAACACGGGATAGTAAGAGGAAATTTTACAAACCCACCCGGACACTCGCTCTAACAGTACTCAGCCAAAACCCCAGTTCTAGTCCGACTAGCTACTAGCTTTACGGAGACTGAAAGGAAAGCAAGGTTGCACAAAGCCACTAACACACTCGCTGTATCTATCTCATTCACATACATCCCATTTAGTACCCACCCATAAGTTCGTCTGCATGAAACTTGGCTGCTCATAACTCTCACACCATCGTAGCTTGAGTTTCCAATATTATGATGACAGTATAACGTACACGACATCCTACAACTAAGATTTTGAATTAAAACAACACACAAAATACCAATATTCAAATCATAAAGCAACCGCATCACCTCTCTCCTGTTATGATATAGAACGCCTGCGTGTAAAATTTTCTTAATAAAACATAAGTCAACCACACGACCCAAATGACCGAAACACGAACTGTTTTGGTAAATATTAGTCGATTTCCTTGTTCGAAAACGAAATTGCAACAACTCAATAAGATTACTTATTTGGCAAATTTATCAAATCAATTTGTTATTGCACCTGCATGATAGAAATGCAATTAAGATAAAAATAGATTGATCGATATACTGTGAATAGTATGGGCTATTAATGGTGGAGCATGTCACTACAATGGATTTTTAATATGTATATCAGATATGAATACTGCTATATCTTTACTCTTAACACTCTATTTACACGTAACAGACTATGTATGTATTATATTTTATTTAACTAAGAATTATACACTTCTTGTTCATAGACAAATGAAAAAGCTCATAGTTTATCTTTCTTTGTGATTTTTAGCTATTGGCAATTTACTGGCTATTCCTTCTAAAAATAAACTCCAACCAAGATTTAATAATTACTACTCTTACTGTTTTAGAATGTATTGAGGTTAGGTTAACTGGAATTTTTCTTGTTGTAGCCTACCCGATCGCCAATGGTGGGCTAGAAGTATATAATGGATGACAAATCTCAAACAAAAGACCTACAAGCTAACATGCCAACATACTTTGACCAGTCCTCTAAGACTTCCCGCCCTAACGCAAATATGACTTTATCGACATACAAATAGATGAGGAATGAAAACCTGGAATAAGTCACATTCCCAGCTACACTACTGCACTATAAACGCAATCTGGCATTCTAACTCTACGAAAACCTGTATTATTTCAGACTGCTGTACTTTGATGTATAACCTGCTATTATTTGAACATGTGATTTATTTACAAAGTAATAAAATCTGATATTTTTGTACGAATTAAAGACCTACTACTCAAACATATGTACCATACTTTATGTTTTTATTTTACTCGAGTTTCCCGTACGCGCAAACATGGTCCCGAAGTGTATGATCAAATTTTTCAGGTATATATATCACTCATGACTCTAAGTTTATGGAACCGGAACACTTATATATAGACAAATATGACTATGAAGCTTTTTCTAAACATGCTGGCGTTACAGGGATTCCGTTTTCAGGCTGTAGTTAATTTTGTTGATTGGCCAAACCAAAAAAACGATTTTTGAAAACGAACAATGACAAATGTTCCATTGCTCTTTATCAACTGAAATGTGGGAAATTATAAATCGTCGGTACACACGATACACACGCGTAAGACCTTGTGTATGTGAACTCCTGGTTTATGGAGTTCTTCTAGATTCCTCGCCTTATGCGAGCAAGACCAATTGAAGAATTGCGTCGCTATGCTATTTTGTTCTTATCATATGCAAGCAAAGCCCCTCAGAAATCATAGTTTACTCGTCTCAGTCCAGTTCATACGGAGTCTGGTTTGAGTTAAATCTGTAGAATGACATGTCCCCACACGTGAATTAGCTTTGTAGGACTTAAATATTAAAGAATTTATTACTATAGACGTATACTACAATAGCAAAGCATAAATGTGCGTCAATTCAGAGAAAAGTTAGCTACCCGATGTGTTTATTTCCCTCTATCACCTAATTTGCAATTAGACTATTCATAATCGCTTTACAAACATAATTGGTTGTTATAAGAACAATCATATTTACAGCTTCAAATCTCATTTTACCTAATTCATTTTGTCGAAACATTTTATGACTGTTTCTGCATTTCTATTTTCTCACTCTTAAATCGACATTTTCAATGTTGTAAACCTCTCAATGGAAGAATCGCTTGGTAAAAATAAACTATCACTCGACTATATTAGTCGCCATCTTTCTTGCTATATATGTCCAATGCAAGAATAACGCTACTATATAGCTTTAAAACGCACCGTATACTGTGACTACTCGCCGTTTTTATTTTTAATTTCACTAAATAAACGCCACTTCCTCATACAGATACCATCCACCTTTGCTTGCCATTGAGTCAGGTCGCGATTGACAAATTGCAAATTACGATCATAATGTGAGTTGATATTTTTTGCCAAATAATGTCCAAAATAGAATTATTAGTGCGGAAAGTGCTAAATAGGATAGATTTCAACTAAGATACAGCTCTGTTCGTTTATGTACATTTTTATGTATTACTATATACACTCTTTCATATCGTAATCAAATAAACGACCTTTCGATATGGAAATAATGCATAACAGAGGCGGCGACATTAGGAAATCACGTGACGTTAGTCGTGATGAAGTGAGATAATAAAAGATACAAAGACAAAAACGAGCAATAACTTATCGCAACACGATCACAGAAGTGACGTCACGAGTTCCTGTTGCTTTACAACGGGATCATACTTTCATACTGACATTTTTAATGACTGTTCGATAACAATTCAAATGAACATACATGATATAGTTTTAAATTCCTATACAGACCTGCATTTCAGGTATATTCAAATTTGGCCAGAGTGATAATAGTGGGTTAGGTAACGTTATAGGTCAGAGAAAGGAAAAAACAAAGAATTTTACATTTAGTGAATGATGGTTTGTTTTCTCTTTGACGTAATTTTTCAATGCAAAGCGGATGTTTCAAACATGTATTTACGCAAGGTCTGTCTCATTGGCATAACAGTGCCGGCATACACAATGAATAACGTAAGAGGCGAATGCAATACGCTCATTTCATATCAAAAATTTTCAGATTAATTAGCTTTCGTGTGAGACAGCAAGCAAAGGGGAAGTCATTCACTACAAACTTACAAAAAAACGATATGGTTTGCGCAACCGGCAAGATTTCTGACTTCATATATATATGACGTGTCCAAGTATCTTCAAATGAGTGAGGGGTATTTGTGAAAAGCCTATTCCGGAGTGATGGAAACGAATTTGGAGTTCTGTGCAAATGAATTTAACCCAAAATTTTGCTGAAAACGCATTATTTGAATTTCCCTAATTCGTTAATAGTTAGAGGATGCCTATCAACTTTGACTTCCGTTTGCATGCAATGACGTATGTGAGCTTACACACGAGTATTTTAAAATAATAAAATTTGATTGAAGATAAGAATATTATCGAAATTGACGTTTGATTTTGCTTCGTGTGATCGATACTTTAATAAAAGAAATTAAATAAACAAATTCCCTGTTAAGTGTTTTTAATTCAAAAATAATTTTTATATAAATGAATAACAAACTTAAAAACATACTTTTGCAATACACATGTCTAACACGTCCTGAGTAAATTGGATCGGATTAGAGACGCTTCATGAGGTGCATGAGCACATGGAATCGTCTTTATAGTTGAGAAACCAACAGCAATCATATCTGCGGAAACTCGTTAAACATATTTTTATTTTCTTTTACTGAAGTTACAGGACAAGATATTAGCAAAATTATTATTAATCTAGAAATTGAAGTATATATTATCACCGAAGACGAAATGTTCTAACTATTGAGCAGATCGTTTCAATTCTTTTACAAAAAATAAACCAGACTTTTATCAGCAGCGATTCAGCATCACTATGATAAGGACTTTTCATTTGTTGCAACAATACTGGTTCGGATATATTTTACCTCCCTCTCCCAACAACGCTACCAGTCACGAATCATACGAGCTACATATATTTATAGTTTAAATGATGTTTAGATTTAGTAATAAAATTTCACACTCACCAGAATTTTGTTGATTTAATTTTTCTCCATATTTGCTTTCGAATATTCGACGAACAAAATACATCCCATAGGTTTATAGTGATAATAAATGCCTAGAAAACTCCGAATTTGACAAACTGTATTCAAAATTTTAAAGATTATTTGCGCACTGTATACCTAAAAACTGACAATCCTATTATTCCCCATGTGACGTCATATGTGGACAAAAGAGGGCAAAAGTGAACGTGACAATGGGATTAGTCGTTACGGACAATAAGATTACAAAAAGTCATGAAGTAGATTAAGTTAGTGGTGTACTGTAAAACATCAATTTGGCCCTAAATAACTAGAAAATATCAGTAATTACAGGCAAAGGTACAGATAATATATATTGCTGTAAAGCATAATAAAGTACAATCACGTGATGAGCGGTGACTTGATGTACTCTGCATAAATCGCTATCACCTGCAATGTTGTTGTTATATTTCTAGTTGCGGTAATAATTACAATCCGATATTTGGGTTGGGTTGTGGCATGACGCTCCACATGTGGCTATATTATATTTTCATGTTTGTTGTAAATAATTTTAGGGATTTAGTTCGACATATAAATGAGCCAACATGTTATTTCACGTTGCTTTCAATAAAACTGATAATAAATATATATCCATAATGTTTCCATTTTCACTATGTGAACGTCGTTGATTAAATAACTTTCTTCTGTTTAGTCTATAATATTTCGTTTTAACACTGTCACTGTTTTAACACTGTCATACAAAGTCGTAGCCCAAACCATCTTCCAGTATTCAGTTACCTTCACTGATATTCTTCATGTGTTGCATGAAATTGATACTTCTTTTGTTCGGTATTTATCATCTAGATTGGCCAAACATATGACAAAGATGATTTGTGTTTGAGAAAATTTATTCCATAAATTCTGCGCTCGACCAAGTGTAACCAAGTCACCTTTATCAAGAATACTCATTCTCATGATTTATTCAAAAGTTTCGCAAAGAAACGAGTTTTACCAAAACGAGTAAAACCGAAGGAGATACCCAAATGACCACACAATACTTCTTAGCACAACATGCTGTCACACTTCAGCATTCGAACATTATTCATTCAGAAAATAATTCGTTTTAATTAGACTGCTTTAAATAGCATATTTCTAACAGCAATTAAATTTTCACGATAGCGAGGAAATCAGGCAAAGGTATTCGTCTAAATACTTGTTTATTTAACGTAACATTCATCAGGTTTCGATTGCCAAAACAGTAATCAAATCTTGTTTTATCACAAGTTGTCCCATCGTCAATAGACTGTTAGGCAGCAAAATACTGTAAAAATCACACTAATAGTTCCAAGTTCACTTATTCTGAAGATACCAACAGACAACAAGCAATAACAAACGCATTTCCTGACTAATTTATGCACCATATGTCACTGATAAGATTTTTAATGTTTATCGGCTACAATCCGTGTCAAGATATTGTCAAATATATTCCCCGGGGGAGAAATTTTAAAAGTTGTACAACACAAATTCATAAATAATTATTTTCTAACGATTTAAAAAGTGATTGTCGTTAAATATATATATTCATTGAACTCGTAACAAACCGTTTACTCAAAACAAATCGTTTATTTAAAGTTTTTTATGATTTTAGCAAGTCAGTATGTCAAATTTAGTCAAAAAAATATAAAATTTAGCACATAGTTTCAATATATTTTAATATTTTCCAATATAATCTATTAACCTTATCTCATTTTTAACCGAATTTTACAAAATTTTGAAAACCAAAAGCATCAAATATAGGCTAGAAAAAGGATTACCACTTTTCGCATTTATGTAAGCTGCCTGAACCTTTGTAAGCTAATTTACTGCTCTTTCTGTCGTATTTAGTGTTGGAACTTTTCGCCCAACACAATACCGACGCAGTTGTCCACGGAGGCGCCTTACTAAGCTGGACAGCGGTCCCATGAGGACTATCGAGTTTGTCGAATAAGTTCCGCCAACGACGAAAGAATGGACATGTGACTAATTCAGTTACGGAAATTAGGTTTTCTTCAAACCATGCCAGATCTTATCAAAAAAGAAGATAGCGTTTTGGAAAGTACCTCTACAATATACTTTTTTATATATTTTTTGTCTCGCTGTATATTTGTAACGTATTAAATTAACATCGAATCTCACATGGGGGGACATATATATCTAACAAGAAACTAATTTTTTCTTCAGTTCATGCATGATCGTACAGAATTTAATCATCTTATTTTTAAGTAAAGAGTCTCATCAATTTTTGATGACCAGGAGACGTCCAAGGTGCTTGTGGTAAAACAGACTTTCTGCCTAACTTCAACAACAATTTATTCTTATACTGTCGTTGTCTTGAACTACAATGTCAATGTAAACGTATATTGAAGAAAAATCTATTTTACAAACGTGGGCCACAAAAGCATCGCTATATGTGTTATTAATGCTTCTGTCTTTCAAGTTTGTTTGTGAACCATGCTCGGTTGAGAATAATGTGGCAATCGTGATTAGAGAACGAATTGAATCAACATTTGCTTAATAGTTTTTGTACTCGTGTGTTTTACATCGTTTATTAGAAAAACTATTTGAAAAAAAAACTCAATTGACGTCCCAGTGAATACTACGGCTTCTGTTTGCGCCTTTGGCAATACAAATATTTCAGATGATATCATTTTTAGAACCAATTTCCTCAACACAATGTTTTTTTACAGTTATATGCCATCTGTGCAGTGTCTTTTTTGGAGCGATATCTGGAGCATTTCATAGAAGAGAAAATAATAATGAAAGTGAAAAAGAACACAAAAAATTTCATTATACTTACTTTTAAGTATTGGGGTGAGGCTGATGTCGAACGAAGTCATAATAACATCTTGCAACATTCCGTGAATTGCTCTGTGGCGTTTGCTGTGATGATGACCTTGGTGATGATTGTGACTTCCGCGAGATGGCGCTAGTTCGCGCAGTCCACAACAAAGACGATCCAAAAACCGTACATCACGAGCATCAGGAGATGATAAATGAAAATGTGCCATTCCAAAAATCAATACTTGTTTAATACTAATATGCTGACACAAAGTAGATGAAAAATATATAGCATAAGCTTATAATAATAAATGGTTAAATTGCAATGCAACGTAAGAATGTTAGAGCGAAATGTATTTCCTATTCTCTTTCTACGTTTCCCGTGTTGCTTAATCCTATTCGACCAGAGTCTAAATGAAAACTGAACAGAATTAGTCAGAAGTTCAAAACGACAGAATCTTTTGTTTCTTTATGCAGGTTTTGCTGATTATTTATGGGTTGTTACTTCGTCATTACCATTTTGAAGCATTTTATTTATTTTTTTGTTCTCGTAAGAACAATACAGGGAAAAGTTGCATCTATTTTTTTGGAAGAAGAAATTTTTTGATTAAAACCGAACAGCTATGGTTGATTGCAGTTACAATAGAACCTGTTTGTCGCGAATAACAGAGGTAACCAAAGCTCATTTTCATTCCCAATTTTTTTTCATGTAATGATCACATATCATAGCACTAGGTAACGATAATCATCCGGATTTATGGAGCAATATCGTACTATAGATGGTCTTGTTTGGACAATACCCGATGTCATTTTTTAATCCAAGTGCCCTAACTTAGGCTATAAGCAATTTGATTTTCTTTTTTAGGCTTGAGTTTCCTATTCTGTCACAGCTACTCAAAATCCCACCGCGCAAACTACAAACTTGAAATCATGATGCGCTTTAATTATAGCCCTTTCGAATGTACCCATTTAACTAGATAACTCTCCTAAATAACTCCTCACAACTACACCTATCTTAGGTGTAACAATCATTAGTTACAGGTAAGAGATCACTTAAAGCCTTCTGTATTGGAAAATATCTCATGCAGTTTAAACAGTAATAAGAGTATACACTACAATTTACTAAGCCCCGACCACCTGGCGATTCTTTATGTTGACCTAAGAAAATCGAAATTCATTTCAATTATATCTTAATTCTTCAATCCAGGACATGGTCCGCTTCGTTACTTTTTAAAAGAATCGCGTGTACCTTTTGGCTCATATTCAATACAGACATATTATTTTCGCGTAGACTATAGGTGCACGCACGAGTTGTCTTGAAGCAAAACAATGTAAGATTAAAAACGTGTAATTCTTTAACAATTTGAAAAATGGGTATTCATAGGTTTGAGCATGGGAAATATCTACTTTTCATATTTTAAAATATTCATTATGTTTCCATGCTTGTTAAGTCTGAAAATCTGTAATGTTGTACTACAGGAAGACTTCATATGTAACTTGACGAGAATTCGGATTTTTTCCACTGGCCAGATTTGGCAAAATGATTGAATAATGGATCGAAATTGAACTTGGAAATAATACACACGCTCAATTCCTATGAAACATCCTGAATTATTCATTTCGACGATTTTGATATATAGGTTATTTTGAGCAGACTTATTTTTCCAAAATTTTGAAACCGGAAATAAATCCTTCGTGTGAATATATCACTACAAACAATCGAAGTTTAAAAATCGTGAAACCGAACAAAAAACATGACAAAACTATGACGGTCGGCAAAAAACTGTCAGTAACTTTGTTTATGGATCGATTTTCATTATATAAAATGATCTGCGCGTTTTTATGAAGACTTGTGCTGACAGTTACATTACATGTTCGAGGCATGCATTTGGATTATAGCTAACAGTGTTAGCCTATACGTTACGTCTGTTAGTTTCTCGAAACGCATTGTTGTACTACATTCGGAAAATAATCAAATATATAAATTTGGAAAATATAGATATGATATATATAATATTCAAAAAATCTAACTTCAAGTTCCATTTTATATATGTGTACAAAATAGTATATCTTGATATCAGATTTTCATTTTGATGCTTTCTCGTGTTTCGATCAAGTAACTAATGGAATAAAGAAATGCGATAAAGTTTGAAGTAGGAGAAAGGATCTGGAATAAGGAAATCGATAAATGATTGAGTACTTCACTAGATTATTGAAGTTAATATGGTTCAGTTCTAGGTTAGCGAGGCGACCAGATCTGAAAAATACAAACATGACTCAACGAATTTGGTTTCAACATATCATTGACAATGAAGTGCCACTTGGACTACTTTTATTAATATTGTAAACATCATTCAATAACAGAAAATGATCAATTTTAAATCGATTAGTTTTTATTCAGTAAAATAGTTTATTAGTAATTAAAGTTGTGAAGTAGCAATAGCATATTACAATTAGATCTTAACAACGATTAATATACCCTCGAACTCGTTTCTAATTGAAAATGCAAGTACTTACTGTTCATATTAGAGGCTATGCACACCTGTTCGGATGATTATTGATATGGCTGGCGTTTAAAAACAGATTTGCATACATGTCTTAATCGCATCTGCTTTATCGAAACTGCAAAAACTATAGGGGGCTAAATATAAAATAAACATTACGTTGCGTCAATATTCTTAACATCAGACTTGTATTTGGAGTAAATAAACGCCTTTTCTTTCAAAGCTGCTTTTCTTTCATTTCAACTTGATACTGTTGCCAACTCCCACGCGACCTTAGTGTCCTTGACTGATATTTAAATTTTACCTTAGTTTGGGTGGAAGATCTTTCTGGTACATAACTTTATCTTAGTACTAAGTTGAAAGTGGTATACCTTTCAAAACTTGAATCATAACAACTCCAAAATGCAATCCGGGACACGGAAACCAACCTCAAAATTTGGAGCCAAGCCAAAGACATATACATCCCAATCCATTAAATAATGTTTATTATCTTTGTCAGCTTACGTGATCTGTTATACATAATCGATGATTTGGGACTGTGGGCTATGGAGAACATTTCTTCATCAATTTTAAAATAGTGTCCCCGGCGCTAACATGAACTCAACTCACACTGCCTTCCTTGACTTACATCTCTGCCTCGTCTGCTATCAGGAGAGAGTTCTCAGTTATGAATAGGTGCCATTGGCTTGCTTTTAAACGAGTCGATACCGATATATGTTACCGAATTACGTGTACATGCACTACTTGCGCTTCAAATGATGTAAGTGACTATTCTTATAAAATATCGTATTTATGCGTGTAGGACGGAAATCATTGAACTTCGGAATAAATTCAAAAATTCTCTCTCTTCGTTTCATGCCATTTAAAAACCTTTTCTTTTAACTCCTGGAAACCTATTGCTTTGGCTACTATCAGTTAAATTCATTCTATATTCACCGCCTAAGTGTATATTTAACCTAGAGACCCATCAAAAGTGGTAAACTTATGGAGTTTGGAACGTAAATTAGACTGCTAATCGAGCCTGCAATTAATAAAAATTCAAACTAGTTTTCCCGATCTTTTTACACAGTTAAGATGACTTGAAAGGCTCAGGTATTTCCCAAGTGTATCGTTCCATTCGTCTCCGTAAGTTTTTATCGCTGTGTGTTATTGAATTATGCTTAGAACATGTATGGACCGCGGACTTTACAATATAATACGCATTATTGATCCAATTAACGTTAATTTTAAGGAGAATTATGAATGATTAGCGTCCTTGATATAGTACTTTCAGGTGCACATTATTTTATAATTAAAGATAATAAATGAAATTGATTACATTACGAAGAAAACGTCATGATGACTGAAATTGTTTTTATTGTTTTTTTTAACCATAGCGAGTTAATTTGATTTGTTCATCCTAGTCCGCAAATTGAGTTAAATAGGTATTGACAATCGCAAGGCGGAAAGATTATAGATCTAACAGCATCTCTAAACTTGACCTATGTTCGAAACGTGAATGTTAATTTCCAGTATTACACATACTACCTAGACTAGACTGATGTGTCAAACTTTTTTTTATTTGGTTCAACGTAGCTAAACCATCAAATTAGATACAATCTAACTTTTAAATAAACGTGGCTTCCTATTACATTCAAATATCATTTTAAAACAGGACAATCGCTTTATTACCCTAACTATTTTCTCTGTTTCAAATCCTGGCGAATTTACACAACGAAATCATCGCCATTTAATCGGGGTTTATCATATAAAATCGAATATTTAGATCACAAAGAAATCACTTCGATTTTCTGACCGAAAATCATCGCACATTGAAATATTGATTGTATCTAACAAAATCAACTATATTGTACATCATTGTTTGTTCTAAATGAATTGCTATATTAAAACAACGTGACTGAAGTTACGCATCAATGCTCTGCGCTTGGTATGGAGTAATTTACCAGTGTCAAGTACATCTATAATTAAATTTCAATACGAAACAATAACTTCACTTTAATCTGTATCGAAACATTTCTAATCTGAAACTTCACATCATTTATCGTTCTGAAATTTATTCTAGAAAAACGTAATAATGCTGTTTTTTTCGTCAGATGACACACATTTGAACAGCCATTACCACTGCAAAGTGCTTTTCCACGTCCGTACGTTTAATTTTCGATCGATCGAGATCCATCTATACGTTCTTTGACAAGAAACTGCTACAGGTTTCACCGACGAGATATTTCTACCGATATTATAACGTCTAAACTTTCGCGACTCACATTACTGTCAAACAGTTCACTGCTCTCGATATAATGTAGGCTTCTAGTGCCACGTGAACAATTGGTTCCAATACCTTAGTAATTCGCGAAAATGCCCATTGACATTAACGAGTTAGACCCCCATTTATTTATTGCCTCTACAAAACAGGCAAACTGCAATTTTGCGGTAGAGTCGTTCCCCCAAAAAACTCCGGCGCATGTTCACTAAACCACGTAAGTCCTTCTATTTGGTCAGACAACAATTTTTGCATATGGTTTTTTTTTAATCCCCGCCTGGCTCCGTCATCCAAACAATACGTAACTGCGATCTCACAATCACATTGAAGAGCTTGCCAATATATAGCTACGATCGCCCGAAATGACTAACGATAACGAAGTCACAAACGCAAGCGATCTTACTCATATCGGGATCGTTACGACGAGAAAACGAGAGAAATAGCTTGCTCGATTTCGGGTGATCCTCTGCGCGTCTTAGATGACAGTTAGTATAGTTTGGAAAGCCTCATTACGTTACTTTGACGTCGTAGTGACGTAATTTTTGAATGACGTAGTCAGGTGGGGGTTACTAATACCATATGCAAAAATGGTTGAGCCACGCTAACTAGAAGTACAAGTACTTACGTCGTGTTGTGACCATGGCCCTATACTCCTGTTATAATGTCCCGGCCATGGCTATTTAACTGGCAGGAGTGGCAGCCTTAACTCCAAGTTCTCAGCTACAGCCTTCTACTCACGTTACAGCAAAACTACTACAAAAATTACTCTACGTGTGCTTCCTCCAATTTCGGATTCGAAATTACATGTTGACTCACACAGCTGTTTCTACGTCAAAGCACTGGAAATACAAATGTAAACAAAACATCATCACGTGACATCGATATAATTAGCGATTCTGCCTGCACTTTTTTAAACGTAGTTCAACAACCCAGAACGCGAATGCTACACAAACCTATATAACGAAGCGCGACTCAAGAGGCAGATCGTCATCAGATCAAGTTTGAAGATGCATTCATCGGGATAGAGACAAGCTTCGAAAAACAAAATTTACCATTAAAATGGATCTACGTCATATGGATAACATCATACCGAGCGACTCAGAAACTTGACTCCTGATTCGTATATGTAACAACATTTCAGGTTGGCAAATGGAATATAACTTGTTCGTTTTTTTCATTCGGCGGTCAATTTTTCTTAGTAGGTTTGATCTAAAAAAGCTTAAGAATCCTCATTTAAGCGAAAAGTGAAGATATCACTGAGCTGCAAGCAAACATGGGTAAGGATAAGCCAGAAGCCAACCCAAGATTTACTGCTACTGTGGTTCCGCCAGTAAATATCGGTTCAGGCTGCATAAAACATAGACAGTTGTAAGAAAACTTCATGAATCCAAAACCGCAGTGTAAGACACCACGTAATTGAATAGATAGATCAGAATAAATTGTTAACTAAGAATATCGGTTGAAAATTTTCTGTGTGGAACGAGGTGAAATATATAATGGTCTTTCTTTATATTTTAATTTTGACAACGCTATCTCATAAATGCCTAACATTATTCCCATATTCGCATTCTCCAAGTTGTATCAGAAATTAGGAATTACTACTTAAAATTGCATAAATCTATCTGCAATAAATTTGGCAACTATCTGAGTAATTTTAATTTTACAAATAGATAATCAATTTTTAGTTTAAGGAAACACTTTTATAGTAGTTCTTGCTTGCTTCAGTTTCCATGTCCTTAATTTCCTGAACAAATAAACCCATCTGGAGGGATCAAATAATAATATTTTCTTTGCGATATTTTATTTGTCTAAACAATAAAGAACTCGGCTATTTAGCTGTCAAAATGATTTATAGCCGCCTACAAGGAAGTTGATACATGTTAAAATATTGCTTATTATGCATATTGAACATACTGCATTTTAATAGTGACAATTCGTTAGACACAGCATTGTTCAATTTACGTAGGCGAACTTGTTGGAACTTAACAAAATCGCCAAGAATGCTAAAAGACCCAATGACTGTAAGCACAGAAACGTGGCTTGTTTGAAAACTATTCATGATTAAGTCTCATGCACGAAGTTAGCCGTAGTTTGGAAAAAAAATTCCGGTTTAGCCTATGCAAACAATTGTTGACATGGCCCGAAATTCTCCAAAAATCTATCATTTCAGTTTTTTGCGCGTTTCTCTCGCAGTCATGCCTAGCAAAATGTGTAATACTTCGGTTAGCAACCAGGTGCCATCTAGGCATCTAACGGGGAAACCATTGAAAGGACGACAACCAGATAGAGGTGTGGTGAAACATACTGAAAACAGCAGTATTTTATTTTCAGTAAAATTTTTAAATCTAGTGTAAATAACTGATCATTTTTTTATTAATAAAAAAACATTCAAATTATGCAGCTTCAAAATGTTCACATATCATTAAACTTTTCTGTTATTCGAGATAGTTTTTCATAGCATAAAAGTCCTGTTTGAAATGGCAGTAATGGCTCGACAGAATTAATCTTCAACTCATATAATTATCAATTTTTTGGGAAGTCCATATTTCCCAGCACTTTCTAAATTTCAAAAATCTTTTTCGCTAATCAACAATGGTTGATCACATTCTGATGATCAACCCCGCAACATGAAAACCATCAAATTTTAATGCAATCTTCCGATATACTCTGTCGTTTTACATACTTCATTCCTTGTCTCTCTTATCCATTTATTAGCTACCCACTTGTCTCCAAGTAGAACAGGGCAACTTCCATGGGTTGTTCTATTATCTGGATGGCCAGACGGGAGGAGATTGTTCCAGAAAACAGCACTTCTTTTAACCGGGTGGACTCTAATTCCTGGATAAAGAAAAGCGGTTGCTCCTCCCTTTGCAACATCCGATAAATAGAACATAAATGTAGCTTTGCGATTCCTTGATTTGAGTTCTCTTTCAGCAGAGTAATCCAAGTAATCTGTGTGTGGATCATAATGTCCTCCAATACCATAGTTTGCAACTTGAAGCTGTTCAGCTGATTTTGAAACTTGTAACCCAGTGATTGCTGAGACCAATACGTCGAGGTATTCAAGAATGGTGTTGTTCCTTTTTGATAACCAACAGTGGTGAGCTACTCGATGACTGTCAACATCAATTTTTGTTTCAAGAGCCATCGTCTTAGCAGATGCTAATTGGTGCATAGAGAGAGATTTGAGAAGTTCAATGTTTTCTTCTGAAATTATGTCGTAAAATTGAACAACATCAGGTGATATCGAGTGAATTTCCATACGTACTGGCTGCAGAATCAACCAGGGATGTTTATAATTGTCCCACATCTGACAATATAGATTTTCTCGTTGGCGTTTGTGTGACTGCATTGTTCCTTGTCCAGCACAAATTTTTTTGAACTCTTCCTTTTCCGATATTGTTTCAACTAAACTTTCTAAGACTTCCTTAGTGATATCCTCTGCGGTTTCACCAGATTCAAGACGCCGCAAAGATACATGGACCCAATCTCGGCAAAGACTCTCCCATGTTCTTTCGCAAGATTTTAAAGCAAGATATCCACATGCTTCAAATCTTAAACGTTTACCTGCACGATTTCCTGAAATATACCCCTCAGAAATATCAGTTGCATTCAAATTGTATGATTTTTGTAAAAGTAGCAAGGAAAGTGAAACAGCTTCCATGTCCGAAACACTTGGAAAATTGCGGATCGTCTGTAACGCTTCCAAATGGAATACTTCATCAATGAAAGGAATTAATTTTCTATCGAATTCTGGCCAAGATTTTTGGTAATCAATGATTAGGGTTCGTTGAGAATTTTTGTCGTTCCATTTTAACATTTCTTCTCTAGATTCACGCAAGAGTTGTAACTTCTTTTGTACCTCATGTATTCTTTCTTTTCCTTCCCATATTTTTGTTTCCAGCTTCATTAGTAATTTGTTCTCCAATGCAGTCAAGTTATTCATTTCACCAATAGTACTGTACCAAGTAAACGGAGCATCATTTTTAGCACGTGTTAGTGTGGATAGTGAAACTATAAACACCAAGCACTGAATATTGTTTCTCATTTTTGACATACCAGTAAAGTTTTGTAACCACAAAGATCTGAAAAAATTAAAACGTTAATATTTTACAAACTATACCAAAGAAGAAACAAATATTGCATGTTTTCACGAACAGGAACTCTTTACAAATTGAACAATAGTCACAAAAATCGCTTGACAAATCGTGGTCGGTTACATCAAGGTGCAAAGTCTTTTTGTGTAGCTTAAATTAAACAAATCTTGAGTTCGAATCGTATTATCGTGGAATATACATTTTTTGACTCCGACCAAGGTTCGGAATCCGATACTGGCGAAATTATCTCAGACACAGACTCCATAACCACAGGCAAGTCTACTATTTCAGAATACTATATATATTAGTCATATATAGTATAGTTAACAACCCTTAATTCCATATCTGAACTATACAAAACCGCTCTACGTTTCCAAAATTGTTAATACAATGAGTTTATATAGTCGATGTATAATTAAATCTGATCATCTTATTTATATTCAATAAATTTAAAAAGCAATGCTTATATCAGAAAGCACGAATATCTTTTTTATACTGAACCTTCGAACACAAGCATTGATCTGATCTGCATCTGCTATCTACACTTCACCATAAATGTTTGTTGAATCATACTAATTAAGCGCAGCATCGACTCGTGAAATGCGTTCGCTTAAAATTATCATAACTATAGCATATGGATGAACACAATTGAGAAATGTACACCCGTTTAGAAAGGTCGGGCTTCCGCTAGAAATCAACAGTCTGTTCGTTCAAGCGTTGTGTGAAAGCAGTCTATGTGTATATACATCGTGTCATATTCGTGTCTTTATTTAATTGGTTATTGTTTGACAGAAAAGATGCGGCAATTGTAATATGAGCATACCTATGTCTGTGTTATCCGTATACTGCAAGACAATAGGTTGAATACTTTAATGAAATGAAATAAATGTGATAATCAAATTTTATCTTGGGTTTTCTCGTGTTTTTTCATGAAAGCATTCAAGTGCTCTCCTTTACTGCAATCTAAAGCGGGATTGTATAACTCATTCATTCCAATCATTATGCCATTTTTAAACCGAATGACAAATAGCGCTGCCAGTGCTTCAAATCGCAATATGCCCGGGTATGAAAAAAGGGAACAACTGAAAATGTATTCTTGCTAATTTAGGCAAAATGAAATCACTGAACTGCAATCGAACATGGGTAAGCGTAAGCTAGGAGCCACCCCACGATTTAGGCAGTGGTGGGATTCAGCCGGTTCGCACCGGTTCTTTAGAACCGTCTCACGGAATTTTATGAGATCAGCGAACCGGATAGCATTACTGGTTACTGCCAATGTTCTGTTTGTAACAGAACCGGTGGAAAAAATGACTTTTGTGAAGAAACCGGCTGACAAAAAATTTGAATCCCACCACTGGATTTAGGCTACTGTTGTCATGGGTCCGGTAAAATTCTGGATGGAACGAGATGTATCTTTTAAATATATACAAGGTGTATATATAATATTCTTTTCTTTGTACATTAATTTTGGCAGCGCTATCCTATTAATTCCCAGCATTATCCCTACTAAATTTGTTTAATCTAATTAGTGTCCGAGTTGCATCAGAGGTTAGGAATAACAACTTAAAATTGCGTAAATCTATCTGCAATAAAACTGGCAATTGTCTAAATAATTTTATTTGAACGAACAAATGTTTAGTATAAGAAAACACTTTTCTATCGGTTCTTGCTTGCTTCAGTTTTCATGATCACAACCAGGTGACATCTAGGTATCTAACGGGGAAACCATTGGAAGGGCGAAGAACAGAAAAAAAGTTGATGAAGCGTACTGAAAACAGCAGTACTGTACTTTATTTTCAGTAGAGAAATCAATTCTAGAAGTAACTGGGCATTTGTTTTTAAATATACATTGAAAATATGCAGCTTTAAAGTGTCCAAATAGGACCTCCTGAAGTATGCGCACCAAGATGGCGCACAACCTGAATTCAGGTTGTGTACCAGGTTAGGGTTCAGGTTATGCGACATCTTGGTGCGCATACTTCAGGAGTACCTCCAAATATTATTCAACTTTCTGTGATTCAAGGTAGTTTTCACAGTATCTAAATGCATTAAATAATATCTTTTTTTCAATTTTTTTTTATACATTCAGCAATGATTGATAATCATCATCCAATGAATGATGAAGTTTTAATGCAATCTTCCGATATACTCTGTCATTTTACATACTTCATTCCTTGTCTCTCTTATCCATTTATTGGCTACCCACTTGTCTCCAAGTATACAGGGCAACTTCCATGGGTTGTTCTATTATCTGGCTGGCCAGAAGGCAGGAGATTATTCCAGAAAACGGCACTTCTTTTAATCGGGTGGACTGCAATTCCTGGGTAAAAAAGGCGGTTGCCCCTCCCTGTGCAACATTTGATAAATAGAACATAAATGTAGCTTTGCGATTGCTTGATTTGAGTTCTCCTTCAGCAGAGTAATCCAAGTAATCTGTGTGTGGTTCATGATGTCCTCTAATGCAATAGTTTGCAACTTGAAGTTGCTCAGCTGATTTTGAAACTTAAAACCCAGTGATTGCTGAAACCAATACGTCGAGATATTCAAGAACAGTGTTGTTCGTTTTCGATAACCAACAGTGGTGAGCTACTCGGGGACTCTCAACATCAATTTTTGTTTCACGAGCCATCGTTTTAGCAGATGCTAATTGGTGCATAGAAAGATATTTGAGAAGCTCAATGTTTTCTTCTGAAATTATGTCGTAAAATTGAACAACGTCAGGTGATATCGAGTGAATTTCCATACGCACTGGCTGCAGAATCAACCAGGGATGTTTATAATTGTCCCACATCTGACAATATGGATTTTTTTGTTTGCGTTGCATTGTACCTTGTCCAGCCCAATTTTTTTTGAACTCTTCCTTGGCTGATATCATTTAAACTAACCTTTCTAAGACTTTCCTAGTGATATCCTCTGCGGTTTCTCCAGATTCAAGACGCTGCAAAGATACATGGACCCAATCTAGGCAAAGACTTACCCATGTCTTAGCGCAAGATTTCAAAGTAAGATATCAGTTGCATTCAGGTTGTATGATTTTTGTAAAAGTAGCAAGGAAAGTAAAACAGCTTTCATGTCCGAATCATTTGGAAAATAATGGATCGTCTGTAAAACTTCCAAATGAAATACGTCATCAATGAAAGAAATTAATTTTCGATCAAATTCTGGCCAAGATTTTTGGTAATCAATGATTAGCGTTTGTTGAAAATTTTTGTCGTTCAATTTTAACATTTCTTCTCTAGATTCACGCAAGAGTTGTAGCTTATTTTGTAACTCATGTACTCTTTTTCTTTTCCTTCCGATATTTTTATTTCCAGCTCCATTAGTAATTTGTTCTCTGATGCAGTCAAGTTATTCATTTCACCAATAGTACTGTACCAAGTGAACGGGGCATTCTTTTTAGCACACGTGAGTGCAGACAGTTAAACTATAAACACCCAGCGCAATTAGCAATTAGCAGCAAATTAACAATAGTCACAAAAATCACGTGCTATTTGTCAAGCCGTGGTAGGCTACTTCTAGTTCTACGTACAAACCCTTTTGTGTGGCTTTAATTAAACAAGTCTTGAGTTCTAATCGTATTGGTATCTGATAGAGATGTCTCGTATACAATTCAAGTTGCAGTAATGTTTTTGTGCTTCGCGTAATTGTTGTAATAGTGTACAAATATGGGGTCATGTTCACAACACGAAGTAAGAACTTCTGGATGAAAAGGTACATCCATTCCTAACCCTCACGTGACTACGTAATTAAGAATTTACGTCACCGCGACTTTATAGTGACGTAATAATGCCCTCCAAACTATACTAACCGTCATCCAAGACGCGCGGAAGATCACTCGAAATCGAGCAAGCTATTTCTCTCGTTTTTGCGTGGTAGCAAGCCCGATATGAGAGAGATGCAGATGTCATTTGGGACGATCGTGGCTATATTTTGGCATTAATGTGATTGTGAGGTCGTAGTGGCGTCATCTTTGGAGGACAGAGCCAGGTGGGGGTTAGGAAACATATGCAAAAAATGGTTGTGTAACGCCAAATAGAAGTACTTATGTCGTTTAGTCAACATGCGCTCAAATATGTAGGGGTGACAGACTTCACCACCACAGGCATGGTAAATAGCTTACAGTTCTACAATTTCAAAATACTATATTAGCCGCATATAGTTAACAACCATCAGTTCCATATTCGATAACAACCACAAAATCTCTCTATGTTTTAACAATTGTCAACACGAAAAGTTAGGTTTATAGTTAATGGATAGTTAAATCTGATCATCTTTTTTATATTTACTAAAATTCAGCCTTTTCCGTGGGATATATTTTTCCGTCCCATTCCCATTCCATCGCAATTATGCCTGTCCCATCTCATGGATTCCCATTGAAATAAAATTCAATGAAAATTGTTAAGTTTAGGTTTAGCGTCTAAATAGGACTATAGGCATGTAAAACAACGAAATGTACGAACTTTATATTCATAACTATTATACATATGTCCATCAGCCCTCTTCAGGAGTTTCCCCTCTCTTTATAACTAACAACAGAGCTATGCTCAATATGGACACGAAGTCCATGACGAAATGTTTTACCATCATTTCCCCGAAAATCATACCGTTTTCTGAAAACGGGTTTCATGTCCCATGGGAAATACGAATGTGTGCTGCCCCATCCCATCCCATGGGACGTTTCCCATGGACAAGCCTGCTAAAATTGAAAGACAATGCTTATATCAGAAAGCCCGAATCTCTTTTTTGTACTAACCATTCGAACACAAGCACTGGTATTATCTGTAGGCTATATGCTACACTTTACCATAAATATTTTTAATTCACACTAATTAAGCGCAGCATGGACTCATTAAATGCTTTTGCTTTTAATTAGCGTATCATAACTAGCATATGGATGAATAAAATTGATAAATGTACATCCGTTCAGAGAAAAACAAACTTCCGATAGAAATCAACAGTCTGTTGGTTCAAGAGTTGTGTGAAAGCATTTTATTCCAATTTTCTTTATTTTAGTTCTACCACGAGTTCGGGGACTAGCCAAGTGACTCTCGTGGTATTTGTACCTTAAATTATGGCCCAACCCTGACCTGGTACACATACTACGTTCCGGTGTCCGCCATCCTGATTCACATACTTACTACTTTTTTCACATACCTTTATTCGATTGGTAGTTGTGTGGCAGAAATGCGGCAATTGTAATATGAGTATACCTATATGTCTGTGTTACCCGTTTATTGCCAGACAATATGTTGAATAGTTTAACGAAATGGAATAAATGTGATAATCAAATTTTATCTTGGATTTCCTTATGTTATTTCATCAAAGCATTCAAGTGCTCTCAGTAGCGCAATTTGAAAGATTTGTACAATTCATCAATTCCAATCATTATGACATTATACACCAATTGACAATTAGCGCTGCCAGCTCCTCAAATCACAATGTGCTCGGGTATAAAACAAGAGACAAGTAAAAATGTATTCATGTTAATAAATATGACTCATGGGTCGTATTGACAGCAGTTCAGTATACGTCTTGGAGTGGGTGATTTTCATTAGGCATATTATAAAAGTTAATTTTGAAGTATTAAGACTTAGTGTAGTACACGCGCCTCAGTTTCGAAGTGTTTTCATATAAAAATACATGAGCACGGCCCACCTGAACATCAAATCACATAAACGTTCAAGTAAAATTATTTAAAATTAATTCTAGATGAATGTCCTCATATTTCCAACAAATAAAATATACCAGTTCTGTTACCAAATCCATCCTTTTTATTTCCAAATAAATCATTTTTAGTTCTAAAAAATGCCAGATTTCTACTCTCTTCTGTCTTTCGAAGGTTTTAGAGTGGAACAAATTTTATATTTTACAATTGCATTATAAAAATTCACAACTTCTACGTAAACGTAAGAACCGCATCAAATTGGACAATGAGATACAATGAAATCGTGCGCCATTGGTCGACCCGTAGCCAGCAGGTCGAGTATATTATGCTCTTTTATTACTTATATATAAAACAATTCTGAATAAACCATAGTGAAAAGCGACCTAATGAAACTTCAGCATCTCATATACAAGCGAATATAAAGGCAATTTAGCTGATATTGTATGTGTGGTTTCAGAACTGCACATCGTTTACACTAATCTGGTTTTGATATAGCAGGGTGTTTATAAAATGCCCTTTTCAGTAAAGTTACTGATAATAATTTTAAAACAAAATCATTGACTCTTAAATTTTTTATTCATAACTATTTTATCAAGATTCGATTATCCGTAGTAATGTCTCTTTACAATAAGTGTGAGTGTCTATTCAATTTTTGGGCATGACTTTTTATAAACAAATGAAGAATTATATTGAATCTCAAGACTATAAAATTTACAAATTTCATTATAGTTGATAATCGGATTAATTGTCCTGCGCTAAACTGGAACATTGTTATATACATGTAGTAGATAACGTTTCTTGAGTAATCCTAAATACAAAATTAAGCTTGTTGTGATAATGTCGTGGGTGCATTTTCTCTTCCATTTTCATTGTATTCCCGTTTTGGGACTGACGTCAAGAATGCTAATGAGATGTAGTTATATACCTACATATCATACAATTTTGGAAGGCATGTACCATGTATGTGAAAGCGAGTCGAAAATAACACCAAACCATGTAAATAACTGTTCTGATTTACTGTAAAATTCCGGATGTTGACTAAGTAATCCATACTGCAATTTTTGTTATTTCGAACCAATAAAGTTGGAAAAAAGTATAATTTTCTACTAAATTTGAAATCCTATTTTTATGACATCACAAAGTTATCAACTCTGTGAGTGACAAGAACATATATAAGACCGATTATCGTCATAATATTTTCACCGCGAAATGTTATGCGGAATGTGCTCAGACACGAAAACTTTCCTGAGATAAACTGTTTTACTACCTTTAACAAATACCGTCATCCCACGTAAATGACTTCCTAGAATTTCCTAAATCTAAGACCTAAAAAACGTCCACAATCGCAATAAACAAACAACGTCAACTCCACCGCCCATATGATTCATTAGCCGTCACGAAAAATGCTTTTAATATCACATCTCGGATTACATTCTTCTGTCAAATAAGCAAATTTGGTCAAAAGTTGAGGTTAGAGTTGCTCTGTATCACGCGATCTTAATTTGTTAAAATAAATTACTCATGTTGGCAGTTTCGCAACGTTGATGTTTTTCGAAGATAATATGGAACGTAATTGTACAGTAAAAAATATAAAAACAGTTGTATTATTCAAGATAGAAAATGCATGCTTATATGGAGCAGGGTGGTCCAAGGTTGCCAGATTGAAGGGCCGCAAAAATTTTTGAGGAGGCCTTGTGGGTCGCAGTTGGGAAAACCTAAAAGTGATCAAAATACTGCAAGTTTATTCAGATTATTGTTATGTTGTATGGGTGGCGTTTTTATTTATTTGAAGGAAGATACATAAAGCACAAACAAAACAATGTATTGTTTCTTGCTTTTGGTTACTTCAGCAAATCAAACGTTTCACTAGATAAAGGTTGCTTGACGCGAGTTTAAGATGCGAAGTTGAGATGAAAAGCACGACTCATCTCATCGCCGGGCCCTGCCCGCACAAGACAATTTATTCTTCTTGCCCAATGTTTGGATCACCCTGATATAGAGTGTCCGTAGGCCATTTTGCTGCGACTAAAAGATAATTCAAACATTTTTGTAATAAATGTGGTATAAATAAATTCTATAATGCCGGGAAATATAACGTTGTAGTGTAATAATATTATATCAACTTACAGCAGTTCTTAAATTCTAACAGTTTATAGTTTTGTACTCTCCTATACTATCGAATTGTCGACTAATATTTGATGGTTATTTTGCTACATGTGCACATACAACATCAATAAAATGACAACCGTTTATATAATAACCATATTGGCAATAGCTGTACCTGTGGTTTTCACTGGAGAGGAGCACCACGACGTGACGCAGTCTGGTGAAATACTAAGTACAAATTATAACAATGATGAATACTTCACTACAAAATGGCGAAGTCGATATAGCAAAGAATCGTTATCCTTGCAGCCAAAGTGGCGAGAAACACATTACACGTCACAATCCGATTATCAAATAAGGGAATACGTCAATACAAAATGGGTAGAAGCAACGTCATGCATGGATGAATACGACGCAACAAAATTCCGGACAAAAATGCATGAATTTTTATCAAAACCGGTACATAAATACACATCAATGTCTCTGGTTTTTCCGCTGGTAATAAAAACAAAGGCGAAAGAAGTGAAAAAATCTGAGCTTAGCGAGGACGAAAACTGTAGATACTCATTCGAATATTATCACCCCCTAAAAGACACTGGCGATGAAAATGGAATGTCGAAAGGCTTCAAAACTCTACAGTATGTTTATACTTACGATACCAACAACACTATGGAAGAATGCAATAAAATGGCAAACTTACTTAAAAATAAGTTATTGAATGATAAGAAAGTTTTTAATTCCGAGTATTGGAGATGCGCGCAATATGAACCCGGTTTAAATGAGAAATCGCCGGTATACGAGGTCTGGTTTCAGGAAAGCGTTGGCAACGAAGAGTACAAAAGTTTATAAACTTGATTCTATTTCACTTAACTTAAAATAACGATACCAACTTGTGGCTTTCTATATGTGTACCATACATCTTGCTTAAGTTGTTACAATTTGTTTTTCATAAAGATTTGTTGTTAAAAGTAAAGTACTATATTCAGAAATGGATTACGCAACAAAGTTGTTATCGCAGTGGTTCAATCTATATTCTGTAATAAAGCACACGTAATATGATTAAATGGAATGTTGTTTGTATAATAAATAGTATTCAAAATCATAATAATGCCCATAGTGGGCGTATCTAGGGTGTGGCAGCCTTGACTCTTTCCATGGGCGCAAAAAGGTCGTAAAGTTTTAATCCTAAAATGTTGCACTGAAATATTTCCAAATTTGAAATAATTGAAACTTGCCGTTTCACTTAAATAATATTCTTAATTCAACAACAGTCGATAGGAATCGTCAGTCAACGAACGATGAGGGCGACGCATTTTTAAACTTTGCCATGCGCGCTAATTTGCATATTTAACTGTTCATACCTATACTGAAAAATACATCGATTCAGTTCGTATATGCCAAATTTACCAAGAAAGTGGAAAAATTAGCAAAATGTTATCTTTTTAAGACAAAATATGAATCAAGCAACTACTATCATTGTTACAGTTTAATGGTCTATTGACTCTATTCTATTGTTTTCAATCCTTCTGTTGCGAAGGATGTAAGTCTACTTTAGTTTAAACGATGATGTTAACCATGTTTTGTTTCGTGGCTGAACAATTAAAATTTCACTGACAACAGGATGCAAACAAACAGTCCTAACTTGCTCTTTCACACATCGTACTTAATTATAAAGAAGTATCGAACCTCTTGAAGTATGCTCACCAAGATGACGCACAACCTGAACATAGTATGTGTGTACCGGTTAGGATTCAGATTGTGCAACATCGTGGTGCGCATACTTCTGGAGCACCGAATAATCAATGGGGACTCTTAGGCCCTGGAACAAGTATAAATTAAAATAATATAGAAACATGGTCGTTGGTAACTTTGAAACGAGCCGTTTAAAAAACTCTCTGATATAAAAATCCTGGAATTTGTAATAATGTTACTCAAATAGTGAATTTTTTCAAAAAGTAATTTAGGGAAGCAATAAAATCAGGGCCGTCTGGGCGAAGTCTCGGATTTCTGACCTCTGGACCATTTGAGAGGGGTCCAGTGCATATCCGATTAGGTAATCATGTAATCTAGCATATAGTAGGTTATTTCAATGCCAATCTTTGTTTCACTTCTCCCTCGGTTAAGTTTAACCCTTTGCCTTCCACGTTCACAATGTCTCTATCTATCAGTCTTGGTAAATTTTTTAAATGTGGAAATCATAATCGGCATTGTAATGTTGGGTTTTGAAACAATTTTAAGCATAGAGAGCAACGTTGAGCATTTATTCATTAACACATAACAGTTTATAGTGACATTTATATAATAAATTTTACAATTATTAGAATAACCGTTAAAACTATATAAATAGTCGACTTCATTTCTTTCGATTCATTGCATCTATCTGCAAAAGAATTGGATGGTGATTGAGCATATATAAAAGACATATAAATGAATAAATCAAATGACATTTTTAACAGAGCCCTACCTCCTTGACAAATACAGGCTTCTCCTGTTGCTCCTTCTGTAGAGCCTCTAGTACAGCCTATAGTACCTCCCACACTACAACTTCTTGTCACTTCGCCTTAAAATAAGTTTCAAAATTTTTAGGGTTTCAGAGTTTAAGATTTCTTTTGAAGATTCACAAAAGTTGTTTCTTGATGAGCCACTGGTATTTAAGATCCACTGTTTCTTAAAAGTTGAAACAGCATCTATTTTTGATTCAGCATCTATTCTACCCAAATAATTACATTCTGGTTGAGTTGAGTTTCAGGTATGATGATTGAACCTGATATTTTTGTCCATAGACATAAACATATTAAGAATAAAAGAGCTAAACACTGAGCCATCTGACCAATCGTGTACCAACCAGCTGCTCCACTTCGGTATCTCTCTAGTCCAGGGCATATTTTGGCAATATTGTCAATAATTAACTCATAAACTCTGTTCCCATAACAAAAACTAATGCCAAGCTTGAAAGTATTAAATTTACTCAAAAATAAGTCCTTTACTTATTAGTGAGTGAGTGTGACATTGCTTCCAGCAAATTCGTCTAAAATGTAAGATTCCACCGACTTTCTAAATTGATGTTAGTCAGCATTATACGACCTGTGGACGTTTTCGTCAATTGATCTGCGTGTTTTGCTGACTATATAAGAATTGCAGATTGAAGAGTACACTAATCCTGATAATGTGACTGTTTCTATGTCGACTGCTTCATAGAATTGCAACAGAAAATAACAGATCAGTTTAATACATGAAATGAGTCTATACCCAATACTAACCGTTTACTGATGATTTTGTGCAAGTTGTAAACACAGAAGAACAATTTAAAATCTTCAAGTCTGTCAGTTGTACAGCATCGTTACACTGGTGGCAAACGTAGCATTCAATCGCATACCCTGTACGAAGAAGTATGTAAAAAACAAACAGATCTTCAAAAAAAATATATTTGACAATTATTTGGACAATTTTCCCTCCGCAATGACATTAAAATTAGGATTTACTGCAGCGGCATTAAATAAGGCGTATTTTTTTATGTTGATTCTAATGAGAAGAAAGTCGAAAAGACGGTTTAGTCATATGACAGACCACCTATATAGATCCGCAATCAATGGCTAACCAATTAATGGGTTTAGATACACGGGCTTGGATGGTGGAGAAAGTTGTGAAGAACAAGCAGCAATACTCTCGAGAACGAGAGCCACCAATCTTACCATTGCAGTGAAATACCAACTATTATTAGTGACAACTACTTTGCATATATTCCCATTTGCCTTTGATACGTCATATGTTGTAATATTTTGAGGGAAATGAACGGGATAACATTTCATGCATAGATGTACAGCTTAAATACCTCACACGCCACGTAGGGTTGATGTTATTTGATTGGCATACGCTGTTATTATTATTTAACAGTTTGAATACAAAATAAATTAGTTCAATTTTGACTTCTGCCTAAATAACTGCATACGCTTGTTGCTGACGGGAGTTTTAGTCGGCTGAGTCACACGAAAGTTCTCACTATACTTTGCTATGAGCACAGTCACGAGCGAAGGCTCATTTATGCCTGCGCAAAATGGAACCGTCATATCAGGATGGTGTGATTAATATTCAATACGATGGAAGATATGAAGTCGCCTTCGTAGAGTCTTTATACTTGCATTGAAAGTTATCACGAGGTTTAACGTTTTATGCACGCGAAACTGTGTATAACTGTATCCGATTTGTCAAACACGTCTTCAAACTCAAGCCGATCCATATTTAAAAAACTTGTCGCGAATTAGCCCACTCGACAATTATGATAGCAATAATATTATGAGTTAGATTTGCTATACTTGAATGAAACATTCAAATGCCAAACACCATTTAGAACATCAAAGCTTACACTGCTTTACTCCCCAACACATTCAACTAAAATAGTAGGTCTTCAAATATAATGAGAAATGACGATGCAGTGTAACAATGATGCTTACCATCACATATCAAATACGGTATCATTATACAGTATATATATGCATCTCACCTGTACCAAATAACATTGCGGTCAAAACAAGAGCCTTGAACAACTTCATTCTCAAAGCTAGACGTAAATTCTAGTTATTTAATGTGAGCTTAGAGTGAACTAAAAAAAATTCAAAGTGACAAAACCATTTGCGAACTTTGGAAACGAAAAACTGAATTCCATATAAAATAAGTTAACTTCCCAGGCTTGCGAGCTGAACCTCTATTCTGTATGAGCATCTATCGCTCATAACTTACGCTACTTAAATGCGTATAAGCTAGTAAAAGCGAAGACTTCCTTCCGCTGTCAGGTTCTATCAGACGCTAGGGCACCATAAAAAAATTCATTAATGACATTTAGCAGGTAGATGGCCGCTAGTCTATCCTATATAAACTTAGCATAGTATCACGGTGAAAATTTGATTCGTGTTTGTTTGGAAAATTAACAACAGCGTTTTCCTTTCCAATACATCTCCATTTCTCTTCGCAAGTCTATGTGTCAGAATAAAAATCAGCGACACCTTGTGACGTGTCCATATATTTGAGCTTAGCTCTCTTGTTGAAGACAAGCATTCATCGACCGACTGCCTGAACATGAACCTGTGAACAACCTAAACAGCACGCATATTTTTGAAGTTTGATGGAGATGCGCCATATAGCGAATATATTTTCTCAGCTACTAATCATCAAATTAAATTGAGGCGGAACTTTTGCATTTCCAATTAAGTTTGAATCTCGACAGTTTCGTGGATTGGCATATTTTGAACAAGTAACCATAGATATAATATATAATAGTCCGATAAATTTTTAACAAAAAATAGGATAGGATGAGTGGATCTACATTTACGTTTAATATTGCACTGACTTCTGACATCATTGGTGTATGGGTCGATCTATCCGTCGATACTTATGCTATATAGGTTTAGGTCCAGACCTGAATATCAAATCCTATTTGTAATCACAATGACAAACGTCCCGTTTGTGTGTGAACAAATCCTTTTTTTTTAAATAAGAACAACAAGCATTCAATATATACTTAAAATTGGTCATATCATATGCCTAGAAAACCTATATCATAGGGTCGTGTGAATTCACGGTATATCGATCTACATTCCTTGCTTGAAAAATTTCAACACATGCTTGAATCGCACATAAAAGCGAGATGTACTGTTTATCCTTAAGTACGTCTTCAACATCATAATAATCGAAAAGAAAAAAACTCATACAGCAAAACGACACGGCATTCTATTGCAGTCGGCAGCATTGAGGTTGTACCGACAAACAACAATACTCGAATAATTTTATCGTTGCTTGCTGAAGATGGAAATGAACATTTCATTTGTTGGTTTGATGTTCTCACTTTGCATTTTTTTAAAAAAACCAACGTACGGCAATGAGGAAAGTGTTCAGGGACACGATTCTGCGTATCAGATAAACTGGGGGAGATTAGACGGTAAATGGTTCCCTGTTCTAAATGCTAACCTAACGATCGACGGTATCGCAGGATGTGTTGTAAACATTGACTATAAATCAACCGAACGTGGAGTATTCTCACATTTGTACGATTACAATATCGAAAAAAGAAGCTTTAAAACGTTTCCTCTACACTCTGATTACATAGGCGGCAACAAATATAGAATTATAAATAGATATCGAAACAAGTTCCAGAGTGACTTAACAAAAGACATCGATACATCGTCATTCGAACAGCAAACAACTGAGGAAAGGGTGGCCGAGGATTTTCCGATGGTGACTTATTCTGCATATACTGATCACAAAAACTACATAATATACACAGTTTATCTTGACGAAGATATTGAAGGATTCTCTAAGGTTGTTTTGGTACAAATGCGCAACCGATATCCGACCGCAGAAGATTTGTTGCGAGTCTTCAACAAAATGATTTCAATAGGGAATGGATGGAGGGCTGTGAAATTGTATTTTTCCAAACGTGTATATGTTGACAACTTTGACAATTATACTGAATTAAAACTCAAAATATGTATATTAGTATGCTATGAGAGTAACACAGGGAATCATTAGTCGCATTCGCAATTGAATAAGGACATTTAGTTGGCATGTGGTTGCGAGTCTCTTCGACATAAACTTAGCATAGTATTAGGATCAAAATTTAATCTGTGTTTATTTTGGGGTAAATTAATAGTCGTATACTGATTATCGGCAGAACTTTATTTGGGACGTCAATTAATTTTTTCAGTCGCATACCGTCCTTCAGATTTACGTCCAAAATTATAAGAATTACACACCAAAATCCACTATCGATATCATTTTCCATTGTGTTACTTTATTTGATACTGCAGAAGATGAAATGAAACAAATGAAATTTTCAGTCTATGAAAGAAATGATTTGACTTTGATTTAAATTCACGTAAACCTATAAACGATGTATGGCAGTTGACAACAGGACCATAGACATCGACTACCTGAACATGTGAACAACCTAAACATACATATCTTTGAAGTTTGATGCGCCATACAGCAAATGTATTTTTTCAGCTGCGAAGCAGGAAAACCGCGCGGGGCATAATACTCGTTAAATTGCGACGGGACATTCCATTTCCTAACTAAGGTTGAGTCTCGACAGTTTCGTAGATTGGGATATTTTGAACAGCTATCATAAGTAACAGTCCGATAAATTGTTAACGAAAAATAGGATATGTCACAAATTGTAGATTGTTCAAGTCGATCTGGATTTAGGTTGAAAATAAAACTGAATTTTGACATCATTGGTGTGTGAGTTAATCTCTCCGTCGATACAACGCTATGTAGGTTTAGATCCAGATCAAAATATATCTGTATATATAAATGTCACATATCACGATTTGTCTATCACAACCGTCCTGTTTTAGGTAACGGAATACTTTTAAAATATGAATAATTTGCATTCAAGATATGCCTAAAATTGATTCTATTATATGCACAGGAAACATTTATTAGGTAGAGGGTCGTGTGAATTCATATCGATACGCATTTGTTGCTTGATGATTTTTCATCCACGCTTGAGTCGCACATAAAATCGAGATGTACTGTTCTACCTTAAGCACGTCTTCAATATCAAAACAATCGAAAAGAAAAAAACTCATAAAGCAAAACGACACGGCATTCTATTGCAGTCGTCAGCATTGAGTTTTCACAGGTTCACAACATTACTCGGATAATTTTTTTCGTTGCTTGCTGAAGATGAAAAGGAACATTTCATTTGTTGGTTTGATGTTCTCTCTTTGCGTTTTTCTAACAGCAACGTATGGCAGCAATGAAGAAGGTGTTCAGGAACATGATGCTGCTTATAGGATAGATTGGGGAAGATTAGACGGCGAATGGTTCGATGTTCTGAATGCTAACCGAACGATCGACAGCATTTCGGGGTGTATTGCATCAAACGATTATAAATCAACCGAACGTGGAGGATTCTCATATGGGTACGATTACAATATCAAAAGAAGAAGTTATACGAAGGTTTCCATTCACTTTGATTATATAGGCGACAACGAATATCGAACGATAGAAGAATATCGGAACGAGTATGAAAGTAACTTATCAAAAGACATCGAGGTGTCTTCATCGGAACAGCAAACAACTGACGAAAAATCTGTTGAGGATTTTCCGATTGTGACTGCATATACTGATCACGAAAACTACATAATATACCTAGATTATCTTGACGAATATATTGAAGGAGGCTCTAGAGGTGTTTGGGTACAAATGCGCAACCGATACCCGACCGCAGAAGATTTGTTGCGAGTCTTCAACAAAATGATCGAAATAGGGAATGGTTGGGAAACTGTGAAATTATATTTTTCCAAATGTATATATGTGGAAAATTTTGACAATTACACTGAAGTATACATTCATGTCTAATATTACTCTTTCAAATATATTCATTATCTGTAGTGTTGAAATATATTTAAATCATGCATTCAACGTTTATACTCTGGTGTAGTTTGAAACTCAAAACATGTATATCAATATATGCTATGTATTTCAAGAAATGTAATAAAACTGATATAAGTAAAGGAAAGCTGTTTGCTCGAATTCGGGGTTAAGTTTGTATTGAAGTAACACATTGTATTGAAATAACACATTTTGTCGGGTTTGAAGTCGGACTCAAATTTTTTTATAACCCTGAATAAGAAATCGAGTCAAAACTTCTATCAGCCATAAGTCGACGTCTAAATGTCTTCCAACCTGGAATCAGGAGACCATTGTAAATTTCCACACTCCACTGCGTGGACTGGCCTTATGTGTTTGGTATAATCTCACTGGATGCGGAAGTCGGATTCGAAATTATTAGTTCCCCGAAGAATTTGTATAGGAGCACATTGTAGTAAACTAAATACCCAGTCCGCATGTACAAAGTACGACGTAAACTAATGTATGTTTCAACATTGGGGACACAGACATACGCCCAATAAATGTACCCAAATATACACTTTAGGAACTTTGACTGGTTTTGACGATCAAAATTCTATTTTTCATCCGTTGCTCATGTTTGAGGGTAGAATTATACACGAATTAAGTGTACGGTTCACAAAAAAGACAATTTATTTTTATTTTCCAAATTCTTGTGGTGTGCACGAATGGTGCAGGGGTTCTCAAACTTTTGGTGTTGCGGAGCCCGTGAAGAGGTTGACTATTATTCACGGAGCCCCAAAATAAATTTTAAAATTGTTACTTTCCGATTAATATTCCTGAGTAAGTTAAAAGTACTTTACTTAATTTAAATGCTGAACCTTTTTTAATGTGTTAATGCAAGTCATAAATAAATCTAAAAATTAAAGATAAATTAAATATATTGAGGCTGTAAATTTGACCCTTGACAAACATATTAATAAATTAGGGGTAAAATCTTTTTCCTTTTGATATTTTTAGAAGACCTAAAAAGTCGCTGCGCGATTGCATTTTGTTACAATCGCCCATTGTTTTCGTCAGCATGGCGTGTTTTTAAACCTCAAACATCTTTACGCCGGTGTTTATTCTCCCTAAATCAAAAATTTCCTCAGGCATATACATGTATTTTTCCACAATGACGACGATAATTGCTGTTTTGTTCTCGTGGGGAATTATGAATTTGATGTGAAAAACATGTTAATATATTATATTATAGTCATCGGCGACGAGATGCTAAAAATAATTAATAAAGAATCGGCGGTGAATCCGCAACTCAAATTTCTTGATTGAAAAGCGGCATTATGAAATATTAAAATTAAAACGGAAGATAACACTATAAGTTTTGTTTCAGCAGACTCACGACAGATTTAAAACGCTCTTTTGGACATTGTAAATTAAATACTTGGTGTTATGGCAGGTTTTCTTTGGGTATTCATCGTAGTAACCGAAATCGAAACACAGTCAATTGTGCGCGCGATGTACCTTTTCTCCATTCTGAAACTACCAACGGAGCCGCATGCAATAACATAAATTTCAATCGTTCGTACGGTGATATCTTGCAAAGAATCGGATTGGCAGACCTGCGATAGGTTGGAGTCAGTGTTGCAAGAAGGGCTCGAATTCGCTAAACGCTATAATCTATCACACTGCCACGCAATCAGTCATGATTACGATGATGATTTGATCGGGATGTACAGAAATATCAAACTTCTGACACCGGTAGTATTTATATAAACATGTTCTTTTGTGGGCAATATGACTTTGTTTCTAATATCTTATAATAACAGCGATGTTCAGGATATACGGTAGTCTACAAGAACTTCGTTCACTTAACTTTGTTTCTCATTTCATGTCCGCGGATTGCCGTGGTAATTTGAGAAGTAATGATTTTATTGTGAGTCGGCACAACCTGCAGGTTACATTGAACACAATTAACCCAATAAACAAAACATTTTAAATATGCCCGCATCGGTCATGGATTGCACAATTGTATATTGTACTCATTGAGTTTTAAAGTCGACCTCGGGATTTTTGTAACGGCGATATCTTGCTTAAAAATAATCTTTAGTGCGAAAGAACAAATCAAGTTTAACAAATCCCAAGATCGCAAAAATACGATTCCAATTTATTTATAGATGGCAGTTATTTTATGTTATTTTAGAATACTAATCTTTTATTCAAGTAATCCCCAAAGTAATCTTGAATCAAACGTGAGTAACGATGCGCACAATTAAATTATTATGACAAGACATTTCGAATGCTTGCATCAGACAGTTACAAAATTAACCAAGTCAGTCTTTTGAAAAGTAATCAAATAGCTCGCGGAGCCCCTAGGCTTCTTTCGTGGAGCCCTGGGGCTCCGTACGGAGCACTTTGAGAACCTATGGCGTATAGCATAGTTGCATATAATTAATTGGGTACTCCCGTAGTGTGTGCACCAGGTAAGGGTTAGGCCATAATTTTATTACGATTTTCGGTACTCCTGAAGTATGCGCACCAAGATGTCGCACAACCTGAACCCAAACCTGGAACACAACCTGAGTTCAGGTTGTGCGTCATCTTGGTGCGCATACTTCAGGAGGTCCCGATTTTGTTTTTATTTTACTTCCATATCGAGTTCGGAGACTGTTTGTGTTAGCCAAGTGAATATACCCACTGCCAATAGGCTTCCGTTCCTTTACACAACTTGATATAAGGTAGGCGAACAAAATTAGTACTTCCATATTGGTACACAAACTTCTGGAGCGCCATTAATTGATTACCTACATACAAAATAGATGGTAATTAGAGGTATCATTTCGTGAGTATTTTTGAATTGACTCTTGATGACTAGAAATATTTTCACTACCGATGGAATTCGGAAACACCTCAAAAGATTCCTGCCTTGTAATTAATTTAGGACTGATTGCGCTCCGACACTGATGTATGCTACAATGATGTTAGGTTTACGGAAAGTAATTTCATGATGTTGGTAAGCAATTATAACATTGTTGTCGAGTTGAAGGTGTATTAATATGCTCATCTGCATTCAAAAAGTTTGCAGCCATGCGCGAATTTGAACTGAGATGTATTCAATTTGTTTACACGTAAAAATGTCATATGACTCAGAAATCAATTAAACGCACAAACAAAAGTTTCAGACAAAACATGCTAATGCATTCCAGTCGCGCCGACAGCAGCAAGGTTCCTACAATTCAACGTTAGATACAGAAAAAAATGAGTGTTTCATTTACAGTTGTACTATCTATCCTTCACATTAGTCTTAATGCGGTGCTTGGCACCTGCATTACTGAGGAAGAAAGTGTTCTGAACTATGATTCTACTGAGGAAATTAATTGGGATAGATTGAACGGAAAATGGTTCAATGTTCTGAATTCTAATCTCACGATTGACAACATTGTAGGCTGTGTTACAATGGAAGATTACAAATCCACTAATGACGGAGGATTTGTTTATGCGGTTGACCATAACATTGATCGAAAAAAATATAAAAAAATGCCAGTTCATTACAAATACATAGACGACGGAAAATATCAGATGATGACAAGAGATTTCGAAAAATTGAAACTTGGCTTTGAAAGCGACATTGATGTAACCTCACAAAAACAACGTAAAATTGAAAAAAAACTCGTCGAAATATTTTCAAAGATAAAATATAGATTCATCTACACTGATTATGAAAACTACATAATCTATGTTAAAGGAAACCAGAGAGGTGTTTGGGTAGGCATGCGTAATCGACATCCGACCGCAGAAGATTTGTTGCGAGTCTTCAACAAAATGATTGAAATTGGGAATGGATGGCGTGCTGTGAAATTATATTTTTCCAAATGTGTATCTGTGGAAAATTTTGACAATTACACTGAAGAATACATTCATGTCTAACATTAATCTCTCAAATATATTCATTATCTGGAGTGTTGAAATATATTTAAATCATGCATTCAACGTTTATACTCTGGTGTAGTTTGAAACTCAAAACATGTATATCAATATATGCTATGTATTTCAAGAAATGTAATAAAACTGATATAAGTAAAGGAAAGCTGTTTGCTCGAATTCGGGGTTAAGTTTGTATTGAAGTAACACATTGTATTGAAATAACACATTTTGTCGGGTTTGAAGTCGGACTCAAATTTTTTTATAACCCTGAATAAGAAATCGAGTCAAAACTTCTATCAGCCATAAGTCGACGTCAAAATGTCTTCCAACCTGGAATCAGGAGACCATTGTAAATTTCCACACTCCACTGCGTGGACTGGCCTTATGTGTTTGGTATAATCTCACTGGATGCGGAAGTCGGATTCGAAATTATTAGTTCCCCGAAGAATTTGTATAGGAGCACACTGTAGTAAACTAAATACCCAGTCCGCATGTACAAAGTACGGCGTAAACTAATGTATGTTTCAACATTGGGGACACAGACATACGCCCAATAAATGTACCCAAATATACACTTTAGGAACTTTGACTGGTTTTGACGATCAAAATTCTATTTTTCATCCGTTGCTCATGTTTGGGGGTAGAAGTACACACGAATTAAGTGTACGGTTCACAAAAAAGGCAATTTATGAATATTTTCCAAATTCTTGTGGTGTGCACGAATGGTATTGCGTATAGCATAGTTGCATATAATTAATTGAGTACTCCCGTAGTGTGTGCACCAGGTAAGGGTTAGGCCATAATTTAATTACGATTTTCGGTACTCCTGAAGTATGCGCACCAAGATGTCGCACAACCTGAACCCTAAGCTGGTACACAACATGAGTTCAGGTTGTGCGCCATCTTGGTGCGCATACTTCCGGAGGTCCCGATTTTCTTTATTTTACTTCTATTACGAGTTCGGGGACTGTTTGTGTTAGCCAAGTAAATATACCCACTGCCAATAAGCTTCAGTTCCTTCACACAACTTGATATAAGGTAGGCGAACAAAATTTGTTACTTCCATATTGGTACACATACTTCTGGAGCGCCATAAATTGATTACCTACATACAAAATAGATGGTAATTGGAGGTATCATTTCGTGAGTATTTTTGAATTGACTCTTGATGACTAGAAATATTTTCACTACCGATGGGCTTCTGTTTGTGAAACACCTCAAAAGATTCCTGCCTTGTAATTAATTTAGGACTGATTGCGCTCCGACACTGATGTATGCTACAATAATGTTAAGTTTACAAAAAGTAATTTCATGATGTTGGAAAGCAATTATAACATTGTTGTCGAGTTGAAGGTGTATTAATATGCTCATCTGCATTCAAAAAGTTTGCAGCCATGCGCGAATTTGAACTGAGATGTATTCAATTTGTTTACACGTAAAAATGTCATATGACTCAGAAATCAATTAAACGCACAAACAAGAGCTTTAGACAAAACATGCTAATGCCAATCCAGTCGCGCCGACAGCAGCAAGGTTCCTACAATTCAACGTTAGATACAGAAAAAAAAATGGGTGTTTCATTTACAGTTGCACTATCTATCCTTCACATTAGTCTAAACCCGGTGCTTGGCACCTGCATTACTAAGGAAGAAAGTGTTCTGAACTATGATTCTACTGAGGAAATTAATTGGGATAGATTGAACGGAGAATGGTTCAACGTTCTGAATTCCAATCTCACGATTGACAACATTGTAGGCTGTGTTACAATGGAAGATTACAAATCCACTAATGGCGGAGGATTTGTTTATATGGTTGACCATAACATTGATAAAAAAAAATATAAAAAAATGCCAGTTCATTACAAATACATAGACGACGGAAAATATCAGATGATGACAAGAGATTTCGAAAAATTGAAACTTGGCCTTGAAAGCGACATTGATGTAGCCTCACAAAAACAACGTAAAATTGAAAAAGAACTCGTCGAAAATTTTTTGAAGATAAAAAATAGATTCATCTACACTGATTATGAAAACTACATAATTTATACGAAATATCTTGACAAAAACATCGAAGGAAACTCGAGGAATGTTTGGGTAGTCATGCGCAATCGAAACCCGACCGCAGAAGATTTGTTGCGAGTCTTCAACAAAATGATAGAAATAGGAAACGGATGGAGTGCTGTGAAATTGTATTTTTCCAAATGTGTATATGTGGAAAACTTCGATAATTTTACTGAAGAATGATATGTTTTATGATATTAGTCTCTCCGAAATATTCATTAACTGGGGTGTTATAATATATTCAAGTCGTGTATTCAACGTTTATATTTTTTGAGTAGTTTGAAACTCGATATATATATATATATATTAATTATTAGGCTATTTATTCCAAGTAAATGTAATAAAACTAATATAAGTAAATCACGGCTATTTGCTCAAATTCGGGGTTAAGTTTGTATCGAAGTAACACATGTCTTTATTAGTCACATTTGCATGTTGGGAGATGCGGGAGGCGGAGTCGAAATTATAAATTCCCCGGAGTCATTTCGACATCTATCAGACGCTAGGGCCCCGTAAAACAATTGAATAAAGACATTTATTTAGTGGAGATGTGGTTGCTAATCTATTCGACACAAACTTAGCAGAGTATTAGGGTCAATGTTTGTTAGGTCCGGACTTTATATATATATATATATATATATATATATATATATATAAATGGCATATATCAGGCTTTGCCGATCACAAACGTACCGTTTTTAGTAACGGAATACTTTGAAAATATGAATAATATGCATTTAATATATGCTTAAAATTGATTCTATAATATGCCTAAAAAACATCTATTGAAGAGTCCTGGAAATTCACAACATATCGATAAACATTTCTCGCTAGAATATTTTGTTCCTTGCTTAGATCGCACACGAAAAGAGAGATGTACTGTTCAACCTTAAGCACGTCTTCAAAATCAAAACAATCGGAAAGAAAACGGACCTCCTGAAGTATGCGCACCAAGATGTTGCATAACCTGAACCCTAACCTGGTACACAACCTGGGTTCAGGTTGTGCGCCATCCTGGTGCGCATACTTCAGGAGGTCCGAAAAAACTCATAAAGCATATCGACACGGAGTTCCTTATGCAATAGCAGCCGGCAACATTAGGTATTCACAGCTCGCATAAGCCAAAGTATTTATCATCCACTCTTAATTTTCTAGGGTCTGTGGTCGGACTCAAAATTTTTTATAATTCTGAATAAGAAATCGAGTCAAAACTTCCATCAGCCATAAGTTGACGTCAAGATGTCTTTTAACCTGGAATCAGGAGACCATTGTAAATTTCCCCACTCCACCGCGTGGACTGGCCTTAAGTCTTAGTTTGGTATGTTCTCACTGGATGCGGGAACCGGATTCGAAATTATTAGTTCCCCGAAGCACCTGTTGTTGTATATTCCCTCCATTACACTGCCCTGCTGTGAAATATTGATCTGTGACACCTGCGCGTTTGATCTTCGTATACCCAGGACCTGTAAAACTTTACGATATTGATAACTCTTGGAAACTTGAATTTGTATTGGAGCACATTGTAGTAAACTAAATACCCAGTCCACATGTACAAAGCACGACGTAAACTAATGTATGTTTCAACATTGAGGACACAGACATACGCCCAATAAATGTACCCAAATATACACTTTAGGAACTTTGACTGGTTTGGACGATCAAAATTCTTTTTTTCATCTGTTGCTCATGTTTGGGGGTATACACGAATTAAGTGTACGGTTCACAAAAAAGACAATTTATGTTTATTTTCCAAATTCTTGTGGTGTGCACGAATGGTATTGCGTATAGCATAGTTGCATATAATTAATTGGGTGCTCCCTTAGTTTAATAAGCTTCCGTTCCTTTACACAACTTGATATAAGGTAGGCGAACAAAATTAGTTACTTCCATATTGGTACACAATGTACACATACTTCTGGAGCGCCATTAATTGATTACATACATACAAAATAGATGGTAATTAGAGGTATCATTTCGTGAGTATTTTTGAATTGACTCTTGATGACTAGAAATATTTTCACTACCGATGGGCTTCTGTTTGTGAAACAACCTCAAAAGATTCCTGCCTTGTAATTAATTTAGGACTGATTGCGCTCCGACACTGATGTATGCTACAATAATGTTAAGTTTACAAAAAGTAATTTCATGATGTTGGAAAGCAATTATAACATTGTTGTCGAGTTGAAGGTGTATTAATATGATCATCTGCATTCAAAAAGTTTGCAGCCATGCGCGAATTTGAACTGAGATGTATTCAATTTGTTTACACGTAAAAATGTCATATGACTCAGAAATCAATTAAACGCACAAACAAGAGCTTTAGACAAAACATGCTAATGCCATTCCAGTCGCGTCGACAGCAGCAAGGTTCCTACAATTCAATGTTAGATACAGAAAAAAAATGAGTGTTTCATTTACAGTTGCACTATCTATCCTTCACATTAGTCTTAATGCGGTGCTTGGCACCTGCATTACTAAGGAAGAAAGTGTTTTGAACTATGATTCTACTGAGGAAATTAATTGGGATAGATTGAACGGAGAATGGTTCAACGTCCTGAATTCTAATCTCACGATTAACAACATTGTAGGCTGTGTTACAATGGAAGATTACAAATCCACTAATGGCGAAGGATTTGTTTATGCGGTTGACCATAACATTGATCGAAAAAAATATAAAAAAATGCCAGTTCATTACAAATACATAGACGACGGAAAATATCAGATGATGACAAGAGATTTCGAAAAATTGAAACTTGACTTTGAAAGTGACATTGATGTAACCTCACAAAAACAACGTAAAATTGAAAAAGAACTCGTCGAAAATTTTTTGAAGATAAAATATAGATTCATCTACACTGATTATGAAAACTACATAATTTATACGAAAAATCTTGACGAAAACATCGAAGGAGACTCGAGGAATGTTTGGGTAGTCATGCGCAATCGAAATCCGACTGCGGAAGATTTGTTGCGAGTCTTCAACAAAATGATAGAAATAGGAAATGGATGGAGTGCTGTGAAATTGTATTTTGCCAAATGTGTATATGTGGAAAACTTCGATAATTTTACTGAAGAATGATATGTTTTATGGTATTACTCTCTCCAAAATATTCATTAACTGGGGTGTTATAATATATTCAAGTCGTGTATTCAACGTTTATCTTTTTTGAGTAGTTTGAAACTCGATATATATATATATATATTATTAGGCTATTTATTCCAAGTAAATGTACTAAAACTAATATAAGTAAATCACGGCTATTTGCTCAAATTCGGGGTTAAGTTTGTATTGAAGTAACACATGTCTTCATTAAGTCGCATTTGCATGTTGGGAGATGCGGGAGGCGGAGGCGAAATTATAAATTCCCCGGAGTCATTTCGACATCTATCAGACGCTAAGGCCCGGTAAAACAATTGAATAAAGACATTTAGTGGAGATGTGGCTGCTAATCTATTCGACACAAACTTAGCATAGTATCAGGGTCAATGTTTGTTAGGTCCGGACTTTATATATATATATAAATGGCATATATCAGGCTTTTGCCAATCACAAACGTACCGTTTTTAGTAACGAAATACTTAGAAACTATGAATAATATGCATTTAATATAGGCTTAAAATTGATTCTATAATATACCTAGAAAACATCTATTGAAGAGTCCTGGAAATTCACGTCATATCGATAAACATTTCTCGCTAGAAAAATTTTGTTCCTTGCTGGAATCGCACATGAAAAGCGAGATGTACTGTTCAACCTTAAGCACGTCTTCAAAATCATAACAATCGGAAGAAAAAACGGTGCTACTGAAGTATGCGCACCAAGATGTCGCATTACCTGAACCCTAACCTGGTACACAACCTGAGTTCAGGTTGTGCGCCATCCTGGTGCGCACACTTCGGGAGGTCCGAAAAAACTCATAAAGCAAAACGACACGGCGTTCCTTATGCAATAGCAGCCGGCAGCATTAAGTGTTCACAGCTCGCATACGCCAAAGTATTTATCATCCACTCTTAGTTTTCTAGAGTCACGAGTCGGACTCAAACTTTAATAACCCCGAATCAGCCATAACTCGACGTCGAAATGTCTTCCAACCTGGATTTAGGAAACCATTGTAAATTGCTCCACTCCACTGCGTGGACTGGGCTTAAGTCTTAGTTTGGTATGTTCTCACTGGATGCGGAAGTCGGATTCGAAATTATTAGTTCCCCGAAGTCACCTGTTGTTGTATATTTCCTCCATTCCACTGCCCTGATGTTAAATATTAACCTGTGACACCTGCGCGTTTGATCTTCGTATACCCAGGACCTAGAAAACTTTACGATATTGATAACTCTTGGAAACTTGAAATTGTATTGAAGCACATTGTAGTAAACTAAATACACAGTCAACATGTACAAAGTACGGCGTAAACTAATGTATATATGTTTTAACATTGGGGACACAGACCATACGCTTGAATGTACCCAAATATAAACTTTAGGAATTTTGACTGATTCTGCAGACCGAAATTCTTTTTTTTTATCTATTGCTCGTGCTTGAGGATAGAAGTGTACACAAAATAAGTGTACGGTTCACATAAAAAATACAATCCATATTTCAAAGTACCGTTTTAGGTAACGGAATTCTTTTAAAATATGAATAATATGCATTCAAGATATGCTTGAAATTGATTCTATCATATGCACAGGAAACATATATCAGAGGGTCGTTTGAATTCACGGGATATCGATACGCATTTGCTGCTTGGAGATTTTTTATCCAAGCTTGAATCGCACATAAAAAGTGAGATGTAAGGAAAGTAAAAATTGAAAAAGGAAAACGACACGGCATTCTCTGGTAGTCGGCAGCATTGAGTTTTTACAGGTTGCACTGACGAAAAACAGTACTCGGATAATTTTATCGTTGCTTGCTAAAGATGGAAATGAACATTTTAATTGTTGGTTTGTTAGTCTCACTTTCCATTTTTTTAATAAAAGCAACGTATGGCAATGAGAAAAGTGTCCAGAGACATGATTTTGCGTATCAGATAAACTGGGAGAGATTAGACGGTAAATGGTTCGATGTTCTAAATGCTAAATTACCGATGGATAGCATCATAGGATGTGTTGTGACGAACGGGTATAAATCAACCAAACTTGGAGGATTCATGTATCAGTTAGATTACAATATCAAAATGAGAAGTTTTAAAAAGTTACCTCTACACTCTGATTATATAGGAGGCAACAAATATCGATTTATAAATGGAGATCGGAAGAAGTTTGAAAGCGACTTAACTAAAGATATCGACGCATCTTCATTGAAACAGCAAAAATCTGAAGAAAAAGTCGCAGAGGATTTTCCGACGCTGACGTATTCTATATATACTGATTACGAAAACTACATAATATACACGGGATATCTTATCAACAAAGATATCGAAGGAAGCTCAAGAGGTGTTTGGGTAGGCATGCGCAATCGACATCCGACCGCAGAAGATTTGTTGCGAGTCTTCAACAAAATGATTGAAATAGGGAATGAATGGAGTACTGTGAAATTGTATTTTTCCAAATGTGTATATGTTGATAACTTTGACAATTATACTGAAGATTAAATTGATGTCTAATATTACTTTCTCAAATATATATTATCTGGAGTGTTGAAATATATTCAAATCATGCATATATCGTTCATACTGTTGTGTAGTTTAAAAACTCAAAATATGTATATCGCCGGATGAGAACAGAAGGGGCCTAAGTCACATTTTTGGAAAATTGACTTTTCTCAATATTTTGGGGTTTTGAGCCATGCTCTACAAAGTGGTAGTCTTGAAATCCTGAATTTCTCAATAATAAAAATTTTAGCTGGACTTAGGCCTAAAATATTTAAGAACAGAATGGGCCTAAGTCCAGCTAAAATATTTATTATTGAGAAATTCAGGATTTCAAGACCACCACCTTGTAGAGCATGGCTCAAAACCCCAAAATATTGAAAAAAGATAGTCCTAAGTTCCAATATGATGGGCATGAACATCAGAAATGAAATGACCGAAACTTACATCCCTAAAAATTTGTTCAGTGCAACTTAGGCCTAATTCACCTTGTTTTACCTTGCATCCCATACAAAAAAAATCAGAAGTTGTTGAGAACAGAATGGGTCAAAGTTTCTTATGGGGGTAAAAAAGCAGGAAGGGATTGAAGCTGAAGTGCCAAAAAATATTGATTACAAAGATATTCCCATCCACATTAAAATAACCAGAGCTCAGGACTTTACTAAGTGTGAATATCTAGAAATTCGAAAATAAAAAAATTCCAAATTGTTTTTTGCGTTATTCTCAAAACTCAAAATTGTGACTTAGGCCTGTTCTGTTCTCATCCGGCGATATATTAGTATGCTATGTATTTTCAATTAATTGTAATAAAATTAGTATACGTAAAAGCACAGATATTGGTTCAAATTCGGAATTGAGTTTGTATAGAAGTAACACAGGAAATCATCAGTCACATTCGAATGTTAGGAGATGCAGGAATCGGGTCGAAATTATAAATCCTTCCACTGTCAGTATCTATCAGACGCTAGACTATTCGACATAAACTCAGCATAGTATTAGGATAAACATTTTATTTTTTGTGATTGTTATTAAGTTACTCGTCGTATACTGATCAAATATTAGCAGAACGGTATTTGGGACATCCAAAGATCATTTTCAGCAAATGGAACTTTTAATCTATGAAGGAAATGATTGACTTTGATATAAACTCACATACACAAATAGACAATGTTATGACAGTTACAAACAGTATTCTGCCTACTAACTGGTCTCTTGCCTGTACTCGCCAAATTCGAAGAAATGTGTTCTAGAGACTAGTGCAGATTGGTGCGGTATATTAAAATAATATGAAGCTTTGAAAGACGGCACTGCACGTGTTTCTTTTCCAGCGCATCTCATATTGAAGACTTCATCTCCTAGTTACTAGTACTTTGTAATTCAAGGATATTCACTTCGCAATTTTGTTGTAAACAGCGGTCTCAAGATATAGTGTGGTGTCAAAACTCCGAGCCAAACACGATTCCGAATCCCGTCTTCACACTCCGGGATAAACCGCGTGAATACGTTTATCGTATGTTGGGCATCTTTATTCGTCTGTTGAAAATCCAAATTTAACTTGTTAATTTTTGGTTATCATCATTGGAAGTTAAAAATTTCGAATCATATTTTTGTTGTAATACAGGTTCGTAGGTTCATGTTCAAGCAGTCGGCAATTTCTTGTCTTTAATTGTGGTTGTATTACGCGAAATATTTGTAGAAGTATCGAAAATATAAAACTACCTCTTTCAACATGCGAATGCGCTTAATGATTCCCGGTGTTACCTCACTACAAACTCAAACCCGAATTCGAGCTAATATCTGTATTTTTACCTACACTACACCAAAGTATAAACGTTGAATGTATGATTTGAATATATAATTAACTCTCCAGGTAATGAATATATTTGGAAGGGTAATATTAGACATCAATTTAATTCTTCAGTATAATTTTCAAAGTTGTCAACATATACACATTTGGAAAAATATAATTTCACTGCATTCCATCCATTCCCAATTTCAATCATTTTGTTGAAGACTCGCAACAAATCTCCTGCGGTCGGATGTCGATTACGCATTTGAATCCAAACACCTCTTGAGCTTGCTTCGATACCATTGTCAATAAGATATCCCGTGTATATTATATAGTTTTCGTAATCAGTATGTATAGAACACAACAGCGTTGGAAAATCCTCTGCGACTTTTTCATCAGTTGTTTGCTGTTCCGATGAAGATTCGTCGATGTCTTTTGTTAATTCACTTTCAAACTTGTTTCGATCACCATTCCTAATTCGATATTTGTTGTCTTCTATATAATCAGAGTATAGAGATAACTTTTTAAAACTTTTCATTTTGATATTGTAATCTAACTGATATAGGAATCCTCCACGATCGGTTGATTTATATTCGTTTGCTGCAACACACCCTGAGATGCTGTCGATCGTTAGGTTAGCATTCAGAACATCGAACCATTTACCGTCTAATCTCCCCCAGTTTATCTGATACTCAGTATCATGTCCATGAACACTTTTCTCATTGCCATACGTTGCTTTTATTAAAAAAATGCAAAGTGAGAACATCAAACAAACAAATGAAATGTTCATTTCTATCTTCAGCAAGCAATAAATAAAATTATCCGAGGAGAGCCTACCTTAACGCAGCCTGTGAAAACGCTATGCTGTCGACTGCAAAGGAATGCCGTGTCGTTTTGCTTTATTAGCTCATTCTTTCTAATTGTTATGATATTGAAAACGTACTTGCGTGTAAACAGTGCGTGTCGCTTTTTATGTGCGATTCGAGCATGGGGGGAGAAGTTTCAAGCAAGAAATGTACATTGATGAGACGTGAATTTACACGACCTCCTTATACATGTTTTTAGGCATATGATAGAATCAATTTTAAGCTTATCTTGAATGCATATTATTCATATTTTAAAAGTATTCTTCCATTAAAAAAACGGTATGCATGTCCTTGAAAAATGGGGATATATGCCATTTATATATATATTTGAATATATTTTTCAATGCAACTCTCAAACTAAACGTATATTCCGTTGTATCAACGGCTGCATCGTACAACAATGATGTCAGAAGTCAGTGCAATAATAAACATAAACTCATCCTATCCAATTTTTAGGTAAAAATTTATCACACTATTATTTATTATAGTTATCATTAGGTTACTCGTTCAAAATGTCACAATCTACGAAAATGTTGAGTGCCGGGAATTGACTGTAATTAGGAAATGAAATGTCCCGTTACAGTTTAACGCCTATAGTGCCCCTTGCGGTTCGTGCTGCTCGTATCTGTGAAAATACATTCGCTATATGGCGCATCTTCATCAAACTTCACAGAGATGTGTTTTTAGATTTTTCACAGCAGGTTCATGTTCAAGCAGTCGTTGATTGCCTGCCTTTAATAACAAAAGTATTACGCCAAATATTTGTAGATGAAAATGATTTTGTGTACGAACATCTTTAGTTTAGTCATTCTTACGTACGTCTATGAGATGAACGATAATCATAGTCTTTATCAAGGCTGTGGAATGCTTGCATACAACAACGGTTTTGCCGTGGTTCAACGCAGAGACGAGAATCGTATTTAAAAAGTTTGGTTCGAGTTTTCAGTCGAATGTAAATTTCTTCCACTCCACACTATCATTGGACCGCTGTTTACAGTGAATATCCATGATTTAAAAGGCACTAAGCGATGAAGTATCCAATTGGAGATGCGTTGGGAGGGAAAACCGTGCAGTGTTGGTTTTTTCTTCAAGTGACATCGACGTGACTCTATCGGAACAGCAGACAACTGATGAAACAGTTGTTGAGGATTTTCCAATGCTGACTTAGACCTAAGTTGCATTGAACAAATTCCTAGGGATGTAAGTTTCGAACATTTCATTTTTTTGATGTTCATGCCCATCATATTGGAACTTAGGAATTTTTTTTCAATATTTTGGTTTGCCATGCTCTACAAGATGGTGGTCTTGAAATTCTGAATTTCTCAATAATAAAAATTTTAGCTGGACTTAGGCCCATTCTGTTCTCAAATATTTTAGTCCTAAGTCCAGCTAAAACTTTTATTATTGAGAAATTCGGATTTCAAGACCACCACCTTGTAGAGCATGGCTCAAAACCCCAAAATATTGAAAAAAGTCAATTTTCCAAAAATGTGACTTAGGCCCCTTCTGTTCTCATCCGGCGATATACTAATTATAAAATCTACATCAAATACACAGAATAATTTGACAGAGTTACTTAAGAAAGATCGAGAGGTGTTTGGATACAAATGCGCATACAATTGTAATAATTGTCGAAGTGATTTGTACTGCATCAGCCCTAATCGCGAATTATTCTATTCAATTTATTATATTATTTATATATAACATTGGCGAGATATACGAGCTTAATGTTGTTTCATGTATTGATAATGCCTCCCTAATACATGTTCCAGGATTGAGAGTTAAGGTGTGCACTAATTAGATTCATTCAAATTTCAGAATGAGAATTCATATTTATATTGTATGTTTCCGGGTTATGCATGGATTAGCCTAGTTGCTGCGTGTCAATCAATTAGCTACCTACAAAAGTATGTGATGATCGTGTATATTTTTTTAAAGCAAACCCTGTACGAAAAAATATCGCCGACAAATCATTTCACGTTTTGTTGCAATCAATATAACGTGCAAACAAGAATTTGAAACATATCATCACTATGCCATTTACGTCGCGGCGACAGAAGCAAGGTTTCAACAATTTAACATTAATTGCTGAAGATGAATATTTCATTCGCAAGTTTGCTATCTATCTTTTGCATTAGTATGGATGGTGCATCTGGCACCTGCATTACTAAGGATAAAAGTGTTCTGAACTATGATTCTTCTGATGAAATAAATTGGGATAGATTGAACGGAGAATGGTTTGCCGTTCTGAATTCTAATCTCACAGTTGATAGCATTATTGGATGTATTGCAGTGAAAGATTTCAAATCCACTGATGGCGGAGGATTTGCTTATACGATTGACTACAACATTGAACGAAAAAAGTACAAAAAAATTCCATTTCATTACAAATACATAGACGACGGAAAATATCGGTTAAGAAATAAAGATTTAGAAAAATTGGATATTGGCTTAGAAAGCGACCTTGATGTAATATTACCAAAACAACGTAAAATTGAGAAAAAACTTGTCAAAAAATTTTCAAACATAAAATATAGATATATCTATACTGATTATGAAAACTACATAATCTATGTAAAAGGAAACCCGATAGGTGTTTGGGTAGGCATGCGCAATCGACATCCGACCGCAGAAGATTTGTTGCTAGTCTTCAATAAAATGATCGAAATTGGGAATGGATGGCGTGCTGTGAAATTATATTTTTCCAAATGTGTATATGTGGAAAATTTTGATGATTTCACTGAAGAATGATATGTTGTATAATATTGTTCTCTCTAAAATATTCATTATCGGGAGTATAAAATATATTCAAGTCATGTATTCAATGTTTATTTTTTAGGAGTAGTTTGAAACTCGATATATATATAATAATATGCTATGTATTTCATATCAATGTAATAAAACTAATATAAGTAGATTACAGCTATTTAGTTGAATTCGGGGTTAAGTTTGTATTGAAGTAACACAATTTGTTTGAGTACTTCATGCTATTTACACATTAGGGAAACAAGGAATTAATATCACAGTTCAGCACATTTACTGGCTCGAATTTCGGTTGGAATTGAACAAACAAATACTGGACAAGTAGTAGAACTATATGTATCTCTCTGGCTGTAGTTTGTAAGCGAATTCGTCGCCTATGATGAAGCGACGAATTTTAAGGAGGCCTCGCAAAATACTGCGAGTTTAGTTACTTTAAAATAAATATATCAAAGAATGAGAGTAACGTTCTAGTCAGCCAATTGTTTTATGTTGCATGGATGGCGTTTTTTATTTTTGAGGAAGATATATTAGCACAAACAGAATACCAAAACAATTCATTGTTTATTGCATTTGGTTTCTGCTTTAGATCTGCGTTTCGTCACTGCTGTCACATGGCCCACGCTTGAAAATACAACTGTTTTTTTACTAAAATAAAGGCACAAAATGTCGAGTTCAATGTGCGAGATGGGAAGCACGACTTGTCTCCCCGGCCGGTTGTCTGCACAAGACAATTCATCCGCTTCACATGCGGCCCGCGGTGACAAGGTGTGGACCACACTGCATGTATATTGTAGTCAACGAAATACACAGTTTTACAATATATGACGAACTCAAATTTGGCTCAATTAACACAGCATACAGCGAGACGAACTAAAATAAACAAATAAAAAGAGAAAAACAAAATGGTAGTAAATGATTTTTGCCGTTTTTGTGAGATAGAGATTTTTTTTGCTCTGTGATTATTGGGTCAATCATTTGCATGCTTTCACTGATTTTCGAGATTTCTATGGTTCCCAAGGTGCTCATTGAGTATATCTGGCCGGCAGAAGATTTTCCAACGAGGTTCTTTTCTATCTCGTTGATTACGTCTGGAAGGAGCGGTGTATCATACAATTTCACTATGCCACGTCTGATTTTAAACTATCCACTCCCTTTTTCTCAGAAAAATTAACGGACATGCATATTCTAAAATCATGTATGATGCGCCATGGCTTGTTACATAAGACCGTTTCAGGATATTTTCGTCAATAGAATAAGACACCGCATCGCGTTTCATCTTTGGGGCATAAATTACAAAAATATGGTGGATGAGTATTGCACCGTTACATTACGACTATGCAGAACTGTTTCATCTTGAGAACTGTTCATCACATTCAGAAATGCACTTATTGATTGTGCATTCGGAGTGATGTTTCCTGTCTGCACCCATGATGTATATCATAACAATTAGTATATAAAACGCACAGAGAAAAGCCTGAGGCGTAACATTCTTTTGTCATTTCAGTCGTGCCGAGAGCATTGAACATGGAGATTTCAATTGCTAATTTGATAATTTCGGTTTGCATTTTTCTAAAAGCGACGCCCGGCAACTGCATCACCGAGTATAGAAGTGCCTTGGGTTGTGACGCTTCGAAAGGGATAGATTGGGACCGTTTAGATGGAGACTGGTTCGAAGTTCTAAATTCTAATCTCAGAATTAATAAGATTGCAGGATGTGCTGTAACGGTAGAATACAAATCGACTGCGAGCGGAGGATTCCTATATGTGGTCGAATACAATACCAAAAAGAAAACATTCAGAAAAGTCCCTGTTCATTTTGAATATGTCGGAGATGAAGTATATCGGATGCGAAATGAAGATGTGGATAAATTGAAAAGTGATTTAAATGTTGACATAGATGTAATGTCGTCAACAAGACAGGTTGAAACTGACGAAGACGTTGTCAAGAATTCCCCCAAGATGAGCTATAGATCTATCTATACAGATTATGAAAACTACATAATATATACCAAAATCCATGACGAAAACACTGAAGGAAAGTCGAGAGACGTTTGGGTATATATGCGTAATCAACATCCGAACGCAGAAGATATATTACGAATCCACAACAAAATGATTGAAATAGGAAACGGATGGAGCCCTCCAAAATTATATTTTGCCAAATGTGTCTATATGAAAAATCTTGATGATTTTACTGAAGAATGATAAATATGTTGTTTGATGTTACTCTTTCCAAGATATTCTTTAGTGGGTGTGTATCGATATATTCAAGTCAAGCATGTGACGTTTTATCTTTTTGAGTTGTTTGATAGAATTATCACTATTGACAATTTAGTGATGTTACTAATATATACGCGGAGAGAAATAAATGTAAAATAAATAAGTGTATCCTGATTCAATGAGTGAATACATTTTTCTAGCGTTTCTGCAAAAGTTATTGTAGAAGGTACCGGTCGACCTTCCATTTCCAATTTGTATCAGAGACAAAATGTATTACTGATTTATCAATATATATAATATTGTTTCAACTGTACATCACACTCCAGTGAAATGAATAGTTCCAAATTTAGAGATTATCAGCGGCACAAAAATCTGATGTTACGCCCAGCATAATATCTACCCACAATAATATGCCAGTACTCTGAATACTTCGCGACAACATTGCATTTTGTTCAGTGCTTTCATATTACGAAAATTTTCATGGCACCTGGACATGCTCGTCATCATTACAATTGCATGTGAACATTGCAAAAATGCGTAATTCAAGCTTTTAATACAGAGCCAAGCAATATTGGTTAATGGTATAAGTCAGGGTGTTCCAAGTGTGTCAGCATCTGGAGCCACAGTACTTTTGTATTTTTCGTGAGCCACATCAGTGATAAGAGTAGGTAAACTGCACCATCAATACCAAAATTTTTTATTGTACAACACACATTTGATCATTTTTTATCATTGATCAAATTTCTATATATATCACCATTTATATTAGCCGTTGTCGGTAGAAAATACGCATCCAATGTTTCGTCTCCCAATCTGCCATGGGAATTCTTCCCCAAATTTAAGTGCCTCTGTACTATAGGCTTACCATACGTCCCGGTTTAGCCGGGACAGTACCGGATTTGACAAGCTGTCCCGGCGTCCCGGCCGGTTGACTCAAATGTCCCGGTTTGTCAGCACGGTTTTCATGGGTAAAAAATTCAAATTCATTAATATTACAAATTTTTTTTAACGGTGACAGCCCATTTACCACTGTTTTGCGACACACTTTGCTAGTTCAGAGAGAGAAATCGCTCTATTGTTATGTCACAATTGGTATATGTTTTAATGCGTTTTCTGGCGTTAACTGCAATGTCGTTAAGTTGTCGAAATGCCAAAAAGAAAGTACAAGTTTTCTGATGAGTTGAAGAAAGATTTACCTTATTTGAAGCAAACTGATAGAGGAAAGGTACACTGTACGCATTGCAGATCTGTTTTTCTATTAGTCATGGCGGACGTTCGGATGTCAACGATCATATCCAAAGCAGGAAGCACAAAACAATAACATTGAAGCATCGACTCGACTGACCAATTTTGCGATAACAAATTCGGATGATTCTGTGTCGTTGGCAGCCGACATTTACCTATCACACTGCTATTCATGACCAAAGTTTTGACTGCACCTCTAAATTAATTTCAATTTTTTTTGAGGCTAAATTTGCATTAACTTGTAAATATACACAGTTAGAATTTCTGATGTCCGCTGTTTGATAAGCGGATTCGCTGATTTTGCACGTTTAGCCAGAAATAAATGAGAGTTGGTGCATTGCTCCGTTGTTCTCCTCTGAATTTAATGATGATTTACTTCAAGCTCGAATGGCAACAAAACGCAGAAAAGTTGATGCTAAGTGCAAAGGGTTCAATGGCGCTGAAAATATTCAAACGGAATTTTTTGAGATGCAATGAGGAAATAAATCTATATTCTATGTATGAGATGTATCACTGCTTGATTTTTAATATAAAAACTATCATCCGTTCAGTTTCAACTTTCTAAAAATATGTGCGGCCCGCCAATGACTCGCAAGCAACCCTTAATTTTGGCTCGCGGGCGACAAAAGGTTGCCGACCCCTGCCGTAGATGTTGCAAATATTCTGTCAGAGGTGAAGCTAAATTTGCAGGGAAAAAATTTGTATTTAAAAAGAATGTTTGCGATTTTTACGAGAAATGTCTATCGTATATAGAGCTGCACGATGAAGCCTACAATGCTGCCAGGCCACACATATGGACAAATTTGAAGAGTGAAATAAACTGGACTGAAGTGTTTGGTCTGCAAAATTGATAAATGATATATTTGGTTAGCTGATCAGATTTTGAATAGCGATGCACTTTTACGAATACTGATAAAGAGATATTTATCTGAGCATGGTTCAAATGCAATTTGACTTACTTTGCCGGTTGAAATTAAGTGGACAAAGATGTTTAACGTTTTTTCTAACAGAAATATTAGCATTTCGAATTTGCAGCAAATTGGTTGATTTTGTTTTTCGGAACATCGGCATCTGTTAAAAGGATTTATTCCATTGTTAAAAAATTTTGGTCCGAAAGCAGGTGCAGAATGCCAGAAGAAAATATAAAACCACTCTGTAACCTGCAAATTTAATGGTGATGTCTCTTGTTATCAGTTTTACGACAAAATCAAAACAAGAATTTTTGAGAAAGGTTCCATCTGCGGACAAATACTTTTGGTCTAAATGAATAATACAAACTAATTTTTTGTGTTTTTTCTAATTCAATGATCAGTAGAGATTTACAGCCGTATATACCCGCAATGGCATGGTAGACGTTCCAATATTATCAAGACTGGCAATCGACCGAATGTTTGCCAAATCGCACCGTCCCGGTTTTTTGTTTCAGATTTATGGTAAGCCTATCTGTACATCGATAGCATTTTCAAAGCAACACCCCTCAGTTTTGGGAATTCATTGCCCACAAGTGAATGACGACTAATGAATTAGTGAGATAAAAGGTACTTCCTTTCGCTGACCCTGCTGATAGTAGTGATAGCCACAAACACCATTCGACCAGATCAGCGAGCGTTGACCGCACCTATGGTCATTTACCTAGTTACTTCGAAAATGCGAGCAGAGCATAGGTCCTGGGAGGGCAACCATCAGGCTGGCAATGGCAAGCGGTGATGTTTGTCATATATTCTAGGCGACGACGATTTCCAACAGTTGGGATGGTGAAGATAGTGTAGACTGCAGAATACAGTCGAGCGGTATAGAGGGTTTGTAGTAATTCTTGTATATCAATACATACAAAATCCCGAATATATACTTCATGACACTTCTTGCACTGGAGATTGATTAAATTTAGACAGTATACCTTGATTGCAGTTACCTTCAATCGGCCATGCTAAGTCTGTGTATAATTAATTTATATAGAGAGAATGCTATATAGCAATCATATGCCTCAATCATGCGTGTTACGCATTATATTATGTTTATATTACATAATTGTATTTCTCACGCATGACAACACACGCATACGTGGATAATGTCTTTTGTGAAGTGTTCAGATTTGCTTGAAAGACATTTTGTGCCTTCAAAAGAGCAAATATCACGGCCACTGTGCAGGTACATGTGGGTTCCTAATTTTCATCGCGGGTTTTTTCGCTGGTTATAAGTTACATTTAGTTCTGTTGGATCAGACGTGATTTTGTATTCTCTAGTAGGCCTACAACTACAACTTTTTACTTTGCTAATATAATATTATGAGAATTCTAATTTAGTGTAATAAAATAAAAGAGCTTTTTAAAATTTTGAGAATCACTTGAATTTAGGTTTTTAAATTGTTTCTGCTTTCTAGTGCAAAATTTCGTGCATTTCTGTATTGTCAGAATTACCGGCTCAATAAATTCTGTTTTACTTGATGCTGGCTTTATTTTAAAATTGCCTTGTAACATCTGACTCAAAGTGAAATTTATTGCTTTCGCGGCGGTATTTGTCTTTTATGTCATACTGATGATAACACCTTGCATCAGCATACATGATGAAGTATGTGTGTTGGAGGAGCCTAAGGATGAGTTACAATGGGACAGGATATATGGCGACTGGTACATAACTCTAGTCTGCCAACCTAACTTTGGACAGAGTCGTTGGTTGCATCAAAGCACACGGTTTCAAATCAACTGACACGGGAGCAGCTTCCAATGCGACCGATTATAATATAAATAAGACACATTCAAAAACATTATTTGTAATTTTGGTTAAAACTTTGACGGAAAATACGTTGTCAAAAATACAGTTAATTTGAATGAATTGGAACGTGGTGATATCGAGAATAACATTCATCTAAACATTCTAAAGCTATTATTGATGGTGTTGTCGAAAAATCACCCGAATAAGTTTTGTAGCCACCACAGATTATGAAAACTATATTATATTCAGAAAAAGTATCGTTGATACATTTGATAAAGGCGCGAAAGATAATTGGGTGCATACCCGTGATCTACATCCAATTGTGGAAGACCTTCTGCGAGTATTTAACAAATTAAAGAGTTCAAGAACGGATGGAATGCCGTTCCATTACATTTTTCCAAATGTGTGTATGTACAAAATCTTGAAAACTTTACTGAAACATGAACAACGTATCCGGAATTCACCTCCATTATGTAGTCATTTAATACACAGTTGACCTTCTATCAGATCACTCTATTGATTGAATGAGCTTTAGATTTAAATTTTTTTTTTTACGTTTTTGTAACATAAATTACTGGATATATGTAGTCATTTCGTTTTTAAAATGAATAATTTGAAAGAACCGCTAAAACAACAAAAGCATTTGAAGAAACTGAAGATAAAGCCTGTGGTAACTAGAACACAATATAGTTCCATAATTGTTCACATTATCAATGTCATCATTAAATTGATATATTAAGATATATTCTCAAATATCGGATGATAGTTATAGCAAGATTGGAAAGCGACTTTGAAGGTGACAAGATTAATCTTACCAAAACAACGCGAAATTGAAGAAAAACTTGTCGATAATTTCCTTACGGTGAGTTATAGATCTATCTAAACCGATTATGTAAACTACATAATATATACAAAATATTGGTGAAGATATTGAATAAAGCTCGGTAGGTGTTTGGGTACTTATGCGCAATCGACATCCGAATGAAAAAAGATTCTTCAGCAAACTGATTGAAATAGGAGTTGGATGGAGCTCGACAAAATTATATTTTGCCAAGTGTGTATTTGTGAACAGCTTTGATAATTCTACTGTAGAATGATTATTATTTTGGTATCGTTCTCTCTCATATATACATTCTTTAGCTGACATGTATCAATGTATTCAAGTCAGGCATGCAATGTTTTATCTTTTCGAGTCTTTCGGAATAAATATTACTCTTCACAATCACAATTAAAAAAATATTGCAAATATATATGTTGGCATATTTCTTGTTGGGGAAGAATCACAAAGAAATGAATCAATAAGAAGAACGTCATTTTACTGGTTGATTTGTTACCCACTGCATCAATCCATGAGAACCAGTACTGTTGAAGAAGCTGAAATCAAACCAGCTAAAACCATACTATGTTTTTACTAAAAAAATAAAACATGTAAGATGGTTATCACCCGTCTGAAAATTGTATTACTTTTCAGATAAAAGCCCTACAAAACATGACAGATATTGATGCATGTCCAAGAGCCGCACGTAGCCCGCGAGTTCGACACCCCCGATTTGAAGTAAATTTGCAAAAATATGAAGATTGTCTAATCTAATTTAATGGTACTATTGTTTGCATTTCCAAAATTGAGTTCTTTGTTTACCTCCCTTCCTTGAGTTGGTTTTGAACTTCAGCAATCCACTTGCAGTACCGCCGATTGTCACTGATACCATAGCACACTACAAACCGTTTTGTTTCCTTATCTAAGTTGTGGAAATGTGTTATCGAGATAGGCTACTTGGCTGGTAATAACTCATAAGTCTACGGAAGTTAATTAAAAGCGCGAAGTGTCACCGCCCAATACGTTACACCTACGTTTACTCACCACTTTAGTTAATCTATTTATATATCACCATCACTTGAGTTTACACATAAGATAAATAATACAGGAAAAACAGTTAATTACAAAATAAACCGTCCAAAGCTCAATGCTAAAGATGCGCTACCTAAAACCTTAGAACAGAGAGCGAAGCGCTGACAAATACCCAGTTGCCAGATTATGGGTCGGCATAGACAGCCAATTTGGCTGTGTGTGCAATAAATGATGGAAATTATACATGCAAATTATCGATAATATCCAATTTTAGATGAAGAATCAATCCGACTAATCCAATATGAAACTACTACGCTTATTGGACACGTAGTGGACATAAGGATCGTTTCAATATTATGTTGTTGTTGTTCTTTGACACGTTTTTAAAAAGTCGCTTTTCTCTTCGAATACTGGACCAATTGCTTTGAAATTTTCAGTGGTTAAAGATAAAAATTTTCTCCAGAAGGCTATTACTTTTTTTTCCCGCTATGACGTCATCAAAATTATGTGACTCTACGTGTTCATATATTTGAGCATAGCTCTCTTGTATTAATATCGCAACACTATTGAAACAGACATCACAACAAAATTACTAGAATACAACTTAGTGTCCGTAACTAAATAAATAGATGACCATTTCTAAGATTACCTTTAGTCACTGATACCTGTAATACCTATGTTTTTGTCACCTCCTCAGAAGTTCGTGTCTTGCTGTGTGTCATTGTGGTTTTGAGTGTAAAGTGATTGGACACATCGAAGCGACGACCGAAATGTAAATGACAGCAATATGGTGATATATATAAAGATATGTTGATACTGATAGAGTAGTAGTACAAGAGAGCAAAGCTCGAATATATGGACACGTAGAACCATTTCCCCAAAAATCATATGCGGTGACTTACCAGTACCTGTATTGGGGACCAGCGTACGGTGAGGGTACGGGGACTGTCATAAATATTTTAGGTCATGTGACGATGATCCCTTCTTCTTGATTATATTGAAACATCAACTGAAATATCTCGTGATATGAGTCAACTATATACCGTATTACCGGATCAGGTACCGAACCACAGTCGAACATTTCACATAAAAACGTTACTAAATAACATGCGTCAACTTAACACCACCTGAATCGGGTTACAGTGACTGTCATAGCCGTTTAGGGCTGATGGACAATTCGACTACACGGACAACTCACCAGGTCTATCTGTAGTCGAGTTGTCTCTGGTGAGTTGTCCGTGTGTAGTCGAGTTGTCTGCCTCCCATTTCACATGTCCCGTGACAATGATCTACTCTTCTCCGTTCAATTGCAACATGAATTGAAATACTAAGTAATCCGTTTCATTCCCTTCTCCATTATTGGAACAAAATTTAAAAAACAAGCCCCGCTTTTACCAGAGAGCTACGAGTTAGTTCAGTGCCAACGCGCTGTGTTGCGTGAATGTGACAGCGTGAATTGAAATTGCAAGATGGTCCGACTCACAACTGTAGTAACACCAACGATCCGAGTCACTACTGTAGTATAACACCAAGTACGGCACTATTCGCCATTAATCATTCCTCAAATCTTAGCAAAGCAAGGATTCCATTACGAACCACCGACGTTCGATGGCACGTGATCAGAAGAACAGAAGCGTCCGCAGAACGTTCGGTGACGTCATAGCAAACAAAAACAAATCTCACAGAGCCAACAGAAATATCTGAAATGAATAAAAATAATAGCCTTCTGGAGAAAAATTTCATCTTTGATCACTAAAAAAGCAATTGGTCCAGTAATCAAAGAGAAAAGCGAATTTTTAGATTTTCCACTAGGTGTCCAAAAAGTGTCAAAGAACAACAACAACACCATAATATTGAAACGATCGCTATGTCCACTACGTGTCCAATAATATTCCAGCAGTAACGTTATAAACACGGAACCTCGCGATCTCTCGTCTGTTCATTTTATTGACATTGGACGCTTTACAGGCCAACATTTCCTATATTGAACTTAATAAGTTTCGAAGCCAGCTAAAGCCAGACATGGCTCGCTTCTACTGCCAGTTTCGTTGTTACGAATACAATTATTGCAGAACGGACATACCATCATTTCCATATTCCATATATGTTGAATAACAAAAATAGGAAATGAGTAACAGGGAAATAGATATGGGTAAATATGCCACTGCTCCGTTGATTAATCGGATTAGGACATATGTACCACTTATTTATCATGCTACTTATTGCCTGGCCACACCATTTTAATAATTTTCCCTTGTTGCGTCCCAGCCGGCAAAATTGTTATTTCTAACGTACACAATCCAACGCAATGGTGGTACCTGCTGGGTCTTTTGAAAGACATACAAAAACATCATCATATTCACAGCCGCTTGATGGACTATATTTGTGTCTGCAGAAAGTTGCGTAAACCAGTCTATTGCGTCTACACTGAAAGTTCAGAAGTGGTCGCCGAACGCCTTTATTGGATGCACCGTTATCCCTAACTGAACTTACAAATCATGCTAATATATTACGGTTCACTGAAAATAAATGTTTCCTAAATCACTGGATGCGGTGTTTTCTAAATTTCATCACAGATTAACGATTCAATCAGTATAATTACATTCTGTTTATAAATTTATTTTTTTGATTATTCTTTCACTTGAATAAAATTATATATAGTTCTATTTATTACAACATCATCGAGAGTATTATTTTTGAAAACGGTTTTGAACAACTCAAAAAAATGAAAATATACGTGGTATCAACATATATATGGCATCAGTTTATTCTTCAGTATAATTGTCTAAATTGTGCACATATACACATTTGGAAAAATACAATTTCACTGCATTCCATCCATTCCCTATTTCGATCATTTTGTTAAAGACTCGCAACAAATCTTCTGCGGTCGGATGTCGATTTTTCATGTCCACCCAAACACCCCTCGAGCCTCCTTCGATATTTTCTTCAAGATATTTTGTATATATTATGTAGTTTTCATAATCAGTATAGATATATCTATATTTCCCCTCAGAATAATTCTTGACAACTTTATCTTCAATTTCACGTTGTTTTGGTAAGATTGCATCCACGTCGCTTTCATATCCACTTTCCAATTTTCCTAAATCTTCATTTATCAACTTATATTTTCCGTCGCTTACATATTCATAATGAACAGGAATTTTTTTGATTTTTTTGCGTTTGATGTTGTAGTCAGTCACATATGCAAATCCTCCGATTTTGGTTGATTTGTAATCTTCTCTTGCAATGCAACCAACAACGCTGTCAATGGTTAGATTAGAATTCAAAACATTAAACCAATCTCCGTCTAATTTGTTCCAATCTATCCCATTAGAAGGATCATAACTCAGAACACTTTTGTCTTTAGTGATGCAGTTGCTAGAAGTTTCTTTTAGAAAAAGGCAAAGAATGGACACTAAACCAGCGAATGAAATATTCATTTTCATCTTCAGCAGCTACCACGAAGGTGTGAAAAAACAAATAATACCGTTGTGAATAGAAAGAAATTCTAACTTAAGGTTTTGTTTTTGCTTTTTATTGATTGTTATGAGTATTTCAGTGTAAGCAAAACATCTTACTTCAAATGGGCGATGTTATGCAATTCATAAAAATCAATCTTTGAGGCCGTCAAAGTTGATGCTTCACTTTGAAACGGTGCATCCTGAACCCAAAATACATTTTAATAGAAGAATAGCTTATGTGGGCACTTTCTTCAACATACCAAAGAAACAATGCAATCTAGAAACTGGGTTCCAGCTGTAAGTCTGTCTCAGAAGTGTATTTTGGAATAAATTGCAGCATTAGAATAATGTGTGTTTGCTATTAAGTAGATTATAACCACAATAACGAGTAATTACCTTTAACGAGACAGTGCCAGTAGGTCATGCCGCTTTCACCCAACACATGCCAGAAAAAAAGGTTGCGAAAAACACTGTCGACGGGTATAATGATTTTTCTTCAAAACACGGCTTTACGCATAGTTGATGTCCGGCAGCCACTTTGCCTATGCTATTACAATAGAAATGGTTTGTGACCAACATTCTCCCAGTAAGCGGGTTGATCCAAATTCAATTTACATACAATATTTTAATAAGATTGAATAGCACAGGTTTGTTGTGTTGAAAGAATCACTTTTTTATATGTAGCTTATCGATGTTTTATGTGCAGCTACTATTCTAGACAATGTCATTCAAGCACATCACGAGAATCTAATACGTGAACCATACACCTACCTAATTCGTTTTTCCTTCAAACCTGAGCAGTAGATAATTTTGGTCTTTGAAATCAATTTTAAAGTACCCAAGGTCGCAAAAACATATGATGAACAAAATTGAGAAATATCTTAGAAGGTAACATGTACAACCAAGTTGTCGTCCTTTGAAACCAGCTTAATTTTTTACAAACTTAATATGACAAACTGGATAAGAATTTCACCACAGTCAAAATTATGCATCTATCCATGTTACATCACCCGGGGCTCATCCAATTGATGGATTCGGTTCCGTAAAATGTAATAAGTTTCACAAACAGTCGGCTATCGGGCCATAGAAAATGAAATTCTATTTCAAACCGCAGTATATTTAAATGGGATTGAAAAATACGTCAATACTAGTGAACAATAAAGCAGTATCATGCCTCGGAAGTGACGTTAACTGGGACATTTGTCTTCCGAACGCTGGTAAAAAATGACTTGTAATAACTGTAATAAAGTACGATATGATGAATATATTTCTTTTCCTTTCTTGTAAATACAACGAAAATGATTGAGTTGTTCCTCATCAATATCGGAAATATATTTTGAAGCGGAAATTCATTAGCAAAATAATCAGATGAAAGACTAAACTGCTACCATATGTTTTAAAGTCTCTTACCGTAAGGAAGTAAAATACGAGAATGGACGTTTTTGCTTTTTTACTGCTGTTTGTGAATTTCCAGATACAATATTGTGCAGTAATAATGAGAAATGTAACTTCACCGAGCAACCCAACGTGATAAATTGGGAAAACTTAAAAGGAGATTGGTACGAAACCATGAATGCTGATGATAATGTCGACAAAATAGGTGGCTGCTTTTGAATACATGAAATTAAATCGATCAAGAATGGAGGACTTCAATACTTTCTGTGATTTATTCTTTTTTGTAGCCGTCTCTGGAGGTCCTAAACTAGAAAGGAAATCAATTAGTTTTGTTTTATTATACTGTTAGCAGACAGCGTCAGAGCCATCGAAGACTACCAGATTACTGTTTATCACAATAGCGTCTAAAACTACCGGAGGCATCCACAATGTATTGTAGAGACTAAGCCCTGGGGGTTATCGCAACAGGCCAACACGTCAATTATGGTGACGCTGATGGCCGGATCATCGAACAACTTATTATTTTTTAGCACCCGCATTGCTCATCTGTAAGCTGATTCTTGAATTTTGTCTGGCATATTTTCATGTTTTGATCAAGCATAAAAACATTCAGCGAAGAATTGTTGAATTATCAAACGATTCCAAAAACCAATCGTCATGAAACGAAAGTGTTGACGTTTTTTTAGCTCAAAGTTGAATGAGGCATCAGATGTCGCTCGTATTGCACAACTCCTCGAATACATTGGATTTGCTAGCAGCAAGGATATTGAAGAACATTTTCTGTTTCTTCAACCACAACAACCAAAAACATATTTTTCGATGTGGTTGGCAAGTTTCTACACAAAACTTGATTGATTTGGCCAAATGCTTTACTGTTTGTACACATGGCGCTCCGAACAGGATGTGATGTTGAAATAATTTTGTTACTTACGTCAGTATTTATGTATTTCACTTCATGGACACAGAATCTTGGCGTCTTGTGAACTACGTGAAATGCTTTATGGCGTCTTGAAAGACAATATTGAAATCGTAAATTTTATTAAAGCCCGTGCTTCGAATTCTCGCCTGCTTCAAGAATTATGTTCATCGTGTGGAGCTTCGCATCGAGAGATATTATTTCATTCTGAAACCACGTGGTTATCTCGCAGCAAAGATTTATCGCGTGATTGAAGAGAGAACAAGAAACTTTTTTACGGGAAACATATTTCACGCTTGGCCAAAAAATTGTAAAAGAAAAATGGGCTTGAATCATGTTCAATTGAGTACCTCGAGCCAGAGCCCGACCTAATAACTTCCGTTTCGTCTGCCATTATGAAACACCTTCACGCTCTGAGAAAAAACTTGGAAAATATTTCAAAAACGGATCGTTACCACAGTTAACTTCCATGCACTCAGTTTGGTTGAGCCGTAGCTATATTCTTGCAGATGGGGTTTTCAAATGATTTGGGACTGCAGAAGAAAAAGTTTGCAAAACACTGTATTTGACTGTTCTCGAATTCAAGGTATATTATTGTGTTTATCTGCGTTAGAAAAGTTTGCAGTCTTGCAAGGAGTGCATATTTTGAGTGAAATGTTTTTTGTTTATACGTAAAAACGTCATATGGCGTTACAACCCCAAAAATGCACAAACAAAAGCTTGAGTCTGTACATCGTTATGCCACTCCAGTTGCGCCATTAGCATTGATGTTTTCGTTTGTGACGGTACTCGCTAAAGATAACATGAATATTTCTTCTAGAAGTTTGCTACCTATCTATTGGATTGTTCTAATTGCAACTACTGGCACCTGTTTCACCAAGGACAAGAGTGATCCGAGATATGGTACTTCTACAGGCCTAAATTGGAATAAATTAAAAGGAGAATGGTTCGGCGTACTGAATTCCAATCTCACAATTGACAACATTGCAGGCTGTATTAAAACGGTAGATTACAAATCGACCTTTAACGGAGGATCCACAACAATGATTTACTACAATATCGGAAAAAATACGTTCAGAAAAATTTCCCTTGATTTTAAATATATCGGGGACGAAGAATATCGTATTCAAAAAAATGATTTAAGAAAATTGGAAAGAGTATTTGAGAGTGGCATAGATGTATTTTTATCAACACGACAGCGTGGAGCTGATGAAAAAGCTATTCAGAGATTTCCTAAGACGAAATATAGATATATTTACACAGATTATGAAAACTACATAATATCTATTAGATATTATGACGAAAAGATTCAAGGAAACTCCATAGGTGTTTGGGTACACATGCGTAATCGACATCCTACCGCAGAAGATATATTACGAATCGACAACAAAATGATTGAAATAGGAAATGGATCTAGCTCTACAAAATTGTATTTCGCTAAATGTGTATATGTGAAAAACTTTGATAATTTTACAGAAGAATGATATAATATGTTGTCTGATATTACTCTCTCTAATATAATCTTTAGTTATCATTTATCGATATATTCAAGTCAGACATGTAACGTTTTATATTTTTGAATATTACTATTGATAATTCAAAAACGTTGCTATATATGATATGTACATATATATATTGAATGTAATTCTCGGTAAAAAATACACAAAAACCAATGAGCGTAATTCACTGATCAAAGCAGTGTTGCCGTTTCTGCAAAAACATTTTTCAAGAAAGGACCGACCGCCAAAATTGAATTACGACGACCCAACCTTTAAACATTGTTTAATGTTATTAGTATCCTAAAATTGGTGTGTTCAATAATCAAATAATTCAGTATCATTGAGCACCATTATGATCAATTGCTCGATGCTACCGAGTTCTTTTGCTAGTCCACCGCGTGCTTTTGTTGGCAATACAAAATAAGACGCCAGAGAATCGACGCATCCGCTTTTTATTGCTCAAACCAACGTTGTAGTGACGTAGGATGTATCAATTATCATACCATCGAAAGAAAATATTAAAAAATCTTGATCATCATGAAAATATAGACGACGCAAAATATCAAATGATAAACAAATTGAGAAATATCTTAGAAAGTGACATGTACAACCAAGTTGCTCTCCTTTGAAACCAGCTTAACCAATATTATAAATGGAGAAAAGTATTTTACAAACTTACTATGACAAACTAGAAAAGAATTTCACCATAGTCCAAATTATGCATCTATCTTTGTTACATTACCCGGCGCTCATCCAATTGATGGATTTGGTTCCGTAAAATGTGATAGGCTTCAAATGTGAGAAGTTTTACAAACAGTGAGCTATCGGGTCCACTGAAAATGAAATTCTGTTCCGACTTGCAGTATATTTGAATGGTATATTTTTCATGCTTGTAATTGCGACAAAACTGATTGATTGAGTTGTTCCTCATCAATATCGGATAGATATTATGAAGCGGAAATTCATACAAGATAATGAGATGAAGATATAAATTGCCATCATATGTTTTAAAGTCTCTTACCGTAAGGAGGTAAAATACGAGAATGAACGTTATCGCTGTTTCTCTGCTGTTTGCTGTTTGTGCATTTCCCGATACAATATTGAGCAGTAATAATGAGAAATGTAACGTCGTTGAGCAAGACAATGCGATAAATTGGGAAAACTTAAAAGAAGATTGGTACGAAACCATGAATACTGATCAAAATATTGACAAAATAGGTGGCTGCTTTCGAATACATGAAATTAAATCGATCAAGAATGGAGGACTTGTGAATATTATCGACTACCACATCGATAGTAAAAGTTACAAGAAATTTCCTTTGAATTTTGTTTTCAACAACAACAGACAGTATGAACTGAAAAATCCCGACGTCGTGGGCATGTGGAAATCTGATCTAAGAACGGCTCTTACTGACCAAGGTTCGACGATGGCGGTAATAGCTGATGAAATTGCTGAAACCATACCGAATGTACCATACTCAATACTTACTGATTACGAAAACTACATCATATTTACGAGATGTTCCGACCCAAATATTGAAGGTGATCAAAAAGGTTTCTGGATTTACACGAGGGCTCAACATCCAACTGCAGAAGATGTTTTGAGAATCATCAATGTGATATCTCAGATGACAAACGGATGGAATGTGGTTCCTCTTGCTCTGTCGAAATGTGTATACGCCAAAGGTCTGGAAAATTTCATTGAGGTCTAAACTGTTAATTCTGCTAGGCTTTCCTTTCTGTTTTGTTTTTTTGATGTTGTCAGAGTGATATAGTTCATCATTTCAGATGTTATGTTATACGATTGATATTTTGCAGAAATGGATGTATGTATTGTCAATATAACAAGAAAATCAAAATAATGGTTATAATTATATAGGCAGTTTTTGTTTCCAATGATCGCGTATTTGTCCGTAAGAATAATTTACAATATTGCATAATATATAATTGTTTGTGTATATAAATAGTAGAACAACACTAATAATATATTCTTTACTACTGATAGGGGTTTGTTTCTATATCATTGGCATTTTTCAAAAAACGGGGAAGATGAGTGTTGATTACATACATACAGTTAGAATTTGTGTGTAACTCCACTTTTGATAATTTAGCAAAGTGACATAGACAGTCTGTATACCACTACTGAGTTGAAAATGATTAATCATTTCCGTCAAAACCATTTATGTTGGCAACTGTTTATATTAAGTGTAGCGAGGTGAGATTTAGCGGGTTGAAGACATATTAAGAATAGACAAATATACCCATGTTCTCTTTCACGCTGTTGTACATTGATTATTTAAAACGTGTCTCGATTTCAATTTTAAAGCGTTTCTGTGACTTATTCATTGTTTGGGGTTGTCTGTATATATGCCGTTCAATAAGATCTCGTGTCTTTGCAATATCACATTTCAATTTTAAAGCGTTTCTGTGACTTATTCATTGTTTGGGGTTGTCTGTATATATGCCGTTCAATAAGATCTCGTGTCTTTGCAATATCACATTTGCATTTGATATATACATAGGGTAACTATAAAAATATCTTATTTTTCCCAACATGAATATCACTCATTATCCAGTACAATTTTTTTCGTATGATATAGTTGCATGACATTATTGATTCACAAGCAGAAACAAAATGGTATCTGGTCGGATAAAGAGGAACAGCTCTAAAATGGGTAGCGAATTCTGGGGTAAATAAGAGAAAATTTTTGGTTGACATATGATAAATTGATAAATGCACGCGTTTTAAGATCGTAAATTACAGCGATATTACCTGAAGCAAAAACCGATCCATATAACTGATATTCTCGGCATAGATATTTGTTTGAAAGTGACCATTTCAACGTCTAAATATTTCTTACTATAAATATGCCATTCTCATACACCAAGAATTTATAAACTGAGAGAGCTATAAAATCTTGAGGGGTGCTAGAATTCGCTGTCTATTATTTACTATTGCAATTTAGCTAATCTACTGAATAAAACAGTCGATATTCTCGGATTTCACAACATAATATGTTTATCGGCCTCTCTGCATATAATATCACTATAAACCTCTTCATCCCGGTATGATCATTCGTTTTATAGCTAGAGCGGTATGGAAGGGGTGGCGACCAGAAAGTTTAATAAACCACTGGTATAGACGGTTAATCAGTATCACACTTGTTAGAACAAATTCTCACATCCTTTATAATTGATCAATTTCATAGTATGGGTTACTTCAATGTTCATCTATCCGATTTAAACAACGGGGAAGAAAGGGTCTTACTACTTACTGAATACAGCGCGAAACACCGCGAAGAGCGCAAAACAGCGCAAAATAGCGCGAAACAGCGCGAAACAGAAGGAAACCAGCGCAAAACAGGAGACGCAGTCATTACCACCTCCTGCCACGAAAGAACCACGGCGCCTCCCGCCATGGTTTTATGGCGCTATTTCCGGTATATTTACAAGGTTATGTACCGGATTATAGGTCATCATGCGAAGTTTTATCTACTTTTTTTGGTACTCCAGAAGTATGTGCAGCAATATGTCGCACAACCTGAACCCGCTACACACACACATATTATGTTCAGGTTGTGCGCCATCTTGGTGCACATACATCTGGAGGTCCCTTTTTACCTAACCCTAACCCTAAAGCCAACCATATCCATATGGAAAATGTTCTAAATTATGGTACCCAAAATGTGTCACCAGCAGGGGCAGACCTGCCATTACAGCATTACTGGCTACATACGTTGGTTTGTGTTTTTAATTTGCTGCCGTGGTACTCCAACTCAAAACAAGGTGCCCCGAACTCATTGCAAAAAAAATTTCTGCTTCACACTGTTTCCCTCTGTTTTGCGCTCTTTCGCGCTGTTTCCCCACTGTTTTGCGCTGTTTCCCTCTGTTTTGCGCTCTTTGCGGTGTTTCGCGCTGTATTCAGTAAGTAGTAAGACCAGGAAGAAATGTGCATTCCAAATCACTTCAGTCAATGAACGCGGTCCTTGCTCCAAATAAATATTTTTATGTTCGAGATCTAGAGCTTAATTTTTTCCGTGTTGTGAATTTCTGTTTTCTATGAGTTCATTCAAGTGTTATTGAATACTTCTGTCTAAATATTTTCGAGATGAGAATGCCAAAAAGCAAAAATATTTTTCAATAAAAGAAAAAGAGTGACAAGTAATTATATTCTTATGTTTACTTATTTTCAAATGAAAAATAATTCCATAAAAATAGTACTGAAAATTATTCAATATTATCTTGAGACTAATGGTTAAAACTTTGATCATTTTTAGCTGACCAAGGAAACGACTGAATCTTCGTCAATCTCTGATATAGTGCTTAATCGTGGTCGGTTATCCATCCAACCGTTACCGTCGAAGATAATACCGACTTGCTGAGGATTGGGCACGTAAATGTTTTCGTCGTCTTTGAGTTCTTGAACCTTTGACTCAGGGAAAGAAATGTCGTCTAAAAATACTGACTCGGTGTCATTCGCGTTTTTGCTTGTTTTCAACGTTTCGTATTTCGCGTTCAGATCGTCCTGGTCTTGAATTTTCTCATTATTGTGGTTTTCCAAATTTGTTGCAGATGTAAGCGTGGTATTATCAGAGATTTTTAACTGTGACAACCCATTTTCTAATACCTTTTCGTATGATATAACACGACTTTCGTACACAGACATCTCGGAAATGTCGCCTTCGTAATCGTCGTCAGAGTAATTTTTATTGACCTCACCAATCTCTTTCACTGGAGTATCTCGGAGTGCAAGAAGATTGTTTTGCATTCCGATATATATGTTTCTGCATTGAAATGCTTCCGTGTATGAACCTGTGAACTGCAATGTAATTGCAAGCCTTCCAACTATTTCAGTCATAACCCTGTGGTATCTTTCGTCTGATAGACAATGATACATCGTCGCAGACTCGTTGAAAAAATTTAAGGCCTTTTTATATTTTCTGAATCCAAAATACAGATCTCCCAATTGAAACAAATTCGCTGCTATTTGTTCATCTGGTACCCCTAAATTAGCTCGTTTTTCAGCGCTAACAGCAATTTTCAGGTACTTCAATGACTTCTTATGATCACCCTCGTCGTCAGATATAGTTGCCATTTTCTTGGCAATTTTTGACAGTTCGAAGTGTCCCATTTGGTCTAATTCCACATCGTCGCATTCTGCATCTTTCATTGCCTGTTTCCCAGCATCGAGAGCAGCTTTCATCATTCCTCCATCGATGCAACAGGAAATTAAATTTCCCCAAGTAGCTAGAACTTTGTACAATGCTTCAGCGCAATGAACATCATCATAGAACACAATTTCTTTTCTGGTGTTCAAAACATGTCGTAGCATATCCATCGCTTCCAATCTTCGTCCTGTAGCCCAAAATATTCCTGCTAGATTATTTATTGAATCCGCTAATCTTGATCGCAATTCTGAAAACACGTGCCCCTTTTCTTGCAAAATAATTTCTTTTTTACGTTTGATTGCTTCTTTGAAATGCATTTCAGCTTCTGAATATTTCTGTTCTTTGGCAAGGCTTGTACCCAGTCTGTGTATAAGTTCAGAACTAGCTAATAATCGTGTGTGCTTATCTTCTATTTTATTGCATAAATCCACAGCTTCACGATATACAAACGTAGCTTCTCGATATGATCCTGTATTGAAGAATATTTCAGCCAAGTCTTTGAAATCATCCAAAATTCCAATGAATGATTTGTCCATTATTATATGAAACACTTAAACGGTAGTTGCATCAAAATTCCGCAACGCAATTGAAGAAAATTAGATATTATTAAATGAACTCTGAAAATGTTCAAAAGATTATAAATAAATAAAATTGTGTATAAATATATAAGGATAGCTCAAAATTCAGACGACATTACTTAATCCACTACTATCAATTTATTCGAAACATGACACAAATAATACCTATAAATTTTTGCATTTTACAAGTAACAGAAAACACTACTATACAATTCGCTATTCAGAACATATTTATACATCATAAAACATATATCCTTATAGAATAAATATAGAGTTATAGTAAAGTTGATATGCGACATACTACTAAACTACACTTCAAATGCTAAACAATAAGATACAGCTGGACTTTTAATCGAGTACAAATCAAGAAATCTAATCATGTGATTCCCTTAGCGATTATTTACTTTTAAAACATTTTCGTATTGAGGAAATAACTTAATTTAATCTCATTATTCATTGCATGTGATTCATTCGTTTAAATCCGTTGGAACCTTTTACATCTCAACACTTACTTCATAATGATTGCCATTCTCGCGAATTCGCAAATAAATACAGTTGTGCAAACTTTTACATGCATCTTATTATTTGTTTTTGGCAAAGCAATACTCCTATATATATATATAACGCTTCAATTTTTCCATACGTCAAATGAAACAATGACCGACACCGCCCGATCTCTCTATAAATATATATACGATAGAATTTGCTGGAATGGTCTTTTTCATGTCTTTAAGTTGATATGCGGTATATTGTTTTGTGCAGTATTGTGCAAAAATGAACAAAACAACTGTATACGCCTAATATTATAACATGTATTCAAATCACTGCGCTATATCTTTATAATAAGTATTTTTTATTCATGTTCATTGAAATGTCAATACAATAAAGAAACCCAATAAATAGAAAAACATCAGTCGTTCCAAAGATTGGCGTGGTACTCGATAGAAGCTTTAGAACGCGATTTAGCTGAAAAGTAAAACAAAACTGAAGTTATAAATAGGATTTAGGATAATCGACTGTCAAAGTAAAACTTATCGAATAATATACAACAATCAAGCTCTATTTTACCTGTTGATTTATTGGAATTATGGTCTTCGTCACCGCCTTCGACATTGTTGAATGGCTGGTTTGCATGTCGCTTGTTTTCGTACCATACACTCAATTTTCGCGGAATACCTTTGAAATAACTGAAAAGGGAAAGAAAAATGTCAGAAAACAGTATTGAAAAAGCAAGATTGTCAGTAAAATGAACAAATTAAATAAATAATTTTTTACGATGTTTGGCATAACTATCTGTTGTACAAAATGATTACATGGAGTCCAGAATTTTTTGATTTGATTGCTGATTTCAGGGTTTCGTAACGTTACCGATTAAAATTATAGCAATATTATAGTATATCTGCTGTGAATATTACTCCACTGCACCTCTTACCGGTGACAGCACATTTGAACCCACGTACATTTGAACCCATACATTTGACCCGTATATCCACGGGTTTAATCTATATACGGGTGCTAGAATCCATGGGTTAGTATGGATTCAAATACCCGTAGATGCAAATTTTCATAGGTGCAATAGTATACAGGTGCAATTGTCGTGGGTGGAACCCTTCTTACTACATACCACCACTGTCATAGTGTTGAAATTGAGTACACTGTGTAAGTAAAAACCTTGTTCCTCTCGAATATGAAATATACAAACAAAATGAAAAACCGCATGATTTATATAAATGAAATTCGTATTCGTAAAAAAACGTTCTTCTCACTCTGATACTCTGCCTTCTGCACGTCGCCGTGCAATCCTAACCCCAGTGTGTATTGCAATAGTTAGAAATATTGTACACCCTGCCAACGATCCGACAACTATTAGAGCAATTTTTGCTTCCTCGCTCAATGATTTCGTTGTTGTTGTCAAAGGCGTTGTTGTTGGAGGCTCGGTGGGAAATGGCGGCACCCCGGTAAGTTGATCACGCTCTGGATTGGCTGAAAAATTCGTATAATTCATGAAAAAATGGTCCGTAGACTGTGACAGATAGGTTTATTTTTAATCAGATAGAAGTATAGTAAAATGAGGAATCTACACTAGTTTACAGAAGAGATAACTCGAACCGTTGCTGGCCTACGACTTACACTTGGTGATGGCGTCATATAATGGAACTACTGGAACGACATGACTTCTCTAAATGTATGAGATTCTATTTTTTTTTGTCTCTTGACCGATGCTGTGGATAAAACTATATTGCGCTCCCCCCTACTCACCGCACAGCCTTTGCTCACAATAGTCGTTTGGGTCACAGAAAGAGCACGTAACTCCGTGATAATATGGGATCATTTGGTAATCGTTGCCTCTGCAAAATATTTTTAGACAATCCGCGATTATTTTATTTTATAGCTCGTATCGGATTATTCTCTGCTCTTAGGCTTACACGCGTAAAAGGGGTTCCCAGCCTTTATTTAATCATCTACCACTTGGCAAATTTCAAGTAAAATTGCATGATAACACTTTCCATAACAATAAGGCTGCGATCTGATATCTGGTTGAGGGTCGCGTTTGGTCATGTACTAATATCAAATCGATAGCCAATTGGTGTGTGGAAAAAATGAAATTTCTTTTTTTACAAAAAATGATCCAAAGTATAAATTTACTCCAGACTGAGAAGCCTAGCTACGAAGTAAGCACACTCACAGGTGGGGAACCTAGTATACAAACGACTGCACCTAATTATATGATTGCTGAGTTAAAAGTATTATTGAAACATTATATTTTGGATTGTACGCTTATACACCTCTGTGTATCAAGTAGTCACACGATTATTTACCCTGGTGCATAATGACAAGCCAAAAATGTTGCTCCTGTAACTCTGAATCCATGAACAACTATGTTATCACACCAGTTCCAAGCACATCCAAGCTTGTACGACATTGACCAAATGAGTTGGGTATAACGTTCACAAGCTCCTGCTATGCATGACCTCAATGAGGCATCAAAATATTTTTGCTCCTTCATCCACGATGATATCTATTGCTTACAAATAGTATTACAATTAGGAAAAATTGAAAAGCGTGAACTGCCTTCACATCGTGTAAAGTAGTATGTGCTACTTATGGAAATTTAATAAATTAAGCTTCAATGTAGGTAGGAGAAACCGGTCGACTTGAATTAAAATATATATTACATAAATTATACACTATCACTATATGATGGTATATATGTAATCGTACTATGTATCATCTTATAGTTTTCAGGACACTAGTTTGACGATTAGCAAATTATTGTTACCACACTGAATAGAAATAACTATTTAAACTGCGAACCATGCACCACCCTTATTTTAATTAGGATTATCGACGGATTAAGCCAGCACTGTATATATATATTAATATGATATGAAAAGTTCTAAACTCGGGATGTAAAATTTATTCATCAAGCTGTAAACGGGATAATGTTTCATCCAGATCCGAGATATTTTTCAGAAGTAAGGTTCTAGCCAATCTTAAGAGCCATCATCGAGAAAAATAACTAATTACCTGAACTGACCTGAACTAGCCTTCAGAGATAAGAATTGTGACACAAGGCACAATGGAATCTTGAACTCACCACATTTTCAGGATTGAACTGTTCTAGGGGTATTCCCCAAAATAGCCACAGATTTTCTCCAACGTTTTGGAAGTTTTCGATAGCTCTAGTATGCTTTTGGCTAGGATTGAACTGGCATCTGTGGGTATGTTCCCATGCATGTCCTTCGAGGTCGTAATCCCAGGACTGGAATGAATGCAATAATCAATTTTGATCAAATTGAAAGATGACGAGAGGAAATATAAAAAGACTTACCATTTTCAACATCTGATCAGCAGTTGGAGTAACAGACGACCGGACTTGGTTGTGCAGTTGCAACAACTTGTCAAGTTGAGCTTCATTCATATAATCCGGTCGAAGATAACGATTTTCTGCATACTGCAAAAGACAAATGAAACAGTAATATAAAGAAGGGCCTAGTATCATGTAGAAAGAGTATTTTGAATAAAGCATCGGAATATTATGATATACTGGAACTGAAGCACTCAGTATAAGAAGACTCGAAAACATTGTTATTGAGTTTGCTATCACTGCAACGCATTGATAAGCGATTGAGAATCGCGAAGTATAAATTATGAGCTTAATAATTAACGGCATCGGTATTTGTAACTTCAAATTTTCCTCACAAACGAAGGAACGACTGACATTTTTGATATCAGTTCAATTTCAGTGATATAAATCCCATTCATTTCGGACAAATAAGAGAAGTACGTTTATATTAGAAAGGTTACTACGTACCGCATCTGCTACATAACCATCGTCAACGTATTCTTCGCCTATATCAAGCAAACCATCCCCACCACCTTCATAATTAGCTTGAAGTTCGGATGAAGAATCAACTGAGAGATTCCCAGGCTCTCCAACAGACTGCCCGCCGTTTTCCGGTACAACAGCCATCAATTGCGGGGGAAGAGGTACTTGTCCGACAGGCGCTTGAGCCGTTGGTCGAACAGAATCGGCTTGTTTGAGTAAGTTAGTGATATTCTCGGTTACACCAGTCTGAATCGGTGGCACACCTACTCTAGTATTGCCCTCGATGTCGGAATTACCTGCTTCGCCAACTTTTGAGGAGTAATTAGCTATCTCCAGACGAAGAGAATCGTTGAATGTAATCTTCTCTTCTCGTTCTAGTTTGTTGTCAACACTTCTTCGATAAACATTTTTCATACGTTTCTCTTTATCTAACAAAACCTGAAATCGTTCTTTACCAAGCTCCGTTTGCCAATCACTGGAAAAGCAGAAGATGGCAAAACCGACGAAAAGCACGACCAAGGTCTTGAAAACAATCTTTGTTTTTGACATATCCAAATGAATTGGGCAGAATACGAACCAAACCCAAATGATGGCAGTTTTGATTTCAACAACAAATATAAATAAAAACATAATTGTGATGTCACAGAACGATGTGATCTTTTATAATTCCAAATTTTAAATATTGAAATTGTATTAGGAGAGTACATCGGCCTATGGTCATTACAGGCCATTTGATATGTTCTCCATGTTTGTTGAACGACCGAAATCGCTTGTCGTAAAGGTTGAGTTTGCCAACTCAATCGTTGCCTGTGAACATAACATTTGAATAATGTTATAAAACAGCAGCCAGACATTCAGTTCTTGTCTTCATCTCTTTTAGGAGTTCAGGCCTTTTAGTCCTTCCTCATACGTTTCAAACTATAAAAGAAATCGTTTAGGTGCTGTGTTGTTTTGAGATATATATAGTATATATACTAAGAATCATGCCATGGAATTTAATATTAAGCGTCGCGTTGTTCAATAATCCCCCATAATATGATTTGATACCACGAATTTAACCGGTACAAACCGACATCTAAAACTTGCCAATGCGATATGCCTACAGAGCTTCAGATAAAAGCCGTTATACCAACGATATTTCCATGGAAATACGTCGTAATGTTTGTTGCTGACGTCATTTTCCCAATACTAACGTTATTTCTCCCCCTTGAACTCGAATAAATAAAATATACTTGCATCTTCTTGCGTATCATTTTAACACGTACAAAATATGTATCATCGCTTACAGCGATCGAGTCATGGAATTGTAGCCTTACAAGATAATCATAATTGCTTATTCCGATTTTGACCGCAGCGATGAAATTGAAACGTATTATATTAAGCCGGGGGCCATTTTGTCGTTAATAACTTACTTCCTTATCATTCAACCGAGAGAATAATATTTCAATTGTTATTGAAGCATTTGTGAACTTGTAATTATTGAAAATGGATACGCTGATACACAGAAAGGCGTTTGTTATTTGTGTTGCTGTTGCAGGTATGTACATTTTCATTAATGGTTGTAGTTAGTGTTAGCTGTATTCAAAACTAAAAGGCTGAAAACAAAACTTAACCTAGGAGGTATACTTAATTAGGTATGCACTGTAGTGCAGATTATTTTGCTGAAGTGAAACAATGTGACCAGGAAGATGGCCCTAGAAAAATGTGAAGTTACGAATTCATTAATCATCAGTGACAAGTGTAATATATCGTTTATGCGTTGGTATTTGATCAAAGTTAAGCAAACAAAATGTGATATCATTTCATCAAAATGCAAGCATATTATATTGATTCATCATATATAAAAGCTGTTTCCAAACTTTTTGTTCGTGCGGCGCCAGGTATCAGGGAATACTCAAAACGCACCTACAGGCAGCACCTTTCAATAAAACTTCATTTTGTGATTGTTAATGTGTATTTAGGCTAACTGATCCCATACCCCACATGGACTAGTAACCGGACGAGAGCCGTCGGTGTTCTGTCATAGGATAAAGTCGTTCTATGGGGATCTCCCCTGGGATAATTATGTAAATCCTCTCCTATTTTGTGCTTTTCTTTTTAAATTTTGTAAATATGTATGCCTAAAAAATAAAGACAATGTCAACAACAACAGTTTAGTATGAAATGGTAGGTCTTGTGGCAATAACCACCTTTAATCGCTCCTGTCATTATTTCACTGTGCTTCATCTAACGTGGCAACAAATCTGACCGATGTTGTGATTGCTAATACAGTAATTGCATTAGCGTTGTTTGTATGTTTTCGTTGTATTCAGAATATGATAACTTAGTATGAGTCAAGTCTTTAGATAGACTCATTACCATTCAATGTATATTTATTGTACTTCGCTGTGTTATATTTAAATTCTTTTTGTCACAAAGCATATAATTCGACTATTTTTCTCTCAAGAAATCTTGTTTGCTGTTGGCGACGCCGGTTGCCATCGGCCGAAAGTAGAAAAGCACATTGAATCCGGAAATCTCGCAGAGTGGAGTATATTTTCTAGTGGCGAAGAATGTACGTGGGTCATTTATCCTCCAGAACGTTACAAACAAAGAAAGCGATTAAAGTTGGAAATCTATGTGCATTATTTCAATATGACAACAAATAAAAAGCGAATTTGTAGAAAAGAGTTTACACAAAATAGAGGTAGGTAAAACTCAATTTGAAAGAATGCAAACAAAATTTTAATGATTTAATTCAAATTTTTTTTATAAAAATCGTTTCGATCTGGCTTGGTATACTTTTTTTCAATTGTTTTGTAGGCTAGTCAGGTCTCACTAACATAGTCCGAAATTCTTTAATATTCAACCGGGGCATATGATAAGGCTCATCGAAGTTGCTCTTATTCTGGTCTCCACGGGATTTAGGATTGATATTATAGCTAGTACATGATAAATAAGAACTATCAGGGCAAGGACATTTTCATTTATAATTTTCCAATATATATATATAATCCAATTACATATATATATATTTATATAGATCAAAGACTTTGCTTGTTAGAAGAAAAACGTTATAGCTACTACTTACCAGGATGCAAGAAGAAATGCGAAAAGTTATTCTGTAAAAATTTGAATCAGTTTCCACTGGAATATCATTTCACTGCTTCAAGACGATCTGAAGAGACTATCGGATTCTCTTTGGATTTCAAGTTTTTACCATGTATACAGGGTATGGAAAATATTTTACCGGGGACTCTTTTCAAACCTCGATATAAATTAGACTGAAATATTAATTATTCGAAATCATCAAATTCACAGTTGATCACAGACTGACTGAATAATCTCCCTGTTTGAACCTTTTGTCATTACCTTTAATTTGTCAACGTTTTGAGACCCGGATATTCAATATTTTGAAACAATTTCTATATTTCAAAAGATTACTGTAGTTAATATCACTTTCCCGCTCGAATCCCGTGCTCTGACGTCGCATCATGACATGAGCATGGCGCCCATGTGCACGAACAGCACTATGTGTCCCTAATTTCTAGCTGTCCGCAGTTCATACAGACACATGCCCACAAGATATATATATGCTTTATTAAAATTTGTTCAATATTAATCGATATAATGCATATAGAAATACATGCAGCAGAGTCTCAATCGACGGTATTTCCGAATGGGACCACTGTCCATCCAAACATTCAAGACAGATCTGATGCAAAGCTAGAAATAATCCTTCCGGTTATATTTGGATTTCTATTCGTTGTTGGCGTTTCGGTAATTGCAATTTTTATAATGTGAGTGTGGATTATCTTTTTACATAATTTTGTTATCTAGTCTCTTTACCTACTCTTCGAGAAGGGAGATTGATAAACAGTCAATATACGTAAATGGTTTATATATTTTTTGTATGGTCTGCAACGCGTTATAGTCTGTTGGGTCAGAAGTTGCAGGTTTGTAAACCGAAGTCATTAACTTTTGATACCCGCATGGTTCTAGCGTCCTTACCATAAGCAAACGTTACTATATTTGAATCTGAATCAATCCTGCCTCGTTTAATAACAGACGCAAAAGGCGAATGGCGTGTAAGCCAACAACAACCAGCACGGGAGATGATAATCCCGTTTATCAAGCTCCCACATATGAAGCAGTTGATAATGGAGATCTCAGTAGCTTCAACAACCATTCATATGAAGCGGTCCTCCAGCCATCGCCCAATTTGAAGAAATTAAAGTCACCTCAGCCAACATATATTGACATCGGAGATTGCGTCTCGGTTTCACAAATAGGCGATGAACCTAACAACTATGAACAAATTGATTTCCATGATCATTTAAAAAATCCACAGGACAACAAAAAGGTTGAGTGCTCACAAAACAGCTGCGCAATCGAAGATTGCCTCACCACAGAGGAAATTGAATTGAACAGATCAACTAATGGTCTCGAAATAATACCAAGTTCTGCTTCTAACAACGATGCAGATTGCAATAATACTGAAAATATTGACGATGCATTGTATGATCAGGTACACGAATGAAGGAAATGAAATATGTTCTACTATGCCAAATACGTTTTCTTGCATTGTGGTCTATGTTCCGTTATGTCAAGTTCCAAATTAGAATGCGAAAAAGGCACGTTACTATTCAGTCGACATTATGCAGCACCGATACTTAATATTAGATTGTAACAATGTTACTGGTAACCGTACCTACTGCTTTTCAGAATGCAGGTATTGGGTTGACAAATAAATGTTTTGGTTCATCAATAGAGCCGTAAATTTGTTTGAATATCTTTTAAGATCGGTTTTGTACCGGTATCGTACTTACCTTAATAACGAAGAACATGTTGATACCGTACCGGCAACCAAACTACCAGTACCTGCACGATTTGGAGTATTCGTATTCAGTCAATTGCCAAACGAACGAAAAAGCGTTCTCAAACGATTTCTTTAATAAATTTATTGATGATCGAAGTCGATAAATTACTGATTACTCATGAAGGTTGCATCCACAGTCTTCGCCCCCTCAGCACATTTAACATGTAGGCTAGATCAGTGATTCACAAAGTGGGCGATAACGCCCCCGGTGGGCGAAAACGATACAGAAGGGGGCGAAAAGCCGAAGGGGGCGATTTCGCGAAACCTGTTTTTGTTCAGCGGCTGGCGCATCGTGCACTTGATTACTGTACTCTGTGTGCGTTCGCAGGTTTGAATTCCGAGGGAGATAATCACACGCGAGAGGATTGCTGGATCCCTACCCGCCGTAGGTAGTTCGCGTAGCCCAGGGGTCGGCAACATGCGACGTTTCACTGAAATATGGCGAAAAAACGGCAGTTTTGACGATGAATCAATTTTATGATCTACGCTCGAGGAGTAGATTATATTTTTTACGTAACAGAATCCATCGCGAGACACGTTTAGACTAAATTATGTTATAATCTAACAATTTAATGAACAGCTACTCTTTTAACGAGCCTACAATTTAATTATAATTAGACAAATGGCAACACGCAGAAAAGTTGATGCTGAGTGCAGGGGTTCAATAGCGCAGAAAAAATATTCAAATGGAGCTCCTTGAGATGCAATGCAATGAGGAAATAAAATTCATATTCTATTCGAGAGATGTATTACTGCTTGATTTTTATAAAAATGTATCTTCTTTAAGAAAATCTCCATCAAAATTTGACAAACCATGCCAAAGGAAGGTTGCTGACCCCTAGCGTAGCCGATGGTCGGTTACAGCTTCCCCTACTATTAAGTCCATGAACCTAAAACAAATAAATGGCTGATTAATTCTATGGACTGGTAAGTGGTAACCGGACTGGAGGCCGGGGTACATGATGAGGAATCAAATATGAATTTTACCGAAGATCGTTATGATGTATTTTGGTGCAGGTCATCAGACAAGTACCCGGCGATTTTTGAGGAGGTAAAACCCTGGATTTTTCATTTCCGACCACTCATATGGTGGAAAGGGGGTTTTCAGTCGTGATACTATTGCTATCAAAACAACGAAATTGCATTTCCATCAGTAAACGGAGTGATTTGAGATTGTACCTGACGAAAATGTCGCCAAATATTAAAAAACTCGCTGAAGACCACCAAGCTCATCCATCTCATTAAAAAACACTATAGACTATGCTTTGTCTTCTTGTTTATTTGGTCTGTAATATATTCGTTGCTGACTTTACATTTTTTGTAGTGCCGGGGGGCGATGAAGTTGTATAATTACTGTAGGGGGGCGATGGTACAAAACGTTTGGGGCCCACTGAGCTAGATAAACAACGGTGGCGGTAATCAGAAGGTTCGTGCATGGCAACCCGATCATGTCTTTACAGCTTTAAGATGAATGAATTCTGAATTCAGGGAACCTGTTGTTTGCGAGCTCGATAATAAAGAGAATCTGTTCTTAATATTTCCCCATTACTGGTTGGTACTCATCATCGAACAAATGCTATAGCATCTCTGTCAAATCACAGTCACAAGAACTGCCTGTTGCCTTGGATTCCGACTGGTTTATAGGCTGAGCTGTTTTGAAAGCTGTACCCGTGGGTGGCAGTGTTTAGCCGATTTCAAATTATAGCTTTGTTGACGTTTATTCATATTCCGGTTAGAAAAAGCAATTTACAGCTGACATAATTTTTAGTAACGACAACAGCAAAACTAGTTTCTAAAAATATATACCATTATGTATATACGGTAAAAGATTATGAAGCATATATAATGAGTCTTTTGAAGAGCTATAATTTCATTTGAATCATTATTCACATATAAACCCAATCACTCAAGCGAGATACAAATCAATATTGTGAAAATACCATCCATATTTTATAATTATTAAATATTTTCTAATTATTGAAGATATGTAATTAAATTTATACGAGTTGATTATAATTTTATATACACAATAATTCATGGAATTAGCATGCGTTAAAATGGCATGACAGGTATGAAATTCTATCTATGTATAATCGTTTATAATTCAGGGGTGTCAAACTCGCGGCCCGCGGGCCGCATGCGGCCCCAGAGAACTTCCAATGCGGCCCTCGAACGCTTAACAATTATTGTAATATTTTTTTTTATCTAAATATATATATATATTACATTTTTCAAAGTGAAATTGATGCCACGTAATGGTAGGAAATGTCGCGAAATGTGGTGGGAAATGTCTGGTCCGAAAAGTCAGTTATTTGCTTGTTCACTGATCTATACATGAAATGATAAACGTAATATTTTTGCTTTACTAAAATTAATCAAACATTCTCAACGATCCAGAGTAACCGATGATCATGTGACCTCGTTAATTAGAGTTGCTACTGTAAAATCATTTCAGCCTGATATTAGTAAGCTGGTGGCACACAAGAGATGCCAAACGTCGGGACATGTGTAATAAAAAAAAACACTGAGTTTATTCTTTAGTTAGTATTTTTGTAAATTTTAAGTTTATATATTTAGATTGAGTCATTTTTAGTGTGGGTATTATTCTTTCTTTATCAAAACTTTGTTCAAAAATGATTTGGATAGTTGTACATAAAAATTTATGATTTTATGTAATAAATACAGTAAATTGAAGTAATAGTGAAATGGAAAAATTAATATGTAAATGGCATTTGAAATTCAAAAAAATAACAAAACTTTATTCGGCTGTTTAATTGCATCACAATATATGTCACAACCTAGACCTGTCTAAAAATATACTCCAAGTATACATTATTAAATATTTACCAGAAAATGTTTGCGGCCCTTTGAACAATTCCAAAAATGCAATGCGGCCCACGAGAACCCACGAGTTTGACACCCCTGGTTTATATACCTATATATACACAATAATTCATATGAACCAAAAATGCAAGCACTTGTTCGATGAACACAGGTGGTGTGGAGAACCACGGAATGATAATTCTAAACTAAAATTTTGCAAAAAAAGCATTCAACTGTTCCCTACATAGTACATGTACTTATAATGAAAAGTATTTGCTTTTATCTTTCAATACACTAGTAAGAAGTAAAATTATAAGCAAAAACTCTTAACTGGTTTATAACAACACTCGTTCCGATCACTATTCTAGCATTTTTACCCTGCTTTAGTAGGATTGCACCAAGCAAAAATGCTTGTTGTGGATCTAATCCCAAACAAAGTGTTGGACGATGTGCAATGATAGAGAAAATAAGGTACAATAAATCAAGTTGACACACTACATTTATATAATAAAGAATGATTTTGGTCACTAATTCATGTTACTGTTCGTCATATTTGTAGGTGATGAGATACTTGGGATACACTGAAGCATCCTTGAATACAACAAATATTGTTGGTTGATTTGGGTCATTCACCAAGCTATCATACAGCTCTGTCTTATTGGTTGCTGATCTTGAAGGAGGTGCAACCATATTTTCTGATCCTTGACAGAAATCACCTGTTATTACGTCGGCCAAGAACAATGTCTTCTCTACACCCTTTTCTTTGCTAGTATAACGATGAGAGTACTTTGGCGAAACTGCAAAGTACACACCTCTCCCAAAGAAGGTGGCTGGTGGAAAAATTAAAATAATATAATGCAAACAAATCATTTTAATAAGACCACACACATTTAATAAGTACAACATTAAAACATCAAATTTGTGATTGAAAATGTAAATAATCTAAATAAGATTGTTCAAACTTTTATTCTTGAGATAAATTCATCGTATTTAATACAGATATTAATTCGAAAAAAAAAACTAATAAGAATACCATTTTTTCCTGCAAAACCTTTATCAAATCCATTTTCCAAAATATCATCAGCACATGTTGTACCGTGATAAAGTTTTCGTACAACGGGATTATTGGTATTATACTTTTGCAACTTTTTTTCCACTTCCACTTTCTTACTCATAAACTGAGAATATAGCTGCTCATTTTGAATCCTTTTCACCTTGAAAATGACCAGTTCTTTGATTTGTGTTATTGAAAATAATAAGCACTTTAATTACTTACTTCATGTAGGTGTTTTTAGTTTCTGATTGCCTAAATTTTTTAAACACCCACAAATAAATTACGAATTAAGTTTAAGAAATCATAATGACTTATCATTACCTCAAGCATTTTTATGTGGAATAAACTATCTATCATTCAAAATAACTGAATGGAATACACAATGTCAATCTGTAATACCAACAAGAAAGTAATGTGTAAACGCTTCAGGGGAAATATTTCTGTTCCAACCACTTGCATTGATACTTACAGATAATATGTTGGCAAAATAATTTAGACGAGACAAATTCTCTGTCACATCTTGATATTCCTTAGAGTTTTTTTGAACGATAACACCCTTTTTGCCATCTTCTGCCGTCTCCCAATCTGGAGGCAATTCTGCATATTCAACAGTTTTATCAAAGTGGCAATCATATTATAATGTGTTAGGCACTAAAAACACACTCATTATGAGAACGTGTATCCTGTATAGAGCTCACAAATTAGAATTATACGGTAACAGATAGATGGTCAGATGTAGTAGGGTTGTAATAGAATGCTAGATCAATCGGGCAAGATATCCTTATTCACCAATGTATGCACATCTTGGAAAAACAAACTTGCATACTTATATATATATAATGCATACTTAGGACTGGACAAGTGCTTATGATTCACTAACTGTTCAGACTGTTTTACTCAACCAGGATATCTAAGAAATCCAATTTCAATGAAATAAAGTAGCATTTACCTCTGAATGTCTCAAAAACTTCCTGTCGTAGTAGTTCACAAGGCGGATCCAGAAATAAAATGTTTGATTCAAAATCAACTTTACACATTTGTCGGCTTGAGAGATTCACAGCATAAACTTTATATTCTGGCAAATTTTTTTTCTAAATGGGGACAAAAAAATCATAATAGTATACATATTGCTCAATTGTCTCAAATTTGCAACAGAAGACTTCAGAAAAATTTCATTCAGTATTTGCTTGAACATTGTCGAAATGAGTCTTTCCCTTTCACAAATAACTAGTGGCAGTAATTCCCGTAGCGTTTTAGCTTGTGTCGAAAAATAAGTTCATTTGTTCACCTGATATTCTTGTTCCAGTGCTAAACTGTCAGTTTCAGAAAATCGGTTCCAATTGGAGCCATCGTCTGAATGTTTCCATATCACAAGTTTAGCTGATTTAGTCGCTTGTGCAATAATTTGGATGTACTCTCGAATGCTGGGTAAAGCCTTGACAATTTTTTCTGTTAATCCCCCGATAATCAGTTCTTGTAAAAATCTAAAACATGAACTTATTTATGAAAAAGAATTTCTAATAGCTATTTCAGTTGATGTCTGTTAAAATCTACCATATTCGATTAAAGGTATTGTAATAGCTGCTAATTTGGCTTTTCTCTCATAAAAAAAAATAATTTATTCTATCTTTTCATTTCATGACAGATTTAAAGCTTAAATGCCAAATTAGAAAATGCAAATGTAGTAACAAACAACTATGTATATTATACAAGTAACATTTGAATTAGGTGAAGATGACTAAAATTTCACAAAGCTGGAACACAAAATCATTATACGCATATTTATAAAATACATTCTTCAATATAATTGCATAAGACTAAAAATTATCAAAGAACAATTCTACTCACCTTGTAGTGTGCTTCTCAATTTTTACATCATATTTATTTTGTAAGTATTCTATGTCACATTGTGACATATCAACATCATAAGAACTCAGATCGATGCTCTGCCTCGATGAAATTTTTGATAGTTCTCCATGTAAACTCTTTAAAGCCTGGATGCAAAGTACAATTTTTGGTCTGTTGAGATGATATACTTAAATTTATGATTAATCATTCATTAAAAATAATCATCAAGTATTTAGATATTAATGTATCAACATGCTCAGGGCTTTGATAATTCATAGAATTGACAATACTTTCTGCTAAGCCAATATATATGTAGTAGATGTACATGAATAACTTACCTTACCTTCGGGCACTATATAACGAATTATTGTTTTATCAAGTCAAGTTTATTTTTTTCAACCAGTAAAAAAAAATATCACAAGCACAAATTACAAGAAAATGATATTTTACACCGTTTTACTGGGGAAGGGAAGTCGCGGATAACCAAAGCTGGTTATCGAGCAGCGACACCCGAGGTTCTAATATCTAATTCAAAAAGTTAGAAAATGAAAAAGAATAGATCACACCTCCTGCAAGTTCCTTTCTTTATCGGAATACAAATAAAGTTTGAACTCCTTTGATGCCTTTTGTGAATAGGCTGTATCAGTATCTGAGGGTTCTTTCACGTCGCTATTCCAGTAGTTTTTCCATGAGCTAAAAGCACCTATTAAAAGTTTCTTTCATGTTCAATTTGTTCACAACTGCAATCCCAGTAATATGAAAACATACCTTTGATAAGACCTTTAAGTCCTGACTGGCTTTTGGAAGGACTTTTAGTTATACAACTCTGAAAATCATCTAGCATAGAAGACTCGAACACCACAACATTAATACAACGAATGTTGGAAACTGATTTCTTTGAAAAATTCAGAAAGCAGTCTGCCATAATTGTAGCTACATTAGCTGTTGCCCAGCTTTTATTACCTGCAATGACAAAAATATAAATAAATGGTTAAGGGAGCCTTAACGAACTACCAGCTAGCTGATGGTGGTAACCTGACAATTCTCTCACACATAATTATTCTCCACTGTATTCAGGTATGTGAAACAATTCAGAATAATCAGTCATGACATGTGTGTTACTAACACTTAGTAATATGCATCAAACAAATAGTGAAACAATATTAATTGTAATGAAAACACGTTTCAAGCTCTCATGGGCCTGACTCATCAAATACCTGTTCCCAAAGCTGGTATGGATATAGAGTTCATGCCAAGTCGATCCGCTTCCATCAATACATTTAGGAGTGAATCTTCCATAGACATGCCTCCAATATTGCTAGGATCAGGAAAGTAGGCATGGATTATTTTTTTGCATGGCAACATACCACCAGAAGAAACTTTGAATGTTTTCTGACGTTGTTTTGTGCCATTAAGTTCATCTTGAATCGTTTTACCTCCTTTCTTTAATATAGCTCCAGAAACAGATCCTAAAATATTTAATTTATAGACATCAAGCAATCAGCCAATATTAGAAATATGACCAAAAGAACAAGCTATATGTGAATATTAAATTGATTGTTATTATCACAACAATAACTAACAGTTACAGGAAAAACTCATTTTCATAATACTAGATTCATAGCATATTATCTGTTTCTTTCATGAACAAAATTTACAGAATGATTATTTCACACAAAATAACCTGATCCCATCTTTTATTTGTTTCAGGATAGGATAGGATTTATATATTTATCCTGGGGGAGAGGAAAGCCGATAAGATGACTCAACCATATGGCGAACCACGTCACTCGTCCGGTTACCATTCCAAGTCGGGTATGGGATCAGTTAGTTATTTGTTTTCAGAAGCATGGACTTGATGGTGGATGAAGCCGTAACCAGCCAGCGGTTACGTGAACCACCCTACGGCGGCGAGGAGTCCAGCAATCCTCTCGCACATAATCATCCCGCATGGGATTCGAACCTGCGAACCCACGCAGAGTAATCAGAGGAGCGGTGGCGAGCGTATTCCTAAGCTTAGCAAGATGAGCCACACTGCTGCGTTTTGGAATAACCATAAGTCAAACCTGAGCTCAGGTCAAATTGCATATTTGTGCTGTTCACAATAGCATCACTTTTTTCCTCAGTAATATCTCCTTGATACACTGCTACTGTCACATCTCCGTATTTTGTAGACTGACTCTGTGAATGAGAAGATTCAGGCAAAGATGATGACACAGCATGTGGTATAGCTGCTGTCTGATTTCCTTGTGAAAGTGCTGCTTGTTTGAATGCTGATTCAAATGCCTGAGAAATGCAATGGTTGACATTCAACATGACATATTAAAAGGGTATATTTGAATAAAAAAATTACATGAATTAGTGTTGGGGATTTTTGAAAAAAATCTTTTGTTTTACAGTAAAACAGATATAAAGTGGTGTTCCTGAAGCAGCATACCAAGATGTCGCATAACCTGAATAATAACCCGGTATAGAACCTGAGTTCAGGTTGTGCGCCATCTTGGTGGGCATACTTCAGGAGGTCCATAAAGTTTGTGAAAAAAGTCTATTGGATGGTTCATCGAGTATCCGACTTGGAAATATAATTCCTATGATTTAAGATATTTAACCTCACAAAAAAATGAGAATTGAGACTCTCGCATTATATGACAAAGCATGCCATGTCATGTAGATACCAATCTAGTAAATCGTACAGTTTACTTGAACTTGGATGGTGAAGAAGTCATTACTTATCGATCTTAAGATCGGTAAGTATGTTGATAGGTATTTACTTATCGATTTTAATCGGTAAGTATGTTGATAGGTATTTGTCTGTTTGTCTGTTAGATGCACGCGATATCTCACGAAAGCGAGATTGAATCTGCTCCAGATTTTGCATGTGCATACATCATATGTCGTACCAAAAGCCTATTGATTTTGGATGAATTATGTCGTATAATTAGCGAGTTATTGATTAATTAGTGATGGGACACAAGGTGTCACTATGGAGTAAGAGCGCTGTTTTGAGGATCTCCCAACTTTCGATCGATAAGTCTTCGGTCTCTGACCGATATTCTCATTGTCTGTTTGTTTGTCTGTTAGATACACGCGATATCTCGCGAAAACGAGGTTGAATCTGCTTCAAATTTTGCATGTGCATTCATCATATCTTGGAGCAGAAGCCTATTAATTTTGGATGAATTACGTCGTATAATTAGCGAGTTATAAAATAATTAGTGATGAAAAGATCTGGATTTTTGCAAATCGAGAGAACGATTTTTACAAAGCGAGAGATTTTTGAGACGCGCTGAATGTGTGTGTGTGCGATGCGCAAGTTTTCACGCTATTGAGTCAGAGCGAAGGATACACGCCGCGAGATGGTATCTTGTTACTTATAATTACTCTTCAAGCAATGTCCATATCCCTCTATCAGGTTAGGGGTTGCAGAATTCTTCACCAAAATATCGCTAGGCTGTGTTTGGATAGCCGTCGCAACCCGGGTTAGCGCCGTTATATTTGACACAAAATATAGGATTGGTAAATAGGCTATTGGCTGGAAACTAATCCAACAATCCAGTTTGGATTTGCAGAATTCTTCATAAAAGTATTTACTCGAGTATTATTTCGACGACGACGTGGGGAGTTGGCTATTGTTTCCTACATTTTTGATATTGGCTGAAAACTAATCGAAACAATCCAGTTTGGGTTATTCTGGTTTGTTTGTTGAATAATCATGTAGTGAAAGCATGACCTGACAATTGTGTGTGAAAATATAATTAGAAACTGTATATATAAACAAATTGTGGACAAATTACTGAAAATGTTCTCTATCAATTGAACTAATTTGAATGGTGCATGTACTTATAGTAATAAAAAATGTTAGCATAGCATAGATACGTAAACAATAAAACAATAAATTCATTTAGTGGGGATTTATTTTTTGTTTGAATATTTTTTAAGATTTTAAGTACTTTTATTATTACTTACTAAACACACACGTTGGTCGGATGGATACAAAACAATGATAACTTGATTTAAACAAAGTCCACTGAATGATGAAATTTCATCACGCATCCAGCTGGAAACTTTATCAGGCGGGTATTTGAAGCCTCCAGTTCCAATAGCAGGAAAAGCCAATGTTCTGAAGCAATAAATACCAGAATTTATACAACTTAGACTGTATTCGTTTGTGCCTATGCTGACTTGTGTGCGTTTTTCTGTTCCTCATAAATGAAATACATAGAAAATCGAAGTTTAAAATTTCAGATCAACCAAATAAAGAAAAATTCACTTTTTATCAACTGATGTACAAAGTTGAAAATGTTTTTATACAAAAAAGAGATTTGTTTTAAGACAGAATAGAATACAATCTTCATCTTTATCCAGTGGGAGAAGAAAGCCACAAAGACGGGTAACTCATTTAAAGAATCATACATAGCCCTGTGGTCATTAACAGTGCAGGTTTGATATCATCTACGTCGGATATGGTAAAAGCTACTGTAACCACCCTGTGAATGTCTCAGTTAATAATTTATCCATTAGGAATTCCAACCCTAACAATACAAATTGATCATTGTTGCAGTGACACTCCTGTTTTTAATGGCGTTTAACAGTTCAGGATTGCTTCTGTAAACACACAACTACTAAAGTTTGCCTGGTTATCAAAACAAATTATTTTAAGAAACATTAGTCATTTAAAAAAATGCAAACATTCTGGTACATACTTGAATCCACTCCTATCAGCCTTCTTCATACAATTGGATACAATTTCACGTACAACTTCCTCAGACTTCCTGGGATTCCATTCGCTAGTGATAGCGTGATACAGTTTTTTACAGTTTAGATTGCCTCCAGATGTTTCTAATACCATTCCAGAATTAAATGGTTTCTTGAGACTGGAACATTCATTCTGTCGATTAAATATTTTTTGTAGTTACTCAATGGTAGAATTACCTGGCTTGTTAATTAATCTTATTTACAGCAATGCCATCTATTACGCAATATATTTACATCGGGCTATATGTTGAATGCAGTCAATTAATAAACCATGGAAAGAAAAAAACAAGTGTCACAGCAAGTTCTTGTCTAATCCAGGGGTTCTCAAACTCTCGGTGTCGCGGAGCCCCTAAAAAGGTTGACTATTATTCGCGGAGCCCCAAAAGAAATGTTAAAATTGTAGCTTTCCGATAAATATTCCTGAATCCTGAGTAAGGTAAAAGTACTTAAATTAAATGCTAAACCTTTTTTTAATGGGGTTAATGCAAGTCATAAATAAATCAAAATTTCAAAGATAAATTATATATAGGCCTACTCTTACTAAAGCTGTAAATTTGACACTTGACAAACATATTAATAAACTAGGGGTCGAATCTTTTCCCTTTTGACATTTTCGGAAGACTTAAAAGGCCGCTAATAATGTGCGCGATTGCATTTTGTTACAATCACCGATAGTTTTCGTCAGCATGGCATGATTTTAAACATCTTTACGCCGGTGTTTATTCTACCTAAATCAAAAATTTTCTTCGGCATATGCATGTATTGTTCCACAATGGCGACGATAATTGCTTTTTTGTTCTCGTGGGGGATTATGAGTTCAATGTGAAAAACATGTTACCATATAGTCATCGGCGACGAAATGCTAAAAATAAAAATTAATAATAAAGAGGTAAATCCGCAACTCAAATTTCTTGATTGAAAAACGGCATTCTAAAATATTAAAACTTAAAATAAAAGATCACACTATAAGTTTGGTTTTAGCAGACTCACGTCAGATTAAAAATGCTTTTATAGGCATTGTAAATAACAAAATTTGGTGTAATGTTAGGTTTTCTTTGGTTATTCATCGTATAGTAACTGCGAAATCGAAACACAGTCAATTGTGTGCGCGATTTACCTTTTTTTATTCTGAAACTACCGACGGATCCGCATGCATTAAAATAAATTTCAATCGTATTTTGCCCAGGTCTTGTGATTTTTTAAACGGCGATATCTTGCTTAATAATGATCTCGAGTGCAAAAGAACAAATCAAGTTTGACAAATTCCAAGATCGCAAAAATATGACTCCAATTTATTTATAGTTGGCAGTTTATCGCGTATTTTATGTTATTTCAGAATAGTATTCTTTCATTTTAGTAATCCTAATAGTAATCTCGAATGAAACTTGAGTAACTATGAGTACAATTGAATTATTACGACAAGACACTTTAAATGCTCGCATCGGCCACACATTGAATATTTCACGCAACAGAAATCTCCTTATCCGTTTTTTATAATCGCAAAGAATGTTGCGCGGAAATTTCCGATTCAAATCCCCGCCTCTTGAGAATCCTGGCTGCGCTCCAGCTTATAAATAATGTCATTTTTTAATTCCTCCTCTTTGCCATATTTCGAGGCTATATTGTTGTCAAATTTTATCAAAGCTGGTATTGCTTCTTTGAACAGTTATAAAACTAGTCATTATTTTGAAATGTAATCGAATAGCTCGCGGAGCCCCTGGGTTTCTCTCGCGGAGCCCTGGGGCTCCGTACGGAGCACTTTGAGAACCTATGGTCTAATCGATCAATTGATAAACTTGACCCGGAGTTCTTGACTTTTCTCTTGTAGACTTTTAGTTGATTATCTGTGGCAGGGGTCAACAAATACAGGGTAGCGACCCAAATCTGGTCGCGAAACCCTCCACACTGGGTCGCAAAACATTTTAAATTTGCCATAAATATAAGCATCATGTCTGCGTGCCGTATTTGTGTACTATAATTTTATAAACCTCTAATTAAGATTATGGTTACTTCCCCGATCAACGACGCTCTTACGTACTACCGTAACATTGGCCAATCAGCATAAGTGCAAAATTTGACGTAACAATAAACGTTTTAGTAACCGCTTAGACACTTTTGTGTCACTCAGACAGATTTCCATGGTTGTGAATATTACCTCGTTTTTGCATGCTATTTGTTAGTTTTTAATTTTTTTTGGTAAATACAAGTTCAAATGAAATAACACAATGATCGTTTCGTCTTCGTAGGAATTTAATTTTAATTGCAGTAATCAAAAATTAGTCTGAAAATAGCTATGATGGACTAGTCTAAACTTTTCTACTGGTACAACACATCTTGTCTTTATTTTATTGTGTTTATTTGACTGTTTTTGGTGGATGGGCACGTAGGGGAAAGTGGAGAGGTATGGGCCATCAAACTTTAGAGGGCCATCCCGTTTTGGCTCTTTGCACTGAATAATCACTCTTTTACTCACGGGATGTTTGACAAAACAGCTAACCAGTCCCGGCATTGTTTAGAGGTTTTCAGAAGAAGTTTCGGAGAAAAGTGAATTTTTCCGCAAAAGTGTCATTTGCACAAAAAAAAATATCATGTGAGGTATGGGCCAGGCGGTGTCTAGTATGGGCCACCATCAAAAAACTAGAACCGAGTACCGGTACTTGTTGTAAAATACAATTTTATTCAATGCCAAACCCCATGCAATAACACAATGTCTACAATAAATGAAGCTGTTTTTTTTTCAAATGAAACATATGTAATATACAACGAAATTATCATCGATCATAGAATAGCCAGTATCAGTATGTATTTACATCTTAAGTAATTCAAGAGTCTTGCTGCCCATTAACACAAATATATTTCTGTAAAGTTCATTTGTGTTAGTGTGCAGCAAGACTCTTGAATCACTTAGAATAGTTATCTTTACTCTTGCTACAGCATCCTCGCAATATATGCATGCGGATCCGCCAGCACAAAAGCATAGAAGAAGGATAAGTAGTTAGTCTCGCACAGCTATGCCTCTTTGAAATCCCACAAATTCGTATGTTACTGCTTTCGCATAAGTCATCAACTGTCAGGCTGAGACACCTTATGAGCTCTTGATTTGCAATTAACATGTGTTGATTAGTGGGACTTACTCAATAATCACACCAAGTTACAGGTGACGGGGACATCTTAAAGCTGTTGAACTGGCAATGGCCCACACCTCAAGGTGGCCCATAACTCTCCACTTTCCCTACTTGTACGTTTTTAACTTTTTTATTAAGTTATGCCCGTCCTCCAGGTCCTCTGCATTTTGTTCGTTCGTTTGTTTCTTTCAGAGTGACCAAAATAATTTGGTTGATTGATATATTTGAATAAAAGGTTGTTGAACGTTTTTAGTTAAAATGATGGTTTGAAACATATGAACCAGTTTATATGCGCTAATTTGCGAAACTACACTTGGAATAAGTACCAATAATTTTGCACAGATGGAGTAAATTTGAGGAATCATTCATTATGTAGTTGTTAGGGATAGGATAGGATTTACATATTTATCCCGGGGGAGAGGAAAGCCGATAAGATGGCTTATCCATATGGCGAACCACGGCCTCTCGTCCGGTTACCATTCCGAGTCGGGTATGGGATTAGTTATATTGTTTGTTTTCGGAGGCATGGACTTGGAGGTGGAGGAAGCCGTAACCGACCAGCGGTTACGTGAACCACCCAACGACGGCGAGGAGTCCAGCAATCCTCTCGCACATAACCATCCCTGCATGGGTTCGAACCTGCGAACCCACGCAGAGTAATTAGAGGTGCGGTGGCGAGCGTATTCCTAACTTTTTTTTTTTTTCCTAACGCTTAGCCCGTTGAGCCACACCGCCGCGCCGCGCCACCGCCGTTTGCATTGTTATTATCCTACTATGTAGTCAATTGTATCGTAGCAGTGCGAGGTTAGCAGTAGCTAGATGGAAGCGCTTGATAAGACACATAACAAGATTTTAAGTGCTAACTGTCATATAATTAAGTGCAAGTAAATTCCTAGTGTCAATAATAGTCTTAAAAAAGATAACTAATTTCATGCTTACCAAATGCTTTGGTAACAAGAAATTAGAAAAATTTTTGTGGGGAGCGCGCCAAAATATACCGGTAGTTGCAGACCCCTGATCTATGGTATACCTACCAATACTGATGATCCACATTTTCTTCTTAATGCATTAGAGACAGCTCCCCCTTTCATGGTATTTACATGTGCTGCAACAATGGTGTTCACAATAACATCTGCCTGTAAAAACAAAAACACAGAAGCATAGAAAAAATGGAATTATATTTGGCTGTAATGAATTTTTAGTCATAAAAACCTTAAAATAAAATATACTCAAAGCTCAAAGTTAGACAATGCAATATATTTCATCTCTCACCTGCAGCGCACTTTTATATCAATCATACAGAGAGAGAAACAGAAAAATCAGATTTCAATCACCCTTCCTAGTTTTTCATTCATTTTAATTCGCACATCTCAGGTTTAAAAGCATTCTTGGAAAAACTGGCTAATATATATGGAACTAAAAAGTATCAATAATGCAATATTACAGACTGGTCTGCTATGCTTCCGAGAATAAGCAACGTTTGAACATTCGCTGCTTGATTTTTTGACACCTCGACATTGACGGTTGGTTGCAATGGTTGTTCCACATATGGCCGACAATTCTCATTTGCCAATCTCTTCATTTCATCTATGACATTTTGATTTTCAAATTCGACAAACTGCACCTAATACAAAACAATAAGTGATAACAGTAATGTACAACATTCAAGATGACAAAAAAAATGGAATAAATATCAATCATACCTCCTCAACTGAGCACTTGGCTGTTTCTGCAATGTAATCTTGCAAAGATTCAAATAACAACTGAACAATTTCTTTAATTTCTCTAAGATCTGCCTTTCCACAACACAGTGCAGGAAAAGCAATTATCTTCAGTTTATTTTTGTCTGCTATTTTCATAGCTTCGAATACACAAGATTGCAACTTTTTTTGAGCATCTCTATCACCAGACTGATACCTAATTTAAATGAATTGGCAATATATTAAAATCATTGAATAAAAGAGCATGACTATGGATTACTTATTATCTCAATCCTTCAAGAAGCTGGCAAAATGTTTGAATCTGCACACATAGTGATAAATACGGCAAATGTATTCACTGAGTTTGTATTATAATAGTGCATCCATTGAGCATAAGACATTAACTGTGAAGTTTTTGATATTTTACAATACTGTATTATTTATGATGTTGTATATACAATAATAGAGTGATTTTAAAACTGTTGTCAAATTTGTCAAGTTTCAAGCTTGCTCCTAAAGCTGCTGATGATAATTAGATATGATTGGAATGAAAAAGTTAAATTCCACTCTTATACACCATTCATTCAAGTATCTCTGTGATCGGAGTCAGAAAAGAATCCGAAAGCATCAGTAAGCAGAGAGAATATGATACCTAGCGAATCATGACATGTCTCCACTGACTCAAGTAAAATTACATTTGAAGGGGAAGATTGCCAAAGTACTGAAAATTTAAACCGTTTACTACAAAATTTCCCAATTTACTATTTTAAAATTATATCAGCGTCAGTAATGTATTTGATACAAAATGCAGTAAACTTATTTTACCTAGGTACAGCCACATGTATTATTTTTTTACAAGATTTCAGGTTTCCTGCACCAGTTATAATTGCATCACCAATGTGAATTTTCTTTTGTTTGGCACTTCTGAGAATTTCATTTCCACCTGGAGACATAAATTATTAAAACTACCATCAAATACTAAATAAAATGATACCTATAATACAAAGTAATTCTGAGCTATGCTTTTTTAGCGAAAATCTGTATAATAACGCAATATTGCTGAAATTATGTAATCCAATTTTCAAGTTCACAAGAAATTTTTGTTTTATTCAAAAAATTCAGTAATTTTCAGATCTAGTAAATATAAAAGTTATAGTTCGATTTTCCTCTGTGGAAAATAAGTGCAGTTGCTATTTCAATAGTTTTCAATACCTTTCAAAATGATATTCTCAGAAAGTTTTCCACCCATTGAGAATTTACCATCTGTTGGATTAACGATAGCTTCGCACGCATGATCAGTCAAGTCATTTTTCCATATGCTCACTTTAACAGACAATTTTTTTTTTGCAAGAATACCCACAAATAGTGGACTTATTGGCTCCGACTGAAAATTTCATTAGATATTAGGAGTATTGAAAACATGAAAAATAATGGCATGTTACACTTATTGGCAAATGCCATTGACAGTGACAACTATGTTCAACTAAATCAAGAATAAATACAAGTACAAGCCATTAAAATCAAAGAAAATAACTGCACACCTTTATTGACAAAGCAGCTCTGCTTGAAGCTGTTGCCCCCCCTATTTGCCACTCTTCGCAGTTTGGTGAGTCTTTTAAAATTGTGCACTCACAAAGTACCTCAGTATTGTTGATGCAAGTTCTTCCAGCCTCAGAATGAAAGTACTCATGTGCACCTGGATCCACCATAATTTCAGTTTTCTCCTTTACACATTGCAATGCTCTACTTATATCTTTTTCAGCTGAAAATGTATAATAAAAAAAATCAATATATCTAATATAGCATTTATTTTTCACAATATTATTTGTTTTCATTCATTTTTTATTGAAAAAACTCTTTTCTTCGTAACTCTGGTGTTGTGTTGCAATTGCAGGAAGCATTCGAAAAATGATATGCTGACTCTTTCTCAGTTACTTGGCATTTCAGTGTTATACTTTCAAGAAGGGTTATGTTTTCAGTCCTTATTTGAACAGAATCGAATAAAAAAAATTGACTTTGCCACAACACAATATATATCGCTCGCAGTTGTAGCATTTATAGATTTATAATAATAAGTTTCTTTTACCTTGGTCTAGTGCAATAATTTTTCCTCTCATTGAAATTCCGCCACCATTTCTATGAGTTAGTGCAGTTTTGATACCTTTCTGTTGACAACTGAAAGAACTGAAATCACTAGATCTCTCAACAATAAACTTAGCCTTTCCATAGCATGCTTTGATGATTTTTTCCTGAGTCACATTTTTTTGAAAAAAGTCTTCTACTCTTGGCTTTATGTCATGAATCAAATTTTTTAAACCCACCAAATTTATTGATGCACTCTGATAAAATAAAAATTAAAGTTCAAGTATTTCAAAAAAATAAAGTGGGATAGCACAAATTAATGGTTCAACATATTGCGTTCATGGTTCCAATCATCATGGAATTTTTCAATTGCTATCTTATGAGACTATACGTATGCTCCAACTAATAGACTTTAGATTGAAAACCTCTTTCAATATAGAAAACTGAAGATCATACAGCTTTATCCCTTACACATTTTCAAAGTATGAGAGAAAGCTTGGGCTATTATAAACAATTGACAAAAGAAATTTCTAACCCATTTTCTGAAATTAAAAATACATTTTGTAACTTTTTTACCTTCATATTAATATAAACACAACTATTTTCTGACAACTCTTTAATAAGCTCATTCCACTTATTTTCTTTCAATGCATTTTTCTTTGCTTCATCAAGCGTAATGAGATGGACAAGAATAATGGCTTCTAATATTTCCAAGGCTTCGGTACATTTTTCACTCGGAAGTTCTTCGAATGACGTCAGATAAACATTGTCTCCAGACAGCTTCAAAGTAGCTTTGATAATATTTAAAGTTAAAACTCAAATAACAAATTAAGTAGAGAAAGATCGTGATAGTGAATCGGTATTTATGTTATTACAGTATATATATATATATATTTACATTACTTAAAAAACATATACCATGTTCACATATATTATTAGTATATTTTACTACAACAAGGTTTTAGGTAGTATACCGTATGATTGTTTCACTTTCCTTCCAGTTGGATTTTTTTGTATTTAAAATATATTTATTCATTAATTTTTATTTATAGGTGTTATTATTTATTTATACAAATCTCACAGCCAAATTTTCCCTGCGTGCATTCAAGTGTAAGAAATGTAGAGGTTGGCAGTATAGAACATAGATATTTAATACACAAATGAATTGCATCATTTTAAATTCAAGAGTAATTATAATACCTTGAATATTTTTGCCATGAAACTTGTCCAGAATAAACTTCTTGGCATTGGAATTGCATGCTTTTGACAGGACTTGTTTCAAAAATGCTAGTTTTTCTGTTTCCGTTTTTGTCAATGGAACTTTGCTTGAAGACTTTAATATTGAATAAGAATGTATTAGCAGAGTAGGATATGTTAATTGGAATGATTAAAGGTATGTTGTTGGCAAGTGAAAGTGAAAAGCAAAGCACACTGACGAAGATGGAATTCAAATGTGATCTAAATATTTTTTATAAAATAATTTTGAAATATAGATTTTAAAAATGATTCACGAAAATTGGACACAGACAGACAAAAATGATTAAAACATTAGCAATAAACACTTCAACCTTTTCGACATCTTCTAAATTATTCTCAATTACAATGAAGTGGCATACGAAAAAAAGTTTGATAGTCACCTTCAAATAATTCTCAAGCCACATACGACCAAGCTTAATATCAATTTCATTCCCACACATTCTCAAGGTCTGTTGGTCACGTATGCATTTTACGTGACTGTTGACATTCTTCATGAGATCATTCCATACATTGCATTCTTCTATCATTCTAGAAAAACCATTAGGTTTTAAATAACACCATAATCAAAATTTTGTTAGAAAAGAAAATGAAAAAATTAAGGATGTCTCAACAAGATGTCCCAAAATGGTTGATTTTCAACTAGTACATCTACCATTTTTTTCTGTCAATTCAATTTTAACTGCATTTCTGAAAAGTTGCATATGAAAATATTTATCAGTAACTAAACATTGATGTTAACCAAATTAGGTGATGTGTATATACTATGGGTAGGCAAGGTTTTTGGACTAGGAGCCAAAATTTATGCACACCCACACTGACGAGTCATGTGAGTGTGACGTCAAAATTTACATTTTATGAACAATATTTATAGTGTTACAAAAGCAAATATGGAAAACAATAATCCTCGTGCTTGAAGTATTTTAGATTAACATTACAATTTGGTTTTAGTTTGGTTGTTGGAGCATCATGCGGGGAGATTGAATTACCCAACATGCTGGATTTGGCTCGCGAGTCGTAGTTTGCCCATATCAGGTATAGACTATCTATCAATTCTTTATAGAAGTAAACTATGAAGAAATGCAAAATATAATTTTAAACATTACTGGAATTTGTCATCTGGTATATGTATATCCTCTATCAGATATTTTTCAACCAACTCAGTAAGATTTTCTATTATTGATTTCACTTCCTTTTCAACACCGACAACTTTCACTGTATTTGAAGTCCACCTATTAAATAGTATACACATAAATCATATAACAAACTGTGGAAATCAGAAAAAGATCATATTTAAGGATAGCATAGGCTATATCTATGTGACGGTGGGTCTCAGCACTGTATCCAAATCCAAGTGTGACGGATGAAGTTTGAAGTTTTGACACCCTACTCTTGAAACCATTTGTTTACATTCAATAACATGATTGTACTTATTACATGAACATATCTCTGTTTTATTCAATCGTTTTTGTTAAATTAACTTAATTTACAGTTTTGAGCAGCGTAATCATTAAATCACTATTATTTTTTTGATTCCAAATTAGCACGATAGCATGTATCACAAACAAAAAATAGGCCAAACCCAATTTCTGATTGAAATTTTATCAACTTCACCCTTAACCTCAGACAAGAAAGCACCTGACATACGTAACAATTTAATTTCGAAATCAACGCAAATTTTGCAAATTGAATGAGAAATAGCCAAAAAAAGTTCTTGATGCCATATTTGTCATCATCAAACCTACCTAACACTTGCATTTCTTGATGGGTTCCGTTGATAATAATCTGGCTCCAATTGCACATGGAAACATCTACCATTTTCTAGCATTTGTCTGACAAAGGTCTTTTGCTCAACTGCATATTGCGAAAAAAACTCATCTAGACTTTGTCTACAAAATGTTTCAAAATCTTCTTGCATTTTGAATATACTTGTCGCTGTGTCCATCTCAACCTGAGTAAAACACCAAAATATTTTTTTTGTTTTTGTTTGTGATATGTAGAACAATATTTCCCCTCTTACCTTTGGAGTAAATTCTACCAAGTTGTGACCAGATAATTTGATAGTTGCAGTGTCCTTACATACATTCCATAATGAATCTTTTGCAAATTCTAAAATCTCTTCATCGTCCTGTGTTACAGGATGTGAGTACATTTCCAATTCGGGCTCTGTAAAATACAAACTTATATTTTAATATGAAATAATAAAACCGCCCGATCATAACAAATTTACTGTGTTCAGAAAAACAAAGACAATAATATATAACATTTACTGTAGTGCATCACTGCTATAACAATACAATCAACTTTCTAGTTATTAAGTTAAGCCAAAAAACTCTTATCCATATTTAGAGAGGAACGTACTTTTTGATAAATCTCCCTCTTCCTTCGGTTCATCAGTTTCTGGCGAGTCCTCATCATTTAGGCAGTCATAGTATAGATTTACCTCTATGGCAATGTCTTGTATTTTGAAAGGGGCCCTGTCCTTGATGAAATGTTCAGCATTTTCTGCATCTATTATATAATTTATATAAAAAAAATTAACAAAAAACAAACAAACAAAATTTAAAATTCTGTTCTACATATTACTTTACCTTCATAAGATGAAAAATGAATGAAAGTGTTATTCTTTGATCTTTTTACCAGAGTGACAGGTCCACCACCTGACCGTTTCTTATTTGAAAAAAACAAGTTCAAAGTATCTGCAGGCAATGATGTGATATCATCACCTTTTACTGACAAAACATCAGAGCGCAGAAGTATGGATGCCTATTGAACAGAAGGAATTGCAAAACACTCAGATTTTTTATACATGTCAAACATATATCTATGAAAAATAGAACTTTTTTTGAAGAGATGGAAATTTTCTTAAATAGATGGAGACAAAAATTTACAATTCATTGCCACTAATCTGTTTACTAGTCAAAAAATATGAGAGCAAATAGCTAAATGAACTGTCCTGATGTTTTACAATGTTACTATTTGTTTACTTATGTTGAATTTATTTCACTTTAGAAACTCACTCTTTTATCATCCTTCTCAGAGTTAAGTTTGCTGATCAAATCATGAAGTTCAGTTGGGCCTGCGCAAAATTACAAGAATAATATTTTACTTTGTAATTGAAAAACATCACAAACATAACAATATTTATTTTTTACTTACCGATAGAGGTTTCAAATTTCACAAGAAATGTTCCCAACCCACAAGGATGACAGTCCAGCACATCTATCGAATTATTTGTCGATTCGATAGAAAGTGTCAAATTGAATGCAGTCTCTTCTATAGTAGCACCAGAATTTTGTTCAAGAATCTGTAAAATATTTTCAAATTTTTTCGTTTTAATTTTTGGGTACTATTTTTTCAATAATACTGCCTTCATATTGAAGTCCTGATATATTGCATTTCATGTTGATTACATCTGAGACTTAATATTATTTAACATATATGAGACTTCAATGTCAAAATAAACAAATTGATAACTGAGCACTTTCTTTTAAACAGTAGTAAATACGTTTTTGCAAAAATTAGTCAAAACAACTTACTTCTATAACTATGCGATCTGAAAATATTTTCGGAAAGATCTTTGGATATAGTTTAAGTTTTCCATTCGGGAATGTGAAAGCCTTTCTACTATGAGTCTCCAACACTGCATCAATCTCTGTAAATATATTTTGCACATGAAAAATTTCAAAATACCTTATTGGCATGAACATTATCATAAAATGTTCTGTACCCCTTTCTTCCGAATCCTTGAAATATGGTATTATATTTGTATCGACATTTTAGAAATTGAACGTGCATAAAGTTTTTTCCAAAATTTTCTACATTCAACTTACTAGTTTCATCTTCAAAAAATATTAAGATGCCATCATGCATTTTAACGATACTTTTGATCAAACCTCCATGACTGTGCTTCTCGCTTTCAAAGTATTTCTTGATTGTTTCAAGCTGAGTGTTGTCTCCGGTATTTTGTACCAAAAGACCTCTAAAAAATGGAAGCATACGAAAACTACTTAATTTCATTGAGAATATTCAAAACATAATAGAACATAATCATAGTCTTGAAGTTGCAAAGAATATCTTTTTATTCATTTATTTCTCGTCATTTCGAATTATGAGTATTTAACCTAATTTAGGTTTGAAAAAATGAGAGCATTCAAACATTTGAATAAGATCAGTAACAATAGGACAGTTTTTCACCTAGCTCCAGGTTCCGCAGCCAACCCCATTGATGCCAATGTGGACCATTGATAAGTATTAGATAAATCACATAGAGGTCTATACTGGTAAACATATGGAACATGTTGAGCAATGCCTTCAGATGGACCTAAATACAAAAATAATAATAAAGGCATCATGAGTTACATTATAGACTAAGATATTTTTTCAACAAAAGCAAACGTAGAAAACTTTTACCTCAGAAAAAATTGTAAATTGTTGAGCTATCATACATATTTTACCCAATTATTATGATCCCAATGTAAGACTCCAACAATACAAACATTTATTTGCCGGTCACATTACATATACAATGTAATGATTGTCCCGGGTGTACAATAGAAAAATTGTAGGTATAATTTCCACCTAAAAATTGTGAAATAATCACATACTTTCTTTAGGGTATAAAATTTCCAGCTGATGTTTTCCACCAAATTCAAGTTCATATGGACCTCCATCACGAAATGCCTTTAAATCTAATCAAAAAAGTGTTAAATATTATTCATAGTATTGGCAAAAGATGCATGCAATTTTGAGAAATATGCAATTTTATGAAGTTATTTTTGTGACCATTCTTAAAATAAAAGTTTTATTTCATATCTTCTCGATTCTATTACTACTGTGCCTTTCACTGCACATGTTTCTCAGTTTAAATGTTAGTATGTGATAAAGTGATCCCATAATCTTGTTTCTGAACCTTATAAGTGATTTAAATTAATGAAAGAACAATTACATACTAAGTATTTATTTACAAAATAGATTATCAGACACTTAAATATAGTAACAAATTACTTTTAAACTAAAAAAAGCAGAAGTGAACAGGGTGATTTATTACAATGTGAAATACTTTTTATGTTTTTATTAGTTGAAGAAGGTACTTGCCTCATTTTTTTTCTATAATAACAAATTATAGCTCATACCCATTTGGGTATATAAAATAAATAAATAAACAAAAATGTGAAATGTTGTATCAAACTTTCGTTTTATATTAAATTACATTATTGAATATTATAGATGACATACAGTTTGATAATTTTTCAATTATATTTTATTATAACATACTTTAAATCTGTCAATGATATATGCACAATATAACCCACATGCTTAAACTGTTTATAAATTACCTTCACTGTTACCAAATCTGACTTGCGTTTTTGACCCATCTTTGATAATTTTCTCAATGTTTCCACCTCCAGGGCATTTTTTCAAAAAATCACTCAACTTAAACTTGCTGTACACCGAAGGTATTCCTCTTATTTCAATTGACAAAGTATCCATGTTTAAATAGTGCAAATTTTATGACATCTTTCAACCTTCTGTCTATTGCAATTCAAAAAAATGGCTAAATAGGAAATAAAATCTCTTTGTTTAGAATCAGTACAAAATTATCACAAAGGCGGACAAAACCCCTTGTAAACAGTATAACATCATTTGTAATGGAATATGTCTGAACTGTCTAGCATTTCCCTTTTTTGATTTGATCAAAAGACATAAGTATGACAGTGTTTTTCTCCTCACATACCCTCCTTATATACCATTGTCACACACGTCCCAGTTACATCATACTTGCATGTCATATTTTCACCTTGTGGGTTCTCGGGCTACTTTGACATATGTGGTACAAATATAGGACAAAGATTGTGGATGTACAATAGTTACTGGTATTTTCTGAAACTGTTTGGTGTATGGCTTCCTTGAGTTTACTTTATGAACAGAATTAAATTTTTTGAGTGATGCTCTGCGGAACAAATTGCGACGGACGATTTATCAAGATTCCGAAAAGAGGGACAAGTTTTCGAAATTGTTGCGATGACTGTCTTCCCGAACGACAAAAGGTCGCCTTGAAGCATTTTGAAACAGGGCGTTGAGAAGTCGTCAGCGCGAAGGAATCCAAAATAACAAGACAAATAGATTTTTTATTGAAATTTAAGTCTAGCTTTGAGAATGCGTCTATATCCCGAAAATTACAAACCTACGTGGTGAAATGTACAGCATCACCAGCAGATATAAATTTGCTTTTCTAATTCTGGAATCCTGGATAGCTTTTATTACTAAAAAAAGTAAAAAAAACTTATTTTTATGGTCTTTAATTATTCACAGATGATAAGATTAGGAATTCACCCTGATGAGCTAAAAGGCCAATAGCCTTCCGAAATGTCAAAACCATAAAAACGTATCAAAGTTTCTTCAAAGGCTGTTTGTGATTGTTCGCCTACAAGTGCGAATATCGCTTAGACGTATAAAATATTCACGCAAACGGTAATCAAAACAACAACCACCTACCTTTTCAAATAATGACTGTAAGTGTTGCTCAAAGTTGTGTCATTCTGCCTCGCAATCTTAATATGAGGAAGTTATTGCTACACAACACCGGTGAATTACCGCGGTGTTCGCTGTAAAAACTCACGGGGCTTGTCGTTATCGCTCAAGAAGAAATAGGAAATCTAATATGAATTTTGACTTATTGTCTCAGCCCCTTTCATATTCTGAACAAATATATATATATATTTATGTAACTTATTATGATGAATTCTAAAATAGGACCGATGTTCCCAAACGTAATTCGATACGCTGTCGACGACAAAAGATTTAAATGAGACATGACAGAGTCGAAGGTTGCCAAAACCACCAATCAAGCTGTTTGTTGCTCATCTCATATATAAAACTTGCGTTGAACTCAATGCGATATCCAAAGCCCAATATTCTGTAAAGGATATTTTACGGCAATAAGATTTGTCATTTTTGCGTTAATTTTTGATACAAAATGTTAACTAATTGATACCCAAGCAATGTACAGTATTAGTTAACACCAGGAAGCTATCTCTCATGCGATATAACCTAAAAACGCGTCAACTAATGAATTTGGTATAACAATAACCGACTTATTGGTGAGCCGATCTCACAAAATGAGGAACTCATAAAAATACGTGGGCGTAATACGTAACGCTTCGCTAGCCAAATTGAATAACGAGGAACGTTGTGTAACCATTGAGGTGTAACCTCAATGTGTGTAACCGATATTTCGTCCTATAGGTTCAGCAAATGTAAACCTATGTGCTGTATTTACGAAACTCAATGTATTCAAAAGTTAGTGAATATTGTCGCTTATTTTGTATTCTGATCCAAAACCTAACATTTTATTGGTATTAATTGGACTTGTATATGCTTTCGTAGAGCCAACCAACTGAAAAAAATAAATTTGTGTGAGGACGCCATAGAGGGCAGTTATAGATTTCTCGTGAGCGACATTTTTCCTTATTTGTGTCAAATTATGAACAATAATATTACTCTTAAAATCGCTCGTGTGTCATAACGTAATATAACTCAATGGATGTAAAAAATTATTGTACGCTTTGAAAGTATAGGTGGCGCCTCTGACGTTGGCAATATATTTTATTCCATTTGATGATTGCGACGTCGGCTCACGCCTGGCCGACCCCAAGCGAAGTCTAGCTTAGAAAATCCCTATACTCTCTGAAAATCACAAACATACAGGGTGGTAGGTACAGCAGCACATGCATATATAATCTGCTTTTCAATTCTGTATAGCTTATATAACTATCAAAAAGTAAAAACATATTTTGTATGGACGAACTTCCTCACACGAAATTTTTACAGCCAATTGGTCTGTTCTCGAAATCAGTAATTTTACTACAAAAATATTTTAGATTTGACAAATTAAATATTTGAATTTAACTAGGAAACAGTGGTATGTATACCTCATTACTCCAAAATTGCATGCGGAATGTCTTCAATTATTTATTGATGTTAGTTATAAGATTGAGAACGTACTCTCATCATCTAAACTAAAAGACCATTAGACGTTTCCAGATTTCAAAAATCAAAACCATAAAATCGTATCAAAATTTATTCTTCAAAGTCTTGCTCAGTTGTATGAGATATTTCTGCAAACGGTAATCAAAATAACAACCACCTTTTCAAATCATGACTATAAGTGTTGCTCAAAGCTATGCCATTCTGCTTCACAATCTTAATATGAGGAAGTTATTCGCTACACAACCCCAGTAAATTATACCGGTATTCGCTGTGAGGGCTCGCCGTTATCGCTCAAGAAGGGAAAGAAAACCCAATACTAATTTTGATTCATTGCCATAACACCGTTTTCATATTCTATTCTAATATATATCTTTTTAGGCATATCAAATATATACCTGATCATAGTGAATTCTAAAATAGGACCGATGTTCCCAAACGTAATTTGATACGGTGTCGACGACAAAAGATTTAAATGAGACATGAAAGAGTCGAAGGTTGCTAAAATCACTAATCAAGCTGTTTGTTGCTCATCTCATATATAAAACTTGCGTTGAACTCAATGCGATATCCAAAGCCCAATATTCTGAAAAGGATATTTTACGGCAAGAGGATTTGTCCCTCTTGCGGTAATTTTTGATACAAAATGTTAACTAATTGATACTCGAACAATGTACAGTATTAGTTAACACAAGGAAGCTATCTCTCATGCGATATAACCTAAAAACGCGTCAACTAATGAATTTGGTACGATCTCATAAAATGAGGAAGTCCTAAAAATACGTAGGCGTAATACGTAACGCTTCGCTAGCCAAATTGGTAACGAGGAACGTCGTGTCACCGATATTTCGTTTTATAGGTTTAGTGAACGTAAGCAGCTTAGATGATGTATTCACGAAACTCAATGTATTAAGAACTTAGTGGGATGCTTGTAGCAATATGAATTAAAAATATTATCGCTTATTTTTGTATTCTGATACAAAACCTAACATTTTATTTGGTATTAGTTGAACGTGTAGGCTATATGCTTTCGTAGAGCCAACAACTGAACGAAATAAATTTGTGTGAGGACGCCATAGAGGGCAGTTATAGATTTCTCGTGAGCGACATTTTTCCTGATTTGGGTCAAATTATAAACAATATTATCCCGTTTTTCATCGCGCGTGTGTCATAGAGTAATATAACTCAATAGGTGTCAAAATTATCGTACGCTTCGATTGCGACGTCGACTCACGCCTGGCCCACCTCAAGCGAAGTCTAGCTTAGAAAATCCGTATACTCCGTATGAAAATTACAAATATGCAAGGTAAAATGTACAGCAGCGCCTGCATATATAATCTGCATTTTCAATTCTGTACAGCTTATTTTACTAAAAAAAGTAAAAACATATTTTATATGGACGAATTTCCTCACACAAAATTTTTACAGCCAATTGGCTTGTCCTAGAAATCAGTAATTTCACAACAAAATTAATATTTGAATTTAACTACGAACAAGTGGTGTACCTCATTATACCCAATTTTGCATGCGGAATGTCTTCGAATATTTACTGGTGTGAGTTATAAGATAAGAAATCAACCTCATAAGTTAAAAGGCCGTTTTCAAAATTTATTCTTAAAAAACTTGCGGTAGTTCGTCATCCACAAGTACGAATAATTCTCAGTTGTATTAGATATTTACGCAAACGGTAATCAAAACAACAACCACCTACCTTTTCAAATCATGACTGTATGTGTTGCTCAAAAATGTGTTATCAGCCTCACAATCTTAATATGAGGAAGTTATTCGTTACACAACCCCGGTGAATTACCGCGGTATTCGTTGTAAAAACTTACGGGACTTGTTGTTATCACTCAAGAAGAAAAAGGAAACCTAATAATAATTTTGCTTCATTGCCTTAGCAGTTTTCCTATTCTAATTAATATATATCTAATATATATACTTGTTTATGTTAAATTCTAAAATTCGATGGATCGATGTTCGCAAAGCGCAATCTTATAAGGTGTCGACCACAAAAGATTTGAAATTGAATTAATTTCTGAAACGACTAATCAAGCTGTTTGTTGCTCATCTCATACACAAAAAACTTGAAGTATCTCAATAAGATATCAACATACCGCGATTCTGAAAACGATATCTTTCAACAATCGGATTTGGCATTTTTGCGTTAATTTTTTATGCAAAATGTTGATTAATTGATGTAGTCAAACAACGTACAGTACTGGTTTGACAAATGTAAGCTATCTTCCATTCGATATTACCCAAAAACGCGTCGACTGTTGAATTTGCTATGACAATAACCTACATACTGGTGCGCCGATGCCATAGAATGAGGAACTCGTTTGAATAGATGTAGGCGTAACACGTAACGCTTCGCTAGCCAAATTGAATAACGAGGAACGTTCTGTCGCCGATATTTCGTCTTATAGGTTTAGCAAATGTGAGCTAGGATGCTGTATTTATGGAACTCAATGTATTTTGAAGTTAACTTAAAGTGGAGGCTTATAGCAATATGCGTTAAAATTATTACCGCTTGTTTTTTTGTATTCTGAGTCAAAACCTAACTTTATATTCGGTATTAGTCGGATCTGTAAATGCTTTCGCTCGTAGAATCAAGTACTAAACGAATTAAATTTGTGTGAAAACGACAAAGAGGGCAGGTTGGGAAGTTATAAATTTCCTCTTAGTCGAAATTTTTCCTAATTTGTGTCAAATTATAAACAATATCATTACGCTTTTAATCGTTCATGTATCATAGCGTAACTCGATGGGTGTACAAATTATCGTACACTTTGGAAGTAACGGGTGGTTCCTCTGACGTTTGCGAAATATTTTGTTTCAATTGGTGATTGTGACGTCGGCTCACGCCCGACCGACTTGCATATTCGGGAATCCGAAATATGACTCCCACTTCCAATTCAGACACTAACAACAAGACCCAGACGCTATAGCTTTGGCCTTTTCTTGTATGTCTGAGTCAGACAGTCTGACTTCAAACAGTATGATATGGTTGACATGCGATTTGGACACAGTTGAGACCATCAATAATTCTTATGGTCATTCTGGTTGTTTACTGGGAGTTTCAAGTAATATCACTTAACGGTGATATTGGTACTGGGCTTTTCAATGAATGTTAATGAATTGCATAACATGTATTTTACCAAAAACAAACTGCTACAAATATATATTTTCACCGCTGACTTGGTATAATTAAGAATATTCCTGCATTTAAGCAGTATCCTTCATTATAGGTTTAATAAGGGAAAAGAATAGAGAGCACATGTATATGACTTAGCGATGTGTCGACGTTTGAGATATCGCATTCTGCAGTCTACTATGAACTTCTATTATATGTCACAGATGCTACAGAGGAGGTTTAAAGTAAACGCAGATGAATGTATTTACATGTGATACACTACAACGAAACTCGAATGTACAAATTACATTATTCCTCGCTCGTGGTACTGGTAGGGTCTGTTACGAGAAATTCAACCTTTTTTTTTTCAATCTGACTTACATCAAAGATGATTGAAATAATGAGGTTGTTACTATTCGATATGGTGCGGTCGACTCTTTTTAAAATCGAAACTCTTCTCTCGTTGGGCTTCAAGTATAAAATATCTACAAGAGTATTCGGGCAGAACGTCTGTGCTTGAAATGAGAAACTATCGTTGTTCAAATACTTCGTGAGCCCAGAAAACTGCAAATACATTGGTGCAAGAGGTTTAAAAAGTATACGATATTACTTAGATATATGTAACGAAATTTTGCTTGTTTTCACTTCAATAATCACTACTATGTGTAAGGTTAGCTGGGCTTTTTTCAAAAATGTCGAAATTGTCGCCGAATCGGAACAGTAGACGACGTCGCATTCACCAAATGGTAAAACCCCAGAACAGAAAGCTTTTTCGTTGTACGGTATTCTTCATCGTCAGTACGGTATATACATGCGTCGTTAAGTCAGCAGGTTGATATACTAAACTGTAAAATGGAAGTATAGGCTTATTTCATTTTGATTTTATAGGCTTGAGGTTTTATGTCAGGGAATTGGATAAATATGAATTGGTTATTAAAAATATTGTTGTTATGTGAATGACAGCGAGGTGTGTCTTGTCGTAACATTTCGGACCGAGATGTTCACAGGTATATAGCATATGTAGCACCATGAATACAATTTCCGGTTAGAATTGTCCGAAATAGAACCAATTCAGAAATATTCAACTCAAGTATTCCCATTGACCACCACAGTGTGATATTTTCTGACTGGATTAGCATAGGAGCCAAAGTCATAATGACTCAAATTTCTGAAGTCGGACTACCCACTCAGCGTCTGTAACCAGGGTTTGCCAACGTCGAAATGTAAATGTTTGAGAATTTATAGAACAGTGGACGCTCTTAACACTCATGGCCCTCCTGTTCATCATTCCAGTTATATTTATAGTGATATTTTGATTGGTTCATTACAAATCCTATTATGTTCAAACAATTCAATACACAAAAAAGTGAAAACACCCTGTAAAATAACCTTATCAAGCAATAAAACTAGGAAGAACTAGGTGTTTTCCTGTAAAGTGAAAAGTAAATCTTGCGCTTAGCATAGTGGCCTTCTTCAACTGCATGTACTTTGGCCTCCTTGGGGAGGTCACGGACACCGGCCAGAAACCGACGTTATGAAACTTGGAAAATTTTAAAAATTTATATCACCGCGGAGTGGATAGTCGAATCCGCATTTGGATTTTTTGGTGGTTTGGAGTCAGTAGATATTTCCTTTGACTCAACTTCTATGTCTCGTAGCTTTTTCTTCCGTGGATTGTCGTAGATTTCCTTACAATGCAATATTTTTCCGGTCCAAAACAGAGGATAAAAGGATTTTTATTACTCAAGATTGTTTGCATAGCAATTGTGTTATAGCGCATTGCTGGTTAACAGTCAACATCATTTTCCAAATTCGACAATTTGTTATGTTTTCTATAAATTTCTCTTTTTATTCAGTGCCTTCATTATTGAATCTATATGATATACATACCAAGTAAACTGAAATGCCCGGTAAACGATATAAATTAGATTGTCATCCAGAAATAGTCCGTTTTTTACAACTAACTCCTCAAGGTCATGGTTTGAAGTTGTGGCTTGTGCGTCAAGACATTCAATTCTATTTGGATTTTAAGAAATCGGAATCCTTTTATGTACGTATATGTAATTGATCCATTGATCCATATACATAATGTACTTGAAGTAGTATAACTCTGTAGGACCAATACTTAATTTTAATGTACTTAGAAATTGAAGTTGATCTATTTTGTGGGTAAAAACTGAGGTGTGCAATTCATTATCCTTAAATACTCTGAATAAGAAATGAAATCATGTTTCGGGTGGTGCTTGGATAAAACTTGTTTTTTTTCTCCGACTAATTGATGCCGTTATGTTTGTTTTCCATGACCTCTGACCCCAACGCAAGACTTTAACCGATTCAAGTCACAAATAGCAGATGAATCAAGATCTGTGTTAAAAATTGTTTCAGGTTATACGAAATCCACGAATAAACCACAAATTCTTTGCCGACGGTGTCAAACTGTATGCTCCGTATTTCGATTATGAAGAACGTGTTTTTGATGAGGAAAAAATCACTTGGGCACGTGGCCTATCGGATTTGCATCAAAATGAATTGCAGTTTCATTCCGGTAAACTGGACATGAACGATGATGTATATATAAGGTATACAAATTTACCAATAATGCATAAATATTCTGTACATTATTCGAACCAATTGTAACTTGCATTGCTATGACACATCCTACTTCAGGAACTGTCACTAATACTTTTTAGGGTCTAAAAAGGCACCAAATGAGCAATAAATAGCAATCGATCTTTAATTTATGTCCAAAACATCAGTTTTTGCCAAAAAACAATAAACTGTGGGGCAAAATGTATAATGTTCATAATTTATTATACTCTAGGTGGTCTTCGCCATACAAAGTTCATATATCAGGTGTAAAAGATAAAGTAACCCTGAAAGTCCGCCAAATAAAGTCGTTAGTGTTCTCAGAAACTGTCTGTCGTACCTTTCTTCCGTCATTATATAGGTATGTAATAAATAACAATAAAACATTTTTGTAACAATACGATGCCATATTTTTCACGTTCTTGCATTTTGGGTTTACAATATTTTTACTTCAGAATTAAACCTCCATCAGAAATTAAAAACTTCATTGAAGCGGTCACACAAATTGTTTGACTTTGTTTTGTAGGTTTGGACACTCAACACGTTTATAGTAGTAAAATTTGTTTCAACCTATTTGTTATACAACTCGTATTGAACCAAATAAATGGTTTTATTCTTCAACGGCTTACCTATATACATAAAAATATAACATTTCTCATAAATGATTTAAATATATAGAATATTATCAACCGAAGGAGTTTTTAACGAATTGTCAGAAAAGTTTGGCAATGAACTTCAGATTGAAAAGGTTCGAAAGAACGAAGTTGGTTTCACGGGAAGCAAAACTCATGTTGCTGCGGCATCTGCATTTCTTACTAAAAAATCCCAGGTAAGTGGGCTATATAAGTCAAATGCGACGTGCCCCTAAAACGGGTAGACAGCTGTTTTCAATACTCAGTTAAAAACTTAAATTGACATAGGTGTGACGGGAGAATGAAGAAATTAGCAGTGTCGGACATAGTTTCAGTTGGCATATCTGGTTTTGACGCGCCGTTTAAATGCCATGGCCTACTGTCTCACTTGAAGTTTAGTATAATTGGGTAGGCAAAAACTAGCTGAAATGACTGCGTTGCTCGCAAAACGTAATCTTCTTACTTTTCTTTGCCTGTATTTTGAAAATACTCTGGATAATACCTTTACTACTCAATAGGAAATCAACAAACTACCGCTTCAATTGCATCCTTATAAACTGAAGTATTTAAAATTGCTATTAGACGAAGGAGATTTCTCTACATTGGAATCGATTGAAATGGTGCTTCGGGATTGCGGGTTGAAAGGTACAATTTGTATTGTTGAGCTGGATATATGTAACGTAAATTTACGTTGTATAGTTGGAAGAAGGATAGAGGCAAATGTTGAACATAACAAAAATAAACAGGAATTGAATTTTCATTCACACCATATCTTCTTAATGTTGCTAATAGAATTGATAATTAGTGTACTATACAAAATTCTCTATCTATCATTATTTATTTCGGATTTCTAGGTTGTTTTTCTCTTGATGAAGAGGAGGTTGTCTTTGTCACAATGCTGTCAACGGAGAGAATTAGACACCTAACGTTATTATTAGACCTAAGCATAGAATTCAGTAACCTAGGCGACACAAGCTTTGGGAAAAAAATTGATGAAGAAGGAGAATGGATTTGCAGAAAAAATGAGATTTTGAATCAATTTAATGTCCGTTTGATTGTACCCGTAAGTTTCATAATATTCTATTTACTAAATGTACTATCTACTAAATGTAATATCTAATCGGAAAATAACCCAGATTTCAAACTTACTTGCCTTTTGCACTACGAAGACTCGTGAAGAGCCGTGCTCGGAGCAAATTCAATACGACAATATTGGGCCTATGGTTTAGCAGGCGAAGATAGCAGAACTATCGCAATTAGAGAGTAGACAACTATCACTTAGAATTGACCGTTGTTTCATCTCGAATATGCTGCTTTTGAGAAAACATAAACTTGTAACATTTAAATATATTGTTTACCATTCACCAGGAAAATCAGATCATTGCGGGAATGCGACTAGAAATACAGAAGTGCTTTGAAGAATTTGATCAGTATGATTCCGAACTAATTATAACTCCAACTCCAGTACTGTGTAAATATATGCTCAAAATAAAAGAGAAAATTATTCAAGAATGCCAAGCCGACCATGTTGACGTTATATCTTCAGACCCCAACAAGATTTACATCAAAGGAAGAACGAATGATGTTCGAAACGGTGCGAAAATTGTGACAAAAAAAGAAAACTAGTTCCCAATAAGCCAACTATACGACAATATTTTCTATCTCTAGTGCGCCTTGGTATTACTCAAAAAGCAGATTGCTTGGTGCAGAAACATTTTGAAATTCATAACAAATCATGTTTGCAATTCCTCCAAAATACTGGAATGACAATATTGGAAGATATTGAAAACGAATATGGATGCTGCATTGAAATGTGTGAAAAAGTCGAGGAAATTGAAGATGTACCCAGTCAAACGGTAAACTCGTCTGTTTATCTGTCTTTTTTCGTTTTATTTCAATTTATACATGGTTATTATTTCATTGAAGGAAACATTCAATCCAAATGTTTTGAAGTCATTGAGACTATCTGCGGATGGTGGATTGGCGGTTGAAATTCAATTATTCCGAAACTCTAATTTTCTTTCCCATCGATGTGACGTTATAGTGCATCCATACAATCCTGGAGGGGGATTATCTGATCGGTTTTTAGATAAAGGTGGGTGTGATATACTCATATATTCCAGTATTTATCAGTCTTAGTCGCAACAGTGCTTGAAACGACTCGTGGCCCCGCCTGCTGAACATGACTAAAATATTAGCGTGTACTACACTATAGTTAGTCGTTATTTGAACAATAGTAATGAAAGCAAATTGTTGTTGTTGTGGGTTGGAGTTTTTATTGTGAATGAAACATTTTTTCCCAACAACTAGGCCAATCGATTTTAAATTTTCAGGTATTTTAATTTTTACTGAGTAATATGGGAATCGATATTTCATCCCATCCTGCAGATATTTTTATTCAACTCGGTGCTCAACTAAATCTTCATCGGAAGCAAAGCGCGACCTTCGTGTCCTTACATTTGAGCATTGCTATCTCGTCTTTAATTAAGATTTTTCTTTTCAGTGGGAACCGCAATTACTGATAAAGTAAGAAGTTACATGAGGCAAAATCCTTCACGGAATAATCCACTACTGACAGAATCAGGAAACATAAGTTGTTGGCGTCACATAATCCATACCCAGTATCCAAGGTAATTATGTCAAGTTTTTTTTACCAGATTTTTTCATTTTTATGTAATGTAAATAAATCTCAATATCCTTATATTTACTACTGTTAGACACTTTGTTCGACACCTTGCTAGGCACGAATCATATTGCCACATCATGTCAAACTAGCCCGCAAATTTTTTGACTCGGTGCTCAGCATATTCTGCATTGCTCTCTTTTTTCGGTGTTGTGAAGCAAAATCATCCGAGGAAACGTCAGTTAAAATATTTAACGCTTTTTAACTTTATCTGAACTAAAACAAACAGACTGAATTATGTATCACAATTTGCTAGAACTACGATTTCGACAACCAAATACCATATTACCAAACGTACATTCTGATCGCATTGTACCGATGACTCGTAGGTCACGAAGTTGGGGACTGCTTCAATTCTATCACATGGTCTATTGAAATGCATTAGTAAAAGAAAATATTTTGAAAAAGCATATGAAATACTGCATATACCGTGAACACATTGGGTGACTCATATAGCTACAAACCTTGCTCAGAATGTATATCATAGCGACACTGCCAAATACTCTATCATTGGTCTCTTCTTAACTTACATGAGCATTTTCGCTTCTGAGTGAAATTCTAACTTTTGCAAACTACTTTATCTATATATAAGCTGACATCTTATAGAATAATTAGTCGACATGTTCGCACATTTTAATATTGCACGTGCCAAAAATACTTAGGTTGAACACAGAAAATTCTAAAAATATAGGGCAGTGATTTATATGTTTCAACCGGAGCCACAAAATATTACTTCAGTTAGTTCTTCTTATATCAGATCGACATCTAATCAATGTGAATCTGACAAACTGAATCAATGCATATCGAATATATTCACGATTTGTGAATGTAAAGAAGCTGGGACGGTTGCAATAATATTGGAAGCAAATGGTTTAATGGATTTAAGATCTGTGATGCTTTCTGTTGCCAGATATATCACAGAAGACACTCCATTGTTTCTTAAACAGGTTGGAGAATCCCTTTGGTAATCTTTTGATTATTTTAGGAGATTGTTTCCGCAGAAAATCTCTTTCTGACTACCAGACTTTCGAATTTCTAGTATAATTAAAATTCTAGCGTATCATTTTCACTCTGGCTGTTTTGAGACACGTTTTTGTTGTACTCCAAAGTTGTCTCATTTTGAAAAGCTGAGCTATTAAACGGGTATCCCGCAGACCGCGTGCCTGTTCCACCCGATTGGTTTCGACGTCGTCTACGTGTATATTTTTGGTCACAGATCTATTGCTTGAAGTAATATTCAAGTAAGAAAGAGTATAGTGTATTATATAATGCAACAGATTTAAAAATATAGCTGTATATTTCAAAGACGGCTACTTCGTATACTAAAATAGGATCAAATTTTCTGCCTAAATAATGGATCAAATTATCAAATAGCAACTTCATATGTATTGCAAAATCATCCAGAGTTATTCTTATCCCCGCACAAAGGATATCAATACAGTATCACTACTTGAGGGTTCCATTACATTTGAACCCACGACAATTGCACCTGTATACTATTGCACCTATGAAAAAATATTTTTTATGGATATTTGAACCCATACTAACCCTAACCCAGGGATTTTAGCACCCGCATATGGATTGAACCCGAGGATATACCGGTGCAAATGTATGGGTTCAAATGTACGGTCACTATACTTAGGCTTAATCGTACGGGACTTGATTATTTATTCTTAAAAAACGTTTTTGCAGGTACATCTTCTTGTTATTAATTGGGATATGAAAACTTTAATGGAAGAATTTTCCTCAATTGAATCGGAGATATCACAAGCTTTCAATGCGAAGAAGATATCTGAGGGTCTCCCACATTACGAAACTAAAACTGTTGTGCTGCAGCGAGTCAAAAATGGTTTCTCACATCACATCTTTCCTAGTGGTCAGCCGACAAAAATCTCCTGGATGGAGTATATCAGGAAACGTACTCTTACTGCCATGCAACTAAAGTCAGCGTAAGTTCAGTAACAACTCGTGTAGTAATTTTTTTTTTTTTTTAGGAACGATCGTGGAACGGCCGAATGTTGCGCGATTTTTAATTTTGATGACGCCATCACACCAAAATTCAGCTTGAAAAACGAATAAAAGGGATAGCATTCTAACGACAATGATAACCCCTGAAAATTTCAACGAGAAAATGATTTTTACAATTACCAGCAGAAAAGGGGGATACTAATAACAACAACAATACAATTACATAACAAAACGATTTTATAGGTCCACTTCGTCTCAAATAATTCTTGTAATATGATATAAAGTGAAACGCTGTGATTAGCTTTATATGGTAGATTAATATACCAACTCTTGCATATACGTAAATGGTGGATAAATAAAAATGGCATCTGATACAGAAAAGGGTTTATGTTTGTCTGCCTTGAAGTCGGTTGGCTTTTTACCCATAAAATGATATATAAATGAAAATATACCAAGTGTGTATTACATGATTCAGTGAATTATTAGCAATTCCTTAAAGATGAAGTCCTAACGTTTAATTAGATCTGCAAGATTTCACATACCGTCTACTGAGAATTCAACGGAAATAGCTCAATGGACAAAAGAAGCAATTGAACAATGTGAAGGAACGTTTCCATCAAAGTTTATCCTATCTATAAACAATGGAGACATGTCTTCGGTATCGGTGAGCTTCTACCCTTTACATCGTGCCTAAATTCTTTCTAGTTGCTTTTTCAATAAACTTATTCATTATACATGAAGGCATTTGAAAAAACATTTCTCGGAATTCAAGACGACTTTAAAGGAAATAACAAAAAGCCACAAAATGAAATTAAAATTGGAGAAATAAAAATCACTGTAAAAACAGGGGATATACTTGAAGAAGATACCGATGCTATAGTAAACAGCACAAATCGTAACTTCAATTTAAATCAAGGTGAGAATTTCTTTCTTTGAAGTTGTGTTTATTGAGTATTTATGAAATTGCAAATTGTAGGTCCATTACTCCATCTGTATCAATTTTACATAATCATGCTATTTATTTTGCTCTGTTTCGGTTCCACGTATAGTCTACTATTCATAAGTCATAATCAAGAGCAATGGAAGTTAATGTTCCAGAGGTGGGCAAGGTTTTTGTACGAGGGGCCAGAAATTCTGCCCACCTAGACTGGCGGGTCATGTAAGTGTGACGTAAAAAGTTACATTTCATTAACAATATTTACAATGTTACAAAAGCTAAAGTGGAAAACAATAAGCCTCGTGCCAAAACTAAATTTAATCGTAATCCCAACAAATTCCTTGAGTTTTTTCTAGCTAAAACAACAACATTTTGTTTTAGTTTGATTGTGGCATCCTTAGGCGGGGCAGATTGAGTTACCCAACGGGCTGGATTTAGCCCGCAGGTCGTAGTCTGCCCATGCCAGTGATCAGTATAGACGCTAAGAGCGTAGTAATAGCTGACTGAAGTCGATCATTAGAGAATCCACGTTTTAGCATTTTTTTGTGGAATACAAAAGATTTCAAACGGGCAAATTGAAACCTGGAAAAAATCAAATTGATATATTGTACAATTAGTAGCATTTCAATTTATTACCAATCTTTAACCAATAAAAATTTGAAACTGATTGGTTTAGTAATTATGAAGAAAAGCACTTCCATTTCCTATAAAAACACAATCGAACATATTTCTAAAATAAAAGAATTCATTTTTATTTGTTACGCTTAAAAATCTGATCTGTCTTGAATTAAAAGTCGGAAATTTGGTAATTTGATTCGAAAAAAATCCAATTCCCATTGTCTACAACAGGAGCGTTGTCCAAACGGATTCTACATGAGGCGGGGAGAGTCATTGCTACAGAGTGTTCTTCGATAAAAGAAAAAGGAATTCGGGTCACCGGGGCAGGTTCATTGAGATGTAAAAATATAATTCACGCTGTAGTAACCTCGAATGAAGACGAATTGAAACAAGTTATCATAAAGATTTTAAAGGAAGCAAACCAATTACATTTGAAGTCGCTGTCAATACCTGCGATTGGAACCGGTAAGTTCCCAATCTTTGTTGAAAGGATATTATTCTCGATTCGAAATATCCACGTTGGGATTTATAATATACCGCTCAATCTCCACTTGACGAATTATCTTTCAAATTGTTATTTTAATTATAGGAAACCTGGGACTGTCCAACAAATCTGTTGCAGAGAAGATGAGAGAAGCGGTCGAACACTTCGTTGTAACTACGGATGAAAGAATAATACTTCAAAGTATCAATATTGTACTTATGAATGAGGCAACAATGAACACATTTATCAAGCAAGTTGTGGACAAGCCATACCTACGAAGTACGCAAACGATACAACTCATTGCAAGATTAAAACTATTGAGCCGCTCCATTCATAAATATTATTCTTTCCAGAGACTACACTAGAAGAGACTGTTTCGCAAATTATAGTCGAATTGTTAATGATGATTATGGTGTTCTTAAGTTCATTGTTTACATGGATATTTGAAGCCGCAAAATATGCAATTGTTTCAGGTATAAATCAATTTTGGTGTTATACGCTCGTTCACTTTACCCAACTAATGATTTATCATAAATCCAAAATATTGCAGCTTACAACAACACCAAAAGCGACTTTTATAGAGAAGTAGAAGTTGACTTCAGGCCAAGGATTTCCTTCTGCCACGAGAACAGAGAAGTAATCGACAAGGTATGTTTTTTTTATCCAAAATCCTATGCTGTTAACGCTCATCAGTATTACTAATCCACGGAATATGAAAATGGGGCCTTCCACAAATTTTTGGACAGGACATTTCGCCTTTCTTTTCAACTACTAGTTTCGCGGATCAATAAACGTCGATGAAAACAATAAGGCTTTGGTATTCTTACATAGGCAATGATCAAGTTGAGGGACATAGTACTGAAGAACAAAATGGTAGTCCCGGTGCATGGTGTTACAGGTGACAATTTGACCGAATGGGATAAGTGGAAGATAAAAATCTTGGAGAAACAGCTGCATGTTCGTATATTGGTCAGAAAGTAAGCTTAATTTACTTGTACGACGCCCGAATAAGAATTAGGCAGAAAAAAACTTTCTCTGATTTCTAAATGGTGGAATCGCTGGCAGGTCTATTTGATCTCAGCAAAAACTAAGGTTGGCCTCTTCATTGTGCTGGCAGATTTGCATTATCTAAATGCATACTTCACCTGTCGAAATTGATGTTACACTTGTGTATAAGATATTGCTGCCTGCCATACCAGCTTGCTAAGGATATGATTTCCTATCAGCATGTCTTATCCTTTGCGCCCCCAGATGAAAGCCTCCAATCTATGCACTAGTAACTAAACACCCGAACAATCTCACGTCCCACTAACCGATGCCCACAAGCCAGTACGCTGCAATTTTCCAATTTATACTGGTCCCAGACACGACTAGTCCGAAATAGAATATAAAGCGTCAACAACTAAGTACACAATACCTATCACCCCACCAAGTAGACTGCATCAAGCGCTCCAGCGAAAAGGAAATTCGAGAGCGGCGCCAAGGAAAGAAAAATACGGAGTCACTTTGTTACATCATAGTACGTAAGAACTCAGTGGAATCATGACGTGCACTAATCTCTCAATTCAACATGAACCTGGCCTAAATACAAAACACAGAGTTAGAATTATAAACTAAACAGTTCAATAAAATAGATCTACAAGCATTTCGTATAATATTGGGCTGTTGAAAATGTTATTATTAACCTGCCTGTTTACTGAAACGTAGTTTCAAGTCAGGCCGTTAATCGCTGTTCTTGTCATCTTTGTTGCAAGAATAACCTGCGCTATTCTCGCGTCGGTAGTCGCTGTCAGACCAAATTCCATCAGCTTCGCGTAGTGTGATTGGGACCTCACCAAAGATTACACCCCATACATGCAATATAACTATAGTATATTTTATAAATTATTTTTATACCCTATATCAAAATATTAATACATATAGAAGGTAACTAACAGCTGATTTTCACATGCATTAGGAATTCAGGAATACTAATCGAGGGATTCGGAAATAATTCGTCAGTGGCTAAAAAAGAAATCGAAAAAATGTTGGATGAACGCAAAAAATACACTGAGTTGAAAGTTATGTGGATGAGAGGCTTTGATGGAAATTGGAAAAGATTTGATCAAAGAATAAGTCACATGTTGGAAAAAGGTTTTGAGGTTATTGTCTTTTTTCTGCGCTTTTTGTTTGAGGTGGAATCTTTTTGCCAAGCTTTTGGCAGTTTGTATCACAAATTGACAGGAATATGAAAAAACTTCAAACAAAGGGTTGGACAACCTATAGTCACCCGCGCAAAGAACTATCAAGATTCCAAAGAAAACGAGACATTTTTGGCAGCTTGTCCAATTTATTACATTCTGTGTGAAAACAGAAATACAGGATGTTTCAACGATTGACACTTAATATAAAACTTACATCTTTATCTAATTATATTAGAAACGTGATGCAACGGTACACGTACAGGACTTTGTTTCAAACTACGTTGTTGAATATGACATCCATTTTGCGGATATGTGCAGTTCTCTGACTTCAACGGAGGCTTCATTGCGAAGAACTTGCGACGACTCAAGCAAACTAGACCCAGGTACAGCACGATCATGAATGATTTGAGACTAGCCGTAACGGAATGCATATTTTTTGTAACGAGTTTCACATCTTAGCTCTAAACAAAACTCCATACTTATACATAGGTTCCTTCTACGTTTGGTGGACATGTGAATTATACGGTATATCACCAGTCTGCTGCCCATTTCATTCTGAAAAACTTCTGAATCTGTTTTACATTTCTTAAAAATGAATCTAATTTTTACCAATAAATTTATCATTAAATTATAATTAATTTATCAATAATATTCTTTTTTATTAGACTTGCCAAACGAATGGGAAGGTGTGGGAAATGTGCCTATTTCGATTCCACTGGATTCAAAAAGCGTTGAATTCGTGCAGGTACAAGAAAAAGTAGCAGAACTAGCTCCGCTTCTTCAGGTCGTATCGGTGAGTCCACGGCATTTAAATTTTCTTTCATTTCGATCTTATCTTCATTTATTAAATTCGGATAAACTTTTATCCAGGTGCAAAGAATACAAAATAAAACGTTATTCAAGCAATATAAGGCGAAGAAAGACGAACTTTTCCATAAACATTCCGACAGGAAAGATGGGATCATCCTCAAACGAACTCTATTTCATGGCACATCAAACGATTCCATCGACAATATATTTAAGAGTGGATTCAATCGAAGCTACTCAGGAAAAAATGGTAAAGTTGACATGTTGAATGATCTTTTTTTTATTTTCTATTCGAAAATAAACTACATTCTGCACTGTTACAGCGACGCGCTTCGGTCATGGATCCTACTTTGCTGTCGATCCAAAGTATTCTGACAGATACACTCAAGCTGATGGAACAGGATTGCGTACAATGTTTATGGTGAACGTTTTGACTGGGGAGTTTACAAAAGGCAAAGAGAGCGACAAAGTTCTACCCATAAAAGCTGGTAGCAATGAAACATATGATAGTCTTGTTAATGATGTTAAAGTCCCTACTATATTTGTTGTTTTCCATGATTCGTCTGCATATCCGACCTATCTAATACATTATAGGCGAGTCAGGTACTAAAGTAGGAGTATGGATAATGGGCGGTAATTATTATGGGTCGTGAAATGACAAGTACAAGCATAATTATGTCAGTTTTGTTGTGTTGCATACTTTGTTTGATTGCTAGGTTGGTGGACCACGCGTTCCCTATATATGTTGGTACCATAGAATAACGAGCTTGCTTTGATACCAACCTCCCTCAAAATGTAATGAGTTGTGGACGCTACATATAGTTCCGGAAAGATTTCGTTATCCTCAAAATCCTATCATTGCTTAATATTTTGAATCCTTGTTCAGAGTGAAGCTTTGTAATATTGTATAAAATCCAATGTACGACAACTCAATTCCTAATTGCATTTTATTGTTTTGCAAACATGCCTATATGCATCTGTGTAACAAAATCTCCAACTTGATAAAAAAGATTACTATGGCAATGTTTTCTTTACATCAAAATATAGATTTTACTATGTTGTATTATGTCTTTTTGGTGGTAAATTATGATAAGGTAAGAATGGACATTTTATATCTATTGTATTACTTTCAAAATTAGTTAGTCCCTATGAAATTATATTCCTAAACTGAATATGGGATACGGTTGGGTGGCCCCACCCCACTTGTTAAACGCTGCAATGTTAAATATCAAGTTCATTTTGCATATATTCGTTTATCTTGAATTATTAAGCAGTTTTTAGTAAAATTGAAAAATCGAGAGCAAGTTTAAAGTTGGCTTCACGTAACTTTGAAAATATCTGAAGTTGATAGTGCACTGCTACTACATCGGGTGATTAGCAGGGGTAGTGAGGCTTATGTATGTAAATCATCGATCCTACAGCAAAATTTTCTGGCAAGGCGACAGGGGCGTGCCGAACTTTTCTGCTGCCCGGGGCGAGTTTTTGATAATGCTGCCCCTTATACTTAACCTCAAAAATAATTCGGGGGATAAACAGATTATAGATGTCATTATACATAAGAATAAATGAATTAAAGGTCAAGTAAAATAGAAACGTTCGTTGTATCAAATAAATATTTAAACTAGACAACCAACGTACATGTATAAGATCAAACTCATTCATTAACAAAAAGCAAATCACTTATTTCTATGTCCAATCGCTACTTTTCTGGTAACAAATGTCTGAACGACAGCCTCCTTCCCCTCGCTCTTCAGGAATTTATTTTCGATGCTAATCAAAGACAAACTTGACAGGCGCTAATTTGACATCAAAAACCTCGAATATTTGTCATCTGTTTTACTCTGGGAAAGATCGTTCGCATAAAGACTGGTATCAATGAGTGTAAATGTTTGCGGGTTCAATTGTACTTTGGTGCAAATGTACATGGGTCCAAATATCCATGGGTTCAAATGTTCATGGGTGCAGACATGCAGTCTGTATGTGGGTGGTAAAATCTGCGGATGCAAATCTCCGTCGGTACAAAAGTATGCAAATGCAATTGCCCTGCTGGGTGCAAATGTAAATGGTGCAAAGATAATGGAACCCAATGATTATACTGTGTTCTCATATATTTTAATTGCATTAATCATAAATTAGTACAAAAATAGCTGTGATAGACAAGACTAAAATAATTTACCGGTACTTTCAAATAACAGGGTTGAATATTTTGGATTAAAATGATTGTTTGAAACATATAAACTAGTTTAAGGCGCTTCCGCTTACTCGCGAAACCACCCTAAAATGAGCTCCAAAAGTGTTGCAATTGTAAAATTAGAATAGGAAGAATTTTTCTAAAGTCAATGGTCGGAAAAACATCCATCGTTGACTCTCCATCATCACAGTCAGTTACACATAATATCAGCTTTTGATTTAATACACATCGGGGAAAACATGTATAACAACGCCTACTCTACAGCATGGTTTTGCTGCCCCCTACAGCGTGCTGCCCGGGGCGGCTGCCCCTTCCGCCCCCCTCTAGGCACGCCACTGCAAGGCGATGACAAACTAACTAAATTAAGATAAGTACTGTACTTTCTAATAAATAAATCATTTTTCTTCATTAAACCCATATCATGAAGGTACAATATTATGTTCATATGCAACTATTCTTATTTTAATTCCTATCAAATCAAACCTTAAGCTCACAGCTCGTGCTGTGTTTTCCATCCACCACCGTTATCAATTCAACCCCTCAATTTTCAAACACCTGATTGAGAGGTGTGACTTTAAATCTTCACTTAGTATATGATTATGTTTAAATATCCAGAGAGTGGCGGCAGAGATGGTCGGTCAAATACATAAAGCATTTTTATAAGTTACAAATGGTCTACCTCTCCTCCGCACGCTAAAATGAAAAGCTGGGGAGCATACTGACTGCCTATGAAATAGTAGTAGACTATATGCCAAACTGGAAAATTTTCGACCATTACAGAAACATACTAGGTATTTGTATAATAGCCTTATTCGCAGCAAATGAGAAATCTCGGATATGTCATTTGGATATCTGTAGCAGACTTCTAATCTACTTGTATGTGTGCGCCAGCACGATAACATTTGTTCTTCGAAGAGAAGTATACTCACTTGATGACTGCTCAGCAATCATCTTCATGGGCTGGCGAATTTTAGGGGTCGGTAAAGATTTTCTTGAGTGACAAAATGCTTTAATTCGAATTAGCGTTTGAAAACCATTCCTTTCTATACTGTCATACGTCGCCGTCGCATATCATTATCATATATTTACTTTTATTGATTGTGCGTTTTGACTTAATTATCGTGTCATTAGTCTAAGTTCTGAGAACATGGTTGTTCATGTTAATTAGGTCTCAATGTTTAAGACTCATATATGTCCATAGCGTTGAAGATCTTTCAATTGCAAATATTACCAATTCATTTCGTGGGATTATATTTTGTGCCCACATACAGTGCGTCACTTATGAGAAGCAAGTTCATCATAAGCTATAAATATATTAAAGACGCATCTATGACAATATATTTTATTTTTTTAATTAAAAATTCCCCGTCTACTTCATGACATAATACAATTTCTTCTCTTCGAATTACTCGTAATATACCTACATTATTTTCATTATTTATTAAAATTCAGGGTTTCACCTGTTTGGTCATTTCGTGCATTCAGCAATAAAATGTGCTATGTTAATAAAAAGGTTTAACAACCACGTTATATAATAAGTTAATCGATTTTGATTCAATTTTTAGAGACGGTATATAGATGCGAGTCACAAGTAATGAAATCATTCGATTCATCATTATTAGTAATGTTATTCGCGTTATATGTCAACAAGATAATTTTAGTTTTTCTGTTTTATTTACTGCAAGGCCATGATTGAAACGGAGCGCGGAAATACTCACGCATTACTCCAACAGTGTACTCAATTTGATTCATTATTTTATTGTTTCTGCGTTTGTGTGGGTTCAAGCATTAGAATGTGATTCAGTTCTAGATTTGTATTTTATTAGTAGATTAGTCTTTTATGAGCTGACTCAATCAGCAATTTTGCTACGTATTTTACGCTTAAAATTAAAAACTTTTGCAAACCAACGTAATGACACGAAAAACTTGTGACCGAACTGGTGATTTTATTAATTTCCGATCATTTGTCATATCTTTTTCATCACATCGTGTGATCATTCAACCTAGTTGCTAATGCTTTTTTCTCAACAAAAGCATTATTCTGTAAGCTTCAATAGGGCGATGAACCAACGACACTAGCAGCGGCGATTAGTGATGTACAGAGCTGTGCAGTCGAAGTTGGAGTCGTGTATTCAAACTCCTCAGAGCCAGCATCAAAATTTCGAATTCCCCGCAATCGAAATTTCAGACTTTAAATAGTGATGAACGGAGTCAAAATTTTCTACAACAATCAAGTTGACGAAACGGTATTGAAAGTCTAATAAAGCAGTCTTGCACACGCCAGAGTTTTAATATCTATAATTGAAAGTTTTTCATGAGATCTCGAAATTGGAGTCGGAGTATAAATGTTTTATCAATCCGACTAGGAGTCAATATTTTTTCAACTTGGAGTCGGAGTTGCACTTTTTCAACCCGGAATCAAATTCGAATATATATTTACCCCGACTACACAGCCCGGTTGTAGGAGCGCTTGTACCGCCAATCTGGCGAGCTCACTCTCTTACATAGTTGTAATGAATTAGCTAATATTCACCTAATCTCAACTGATCGTTTGAAGAGTTCGTGATCGAAACAATATTATGAAACTGTATAAAGATATTAACCACGCATCCCATGGAGTTTGATTTTTCGAAGATGTGCCGCGAGTTACTAAGTTTTGGTGAAGTGATTGATATTATAAACGAAAAGGACTTATTTAAAGCAGTAATGTAATCTAGTAATCTGAGTTTTTCTTCGAAACTCGCAGTCCAGTAACCAGACAATTTAGTGAATTATACTGCACGTTATTGTACGTGTTTATTACTGGTATTCTATAACGAATGGAAATGGTAAATATTTGTCTCGAGGCAAGATAAATACCGTACGATTAATGTGTACTTTAACAGGGATATTTATTAAATTGGAAACCATGTTTACTGGGAATGGTTGAAATTAGCGGAAAGAGTTGACGAACGTCGTGATGGTTTCTAATAGTTTTGCCCTTTGGGTCTTACTGTCTCAATTTATAAATGTGAAGAAACTCAACATTTTTGGAACTTTTAGAAAAAGGAATTCTGGTTTAGGTCAGGGTAGTCTAATTATATAGCCATATGTTCAATATGCTATTTAGTCTGTAAAAAGTTGGTTTTTGAGCGAAATCAAGGGTTTTATGTGGGTAGTTCAGATTCAGACATTTTATAAAATATTTTTTACTCGTTTACATTATAATAGTTTCAAGGGTGACAATTTGACGATAAAGGTAATTAGTAATTACACGTTTTTCTAAGCAATCTTTTGCAAAAAATAATATGTTGAAGAACTGAGAACATATCGCCATGATACTGTTATCTACTTGTACATATATCTTCATTCAGTCCCATCTATAACGTTTACAGTACAATTGAATAATATGTAGATAGGAGATTTTGCATTAGCTGAACTACAGTGCCAAACAAAGTATGTCGTTTGAGTATTCATAAAATACATATTCATAACATTATAATAATATAGATATAATACAATGTGGATTTGTGGACATCGGGGTCATTCTTTTGTTTACAATGAATGAGAAAACGCGTTATTGAGTCAAACCAAGAGCATTTCCTGTGCGTGATAAAATGACGACAACATCTACAAGCCAATGCATGAATTACATTTGAAAGTCCCAACCTCGTCTATATAAATATATATATATAGCTGTTCATTAGCTTACATCAAAATTAGAATATTACTACATGATAGTTTGTCTTAAAATAGCATAAGAAGCGATGACTGTAGTGGAAAATCAAGCTGAGAAATATTCACGTCCACAAAAGGAGTGCTTTTGTTTTCAAAGACTGTAGATGAAATTTTGTTGATTTTCAATATTGATAGATAAATATAATATAGATATAGATTTTTAAAGCATATATTCATAACGCAGACCGAAATTACTGAAAAGTACCACGATTCTGTATTTTAGTACTTTTACCTGGGACATTAAAATGCTTTACAAAATTATTTTAATTATTGGGCTGGTTTCATTGCCAACCACGAGATCAGACGATGCGTCTCAAAAATTGGAATCTGATCTACTCATCGGTACTTTCAACATACAAGTGCTCGGAAGAACAAAAATCGGCAAGAGAGAGGTCGTTGATGTACTGGTGGAGGTAATGTTCCTATGAAATTATTTATTCTCATTAAATTACAAAGAATTCCTACAGAGTAATCATAATAGTCCTTCTGCGAATTATAAATAACACTGTATATGGGTGCTTTTTAGTACATGGCTATTCATAAACACATGGGATGGTATTACAGCCAGCGGTATTGACACCACTCATCGCAAAAACCAGACGGTTGGTGATAATGCGGACCCACTAAGTGTACATTGTATTTCATTCTTGCAGGTTCTAAATCGATATGACTTGGTTGGAGTTTTAGAAATTCGCGATTCTTCTCAGACAGCGTTTGCCGAACTTGTGCAAAGTTTAAACGAATATGCCGGAGGAGATGTCTTTGAATTTTTCACCGGAAGAAGAACAGGAAGAAGTTCAAGTAAAGAACAAACGGGGTTTATTTACAGGTTTGTGTCATTGAATTAATTTTGTCAATTGATGCTGATGTGTCACAAATGGACGGCAATATAAACATTGCCTCCAAGATTACATTCGTTGCTTTGCACTGACCCAATCAAGGGTGTCAGACTTGGAATCCGAGTAAACTTACTGCTTAGCATAAACGCAAAGCATTCACCCTGCTTTAAAAAATAAATTAAAACAATTTTCAGCTCGAAAATATAGTTGAGTAGAAAATGGAAATTAAAAATATATTCCTCATCTCGTGAGGTTTTATTTCATTGGATTCAGAACTTGCGTTGTTTATAGTTCTTCATTTGTTTTACCACAATTCGCCTTTTTTTTGTCAGAACGGAGAAGCTAGACGTTGTCAGTATGTACGAAAGGTTTGATGAATATGACGTACTTGAACGTGAACCGACGATTGCCAGATTCAAAAGAGTGCAACCGATAGGTAAATTAATATTGATTAGCATAAGTTGTTTATTTCAAACCAAAAAACACTTGCTCAATTAGAAGTAAAGTTGGGCAGAGTTTGCTTAAAATATTGGAAATTCCGTACATCGTTCTCTACTAATATTTCTGCCTATATACATAGGATATAGCTGTTATCATGTACACCTGAATCCTCCCTACTTCTAATTGAGCGCTGTGTACAAACGTGCAAAAAGCGGTAAGAAAAAGAATGAATAATTTGCTGGTATTTGGCTCGTTTACTACTCTCCAAACTTATAGGTCCGATATCACTAACTTAAAACTAAACACGCTAGTACATTGCGTCTGTGTAAATACATGTATTTTGTAGCTAATATTATTGTTGGATTTGGCATTATTAAATGAAAATCAATAACATTTGATGGAATATATGTCTCATTGGGGTATCACTGTATTCTATTACATACCGTCCTCAACTAAACTTTCACTTGCAGGACTCGTACGAGAATTCACATTCATTCCAATCCACATAAAGCCTGACGATGCAGTTGCTGAAATGAACAGCCTTTTAGATGTTTGTGATGAAGCTGAAAGAACTTATGGCGAGGTAAGAATTTGCAGTTGATGATTTGGCAAGATTGATGTTTCTAGCCAACTAGCCCGTAAATTGCTTATATTACTTGTCATATAAGGGATTTTTGAAACGTAAGTTAAATTGATCTATATTCCACGCCACAACGAAGAGTAAAATATGGTATATTTACCATTTATTCATTAAAATTAACCACTGAAAACAGGAATAATCAGGCTTGGCTAGATGTAGGCTCATTAATGAGATAGCGTGGATGAAAAAGATTTATAGAAATATGTTTTAATGTTGAAGTTTAGTTATAACTGAACGCCAAAGGATTTATTACAACAATTTACAATGAGCTATATAGTATTTATTTCATATATCTTTTATTATTTCATATGGCCATTTAAAAAATATATATTAATTTTTAATAATTAAATTTCCTTTGTGGGCTATGTTTTCCTTGCTTTGAGAATGTGTAAATTACACAAAACTTTTGGAAGTGTTACACCATTCAGATAACATCAACATTCACCGAAACGAGGCCCATAACAACCTATATAAATGCAAACTACGAGTGATCAATTTTATTTTTTTCTTTATCGTTGTATTTCCCCACGCAGTAATATTACGGGGTGAAGCTTCCATTCTTTCGAGTAAATATTTGTTATTAAATATTTGTTACACGGAACCAGTAAAATGATGGTCTCTCCCCGTAACTATCTCTGATATTGAAAAGCCATTAAGATGAAACATGACAAGCTGCCATGAACGCCTTGGTAATAAAGGAGGTGCTGGAAGATCATAGCCAAAGTTCTAAACTGTAGGATTATTGCGATTGTCATAAAACGTCTCTTAAAAATTCGAAATTCTTAAAAAAGAATTTCAAGTTTCACTAGATGGTTAGAAGGACAAAACGAACTTCGAGAGCAGTGGCTCATTCTGGCTTACAATCTAATCGAGATATTTGAAGAACTTTTGAGTTTTTCTCGATTCCAAGATAACTGTTTAAAGTTTATAACGCAACCGCCACTACTAATTCATTTATGCGTCACATGAGACTTGGCATAACCGTCCAATTCACGGGCGATTGGGTAGGAAGGATTCCAACCAAATACCTCAAAATTGGATGGACGTATTTGATATCATTGATACATCTTTATATTATTTTTGGCTTTATTATATTGAAATCAAATAGCGGTCCAAGAGGGCTTATTAGCAATTTGTGTTTATATCGACATATTATTAAACAACAAAATAATTCAAATACAAATACTGCTTAACGAATCAAATATTGTTACAGAATATCATTGTTGCTGGAGATTTGAATGCAGACTGTTCATATGTTCCCAAATCAAAATGGGAAGATTGTCAATTGAGACAAAGTGAAGATTACCAATGGATGATCTCGGATGAAGAAGATACAACCACAAAGAAAACAAATTGTGCATACGACAGGTTTGAGTTCTGTTAATGATTCTTTCATTTTTTACTTATATGTAATGTGCAACTTTCAGATTACCATTGAAATATGCAGATCATTTTTTTCTCAATTCAATTATGTTGTATATAGAATTATTCTCCGAGGAAAAGACATCAAAGAAAATTCATGCTGTGCTAGAGTTTACAGATTTGATCAAGAGATGCAACTGGATCAGGAACTGGTGTGTATTTTCTGCCGTTTTTTAATTTTTTAATCTTGACATTATACTATACTTTTTAACGATAAATAGCTTTATATATACATATATTCAGCAGTCATTTTCCAGAACTTATGTCGAATGAATTTGGGAATTTACATGAAAGGGACATAAAGCCACAACACTTTGAAGAAAAGTCGCGAAAAATTGCAATTGGCCACAAGCCATTAAATGAGCTAAAATAACCTGAGAAATCAATGTCCGATAAGTTGCGTCATGACGATATTAAAATTAAAAAAAATATTTAAATAGAAATTGATTTTTGGTATTTTATATTCAAAGGTTGAAGACGTCAGCGATCATTTTCCAGTCGAGTTTATATTATCCTAGACATCACTATGAAGACTAAATAGAACAAAAAGTCAAAGTCAGCAAAAAATCAACGTCATTCTTAAGATTAATTTCACAAAAATAACAAGAAAACAAACCAATTATAGTTTAGCACTGCCTATCATGCTTCTTGAATACTTAATTTTACCTCGAATTTAAGTCGAGTTATAACGTATAACAATTTGACGTAAGTTTTATCTGAGTAAAAAATTATTTTTTTTATTTTTACGAAATCATCACTTTATTTGAATTGACAAACACACTCTATAAAACACGTTCAACGATATTTAACTCACTATTTTAAACTTTTGAGTCGTTTCAAAGTGTTAATTCATGACAAGTGACGTGTTGGTAGATTCGCGGATACGATGATTTCACGAAAACTATGATCCATAACATCTCTGATTTTACTTCTATTGTAAACGTGTTTTTGATATTTTAATACGTTCATAGTTCGTTCTATTTAGTAGTTTGCTTTTAATATGTTATATGTTACTATTATTTGTGTGTTGCTGACAAACTATTCCCTACGTGGGCACGGCACGGAGATGCTTGGAGATATTGGGATCATGCGAAACAGCAAAATCTTTTTGAAATTAAAAAAAAAACACGTTATAATATTATTCAAAACTTTGAAATATTGCATACCGGGAACAATGGAGTGCGGGTCAATTTGATTAGGTAAAAAGATTTGTTATTTCAGAAATGGTAAAGTGAAATGCAAAGTTGGTATTAATTAGAGAGAGTTTATTGTCAGGAACAATAGTTGGCAACTAAATGTATTTTGCTATCGATTGGGTTTCTACCAGACTAACCAAGGTCAGACCACCTCAGGCATCAGGGACGGACTAAACCCCTTTTGGTGCCCCCTCATGTGTAATTTAATTTTTAAAAAAAAACAATAAACCACATAAGTGTATTATTCACAACCAATCACAATCACAACCAACAGTAAATAAAACAACTTTTACGAACATTTTTAGATTTTTCAACTGGTACATATAGCCGATATATATATCAGCCGCTTACCGTCGATAATGATATATCGGCAAACACGCAATATCTGGCCGATATATCGGTTGACCTCTAATCCTGAGGGAGTGTGACAATAAAGATTCATGCCTCCAGTCTCAACGTGAATCGAAATACCAGAGAATACAAGTCACAACTGTAGTTTGAAATTTTACCGGTACCTAGTAGTCTACCTCAGAGTGGTTCAAGGTTGCTAGGTTGAAGGACCGCAAACACTTTTTAGGAGGTCGCGCGGGCCGCAAGTCGGAAAAAAAAACAAAAGTGATCGAAATATCGCGAGGTAACTTACTTTAAATTTAATAAACAACGAGAGTTTACCGTTCTAATCAGACTATTATTATGTTGCAAGGGTGGCGTTCTTTTAAAGAAGATATATAAAACCTTCAGTTAATTTAAAGTTAATTCCCGAGAATTACCGTTGTATTTTGCGCATCTCGCGTTTAATGTCGCTTCACGTTATATTCTTTCGTGACAGATATTACTTGAAATCAAACCAGACACTGTGTGATGGGCAAGGAAATACGTTACCGCCGTGTTTTCCTTATGTCACCTTTTTTGACACACTCATTTTATTACGAATTGTTATATTGAGTAATTTAAAAACTTGCAGCGTGAGCAAGCTTAGTGACATCGTCAAATAACAACCAAGTCCGTCTAAGTTGGTATTTCGGAACCTTGCTAAACAAAAGGGATTGCGCGGCGTTAAGTCGGCTCTGCGTTTCGTCACTACTGTAACATGGCCGACGCTTGTAAACAGAGGAGTGTTTTTAATAAAATAAAGGCACAAGGCGTTAGAAAAAGGGTTTGAATCTTGGGATCCCAATCCCATTTGGAATAGCTAGAAAAAAACTTAAAAACGTTCCTCCATTAGATACAAATATACGCTAAAATTGTTCTGTGAGCCGCACGGAATGTATCAGCATGACAGGGTTTGGACCACTCTGGTCGTCTACCTTATCAAAAAACTCACGACTTCGCTGACCACTAGATCGTTGAAATGCGATCGTGGAACCGCCACATTGTGTAAATAGTTCATTGGTCCCATTGTTGGAGAAAAAATTTCTTTTTAAAACAAAAATGCAGCAACAAGGTGAATACTAGAAAAAAAAAAAAAAAATTCAAGAAAACGACTCATAGGCCCCATTTCGTGTCCAATAAATAAGTTTCAGTGTTTACTTTCAATAAAGAAGGTTAATATGATACTCGAAGACGAAAAATAAGCGAACATTTTAAAGTTTGAATCGTCTGGTGAAAACACCGATAAACTATATAAAATTCTGCTCTAAAATTTCTGTGGTGCCCATCTTTGCTTGGTGCCCTAAGCACGTGCTTATATGAACTATGTATGACTGAGGAAGTCTGACTTGGTCAGACGAAACGTTACATAAATATATTTTTGTTAGTGTGCAGCAAGACTATTGAATCACTTAGGATAAATGTCTTTGATTGAAAAATTCAAAAAATGTCTTAAACGTTATACCGGACGAAAATATTAATTTTGTATATTTGTTTTGTGTGATCATGTTTTTAATTTAATTTACCATTAATTTTTTCAACGCATCTGCTATTGCTATTATTACAATTTTTATCATATTTTTTCGCTGATTGTGCTCTGATAAGATTTTACACATTTAGTATGTTCTTCGTGTGTATACACGTAGAAATGGATTTATAGTAAATATGCGTGGTGTGTAAGTAGCCTAACTAGAAGATATGTAATCAGGCCATCACTATTATCAATACTTTCGAGTAGACAGGTTATGTTGAACTAAATTAGTTTTTTGAACCCGACACCAAAATATATCGAAATTTTCGCTGAAAAGTGTATTCTTGGAATCACTTGTCGACAATTAGTTTCTATACTCGAATCACTTCTAATTACTTGGACATCGAACACTGTGTTGTCAAATGTAGAAAAAAAATCTTTTAAACATTAATTTCAGTTATAAGAATACTTGAACAGCTCAAATATGTGGACCAAATGACTGGTGTAATGGTAGTAATGACTTCCGTAATGACACCACAATTCTGGTCAAATGTTAAAGTAATAGTGCCGAATACTATATGAAGTAGAGCCTAAAAATGGCAACAATTTGGAGCGAAATATAAAAATAAAATATTAAAAGTAATGGACTGGCGACCCTTCCTTCCATCCTAAAATTAGTTGTTTCATTAGTTGCGAAGATAGGTGATTTCGCAAAAACAGCAACCTTAACAAAAACAGCTATTTATCAAAATGAAACAACATGGAAGCAATAAAGTTACGTTCAACGTCTACAGGAAGCTGTAATTTGTGATATGATTTATTGCGGCTCATTTGTTATAAAAATGGGCGCCTGTTGTTCCAACTAACTCATCAAATTTATCGCAACAATCAACGATCAAACAGGTCCAGCAGAAGCGACAAAATGCTCTCCGCGGTAATAGCTACTGTGGACGATAAAAAGGAATTCATTCAATGGCACCTGTAGCTATAGCACCTGTGAGTTGCTACATAATATTTCGAGAAGCTTGCAAATTGCAGCTTGCAATTCTACAATGGCTATTACACTGTACTGTGAGTAGGCCTACACGCAGTGAATTCCACTTCCACTAGAGCTAACGGCATTGTTAGGATGAATATGTTACCGGCATTTCACGTACCGGTAGTGGCTGACCTGAGGGTTCAGTGATCAATGTTATAATAAGCCGCATATTTTTATCAAAGTCAAAGCCCTACTGGTTTTCAGCTTTGCCCATTCGTCAAGCAAGACACAAAAAAAATCACATTTCTAATTTTACCTACTGGGCCAATTGCTTTGAATTTATGTTAAAATTTCATGTTGACTCCAAGGGATTTGTGTTGATTGTGTGTGATGACAATATCAAAAATAAAAATTGCGCACCTTGTGGCGGTTACGCGTTCGCGTTGCCAGAATTATGGCAGAATGCATACCCGTACTACTTCGTTTTGGCTTTCGTGTCTATATATTTGAGCATCTCCAATTGTTTGTCAGGTCACCGTCTCTGACTGATATCGGGACCAAAGCAATTGGGGAAAAATCTTTTCGTTTTATTTCAGGATATTTGTTAAAAATACATAGTAGTCCAGAGTGATTTGTCAATGGGCAAAAAAACAAACTTAATAGAAGAATATTTAAATTGAATTATCATGCACAAAGATGATCTAGCCCGCAATACGCTATAAACTGAGCCCGACTATTCAGGAAGACCAGATGATTTTATTCTGCCAATATGGCTATTGTCACAAGTAACTTATCATTTCGACAACTTATAGTTTAGTTTAGTGTATCCCGATGCTAAGTACGTGTGCAGGGTAATATAAAAACGCATTGTGATTCCTCACACTAAAGTGTGTATTTACTGCATGGGTTCTAACATCTTAGGGTATATCATTGCTTTGAATATGACGAGTCAGCCAGTCACATTTCTGGTTTCTCCGCGAACAAAGGTAAATATCATTACCCCACGTGCCGATAATTACTGGTAGTGGGAGTTTTTTACCGCATGAATATTCTGTGTAATTAGAAACATAACAAACAAATAGGAAGTACAAACAAATCACACCATACACGCCTATTCTATCATCCAAAAGAGAATTGTATTATAATTTTATTGCGCTACTCCTTCGCTATTCAGCGTGACCGATTTATAGTTCCCGGACCCGCCCAACAAATGATTAAATTAATTAACGACGGAAAATGTCACACAGCGCTGTGCAGAAGGGAAATGTATATATCAACTTTGCAAACACTACAGTATTGATGTCAGATTTTGATCCCTTTTGGACATGAATAATGATGAATTACGGGCAAATATCAACTAGATTTAAATAACAAACTGAAGAGAATTGTCAAATTATCTTCATCAATAGAACGAAAAGCAATGATCCATGTGTCATGATATTCGGCGAGGGCGTGATTTCCTACATGAATTCCACGTGATTTTGTTTACGATTGCAAGTGCATGTCGTGTTTATTTGTAAATACACCCATTGACCTTTTAATTGTCAATCGATTATGATGAATTTTCAGAGAACCTTCTACTTATGAACAATTATACGTTATTTGAAATCAATAAAAATACTTATCTTCGCATTTCATGTCTTCACAACTATTTTACTGTTATCTGCCTCTCTATGACAATACTTTTTTTGCAAAATTTTGAAAATCAACTGTGCGATATAAATATATAATTGTTAGTTACATTTTAAACCTGATGAACTAGTTTCTTAAGACAATATGCTTTCGATCGGTATGCTATGCTTAAATAAAAAATTCTGGTTTATCAAAAACTTTGAATTAAATTCCGTTGAAAATAACATGAAAATACATTTGTTTGTATAAAAACGGCGGGAGTAAAGTAAAGAGGCAGTTCTTAGCGTCCATTCCCCAAAAGCTGAACTTGGTAGAACTAATTGAAGGTACTTGAAAGTTTAATAATGCGTATAAAATACCAAGAATAAACTACACTTATTGGAAGAACCGATTAATCGAAATCTTTAGGATCTAGTGGTTGCTCTCGTAGAACGAAAATAATTGCGATATATAAATGTACCAATAACCAGTGATTGCTATCACGTGTACTTATTGTTATTAACTTAATTGCTACAATAACAAACAAAACGAAAATACTAACAAATGATCTGATTACTTTCTATGAAATAATAAATACTATGATTGGGATTGAAGTTTGAATATTGCACTTTAACTTGCACAATAGCAAAATTTTATTAAGACAAATGACAGTAACGGACCTTTTATCAGAAACTTTAGGTCTGTAGAACATGATTTTGTACAATAAGTTTGCACCGTGAAATGTTTCCAATATAATTACAGGCGAGGCCTAGAACTGCAGTGGCATTACTGCAAATAGAATTGGATATATATCACGAAAAACTCCGAACATTATATTATTCAAAATAGAAAGATTGTATCACAGTTTTGTGAAATTTTTCTACCCAAACTAATACTGCGAGGTGGAATTTTCCTGTACTCCGCTCCGCTTAGCAGTGTTATTAGTATAAAATATGAAATTATTTCAATTTAATTTGGCATTTCAGTGGGTGTCACAAAATTATCTAATTTAATGCCATGGTGTCAATGAATCCGAATTGCTTCCTGTCTTCCGTGTTGATAGCTTCACGCCCAATATTGTAAATTGATGCGCGATCCTTTAATTACCACAATATGGGCGTTGTTATCATGTTCGTATCCTTTTTAATTACAGTGATAATGAACAAATACGGATATGTAAACAAATAGAATAGTGTACATTATTAACATGAATTATCTAATAACGTTTTAAAACGACGTACTTCATAGCATTTACAAATTCACCAAATGAAATGACAGTTCCGAGACTATTTCAAACCTCTCAATTGGCTCAAATGACAAAATGAGCCACTGAAAAGGATAGCGATTATCTCTGCTATGATTCGGTGCATCTCTACTATGTACCCACTATTCCCACCGTTTATGTGTGAATGAAACTGAATAATTTCCATTGAGTGGGTAAAGTTTTTCAACCTCTAGTTGTTTATTGGACACGAAATGGACATATGGATAGTTTTGGTATTTTTGTTATTGATCATCATGTTAGTATTTTATTTTTATTTTTCATCTTCTTGCTGTAAAGTGGAAAAATCGCGTTTCTTATTAACTACTGGACCAATTGCTTTGAAATATTCAGTGGTTAAAGATTGTATTAATAGATTAATTAGAAGGTTATTACTTTTATTTATTTTAAACATTTCTGTTGCCTTTATGGGATTCGTGTTTGTCTACGGTGACGCCATCAAAATTAAAAATTGCGCTTCTTGTGGCGGTTCAACTATCGCGTAAGGCAACTCAGCTGCGAAACGATATCGGTAGGCTACTGTGACAGATTGCAGACCCTTACCACTTCGTGTCCGTATATTTGAGCATCGCTCTTTTGAATTATAGATCCAAACGGAGTAATTATCTATTGTGCTATCGAGTTCGGTTGAGACGGGGCCACGTTAATCAGAACAAGGTCTTAAAGCGAGATACATTTAATTAAGAGCATCTTGATACGAATGGTGAGTAAGGAAGAAATTCTTCATTAGTGTTTGGATAATAAATAACCAAGTCGAATTAAATGCACTTGATCTTATATTCGACGCCATGTGGATAATCAATTGATCCAATGGCCTCTTGACAATCGAACACGTTCAAAATTCATTTCGAATGACGAGAGACAAAACTTTTCATTCCAGACAAACGACTAGGCATTCACGAGAAGGAGGCAAATAACTAAATCAATATTAAATTCCAAGTTCTGTTGTAAAGTTACTTTATTTGATTGAATTCTATACATCGGTTGAAATTTACAACTCACACACAAATATATTTAAATAATCCAGGTAAGTGTGAAACAAGCTTGCAAATTAGTAATCAACCACAACAGCTGGCCTTCACTCATATTCCAGAAAAGCAATTATCTTACAATTCAAGAGATTACTTAAAATCATAAAGAAAATACTTCAATGGTACGACAATGGTATTTTTATCAGCACAATTGCTCCTGAAATTTTCTAAAAACGATTTGTCAATATGGGTCCATAGGTAGTACTTATACAGTTTGGATCCAGATGTAATATATTGGAGCATGTGTGTTTGCCGTATAGAAATTGCCAAATATTACAGAGACTGTATCTTATCTGCTATGATGTGTTCGAAATATTGCCGGATTTATCCTTAGGCAAGGTAGGCTGAAGCCTAGCTAATCAATTTCGAACTGATATTTATTTTTGGGCCGTTTATACATTTTATAGGCATCTTCAAGAATCTTACCGGTTAAAAAAATTTGAATTGACATTTATTCATTTATTTAGACGGGTTAATAATTCTTCTTGCAAATATTTTCCGTTTACTTGGTTCAAAATTGAATACAATTGAATAAATGAATTTTTTTTTAATTTATTTCAAAATTGTACCATTTTAATTTATCCCAATATAATATTTTTAAATTATTTAAACGGTTTTTTGAAAAAGAAGATAAAATATCGATACATAGCTATATGGTATATATACTAACTAATGTATTCAAGCAACAACGTGACTGAGAAAAAATAGTGTTTGGATCCTTTTATCGCTGGTTCGTTTATTGAAAAAAGTCGAATGCTACTTTTTTATTAGTAATATTTGATTTATCACCTATCGGTTACAAGTGCTTTCTGAATATGCAATTTGAGCAGATTTACAGATTTTTCAAAGTCGTTGATGCTTAAAGTAAAAAAAATACTTCACATTTGATAAGACAACGATAACACATTTGCCAAATGAAAAGTGATGGAAATATTTTCACAGTCCAATAGGGTAATAAGCAATGATTTGATTTCTAAGTACTTCGAATATTGTCTCAAACTGTTAATGTTTTACCATGATAAACTAACAGGAAATATAATAAATGCGATTAGTGCAGCTTTGGACATCACGGTTTGTTTAGTTGGTACTACTAATCCCAACAACTTTAAAGTTGGACACACTTTCACAATATAAATACATGGTTATTGTAGCAAACTTTAAAAAGAACATTCCAATGTCATCATTCTTAGATACACTTTCATGGTACATGGCTATTGTAACGAAGTGTTCTAATTAAATATATTTCTGCTAAGATGGTCTGACTTTACCCCTCGGGCATATTTTCGCCGCACACAATGCACAGTCGAGAGTTTGTTAACCCAACGTGACAAGAAATGACGTGGAAGACATTGAGTATATTCGTGAATGTCAAAAGCACCAAATTAACAACATTTACGTTCCAATATACAAGTGCTAAGTCAGGCTACACGTCGCCCGCGGGAAGATGAATTGGAGGCGTGTCAGTAAAATAGGTTATAAACGCAATCCCTCGATTTATAGCATTGTGATATAATCTCTCTCGAACCCTCAAGTGTGATCACAGGCAGTAATAAATTTACAAAGAACAAAAGAGAAAATAGTTAATTAGAAACGGTGTTGCAGGTGCGGATTGATCGGGGAGATTACAAAGAAAGGGACAGACAAACGTCGTTTACAACGGAGCGATTTATGAATTAGTTGGTATAAAAGAGGGATGCTCTGTGGAGATATCAACATTAACCATATGGTTGAGACAGGAGAAAGACAGAGATTGGTCTTTGGTTGACTTGGGCAGCTGTATTATGCCTAGCATCAGTTGAATAATCAATTTCTTATATTTTTAGTTTTAAATTCTTAAGCTGAAACAAGCGTATAAGAAATTCATAGAAAGGCAACATGTTTGTTAATTTCGCTCTTCTGATCGCATTTGCGAGCTGTGTTTTGGCTCACGAACGATTTCTTAACATCCACGTTGGAAACACAGACGAAGACATTCCTGAAGGACCCCCAACTAGTCTGAGCTATGGCATGTTCAACATTATTGCTTCATGTGACATCATCGGTAGATCAGTATCAAGATGCGGACGCAAATCTACCACAAAGTAAGTGGCCTATACTTATATTATTTCAAATATACCACTGCATATTAACGCTTCGTTTACTATAATGAAGACCAGTCGTATTTAAGCAGACTAGCCTAGACCCACACACATACTGTCGGTAGTGTTAGGTTTTAAACATTTAATTCCTTGTCAAATAACTGAATCTGACAGCTATCCGAGATGATATGGAGTTTTTTTTGTAATTTAAATATTGTGTTTCCATTATATAGGTCAGCTTGCAGAAGACACAACTGTTGTTGGAATCTGTCAAACCAGAATCTTAACTTGCCTGTGTGTTTCCAACCCAAGATGAAAATCCAGAACTATCAAGCTGGCACAGCATGGCAAGCGTGGGGCAGCTGGGGTACCTGCTTGGGAAAAGATTTTTGTGTTGCAGGGAAACAATTCAGATTCAGAAAGTGTGATGGTGTCCCGGGAACAGGAGGGTGAGTTAATCAATAGAAATATACAAGGACTTCAAGTTTGTAATTGAATTTCATATTCTGTGCAAAAAGAAAGTATATATTTTTCAATTCCAACTTTTTTGCTCTTTCAGTTGTTCTGGCACTTGGAAAGAATCGCAGGATTGTACCACAGCTGGTTGTACTGTCGTCGCAACCGCAGCATGGGGAGCATGGGGCTCATATTCAAGTTGCACAGTCCCCTCTGAGCCAACCTGCTTTACTGGATTCAAGACACGAACAAGAAGTTGCATGCTCGTATCATCAGTCGTCACGTCCACCTCATGCTCAGGATCCAGCTCAGAGGTAAACAAGGCTTAAATACTCGAGTTTGTTTGACAATATACTTATATATACAAGATATAAACACCGGGAAACTTACTATAAATAAGGGTTGTAAAATTCTGCCATTTGTAGAGAATTGTCGCCATATATATAAATCAAAATGCAATTAATTTTCTCTTTAGACCGCTGCTTGCGATTCCAGCCTTTGTCAGACTTCCGGTTCTTGGGTAGCTGCAGCATGCTCTGTCACATGTGGAAGCGGAACGTTCACTTCAACCCGAACATGTTTGACAGGAGGATCCGGAAGTCCTTCAAGCTGTTTCACTAAAACTGAAACGTGTACCCAATCGGCCTGTGGTAAGGAAACATTCTGTTTGTTTCTAGTATTGTTCTGGGCTCCGGCTCCGCGAATGCAATCGCGTATCCTTATTAAAAATCATTTTCGTCCCTCTACTTTACCGAAATCACAAAATACACCATAATTAGGAAACTTCGTGTTCAAAGGTTGTCCTTATTTGTATCTTTTCATAATGACTATGAAGTTTTGATAAGTCTTCCATTGGAGTCCCATCTCACTCTAGAATAGCTGGTTGAATATTACCTACAACAAAATATATCCAATTTTACAGGAAACACCGACCCCGATTTGGACATTGTCATCATGATAGACGGTACAGAGTTGACTGATAATTGCAAACAGAAAGAACTTGATTTGAACGTCGTTGCTCCATTCACTGGCTCCGTATTCACAAGTGCTAATTTCCCCAATTTTTTCCAGCAAAAGGGCTTTCTTACAAGGTACAATTCAAAACTAGGGGGATTCAAGATCTTGGTTAATAATACGAGCCCATGATTTACTTTAAGTCATGGTTCATAGCTGCCAGCCATGTTTCGTGACGTCCCAAGCCATTATAAACGTGTTGCAAGCTGGCTTCTCTGTAAGCATAAGACTTTTATGGCAAAAATTAGCTAGTTAAAAATGTCAATAATGCTTAGTTTTGAAGGGGAATATTGGCAAACATCGTGATTGATTAAGGATATTTACCTTCTTAAATATTGACATTTTGTACTTTTATTTTTTTCTTAAAATATTCTATATTTAGTTTTATGGCTGAATGGAGTACAGTCACATCAGCTACAACCAGACTTGCGGTTCAAAAAAATTGTGGTTCCTGCTCTTACGCAACACAAACAAACTTCAACGCTGCCAACTTCCTCTCAACAACATTGACGCAAACTATCGTAAGTAACTATCTTTACTCATCACAATTAACTAATAAAATAAAAATAATGGATAGGGCCTACACATTAACATAATACTCATTTTAGTCGCAATCTATTATGAGGTTGAAGATTTTATTATTTCTTATTCGAAATATAGATTTCTGCTAAGAAAGTTTTTAGTGAGTTCGTTGCCTGCAATTATCTTTTACGCATATATATATATATATATATATATACTACGTCACAATAATACATTTTGAGTCCTTGCCTCATAAACAATTATTTCATACGTCATTAATTTATTGCGTCACAATCATTTAAGGTCGACGGAATCAACTTTCCTTGCGATGTATCGGATATTTTCGGAACAATGATATGCGTTAACGATGGACAATTTATCACTGCAAACGGAGAGAGAACAGGAAATAAAAATGTTGGAATTTTCATGATTCCAAGATTCAACACAGTTCCTAACTACTGTAAGTAATAATAGTTTTTAATTCACTTGATGTGACAGAAGTGAAAAATCCGGATAAAAATACTGGCATGATTAGTGTAATTTTTTAAAAGTAAATAGTTTCAACTCAGCTTAAGTCACATAATCTTGTTGATTGCGATTCTAATTTAGCGTATGCACGTAAATAGATCGAATTATTTATTCGTTTGGGGTGTATGGAGGTACCCAATCGCCCACTCCCTCCTCTTGTTGACCAAATATTTTGACAGTGACCCCAAGCGATTAATTTTCACAATCAATGAAGAAAGAAAATCGTTTTTCACATACCCAATCAGTTGTAATAAAAAAAATGAATTGATTTTGCTTTATCAGAACTTAGAATGATGCAGTGAAAAGCGTTGAATAAATTGACGAATAACCAATTTGTGTATTTTACAGTGGTGTTTTTGAATGACGCTGTTCTGACTGCAATCAAAGGTTCTCTTATCAACATCGACAAAATACTGATCCTGTCTACTGTCGACATCAGCACTCTCACAACCGCAGAACAAACCACAGAAATAGACAGTAAGTTTATTTTCTATATTGATTTCATTCAACTCTGAATCAAAGTGATATTGTTAAGTTGTTATAATACGAGTTACGAAAGACTTGTTTTATTTACATTATGTTTCAATGAGGAATGTTTAGTAACGATTATCCTCTTTTTAGTGTTGAATCAACTTGGATGCTTCACAACAAATCCAGGAACTTGCACTGCCTACATTGGCAACATCTTCGAAAGTACGGCTACAGTTGTCAACAGAATGCGCGCCCTTGTTTAAAACTTTGATTTTCGTATTACTACAATTTTTAGATAAATTTTCTACAATATATCATGATTGATCAGAGCTGATACATGGATATGAAAATCATACTATATTCATTACTATAATAATCGACCCAACGTGGTCAAATATTTTATTTTTATTCGAATTACCATATATCATGTACGTTCTATGATTGACTATCAAAGCTTATTGTCGTAAAGAATGAAATATTTTTTGATAAAAATGAGCAAAAATGATTTTTTTTCATGATTTGCTGTATTTTTTTTTATATATGCGGTGCAATTTTATGTATTTTTGATACTCGGTTATCTTAAAAGATGCTTTTTAAAAATGTTTTGTAAAAAAATTACAAAATAAATTTTTATATGAAATATTGTTCGATGTTGGCTTAGCGACTGGGTGATGTTGCCAGTGTTTATTATTAAGAGTTTGCAGATTACCGATAAAAATTGGAAGAATTCATGTCAACTATTTAGTATACGTAATGTTACTGCCTGACCTAACGTACGTGTTCAACTTCCTCGTCTAAACTGCTCGATTCTACCCGTTGTAAAACTATATACGCTAGATGTCACTAAAAAGTTGAAATGAAAACTTGATTCCTCAGCTCAATCATACATATATGAATAAAATCAGTCTAGCCAACTGCTTTTGGCCAAAAATAAAACCCAACATTAAACTCTGTCACACGCTGCCCATGCACAAATGCTCAGCACAACAACTTCTAGTTGTAAATTTTACAAGGTGCATCGGAGAGTTGCATGTTAAATATTTTTAAGTTGTTTATAATTCAACAAAACTGGAAAACAAAAATATTGTTTCACATAGTGATGTCTCCTGGGAAGTATGAATGAAATGTATATATGAAATGGGTTATTCAATTGCAGTTTTTTACCAGCATTTTATTTTACGGGGGTGTTTTCAAAATATTGCATAGTGTGATAACAAGTTACTTAGCATAGCCTATTTTAAAAGGGAATAATCTTGACAAACATAGCCTTCTGTAAGAGCGGTTAACTTTTAGGAGGGTGAAAACTTTTATGGAAAGGAGATGATAGCCCTATTAGATGAACATGGCCATTTCACGACAGGGATAGCGATTTTTAGATTCCATCACATTTAATGGATTCGAAAAGAGTTCCACGCTACCAATAAAATTTAGTCGTCTTCTATCTTTGGCTTCTACGTCCACAAATTTATATTATTCTGGACTTTGAGTAAGAACTAGAGATGTACCGATGTATCGGTATCGGGTATCGGCAATATCGGCCATTTTTTTGGTATCGGCCATGTATTGGTATCGGTTAGACTAAGGCCGATATTTCCGATATATTTACCTTTTCGATATGATCCAGAATGTTTTAAAAGATAAATTGGAATACTAATTTTCAATTTATTTTTTGAGAGAATAGGATTCGCGTGTTTTTAGCTATTCATCAGCCAAACTAGCTCAACTAATTTGGCTATTTTTGCTGTCAAATTTTTATATTGACATTTTTATTATTAAATAGTAATTATGAAGAAATATATATCAACACAGCACATAACAAAAAGCAACTATGCGCCCAGTTTTAAATCATACAGTGGAATTGGGGTCCTTATTAACGGCACAAGGACTTTTGGCACGGGTATAAATTCTGACTGTTTATCGTCAAGTACGAGTGTCATTTAGTCCGTCGACATCGATAAACTAAATTCCGACACAATTATCCCTCTATGCAGATATTAATTTTAATTTTGTATAACTACACAATGTCTTTATAGATATATTGACATGACCGCCTAGCCCAAGACTGTCTCAAAATATATGATAGCAATTGTAAAATATTATAAAATAGCAGCATAAATAAGTAAAAAGACATCCTCGACGGTTATAGGTAGGCCTTCTTTTTGTCGGTGCTGATTGATATTCTTTCATATTGGCTTTGACTTATTGCGGCGACGATTACGATCAACCACGAAATAAAATATTTGTAAAATGCTTTTAATTTGAACGTAAGACGGCGGCGCTAGAATGTGTGGGTGATATTCAATATTCTTTTAAACACGAATAACGATATTCGAAGGTCGCGATATTACCATTAAATTCAAATTGGACATCCCGGCTTATGAGTTTTCTAATTGAACATCGAGATTACTAGCGTTACTGTACGATGTATCTTAATCAGGATAGCAAACATTAATTTCCTATTATGTGATATATCTTTTTTTTTCGATCTGATATAATGTGTACTATGAACAACGCTCAAAGACCATTGTTTTAACCCGTCTGCCCTACACAGCACATCTGATTAAGTAATAGTTACACAGTATCGGTATCGGAATATCGGCCTTTTTGTAGTATCGGCGTATCGGTATCGGCGTTTTTAGCTGGTATCGGATCGGTATCGGTATCGGCGACAAAAGTGGTATCGGTTCATCTCTAAAGAGCAAGGATGTAAATTCAAAGCTTTTTTTCCATCTTGTCGAATTTGAAACTGTTTTTCGGAAATTTCATTCATGCGACGTTATCTGATAAACCTAGTGGCCAACGTTATTTATAAGTCTAAGAGCACGCTCTCGAGTAAAATGTCACAGATACAGTTCACTGCAACATTATGTAGGCAAAATCGCACACAGTCCATGTAATCTATTCGATATACTAGAAATTATTTTTTAAATATTCGTTTTAAATAAGTGTTGGTAGTAATTAGACAAGGGGTAGAGTAAAATTATCCGCAGTATAAGGCTCTCAGTTGTTAATCATTTGAAAAATATTTGGCTATGCCAAGATTCTCCCATCAAAAATGACGTCATCTGAAATTCTAAAGCCGCTCAGTAAGATCAAAAAGTCATTTAATTAATTTCTGAAATCTGCAGAAATTGGAGCATCATCAAAATTATTGTCTATCCTTTATCAAATTAAAATCCTTCTATTGTGCATAACCAAATATTGAAATTTTTTCACTATGGCGAGCTATATTATATAAGGTGAGCAAACGTAAATCCAAAACCACTACCATTTAAAAAATATAACAACACAACCATATTGTTCGAGCGTAGTCTAGTCCCCCCATTTCAATACACATGCAAGACAAATAAAATTGTTTACATGTGGCAACGCATATTTAGATGAGTCATCACAAATTATCAAGTTCGCCGGACACCCACGGCTTATGGAAGATTAGTAGAAATGCGCGGAACTGTGTTTATAAAGAACGCTACGGGCATTTCGCTATAATCCCCCTTGGAAGGAACGGAACTCCAGTTCCAGTGGTCTTTTGTGGAAAATTACATAGCCGTAAAGCATGGGATAGGCACGTATACACAAAAAGACAATACGGTAGGCTGCAAGTGTGTTATCATAACTTCAAGGCTCGGCTATTCTGAATAAAAGCTTCCACTAAGAGTACAGTCTTTGAGGACAATTACGTAAAATAAATCTATCTCCGTGATTGACGACTGATAGGCAGTGCCAGGTGTACTACAAAAGATATAGAGTATACTTTTGATGATGATATTGCGAGCTTGCTTAGAGTTTTGTATCAGAATGACGAGTAATGAGGCGCTGTATTACAGAAAATCAGCTCTGCCTTTGCAAATATTTCCATGGATATAGCTTCTGAATGAGGAATAATAATATATGTTTTCGGACTGCGGTTATGGCCTTAGCCTGCGAAACAGCGCTTCATCCACTTAATGGATATTATGGTGTGATCAATCTATACCGGTAGCGATACATGTTCTCGGAAAAAATTTCAAATGTATCATTTTGCGTGGTTTATGTGGCGAGAAGTAACTGCTGCTTTGTTGATGAAAAAACACGAAAACATCTTGGATTACTTCGATATCATATGTACGAAAATGACAGTAAATTTAAGGTTATTTTATACGGCAATCTAATTACATTTTTTTTAATATCATTTGCACCCGTCATTTTTCTCGAACTACGCATTATTTTATTTCTGTAATAACATCAAAATACACGTAGATTATATGGAATTTGATTTAATATAGCCTGTGATCATACTTCAAGTATAATGAATTTAATTTCAGGTTACGATTTCAAGATTGCTTATTGAAGCAGACAGAAAATATGATTGATAATGTGGCATATCGAACGTACGACGAAAATTGTCAATGTGCGCTAAGCGTAGCCTATGTTGACCGTAAAAAGGAAATAGGCGCACGATGCTCACAAAGCACTGGTGAGGCAAGTAGAGGTTCACAGCGTTAAAGTTCTATATTAGAATATTAGGAAGGCCGTAGCCGCAAGATAGATGTTGTTTGTGAAATTGTGGCTGTATAACGACAGCTTGCTATAAGCACTGCATATCGGTTTATTAGTACAGTACTCCAAATATGGCACGGCACTTGTTACTTGGTGGGGCATGGATGGGAATATAATTATTAAATATATAAAACTTAATGGAATGGAATTCCACCAATCAAATTTATTGAAATAGTATCCGCGAACCATTTAATGTTACTGTTTAAATAACTTATATTTGTATCGTAATTTCATAGTAGATATCAAATCGCAAAATCATTGTATCCTTTTCGTGCTATTTTATATAATGACTATTTGATTTTAGAAATACATTTTCCCCGTCAAATAATTTCTTCACTAAAGTTTGGAAAATAGGTCATTTTCTACATTGTTGACCTAATAATGTCTATTTATATACAAATAATATAAGCATTACGTCGTATAACAAGATTAAACAAAGTCAAGCTGATTTAATATACTTTAAAACGGATTATCCATACAAACATTTTTTTTATATTATAATATTTTTCGAAAATTATATATTATGCGATTCAACTTGACTTTTTGACACTTTATTATCGATTTGTGTGAAATAAAGAATTTCCATTTTCTAAATTGGAAATGGTGTTCATACAACATTATTATACTGTTAAAAAATAGGGGATTGCTCACTTTATCTCAATTTCCCAGCCGCGTTAGCGCTTTAACTTTGATTTCACACGAGTATGAGGCCAAATGATAACTAATACCAGCAAATAATATATTGCTCTAATACCATGGCAATAAAAAAACGTAATGGGAACTTTGAAGCACTGCGAGTTAACACTATCAGGAAAATACCCAGGGCAATATAAATGTTATAAAAATTAATCTACGGAGTCAAGAGGGTTCATCTAAAATATTTATCTGTTGATTGGGAACGTATTCAGTCAGCTTTAAACCAAAGTTAATGGATTATAATTATTACGCGAATTATGTTAATCGGTAGAAAACTTTTTAGTGGGACAAAGGAGGAATGATTCAAGCCTCGAATGAAACATTCCGAATTACAGTCACAAATTCAGTTTTTATCCGAAAAAAAAGGATCTAACGAAAGATGACAAATAAACTTATTATTTTTTGGAAATAGGTAATTCTTGTTTATCGATCTAATTCTTTATTGTTGAAGTGAGTGGAAGTAGTCACATACGGATCCGAAGTAGGGAATAAACAAGGAGGAAGAAATTGTAGTTTAGTATATACTATTATATTCTTATAGTAACGATGGTGATTTTACGGTTCTCCCTATTTTACAATGATTTTGTTATCTGTTTTGTACCAACTGAAGATTCCATTCTCTTGACGCCATGTATCACATTGTCTCGCTGTCGTTCAAGCTTGCATCGGGTGAAAGTTTTATTTACAAAGTAACTCTATCTACCTTCCACGCTTGGCATTAATAAAATAAAAACACACAATACTGAAAATATTTTCTACTTAGTGCTGTTTACTGTTTTTAACCCAAATTTGTTAAGCAAATATGAAAGACGATACTTTTTTTGAGTGTTTTTGACACCTTTAACGTATTTTTGTGATTGGAATATTACCGGTAAATGAAACGCAAAAAATGAAATTTAATAGAGAACGTTATATAGATGGGCCGTACATAATCTTTACATTTAATTGGTGTGCATACCGCGACCGATTGTGAGTAGTTATTCCAGTATATTAGACAAATTAGTGTGTGTAATTTTTCACCACAAATTACTGTTTCTGGCAGTAAGAGGGGTTTTCTAGTTTATAACTATACAGTACAATTATCAAATTTTTTTTAGGAAATCAAGTGTTACTCTTTATATTTTTGTAATATTCTCAAATACCTGAATTTTTTTTTATAGTGTACGTGTAAATTTTAGAAGGTATACATCCCTAATATCGATTCCCTGCTTGGCCATTTTATTTGTTTTTGCGAAAATAATAAACAATATTGTGGACTGATTTAAATACGGAAGTAGCAAATTCAATTCAAAATGGATTGAAATTGATTGCTTTACTATGCTTCGATGGTGAGATGGACATTTAATGTCATGCTGGTATGTATATGCCGTATTTCCGTGGATTCTAGTTGCCGGCAAAATATCCCTCTATTTGACCTTAAATGCCCTTGTCATTTGTTTACTTCTTTATTTGGGAAGAAACGTACTTGAACACATTAGAAACTAATTATATGGATTAAGTACTTTGTTTTTGGAGCTTTCTGCAATTTTATACTTGAACCAAAATACAAATTTGAAACATCACAAAAAGCACGAACGTACATAATTAAAGATGTAAATGGCTCTAACATATTTGAATTGGAAAAACTTTTTGAAGCAGTTGCCAACTAAGGTATTCCGTAATTATTTTGCTATTCACGTGGTTCACCAGACGATCAATCACTTAAAATGGGCCAAATGGAAAACAGAGATAGTTCCATGATTACCCAAGGCAAAGTAATGAGACACGGTTGTGGGTAAATCGAAGGTATAACGTTTAGTGAGGCGATACACTTCAAACGCTTAATTTGCGAAGCCGCTGGCAGTTGATTCCGTAGGTTAAGCGCAATCAATATGTCTGATATGCAATTAGTTTGCAATTATTGGATTATTTTCGCCTTGCACAGAAAGTGGTTTAGCCTATAGATCAGTAATCAATTTTTTGAGAATTTTCCTTCTAGATGTTAGTTTTTAGCTTGTACTAAACAAAAGGGATGTACCGTTTAATAACGGAGAGCAATTATTTGTGTTTCTAAAAGATGTGGAATACTCATACCGATCGTATTTATACAAAACCAAAAAAGTTCAATATTTTTAAAAATGCAAAGGAATGTAGTAATTTTCAGTCATACTAAAAGTGTTTTTTGATATGAAAAAGAGTCTCGATTTTTTAGTCTTTAAAAATATAGTTTATTGGAGGCTTTTTACATACTTAACCTAATTTCTTTGTAGTCGCTAGAATTATTTTGTACGTGACTTACAGATATCGAAAAAGAGCTGTTACTTGATTCATTGCAGATTTGTTTTTCTATCTCAGCAGATATTCGTGACAGGTGCTCTCAGAATAGTTTAGGTCTAGGAATTCCTTTTTTTAAATTTGCATGCTGGTTAATCTTACGTTTTTTCAAGTCCAGGTAATTTCTTCGTTATCTAGAAAAGGAAGGGAATTTCATTTGTGCGTGAAAACCTGTGTTTCATAACTCATTTAATATAGTAATACATCTTTGAATCCACCCTTCAATAAAATTGATATGCGGTATAACAATCTTATAGTGTAGCTCTGTTTTCATTGATTCAATAATTTGATTATTCCATATAATTTTCCCTATAATTATTCTCTATAAATTTCAAGTTTCTGGACTGAATCCTTGTCTGGAATCAATGCTATAACCAAACGTTTTGAATATTTCAAAATGTGCAGTATAGTACAAAAAAATTTCTCTAACACTAAATTGCCTAGAAAAAAATTTCCATGTAAAATTTTTGAATTTCCGCATACTTTGAAGACATATTTTTATTCCTATAAACCTAAGTTAGTCGAAAATAAGATTACTTATTGTCTATTCATTGAAAATCATTCCGAGGCTTTTTAATATTGCATAATAATTACAAATTTAAATGAGCTGACGACTTCAATAACACAATATCAGTAACAACAAAGAGAAATAGGGTTTGATATAACCAAGAAGCGGCGTCGACAGATCAAAAATTCCCAAATTTATCAAAGAAATCCGCCATGAATTTTCCACAAAAACAAGCGTATTTGATCGCCAAATATATATGGACAGAGTATGAAATTCAACTGTTGGTGTATGAATTAAAATTTGGGAATTTATCGAGGATAAAATTTTCATATCATATATATATATGATGTTACTCATAACATAATTAATTTTGATTACACGCCCAGCACGCTGCCCTCAGAACCACCGACCCGCGGATGACGGTTTTGATGAAAAGAATTGGTATTTTAGGCTGGGCTGGCGTCGCAAAGCTTTAATAAGTAGCCTTGCAGTGCCCGGTTGATCCATATTGTCTACTGAGCACGATTGACTAACCCGGGTTTATCGCGTTGTCTTAACTGTAACTGAGAATTGTAGATGCGACATGTCCATGTCTACCTTATTGTTCCAGGAGACACACTCGTTCAAGAGTACCGGTAGTTTATAAAAGCTCACAGAGTGTCTAAATGGCAGAAGCTAGAAAATATGTGCGGAAATGGATCGTGCGAGTTGTTTATCGCGTTCTCATAACTGTATGAGAGTCGTAGATCAGAGTATTCAAGGATATTGAATTCTTGGCCGTATCGATCCAGGAGACAATCTCACACTCGTTCAAGAGTAGTTTATAAACACCCACAAAGTGTTCCAATGGGCCGAAGCTAAAGAGTATGTGCGAAAACGTGAGAGTATGTGCGGAAAACGTGTCATACGATTTTTTTGTTTTTATAACATGATTGTAGATGCGACATGTCCATGTCTACCTTATTGTTCCAGGAGACACACTCGTTCAAGAGTACCGGTAGTTTATAAAAGCTCACAGAGTGTCTAAATGGCAGAAGCTAGAAAATATGTGCGGAAATGGATCGTGCGAGTTGTTTATCGCGTTCTCATAACTGTATGAGAGTCGTAGATCAGAGTATTCAAGGATATTGAATTCTTGGCCGTATCGATCCAGGAGACAATCTCACACTCGTTCAAGAGTAGTTTATAAACACCCACAAAGTGTTCCAATGGGCCGAAGCTAAAGAGTATGTGCGAAAACGTGAGAGTATGTGCGGAAAACGTGTCATACGATTTTTTTGTTTTTATAACATGAAATTATTACTTTTTGTGTATAAGACACTGTGGTATTATATGCTAATAACACGAACCCGCTGTGCTTGATGAACCTTGAAAATCGGTACGATTGGCATTGGGTAATGAGACACCTGTGGCGTGTCAGGTTAGTGACGCCACTCAAAGACTAGATAACAGACCTTTTTAGGCACTGGCGTTTTGTGTGTTAAACTAATCGTACCTGCATTTTATCTTTCATGACCATCCTTAGCTCGAAGCTGTTAAATCTAACTTTTGCCCACAAACAAGCTCTTTATTACAAGTGGTCTATTAGCACATAAGATTAATGACTATTATGAGATTACATCGAATAATTTGTTTATTTATTTATGTTACTTCTGATAAGTTTCTTTTTAAAAATAGAATAATGATACACGACGTAACCTGAAGCGTTTTGGTTTAGAATTCACACCTACGATTTTAATTCTAGCATTATATTTGATTGCAGGTCACAAAATATATTCCAAATTGTTCTGCACAAAAATTGAAGTCAAATTTTTGGTGTTTAGCAAACAAACCTGTTTTTTACGTCTGCCGTTAATTATAATTTTCTGGAATACCAACTTTATGTTAACCTAAATTGAAATGTTATGATGTGTTGGACAGATTTTGTAATTGGTTGTGCCTATTATTTTCGCAGTAAAATATTTGATCAGTACTTGAATAGAGAAATGCTGGCAACTTTACTGGACAAATTCAGATAACATGCAGCGTTGCAGAAAATTCAGCTACAGTTACAGTATTTGTTTTTCTGTGGTATAATCATAGGTATATTACTTTTAAAATTAAAAATATTATTCCAACTGTTGTATTAACGACATTAAGAAGAATTTCGATTTTTTTGAATTTTGTCCATGACGGTTTGATAATATGGGAATAGCTGGTATTTTGTACTAATATACCTCTTTTTAAATCCTGAGTTGAAATATAGAAGTGCATAATTGTTGCACACATGTTTTTGTTATACATGATAGCCGTTTATTTACAAAATTTGCTAATCGATTACATTGTGGGTCATGAAAAGTTTGCATAACTAACTTCGCATTCTTGGGGTTACAAAAGATTCTCACGCGAAACTGTTTCAACACTAGACTAGAACAATTTGTCAAATAGCTGGGACATCGAATCGTTGCACCGTACAAAAAGATTTTTTAGTAAGCGCCACAGAATGAATTAAATGCAATCAATCTTTATATTATGACGTTATTGCTATGACGTATTTGTTGGATCCATGACAAGTTTCTTCTGATCTATTCGTGTCGTCCCATCCTACCGATTTTGTACGTTTTTTTTCTTTTCTTTACCTTTGATTACAATCAGGTTGTAGAGTACATAACGATCGGGTCAGGTATGGACATCACGTAAAACGTATTATCGAATGGATGTAATGTAAACCACTTATCATTGTAAAAGTCTTAAAATACTTCGGTCCAAGCATGAAATTACAAAAATATGTTACATGCATAAATATAGTTATGGCGCATAGGTCGGACATTGTATCATGTAGTTGTAAATATTATGACTGAGATTTTCTCAATGAATTCATTCATCGTTACAACTTAATCTGGGAGGAGTTCAGTGCATGTTGGATGCAGCGACGATTACATACATAATTTCTGACATATGTTTATGTTGATATTGGTTTGGTAGTATTCCAGACACCGTTTTGGATTTTAGTAGTTGTCATAAGAAAGAAAGATGATGTTTGGGTCTTTAGTTAGTCGTTTGATGAAATCGAGTATTAAGTCAAGTCAAGATTCTAGTAGCAGATCGGGGCGGATTTGATTTTATAATCGCCAACTAAAAATATATTCAAAGCATGGCTATAAGTTATCAATATCTTATAGCAAACTGCATGCACTAATTCGTAAAATTGTGTCGTTTTAACCAAGTTTTCTAGAAACACGAGCTCTCCATCAAACATCTAATATTACGATTGTATAAAATAAAGTATCGCTAATTATAAAATTGAAATCTTATTTCTATGACGATGTTTTCGGATTGTTTTATTACGAATCGACTTTAGTTTAATTTTTATTGTGAATATTGCATGTTGGTGCAATATTACCATTTCGACATCGCAAGTTTACGAACCTATCTGACACCGTACAAAATCTGTTTATCATTTTGTATTTGAAAACTTAAATATATCAAATAACCAAGCATGTTCCAGATATGCATTGCATCTAAATGCAGTTGGCTATGCATGGCGTATAGTTGTCAAACCAAAGTTTTTCGGCGCAGAGCGAATGCAAAACTGACAGAACATTTTATCAGGCAAGTGGTTTTGTATTGCAATTATAGTAATTAGCTTTTATTTATTTTCAAAGTATATCAAATTGAGAATTAAGCAGTTAAGAAGCAGATATAAAACCCGATGATGGCGATCCATTAGACTGGAATTGAGAGATAATTACGACCCTTTGGAAAGTATCCCGATATTATGTCCATGTGGCTATTAAATGATTTGTGCCAGGTGCAGGCTACTTTTTAACAGCAGCTAATGAAGCGACGATTCCAATATAATACAAGGGATTATAACTGCATCTGATGTTTGAAAAAGCAGGAATTTAATTTCAAAAATATATCAAAATTTTGGTATTTAATTTTCTGTAGTTTTTTATTTCAAGTTTATTTGTTTTCTTCAAATTGAAAAAATTAGCATTAATTCCGGTAAATTGAATTCGGTTGTTTATTAAATTCAAATTCGCATATGATTACACCGGTCTCTCCTCGTTTCAACGGGTTTCATTTAATCATCTCATGTAATATTCGTAAAATAATATTGCCAGTACATGTACGCATTTGTGGTTATTTGCTGTGAAACAAACGTGTTATTAGCTGAATTCTTGTATAAGGTGTTCCACACCCCTGTCCAGAACAAGGCCCCATGTAAACATTCTCCAGCACGTGGAGAGATATTAAAATTTGGAAAGGATGTATTCTGCTCAGTTCAATGCGATATCACTTGGGATTAAAATATGCCGCTTCGCTCGGTATAATCTTGCTTACCAATACTATTATATGCTGGGTCGCTTTCTTCAGTTGAACACTGTGACCATGACTCGAAATAGAAGCTACGAATGTCAACGTTGTTTGGTGGCACACATGCTGACAAGTGTACTGCTGCGCTCATTTTGCATTCGGTTTTTATCGCAATAAATAGGCTTTCAAATGATTTCCATACTTATCTGAGATAATAGATTGAGATGATAGGTAAGAAACAGTCAACTTTTAACCACAATTGTAGCGTTAAGGCTGTTGCAGCAGGCAGCTTGAATTCCGTTATGAATCAAAACTGACATGATCAAAACCATTAAACCATCGCCATAGCAATCATAAATCGAGTTGATTCCATTTTCAAAATGACAAATTTCATATTAACAAGATCGGTCTATTTTAACAGTCTGATATATAAACATATGTACTACAGGTATTTGAATACGATTAATCGTTACATTTATAATACAGATACTTTAGAGTAGACTATTGTGATTTTCACGAATCCATATTGTCACAATTCATCATCGGAGACGAAGATTAGGTTTACATTTCGGAATCTACTTTACCAAGAACGGAGACGTGTAATAACCATTCAACGGATTACAATTGATTTAACAATCTTCCATCAAGACTTATCGACGTAACAGACAAGTGACGCAAATGACTTCGGTACGGTATTGTAAAGGGTAAAACGAATTTAAACTGGCAGCTATCTGTCTGAATCTGATGGGAAAATGTGCCGTAGATGCCATATAGATTATCAATCACACATGATAACAGTACCCTATTTCATGTCAGAAACAATAACAATATTGTTACAGCGAAAATGATTCTGTATCTGTACCTAAAGAGGTTTCGACATTGAAGATTTCACCAATGTCCAATTGCATAAATTTCGATATTTGAAAAAAATAATTCATGAATTGAATATCGATATCGATATATTCATACCAATATACCCATTTAGATATTTCAACGACGCCGATGTACAAATTATTCGACAACAAAACAACCATGATTACTAGATTAATCATACGTATCATATTATGTGTCATTATGATATAAATCAGTGTATTTTAGTGTTTCGATAAGCATTTTTGCGCTCGAGAATTACATCTCTCTGCTACGTCTCAGCGTGGTGATTTAATAACTCTTTAAATCAATTTCACAGAATTACAAGTCAGTCTATAAAATGTGAAGCCTGAATGTACAACATTTTGGTGCAAATTCAATACCACATCCAACAAGAAGTAGAAGTATGATGGAACAAAGATTGAAAGCGGAAAGCTGGTCTAATATACGTAAGTTATTTCTGCATAACAGATACCAGTCAGCCCGGGATTTGGGTGCCGTTTAGTAATGTTCTATAAAATTCGGTTTCATTTGAATGCCTTTCTTTTCGGATATGATATGTTTTAATTTCATAATAATCCTATCTCGCAATACGATCAGGTCAAATAATTAATTTTTTTTAGTAAAGTATAGTTTAGAAACCCAAATATAGCCGATTGTGGATTCTTTTCAAAGTGAACCCTAGATTCTAGAATAAGAAATGCTGAAAATGGTAGTGCGGTAAACACCGTGAAGGGCGGGGAATAATAGGAGGACTATTGGAATTTCGAGGTGAATGCAATAACTTTTGGGTCACGTCCGTTTTCCCTTCAAATGTCGTGATAATCAGAAATTCTTTTTGTCTTGCGTTTTCATAATCTAGTTATTCTAGTGCATTAGTTTTAGCTCTGCGTTCGATGTGCATTCGAATTTGTATTTACGCAAGACATGTTTTTAAAAATATTACATAAATATTACCGGCAGAGATCAAGGCCTTCTATACAAACAGAAGTAACGGGGCGAAGTAAACCCCGTTGGGATTTGTGAAACATGAGGATTACAACCAATGAGCTAGTTTCTGCTTCTAGTTAATCTATTCCACTTTTCCAGATTTAATAAACAAAATCAAACTTAATCAATCATGATCGAATATGAAAAGAATCTGTCAATGAACCCATGTTTCAAAAATATTTGAATTGTGCCATACTTGGTTCATTGAAAATATCACATCAATTTCTATGTATTAGGACTTGAGCAGGCGTGGTCCATACTCGGATGGCGACAATTCTTCTGCGTTCCGTAGTAGGTCATTACAAAACGAAAGAGTGTGATGTATTGTTAGAGTGAAGAAATAAACAATTTCTAAACCTGCAATTACGAATAGCAATGTCATAACCCCTGAACCAGCTCAAATCCCCTTATTGAGGGATGCAACTATATAATGACAGTCTACAACACACGATCACTCAACACAGTGTTCTGGTGCCTACCTCAAACCCGAAAAAAATATTTTCTATCGAAGCAAGTTAAAAATGACGGCGTGTTAGATAGCGCTAAATATTTGAAAAAGGTCAGGTCGTCTCGATTCTAAGGTGCGGTTTCAGTACTCCTAGACAAAGTTCTGTGGCACTATAACAACATTAACATTTAAATGAATTCGAACATTTTGCTAAATGAAAAGTGCGACTGGCAATCTGTTATGTACTTTGTTAATTTTCATTCTTTGTTTATTTCTTTAAAAGTATTTGTGACTTGTGAGCATTCACTCAACTAGTTCTAGTTACCTTCTCACATTTCTGGAACATGTTGTTAAAAGGAATGCCCTTTGAGACGTGTGACCAACTAACTAAAACTTGAGTAGGGTGGTGGTTTTGTGAATCGAGGCCTAACATACAGATCCAGAGTTGTTCTGAACACTTTATTCTCAAAATCTAGAATTCCCCTAACATCAACAACAACGACAGAGCATTAACACCTTTATAAAATACCATGAATAAAATATATCACGTCAAAATGACTTGCTCAAAAATATTTCATGAAGTTTTGAATAGAAATATTGGAGTGTGTGATCAATTGTGTAGTGAAATGGAATATTAAATTATTCTCTTTTGGAGAGTTTACGTATAAGGTTACCAAGATGTTTTCTAAATATATATAATTATTTTAGTTTATACCCAAGCAGTTGTGACATTGCTCATCACATTTGAAGGGTACGCTTACTTTTGCTTCTGTATTACGTTAATGCCAAAAGCGTTGCGCCACAAGAAACTAGATATTTATAACAACAAATGCAAATTGCCTCGGTGCATTTTTGTTATTATTCTATTATTTGTCCTTGTTGTGTGATAATGTTTTCTGTTTCTACAATATTTCCGATAATTTCAAACAGTGTGCGATATGTTTCAAACCAAATGCACTCAATAATAAAACGAAAATTAGAAAATCAATCATTAAATCTAGACGTGAAGATATTTTGTGAGATAACTGCATGTTTGTACATGGAAAAAGATTGTCAATGATAAATCACTTTTAAATGGATTTGAATTGCAACCTGAACATTTTGACAACACAATTCTAGTAAAACAAATGTTTCGAACATTTTACGATGTTTGCATTGTTCACTCACACCCCCATCCAGAATAAAGCCCTACCTAGTAAAACAGTTTCTTTTTAGAGTTAGGATATGGGCAAAGACAAAAATCGTATTATCCGTCTCATTCATTACACTCTAATTTGGTATTGGCTTAACCCCCTATTTCCCAACCAGGGGGGAGGGGTTCCTCAGTGAGAAATTTTGTCGTCTTGGAGGAGGAATTTTGTATATGCTGTGGTTTTACTAATATTCTCTAATATGGGACACAAAATGGACCTATAGAGCGTTTTGTTATTTTGCATTTTCTTCTTGTTGCTGTGAAAAAAAAAATCGCTTTTTCTTTAACTACTGGACCAAATGCTTTGGAGATTGGTTTTCATCGGGTAAAGATGGTTGTTGTCGCTAGAAAGCTATTACTTTTATTCATTTTAAAAATGTTATGGAATTCGTTTCTCACTTTGTGTGATGACGCTATCAAAATAAAAAATAAAATCACACCGTGCTGTGGTTCCGTGATCGCATTTCAGCGATCTCGCGGTCAGATTACCGGTCGGTACTGTGAAAGATTTGATGCTTTTCGTTTGGGTTTTCGTGTCCATAAATTTGAGCATAGCTCTCTCGTTACTATAATACTCATTTGTGCACACATCATAAACATACAATATACTTAATCTGTATCCTTTATTTATTTAGTCCAAAACTTGCTTTGTGAGTGCGAATCCTGTAAAAGAGTATATATATATGGCATCTAATTTTTAGATTTTACTTAATTTAGATATATATAGAGATTCTAGATATACCGACAAAGCGCATCTTTACTTCTAGGAGTCGTTCTGTACGGACATTTATCGGCATGAAAGATGCTACTATAAGTAGTCTTCCCTGTAAATAACTTCACAATTAGTTAGGTCAACCGATACTTTTAAAACAGTATTAAGTTTGATAATAAATGAGATGTGCTTTTGATTTGTTTATAATATCAACAGTTTTTCATTTATTTCAGGATCTCATCGAGTTAAAATCGAGGTAACAGGATCATCGTTTGAACCGAATGACATCACTATCAACATGCATGCACATAACATGTAGGAGTAATTTTATTCTTGCAGAGAAAAATCGCAATTTATGGCCAATTTTGTATTTCATAACGTTCAACTAAACTGTACATGGACGATATACCTTTTTATTTTTGGGTTTAACTTGCAAATATTTAAACTTCACCCGATTCTTGGAACCAAGAGCGAGTTAACGTTACCGAAGTACCGATACAACAAATTAGATAAAGTTTCAAAGTACGGTTAGCAAACATGAAAAGTAACATGCTACATCACTGCCTAAAAATTATGCATGATATTGTGTAAACACGAATCCTAAATACTGTGCACCCTAGAATTTTGTTTTCAATTCCCAGTGCTAGCGATATCGAAGACAACGTCCAAGTAGACACCGAGGACAAAGAATGGGATCAGGAACCGCTGTCTTACAAAAGTTTTTCTTTTTCTACATTGGCTCAACGGAGTGCGGTATGAAAGCAGAAATATTGAATATAGTTTAAGATAATATATATAAATGATAAAATATTAGAAATAACTTGAATTTGCAAGGAATTGTGTAACAATATGAAGTTATATATAGCCTTAGATATGAACTTTATGACAGCGCATGATACTGAACTTGGTAATGTAAGACATGTGAATGGGATAGGATAATGTTTGCATTCTTTCGTGCTAAATGCAGTAAAATTTAAATGTATGGACACATGCGAGCTTCATCCCGTAAATATCAATAGAGCAAAATACTTAACTGTACAGGATTTTAAGTGCAACAAAACGCTCGAAAAATTGAAGTTGATTCTCGCAGAAGATGAATCTGATTTTAATTGGACAGTCAACACATATCCCCACAGTTTAATCCCAAAAATTGATGATAATTGTTTGTGACGTAAACAACTTCTGCAAACATCTTGCATTCTGCGGTAGACCTTTTCTCTATGATTGAAATCAGTTTGGCATAGGGTACGGTGATGACGCATTTATAATGCATAATTTAATGTGATTTATATTCTTGACATTATTAAAGACTCAAGGAATAGACAAAATTGAATATTAATTTCAGGCGGTGAAGCCAGTACCAATATCGGCGGATACAACACCAAGGACAAGGCGGAAATCAGTCAAACGTATCATTGAAAAATTCAGTGCAAGCTCGATCACGGATCCACTGACGACGGAAAAGAATAACGTGACGACAAACAAGAAAACGCATAAAGCTGCACCAAAGAGGGATTCAGTCTATTTTGTAAGTTTGCTACGTCATTGGTAACTCATTATCGCCTAACAAACTTGAATAGGTGATCTCCATCAACCTTGCTATATCATGATAACTAGGCTGGCGGTAAAATTTCTTCAAGCGAATAAATTCGATTTATATATTTCAACGATGGTGGCCATCACCAATGACGATCAGCCTGTCATCAATCTGTATTTCTGTCGGATTATTTTTGAGAAAAAGTTCGCTCTTCTGACGCAGGCGAGAATTTTTGCGGTTGATATAATTCCTGTTTTAAGTCGTTGCGTGCGTGTGAAACTATTTTATTTTCTAAAAGTAGACTTTATTTATTTACCTTATATGTCATGAAGTTCTGGTACATTTTCACACACGGAAGTATTGAGGATATTTTAAAACCTGCAAATTTTAAGTTGTTAAATATCCTTTGAATGGCTACGAAAACAGACAACGGCGAACAAAATTAGTTACCTCCATATTGGTACACACACTTCTGGAGCGCCTAATTTAGATCAATTTTTTTTTATTTTTTTCTTTGAGGCATGGTGCATTCTTCTAGAAACAAAAAAAGCGAATTTTTCAAAAGTTTCGCGTATGTCCACTTACTTTAGACAAAGTCATCGGTATGAACTCAAAATTAAGATATTAACCAACGATATGCGTTAAGAAATACCAATCGAAAGATTTGGAGTAAAAGGTTACGAAGATAACAGCAACGAAACAGTTCTACATATTGGCTAATTTTGTGCAAAAGTATCCGCATAAATTTACTTTGTCCGGAAAGAACTGTCAGGTCCTCAGTTGTCAATTTTTTCGACTGGGTTGTCGTAATATCGATTTTATAATGTGATTAATAACGGTCCATGAAATCCTTAGAAATAACCCTTATTTAAATATATTTTTCACGCTCGAAAATCAAGTTCGGCTTTTTAAATACGTATTCCAGCAGTATTTATCAGAAGTTAAATGAATAAAGTCAGAATAAACTGGCGAGGAATAGCTTCCAATGAGTCATTAGTCAAGATATTATCTCGTTTTTGTCATTTGTTTCCACTTGAAAATAGCGAATAATTATCCCTTGTGGTCGATTGCAAGATTGCAGACCGTGCAACTAACAACTCATTTCTCTATACATCTGAATTATCCGCAAACGCGGGTAGCAATGACTACTATACAAGCTGAAAATTGCTGGGTGAGGCATCAGTTTGGTAAAACTTATCTTAATTAAGTTTTTCATTATGTAACGAAAAATCATTTTAACCGTTGTGAAATCATTCTTCAATGATCGCACCGTTATATTTATGTTATCGAAGCTTTCTTAGGAAAACATTGATTTATATATCCCAAGATATAGGGACTTTTGCACAACACTAAATTGACTATATTGAAAAATTAGTCCTAATGTTGAATTGCATATTTTTCCCCACGGCAATCTAAAATTGAGCTACATTTCAAAATACGTATATACGTGTAGTTGAAATTGCGTTCCCGTAATTTTTCTGGAATTCCATATGCGCAGGAAAGGTGGGGCCGCCGGTGTATATATGGCCCCGGTCGCTTCTAGCCCCCAATTTTTAGTTTCAATAAAAATATTTGAATTTAAAGTTGGTGTTTTGTGGACAAAATATATATTCGAGAAATACATATATGTGACATAATTGCGAATACAGTATATATATATATACGGTGACTGGAAGCCAATTAATTAAATTATACTCGGAAAATGTTAACATCGTGTTAACAATTTCGTGTTCGTCATTTTTAATTCGAAAATTAGATAACCATTTCTCGTACCAATTAGAAAAAAAGTAGACGATGGCGAAGCTGTGACGCCAGTCCATATCTGTTCAACAGTATAAATCTTTTATTTATGAAACTTTAATTTGTGTATCCGAAAATAATGCCAAATTTAGATGTAGCACACAGTGAAAACAAGATTTGTAGCTTCAATAAAATTTTCAACACCGGGTATATACGAATCTATCCGTGGTATCGAAAACTCTCGAGTTAAGCCGAGAAATCTGAATACCCTAAGTGGCAACAAATGGGTTAAAATATGCAAGATACACATAATATGATTGAAGATACAATGAATATTCATCGATCTTTACTATGTTAAACATATTAACATTAAAGCGATTTTCATTCATGCGCGGATGAACATGGAGTATTTTGATCAAATATAGAAAAATTAGTCAATCTATACATAACGTGAAATATGTTATATACTCCAGAAATGGCCATGGATGCTAATTGAAAAATTAGGCCTCCATCACACAATAGGAATTTGACTCGAATGGTAGCATAGAAATAGTCAAATAGTAGGTTTTGCTGCAACAAATATTTACAATATTTTCAGTTCATGGATTTGTATATACGATATAGTATCATTTTCACTCGAATCCATTTTTTTTCTCTTTTCATAACAATTGAAACTTAATTCTAACCTTTAAAACAAAACGATTAAAAAATGAATCGATTGAAAAATGAATTTGTGGATCTTTTTCATTTATGAGCTGTTTATTCAATTTTTTTTTTTTTAGATTAAATTCAAAACCTATCAAAACAATTTTATTTTTATTAAAAACGATATTTTGAAATTTTCAGAATTTATACATGGACGCTATTGAGCAACGTCTATTTGACGAAGAGGACATGATAGTTTGGACAGTTCAAGAAAGATTCCCGAATGACGATCTCAAATTTTACGAAGGCCTCTTCAGTATTCAGAATGTAACGTCACAAAGCACAATACCATATTCCATACCATCACCATCCTTGTCACCGAGATCTAATCCAATCAACGTTTTGGTCGATTTAAACCATAAACACACAGAAGATCCAGAGAAACATGAAGATACAATAGACGGTGAAAAGTTTCATTTCAGTGCACAGCTTGCACGTAAAAAGGTAAACAATTAAGTCTGTCCTCGACGAACGGTGTTTATCAATCATAAATGTTTATCTCTTTGTAATAAAGTGCTTGAATCCTTCCCCCTCGACCTGGCTCCTTGTTGCCTTATTGGCCTATTGCGTATAATAGGTACTCAGGAAATATAAGTACAGGAAAAAATATAACCCAGCTCATTTGAAACATATTGCATATTCCATTTTGTTTAGGTAATTATGAAACTTACGGTTTCTGATTGTGGGCGTCGCCCTGTAATAATAACTAGTCACGCGAATATGACGAAGTCTCAATTTAACACCAACAATAAAATGGAATGTTATTTGTGATAATAAATATTTCGACAATCTTTCAACCGACCAGTTATAAAGTTGTATTAGATATATTTTTCTTTTGGATTGATAGAACACTGGCTATATGTGAATTTCCAGAAAGTTTTAATTCTCTATATGCATGTGATTGTGTAAGCAAGAGAATGTCAAATAATTTTGTTTCGAACTGATTGAAATATTCTGAAATAGTCTTGTGTACTATAATATGTTATCTATCAAAGGCTATCTTGACAATGGATAAGATTGATTTTTCATGGGTGACATTTTTTGTAAGCGCAAATCAAGTTGTAGCCTACAGCATTAAACCAAGCATTAATGTTGGAAACATGATATTCATATATCTATCAAGTATGTGGTGCACAGAATCTTCGCAGAAAAAACATAGCAAACGTATTTAAAGAATCAAAATATTATATTTTAGGAAATTGCAATGGCGAAGATACACGATAGTCGAACATTCAAGTTTAATCATCACCATCATCATCAGCATTCGAATTTCGCTTCACAATTCCCCGTGTTCTCAAGATTATCTCCTGGACTGCAGGTGGGCGCTACAGAGCTGATTTGTTTTCAATAATTTTGCAAATTAATCATGCGTGCGATTTATCGTCATCAGTTCCCCAGAGCCGTAGTCAAACTTTGTTTGTTTACATTGAAAGTAGGAGTCAACATTTCAATTGACCGGATTCGGATACTGAAGCCTACTTTTGGGTTTTACGTAGTCGAAATGTTCCACTTAAACCAATTAGGATTGTAAATCAAAAGTCATCGCAGTCGATTTGATATTCAAGTGTCGGAAGGTAGAATTGGATTTATGATTTGTTAACCGCGATTGGGATTCAGAATCAAATTTTTAATAGGTTTCCATCCCTACACCCTTTTCCATAGCCATGCTTCGTGGAGAAGGAGTAATAAACTAATTCTGCTAAAAAGTAGAAGTATTAAAAACATAATATGTGTATTATCTTTTATCGAATGCTGGAAACAGATTCCGCTTTGTATCACATAACTGCTTTGGACGATATTTGTGAATTTTCGAACGATTTACTTATATATATCAGTAAATTCCACAGTTCCAGTTTCACAGTTTTTATTCTATTGTTGTACGCTGGGTGGCAGCATATCGCTATTTCGACAGCTTTTACAAATCTCTTATACAAGTCATAATCGAATGTATGTTTAGGATTAGTTCGAAAAAACACGATTTAGTGGGTATAATAAGTGGAGATTCGCGTTTCAGAATTCGTAATCAATATTCGATTCGAAATGATATTAATTATGATTCTATAAATCTCTATTTATTTCAGAATGTGAAATTTTAATTATAAAATTTCAATATCAGTACTCTACGTAACTTGCCATCAATTAGCAAATTGCATAATACTACGTTAAAGTTTTGTCTATAGGTTGCGCCCGTATTGTTAATTAATAAGTAAAATTAAATCACCGTCATAATTTTCTTATTTAGTAATAAGATTTAGATAGAAAAACGTGTTATGTTGGTCTATACAGCAATTTTAGATTGATATTCGATATAACCAATTCAAAATGTATCAATTTGACGATTGTTTCCTATAAAATAAAGATCTTGAAAAATCGGCAGATATTCATAAAATTATTTCATATGTTCCCTCAACCCTTGAGAACCAAAGATGGCGGTTGAAGAATCATACCTTATCCTCGGATCATATTTGGCCATAGTTCTATCTCCATGACACTAAACAGGCTTTTTATACAGGTTGAATTTAATGTATGTTCTAGACATGGCCATATAAATATTATCAAGCTTATGTTTCTAGTTTGATTGATTTTTAGAAATATACGTGCTTGCATATAATTTCGTGACATTTTTTGTTCAATTATCAATACTTCGTTAGTTCGTGGTAGAATTTTCGTTCAAACTATATCACAGTCTATACGTAAAACGACATGTGCTTTTTAATAACTTTATTGGTACTTTTACTATGTTAACAGGTAACAGGTAGGGAAATTTTTAGATTAATACGTACAATTAATCGTTGATTTTGTTCTGGGATTGGTACTTTTGCACGACAACATTATGAACGATCAAGTATCGCTTTTGTGCTCGGTCTTCAGTCGGATCTGATAGTTTGGGTTGGGATACGTATAAAACTGAAGGCAAATGGTTAGAGTAAGCATCGAGAGAAAGTGAAATATAAAATTAGTGCTTTATGCATTATTTTTTATCGCAATAAGAAACCAGGGGGGTTTTGCAAGTGTTAGTTAAAATCCTAATAGTTGAGAGTTATAATACTAGGATATATTAGGATTGGTATGGATATACGTTTTCATTCACTATCTGAATGGCATTCATCGTCATTTTGTCTTTATTTTCTACTGTTCAGAATTGGATACATTAGTTTTGTATTATATACCAATATATGAAGAATCATTGTAAAATGTTCACCGGTTGACCTATGACCCCAAGAATCCGGAAAGTAGTTGTTATTTTATCGCTAATGTGTGGGTAATTTTACCGTAAAAGCTTAGTAAATGAATTATCAATCCATATCACAGATTAGGTACTGGTCTGAAACATATAAACCAGTTTATAGTCACTAACTCACGAAACCACTCTTGAAATAAGCACCAAAAATGCACCAGTGGTAAAGTATAGGAAGCATTTTCCGGGGGTCAAAAGTCGGGAAAACATACATAGGCATGTAACATTTTAACTCTTGTCTTTCCAACTAAGTACTTATATCAACTTAGAGAATCAGGCTTATATATTGCATACCATGTCACCGTTCTGTTACCGTCTGTGGCCAATGGTTGTTTTACTTTGAAGACAGCTGTGAGGCCAAGTTCTAGAATACGCAATAGTGGTATTGGAGGGCCGCCACAGGAACGCGTCATATATCTGGCGTATTAGAACTTGGTAGCGCATAGTTCATGCACCTATTCAAATTGTTTACTCGATATAAAAACAGCAAGTGAAGCTAAAATTCTCGATATACGTGATTCATTTGTGCTTTGTATTATTCGTAAAATGTACCATTTGCTGAGCCATTTCCTAACAGTCAGAAGTTAGTCAGGGTCAACACTTTTGTATATACTTTTTCGATGATCTATCGCCAATTTGGAATTTTCGAGGCAAACACGCGCTAGAATTTGCTCGATCAAGATGTAGCAATTGTTGCAACACTTTACAAAAATATTTGAAATCATTATTCGTTGACACGAAGGTCCTCCCCCCTGCCTATAGGTTTCAGTTTCTTGACACAACTTGATGTAAAGTAGGCGAACAAAATTAGTTACCTCTATATTGGTACACACACTTCTGGAGCGTCGACACGGATGATCGCTGATATGGTGTAACAGCGAAACGACGTGTTCACGGCATCTATTTGAACATATATTTTGATACCGAATATGAAAAACTTTTGCGGTTTGTTTGCGACAACATAATTCTGACGACTGTGACAAGATATAGCCTTTTTAGGTGAATTGTGCCGTATCGAAGTTGAGACCACACTTACTAATCTAGTGAAGCGTTGGATTTTGAATTGCACCAACCAGAAAATTTATGACGTCACGTTACGGTTAAAAACGTGTAAAGTTACAGGCTATCACATAGTTAATAATATCTTCACGATCATATACTTTATCATTGTAAGCCAACGATTTTTAATTTAAGCTAGGAAGTAAACTAGTGTTTAAATTGTTCTTGAGGTTAAGTTGGCATTGCATATTGACGATGTTTCCAATTGCGAATCATTTAGTCACAGAGACGAAGGTTCTGGAAGATTAGGTTATTTTAGAGTTTACTCCAAAGACTCAGAGCATATAAGAAAACAGAACTATATTAAAATTCATTTCCATCAATTTTTAGTGACGGACTTTTTTATTCGATAGTGGAGAAAAATATCGAAGTTCGTGTATTTTATTTACTATAGAAATATTATGTATTTTTTTTTATAAACAATCGCTTATAGGTATTACTATATATCAAAAATGTGTAATGATTTTATTACATCCGTCGTTTTGGAATTAGTTATTCTCATTACTCCCAAAATGGATCAATCGCGTTATTGACATTGACAAAAAAAAGTCATGATACTGATTTTAAATTGCTTGTGGGCCTGAAGCAGATCAGAACCAGAAAATATCATTCTGGTTAATAAACTGAGGCTCCAAAGTGTGCCTAACTGTTGAAATTACTAAATCAATTGTAAATAGTTATAATCATCTTTCGATAAAAGTTATCAATAGTAGTACGTTTGCACATTCCCAACTCAAACGCAAAATCGAATCGCAAATCCTGTTCCAGCGTTAATTCTGAGCAGATTTTTGTTCGATAAACCATCAAAGCTTAACGTGGAATTCGATATACAAAACCTTCTTTACTTGAAAGCACTAAATTCCGATCTGTAGTTCACTACACACCCGAGGTTGCTGCGTGCTGGGAGTGGCGCAATTGGAGCCCAAAATATCGCCAAATTGCCTCTTTTTAAGAGGTTGTTTTGAAAATTAAAGCCGCTAATATTCTTAAAATTAGCCCTGTCCTCAACTTGTTTTCAAGTGGGCCAACGGGTCTCAAGGGTCATCTTGTTTCGTCCTGTGAAGTATTGTTTATAATAACAATTTTGAGTACTTGTATAGAATGATAATGTAAAGAAAAGGACAATATGGATATATAGAGCTTTGACCAAGGTGTGAAGTGGTTTTTTCTAATCGGATTCAGAATTAGATTTTTATCTACCTGCCGGTAAACTATAATGATTGATTTATACTTGTCACAGCCTATCCAAACATTGTAGTTACCGGTATACAGAACTTGACTAATGGAATTTTGTGAAATATTACCATGTTGATGAATGTCAAGCTATTTTATTTTTTTTTTTTTTTTTTTTTGTTTGTTGAAGTAAACCCGATGAGGGTGAACCCCAAAAAAAACAATACCCAGGTCATTTGAAATATATTTTGAAGAGGGCGCTCCTGAAGTATGTGTACCAATATGGAGGTAACAAATTTTGTACGCCCAATTTGCACCAAGTTGTGTAAACGGACTGAAACCCTATGGACAGAGGGGATATTCACTTGGCTAACATAGACAGTCCCCGAACTCGTAATAGAAGTAAAATGAGGAAAATCGGAATAAAATTATGGCCTAACACTAAACTGTTACATATATATACTACGGGAGTAGCCGGTAGAGAACATAACTTTTGTGCAAAGAATCCTATTTTACTGAAACTGTCGTGCGTACGAACTAAAGTGTTAAATAAGTTTCCTTCATTTTCGTTGAAGTAATTACGAAAATTACGGGTTCTTTGTTTTGAGAGTCACCCTGTATATTCTGGTTGATAATTCTATTCCAAAAATGTTCGTGTTTTTCCTATATTTTGTGTTAAGCATAGTTGTATCGCGTATCTAACATGTAACATATTTTTCTTCTGTCCGTTGCTCAGCGGATCTTGTCGAAACACACATAAATTATTTTATGTAGTCGATTTAAATTCTTCAACTATCGCATCTTTCAAAGTGGAATTGAATTACGTAGGTCTTGATTTGGCTTCATCACCCTTTGTATTTTTTTAATGCACCAGCCGTTTCAACTATTTATAATATTAAAAATATAGTTCAAATCAAAATTCGATTTAGATTATATTACTGAATCAATTCTACATTATTTCTACACGCACTTGACAAGAAGTTTTATTAACTTCACTTAATACAACAATAATTTATTTATTTTAATATCTTTAATTTCAATTGACACAAAACAAACATAATTCACAATTTAATAGCTTATTGAAAGTCGAACTGATGATTGTTTGGTTCATAAAGCGAAATTTTGTTTTTACTGGATATTTGCTTTCAGAGGTGATTGCTCAGGTCGCAGTATTACCTTCAGTGGCAAGTTTTGTTTAAATAGCAAATAAGGGCGGTTGAATTTTACAGAGAGGCCGTGCTGTTCATTTATTCACGGCTCGAAGATAGTTTACTGACTAGGAACCTAACCCGTGTGGATTATCCTATACGCTTCGATGTCATATTTACCTACATTTTTGAGGTAATACCACACCATAAAGTCGGATGAGTGGAACTCTTTTTATGAATAAGTTCATTGAATTGCTTAGTGTCTTTTGCACAGAAAGTGGTTAAAATTGTTTTCGTGCTATATTTTGGGTTGAAATTGGCGTTGGTTTTCAATTTGTTTAGAAAATATTTGCGTCTATCGGGAAAGGTCTCAAATAGTTTGAACAGCAAACTTATATCTATATTTAGAGTTTCTCGCTTGAGGTATATTCAGGAATTTGGGCTTAGTTGAAGATAAATCCCCTCTTATTTTGTGAAAGTCGTTTTTGTCCTCAATATCATCACAATTTACCAACTTATTCAACCAGCTGCAGCAGGAATTTGACAATAAAGGGTCGCGAAATGATTGGATGACATTTCTTGTTACGCATGATTGACTTCTGTATGTCGTAATAATATGGCTAGAAACTGAAGTATCATTCTTATATGACGAAAAGTAAAATCTTCAGTATACTGTTAGATTTGAATAACGCGCAAATCTATACCACTTCGGTAAACTTGTAACCCTCGCAGTCCATAGGGACTTCGACTTCACCGCGCCATTGACTTTGACGTGTTCCTTCAAGTACAAAATACCGCATCATTCCATTTGCTAACCTTTAAACTTATATAAGTGCGCAGTTTAGTTTTGAAAACTTTGTTAGCATGCCGTTTGTGTTGCTGGTTAAAGTATGCCGGCACTTTCAGAAAAGTTTGATGGTTCCACGGTTGATAAGAGATTTAAATGGCGTGGTTTTCACACATCAAAAGCGCATAGGTTTATTCGTCTAGAAATGATGACTAACAGCTCAGATATGAAAATTAAGATGTATTTACACTGTATTCCCGATGGCAATCCGGGTAAAATCGGAACAATTTACGCCTTAGCGCTTTGAAGAACAAGTTTAATACTTGTGTCCGATATTTGTCGTGCTTAAAATGAGAAAGCGTTGACATAAATCTAAGAGTAGATTTTTCGGAGAGTAATATTTTGGTAATTTTATACTGATGAGATTCCGTTGCTTACAAGAACATACCAACTCCTTTGGCGGTTTTTTGTACAAAACTTTATTTGGAGCGAAATTATTGTGCACCACAAAATATGTCATTTTTTTTCTAAAATATTGTAGCGTACCGGGTAACATTGGTTACTAGGGCAGAGACTTGTTTAGATTGAAAGGATTGGGCATCTCAAAATATATGCCGTTCTCTAGCAAAGTTTCCCCCGATTTCAAAGAAGCGATGAACCCATAAAATCCCGAGTTTATCTATTGTCTATTTCACCGCTATGAAACTCTGCCAAGTTTTTCTAAGTTTAATAATAATACCGATTTGTTTGTTCTGGAAGTTTTTTTATTTAAAGTATAAACATGTATCCCAGTCGAACCGCACGTTAAAAACGCCACATATACTGTAACAACATTAGTTTATAATAACAATGATATGCGGTTGATAAGCCAAGTAAAGCGGGATTTTCTAGGGTTTGATACTGCCGTACAAAAGATTACAGGCTCCCTTTTGTCTGATCAAATTTTCGTATACATTCACACCGTATTGTGGAATTTATTAAAATACTCGGGTCGATTGTTGTGAGAGTTTATGCAATGCTCAACTGGGTATGTAAAAGCAAGGCGTTCATTTTTACCCAGCCGTAAATATCATTTGAAATATTGCGGCAACGACGCGAGGAAGCATGCGGTAAGAAAAGTGATCGAAGTGGGTAAAGTTTCTCGGTTGTACGTGCATTCTTGCAGCTTTATTTGCAATATGACTTTGTCCATTGTGCAGATGCATTCAAAACCTTGCGACAACGGGGCATTTTAATTTTTGTGAATATATAGATCTGGATTTCGAGTCATTTTAAGGGTCTTGGCATCTTGTTGACATGAGTTGGTGTGAGAATATTGAAATTAATAACATTTTCGTGTGTAGTGATGGTATTAGTACATAGTAACGACTCTAGTACCAAGTATCATCCGTTTTCTATGCCAAGTGTGTCAGAGATTCAGGAAAAAAGCATTTGAATTGAAAGCAATTAGTATCTACAATCATATACAATCTCGACATCAGGCGTTGCAATCAGGAAAAATGCATTTTTGTACAAAAATAACGGTCGAGTAAAAACTATTTTCGTGAATGACACCAAACGATCATACCGATGCCGTAAAGCAAGCGCATGGGAACATGAACATAGTTATAAACGCTAAGGTTATGACCGTAACACGGTGACAGATGGAGCAACTTGTGTTTAATAGCTATATGCATTGTTTTACGGGTATGCTTTTGCAGACCTCATAACTTTGAAACGTAACTTTCCAATATCAAGCTTTCAATTGTATTAATGTTGTGGCCTATGAAGCATGCAATATGTTCCATCAATCATCGAAGAAAAGTTTATGTAGTGCCGGCATCCATATGATCAAAAATTTTACGCCTCATTGCAAAAACTCTCATATCATGATCATATTTCGTGAAATCTTCCGAAACCAAAGCATTTCTCATACATCTACTTCCCGATTATTCCTGATAGTGAGTAGCGTATTACTTGGCAAATATTTTTCGAGGTTTAGTAAATTAGTTGATCGTCTGCTGTATCATTCTTTGATTGTGACTTCATAGTCAACAAAATAATGTTTATTAAATCAAGTAGTAAAATTTATTTCTGCTCATACATTAACTCACCAGCCAGGTGGTCTGCAGAGCAATTAAGCTTAAAAAAGATGCCGATTACCACCGTGGTATAGTTACCGCGATACCGTCGATTCTTTTCATCTTTAATTTTATCTTTTGACGAAAATATGTGTGACTTTACGTTTAACCAACAAAAGATCGTGTTTGTTTGGTAGCCTACGGGCTGATACAGTTTGCTCGCTCGCCGGAAAAAGCAAATTTTCTTCTGGTCCAGATTAGCAATGCCGTCCGGTTTTTGAGCCGATATGACCAATTTTGTGATTTCTATCTCTTTCGTCAATATTGCGTACATCCTATCGTAGGATTAGATCTAACCACGGAAAAGATCGTTTTTTGAAAAAGTCTTGATTATGTCGAACAAAAAGGATCCGCTAGCAGACAGCTTTAGTTATCATTCACTGGCTGTCACTGTTCATCGGTCGTAAAATTTTGTTCCCGATGGAGTATTAGAGTAAAGATACATTTTCTTTTTACATTTTACTAAACGTAGTTGATAGCGATTTTTTTACCGTCATACAGTTGACTTAGTCTTTTTATTTTTATGAGAGGTTGATCAAAGCGGAATGACTCGCACTCACTCAAACAATGTCCAAATGCAGTGTGAAAATCGTAGTTTAGAATAGTCCGTAAAGTATTGCAAGGTGTGTCATGCAATGAAATATCTCTCGAGTACAGATCAGTATAAAAAGTGGTAGTCATAACAGATTTATATCAGCATCATAGAGTTACATGTCAGAGTTATTATAAAGAATGAGGTTTCAGACAGAAAGAAGTGACTTAAATGATTTAACTACGACAGGGACATTTATTGATGAATTTTTTTTTTTTCCATATTACTCTATTTAAGTATCTATTATCGTATTGTATGAGCATTTTGTGTTAGCCGGGTCACATTTGAAGTACGAAATCAGTCGGAAAGACGAACTTGACATGTTGTCACAGTAATAAATGCACTATTATTGAGGTAGCAGGAATGACGAAAGTTTATCTTGAACGAGAGTAAAAGTTCTGACTCTGGAGTTCTGGCAACGCACTAATTTAAAATTTAACAAGTATTTTGTTCAATTATTCCATAAGTTTACAAGTTAATTAAACGTTGATAGATCCTTTTGTAATAGAAACACTTTTCTTTGTAAGTTTTACGAGGTCATTAAATACGATTGTGATAGCTATGTGATACAAGGAATTTTACGAGGTCGCCATAAACTCAGGATTTGCCTCATTGAAGCATTATGTAGCTTTGAAGAGGAGTGATTCTGGAATTAATACTTGATAATGTCCAATAATGTATTTAGAAGAAAACTTTCTAGTAGCCGATAAAGTAGGGTGTCATTTTCACTTAACTAATTGAAATAAAATTGTCGAAAGAAATTGAAACATGGGCATGCAAAGCGTTACATTTCTAATATGTTAGTGGCTTGCCCTAGAGAGAAAACAACAATAATAGCAGATTGAGAATGTGAAATGTACTCACACTTAGTGTCAGACACTATTCGGAATTTTGTCAAGGTACCCCACTTTATTTGTCTTATATTTTTTAACAAGCAACCCCATATGACCTGCGACTTTTGAAATGTTCTGCCCCACCATAATATATCAGCAACGTCATATTGGTTTGAGAAAACAGCATAAACACAGATATTTTCAATCCCGAAAACGCCCATTTTTACTAAGATAATTGTATTATTTATCGACATGTTTTTCCAAAAAACATAACAGAAATTTGATTTTATAAATAGCTTATTTGCATATAATCTATAAACAAAAACAGTTTAATCAAAATCATAACAACTTTTAATGTTTACATTAAGAGACAACTGCATTTTTTTCATGATAAGTCTCGCCCTAACCCAAATTCAAATAAATATAGAAATTATTTTGTTTCATTTCTTCGATACTTAAGGCGGATTTACATTTGCATTTTGCACTTCAAAGGATGATTTTAAGTTCGTGACATCTTTGAGTGACAAATTATCCGACCGCATAATTGCAAAGAAAATACTATCCGTGGATTTCCCGTCTCGCCTGCATGCTATTCAAAAAAGAAAAGTGATAATATATACACCGCAATAGAAATTTAAATTCTGTGCAATTGTCTCATAACCACCAAAATTGACTTCGAACGTGAATTTTTGATGACGTTCTAATGTCAAATTGGGATTAAGTTCGGTTGTAATGAATAAAATTGGAAAGGTCAGTGTATTACTCTCATATCAGCACTGCGCGTATAAAATTATATAAAAAAAAGTGAACGAGCATAAGTTGCGCTTATCCCATTATTTGCCTCAAATTGAAGTGAGCTTCATACTGGGTTCATCGTTTCTCAGATTTATGTCCCTATAATAAAATGCCTTAACAAACTTGCGATTCAGTATAGTTTTATCAGAGATGCGAGTCGGTTAGGTTCCTGAATCGAGTTTAAAATAGTTGGAGAGGGAGTACACCAAAATAAGCCTTCGATATATTCAACAAAGAACTTCAGAAATCGCAATTTAATGCAAAAAATAACTTGGAATAAACGCAAAATGATTTGATTCGATTTTTTTTTATTCCGCCTCTATATAGTTTTTATCGTAAACTCGTGTATTCAAGCCGATTTATAGACATAAAGATAGAACATTGAAATGATGGTAGAAAGAAGAATTTAAGAATATCTAGAATTTGTCATATAAATGGCGTCTTCCGGAAAACACCATGCCGTGTATCCTACTGAAAATATTTATCAACTAAATTGTTGAAACTCCATTTTAGTGTATTCAGTATTTAAAAGTCTCAATCATTCTTCGCGATGTTAATGAAAGATGCAATACCATTATTTGTTTCACCACTACTGTAAGTTCATTACAGTAAAAACGTACCATTCATATTTTGTTGTAATCGAAACAGATTGGCCAATATCTTTCGTCAAGGTCTAATTCGCCAACGCAAAATTAAAAAGATTTGACATATTCCCCCAATTATCCTAAAACATGTGTTGGTAGTTTGGAGACTACTGATGCTTAGCATTTCAGATCTTGTCTGTGTAACGGCATTATGAGTCTGGGATGGTTTTCAAACTTTGTATTATTATCGTGTACATTTCCAGGTCAGAGTAACAAAATTAGTAGAGCAATAACATGCTTATATGCCGTAGTTTCGTAAATGATTGAAACCCTCTACTTTTTGGATATAAGTAGGCATACTGTCTCGTTGGTTGCTGCTCATAACGCATGCGTTAGGAAGTTTGGATTTGTTTACGTTGTTCAGCATATCAAATGAAAATGAGGAAATCTAACAGTATCTCTGAAGAGTTGATGGGAGGCAATGCTGAAAAGGTAAGTGTACATTAATTTCCAAGCATTTTCCATATACTTATATTTCTATAACGTTGATATACCCTCAACTCAAACTAACAGCATTGTGGAAGTCAACTCTAATTAGTCTGGCAGTTATGCACCGTACCTAATCCTGTAACATGTCAAAATCTGTTAAATAGGATTACTATAGATTTATTGCTTGAAAGTGCAAATAGATAAACCACGGAGCGCACTAATGAACTTGATTTTCAAGCGGGGGACAAGCGAGAGAACATAGACCAACTTCTTCCACGATCGGCTCATTTTTGACCTAGGTTACCGAGCGCAACAAGCGTTTAGCTGATTTTAAATGACTACCGGCGCCATTGTCAAGGTGCCAATACACTGGTTATATGAAATGGCCCTACAAAGTATTTAACAGTTTAATTAGGCGTTAAATTTGTCCCCCAAACGATGAATTTTATGTTAATGATGTCATTAATACCGTTTGATAATGGCCGACGGCGACTCTCGTCTATCGCTTTCCCGCGCAAATCGAAAGTGTGCAAATGCAGGCGTGGAATCCATGAACGTCGTCTGTTTGTCGTTAAGCCGAGAATTTGTATTTGACTTTCAGTTCATTGCATATTTGTTTCACTCAGTAATTTTGAACAAAGCTTCTCAGTTGCATTTGAAGTCTTCATGTTGTTTATATGTACAATGAGGCCGCATATAACTAGCTAGTAATTTACACGGTGAATGGATCACTTGGTGGTACGGTATCGAATCTTCATTGACAGTAATAGAATGAAAGAAATTTAACTGATGAGATTCATGGATGGTAACTAGACCAGATATTACGAAGTGTCAGGCATTTTGTCTGAGAACATAAGAAAGTATGTTCTTTATACTAATCCGATGAGAAGAGTAAAAGTTTTTATTTAGGCAGGTATCATATATTAAATTCCCCAAAAAATGTTTATGTTTGTGCGTGCAGATCAGAATAAGTTCAATTGATTCAATTTCTGTCACTTGGGTTATTTGGTCTTTCAGTGCTGCATTACTGCATTACCCTTACTTGGTAGACAGGTAATGGATTACGTATTTTAGTGTGACTCAAATCAACCTTTGATAAGGGCTTAAGTAGCGACTTCGTTTAAGGTGATATTTTGTGGCATTTTTCTGTCTATGGTCATTTTGATGCGTCACGTCTGACCCTTCGATTACGTGATGACTTTTAGCGTGCTTTCTAAACAAAAATTTATGAATGAAAGTTGTTAGAAATTTGTAGTGAATATTGCGTTCAGTAAAAGTAATGGCGCCAGTGATTGTATCACTGCGTGTATGTCATAACATTTTATGACGGTTATTAACTATCGTTTAAATTTGAAAATATTGCATTTTACATTATAAGTGTGGTCATGGGACAAAACACCTTAACAGGGTTGAATCGGGAAACCAAGCGCAATTCAACAATATTATAATCAGACTAGAACATTTTTTTAAAAATTGTGTGTATATGTATAAAATTCGAAGGGCTTTTCAAGTCGATATATCTTAAACAGTGTAGATCAAACATACTTAGAGGTATCTGTTTTCACTGAGACTCAACGTATATGTGAGGTCAATTACTATGGGTTGAATAGTTTAATTTTGAGATACCTGCGGATATAAATTTGCGAGAGGTATTAATCTAATGCCTTAATACTTTCTTTATATTACCATTAAGCTATTGTATATACGGATATCTGACTTGAAAACGTGAAATCATTCGATACGGTTGTGTCGGATCAAGCAGATTGATTTCAAATTCTTTAAATTCTTCGCTAAATCGCATTATTATTGGCTTATTATGGATGTATGGCGCGACATGAAACGAAATCACAATATTGGCGCCGTCAATTGCAGGCGATTTACATGCCGATTCCCAATATGATATGATGGCATGCATATCCGTCCTTTGCATGCATCGGCAGACAACGCGAGTATGCATGTAGCTTACGCGTGAGGTATTTGGGTAAGGTTTTATGTGTCAGAGGACCCCTTAGTTTAGATCAATATTGTTTTATGAAATTGGTTCTTTCGTTTCTGTTGGATATATTGGGTGAATAAATTTTCTGCCTAATTAGCATAGAGATAGAATTGGGGATGTATTCAGGCAATTTTACTCTCAAATTAAGCTATCTATAATTTATGCAGGTTAACTAGTATTACACATTCCCGTCTTCGATTTCTGTCGTCGAAATTAAATCCATAGTGCGCCAAATTTGATTTGTATTTGGCATGTGTATGTTAATACGAGCTGGCGTGGTTGCAACACTGCAGTGAATAGTTTCAGTGACGGCCTTTACGCGGCGCTGTACTAGCACTCACTATTCCTTACATGGTAATCGGTTGCTCTTGGTGATCGGTTGCATATTGTGAGACGCAAACGACAGAAATTGAAAATCAATCTAACGCAGTACATTTCACACCAGTTTTTTTTTCGAAAAAATTTAATTTGTGTGATATTGCGCTTCTTTAGTCGAATGAGAACACTTTACTTCTGCTGCAATCTAGCCCTTTCTTATTTATGTTATTTATATTCTGTTTTTCCATCCTGCCACCTTTAGCGCTAAAGAACCACCGTCGGACATATTCGTTTTGTCGGAAATTTTTTATTCTCAATCGTACAATATTTTAATCAGCATATCATTCATAGCATAGTTTAAAACCTACATGCCATGTTAAGGCATTGAGGACAATCCTTTTTATGAAGTGACTCCTATAGGCGGTATTTTCATACTTGAAATAATTAGGCAGCTCAGTAGTAAGTTAGTTTGTCAACTTGGTGTGGACAACAAGCATAGCAAAAAGTGTACGTTAAGTTAGTATATTGTTGTAGAGCAAGATTATAGTACTAAACAAGCGTACTAGTGTGTGCACTTTCCTTTTTACGGCTAGACAGCTTTTTCATGTCATATTTAATTGCACATACCGTAATAATAAACGAACGTCATTCAGTATTTGGGTAATTTTATTTTCATTTTTTTTTTTCAATTGGGAGAACGAAATATTTAGGGCTTATATATACGAATATATATTTTTAATTTTATCTCCCTTAGTGCAGTGCAGCGCAAGGTGATTCAGCGACTCAATTTTTTCAGGTTATATTGAGTCATAATTTGAGAATACCTTATATGTACAATTGAATTAATTGAAACTGAATATTAATTGTCTCAGTTATTTGATGATATAATAAACAGTAATTGCTATTTCTTCTTATTACTTTGTGTATCAATTTGGTTAGGTATCCATTACTATGACTATGACAATAATTGTATTTTTACACAAAGTAGAAATATGTTCAAATACGAACGATAATACAACACAAAAACTTCATTATCCATATACAACCTGCCACATAGAAGGATGTAATCCGTTGTTTACGTTTTCCGTTACTATGTCGATAGTGTATTCATAACAAAAATAATGAAAACTTACTACCATTTAATGGTAACTTATGAAGTCCAAATTCATTTATACTGCCCTCTGCCCAATCTAACGTAGACAACTGATTGGCATATTTTATTTACTCACCATGCATGGCAAGGACATATTTATTTTTAAAAATACCGATAATTAATAATTAATTCACAACTATCTTGACAGCATTGGCTAACTCCGTTTTGTGAATTAGTAAATCCTCCCAATAAGGCCGTGTGGAACACTCAATTATATTAGTAGGAGTGAGTATGTTCGCGTTAACTACCGGATGTAGGAGAAAAATAGTTATGAATTGATATATTCAATTTCTAAATAATTCTGATAAATAACTGGTCATTAGTTGATCTCAAACGTCTTCCCCGAGGCCCCTCCATCATTTGTCTAAAAGTTTGCTATGGGCAATTATATTGCTTCTCAAATAGAAAATTTGCCAGGAGATTCAGTACAAATTGTACATTTTTGTGAACAGCTTATGGCAGTCATAACTTTTACGTAATGTGCGAATCAACACATCGTGGGAACTTCATTTCGCCAATACAACTAAAAAAAAACTTTTCTATTCGACATCTTGAATATCCCACATTTGTCCAAGCACGTAAAAATGATCCAAAAACTACTCAAAGTTGAATAAAGATAAATCAGTGATAATTTAAATCCCAGGACTCGAAATCCGATCCAAATTACACACCAGCTTGTACAATGGGCAGGCGTGACCTCAATTCTTTAGTGAGACGTACTTCAATAAAATTGATCAAATTGTATGTGTTTTTATAGTAATTTTCTTCTTAGTTTGAAACTAGATTTTACCAAAACCTAAAATTTATATTACAAATTAATCGAATTTTGTGTTATCGTTATATTTATGGATTCCAATAGTCTGTTGAAATTATATAAATCATATATACTGTAGGTAGTGGACCAACCAATAGACTGCATTCGTGTCTGTTGAAATAGGAAAATCATTTTTGAATGGAAACCCAATCTGACGACGTCCAGTCGCAGTTAATGTATTGTTCTAACCACCGGTGAGAGCATCTTCCGGCAGTGACCTATTGCTAAAGAATTCAAAATATTTTTAACAAATTCCTAAGCGTCACGGTTGGACAATTTTGTTGCGAAATTCGTATCGTAATAAAACGACGTTATGATAGCCCTAGATTTAATCCGCCAAAAAATTTGCGTATAATAACAATAATAATTCAAAATTTGTTGTCGTTTCAGGAAAATTGTAATTTAATATATTGGTACAAACGTGAATTCAGTTTTAAGGTGATAATTTTAAAAAATTTCAAGTTTTAAAATCGTAAGTTACAAGTATATGACATTTTCAATGAGCAATGGCTGGTCGAAACTATTTGAAGTTGATTTCATACTTTTTAAATTACCTCCTTTGTTTGTTTCGTTACTTCCGGGCGCACTTATAAATATCCAGATATATTTTCAGATAATCTTGTAAATTTTTTAAGTACCAGTACAATGATTCACTTTCATCACGCGGTATACTCTCACCAACCATGATATGGTATTAAAAACATGCATAGTTATAAAAAGTTAGTGAGAGCTACCATTATATATTGATAATTCAAAAATATTTTTAAAATGTCGTACGCCTATCCTTACTTCTTTTGTATATATAACAGTTCGTCAGTTAGATTCTTCTCTACATATGGAATTGGGTTAGATGTAAATTGTACCCTCAAATTATACTTATTTATACTTATTTTTTTTTTATTAAAACCGACCGCATGTTTTGTTGGTATTAAATAGGAATAAGAACAAAAATGTGTATTCTGTCACGTACTTATTCACACTTATGGCGTAAATCTTAGTTTGGTATAAATATATAAAGACGTTTGACACCCATAATATATAGTATATATTTGATGCTAAGGATTGCAGTTATGACTTCAAATCACTACTTTCTCCTTTCATTTTCATCAGTTCAAAGCAATATATATTTTGTTTATCTGTAAAATAACAATCCAAACTTGCATAGTTGATATTCCACGTAGCCCGGATTTGATTGTTTTGCGTAGGCAAGCTATTTTTACAATTTTACGCTGATCTGTATCGGCCTAAAAATGCGGCTAAAATCGGTCTCGCGGTTTTACCTTAGCCCAGAGGCTATGTGGTTTAGGCCCTTTTTTATACGTTAGACATTTATATGAAAAGCGTCTCGGAATTGTAAAGCAATTTTGTGTATCAGAAATGCCAAGTCAATTGCGTGTTTGGGAAATTGAATGGTTGTATTATTATCTATATTTTTATCTTTAGTCCTTTGTGTTATTATCATATTATTCAAAAATACGCGTATATGCAAGGTAATTTTCACCTATCTTTTTTTTGTATTTGGAGGATTTTGCGCGGCCGACAAATGAAATGTCGAGTTGCTAGCTTATAGGAAGACAGACTTACGATCGAAAAGCGAGACGCTCGTCGACTAAAACACTGTTGAAAGACGCACGGCGTTCAGTATCGATATTTTTTGTCGCTAAGAAATTAAGTGTACCGTGAAAAACACTTGACTTGAGTAAAAGCCTGCGTCTTAATTACTTGACAGTAGTGACAAGTTACCTGCAGAGATCTTTCTTAAGTTACTATTGGAGGTAGTTACAGTAAGGGCCTGTTTGGCGGTACCTATATCGATTCATTTTATACAACTCAAGACAGTGTGAATATCAGTAAAACAGAGCGTATTTCAGATATTCTGCAGTGTAGAGAAAAGATTTGATTTTTAATCATTTATGACCCGATTCATAATTTAGAATACGTAGCGCAGTACAGTTAATACCAAATATGACTACGCGGAAATAGACGTGTTGAGAGAACAGCTATTTCGGTTTGATCCCAATCGCATGCTATGCGAGGTGGTTAGTCCCAAAAAATTAGCCTTGTAGGGCATTAAATGTAAGTTGCTATAGGCCTATAGGGCAACATTGGGTAGGCTAGTACAAATGTAAGAATGTATTTTCAATTGTCCTCTATATAGCAGGCCACTAAAGTGAAGTTTAACCCAGCCCATTCTAACTGTTATGAGCGGGGTAAATTTGTGTTTTATCCATAAAATAAAGGCCCTGGATATAAGGCAGAAGTTGGATTGAATAATATTTCATAACAAATAGTCGAACAAATTGAATGAATAACTGCATTTGCCTTAAGGTTTCTTGCAATTTTACAGCGTTTGACATCGTCATTTCTCCTTTGTAGATATGCCACCATTTGCCTTAACTTTGACAGATCATTAAACTGTCGCCCGAAGCCTCGTTAGGTCGTGCTGTAGTGCGTGATAACATCAATTAATAACAACGGTTCGCCTGATATCATAATGGCAAATATACGATTATAAAAGAGCTTACATGAGCTTGCGGCCGCAGGCGAATAAAGTTTAAGCTTGAGTTGGGAGGTTAAGTTTCTTGTACAAGACTTAGCGATGTAAGGGTTGCGTTTACCTGTAAATGTGCCAAAATGAAACTAGCTTTGTGTGAATCGACAAGACAGTCGGAAATCATTTGTTTATTATATTCACACCGAAAATAAGCCAATTATAGAACATGCGACGCGTGGTGTTTTTGCCTTGTCTTAAAAAAACATGCTAGAAAACCACTTTCGACGTTACTACAATTTGTACGCCGATTGTATAGATTATGATTTTAAAAAGTGAGATTTGATATTCACATGAAGAAATCAGGCATATATTTTTGTAATTTTCGACTATTTGGGGTCAAAATTTGCGTCTAAATGCAAATATGTCTGTTATATAAGTGATGATTTTTCATAAATATTCGTCAGTTTTCGCAAAAATAGAATTCGGTTGCATATTTTCAACTCAACCACGTCCTTATCAACACGAATTCGATATCTCTAACTATTGCGTGTCCTTTCCAAATTGTACTTGTTGTCTTTAGTCGAACGTCTCTGATATGTCTCTACGCATTTATACGAGTATGTTTTGATATAACCCCGTAATGCTTTCCTTCGTCACGTATCATCACGTGATTACGTAGGTATTTACATTTGTGTTGTTGTCCAAGGAAATGATTACTGCTATCAATACATACATCGTATGAATTTCTCTTTCAGTGTTTATTTTAATAATTTAGGAAGGTAGCGTGTACATCAATCGTATTTAAAATTGCATTGGTTTCGCTTACCGCTCGCTGTGAGCCCGAATTTTCACAAATCCTAAATAGGATTAGACTATAAAATGTAGTGCTAGAAGGTAGTCCGTTATGTCTGTCTCAGTTTTCCCAGTGGTTCGTTTACCTTTCCAGATTCCGGTATAAATCGAGCGTTGTGTGTCAAACTCAATTTTTCAAATAGGCGTTGGCTGTAAATTCTTACGTTGAAATTACCCGATTCAACATTTTTTGTACTGGGCTAATACTACGTATAGCGCTTTTTATTGACAACCTTCACGGGTATTTGAACTTAAGTGCCGCAGATATATTGTATCCCAAAATATACCCATTTAAGATAGTTACCATAGAGATAAGAAACAGCCATCCTACACCATAAGTGTCGTGACTATATCTCTTACGTGGGTTGATATCTCAGTAAAGCGAATGGTATTTTAAGTCTTCTACGTTATTCGTGCATAAATGTGATGTGGTTATCGTAAGAACATAGATGGTACTCAAAAAAGGATAACCCCTTACAAGTGTGGCAAATATTTAAAATATTCAGAGCTATCGTTCGTTGGTCATTCCAGATACAACTAAAACTAAATCCCAAACAACGTATAAAAAAAAAGATTTGAATTACGTATATTTTATTACCGCCTGTCTCTTGGATCAACCCACGACATTTCCCCATTACGATTATCCGGAAGGGGACACACAGCAGGTCGTCTTCCGTTCCATATGCAAGCCCTGTGCTTTTAACTAAACTTTACTGATGTTGTGCAGACGAGTACGAGAGAGTATAATTCACAAAATGCCAGAATTTTGTGTTATATTATGACTTGAGGTGTACTAATTAAGTTGTGTCTTTCTTCGCATTAGCCCGATATTTCAGTTGTAGGCTATAGCAAGAGTGTAAACGAACTTATTGTGCTGTTAGTGAAACACAACGCCGATGGATTAACAAATTTATTACTATAGTGTCGCCGACTTTATGACGTTATTTACACCGTGCAGGTGTCAATTGCAGGTGTCGGGATTCGTGGTTGAGAATGAGGGTCACGCGTCTATTTCATACCACTTGGTAGCATACCGGTTATGTCATAATTATGTTTACGATTTGTTATTATTACTGTGTATTTGGTGACCGTAAGCGTGGTTGATATTGATGATTACTGTAAGGGGTTTATATCAAGGTTTGAGGATTTGGTTGTTTGCTATATATTCATATTTACAACCAGGGAGAGGAAAGTCGATAAATGGCGTAATCGGGCGGGTGTGACGTAAAATGTGACATTTTCTGAACAATATTTACAGTGTTACAAAAGCAAAAGTGGAAAACAGTAAGCTTCGTGCGGAAACTAAATTTAATTGCAATCTCATCAAATTCCTTGAGCTACTTTTTAAGCTTACACATCAAAATTTGGGTTTAGTTTGATTGTGGCCGCAGGCGGGCCAGATTGAAGTACTTAACAGGCCGGATTTGGCCCGCGGGCCGTAGTTTGCGCATGTCAGGGTTATAGGATGCTTCTAAGACTGTGATGGCAAGCGCATTTTTTACACTCAGCACGATGTGTCAAAAGTCGTGAAAAGAGGTTTATTCTCCACTGCCTTTTGGAAGCAGGTCATAGTTGTACGATCAGTTTACCTTCAGTGATGATCTTAAGTACCTTAAATCGGGTCATATGTCAATGAAGCCATAAAAGTTACTTTTCAACTTTACTCCGAAAATGCGTTTGCAGATAATGCGTTTTCGATATATCGTATAACGAACTATACGTTAAATCGTTAAAAACAAGGTCAGGCAAGAAAATATTTACCACACAGTGCTACAATCCACATACGTCTCCAATTGATTCAAAACAGTTTTTGTGTTGAAGATAAGCGCAGCAATTTTGGTTGCTTATAAAATACCACGCCAGAATTACGAATGAATTTTACTGTCTTCCATTTCATATGATCTAACATTATATTTTTCTCATCCACTTAATCATTCATAATTTTTCTATTTATACTTATGCTGCTTATTATGTATACTCGTATTTTAGTCTGAATGATTCAATGGGAAACCGGCGCACGCGGTGATCTTTTGTCACGTGACCCAGACTATAACTGTTTTTATCGTCTTAAATTACTTAGATAATATATGGATTTTGGGCGACCAATTTCGGAACTATTATCTATGATTAAGCATATTAGAGAGATAAAGCATGGTTGAATTGTATGGTTATCTGTATCCAATGCTTGGTATATTATTTTCTTTAGCTTATAATAGATCATTGCCACGGCGATTGATGAATCACCTTTCGGCGCCAGATAAGGCTAAAAATTCCGACAGTTCAGCCATTGTTGTGACCCCTGAAGATGGAACTTTAGACAAAATTGCTAACTGATTTTACCTGAAACAATACCTGAACACACTATTAAATATAAACGGGAAATTAACAACCAAACAACTGTGCACAAAGCCCGCTAATGAAAAGTAGTGTACTGTTGTACACTGTACACAACCAGATTATTATACCTAGCTAATTTGGTTGAAATCGTCGTAATACTCGAATGGGATCCTGAATAAATTCCTAAAATGAACATTTTTTTTTAGATTTGTTTTGCCAAATTAGGCATTTCAAGACTTAAACGTAATGTCTATTGAAGATCGAATAACACTAAAACGTGTCTATGGAAATATGAGAATAGTGTTGGCCACATTGCGATTCTCTGCAACCAAATTGGGTTTTAAAATAAATAGAAAAAACTGCCATCTTATAGATTTGTCATTTATTACCTGTTTGTTATAGACTAAAACTGAGACAGACATTTGCGAAATTTTACAATTATGACTCTACCATTTGTTGCGGTAATTCTTTCACAATGTCAAATTTGCCAATTATTCCATTTAGCTGAAAAAATGCGAGGCGAAGTACTTACCCGATTACTACAGTATTTGTCTATCGTCTAGTTTCTGTCAGTTTTGATATTCAAAGACATCGTTATGCTATGATCCGCCATACTTGGTGTGGATATAAAGTGGAAATTTTTACTTTATTTCATGTAATACCGCCCTTGGTAGTTCTATAAAGTATAATAAAATCAATTTTTGCTGTATTCCGCACTGGTCCGACATAACGCACAATTCTTGGGCTTCTATGACTGATGAAGGAATTTTGACACTTGGGGTTCGGCTAATTTAATCCGGGGTGAAATTATGATTATCTGTTATATACCACAGGCTTTTATTTCTCTCTGTAAACTCGTCCAAGTAATTTCCGTATGGCAATCGTCTTTGAACGGGAACTATTCAACAGTCCAAAAGCTTATAACAGTGGTATTACATCTAGGTCATTTTCGTGGTTTTGTATGACGTCATCTCCTGCATAGTCGAGGTGCATAACTGGTATTTAGTTTAGTATGAAATCATAATTATACTCAATATTAAAATTAACAAAATTCGGATGAATGCGACGTGGGTGGGGTGGGTGACTGGTGATACATCAATTAATTTTATTGGCTTCTTCGTCTTGCTATTTTTGGTAGAACAATGGGGTCTGTACTGAAATCATTCATAATTTTAGAGAAAGCGATCGGAATCATTATATTAGGTATTTCGTAGTGCCATCTGTATGTAAAAGATTCTTAAATGTTTGTATTCAACTGCAGTATATTAGCGTGTTTATGTGGAGAATCAGTGGTTAGATTACAGAGGCGGGGCAGTGTTTGTGAAGTGGCAAATATTAAAATTGAAGACGTTTTTAAATTGCTCTGGGAAGGTGATCGGAGACGAAGTTTTAAACACTCCGGAGTCGACGGAGCCCGAATCTCGAAATCCGTTAGATCAGAAATCTTAATCAGAATTGTACACTGAAACTAAAAAGTGTGTTCTAAACCCGCGTCGTAGTCGACGTTCTTGTCGCGTGGAATCGTGGCATACACCAATTTTGAGAAAAAAAAATATCGATTGTAATTACATAAAACGCTTTTTTTTAAATTGTCGTTTGTGACATTTACATACCCTTTTTCTTATTATTAGTAAACCGACATCAATATAGTTCCGGCCGAAATTCCGACGCGCGACGTAATTGGTTTCTGAGCGTGAAAGGTGCTTTGTGTATTCCAGGGGGAAATTAGCAGTGTTCTGAACGACGTTGAAATCGCATTTTCGGCGTATTAGCTTTCTAAATTAGTACGCTTGCTTTAATATATAGAATAAATATATCTATTTCAGAACTATGATTTAGCGTAACTCTCTCTTAGAATTTGTATCCGAATAAACAGATTATAGAATAAGTTTTTGTTTACAATTTTAGCAGGGACGTTAATGTAGCTTACTGGGTCACTGTAGTCAAAATAAGATTTGAAAGTGTCGTCTGAGTGCGCATTCGGATTCGCCCCCTGACAACCTAAAAATATGTTTCTGGGCTTTTCGTCAGAAATGCGCTCGAAACATTGGAAGACTTCTATGTAATGCGAATTTTGCTTTTATCACCCGTTTGCTGTAAATGAACGGCATCCCCCATATGATGATTCAATTGCGATTTTATTGCGGAAACTATCGCCAAAGTATCTCTATATAGTCCAACAGTTCTCAACACATAATTGCGCGCTCCAGAAGTATGTGTACCAACACGTAGGTAAGTGATTTTGTTCGCCTACTTTACATCATGTTGTGTAAAAGCACTGGAATTTATGGACAGGGGGTGTATATTCACTTGCCTAACACAAACAGCCCCCGAACTCGTAATAAAACTAAAATTAGGAAAATCGGAATGAAATTATGTTCTTACCCTAACCTGGTACACATACTACGGGAGTACCCATAATTGTATCAAAACATGACGGCAAATTACCTGGAATAGGGATATATATTTTGTTTTCGTCTTCGTATCAAAGTGCAATTGTGAGATTCACGTAACAGTTTCATGGTTTTGTTTGTACACTTGAAACTGCATGTGTCATTTCTTGTCAACTCACCAATATTTAGAAACCTTGTGCCTGAAACCTGCAATTAAACACCAGTAGTCTCACGTTCAATCCTGTGGTCATAAACAACAAACTAGAAAAAGCGCAGGTATTTCGTAAGCCATACGTAACCATACTTGGTATATAAAATCTGAAATAATGTTACTCCAAATTAGGTACGATCACCGCTGAGATTGTCTTAATTCACGTGTTTATGATTGGGGATTTGTTGTTGTTTTTAGCACTTTGTTTTGAAGGTTTTGGAAGCTACCCTTTCGATGTGGGATGAAAGAGTTTCCGCATTGACTTGTCTCCCTTATTGCCTTTTTTTCAAATTTGACTAGAGTGTTTCCGCATCGCTTTGTTTATTCGTTTTCAGCGTTTGAGTACTTCTGTCTAGTTTTTTGAAAGTAGGATGTTTTGATGATTCGATGCATGGTTTTTAGCGATGTTTTGTTTCACAGGGTAAGTGAATCTATCTCATTTGCCAAATATCAGAAATATATGTTCACGGATATGGCTTATTAGTGCATGAATACTTATACACGGCGGAAACAAATTTTTTGTTTGATCAATTTAGATGGTAGAGCGAAAGTTTGAACGCGTCTAAAATTGTGTAAAAATATATGGTTTGTGAACCAAGCAAATGTTTGAATTTTCACACCTGTGGATAAATAGTTGCTTCGAATACTATCATTGACAGTATGATAAATGTTAGCCCCAGAGTCTACTCATAAAATTGATATGGGACTCTGAGAGCGATGAAAAGAAAAAATACAGCCTTACCAGCCATTGCCAAATTGTTTATTTTCATTGCGTTAAACGTCGGATCAATGTTTTGTAAATTGTATATTGTTGTATGTTTGAGGTAGTTATGATTGCCGTAGTCAAATCAAATGTATTCATTTCATATCCTATATGCGGATGTTCAGAGTCAATTTATTTATAATTTAACGTTCAACATTTAGAAGAAAATTTCAATGACTATCCTGAAAGTGTGGTTTTCTCAACTGAGAAGCGCCAAAATATTATGTAAGTCGTCCTAATTCAGCGCTTTGATTGAAATTGAGAGGTCTACGTTTTTATTTATTAAATGGTGGTTTGTGTGGGCTAATAGATTCTACATAATTTTGGATGATACTGCGCCCCGTTTTGTCGGATTATAAATACATATATTCACTCAATTTGACAGCGAAAATAAAGAAACCTACCATTGATCTGGATTTGCAAGGCTTATAGGTTATTAAAAGTCAGATCCAAACGCGGCGCCACTGTCTCAAGTCGGTCAGAGATTTCCGGCTTTTCATCCAATTCACATCTCGTGACCTTTCACGCATGAGTGGCGATTGCAAGCGAAAGCACTTGGGGTTCAAACGAGTTCATAAAATCGTACGTATTGATGATAAACCAAATGAAAGCATGAAACAGGTCATTAGGCAATTGACATAAAATTACATAAAGGTTAAGTGCATGTAAGTGCATAACTTGCCTAAAGAAAAATGCTTTTTAATAGTAGCTTTCTCAATGATATTGACCAACGTCTTCGTGATACCTTTACTATATTATCATTTTTCCCCATCCCCGTTCCTATGTCTTTATCTGTATAGATATGTATTTATTGTAAATTATTCTGCATTGCTCGTTACGGAAATTTGCTTCGCTCGCAAACCAAACTTTTCCTTAGGTGTCTTTCGGTTATTCTTTGTTTTGGCAACATAGCAGTTCCGGCCAATATTAATTATACACATACTTGAGTCTATAATCGGAATTTTGCCTTAGGAAATTTTCTCTTTAGCCATAAAATTGCTATAAACTTAAAATGGTCTATTTCACATTTTATGTTAGAATTATATCCAGATTTTACTTTCAATTTCACACGGCAGAAGATAGCTTTTCAGACATTTTTTTAATTATTTATATTCCACTTATGGATTTTTTTTTTATAAATTTAATAGGTTTGCCACTCACACCTGCAGCCCATCAACAACACTTTTTGTGGCAAAAAGGACACTTCTGAACGTAATTAGGCAAAATTACTTTACCACCCTCTACTCTATCTGTCTGTCATTTTTTGACAGTAGGGTTATACCGTTATCAATCATGAAATTTGCATGGCCATCTGAGGATCAAACTTGATCAAAATTTAAGTTATTAAAATATTTGCCATCGGTGGTGAGTTCGTGTTGCTCTGTAAAATATATTATTGTTTAACTTTAAGCCATAATTATATTAATTCATACATGATCAACCTTGATTTAGTATAAGTTTTCTGTATAGTAAATAGTATGTATTGGTTTACTGTTGACACAATAGTAAATAACTTATATCCCCATATCCTCGTATCCCCATTGTTTTAAGTTAAAATTTAGAGTTTTCCCTGTTAAAAATGAATTATTATCGATACGTTATTTATGATTTATGCTAAATTTGAGGAGATGAGCCGCCCTGTATCATTAGCGGGATTATATGTTGTTTATTTGTGTATTCTAATATTATGGTTGTATATTTTGGTCTCGTGTTACTGCCAAAATTTGACAAATATGAGAAAATAGGCAGGTTTCCATATCGCTAAGTAAATAGTTTAATCCCGTTGAACTAACCTTGAGTGCAGTTGTGCTTTTTCGGTTAATCTTGACTCGTCAAAATCGTAATATAGTATGTTTAAAAATGAAAGCTAATAGAATAAGAAGCGTGATCGCGAAATAAGGAGACCTTTTTGGTATTGGTATGTAAATATTATTGCAAACAGGATTTTTATCCGTTAAACTTAGAAGAAATGTAATAATTTGAGAAACAAGTCTTCATTTTGTGTAGCAGTCCTAAAAGCAAGCCCGCTTTCTATATGGAAGCCCGATGGACGTCCACGGAGGTGAACAATCGAATGGCGATTCCAAAATATTTAAGTTGACCATAGCACTTACTATTACCGATTCCTATAGTTTATCCTTGAAAGGGAACCATTTTCAACTGAGAGTCTGAGATTTTTTTTTGAAGATTTTCTTTTATCTTCCTTAGATCACTGCAAGGGAATGCTCGCAAATTGGAGATAGATGTTTTTTTTTCATAATATGCGATTCATTTGAATAATTTATCTTTGAATAGTGTTTGACTTTTCGCACAATTACTTATCAGTGTAGTACTAGTTCTATGAACTCAAATTCTCATTCATAAATTTTAATTAAACCCACATTGATTTGAGTGCTTGACAGTTTGGGATAAACATTTGTTTTATAAATAAGTATATTCCTTGTATTTTTCAAACTTTTTGTTCCAGAATCTTATCAATAGAAACGCAATTTTCTTCATTTTTGAACGTGCGGTTGAAAGGAATTTGACCGTGACCGATTCTGACAACACAAACTTGTTTTCTGAGTTTGCGGTCATCGTCACGTCGCAATTTTCTTCAATGAAAGCGTTTGTCGATTTGCGACAGTACATATGTTATGAGCCTTATGACACGAGTAAACATGAATACAAGTTCTTATACTCGAATCTGCTTGGATATATGATAATTTTATTTGTTTATGCAACATTTATGCATAATTTATGCTTGATCTTATACATAGAAATAGAGAATGAATCATAATATTTCTGAAAATACGACATCCCCAAATGTGTCACTTATTTTGACATGTAAAGCTACCGGAAATATGGGAAAGTCTCAACCGTGCGCGAAATTTATTTCTTCAAGTTTTCGAACAAATGAAAACTAAAAACTCTTCGTAAGAACAATTATTCGCGCGAGCAAAAATATTTACATTTACTATTTTTACCCTGATTATTTAATATATTCGACCTCCTTTTTTTTCAGTATATCTTTATATTTATATATAAATTTGACGAATTAGACACAAACTATTCCTTGTCTTTTCCTTGTTAGGTATAAGAAATAAATACAATTGCCAAAGGACCATCGTTTGATCAAGTTTAGTATGTCAGACACCAATTTTTAACGCTGAAAGTCGTATAATTGTGTGATTTTTAGCCCCTGGCGTATAGGCATGGTTATTAGAGCCATCAGCTTCCACATTCTTTCTATGGGAACGGAAAAAGACAAGAGACGGCCGGTCAAATTTTGAGTCAAGTATTGTTAATTTGACAAATTTTCTTTTTTCTTCTTTTTGTAGTAAATTGTGGTTTAATTGGGATTCAGACCAATTTTATTGAATTTTATATAATTTCCTTTGTTGGAAAGCTATAATTATTATGTATTTTTGCTGGCGAATTGGAGATTCGTAGGGTGGATAATACATGTTAGATGATAGTAACCCTCCAATAATGACACATGAATTCGCGTTCAGTGGCTTATACGAAATAATGGAATATCGAAAAATTAGTCCAAGGTTCGTAGAGAAATCCAAGTTCTGTCTGTTTGTTGCTGAGCATTTATTTTAGTTACCAGATTCAGATTGGATTTGTAAAAGAAAAGTATATTCAGTATAAGCTGCATATAAATTCTAGAACTGATAATATTTGATATCGAGGGTAATAGATTATTACGTAGCTTTTCTCCGAGTCTCTAGACAAGCAGGAATATGATTTCGATAGGTTGAGATTCAAAAGTTTCTATTGTAGAGGTTTCAGTATTTTAGCAAATGTACGATTGAATGATACCGTCCGTATGGAATCGGTTTCACGTTTCTACTACGTTTATCACCAATGATGATGTATAACCCTCTAACTCTTAACGTTTTTGAGGTAATTTCGTTCCTTGTAGAAATAAATACGAACATGCATGGGGAAATGGCCAATTTGAACACACATGCCAGATTTATCACATTTTCGAGCATGATCGTGTTTTATATTTGGGATTGGGTTGTATATTAACCTTAAATTTAATCATCATTATTGCGAAATCTTAGAAACCTAATTTTCATCTCACCTACCTTTCTTATGATATAAATCGACATTGCGGTTTCCGGTCGATTTGGCCCTATCAATCCATATATTTCTTAATCCACCGCAAATGAGTTGCATAAGGCGAACCCGTTTTACCTGATGCAATTCACCAGCAAGCAGTTGGAGAAAAGCTGTAGGAATGATCTGATAGTCGAAATAGTTGAAAAATTTAGATCACTTTTAGATTAGGTGTATTTTTTCAAATCTAATCACCAAAGGTTTTACTTTTCTATTTTCGTTTATGGGAACACTTTTAATGGGGTATCAGTACAGTTAATTTCATAACGATTTTCCACCGTTTTCATCAAACTTCGTGCTCAGTTAAAGCATTGCCGGTACCGATGCGGGACCTTCGATTCCATATATTTCAGCATTGCTCTCTTTTATCAATAGGGCATACTGTCAATCATTTGAGCAAATAGTACAATCGAAAATAATACATAAAACTTTAGGTCAGACGGCAACCTAAAGAGCGCAACTTTCTCGCCCTGTCATGGCGTCGAAATATCACCTTGGTCATGGAAATTACAAGTTCGCTTGGATGCTCTCGCGTCATTACCGTAATTAGCTGTCACCTTTCTGACTGCTTTGTTGCTCTGTATCATGATTTTACATGCTATGCTAGGCGTAAGAGGGCGTCAAAGAATTTTGGTAAACGAAATTCGTAATTAACAACATATGCTAAAATATGGCTTTCTGATTGAATATTGTCTTTGAATTTGGTTATCTTCACTATGCTGGGCTATATTTAGTTAAAAAATGCCTATGTACTTGCCTAGAGCCCTAAACGTTTTAGCCAACATTATCAGCGGCAATAAATTGCTCTCGTTAGTAATAAAATGTTAGTAATAAACCATCTTTTGTTTTCAGTGTTGAGATAATCAATTAATACTATAATTAAGATAGGTCAAGCATGGGCGGTGTGTAATTTTTGTGACATTGACAATTTATTCCTGGCGCATACCTGGCATACAATAATCTAATAACTGACTTAAGCTATTTTACGACATTCCATCGAGAATTGTCGCATGTATTTCGCGTTCACGCATGGGCGATTTTTGCCCGCGGATCTGCGCTTCGGCGGCGAAAAGGTCGCCAGTACAATGCAATTATCCGACCTGCGTTCGCGGAGGCGATGCGTAGAGATTAAGCTACCGAGGTTCCTAAGACGATTTTTAAATGTCAGCTTTTGCTCGGAATGCATAGGTATCGCAGTTGTAGCATAAGCAGAAGAGCCTAGCGTTAATATTGGTATTTAATTACTTTGTCTATATATGGCTTAGCTTGTTTTGTATAGGGCTGTACTAATGTCGGTATACGAGTTAAAATATTTTTTCATTCGTATTTTATTACTTTTACGAAATTAATAAAAAAAAATAGGGTTGATATTTTCAAATAACGTAATATTTTCTTCTATATTACATTTATTTATTAAATTCATATCGTTATGTTATATAATACATATTTTTGAAGCCATGTTTAACAGTTAACATCCGTGTTATGGCAGGAATTTCGTAATTAAATTATATTTTCCGTATGACAATCGGAAATTATGAACTATACAATTGGGAGGGAATTTTCTGCTACTTGTATATTTAATCTAGCTATTTTCCCCACCTGGCGCCTACCTTGCATAGTTTGCGGCGCATTCTAGTATTATATACATTTTTGTTAGTATAAATTTATGATATTGCAGTTTTTATTCGAAATTAAAAAAATATTTATATAATAGTATATTTCGAGAATTTGGAGCGATGTTGTCAGTATTAGTAAGTAGGATTGGTACCGGTACCTTAACCCTTACGGCAATTTGATCGTTTGTATTATACGGTATTTTGATAATAATACTATCATTATCGAACATGGGCAGTCTCTGTTATTGGTCATAGAACGAACATTTTAACTATCTGTTTCCTGAACTGCTTTTTTATCCTATAATTAGTGACTTCGCCTTAAATACGTTTAGAAGTTAAAAAATATATCTACGTATACGTAGAATACGTAACAGGGCAATTTCTCCGAGGCATATATAGCCTATGCATAACTTATAATTTTCTCTGGATTTGATTATTTCATTGCTCTCAAGAGAGCCTAATTACAACTTGTGCAGCATAATTGATAATGGAGGCTTTTGAGAATATGGCTACGCTGGAATATTGATTAGTTTAATGGCGATAGGAAAGGTAGATTGTCCAATTTCTTCTATAGCGATTTTGAATAAAATCAAACTATGTTAGTGTATATAGTGGTGCAAAATGTATAAGGGTGCGCGACATTTTTTGAGACACCGCATTTGACAATTTGTCCATTGTCTGTCAATGTTTATCGAGAAATCATTTTGCGTCGGGAATCTGAGCAATAGGTTGTTTAGAGAATTAACTGGTTAATAAAGAATATCAGAAGGCAAGATCAGGACGAAAAATTTTTGTTATCGCTTATTTAGGACAAATGTAAACGATAATATGGTTAGATAATCAGTCACCCTCTCGTGAGGTGCTACCACCAGTGCTACGGTTGTCCATGCAATTATTATGTTTCTATGATAATTTCGAAGAAACTTTGCACGATCGTTTGAAAGCTGCCAGTTGTAACACTTGAGTAGTTTTGTTAATTGATTAATTTGACTTCGCCTAATTGATTTTGACAAACAAAAGACATTATGGCACACACTGTAGTAAACCTAATTGTTTGAGTTTTGTATTTGCGTGAGACAAATATACCGACTTACATTAAATAAAACAAAGCCATTATGCTTACCCCGAAAATGACAAAAGTCAAGTAGATACCTTTATGCACGACCTGTAATATCGTAATATTCCTCTCCAACTCAAACTCACGTAACCTGAGCAGAATAGAATAATAAAGAATGGACATTTATCGGACCAGAATTGTTAATCGATTTTGATATTGACAAAGTAAATGCTCTGCCGTTTGCTAATTCGTAATTTAAATTTTAGATAGAGTTCGAAATAGATTTTTCGAATTTGGGTTTAATTAAAAATATCCGTAGCTTATAAGTATTTCGTATCTCTTGAAACTCTCCGCTCTTTCAAAATAGCGAAATTTGTGTCAAATTATACTCGGAGGTTACGGACCTAGTAAATCAATTCAAACAGACACACATGGTGAATAGTTGAAGCGGTTTATTATAGTTTAGCATTCTCTCCATTGTTACCATTATTTGAAATGTTTTTGTTGAACTCCTATTGATTTCTATTATTACCATTGGCGGTTTCGTCTGATACAATTAGGCGGCAACTTACAAAGAGAATCAGTCTTCCTTCAGTAATAAGATTAAAGATTTATGGTGTATTAGTATTAGATATATGTGTATTTGGATAAATACAGTTGTTAGTTATTCAAATAGAAGTGGAAGCTTAGTATAGGAAGTTTGTATAGCATAAATTGGTAATCCTGAAGTATGCGCACCAAGATGTCGCACAACCTGAATCTTAACCTGGTACACAACCCGAGTTCAGGTTGTGCGCCATCTTGGTGCGCATACTTCAGGAGGTCCCATAAATTGATATGTTTGGGCAGCTTCATCGTAGATGACATCACAGCGATACTGATGATTTCGTGGTTAAGACAGACCCAATTAAAAGCGGTATTTGCACTTGGATCGCAATAAATTAAATTAGGCATAATTGCTTTATTTTTTTTTAAATTGCTTTCAAATTTAATAACAAAATTTTTAGGCAGTGACACAATTTCTATGTTCTGTTTTCGTAATCAATTGTTATTCTTGAGATATTTCGCCTCTCTTTCTCGTATTCTAGATTTCAAACTGAGCCTTAAAAAGTAAGTTTAAGTATTTAGTAAGCGTTAGGTTAGTTTCAGAAATCGGAATTGTTTGGCTTTCCTTCTTGACACTTATTGTAGTAATTGTCATAATTGTGTGACGTCATTGTTGTATTTCCTAGTTTTGACTGGAGTTTGCACTATTGATTGCCAATAATGTAAAGCTGGTTCTAAAAACATATGGTGATATATTCACCACTGTGCTTCATAATTAATATGACGTCACAAATCTTAATATTGCAATAAAAACGACTCGGAAATTTCGCAATACCTAATTTATTGCTTACTGGGTATTTTTTTCATTCATGTTTTGCCTCTCATTTTTTATTAAACATATGTTTACTATACTATCCTGGCAGGTTAGGCTTGTAAGTGGAAGTAGTGTTATTACTAATTCTATGTAAGAGAGTGGTACTATTATACCGATTTGGGAAATATTATGACGTCGATATAAAGGACTCTATCAATGTTACGTCATCAACTCGAGGGAACGAAAGCACTGCTGCTAAGGGACTGTCGTAGGCAGTCTTGTTATTCATGTTGTTGTATATTGGAACCACAATCTTACAGCGGTGACGGCAGCAGCTGCGTCTAAATTTATATCGGTGAAGATCGTATAGGTCGGTATAAGTTTGTGTAGAGAAACTACTTTTGCAACATGCAAATCATACGACAAACAAAAATGATTGAAAGGTTGTCATTGCGTGTAGCTTTAGCATTCTCTTCAATGATTATCCGCATCCGCATCTAAGATATCGGCGGTAGAGTGGAAATGCGGCTATTTAGCCACATCTCAATCAAATTTCAGACTGACTATTCTATATGGAAATCTAGTTTAAACAATTAATGATATTCGAAAAAATGTTATGTCTCAAGACTTCATTTTTCACAAGTAGTATTTTTTCAATGAAATTTGCTAATATTTAACGGCATTACTTGAGTTGTATTTGGCAGTTTGTGGCGATGTAACATATGTGTTTGCGTCCGCCTGGTTTAATTCAAACTCATTCGTAAACCCAATGTTGGCCCGGCTGATAAGTCACTCATTTGGCCATCTGTTACACTCGACACCTTAAGGGTCTAATTCTAGGTAAGCTAAGGAATGTGTATGTCAATACAGTAATGACACATTCCAAATTAGTTTATCGGTTTCAGGCTCAACCACCTTTTTTTTAACCTTCTACGTGCTTCGCACATCTTTTTGGTGACAAATACGCTCTACTAAATTTCAGAAGGTCAATATACAAGTATGTTATTTTGAAGTAACACGTCCTAAAATAGATAGTGTTATTTATGATGTATCCGAAAAAGTGTTGTATTTCTATAATGCTGACTAACCTGGGATTATTGGATAAATATGACCCTCGATTGGACTTGTATTTGTATAAATATCTCATACTCAAACTATTTTGAGGCGTTTCGTAATATGTCATACATTATGGTTTTGATGATGTCATTTTCATCTTTGCGTTATTGGGTCATATACACCCAGTATCTGCTTATTATATATTTAAGACCCAAAGTCTTAAACGGATCATGTAGAAATATTATTAATAATATGTTCCCCGCTTCATATCCTTTCAAGCAAGCGTGACCAAACAATAATTTGTAAGCCAGGAATACAAACTCACAAAGCTATTGCAATTGAGAAAAGTTGGAAATCATAGTTGAATCGAATCACATGTCCTCCCCGAAAACAATATCTGGTACTTGCGGTGCTACTCTATTACCTTTTTCATTACAATGTGCCTCCTTGAATTTTTTGAAAAATGTTCCCAAATTGCTCGTAATTATTTTCGATAAATTATATTATTTTCAGGCAAAATTCAAAAAGATGGCACAGCGACGGCAATCGGCACCTAGTATTGTAATCCGTGGAGTCTTAGGGCGATCAAACAAACTACCAGCTTCATTATATAATGCAAGGTATATTACTTTGCTCTTTTCGTTTAATATTACAATGATGCTCATTCAATTATACACCTGTATGAAGGAGTTTAAATATCTACCGTTTTTCAGGGACGAACTGCCCACATCTCCCTACTCTCCCAATGTTAACAGTCAACGATTGAGCCTGAAGTTCGGTAGCCATGACGCGACCCTTAACCTTTCGAAGCGGAAGTACGTCATGGAAGGAAAAGTTCAATTGACCACTGGAATGCAAACACAAGATAGATACATGTTTCTGTTTACGGATTTATTACTAATTGCTAAAGCTAAGTGAGTATCTTAAATTTATTTATACATTGCTTATGACGTCATAATATAGGGAAATTTTTTTGCGGCCATCTAGAATTTAATTGTCTTCGATGTTAATTGCCTTGAATTACAGATTTTTTCGATTGATTTTGGTTGGAAAAATCGAAATAGATTCCCTATGCTGCAAAGTTTTCACGAAAATGTAACAAACGAAGTCTTGAAGTTTTAAAAATTTGAATAGCAAATTAAATTTTTTTCAAATTAAATTTATGTATTTGGGGGCCACTACCACCTACCTAATGGTTGATCTAACCCCACCGTACTGGGTATTTACAGTCAGGGTTTGTCACGTTACCTCTTCAGACTTAAAAACTCAGAATTGGTATTTTAGAAGAATTGTTGTTTTATAAACAATGAAAAATTTAAATAGTTATTGGTGGCCTTTGGTTTTATCTGGCCTATAATATTTATCCAAGTAATTCCATTGTCAACATTGGCAAAAAAGTGCAAGTTTGGCGATGCGTAGCCCGCGATGTTGGCGGTGCGAGCAAATTATGTGATGAATGGGTGGTTAATGATAGAAGAAACGGTTGCAAGACTGACTTTTCCGACTTTTCCCATAATTTTGGTGATATAGGACCTTTGCTCCCGTGTGTTGTATGTTTGGATAGCCATTTTTGGACCTCCTTTAGCAATAGAATCTTTCATAATTACCGGATGAAATTATTGGAGAATTACGCTTCGTGGACTGTTGGATAAAAGTAAAATTTGAACAGTTTGGATGAAATATAATTTGTATTCTCCGAAAATTTGCTACAATAGAACAGATATATCCCATTTTGACTTAATGTACGATAGCCAAATGAAAACCTATTGCAACTAATAACCCAAGAGGAAGAGGCCATTTAATTGGAGATTCGGCTATATATCCATCCCTATTCTAACTACACACAATAAAGAAACTGTGTGGAACACTTTAAGTGAAAATGGTTAATATTGCAACATTTTATCGTTCCTCCGCTTATTCTATTATTTTATCACTTCTTCTTTGCAGATCTGGAAACAACTTCAAATTGAAATATCGCATCCGCGTATGTGAGCTATGGATTGCGTCATGTATTGATGACGTAACCGAAGTAGCCAAATCACCAGAAAAATCATTTGTAATAGGATGGCCCACAGAAAACTTTGTCGCCACATTTAGGTATTGTCTTTATTGCCTTTTTACTTATGAAAATTTGTTGTGTCACGTGACAGCGCGTATGACGTAATAAACACATATAGAGAATACTGCATTCTGACCTCCAACTTTACTAACACTGATGATTTCAGTGCCAACTACCTAATAATAACCGTTGATTAATTTTCATGTCACTTGTGCCATGAGGAATGCGTCACGTCTTAGTGTCACAGAATTTCAATCCGATGCCACCTTTTGATTAATCGTCCATATAAAAATATTGTGATTTTATGTATTAATCATAAAAACCAAGAAAGCAACGATTGTCTATTTTGTTTATTTTAGCTCGCCTGAATCGAAAGAACTATGGCTGAACGCCCTTCTAAAGTAAGTAGAAACCATAGGTAATCAAGGATAGGCCATAGTTGAATGTTCCATAATGGTGTAACGTAGCTATACCCCGTACCCGGCACCTGGAAAAGCTTTTTAAAAACGTCTATCATCGCGACAGGTGTTTTCGTAAAAAACTCTTGTCTATTGTCTTTTTAGTGATAGGTTTGGGATATCTTAACAGTGCTCTAAGACCCTGGGTGAATTTGTATCCCTACTACACTGTTACGTGGGGCTTGGGTTACAATGACCCACGCGCCGTGTGTCTGGGTACTATTACTACAACCTGGGTTCCGTTTCCGCTGTGGGGTGCGCCACTTGTACGTCTCTTATCTACTTCTACTTTTTACTATACATATGCCTTACAAACAACAATTGTATTCTCCGTCAATTATGGGTGAATTTACACATTATTTCAAAAATTAAGTTTAATCATAATCAAATAAGACGTAATCATACTTCATAAATGTTTCTCATATTTGGTTGAAATTTTCTTTCCATACGATACATAGTTGTTTTTATATTATTTATAAAATGTCCGTTCTGGTGTTTGAGAGTCCAATATTTATGACTTCATTCGATGACGTAATAATATTGATTGTAATATTGAAGATGATAATGTTATTCATTTTTCAGTAAAATTCGCGAAGAAAAAGAGAAAGAGTCGCCCAAAACAACAGATGTAAAAGTGATAAACAGAGATTCGTCAAACACAGCTCACGTAAGTCAATGGCGGTGTTTCATTGTATAAATATACCCTCTTATCGACTTTTTTTTCACTCCCACAGAAAAGCTGACATCTATACTAAACCTTTGTTATATGTATCCCAATGTTTGTACTACCAGACATGTTTTTGTCTGTCTGCACTTAGACAGAACAAATGACAGTGTTAGAAATGAGGCTTTTTATTATATCTTTGCTTTTTTTCGGTGAGGAATTTTCTGCGTCAAATTTTAAAACCATATTTTGTATTTTGCACGATATAGTCTGAGGCCAAAGTTCCCTCAAAAAGTATATATTTCATATCTTCTGCGTATTACCTTCAATTCGTTGACGTGTTAGTGCCAAACCGCCGTTTTTCGCATTCCAGCACCGCCACGAAAGTGCCTATTTGCCCGTTTTTCCAGGAAGTCTGGAAACTAATTTAAACTTTCTGTGCGTTTGGGCTTTTCAATAAATTTTGCATACCTTTTAGTAGTTGAAAAAAGTAGAAAACTTTTTAAAAGTTGAGGTAAATCACAAACGACCCGATAAAATAGAATCAATTATTAACTTATGGGCAGATATTGTGTCTTTATATCTCTTTCAACAAAATTCCTCTTAATGAAATGCCAGTAAAATATCTAGTGATTTTACACATTGTTTTGATATTGTACATTTTAGGATAGAATACATTGCCTTAAGCTATCCTGTATAGATTTGTATCTGGGCACTTCCGCAGTCAAATTGCTAGCTTAAATCGACGTTATAAACTACACTTGTGATATCTACGATAAAGGAAATTGTTAAAAATAACAGTAATATATACGTACTTTTTAATAGTATTAGAAGATTTTCTATAGAAGAATCGTTCGCCAAATAAGATCTATGTTTTTTTCACCATGAAACCAGCTTTATCATATAATTGGGGTCTTTCTTCTTATCATCGTTGATGGATCATTATAAAGAGGCAACCTCGTGAACTTCAGCCTCGATTTGTTAACCATTCAGAAACCCATTCCGTACGATTGGAGCTAGATTCGTAGCCCGAAATCCTTTCTCAATATCAAAATCGAAAAATATACCGTTTCAGTAGTTATATGACCCGTAATCGTCAAATATACTAATCACCACGATATCCGGAAAGGTGAAAATATGATCTATGCAATGAGCCGTATACGGATTATAATCTGATATGCTATCGCTCTCTTTAATTTCAACGAGATATTTGAGTAGTATTGGACACAAAATGGCGTCGTAAATATTTTTAGTATGGATGTCATAAATTGGGTTGGCAAAGCCAAAGCAGAAATATTTTGGTTCATCAAAACATGGTATATCCTTAGATATCTGCTTGTACATAGCCTTGTTCGGAGTACGAGGCAAGAAACAAGCCGTGAAAAAGTAATTTGAGAAATACTTCTTTCTACATTCAGGTACGAATGGTGACTGTCTCCCACAAACAAACTGCAAAAGACGTGGCACAATTAGCGCTAAAGGAATTTAATATTGAGGTACTGCCTTATTTTATTTAATCACAATCGGCCAACTTTAACCATGAGTTAACTTTAATGTCATGTATGATCAATTGTATTCTAATTGTAAATATAATTAATTATACGTGAAGCTTTGATTTTAAGTAATTGCCCTAATTAAGTGTAAATTGTTATCATGGTTTTGCCACAAATTAAAATCGCAATATTGTAAAAAAACGCTTTTTGATGAATGATTTATGTTAAATAGGTTATAAAATGTGTTTTCAGACAGTTTTAATTAGTTATTACATCATCAGGTAATAAAATAATAATACCCGAAAATAAATTTATTTGTTTAATTATCAGCATCCGTTATTTGCTTTTCTCGAAAAACAAGTTTATTTTAAAATTATTAAAAAATTAAAAATGTTCATTTCTTATATGTCATGGCTTTTTGATGACGTCATAACTCGTTACTTTTTTGTCTAGAACGAAGATGACTATCAGCTGTGGGTTACGCCACGAAAGGAAGGGACGGCCTATCCATTGATTGGTAAGTTATGTGTACTGTATTTTGATTCCAATTTCTTATACCTACCATCTCGTCCACGGTGAAATAGATTAGGTAGAATAAGCTAATCCAGAAAGATTCCAGTTTTTGTAGCTTAATTAAAAATTGAAGTTTTGTGTTATACAGATGATAGTTGAAGAAAATTTCTTCCCATGGTTCGGACGTGTAAAAAATTAAATTTTGACTTTTTAATCACACATTTCTAAACAATAGGTAAACTACCGTCACGGGTCATTGATTGTTTTTCGTATCCCCTCTACCGAAGAGAGGTATGCCGCAAATCGTACCACCAAAATTTTTTGCAATTTTTTTCTCAGAGCCTAAAAATAGCTCTATTTAACCAAAATTTTAACCAGCCATATTTTGTAGCGAAACTTGTGGTTTTTGGATTATATTGTATAAAAAAAACCTCCATGTAGTGATGGACTACACGAAAAGGTCGGCAATGATCTTGGTATGAAGGACTTTGTGAAAAATTTACATACTATGACGTCATACCCAAATGTACGATGCTTAAATTTACAAAATATGACGTCATATGACAAGCATAAGATATATATAACTCATGTCATAATACAAATATAAGATGTAGCAATTTGCAAACTCACACGTCATAATAGAAAGACAAGATATCGTGGCCTAACAATATGATGTTATAATGCGAATTATATGACATCATAGTGCAAGAATATGACATCACAATGCAATTTTTTACTTTGCAGGTCACGAGCTTCCACACGCCATTCAACTCAGTCTGATTCGTGACCTCATATCCGCTAACGGAATTTTACCGGAAACGGAAATTACGTCAGTGGCGAGATACGAAAATGAAATGCAACAAGATGTCAGAAACAGATGCCAGTTTATTTTACGAAGCAAGAGAATGCCTTCGAATAAATTTAATAATATAGGTATGTGAATTATTAGATTGTCTCTATGCAAATTAGTATTTAAATTTCATTTGGAGTATAATGAAATGATATTGGCTTTGTATATCCGAGTGACCCAAACGATCATTGTGATAGTTTCAACTAAACTTGGTAAATTCCATGGAAATTTTGTAGTAAACATTTGATGACACTATTTTAGACATGACACAAAGACGACTGGTGCGACTTAAGGCAAAAACAGGATTTTTAAACTGGACACGTAAACGTAACGGCCAGCGAAACGAGAGCTCCGACTCCGGTCACGCTTCGTTGAGCGGTAATTCAGCCGGAAGTGACGTCACTACCTACTTTTCGTCATCTCCGCCATCTACGTCACCGCCCGCCTCACCAAAGCTATTTTCTTTGCCACTGGGACAAGTCTGCACCAACGGAGAACTGCCTACTCCGATAGCGGTAATAAACTTTCTTCATCCAAGTGACTACTTATATTTGAAAATTTCGGGATTTGCAAGGCATTCCAGGGGCATTGAGTACCAGAACATAGCAAACAGACAATCATTACAAATTCAAAGTCGCTTAATTTTGCCATATTTTACCCCCTAAAGATATTATAGTGATATATTTCTTTTATACATTTATATACTGTTTTTATTCGCAGGATATGCTTGATATTCTTTATCGTAAAGCACCTTACACCACCGGCATATTTCGAAAATCGGCTAATGCAAAAACAACCCGACAATTGAAACACAAATTAGATGAAGAAGCTGACGTCACCATTAGTGACGCAAGTATATACGTCATCGCCGCCCTTGTTAAAGATTTTTTACGCAACATTCCGAACTCCGTCCTGGACAATACTCTCTACACAGATTGGACAAACGCTATCGAAGAAGCAGATGACGAAGCGAAATTGGGGTCGTTGAGGAGGTATGAGTTGCCCTTTTTGTGGCTTGGCGTTGTGCCACGCCTCGTTTTCCTTTGAAGTCTTAGGATTGGCAGTCACGTTCTATACTTTGTAATGGCGCCCCTACCAACATTATCGATATTCATATTGTGATTAGTATCTCTTGTTATATATCCGGAGATATGTAGCCTAAAAAAATTTCCATTTATATTTGACTACCAATGTTCGAATCCGGTCGGAATTACTTGACTGCCGACTCCGGATTGAAAGCAATTTAGAAACAGAAATTTCGCCCATGAAAACTCTGGTATGGACGAATCTTGTCACGTGTAAGAAATATCTTTCCATCCAGATGCCCGATTTTAGGATGACTGAGAATTCAAACCCGGACGGTGCAGACTCCGACTACTACACAAATAGGTGTATTCTCATCCAAATTAATATTTTTCAGGTTACTAAGAAGTTTGGATCAGTGTAATCGAGTTCTCATTCGCCGTCTTTCAATCATCTTGAATCGTATTGCGTCACGCGCGAAACGTAATAATATGACGTCATATAACTTAGCAATATGTATAGCACCGAGTTTACTATGGCCGCCTGGCCCAGCGGTCATGACAGAAGCACCCATGAAGGTATGTACCACATTTTACTCGCATTGAAAAACCTAAATAAATAAGAAATTGGGTAAAATTATGGTTTTTAGCATAATTACCCATTTTACAGAAAAAAGAGTTTATTTAATTTTTCTCCTTAATTTAGCGGTTTACCTCTCTTAGTTACCGTATGTGTTGTCATCAAAGTTGTCATCAGAGATGTATCGTTTAGTATTTCATTCTCTTATTGCAATACAGGTGACCGAAATACTTATGTTCTTGACGGACCGATGTGGCGAAGTATTCGATGGAATCGTACCCACAGATTTAGACTGGCCGCCAGAAATTGAATCGGAAGGAGAAGAAGACGACGAATATGAAGGTAAATTGGCAGTATATTCCAAATTGAATAAACTCTAGAAATTAAAATAGAATTTGAACAAGATCCTTATGCAACATTATATATTTTAGGAGACATTGAAAAATATTCCAGTACCATTGACGAATGCCTTACTCCGGGGTCGGATATAGCGCCCTCGCGCGGAAACGAAGAAGAAAAAGTAGAAAACGAAGAGGACGAGAGTGACGTCAATCATTTTAGTAGGTCACGTGTCATCAGAAGACAACTTCAGAGACGAAAACCTGGATCAAAGGCTGAAGCGGCGGTTAGTATATTTTATTTGTATGTTCATGTTATCATTTGTTCAGTTCCTCAAAAATATAGGGTCTCACACCTGTCTTCTTGAGACATTCCCGTACAGTGAAGCCTATGAACGGGTATTTGCATTATATTTCATATAGACTGTTTATACTTAACTGGTAAGAATAGGCTATATACACTCATGCTGAACTTGGTATATAATATATAGGATTTCACGTGTTAGATATCTGTTTAAAGATAAGTTACATCAGTATTAAATTTTATTTTTTATTAACAGCGTCTCCTCAGTCTTTCCCAAGATAGCTTAGACAGAGTTCTGAATGAAGATTCTCTAACTTCGAATTCTCATGACATGGATGATTTGCTTCTCAACCAGGAGGACCTTCATCAGAAAAATAACAAAACAAAACGGCGAGGTCAACATCGCGGTACAGACGCTTGCTCCATGAGCAACGATTCTGGATTTACTACTCTAAGCGGAGAAGATGAGGATCTTGCTTCATCTTATTATAATAATCCATCCAGGAGAACTCCGAAAGACTCTCACTTTTTACTATCTTCCTCATCTGCTGGATCTAATTTGAATGATTTCACTGAAACTCTTGAGGAAAATATTCGGATTACAAGTGAAGAACTAAAAAGACTATGGTCTCCTAATTTATTGAGAATCTCTAACGGAGAGATTCTAGAGGGAGATGAGTTTGACTCTGACTCCTTCAAACATGGAGAAATTTTAGAGGAAGATCCTGACGATAGTCCTCAACGTTTCAGAGAGTTTGCGAGAAGACAATCTCAACCAGTTTTATCAAGAAGGCATCGACTGCATGCGTCCTCAGGTAAGCACATATATATTTGAACAAAAGTACCACAACGACGGTAATGAAACCGTAATTTATCGGAGCTGCCATCAGTATTAAGATGTAATTGTAGATGGCGTTCCTTCTAGAACTAGGGCATAATCATTAATAGGAAATTGCAGTTATCGGCATTGAATTTAGGGCTATGGAAAAATATTCCAAAATTACAATATAAACTGGCAGCTATATTTAAGGATAAAACACTGTCAAATTAGCACATAGCCTAATTATAGTTGGGTGAGATCTCCAAGTCTTCATCATGTTCAGTGTGAGACATTGGGTATGATTTGATTTTGCCCTCACAATCCCAAAAGGTGCTCATGGCTGAATTTTAGAGTTAACAAAAGTATGAATGGTCCACGACACACTACATTACAAAAAATGCCAGTCGCGACATTTTTTTTGTAAATTTTGGAATTTCTCTTTACAGTTGGTTCCAAGCATTCTTATCGACTTCCAGAAGCTACTGCATCGCCGTGTATCGAGTACACTGAAAGCAATGACGAAATCAATGTTCCGTTCCGAAAACAACCCCCGACATACGTCCGACTTAACGACGACAAGGACGGACAAAATAGTGAAGTCAAGGAAGACAATGTCGCTAAAGAATATTTAAGACAATTACGAAAACTGAGTACTGATGACGTCACAAAAACAATTTCGAAATCAATGACGTCACAACAACAAGAAAATGAAAATAAGAAACAGTATTTGAGTGGAGTTACCGTAACAGTTAATGATGTGAGGTCTAATAAACCCCAACAATTCCGACCCGTTACTTTGTCTTTGCGAGGAATTTCTGAACCTGCAAAAAGCCCTCCTCCAAGGGACGCTACTTCTGCTACATCAGACAGAAATATATTTTTCATAGGAGACCAGCCCAGAAATATTAGTCCTATTGACGAACCGTTAAATTCTAGCCACGAAGACGTATTCAGTAAAAATTATGAATACACGCCAGCACGGAATAGGACTGCTTCTCTTGTGGACGAGTGTCCCAAAACTGCCCCAGTGAGGAGAAAATTCAATTCAGTTCGGGGGCAGGGTGGAAAAAAGTTGGAATTAAACTTCCCTCTAACCCCCGAATACGGAGACATACCGACAGAACAGTGTTTGAGCCCCATCCAAAAACTGACTGAAAATCTAAATATGCTGCCGGATTTTCGACAACACACCACTAAAAATTGTAACGGTACTACAGATATGAACGGATTCTCCGGACGAAAAAAGGCGTCTTCAGTACGAGAGGGTCGTAACGCCCCCAAACACAATTACGAGTCGCATTATTTCAAAACAAGAAGCAATTTAAAGCCTCGTGACGTCATTTCAGGGGCTTCAATCAAACCATCGTCTTCCACGACGTCAAAATCTTCCATTTCGAGTGCTTCCAAATCCAGTATAGAGTCAAATTCGAGGTCTTCCTTGAAGGATATTTCGTTTTCTCAGCCAACAGAAGACAATACTTTTGAGAGAGACACTCGAACAAGAAAACCACACGGACGTAAAAGGAACATTTCATCTAAAATGTATCGAAACACAGAAGAAGGTACTTTCAGTAAAAGCCTACCTTCAGCGGATTGGAAAGGAATGAAAGATAGGACATCTCCTATCGAAAAGAGAGAATCGTCCAGAGAATCTGTACGAAGTTTGAATTCTAACAGCAGTGACGTCATCTATGGTGACGTCATCAGCAGGTTACATCAAGTTAGCCCCAAATTAAAAGAAACAGACATCATACACATGGCGGGAGCTGTGGAATCGAAAATTCGAGAACTTTCGTCGTCGCCAGTAGAAGAGAAAAAAGAAACTACCTCAACCCCTCAATTTCAGGTCCGACTTGGATCAGTCAAATCGAAAATCAACACTTTCAATCATATGAACAGTTCTACCAATCCTAGTCCAGTTTCACACAGTTCAAATTCATCAGACGACTCAAGACATAGGAACATTTCGTCTCCTTCTCCAGTAGCCGTTGCTAAGGTCGAAGTAGTCTCCGTTCAGCGGGCTTGTGACGTTCCGAAAAAGAAACAGGAAAACGATAATCGTAACGGACTAGTTGTTCGTACAACACCAGAATCTGGAATGAAAACGCCTCCGAGATATCCTACCCGCATAAAAGATTCAATATCGGTGCAGGTTCAACAGCCAGAAAAGAACGAAAAACAATCCCACGCGGATAAATTATCTCAGAGGAGATCACCGCAAGCAGTCTCAGACAATTTAATATTCAGTTTATCAGAATCTTTTGCATTTGGAAACAGAAAAACACCGAGATCTATAACGCCCAGTGGTTCACCAAAAGACAGTCCTGTGTTTATGCGTAGGAGACGTACAGACAGTCGGACAGCCCGACAAACTTCAGGTTCACCGTCGGACAAATCCGCCACGCCCTTCCGACAAACTCGACATATGAGCGTTGAACGTTGTTCAAGTCACAATCCGAATCGAACCAACGTCCATGTCATGCCCTGGTCCGCGAAGCGCAAATCCGGTGACGCTAACTTGACGTCAGAAAGGACAAACGAACACAGGAGGTCATTGAAAGGTCACCGAAAACCCCCCATTTCACCCGTTTCTCCACAACGGGATAATAACTCGAACGAAATACTACCCTTCATGGGACTAGAAAAGGTTATCCATTCAGAAGAATCATACGTGTGAATAAGTTGAAACCATCTATATCGAGCTTGTGCCATAGATGTGCTGGTTCTATTCCGCACGATTGATCAATATACACACTTATATAAATACTGCCTTATTGGTTGATTTCCCAAAATTGTTGCAAAATTATCGATTTTTGAACAAAATACTCCAAAGACAGCACATAAATTTTCTAACAATTTTGGAATCACTTTGAAATCATGTTACATAGTATTTCTCTGACAGGGTACGCGTGTTTGCACTTCCAATAATTATATAAATTTTTGACCGATTTTACATATTTTGCGCGTGGTATAATATTTTACATTGTTCCTTTATATTTTTTGTGCTTCCCTTTTCTTCTTGTTTGTTTATATATTTTACACAATTTTTTTGCTCATTTTTGATATTTTTTGGGGGAAAATCATGAAATCCATCATAGTATTATTGCGTTGAAAAAAACAGTGTGAATATATAAACGGTACTTTCTTTGTGACGTCATCGTGACGATAGACAATGGATGTGACGTCATCAAATTATTCAACGCCCTATCAAGTTTTTTTGAACTGCGTTAATATCGGATTGTTCTGGCCAGAGATGAGACATAAATGAAGCGTGCTCAATTGTCTAAATCTCATCTTTGGCCAAAGATAATCTACGATAATTATACAACAAAGTTGTGATCTACGAATAAAAATTGAAATGATCTTGTCCGTGGATTATTGTTTAGAAGATTGGGAATCGTGAGGTGTTGATTTGTGCATGAGATGATTGGATGATGTTAATGGCTGGCATAGGTGTATTTTGACATCACAGGTTACAATCGAAGTTCATTTAAAATCAGTAGACGAGCCGAGCCGACGATCAACACTATTTACCTTGTTTTATTTAAGTAAATTACCTGTTCAGCCTGCAAGACAAATAGTGGTCTTCACGATAGGAAAATTTTTGACATAGAGTATACTGTGCAGGTATAGCAAAGGTTGGCATCCCAGATTGATTTTCCAGTACGCCTGTTTCAATCCCGCCGAAATCAGAGCGGCAGACATCAAACTTTGCAGTCTGCTGGGCCAACGGCTACTTTGGATGACTTGTGCTCACCATAGCAAACAAATTTCTGCCACAACTCGTTTTACAGTTGCAGGTGAGTATGGTACTGCATTACATTAGTAGAGCATTCTCGCTATTGTCCAGGGCAGGGATCATCAACCCGTTGCCCGCGGGCACCAAGTCGCTAGTGAAGACCACATTAGTCGCCCGCAGGTCTGTTCCAAAATAAGCTTAATAACGGCGCTTATGAGTAAGCTACATCAATTAATTTTTGTCATGTTATTTTTGTATAAATCACACTTTTGTCTTATTTGGGAACTGGGAATAACACTATGTTAAATATTATGGTAACGAACATTCTAACTTTTATTTGACCCCAGTAATGTGACGGGTCATTTAATACTCTCCCAATTATGACATCACACAGATGTCACCTTCCACGAACCCGCGTTTATTCGTGTCCGTGAATTTGTGGAGCAGCAATGTCAATAATACAATTATTGATTTCAAAGTTAATTGGCAGGAAAACGAAAGAAAACCTACCATTTTCACGATGAATGGGAGGTGGATTTCCCTTTACCACCTTGAAAACAGCTTGCGTATGTTTCATTTGCGGGGAGTTTATAGCGATGACTAAGCGAAGAGACATTTCACATCTTGTCACTATCCATTGGTCAGCGCAGTGAGGGCAGAAAAAGCTCGCCTTTTAATTCAAACAGCAATCTTATGTTACGAGATCAGTGTTTGGTTCACGCCATCTTTGTTAATCAACATTTTTTGACATGAATTTTACAAGGCACGAAATACGCCTTACTGATGAAAATCTGCAAGACCCGCTCAGAGTTACAGTGTCAAGTTACACGCCATAGTACAACATTTAGTTCATTTCATCTTAAGGTTATGCAGGGTGTTTGTGAAAAAATGATACATTGTAGACCTGTGGTTTCCGAGGATATTATTGTAGTAATCACATTAAAATCAATTTTAAAAACACTTAGTTGTTTGAAAATGGAAGTGCCATTGCTAGTAATTTATTTGCTACGTTGTGATAATCGTTTGATTTCCTGAAGAATCCTAAAGTTTATCAGTGTTTTTATCTGACTAAAAACCAGTAATTATCAATAATTGAAGGTTAATCGAGCAAATTGACTATTTCAAAAGTGTGCATTGAACTGGTAGCCCTCGGCTTAATCGGTACCTAGAAAGTAGCCCTCGGCTTCGAAAAGGTTGGTGACCCCTGGTCCAGGGTATGCACTGCTACACACTATCATTTTGCGATTTATTTTGGCAAATGATGCAAGTACTTTTCCCGTTTTTCTGCCATGGTTACATATTAACCTAAACGTCTCCAAGCCTTACATCAACCCCCATTTATCTGTTGTTAATCTGTGATAGGATTTTACCGTTATCCCCACACCTGTTTTTCTCTTGTTTCTGTTTTGATTGAGTGTAATAATTGCTGAGTGTAATAGGTTACACGGGGCAAAAATGCACAAAGATGTGTTAGGGCACGTTTTATCTGGGATCAAAAGAGTCTGGTTGCGTTATTGTATTTAGCAGATTGTTAGTCGTGTTGAGTTCATATATTATGCTACTTTATAATATTGGACACTGTGAACTTATGGTTTTATAGTAGTAGATCGCGTATGGAAGGTAAAAAGGAAAATCCTGCGACATAATGTGGTCGCCGTAACTGATCTACTCAGAAATGAATCTCTTGAGTGAAAGCACTTGGGCTTGCTTTGAGCGAATTTTCTTAAAAACGAGTACCGGAGTATGGAAAAAAAATTATCAAGTGATTTGCTCCGCTTCCAGTCAATATCTATAATAAGTGAATTGCGTTGAAAAAATCTCCAGTTGTATTGGTGAAACATGACTTGTATCTGAAGCTTAATGCAGTAGACCTTATTTCCCAATTATGGTCGTTGGGACAACATCTTAGGCCGAAGCTATTCTCAAAGAAGCATAACCTTTGCAGACCCAAGGAACTTTATTGGACAACGTGGTGAAATAAAAGATACTCAAACAGCATTGCATAATTACTATTTATTGCACAGCAATGGTGTATTGAAAAATCATGAAAAAATCAAATCTGGCGAAATATTTCACTCGAACGCAAATAGCCAAGACTAAAATAAAAAGTAAAGATTCCAACCACACCAATCAATTTCACATTTCAGCAAAGGGAATAGCGTAAACTCTGCCATAAAGAAACAAATGTAGTTCATTTTGGGATGAAAATAGTGAACACCAATCGAGGTATTGTTGAAATATTTCTTTCATAACATAATATTTGAAAGTACAGAACTAAAACGAGTGCACAGGGAAAGTGTAAAAAGTTACTGTTAAATCAGAAGTTCCGATGCCTTGCTATGACTTATTATTTTTATTTAGGCCAGTGACCCGTTGATCATTTTCGTAGCGTAGCCTCCATGGCTATAGGCTCACTCACTCTCCAACGTTTTATCGAATATCGATTACCGAATTGAGGTTATCGGCGGTGAGCACTAACAAATCAGAAGTTATTATGACTTCAGACCAGGTTCCTTCGCATGGTCGTCATCGTCCCAAGCCGCGCTGCGCTGTTGTAATTAGCCGATTTAATACATCTCACAGTTCGATGTTTTGTGGGTTGGCAGTTTCTTACTACGCACCCGCGCCAGTTTCAACACCGTCCTTCATCATTAAACCATTATAATGTGGATTTTCAATGCCCATCAAGTATCCAATGTCTTCGCTTTTCTGCTTCTGCCTCCTGAAAATGGTTCAAGAATGATTAGCCAATAGTCACTCACTTGCTAGATCAACACATGCAAACAATGTAAATTTGCAAGAACTCGTGACTAGCATGATCGTTTAAATTGATGAAATCGGTCCGTCAAAACAAAAAGCTTACCAACCAACTCTAACTTGATTTTGTCCGTGGAGAAGAAGCATTTATACACAATTGTACATGCCACTCACAAAAGACACGTTGAAATAGGCCAAATCGGATCTGTTCACTTCGTTGGGCAAATTTTTCCACAAATGACCACAACGAGACCAGCTGAAGCCGGCACTTAAATGATCACTTAGATAAAATGACTTTATTCAAAAATTGTCGCATGAATATATAAATTCATCTTACCTTCTAATCAGTACGATGTATAAAACAAATCCTATAATAAGAATTCCTATGATAATCGGAGCTGCTATCCAACCAAGGGAGCTTGGAGCTTCAATGCTTTGCCGGTTTGCACAATCCGAACCTAAAAGTAATTTTTAGTTGTACTTAAATCTCGAGTATAAACCGTGGATATGGATCCATATTGCGTTCTATTATAACTATATCTATTTTATGAGGATCTACTCTGGCAGAATTTGAACGAATCTTCCTGAATAAGCATAGTTTCACGCTGACATGGGAAAAGTACGGCCCGCGGGTCAAATCCGGCTCGTTGGGTGATTCAATCTGGTCCGCCTGATGCTGCCACAACCAAACCAAATTTTGATGTTTTAGCTGAAAAATAGCTCAAATAATTCGTTAAGGTTGTGTGTGAGCGATTAAATTTAATTTTGGCACGAGGCTCATTGTTTTCCACTTTTGCATTTGTAACACTGTAAATATTGTTCATAACATCTAATTTTTAAGTCACACCAGTCTAGGTGAGCAAAATGTTTGACCCCATGGTCCAAAAACCTTGCCCACCCCTGGACTCTAACGTTACTGTTCCACGTTCTGATGTTTAAACAACCTATTGATACGTTTGAACTCACCTTCAGAACACCCAGGCTCTGGTGTCGTATTGTCCTTTTCCTGTTTGCTTGTCGTTGTGGTGCTCCTGGGTGCGATTTGCTTCTGAACGCCATTAGCTGCAAATACCTTTGCAGTAATTATTTCTTCATTCTGGTCTGCTTTGGCAGTGGTGTATACATGTGACGTTCCTGAGGTATGATTCAATGCAGGGGTGTGTGAAGTCGTTACTTTTGGTGGCGCATTGAGAGATGTTGTCATTAGAGGCCTCGGTGGAGATTTTGTTGTAAATATATTCGATGATGTAGATTTCACTTCAGCAGTTTGCTCTATTGTACTTGTAAGTGAGGTGGTCGTTACAGACTCTGTTGTAGTTGAGGTTGTAGTCGCTGTGGTGGTAGTGGGTTTAGGTGTAGTTGTTGCTTCTGTTGATGTTGTTGGTACAGGTGTTGTCTTCAACGCTAAAACGATGGGAAAGTGTAAACTCTATAACATGTGTTAGTCTGAATTACTCCAATGCAACTGTATCCCTAAATCCCAAGGATGCCATTGTAGGTAATGGAAGTAGATAATGGAAACGCCACTGCGTAATCAAGTGGGTATTACTGATTAACTGAGAATCTTCCACCGTAAAAACAGTCGATAACAGGGAAATTTTTTATTTTCATCATTCAAGCAGAACGACCTTTGACCCTGACAATAAATCTTTGATGCACCCTCTGTGATTTAAACAAAAAAATCACGCAGCACAATAAGTCGAAGAAGATACCTCATATAAAGTCCTTGACAAATTAGCAATTCACCATACCTTTCAAACAATCGACAAATTCATATCGTAGTTTGAAACCTCTCTGTGGTGTTCTATCCGAGTAGTAAGGTTCTGATTTGAAAGCAACCTCTGTTGGGATGAGTGTTCTTCTTTTGAACTTGTTACAATCTGAGTATCTCTCATTCGCAACTTTCTCACATTGATCCGAAACATAATAAACGTTGCAAAATGGCTTAGATGATTTGCAGTCTGTCTGAGCTGTTGACGAAACATAGGTCAATTTTAAGCAAAGAAATAGCATAGGGTTCAAGAAAAATAGTAAAAAGAAAATTGAAATAAAACAATGAGGAGAAGTGAAAAGGTAATGTCAATATATACCTTTGAAAATGCTCATGTATCCAGTACACTTGTTACCACTGTTGTCAAATCTTTTGTAACTCATCTGATAATCGACAATATCAAAATATGCAATATAATGTCGATGATCGTACGGATAATTCAATGACCATTTGCAGTTTTCATAATCGCGATAACTCTTTGGATATCTCGGCGATTGTAAATACCCTGATGTAGCGGTTGAAACAATTGGGGAGGTATATCCGGTGCATAGTCCATCCACAAGAACATTAAACACTGCAATTATGAAAAATGACAAGATAAACAAAAACGCGATGTTTCTCTTGCCATAGTTACACACCGATTCAACAAATAGAAACTTAAATATGTAATATGTGTGAAATCATAAATTTTAGCTTAATCACTATATTTTACGTAAAATTCGGTTGAAAGACATTATATAAATCACTGTAAATAACTGAGATTTGAACGTTAACTAAAATTTTGAAATATTTTACAGTAAATATTCAGGATAATTTACAGTATAATAAAGATACAAATTGATTATCCCCTATAAGCCCCCCCCCCCCCCCCTTTTACCATAACAAGGTGGGTATACAGCCAAGTGTAAACTTCTCAGTCATAGGAGGTAAAAAATTGGTAAGACGTAACACGTACTTTCGTCCGATTACCAGTCCATGTCGGGTATAGAAATAATTAACCAGTTACTTATACATGGGCCAAAAGAAACTCAGATAATATTCAAATTAAATGATGCCATACAATAAAAGGAAATCATTTTAAAAAGATTAAATATAGAATGAATAAATACACAACCTTATTTTTGCTTACCCTGTGATATCAAGAAAAGCAGCAACACAGCAGAATTTAACATTTGAGTCATCTTCAAACTTTTTGTTGTCATTGACATGACTATATTTATATATTCATATATCTGGACTTTATAACTACAAATCTGCAAAAGTGGCAAATCAGAAAACTTAATATCTTCTGCATTTCAAGAAATTGGAAAAAGGCAGAGACATATAGCAGAGACGTTTACCAAAGAAAAATGGATAATTCAATTACTTATTACGAAAACTGCATATGTTATCGCACACTTTTTGTAATGTAATAAATAATACACTTTATAAACCTCCTGTTATGTTTGAGACCGGGGGTGCCACTCACTGCATCCAAAATATGGGGGCTGACTTCTATTACAATATTTTTTGTTTGTTGGTGATGGCTGATATTTTACAATTCGAAATTACAATTTCGTTTTCTCATTATTCTATGCGTACTTTATCTCCTAAATTGACCTTGCAAAAACAATTATTCCGTAAAAAGCCAAAAAGTCACTGATATTTAGAGATCTACTGTTTTTGGAAGGGACGGAAACTTTCCCATTCGGCATCTTCAAAATACTGCATTTGTTCAATTAAATTTCATTCTTCAAAAATGTCGTCATCCTTCTGTATCAAAATGATTCATTTGAGCACTACTGATCAATACTCCCGCAGAAGAAATGAAAATATTATTAATTTCGATATTGATTACATCCGTAGTAAATTTTGCGACGTTATGTCAAAAAACGGCATGTTGCGTCCAGTCGTGGCGTGACGCCGTGAAACAAAAGGTCATATACGATGGCACAAAACTATGCCAAGCATATCCAGTCTGTAAAACACATTATGAAGACTGAAATATGCTTGGAAACGCTTTGTATCACTTACAACTGATTAACATGCTGTCCAAATCAATATTTCACTACAGCCTGTATTCGTGTTTCTAAATCGGGTATGGCGTGATTTTGGGCGTGTCATGATGCATACTTCGGGAGTCGTGATGTATTATCTTCTACGTTAGAATTGCAAAATGGAAACTGAATGGCGAATTTGACACGTCTAATCGATCATCGATGGAGTGATCACGATATGTAACTTATCGATGAGATGTTTCATGTCGTTTTTGAATCGAAATTTCGACCAAAACCAATCCAGTTTATGAGTTATTTTCACTACCGTTTGAATAACTGCAAAATTATAATTTTTTGCACAACTTTGACAATATCGATAGTTTTTTAACAAGCTATCGGAAACAATCGACTGGCATCTGCTCACTGACCGTCACATTCCCAATACGAAGTAACACCATTCTCACAAAGAGCTAACAAAGCATTCTACATAACAAACCATATCAAATCACTAGGTTATTATATCGCCAAACCTATGCCTCACTTGGCATGCCTGTATAAACTGAAAACTGCAGTCTTTAATAAATTTCCCCTGTATTGAATGAGTTTTCTGTCCTGACTGTCCATTATATAAGATTAGATATTTGAAATACAGTTCTAAACGTTGATATATACCTAGTAGACTGTTCCACTACCGTTTGGATAACTGCAAAATAATATTTTTCTTCAACTTTGACAGCATCGAAAGTTTACTGAACAAGGTATCGGAAACAATCGACTGCCATCTGCTGATTGACCGTCATATTCCCAATACAAACTTAATTTTTTTTTGTGTGTGGGCTGGTTGCTCAGCGCGAAATGAGAATAGTTTTAACATTATTTGGTCCCTCAACTGCAAAAATGTTTGTAAAATTTCTAGCAATTTTGTAAAAATAAAAAATAAAACATTTCAATTTTGTTTGCTTAAAGTATGAATTCATATCCAATATGATTATAATCGCCTCTTCGCCAGCGATACATCCACCCACGTGTAATATTTTTACACGGAAAAAGCTTTATATCGTTGCTTATTTTTAAAAGTAAATGAGTCATCGTCGAGACTATGTTATGAGTAAGTTTTATTGTTCGAAACATAAATTGTCTAAAATATGTAAGTATGATACTTGAACAGTAATAGTCAGTCTTTGGTACTCTCTTTACTACGTGCTAGAAACGCCTGCCTACGCAGTAACATTACAATATTTCAGTAAGAAAAGCTTTAAAATTGAGTTTATCACTGCACTGAAAAGATATTACATTTACAAAACAAATCCTGTTAGCACTCTCGTGGGATTTAAAACGGCTTTGAAGGTAAGCAGTGTAGGCTGATCGTTGTTTTGAAGGCCTCCTTCAATCCTTGACAACCCTTTCCAGTCAATTTCATTACGATAATGCAAACATAAAATACAAGATTTGTCCATACATAGAGTTGAATTTTCGAGAGTTAAATATTTTCAAAAACGCCAGTAAATGGCTAAATATCCTGCGGAATATTCTCATAAGGGCTCAAAAATATATTGCGTTGTACATAATGGTTGCGACCTTAACGCTAGAAACTTAAATAATTTCCGTCAATATTGTTTATAGATGTATGGTCGGTCGTGGTAACAAAACTAACACGTACTTACGATTAGTTGTATGGCTTATTTCGCACTTTTTACGAACACGGCGTTTTGCTAGCAGCAGTTACCTAGGCGTGGTATGCTTCTAGATATATGAAAATACCGCTATCTTTCCAATTGAGTGCAGCATATGCCTAAATTTTCCCTTTTTTTATGAAGTAGTGCGTGGGATTGGATACAACAACACTGATGTTGTATAGTAAACAATACTATCTATTCAAAACAATATACTTCGAAACTATATATAAACCATTTTACGGTCGCTCGAAGCCTCTAATACCATCGTTCTTCTCAATTCGTCGTGCTCAAACTATAGCCTAATATTCCAAATAGTATGAATTCAGATCAAACTAATCTTCAAGAATAGAAAATTCCATAACATTATGAAGGCGTGGCGCTTGCATAGCAAATCCACAAATGTTCACAACATAAAAAGAGCGGTCAGCTGGACATTTGCCACAGTGGTACGATTATTGATCACATAAAACGTGCAGGCGATACATTAACCCTCTGTGGACAGATGTCAAATTTTTCAACTTCCGCATATTTTCATACGGCACTTAGACCAAAGTATTTATCCATAATTCTGACTAGACTTCAACTATATCTAAATGTTCACAAAAAGTAATGCCGCTGTTGAATGCCACAGGGTTAATAGGCACTTTAAACCGAAGGCATATTGCAGGTCAGTGTCTCACATTCTGTTCTGACATTGCAGAAGCATATGTCATTGCTATAAATAGAATGTAATATATTTAAATTATATAAATATGTTTAGCGAAAACGCATATCTCTTTATGACTTACAGTTAAATCATAGGGTCTGTCCGCCCGTGTTGGTTGTTGTGTTGAACATAAGAAACTGCATGATTAGCATTGGATTGTTTGGGAAGTAATCCAACCAAGTAACAAGAATGCGATTATATATATTTGAGCCAAATGGCTGTATCCATATATTTCGGGGTTATATCGGTAAACTTTCGAATGTAAAACTTTATCTGAAATTATTCGCTTATTCATTTGCTGCTGACACAGAACAAACGTATCTGAAATAAAATGAGATATTAAAGCAATGCCTAAATTTATGATTGCGGGGACAAAAGTCATATGGCTTTTAAAATTTGCAATAGTTAATGATGGAAGTTTTGTATTTTGTACATTTACGTCGATCGAAATCGTTATATGAAAAATATCAAAACATTTTCTCGACATGTCATTGGATATGTCGTTCGTTCAATACAAGTGAGTTTTTCTTGATCATCAACCTTTAGGAAGTGTCATTTATTGTGCTCGTTAAAACTCCGGCTGAAAACGACATTTCCAAGAAATCTGTATTCAATCAAAATGGAATCAGAATGAAATTATAGCCTAACCCTAACCTGGTACACATACTACGTTCCGGTGTCCGCCATCTTGGTACGCATACTTCAGAAGCACCAAAAAATTTTGAAATATTTATGATCTGAAATATTGTTCTAATGTACGATATATCTCTCGTCTCACTGTGATAAACTTTGCATTGTTTATTTGATTTTATGGGCGGGTGCCCGTGGGATCTATACCTCCAACCGCAGTTCTACTCCTGAGGCGATGCACGATTACTCTTCGGGTTCCTCGTCAGTTCCGCAGTGACTTAGAATAACATATATTTGGAAATGCATTATTTGGTAATAAAATAAGTTAAGCAATGTTGATATCGTAAGCACATGGCAAGCTTTGTCTATTTTCTCCTACCACCTTCCTCAAAAACTCACAAACTTTCTTTCTGTTAATAGATTGCTGTAACGTAATTAGTGACACAGTCATTTCGCTACTCCCGTAGTGTGTACTGTGTACCAGGTTAGGGTTAGGCGATAATTTTATTCCGATTTTCCTTATTTTAGTTTTATTACGAGTTCGGGGAATGTCTGTAATAGCCAAGTGAATATCCCCCCTGTCCATGGGCTACAGTCCCTTTACACAACTTGATGTGAAATAGCCAAATAGGCAAACAAAATTAGTTACCTCATTATTGGTACACACACTTCTGGAGCGCTGTCATTTCAGTGGTTATTGTGACTTTATTAGCGAATTTGTCCACTTCGTACAAAGCGATTGTGAGCTTGCATTGCGCAAATATTCATAACATAATTCGTTTTGTTGCGGATGATGACAGTAATCAATAATAATAACAAAGTTGTAATGAGGGAAGGAAGCGGCTTGAGTTAGTTCCAAAAATTTACAATATCAACCGTTATCATCATGGTGAACACTTGCGTTAGATTACTATTGGTTGAGAGATGTAATATAATGAACTTTAGACTAATATAGATTTTATTGCTGTTGTCTCGCACGCTATAGGCAGGAACCTGCCCGGACAAAATCAATCCATTCGCGTATCCAGTACGGGAATTAACTGACTTGTCGAATTTTAAAGGCTGATCTAGGTAGGACACGCTTCGGAGAATGTAACATGTGCTGAAAACGCATCATCGAATTACTCTTTACCGGCATTCTTGATTTCATGGAGTGGTGGATCAGTCGGTAAATGGCTCATGCGTGTGTTATGTTATATCGAATCCATCGAACCCACATTTTGAGTACAATAATATTCTTCGATATGATAGAGTAAACTCCAAAGCACGACATTTCAGCTTCCCGTATTGAATCGTGCTTGACACGCCCAGGATGGTGAAAACACGAAAGTTCAGCACGAACAATTTACAAATGAATGCTGTTGATACCACTCTGCTGTTATTTATTGTCTCAGTTGCGCAAATGTTGTTAATTCAGTAACAGCAGTTGAAGAGGTAACAATGATTTTTTCAAGCTGTGTCTTCCTCTTGATCGTTTGCTTGTTGTCCAACCCGGCAGTTGGAACGCCAAGATACCGGTACGAGAATGAAAAATGCACATTGCCTGTGTTCGATGAAGTCAACTACAATATGGTAAGCTTTCGCTAAGATTAAAGGCATTGAGTAAAAAAGAATTGCTTGGCGAATAATTGCGTTAATATATGTAGATGGCTATTTCTAACAAGAAAATAGACAAATGGCAGATTATTTTTGTCTGGGGCTGAGTGAACGCGAGAATTATGCAAAGCGGAAAAAGTTTTCTCGGATGTCGAGTTATTCGAAATTTTGTTTACGGGTTACAAAACTGTCAAATACAACATAACATGCCCCAACTTCAGAACCCTGTTTCTGTTACAATGATCATTTCTCAATATATTTCAGCTTCCTGATTCTTGGTATCATATTCTGAACACCAATGATCCTGTTGAACACCACGTCCCATGTTATGCGTTCAAATATTTTAAAGATACTTCCGACGGAGCTTTTGCAGAATTTCAAGATATTTCATCAGCAGAAGAGTAAAGAAGAATTTTAAAATATATTTGGTTAATTTATTAGCAAATAGTTAGATTAGTCGGTTTCATTTAGAACTTCCCCGTTGGTCTTCGGTATTACAGGAGCCAAATAGAGAATGTCTGGCGTTGGTAGCTACTTAAGTTTTATTTTGGTCATGTACCCGGTTACTGCAATAAAGTTTTCCGAAACTACCAGGACTATAACTCTCTCGCTATTTTCAGTGGAAACATGACTGATATTCTCTGAATTTAAGATCTTAATAAAGTTGAAACAGCCGAAAAACTGTCGTATCACATGGTGGTTAATGAATTCTCTACAATTAGGGAATTACTCATCCGGATATATGGTGTGCTGGCCTCTTCAATTTTCCGAGTGGGTCTGATATGTTTCTTTTTTCTATGCAGAGATGCAATGTCATTCAACGGAGTCATACCATTTCATTGGTATCACAATGGAACTTCAATCACAAGATACGACACGAATTTTGGTTGGAAAAAAATCTTTTAATATTAAATTTTTGTTATAAAGTATAGACTTCAATAATATGTAATTTGTTATTTTTTTCAGAATTTTTGTGGTTGAATGAGGCAAAACATAACGAGGCAGGTTCACATGCCTTAAAAGGTAAACTTTTATGATAACTTCAATTTTAATATAATAACTTTTATTTGCATTATTAGGAAATATTCTATTCAAAACAATTATGTAGCAATAAATATGAAAAGGCAATCATACCTAATAATGTAACTCAAAATGTATATAAAAAGCAATAAACATTTATTTTCCGGCTCTTAAGTGCCATGAATCATCATTTATCTTTCACTGGAAGTTGTTTATGCCTTCAATATCTTTTTCGGAACCGCTTGGAAAGATACCCACAATTCTAAGTCAGTAAATATTTAAAACCTTTCTGTGTTGATATTAATTACCCGAAACCAAGTGAGTGCCAAAGTCTGAAAAAACATCAATGGTGTACTCTTAATAAACGTTTTCTAAAGCAACAATATTGATACTATAGGTCTGTGCTGAACATGATACATAAAGAAAGATAGTGTCAGAGTTTATCAAAAATTATATAAACATTTTCTTGAATTGCAGAAATTCAGTACTTTTATGAGCATTCGATGAGTTGCTTCACAGATTATGAGCATTATTTCATGTGCTTACAGTGTGGCGGAGAAGGTCGGTATTAATTTCAGCTTAACATTTCCCTGCTTTAATTTATACTAACATTTTCATAACATAGCTAAAAACAAATACCACCCAGAATTATGGAAACGAATAAACGTTTACAATCGCGTTTGATAATTATTAAATGAATTATAATTCGTTGGATTGAAAATAAGGTCTGAACGACTTCTTGAAAGTTTAAGCTGTTACATCAATCTTGACGCATTGTAGTTTTGCACTCTTTTTAAAATAGTAGTTGAAAATCACTTACCTGAATGGCAAAATCAAAAGCTCTTTGGAATTGAGCTCGAAGAATGAACCTGATTTATTTCCGTGGTCACTGGCGGAGGGCGGTAGTTTGCCTGAACAAGAGATTTTATTAACACCGATTTCTTATCTTGACAAGGTACATAAAAAATGATTTTCAATTCTTTTCAGGTCAAAGATACATATGGGTTCACAGTCGTAATCCACATCCAACTGCAGAAGACATTCTTCGAGTGCACAACAAGCTTGTTACAATCGGTGGTGGCTGGAGCGCAGTTTTCTTGTTTCTATCCGAATGTCGCAAATTTAGCATGCCAGAAACAATTGCTTACTAAAATGCCAATGTCGAAATATCAGCCAATCAAATTTAATTGTAATAAGTTTTAGGCAATGCATCTCAAAATTATACAAGATTACAGTATCTATTATATATCGAAAAGTAAACCAGTAATCGTGATGAATTTGAACAGAGAAATTATGATGTCATTTCATAAATCTTTTGGTTGAAAAAGTTTAGGCTTTAACTCTATGTTAACAACAGGAAGGCAATGCTCAAATATATGGACACGAAATCCAAAACGAAGTTGTATCAAATCTTTTACAGTAGAGGCAGTTTGAACAGCAGATCCGAGATATGATCATGGAACCACGCCAAACAATTTTTATGTCCACTAAGTGCTGCAAGAGACTATCACCTTTCGACTTTGGGTTATCGCCACGTGTTCTCACTTGTGATAGGCTAATTGCGTTCTCAGTTAGTTCTGGCTCTCCCATCATGAACTTGTATATTTGTCATTCATTCGTGTTCCTTTAGGTGTGACAATTATGTTTTCTTACTGTTTAGAAATCTATTGGTACTGTATTTGTTTATACCCGAGTAAATTAATTACCGGCTTTTTCGTACCTCACCAACTGTTTGGCGAGTGTTATTCTGTTCGACATGATTTTGCAATCCTTGAACGACTGTTAAACGTTTTCCAAGTTATAATAAATTTTGATTGTATCCAGTCAAGTAGACTGTTGTTTATGGGTATTTGAAAAACACAGGCTGTAATATTCGTTCGTGAAGGTGCCGTCCCGCCAGAGCATAATAAGAAAAAGACCGCGTCCACAAGTTAAATTTTAGTATCAACATCTGCGGCACACTGTGATCCAAGTGGACACTGTTTTAGAGTTGGCACAGCGTGACCACCACTATAGAGACGAAAACAAACGAAGTGGTATGGGTATTAGTGGTGTTCGGACTCGCTAAAAACAGAACCCAATTCGTCCAAAAAAAATTTCGTTATTTCAGAATCCGTCCGAATCCGGATTCCTTGGAAAAATAATCCGAAAAAATCCTGCTTCTTTTCGAGAAGGGATGCCAAAACCTCAGTGAATTCCCAGTGATTTATAACATTTTTCATCTTCTATTTGTGCACACAATATTAAGTTTAAACTCTGTATAACAAAACAAAAAAACAGGTAAAAATATGATATTCGAGAACAAAACACAAGCTTCTATAGCTGGATATAAAGCCATCCTGGTTTAACTGGTTAATGGTCAAGAAATGCAGTGAGGATGAGTGTATTTCTCCTATTACGCTCAAATCATCTTAACCTGCCATATTTAGTTGCATGGAAGGTAGTATTCTGGGTCGTAACAAATGGTTATACAACAATATATCGAAAATCCTTAACACACTATCAGATTGTACTGCAGTCGAGTAGTCTGTGATACAATTGGTAACCAACACACTGCAGCTGACAGTATTGGTATTGCTCTAATAAGATGATATTATCCAATATCAAATCATGGAATGTGTCAAATTTAATAGAGAAAATTATGGCTTCCATTCAGACACTGTGGATTTGCTGTTGATTGCTTCATTCAAACATTTGGAATATCCAAAATGAACTGATAATTCCATACAACTCAGTCAAGTTAGGGTTGGTATTCTATTGTGGCGGGACTGGAGTTGTACTATTTTTTATTGTTTATTATTTTATTTATATTTCTTGTCTGGTTATTGCATGTGCATTGGTGTGTGGAGTCTGAACCCTAATTCGCCCGATAGTTAGATTCGGTTACTCAACTTCAACCACCACTGCATATGTGAACTGCGCTTCGGATTCGCAGTGTCTCTCTTCTTGCTTCTGCTGTCGCTGGATGAGAGCCGTATTTTGTCGCTCTTATTTTATCTGTTTTAAGCGTGGATTTTACACCATTTTAATAAAGTCTCTTCGTTTGCATGGTGAACTTCTAACCTATTTGTGTGTCTTTGCAACACACTCGATAATCTGAACTAATTATTACAGTATTATCAGACTGTATTAGTGGCGAGCACCTACCGGTATTCCGGTTAAGTCGTACTGTTGCACTATACTCAGCACCCTGGACACAAATCCAAAATGACTACTCATCTACACAAGACTACGGTATCTTAACTCTGTAACTGCAAGTCCAGAAGTCAGCAAATGCCGAATTCAAACATACAGACATAGGTAGTAATTCTCAAAATAATCATTCAATTAATGCTCGCATATTTGAATTCCGAAATGAATTTAAGAGAAAAATGGTAAACTCCTAACTCAATGACTTTCTAGATGCTCATGCTAATAAAATTCTTTAAAAACTACATCAAAATGCAAAACCGAAGCTTGTTCATTGGCTTCAGGATATAGCTAAATTCATTGATTGCTAAATCACAGGACGTACCTATCTTTCGCCACTCAAGCGTAGCAAAGCATTCCTGAAATAGCCGAAATAAAATACGTGCGATGGCGGCAAAGAACATGGCGGAATGACAGAAAGTTCACTTCGTCAGCTGAAATTGAAAAACATGTAATTAGTGCCGTTGAGAAGCAAAATAATTTGATTTTTTTTTTAATCCGGATGAAACCGGCTCAGTGTCTGATTTTTCATAAATCTTTTCTTAATAAAAAGATTAATTTTTTTTCTGCGTTACTCAAACGTTTAATCGTAGACTAAGTAGTCGACCGGACTTAAACTTTCGGATAGAGATTTCAAGCGACAGCAATAGCGCGACCGAGGCAGATACCGGTTTCCGCATCATTTTACATGCAGATCTTCCGGTGAAACTCACAAGAATAAATCCCTCCCCGCCCCCCCAAATGTATTTTTTGTTTACTCGGTCGATTGCACAGACATGCATGCGACGACAAGTCCACAAGTCTCATTCCTAGCGTTTTAGGTTGAGCAGACAAATACCATAAAGCGAATGGCATTTTAGAAAACATCAAGCAATATCATTACATATTGTCGCCAATAGGAGTTGTTTCGGATGCAATCTAACCGCAGATGAAAAGCGACATTACTGAAGTAAAATGTGACTTATTTAAAGATAGAATATAAATTTTAAATAAAAGTATCATTCGGTAAATTTGAAATCGCATTGAAGAGGATAGAGTTATCTTTTGAATTAAAGGGCCTTCATAGAAAGTTAGGCACTTCGAAGGTAGGGATTTGTGTGTATATCCTTTCGAGTCCAACAGGCATCGCTCCTTGTTTTGCCGTGACTTTGTTTTTGCCTGAATTGACACGAATGATGTCATTAACAAACAAAGAATCTCGTAACGTCTGCATTGTGATATTGAATGAACTGAACTTGCAGTGGAAACGAGCGTAATATGTCTTGCATTTCAAGTAGCATGTGAGAAAAACGCAGCGAACAATTTAACTTTGTCGACATTCCCGATTTATTATTGGTTTATCTAGGCATATGCATGCTATCATTTCGTTGAAGACAGTCGGACGAGTAACAATGATCTTTTCAAGTTTTGTCTCAATTTTGATCGTTTGCTTGTTGTTCAACCCGGCAGATGGAAAACCAGGATATCGTCGTGAAAACGAAAATTGCGCATTGCCCGTGTTTGATGAAGTCAATTATAATATGGTAAGCATTAATGAAAATTGTTAAGCTGAGTTGAAAGAAAAATTACTTGACGAATGATGGGGCTTAACTGCGCCACCAGCTGTATCATTTGAATTTTCCAGCTTCTGTAAAAATCTTGTATCACTATATTCCAGCTTCCTGATTCTTGGTACCATATTCTGAACACATATAATACAAATAATATTTAGTTATTATGTAAATATAAACACTCTCGGTTAACATATACGTTCACATTAGCATTTTAATAAGCAATTGTTTCAGGCATGCTAAATTTATGACAGCCGGATAAGTACAAGGGAACTGCGCTCAAGCCACCACCGATAGTAACAAGCTTGTTGTGTACTCGTAGAATGTCTTCTGCAGTGGGATGTGGATTACGACTGTGAACCCATATATACTTTGGACCTGAAAAGAGAGAATTGGAAAGTATTTATGACGTTATATTGTCAATGCAGAATGATCGACTTCAATAAAATCGCTCGATTTAAAATGGCAACAACTGCTGCCTTTCCCAAATTAGTCATGGAAGCAAACCTGCTTACTTCTTCAATCAAAAGAGTATAAGAATCAATCATAAAATTGTCAGTTTTGATTTCACCAATGGTAAATTGGGAAACGTGAATTTTTCTTAACTATTTTAAAAAGAGAACAGTATGATAAGTGTTTCCCGGAGGTTCGAGTTCTATTTCTCTGTCAATTTCTAGGAAATATTTTCGTAGGGTCAAAGGTCGGCAAAACATGCACACCATTATGAGATGACAACGACCGATTAGTTTCGGTGATCCATTTTATAAAAGGTAATTGCGAATCGATATATCTTCCCAATATTTAAAATCCAGCGTTTTCAAATAAATCTTTCATGTTACGCTTAAATGAATCTATTTATTAACATGATAATATTCTGACATTTGATTGCATTGCAGCCGAAAGTGTTTAGGTGAAACCAATACTGACCTTCTTCACCACACTCCAAGCCCACTAAATAATGCTCGTAATCTGTGAAGTGACTCGTCGGATGATCATAAACGTATCGAAGCTCTGCAATGCAAGAGAGTGATCAGCTCTGTCACTATCTTTCTCTGTGCATTAGCGTTTGGTACAGATATTTAGTATAAAAATTGTAGCTCAAGAATACGTTTGTTCATTTGGAGTTAAACAATGAGTTTTTTACTGTGGCAATATCTTGTTTTGAAGTTATATTTATCACCAAAAGCAGAGCACATTAGGTATTTACAAACTGAAGAATGTCTGTATCTTTCCGAGCCAATTCAAAAAAGATATTTAAAGCGTATACATCTTCTTGTGAAAGATAAATTAACGGTTGATGGCACTTGAAGCAGTAAAACGAAATATCGATGTTTTGTTATGATTGCCTTATTATATACATTTGCTACATAGTTGTTTTTTGAGTCGATCTGATTTGATCAATTTTTTATCTAGAATATTTTTCAGCAATTTGAATTAATGATAATAAAAGTTATCATAAAAATTTACCTTCCAAAGCATGTTCACCCGCTCCGTTATGTTTTTCCATATTTGACCATAAAAATTCTACAAAAAATAATCATTTGTTATAAAAATTTAAGAGTACCTCAAATATAAATTTATTAAGTACAAATTTTTACGTACCGAAACGTGCGTCGTATCTTGTGACTGAAGTGCCGTTGTGATACCAACGGAATGGTATGACTTCGTTGAGTGACATTGAACCTCTGCATAGAAAAAATCATGTTAAACGCAAGCCATTACTCAGAAAACTGAAAATTCCATTTGTAACTTTCTTTATTTCAGTCGTGAAACATTTATTTACAAAAGTTATATCGTATAAATTTATAAAACACTCAATATTGGTTCATCGGATATCCGATTGAGACATTCCCTGCGTCTGCAGAATTCGTTCTACTATGGTTTGTTATATCAGTTTGTCGGCTGTTACATCTTTTATAAATCGTAAAATATGAAAGTATCGGACATATTTCCACTGAAAAACGCGATAGATTTAGAGTCCTGATATGGGTAACTTTGACTCAATATTAGGGTGCAAACATAATTCGAATTGGCTCAATTCGTAACCAACTCGATACTAACCGGGCGATAAAGTTATACGTCGGTATGTTCCATTTTGGATCTTAAAGTCCCCATTTTAAAGTTCACCTATCTCTATCGTCCGAATCTATTCGCTATGGTCAGTTCTTAACGACGCACATTCCGGTTGGCAAACTTGTTTACCTTCTATATAAATCCGAAGACCTATAAGGCAGTGCATTCCAAAACCGTTAGAGAAACCAATTAGTAGATAACCATTTTACAATAAATTATCTATGTATATATATAAAAAAATTTTACTTTTCTGCTGATGAAATACCCTGGAATTCAGCGAAAATTCCGTCGGGAGTTTCTCTGAAATATTTAATCGCATAACATGGCACGCCGCGTTCAACTGGATCATTGCTGTTCATAATTTGATACCAAGAATCAGGAAGCTGGAATATAGTGAAACAAGAATTTCACAGAAGAAGATGGAAAATTGAAATGGTACAACTTGTGGCGCAATCAAACCCTTTCAATCGTCAAGTAAATTTTCTTTTAACTCAATTCAATAATTTTTATGAATGCTTACCATATTATAATTGATTTCATCAAAAACAGGCAACGCGCAATTTTCGTTTTCACGACGATATCCTGGTTTTCCAACTGCCGGATTGAACAACAAGCAAACGATCAATATGGATCCACAGCTTGAGAAGATCATTGTTACTCGTTAAACTGTCTTCAACGAAATAATGAAATATGCCCAGATAAAGCAATATTAAATCGGCAATCCCTTCCCCCACGTTTTTCTCACATGTTGCTTAACATGCAATGCACTACGCAGGTTTCCACTGCATGTTCAATCTATGCAATATCAAAATGCAGACGTTACGAGATTCTCTGTTTGTCAATGACATCATTCTTATCAATTCAGGGAATAACAAAGTCACGGCAAAACGATGCTTAAAGATATGGATGGACTCAAATAAATCGAAAATACATGCACACAAAAACTACTGTTAAATTGCCTAGCTTCGTATGAAGGCTCAACTTTCGCGATAACTGCACCATCTTCAATGTGATTCCAAACTTACCGCCTGATAGGAAGGTCTACATGTAAAGTGATGCAGAGACCGGTATCTGCATCGGTGTTACCTTTAATCTCTGCAAGTCAAAGTCTAGTCGACTAGCCTATACAGTCTACAATTTAACGGTACGAGTTCAGCGGAAACAAAGGTAACCTTTTTTTAACAAAGGATTTATGAAAAGACTTCGTTACTACACTGTTCAAATCCATTACGATTACAGCGGTTCTTTTCGATGTGTTTAACATTGTACTGTCTGTACAGCCTACTGTGTTTCCCCTCAAAATACGACTGGGACTTATTTTAGTTTTCTTCCAAAAAATACCACTAGGTAGGGTTGCCATACGCCATATTTTCTTTCCCCTGACATATCCGGGATTTTAGTCGCCAAATTTGCGTCAGGAGGAAATGTTAAAAAGTGCTTAAATGTCAGAGAATACATTTTCGAATACATTGAATCCCTGCTACAAATCCCCCATTTTTTTTTAGATATCGCGCATCCACTAAATCCTATTTTTTCAGAGATATTGTCGCGGACCATAGCGTCCGCGTTTATATTGTATATATATTGTATATATATTTTTGTGTTTATAGACTGTTATGTTTACCCTTTTTCAATGCTGTTTTGTCGGAACTGGACTCTGACCACTCACTACACGTAAGAGGAAAATTATGTAATTCGCTCGCTCTCTTTTCTCCGGCCGTCGGGCTGAGGGTCGGTCGTATTTTTGGTTCTTTAGTGATGTAATCTGTTATGCTGTTTTGAGTTTGATATTGGAGTTGCCGTACAATAAACAACCAATCTGTAATCCTTGAGTCTTCTGATCCATATACAACCACAGTAGCAACATCTTTCTACCGTGACAATATATCACATTCTAGCATTTTTGTGCAACATGGATTGCGTCTCATTCGGATAATTGTGATGTCACATATGACCTGAATTTCCAGCATTTTGTAATCGGTATTTTGATTGCACTACCTTTACCTGTGGGCCTACTTTATTCAGTGCTAAGGTCTAGTCACTAATTGCTAAAGGTTAAGCAACAATTTGGCTCCCCTCGCTTTGTTCTGTATTTATTCTATTCTCACGAGAAAACGACGACTTGTGCCTTTGGATACATCGTAAATTTATACCATAATACTGTACAGTATTTATATATAAGTGTTTTGGTTGCAAAATTGGCCTATGCTGCTCATTGAAATTTTATCTCTCCAGATATGGTAACCCTACCAAGGGCTTATTTTCGGAGAATGTCTTATATTTTCATTGAAAAGTAAAGAATCACGAAATGTTCAAATATATAAAATATGAAAATCGATATCCATTTACTTATAAGCAACACGTTTTTATTTAAAATAACTGCGAAACATAGATTATTAATCATTTAAAACGTGTAGAAGAGATTTCTCGCTACCGACTACGTCAGTGTTTCTTAAACTTTTCGAGCCTCGCCCCCTTTGGAAAATTTTAAAAACTGTGCACAACTTTTTTCTTTGAAAAACTGCTTTTATGATGGGCCGTATGTATTGTCGACCTGGAAAATAAGAATTGAAAACTATTTATGACATTATCCAATCAATACAAAAAGATAGATGTTATTAAAAATTCAGGATTGGAAATGCCAACAACTGCCGCCTTTCCTAAGTAACAATGGAAGCTAACCAGCTTCCTTTTCAATCTCAGTATCATTGCGATAATGAAGGCAACGTGAAGGCAGAGGGACGTCTTATAATTGATTAAACATTTTGGGACAAAATGGTACGTTTAAAAATGTATACATTCTTCATGAGCCAACTCGCGAAAATACTCTCACAATAAGCTATAAAATATTCGCAATGGCAAGTATAGAAAAAATTTGTCTGTGGTCAAAGGTCGGGGAAACATTTGAGAATACAATATTATACATGATATTTCTTTGCTTTCAAAGAGTAAAGTGTTTTGCTGAAGTAAATAATGATCTTTTCCACCACATTGCAAACACATGGAAAAATGCTCATAATCTGTGAAGCAACTGGACGGATGCTCATAAGAATCCTGCATCTCTGTAATGCGAGAAAGTGTATTCATTAATCAGCTCTGTCCCTATCTTTCTCTATGCATTCACGTTCGGTAATTGAGTCTACAATGTTGCTCAAATATTTCAGAGAAACTCTCGACGGGATTTTTGCTGAAATCCAGAGTATTTTATCAGCGGAAAAGTAAAGAATTTTGATATCCTTAGATAATTTATTATAAAATGGTCAGGCCTACTTGCTAATCGATTTCTGTAAGCATTTTCTTATGATTCTTTGTTATAGGAGGTAAAAAAGTTTTTCAACCGGGATTAAGCGGCGTTAATAGCTGTCAATAGCAATTATAGTCGATCGAATGGATTTAGGTGAACTTTTGAAATCCGAAATGGAACACACCGACCTATTATTGCTCCTTACTTTGTCGTCCGGTCAGCATTGAGTTACGGATTGAGCCAAAATTAATTTTGCACCTTGATACTGAGCTAAAGTTTGCTCTACCAAATGGTGACCGTACATTTGAACCCATGTACATTTGAACCCATGCGTATATCCACGGGTTCAATCTATATGCGGGTGCTAAAACCCATGGGTTAGGGTTAGTATGGGTTTAACTATCCGTGAAACAAAAAAAATTCCATAGGTGCAATAGCATACAGGTGCAATTGTCATGGGTTCATATGTACGTGGGTTCAAATGGAATGGAACCCTACCAAACATATAAATGTGGCATTTTCTTTGAAAATCTGTCTGACATTTTCTGAATTTAAGATTTATAAAAGTTGTAACAGCTGACGAACTGGTGTAATAAATCATATTAGAATGAATTCTCCAGACTTAGGGACTCGCTCAACCGGATATCCGATGAACTGATGCTGGGAGTGGTATACGATATTATTTTTGTAAAGGAAGTTACAGAATTTTTAGTTTCTGAGTATGGGCTTACGTTTAACATAATTTTTTGTAACAGAGGAACAATGTCAATCAGCGGAGTCATACCATTCCGTTGGTATCAGAACGGAACTTCAATTACAAGATACGACACAAGTTTCGGTTTGCAAAAAAAATTTCACCTACACCCATTAAATTCATATTTAAACAATATTAAACTTAGATAAAAAATGATCATTTTTGGCAGAATTCTTGGGGATGAATGTGGAAAAACGTAACAGAGCGTCGGGAGGTGAACTCTTATGATAACTTTCATTTTCACTGTTACTCGTATTGCTATAAATTATTTTAGTTGAAATATTGATGCAAAATCAGTTGCACTCAGAAAACACCTATGTTACAAATATATATAATATGGAATCATGCCTAAAAATGTACATCAAAAATAATTAAACAATTACCATTTTTCTACTGCTTTAAGTGTCATGAACCGTTATTTATTATTCATATGAGATTGTATACGCCTTAATTATCTTTTTCGATTTCGCTCGGAAAAATACAGAAATTCTTCAGTCCATAAATGCCCAATTTGTACTGCTTTTGGTGACGAATATTATTCTTAAACAAGTAAGTGCCAAAGTTCAAAAAACCTAACCTATTAAACTAACTTATTCTCAAAATACAATCTTTATACTACTAGACATATGTACCGAACGTGAATGCATAGAGAAAGATAGTGACAGAGCTGATTAATAAATACACTTTCTTACATTGCAGAGATGCAGGACTCCTATGAGCATCCGTTCAGTTGCTTTACAGATAATTAGCATTATTTATTATGCTTGCAGTGTGGCGGAGAAGGTCGGTATTGATTTCAACTAAATACGTTCCTGCTTTAATACAAACAAATATCAGTTTAACATTGTATTCTTAAATACTGTACACTCACCAAGCCTTGTACAGAAAGTTTAGTTAAAACACTCGGATTTTAATTATTGAGAAGATATTTCGATTTGCAATTTTCTCACATTAAATCTATAGAATTGTTCGTTCGTTATCATCTGCCAAGAGTAGGGATGTTTACCAACTCTTGACCGCAGGAAAATAGTTTCTAGACATCGACACAGAAATAAATAAGAAACTCGACCCTCTTGAAAACATGACATTGCATTCTTTTAAAAATTGTATGTCAAAAACCACGTTCCCATTTCTGAAATCAAATCTTAGAATTTGGTTTAAAAAAGGAAGCGGGTTAGCTTTCCCGGTAACTTGGGAGCTTCCACGGTCACTTAGGAAATCAATTACTTTGTATTGATAGCGTAATGTGAAAAGACTTTCAATTCTTACTTTTCAGGTCCGAGGTATATATGGGCTCTCAGTCGTAATCCACATCTCACTGGAGAAGATATTCTACGCCTGCACAACAAGCTTGTAACAATCGGAGGTGGCTGGAACGCTGTTCCCTTGTTTTCATCCGACTGTCGTAAATTGAGCATGCCAGAAACATATTCTACGCCTGCACAACAAGCTTGTAACAATCGGAGGTGGCTGGAACGCTGTTCCCTTGTTTTCATCCGACTGTCGTAAATTGAGCATGCCAGAAACAAATGCTCATTAAAATGCTAATGTCTACATATTTGTCAACCAAGCGTGTTTATATTTACATATTAACAACGTATTATTTATATTATATATAATCGATGTTATACCATGCTGAACATATCGAAAATGTAACCCAGTAATCGCATAACTTATTTGAAAATGTAAATTATAAAATAAGTTTGTTATAACTAATGACATCGCCTGTAACTTTAGGACGGCAGAATAAAATTTCCAGAACATTTAACAGTAAAATTTAATAATTATAGTCAGATTTTGACTTTTCATTTAAAAAAAAGTCGTAGAGATTATGTTCGAAGCTAATCGCCTCATCCGGCAAATCGCAGTCCAAGTATCAGGCCAGACATTAACTTTAGATCAGACATATTACGCTACAGCAACAACGCATCCGAGTCAGACATCGGATTATTCATCAGTGACTTTTAAATGTGAATCTTCTGTTGAAATTCGCAACTCACGTACGCTGCGCTTGTCCTATCTTGTTTAGCTGACTCGGTTGTACAGATATTTTTCAAAATGGATGCTTGGGTATAAATTGGCTTGTTTCTGTTCAAGCCATAACGAAATTTAATAATGATCTGTGTTTCTTTGTCGGAAAGGAATTCCTAGAACTAGGAAATGAACTATAATACAGGTCAACGCATTCGGTTACTGAACCAACGTTTCCCATTCGTTCCGTTTAGACGAGGGGCGTGCAACCTTTTTAACAGGAGGGTCAGATGCAATTAAACTGGGTGAAACTACGAACCGCACTTTTATATAAGCTTCCTAGTAGTTTCACGAACATAACATTTGGTTAATGATCTCATGATATGCGTTATTTGCTCGGCACAAGCTAGCCGTGCAGCCTTCTTTTGTGAATTCGTCAAGTCTCGCGCCCCACTTTAAAATTAACTAGCCAGCAAAAAGCTACAAATATAAGATAGTACGGTGAAAGTATATATGTTTTATTCAAAAAACACGTTGGAAATACGTGGATGGAACGTAAATATCCAAAATAGGAAAAAGTAAATATCCGGTATAAGGCGGACAAGATCAAATATCTTCACTTTTAATTAGCTTCACGCCCCTCTCAAAAAATTGTCTACACGCGCCCCGCCGTTCGAGAATCACAGTGTTAGGGCATTGTGACGTCATAAGCACAAATAATAATTTTGATCGAGATATAGCCTTTGCAACGCAAATGTATTGGAATTACTCGCACCTACCAGATTAAACTCAGTTAAAAACATATTCCCCCGGGTGTGCACGTTGCACACTTCCGGTTTGAACAATAACTTCTTGACTATTTTTGGTAGACCTGATAAAACGTACCCAGATTTATCAAATGTTTTCTGAGTTAATAATTGTTTACGGGAGAAAAATTGATGCACTGTTATGAACATAGCCTATATATCATTAATGTTCTATAGATTGCCTTTCGAATATCGGGTATGATTATGGTGAGTATATTGTTACCATGAACTGACTTTTCTGTTTCTCATCCTTGGCGTGGATATGCAATATACCTTTTATAAACTAATCCTAATGCTCGACTCAAGGAAAGGTGTAAATGGGACTTTTGAGCTAGAACTCACATTTGACATGATTTTTCCTATGTAGAGGAACAATGTTAATTAGCAGAGTCATACCCTTTCATGAATATCACAATGAAGCTTCAATCACAAAATTCGACTCACGTTTCGGTTTGTGAAAAATCTTACACAAAATGAATTTATGTTCCAAAACATTTTATGCATTTTCTTCATCTTCAATAATTATTGTTATACTTAATCACGAGTGTCCCTGTTAGATACCCAGCAGTGTATTGCGCGGTTCACACAAAAATGCCATTTTTTGCGTTATTTTCGATATTTTGTTCGTGCAAAGTGTATTTTCAGAAGGGTGAAAAAATGACCTACTGATTACTTTGACAACAATTCATTATTCCCTTTTCAGAATTTCTGGGAGTTAAATGAGGCAGGTTTAATTGCTTTGGAAGGTAAATTCTCATTCCTACATAATAACTTTATATACAGGGTGTTGAAAAGGAAAGAGTAACCAAAATCAAGATGAAATTCTACTTAAAACAGTTAACGACTGACACCTTTTAACAGTATTGAATTACGGTGAAATGCCATTTATACATTTCACGACTGACGCTTTTTGACAGTTACTTTTTTTAACGTTGCCATGACGAAAAATTTTACCCTAATCTTGCGTAACTTTTTCAACGACCTGTATGATAATTAATCATAACTAACAAACATAACTTGAAATGAATATAACAGTAACAAACAAAATTGCTGTTTCAAGTGGAATGATCGAATGAACTTCTATGTATGAAAGGTATTGACAATCTTAGGTCAAATAAATGCCAAAATTGCACTGCCTTTGTTGATAAATATTGCTGCAAAATAAAATTGTGCAAAAACCCCAATGTTAAACTCCTAATAAACGTTGTCTTACATTACAATCTTTGTACAACACGTGGTTGTCGAACGTGAATGCATAGAGGAAGATAGTGACGGAGCTGATCAATAAATACACTTTCTTGCAAAACAGAGATTCGGTAGTTTTATGAACATCCGACGAGTTGCTTCAAAGATTATGAACATTATTTTTTGTGCTTGCAGTGTGGAGGAGAAGGTCAATATTGTTTTTCGCTAAACGCTTTCTGTCTGCAATGCAATCCGACCCTTGACCCCAAGACAATACTTCCTAGATATTGGCAAAGAAACAAACATGGAACTGGAAACTTTAAGAAACATTTATCGTATTACACTTTTTTCAAAATAGTAAGTTGTAAATCACGCTCCCCATTGGTGAAATCGAAACTGACAATTTCATGATCAGTTGGACACTGAGATTAGAGAAGGAAGCAGGTTTGATTCCGTAGTTACTTGGGAAAGGCAGCAGTTGTTGCCATATTCAATCAAGAGATATGATTAACGTCGATCATTCTGAATTGGCAATGTAACATCATATATGCTTTTCAGATCCAAAATACTTATGGTTCACAGTCGTAATCCACATCCCAATGCAGAAGATATTCTACGAGTGCACAACAAGCTTGTTACTATGGGTGGTGGCTGGAGCGCAGTTCCCGTGTACTTATCAGGCTGTCGTAAATTTAGCATGCCAGAAACCATTGCTTATAATGTCATTTTCTAAATTTTTTGACCTGGTATACCAGACATCAACAAGAGCGCAACCAAGAAAGGCGTACACCGGATGTTACATCAGTTTAAATGCAGATCTTTTGTTGAAACTTTCAAGAATGACTCACATTCTAAGTAGCATTTGAGGAAAGCGCATTCAAATACTGCTATTTGCCGAGATTTTCAATTTACTGTTATTCCCACTGGACATATTTTATCATTTCGTTTACGACAATCGAACAAGTAATGATGATTTTGTCAAGCAGTTTTATCATTTTGATCGTCTGTTTATTGTCCAACCCGGCAGTTGGAAAACCAGGATATCGTCATGAAAACGAAAATTGCGCGCTACCTGTGTTTGATGAAGTCAATTATAATATGGTAAGCATTAATAAAAATTATTGAATTGAGTTGAAAGAACAAATGTTTGACGATAAAATGAGTTTAATTTCACCACCAGCTGTATCATTTCAATTTTCCAGCTTCTGTAGAAATCTTGTATCAATATATTCCAGCTTCCTGATTCATGGTATCAAATTCTGAACACCAATGATCCAGTTGAATACGGAACGCCATGTTATGCATTCAAATATTTCAAAGAAACTGTCGACGGAATTTTTGCTGAAATCCAGGGTATTTCGTCAGCGGAAAAGTAAAAAAATTCAATATACATAGATAATTTATTATAAAATGATTACCTATACCAGGGGTAGCCAACCTGCTTTTGACCCCGATCTACTAAAATCTTCAAAATGGATCGCACACACGCATACAAAAAATTTCACCGCTGCCAATAAGAAGGCTTTGTGAGTACATTGTTAATAAAATCGACAAATAATTCGTATTTTTTATGTACCATTTAAAAGTAGTTGATTGGGGTATTCAATTGTACCCGGATTAAATGTTTCATTATTTATTTAAGATTCATTTAAATCATACAATTCAGATGAAGGACGTAAATAATTTTTCGTTGAATGTGTTGAAAATTCTTTAAGAAACTTTGCCGAGGATTCATGTATTATCCAATTTTACATAACTATACTCAAACTGCAGTATCTAATTTACAATTTCCTTTAAACGCGATTCTTTGCTTGTTTAGAATTAGAACAAATTGGGCATTTCGATGCCACCGCTACCATTGCGAAAAAAATTTATTACACTACTTTTGGAGTGAGACAATACCTTTCGCATACTGCGGAAATTATTGTAGGATCGTTTGTCAGTCAAGACACGCGATATTCGGCACTTCGTTTTTGAACCTCGGCAGCGGAAAAATTTGCATTTGTTACGTAATAATATGCTTTATCGGCTTGCCCAGACTAAAATACTGTACCTTCCTTTGTATATTGTATTTTGCGCATGTAAGTAAAGTACTGTATTCTTCTTGTTAACTGATTCGGGGCAATTTGTAGGGTATTTCAGTAAAATTCACTCAACATCAGAGGCGATCTACTGCTCGAGTCGTGATCGACGATTTGTTGGCCACCCCTGACCTATGCCAATCGATTTTGATTTGTACTGTCAAATACATGTAGGTAATAACTAGTGCTATCCCCTAGCTAAGGTATGGAGTGATATCGTGCGATCCAATGTGTGGTAATGCCAGAAATACTTAATAAGCCCGATCCCAAATAGTCCATCCAACATTTGTTGCTTTGAATTTATTGCATTATCGCAGTAATGAACATCGATGAGTCAGTTTATTACAATATGTACACACAATTTAATCTATTTAGTTGACTTACTCCAAATTTAACTTAATGCAACCAAATTTCAACTAAATAAATAAAAACAACATGAAAAATACAATTTGCAAAATAATAAATTCCAAAATCTAAATGACGGAGGTGCGAACACTAAAACCACAGAAAGAAGAGAGTGACGTGTCGGAGAATTTACGGGTGCCAGATTATCGGTCAGAATATACAGCCAAGTTGGTTCAATATAATATATATTTGGGACTCATCATGTATGAACCACGGGAGTAATACGTGGAATTAATTATTAGAATCAAAATTTGGATAAGAAATTAGTTCATTTAACCGAACATGAATTTACTGTGCTTATAAAATTAAACAATAACCGCAAGACTGGCACGACTATTAAAAAACGCTTTTCTAGGCAGTGAAAATCGTAAAATTTCCACATTATGTTCGGTCCGCGTTTAGAAACATATCGTCACTAATTGAGGGCGGGATTTGCCTGATTATCCATTACCCTAATTAAATTGCCGTGTTAACATTATACACAAGATTTAAAACGCGACTTTTACCGGGTTGTGAGAATGTATATAATTTAATTAATCTAAAGTATATTCAATCAATTTTTATCGTGCTGAAATTAATTTTACTCTGAGATTTTACGGCAGATTTATGGATTTTTCGAATAGTTTTATCTCAAAAATAATCGGAGTGGCGACATTTCGATTGATACGGATCAAAACAATATATAATCTGGCAGTTTACCACACATTTTATTTTTATGTCCGCGGATTGCCATCGCATATTAGAGTGGAGATAATTTTTTTTGTCGACGCAACCGCAGGTTAAATTGAAAACAATTAAATTAATAAAACAAGACATTTTAAATATGCCCGTATCGGTCACGAATCAATAACTTTGCACAACAGAAAAATATATATTCGTTGTTATATTATTCGTTCTAAAAGTCGGCTCTTTTAACAGGTGGAGTAATCGCGGCGATGAATATGTATTTTTAATTTACTGCTAAACTTTATATGTATATTCATTGTATGAAATGAAGTTGTACTTTGCAGGATTTTATATCAGTTATTAGGATTTTTCTAACGGCGATAACGGCAAGATTGCAAAAATACGTATTAAAATTGAATACATCAGGCAGTTTATCTCGTACATTTAGGCCACAGATCGCCGTGGACCAAATAGTAATGTTTTTATTTTGACGTAAGAAGAAGCAACCGCGAGTTACGTTGGACACATTGAATTAATATATAAAGGTATTTTAGAATCTCGTAGTTGTCATGGATTAAATAATCTACGTGATAGGATGATCATTATACGCTGAAAAGACGGCTCTTTTAACGAGCGCGGAATCGCGGTGGATGTTACAGGCGGCAATGGGAATTTCCGAATTTAAAAATCCTGGCTGCGCGCCTGGCAGTGGTGGTCATCGATAACTTATTGCTAATTTCATACTTAACAATATTCTAAACATAATAATCACAAACTATCAATTACTTTATATACATATACTGTTGGTTTGTGGCTTTACTCTGATATTTGTATTGAATCTTATTTCCTATTTTACTTTGTTTTATAAACTAAAACAAAAATTTGTTATTTTCGATTTTAGAATGTATTCGGAATTCCAGATTCGAAAACATTATTTTAGAATATATTCGGAATAGTTTAGTATTTGGAAATGGCCATTCCTGAAAGAAAGTTACAAATGAAAGTTTCAGCTTTTTGTGTAAGGGCTTACGAGTAACATGATTTTTCTATGCAGAGGTACAATGTCAATCAACGAAGTCATACCATTCCGTTGGTACCACAATGGAACTTCAATCATAAGATTTGACACAAGTTTCGGTACGTAAAAGAATTGTACTTATGGTATTTAATATTTGAAATATTTCAACTTTTCTACAAAGGATCATTTTTTGCAGAATATTTGTGGCTAAATTGGGCAAAACACAAAGGAGCAGGTGAACATGCTTTCGAAGGTGAATTATTATGATAACTTTTATTTTCACTGTAATTCACATTGCAAAAAATGTTCTAGATCAAAAATCAATAAAATCAGATGTAATCAGAAAACAGTTTAGCAAAAAGCAAATATATATACAATAGGGCGATCATAACAAAAACATGTAACTGAAAATGAATATATTAATGGATTTTTTTTTAATATAATAATGAATTTTTATTTATCTTTCACAATGAGTTGTATACGCTTCAATTTTTTCCCCGAATTAGCTGCATGGGGAAGATGCTTTTGGTGATAAATATATATAACTTTTAAACAAGATAGTGCCAAAGTTTAAAAAAATTTGTGTTGAACTCTTAATGAACAAACGTATTCTTAGAATGTAATCTTTATACTATATATCTGTGCCGAACTGGAATGCATAGAGGAAGATAGCGTCAATGCTGATCCATAAAAACCTTTCTTGCATTGCAGAGATTCACTACTTTAACGAGCATCCGATGAGTTGCTTCACAGATTATGAGCATTATTTCATGTGCTTGCAGTGTGGTGAAGAAGGTCAGTATTGGTTTCAGCTAAACCATTTCCCGCTGTAATACAATCAAATATTATTATAATATCATACTATTATATAGGTCCATTAAGATTTTAATTATTGGGAAGATATTTCGATTTGCAATCGCCTTATATAAAATAGACTACCGGAATTATCGTTCGTTATCATCTGTCAATAGTATGGATGATTTGTCGACCCTTGACCCCACGAAAATATTTTTTATAGACATTGACACACAAATAGACATATAATTCGAACCTCCGGGAAACATTTATCATCTTGTTCTCTTTTCAAAATAGTAAGATAAAAATCACGTTTTCCGTTGGTGAAATCGGAACTGACAATTTCATGATCGCTTTGATTGAATATTAAATCAGGTTTGCTTCAATGGCCACATAGGAAATGCAGCTCTTGGGGCAATTTTTTTTAATCAAAAGATTTCATTGATCTAGATCATTCTGCATTGACACAATGTAACATCATAAATTCTTTCCAATTCACTCTTTTCAGGTCCAAAGTATATATGGGTTCACAGTCGTAATCCACATCCCACTGCAGAAGACATTCTACGAGTACACAAAAAGCTTGTTACAATCGGTGGTGGCTGGAGCGCAGTTCCCCTGTACTCATCCGACTGTCATAAATTTAGCATGCCTGAAACAATTGCTTACTAAACTGTTAATGTCTAATATTTGTTAACGAAGTGTATTTGTATTTACATAATATAAATATTTTTTCCGTTATATGTAATTGGACACGTCAGTGTACATAACAATCGTTTCAATATTATGTTGTTGTTCTTGTCATGATGATGTCATGATGAAATCGCTTTTCTCTTCGAATACTGGACCAATTGATTTGAAATTTTCAGTGGTTCAAAGTTGATGTTTTTTTTACCAGAAGTCTTCTACTTTTACTGATTTCAAAATTTTTTTGGACTTCAAGAGATTTGTTTTTTATGTGTCAGAATATAAAATAGCGACACCTTGTGACGTGTCCATATATTAGAGCACAGCTCTGAAGTTATTGATGTTATGCAATGTTAACGTAACCGATTCATCGTTTATTTGAAAATATATGTTTTTATTTCACATAATTCCAATATGAAAAAAAAAATCTATTTGGTATACCTATCGAGGCCATTTAATGAAGCGTCCGTAATTGATCATTTTAACTGTGTAGTTAGTAACACTATCTTTTCAACAATCTTTTGTCAGAAAATAAGATAAACGCTCATACAGCGAAATAAAATTACTATAACGTTGAGCTATAATACAATAATAGTCACCTTTTGCCTTTAATTGATGAATTTAAATAGTAACTATGTATTTTCATACGTCCATTGTTGAAAGCAGTTTCACTTTAGGCCGATAAATAAAAATTACTATAACATTTAACAATTATAGTCATCTTTTTCGTTTGCGAAAAACTTAAGTCGTGGGAACTATGTCTGAAGTTGGATTCAGCTACACGTCTCATACGCTCAATCGTAGACTGTGTAGTGGGCCAGACTCTGACTTTGGTTCTGAGATATCGGGCGACAGCAAAAGCGAAATCGAGGCGGACACTGGATCAGTTTGAATGCGGTTCATTTGGTGAAACTCCAGAGATCACCTTATCTGAACTGTTGTTGTTGGGCTGGTTTTACGTTCATTGCACCATCACATCTACATGACTTTCCGTCAGGCTTGTCTAGTCTTTTTTGTCCGACTCGACGGAAGAGATGTGTATGCGACAAGTCTGTGAACCCGGATTTAGGAAAGTTTAAGCAACCAAGTACTACAAAATGAATATAGACTTATAAGGAAACAATATTACAGCGCAAGCAATATTATCTCATATTATCGTCAATTAGAATTATTTCGGATTCTTTATAACCTCGGTTGAATATTTTAAGCGGTAATTTCTGACTAAAGCGCGGCCTATTTCACTAATATTAGTTCACATAAATTTTACATAACAAATAAATGTCTCACTCGGTGAATTTGTTGTCGCATTGAACGTGAACGGTGGAGATACCTTGCATTTAGGACCACTTCATCCGACTATTTCCACATCTGCATTCTAGGGATTCATCAGTATATCAAACGCTGCCATAAAAACAATGCATTATATAGCTACCACAGCCTACACTATGGCATTTATCAAAGCCAGTCTCCACAGGTAAGCTGCTCAAGGCAGAGCAATCACATTTCGGAAATAAATTTTCACAAGTGGTACATCTAGCAACATCATTTTCACCACTATTTCACCAACACCATTACAGCATGGTGTAAGTGGCATAGCTGTGTCACAGTCATTGCATTTAACATTTCTATTTTGTATTTGCTCTTCACTTGCAGCAAAGTATCCGTTTTCTGTGCAGCATTGTTTAATACCTTCGTACCTAATTTCACAGTCGTAGCAAATAGCCTCTTTAGCGTTGTCGTCCATTATTTCAAGTTGTTCTTCACATACAATACATCTTGGTATATCAATGTTTACTATATCGAGTTTTGGTCTAACATTTGCCAAATGTTTTTTTCTGATCAGGCGATCTGCATCTATTGACTTCAGATTGTTCATCGACCTCCATTGGTGTATTTGAAGGAATCAATTCACAATCGTTCGACCTAACCTTTTCATTGGCACCAGGTCCGTCAGTAGCTGGCATATAGTCTGCTCAAGTAACAACACTTGGTGTACTAATATTATCATTGTTGTGTTTGTCATGCTCGACTGCATTTTCATCATTGTTATCAGTGGTTAGTATTTCCATTTGTGTTTTATCATTTTTTCTCATCAATGTTTGTTCATCAGGGAACCTGTCTTGCTTTTTCAAAGGGTTTAATAATATTTTTTGCTTTGGGCACTCGAATTTAAAATGTCCGACTCCATTACATTTCATGCATGTTTGTTGCTGCCCGCGATATTTAACAGATATCATGCACCCTTCTACATAGATGAAACTTGGTATGGTATGTTGCTGCATTTGGCTTGTAGGCACTGACACATACATCCACCTATTCAAAATACCATCTTCATCTTTTGCCTCCTGAATGTCAGAATCTAGATGTTTTACAAATTCTAACAAAGCTGAACGAGATTGCTGTTTCTTAATATGCCCTGGAATTCATGATATATTCACTGTTGTATTTCCTTCAACATATAAAAACCATTTGAATCCAACTATATTCTGCTGTTTCAGGTATTTATCGAGTGATAGTATCTCTGCTCTAGTGCAGCATGTGACATCGACTGTATGGTAAGGTCTCACGGCTATACTACCAATTTGATTAGTTGTAACACCTTTAAGTACAATACTTTTCGCTGTCGCTTGCAGTTCTTTTTCCAACACATCCGGATGATTTCTTTCAAACTCCATTTGTAAACAATGAGGTGTGGGTATGACCATGTTGACAGCTTTCCTCCTCTCTCGAGCAATCGGAACTTTCTCCGCCACTCCATGTTTCACCGCTGTAGAATAAGAATTCATATTATAGGTACTTCATAGGCTTAATATACAGCGAACCTCTTGCAGCACTCTGCTCCGCTTCTATATGTCCGGTTTCACGGCCTCGCTTGTGTTATATATAGACTATATGGTTTTATGTACGTTGCGCTACCACGTGTATGGTGCCCCATCGTTGTCACGCGTAAAATTGAAAAAAAAAAATAAAAAACTTGAAATAAAAGTAAAATAAAAAAATAGTTGTAAAAAACATAAAAAAAATTAAAAAAAAAATTAAAAAAAAAAGCAAAAAAAAAATTAAAAAAAAAAAATTAAAAATAAAAACGAAAATAAAATAAAACGGAAGAAAAAAAAAAATTTGAAAAAAAAACGTGAATAAAAAAAAATAAAAAGGTTGACAACGATCGGCCGCCTCGTGGCCCATCGTTGTCACGCGTTTTTATTTTAAGAAAATTTGCTTCTGCTTGGGACCAACGTTGTCATGCATAATCCTACGCGCACAATCGGTGTTCCCTGGGTTTCTAACTCACTACTGATTTTCTTGAGCAATATTCAATAAATTCAGAACGAAAATGTTCTATAAATTCTCCATGCTACAAGTTCAACTGGAAGTAATATATTTATAATAATGAGAAGAAATTGACGAAAGAATAATTCTCTCTCTCTGTATAAGAGAATATAGAATTGAGTACGAAAATTCGGGTAACTTGTTTTTACGTGTAGGAGGTAATTGAACTGGAGAATGCTGCTCAACTGCTCAGTTGTCCGGACACTCTTGCGATACCGGTACCGCCTGATCGTACCTGTACCCATGCAATCACTCATGAAACGAATGGGAGATACGGAAGTCTAGCTAGTAGAATATAGTGAATCGAGTGATGAATTGAGCGCAGCCAGTTACAGGCGTACGTAATATTAATTACCAGCATGGTGCCGGTTATTGTAATTGTCATGGAGGTGCGGTACCGGTAACCTACGGTACGCTACCGGTACAGCCAATGGCTCGTCAAATCGGGTACGATCAGACGGTATCGGTATCGCAGTGTCGGAGTGTCCGGACAACTGAGCACTTAAGCAGCATTCTCCAATTCAATTACCTTCTACACGTAAAAACAAATTTCTCGAATTTTCGTATTCAATTCTATATTCTCCTATTCATTATTATAAATATATATATTACTTCTAGTTAAACTTGTATCATGGAAAATTTATAGAACATTTTCATATTAAATTTATTGAATATTGCTTAAGAAAATCTGTAATGAGTTAGAAACCCAGGGAACACCGTTTGTGCGCGTAGGATTATGCATGACAACGTTGGTCCCAAGCCGAAGCAAATTTTCTTTTTATTCACGTTTTTTTTTTTTTTTTTTCAATTTTATTTTTGCTTTTTTCTATGCCGTTTTAATTTAATTTTCGTTTTTATTTTTAATTTTTTTTTGCATTTTCTTTTTTTTTATTTTTATTTTAATTTTTTTTTATGTTTTTTCACAACTATTTTTTTATTTTACTTTTATTTCAAGTTTTTTTTTATTTTTTTCTTCAATTTTACGCGTGACAACGATGGGCCACCATACACGTGGTTTGCCTAATCTTTTTCGGCTGACTCGCTCGGTTGCGCATATAGGCGTGCGACGATGAGACCGCGCGCCTCATTTGTGGAAATTTCTGGCGTTTAAACAGACAAATACTATGAAATGAATGACGTTTTAGGAAACATCAATATAGAATTAGCAATATTACCTCATACTGTCGCCAATGGGAATTATTTTGGATACTTCTTAACCTAAATGTAATTTATTTTCATTTTTATAGATAGAATATAAATTTCACATAATAAATAAATGTATTATTCGTTAAATTTGACACCGAATTGAAGATGGTGACGTTACTTTGAAATTGGGGTTCTTATACGAAGTTAGGCACATTGAAGGTAGTGATTTTCGTGCATATATTTTAGGTTTATTCGAGACCATATCTTTGAGCATCGCTCCTTGTTCGGGATTTTCTTTGCCTGAATTGACAAGAATGATCTTATTGACAAACAGAAAATCTCGTAACGTCTGCATTTCGATATTGCATAGACTGAACATGCAGTGGAAACGTGTGCAGTGCATTATATGTTAAGTAGCACGTGAAGAAAACGTAGGGAAGTATACTCCCTTCAGCTGACATTTTCGATTTAATATTGCTCTATCTAGACATACTTTCTCATTTCGTTTAAGACCAATGATGTTCTCAAGTAGTGTCTCCATTTTGATCGTTTGCTTGTTGTTCAACCCGGCAGTTGGAAAACCAAGATACCGCCGTGAAAACGAAAATTGCGCATTGCCTGTATTTGATGAAGTCAATTATAATATGGTAAGCATTAGGGAAAATTATTGAATTGAGTTAAAAGAAGAATTGCTTAGAAAGAAAAATTGCCTAGCGATTGAAGGAATTTAATTTCGCTGTATCATTTGATCTGGCAGATTCTTCTGTGAAAATCTTATATCACTCTATTCTAGCTTTCTGATTCATGGTATCAAATTCTGAACACCAAGGATCAAGTTGAACGCGGTGTGCCATGTAATGCATTCAGATATTTTAAAGAAACTCCCCACGGAATTTTTGCTGAATTCCAGGAAATTTCATCGGCGGATAAGTAAAGAATTTTGATATACATAGATAATTTATTATAAAATGGTTACCTACTAATCGATTTCTGTGAGCACTGTTCTGAAGTCTTCGGGATAATAGGAGTCAAATTAGCCCAATCGGATCCCCGATGAAATATTGCTGGGAGGGGTATACGATATAACACTGGTAAATAAATGTTTCAAGACTGACATAAAGAAAGTTAGAAATGGAATTTTCAGTTTTCTGATTGAGGGCTTACGTTTAACATGATTTTTGCAACGCAGAGGTACAATGTCACTAAGCGGAGTCATACCATTCCGTTGGTATCAGAATGGAACTTCAATCACAAGATTTGACACAAGTTTTGGCACGTAAATATTTGTACTTATTAAATTTATATTTAAAGTATTCTAAACTTCTATAACAAATGATATTTTTTGTAGAATTTTTGTGGTTGAATTTTGCAAATCTTAACGGAGCAAGTGAACATGCTTTGGAAGGTAAATTCTTATAACTTTTATTTTCGTTATATTTCACATTGCTAAAAATTGATCAAGGCAGATGCACTCGAGAAACAACCACGTAGCAAATATATATAATGAGGCAATTATAGCAAAAACATGTATCTCAAAATGAATATATATAAGAAAGACTTTTTTTCCAAATCTTTTTCCTGCTTCAAGTGGTATGAATTTGTCAATTTTTCTTTCACAAGAAGTTGTATATATACGGTCTAGTTATCTTTTTTGGATTGACTCGGAAATTTACAGACATTCTTCCGATCGTAAATGCCTAACGCTGCTTTTGGTGATAAATATTACTTTTAAACAAGATAGTGCCAAATGTAAACAAAATGTTGAACTCCTAATTAACAAACAATCTTTGTACTAGGTATCTGTGACGTACGTGAATGCACAGAGGAAGATAGTGACAGAGCTAATCAAATAAATACTTTCATGTTTTACAGAGATTCATTACATTAACGAACATCCTATGAGTTGCTTAACAGATTATGAGCATTATCTCATGTGCTTGCAGTGTGGTGGAGAAGGTCAGTATTGATTTCAGCAAAACACTCTCAGCTGCAATACAATTGTTCGTTATCATCTGTCAATATTATGGATGTTTTGCCGACCCTCGACCCCACGAAAATATTCTCGATGAACATTGACATAGAAATAGACATATAATTTGAACCCCCGGTGAACATTCATCATATTGTACTCTTTTTAGAATAGTGAGGTAAAAATCACGTTTTCCATTGAAGAAATTGAAACTAAAAATTTCATGATCGCTTTGATTTGGGAAAGGCATTAATTGTTGCCATTTTAAATATTAATTTTATTATTGTCGATCATTCTGCATTGACAATGTACCATCATAAATACTTTTCAATTCTCTTTTTTCAGGTCCAAAGTATATATGGGTTCACAGTCGTAATCCACATCCCATTGCAGAAGACATTCTACGAGTTCACAACAAGCTTGTTACAATCGGTGGTGGATGGAGCGCAGTTCTCTTGTTCTTATCCGACTGTCGTAAATTTAGCATGCCAGAAACAATTGCTTACTAATAATGTCTACATATTTTTTAACCAAGTTTATTTGTGTTTACCAAATATGAATATTTTATCTATTATATGTAAATATTGCCATACAATGTTAACGCAACCGAGTGATCGTTTATTTGAAATTATATATTTCAATTTTACATATTTTTGACATGGAAAACCTATTTGTTACAACTAACCATGTAACGAATCGTCGGTAATTGGTGAATTTGGACAGTAACAGTATTTGGTGATCCTTTCCTAAATCCTTAGTTTAAAAAAGTTTAACTTTAGGCCAAGAAATAAAAATTACTAGAACATTTAACATCTTTTATTTTTTCATTTGCAAAAAACTCAAGTCGTGGGAACTCAGGTACACGTCTCATAGGGTAATCGTAGGCTATATAGCAGGCCAGACTTCAACAAGAGAACTATGCTCATATTTGTGGACACGGAGGGAAAAGCGAAATATTTTATCACTAATTCCACGAAAATCATATACGGTAATTTATTGGTACCTGTATCACGGTACTGGAACTGGGTCCTGTGACGATGATCCATTCTTCATAATTCAGTTTCAACGTGAATTGAAATACCAACTAATTCGAAGCACTTCTGTATTATCAGATACCGCAGTCTACCAAACCATATAAAAAATTCCCAAAATCATGTGAAGTAACTTACCAGTACGGTAGTACCTGTATCGGGGTACAAGGACTGTTGTAGCTTTTTTTTCGTGACGTCATTTCACACAAAAGCAAATACCATACAGCTCACAGAAATATTTGGAATAAATAAAAGTAATGGCCTTCTAGCGAAAAATTCAATCTTTAACAACTGAACATTTCAAAGTAATTGGTCCAGAAGTCAAAAAGAGAAAAGCGATATTTTCGATTTACGATATGAGGGAAAATACCAAGAGCAACAACAACATAATATTAAAACGATCCATAGGTCCAATACATATCCAGAAAGAGAGCAATGCTCAAATATATGTGCACAAAAGCCAAAACGAAGTAGAATCCCATCTTCCACAGTACCGGTAGTCTGACAATCAAATCACTGAGATCGGATCACGGAACCACGGCACGCAATTTTTGAACTTGATGACGCCACCACACAAATGTTTGAAGTGAAAAATGAATCCAATAGAGGACACGAAATTGTTGAAATAAATAAAAGCAATATCTCTTCCAAGCGACAAATACAATATTTACTCACTAAAAAATTTCAAAGCAATTGGTACAGTAGTTGAAGAGAGAAGCGTTTGTCATTATAAAACAATTATTATACGAGATTCTCAGATATATGGACACGAAAGCAGAAACGAAAGGGTACAAGTACAAGTATGCAATTTGACACAGTAGGCCGCCGGTACCGCAGTCTTCACAACTAACGTAAACCGCCACAAGTTGCGTTCCATTCCATGTCCAAATATACAATATTATATCTATTATATGTAATTAATGATATACAATGTTAAACCTATCGAAAAATAACCCAATTATCGTGATAAATTTTAACAGGGCAGGAACAATATCTTTTCATAAATATTGTTAAGAGAAAGGTCAACTTTAGGACACCAGATTGAAATTAATATAACCTTCAACAATACTAATTAACGTCATCTTTTGTCTTTTCATTAGCGAAACACGCAAGTTGTTGGGACCCTGGATGAAGTGTGTTACGGTTCATCGTAGACTAGGTAGCCGCGAGACATTGACTTTCGTGAAGAGATTTCAGGCGATAGTAATAGCGCAACCGAGGCAGATACCGGACACTGCATCGCTTCACATGTAGATCTTCCGATGAAACTCGCAAGAATAAATTCCTAAAATTTTTATTTTCCCATGTATATTTATTAATATATAAAACATAGTTGATCAGTACATCTACAACATTATTAATCACTAATCATAGAAAATACACAATCACAATTCATCATATAAAACCATCAATTATTGTGCATTCATCCTGAAATGTTTCTTTATTTTGCCATTTTTATATGCAATGAACCGTTCAATTTCCTTCACTTCATACAGATATCAGGTAAAAACCTTGAACAGCGATTTCTTTTTCTGTATTTTACAACGATATAGATAAAACCGGCAGCAAAAAGTAAACAATTACAAAATTTGTTATAAAAATTACAAACATATCCCAACATGCAATGTCTCCTTGAAAAGTTAAAATTAATCCCATTTTTGAATATGTCCACATGTTCAGAGATTCCCAAAACTTTTCATAGAGAAAGTGGCTAGTAGTTTCAACATTAGAATGACAGAAATCACATAACTCTGATGAAACAAGTTTAAATTTATGCAATCTATCGTTTAGTACTATGGCACCATGGGACGTCTTCACATGAAAGATTGCAATTTAGTTTCAATAGTACAATAAAAGGCATCCATATGCAATTTATTCCAATTAAAATCACTCTCTGAAAAAACAGATTGGATCATGTTTTTCTTGATTTATCAGGAGATATAAATTTGATCAAGTTCAACTTTTCATAGATACTTTTATTTACTTTTTCTGATTCGCTTGTTTCAGAAATAAAATGAGATACTTTCTGTTCAGGGTCACTTAATACACTAAAACCAATACAGTTTCCAATATTGCATAACCAATAATCAAGTAAAACTCCAGTGACGCGATAATAATATACATACTTTTCATCACTATATTGCATGCTATATTTTCAGTCAACTCTCTATGAGTAAACAAATTACCTACATTTGCTAATTTTCTTTCTGCATTTATACCATGATCATACCAAGATTTTATAAAAAAATTCTTTTCTGGAATAAGAAATACTTTTGTTGTATCATATAGGTTGATAAAAAATTTGACATTTTCCAATCGAAGAGCACATTTTTACAGAAATACCAGTTTTTAAACATTTCGCCTATGGATGTTAATTAAAGGTAAATGCTTCATACCATATGAATTTGAAAACAATTTTTCTTCAAGCATTGCACTGGGTTAACTTCCCTATTCAAGAGTGTTTGAATGTATTTCATTTTCTGGTCAACAATAAAAAAAATTATATCTATCATATCAATACCTCCTTTTTCTTTGGGGACAATCAATGTATTTCGTTTGATCCGCTTCCAAGTTGAACCCCATAAAATGCATATATGGTTATATTCAATTCAGTTAAGAAACTTCAGGAATATCAGTTGGTAAAACTGTTTCATGGTATAATATCTGGGGTAGAATGAAAGACTTAATAAAGCAAACCCTTCCCAAAAAACTCAAATTTTTTGTTTTCTACACCTGGAGTAGATTTTTGACTTTGTCTCTTTTGTTTGACAGAATAACACCCAATATTTTTATTTCACTGTTCTAATTCAAATCACAATCACTACTAATCGGAGAGGTTTCAATATTAGTGCCAATATACATTGCTTGGAATTTTGCTATATTGATTCTGCACCCAGATATAGTCCCAAAAATATTTGAAGTCTGAAAAAAAGCATGAATACTAAGTTTTGATTCATTGGTTATCACAGTCACATCATCAGCGAGCATAAAAAATTTTATACAAATACCCCTCCATTGTATGAATGCAATTTTTGGGTTTTGCCTGACCATGTTTGCATTTATTTCGATTACTAGTATAAATGTGAGACAGCTGAAAGAATCACCTTGCCTTAAGCCTCCATGAATTACAAAATCATTTGAAATATGATCATTCCTTGTGACACAACACTTGATATCATTGTAAAGAATTTTAAACCTATTTTATGAATTTAATATCAAATCCAAATACATGTAGAAATTTGGACAAGAAATCCCATTTCACACTATCATACGCTTTTTGTATATCCAGAAAAATTAAAGCCCCAGGCAATGATTCAGCAACAGTTAGTTCAATTATATCACAGATCAGTCGAATATTATCCCCTATATTCTTCCCTTTAATAATTCCAGTTTGATCAAGATCAACAATTTTGTTGATTACATTACTCATTTGGTTTGTTAATGTTTTACTCAATATTTCATAATCCACGTTCAATAAAGTTATTGGGCGGTAATTGCTTATATAATGTTCGGTTTGCGCTTTCTTGGGAAGAAGGTTTATAAATCCCCTTCTCTGTGTTTTGCTCAAAGTCCCTTCACAAAATGAATAAAAATTCCCAATATTGTTGTTGTTGGTTGGTTTCACGTACGTTGCGCCACCACGTGTCATGTCAGGCTCGTGCAATCTTTTTGGCTTACTCGGTCGGTCGTCGCTTGCACAGATATGCATGCGACGACAAGTCCACAAGTCTCATTTCTAGCGTTTTAAGTTGAGCAGACAAATACCATAAAGTAAATGGCATTTTAGAAAACATCAAGCAATATCATTGCATATTGTCGCCGATAGGAGTTATTTCGGATGCATTCTAACCGCAGATGAAAAGCGACATTACTGAAGTAAAATGCGACTTTTTTTCACTTATTTTAAATTTTAAAGATAGAATATAAATTTTAAACAAAAGTATCATTTGGTAAATTTGAAATTGCGTTGAAGATGATGGAGTTATCCTTTGAAATAAGGGCCTTCATAGAAAGTTAGGCACTTCGAAGGTAGTGATTTGTCTGTATATATTTTCGAGTCCAATAGGCATCGCTTCTTATTTTGCCGTGACTTTGTTTTTGCCTGAATTGACACGAATGATGTCCTTAACAAACAAAGAATCTCGTAACGTCTGCATTGTGGTATTGAATGATCTGAAATTGCAGTGGAAACGAGCGTAATATGTTTTGCATTTCAAGTAGCATGTGAGAAAAACGCAGCGAACAACTTTGTCGTAACTTTGTCGGCATTTGCGATTTGATATTGTTTTATCTGGGCATATGCAATCGTTTCGTTAAAGACAGTCGGACGAGTAACAATGATCTTTTCAAGTTTTGTCTCCATTTTGATCGTTTGCTTGTTGTTCAACCCGGCAGATGGAAAACCAGGATATCGTTGTGAAAACGAAAATTGCGCATTGCCCGTGTTTGATGAAGTCAATTATAATATGGTAAAAGTATGAATGAAAATTGTTGAGCTGAGTTGAAAGAAAAATTACTTGACAAAATGCGCCACCAGCTGTATCATTTCAATTTTCCAGCTTTTCTGTAAAAATCTTGTATCATTATATTCCAGCTTCCTGATTCTTGGTACCATATTCTGAACACCAATGATCCAGTTGAACAACACGTCCCATGTTATGCTATCAAATATTTTAAAGATACTTCCGACGGGACTTTTGCAGAATTTCAAGATATTTCATCAGTAGAAAAGTAAAGAAGAATTTTAATGCATTTGTGGATGATTTGAGAGCATATTGTTAAATTGGTTGGTTTATTCAGAACTTTGGTATCACAGTAGTCAAATGTATGGCGCTGGTAGCTACTTTATTTTTGTCCTGCACCCGGTTACTGCAATAAAGTTTCTCCAAACCACCAGGATTATAACCATCTTTCTTTGATGGAAACATGTCTGATAGTATATTGGATTTTCTAGACTTTGGCAATCACATTGAGATCTGATGTGCTAATGGTGGAATTGATATTGTTATACAAAATAACTTTCAAAAAATAAAATTAAAAAATCCGCCTCAAGGATTTTCAGTTAACCGAGTGAAAACTTAGGATTGATATAATTTTTTTTCTTGATATGCAGAGATGCAATGTCACTCAACGGAGTCATACCAATTCATTGGTATCACAATGGAACTTCAATCACAAGATACGACACAAGTTTTGGTTAGAAATAAGTTTTTACTCATTAAATTTATGTTATAAAGTATAAACATTGATAATATGTAAATTTTTATGTTATTTCAGAATTTTTGTGGTTGAATGAGGCAAAACACAACGGGGCAGGTTCAAATGCCTTAAAAAGTAAACTTTTATGATGACTTTGACTATTATTTGCATTGTTAGGAAATATTATATCCAATACAATTATGTAGCGATATATATAACACGACAATCGAAACTAATACTGTATCTCAAAATGTATTTATTTTCCGGCTCCTAAGTGCCATGAATCATTATTTATATTTTCGTGAAGATGTTTAGGCCTTCATTATCTTTTTTGAATCGGCTCGGAAAGATCTCTACATTCTTTAGTTTGTAAATACAAAAATTGCATTTCCTGTCTTATTATTAATTGCTCCAAAACAAGTGAGTGCCAAAGTCCGAAAAAGCGTCAAAGGTGAATATTTATGTTAAACTTATCTTTTACAACAACCTTTATATCGGACGTCTGTGCTGAACGTGAATGCATAGAGGAAAATAGTGTCAGAGCTTATCAATATTTATATTTTTATGTATTGCAGAAATTCAGTATTTCTCCGAGCATCCGATGAGTTGCTTCACAGATTATGAGCATTATTTCATGTGCTTGAAGTGTGGTGGAGAAGGTAAGTATGGATTTTGGCTTGACACTTCTCTGCTTTAATTTATACTCCCATTTTTATACCATGACTAAAAACTGAAGAATAATCATTAGAACCACAAAAACGAATAAACGTTCAAAATCGCGCTTGATAATTCGTTGAAGTGAAAATAGTGTCTGAATGACTGTTTAAAAATGCCACTCGTAACATCAGTCCTGCTTTTTTGCCGATTGGACATTGTCACAAAAATGAATATACAACTTGCATCTGGAGGAAACATTCATTGCACTCTTTTCTAAATAGTTAGTTGAAAACAACGTTCTTCGAGGGCAAAATCAAAATTTCATAATCTCTTTCAAACTGCGCTCATAAGAAGGAACCTGGTTTGTTTCCATGGTCACTAGGGGAGGGCGGCGATTGTTGCAACAAGTTTCTAAACAAGTGATTTTATTAACACCGATTTCTTGTATTGACATGGTAACATGAAAACTAATTTGCAATTCTTTTTAGGTCAAAGATACATATGGGTTACAAGTCGTAATCCTCATCCCACTGCAGAAGATATTCTACGAGTGCACAACAAGCTAGTTACAGTCGGTGGTGGCTGGAGCGCAGTTCCCCTGTACTTATCAGGCTGTCGTAAATTTAGCATGCCAGAAACCATTGCTTACTAAAATGTTAATGTCGAAATATCAGTTTATTATCAAGTTAAATATCAACTTATTATCAAATTTATTTGTAATAAGTTTTAGGCAATACTTAATTGCACAATATTATACAGTATCTATTACAAGTAATTAATGTTATACAATGCTGAATATATCGAAAAGTAACCCAGTAATCGTGATAAATTTGAATAGAGAAATTATAATGTCTTTTCATGAATTTTTTGTTGAAAAAAGATTAACTTTAGGACACCGGATTGAAATTAATATAACCTTCAACAATAATAATTAAGGTCATCTTTTGTCTTTTCATTAGCAAAACACGTAAGTTGTTGGAACCATGTATGAAGTGTGTTCCAGCTATAGACGCATACGGTTAATTGTAGATTAAGTAACCGAAAGAGGGACATTGACTTTCGTTAAGACATTTCAGGCGACAGCAATAGCGCAACCGAGGCAGATACCGGATCTTCCGATGAAACTCGCAGGAATAAACTCACAAAATTGTTGTTGTTGGCTGGTTTCACGTACGTTGCGCCACTACGTGTAATGTCAGGCTTGTGCAATCTTTTTGGCTTACTCGGTCGGTGGCACAGATATGCATGCGACAACAAGTACACATGTCTTATTTGTGGAAGTTTCTAGCGTTTTAAGTTAGGCAGGCAAATACCATAAAGAAAATGACATTTTAGAAAACATCAAGCAATATCATTGCATGTTGTCGCCAATGGGAGTTATTTCGGATGCATTGTAACCACGGGTAAAAAGCGACATTTCTCAAGTAAAATGCGACTTATTCTACTTATTTTAATTTAGATAGAAGTTTTTACATAAATAAATATATCATTCGTTAAATTTAAAACGCATTGAAGATGGTGACGTTACCACAAAATTAAGTCCTTCATACGAAGTTAGGCACTTTGAAGGTAGTGATTTGTGTGCATGTGTTTTAGGTTTATTTGAGTCCATATCTTTGAGCATCGCTCCTTGTTCTATCGTGACTTGTCTTTGCCTGAATTTACAAGAATGATCTTATTGACAAACAGAGAATATCGTAACGTCTGCATTTTGATATTGCATAGGCTGAACATGCCCTGGAAACGTGTGCAGTGCATTGCATTTTAAGTAGCACGTGAGGAAAACGTAGGGAAGTATACTCCTTTTTTCTGACATTCCTGATTTAATATTGCTTTATCTATTTTATCTTTTTGTTGAAGACAGTCGAACGTATAACAATGATCTTTTCAAGTTGTGTTTTCGTTTTGATCGTTTGCACGTTGTTCAACCCGACAGTTGGAAGACCAGGATACCGTCGTGAAAACCAAAACTGCGCATTGCCTGTGTCTGATGAAGTCAATTATAATATGGTGAGCATTAAAAATCATTGAATTGAGTTGAAAGAACAAATACTTTGCGATAAAAAAGTACAAATTACGCTACCAGCGGTATATTTTCCAGCTTCTCCTGTAAAAAGCTTGTATCACTATATTGCAGCTTCCTGATTCTTGGTATCACATCCTAACCACCAACGGTGTACCATGTTATGCGATCAAATATTTCAGAGAAACTCCCGACGGAATTTTTGCTGAATTCCAGGGTATTTCATCAGCGGAAAAGTAAATAATTTTGATATACATAAATAATTTATTATAAAAAGGTTACTAATCTGTTTTGGTATGGACTGCCCAATAGGTCTTCGGAATTATGGAAGTTAAATAAGTATGCTAACCGGCGGCGTTAGCAACTGACAATACAATAGCGAATAGATTCGGACGATAGAGATAGGTGAACTTTTCAAATGGCTTGACTTTAAGATCAAAATGAAACATACCGACGTATTTTTGTTTTTAACGTTTTCGCCCGGTTAGTATCGAGTTTTTTACGGATTGAGTTATGCTTGCACCCTAATATTGATTCAAAGTTACCCCTATCAGGACTATAAATCTATCGCTTCTCTCAGAAGAAATATGTCTGATAATTTCTGAGTTTAAGATTTATAAAAGTTGTAACATCCGACAAACTGGTGTAACAAATAATAGTGGAATGAATTCTACAGACGCAGGGAATTACTCAGCCGGATATCCGATAAACCAATAATGGGAGCGTTATACGTTATAATTTTTATAAATAAATGTTCCACGACTGAAATAAAGGAAGTTACAAATGGAATTTTCAGTAGGGCTTACGTTTAATATGATTTTTTTTCTATACAGAGGTACAATGTCACTCAGCGGAGTCATACCATTCCGTTGGTATCAGAATGGAACTTCAATCACAAGATTCGACACAAGTTTCGGCACGTAAATATTTGTACTTATTAAATTTATATTTAAAGTATTCTAAACTTTTATAACAAATGATTATTTTTTGTAGAATTTTTGTGGTTGAATTTGGCAAAACATAACGGAGCAGGTGAACATGCTTTGGAAGGTAAATTCTTATGATACCTTTACATTGCTAAAAACTATTCTAGATAAAAAATTGATGAAATCAGATGCACTCGAAAAACAACTATGTAGCATAATATATATATATAATAAAGCAATCATAACAAAACATGTAACTCAAAATAAATATAACAATGATATTTCTTTTAACTCTTTTTACTGCTTTAAGTGCCATGAACCGTTAATTTATCTTTCACAAGAAGACGTATACGCTTTAAATATCTTTTTTGAATTGGCTCGGAAAGATACAGACATTCTTCAGTTTGTAAATACCTAATGTGCTCTGCTTTTGGTGATAAATATAATTTCTAGGCAAGATTGTGCCACAGTCAATGTTGAACTCCTAATGAACAAACGTATTCTTGAGCTACAATTTTTATACTAGATATCTGTGCCGAACGTTAATGCATAGAGGAAGATAGTGACAGGGCTGATTGATAAATACACTTTTTTGCATTGTAGAGATTCGATACACTTATGAGCAGCCGACGAGTTGCTTCACAGATTATGAGCATTATTTCATGTGCTTGAAGTGTGGTGAAGAAGGTCAGTATTGAATTTACCTAAACACTTTCAGTTTCAATGCAATCAAATGTCAGTATATTATCGTGTTATTAAATAGATTCATTTAAGCATAACATTGAAGATTTATATGAAAACGCCGGATTTTAATTATTGGGAAGATATTTCGATTCTCAATTACCTTATATAAAATCGATCACCGAAACTAATCGTTCGCTGTCATCTCATAATGGTGTGCATGTTTTGCCGACCTTGACCCTACGAAAATATTTCATGGACATTACACAGAAATAGAACTCGTACCTTCGGGAATCATTCATTATATTGTACTCTTCTTAATATAGTAAAGTAAAAATCACTTTTCCCATTGGTGAAATCAAAACTGACAATTTCATGATCACTTTTATAAATTATAATGCTTTGATTGAGGAAGTAAGCAGGTTTGCTTCCATGACTAATTAGGGAAAGGCAGCAGTTGTTGCCATTTCGAATCGAGCGATTTTATTGATGTCGATTATTCTGCATTGACAATGTAACGTCATAAAAACTTTCCAATTCTCTCTTTTCAGGTCCAAAGTATATATGGGTTCACAGTCGTAATCCACATCCCACTGCAGAAAACATTCTACGAGTACACAACAAACTTGTTACTATCGGTGGTGGCTGGAGCGCAGTTCCATTGTACTTATCGGGCTGTCATAAATTTAGCATGCCAGAAACAATTGCTTATTAAAATGCCAATGTTTACATATTTGTTAACCGAGGGTGCTTATATTCACATAAAACCTAAATATTATTTCTATTATATATAATCGATGTTATACAATGCTAAACATATCGGAAAAGTAACCCAGTAATCGCATAACCTATTTGAAAATGTAAGTTATAAAATAAGTTTGTCATAACTAATAACATCGCCCTTTACTTTAGGAGGGCAGAATAAAATTGCTAGAACATTTAACAATAAAAATTAATAATTATAGGTAATTATAGGTAGATTTTGCCTTTTCCTTTTAAAAAAAAAAGTCGTAGAAATTATGTTCGAAGCTAAACGCCTCATTCGACAAATCATAGTCCAAGTATCAGGCCAGACATTGACTTTTGATCAGACATATTGCGCTGCAGCAACAACGCATCCGAGTCAGACACCGGATTATTCATCAATGCCTTTATCTTCTGATTGAATTCGCAAGCTTAGCTTACAAAAAATTTGGACTGGTCTTACGTACGTCAGGCTTGTCATATCTTATTTGGCTGACTCGGTTGTACAAATATTTTTTTTAAATGGATGCTTGATTAGTTATCATATGAAATCGAAAGTTAATATGTAGGAATGAGAATTTACCTTCCAAAGCAATTAAACCTGCCTCATTTAACTCCCAAAAATTCTAAAAAAAGAATAATGAATTGTGGTCAAAGTAATCAGTAGGTCATTTTTTCACCCTTCTGAAAATACACTTTGCACGAACAAAATAACGAAAATAAAGCAAAAAATGGCAGTTCAGTGTGAACCGCGCAGAACACTACTGGTTATCTAATAGGGACACTCGTGATTAAGTATAACAGTAAATATTAAAGAAAAAGAAAATGCATAAAATGTTTTGGAACATAAATTCATTTAGTGTAATATTTTTCACAAACCGAAACGTGAGTCGAATTTTGTGATTGAAGGGTATGAATCCGCTCATTAACATTGTTCCCCTACATAGGAAAAATCATGTCAAACGTGAGTTCTCACTTGAAAGTCCCATTCACACCTCTCTTTAAGTCGAGCATTCGGATTTGTTTATATAAGTTATATTGCATATCCATGCTAGGGATGAGAAACAGAAAAGTCAGTTCACGTGAAGCTAATTAAAAATGAAAATATTTTATCTTGTGCGCCTTATATTGGATATTTACTTTTCTTTATTTTGTATATTTACGTTCCATCCACGTATTTTCAACGTGTTTTTTGAATAAATCATATATACTTTCGCCGTACTATCTTATATTTGTAGCTTTTTGTTGGCTAGTTAATTTTGAAGTGAGGCGCGAGACTTGAAAAATTCACAAAAAGGGTGTGCAACAGCCATAGCTTGTGCCAAGCGAACAACGCATATCATGAGATCATTAACCAAATGTTATGTTCGTGAAACTACTAGAAAGCCTATATAAAAGTGCGGTTTGCGGATTCATCCAGTTTATTTGCATCTGACCCTCCTGTAATAAAGGTTGCACACTCCTCGTCTAAACGGAACGAACGGGAAACGTTGGTACAGTAGCCGGATGCGTTGACCTGCATTATAGTTCATTTCTTCGTTCTAGGAATTTCTTCCCGACGAAGAAACACAGATCATGATTATACTTCGTTATGGCTTGGACAGAAAAAAAGACAAATTATACCCAAGCATCTATTTCGAAAAATATCTGTACAACCGAGTCAGCCAAATAAGATAGGACAGCGCAACGTACGTAAGACCAGTCCAAAATTTTTTGTAAGCTATGCTTGCAAATTTCATCAGAAGATTCGCATTCAAAAGGCACTGATGAATAATCCGGTGTCTGACTCGGATGCGTTAATGCTGTAGCGTAATATTTCTGATCTAAAGTCAATGTCTGACCTGATACTTGACTACAATTGACAGACTACGATTTGCCGGATGAGGCGTTTAGATTCGAACATAGTCCCTACGACTTTGTTTATAAAGGAAAAGGCAAAATCTGGCTTTAATTATTAATTTTTATTGTTAAATGTTCTAACAATTTTATTACGCCCGTCTTAAATTTAAAGGCGATGTCATTAGTTAGAACAAAACTTATTTCATAACTTACATTTTCAAATAGGTTGTGCGATTACTGGGTTACTTTTTTGATATGTTCAGCATGGTATAACATCGATTATATATATTAAAAATAATACTTTAGTAATAGGTAAATTTAAACACACTTGGTTGACAAATATGTATAGACATTAGCATTTTAATAAGCAATTGTTTCTGGCATGCTTAATTTACGACAGCCTGATAAGTACAAGGGAACAGCGTTCCAGCCACCTCCGATTGTTACAAGCTTGTTGTGCAGGCGTAGAATATCTTCTCCAGTGGGATGTGGATTACGACTGAGAGCCCATATATACCTCGGACCTGAAAAGTAAGAATTGAAAGTCTTTTCACATTACGCTATCAATACAAAGTAATTGATTTCCCAAATGACCAAGTGAATTAATTTTGATTTCAAAAATGGGAACGTGTTTTTGACATACAATTTTTAAAAGAATGCAATGTCATGTTTCCAAGAGGTTCGAGTTTCTTATTTATTTCTGTGTCGATGTTTAGAAAGTATTTTCCTGGGGTAAACATCCATATTATTGGCAGATAACAAAGAACGAAAAATTCTATAGATTTAAAGTGAGAAAATTGTGAATCGAAATATCTTCTCAATAATTAAAATCCGAGTATTATAACTAAACTTCCCGTGCAAGGCTTGGTGAATGTACAGTATTTAAGAATACAATGTTAAACTGATATTTGTTTGTATTAAAGCAGGAAAGTATTTGGTTGAAATCAATACCGACCTTCTCCGCCACACTGCAAGCATAATAAATAATGCTCGTAATCTGTAAAGCAACTGAACGGATGCTCATAAGAGTCCTGCATCTCTGCAATGCAAGAAAGTGTATGTATTAACCAGCTCTGTCATTATCTTTCTCTATGCATTCACGTTGGGTACATATGTCTAGTAGTATAAAGCTTGTATTTTGAGAATAAGTTTGTTCAATAAGAGTTCAACATTAGGGTTGTTTGAACTTTGGCACTTACTTAGAATAATAGAATAATATTCATTACCAAAAACAGTACAAATTGGGCATTTATGGACTGAAGAATTTCTGTATTTTTTCGAGCGAATTGGAAAAAGATAATTAGGGCGTATACAATCTAATATGAATAACGGTCCATGGCACTTAAAGCAGTAGAAAAATGGTAATTGTTCAAATATTTTTGATTTACATTTTTGGGCACGACTATTTTTATTTGTAACATAGGTGTTTTCTGAGTGCATCTGATTTTGCATCAATATTTCAACTAAAATAATTTAGGGCAAAATTATGAAATTATCATAAGAGTTCACCTCCCGACGCTCCGTTACGTTTTTCCACATCCATCCCCAAGAATTCTGCAAAAAATGATCATTTTTCATGTAAGTTTGGAGTTGTTTAAATATAAATTTAATAGGTGTAAGTGAAATTTTTTTGCAAACCGAAACTTGTGTCGTATCTTGTAATTGAAGTTCCGTTCTGATACCAACGGAATGGTATGACTCCGCTGATTGACATTGTTCCTCTGTGTAGAAAAAAATATGTTAAACGTAAGCCCAAACTCAAAAATTAAAAATTCAATCTGTAACTTCCTTTACGTCAGTCATGAAACATTCATTTACAAAAGTAATATCTTAAATCACTCCCAGCATCAGTTCATCGGATATCCGGTTGAATTCATTCTACTATGATTTGTTACACCAGTTCGTCGGCTGTTACAACATTTGTAAATCTTAAATTCAGAAAATGTCAGACAGATTTTCACTGAAAAAGCCAGATTTATATTTTTGGTAGGAAAAACTTTAGCTCAGTATCGAGGTGCAAATTTAATTTTGGCTCAATTCGTAACCAACTCAATACTGACCGGACGACAAAGTTAGAAGCAATGATACGTCGGTGTGTTCCATTTCGGATCTAAAGTACCCATTTCAAAAGTTCACCTAAATCTATTCGTTCGACTATATTCGCTATTGTCAGCTATTAACGGCGCTTAATCCCGGTTGAAAATTTTTTTACCTCCTATAGCAAAGAATCATAAGAAAATGCTTACAGAAATCGATTAGCAAGTAAGCCTGACCATTTTATAATAAATTATTTAAGGATATAAAAATTCTTTACTTCTCCGCTGATGAAATACCCTGGATTTCAGCAAAAATTCCGTCGGGAGTTTCTCTGAAATATTTGAATGCATAACATGGCACACCACGTTCAACTGGATCATTGGTGTTTAGGATGTGATACCAAGAATCAGGAAGCTGCAATATAGTGATGCAAGATTTTCTCAGAAGATGTTGGAAAATTCTCTAAGACTACGTGGTTAAATCCCTAATCAAATTTTTCAATATAGAAGAGATACATTTCTTACGTAGATATATACAGCTGGTGGCGTGATTTAAACCCCTTTTATCGTCAGTATTTGTTCAATACTCAATTCAATAATTTTTATGAATGCTCACCATATTATAATTGACTTCATCCGACACAGGCAATGCACAATTGTTGTTTTCACGGCGATATCCTGGTTTTCCCACCACCGGGTTGAACAACGAGCAAACGATCAAAATGGAGACACAACTTGAGAAGATCATTGTTACTCGTTTCACAGTCTTCAACGAAATAATAACATATGCCCAGATAAAGCAATATTAAATTGGAAATGTCAGAAGAAGGGAGAGTACTTCTCCACGTTTTTCTCAAATGCTGCTTAACGAGCAATGCACTGCACACGTTTTCACTGCATGTTCAGTCTATGCAATATCAAAATGCAGACGTTACGAGATTCTTTGCTTTTAAATAAGATCATTCTTGTCAATTCAGGCAAAAACAAGTTACGGTAGAACAAGGCGCGATGCTCAAAGCTATGGACTCAAATAAACCTCAAATACATGCACACAAATCACCAGCTTCAAAGTGCCTAACTTCGTATAAAGGCCCTGATTTCAAGGTAACGTCACCATCCTAAATGCGGTGTCAAATTTAACGAATAATACATTTATTTGCTACGGGAAATTTATATTCTATCTATAAAAATGAAAATGAATCACATTTAGGTTAAGAAGCATTCAAAATAATTCCCATTGGAGACAATATGAGGTAATATTGCCTATTCTATAATGGTGTTTCCTAAAACTCCATTCATTTTATGGTATTTGTTTGTTTAAACGCTATAAACTTCCACAAATGAGGAGCGCGGTCTCATCTTCGCATGCATATATGCTCAACCGACCGATTCAGCCAAAAAAGATTGGACAAGCCTGGCGGCAAGCCACATGGTGGCGCAACGTACGTAAAGCTAAAGACTATATATAACACAAACGAAGCCAACTTTCATATACCGGTGCACCGCTACTCAACTGAACCTGCAAACAGACTTTGGTACTCGACTGATAGTTTAATTTGTGAAAATTTAGATGCAATCGGCAGGTCATACAATTCTCCAGAGTGTGTTATTATGTCTCTGTCTGTCAGGAAAACATGACCCTTTACCAAGAACTAATATGTTTTGTTTTGCTGTTACTGAATTAACAACACAAGACGCATATAAATTGTAATCTGCAAGTTCAAAAAATGGAAGACATGCAAATTTTCTGTATATATTCCAATTTCTTTATTTCTATATATGCATTGGTAAAAAAGTGAAAGGGTATTCCTTTTTTTAAATTTTTGTGTGGCATGTCTGCATATATGTTGTTCATTGCATGATTTATAATATTTCAATTTATAATATCATACATTTATTACATCTACAGTCAATGATTGGACTATGATGAAGTATTGGGACGTAGGCAGCTTCTGTAAACATTTTGCCAACATTTATGTTAATGCATCCAACCAAAATCAGACCAACCAAAATTCTAGAAATGCAGAAATATTTTACAAAATATATATTCAAGCTTTAGAAGTCGGAAGGTGATTATATAACCAATAAAAAATTTAGAATCAGCTGCTTTAAATATGTCATGTTTTTTAATGCTAAATCGATTCATCTTGTCACCACTACAAGTGCTCCGATCACTTCCATCCTCAAAAATATCTCGGTTTTAAACATTTTACAAGTCGCCTGACATCACTCCTTAGTTTCATGTTGAACAACCACAATTATTATCAGTTAACCAACAAACTTGCATTGTACCGAGTTTGTGGTGTTTGCTACGCATTTCTCAATATATTTCAGATAGTTACAATAGTACCCGTGTCTCCAAAATGTCGTGTCCCACTTGTCACACATGTCCCACTTGTTCCACGTGTCCCAATTGTACCACGTGTCACAGAGAATTGGGACACGGAACAAGTGGGACCGGTGTCTTTAAAATGTCCTTTCCAACTTGTCCAACGTGTCCCGAACGTGGTACGAGTGGGAAACGTGGTACAAGTGGGAAACGTGGTACAAGGGGGAAACGCGGTACAAGTGGGAGAAGTGGAACACGTGGTACAAGTGGGGCACGGACATTTTGTAGACACCCCAATAGAACCACAACAATGCGATGGAAATTTTTATGTCCATGCCTGTGTACTTAAGTCCTACAGTAATATCACAAGTAGGGCTGTAATTATGCAGCACAAGCTTCGTTAAGGAATCTGGATTTTTTTATCATGTTAATGCAAGTAGGCCTAAATAAGTGATCACTATCCCTCAGTTAAGCAAACGATCGAAATGGAGACACAGCTTGACAAGGTCATTGTTACTCGTTCGACCGTCTTCAACGAAATGATGAAATATGCCCAGATAAAAATTCGGGAATGCCGACAAAGTTAGGTTCTTCGCTGCGTTTTTCTCACACGCTACATAAAATGCAAAACATATTACGCTCGTTTCCACTGCAAGTTCAGTTCATTCAATATCGCAATGCAGACGTTACGATATTCTCTGTTTGTCAATGACATCATTCTTGTGAATTCAGGCAAAAACAAAGTCACGGCAAAACAAGGAGCGATGCTTAAAGGTATGGACTTAAATAAACCTAAAATACATGCACACAAATCACTACCTTCGAAGTGCCTAGCTTCGTATAAAAGCTCTAATTTCAAGATAACTCCATCATCTTCAATGCAATTTCAAATTTACCGAATGATACATTTATTTAAAATTTATATTCTATCTTTGAAAATTTAAATAAGTGGAATAAGTCGCATTTTACCCAAGAAATGTTGTATTTCATCCGCGGTTAGAATGCATCTGAAATAACTGATCTGATAAATGATATTGCTTGATGTTTTATAATATGTCATCCACTTTATGGTAGTTGCCTGCTTAGCAAAAAACTTAACTTAAATGGTAGACTGCGGATCTTCGTCACCGGCTAGGGCTACCAACCGCCCCGGAATGACCAGGACAGTCCGGGAATTGACGTCTGGCTTCATGTGTCCCGGGCTAGGCTACGGTTGTCCCGAAATTTAATGACAACCACGGCGTTATAAAATTGAAAGCTATGTAAGTTGACCATTTTTTCCAACGCAGTTTGTGATACTTACATAAATAGTATGATTAGGAGCATTCGTGTTCCAAGGATATAGCCCCACTTGCTCTTTAAAATGACATTGAATGGTCAGGCCTGTTGTCACTTGTTGAACGCTTGGGCATAAGTCTCGACTGAAATAAATTGTATGAAGAACTGTGTGCGCTGAGAAAGGTTCGCAGTGAAATTTTACGTTTAACTGATGACGTTTCAAACAGATGGGTGAAGTTATTTGCCACTCAGCAGCCAGACGATACACAACTGTTACGTCTTGTGTTATTTGTGTTGTCAATTTCAGTGCCAAACGCGAATTTATGAATGCACTTTGGAACAACAGTAGAAACAAACTAAACTTTAATCTCGTTAAAGTTGAACTTATGATGAAATTGAACTTTTATATGTCATGCAACGAGTTCATGAGCAAAGACAAAATCTTCCCAATTAAAGCGACAAAATCACAAGAAATATACAAATTTAAATATCAGACAGACTACTTGGCAATAGTTGTGCATTTTCCCTGTTTTAGTGGTTTTTTGCTTTTATGCTCCAAAGATTCAACATTTCACAAGTTTCTTTGATTATGATAATTATTTAGAGGCTTGGTGTTTGTGAAAATAACGCTGCACGATCATTACTCTTTGACGCGCAGCGCACTGTTGCTTTTGATGTCTTTCGTGTTCACAAGCTTCTATTTAATCGGGTTTTAAATTCTAGACGTTAAGGTGTCCCGGAATGGTTTAACACTAAGGTGTCAACCCTACACAGGACCTGAAAAAGCAATGACAGTCCCCGTACCGTCACGGTACTGCGATACAGGTACTGGTAAGTTACCGCATATGATTTTCGGGGAATTAGTGATGAAATATTTTGTTTTTCCCTCCGTGTCCACAAATTTGAGCATAGCTCTCTTGTTGGTCTGACCTGCTACATAGCCTACGATTAACCTAAGACACGTGTACCTGAATCCAACTTCAGACAGTTCCCACGACTAGAGTTTCTTGCAAATAAAATAGCAAAAGCTGACTATATGTTAAATGTTCTAGTAATTTTTATTTCTTGGCCTAGAATTAAACTATTTTTTACTAAGGAAAGACATTGTTACTGCTATTAAAAAAGGTGACTAGTGGTTGAAAGTTATAGTTATTTTATTTGATGTCTTAAAGTTACTCTTATTCCTGACAAAAGATTTATGAAATGATACTGTTATTGTTTAAATTCATCAACTACGGACGATTCGTTAAATGGTTAGTTAGAGCAAATAGATTTTTCATATCAGAATCATGTAATCCTAAAACATATATTTCCAAATAAACGATGACTTGGTTACGCTAACATTGCATGGCAATATTTACATAGAATAGATAAAATATTTATATTTGGTAAATACAAATACACTTGGTTAACAAATATATAGGCAATATTAATAAGCAATTGTTTCAGGCATGCTAAATTTATGACAGTCGGATAAGTACAAGGGAACTGCGCTCCAGCCACCACCGATTGTAACAAGCTTGTTGTGTACTCGTAAAATGTCTTCTGCAGTGGGATGTGGATTACGACTGTGAACCCATATATACCTTGGACCTGAAAAGTGAGAATTGGAAAGCAGTTAGATGATACATTGCCAATGCAGAATGATCGACATAAATAAAATCGCTTGATTTAAAATGGTAACAACTGCTGCCTTTTCCAAATTAGCCTTGGAAGCAAACCCGCTTCCTTCTTCGATCAAACCCGTATATAAGCAATCATGAAATTGTCAGTTTTGATTTCATCAAATGGAAACGTGATTTTTACAAGAGTACAATTTGGTGAATGTTTCCCGGAGGTTCGAGTTCTATTTCTGATATTATACTGATATTTGATTGTATTATTAGCTGTAGTATTTAGCTGGAATCAATACTGACCTTCTCCACCACACTGCAAGCACATGAAATAATGTTCGTAATCCGTGAAGCAACTCGACAAATGCTCCTTAAAGTAATGCATCTCTGCAATACAAGAAAGTGTATTTATTGGGTCCTGAAGTATGCGCACCAAGATGGCGCACAATATGAACTCAGGTTGTGTACCAGGTTAGGGTTCAAGTTATGCGACATCTTGGTGCGCACACTTCAGGAGCACCATTTATTGATTAGATCTGTCATTATCTTACTCTATGCATTACCGTTCTGATATCCAGTCAAAGATTGTAGCTTAAGAATACGTTTGTTCATTAACGGTTCAACATCGAGTTTTTTTTTTAACTTTGGCACAATCTTGTTTTAAAGTTATATTTATCACCCAAGACAGAGCAAATTAGGCATTTACGGACTGAAGAACGTCTGTATCTTTCCCAGATAATCCCAGAAAAAATTAAAGCGTACACAAATACAACTTATTGTGGAAGGTAAATAACTATTGGTGGCACTTAAATCAGTGAAATAAGTAAAAAGGATTCATTATTATATTCATTTTGAGCAAAATTTATATATATTTATATAAATTAGCTACATTGTTGTTTTCTGAGTACATCTGATCTGATTAATTTTTTTTTTATCTAAAATAATTTTAAGTAACCTGAGTTACTGTAAAAATAAAAGTTATCATACGAATTTACCTTCCAAAGAATGTTCATTTGTTCCGTTATGTTTTGCCCAATTTGACCACAAATATTCTGCAGAAAACCAATCATTTGTTATAATAGTTCAAAAGACAAATATAAATGTAATACAATTTATTTACAAACCAAAACTTGTGTCGTATCTTATGATTGAGTTTCCATTCTGATACCAACGGAATGGTATGACTGCGCTAATTGACATTGTACCTCTGCATAGAAAAAATCATGTTGAATATAAGCCGTTACTCAGAAAATTGAAAATTTTTACTTCCTTTATTTTATTTAGGTCATGAAACATTTATTTACAAACGTTATATCGTATACCACTCTCAATATTAATTCATCAGATATCTGATTTAGCATTTCGCTAAGTCTATATAATTCATTCTAGTACGATTTCTTACACCAGTTCGTCGGCTGTTACAACTTTTATAAATCTTAAACTCAGAAAATATCAGACCTATTTTCAGTGAAAAAAAAGCGAGAAATTTATAGTTCTGATGTAGAAACTTTGCCTCAATTTCACAGTGCCAACACAATTTTGGCTCAATCCGTAAACAACTCGATAAGTGGCAAAAAAGTAAAAAGCAAAAATACGTCGGTTTGTTCCCATTTTAAAAGTTAACCAATCTCTATCGTTCGTATTTATTCGCTATTGTTAGTTGTTAATGCCACTGGTTGACATACGTATTTAACTCCAATTATCGCAAAGCCCAATGAAGCAATGCATAACTTAATCGAGTAGTAGGTGAACATTATATAATAAAATATTTATGTATATCAATTTTTTTCACTTTTCCACTGATGAAATATCCTGAAATTCAGCAAAAATTCCGTCAGAAGTTTCTTTGAAATATTTGATCGCATAACAGGGCACACCACGTTCAAGTAGATCCTTGGTGTTCAGAATTTGATACCAAGAATCAGGAAGCTGGAATATAGTGATACAAGATTTTTAAAGAATAAGCTAGAAAATTGAAATGGTACAGCTGGTGGCGCAATTAAACTCTTTCAATCGTCAAGTAATTTTTCGTTCAACTCAATTCAGTAATTTTCATGAATGCTTACCATATTGTAATTGACTTCGTCAAAAACGGGCAACGCGCAATTTTCGTTTTCACGATGGTATCCTGGTTTTCCAACTGCCGGATTGAACAACAAGCAAACGATCAAAGTGGAGACACAACTTGAGATGATCATTGTTGCTCGTTCGACTGTCTCCAACAAAATGATGAAATATGCTCAGATAAAGCAATACTAAATCGGGAATGTAGGCAAAAGGGAATAATTCCCTACGTTTTGCAATGTACTCCGCACGTTTCCACGTTGTTCAGTCTGTGCAATATCAAAATACAGACGTTACGAGATTCTCTGTTTATCAATGACATAATTCTTATCAATTCAAGAAAAAACAAAGTCACGTCAAAACGAGGAGCGATGCTCAAAGATATGGACTCAAATAAATCGAAAATACATGCACACAAAAACTACCTTTAAATTGCCTATGCTTCGTATGAAGGCCATACTTTCACGTAACCACCATCTTCAATGCGATTCCAAACTTGCCGCCTGATAGGGAGGTCTGCCTGTAAAGTGATGCAGAGACCGGTATCTGCTTCGGTGTCGCCTGAAATCTCTACTTGAAAGTCAAAGTCTGGCCAACTAGCCTACTCAGTCTACAATTTACCGGTACGAGTCTAGCGGAAACAAAGGTAATCCTTTTTTTAACAAAAGATTTATGAAAAAACTTCGTTACTACGCTGTTCAAATCTATTACAATTACAGCGTTACTTTTTGTTATGTTTAACATTGTATACTGTGTTTTCCCCGGCTGGGACTTATTTCAATTTTCTTCCAAAAAATATTTTGATTGCTTTACCTGTAGGCCTACTTTATTCCGTGCAAGGGTTTAGTCACTAATTGCTAAAGATTAATTAAGCAACAATTTGGCTCCTTTCGTTTTGTTCTGTATTTATTCTATTTCCAAGAGAAAACGACTTGTGCTCTTAGATCAGGGGTTCTCAACCTTTTTTCTGTTAAGTACCCCCCATGAAATAATCAACACGAACCCCCCAGTAATCAGACATCAAACAAGGTTGTAAATTTATAATATATTAACTAATAATTTTTAAACTGTGTTTTGAAGCAGTGGTTCCCAACCCCTAGTCTGCGGACTGGCACTGGGAGCTTTTTTGTCAGTCTGCGAAAAATTTTGTTGTTTCTCAGTCGTCTCACTCGCTTTACGAACCCGGAATAACGACGTTGTGTTTGTTTATTATGCAATTTCTCTTTCGCCGACATATTTCTGTTTGTGGTATCAAAGGCCCGCCGACGTCTTTAATCACAATTTTCATTTTTTCGGTTCCGATTCATCGCGAATCGTCCGTCAAATCTGGCAAGATTAAGAAAGCCAAAGATCGGCACATGTATTTTTTCTGTTCTGCAAGCTTTTCTTGCTTAATATGAACTTCCATTTAAAAGGTTATGAATATTTCTTTGTTCAAACCAGAAAACAGTCATGGACAAAATAATATTTCAAGGCTTCGCCATGACATCCAGTAAAATATGAGCCTGATGCGACCCTGCAGGTTTGATGCGTTGATTAACTGCAGAAGGCTTATTAAGAGATCAGTTAACAAAAGTATTTTGATTTTTTTTAATAAGAACGAGGAGAATAAGTTTCTTCAGGAGAAAGTTTGATATTCTTATTCCAATTTTTGGCCGGCGCATTATTTATTTTTATTCATGTGAAATTTTTTCAAGTGCTAACCATTACATTACATTTTGCAAATATAAGTTATTATTCTCTATTCCACTTATTTACATTTTTTGCCGGTCCGCAAGTACATTTTATTTAATTTTACCGGTCCGCCAGAAAGGTTGGGAACCACTGTTTTAAATTGCATTAAACAAAAGTATTCATTTCATTTATACAGAACATTAGTGTGAAGACTGTTCCTGTTTATTGCAAATAAGTTTCTCAATTCGAGGAGCAAACAACACATTGTGGATTTCACATTGTTGAGTCCCAACAACGCAAGATCAGGGAAAAGACACGCGAGTTTCAATCGGCACGCATTTTCCTCTGATAGTAAAGGAAATTGAAAATAGCAACACAAAAATACTCAACTGTCATTCAAGTACCTCTGGAAATCTTCTCGTGAACCCCTGGGGCTCGCGAACCCCAGGTTGAGAACCTCTGCTTTAGATACATCGTAAATTTATACCATAATACAATACAGTATAGATGTTTCGGTGGCAAATTTGGCCTACGCGCCTCATTAAAATTTTGTCAGGGATTTCGTCTCTCCAGATATCATAATTCTACCTAGGGCTTATTTTCGGGGAATATCTCATATTTTCATTCGAGAGTAGAGAATTACAAAATTTTCAAATATACAAAATATGAAACCTATATTTCTGTATACCAAAAAGTAACGCGTTTTTAATCAAAATAACTGCAAAACATAGATTATTAGTCATTTAAAACGTGTAGGAGAGATTTCTCGCTACCGACTAGGTCAGTGTTTCCTAAACTTTTTAAGCCGCGCCCCCTTTGAAAAATTTTACAAACTTGCGCAACTTTTTTCTTTGAAAAACTGCTTTTTGTGATGGGCCGTATGTATTTTTGACTTGGAAAATAAAAATTGAAAACTATATATCACATTACCCAATCAATACAAAAAGATCGGTGTTAAATTTCAGCATTGGAAATGCCAACAACTGCCGCCTTTCCTAAGTAACAATGGATGCTAACCAGCTTGCTTTTCAATCTCAGTATTAATGCGATAATGAAGGCAACGTGATTTTCAACTTAGCAAAGAGTGAGAAGATGTGACGTGACAACTTAAACTTAAGCAGCCGCCTAGACATCTTTTTCATTCAGATAGATTTTCGAGCACGATTGTAAACCTTTGCTTGTTTGCATAGTTCAAAGTGTTATTTGTTAGTCTTCATTATGTTTGCAACATGTACCGTATTTCTCCGTGTATAACACGCACCCACGCAGGACTCTTTTAGGATGTGGAGTGTATGAAAATATTCAATAAAAGGTTCATGCATAATATGCATGGTCGAATTCACTCACTCACTTCGGTCACTTGCGCCCACCGCATTTGGTATTTTCGAGAAGCCAGCCTAGCAAGTTTCCCTGTGATTTATTAATATGTTTGCCAATTGATCAAAACAAGATTGGTCAAAACAAGCTGCAAAGCAGAGTAGGAAAAAATGATTTAGGAACATTCAGTTTTGCCGATACGGCAAAACAGAAACGAGAATATCGGTCAGAGACCGAAGACTTATCGATCGAAAGTTAGGGGATCCCCAAAACAGCGCTATTACTCCATAGTAAAACCTTGTGTCCCATCACTAATTAATTGAGAACTCGCTAATTATACGACATACTTCGCCCAAAATTAGTAGGCTTCTGGTACGAGATATTATGAATGCACATGCAAAATCTGCAGCAGTTCCAATCTCGCTTTCGTGAGATATCGCGTGCATCTAACAGACAGACAGACAGACATATACCTATCAACATACTTACCGATCTTAAGATCGATAAGTAATGAGGGACGCCAGTCTGGACGACAACAACAATTAAACTATCGATTTGAAGTGACGTTCTTATCACTTATATACACTGGTTATTGAAATAGATGCGTTGTCCTTTGTTAGACAAGATAGTCCATTTCGTGGGTGTGATTCTACTGCAACAAGCATATGATCTGGTTATAACGGGCTTTGTCACATATGGAAATAAGACAAAAAGGAAACATGTGTATTTGGCAAATGCTTGTAAAAAAACGATCAGGATTTTTTGAAATTTTGATATACTAATGTATAATACGCACCCCCGAATTTTGGAGATAAAATCCGGAACCGGAAGTGCGTATTATACACGGGGAACTACGGTAAGTATAAATCAGATAACTCAGCTCATTTTGTTCTCAGAAGTATTTTAATTGCATGGCAATAATCAAAAACACCACCGAAACGGGGCAGAGGGACGTCTTATAATTGATTAAACATTTTGGGACAAAATGGTACGTTTAAAATGTATACATTCTTCATGCGCCAACTCGCGAAAATACTCTCACAATAAGCACTAAAAATTTCGCAATGGCAAGTATAGAAAGAATTTGTCTGTGTTCAAAAGTCGGAGAAACATTTGAGAATATAATATTATACATGATATTTCTCTGTATTAAAGGAGTAAAATGTTTACCTGAAGTAAATAATGATCTTTTCCATCACATTGCAAACACTTGGAATAATGCTCATAATTTGTGAAGCAACTGAACGGATGCTCATAAGAGTCCTGCAAATCTGCAATGCAAAGAAGTGTATTAATTAATCAGCTCCGTCACTATCTTTCTCTATGCATTCACGTTCGGTACATAAGTCTACAATGTTGCTCAAATATTTCAGAGAAACTCTCGACGGAATTTTTGCTGAAATCCAGGGTATTTCATCAGCGGAAAAGTAAAGAATTTTGATATCCTTAGATAATTTATTATAAAATGGTCAGGCCTAATTGCTAATTGATTTCTGTAAGCCCTTTCCTATGATTCTTTGGGATTATAGGAAATAAACAAGTTTTTCAACCGGGATTAAGCGGCGTAAATAGCTGGCAATAGCGAATATAGTCCAACGAATAGAGAGAGATAGGTGAACTTTTGAAATGGGTAGCCTACTTTAGATCCGAAATGGAACACACCGATGTATCATTGCTTCTAACTTTGTCGTCCGGTCAGCATTGAGTTGGTTACGGATTGAGCCAAAATTAATTTTGCACTCCAATACTGAGCTAAAGTTTTCCCTATCAAGAATATAAATCTGGCTTTTTCAGTCTGACATTTTCTGAATTTAGGATTTATATAAGTTGTAACAGCCGACGAACTGGTGTAACAAATCATAGTATAATGAATTCGATGAATGATTGATCATAGTATAATGAATTCGATGAATGATTCGATATCCGATGAACTGATGCTGAGAGTGATTTATGATATTACTTGTTTAAATAAATGTTTCATGACTGACGTAAAGGGAGTTACAAATTGAATTTTTAGTTTCTGATGAAGGGCTTACGTTTAACATAATTTTTTCTACACAGAGGAACAATGCCAATCAGCGGAGTCATACCATTCCGTTGGTATCAAAATGGAACTTCGATTACAAAATACGACGCGAGTTTCGGTTTGCAAAAAAATTTTCACTTATTTAAGTACATGTTTAAGTCTTTTAATTTAACCTACATAAAAAAATTATCATTATTTGCAAAATTTTTGGGGATGGATGTGGTGAAACGTAACGGAGCGTCGGGAAGTGAACTGATTGGGTAATGTGATAAATACTTTTCAATTTTTATTTTGAAGGCCAAAAATACATGCGGCCCATCACAAAAGCAGTTTAAAATTTCAAAGGGGGCGCGGCTCAAAAAGTTTAAGAAACACTGACCTATAGTCGATAGCGAGAAATCTCTCCTACACGTTAAATGAATAATAATCTATGTTGTGCAGTTATTTTGATTAAAAACGCGTGACTTATTAATTAAATGAATTTCGGTTTTCAGATTTTGTAAATTTGAAAATTTTGTAATTCTCTACTCTCTAATGAAAATATAAGACATTTCCCGAAAATAAGCCCTCGGCAGGGTTACCATATCTGGAGAGACAAAATCTCTGACAAAATTTCAATGAGCTGCATAGGACAATTTTGCAACCGAAACACTTATACAGTACTGTACAGTATTATGGTATAAATTTACGATGTATCCAAAGGCACAAGCTGTCGTCGTTTTTACGTGAGAATACAATGAATACAGAAAAAAACGAAAGGATCCAAATTGTTGCTTGATCTTTAGCACAGCGTTTCCCAACCTTTTTTGGTCGCGGACTATTTTCTCAACGGCGAAAACTTTTGCGAACTCAATGTGTGTTTATTGCAACCGTACTCTGTGTGAAAAAAATATATAAAACCAGCCACAACAGAATTTTAACGAATTTCAAAATTGGAATTTCGCCGCAATTACGCGTTCCGAATTTTTTAGTGCATAGTAACCTTTTCTGTCGCACAATATTCCTTCCATGACTACGACAAGAATAATAAATGTCTTTCTATTTCAATTTGATTGTATTCATGGACATGGTAACTCGCGTTTGCGTCGATTTACGACAAGGTGAAAGCATTACTTCTTCGAAGTAGCACGGCAATCTGCGACTATAATAATGTGAGAATATATTACCCGATTATATTTAGTTTGGATACATATATTTTGCGAATTTGTTATCGCCGTTAGAAAAATCCTACTATCTGCTATAAATTTCCAGAAAGTACAATTTGATTTAGCACTTATGAAAAACATATTTAAAGTATATCAGTAAATTAAAAATACATATTCATCGCCTTGCTTTATTATTAATTTAATTGTGATCATTTTAATCTGCGGGTGTGTTGACGAAATAAAAGCAATACTACTCGGAAAATATTATGACAATCCGTGGACACAAAAATGCGTGGTAAAGTTCCCGATTATATTTTGTTTTGATTCGCATTTTTGTGAATTCGACAAATCTGAGTTGCTCGTACAACACTTACGGCGCTCCAGTACTGTACGTACCAATGTGGAGGTAGTAAAGCAAGAAATCCTGAGAGAAAATGTCAGTGTACGTATACTAAGGTAGCAACCGAAATTTTGCGATTTGTAATGTCTAAAAAAGCGTTTTTAATCGGTCGCGGACCATGGGACAAAACTTAAGATGTTCTCTGTTTTTTTCTTAGTTTTGCCGCTTTTCAATTTAGAAAACTTGGGTTGCCACCATTGACACTTAGCATCAGTCGGAATGTGATAGAATGTCGAATATTTTCTGAGTTTAAGATTTATAAAAGTTGTAACAGCCGATGAACTGGTGTAAGAAATCGTACTAGAATGAATTATATAGACTTAGCGAATTGCTAAACCGGATATCGGATGACTTAATATTGGGAGCGGTATACGATATAACGTTTGTAAATAAATGTTTCATGATCTAAATAAAATAAAGGAAGTTACAAATGGAATTTCTAATTTTCTGAGTAACGGCTTATGTTTAACAAGATTTTTCTGTGCAGAGGCATAATTTCAATTAGCGGAGTCATACCATTCCGTTGGTATCAGAATGGAACCTCAATCATAAGATACGACACAAGTTTCGGTTTGTAAATAAATTGTATTACATTTATATTTGTCTTTCAAACTATTATAACAAATGATTAGTTTTTTGCAGAATATTTGTGGTCAAATTGGGCAAAACATGACGGAGCAAATGAACATATTTTGGAAGGTAAATTCGTATGATAACTTTTATTTTCACAGTAACTCAGGTTGCTTAAAATCATTTTAGATAAAAAAAATTGATCAGATCAGATGTACTCAGAAAACAACAATGTAGCAAGTAAATATAATAGGGCAATCATAACAATACTCAAAATGAATATAATAATGAATCCTTTTTACTTATTTCACTGATTTGAGTGCCACGAATAGTTATTTACCTTTCACAATAAGTTGTATTTGCATACGCTTTAATTTTTGTTTCGGATTATCTGGGAAAGATACAGACGTTCTTCAGTCCGTAAATGCCTAATTTGCCCTGTCTTGGGTGATAAATATAACTTTAAAACAAGATTGTGCCAAAGTTAAAAAAAAAATCGATGTTGAACCCTTAATGAACAAACGTATTCTTAAGCTACATTCTTTAACTAGATATCTGTGCCGAACGTTAATGCATAGAGAAAGATAGTGACAGATCTAATCAATAAATACACTTTTTTGTATTGCAGGGATGCATTACTTTAAGGAGCATCCGTCGAGTTGCTTCACGGATTACGAGCATTATTTCATGTGCTTGCAGTGCGGTGAAGAAGGTCAGTATTGATTCCAGCTAAATACTATCAGCTGCAATACAATCAAATATCAGTATAATATTATAATATTAAATATATTCGTTAGCGCCTCATGAAAATTTTTTAAAAAAAAACGGATTTCAATTAATGGGAAGAAGCAATTATTTTATATAAAATCGATCACCGAAACTAATTGTTTGCTGTCATATGTTTATAGTGTTCATGTTTTGCTGACCTTTGACGCCACTAAAATGTTTCCTACACATATACATAGATCTCGAACCTCCGGGAAACATTCACCAAATTGTACTCTTTTCCAACTAGTAAAAATCAAGTTTTCCTTTGGTGAAATTATATATGAATGAAATTTTATATCTCGAAAAAAAGTACCTGTATCGCGGTGCCATAGCGGTAAAGGGGCTGTCGTGGCTTTCCGGGTCATGCAACGATGATCCATTTTTCCTGACTCAGTTTCAACGTGAATTGGAAATTTCAATCTTTATACACTTTTACAGTAGTCTGACCATTAAATCACCGAGATCTGATCACGGAACCACGTCAAGCAATTTTTATTTTGATGACGTCATCACACAAAACTTAAAGAGAAAGGCGTTTACGATTATCAAACAATTATTATAGGAGAGCGATGCTCAAATATATGGACACGAAGAAGAAACAAAATGGTACGATAATACAATTTGTCACAGTAGCCACAAGGTGCGTTCCACATTGTGTTCAATTTCACAATATCATATCCAATATATGTAATTAACAGTGGCGGCGCGTGGTCATTTTGACAACCGGGGCAAGCTACTGCGGGACCAAGTCACCCCCATCTACGGGGACAGGATGAGCGCTGTAAGTTCTCCCATCATTTTATGAGTATAAAAACCATTCCATCGGTAACAACCAATCGGCAAAAGCGACAATTTTTAACGATAAGAAAGTGTCTTTAAAACCGGTCCAAGTCAAGGGATTAATAAATATAGACATAGTTTATTTTGAAACCTCTTTCAAAAGGAAAGGCAATATTTACCCAGATAAATACAATGACATATTAACAGAAACTTCGGGAAAGCAGACAAAACCTAAAATAAGGTTTAAAACGTTACTATGAAGAAAGGAAAGTTAATGCAAAGATAAGGACATGCGTCGCTCACGCATAGATATATATGCTGCTAGACTTCTACTGCTTGAACATATATGCAACACGCCGCGGTTTCTTGGAAGCAAAATGCTCAATAACGCGCTGATTAAAGTCATGCATCCCAGAAATAACGCCGGAAAGAAGTGAGGAACTCAAAAGGAATGTGGAAAATCGTAAGCAAATGGACTAAAGGTCTCTAACTGATTCAAATAGCGAAACAAGCGACAAAAACGAAGGCGAGGAAACTATCAACTCTTCAAGCAACCAACGAACGACGAGAAGGAATGCGTGAATATGTCAACACGTTGTTGTAAGAAACGTCGGCATTGTGTCGTCATAATTTCGGGGCTAGCCCCGATCGGCCCCGATGATTTAGTAAAAGAAACAGAAAACAAACGAGACAAACGCGGCGAGTGGAAGATAAAAGAGAGAATACGATATACAATGAGCAACCGGGGCAAAATCGGCGTCGCCCCGTCGACGTTCGGCGAAGGCTTTGCGAGCGAAAAATGAACCATGTCGGGAGAATATGGCTAGTGTAGACAGTCTGTGCAACCGATATTGAGGTATTTTTCGAATATTTTTTATTATATCGAAAAAACAACCGGGGCATTTCCCCGGTTGGCCCTATTGACGCGCCGCCACTGGTAATTAATGTTATACAATGTTAAGAGAATCGAAAATTAACGCAATAATCGTGATGAATTTGAACAAAGCCGGAACAATATCTTTTCATAAATCTTGTTAAAAGAAAGGTCATCTTTGGGACAACACCAAATTGGAATTACTATAACCTTCAACAATAATAATTTAACAATTGTTTGTCTTTTCATTAGCAAAAAACACAAGTTGTTGGGACCATGTCTGAAGTGTGTATCAGTTTGACTCATACGGTTAATCGTAGATTAAGCAGCCGGCCATACTTCAACTTTCGTGAAGATTTTTCAGGCGACAGCAATAGTGCGGCCGAGGTAGATACCGGATTCTGCATCACTTTACGTGCGGATCTTCCGGTGAAACTCGATTTTCTCCAAATTGTTGTTGTTGGGCTGGTTTTGCGTACGTTGCGCCACCACTTGGCATGCCACGCTTGTCCAATCTATTTTTATTGACTTAGTCGGTGGTCGGTTGCACTAATATGCATGCGACAACGAGTCCACAAGCCTCATTTGTGAGAGTTTCTAGCGTTTTAGGTTAAGCAGACAAATACCATGATGTGAATGACATTTTAGAAAACATCAAGCAATATCATTGCATTATGTCGCCAATGGGAGTTATTTCGAATGCATTTTAACCACGGGTAAAAAGCGACATTTCTTAAATAAAATGCGAGCAAATAAATATATCATTCGGTAAATTTAAAACGGATTTAAGATGGTGACGCTACCTTGAAATTAAGTCCTTCATACGAAGTTAGGCACTTTGAAGGTAGTGATTTGTGTGCAAGTATTTTAGGATTGTTTGAGTCCATATCCTTGAGCATCTCTCCTTGTTCTATCTTGACTTATCTTTCCCTGAATTGACAAGAATGATCTTATTTAAAAGCAAAGAATCTCGTAACGTCTGCAATTTGATATTGCATAGGCTGAACATGCAGTGGAAACGTGCGTAGTGCATTGCATGTTAAGCAGCAGGTGAGAAAAACGTGGAGAAGTACTTCCTTTTGCCTACATTCCCGATTTAATATTGCTTTATCTGAGCATATTTCATCATTTCGCTGAAGAAAGTCTTACGAGTAACAATGATCTTCTTAAGCTGTGTCTCCATTTTGATAGTTTGCTTGTTGTTCAATCCGGCAGTTGGAAAACCAGGATACCGTCGTGAAAACGAAAATTGCGCGTTGCCCGTTTTTGATGCAGTCAATTATAATATGGTGAGCATTCATAAAAATTATTGAATTGAGTTGAACGAAAATTATTTGACGACTGAAAGGGTTTGATTGCGCCGCCAGCTGTATCATTCAATTTTCCAGCTTCTTTTGTAAAAATCTTGTATCACTATATTCCAGCTTCCTGATTCTTGGTATCACATACTGAACACCAATGATCCACTTGAACGCGGTGTGCCGTGTTATGCGTTCAAGTATTTCAAAGAAACTCTCGACGGAATTTTTGGAGAATTTCAGGATATTTCATCAGCGGAAAAGTAAATAATTTTATATACAAAAATAATTTATTGTAAAAAGGTTACTAATCTGTTTTGGTATGGACTGCCCAATAGGTCTTCGGAATTATGAAAGTTAAATAAGTATGTTAACCGGCGTTAACAACTGACAATAGCGAATAGATTCGGACGATAGAGATAGGTGAAATGGCTTGACTTTAAGATCAAAATGAAACATACCGACGTATTATTGCTTTTAACGTTTTCGCCCGGTTAGTATTGAGTTTTTTACGGATTGAGTTATGTTTGCACCCTAATCAGGACTATAAATCTATCATTTTTCTCAGAAGAAATATGTCCGATATTTTCTGAGTTTAAGATTTATAAAAGTTGTAACATCCGACAAACTAGTGTAACAAATAATAGTAGAACGAATTCTGCAGACGCAGGGAATTGCTCCACCGGGTATCCGATAAACCAATAACGGGAGCGGTATACGTTATATTTTTTATAAATAAATGTTTCACGACTGAAATAAAGGAAGTTACAAATGAAAGTTTCAGCTTTTTGTGTAAGGGCTTACGATTAACATGATTTTTCTATGCAGAGGTACAATGTCAATCAACGAAGTCATACCATTCCGTTGGTATCAAAATGGAACTTCAATCACAAGATACGACACACGTTTTGGCACGTAAAATGTTCTACTTATTAAATTTATATTTGAAGTATTTTAAACTTTTATAACAAATGAATATTTTTTATAGAATTATTGTGGTTGAATGGGGCAAAACATAACGGAGCAGATGAACATGTTTTGGAAGGTAAAATGTTTTATTGATACCTTTCATTTTATGATAACTATTATTATCACTATAATTCACATTGCTAAAAATTATTCTAGATAAAAAATTTATCAAATCAGATGTACTTCAAAAACAACTATGTAGCAAATATATATAATGAGCCAATCATAACAAAAATTCAAAATGTAACTCAAAATGAATATAACAATGATAAATTTTTTTAATCTTTTTTTAAGTGCCATTTTTTGGATTAGCCGGGAAGATACACCCATTGCTTAGTCCGTAAATGCCTAATTTGCCCTGCCTTTGGTGATAAATATTATTTTAAAACAAGATGTTGGACTCTTAATGAAGAAACGTATCAATAAATATACCTACTTTTTTGTTATGCAGAGATTCGATACGCTTATGAGCATCGGATGAGTTGCTTCACAGATTATGAGCATTATTTCATGTGCTTGCAGTGTGGTGAAGAAGGTCAGTATTGAATTTAGCTGAACACTTTCAGCTGCAATTCAATCAAATGTTCGTAAATTATCATGTTATTAAATAGGTTCTTTAAGCGTCGCGTGGAAGATTTATTCAAAAACGTCGGATTTTCATTATTGGGAAGATATTTCGATTCGCAATTACCTTTTATAAAATCGATCACCGAACCTGATCGTTCGTTGTCATCTGTTGATAGAGTGCATGTTTTGCCGACCTTTGACACCACGAAAACATTTCCTATAAACATTGACAAACAAAATCACGTTTCCCATTGATGAAATCAAAACTGACAACTTCATGATCGATTTGATTGAAGAAGTGAGCAGCTTTGCCATTTTAAATCAATCGATTTTATTAATGTCGATTATTCTACATGAACAATTTTAAATGCTTTCCAATTCTCTCTTTTTAGGTCCAAAGCATGCATGGGTTTACAGTCGTAATCCACATCCCGCTGCAGAAGACATTCTACGAGTTCACAACAAGCTTGTTACTATCGGTGGTGGCTGGAGCGCATTTCCCCTGTACTTATCCGGTTGTCATAAATTCAGCATGCCAGAAACAATCGCTTACTAAACTGCTGATGTCTAAATATTTGTTAACCAATTGTATTTACTTGTATTTACATAATAACTGGATATTATATCTAATATATATATGTAATTTGATGTTATACAATGTTGAGGATATTGAAAAAGTAGATGACCAGACTTTTGCTGTAGCTCAGGGACATCAGGCGATTGCGTAACACAGGCGATTAGATTCTGCATCATCGCACTTTACATACGGATGGATATTCTGTCGTATTTTGACAATAAATTGTGGAAATATCGTTGAAAATAGGGTCAGTTTATCCGAAGTTAGTCACTTTGATACTAGTCAATTGACCTCTGTGTCTATTAATTTGAGCCTCCCTGTCTTGTTTTGTCCTAAACTATTATTTTTTTGAATTGATAAATGGACAAATATTGATTTTCCGGAAAGCGATAAGCTAAATCTATCAATAAAAGCGGCATGTTTATGCATACTTATGGCGAAGCAAAAAACCATGCTCTTTTTACAATATGTAGATTTTTAATAATTAAACTGGAAATAAACACTTCATTTCCTAATATGTGACCTCCATATGTGAGTAATCGTGATTATTACTCGTTCAATTACACCAATTTTATTTATGTGTGAAATTATTCTACTTACGTTTATTATGGACACTTGAAGACACCTGAACGTTACCTGAAGTGCTTTCAGTTCTATCGTAAGAATGAAACATTTCTACGAAACATAACTTACATTGAATTGAGCACCATTGACGTACATGTAGATTACGATACTATCTTATGAAGAAAACCTAATTTCTGAGGTTCTACGTGGAATGAAAACACTGCTTTTGATTTTCAAGTACCCCATTCTGTACAACAATAATGTTCTGTGTGATTGTCTCCGTAAGTGACGTCAGCGTTTCTATTTCAGAAATGAAGATATAGCTCCAATTTGATTTTTAAAAGCAATTTAGAAGTTTTTTGTTTTTGTTTTTCTGAACAATTTGTGATTACTATTCGCCGATATCGACATTCCACAATTTACAAACAACTGAAGATCAGATTACTAACTTGGACTAAAAATGTCGGAAATATCAGTGGATCCTGGATGTTGCGACACATATTGTACAAGTTTTCAGATATGGTATCTTCGTGTTATGCGACCCGGGGATACAGTGCAATTTAATCAGAGCCCTAAGATTTTGACATTTGGAATAGCGCAGGCCGGGTGCGGTAGGTAGTTCTGATCTAATATTAATAATTATTTTTATGTCCATATTGTCAAATTATTTCTGTTTGAAATCATAATGGCCTCCTCCTGTGGCGCAATTGGGTTGGCATATGGACCGCCGCGGGTTTGATTTTTAGGGCATATTGTCACATAGTCAGTGAATTCCCTGTGACTTCAGGGCAAAAACCTAATTCAATCGTCAGAACTGTTGACTTGCATTTGATTTGTCACGCGTTTTTGAACCCTTCCTTTAACAACAATTATCCTCTCAGTCTCTCCCACCTGATAAAATACGGCATGAAATATTCTATCCATATACTGTAGTTAGTCTCGCTAATTAAACTAGATGTGCAAATGCCATAGGCGATTTGGTTTGAATGATTTTTTAGGGGTGATGTTGATTATACTTGATTTACTTGCAATCTTCTGCCAATTTAAAGAATTGACTTCTCCATCGCCATCTTTCCTTGGTGCACCCGGTGTTCCTGTTTGGATTTCACTTCTGGTGAGTATATATTATGCTTTGTACAGCACTATGGATTTCATAAAAAAAAAAATACTGAGCGCAAGAACACAAGCTCGCTTATAACGTTATCAAAGTTTTAGCCAATACCCCAAGTGTGGAAACAATTTAAACTTGGAGAATTATTTTGTGGGTATTGACAATAGTAAATTGACATTAAATTGGTAATTTCTTCTGTACTTTTGTTTCAGATATTGCTAAGCGGTTTCGGCGTTATTATTGCTTACAAACGAAAAGACAGATTCGTGGTTTGTATTTGGAAAATAGTTAATTTCTGATAATTCATTCCTCCGGCACTTTTAATTTAGTACGTCTTTTCAAACTTTTTAGGCTGCTATATCATTTGGATGTTCAGCGCTTGCTGTTTTAATGGCGATATCGCTGATGGCCGTAATCACAATGTCTATCGCACAAGAGGTAATACTTTTTATATGCAATTGTTGGATCCGAGTATCGTGTCCATCCATGCACTTCATGTTGCTCCATTCAAGTAATAAATAATATCTGGATATTGCTGTATAATAAGACGGAATGATTAAAAACCGTGTCACTTTTTGGCTTCGAACATAGCAAATCAAATGTCTTGAATATTTGAACAAAACTTCAGTCAAAATGACAAATGAAAACCATTTGGTAGTTTCTAAAAGTTTCGCACATTTTAGGTTGATTATTATGATGAAAAGAACAAATCTATGGGAATAGTTATTGGAACTATCATGAGCATTTTTGTTCTCGCTGAAGTTGTGATAACGTCATCAACTGCGTTGCTTGGATACCTAGCCTTGACCTCACATGACGATCGCTGGTTCACGGATAGGGTATTTTCAGATGTTTATATTAATATCATCCATTCAATATTTTTATATATATATGCAAAATCGATACAGAGAGTGAATGTAATGTTATATATTTGATAGGCAAAATAGAATATCCTGACCATCGTATTTATTCTTTCCATGCATTATGTTAACTGTACATGAATCAAACCCGACAGTTTATACCTGTTAGGTATGTTGTTTTTCGAAGTTTTGATCTGAAAAGTTTATAAAATATATTATACATACAAAACTATGACGAATTACTACAATACCGTTGTGCAATAATTTGAATTCTTATATTAAGGGCACTCAACATTTCCAAGATGAGCTCGTTATAGGTTCTTCCCTGTCAGCTAACATGACGATACCTATTTCCTACACATAGACATAGAACTCGAACCTCCGGGAAACATTCACCAAATTGTACTCTTTTCCAACTAGTAAAAATCAAGTTTTCCTTTGGTGAAATTATATATGAATGAAATTTTATATCTCGAAAAAAAGTACCTGTATCGCGGTGCCATAGCGGTAAAGGGGCTGTCGTGGCTTTCCGGGTCATGCAACGATGATCCATTTTTCCTGACTCAGTTTCAACGTGAATTGAAAATTTCAATCTTTAAACACTTTTACAGTAGTCTGACCATTAAATCACCGAGATCTGATCACGGAACCACGTCAAGCAATTTTTATTTTGATGACGTCATCACACAAAACTTAAAGAGAAAGGCGTTTACGATTATCAAACAATTATTATAGGAGAGCGATGCTCAAATATATGGACACGAAGAAGAAACAAAATGGTACGATAATACAATTTGTCCCAGTAGCCACAAGGTGCGTTCCACATTGTGTTCAATTTCACAATATCATCTCCAATATATGTAATTAACAGTGGCGGCGCGTGGTCATTTTGACAACCGGGGCAAGCTACTGCGGGACCAAGTCATCCCCATCTACGGGGACAGGATGAGCGCTGTAAGTTCTCCCATCATTTTATGAGTATAAAACCATTCCATCGGTAACAACCAATCGGCAAAAGCGACAATTTTTAACGATAAGAAAGTGTCTATAAAAACCGGTCCAAGTCAAGGGATTAATAAATATAGACATAGTTTATTTTGAAACCTCTTTCAAAAGGAAAGGCAATATTTACCCAGATAAATACAATGACATATTAACAGAAACTTCGGGAAAGCAGACAAAACCTAAAATAAGGTTTAAAACGTTACTATGAAGAAAGGAAAGTTAATGCAAAGATAAGGACATGCGTCGCTCACGCATAGATATATATGCTGCTAGACTTCTACTGCTTGAACATATATGCAACACGCCGCGGTTTCTTGGAAGCAAAATTCTCAATAACGCGCTGATTAAAGTCATGCATCCCAGAAATAACGCCGGAAAGAAGTGAGGAACTCAAAAGGAATGTGGAAAATCGAAAGCAAATGGACTAAAGGTCTCTAACTGATTCAAATAGCGAAACAAGCGACAAAAACGAAGGCGAGGAAACTATCAACTCTTCAAGCAGCCAACGAACGAGAAGGAATGCGTGAATATGTCAACACGTTGTTGTAAGAAACGTCGGCATTGTGTCGTCATAATTTCGGGGCTAGCCCCGATCGGCCCCGATGATTTAGTAAAAGAAACAGAAAACAAACGAGACAAACACGGCGAGTGGAAGATAAAAGAGAGAATACGATATACAATGAGCAACCGGGGCAAAATCGGCGTCGCCCCGTCGACGTTCGGCGAAGGCTTTGCGAGCGAAAAATGAACCGTGTCGGGAGAATATGGCTAGTGTAGACAGTCTGTGCAACCAATGACATTTAACAACATGATGGGCAACTCTGACGTCACTCCATAAGACTACACGCGAAAGATTGTATTTCATGATACGCTTCAATGCACATAGTTATCGTCGCCTTTCGAGACCGTTTCCCATTCGCTTTTGCTACTCGGCGACTTCTTTACGTGTAGTATCTGCCTTTTTGCGCCTGTGACGAAAGAAAATAATCATTAAATCTAAGAAGTTTTGCTCACTTGGAAAGCTGGAATGGCAGACAAGCTAAGCAGAGTAATTCTGGACATCATAGACGTTTTTATATTATCAGAGAAGATTACAGACGCGATAGTGTAAAGATTTGTGTGGAACATTTTGCAGATAATGACAATGTTCAAGGTTACTAGTTTTAATGTTTGTACTTGAACATTGAAATTTTATTTAAAGAGGGTTTCTTACAAAACAGCAAGACTGTTTATACTCCTCTTAACGGTGCTGTGATACAATTCCATAACACAAAGTTTGCACCCATCGAATTTGCTTTAGTAGGTGAGTTTATTAGACATATTACATATTCATTTTATCGTAGTTAACATTGATGGTACATAATGCCTCGTAGATATGTTTGTGTCTAAATTTAGGAATTTAGCTCATAGCCCACTAATTAATATTATCGTCTATGCAGGAGGTTGCAGGGCTGAATTCAACTTGCAGCCTTACCGATCACCTGATGATGCTCATTTAGTTTGGCTCGAGCAAGTCTTCTTGAAAGACTTGTATGAATGGAAACTACCTATATGTTTTGCTTTCCTCCGATTTTAGAAGACAAATTTAATCTGAGGAATTTTGCATATAGTTCTCATTGATTGTTGGCTGTTTATATTTCCCATTAATTGTGAATTCAGATTATAACAAAGAGTTGAAAAAATTTTTAAGTAATTTACTGGCACCTTTTTCTTGTCAATACTCCAAGCTGAGGTAATAAACAAGACAATACGTTCATGTTACCTGGAAGCAAAATATGCACACTAATTAAAAGTTTGACACATTGAGATAATACATCGTGACAGCAAATACAAGTCATACCATATGCCGCATCGCATTTCGGAAATTGTAAAAAGGGCCGCAAACAGTTTTTGATAATGTATACTTAAAAGATATTTTTAAGATAGTTTTAGTTTGTGACATATATTGTGATGCAATTAAACAGTTGGATTAAGTTCTATTATTTTCTCTAATTTCAAATGCAATTAAATATTAATATTTGCATTCCACTATTATTGCAAGTTACTGTATTTATTACAAAAAAATCATAAAATTCTATGAACAACCATCAAAATCATTTTTGAACAAGCTTTGGATAGGAAAAGAATGATACATACACTAAGAATGACTTAATCTAAATATATGGACCTAAAATTAACCAAAATACTGTAGTATAAACTCAATGTTTACTCAATTACATTTGTCCTGACGTTTGACAACTTTTTTGTGTCACCAGCATACTAAGGCCAGGCTGAAATGATTTTATAGTACCGACTCTTATAGTAACTAACGAGGTCACATGATCATGGGTTAATATGGATCTGCGAGAATGTTTAATTAATTCCAGTAATGCAAGAAAGCGTATAGATCAGTAAACAAACAAATGACAGAATTTTTTGACAAGAAATTTTGCGCCACATTGCGTGGCATTGAATTATTGGTGATATTGATTTTTAGTAAACTAAGTCGTTGTATAATTATATTAATATACAAACGCATGGAAATTTTCTGTTCGAAGTTGGTCTTTGAATTTGTCATATTGACTGCTGAGTTTATTGTGTTATTTCATTGTACTGATGGAAATATGACAAAACAAAAACAATGTGCTTCAGAATTTTGAGAAATGCAGAAATATTGTAACTCCCATTTTTCTTCGAAAATGCCACCTTCTTTATGTACTTTGCGTTTAATTTATCCACTCAAATGTTTTATTCAAGTATTCTTTTGCTAGCTTAATTTGTAAATTCTTAATTGGGTCAAAATGTGAACAAAAAAATAATAATTTTCCAAAACTACTTTCAGTAAATTGTTTTTTGCGTGAATAATCAATTTCACTTCAAAAAATTGGAAAAATCTTTTACATTTAGAAAAAAAAAACACTTTTAAAAATCTATTACAATTATTGTTTAGCGTTCGAGGGCCGCACTGGAAGTTCTCTGGGGCCGCGAGTTTGACATCCCTGGTCTATATTGAAGTTGTCCAAATTATTGAACAGTATTTTATCATGAATCATGATTATACCCTTCCCTGAATTTCTTCTATTATACTACCAAAATTTTATGGAACCAATTCTAACATGGTGTAGTGAGTGACCCATAATCTACATTTCCAAAGCTGTTTTCAGTATGTCTGGCGTGTTTTGTGCCTTTTTACAAATAAAACCCATACACAACTCTACCGGAGGGTCAAATGTCTTTGCATGCCTCCATAGGTTGTTCTTCTATTGCAAACACTCATGGAGTACTCTAATTGTATTTCTTGCAATCACACTGTCACTTATATTTCGCCATACTTCTGATATCTCCCCGTCTGCTACAGTTGTCTTGTGAATAAATAATGGGAAATTGAGGTTAGACGAATAGTTGAAAGTTTTGCTCTATGTCGACTTAATTTCTTGATTGATATTCTTACTATTTTTGCTATTGCCTCTTGTGCTACAGGAATCTCACAATGCTTATACAGATTTGTCCACAACATTCACATCTGAAGAAAGAGAGGAGATTTATTAATTTTCGTCAAGAATATTTAAAGCAGTCTATATGATTTAAAATGGAAAAGTTAATAAATCCAATATCTCATGTTAAGTGTAAAAAATGTTTTACTGAATTTGGTATATAAACCAACTAATGAAGGGGTTTAGTCCAAAAATTACAGGCATTCGTGGCTTCATATACTTGAGAGATCATACTATACAATATAGACCGGAATGGGTGAAATGTTAGGTGAACTTGTTAACCCTTTGAATCAATACGCAAATAAAAGTGATTGAGCAATAGTATGTTACAGCAATACGTAAATATCCCCATTGGTTAGAAAAATCTAAATGGAGGTACATGAACTATTTGAAACCATAAGGGGTAAGTAAATATGCAATTTCGGCAAATGGGCAACTACGTACCGTACTGAATTAATAACTTTGTAGTATTTGAAAAAGCTGGCTTTCCCACATGCACCTAACAGTGCGATGCCCGGGTGTGATATACAACAATAGTATTTACCTTACCTTTTTCCGATTTTTTTTTAACTCAACTTTCCAAAATATCATTAAAGTCGACAACAACTGTCAAAGCAGGCACGAACACCATTCGTGCCATGCCTTGAAAACAGCACACATCCGCTCGTTCTCGTCTCGTAAAGTATGTGCATTGGAGCGTGTTATCGAATACGATCTTCGGCCAAAAATGCCGGAGTTGCGCATCATGTTGTTTAATGTCATTGGTGCAACCGATATTGAGGTATTTTTCAAATATTTTTTATTATATCGAAAAAACAACCGGGGCATTTCCCCGGTTGGCCCTATTGACGCGCCGCCACTGGTAATTAATGTTATACAATGTTAAGAGAATCGAAAATTAACGCAATAATCGTGATGAATTTGAACAAAGCCGGAACAATATCTTTTCATAAATCTTGTTAAAAGCAAAAAACACAAGTTTTCATTAGCAAAAAACACAAGTTGTTGGGACTAGGCTTGCACGTAATTGACAAAAATCAATTCCGTAATTACGGCCAAATCGATTACGTAATGACCCCGTAATTGCCATATTTTTTTCACACATTCAAACCTATCATAACAACCAATTGAATCCACTTCTATTCCGAATGGGACATCGAAGTTTGGTTTTCATATTCCCGGCAGTACTACACGCCGGCGACATATGTTGAAGACAAATATCAAGGAGTGAATTCAAATTAATTTTATTCTGATTTTTATCTTTTGTTTTAGTTTTGATTTTCCTTTATCACCCAATTTCATGCGATCAATTTTATCATTACCAACACTGGTATACGGATATTTATGAAACGATAGTTGACTTTTTAAAATCGTATTAACGTATTAATACGACTTTCGTATTAAATAAAAATTCCAGATTTATAATTTAATAATCAGACTAGTTATTTCACCGTTTTTTTTACAATATCCGACTTTGTAATAGAAAATGGTTCTCGCGCAGAATAAACACGGGAAATCCCGTCGTTTCGTTTTCTCTGCCGTCTCAATCGATTTACCGATGCCGAAAAAACTACTTAAGTAAGTTGCGTTGGTTTATTACGCAATTTCTCTTCCGTCGTCATATGGCTGTTTGATAAGCGCGACATTAATTATCACGGCATTTACAAATAGACCATGTTTGATAAGTTGATCTCTTACATTCGTTAGTCATTTCACCCGAAGAAGTTGAAACCAGGTGTGTTGGCGTCCATCGGTCTCAACACAATTCTATTCCCTATCTACGGTTAATATGTACTTTGGCCATGCTAGATAAGTTGTTAATAGGTTAGTAAATGGCAACGCGTTATGCCTTCCCCACCTGCGTAACAAGAGAGAGAAAAACGGCTGCTAATACCGGAACTCTAACTTCTTCTACTTATTAAACTTAATTTTTTACAATCAAGGGAATTGACTGCTCTGAAGAGAGCTCGTTTCAATCGCGAAAGCGCTCGACCAATGATTACGACTTTACGTAATTCGTAACTTCGCTTCCGTAACTCGAAATAATTCCGTAATTCCGTAAATCCGTAAATTACGTGCAAGCCTAGTTGGGACCATGTCTGAAGTGTGTATCAGTTTGACTCATACGGTTAATCGTAGATTAAGCAGCCGGCCATACTTCGACTTTCGTGAAGATTTTTTAGGCGACAGCAATAGTGCGGCCGAGGTAGATACCGGATTCTGCATCACTTTACGTGCGGATCTTCCGGTGAAACTCGATTTTCTCCAAATTGTTGTTGTTGGGCTGGTTTTGCGTACGTTGCGCCACCACTTGGTATGCCACGCTTGTCCAATCTATTTTTATTGACTTAGTCGGTGGTCGGTTGCACTAATATGCATGCGACAACGAGTCCACAAGCCTCATTTGTGAGAGTTTCTAGCGTTTTAGGTTAAGCAGACAAATACCATGATGTGAATGACATTTTAGAAAACATCAATCAATATCATTGCATTATGTCGCCAATGGGAGTTATTTCGAATGCATTTTAACCACGGGTAAAAAGCGACATTTCTTAAATAAAATGCGAGCAAATAAATATATCATTCGGTAAATTTAAAACGGATTTAAGATGGTGACGCTACCTTGAAATTAAGTCCTTCATACGAAGTTAGGCACTTTGAAGGTAGTGATTTGTGTGCAAGTATTTTAGGATGGTTTGAGTCCATATCCTTGAGCATCTCTCCTTGTTCTATCTTGACTTATCTTTGCCTGAATTGAAAAGAATGATTTATTGACATACAGAGAATCTCATAACGTCTGCAATTTGATATTGCATAGGCTGAACATGCAGTGGAAACGTGCGTAGTGCATTGCATGCTAAGCAGCAGGTGAGAAAAACGTGGAGAAGTACTTCCTTTTGCCTACATTCCCGATTTAATATTGCTTTATCTGAGCATATTTCATCATTTCGCTGAAGACAGTCTAACGAGTAACAATGATCTTCTTAAGCTGTGTCTCCATTTTGATAGTTTGCTTGTTGTTCAATCCGACAGTTGGAAAACCAGGATACCGTCGTGAAAACGAAAATTGCGCGTTGCCCGTTTTTGATGAAGTCAATTATAATATGGTGAGCATTCATAAAAATTATTGAATTGAGTTGAACGAAAATTACGTGACGACTGAAAGGGTTTGATTGCGCCACCAGCTGTATCATTCAATTTTCCAGCTTCTTTTGTAAAAATCTTGTATCACCATATTCCAGCTTCCTGATTCTTGGTATCACATACTGAACACCAATGATCCACTTGAACGCGGTGTGCCGTGTTATGCGTTCAAGTATTTCAAAGAAACTCTCGACGGAATTTTTGGAGAATTTCAGGATATTTCATCAGCGGAAAAGTAAATAATTTTATATACATAAATAATTTATTGTAAAAAGGTTACTAATCTGTTTTGGTATGGACTGCCCAATAGGTCTTCGGAATTATGAAAGTTAAATAAGTATGTTAACTGGTGTTAACAACTGACAATAGCGAATAGATTCGGACGATAGAGATAGGTGAAATGGCTTGACTTTAAGATCAAAATGAAACATACCGACGTATTATTGCTTTTAACGTTTTCGCCCGGTTAGTATTGAGTTTTTTACGGATTGAGTTATGTTTGTACCCTAATCAGGACTATAAATCTATCATTTTTCTCAGAAGAAATATGTCCGATATTTTCTGAGTTTGAGATTTATAAAAGTTGTAACATCCGACAAACTGGTGTAACAAATAATAGTAGAACGAATTCTGCAGACGCAGGGAATTGATCCACCGGGTATCCGATAAACCAATAACGGGAGCGGTATACGTTATATTTTTTATAAATAAATGTTTCACGACTGAAATAAAGGAAGTTACAAATGAAAGTTTCAGCTTTTTGTGTAAGGGCTTACGATTAACATGATTTTTCTATGCAGAGGTACAATGTCAATCAACGAAGTCATACCATTCCGTTGGTATCAAAATGGAACTTCAATCACAAGATACGACACACGTTTTGGCACGTAAAATGTTCTACTTATTAAATTTATATTTGAAGTATTTTAAACTTTTATAACAAATGATTATTTTTTATAGAATTATTGTGGTTGAATGGGGCAAAACATAACGGAGCAGATGAACATGTTTTGGAAGGTAAAATGTTTTAATGATACCTTTCATTTTATGATAACTATTATTATCACTATAATTCACATTGCTAAAAATTATTCTAGATAAAAAATTTATCAAATCAGATGTACTTCAAAAACAACTATGTAGCAAATATATATAATGAGCCAATCATAACAAAAATTCAAAATGTAACTCAAAATGAATATAACAATGATAAATTTTTTTAATCTTTTTTTAAGTGCCATTTTTTGGATTAGCCGGGAAGATACACCCATTGCTTAGTCCGTAAATGCCTAATTTGCCCTGCCTTTGGTGATAAATATTATTTTAAAACAAGATGTTGGACTCTTAATGAAGAAACGTATCAATAAATATACCTACTTTTTTGTTATGCAGAGATTCGATACGCTTATGAGCATCGGATGAGTTGCTTCACAGATTATGAGCATTATTTCATGTGCTTGCAGTGTGGTGAAGAAGGTCAGTATTGAATTTAGCTGAACACTTTCAGCTGCAATTCAATCAAATGTCCGTATATTATCATGTTATTAAATAGGTTCTTCAAGCGTCGCGTGGAAGATTTATTTAAAAACGTCGGATTTTCATTATTGGGAAGATATTTCGATTCGCAATTACCTTTTATAAAATCGATCACCGAACCTGATCGTTCGTTGTCATCTGTTGATAGAGTGCATGTTTTGCCGACCTTTGACACCACGAAAACATTTCCTATAAACATTGACACAGATGTTTATAGACCTATAATTCGAAACATTCATCAAATTGTACTCTTTTCAAAATAGTATGGTGAAAATCACGTTTGCCATTGATGAAATCAAAACTGACAACTTCATGATCGATTTGATTGAAGAAGTGAGAAGCTTTGCCATTTTAAATCGATCGATTTTATTAATGTCGATTATTCTACATGGACAATGTAACATTATAAACGCTTTCCAATTCTCTCTTTTTAGGTCCAAAGCATGCATGGGTTTACAGTCGTAATCCACATCCCGCTGCAGAAGACATTCTACGAGTTCACAACAAGCTTGTTACTATCGGTGGTGGCTGGAGCGCATTTCCCCTGTACTTATCCGGTTGTCATAAATTCAGCATGCCAGAAACAATCGCTTACTAAACTGCTGATGTCTAAATATTTGTTAACCAATTGTATTTACTTGTATTTACATATTAACTGGATATTATATCTAATATATATATATATGTAATTTGATGTTATACAATGTTGAGGATATTGAAAAAGTAGATGACCAGACTTTTGCTGTAGCTCAGGGACATCAGGCGATTGCGTAACCCAGGCGATTAGATTCTGCATCATCGCACTTTACATACGGATGGATATTCTGTCGTATTTTAACAATAAATTGTGGAAATATCGTTGAAAATAGGGTCAGTTTATCCGAAGTTAGTCACTTTGATACTAGTCATTTGACCTCTGTGTCTATTAATTTGAGCCTCCCTGTCTTGTTTTGTCCTAAACTAGTATTTTTTTGAATTGATAAATGGACAAATATTGATTTTCAGGAAAGCGATAAGCTAAATCTATTAATAAAAGCGGCATTTTTATGCATACTTATGGCGAAGCAAAAAAACATGCTCTTTTTACAATATGTAGATTTTTAATAATTATACTGGAAATAAACACTTCATTTTCTAATACCTCCATATGTGAGTAATCGTGATTATTACTCGTTCAATTACACCAATATTATTTATGTGTGAAATATTCTACTTACGTTTATTATGGACACTTGAAGACACCTGAAAGTTACCTGAAGTGCTTTCAGTTCTATCGTAAGAATGAAACATTTCTACGAAACATAACTTACATTGAATTGAGCACCATTGACGTACATGTAGATTACGATACTATCTTATGAAGAAAACCTAATTTCTGAGGTTCTACGTGGAATGAAAACACTGCTTTTGATTTTCAAGTACCCCATTCTGTACAACAATAATGTTCTGTGTGATTGTCTCCGTAAGTGACGTCAGCGTTTCTATTTCATAAATGAAAATATAGCTTCAATTTGATTTTTAAAAGCAATTTAGAGGTTTTTTGTTTTTGTTTTTCTGAACAATTTGTGATTACTATTCGCCGATATCGACATTCCACAATTTACAAACAACTGAAGATCAGATTACTAACTTGGACTAAAAATGTCGGAAATATCAGTGGATCCTGGATGTTGCGACACATATTGTACAAGTTTTCAGATATGGTATCTTCGTGTTATGCGACCAGGGGATACAGTGCAATTTAATCAGAGCCCTAAGATTTTGACGTTTGGAATAGCGCAGGCCGGGTGCGGTAGGTAGTTCTAATCTATCAGGAATAATTATTTTTATGTCCATATTTACAAAATATTTTGGCGCAATTAGGTTGTCATATGGACCGCGGGTTTGATTTTTAGAGCATATTGTCACAGAGTCAGTGAATTCCTAGTGACTTCAGGGCAAAAACCAAATTCAATCGTCAGAACTGTTGACTTGCATTTGATTTGTCACGCGTTTTTGAACCCTTTCTTTAACAACAATTATTCTCTCAGTCCCTCCCACCTGTTAAAATACGGCATGAAATATTCTACCCATATACTGTAGTTAGTCTCGCTAATTAAACTAGATGTGCAGACGACATAAGCGATATGGTTTAAATGATTTTTTTAGGGGTGATGTTGATTATACTTGATTTACTTGCAATCTTCTGCCAATTTAAAGAATTGACTTCTCCATCGCCATCTTTCCTTGGTGCACCCGGTGTTCCTGTTTGGATTTCACTTCTGGTGAGTATATATTATGCTTTGTACAGCACTATGGATTTCATAAAAAAAAATACTGAGCGCAAGAACACAAGCTCGCTTATAACGTTATCAAAGTTTTAGCCAATACCTCAGGTGTGGAAACAACTTAAACTTAGAGAATTATTTTGTGGGTATTGACAATAGTAAATTGACATTAAATTGGTATTTTCTTTTGTACTTTTGTTTCAGATATTGCTAAGCGGTTTCGGCGTTATTATTGCTTACAAACGAAAAGACAGATTTGTGGTTTGTATTTGGAAAATATTTAATTTCTGATAATTCATTCCTCCGGCACTTTTAATTTAGTACGTCTTTTTAAACTTTTTAGGCTGCTATATCATTTGGATGTTCAGCGCTTGCTGTTTTAATGGCGATATCGCTGATGGCCGTAATCACAATGTCTATCGCACAAGAGGTAATACTTTTCATATGCAATTGTTGGATCCGAGTACCGTGTCCATCCGTGCACTTCATGTTGCTCCATTCAAGTAATAAATAATATCTGGATATTGCTGTATAATAAGACGGAATGATTAAAAACCGTGTCACTTATTGGCTTCGAACATAGCAAATCAAATGTCTTGAATATTTGAACAAAACTTCAGGCAAAATGACAAATGAAAACCATTTGGTAATTTCTAAAAGTTTCGCACATTTTAGGTTGATTATTATGATGAAAAGAACAAATCTATGGGAATAGTTATTGGAACTATCATGAGCATTTTTGTTCTCGCTGAAGTTGTGATAACGTCATCAACTGCGTTGCTTGGATACCTAGCCTTGACCTCACATGACGATCGCTGGTTCACGGATAGGGTATTTTCAGATGTTTATATTAATATCATCCATTCAATATTTTTATATATGCAAAATCGATACAGAGAGTGAATGTAATGTTATATATTTGATAGGCAAAATAGAATATCCTGACCATCGTATTTATTCTTTCCATGCATTATGTTAACTGTACATGAATCAAACCCGACAGTTTATACCTGTTAAGTGTTAGGTATGTTGTTTTTCGAAGTTTTGATCTGAAAAGTTTATAAAATATATTATACATACAAAACTATGACGAATTACTACAATACCGTTGTGCAATAATTTGAATTCTTATATTAAGGGCACTCAACATTTCCAAGATGAGCTCGTTATAGGTTCTTCCCTGTCAGCTAACATGACGATACCTATTTCCTACACATAGACATAGAACTCGAACCTCCGGGAAACATTCACCAAATTGTACTCTTTTCCAACTAGTAAAAATCAAGTTTTCCTTTGGTGAAATTATATATGAATGAAATTTTATATCTCGAAAAAAAGTACCTGTATCGCGGTGCCATAGCGGTAAAGGGGCTGTCGTGGCTTTCCGGGTCATGCAACGATGATCCATTTTTCCTGACTCAGTTTCAACGTGAATTGAAAATTTCAATCTTTAAACACTTTTACAGTAGTCTGACCATTAAATCACCGAGATCTGATCACGGAACCACGTCAAGCAATTTTTATTTTGATGACGTCATCACACAAAACTTAAAGAGAAAGGCGTTTACGATTATCAAACAATTATTATAGGAGAGCGATGCTCAAATATATGGACACGAAGAAGAAACAAAATGGTACGATAATACAATTTGTCCCAGTAGCCACAAGGTGCGTTCCACATTGTGTTCAATTTCACAATATCATCTCCAATATATGTAATTAACAGTGGCGGCGCGTGGTCATTTTGACAACCGGGGCAAGCTACTGCGGGACCAAGTCATCCCCATCTACGGGGACAGGATGAGCGCTGTAAGTTCTCCCATCATTTTATGAGTATAAAACCATTCCATCGGTAACAACCAATCGGCAAAAGCGACAATTTTTAACGATAAGAAAGTGTCTATAAAAACCGGTCCAAGTCAAGGGATTAATAAATATAGACATAGTTTATTTTGAAACCTCTTTCAAAAGGAAAGGCAATATTTACCCAGATAAATACAATGACATATTAACAGAAACTTCGGGAAAGCAGACAAAACCTAAAATAAGGTTTAAAACGTTACTATGAAGAAAGGAAAGTTAATGCAAAGATAAGGACATGCGTCGCTCACGCATAGATATATATGCTGCTAGACTTCTACTGCTTGAACATATATGCAACACGCCGCGGTTTCTTGGAAGCAAAATTCTCAATAACGCGCTGATTAAAGTCATGCATCCCAGAAATAACGCCGGAAAGAAGTGAGGAACTCAAAAGGAATGTGGAAAATCGAAAGCAAATGGACTAAAGGTCTCTAACTGATTCAAATAGCGAAACAAGCGACAAAAACGAAGGCGAGGAAACTATCAACTCTTCAAGCAGCCAACGAACGAGAAGGAATGCGTGAATATGTCAACACGTTGTTGTAAGAAACGTCGGCATTGTGTCGTCATAATTTCGGGGCTAGCCCCGATCGGCCCCGATGATTTAGTAAAAGAAACAGAAAACAAACGAGACAAACACGGCGAGTGGAAGATAAAAGAGAGAATACGATATACAATGAGCAACCGGGGCAAAATCGGCGTCGCCCCGTCGACGTTCGGCGAAGGCTTTGCGAGCGAAAAATGAACCGTGTCGGGAGAATATGGCTAGTGTAGACAGTCTGTGCAACCAATGACATTTAACAACATGATGGGCAACTCTGACGTCACTCCATAAGACTACACGCGAAAGATTGTATTTCATGATACGCTTCAATGCACATAGTTATCGTCGCCTTTCGAGACCGTTTCCCATTCGCTTTTGCTACTCGGCGACTTCTTTACGTGTAGTATCTGCCTTTTTGCGCCTGTGACGAAAGAAAATAATCATTAAATCTAAGAAGTTTTGCTCACTTGGAAAGCTGGAATGGCAGACAAGCTAAGCAGAGTAATTCTGGACATCATAGACGTTTTTATATTATCAGAGAAGATTACAGACGCGATAGTGTAAAGATTTGTGTGGAACATTTTGCAGATAATGACAATGTTCAAGGTTACTAGTTTTAATGTTTGTACTTGAACATTGAAATTTTATTTAAAGAGGGTTTCTTACAAAACAGCAAGACTGTTTATACTCCTCTTAACGGTGCTGTGATACAATTCCATAACACAAAGTTTGCACCCATCGAATTTGCTTTAGTAGGTGAGTTTATTAGACATATTACATATTCATTTTATCGTAGTTAACATTGATGGTACATAATGCCTCGTAGATATGTTTGTGTCTAAATTTAGGAATTTAGCTCATAGCCCACTAATTAATATTATCGTCTATGCAGGAGGTTGCAGGGCTGAATTCAACTTGCAGCCTTACCGATCACCTGATGATGCTCATTTAGTTTGGCTCGAGCAAGTCTTCTTGAAAGACTTGTATGAATGGAAACTACCTATATGTTTTGCCTTCCTCCGATTTTAGAAGACAAATTTAATCTGAGGAATTTTGCATATAGTTCTCATTGATTGTTGGCTGTTTATATTTCCCATTAATTGTGAATTCAGATTATAACAAAGAGTTGAAAAAATTTTTAAGTAATTTACTGGCACCTTTTTCTTGTCAATACTCCAAGCTGAGGTAATAAACAAGACAATACGTTCATGTTACCTGGAAGCAAAATATGCACACTAATTAAAAGTTTGACACATTGAGATAATACATCGTGACAGCAAATACAAGTCATACCATATGCCGCATCGCATTTCGGAAATTGTAAAAAGGGCCGCAAACAGTTTTTGATAATGTATACTTAAAAGATATTTTTAAGATAGTTTTAGTTTGTGACATATATTGTGATGCAATTAAACAGTTGGATTAAGTTCTATTATTTTCTCTAATTTCAAATGCAATTAAATATTAATATTTGCATTCCACTATTATTGCAAGTTACTGTATTTATTACAAAAAAATCATAAAATTCTATGAACAACCATCAAAATCATTTTTGAACAAGCTTTGGATAGGAAAAGAATGATACATACACTAAGAATGACTTAATCTAAATATATGGACCTAAAATTAACCAAAATACTGTAGTATAAACTCAATGTTTACTCAATTACATTTGTCCTGACGTTTGACAACTTTTTTGTGTCACCAGCATACTAAGGCCAGGCTGAAATGATTTTATAGTACCGACTCTTATAGTAACTAACGAGGTCACATGATCATGGGTTAATATGGATCTGCGAGAATGTTTAATTAATTCCAGTAATGCAAGAAAGCGTATAGATCAGTAAACAAACAAATGACAGAATTTTTTGACAAGAAATTTTGCGCCACATTGCGTGGCATTGAATTATTGGTGATATTGATTTTTAGTAAACTAAGTCGTTGTATAATTATATTAATATACAAACGCATGGAAATTTTCTGTTCGAAGTTGGTCTTTGAATTTGTCATATTGACTGCTGAGTTTATTGTGTTATTTCATTGTACTGATGGAAATATGACAAAACAAAAACAATGTGCTTCAGAATTTTGAGAAATGCAGAAATATTGTAACTCCCATTTTTCTTCGAAAATGCCACCTTCTTTATGTACTTTGCGTTTAATTTATCCACTCAAATGTTTTATTCAAGTATTCTTTTGCTAGCTTAATTTGTAAATTCTTAATTGGGTCAAAATGTGAACAAAAAAATAATAATTTTCCAAAACTACTTTCAGTAAATTGTTTTTTGCGTGAATAATCAATTTCACTTCAAAAAATTGGAAAAATCTTTTACATTTAGAAAAAAAAAACACTTTCAAAAATCTATTACAATTATTGTTTAGCGTTCGAGGGCCGCACTGGAAGTTCTCTGGGGCCGCGAGTTTGACATCCCTGGTCTATATTGAAGTTGTCCAAATTATTGAACAGTATTTTATCATGAATCATGATTATACCCTTCCCTGAATTTCTTCTATAGTACTACCAAAATTTTATGGAACCAATTCTAACATGGTGTAGTGAGTGACCCATAATCTACATTTCCAAAGCTGTTTTCAGTATGTCTGGCGTGTTTTGTGCCTTTTTACAAATAAAACCCATACACAACTCTACCGGAGGGTCAAATGTCTTTGCATGCCTCCATAGGTTGTTCTTCTATTGCAAACACTCATGGAGTACTCTAATTGTATTTCTTGCAATCACACTGTCACTTATATTTCGCCATACTTCTGATATCTCCCCGTCTGCTACAGTTGTCTTGTGAATAAATAATGGGAAATTGAGGTTAGACGAATAGTTGAAAGTTTTGCTCTATGTCGACTTAATTTCTTGATTGATATTCTTACTATTTTTGCTATTGCCTCTTGTGCTACAGGAATCTCACAATGCTTATACAGATTTGTCCACAACATTCACATCTGAAGAAAGAGAGGAGATTTATTAATTTTCGTCAAGAATATTTAAAGCAGTCTATATGATTTAAAATGGAAAAGTTAATAAATCCAATATCTCATGTTAAGTGTAAAAAATGTTTTACTGAATTTGGTATATAAACCAACTAATGAAGGGGTTTAGTCCAAAAATTACAGGCATTCGTGGCTTCATATACTTGAGAGATCATACTATACAATATAGACCGGAATGGGTGAAATGTTAGGTGAACTTGTTAACCCTTTGAATCAATACGCAAATAAAAGTGATTGAGCAATAGTATGTTACAGCAATACGTAAATATCCCCATTGGTTAGAAAAATCTAAATGGAGGTACATGAACTATTTGAAACCATAAGGGGTAAGTAAATATGCAATTTCGGCAAATGGGCAACTACGTACCGTACTGAATTAATAACTTTGTAGTATTTGAAAAAGCTGGCTTTCCCACATGCACCTAACAGTGCGATGCCCGGGTGTGATATACAACAATAGTATTTACCTTACCTTTTTCCGATTTTTTTTTAACTCAACTTTCCAAAATATCATTAAAGTCGACAACAACTGTCAAAGCAGGCACGAACACCATTCGTGCCATGCCTTGAAAACAGCACACATCCGCTCGTTCTCGTCTCGTAAAGTATGTGCATTGGAGCGTGTTATCGAATACGATCTTCGGCCAAAAATGCCGGAGTTGCGCATCATGTTGTTTAATGTCATTGGTGCAACCGATATTGAGGTATTTTTCAAATATTTTTTATTATATCGAAAAAACAACCGGGGCATTTCCCCGGTTGGCCCTATTGACGCGCCGCCACTGGTAATTAATGTTATACAATGTTAAGAGAATCGAAAATTAACGCAATAATCGTGATGAATTTGAACAAAGCCGGAACAATATCTTTTCATAAATCTTGTTAAAAGCAAAAAACACAAGTTTTCATTAGCAAAAAACACAAGTTGTTGGGTTGGGACCATGTCTGAAGTGTGTATCAGTTTGACTCATACGGTTAATCGTAGATTAAGCAGCCGGCCATACTTCGACTTTCGTGAAGATTTTTTAGGCGACAGCAATAGTGCGGCCGAGGTAGATACCGGATTCTGCATCACTTTACGTGCGGATCTTCCGGTGAAACTCGATTTTCTCCAAATTGTTGTTGTTGGGCTGGTTTTGCGTACGTTGCGCCACCACTTGGTATGCCACGCTTGTCCAATCTATTTTTATTGACTTAGTCGGTGGTCGGTTGCACTAATATGCATGCGACAACGAGTCCACAAGCCTCATTTGTGAGAGTTTCTAGCGTTTTAGGTTAAGCAGACAAATACCATGATGTGAATGACATTTTAGAAAACATCAATCAATATCATTGCATTATGTCGCCAATGGGAGTTATTTCGAATGCATTTTAACCACGGGTAAAAAGCGACATTTCTTAAATAAAATGCGAGCAAATAAATATATCATTCGGTAAATTTAAAACGGATTTAAGATGGTGACGCTACCTTGAAATTAAGTCCTTCATACGAAGTTAGGCACTTTGAAGGTAGTGATTTGTGTGCAAGTATTTTAGGATGGTTTGAGTCCATATCCTTGAGCATCTCTCCTTGTTCTATCTTGACTTATCTTTGCCTGAATTGAAAAGAATGATTTATTGACATACAGAGAATCTCATAACGTCTGCAATTTGATATTGCATAGGCTGAACATGCAGTGGAAACGTGCGTAGTGCATTGCATGCTAAGCAGCAGGTGAGAAAAACGTGGAGAAGTACTTCCTTTTGCCTACATTCCCGATTTAATATTGCTTTATCTGAGCATATTTCATCATTTCGCTGAAGACAGTCTAACGAGTAACAATGATCTTCTTAAGCTGTGTCTCCATTTTGATAGTTTGCTTGTTGTTCAATCCGACAGTTGGAAAACCAGGATACCGTCGTGAAAACGAAAATTGCGCGTTGCCCGTTTTTGATGAAGTCAATTATAATATGGTGAGCATTCATAAAAATTATTGAATTGAGTTGAACGAAAATTACGTGACGACTGAAAGGGTTTGATTGCGCCACCAGCTGTATCATTCAATTTTCCAGCTTCTTTTGTAAAAATCTTGTATCACCATATTCCAGCTTCCTGATTCTTGGTATCACATACTGAACACCAATGATCCACTTGAACGCGGTGTGCCGTGTTATGCGTTCAAGTATTTCAAAGAAACTCTCGACGGAATTTTTGGAGAATTTCAGGATATTTCATCAGCGGAAAAGTAAATAATTTTATATACATAAATAATTTATTGTAAAAAGGTTACTAATCTGTTTTGGTATGGACTGCCCAATAGGTCTTCGGAATTATGAAAGTTAAATAAGTATGTTAACTGGTGTTAACAACTGACAATAGCGAATAGATTCGGACGATAGAGATAGGTGAAATGGCTTGACTTTAAGATCAAAATGAAACATACCGACGTATTATTGCTTTTAACGTTTTCGCCCGGTTAGTATTGAGTTTTTTACGGATTGAGTTATGTTTGTACCCTAATCAGGACTATAAATCTATCATTTTTCTCAGAAGAAATATGTCCGATATTTTCTGAGTTTGAGATTTATAAAAGTTGTAACATCCGACAAACTGGTGTAACAAATAATAGTAGAACGAATTCTGCAGACGCAGGGAATTGATCCACCGGGTATCCGATAAACCAATAACGGGAGCGGTATACGTTATATTTTTTATAAATAAATGTTTCACGACTGAAATAAAGGAAGTTACAAATGAAAGTTTCAGCTTTTTGTGTAAGGGCTTACGATTAACATGATTTTTCTATGCAGAGGTACAATGTCAATCAACGAAGTCATACCATTCCGTTGGTATCAAAATGGAACTTCAATCACAAGATACGACACACGTTTTGGCACGTAAAATGTTCTACTTATTAAATTTATATTTGAAGTATTTTAAACTTTTATAACAAATGATTATTTTTTATAGAATTATTGTGGTTGAATGGGGCAAAACATAACGGAGCAGATGAACATGTTTTGGAAGGTAAAATGTTTTAATGATACCTTTCATTTTATGATAACTATTATTATCACTATAATTCACATTGCTAAAAATTATTCTAGATAAAAAATTTATCAAATCAGATGTACTTCAAAAACAACTATGTAGCAAATATATATAATGAGCCAATCATAACAAAAATTCAAAATGTAACTCAAAATGAATATAACAATGATAAATTTTTTTAATCTTTTTTTAAGTGCCATTTTTTGGATTAGCCGGGAAGATACACCCATTGCTTAGTCCGTAAATGCCTAATTTGCCCTGCCTTTGGTGATAAATATTATTTTAAAACAAGATGTTGGACTCTTAATGAAGAAACGTATCAATAAATATACCTACTTTTTTGTTATGCAGAGATTCGATACGCTTATGAGCATCGGATGAGTTGCTTCACAGATTATGAGCATTATTTCATGTGCTTGCAGTGTGGTGAAGAAGGTCAGTATTGAATTTAGCTGAACACTTTCAGCTGCAATTCAATCAAATGTCCGTATATTATCATGTTATTAAATAGGTTCTTCAAGCGTCGCGTGGAAGATTTATTTAAAAACGTCGGATTTTCATTATTGGGAAGATATTTCGATTCGCAATTACCTTTTATAAAATCGATCACCGAACCTGATCGTTCGTTGTCATCTGTTGATAGAGTGCATGTTTTGCCGACCTTTGACACCACGAAAACATTTCCTATAAACATTGACACAGATGTTTATAGACCTATAATTCGAAACATTCATCAAATTGTACTCTTTTCAAAATAGTATGGTGAAAATCACGTTTGCCATTGATGAAATCAAAACTGACAACTTCATGATCGATTTGATTGAAGAAGTGAGAAGCTTTGCCATTTTAAATCGATCGATTTTATTAATGTCGATTATTCTACATGGACAATGTAACATTATAAACGCTTTCCAATTCTCTCTTTTTAGGTCCAAAGCATGCATGGGTTTACAGTCGTAATCCACATCCCGCTGCAGAAGACATTCTACGAGTTCACAACAAGCTTGTTACTATCGGTGGTGGCTGGAGCGCATTTCCCCTGTACTTATCCGGTTGTCATAAATTCAGCATGCCAGAAACAATCGCTTACTAAACTGCTGATGTCTAAATATTTGTTAACCAATTGTATTTACTTGTATTTACATATTAACTGGATATTATATCTAATATATATATATATGTAATTTGATGTTATACAATGTTGAGGATATTGAAAAAGTAGATGACCAGACTTTTGCTGTAGCTCAGGGACATCAGGCGATTGCGTAACCCAGGCGATTAGATTCTGCATCATCGCACTTTACATACGGATGGATATTCTGTCGTATTTTAACAATAAATTGTGGAAATATCGTTGAAAATAGGGTCAGTTTATCCGAAGTTAGTCACTTTGATACTAGTCATTTGACCTCTGTGTCTATTAATTTGAGCCTCCCTGTCTTGTTTTGTCCTAAACTATTATTTTTTTGAATTGATAAATGGACAAATATTGATTTTCAGGAAAGCGATAAGCTAAATCTATTAATAAAAGCGGCATTTTTATGCATACTTATGGCGAAGCAAAAAAACATGCTCTTTTTACAATATGTAGATTTTTAATAATTATACTGGAAATAAACACTTCATTTTCTAATACCTCCATATGTGAGTAATCGTGATTATTACTCGTTCAATTACACCAATATTATTTATGTGTGAAATATTCTACTTACGTTTATTATGGACACTTGAAGACACCTGAAAGTTACCTGAAGTGCTTTCAGTTCTATCGTAAGAATGAAACATTTCTACGAAACATAACTTACATTGAATTGAGCACCATTGACGTACATGTAGATTACGATACTATCTTATGAAGAAAACCTAATTTCTGAGGTTCTACGTGGAATGAAAACACTGCTTTTGATTTTCAAGTACCCCATTCTGTACAACAATAATGTTCTGTGTGATTGTCTCCGTAAGTGACGTCAGCGTTTCTATTTCATAAATGAAAATATAGCTTCAATTTGATTTTTAAAAGCAATTTAGAGGTTTTTTGTTTTTGTTTTTCTGAACAATTTGTGATTACTATTCGCCGATATCGACATTCCACAATTTACAAACAACTGAAGATCAGATTACTAACTTGGACTAAAAATGTCGGAAATATCAGTGGATCCTGGATGTTGCGACACATATTGTACAAGTTTTCAGATATGGTATCTTCGTGTTATGCGACCAGGGGATACAGTGCAATTTAATCAGAGCCCTAAGATTTTGACGTTTGGAATAGCGCAGGCCGGGTGCGGTAGGTAGTTCTAATCTATCAGGAATAATTATTTTTATGTCCATATTTACAAAATATTTTGGCGCAATTAGGTTGTCATATGGACCGCGGGTTTGATTTTTAGAGCATATTGTCACAGAGTCAGTGAATTCCTAGTGACTTCAGGGCAAAAACCAAATTCAATCGTCAGAACTGTTGACTTGCATTTGATTTGTCACGCGTTTTTGAACCCTTTCTTTAACAACAATTATTCTCTCAGTCCCTCCCACCTGTTAAAATACGGCATGAAATATTCTACCCATATACTGTAGTTAGTCTCGCTAATTAAACTAGATGTGCAGACGACATAAGCGATATGGTTTAAATGATTTTTTTAGGGGTGATGTTGATTATACTTGATTTACTTGCAATCTTCTGCCAATTTAAAGAATTGACTTCTCCATCGCCATCTTTCCTTGGTGCACCCGGTGTTCCTGTTTGGATTTCACTTCTGGTGAGTATATATTATGCTTTGTACAGCACTATGGATTTCATAAAAAAAAATACTGAGCGCAAGAACACAAGCTCGCTTATAACGTTATCAAAGTTTTAGCCAATACCTCAGGTGTGGAAACAACTTAAACTTAGAGAATTATTTTGTGGGTATTGACAATAGTAAATTGACATTAAATTGGTATTTTCTTTTGTACTTTTGTTTCAGATATTGCTAAGCGGTTTCGGCGTTATTATTGCTTACAAACGAAAAGACAGATTTGTGGTTTGTATTTGGAAAATATTTAATTTCTGATAATTCATTCCTCCGGCACTTTTAATTTAGTACGTCTTTTTAAACTTTTTAGGCTGCTATATCATTTGGATGTTCAGCGCTTGCTGTTTTAATGGCGATATCGCTGATGGCCGTAATCACAATGTCTATCGCACAAGAGGTAATACTTTTCATATGCAATTGTTGGATCCGAGTACCGTGTCCATCCGTGCACTTCATGTTGCTCCATTCAAGTAATAAATAATATCTGGATATTGCTGTATAATAAGACGGAATGATTAAAAACCGTGTCACTTATTGGCTTCGAACATAGCAAATCAAATGTCTTGAATATTTGAACAAAACTTCAGGCAAAATGACAAATGAAAACCATTTGGTAATTTCTAAAAGTTTCGCACATTTTAGGTTGATTATTATGATGAAAAGAACAAATCTATGGGAATAGTTATTGGAACTATCATGAGCATTTTTGTTCTCGCTGAAGTTGTGATAACGTCATCAACTGCGTTGCTTGGATACCTAGCCTTGACCTCACATGACGATCGCTGGTTCACGGATAGGGTATTTTCAGATGTTTATATTAATATCATCCATTCAATATTTTTATATATGCAAAATCGATACAGAGAGTGAATGTAATGTTATATATTTGATAGGCAAAATAGAATATCCTGACCATCGTATTTATTCTTTCCATGCATTATGTTAACTGTACATGAATCAAACCCGACAGTTTATACCTGTTAAGTGTTAGGTATGTTGTTTTTCGAAGTTTTGATCTGAAAAGTTTATAAAATATACTATACATACAAAAATATGACGAATTACTACAATACCGTTGTGCAATAATTTGAATTCTTATATTAAGGGCACTCAACATTTCCAAGATGAGCTCGTTACAGGTTCTTCCCTGTCAGCTAACATGACGATACCTGGAGGACAACCCGCATTCATGTTTTACGCCCCTTCAAACGAAGCCATCAAGTATTCCAACGCTTTTCAAGATGTCTTGTGTAACGTGCAGGCGACATCAGGTTTGTTGAAAGCTGGTGACAACTACAGCAACATGAGTTAGTCAATCGTCCCACGCTTTTCTGCAGGTTGTAAGTACGAAAATATTACAAAAGGTCAATAAATGTTCATTATTTTTTATAAAAAAAAACGCCAAATTAAGTTATGTTTCGATAAAGACATCATGAATTTCATTTATATTAAATAAATATATTTATCTGAATATGATATTAAAACGCCTTCCCTTGTTTTATCCTACAGCTGAACGAGCAACGTCTCCTATTGTACGGAGTTGACGAGATGTGCAAGATGATCAAATGGTGGCGGAATATTTTGTTGCTAAATATAAATGTAGAATTATTCATCCAGTTACTCTGGTATATTCTATATATCTATATGAACAAACAATTTCCGATGCAACAGAAGTTATCAAATCACGGTTCGCATGATCCTAAAGCGTTAATCAAATAATCGTCAATTTATTACCATTAATCTATCGACTAATCGGCATCAATATTTTTGGTTTTTGAATAAATATTCATTAGAATACTGTGCATACACAATTTTTTGCTATACTGTATGTATGGTATTGTAAAATGCTTCTTCTCACTGAACTACTTTTTGTCAAAATAAGAATTTTTGAGGAGATTTTTCGATGACAAGCTTATATTGAGACTGAGTAGAATTTTAGAAAATTGGGGTTCTCGCTTATTTACCTCTTTCACCAATAATGTAGATAAATTATGATTTATATCTCTCCTTGTATCCAACGCCAACTTTGTTGAACTCAAATCCACATGCACGCAATCCAACCTATTATATGTAATCGATGTAACGTTCACGCAGCGGCCATCATCGAGGAAAGGGGTGTAAAAATAAAACAGCAAATACAGAACAGACAATTCATTCCACTGGTAGTCAATTTCTTTTGCAAGGTAGTCATCAGCGTGAATCAGTTTTATAGTAAATCCCAATACAATTGTTTAATCCTATAATTTCCTAAGGTAATATATTTGTCTTACTCGTGACTGACATACGAAAAGGCAAGCTATGCGATGCTAAGGAGTGCAGAACACATAACATTTAAAATAGGATTTACAATATTTAGGAAATCGAGAGAACGGGAGAGGAAAGTTGATATTGGAGATTACGGTATTCCGTATGGAGAACCACGGACTTTCGTTCATGTCAGATATGAAACTAGCCAGTTATATGTTTAAGGTGCATGGACTTGATGATGGAAGAAGCATTATAGGCTGGGGTGGTCCAAACCCAGGCCCGCGGGCCACATGTGGCCCGACGCTTCATTATCTGTGGCCCGCGTCACATTCGGAGAGTAATCAAAAAAATCGCATTTCGTTTGTTTCGTCATAGAATTATTCAGAAAAATCTTTTGACATATTGTCATCACTAATGTCACTGAATTAAATAGTGTTTTGACTAGCTGAGGCAACTAGCGAAATTGAAATTTGAATGATGTGCTTGGCAGTTTGAATTGTTATTTGGGTATCTAACTTTTTGGTCGGGAATATATGCTAACAATATAGGAATCAGGGAAAAATAAAAATTGATTGCGGATTCTATCAGCCTAGAATGCCTATGCCTGATAACTATGTTTGCACAATAAAAGTGTTTGTTTTGTATTGCACAGTTTCCCCATTCTTGGCACTATTGTGGCCCGCTAACAATGCAAAAATAATTTTGTGGCCCGCGGAGCCGACAACTTTGGACCACCCTGATGTAGGCTATTTTACTTTTTTTTACAAGTGTCAGTTATTACTCACATCTAGGGCTGGGAATTTTAGCGAAAACATTTTAACCGTTAACCGGGTAAAATTAACCGATAACCGCAGCGTGACGTTTCACATAATAATTTATAATTTAAGATTGTTACGTCACAATGGTTACAAAGCAATTTCATGTGACCTCATCCCGGTGTCGCTCAAAATTATTCACGAATGGAGATAGTTTCGTGATCGCTCTGCTGCAAGAGATATGCAGCATTGGTAGGACATATGGAAGTATTTGAGTAAAACCCGATTCCGTTATCAAATGTCATTTATGTGACAAATTTCCAGTGATTGATGTGCAAATTCTACTTTGAGATATATAAAGAAAAACAGCATCAACTACGCACTTGTTGGTTGACATTGAATATATGATTATGAAATAAAACCGTGAACAATATATTTCGACCGAAAACTGATTCATAACTAATTATTGTCAAATTTGAATAATCAGCAATCTTGGTACTTCAATTATTTTTCACATTTATTAGGTCCTCACCGGTATGTTAGTCGTTGGTCCTCCATTTGAATTAAACGCCACAGGAGATAAATTTGCGATGACGTAATCATTTTTGAAAGAATTGTACATTATTAAGATGATTTGTACCTGAGATGTCAGTTAACGGCCCTTAAAATCGTAACCGTTAACCATCTGAAATCGTTTACGGAAACCATTCCCAGCCCTACTAGCTACTACTCACATCCTGACATTTGACCCATCACAGCATCTTTCTGCAACATCAAAACATGATGCTGTTAGTGCTGTACCGTACTACAGTACTATATGGGCAATGTGTTTTGAAATTATGAAATTGTTTTAATTGGGTGCAAATTATACTAATTCGACAATAAAATTAATATACGAAAATTCCGTTTGGCAATGGAATTTATTTGGCAAAAAAAAAAAAAAGTACTATATTATATACCGGTACCGTACCGGCAGCAGTAGATAGATAGATTTTATGTTGATTCAATCGCAAAATTTAAATAAACATATGCAGAATAGATAGAAGAATGTATGATTTGACAGGGAAGCCAGTAGAACAGCAGAGGAAAATTTGAACTTACAGACTTATCTGATTATTTAGGGTATCAACTTCTGGACTAGCTTGGCCCATCACACAGATCACATTTACTTTATTAGGTAAACAGGTTGTGTAAACAAATGCAGTAATAGCAGAATAGTGAATTTACAAATGACAAAGGTAGACTATTTGAATCAATTTTTAATTCTGTACTTGTTTATAATTCTGTAATTGAAGATATATTTCTAAACAAAATAAGCACCACAATTTTCATATCTGTTTACTTGGAAAACAACATGAAAATGAGAACTGGAATAGAATACACTAAAATTACGAAAAATGTTAAAGATTGTCGCAAAAGAATTTAAAGTTATTGGAATTCCACTCCATTGACAACATAACAATGAACTTTTTAAGTAACAGCTCACTAGTGTCATCGAATGGAATACATGATGTCAAAAACTTGTTGCGGTCTGTGGAATGGTCTACAAGTGTCCAGAAATTTAACCGAAACTCTTCTTATCCCATGGTAGGCTATGTATGACATTTTTCTCATGATAATATGATTCTTTTGAATAAATAGTTCCAATAGCTGAATAGGGCACAGTTCTTCAATTGCAAGACATTGGGTTCAATAAAACAAACAACCTTTTTGTCTCTGAAACAGGGACGTCTGGCACGACGGCAGATGTGTCAGATTGCGCCATGCTTGTCTTGATAATAATCTAAATTGATCATAACCAAATTGCGTTTTCGCAGAAAACTGATGCTACGGTAAAATTTTTTTTTTTTTGGTAAATTGGATTATTTATTTACGAGGAATCCAATGATCACGTTTTTAGATTGTGCTTTCTTTTAGTTTATTGCGCGAAGCTGTTTTGCCAAAATGGAGGCCCAGACTGTCTCTCAAATGAGGGATTTCCCCTTCTGTTATAATTGATGTCTGTCAATGTAGGGGCTATTCTTGAAATTGGAGAACTGTAACGTACTGAGTTCATTTATGATTTATCTATGTCTTCAATTTGATCAGATAATGCCTTATTTGTGTCCCATTGTCAGAACAACTCCACCACTAGTTTAGAACAACTTCGCCACTAGTAGGAATCATTGGTACATTGTATACAAAATGGACGTATTAGATTATTCTCATCCTTATGTAGAAGTGTTTTTGGTACCATTTCTTGCTTTTTGAAATCGAGCTGTTCTAAATTAAACAAGACTTAAATTTTCATAGCAATTCTTTTGACTACATATCCCAGGTGTTACATTACTGGATAATAAAAATTAACACATCGATTTTACTAAAAAATCAACCCTGATTGGGATTCTGGGTTCAAATAGTTTAATAAGGCATTAGACAGTCTCTAAAATCCTAATTGGTTATGGTAGTGATATTTATTCACCCTAGAATCATTTCCAGTTAGTCATTTCGTCATCTCTGTACTGTTTATAATTGTGCACTGGCATCTGTCTTATTCTGCTTCTATCTTTTGATAACCTTTTCATCTGCATTTCTATCAATATTTAGCTTTCACATCAGGACACTCTTCATATTGCCTCATGATGTTAGCCCGATCTTGGGATTTTAAACACAAGTCGAATAATCAAATTCATAGAAAACTGATCGTTATGTGTAAAGAATATTTCAAATTCCTTAATTTAGGAATAGTTGCGTTTCGGAAACAACAGTTTCTCAAAAAATAATACATTATTTTCTGGTAACTGTAGACAATATAGAGATCCAATTGGATATCTGTTTAAGTCATCTTTCCTACAAACTTGACTGAGTATACATCAACGTTCATGTGTTCATTTTGAATATGGCGCAAACTAGAATATCGATTCAATATTTCATATTTTGGAATGTATTCAGAATAGTGAATTATTTGGTTTCGCTTCTTTGTCTCGTCTTATAATTTATTCAAATTTCATTTCTTTCTTTTAAGATTGTCAAGCCCACTGCTGAAACTGCTGCCACTTATAATGTTTCAGAGGATCCAATATTGTTGCATCATTTTTGGGTGACACAAAGGTATTTTTTATTTATTAAATAATTCTATATTTGGTAAAATATATTAAAATTATGAAATAGGCTACTACAAACACCAAAATGTTTTTAATTAATCTGATTAAGAAAGGAACAATTTTATAAAGTTGCTGTTGATTGTTGAAATAGTTTTTATACCAAGCATTTGTTTATTCGTGTATTTTGTCGTAACCAAGGTGTGCACAAGCAGCCACTGATATGTAACGATATGTAAGTAGCTATTGTTTTCAGGACTAGAATAATTCCGCTTCGGTATTACCCACCATATTTATTACACACACTCTTGGTAAGGTGGTAGGCAAAAGTGTAGCCAACCCAAAATTTTGAGGCCATTTTTTATTTTTAATATGGCTCTTACTCGTGCTTTTTGCTTTGAACAAGGCTAGATAAAAGCAGCCACTGATATCATAAAGAATCCCTCTACTTCGCTGTCTAAGTTATCCAAGGTATACAAACATGCTTTTTCATGATTGGTTGATTGGTTCATTTCGCGAAAGGAATATTGATAGCAAGTCAAGAATAAAATAATGTTGGAAAAGCTGTAGAAATTTATATCTTCTTGCGAATGCTGCAAACTTGCATTTGAAAAAAAATGTAAAATATTTTTTTTTGGTGGGGGGGGGAGGGCATTGCCCCTTAGGCCCCTTGCCTACGCCTATGGTGTTGTGCATGAAATTCGTTAGATATGTGGAACTTGCGATGCTAACATTGGCATCAGTTAAGTTTAATACTCTAATTAACCACTAGGTCATCGCGTCTGTGAATTTTTTTTCATAGCTGATTCATTTCTCATTACCTCAGATCATCTATTTGCTCAGTTATAGGAAAGTTTTGGTTATTAGACCTGTAATGCCAAAATAGTTATAACAACCTGTTATCCCCTACATTGAATCAGATTTTTAATTCAGTTGTATTTTGTTATTATAACCGGCCTAGTATAATGGAAATGAATCATTACCAATGTGATGCAAAGCAGACTAGTATGATATTCTCCTATTATCATCATTAATCAAATTATGTGATTTAAACGTTTATGAGTAATTATTTCAATAAAGGTTAACAGTTCAAAGCTTAGAAGAAGAAGGTGCTTATGTTGTTGGCCCACAACTTGAAATTTCATCAGAATACAACGGAACTTTCCAATACAGAAACGATCAGAAAGGCAATCAAGATGTTCATGTAAATTAGTTAATTATTCTTGGTATAATTTTTCAATGATCTGGGTGTTTCGTAATCACTTATTCATTCTAATATATCGAATATCAGCCTTCAAATTCAAATATATTAGATAGTTACAGAATTGTATAATCATAAATTTTTTGCTACCGGTATAAATCACTATTTTTGATTTGGAAATGAAAATTGATTTAATATTACAGCTATTTGATGAATATTGTTCCAGTTTAGTCGTTATTCATCTGCAATATTGGGAAATATAATTTTGGTTTGCTTTAGATAAATATCAATATTTTTAATTTGGAATCCGAATTTATATGAAAAAGCGGTTTGAGTTTTTCGATTTTAAAGTTTTGATGGTATCCATATGTATGACCCAATTTTATAGACATTGACAATTAATAAGATTACATTTTAAAACGTATTTGTACTTACTATTTTGATATAAAATTCTGAACAGAGGGGATATCAATGTTATCACTATCAGCACTTTGGACTTTATTAAGTAAGGAGGGAAATTCGTAACCTGTAGAGTGTGGGTCATGTACTTTCGCAAAAATTCCAAATATATATGACCTAAGCAATGAATAGATAAATTAATATGATCAGTATAGTTGAAATTTTCCTTCTATTCATTTCATGAAGTTGTAAATAGATATTTGTGTCATAGGAAATTTTTGCCGTTACTATGCTCTATGTTACACATTTCTTTGTTACCCTGAAATATTTTACATTGAAATTATGATACAAAATTTATTTAGTAAACTTTATGGGTTTAACATATTAGGCTCATAGTACTCACTAAGTATAGTCAAAACTGATCATTCTATTATTTTAAAAAAATTCTAAAATACGAGTTTGAATTCAAAAATATTTTAGATAGGGATTTGTTCAAGTACAAATGAAACAATTAATCAATTCGTTTTGAACATATTCGGTACCCCTCCACTGCAGCTCTTTGTGATTAAGTTTCACTTTAATCTGAATAACAAGAACATCTACGGTATTTGTATTATGATGTTATGTTTTAGCAAATAAAACATATTCGACAACTATTTATCAAATAATACATGAAAAATAATTACAAAGTTATGCTTTAAATAAGACATTTATCAGTGCTTTTATTTTGTGGATATGCATAACGTCTACTTTGCCCCATAGTAAACATAACCCAAGCTTCAATTGCGTACAATTCTTTTTCCAGATGTTCCATTCCGTCAAAGAGATTTCTATGTCAATGCCAGAGAGAGTGTTTCCTCAAGAAAGATTAGTTGTTTACCCAGTGACCACTCAAGAAATTGCGTCATCATCTGGTGAAAAAACAAAATCTTTGGTCTTGCAGCCTACTGATCAACTCATTGTTATTGAAAAGAAGGAAGTTTATACTGTGACACCGTCTAGGGTTAGTATTTTAGCAATGTGTTTTTTAACTCATGATAAGTTATTATTTCTTATTGCTAAAAGTGTCTATTTGTAAAAATTTGTTTTACTGTATTTGATTTGAGTGGTGTACAATGACATATTAGCTATAGTTGAAATTCCATGCTCTCAGATTATGCAGGTTATGATGAATTAGGTAAGCTTTGTGCCGGACTGGAAAGGTCCTGGTTCTTATGAAAACATGCAGCCCTCTGCATATCACTGTCTGCTTGTTATGAGTTGAGGTGTAAAACCTTCCTAAATCGGAAATTCTTCGCAGCATTATTATCATTATTTCAGATTGAAATTTCCAATATTTTGATAACCCATTCTTTTGGTTTTCTATTTATATTGAAAATGAGTCAACCAAATTAGTAGCCTACATACCTCACCTCAGGTATTGACAATGTAATGATTCAGTGTAATTTCTAAATAAGAACTGCTATAAATGTGCTGCAATCAATCATTTTATCAAATTGACATCTTTTTTCTGTAATTTGCCATATCCACAGTGGCATCCTGAAAACTATGATATTGTAATTTGCTACGAAATAGTTTGATTTGTGTGAATTGTGAGATATAGTTCTTGAACAACAAATTATGTTAATTAATATATAGATCCCCTAGTTCTGTCTGCTACTGTTTACATTGGTGAGATTTTTATAATGAAAGTCAGTGCGTGTTACCCTTATCTATTTAGCATTGACATGGCGATATTTGAAAATTTTGCATTCAGTTATGCAATCAATTCTTTCATAAATAGCCTAAATTGTCATTCTTCTGCAAAGCTTTGAAAATATATTTTCTCATTCCAATTTTGCAATAGATAGTTTCGTTTTTCACTGTCAAGAATCTGGAATAATTGCAAATTTTATATGAATTGGCATAAAACCGACAATCAATTATAGTCATGTGATGAATTTCCTGCTTGGTTGAGATTCAACCATCAGATCAGGTTAAAGGTCATTTGTTAAAATTGGGTCAATTTTGAAGTTAATAGTGCAGAAACTAATGATAGTCTTTTTTACAGTTTGCCGCTTTCAGTGGAAAACCAAAGTACAAGTTTGTTGCTGTACCTTGTGTAGCATTTATGATTGAAATGACAAAAGAAGTCGTAAAGTATGTTTTTTTTTATGTTAAAAGTTTTTATTTGGAGTATATGGATACACCTTTTTTATCAGTTTCTAATCACAGAATTATTTTTTATGGTTTGCTCAATGCCAGCTTTGGGAAACACTCGAAATTAGGCCATGTTGTAGTAGCAAAAACATATGAATTGTTTTGAAAAACTGTTTGGGATAAAATTGTTAATTTTATCAGCTCCAGAAATTGTTGGAGGAGTCTCTCAGAATGCAATTCTATATACGGTCAATATAATTCCCTTGAGATTGTTGCATTATCCTGAATTTTGCTAGATTTTAGAAAATTGCACTTATTGTTTCATGCCCATTTATCGATTTTTGCAGTTGCAGAAATATTCCAAAAATTTTAAGGAAAACTCATTTATCATAATAGTATCATATAATAATACAAGTACTTGTTTTGGTTTTAATATGGATTTTACAGTAATTTAAGGATTAACAGGAAATCAAATGATCTACTATCATTAATTGAATCATGATATAACTGAGAAATTTACATGAACATATTATTATATTCATTGAGATCGATTGAGTTATAACAGGAATAAACATTTGAATGCCAATAATTGAATATTAAGCAAAGCATCAAGAATTCTATGTATTGAATATAACTGACATGGATTTAGATTTTGTCTGATAGGAAGGAAGTACATATGAGTTATTCCAGATTATCGCATTATTGCATGAATTTGTTTCATAACAATGACATGATGGAATTTTTTTGAAAAAAATGCTTGTGTGTGTACAATACAATATGCTATAATATAAGGGATTGGTATGATACAGTGATTCATCCCATGCCTTTACAATTGCAATTTTTTATTATAATTCTTTGGTTTAGCACTGATATATATTACAGTATACCCCTAGGATCAATCGGCCATCTGAGCCTCTTGGAAAAATATTCCAGTTGTATTTTTGATTCAAATTGTTGTTGTAAAAATTTGCTCTTTTCTGCAACTAATGGATCAATCCGTAGGACGCTACTACTTTATAATATTTTCAGATTTTATAGAGCAATATTCCACCCTGAATGTTGTCATTTACTTTGTTTCACAGGCATGACTTCAAACGACATATGGAACAATTCTTTTAACATTTGGCTGGAATTTTTTTCTCATTTGGGTGGCCATAATGGTTACTTGTACTTGGTGTCCAACTGTCCATATATCCAAGCGTTTCTGTCTTGTTTATCTATTCTTAATTAAACACTGCATTCACCACTTCTCTAACACAAAATACGATATACGGTTTGGCGGCAAGGACCTGAAATGGGCCACATAGGTTTTTAATCTTAGAGTTTTAACTTCAGCACCGAAGATAAGCAGACAACAGATTCTAGATAAATTATGTCAGTTGCTGCTGAGTTGGTCAGTTCGATGATCTGTAATTACTGTACTATGAACCTTTGGATATTCAAATTTTACCGAAACCTTTGAAATCAAAGCGAAAACATACAGAGTTCAAACAATACCTCATTTCCTGTCAATATTCACCTACTCAGCTATTCACACATCATTTCTGTTACATGTGTCACCTCACTGAATAGACTCAACGTTCAAATAACTTCATTTAATGTAAATTTCCACCTTTCATACTTTTCAGGAAAATAATTAAAGACTTAAATTTGAAATAGACAGCATTTATTTGGCTAATTTTAATATTACAGTCGATGGAAATATTACTATATACAATTATCATATAAATTATATGTAGAATGTAGTCATAGAGTTTCAGTTATATAGCCTTGAAATTTAATATAGATTGAATTTATACAACAATAAAATTCGGATTAAGCTGATATACTGTCATTATCAAACTAATGGCAAATGGTGACTTGAATTTCTATATAAAGAACCTAATTTCATACAATATAATAAGATTTTAATATTTATCAAGATTTGAGTTTGAGATATTTAATCCAGATTAATTTATTTTAATTTGTATTGTCAGTTATAGCGTGGTCATTGTAAATTTATTACTTGTATTTCATTTCGTGACTATTTTTAATGACCAATCAATTATTGATCTGATATAGTCAAAATGGCTATTACCATTACATCGATAGTTTGAAGATTTTTGATTTCGACGATATTGAGAAAGATTCTTCATTTTTTGTACAATCTTATTCAAAATAAATAAAATTGACTTTCAAAAAATTCTAGAATTCTGGCATGATATTCTAATTTTCAATACATATCTCTTACTTATATCTTTAACTCAGACTGATTGATTACTCAGTAGTACGTATGTCATTATGTTATTGTATGAAGGTTGACAACCGGATATCACATTAAATTGATTTCTGGGAATTTCAAATAGGTGATAACCCAGTATTGTACTTAGGAGCCAGTTCCTGGTAGGCTTATGCCATGCAAAATTGATTATCTGGTGGTAACCTGATATGGCACACTTAAGTCATACCATACCAACGAATATTTGAATACACTTAAAAGTCATTATATTTGATATAGTAAGTTTTTGACTTTAGGAATAATTTACAACATTTTTTAAAAAATTAGGGATTTGAGCAGTTACACAAGTGGAATAAAATTTATGATATTTCAACTGGTACCAAACAACACAAAAAACCAATGACCTTTATATTTATGTCATTTTAGATATGATCAATGTGAAAATATGTTGCCCCAAATTTAGAATGTATACGACGTCGACTACTGAGGTATCACTCACTGTATTACTATTAGCTCCTATACCAACATAATTTTTTTTAAATTTTACCTTCAAAATTTACAAAAGTTTTTGGAATATCACAGTATTTATTCTTTTGTTTATTTTTACAGCTTGCCTCTCTCCACAAAAGGAAAATTTTCTACGTTGTCGCATATTCCATCACATGGAAGAGAATACAGTTTCAAAGACATCATCGATGAACTTGATCTTCCTATCAATCTAATAACATGTCGCAACTGTCCGCAAACTCTTTTGGATGAGCATTTTATACGACCAGGAATGCGTTTGAGGCTGACTGCGGTGAGTTTATCGATTCTGTGATTTTATTGTGCGCACAGAATAGTTTAATGTTGACGTTCGAGACGGAGCCTGTAGGAACAGATTTTGTGGATTACCGTTGTTGCTATGTAGTCTGGTACTTTCTCACATACATGCAATAAAAATACCCTTTTGGCAAAATTCATATGGCAGTACATGAAAATTTGAAATTTTAGAAATTGAAATTTCATTGTGCGAAATATCAATTTCTATTCCAAAATTCAGCAAATTAGGTAGGCTATTTACCCAAATGTTCGTTAGAAATTGTGTTTTGCCCATCCTTCTGGTAAAATTCATTTTGCATTACAGAAAAGTTATTAAAATTTTAGAAATTGAAACTTTATTGTGCGAAATATCAATTTCTATTCCAAAAATAGGCAAAGTAATAGGTTTTTGCGTGGATCGACTTTTATAAGACAATATCTAAATTTTGGAAGTTATCGAATAGCTTAGTTGATAATATTATTCAAGCCATGAAATTGGCTATGAAGTTATTGCATAGTAGCATTTTTGATGGTGCTTTTTGCCAATAGCTTACACTGCCATTACTGAATCACTTGCTGTAATCATTTTAAATAGTATTCAAATTGTGACAGGGCTTTTTAATAATATGATACTATCTACTAAAGTTTTCCGTTATATATAGAAATAATAATTACAGTATTGATTCGCTGTGAATGCTTCCATTTTTGGAAAATTTTTCATTGACAGTGACGTTGTAAGTTGTTTCTAGTTCATGTATGAGTCGATATGAGTTTAGTATTGCACAAACATCAGGAATGGCCAAAATCTAATAATTTACTATTCCCAATACATTCTAAATTTATATATTGAGTATGTATGCAATTTCAAATTTATTTCAATTTGGTTTTTTATTTGGACATTCTTTTTACATTGTTGCTCGAAATACATGTTATTAATATACAAGTCAAAACAATATTATTTTATCTCAATATTTGTATTTCTGTGGTGGACGAAGAATGTACATATTGAATAGCCTAATATAATAATGTCTCAAGTTCTTCTCTGATTTTAATTTTAATTTACCATATTCTGAATTAACCATTGAACAGCAAATCTATGATATGTGCCAAATTTTACATTTTTTTCGGTACTCCTGAGTGTGTATACCAGGTTAGGGTTAGGCCATAATTTTATTCCTTATTTTAGTTCTATTACGAGTTCGGGACTGTCTGTGTTAGCAAAGTGAATATACCCCCTACCCATAGGTTTCAGTCCCTTTACACAACTCAATGTAAAGTAGGCGAACAAAATTAGTTACCTCCATATTGGTACACATACTTCTGGAGTGCCGTTTTTACAGCAATGTAAAGGATGTTTTCTTTGTTGTAGTTGAATTATGTTTGTCTGGCTAATGTTTGTCTCCGATTATCTGGTCACTCCATCCTTCAATCTTATTTTTGATTCTACAGACTTCATCTGAATTCAAAACATTTTGATAAATAAAAGCGAATTTACAAAACACTTTCTTTTAATTAAAACCATTTAAGACTGACAAAAAATGGTAAAATGAAATCTTTCCAATTTTTTACCTATCCAGGTTGAAGAACATGAAGTTATACTGGGAATATCAATCCAAGAAAATGTAGTTGAATTTGCTGCAGAAGATGTTGAATTTATACTACCGAAACATTTGGAAACCGGAGGGGTAAAATATGACTTTTTTATTTTTAATATCCAAATGATTTTCAATTTTGTTTCATTCAATTTTGTGAAGTGTGATTTTTTGTGAATTTACACTTTAGGTATAACTCGAAACAAAAATCAAGGAATAAATATTATTTTTGAACCTAAATTAGACTTTTATGGGAGCTATATCGATTTATAGATAATTGTTATACATTTTAGGATTACAAAGGTCGATTTAATTCATGTTTGCGCTTACTAATTCTGTATGAAACGATATTGTCTAAATGTATTCAGCCTTGGTAACTGTAATTTGTATTGATCACAAATAATAAAAAAAATGAAAATTTGCTTCAATTTTATTTATATTCACTTGTTAATTTAGACAGGTATTCTGTATCTTTTATTGGTACTGGGTTAATATTGTTAGATGCAGTTCAATAGGATAGTTATCCTTTTTGTCTTGTCTGAATTACGGTAAGTATTTTCACCAAGTTTATATTCCACTTGAAGGAAGCCTATTGCACTTGCGTTAGTTGGGTATATAATATATTTCTCAACCTCCCACTTATACAAGGTTGTAGTGTTCTTCTGTTTCGCCTTGTAAAAATTCATCTCGTCAGATATGTTTCTATCATGCTATGTTTCTAAAATAAATTAAATGGGAACACTTTTATTTTGTATAGGACAAAGACCAGGAAATTGCTTATCAGACTGCTTTGCAACGTTTTCTCATGGAGTGTCAGATAAAGAATTCCCCAGTCAATATAAAAGATTATCAAAAGTATGTCCGGCTTTACATTAAAGTATATAAGTATTATCGTATAAGGATTATATTATATGAAATACTTTACTTTCATTATTGTTGAATTATTAGGTCGACTCAATATGACTGATTTCGATAGAGGTTTATGTAGGATTCTGTAAATCATAAATATCATTTGGAAAGGCTTATTCCGATAATTATATTAAAAAAATAAGATAGCATTTCATTTTTATCCCAGGGGAGAGGACAGCCGATAAGACGGCTTAATCATATTGCGATCTACGGCCTCTTGTCCAGATACCAGTTCATTTTTGTTTTTTGAAATTTTTGTGTACAGATAATTTTGTAATTTTTTATTCCACAGATCAATACGAAGTCATATTTCAAGGGTAGTTCGACCAACCAAACCCAAAGCTCTCAGTCAAACTGCTGCAAATCGTGTTTACAAGTACAATGCCACTCAAATGTCATTTCAAAATGGAATGCCAGCGATTGCATTATTGTCCACTTCTAACAAGTATGATTTTTTTTGTTTGTTTTTTTCTATCATTTTCTACAAATTATTCAAAATTGACTACCATAATAAGTCTTTTCAAGGGGCTTTCGGGTTTTGAAATTTATACCTGACTTCAAACTCTGAACCGTTTTCAAACTTTTTCTGGCTCAAAGTTGACAAAAATGTTGTTTTGAGAATGCTTAGTCGACTTAATGCTTTTGGAGTTTTTTTTAAACTTCGATAATCACCATCAAATTTTTGAAATTCAGATGCCTAAGAATTCTAAATTTCGACTGAACTGTGGACTAGGACTTTCCATCTTCGGCGTTTTTGTCCATTTCCTGAACTAATCTATTATTCAACAAACAGCTGTGCTGACATTATCATCATAACATCCATATATTTGTTTTCTAAATTTATTGCACTTTTCTTAGTTTTAGAAACTTTGATCGGCGATCCAGTCATCCTTCTGATGCTCATCTTACTCAAAGACACTCGATGCCTTTACCTGCTCCGCCTCAAATTACTCAAGAAGTCACTCCACCATTACCTCCGAGGAATTCTCGGTGCGGATCCAATTTGCGAGTAAATGGTGCAGGAATACCAAAAAGGCCACTTTCAGCCAGATTAAGGAGCCTAAGTCCAATAGACTTCGATGATTTCCCAACGAGACCGCCCCCACCTCCACCTAATTATCCACCTGAAAGACCAAAGGCAGCATCAATGAATGAAAGGTAATTTGCCAAATTAGAATAAGAGAAAATATGAAGAAATTTGCTCAAATGCTATTCCTATGTAAAGACTTATTTTATTTCAAATTTTTCGATTTAGCACAGATTACAGTAAACTGCTGAATATAGGTTGACAGTATTTTGATAATTATCTTTCATCTTCATTTATTTATTTAATGTTTGGCTAATGAGTAAGTACACTTTTATATAAAAAATAACACGATTACAATAACGCATAAATTCATTTGATGATTTTCCCCTAATTTTATAGCACTGTTAATCATATGTCTGGAGAACGAATTTGGGAATCATTGGATGAAAGTTGCTTGAAAAAATTACGCGAAGAAAAAGGTTTAATTGAGGAGATAGAGAGGAATGATTCTGTGTTTGAAAACAATGCAACAGAGCAACGAACAGGTTTGTTGAAAGACCGCCTTGTTTTTGGGCTACTTTATATCATATTTGCAAAATTCAACTTTTTTCAAAGACTATGTTAAAAATGATTTAAAGGTTTCTAACATATTTAAGATGAATTTTAAGATTTTAATAATTTCAGTCTTCACTTCTTATAGACACTTTTTAAACATTTGCAATAAGAAAAAGAAGTAGTTGAAATTTATTTGTTTGCATAGAGGATTTTAACAATCTATGTATTGAAAACTTAACAGGTCTCCCTGTACCAACAAGTTCATTGAACGATGGAGTGTTTCATCTTTCTGAAAGCACTATAGAAGCTCCTAGGAGATCAGTGTCACCTGAATTTACATTATCTGCACAATCAGCAGTTCCATCTCTAGTCGAAACAGAAGGTTCAGTAGAAACAGACAGTTCAGTAGAGAGTGTCAGTGTTTTGACACCCACAGTTGAAATTTCTAAAGAAGCTTCATCTGTCGTCGGGAACAAAATTGCGAACCCTACTCGTTCAGTCAATATGAACCCCTACGAAAATGTTGTTTTTTTGGAAAATAAAGTTTCAATCAAAGTAATATCAGATGAAAATCAAAAAGCAGAGTCTTTAATTGTTGAAATACCAGAGAAAAATGAAAATATGGAAGAGTCATCCAAACATAATTCAGAAAATGCTGTGTCATCAACACAAAAAGAAATTAATGCCGAGTCAGCAAATCAACAAGAAATAAATACTGAGTCAGCGAAACAGCAGGAAATAAATGCAGAGTCAGCGAAACAGCAAGAAATAAATGCTGAGGCAGCAGTTGAAGATTCCGAATCGCAAATAACTAGCTTGGAAATTTCAATCTCTTCCACAAGGTCAAGTTCAAGTGCAGAAAAAAGTGATGAAGATGAACCTAATCGAAGTCAAAATTCTCAAAGTTCAACATTCCCGTCGACGTCATCAACAAGCAGTTCCAGCACTTCGAAATCAGGTCGTCAACGGGATGGTAAAATGTGTTAAGATTGTCTGTAATTGTCTGTAGATGCAAAATAAAGTGATTTTGTAACAGCTTTTTGGACATAAAATGGTTCGTTTTGCTACATTTGTTGTCGTTGTTAAAGTTTTTAAAAATGATTTTCTTCGCAAGTGATAGGCCATTTAAATTAAATTATAAGTACTTGAAAATGATGAAATCGGTAGAAGGCTAGAAAAGATGAAATCGGTAGAAGGCTATCACTTCAAATTTTTTCACAAAGTCTTGCTGGGCCCAATATTTCATGAACTGTGTTGTTATTCGCTTTTAACCCCACAAGTAATAAACCAATCAATTTCAAATTTTCAGTACTTGAATACTTCATCCTCAATCTTGACTTAATGTCCATATATTTGAGCATTGATCTCTTTTTAAACAAAGTATTGATGTGTTTACCTCAATACTCGTAAGTTCTACTAATAAATTAAATCGTTGCAAGTCCCTTACAAATTACTTTTGTAAAAAATAATAAAACTTACTTTTCTTTACAGGATTCTATCATGTTTCTCAGTTCTCTGTTATAAGTGATGACAGCAATCCATTACAACATGTTTCCTTTGCTTGTAACTATGTTCCAGTAAGTTAAACTATCAGTATTTCAATTCAATTTTCACCTGGAAAGAATAAAGAACAATTATACTGGTTTGAGTCTGATCTTACATCTGCTTATTGCCATGTCAAAATATCATGCAAACTGGTTGGCACGTAACCATCATATTTCTATATAGTTTCAGCAGCTCTTCATTTTGTTGGCCGCCCGTAATATTACTCAGATTGCCGCTCACTTATGAGTGAGTGTGAATGACCTTGTTTTGAGCAAATTTTTATGTAAGGCATTCAATCTAGCTAATCTCGTCAATTATTAATGAAGACAGTAGACAGAGACTCACGGAGTATATGAAATTCCATTCTGTCAGTTATCAATGTTAATATGGTCAAGTAGTAATAATTATGCATATTAGATATTTTTTCCACAAACTGTTTTAAAACATTAGATCAATAAGAGTTGGAAAATCCAAACATCTTTAAAACAAAAATTTTTTAGCTCGACATGCTTTACAATATATATTTACGCTCCATATTTAAAACTTTCAATTTTGAGTTGAAAAATCTCACAATTATTCAATTTTCTCTTTTCAAATTATCTAGTCGCCAAGAAATTGGATTCCACCATATGACCTCTCTGGAATGTCCGTTTCCGAAGTATCAGATGCACTGAGGTATAATTTTTTATTCTTTTAAAAATCTACTTTCAATTCTCTCACGAATTTCACTTTTACCTAAATGCTGGTTAAAATTTCAGTCAGTTTAGAACTGAGCCACTTTCAATAGGCAATTACTGTTATATAGACAAAAAAAATTTTATCAGTCAGGTTTAGATAATAGGTATGTGTGGTTTATCATCCATCTAAGGCTTTGTATTTTTTCGTCTTTGATACGCCAATTGTTACGTCGTTATCACAGTTTTAACACATGTATATCCTAACAATTCAACTATACCGGTATTTCGGTATCGGCCCATTGCGGCGCTCTCCTCTTCCAGTCCCTGAATATTCTTCTGCTTCTAATTTTGATCTCCGGTCAATCTACTTTGGGTACATATGTAAATATGGTAACATTGTTGCTAGATGTAATGGACTAGCTTGAATATAACTTGGACTATCTATGAATATAACGCTAATACACAATAACTGGTATGTCACAAATAAAATTTATTTACACCACCTCTGTATATTTTCCCCCTAAAATTATTCTATTTTCTCTTAATTATAAGGTATATTGGCATGAATGAAGACACCGTTGAATGGTTTCGTGCTGAAAAAGTTGACGGTCATCTACTGTGTGCAATCGAGAATGAAGTTTTAACCCAACATTTTCGATTAACTCCTTTCCAACAAAAGAAAATGGTTATGTTCCTGAAAGGATGGCGTCCAAAACTAAAATAAGAATACATGTCAAGTGTTATTCAAATTTTTTTTAAATGCGTTAGTGGCAAATTCACAATTTGTTAGTAATTTTAGGGATTTTTTTAATTACTGAACAACTAGGTATATAGAAAGAATAAATAAGAACTCTGGACCAGAAGTTTTTAATCTTTTATCCTTTTCGCACCCCTTTGAAATCATTGACCGATTCTTGCAGAGACAAAAGTTTTTTTTGAATTGCCCATTTCTGTAGCTTCAGCTGCATCTTTTTCCTTGTAAGTTCGTTCTATCACCATAAGTTATTCAAAATAACATTCTTCATCGTTCCATGACTGGATAATTTTGTTATTTTCTAATCTTAAACCCACTTTTTCATACCAGTCTTCCGAGTATATGGATCCTCAGGTAGTTTGTAGTGTTTTCAACGTTTGTATTTATTGTGAATGTATTCTTGTATTTTACATTAACACATTGTTTTCTCTCTTGTTCTTCAATGTTGTAATCATTAAGTCTTCAAATTTTTGTGTAATATCGCTGCCTTCAATGAGATTATTAGTGTTTCTTTTTCTTCCTAATTGTTTATCTTTTATTTTCTATCTGCGAGAAAAAAAGGTTGTATATAATAATATTATTTGCAGTATGTCTTATTCTAAATTTTTGCAATATGCTCATTACTTATAGCTTGCCAAGTAAATTTTTTTATGCAATATTTTCCCATGACGATTCTGCTTTGTGAACAGCGAAGTAGATTATTATAATTACTGTGTTGTTAATAGCATCATTTCACATTTTAATGGTTTATGTATAAGATGGGAAACCGATAATGTACCTGATTACCTTATTGAAAATCTGCTGAAATATTTGTAGTCTGAGCATTATATCAAGTATGGTTCTGATATTGTCTTTTTAAAAACATTATCATATTTGGTCATGCATCAAATACCAAAAAAATTATTCAATTCAGAATTGAAACAAAACTGTTCTTTGAAGACGTGTACACATAAAAGTATCATTTTGTAAAAGAAACTTGTTTATCTATAATAATGAGATAATTAAGTCCATTTCGTTTAAATATTTCATTAATGCAAGCTCAAAGGAAAATATGATGTCTTTTGAGATTTAGAAACTAATTGAAGACATGTCCAGAAATTAGTGTCTGTTTGGTCCCAATGTGAACTACAACTTTTATACATTTCATCATTATATTAACGTGTTGGAATTCTTCAATTGGATACAAAAAGAAGTTTATCAAGTCTAAAATATAGTTTTCCTTCAGTATTGTCCATGAATGAAAACAGCCTTTTCTCTGTGTGAGAAAATGCTGTTATTTTTCGAATAGAAATTTTTTGTTTTGTTGAAAAAATTAATGACACTTTTTATGTGAGGGTTGTACAGTTATGAAATTTTGACACGATACCACTGTACAACTATATGGTATGAACTTTTGTGATTTTTTTCTCATTTCAAAAGTATTTTAGAACCCGAATCATAACCTTAATTATTCTTTAATATGAAACTTGAGCAATATTTTGTTAGGTACTTCTTTTATTACAATAAGGTGAACATAACTATTCCATGACTAAAATAGAACAAATTCTGCAAATTTACTTTATTTCAAAATTCATGCTTCTATATATAACAATTAACCAGTATCTAAAGTTGTGCTTTGAATCAATCAATTGGTCATTGGCAAACCAACATTCCATGGCTGTAAATATATTCATTTTCTGTACATCAAACACAAATTTGAAAACAGTGTGAATTAGTCTTTCCAAAACCAATTAATACAGATCAATTTTGTTATTATACCTTTGAATCAATTTGCGTTCAGAATATTGTAAATTTGGAAACCTTTGTTTTAACGAAAAAGAGTAGGTTGTCAACTAAAATGATGAATTTATTAATCTTTATTTAAATGTAGAATTGGTTTCGGTTGAATTTTTCTTACCTTTTTGGGGGTCTAATTTAGAATTCCAGATATAATATATTATTTTTAGGATTCCTTCCAAAAGTAGATCACACATTTCCAGTCATCCCCTGGGTATTTCATTTTCATCGTATTGTAACAAATTTTTATATTTCTCATTTTTATTTGGTTCGACTATTCAGCAGGTTTCCTAATTCTGGCTGTGCGTGTGTATAATTTTGATCTATGCATGAGATTTGAGAGTGGAATACCATACTTCATTAACTTCAATACTATAGTCAATCAATGAAAAGGTACATTCACGTTTGATGGTTTATCCCGCTATATGATGCTTATTTAGTTATGTCTAACAAGTATCAAACATTGATTGCATCTGGCCTGTGAAATCCCATGAAATTTACACCAGACGGTGTATTTATATTCATAAACGAGTCTGACTGATATTTTGGTGTATGCAATATTTATTTTAATTGTCTACTGAGAATACTTAGTCCTTAATCAACTTGATGCTTTTTTAGTTTTCTGTTAAAGATTTTATAAATTTCTGCGTATTTTCTGCTATGAACACAATGACTGCTTCCGGTTTGGTTAAACATTGTAGGCTTCTGGAAATATTGAGTACAATCTGTGTATTTATGGAGTTGACAGGGGAGAATTGTCCGTTAGGGATAAAATATTTATATGGAATAGCAGTATCTTTTTATTTACTGAATGATATCGCGATTATCGTTTATATTTTCTGCTAGTATTTATTTCGTGAAGTGCAAAATAAGTGTATTATCTGTAGCGATAAGCCTTTAATGCCTTACTCTTCAAATAAATTTTGAGGGATGTATTCATTGTTTCAACTTTATCGCGGCGGTGGATTGTTTTCAGTGTATATCATTCAGACGGTTGAGCTCACGAAACCATAAATGGGTTAAGTTTGCGACAACGAGTCCAGCAATACTATCTCACATGATTGATGAGAGGGGGGATTCCAAAGATGGAGCTTATGACGACATGATATGATGCCATATTTTGTATCTGATATAACGTGAAGAATACGCTGTCGCGGATCTTGTCTTTTAATATTTGTTAACTGTTTTGTGAATAAACATATAAAGTTGTAATATGACATAGTGCCATCAAACGTTCTGGTAACACGGGTCAACTTTGAAGTGGCAGGTGTGTTCTTTATACCAGGGGCGTGCAACATTTCAGCCGATGGTTTCAATGGTTTATATAACCAACTTCAGACATCTATCTGGGCCACACAAAAATTAGTTTTTCCATATACACAACGGCAAGAGAAGATAATGCGGCTATTGCTTGCTCTACCAGTAGCAAAAGGCACCGGGCAAAAGTACGTATTTTTACCCATGTAAGCGCCTCTTTAAACTGTCGGATTGGGATTTCATGCTTGAAGCGGTGAATCTGAGTGTTGACAGGGACCACACTAAATGGGTTGCGGTCCGCCTTTTGCACACCCCCAGCTTAGACTAGGGCTACCAACCGTCCCGGAATTGACCTCTGGCGTCCCGGGCTGAGCTGAGGTTGTCCCGGAATTTACTGACAACCAAAGCGTTGTAAAATAGAAGTCACTGTAAGCGTGTGGGCTTCGTTCAAAACTGGAAACTTTAAATAACCCAATCCAGTGAGATTTGAAGAATTTAGTTATTAAGTAGCGGTTTGAAACGACGTTTTGTGTTTCTTGTTTTAAGTTCATAATGCACTGCTAGTGCATATTATTCAGTCAGTTCGTAGGACGACTCGCTGACAGCTTTTTGTGTTAGCGAGAGTTCATCGATTATTATATTTCCGTAAGGATTGCAAATTTTAACATAAACTTTTGGCAGGAAGTAAAAATTTACTTGTTTTAAAAAATTTAAAGCGGCAAAATCACAAAAAAAATTTAAATACCAGAAAGACTGATTTTTTGTTAGATAATTAAATTTATTTTGCACAAATTGTGCATTTTCCCTGTTTTTTTGCATTGATGCTTCAAAGAATCAACGTTTCACAAGTTTCTTTGATTATGATAAAATTATTTACAGGCCTGAAATGAAGTTTGTGAAAATAACGCCGTGCGATCATCAATTATTGAAGCGCAGCTCGCACTGCTTTTTTTTGTATTTCGTGTTTCGCCAGCTTCTGTTGTATCAATTTTCAAATTCTAGACATTGAAGTGTCCCGGAATGGTTAACACAAAGTTGGCATCCCTAGCTTAGACCGATGATCCAATCTTCAAGCACAACCGTATATTTGTCGTTGAGCACAACAGATAATTTTTAACCTGCAGCACAGATAGTCCTCCGTCCAATAAATCGTGTCATAACCTCCTTTAAACGGTCGCATCAAAGCTGTAATGAATATTGAGACACGAATAAGATTTAGCATCTTCGTAACCCTTGGATGAAGAATACACAAACATAATCCAGCTAGAAACCGGACTACGTACCTCGTATAATGGGAATGGGTGTTGTCGCATTTATGTAGATCGGTATGTTTTAAATTACATATATATATATATATATATATATATCACAAATCACGGCCTCTAGTTTTGGCAAAAAGCTTCGCCGTTTTCATTGGAATTAGGTTGCCGAGCATTGGCCAGATAGGGTAGTTTTGTGGCAACTGTATTCTGGTTCTGTATCAATCAGGTCGCTTCGGACACCATCCTTCATTGACAGCCATATATTGTGCGATTTTGTGCACAACACCCAATGAAAAATGTTTTGATTCAGTGTAATACTTTTCCTGGGCGAGGATAACCTGGGTCATTTGGTTTACCATATCACTGACAGCATTTGTATTAACTTCCGGCAAAGTGTCCAAGCCTGCAATTCTTTTCTTTGATTTTTTCTTCTTCTTATGCTTCGATTTGTTTTTTGAAACAGCCCGGTCAGTTTTGATATACGTTTCTAAAGCTACCAGATCTTCGGCCATTTTCTCATGCCCATACTCGTCTATTTTCCGCCACAGTGTCTTGTTAAAATAGTCATAGAGCACTCGATCCTGAAGGGGAAAAAATATTATTTTCGTCGAAACATAGCATCGTCGAAACATAACATCTACTTGTACGGGACCTTTTCAGGAGCTTGGGTGCGTGGGAATTAATTTCCCCAGCCAGACGAAGTATGGAGTTAACTGAAGGTAATTCACAGACGGTGATCGTACATTTGAACCCACGTACATTTGAATCCATGTGTTTATCCGCGGGTTCAATCTATATGCGGGTGCTGAAACCCTTGGGTTAGGGTTAGTATGGGTTCAAATATCCGTAAAACAAAAAAAATTTCCATAGATGCAATAATATGCAGGTGCAATTGTCGTGGGTTCAGATGTACGTGGTTCAAATGTACGTGGGTTCAAATGTACACGGGTTCAAATGTAAGTAATGGAACCTTCACAGACATATATATATTACCTGGTTCGTCAAAGAATGAACTATGACCTCTTCATCCTTTGTATAAAGGTGTTTTTTATATCTTCCTTCGTTACTGTGGAGTGGAATAATATCTTCCCAAGTCATGCATAATAAGTTCTTGAAAAGAAAATAGTGTGTTTTAATTTAATCAAAATAAACAGCATGTTTTAGACATTTGAAAGGACTCGGAAAAAATCTCCTAAAAAAAACTTTTTATTACGGATAATTTCGAAACGATTGGTTCATTTTAGCAGAAAAACTGTTTTCAATAACAATAAACGATCCATGTACGCACTTCGTGACTAATAATAGCATTTTAATTGTATATCTCCGTAATCTAAATGTAATATTTTTCGTAATGGTTCAAATTAAGTGAATAACAACAAACCTTTAGTAAAATTAGAGACTCCATGAAATGTTCAATTATCAGAACCAAATCAAAAGTATCGTCAAGTTGACGAGCTTGTTCCAGAATATATTTTTCATCCATATTTAAAGAATCCAAACCAAGATCAAACGATTGATAATTCCTAGTTCTTTTAAATGTAAAAAGTACGTTATTAGATAAGATATTATATTAATAGATTATGATAAAACTTGTAGAAGTTATTGATTATGTTATCTAAATTGATAATAGTCAACTTAAACTCTTTGAACTCTGACGGCTCAGAGCGAAGTTACTCGCTCACCCTGAAGGTTTGCGGCGCCGTATTGGTGGAACAATAAAATAAGTCTAAATACGGGCTATTTGGCACGCTTATAATTTTTTACCAATTATAGGTAGCACGTTGTGTGACATTTCAATCGAAAGGAAATTTTATCGTGCATTCAGAATGTATTTTCCATTTCGAAATACATTTTGTCAAAATTAATAAAATTGACCCTAATCTAACAGTGATTTTTCTGCATGTATGTGAGTTTTGGCTTGAAATTTTGTTACTTTGGTACAAAATATACTGCCAATATTTGATGTTCATAAAGAGTTTTTTATAAGCGTTTTGTTGATATTCGAATTACTATTGTGGCTGCCATATAACCAATTTTATATTTAAATATTTAATTGTGTATCATTGTGTCGGGTGAACAACTTCGATAAGCGGCCATGACGCACTGATTACGCAGCTACGCAAAAGCCGATCACGTGACTACCGTCATGAAGATGTTGATAAGTACGTTCGAAACGTATTGCGTGGCAAAATGCGCGAGATAACTTTCACGACGACGTTCTCAGCGGGACATCGGTCGCCGAGTTTCGATATGATATTAACCCTGTATGGATTGAAGTACCGACGTCGAGTAATGCGTGCAGTAATAGCGAAGTGAAGGGAAGTTAATATCGTCATATAAAATTTCACGTGGAAAATGTTTTATTCGCCCATCAGTATTTGTTCAAATATCAACCAAAATAAGTACTTGCCTGCTCTGCAGATCAAAATATCTGATTGTACGAATGTTAGGCGAAGCAAGTGGATGGATCAATATCTGAGAGAACTAATAATGCAGAAAGAGCAACTCTTATTCCAACAAGATCATATGCGTCGCCAGAACTAGATACCCTACCGCAAAACGCCAGTTCTAATAATAGATGCGTCGTATGCAGCAAAATTCACATTATTGCCAAAAAAACAATCCAGCTGCTAAAGACAAAGCGTTGCTGAAACGATGCGAGACGGTATATAAGTACAAATACTGTAATGAGTACCTATGTATAGGTAACGAAACCAACAACCATGGGTATAACTGGCACAACAAAGTGCAATATTGGATTTAGAATGTGTCTTTTATCTGCATAATATTTTCATGTTCTTCATTGTTCCGGGCACAACAAAGTGCAATATTCAATTTAAATTTTTTAGCAAGCAGTCTTTTATGTACATACATTTTTCATGGTTTTTATTGTTTCGTTATTTGCTAATAAAATCACAATCTTGTTCATATTGCGTATACGTAACCACAACTTAATGGGTCTTGAGCGGGCAGTCAAAGTCAAAGCGTAGTGCGAATTTTGAATGCGTAGCATCGGGTTAATTAATTACTTCCTGCGGACATTTAAATAACAACATCTCGACGTAACGTCATTGCGGATATCGTCACGTTTAGTTGCATTTGCGTAATATACGTAAAGTTGTGCGTGACGAGACGTAGCCTCTCTTTAATGAGAACATCATTTTGACGCAGCGTCGCTGTTAAATCTACAGATAATCTAATATATTTGGCCATAAAATTTGAATGGCTCATCGTAAAATCGTTTTGGATACGTATATAAAAAGCTATTCAAATTCTCCACATATATTGCCGATTGAATATGTGGCTATTTAGGCAAGAAGTCGAAATTCTTTATATTAAATATTTGTTATCATACAATAATTTCATACGCACTTTCGAATTGCCAATTTTACTGAAACATCGTATATTAGAGCACCGATATTTACAATATAATTAGTCCCAATAACAAGCTTTCATGCAATCTAAAATTTATTTAAATACTCATTGTGGTTCTTGAGATACGAGATCATAAAGTTGATTCCTTCCGACACGAAAAACAAGCCGGTAAACCGGCTTGCCGGGGCACAGAGCGTACTCAAACAAGCCGGTAAACCGGCTTGCCGGGTTCAAGCGGTTAAGGTATAATTTAATTTGATGTAAGTTTTGTGTAACAGTAACCTCGTTGTTCTTCAAGTATCACATCACTGGTTAGTCAATTAGTTTCTGCTATCTTACCTAAAATACCACGCGAAAGACTCAAGGTTTGAAGAATTCACAACCCTGAGATATTCCGAATAACTGGCATCCTTCTTTTTCATTATCTGGATATATGGTTCACCTGCACAAGCAATCTGCAAAGATAAGCATCATAATTATGTAGCTATCTTTATTTATAGATACTGTACAGTACTCAACAATCCCATCGAATCCACTCACATATGATAGGAAAATAAAATTATTAGTGAAATATTTGTGATTCCAATAAAGCCCTCAGCCGTTTACTGTCAGCGTGCCCAGAGGACAAAAAAATTATCTCCAGAATTTTTTTCAAGAACTTCACTTCTGTGAAATTTTCATCTCATATCTGTATCCCTTATCGTATTGATATGAACTGCATTTTGTCTCGTGTCAATCGACATTTACCAACGCGTTGTTACACGCTATGATTTTTTATAATCTCAGTAGCTCTTGTGTCATTCGTAGTAGTCCGTGAGGATGCCAAGTATGACTACTTACAAGTATTTGATTCTCATCCGAATCCTAAATTTTCGATTTCGATTCTCAATTCCGAATCTCCATTCCTCGGCATATTTTCCGAGAAAGCATACCCACTTAACAATACCACGTGAAATTAAACAAGAGGGCGATGTTCAAATATATGGACGGACAAGAAGGCCAAAACTAAGTAGTATGGGTGTTTAATCTGTCACAGTATACAAAATCGCACAAAAAAACGAATCCCTCCGAACCCACAGAGATTTTTACAATAAATAAACGTAACATCTTTCCAGCTTCTAGCAAAAAAAAAAAATATATATATATATATATAGTGTAGTTTGCGGCGTCGTATGAACTCAGCATAACAGTAAAGCAGTTTATACATATATGTGGAGGACTTGCCAAAAAACGTTACACATTGTTTGCAATCGAAGTTTTAACCTTGAGAATCGATTCCAATGCACCGGAATTAATTCTGGTCCATCCCTAGTCGTCCGTAGCTTCGTTCAGAGATCAATTGCTGGGTGACTGCGCGAGACCTTGCTCCGAGTAAATTTACGTAAAAAAGTGTCGTGGGCTAGAGAGTGATGAATACACCAAGTATTTGAGTTTATAAAGACATGCCAAAATGATCAAATTGCCATTACCGGATGCTGAAGATGGCGTTTCTTCAATTGAGTCAGGTAATAATAGTGAAACGATGATTCAAATGCTTGTATTGGATTTCGTAATATTGTGATGTATCTAAAATAGAAATTACAATTCATTACGCAAAGACATTTGAACAAATCATGCCAAGTTAAGTCCTATTATACTCGGTACCGGCAACGGGGTGCTAGTGGACTCTTCTTGCTTTTGAATCAAAACAAGACAAGGACTTTTAGGTAAAGTGTTAATTCCCCTTTTATTTGTAATTTTAAAATTATCATCTTCACACGGGAGTGTTGACAGTTTTTCTGTCGGATAAGAAGTAGATATTTATAAATGCATTCTGATATGAAACTCAAAATTGAGTGAAGCATATCTAATGATTCGCAACTGGTGCTTACTTGGCATCGGGATTCAATAACGCTTTTAACTCTTCTTTATTAAATCTAAAATGACCCGATACGACATCAGGTATTATGTTTCCTTGTACAACATCATTTCTCTGGGTTTGTGTATTATTAGCTGACATACTTTCACATAAGCTTCTTTTAAATGTTCCCGGGTAACCTCCAAGAAATGGACGAGGAAACGCGTTTACCTGGAAAATGATGTGAACGCTGGAATGAACGTTAATAATACTCTTATGCTTAAAGCATATGAATAAAAAAAAATAAAAATAGAAGTTTAAGGCGTTCGAATCTCTTTCGCGCACAGGATGCATTTTACATACATGTAGGATGTAGCTAGTTCCATGACCTGGTCCTGTAGGCCCGTAATTAATCAAAAATGTTGGAAGAACCAAGAATCTCTAGTTCAAAATTTCCCCAGAATCAAGTACGGTATATAATTTGTTTATATTTCGTGCGACAATGTTAGAGAAACGCTTTGCATCGCAACGAAGAAAAACGAAAACATGTGCTCCAAGGTACTGTGTGGATAAGTATAATATTTATGTGCTATCGAGAACGGCGGTTATCGCCACAAGTTTAAAACCTGATTAGAGCGTATTAATCAACTATCGTTCAGTAAAAGTTTATCTGTTCCAATGTCCTTACCCTGTTGTATATGTTATTTTTTTCAATATATCTGTTTAGAATTCCGTATAAACTTGTACTGCCCGTCTTGTGAGTCTTCAAATACACAAAGCTTCGAATGGGAGAACATGTCGTCTCAGTTTGGTTTTCGCTTGATGATGTTATGCTCAATTCATCCTGTATGAATAAGTATATATATATCCAGACAATGGTTTTAATAATTCAAAAAATAGAGAACTAGACGCTACTTTGCGTTTATTAGTTTCTCGCCCACAATATCGTTGAGAAAACAAAATCTTTTAGACTTAAAATCGAGACCTAGAATAACAATGCGACTGTGTGAAAGTAGTTGAAAGCTGACCGAGAAATATAACTATCTCAGAGTGGAATTCCCTCCAAACCATTCGGCGGCGTAAAATAATTTGTCGTATCATCCTAAACGTTGGGTAATTCATAGCCATAGGCGTGTTTTTGTACACGAATTTCATAAAATCGAGTGCCATAAAGAGTCTTGTAGCCTAGTCCCTGACAAAAGTGATGCATGAATAATGCCCAAAACTACACAACAGTAACTGAATCTTATAAGATTTGCAAGTTAAGATGTAGCAGCAAGTTTTTCATAGATACAAACATTGATTAAATATCTGTGGCCCACACTCTTCTGTTGACTTACAGAGTTCCCCCAGAAATTCACACGGAAGTTTTGCTGATATCACTCAATCGAATATGACAGCGAGTGAAGACATTTCTGGCATCATTAGATCGATCTATTTCCACATTCCAAGCTATTACAAACCTTCGTCAATACTTCTTTTTCTTTTCTCTCCCGTAGATCTACAATTGCGATATATTTTGGATTCTTAACTATTTTGTAGAACATTATACCAATTGCAAACGATATTGTAAAAATACACAACTGTGTCGTCGTCTTTTTTCCAAGTGGAATCATCTTTTAAAAGTTGTTTTGATCATTTCGATAAATTTTAATCCAGTTATATCTTTGCTATGTCTCTTTCCGGTTGTTTACCCAATATTGAACAAACTTTCAGTTTCATGTGAAACCAATCGTCGAATAAGCCACTACTTATTATAAGAAGTGAGTAGTTTACTATATATATTCCCTATTTGTAACCTTAACCCTATATATATCATGTTTCGACCACGTACGTTGCCTCAGGGTATATATGTACAGCGATCGGTGATTGGCACTGCGATTCGTAGAATAACTTTATATATTACCGTGTACAATGATGCGTATCCTGAAATGATGACGATGAAATATTTGTTCTCAGTTTTTTTTGCAAGTCAAGTTTCAACAATTTGTTAAATATTTCCTCATTCTTTGAATCCCAGTATGAAACAGAATCTGGTTAATGATGTATATTTATTAATTAAATTTTGTAATCAGTGTAGGCTACTATAGAATAGACGTATGTGTGAACGAGAGTTGACGCGCGCTGACTATTTGAATAATACACATGAAAAAGTGTTATTGTTCCTATCTATTCTATCTTGTATTATATTTTGACATTTAGTCGAAACAAAATTTGTAATTAATTCATTTTCATCATATGTTAGTGTGGAACTAACCGGACTAAATAATGCTGCATCGTATTTAACAAAACAAAAAATCTTGAGGATTGAGTGTCCTACTTTTACCATATTCAAACTGGCATACATTTAGCCAGACATGACATTTAAATGATAATTTCCTCAACTCAATTATTTGGATTGAGTTTGGTTATTGGACCATTTGCTATTCTGTTGTAGCCATATTAATCAACTTGAATTCCCCCTTGTGTTCTGCTTCCAAATAATATATTTTATTACTGGCTTAAATATGTTAGTAATCCTACCAAGATGCATATAATCTTTTGTCATGCTGGTGATACATTTTTACCACATTTTTTTCGAGCCCGTCATCCACTGATATAGAGTTTATATATGTATATATATTTTTTTCTCTCTCTTTTCTTATATCGAATGTTTCTAAATATTAGTATTTTCCATCATCTAATCATAAAGCATATAGAACTTTTATTGTGTAAATGAGTTCTCAATAAAACATGCCCTCCCCCAATAGTTTTCTGAGATTACATCGAATTTTTAAAAGTCTTCAATGTGAACCTTCATCACTTCAGCAAATAGGGTTGGTCGTATCACTCTCTCCCGTCAATACCAAAGCAATTTTATTTGTGTTATGTATTTTTTCGTATTGATGACTGGTTGTTTTTGGTTGACAAAATAATAAATCTCTCTCTCTGTATCCACAAGGTGGCGATACAAATCGCCATGGAAACATCAACGCCAGAAGCGCCAGAATTACCGGTAGCAATTTTGTGACGAAATAATTAAACAAAGTTTGGCATTTGTGATGTCACTTGGGAGTTAGAACTTGTGAATGAAGCTCACTTATTTTGTATTAAACTTGATTATATTGACGATGCAGACAAGTCAGAAAATACCATAGGCCACTGGCAGAATGCCAGTTGACAGTCGGCACCGTCACCGATATGGGCACATAATCATAGCAATGCGTTTACTACAGCACTCCCATTAAACAAATTAAGTGTGGTATAGAAATACACAATTTAAACAAACAAATATACAGATAATAATGAAAATAGGCAAAAGCTGAAAATATGCGATGAAGCTGTAAAAGGACACTCTCCAGTCACAGAGACACTTAACCCTGAAACCACAGAACCGCCGACAGATGTCATTCTGATATTCAGATATTCAGATATCTATTATACTTAAATAAGTTTCATCATATTACTATTTATTGAAGTCCACTATTTTTTTTCTTTTAGGGTAGGATTAACCTATTTATCCTGAGGAGGCTGGGAGGGAAAAGTTGATATGGCAGCTTAACCGTAAGGCGAACCACTGTCTCTGGTCTGGTTACTACTGTACTAGTTCATGCCAAGTATGGGATTAGTTAGTTAATTGTTTCAAATGTATGAACTTTATATTGGAGAAAGTCTCAATCAACCCGCGGTTATGTGAACCACCCTATGACACACCATGTGATAATTATCCACCACAAGATTCAAACCTGCGAACCCACATGGGATAAACAGGGATGCAGTGGTTAGCATATTTCTAATGCTGCGTCCCACCACCACATATCTGCTTATTGTTTTTGGGTACCATTTCTGTATATAATTATCATTTGCAAATTTAAGATATTTAATATGGACTGTCAAAACATATAGTCTGTTAGTCATACCGAGTACATTACAATGATTAATAGATGTTTCCTCGAACATCAGCTATTTTGTTCTACCATGCAATATTTGCAAATGAGAAAAATATATAAAATGCCTTGACAATTTATATTTCCTATTTGGCATATTATTATATATTATTTTATTTCCCAGTTATCTCTCCATTTGACTGATAAAATATATAGTGATTGATGAATTGTCATGTGATGTACCCAATCTATACATGGGAGTTCATTGATATTGTGATGTCACAATCTAGTCTTTGAAGACAGATTAAACAAGATGGATGAGAGACATTGGTGGATTGCGACGAAAATTCAGGAGACATTTCAAGTTGATGATACAGACAGGTTATTTGGATAATATTATTTGGAAGGCTGGTGTTAGTGAGTTCGGTATCGTTGGCGCAGATGGCCATTGGCCATTTCGGACGATAGTAGCTATACTTGGCAAGCTCTATGACATGAATGTGACGTCGTAGTGACGTAATTTTTGAATGACATAGTATAGTCAGGTGGGGGTTAGGAATAACATAACAAAATTCGTTATGCTACGCCCACTGGAAGTACTTGTGGTACTAAACTATACTAGAACCCGAATTTTGTATATGTTATTCCTAACCCCCACCTGACTATGTCTATTAAAAATTACATCACTACGACGTCACAATCATGTCATAGAGTTTGCCCAGTATATCCACCATTGTCCGTTGGTGACATAGTCATGTGGGGGTTAGACAAGACATATGCAAAAATTGTTGAGCCAGGCCAACTAGAAGTGCATGTGAGACTAAAATATACCAGACCCATTTATTGTACCTTGGGTGAGATTGCGGGCATTCGGGTAAAGCCAAAAAATTTTAATCCTACAAAGTTAAAATATCTAAGCTCAACTAAAACATTATTATTTCCTGACCATTCTGTATTCACTGTCATGTTTCAATAATGAACAAGCCATTCCAGAAAAAAAGCAAAATCAATGCATTTATAGGACATAGGGCAGTAAAACTTACGCTATAGTAGAAGCCTTATTTTTCTATATTCATCGAGTTTCATTTAAATGGATTTTTGTATTTTTCAGCCCAACAGCATTGGAGCAATTTCTAGTTGATCCAAATCAACTGTCTGTTGTAACACAATTTTTTGCTGCTGATGGATTGAATAAGTTATTCATTTACGGTCGACGACCAGAGAACAGAGCATGGATGCAGGAAGATTTAAATATGACAACATCGTTGATCAACATCTCGGTAAATATTGACAAAAATCTTTATAATGATTAGACCCAAGCTATCTTGGGTCTTTCCAAAGCCCTCCACAGCACTTTTCAAAGTCATCGATAATAATAATCACATTTTGTTCATAATAAGGTACCATATTTTACGGACCATAAGATGCGCTTTAAATACTTTTACTACTTATTTCAAAACCTGTTCATGTTCCTTATAAACTGTCCAATCTAAGCGATTCATTGACAGTGCGTCTTATAACCTGGTGCACCCATAAAATTGTTTATCCACTTCTACGAATTTTTTTCCTGTTATGCTCCTACTGATAGATTTTTGGGGTCTTGTGTAGTTTTGTATCTCAAGAGCTTCTAGTGGGCGCAGCATAACGATTTTTTTACATGTCAATCCTAACCCCCACCTGACTAGGGCATACGCCAAAATTACGTCACTACGACATCACAATCTTGCCATAGAGCTTGCCAAAGTATACCTACTATCGCCCAAAAATGGCATCTGCGCCGATAATAAAAATCTCACCAATGGCAGCAATCTCTCTCATATCGAGATCGTTGCGACGAGAAAATGAGAGAAATAGCTTGCTCAATTTTGGGTGTACGTATGCGAGTTTCGGATGGCAGCTAGTTTGAACCGCCCTATGAAATCGTAGGGGGTTAGGATTGACATATGCGAAAATTGTTATGCTCCGCCCATTAGAAGTACTCGAGGTACGATACGACACTAGACCTGATTTTTTTATCCCAAAATAGCCATCTAGTGACTCGTTCAATATCTAGGTACCAGAAATTCGAAATTGATTGATTATTTAGTTGCAAAGGAACTAAATAACAGCAACAATTTAGAAAACTGATCCATATATTCACTTTGTGTCCAATAATAGTATATATATAAACATGTGAACTTTTTGATTTCTAGAACATTGGAATGAATGATTTTGTTTGCGTATTCTTTCTTCGACAATCCACTCATAATGAAGTTGAGCCTATGCATTTACATAGAGATATATATTGTGGTGAAATTAAAAGCAATCCACTTCATCAACTAAGCACTGTATTATCTCAGGTATTTTTGTTGAATATTGATATTGGTTATTAACAATGTTTATCTATCCCATTTGATATATTCTGTTCCAATTTTTCAAGTTATACTTATCCGCGTTGGCATCAAATGAATCGGTTTTAAATGACATGATCTCTTAATTTAGTCGTGATAAATGACACTAATTTACCATCCCAGTGTAAAAATTCAAAGCTAACCTTTTTTTATTTATTTTGTTCGAAGGTATTTTATCCATTGCTCCGATCTCAAAGAGACTGGCAGAAATGTCCTACTGATCACAAGCAACAGTTTTTACACAATGTTGAAAAATACGTCAATGTATTTGCTTCAGCTACGAATAAAAGTGATGCAACCAAACAACAAGTGAGTAGGGTTAATGAAAAAATGATAGAGCAAAATAGCCTTAAATGCGCACTCCAGAAGTATGTGTACCAATATGGAGGTAACTAATTTTGTTCGCTCACTTTACATCAAGTTGTGGAAAGGGACTGAAGCCTATGGGCAAAGGGGTATATTAACTTGGCCAATAAAGACACAAAAATATATTATATATGGTAAGGCTTTGATAGTTATCCTAAGGTCAAGAAAGCTTCATACATTTCATGAAAAGATAGGGTAAAATCCCTTAAAATGATTGTGCATAACAAGTTGACATTAACTTATTTTTTCATTTAGATACTCCGACTTCCAGAGACTCTCGTCAGCAGCGATTTCAAGCAACATCGTATCAGTAGTCAGTTTGATAGTGCTGTTATAAGAGAATATGAATCAGTTGTTCAAGATTGGATGCAAACTATTGATGGTGTATTGTCGGAAGGAAATGATGAACGGTAACCATTTTTGATATTTCTCTTATATACTGGAAATTGTGTGTGTTTTTAACAAAAAATGCATGCGAAACTTCACAATCTATTTCCTAACTGTGGGTGAATTCTGTTTGAGTGTGACTATGACCCATGACTGTAATATTGTTAATAAAGCCACTCAAGAGGTATAAGAAGATTTTATGTTCATGTTTGGCCTGGTTTGGATAAGAGGACGTAATAAAATAATTTTTTCAAAATCAACATGTTTCTAGTTCTAAATAGCCTGCTATGTTCACATAGCTATTGCATATGTTATTAAGTGAGTGCGTAGTATTTTATGCATAGTTTTTGAAGTTGTGGCCATAGACTATTTTTGTGACAATCCATTACATCAATCAAGTCAATCAAATCAAAACATCTTATGTTATGCCAAATCTAAAGCGTTCACTAGCAAATAACTGGATGGTTGGCAAATCATTACCCTGTGTGGGTTTGAGGGGTCTGAATCTTGTGACGAATAATTATATGCGATAGGATTGCTGGAGTTATTGCCGTCGTAGAGTGGTTTATTTAACTGCTGTTGGGTTACGACTCCTCCACCATCAAGTCCATGCATCTGGAACAAATATCTAGTTAACTATCCCCATACCCGACATGAACATATCAGAGGAGAGGACGTGGTTTGCCATATGATTAAGCCATCTTATCGACTTTCCTGGCCCCTAAGATAAATAGGGAAATTCTAATTTTTTCAAATTTCTGTTTCTTCAGTCTTCTGGATGTTCACTCTGGTCCACTGACTGAAGTTGACAGATGGCACAGAAGACAGCGAGTACTGGCAACAATTATGGAACAATTGAAAACAAAAGAATGCAAGAATGTTATTGGTGTTCTTATCCAAGCAAAATCCAAATTACTAAAGAAATGGAAAGCAATGGATTTATTGTAAGTCTTGATTAAATAAGTTTATTTTAACCACTAAAGTTTGAAAAAAGTACTACTTTGCCATCTTGTCGTCAATATACTAAGTATAATATTTGCTTGCGAAACGACTAAAATAGGACAAAAATATGTTTTCAGGATATACATCGCTGTTCCAATTATCCTGAATGAGTTAAAAATTCTTGTAAAAATTTGTTTGCAAGAGAGAATTGCTGGACTTCTTACTGTCACAGCGCGGTTTATGTGCCGGCCGGTTCATTGTGGCTTTTTGCATCATTCAGATTCATGCAGCTGAAACGAATCACTAGTTATCTATACTTATACCAGAGTTAGACTTATGCTCTTATTGTTCGATTTCTCCCCAAAAGAATTATGCAACTCTCATCCCACTTTTCTGCAATTTGCCAAAGGCTATTGTCATTACGGCTTTCTCACATGTCCATGCTTCCAAAAACAAATAATTGGCTAACTAATCCAATACCCCACATGGACTGGTAATCGGACAAGAGGCCATGATTGAGCCGTCTTATTGGTTTTCCTGTCCCCCTGGATAAATATGTAAATAGTAAATTCTATCCAATCATTATGCCATTATCACCATCATATTTCTCTGTCATATTCTTTTATTCAGTATCACTGATGCTCAAAACGAAACCAAAGACAAAGTGAAATACCTAGAAGCTCTCAGACGACATCTGGAACAGCTTCACCATGAGAATAATCCTGCTATTGCAGTCAATATTATTCTGCCAGCTCTCATAGCAGCGATTCGACAAATGGAATCTGTCTCCCGTTATTATGCAAGATCTGGATATTTGGGATTACTGTGCAAAAAGGTGTGCATTGTGTTGGATTCTTATACTCATTTGATAAGATGGCTTTATATGCTACTGCTTCAGCATTATTTAACTATCATTTTAATAACCATCGTACATCATAGCCAGATAGGCAGCAAATAGGGCCTACTTACTAAGATCTGAAAAATGGGCCTCAAGTTTATTCCAGCATGAATCGATGTCAATGGTTCCCAAACTGTCATGATTTGCGGCCTCCTTCCAAACACTTTCAATGCTCCATGGTCTTCTTCTTAAGACACACAATGCTCCATGGCCCCCTTCCAAGACTTTCAATGGTTCGTGGCCCCTTTCAAAGACTCTCAATGCTGCATGACTTCCTTCCAAAGACTCGTAAGGCTTCATGGCCTCCTTCCAAAGACTCTCAATTGCGTCGTGGCCTCCTTCCAAAGACACTCAATGCTCCATGGCCTCCTTCCAAGACTCTCAATGTTTCGTGGCCCCTTCTAAAGACTCTCAATGCTCCGTGGCCTCCTTCCAAAGACACTCAATGCTCCATGGCCTCCTTCCAGATATACTCAATGCTCCATGGCCTCCTTCCGAGGACTCTTAATACTTCATGGCTTCCTTCCAAAGACTTGTGAGGCTCCATGGCCTCCTTCCAAAGACACTCAATGCTCCATGGCCTCCTTCCAAAGACTCTCAATGCTCCGTGGCCTCCTTCCAAAGACTCTTAATGCTCCTTGGCCTTTTTCCAAAGACACTCAATGCTCCATGGCCTCCTTCCGAGACTCATAATGGTTTGTGGCCTCCTTGCAAAGACTTGTAAGGCTCCATGGCCTCCTTCCAAAGACACTGTATGCTCCGTGGCCTCCTTCCAAAGACTCTCAATGCTCCATGGCCTCCTTCCGAGACTCTCAATGGTTCGTGGCCTCCTTCCAAAGACTCGTAAGGCTCCATGGCCTCCTTCCAAAGACACTCAATGCTCCATGGTTTCCTTCCAAAGACTCTCAATGCTCCGTGGCCTCCTTCCAAAGACTCTCAATGCTCCGTGGCCTCCTTCCAAAGACACTCAATGCTCCATGGCCTCCTTCCAAAGACACTCAATGCTCCATGGCCTCCTTCCGCCAACAAATGAAAGCAAAATGATTAAATGCATTGCAGTCAAAAAGTTGAACAAATCACTGTCAATATAGCCTACTTTAAATTAATGTACTCATCATGAATGATACAGTATTTTTTTAGGCTTTAGGTTGGGCCCAGGCTTTTACTTGTGCCCCCCCCCCAAAGTTCCTTACCCCACTAGGAAGATCAGGCATTCAGTTTGAGAAACTCTGATCTATATAATTTTGGAAGCTCTTTCATTAAAAATGTTGTTATTTTATGTTTCTCTACAGATATGCAATGATCTTGCGAATTTGTGCCGGGAGCATGTCATGGCAATGGTAAAAGATAATTTATGGAAAATTATTGAAGACGAGGTTTCGAGACCGGAATCAACTCCACCAGTATTTAAGATAAATAAAAGAGGAATCAGAAGAAGAGAATTGATTTATGAAGATGATAAATCTCTTGTTGGAAGGTAAATAAGCTCAGACATTTTTTATTTTTATATTTTGAGGTTTTTCGGTCGTTGCATCGGAAATGAATAACTGGTTCACTATTTCCTCAACCTCAGACAGTCTTTACTGTCCATTGAAAATCATTTTTTATGGATAGATATATAAGCGTTAGATCCAGGATGCAGAATGAATTGATCACCTAAATTGACCAATTAGTTGGCATGCGTGCATGACTGTTTTGGCCTATGCAGGTTATAAATTCTGAGTTTTGACTATTGAGTAGTTCAGTTCAAGCGCACTACCTCAATAACTGGAAGAAATGAAGATACTGTATCTCAATATCTTTTTATATCCAAGTGGCCAATTAAACCAAGAGTGTATCGAATTAGATCACATTGGAGTATCGGCCATGTCATACCTCAGTAGCTTTCTACCCGTGAGTGACTGCTTGTTGCCTTATTAGGAGTTTAGGTGTGAAAAATTGTGTGACTTCATGATAATTTGATTATTAATAAGTAGAGTACTTTAGCTATAACTTTTTTAAGTTGGGTTTATTATTAAAAAGCAACATGTTTGTCTTTGACATTTGCTTTGAACATATAATAATTTTCAGATTGAAGGCATGTCTTTCACTTCATGTGTTTTACCGGGATTTAATCCGAAGTATGAAAGATACTTTAGGAGCCGCTGGAAGCCACAGTCTTGCACAATCTCAAAGTTCTATCGATACAGTCTCAGCGAGGGTAAAGAAACCAAGAGGATCTGGTACTGGGGCAAGAAGCAAAGGAATCTTGGGTGCCATGGCTGGCCCAAGCTCAGTTGTGTCTGGATCAGGTATGTCGTATTTTTTCATCTGAACAAGGATCTGTTTATCACATATAAAGATGCTTAAAAGTGCCTGGCAACCGAATAGTGAAGCAAAAAATAACAACACAACTTATTTACTTCGGGTCTAGTCATTTTACATCGAGGATAAGTAAGTAGGCCAAGCAGTTGTTCCCATAACGGTGCGATTCATAAAGCTATTTTGAGTGTGTCGCAAAATAACAATCCAGTTAGTAAAATAAATTATTTTTATCGGCCTACATTTAGAACTATAATTGTTAAATCTGTGGAAATAAACATCATTATGGCAGAAAGACTGACTTTTTTGAAATTCAGTTGTGCTATGCTGGTTTATGCACAAAAAAAATGCTCCTGTATCAGATTTATGAAAATAATATAAAAAATTTTTGTTCATTATACTCTATTTACCGTAGATGGTAAAGACTATTCAACATTTGGATATGGCGTATCAATGGCCGATGAAGATATGATACTCGGACATCTCGATTCATTGTGTGGACGAATGAGACAAATGCTGGATATTATTGCATCATTGAGACAGTTCACTACTCTTGGTAAGTTCCCTGATAATATGGCCCGAGGAGCGCATAACTGAGAGATGAGGGGGCTGAGAAAATATTCTACATTTAAAATTCTACACACTATAGAATTTTGACACAGACTTTTGCTGTCTACTCAAAAATTAAGAAATATTGTTCTTGACTCCAACTCCCTATTTTGAGGAAACTATATCCTGACCACATAAACTTTGGCCTATGCAAGTCTTCTTTAATTATCTTTGTGAATGCCTGTGAACTTAATCTATTTGAATTATGACACAATTGAAATATGTCATTTTACTACACTCACTCAAGTCGAGTCATTATGATGTTCATTGCCTATCTGAGAAATAAGTTGACAAGTTTCTTGTTTCGTTTTTCAGCAAAAGACACTGCAGGGTTACCACGACCACGACTAGAAGATATTCCATTACCTGATAGTGATGACAAGTCATCTATAGGTCAATTTTTGGAAAAGAATTTGATTAAGCTTATTTTTCTACAGTTTACTATTTGCATTTTTTGTCGTACAAATTAAAAATACTGGTAGTCTACTCACCAGTCACTATTCAATATAAAGTGCAATAAATTTAGTAGATTGAACTGAATCGAAAATTTTGGTCGCTTTAATTATGTGTTAGGTATTATATTTGTTTAGGTTTGTTTTGAATCAAAACTAAATATAACGTAGAAAAATTTTAATGCTTTATATCTAATACCATTAAGTAATCGTACTGTGCCAATAAGTCTTCTAATTTTTGCTTTTCAATTTAGATCAGATGTTTTTTGATTTAACTTTCTTCCAATTATATTTTTTAGCTCATATGAGTCCACAAGGAACAGCAAATACAGGAGCTTCGGTGGATAACATGTCACATGAATTTCCAGAAAACACTTCTGCCACAAAACAAATTGGATACCCACATTTTATTGTGAGAGAATTTGATGTTCAGACTTTATATATACTTTTGGGAAGGGAAAACGAGTTTAACAAGAAATATAGCTTTAGCAGATGCAAAATTTAAAGATATTTACAAAACACAAATAATAAAATAGATTAACAATTGGCATGCTTGTTACAGTTTAATAAAGAAAAAATTCACAGATTGCAATTTTAGTAAAGCCTTCCTCTGCTCGTGATATTGATATTGAAGAATATGAAATAGTTCTAACTAGTGAAAATTGATATTCGAAGCATGAAGGGAAATGATAAAAATTCATATACGGTAGTTCATGAAAACATAGTTCTACATGATAAACCTACTTCGGTTAACTTGAACCAAGATGGTGGACACCGAAACGTAGTATGTGTACGAGGTTAGGGTAGGGCCATAATTTCAGGTACAAATACTACAGGAGTCATTTGGCTAGTCCCTGAACTCGTAATAGAACTAAAATCAGGAAAATTAGAGTAAAATTTTGGCCCAACTCTAACCTGGTACACATACTATGTTCCGGTGACCGCCATCTTGGTTCACATACTACGGAAGCGCCAATATTTACTATACCTGTCTTATTTATTATCCTTATTTTTCATTATTTCAGAGACAACAACAAAGTATGGGTCCATTACAAGAAGAGGAAGAAGAAGATGAAATCAGCAGAGGAAATGTATCTGCAGATATTAATAAAGGTAAACTATCGTTTATCTTACTCGTAAAATTTTTTAGATAATTTCAACAAACTTTGTTCGACAGTGTGGCGCATTGTGCCCAACGTTAAGAATACGCTCGCCACCTCACTTCTGATTACCCTGCGTGTGTTCGCAGGTTTGAATCTCATGCGGGATGATTATGTTGCGAGAGGATTGCTGGACTCCTCGATGCCGTAGGGTGGTCGGTTACAGCTTCCTCCAACATCAAGTCCAAGATTCTGAAAACAAATAACTGGGAGGGGGGGGGATCCTTCTAGTAGAGCTACAAAATTTCATATGAACATATTGAATTTTTAAATGCTTGATAGAATTTTTTGAATTTTTTTATGGAGACTGTTTATTGGGTACTCCCGTAGTGTGTGTAACAGGTTAAAGTTAGAGCGATTTTCGGATTTTCCTTATTTCTTAGTTCTATTATGAGTTTGGGGACTGTCTGTGTTAGCCAAGTGAATATACCCTATGCCCATAGGTTTCAATCCTTTTACACAACTTGATGTAAGTAGGCAAACAAAATTAGTTACCTCCATATCGGTACACACACTTCTGGAGCACCGTTTATTGACCCAACATCTGAGGTATCCTGTCGATATTGAAGAAAAACGGTTCCATTACATTTGAACCCACGTACATTTGAACCCATGACAATTGCATCTGTATGCCATTGCACATATGGAATTTTTTTTGTTTCACGGATAGTTAAACCCATACTAACCCTAACCCATGGGTTTTAGCACCCGCATATAGATTGAACCCGTGGATATACGCATGGGTTCAAATGTACATGGGTTCAAATGTACGGTCACCAAGAAAAACATATGTAAACTTTGCAATGTCCATAGCTTGAGCTTGTTTTGAAAATGTTTCAAATGCTACTTTCAGGTTATACTTCACTTAGAAACCAGCAACTAACAAACCACTAAACGACTTCAATTTTTATATAGGAGTTTTCAAAATAATTATACTGTTACCAAATAATCATATTTTTTTTCATCTATTCAGCTTACCAAAGGCAACCTCCGACTTCAGGTGCAATAGCTAAAAGAAGAATCTCTGCAGGAGATAGAAGAGGAGGATCGGATATAGATTCTGATATGGATCTGGATGAAGATAGAAGCATGGATTTTAGAACCGCTAGTTCTCCTGGATCGCCAATACAGGCGCAGTTCAATGCTGCAGGGTTTTTAAGTAAGTTGGATGTTAGCTCTGGTAAATTCTTCTAAATTTTTTATAGAGTATTTTTCACACTTAGCAAGGCTCTGCACATGCAGTCACTTATATTTAAGTACTAGAATATTTTTGGTTCGGCTTTTCTCAATGTATCACTTACTCCCTGAGTGAGGTAAATACAATGTTTAAACTTGAGATTTGTAACTGGCAATGCCAACATAGTTGAAATACAATGCGCTAATCAATATGCCATCTCATTTTTAATAGTGTTACAATAGTCGTATATGAATGTTAAAATGAGTACGACAAAAGTATAATTTATTATTACCTATATAACACAAGCTGCTTCATGATAATGTCCATACACTTTTTGTAATACACTTCGTAGCAGTATTCTGGGTTTTAAAGTTGATCCAGTTGATGGTAGAGAAAGTTGTAACCAACCAACAGACTGGTTACATAAACCACCATACAATGACAAATACACCAACAATCCTTCCATACCAACTAATTCATTGCGTATTTGAACCTGTGAACCCACACAGGATAATCAGAGGTTCAATGGCAATCATGTTTCTAACACTGAGCATGATGCACCAAACACGGTAATAGAATTATGTGTGTTTCATCAGTAAAATGGCTATTTTCTGTGAAGATAAAATTTTCAATTTATTCAGTTCTATACCCTATGGTTTCTACCAAATATCTTTCAGCAATATGTTTAAAATACCATTCCATTTTCAGGGAGACTCTACAGCATTGAGATGCCAGGTGGAGAAGAAGGACCAGGATTGTGTTCTTTGATATCAGATCACGTCAATGCAATGATAAAAGCAATGAGAGGAACAATAACTACTTCCATGTTGTTGGATGTCCATGGGAAATTGAATGACAGGTGGGAAAATGAACTAAACATTAATATGAAGTTTAGAAGTGCTTTATGATAAAGTACATTGTTACGAGCACCCAAGTTTTAAGCTAAATTTGAGTAGTTTGAAATACAATTTTGAAATCTAAAGCTTTTATATCATGGTCATGGATCCCACTGCCATGAAACCACATTCAGGCTGATGGTTCATGGAAATGGTCATCCCAAAAAAACATCAATGGCTATGGAACCCAACTTAGAGATAAAAAAATAAAGCTTCAGTGCCAGAGTGATTTTAAACCAGCTTGTCTTGTTGGGTCTCATATAGTTTAGTACCACATGCACTTCTAGTTGGCCTGGTTCAACAATTTTTGCATATGTCAATCCTAATCCCCACCTCACTACGTCACCGAAAAATTATGTCATTTGGACGTCACAGTGGCGTAATAAGACCCACCAAAGTATGCGGATGGTCGTCCAATACGCGCATATGATCACCAGAAATCGAGCAAGCTATTTCTCTCGTTTTTTCGTCACAACGATCACCATAGGAGAGAGATCATCGGCGTTAGCGAGTTCGTTATTGGCGGCGCAGATGCCATTTCGGGTGATTGTAATTATACTTTGCAAAATTCGTTATGCTACACCCACTGGAAGTACTTGTGGTACTAAACTATACTAGACCCGTCTTGTTCGCATAAGATTAAACAGATATGTCATAGGCTTATTCAAACACAGAAATAGTAATTTCAATTTTTCGAATGTTTCTTTGAATAATAATAATACAAGTTAGAGGTAAATTATTCGGAAATGGCAAGCCTGTTTCTTATGCCTAGACACAATCAGCAATTGTCGATCCTATATTCAATATTACCTTGATATTGAAGAATTCAAAACAAAAAGTTATTTTCTTTCCAGATTTGAGGACAGTTTCAATCAATTCACTAATCTGAGTCAAGACCTTGATCAACTGTTATCTGTATATCTGGCTGCAATATTTGCCAAATCAATGAAAACTCAACAAGGACTAAATGTGTTGGCAAAGTAAGTATTTATTCAAAAATATGTTTGGTATGGTTTGTAGTTGTCAGTGGGATTTGTATCTCTGATCTGTGGCTCCACTGAGTTTTTAAATAATATTATTTCTCTAGTTTGATATAGTCTACCCAATATTTAGGATATTATTATATTTTGTGGATAAGATGACACATTAATGATACGTTGAACTTGCATGTTAAAATTCAATGGATCAAATACCATGCCCACCATATCACCATGCAACACAGGGTGTAAAAAAAAATGGTATCGGAAAGATCCTGGTCAAACCAAAATATACTACCTCTTTATCTGTCCACGAATGTTTGTACTTAATTTCAGTTCCAAATATTTTTGTTTGTAGATTTTAGTTTGTTTGACTGAGTAATTTTATTTATCTTCTTCAGATTTAAAGCAGTTGCACAAAGGCCCAGTATGAGTAATGTCATTGCGGAACGATATAGTGATGTCTATTCTACATTTTCTCAAGAATTATACAGAATACAGGAGGTAATATAATTTATATTTATGGTATAGTAAATGCCTGTCAAAAGACTAGGCTGTATATAAATGCACTGAACAAAGCAATAGCCAAGCAACCAGTTCCTGGAAAAAACTTTTGGCCTAAAAAATTATCATCTGAAAAGTGCACTATCAGCAAATGGATGAGAGCTCACAGTCAATCAAGTACGATGTTTGAAAATTATGGTCGGCAATTGTGTTTAATTCCAACTTTCCCTTAGTAGATTCAAGAATTAATTACATGGTTTCATTCATGTAACTTGCATATTTCATATACAGATGTATGAAGAGAACAAAGACAATCCAATTGTACCACGAGATGCCCCACCTGCAGCTGGTGCTATTTATTGGACAAGGCAATTGATGTCTCATATTGAGGAACCAATGAAGGTATTTTGAATAAATTACTCATTGCTTCTCCCTAAGAAAAGTCATAAAGTTATTTTTTATTCTACAATTTCAAATTTTTTCAGATATTTCAAGAGAATAAAACACTGAACCAAAGCAAGGAATATCATCGTGCGGTGAAGATTTACAACAGAATTGCAACTGCTCTTGTAACTTGTGAAACCTTGTGGTATCAACAATGGATTAAATCTGTTGATCATGCTTTGAATGGATTAAGAGTAAGTATTAATTGATACTGTGTGCCTAATGAGTTACTACTATCCAGCGGAAATAATAGAAAATTTCACAGAATAAAGCAGTAATTTTGCATCTCCTTTTCTTGTCTGAATAAATACTTTGGATATGGCGAACTGTTGAAGGGATTTTCATATTTGTTGTGGGGTCCATCCATGCAGTATTGGGTTTGAACAGCTATTAAATTATATGCTTCAAATGTATGAGCTTGATTGGTAGAGGGAACAGTAGTTAGAGAGTCCACATCTATTCACCCGCAACAGAATTGCAAACCAACACAGGTTAATTTGCTGCAATATGGTGAGAGTGTACCCAACTCTTAGCAAAATGAGCGGGCCACTGTTGAACGAGCATTGTAAAATAGTTTTTTTTTTTTTCTCAAAAATCAATTTTTTGCTTTTATTTCAGGTTTCTCTCCTTATACCAAATCCAGTTACTGGTGAACTCTCAGTCAACGTTGATCAGAAAATATTAAATCTCATTCAAGAAACAAAATGGATGCTGAGAATGAATTTGGAAGTTCCCAGCGCAGCAAAAACTATTTTAGCCCGAGAAACTCAATTCAAAAAATATAAAATGCACCTTGAGCAATGCTTATATGACTACAAAGAGGTATTTTTGATATGTTCCAGGTCGTTGCATAAAATAAGGCTCAAGAAAAGTAGACACTGTAATGTACCGATATATTGGCTTGAAAAGGCCTCTTTGGTAGGCTTGATCTTTCATTTAGCTAATTTTGCTTGGTTAATCCTCCAAAATAGCTATACCGATCAGAAAACACCCACTCATTCGGAGCAAGAAAAAAACTCTTGAGGCGCATAAACCTTTTAAAATTGTGTATTACCCAAATTTTACAACAAGAATATTGAAATGATTCGTTCACTCAAATTAACACCACGGGTTAGTGCAAGCTGGAAAATTCTCTCAAGTAGATAAATTTGATGTGATATTCCATTATGCCTTTTCTTTAGGTTTGTGGAAGCATCCCTCGTCCGTTTATTCATCTGTTCCGTCCACATACTGATACTGTTCTTCAATGTTTGCAAGCCGGACTGAATACTATTACCTGGGATAGCATGAATATTGATGCATTTCTACATAAGATAAGGTAAGAGTTGAGCTATCATAAAATGCTCTATTCTAGTAGTTCTGAAACTGTGTGTCATGATCCACTGCAGTGCCACAAGATAGTTTTGAGTGCATCATAGAATGTCAATCAATATCGTAAATGAGAAATTGTTTTTTTTTCTTCTCATATTTGGGACAAAAAATAGGATAATATGATTAAAATAGCCAAAAATGGGTATTTTATACAACTTTTTCTTGTCATAATTTACAGTTAATATTGGGACTGTTGAGTCGGATCCGTTTTTGGCTTGTTTTTACTGGGGTCGGATTTGCATTTTGAAACTTTCGAGAGTCAAAATTCTCAAATCCCCTCAGTGATTGTACCCCGAAGAGGAAATTTTAGTATTTTAATTTTGGTAATTCAGGACAAAATTCCATCAGAAACTTAAAAAGTATTTAGTTGACTAAACATTCCCAACAGACTGTTAAAAAAGTTTTCCATCCACCAAAGTTTTTCTTGTCAAAACGTTATTTTTTCATACTTTATTTCTCTCGACTCGGAATACAGAGTTGATCATAAATTTTCACTGACTCCACTGGCCTACTTAATATTATCATATTTTCTTCACAATGCATTGTGTTTGTATGACTGGAAGTCGAAGTGTTCAGAATTTGTGAATTTGGGGATCTCTTTTCTGTCCATTTTGATGGTAGTTATTGACAATATTTTTGTTGTTGAGTTACCTAATGTCATAAATTTTGTGTTAAATTTTTTTTTTAATAATTCACATCATATATAATATATTCAATATATTACCCAGATCAAGCACAAATCGACTGAAACGCATTGTTGAAAAAGTTTGTTACATCGCTGATGAAAAAATCAACAAATCAGTATCTGTCGTTTCTGAAACCATTTTATTTGACCAACAATCTGTTCTAGGAAAGACATGGACAACAGAAGCTTTGTTGAAGGTAAATTATATCGTGATTTCACTAGACTAGCATGGCTATACTCTAATAAAAACGTATCTAATCGCAAATATTTTCGAAAAATGAGTCTGATATTTAATTAAATTTTAAAAAAGTCATAAGCTCGAAAGGTAAATTTTATTATTTGTATGATATGTTAGAAAATTATAAATGTGACCGCAATTAGATAGTTAGGAACTTGAGCTACTAAAATTTCTGGTACATGTGGCTTGATTTATTATGATAAGCTTGGCTCTAGCTACAACAAAACATCATTACTCCATTTTCTGCTTTTCAGCCCTGGTTGTAAGAGATAAATACATATTATTTTAAATTAATGCAAGTTAGGTATAGCATACTGACGCTTGGGGAAAGAAGTGACACTGCCCTGGCATTGGGAACGCCATAATGTTATATAATGACATCATGTCTTTGTACTATGATTACGTAATCTGGCCATTTTCATTTTTCTTTTAAATTTTCACCATTTCCAAGTGTTTCTCTATTTCTTCAATATATCGGATATTTTTTATATCAAATTTTTTTTGAGAGTAATATTGGTGATAACTATTCATATTCATACTGGACATTTTTTATGCAATTTAAATTGATTTTATCTAGGAAATGCAAGATTCAACTCAAAAAGGAGCAATGTTAATAAAAGAACATGCTCAAGTAGTTGAGAATGCAATTCATGAAATTATTGATATCTTGTCATCATCAAGGATCAACAGTGCTGATCATGGACATGGTAACTTGTAATTGAATGATTGTAAACAATTAAATTTCTAGTTGAATCGAGAAAATACTTCAAGTTATAGCGGACATTCTCATTAACAAACTTTATTTACTTTGTCTCTAGGATCCATCGCAGCTCCTGGCACAAAAGTAGCAAATCCACCACCTGGACGAAAGCCCGGCCCAAACATTCCGCGTCGAGGTACTCGTGTCGGAAGTGGTTCAACTGTAACTGGTGTTTCAAACTCTTCATCTATACAAGCACAACAAAGATTTGCACCTGATCAAGCAACTATTCAAGATATTTTAAGTATGTCCTTCTAATTATACTACTGATATAGTTATAGAGTATTGTCACTCTATTTAGCTAAACAATTTTGAGTATGAATTATTGAAAATTGTAATGTCTATTAATTAAGCTTTTGCCAGGACCAGATTTACCCAATCTTCTTTCTCTCTCATGCACCATCAAGAGATTTTGATTTCATGCATTTCCTGCATGACTAAATCTTCTTATGTCTGACTGGCTAGGATTTTGTTTAGGATGTCTGACTGGCTAGGATTTTGTTTAGGATGTTTGACTGGCTAGGGTTTTGTTTAGGATGTCTGACTGGCTAGGGTTTCGTTTAGGATGTCTGACTGGCTAGGGTTTTGTTTAGGATTTCTGACTGGCTAGGATTTTGTTTAGGATGTTTGACTGGCTAGGATTTTGTTTAGGAAGTCTGACTGGCTAGGGTTTTGTTTAGGATTTCTGACTGGCTAGGATTTTGTTTAGGATGTCTGACTGGCTAGGATTTTGTTTAGGATGTCTGACTGGCTAGGATTTTGTTTAGGATGTCTGACTGGCTAGGATTTTGTTTAGGATGTCTGACTGGCTAGGATTTTGTTTAGGATGTCTGACTGGCTAGGATTTTGTTTAGGATGTTTGGCTGGCTAGGATTTTGTTTAGGATGTCTGACTGGCTAAGATTTTGTTTAGGATGTCTGACTGGCTAGGATTTTGTTTAGGATGTCTGACTAACTAGGATTTTGTTTAGGATGTCTGACTGGCTAGGATTTTTGTTTAGGATGTCTGACTGGCTAGGATTTTGATTAGGATGTCTGACTGGCTAGGATTTTGTTTAGGATGTCTGACTGGCTAGGATTTTGTTTAGGATGTCTGACTGGCTAGGATTTTGTTTAGGATGTCTGACTGGCTAGGATTTTATATAGGATATCTGACTGGCTAAGGGGAAAGCCGATATCACGGCTTATTGTCCATCTGGTTGCCAGTCCGCGTCAGGTATAGGAATAGGTATTTGTTCAAGATGTTGGTGGAGGAAGCCGTAATGAGCAATCCTTTTGCACATAACTATCTCCTGTGGGAGTCAAACATGCAACAGGGTAATCAGAGATGCGGTGGCCAGCACAACGTTGATGTTATTCAACTAGCATTTTATACAAGTTTTCTTTTTTAATAATTATTGTTTATATTTAATTATATATTAATATTAATTATTTTATTATTATTACATTTTATCTTCCAAGGTCACTACAGCAAGCAGATGTATAGTAGTGTCCACAAATCTATCTGTAACACGTTATCATGTTTATGTGAAGCATTTGGAGTTGGACTAAATATGTCTTCAGAAAATTATGACGAACAACTTCATCATCGCACTGAATTGGTTGCTATCTCAAGACCTGGAAGCTCTAGGTGAGGAGTCTTTACTTTAAGCACAAATATTGAAACAATAGGGGAATGTAATGTGCCAAAGAGCTTGATGGAGTTATAGACAATAGGATTCAATTTGGTTTCTGTAGATTAATGTCCAAGCAGTTGAAGCATTAGACGCAGCTGTGTTGGCATTACAGGTTTAAGTCCCATGGCCATCTCCTCAACAAGGGTTTAACAAATTAATTAGGCAACGCTGAACCAGGAATATTCTGAATCTTTTAAAATCAGCTTTTTACCTATTGTTAGATATCAAGGCCTTGTTCAAAATAAAAATTATGAATAAATGTTGTATAAAAAATATATATTATAAGTTCTTTATTCTATATATTATATTAGAACTTATAATATATATTGTAAGTTCTATATACTCAGGTAGGATTTGATATTAATTTTGATGTAGGGAGATTAAAGTATATAAGACTAATAGCAAACCATGGTCTATTGCTCGATCACAAGTATGAGATGTGGAAACGTAATTAGTGAAGAAATCTATTCTCACCTCATTATCTATTGATCTTCAAGGACGTATGATATTCATACCATATTTGTTCTCTTAGTACGGAAGCAACTAGGCCAAGTTCTGTCTTATCATCAATTTCAACCTTATCATGGAAATCAATTGTTGATAATCTTATCTCTGATGCTGATAACGAAGTCAAATTGAAAATCAAAGTTCAAATATTGTGAGATTGCTATCGAATATTTTTAAAGTAGAATTTTCATCCGTTTAGAAGAGAGGGAAATGAAAGTGACATCTTACTTGTATGGCTAACAAAAAGCAGTTGTTCGCTTACATTGATTTTCATGTATATAGGATTTATATATTTATCCCAGGGAAGATGAAAAGCCGTCTAGGCAGCTTAATCATATGGCAAACCACGGCTTCTCATCCGGTTTCCAATCCATGTTGGATATGAGATTAGTTAGCCAATTATTCGTTTCCAGAAGCATGGACTTGATGGCGGAGAAAGCCGTAACCAACCGGCGGTTAAGTAAACCACCCTACGACAGCGAGGAGTCTAGCAATACTCCCACACATAACTACCCCCAAATGGTATTCGAATCGGCGCACCCACGCAGGGTAATCGGAGATGCGGTGACGATCATATTCCTAACAATTAGCACGATGCGCCACACCGCCAAGTCATGTCACCGCCACCATATATAATCATCCTTCGCTTACCATAGATCATTGTGTGTTTCAACTCATAACTGAATGAGTCAATTAACAATGATTTTTTTCTGTCAAGTATACAGAAATGAATATTTTATAATTTTATCTAGGTTTCGTATTCCGGATATTCTACTTGATCCACCATTATCACAAGTACAACAAGTAGTTGATGAAATTGTAGAAGAAATCATTTCTACACCTAGAGGTTTTTTTCTAATCATTGGATCAATGTGAATTTTAGACACTATCATATTCATATTCTTGATGTTCTTTCTTACTTTTTTCAGAAATCACATGGTGGGCAGGAGTGAATAAAAATGAAACATTTGAAAGTCAAATTTTGATTGATGAATCTATTACAATACAAAGAAGAAATTTATCTGGACTTACAAGAGGTGTGTTACAATTTTTATATTGAGTAAAAAACAAAATCGAACTGCCATTCAGTTACTAGGTTAATTGGTTGATTTATATTTTCAAGCAATTTCTACCAAGAATTATATATTTATAGCATGGATTAACACAATGTAGTAACAATGCTGTAACTGTAGGAAATTTTCTTCGATTGTTGAAGTTTTTTAATAATTTTTTTTTTTATCATAAAATGTTAGTCATTGTTTTGTAATGATTTATTAGTTAACGGGTCACCATAAAACAGGACAGGTCCAGGGGCGTCCAGGGCCAGAAATTTTCAAATGAGGGGAGGTCCTGAAATTTCTAATTGCCAATTAAGATCGAATCAGCTAACAGGTTTAGCCAGAGGCTGGAAACGTGGATTTTCAAGATTCTTGATGGTTCAAAAACACGTTTTGAGCTACGAATATTAAATATGGTACATAATACACCCTGGACGGGTCGGTAGTTCCTAACAATGTTATCACAGTATTTTGAAAATTTTTTCTTACAGATCTTAGAAAGAGGATTCGATCATATGTTGGACATCTTAGTCAATATAATTTTCTATGGAAAGATGATATGCATCGAGCTTACTCTGATTTCATGTGTGCCAGTCCAAATATCTCTGCTATACGAAAAGAGGTAAAGACTTTTGACAGGAAGCATAGGCATGTAACAGTAACGTCATAGGTTTTAATACCAATCAAAATTATTGTGATATATTCGATATACCAAATTTTTGATTTTACTTTTCTAACTCGTACATTTTTTCATTTCACAGGTTGAGAATCTCCTTGATATTGAGCAAAAAATATCTTCGATTCCTGTTACCCTACCTGCAGGTTGTATTGTATTATGTCCTGGTCCTATCATGGATGCTCTGCAAGGTCTTGCAGCAGCATGGAAAACCCAATATGCACTTGTAAGTTTTGAATAGAGAATTTGCATATCTGATCACATATGGATTTTAAAATAGAGTTCTCATATGTTTTCCAGCAATGAAATGTATACCAGAGGATTTCTAAAATAAATCAAATATTCCAATCTATTAAAAAATAATTATATTTAAATTTCATAATGCACTCAAAATAATGAATAATTCGGTTTTGGCCATCCTTGCTAATCAATACCACAACAGTCTCTCAGCTTGTTTACTGGTCAATAGTAATGGTAAAACTTGTGTAACATTTCATTTGTAATCACTTTTTAATCTCTCATTTTGTCATTCCGGACATTCTTATTTTTTATGTTAAGTACTAACAAAATAAGTTTGGTGTTCATGGATCCAATATTTTTAGTATTATGACATCATATTTTCCAAGATTGGTCATAATGGTAAAATACCTGTACAGGTTCTTCATGAAGATGCGAAGAAAAAGTTGGATTCTGTTGTACAATACAGGAATAATGTTCAGAACAGACTTTCTGCCGCTGTAAGTTATTATTTTAAATGCGTTCATAATAAAACTAAACTTAATATCATTGTGTTTAATGTAGTTGAAACTTTAAGAATATTTCAAAACATCTGCTTTTTAAAATTCTCATTGCACAATCATAATTTTATTCTATTGAGTATCTCATGGTAATTAAGCAGTCCCCCAACTTTGCTTCTTTTTGTCATCGTCTTTTCTTGAGTGAATGCACTTGACACTGTTTTGGAAAAATGCTCTCAATTTTTTAGGATAACATAGAATTGAGCCTATCTGAACAAGAGCTTCGTTTGATTACTTATAAAGAAATACAGTCATCAGCCAGGCAATCTACTTAGTACAGAAGTGATGACGCTGAAAAGCTTGAATACCATCCTTCGAGTGTTTTGATCATTTTTTTAATTCAATTCCACAATATTCCAGGTTATTACTCTGGACCAACTCAACGGTACATTAAGTCTAATTGATGAAATCCATGACATGGAAAACAAAATCGATGGAGTCTATCTACCAATTGAAAAAATGTATGAAAAACTGAAAGAATACGATTTGAGATTGGCAAGATCTGAACTTCAACAGGTAATAGTTGCCTCTGTTTATACCTGACTACTTTTTTGCTGATTGGATGTGATTGGCTCCCAGTGGTTCGCATGTCAGACCTACCGGTAACTATATTGGCATTGCGGGTTAGAGACATCAGGCCCGAGTCTCATTCATGCTTCACCAAGTGTGTGAAAAATTGGATTCTTCGTCAAACAACCTTATTAAAAGTCGGCATATATAGGCAAGATGCATCAATGAATAACTGTTTGAGAAGGCTCGGTGGTTGGTTTATCGTGCTAAGTTTAGGAATTCACTTACCATCCATCGCATCTCTGATTACCCTGTGCAGATTGGCAGGTTCGAATCTTGTGGGAGATAATTATGTGCAAGAAGATTGTGGGGCTCTTTATCGTCATAGGTCATCAAATTCATGCATCTGAAACAAATAACTGGTTAATTATTTTCATGAACAGGAATCAAACGAGAGGCAGTGGTTTGCCATATGAATAAGCTGTCTCATCGGCTGCCATGCCATAAATACAAAAATCTCATCCTAATGTTTGTCAATGTTGATAGTCCGAGCAGATTTGAACGTCCTATTAACTGTTTTTACTGCCCCCAAGGTGTTACTAATACAATTGTACAACAAACATAATTTTACTTATCGTCAGGTGGACAGTCTTCGCCAAAACTGGAGTGAATTAGTCCAACTTGCTGATCGACTTGGTCATACTTTATTGAAAGAACGTCGTGCATCCTTTGAACAAGAACTTGATAAACAATTGAAAACATTTGTTGTTGAAGTTATTCAATTCAGAAATGCATTTGATGCTCAAGGACCTGCAATACCAGGGGTTCGCCCAGCAGAAGCAGTAATAAGATTACAAGAGTTTCAGAACAGGTATGATGAATACTGTTTTAAGCGGAATGCACTACAAGGAACATGCAAAACAAATTGTATATTTGAACTTTGCACAATTTTCAGAACTTGTCGTTCTTTTATTCTTTTTAAGTATTTTGACGGTAGGGAAGTTGCTTTCAGTGATATGATACTGAGGTGACAAAAAATGGGTACTTCTGTAATATGTGTACCAAGTTAGGATTAGGCCATAATTTTATTCCGATTTTCCCTTTCTTAGTTCTATTACGAGTTCGGGAACTGTCTGTGTTAGCCAAGTAAATATACCCACTGCCCATACGTTTCAGTCCCTTTACACAACTTGATGTGGAGTGGCTGAACAAAATTAGTTAACTCCATATTGGTACACATACTTTTGAAGCGGCCAAAAATGGAATATATGTTTAACCCTTTCCATGCGATTTTTATTTTTTAGTAAATATTCGTATTTGCTACGCCGATTTTATGCATTTGTACCCCCACAACTAATCGATCGACTAACGAAAAACTATTGATCCTCTGCTGCCCACTGATGGCTCGTTGGAAAGCTTATTTAAAGAGCTTGCAATTGGCGAATAAAAAAAAAGTTTTTTTCAAAAGTGGTGGTCTGAGTCACAAACCGGATAGAAAAAAGGCATTTTTTTTTCTTGGGAGTTGAAACTTCAAACCGTTATAAAAAAATAGAAATAATTGCTAAATCCTTTACTGTTACCGCTTCGTGGTTTGCAAACAATAGCATAATATTGCTGTAGCAATTTCGTGATCTAACTCAAAATACTTTGGTAGATGGAAGGGATAATATGTCTTCTATTACCACCCCAAAAACACCGGAATTTGCATAAATTTCAAAAACACTCCCTCGTTCCGCCGCAAATAAAATTCCCGTCGTAAACGAAAGCGAGATTTACCGTCGCTTATGGTAATCTCGAAGAAGACTTCTTATCAATAAACTAAAACCCGGAAAAACTAGACCGACAGTTTCGACCGATTGCTAAATAAAACAGTGGAGTACACTAACGTACCCACCGCAATCTAGCGACTTTTGTCGTTGGTACGTATACGTGCCCACCGCACGGAAAGGGTTAATGAAAAATCATTCAAAAACTTTGGGTGGAAAAAATGGGTATAGGGTAGCGGAACGAAAGCTAGAGTAGTGATGTACTTGATAAAACTTATATTGCTGTCTTGTGATGATTGGGAACCCAACTTTTCTAAGGTCTATGTACAATGAGTTCAATATTATTTTTTACTTCACATAATCATAGCTCAATGTTTTTTTTAAATACTCTAATTTTAAGGATTTTCAAATTTAAATATTTTTGTATTCAATAAAATTGAATTATTTGGACATTCCTTAATTTATCTTTTTTTCAACTTGTTTATGATATACGGTAAAATTACTGGCATAAATATATATATTTTTTTAATTTTAATACAATATCACATTTATTTGCAGATTACAAAACGTAAGTGTGTTTGTGTGTGTTATTTGTCACATGCACAATCACTTATTGCACTCACCTATTATTTCACATATTGTTTGCCTGAGAGTTTTGCTTAGCACACACACACACAATATTTATATTATTTTATGCAGAATCACATTCAACATGTTCTTTTGTGTGGTTGTAATCAATTCACCTTTGTTGCTTGCTAATTTTTGTGTGAACATGCACATTAATTCTCATATCCGACATAGACTGGTAACCAAACGAGATGGCCTGGTTTCACCAGATGATTAAAATGATCTCATAATTCGTCTCTCCCCTAGGATTTTATCAAAAATTTATAAGGAAAATTTCAATGAGTGAAATTTGGAATGTTATATATGTAATGTTCATAATTACATTCCTAAACTCAAGAAATATTGTTCATGCTAAACGGCACATTTTTGATGAATAGATAAGGAATTTTCGAGGAAATTATAATATTGGGAACATATTTCCCAATGTCACATCACATTTACATTTTTGCATGCATTGCACACCACTGTTGTAATTTCTTATACGCTTTTTCTGAATTGTTTTATTCAATGTGTTGCTTTTGGGATGCTTTTATTGTATTCACTATCTGATTCTCTCTATATATTCTTTTCATGAAGCTACATGCTTAAGAAATTACAAATTAAATTTCGTTTGATGTCAGCAATCATTTACTTTTTTACCTTTCGTACCATGTTTTTACAATTAATACAACTAATTTATTTCTACATTTTTATTTTATTTTCAAAAATTTTTGTGTTCCACTACTGTGCTAATGCAAAAGTGTACTTTTAAAACTAGTGATTCTTTTGGCACTAATTTTGAGTATTCTTGTTTAGATTTACTCTTTATGATGCAAAGAGAAAAACGCTCGATTCTGTCCAGCGACTTTTTGGGATTCTTCCGAAACCTTTTCCTGAACTTGACAAAACTGGAGAAGAACTCAAACTTCTTGGGATGTTATATGGATTGTTTCAAAAGTTCATTGCTTTTGATAGAAGATTCCGAGATACACTCTGGGAAAATGCAGGCTTGCATACAGCAAATATTGAGGTGAACAAATGATCAGATTTGAAATTTCTAAGTAGAACTGGTTAGATATCCCAATACAACTTTGAGAAATGTTATTCAGATGTGTATAACGTGAAAAGAGCACAAAATTTGGCGCTCCAAAAGTGTATGTACCAATATGGAGGTTACTAATTTTTTTACTACTTTACATCAAGTTGTGTAAAGGGACTAGAACCTATGGGCAGGGAGTATATTCACTTGGTTAACACATGCGAAGCCATCATAATAATATTAATACAGTTGCACACTACAAAATCTCATTCTAGTTAATGTGTTTTGTGAAATTACTTTAGCTTAACTCATCAATCATACTTTGAATATCATTTTGCATGGTCATATCCTAAAATTTTTAATCTCTCCTTTGATGAATCAACTGTAAACAACCATTTATATATTATATTTTCAAAGGTTCGTGGGCATTGGGATGAATGTTTGAATCTTCCAGACAAGTTAAAGGATTGGGATGCATACACAGAAATGAAGAAAAGCATTAAAACATACTTGAATGTTTTCCCACTCTTGCATCGGTTGGCTGAAAAGGTATTTAAATTACTTTGATGGTGAATCATATTAATTCTAGTATGAGTCTATTCCGATGTTTCTTATTATATGAAGATTTGGAAATGTACATTTCGTTCAAATTTGTAATATTTTTTATTTTAATTTTCAATCTAAAGTGTTTTGAGAATAATCTAACATTTTTGCCTTGTTTTGCAGGGAAAGTTTAAAGACATCATGATACCGGTTAGTAGTTTTTTAGTTACTATATAGGCAGGGTTGCCATCTACCCAGTGCCAAAAATAAGCACGGGCGTCAAAATGTTATTTTTTTCAAGGGGAGGCGTCTTAACAACGGCAGAAACGCAGAATAGGAAGGAGATCATACACGAGTCTCCCACTTTTTGTCATTAGAAGTCACTTCAAACGTGGTTGTACGCAGTTCCAAAATCGCAAAAAGCTATGGAAAGACACTGTCACACGCAATCTCTAAGGCAGCGTTTCCCAACCTTTTTGGTCGCGGACTATTTTCTCACCGGCGAAAACCTTTGCGGACTCAAGGTGCGTTTATTGCAACCGTATTCTGTGTGAAGAAGCAATAAAACCAAACACAACAGAAATTTAACGTATTTCAAAATCGGAAATCCGCCGCAATTACGCGTTCGTTAAAAGAGCCGACTTTTTTGGTGTATATATATATAATGGACTTTTCTGTCGCACAGTATTCAATCCATGACAACGACGAGAATTTGAAATGTCTTTCTATTTTAATTTATTTGTGTTCATCTTGGTAACTTGCGGTAGCGTCGACTTACGATAAGATAAAAGTTCACTTTTTAAAAAATTTCCACTGCCATCTGCGAACATAATAATGAGAGAATATATTGCCTGATTATATTCAGCTTTGATACATATTTTTTGCGATCTTGTGAATTTGTTATCGCTGTTAGAAAAAATTATACTATCTGCTATAAGTTTCCAGAATATACCAAGTTAATTTAGTATTTATTAAAAATATATTTAAAGTATATATATTAGTAAATCGAAAATACATTTTCATCACTTTGAAATTCTCGCGAACAACTTCTGAAGTAAGTCGCGTATACGTCACTCGTTAAAGAGCCGACTTTTCAATGATTTTTTCTGTTGCATAAAATATTCAATCCATCCACATGTGTGGTTCTTTTTATATACGGTTGTGTTGACGAAATGAGAGCAATACTACTCAGAAAATATCATGACAATCCGTGGACGCAAAAATGCGTGGTAAAGTGTATATCTTGTTTTGATTCGTATCTTTGTGAATCGACAAATCTGTGTGAATTCGACATTACTACTGTGCGACATTACTAAAGTGGAGTCAGTAAAGCAGAGAATCCTAAAGGAAAATGCCCTGGTACGTGTACTATGGTAGCACCCGAAATTTTGCGATTTGCAATGTCTAAAAAAGCGTTTTTAATCGCTCGCGGACCGCTCTTCAATTTAGAAAATTTGGGTTGCCACAATTTACACCTACCAGAAAAATAATTTATGCCTCGTTGTTCGAACTCGCGAGAAACACCTATTACGAATCTATCGAAGCGTGTACAGACTCTTGTTTTCGTCGGAAATCCACAAGTGAGTTGTGAAATCCAATCGCTTAAGCGACTCGCAAGTGACCTGTCGCGTCACGTGTTATCAAATTTTCGATTCGTAAATGTGCTATTCTAATAGTTGAATATTCGAATATATGCCCAGCCCTACTCAGTAACCAGTAATTATTGACGCGATTAATGTCATGTGAATAAACTGACTTTTTATGTTTTTTTTTGTAAACTCTAACGCAAATCCCAACTTGGCTGATAGTTAATTAAGTTTCGCAAAAACGTTTGCGGCCCGCAGTGAATTTCTGACTCGTTGCGGACTCATTTAAAGGCTCTGCGGACTCATTTGAGACCGCGGACTCGGGTTGGGAAACACTGCTCTAAGGCAAGGGTCGGCAATCTTTTGTCGCTCCCGGGCCAAAACCAAGTGTTACGAATCTTGGCGGGTCGCACATATTTTTTCAAGAAAGGTAAAAACTGAACGGGTGGCTGATGAACCACATTATTTATACAGAATAGAAATTCAAATTTCAGACTTCAAATAGCGAGCGAACACTGCGACAACTCGTGGACTCAGGTCGTCTTACTATGCAAAATATTTACAAATAACATTTAGTGCGACACTAGGTGATACCCTAAATAAAACCAAAATTAGAACATTTTCTAAATGTCTATCACTAATCTTATAGTTCTTCGCGAGGAAAATTTTATTTTCGTTAAGTAATTGAAAACAGAAGCGATTTTTTCATAACGATGGGAAAACGAATTATTAATGAAGAACAAGAATAACATATATAATAACGATCCGTAGGTTTAAGTGAAACACTGTGGGCCGAATTATTTTACTCCGCGTGCCGGATATGGCCCGCAGGTGGCCGACCTCTGATCTAAAGTCTTCATATTTTGGTTTCCCGCAATACTTCTTGTGTTTTGTGGTAGTATTGTGGGCACCTACTGTTTTCCACCTTTCTCGATGTCGCACTAGCAGTAGTTAATAGAAAATTTCTTTTCATGTTCGAAACAGAACTCATAGTTACGCTTACTCTAAATTGCAGTTTGTCCCTAAAAACAGTATTCCTGAAAACTAGCAGCAACTATTGTGTGTGTCATAGTTTGCCTGGAAATACCGCAAACCCCACGGTTGACAGAAAAAGTTTGTCCCTCGTTTCCACGCAAGCTTTGTACGCAAAACAAGAACTGGTTATCCACGTTTCCAAGACCAAATAAGCACGCGACTCAAAAATGAGCACTTCTCTTAGAAATAAGCACATCGTTACTTTATAAGACGCGGGCTAGAAAATAAGCACAAATCTTAGAAATAAGCACGATATGGCAACCCTGTATATAGGTCAGGTGGGGGCAACCTTTTACGGCTCGCGTGCCAAAATCGGCTAAATTTACCAACAAAATTCTTTCACGTGCCCACCAAAATTAAAAGCAATGCTTTGCCAATTTCAAAGCAAAGATACACAATAATAAACCTTTTAAAAACGTACAGACAGATCCACTATTCGGTAAAATATCAGTCCGACAAATAGATTTCCTTATTTTATATCAGTGAGACTTCTGCTGCTACATTACAGCTGATGGAGATTTTACATTGGGTTTATATTTTGTAACTTTCAGAGAAATACTTGAACTACTGGTTTCATCTTTCATAACTGAGAACAGAAAATCACAAGCATATGTAGATGAAAATATGTAAAGTAATGCAGTTGACGAGTTTTTATGACACGAAAAATTTTTGGGAGTGGTATCCCAATCACGCAATAGTTCGTTATCTGCACTTCTCTCTTGTATTCCCTTTTCTAATCGCTTATCGTTCTCTCGAAATCAATTTATAACAGTAAGTTAGCAAGTAACCCTAACCAACATGAGCTGTGCAACTTCATAAATTAAGCAGGAATGAAGAAAAGGGGGGCACAGACAAACTATATTACGTGAGAATGTTGCCAAATGAATGCTGCGCTCTTCTTGACAAAATTTTTCGAGAACTCGCCCATTTCTGACGTAATAATATATTTCCTTGTAGCCATATGTCATGAAAGGACAGAAGGAGTTTAAATAAATAACGGATTGTTAACAAACGATAATAAATAAACGAACACCTAGTTTCACCAGATATTTCAAAGTCTTGAAACTTTTTATCCGAAAAAGAATGATCTCGTTTCCGAGACTTTGCTCACGTGCCAAATAAATGAGCTTGCGTGCCAAACTTGGTACCAGGGGCTGCCCACCTCTGATATAGGTATACACATTGTGATTAAACTTTTTGGTATTTTCATCATTTTTTATCATAATTACAGAAAATACGAAACCGTCATTGGCTTCAAGTTATGTCTGTCACCTTCAGTAAATTCCAACTTGAATCAAACATCTTTAAAATGGGACATTTGTTGGACATTGGACTTCTTGAGTAAGATAAAATATAAAAATAATGGTATGCCTCAAGGGTCTTTGCTGAGTCCACTTTTTTTTATATTTAGACACAGTGCTGAAATTGAGCAGATATGCAATGCTGCAAACAAAGAACTTGAACTTGAAGTAAAAATGAGAGGAATTGAAGAAGAATGGACTGAACAGGCATGTATAAATTATCTCAAATTATTCTTGACTCAGTGTGGTTGTGTACAAGATTATTGAACAAGAGTCGATCTGGCATGATTTTAGAAACTTGATTTAGAACAGACCAATGTGCTTTTATTTATAATATGCAAACAAAGTTATACCTTATCAAATAGTGGCATTCTTTGCCCACAAAGAATAATCATCGGCCCAATTGGTCTTTCCGAAAATGAACTGATTAGAATTTACTATGTTTTGATAATAGAAATAGTGACATTAATATTTTTAAATCATTACTTTTATAGGTTCTGAGCTTTGAAAACTACAAGAGAAGAGGACCTGTGTTGTTGGTTAAAGAAGATTCAGAAAGGCTTTTAGAACTTCTTGAAGATGCTCAAGCATTGTTGGCCACTATGCTGACCTCAAAGCATATTGGTAAATTACACAATTTTGCTTGTACCTCCAGAATATTATTGTTTGCTACCGTTAAGTTACTATAATATTCTGCCTATAAATATTAAAAATATTAAAAAATGAAGAATATCGAGTAAAATATTGGCAATTTGAATCAAACAAATTTGGGTTGGAGTTGGTCAATATGACCATCTGCGCAAGAGATCGTCTTTTCGGAGAACTAGCAATCCTAGTGTATTTAGTCCAACATTTGGAAGATATTAAAAAAAAACAATATGTTCAATAGGGCCGCTTAGAGAAGAAGCTGCATCGTGGGCTGAAAAACTTAAAGGTGTCAGTGAAGTTCTCGATACGTGGCTGGAAACGCAAGATCTCTGGCAAGAATTAGAAGCTGTGTTCTCAGACCATGCCACAGCGAAAGAACTCCCTCAAGAAGCAAAAAGATTTTCTATGGTTGATAAAAGTTATGTAAAACTGATGAGAAGAGCCTATGATACAAGGAATATTCTGCAATGTTGTTATGGGGGTGAGTATTTACTTTTATTTTCAAATATGGGATCATGAATAATCGTCACTGTCACAGAAATAATTAGGAAGTGAAAACCTAATTTTTGGAAAAATACAGTACAAAAATTCTCAATAATCGAGAATTTTAGTAACAATGAGATAAAAATAGCTGTAATCTTATCAATAAAGTGAAAGTTATTCAAGATGAATTTATCACGAAATAGTTCATGACATGTAACGGTTCCTAGTAGGGATGGAATGAAATTAATCCGGTACCGCATTGGCCTCCTAATTTTTTACACTATGGGTGAGTTTTTGGGCATTGGATTTGAACCCAAGATTTTAACCTGTGATGCAAGACTTGCTCAAACTAATTTTTGATAATTTGTTTCTTCAAAACAGGTGAAGTTCCAAAAGATGTTGTTCTTCGTCATATGCAAGAAGAATTAGAAATCTGCTTCAAAAGTTTGACTCAATATCTTGACAAAAAACGAGCAGTGTTTCCACGATTCCATTTCCTCACTGACTCCGTTCTACTGGCAGTATTGTCTCGACCTAATGATTTGGAATCCGTCCGAACACATTTGAGGTAGGAAAGCATTTCTATATTTTGATATTGCTGTACTGTCATGACAAAAATTTGTTATCATTATTCATTGATCATGGCTGTGATCATATTATGCTTCAACATTATTGAATCATTACATTAAGAAATAATTTTCATACTTTTGCTATTATTAGATAGTCAATTTTATTGGAAAATAGTTATTCCATTGGCAAGGCTGTGTCAAAATAGGATGATTTCTTAGTTAGTTTTGGCTGGAGAAATATCGCAACTAACTCATGAGAGTAAAGAGTCCCCCTTTCATGCCTGACATGACATAATCATGACCCATAGTTAAAGATGCAAAGACTAACTCCTCCAACATTGGTTGACCATTTCTAAACAAATTACTGTATATGATTTCATCCATGATTGAGATCATAAAAAATGATCATATTTTACAGATCGATTTTTGCGAGCATTGCTGATATTAAAACTGAGAAAACTGGGAGTTGGTCTGAGACTGTTAGTTCAATGAAATCTTTACGCAACACTCCCACACCAGATTCGTCCCCCGTTCTTCAACATAATCCAGAAACTCAGCGTCGAAATGAAGATGCTCATCACAGAGCGTCAGGAGTAAGATTTAAATCGGTAAGTATGGAATGTATTTACCCACTTTATACAGTCTAGGTCCCGCGGCTGCATATGTTCTCAACTTAACACTCGATGTTGCCCACAATAAAATATGTAATGAGTGTACGAGAAATCCCAGTTCTTCCCAAAAAAGGGTTTCCATATCCTAGAGACTGCTTATACAGAGTCTCGTTCAGAGCAGATATAACACATGTCATAAAAATTATCAACTATATAGGTCATCATCTTTTACTTTTTTATCATCCTTTGTTGACTGATTTTACAGAGGATGAAATCATCTGACAGCTTACATTTTTCTGCAAGTTATGCAGAAGAACCTGCTGATGTTTTGCATGCAACTGCAGTGCTTGCAGCGGATGGTGAAATTTTGAACTTAGATGAAGAGGTATTGTTCTGTAGTACTCGTTTTTTCAAATTAATTTTTGCAATTTTAAGATGATGAGGTATTCATTAAAAAGACATAATATAGGTAGCAATTGAGGTACTAACATTTTCAAGTTAGCCCTCGCACAAAGTGTGTTAACATACACATACTGTTGTTAATATTGGTGGGGAAAGTTACTATGATCTTCATTTTTGCTTGGAGGAGTCTATTATATATCTTACCTACAATGTTGTAAATTGGATAGGCTTCACGAAAACCAAAAAATGTTTCATCCAATCTAGTACGGTACTTTCAGATAGTCTTCCATACAGCAAGATTTAAACAAAAAAACTACCTTTTGAATAAAATAATATTCATTTTTTAGATCAGTCTTTTTGAAGGAGCAGAATTATGGCTTCAAAACTTGCAGGATTCTGTACGACGCTCGTTACATTCTAATATCACAAAAGCAATTGCTGATATTGATGCAAATACTCCACTAGAAGAAATTGTGCTCAAGTATGCCAAATTATGTCAATTCTAGTCTTAAAGCATATTTCAAAATTGGACATTTTCATTAATTATAAATTTATGAAAAGGAAGTTGAAATGAAATGAATAGTTTAAAATGAATTCTGAACTTTGAATGTGGACCTCCAGTGGGCGTAATGACCTAGTATATGGTTTCTCAAACAGATTCCGATTTCTTCCATAATTACAGATTTTTCCCTATCAGGACTGCTTTTAACTGAGTCTTTATTGGAGTGAAAAATCTTAAAAAAATCTATTTTTTCAACATTATAGCATTTGATGCTTTTCAATTCTAGATACCCTATACAAGTTGGAAAATTGGCATTACTATACCTATGGACTCGTGAATGTGAAGCAGGAATTGCTGAGTTGAAATGGGAAAGAAAAGCAATGCAAAATGCAAGCAAAAAATTTTCTGTGATGATATCTCGGTAAGTATGACAAGATATCTAGATCACACCCTGGCGAAAACAGAAATTTTATTATGAGTCCTGTAACAGATTTTATTTAGGGGAAAGGATTGCTGACCTATTAATACAGTCACCACAGATTCTTATCTAGTTTTGGTCATCATATCAAAATAGCTGTCCCGTTTTTGTTTCCAAGTTTCAGATGCATTGATATGGTTGTTGTAAAAAGTCATAACTGACCATTAGTTGTGTGTGTGGAATACCTTGTAACAGCTAGGTCGACAGCAATCTTGTGATACACGGCTATCTCATCGACTATGTAAAAAATATTTTAACCTTAGCTCTTAGGGGGAATGTAGCACCAAAGCATAAATTTCCATTTTGTATTGTTTTAGAGTTTAAATTCATCATGAACAAGGGCATTTTCAATCATGAAAAATTTTCTTGATACTTTTTCAAAGTTCAACATTATAAACAGGGTCAATTTTTCTGACAAGGGTGTATTAAAACTATGTTTTCAATTCATCTCCCAAAATCATGACATTCTGCAAATGCTATAAACGACTCCTTTAGTAATGAGCAATCTCTATTCCCATACCAGACATGGACCAGACGATAACAGACAGACTGGTAACCAGACGATTGGCGTAATGTCATCTTATCAGTTTTCCTCCCCACTGGTTGATCAGGAAAATCCTATCCTGTGATGACAACAACCACAGCATGATTTTTGTATTTATAGTTTATTCTTGCATTCTTATTTACAGCCTACCTACAGTCATCAATCGCACAACATGGAAGGGTGGAGATGAAGCAATGTTACCAGTGCATCGTGCTAGATTGGAAAATTTAATTCATTACTCCGTCCATCTACGAGATTCATTGGACGGAATGGGTTCAAGAAAAATGAGAGACATAAGTAAGAATTTTTTTTATATTTCACAACAAACACACAAAAGAGATAATAAAGAGAAGGTAAACATTGGTTTAAAATCAGGCCTGACTGCCAATACAGAATGGATTTCAAAATCCATTTTTATGAGGCTTTTTCTTGTCTTTGTATAAAGAATATGAATCTTCTGATTCAGCTAAGGTAATTTGGCTTATTGAATTGAATATACTTATAAAAGGTGTTTTTACGCTAGAAAATTAGAAATATCGTTCGTAATAAAGTTTGCTTTTTCTTCTGTAAAATTTTTAAGCCTTTTGCGAAATCCAAACTTATGTTATATTATTATGCATCATGATTTTACTGTAAAATATATATATATGTATAAAATCGTTTATATTGCATATATAATCAAAATTAATCACAGTTTTGTATTAACAAAATACCAAATTGTTAGAATACCAAATTGACTTACCGTATGACCTATGAAATTACCTACGGTACATAAATTCTGGGTTATTGGAAATTTATTCAAAAAATTACCACATTGTACATTGTGAAATGTTAAAACAGTGAGGAAATAATTTTTCACCATTTTATTAGGTGATTTTGAATGGCGCCGAAGTATTCGTTTCTATTCTGAGGATGTTGATGGATTCCAAGAACATAACCTTCATATACTCGATAACCAGTTTCATTACGGACTCGAATTCTACGGCTTATCGTCATCTGCAAATCTAGTGATTGCTCCTGCGACAGAAAGAGCTTTCGTCAGCATGTCAATTGCACTCGCTCAATGTCAAGTATGTATTTTAATATTGTGCTTCACTTTATCACTCTGAATAAGGCTTTGGTTGTGCAGAACTATTGATGCTACTAATTATTTGATAAGGTTCTCATGGGCTCATCACAAAGTGGTTCTTTTACCAGACTGATTTGTTGCGACTCCCTCTACCAATCATGCTCTATTCAATTTAATTCTTCCTCTTCTTATCCTAATTGATCAATTTTCTTTTTTTTTCCTCTCAGGGTTCTGCAGTGGTGGGCAATGCCAGTAGTGGAAAAACAGAAACTGTTATGGGTCTTGCAAGTTTGTTTGGAAAATATATTTTCATGATCAATTGTACACGATCTACTGATGCTACATCACTGGGAAAAATACTACAGGTTCGTATTCAGAAGTTCAAAGTTTAATTTAACCTACAAAATTCCCAGTAATAAAAAACATCTCTCAGAAAGTTCCACACATTGAAAATGTCGTATATGGAATGCTCCCTAAAATTCAACCTGGGTGGGGGCAATTAGTATAGAATTTAAACCAGTTAGGGTGACGCTGCAAATCCCCACAATTAGGTATAACGCTATCACCACTGATACATCCCAACTACAAATATACAAAATTGTTATCACAGGGCCTAGCTGCTGATGGATGCTGGGGTTGCCTTGACGATGTGCATCTACTGTCACCTAGTGGTATTTCTGTCATCTTAGAATTCAGTTACAAGATCTTTTCATCAATGCAGAAGATCATTGATTTCAAGGTTTGTTGTAGATATTTGTGATAATTTAATTACCAATAAGAAGAATATGATTATGCCTGATCAAATTAACAGAATTTTAAAAATTGGACCACATTTTATTTAAATGGATTATATTAATATCCTTAAAAGCCTTAATCTGACTCTTATATTAGCTTTATTAGTATTCCCTCAAGTTGCTTTATTCATGTATCCATTTTGTGTTGATTGATGAACCAAAATGAACATCTGTATCAAGCTTGTACCCATCCATCATCTTATGAGTATAATTCAATTATTAAATAAATTTTTGTATTTTACAGAGACAAGATTCAAGTAATTATGGTGACAATGATGCTCAAGTCAATCTAGTTAATCCAGGATCAGCTATGTTCATCACATACAATCCATCAGCTCCACATTTTAAACCATTACCAACTGCGATCAGGTAATTTTCAGAGGACTGGGAACCTTCAATTTTCTCATTGCCCTCCCAATTGGCACCTTGGGAAAATAGGGGTTCGTTTTTAATGAGTCACTACATTAGCCAGTGTTGAGCGACTCGCACTTTACGCTTTTGTACAGTTCGGACAGTTTATAATTCAATAAGAATACGGTATAGGTATTACCTTACACTAGTGGTTCCTAACCTTTTTCATTAAATTCCTGCATTTGCTTATTTCAGAACTCTCTATTTCTTCCTCACTATGCATTGAAAGTACTCATACATTGAGTATTGCTATTTACAGCAAATATAAAGCCCATTTCCCCCCCAAGATGATAAAAATTTGCTGCTTGTTAACCAGTATTGGATTTTTGCGTCCCCCCGTTCACCTTGAAGTGTCATTTTTATGTTTTTTTTCATTGTTTGTGCAAAGCGTATTTTCATGATGGTGAGAAAATATAATAATGATTACTGGCTGGGTTGCTGGAAATGTTGCCTTACACAAATACAAAGTTAAATTTTTTTCCTGTAAAAGACGCCACCTGGACAGGACTTTGTATCTGTTTGAGGAAAGCTTACCAGCCCATTACACACACCATTCTACATTTTATTCACTCATTCTTAGGTCTCTTTATCGGACAGTGTCTATTATCAAACCAGATATGAGCGCAATATTGAAAGCAAAATGTACTGCACTCGGTCTACGATCGCCTAAAGCTCTTGCAGATAGACTGAAAACACTTGTTGAATTGTCACACCAACAATTGCCTAGATCTTCATCTCAACATCATGAAGTCTCATTGCAGTCATTGCTTTCTGCCTTGACATTGGCAGCACAGAAACGTAAAGCTAGGGTATGTGATTAAATCATATTTATCATTGAATTAAGCTGAATACTAACATTCTGAATAGGCGTTTTGTTTATTTTTATGTTATGAGAGAGAAAACGATAAAACATCTCAAACATATAGTACTCTGTGGGTCCTCATCAGGTCACCTGTCCATGTTGGGTATGAGAAATGTTACCAGTTAACTCACATAACTTTGAGTGTTTGATAAACGTTGACTCAAGTCCAACTCGAGTCGAGTCAATGGCTCGACGCTCTGTGACACTGATTATGAATGCGTAACAAGGGTACCGAACGTAGCTCACACACAAATATTATAAGATTGGAGAAAATTTGTTATCCTATTCAAAGACCGTGCCACAATATGCAGAAGCAATCCCAAGCTGATGGTACTCCCGTAGTGTGTGTACCAGGTTAGGGTTAGGCCATAATTTTTTTCTGATTTTTTTTTATTTTAGTTGTATTACGAGTTCAGGGACTATCTGTGTTAGACAAGTGAATATACCACAGAAGTATTCAGTTGATCTCAAATCTAATTCAACTTTTTATTTTATTCAAAGGATGAACGTTCTGAAGCTATATCTCGATCTGATACAGTAACAGGCTCAAGAACTGAAATTGATCAACAGAAATTGTCAAGATCAAACAGTCAAACTTCTGTCAGGTATTTGAATAAGGAATTGTACTTATTCCCATGAGAGGAAAGTTTATAAGATGGGTATAATTTATGCTCAATTGCGACATTGTGTCATTTTGCTACTTCAAGTTGGATGTGAATATCTAAGCAAGTAAACATTTCATATTCTAATAAAAATGTGTGAAAGAGCAGACGACAGCTTATAGTAGTTAGGTGAACAATATCTTGTTGACAGGAGAATATCAATAATTCACAGGATTCATACCCACAGACTATGTACAGGAGCACATTTTTTTTCCAGAACTTCATTTGTGTCACTCCCTCTTAGCTGTTTTTCTTGTGAATTTCTTCAAGTGTATCAAGTAATATATCTCAAGTCAAGTAATATATGCTGACATGATAATGCACCACCATAAATCTATATAGTTTCTTCAGCTCTCGGCACTTCAGTGATTGCCTGTAACCTTGCTCAAAAAAGAGTCTCCTTTACTTTTAAATGAGTAGGCTTTGAAAAAATTCTTTTTAATAAAAAGCTCCAGTTTTTCACACAGTAATCATTTTTTTTAGTATGTTTTTGAGAATTTGATTTATAATACGTACTAACATACAACAACAACCTATTTGAACACTTCTAGACAACCACCGTCACCTGTAGTAGCTGTGCCGAGCCGACCTCAAGCAGCTGTTTCTGATAAATTGATTGGAAAAAAGACTAATATGCCGAATACATTAACAGGCCAGGCTAAAATTGACCACGGACTTGTTGCTCAGGTAAACTTTTTATTAAGATGTAGAATTTGGAAATATTTACACTTTTTCGACTAGATTTTAACTAACAGATTATAACAGAAATATAGGGGTTCTCATCAAAACAACTAGTCAACATAGACTGTTCATTTCTATATCATGATGCCCAAAGAATTCAGTTCAGGCTAAAATTGACAACAAACGCAATATGCAATAAAGGAGCACTTTTCACGAATGCAGCTTATCTAAATTAATGTTTCATTTTTTATAGAAGTTTCATTTTCTCAGTTATCTTGTCATATTTGTTTTTATATTTGAAAATTATCTGAAATAAAAATTTTGTCCCAAAATATATATCCAGTTAGGGCAGTCAACATCAGAATCAATTTAGATTGTATTGTAAAATTCAAAAATATTATTTGAATACAAATGGGTTTCTGTGAAAATTTATAATTTTTTCAAATATTCTATTTTTACAAATCATTAAATTCAGTGTTACAGCCTTGGCACATAAATATCATCATGATTTTTGTCAAAAAGTAAATTTATGTAACATGAATTCATAGAATTTTTAAATTCAAATCCTATTAAACTATTATTTTAAAAGTATTCAGTTTGGTATTGTTGATTGTTCATTTTTTGTTTTCTTATTTCAGGCTATCATTGAGACCATATCACCAGGATTATCTCCATCTGATACAGTGGTTTTTCACTTTATCTTGAAAGACACTTTCAGTGGAATTCCGATGGTGAAAGAATTGCTTGGTGCAATGTCCGCTACCGGAAGTCACTCAATAACTCCGATTCAAACACAATTGTCTTTTGGTCCTGCAAGCTCTCGCAAAAAAGAACAGATTTTGGAACCAGTTTTAACACATGTCAGTTCAACTTTTTTTCTTTTTTCTTCATACTTTCGCCCAGAACAAGGCAATAAATAGGCACTTATTTCTAATTCTATATAAAACTTTTGCATTTGGATCCTGCAGAAGAGCATCATACAATATTGGATGCTCCCGAAGTATTCATACCAAGATGGCGCACAACCTGAACATAGTATGTGTACCATGTTAGGGTTGTTCAGGTTGTTCGTCATCTTGGTAAAAAAATTACCGGAGTGCCCAATATTGTGTATGGCATCTATAGCTTTTGCTTTTATGAATGAGCTTTCTAGGGCAAAAGCGGAGGTACAATGCTCTGAGCAATGTATAATAGACAAATAGGATTGGATATTATTTTCATATATAAGCTGAATAGATATAAAATTATGTCATGAAAATATATGACATGAAATTCATAGTAAGAAGTGCCCGATTATTGAAGATAATTGCCCCAATTTATTCCTATGCCCAAACTTGATTTATATCTAGAATAAATTTTTACACATTTACTCAAATCGAGGTCTCAATTCCTCAACAAAAATGGAAAACAGTACTGAAGAGTTAGAAATGACCTTCAATGTGCCTAGGGCTTTATTTGTGCTTGCTTATTCTTGCCACAGAAATGCTATCAGATAATGTTTGATTTAATATTTGAAATGAATAAAATAAATGCTGTTAGAAAAACTTTCCTCTCCCACAGAATAAATATGATTGTGAAATTTGCTAATTTAAAAAAAAATATTTATATCATTTACCACTAGGTTGCAAATGAAAGGGGACTCATTCCTGGACAAAACTGGTTATCTAAAGCTGCTCAGTTATACCAAACAGCGGAAGCCAGACAAGGTGTTGTTTTAGCTGGACCAGCAGGTTGCGGGAAGTCAGTCATGCTTTCTGTACTTATCGATGCTTTGTGTAAATTACCCCACAATCCTGGGGCTGGGAGAACAATCAGCCCCGGCATGTCGAACCATAAGTTGCAAAAACTTCACCCATTGACTGTCGATGACCTTTCTTTGATGTTCGGACAAACCAATAACTCTCGTGAATGGTCAGATGGTATTTTAACTTATGCTTGGAGAAAAGCTAACAGGGTAAGTAAATAATAAATATGGAATTTCATGGCTATATCTTCTGAATCAGTGGTTAGGAATACGCTTGCCATTGCACGTTCTGATTGACTGTTGGCAGGTTTGAATCCCGCAGGGATAATTATGTCCGAGAGGATTTCCCAACTCCTCTGTGTCATAAGGTGGTTCAAGTAACCGCTGTTCGGTTATGTCTCTCCACCATCAAGTCTAGTGCAAGGATGGTCAAAAATCTTTGCGCACATATTTCTAACAGCAGTCGAACCTGTGAGATATCCATTTCCTCATTTGGAGTTTTTTCCTTCTGTGTGTTTGCCTTGTGTGTTGGGCAGAGTTCAAAATAATTCATATAAATAAATTATCAAATAATTCAATTCAACATTTCAGGTCAACATATAAGAGGTTTCTTGTATTATGATTTTGCTCAAGGATTAACTGTGGATATTCATATTTGAAATAAGAAAATTTTTAGTTTTATTTTATTTATCAAAATTTCCATCCTATTAATGATTCATATGTATTTATTCTATGCAGAATCAAAGTACAACGTGGCTCTGTCTTGATGGTCCGTTAGTATCTTCTTGGGCTGATCGTCTCAACGGTGCATTATCTGATCAGAAAGTCATGCAACTGAGTAATGGAGATCGACTCTATCTCACGGATAATATGAGAGTTGTATTTGAGACAACTGATTTGAGGAATGCGTCTCCGTCATTGCTGTCTCGTACGGTGAGTGACTAGGACTAATGACTGAATTTTAGTACTCTTTTTGAGGAGGAATAGATAAAATAATAGCATCATAACACTATTGTAATACATGGTAATTGTAAACCTTGTGTTTTAATACTCATCATATCCAACTGTACTTTTATTTTTACAGGGATTGGTCTATCTGGATAAAAACGTTCTTGGTTGGCGTCCTCTTGCAAAAGCTTGGCTCGAACAAAGAAACGCTGATGAAAAACGTGTTCTAGAAAAAGCATTCGACAAAACTTTAGACAGTGTCTGTAACTTTGTTTTCCATGATAAAAGGTAGATTTTATTGTGAATTTTGTTATACAATGACAATGCCTATACAAAGGTCTTGCTTGAATTAGAATAATTCTTTTATAAATATTATCATTTTGGTTTTGTTGTGTTTCCTATTTGTTTTATTTTTATTTTTGCCAGGATAAAACTTCCAGTATGTGAAGTTGGATTGTTGACAACATGTCTTACATTGCTGGGTGAAATGCTGAATGAGCATCAGCAACATATTGGTAAGATATCTTGGAGATTTCTTGGTTTTTATGAATTTATACTTGTATTTATTGGGCGTGAAGTACAAATACTACAAGAACAATTTTTTCAAAATTCCAGGTGGTGATCTTCACATTGAGAGATTGTACTTGTTTTGTCTTGTCTGGGCATTTGGTGGACTTCTGGAAGGAAACACTGTTAAAACATTCAGTGATCTTCTTCGAACATTGTCATCTGCGTAAGTTTTTTCAAATGTAGGAATATATTGTTATATTCAACTTGAGATAGAGGAATGCACATGTAGGCAACTAAATTATATAGCAGTTCAGCTTGGTTGCTGGATGTGTGATATATAAGTAAATATTCATATTTCTTTTTTCTAGGTTGCCAGATTACGACCATGATATTTCAGTATTTGATTATTATGTTGATGAATCAGGTGAATGGGATACTTGGATGGCTAGGGTTCCTGAAGCTACTTATACAGGGACAACCGACATGCTTGGAGAGGTGAGGAAGATAATTATTGAGACATATATTTATGTCCTTTAAAACAGGGATTCAATACTCTTTTCACACTATGGACCGGTTTTAAAGTTTTTTTGTGGATTGGTCCTCAAACACATGCTTAACTTTCGACTATCTCTATAACAGCAGCAAATTCTAATATTCTCTGTTAATTGACAATAAATGATGAAAACTGAAAAAGCTTAACATCCTAAAATTTTCTGCTCTGATAACCAACCTTGACTGGTTTTACTATTTCATGTAGCTCAATGGAAAACCATTTCATTCATATTCATGTTTATAAAAATCTATAATATATATCAATAAATAAAACATTACGAGCTTTTTCAGATATGAACATCTCTGCTTAGACATTTTCATGCATTCATGTAAAAGTTTGGACATGGAGTTTTTTAAATATCATTCTTGTTATATTCAGGTGTTTGTTGATACTGTCGATACGATTCGTACTCGTTGTTTACTTGACTTTGCACATATGGCTCGAAAGCACACTCTAGTGGTGGGCGAATCAGGAATCGGGAAAACAGCTTTAGTCAATGATTTTTTGGATACTCAAGGTAGGACCAAGGTTGCTTCTACCGGCGCTTTTTTTTTGACGGCATACAATCCCCTGAACAACGTGCAATGGGTGAGACGTAAAATTGAAGTGGAGCTGAGGACCAAATCATTGAACTGCTTTTTCACTATATAAAGAATAATTAGCTAATCTTGATTAGGTTGAACTTGTCCTAATTCGAACCTCCCTCTTATATATTTAACATCCTTTTTTTCAAGAGGCAGTAATTTAAATTTTAATGACAGTATGCTTTTGAAGTCTCTCCAAACAAAATTTCATCTTAATGTGGCGTTATACAGAGTCAAAAATGCTGATAGTATCAGCATAAATAAGAAAAAGTATTTGAAAACAATGGAATATGCGTTCTGTTATAGGCCACCTATTTAGGTTTCACAGGCTGTATGATACACTTCTCCGCCCTCAAATTGTTACCTTTCCCCACATAACATAATTTTTATAATTTTATCAGACAAACAATTCAGTATTCTGCGACGTCTAGTGTTCAGTCGAGCTTCAACTGCTTCTCAACTTCATAGTTTCATGCAACATAATATTCAACATAGACAAGGATTTGTTTATGGGGCACGAGATGGGAAATTTCTAGAGGTATTATAACTATTAATGTTCATAATTTTTAATTTCCATACCCAAGTGAGAGTTACATAGAATGATTGTCTATGCGTAGACATTTTAGTATCCCGTTTTCCTTGTAGAATTTCTACAAGCTTTTATGTAGTATGTGAAAATAACTTGATCTCACTGTTTTGGCATGGATTATCAAGTTTTATGTATCCCATGCCCGGATACATATGGCAATGTGATTTCTGGATTGGCCCAGCTATTCCTACTTTGTTAATTCGAGATATAGCATTTGAGGTCTTACTTCTTTAAAAACATACATACTACTGAATAGGGACGTGAAACTGTTTATTTCTAGTTATGTTGGTGAAATTGTATCGATAACAATATTTTACTATTCAGGCTTTCATTGATGACTTGAATCTACCGTCATGTGATATAGATGGCGTACAAAGATGTAATGAATTGCTTCGTTCTCTTGTTGATGATCAAACTATATGTAAACTGAATAAACCATTTGAATGGAGAACTGTTGAAGGTTTGGAGGTGGGTTTTAAAGATTTCATAATTTTTATGCTTCAGAGGGTTTATTATTTTTCTTTTAATAATGAAATATTTTTATTCAAAATAGTCACTGTTGGATAGAATATAATTTATTATATATATGTATCTTTGAGGATAAGAAATTCAATAACATGATGTAATCATATGGTTAACCTTGTCCCTCGTCTGGTTACCATTCCATGTCATTTATGACAGTAGCTAACCAGTTATTTGTTTCATGAGCAGAAACAAAAAACTGTTTTGGTACCAGACATGGACATAACTGGATGAGACGCTGTGTTTTGCCATATTATGATTGAGCTGTCACATCAGCTTTCCTCTCTTCCTCTTAACCTACATTTTTCCCAAGGGGATGATCAAAAGTAGATTAAGTTGCGAGGCAGAATCTAGAATATAAAACTATTTGTTCCTGGGCTTCATTTTTCATGAGCACTTGAATAAAATTTTTGTTCTTTGCTAACAGGTTCTTGCAACAATGTCTGTAAACGCTGCGTCACCTGGAAATAATCTTGATCCTCGTTTGCTGCGACATTTCGCTGTTTTTCGTCTTCGAAGTGCGTCATCAACCGATGTACACAATGTCATTTTTTCAGTGCTGGAAGCAAACATGTCTGACAAACCACTAACCCAGGAACTTCACGAATCAATTGCACTAGCTTGCAGTAAACTTCTTGAACAATTGAAGGAAGCTTTAAGACCGAGGTATGAATATTGCTTACATTATTTAAGATTCCATTCTATCTGTACAATCAGGCACTGATATCAAACGATATGATGGGATCTACTATTCATGAAGGGTTTGATTTGACGTTACCCACCCAATTTATTACACCCTGGGTGGGTGGGCATGGAAATAAACCCGAAACATTTATATTAACATTTATATTTTTATACTTTATAGTCCTCTACCTGGCCGACAACATTATGCATTCTGTCTTCGTCAAATTATAAAAATGTGTCAATGTTTAAAACGAGTCGATGAGGAGAACCGTTCATCAGAAACATACGTTGTCGCATTCTGGAAACACGAAATGCAACGACTTTTTGCTGATCAACTATGTCGTTCCTCTGATCTTGCCTGGTTTGAAAGAGAAATTGAAAACGTTACCAAAGAATTTTTTAGTCATGCGATTCAAAGTTCTGGTGAAGATGGGAAAAGTGATGCAGAAGTTCCACCAGTCTACTTTACTACCTTTGCAGGTTATTACGTGGTTCATTTTTGGGATTTACATATTTATTCTGGGGGAGAGGAAGGCCAATAAGATGGCTTGATCATATGGTGAACCTCAACCTCTCGTCCGGTTACCTGTCTATGTCAAGAATGGACTGAATGGTGGAGGAAGCCGTATGACCAGCGGTTGGGTGAACCACCCAGCGACCCTCTTGCACATAACCATCCCCGCATGAGATTCGAACCTGCGAACGCACGCACGAATCAGAGGTAGGATGGCGAGCGTATTCTTAACGCTCAGCACTATGGGCCACACCACCGAGCATATGTATAAGCTGGATTTCTCATAGCAGTTTTCATATTTGTCTTGACCTGAATTATATTAAATCTTGTGTCAATCAGTATTTAATAAAAAGCAATTTGCTGCTATAATTTTTCATCTTTTGGGGCTTGTTCAAGCGCCCATAATTCAAGTCAAAGATCAGTAGTTTTATTCTGGTTACCTTTCTTTGAGTAGATGTTGGACTCAAATACCAAATCTCTGTTACAGTTGATGCTAAGGTTCACCACAGACCTCTCGCATCAAGTACAAGAGAAACAACCAAAGTAAAACTTTATCCATTACCAGAATTGAGAGCAGCATATGAATATTTACAGGTAATATGATTTTGTCTATTTTCAAATATCAACCTGTTGATGTAAGCCTGATGACCTCGTCTCGGTCAGTGGTGGACTGAAAGTTTAAAATCTCGGATTCAGGACCTGCTCAAGCAAGCAACCACTATCTATGTTAACTGAACTGTTATTGACTTTCTTGGTTATGTTAAATTAGCTTAATCTGATTAGCTGCAATACCAAGAATTCTGTGCACTTATTGACCTGACTGAATTGGAGATTTTAGGCCAAAAAAAGGATGATGAAATGATTTTTTGGCTTTTCAGGCTCATGTCATCCATTACAATGAAGATAGGCAAGTAACACAAGATTCAATAACTCGGCTGATGTTGAGTGATGATGTTTTACTCCATGTTATCAGAATGCACCGCGTTCTTTCATATTCTTATGGGTAAGTTGAATTTAGTAGAATTTATAATTTTCAGATTTTAGTATGGTATATGCCTATTTTGGGGAGAAGATGGGTATATGGTATTCAATCAGTAATGTGATAGGTAACATATTTATAAAGCTTCGGATTATCAACTACTGTAGTTACATTGGTTTATGTGTATGTAGTATTGCACTGTTTTTTTTTCTTTAATTTGGTTTGTGGCTTCTTTTGTCTCTGGCTTCTCAAGGCTTTCTTCGCCTCAATAATAAGTTTTAACTCTTTGAACTCTGAATCCCCAGAACGATGCTACTCTCTCACCCTGACCTCCCACGGCGTCGCATCGATTTGACGCGTTAAAAAATTGTAATATCCCTAATTTTAAATCAAAATAACTTCTAAACCATTAGATATCAGATGGTCTGTAATATATCATATAAAAGCTTATCTAGTCTTTTATTTTTAACTGGCATTATTTTTCACGAGATGTTTTGATGAGATGTGTAAGCCTATTTGTAGCCCCATCTACTATTTTTTTGTATTTTGGTAATATTTAATACATTTCTTAGAAATGTATCATCAATATAAGTACAATTTTGAAAAGTATACAAAATTACCTTTCGGAGAATATACGTATGACTTTCTTAACATACGCATAACTCATTTTATTGCAGAATTTGTACTATCGATTCAAATGGTTTGCAAACAAAATTTATCAACTATTTGACGCCAAGTTTGCTAAGGACGCAAAGGGCGACGACGACATTGTCGTGATAACGTTCATGCGACGTATCGTGCGTAACTCTTTGCGTGAGGTATATTGCGCAATTGCACATCTGGTCGTTCACAGCTTGAGTGCAGATTGTGGCTTCATTGCATTAGTATCATATCCTCGGCCGCAGATAAAACCCTTTCAGACGAATTTTGATCGAACATAGTAAAATTGCTAGAATATAAAGGCCATTTTATATACGTTTACTATTTGGATATGGGACGAAAATGAATGGCCAAAACGAAATATTTGATCCTCATGAATTTATGAGGTTCCGCCGGAAACATCAAGGCTAATTATTCACCGTTGGATATCATGAAGATTGAATAAAAAAAAAAATAATAACGGGTACACGGAAGACATGGTGGCACCAGTAGCTCACCTGGTCAGTGTTTTACATTTTGCAGCCTCATTAGATTTTCGAAATTACTGCATATACGCTACATTCCTGATATCGCTATATTTACAATGGATTTTAAACGAAAGCTTTGTCCAGATGGAATATTGGATAGTATTCATATATCGGAAAAAGAAAATATTGCACAATAAAACTCAGCAATGGCGCTAAACAATGCATCCATCGATATGTTCCATCATTCTGTTTTTAAAAATCCTTATTTTGGCTATTCTTATTTTTCATATCTTTATGCAATTAAAACGGCAATAACACTGCGTATTGTGTGTTTTAGTCGAACCGATGTAATGCGTAAATTTCCCCGTGTATCGTTTACAAGTCGTAAGTCGCTTCACGAGTACGAACTTAAGTAAATGACGTTACGAGCATGCGAGGAAAAGTGTTTCTCGTATGAAACGTAAACGTGCTACGTGCCAACGTAATTGCTTAACGTCGCTGCGTAACGGCGTAAATGTGTTAGGTTGTTATTTACGTCACCTTGACGTCGCCTCGATCTTGCGACAAACAAAATCACGAATAAAAATGCTTCTAAAATTTGAATGGTGCAACATAAGTTCAATCTAATGGTATCACTGGAAAGCTATCTTCAAATTCTACAAATTTTGTCGATAATGTACTAGGTTTAATCGTAAACAAATTTAAGTTTTGTCAATTAGATTTGAGCAATTTTTAGAAGTTTTTTATGCTTTTTAATTTTGCCAATTTTCATAAGATGATCACAATATTTTATCTCAATTTTGAAATTATACTTAGTCCTGTAGGTTATCTCTCACACGATGTAAAACTTGTCTAAATATAATGAATGGTTCGCGAGATATGAGGTTTCAAAGTTGCATACCTCTTACGGGATGCGAAAGCCGCTAAACCGGCTTTCAGCGTCAGAAGACTTTCTCGGGAAAGCCGGTTTAGCGGCTTTCAGGGTTCAAAGAGTTAAATATTGTCAAACTATGATACAAGCAAGCAATTGACATAACTACATACACTTTAAACTGGGAAAAACAAAAAATAAAATATTTTATGAAAGTGATAATTGCTTATGCAGGAATTGCTATGCTATAAGATACCAAATAAAAATCTTTTTTTTTGTTATTCACTCAATTTTCAGTGGAAGTATGACTGTGGTTGGTGCTGTCGGATCACATTTATCGAATCTAACGAAACTTGCCCTACATGTCGCTGGATTGCAACCTTTTAAAGTGGATGCATCAAGACCTGCTACGTTTTTCGACAGTCTTAGAACTGCTGTTAGAATAGCAGGAACAGAAGGTGTACCTGTGGTTGTGGTACTGACAGCAAGGTATACTGTTTTATTTGCTTGCAATCCTTATTCACGCACTGTACGTCTTGTCAATTTCAGAAAATGTTTCTGTTTTTTTTTTCAAGAAGCCTTTCTGGTTATTTCAAAGGGTCACTAAACCATTACTATTGGGTTATGTGAACATGATATGTGCAATGGTGAGCAATGTTCGACTTTTTGATCGACCTCTAAACCCTGTTGCATTTTCAAATCATCTTGCAGCGCTGCAGTCTCCGAATGTCTTCTCTATGAAAGTTTAATTACGAAATTAAAAAAAAACAATATCCAAAAAGAACTTTAATTTATAAATAACATTGGTTCTTGTGTACTGGCAGTCTACTGAAGAGGGTTTTTACTGTAAAAAATTGAGACCATGAAATCTATACAGTAGTTTATACAATTCTGTTTGATTTGCCCCATTTCAGCGTTGAATTAATAATTTATATGACTTTATGTAACATATGCTTCATTTTATTTTCCAGAGATTTATACGATCCTTCGTTTCTTGATGCCATAAACAGTCTTCTCATAGCTGGTGAATATCCACATCTATTTTCTAATGATGAAATTGAAGGTCTACTCCAGGTAGGTACATTACCAGCAGTTTACACTCGAGGTATTTCTTTGATGTTTTCTGTTTCATATCATACCAACAACATTATACTTTCAGTTTTTCATTCAAGAATATTTGAGAGTTTTTAACCATGTCGTCTCATTCAGATTAGGAAAATTTCTATGTTCATCCTGTGTGAAAAGGGACCTAGACCTAGTAAGGCCACGTAAAATAAAAAATAATAAATATATCACGACCCATTGGCACTGGTTAGAGAGTGAGATTCATTAACTAGCTCAACTTAGGTGAGAAAGTCATGAGTGACGACAATAAATATATGATTTATAATTCTTATCTAAGTGAGTCAACTGTTAAGCCCTTATATTACAATCCAAGTGATTTATATGAAATAAGGTGTCATATGATCACAATATCAACAATTGACATTCTTATATTTGATAAAATTTTTCATTAGCATTTAAGCAGTATTCTATACCATACAGACAATAGCGTTATGACTGTATGGGTTGACTATTTATACGGAGACAATTTTCAAAATTAAGTAATCTATGCAATATCTCATTTTTTACTCACATCTTTTTAGTCTGGTTTTTGATGATCTTTTCAGACATTTTTTAAAAAACTAGAAAAGATTGTGGCTATAATTTGCCTAAACTTTAACTTTCACTCAAACAGCATTTCCTAATTTACAAGTTTTTGATGTCATTCGCCATTTTTAGTATATATTGGAACAATATCGCAACGATCCAGATCAGGTAACAATACCAATGTAATGATGCTTTTTAACAGAAAACTATTATTTGTAATGCAAAATCAAATGCTAAAACCATGATTTTTCGAATTGCATAACAGCTGAAACAAATGCTTTTTTGATATAGGTACTGCTTAAGCTATATGCAATTATTTTATAACATAACTAACTTGACTTGACGCAGGCATAAAGCTAGCATTTATTAATAGTGATATGAACAAATGCTGGCGAATCTATAAGATATAGCAAGGGTGGGCAAAATAGGGCCCGTGGGCCGGATCTCATCGAAATGTTTCATCTGGCCCACTTGTGTCTGCTAAAATTATGACTATAGTTTTTATTGATATTGATGTCTGATGGAAATATAGATGAAAAAAATGTCATAATGACCTCGATTGTTACATTGTGCTTTTTATTATTATAAAAATGTTAGCCTAGCTGTTGTTCTTATTGATAGTTTTTCATATTGAGTTTTGAGTCTCCAGCCCAGTAACCAAGTCTATTATCTGTAACTGGCCCACTCAGAAAAGTAATTGCTCACCCTTGACCTATAGAATACAAATATGCTATATTTTGCAATATTTACCACGGTCGTCATTGTATTTTCGAGATATATGTTGTATTTATCAGCGAAAGAAATAATTATAATGAATTTTTCAATGTATTAACATTTATCAAAAAGATGAGAGCAGTTTGATTCGACTATTGTGTACTTTGTCATATTTTTGATAAATTTTTATAAAAGTTAGAAGGAGAGAGTTAGAGAGTTAGTTTAAAACATTGATTCAAAATTATGTACCATATTCACATTATTATTTATCAAACATTAAAGCTTTGCATTAATATGTGGTGTAGTATCAAACATAAATATTCAGGATTCAAACTTACACACTACACAGCTGTTCAGCAGTGTAAATTGCAAATGCATGTTCAACGTTCATATTCTTCATATTGTTCTACTTTATTTATTGGTCATCAAGTAATTAACAATACATAGGAGGCAAGAACCTCAAATTTTGCATCTTGCAATTAATACCATCATAACAAGAAAATTCATATAAAGAAAACTAATCAATATATATTAGAAGATTTATGTTAATTATACAACCTACATACACCTGGCTTGATTATTTTTGAAAAAGTTATGATCAGTAGCAAAATTTATTGATTCTTTGCAATATATTTGTTTTCATTCAAAATCACTCAAATTGATCATCTATATCTAATTTGAAAAACTGATTTATTAGCTATACTAACATTTTAAAATAGATTTAGCTTTCAATCAAAATTATTTATGATCAGTCAATTGTATGTCAAGGTATGAATATATATAAACAAAATTTTTGAAATTGATATTTCAAGGTTATTTATTACAAGTGGAAATTGGTTGATAACTATCCTGTAAGCAATTGTGATCTGATTAAAGACATCATTTCTAGCCTTACTCGAGATATGAACATTTTAGCATCTAGTATTTGACCCATTTTACTCTTTCAGATTCTGTTTCAATGGTTATCACTTTATATGCAAACTTTTTTATTTTGGCATTTTAATAGGCAGATAATAGTCCTAAGATCTTGTGCTTGAGCCCTGATTGGTTCATTGTTCAAGGTGATCACTTTCACAACCTCACCTAGAGTAGTAAATTAGATGAACTATGTAGAATTGGGATGCTTCTACCTTCGACAATTTCTGTAGTTCTCTACCTATGAAAGACTCATGCAAAGCTTGATAATAATTCCATCATGCCAGCGTTTAAGTATAACAATATTACAGTATATTTTTTGAAACAATAAGCCAAATCGGTTTGATGTGATTAAATATAATGCATGATGAAATCTTTTATTTAAAATATCATTAAGCAAATCTTTCCCTGAAAAATAAATCTTCATTGTGTGCTTTGGCAAGTGCTGTTAGTCTACAAAGCAATACTGTAATTTTTTCTGTGACAGAAATATAATCTATTTTTATTCTCTTTCATTATTGTTTATCAAGTTTTTAAATAAAACTTATTCAACTTTTTGAAGTCTAAATTTGGCGCTCCAGAAGTATGTGTCCAATCTGGAGGAACTAATTTTGTTCGCCTACTCTACATCAAGTTGTGTAAAGGGAATGAAACCTATGGGCAGGGGGTTTATTCACTTGGCTAACACAGACAGTCCCCGAACTCGTAATAGAACTAAAATAAGGAAAATCAGAATAAAATTATGGCCTAACCCTAACCTGGTACACACACTACGGGAGTACCCAAACCTCTTTGTTCTATATCATGACATGAATTTACTCATTGTTCTTTAGATCATTCTTCAACAAATTTATCTGAATATTTAAGTCATTTATAGAACTTTTTTTCATTATCTCAAATTTTTCATAAAACGCTGACATCCTAATATTTTGTCCTATTATTCGAGTTTTTTTATACATGCTCTTTACCTTACGTCTTACCCTCCGAAAAAAACACTGGTCTCTAACGATTTGTGAAGAGCTAATATTTTTGGGAGGAACAGTAGACATCAGATTTGAACCTATGATGTGTAACCTGCGAAGCCAATATAGTCAAGTCTAATTATGTAATTCAGGTTCTTGCACCAATCTTAAGACGAAGCCATCCAAATATGATGTCAGATCCGATGAAATTTTTTGTTTCCCGAGTCAAATGTAATCTTCATATTGTACTCAATCTTCCACCTAATCACAAACTATTGAGAGATGCATCACAAGCTTATCCAGGAATTGTCTCCGAAACACAGGTTAGTAACAAAGATCAAGAATATAATTAATTTTATTCAATTACCAATTATTTAATTACAAATTAAAAATAATCATTCGAAGTTTGTTTTACATATGTTTTATTTTTTTATTCAAAAAATATAATTTTCAAAGGCAAAAAATTAACTGGGGGCTAATGTTATAACAAAATTTAAATATGAAAGGATATTCATAATTTTTTGACAATTTTTTTTATTCCGGCATTCTGAATTTGTCATTTTTGCAATAAAATGCTTTTAATTTTGTTTCAGAAATCGAATGGTATTTTGTGGCAAAAAATGGCTTTTTAGATTACTCGAAATTCAAAATAATGACAAATTTCTGAAATTAAAATTTTAAGTTGGACATCCTAGCGAGAGTATAACGGTAAATTGCTTGCCACTGATCGAATAATCATTGTATGCCAGTTGATTTTTCAATAAATTTTTGAAATTTGAAATAGATTATCTGGATTCGAGATTGGCCTCAGGAAGTATTGATTCAACAAGCTGAATTCTTCATCAACAATGAAAATGTGGCAAAAGAAGCAAGTTCAAAGACTAGAGAATATCTTACAATGGCAATTGCAAACATTCACAGGTATGGATCATATTTCTATTTTAAAAACAATCAATGTAGTTTCTTGTGAATGATAAAAAAATTCAATATTTATAGTCTTCCAAAAACTTACTGCCCATAAACAACAGGGCAGTATGACAGGGTTTCTCAAAGTGGACCGACCATTGACCCTTCTAAGGGGCCGCGAAGTCATTCTCTGGACGCACTGAGCAAGAGCCATTCACAATGACTGGATTGAATTAACTGCTATTTGCGGATTATTGCATTTATTCTTTCATTTTCTTCTGTTCGCTTTTTTATTGTGTTGAACAAAATAACTGGTGGAGAATCGTTGAAGGAAATCTAGGTATTTTTTCCAAGAGCAAAAGAGTCTTTGAAAGGAATAATAAAAGTTAAAGAACCACTGGATTATAACTTGTTACACATTTTATCATGTCATACCTAACTTTCATAAAACTTCTCTTATTTCAGTTTGACTCTTCGTGACTGTAAACAAACATTATGGAGCGGTGATACCAATCCCACAGTTTCTGTTACTGGTACAAGTTTGCAGACGAAGAAAGACAAGGAAACAATAAAAGTTGAGAAATATGATCTACCAAATCTACCTTACTCAAAAACTATATTACTGGAAAGGATTAACTTACTGCATAGGTGAATAGAGACGTTATAAAAATTTAAAAAAGAAGTTTTCTGGGATTAAAAACTGTAATTAATCATGATTTTGATTCGTTAAACATATTCCGAATTCTAATCTATTGGACTTACTTATTAATGAAGCCAATTCACCAAGTCGGATAAGGATGATTCTAGATATTTTCATCAAATACGCCAATTCGAACACTGTTTCACTGGGAGTTCTCTATTTGCAACTTGATTCAAGTTAAATCAAGTCATTCCAAGCCCTCAGGTCAAAGTTCATGCGAAAAGCTGGTTTCAAAATTATTTAAAACATACTCAAGTTGCGTTACTGTAAAATGTGACTCATGTTGAGTAATATTTTGGTCACCCCAACCTTATTATTGTACTTTTAACTTCAAAGGGATTTCAAAAACAGTGCAGCGAATGAGATTTACATTGGTCCTTACACTTATCGGAAATTTATGCATTGTTTACACACACTTTACAATGCCGCGAGTGAAAAGTTGAGACGAGAGACAGGTCGATTACAACATGCACTTGATACTTTGGATGAAACTCGCAAAGATGCAAGACTAATGCAAAAAGCAATTGGGGTGAATATTGTTTTTGCTATCATATTAAATTTTTGTTTCTTTTCATTGATGACAAGTATTTCTTTGCTTTTACTTGTCATTTTTCCTTTCTGAAAATTTTTTAACCTTATCTAAAATTTTCACAATTACAAAACTTCAATCTTGAATGTTAATACAGGCACCTCAAAACCAAACACAACACTAATATTTATGCTTATGTAGCTTTATCTATTACTCTCTCTCTGACATTTAAATGGAATTTATGCTGATCACCAGCCATCAGAATTTGCTAGATTATGATAACATTCATTAGATCACACTGAAAAACAGACAAAAAAATTGATATATTTGTGTTCAGGTATTGAAAAATCAATTCTCCTCTGCACAAATCAAAGTGAAAGAACTTTTCACAAAATTAACTATTGAAGCTACAAGACTTGAAAAATTGAAAGCTCATCTCGGAATCGGAAACGGACCTTTGATTGCATTTTTACAGGTAAGATCATCACCACAACAAAAAATTTTTTTTTCAAGGCCGACATTCTTTTATAGCATGCATGTTCATAATTAGACAAATTATTTTCTGGATACAGTATAGAAAAAATATACATGAATATTCAATTGTTCAACTCGTAAATATGTCAAAACTGATCTAAAATGTTCCTGAATCATTGCAGAAAGTTGAGAAAACAATATGTTTATTGTGTTTTTACAGTTGTTATGAATATACTTTCAATATCCCCATTTATAAGTTGAAAATATAAAAAATTCAGTGATCCAGTGATAGTTTGTTGTGAACTGGGATATAGATTCATATTAATATATTTTATACAACCCTTTTTTATGATTTTCACTCCGAAAAAGGCACTGTAGAAGCAGCCGCTGATATTTTGAGAGTTCTTATTTTTTTAGAAAAAAAACTGCCTACCGAGAACAAGGTAGTAGGCATAAAGTAAACTATCTCTATAGCCCTGGCAGTGATAACATATACAATACTAATATTTCCTCAATATTGTCGCTCACAAAAAGCAAAACATTCTAACACATTTCAAATTTTAGCAACTACAACAAGATGACGAGGATGAGTTTGATGATGACACTTTACTACTGCATGAAGAAAGAGATGAATATGATGAATTGTTTGAACAAATGATGGAAGCCAATCTCAAATCAAAAAGAATGCAAATCGACGAGGACTTGGTGGAAGCTAGGTAAGGGGATTGGACAAAAGGATTAAACAAAAGTCTGATAAATCAAAAGATCAGTTAATAAAACTTAGATCATTTTATTAAATTTTCAAATATTTGACCAAAATCATTATTTACTCCTAATTTTTTGAACATATACCTATACTGTAAATTAGTTTTGCTTAGGTGGGAACCATAACTCTGAAAAGCAGAAGAACTTTGTATATAGACTTCATGAATCTGATATTATTGGCACCCACTTTCCGGAATGAAACATAGCTATTTAACAAATTTTAGGAAAGAATTGGATGAAGCAACTTCGAATTTGACATCTGCTAAAGCTCAAGTTGAAATGTGGAGAAATAAAGTAGACAGAGGATGCATTGAACGACTCAAAAAATTTCAGAATCCACCTGTACTTGTTGCACAGGTATGATTGGTTAACAGACAGAATTAACTGTTATGTTGTTATCATAATCCTGCTTTGATTATATCATTAGTTGCAAATGAGACCAATTTTTTATAAAAACAACAACAACATTGTAAACAAGAGCAATTGCTCTGTATTACATGTATTGGAAGTGTATGCTGTAAGTATATTAAAGCAAAATAGTATTGTTTTTCAATTGCAATTTTTAATGGAGCTAATGTTTTGTGATTTATTTAAGTTTCATAGCAAACAAATACCTAATAATTTGTGCTTATTTTAAATGTTTTTTTTTTCTAATTTCAGTCGCATAATTTAGATAAATTCAAGGAATACTTCAATAATAGGTTATCAACTCACAGAAGAATAAAAGAAACGAAACACTTCTGAAATCTTCAAAATATAATTACACAAATTTTATTTACTTTGTCTTCATTTTATATATACCCCAAATTTTTCTATTTTTTCTTAGGTTCTTGAAATGGTTATGGTTCTTGTGGGTGCAAATCCTTATTTAAGTACGAGACCCGATCAGCAATCACAAATGGGTACTCGGGGTTCAGAAACAAAGACACCTAAAAACGGACGCAGAGAACACACCACTGAACCAGTGGAATCAAGAGTTTCATCGGGCAGTACTCTGCGAACAACAAGGAAAGTGAAAGCAAAAGGAAGAAGGCAGAGCACATTTGGTAAAAGAACAAAGATAGAATTTTCATATATATCCTGGGGGAAAAAAGCCAATAAGACGACTTAATCATCTGGTGAACCATGGCCTCATGTCCTGTTACCTTCCCAGGAAGCCGTAACTGACCAGAAAACCAATTGCATCTAATTATCCCATCACCAACTCGATTCAAACCTGCGAAGGGTGCGATGGCTCGATGCATGATGTGCTAACCTTCGAGCCATAAGATAATACGGTCTTATATGCTTTGTTTTCCTTTGACATAAATGTAAACTCATGGGTCAGTCTACCCCGTTGACCTTGCTCGTCCCCTTTCGTTTATATTTTATGATCATTGTTTTTTTATGCAATGTGTACTTAATATTCGGATATAAATCATTATCTATCTATCCTATGACATTTAGTAAAAGTGAATTTTTACATATATACAATATATTATAAATTTGGGAATTGTTAATTACATACTTATTCTATGCAGCGGCATCGAATGCAAAATCAGAAGGTTTATCAGCAGCTGATAGAAATAAATGGAAGAGCATGCAAAATTTTATGAATGATACCGTCAGATTTGTTGAAATGATCCATGCGTAAGTATCAACAAATATATTTTCAAATAAATTTTTAATCACACATTTAAATGGTATAAAATAAAAAATGTATCCCGAAAATTGGGGATCAAATATTGTCTGTTATCATGCAGGGTGAACTGGGAAACTGGACTTGAACCATCTCTTCTTACTGAAGTTGAGTCTTATTTGAAGAAAGGCAAGGAGGGTCAAGAAGGGGTCACAGGTGAAGGGTCATTGCTTGAACATACAACTTCCGTTCAGGGACAACAAAGGAAACCTAACAGTAAGTTTCTAGTGGGTAAAGCGTTAGACTTTTTACTATGTTGGCATTAAATATCATTGGTTTACATACCCTGTCCCTCCCTCACCCAGAATGTAATAAATTTAGTAAACAAGGCCGAACCGAAAAAAATGTTCATCCTCAAAACTGTAGCTTCTTGTATATTAGTGGGAACAAAGACGTGGAAACATCATAAGAAAAAGTGTCAAATCATATATCCATCATTTATTGTCCATATTGGCTTAAAAACTATCTACTGATTAAATTAAATTTTAGATAAAATTGGAAAAAAAATGTCAAGTATTTATTTCTCTTTCATTTAATTATTGGAATATAATTATTAAATTGTTCTAATTCTATCTTTGTTATCTTATTTCCTTATTAGTGACTGGAATAACAATATCATCAGCAAGATATAGTAGCGAAGACGCGGCAGTCCTGGTTGAGTTTGTTATCAGTATTGTTGAATATACAATGTATGTCAAATATAAGACATTTATTCAAGTGTATATGATAGGATTGACATATTTATCTTTGGAAGAGAAAAGCCAATATAACGGTTTAATCATGTTGCAAACTGCCTATTATTTAATTGGGAATCCATGTCAGATATGGGGATATTTAATCAGTTTATTGTTTCAGATGCATGAACTAATGTAGTAGAGGAAGCCAAAACTGACCAGCGGTAGCATGATCCACCTAGTGGCGGCTGGCGATGAGCGCAGCAATAATATCACACGCAATTATCTTTTGGATTCTGGCATTGTAATCAGATGTGTGATGTCAAGAGTATTCCTAACACTTAGTACAATGCGCCAACCGTCTATCCGATTTAAATTCCAAATCAGCCAATTTTTATTTCAATTACTTAACTACCTATATTATATTAAGATTATGTGGACCGCTCAAATCAGCAACTGATAAAGTGAACGGTTTGGAAGCTGAACTGGAACAATTAAAACGATCTGAAATTGATGATCAAAAGGTAAAAATTTAAAATGTTAACGTTTTTTTACCTATTAAAATGGACAATGAGATCTTATTTAGATTTCAAGTTGTAATAACAGTTCAAAGGTCATAACTCGAGTCTGAAATTAGCATGTATCTTCAGGGGTCAAAACCATATTTTCAAAATTTGAATTTGTCGGAAATGCAGAGTTTCAATGATGATAAAAGAAGCTAAAACTTACTCAATAACTTACAATGACTTAATCTCAAAAAACATTAATTTTACTGAGCGATTTTTTCAAATTGTAATAACAATTCAAAGACCCTCATCAGAGTCTGGAATTAGCATTTATCCTCCGGGGTCGGAGCTGAGTTAAATATCAATTTTACTAAGTGTTGTTAACGAAGGTTTTAATGCACCAAAGTTTTTGTTTTGTTTAGGAGATTGAGTCTATATTGTCTGTTGAGCCAACTATCTCAATGACATTCCCTATCGAATCTTTATTATTGGGTGTTGCTGCTCGATAACCATATTTGGTTCCTCGCGCATCGCCTTCCCCAGTTAAAATGTGTGATTATCCTTTTTCTTCATATTTTGTGTAAAACTGACTTTTTTACTTGTTGGAAAGACTAAAGTTGGCTTGACTTTCTTCTTTGTTTAAATAGCCGCAAACAAAAAGTGACCAAGACAATGATACTGAATCTGATACAGTAAGTGACGCAGCCAGTGTTTTTAAGGAAACTAACATTGATGGACTGACAAAGGATGACGTGGAAAAAATAGCAGATTTAGTCAACGATTTACAAGAAAAGTAAGATATTCTTCACCATTTATGTTATCATGTGGCTCTATCTACACTCAAAAAAGTGCTCCAAGTATTAGATAGTGTCGTACATCAGTGGTTCCCAACCGCTGCTCCACGGAATTCAATAGAACCATGTTTGACATGTATGATATCAAAAAGACAGAAGCAAACTTATCATTAAATTGATTTGTCTTCTTTTGAATTGCATACTTTTGTTGCAGTTACTTTCGTTTAGACATGTTTGTCTTTCTGACATCTTGAGTTGATTTTAAAGGTGCACCTGTCCGTAAAATTAGTTTTGAAATTCTACCGGTCCGCAAACTAAAGAAGGTTGTTGTACATGACAGAATAGTTGGTATTCCAGAATTTTGTCCTGTAATATATTCTGATTTTAAATATAGTGACATATTGCACATGAAATTTTATTCTATTCTATACAATTTGACAATATTATGCAAATAAATGAATAAAATGATATAAAAATAAAATAGATTTTAGTTTCAAGCTTCAATTTTAAATTTTGTTCAAACCAATTTCTTTTGACCTATATTTAGTGTGTGGTGCATTAGTGGTTATTCCAACTCTTCCATCAGTACCTATTACCGTTTTTGTTGAAGGCTCTGAACTTTACTCCGAGCAAACCTATTGAAAATCCAATTTGATCAGATAAATAATCGTGAAAAAATTTAATTACATTTCTAGGCAATTGAAATAATAATTTGCCAAATTTTTTAATAATCTATAAAATTTTGCTTTTTTCAGATATGACAATGCGGTTGTAAGAAAACACCATTTGAGAACTGAACTTCGAACATCGAAAGAAAGACTGAGATCTGCACTAGCAACATTAGAAAGGTAGCCATTACAAAAATTTCGTCCTTTTCATCCTGATTTCTCAATTCTAGTCAAACATTTATATCATAATATCACATTAGAATTGATTTGTTTACTCAAATTATTGTTACCAAGAAAAGATTCACAGAGAGAAGAAATACTACAACCATTTTTTACGATATGGATCTGAGCCAGTTCTGAGATGACCTAATTGATGATGACGCCTTCCATCTTTCTTGTTCGCAATGATAACATTAGTCCTTATGTCATCATCTATTAAATTTTTTGTATTTTTTCCCAATTTTTTCTGTTGACAGTCAGTAGGTGCTGGAACCTACACCATTGTATGAAAAATATTCAAAAAAAGAAAATATGTAAATCTTACCTATTTGTAAAAATCTACCCTATTTTTCAGTCTCAAGCCTCTTGAAAATGCATGGAAGAATGAATTGGATGAAAGCGTTACAGTTGAACAAGTTTTGACAAACTGCATTCTTGCCGCAGCATTTCAAACATATTGCGGAGGAATGACAATCGACGCAAGAAGACGTATGGTGTCGTTCTATACCCATGTTTGCAAACATTACGAACTTCCGTTGCCACACAAGATGCTATTCACCAATTACAGGTAATACGCTGATTTATGCTGGTAATTTATGATATATAAGGATTCACACACAACAGGGCCTTATACAAGCCAGTCATAGGGAGGTACCATATCATAGGAAGATAATAAACATATATTGGACAACTGCTTATTGACTACCAATTCTATTCAATGTAAGAGGCAATTTGTTCGACAATCCTTCTGCATATGAGTGTCCCTCAGAACAGCATTTGAAACTTCCTCATCAACGATTGGCTTTAACATTACATTACTCTTTATGCATTACCTTTAATTTTCCAGATTGCAGGAATTCATTTTTGAGCCTACAGAAGTTCAGTCAATTAGAATGAAGAAACTACCAACAGATAACCAATCACTTGAAAATGCTTGTGTTCTGGCTGCGATGGAAAGCAATATGACATGGTGTTTGATTTGCGACCCAACAACCAAAATTGTTGATTGGATAAATGGATATTTCTCACCAGATATGAGCAAAGAAAATCATGATGATGTCCCAGAAGAACCGACGCCACATCTTGTACAAGTTTTGTACCGGGTAAGTGTTTATTTTTACAGAAATCTCCTTGAGAAAGATTTCAAACGTTTACTAGAAAATGATTTTTATTTGATGTTTACATGTCATAAAATATTAACACACCATCACATTATAAATATTCAGATCTCAATATTGACAAATTTTTTACAGTAGTCTGAATTATTTCTCATGGTATTTTCATGAAGCCTTCCATTTTTTCTTTGCATAAGACCATGAGTCACGTAGCCTAGAATCTTCGATTCTATCATGCGCTACACAATTTTTATGCCCTGGTAGGATATTATATAAAAGGGGGGGGGGGCTGTATTTTTTCTTCTTCATTTTTTATATATGTTCTTACACATTAATATCCTAACATTTTTTCTGTGTTCTCGTTATATCTTTCATGCAGGATCTACGTTCTCAATTTGAAACAAGTTTGAGTGAGGGACAAATTCTTCTTGTCACATACTGTGATGTTGAAGCACTCGCTCGTGATGATAGATTTCATCAGCTGTTCAGATGTAGATCAGCTTTCCTAAAAGGAAACACTCCTTTCAAAATGATGGTAAGGGATCAGGATAAAGCAATGTCTTTTTTCAAAATAATCCGACCTCCTGAAATTTGCTGACATATAATCTAAATAGTTCAATGTTTCCTAATGAATAAAAATGGTTCATGGAGTCACCTTGCTGGACTTGAGGTCAAGCATTCTTTTACACATAATCATACCTACATGATTTTGATGTGCGAATCTAAGGTTGATAACTAACAATTAAATTGTTACCAATTCTAGAGACCCAACTTTTTATTCCCAAATGTAAGACCTATTGACGACTGAGCAATGTCTCCCTACCTTTATCTATCCATACCCGACAACACCTCATCTTATCATTTATTTCAGGTTGGTGATCATGAAGTTGAATGTAATCCAAATTTCCGAATGTTCCTTCACACCACGAGTTTACCACAACATGTCCCACCAGAACTTGCTGCCTATACCACTCTGTTGTACAATCAAACCACAAGAGATGGAATTAAAACTGAACTACTAGACAGGTATTAATCTAATCACAATATTTCAGTCATGCTTGGCCAGTATGGTCGATGTATTTATGATGAAAACATTTCATGTGAACCATCAATATCTTCATAACCTTAAACCCAGACTTTCAATCTTGGTTAGTTATTAGACCATGAGTGTTGCTGCTCTATAACCAACTGTGGTTCCCTGCAGATTCTCTTCCCCAGTTCAAACTGTGTGTTAAAATTTATAATAATTTTTAACTGATTTTAACTGGTTGAAAAATATAATATTGACTAATTTTGAGTAATCAGTGATGCGGTGAGCAAATTTTATTCTATCATCATCTTCTTATCTATAAAATTGATCTCTTGTTATCATTTATCTATTTTGGTGAGAGTATCTTTCAGTTTTATCTATTCCTATATTTTATCATTTTGATAAGATTTTGTTTACATATTCTAAGATTCATGAGGCATGAAAAGCCACGACTTCGAGATGAATGGACGAACATGCAGATCGAAAAGTCGAGAAATATGAAAGTTCTTGCAGAATTACAAAATCAACTGAAAGATATTTTAGTCGGTGGACATAGATTACTGAACGATTTGAATGTGACACACAAATTGACTGAGATTAAGAAAAACTATGATGACGCAATGGAAATGTAAGATAATAACTTGTGACGCAACTAGAATATCTTACTAACTGAAATGATCATTTCAATCTGTATGCTAAACAAGACTAGAATAAGAGATTTCTAACTTGTAACATAGACAATATTTCATTTAGTACTTTTTTTTAAATAACCTGAAACAAGGGTACATACAAACAGCAACTTATGCGCAGGATTATAGAGCGAAATCATTTTTGCTTTGACTTGGCGCACCTAATTTAATTATATCCTGGTAGAGGTGGGATAGGATTCACATATTTATCTCGGGAGAAAGGTAAGCTTATAGGACGGCTTAATCTAATGGCGAACCACAGCCTATCGTCCTGTTACCAGTCCATGTCGGGTATGGAATTAGTTAGCCAGTTATTTGTTTTTATTTGGAAGCATGGACCTGATGGTTGAGGAAGCCATAATCAGCCAGCGGTTACGTGAACCACCCTACGGCAGCAAGGTGTCCAGCAAACCTCTTGCACATAATTAACCCTGCATGAGTTTCACACCTGCGGCCCCCGGCAGGGAAGTGTGGTGGTGAGCGTACTCCTAACGCTTAGCACAATGCCCCACACCGCCGAGCCATGCGTTGGCTTATGAACTAACCAAAGCAGAAAATAAAGCTGTGACACTTGATTGGCATGTCACTAAGCATTATTCAAACATTTTTAATCTGATATTTTATTTCAAAACTAATTGAAGTTGTTAATTTTGATAATGATATATTGCTCCATGTTGGCTATTGGTAAAATTAGTACCAATCTGAAAAAATGTAATTCAGTCAAACAATTGATTTCAATTACTTAACCTATTTACCAAAATTATAATAAATTTTTTGCAGGAATTGAGTATATGGAAGTTCGAACTAATTGAAATAATTTCATTATCTTTTTTAGTTTCTCAGAATTTTGTTTGAGTTCTTGTTTTAAACCAATTTAAATCTGACACAATTCTAACTTAGAATGCCAATTTTCTGTTCTATTCCAGGCAAACAAAGATCGCAAATGCAGAGGAATCAATTGAACGAGCGAAGGAAGGCTTCACTGAGATTGCAATTCGTGGATCCGTTCTTTATCAAACTGTAACGAGCATGTCAATTGTCAATCCACTGTATTATACAAGCTGGCAGAGATTCATGGGGTTCGCGAATAATTTGTAAAAAATTTCCATTATACAGCAATAAACCAATGATTTTCAAGTGCTAATATTCTGCCAAATTTGAATTTTTCAGATTGTATGATGAAAACATTCGTCAATCAGAGAGATCATCATTGAAAGCTGTCTGCAACCAAATGACTTACAATATCTTTTCTACGATTTCTAAGTCATTACTGGAGAAGGATCGCCATATATTTAGTCTGATGACGGCATTAGAAGTTGAAGATTCTTTAGGTCGGTAGAAAATTGTTCATTGATGAAAATGTATTGTTTTACCAAAAAAAATAGAATATATATAATATAAGAGAAATTTTCATAATATAGACATTGAAAATTTTTTTTTTTATGAAGCCTATTCACTTTTTTCGCTTTGAACAATGTGAATATGAAAATCCTATATTATCCTTTGTCAAACCTAATTTTCGTTTTAAAGGAAATGTCAACATTGGCGAACGAGAATACTTAATTGCTCCATCGTATGGAGGAGCATTGATGTCGGCATTAGGACATCATCCATCGGAAACAAGATCACAAGCGAAGAAGATATTCGATTGGATGAGTGAAGAACAATTTCATAACGTTCAGGTAAAATGATACTTCTGGTTGAAAGGAATTTGTCTTTTTGAATAATTTAAATGATTTATATAAGTATTCTATCAAAAATTTAACACTTTCAATAAAATCGTAATTTATGTGAATCGAATAAATTGAAATATATCGTAATTTTATTACTTATTGCAAACTTTCTTCGAAAAAGTAGAATCATAAGTCTCAAGTCACAAATTATCCGTGTCTGGAGTCGCATCAATCGCTGAGTTAAGTCTCACTGGAGTTTAATTGAGTATGAGTCCAGGTTATTTTATTTCAATAACACGGGTCACTTCGAGTTTTTGATAGATAGTGACTCCAGTCCAACTTTAGCTAATTTGATGAATAGAGCCATCCCAGCACTGTATGTTGCCAAAACTGAATATGATAAATTTGCGAAAATAGACAATTCTTACAAAACGAAAACATAGTTCACATTACCGGTAATATTTTTTTGGAACTACCGTAGGTGTTGGGAATGTACTATGATTGGTTCTACGACTCGTTTGATCGAATGCCGAAAGAAGGACGTGAAATGCAATGGAGGGTTTTATGCGAGGCTGATTCACCAGAACAAACCAACAAGAACAGATTACCTGATAATGCTGATACTCATTACACACCTCTTCAGAGATTACTGGTGATAAGGTAAATTATTGTAACTTTTATCTCCTAAATTTTAGAGTTCAGTTTTTTCTTTGCTATGATGCTAGTAGATTTGTGAGAATGGTAATTTTTATTAGTTAAGGTTTCTGTATGTTAAACACACACTGGCGTAATTGATATAATACAATAACAGGGCTTTGGAGGTCGACATATTCTTTTACGATAGGATATTCTTATAAAGAGAGAGGAAAGTCATTGAGATGGCCTAATCATATGGCTAACCATAGCATGGGAATTGTTGATTAGTTATCTATTTCCCTATGATGGTGATGAGTCCAGCAATCCTATCGCACATGATTCGAACCTGCGAAGTCACGCAGTGTAAACTGAAGAGCAATGGCAAGCATATTCTTAATGACAACCGCCGAGTATAGATACCTCCTAAGTGCCTGTATCTGTCGACCCAAAAAACTAGGTAACCATTTATATCTGTAGAAAGCACTAATTTCAGTAATAGATTTAGTTTTATTTTTTACTTCCTCCATTTTCAAACATATTTTTCTATTTCAGAGGGATACGTTCGGATCGTATTGTGCAAGCTTCTACAGAATTTGTAATATCTGTTCTTGGTAAAAAATACATAAGAGATGAACCTCCTGATATTGCGACTGCTGTACGGCAAAGTGATCCAAACACGCCTATAATACTATTGTTCACAAATGGTGAGAAATATTTATTATTATTTCAACTGATTGTACTATTCTTTCTTTCAAAAATAAAAAGATTACCGGTATTCAACACAGCATAGAAATTTCTGTGGTCGTCTTCACAATTTTACTTCGAACAAGGCTGTTGATTACGTAACAGACTCTTTACTGGGGTTCTTAACTTTTTTCTTTGTGGCCCACTTTTATTGCACAAAAAATTCTGTGGCGCAAGTTTCACCCAATTTATTACTCTGGGATTCGTTTTTTTACAATTTTGACTAACTTTTTTCTCAGAAAACAACTCTATACATGACTACATGAAAAAACAAGTTGAATCAAACAATGAAATCAAATTACAAGTGATTGAATTCGTGGGCGAAGGATCATCAGAAGAAAAGAAAGTTCGAACTGGACTTTCTAATGCAATGGATAATGTGAGTATCTAACATGAAATACAATGACCTTCGACATACAAAAAAGTCGTCGTCCAAACTTGTGTCACAGAATGAACAATTCGAATTTGTTAATTACCACACTTTTATTTAACATAGGCTTTCTAGTAATTTCAAGAATTGAGCTTATTACATGCGTTGTTCACTTCGCACAAGCTAGCTGTTAGGGCATTGTAACATCATAGGTATAGATAATAAATCGGACTCAGGTATAAGCTTGCAATGCAAAAGGATTGGAATTACTTGCACATCCAGATTAAACTAAAGCAAAACTAGTTTACAGAGCATTGGGAAGAATTATGCTGGTGTCATAGTTCAAAAATCTCTCAGGAAAATTCCAGTTCAGCTCTATCTGTATCAATGCTTGCACAGAGCCTTGGAGTGTGGATGAGAGAACACTTTATAAGAAAATTGTATCGTTATAATGCTTTTATGCCTGAACTAAACTGCTAACTAATTATATGAGAGGATTTGTAACAAAACCTTTTTGTTGTCTCGTATCATTACCAATTTGAACTTCATAAAAAAATGTTAAAAAAATCTGTTTTGTTAAAAAATTGCCTTACATTAATATTGTTTAAATCTATTTCAAGGGAACGTGGCTACTTTTGCACAATGTCCAACTTAACAAGAATCTTCTAAACACCGTTTACTCGATTGTATCACAAAGTAACAACAATGCATCATCACTTACGAGTCACGGATCAAGCAGAGATGCTCATGCAAACTTCCGATTGTTTTTATCTTGTTCAGCAAGAGCCAATGCTCTTCCTGACCCATTGTTACATACATCTATAAAGCTTGTGATTGATCACCCCAAGGTAATGTTAAATAAAAAGATTTTATTAATATTGTATGAGGTATGGATTTTCATACGATTCGGTCACCTTATATGCTTTGATCTCCATCAGAATATAACTTTTTTCTTGTGCTGTGTTAAAATGTTTGTTTGGTCTTGTTAGTTCCCAGTTATCAAGATGATATTAGATAAAGTCATTTATACAGAAAACCTATTTGTTGATTTTGAGTCAAAAAACTAGCTTATAAAATATTGTGTGGTGTATGTACTTGCTATTTTTGTATTTATCTCGTGGGAGGGGAAAGCTGATGAGATGTTTAAGTCATATGATGTACCCCATTTTTTTGTTTTCGATGAGGTTAATACCTTCCTATATTTTCGTACTCGTGAGAAAGAGTGGATGACTTTTTTCTATTACAAGCTTTTCTTCTACGTGCAAACAAGCACATGCCTCTTTTATTCCACAATTATTTGCAAAAATTTTACGTGTTTTTATCCTTATTTTTTCAATTTTCCATAATTTCTAGTCTAAATAAACTTCTCCTCTATCTAGGGAATGAAAGACAATCTGCTTCGATTTTTCTCCACCGTTGTCGATGCAGACATCTTCACCACTTCCACTCGGCCTGAATATCTTCCTTGTTTACACAACATATGTTTACTGCATGGTGCAGTAAGTCTACGATCAAAGTTTCCAATCAATGTAGGATGGCAGGATCCACATGCATTCAAGGACATTAATATTGAACAACTAAAGGTAACTTTGTTATCTGTTTAAAATATACCGGTAACTTTTAGGCTCCGGAAGTATGTGTACCAATATGGAGGTAACTGATTTTGTTCGCCTATTTTACATCAAGTTGTGTAAAGGGACTGAAACCTATTTACCCCGGTAACACAAACAGTCCTCATAATAGAACTAAAATAGGAAAAATCGGAACAAAACTATGGTGTAAGCCTATCCTGGTACACACACTACTGGTTTACCTTTTTATCTCAACTTCTTCATAAGTTGATTCTATTATAATAAAGTGGCCCCAAATTGGGGATGGGACGAGTCCGGCATTACAGAAATTCGACGAATCCGAGTAATAAGTCAAGGTCTTGAATCGAATCTGCCGAGTCTGTGACGTCACAAGGAAAAAGCAGAAAGACACGTTTTTGACCAAGCTACAGCAATGTGCGCTCACAAACATAAGATGTAGCTCATGTTACTTGCCTAATGGTTCCACAGGTAGCTGTTGAATCATTTCAAAAATATACTTTTCCTTTTTTTGGCGACCATAATACAAACGTAAACATGAGTCAATATGCGCCTTGGTTGTGAACTGCATTTCCAGCCCACCACCCACTGTTAATTCTAGGCGGCTATTTCGAAATTCTTACATGTCAATATAAAAAATAAAAAGCTTTTGACTACAATGCTTCTACATAATTCCATATACTTTTAGCTGTAAACTTATTATGTCGCGTGCGCAAATGATAGATGCCACTCGTGGTACATCTGCTTGCAATTTAGTAGTTCATGTAAAAATGCTAAAATTCTCCATGTTTTCCATTGCTCCCGTTTTAAGGAAAAGATTGCACCTAAAAGATCGATTTGAAATAGGTATTAATAAATTTCGCCTTGGGTTGATCCAGGGCTTGTTTCACCTTTATTCTTTACGCGAATCGAAGACTCAAAAAATATTGCGCCAACACATATTTTATTATTCATGTGTAAACCAAAAAGTTTGAAGGCGACTGGCGGCGACAGGGAGAGAGAGAAAAACATCACTGTTATAGGCGATCAATAGTCCTTAACATGCGTTATATTATCTGGATATCTGTCGTCATTTTTAGGAGTGTTTATAATACACACTGGGGATATTGTTACAGATCTAACCTTGAATTTTAACCAGTTGGGGTATATCTATTGAGATTTATGAAGGTAAAAGTACAAACACAGGCGTAAATTAGATAAAAATAAATGGCGTAAATTAAATCCACGCCCGGATCTGAATCCTGGCCCATCCTTACCCCAAATATTACTGTCAATATATTTTGAGTGCACATAGATGCACTATTTGGGAAATTGATTGTAATAGCCAATCTGTGAGTCGAGTTGTCTTAGTTGAGATATCTGAGTGGTAATGTTTGGTCTAGTAGAATACGTGAATCAATCATTTCTTTTTGTTCGTAAAGTTATATTAATTCATTCTATGGGAAACCATTTCTAGATGTCTCTTGATGCAGTTCAGAGAGAATTTACAGACATGATGGTTGGTGGATCATCAGAAGTTGCATCAAGTACAAATGCTATGATCAAGAACATTTCATGGTCTGGTTTGAGGTGAACTGACTTATTTAAAAGTGTTTTGAAAATGATGAAGTTTGTTATATTTTAATTAATACCAGATTTTAAAAGAAGTTTATACACTTCCGAGCTGAACAAACCTCTAGCCAATCGGCTGTTAATACAGAAGAATCTAATATGTTTTTGCGGATGAAATTTTCTATTTTGACATTACTCCCTCAATTTTATTACACTCTAGCTCAGTGGTTCTCAAACTTTTTAAGCCGCACCTTTAGATTTAGAGTCTCGCGTCCCACCTCAAAAGTAACAATAAGCTACAAATAACAGATAGTGAGGCGAAAAGATGTTTTATCTAAAAAATTCGTTGAAAATACGTGGATGGGATGCAAATATCCAAAATAAAGTAAATATCAAAAATAGGGCGGGTAAGATAAAATCTAAAAGATTTTTAGAAAAAGATAAATTTTATTTTTAGCATCACGCCCCTTAAAAAAATTATCTACGCCTCCTCATGTAGGGCACACCCGCTTGTTTGAGAACCATTGCTCTAGCTGATGTGATGGGCAAGGGGTTCAAAAGAATGATTTTCAATCAACGACACCGACACAATAGTCTTTCACACTCATTTTTGACACAATTCTATACTTTTTTAGATATCAAATCGCTGAACTCACTTATGGCAACTATGTTACAAATGCAAACGATCAACAAAGTTTGAATTGTCTCGTTGATTACTGGCTTGCTTCTAACTCTGTAAAAAGGGAATTTGAATTACCTAAAGGTTTGTCATTTATATTAAATCAATTTTTTGTCTTTCTCCTCAAATTTTTCGATTCAATTGTTCACTGGTTCACGTAATCCCTCTGTTATTTTCCTGATTTTATTGACTTAAACTTTGCTGGCACGTTGCACCGCCATAATCTGTATAGTTTCAGTAGCCTTTGTAGTTCTATTCAGCAGCTAATAAACTTGCCATATCGTCAATATTTTATTTGTGCAGTGAGGTATAGACTTCCAGCAGTCTTTTTCACTGCAAACACAAAGCAAACATCAGTGAGTCAAGCATTGGAATCATCTCCTCATCATGCATTGGATTGTCCTGAAGGCTGCAACTTACATCCATCACCTGAAGGTGTCATTGGAAATGATCAGTATATTTTTACAAGGTACGAACAGAATATTACAATTTATTCAAAAGGGCGTATAAGAAAACAGTAATGTCACTATCATAGGGTTAGATTGAATAGAATATTGATATTTATCTCAGTAGGAAGAGAAAAGGTGATAAAAATGATTAATCATATGGTGAACCCATGCCTTTCGTTCGGTTATCAGCATATGTCGAGTATTGGAATAGGTAATATTTAGGTATTTGTTTCAAACAATGGATTTGTAGTTAAGTTATATATGATATACCAGCAGATACATGAACGACAATGAAAAGTCCAGCAGTTTCTGGTATTAAATAAGTCCTTCGTACAAAATCAGAACCTGCCTACCTGCACAGGGTTATCAGATGTACAATGATTAGTGTGTTCCTGATGCCGAGCACAATTTACCAACTGCTGAGCATTTTATGGAGCATAATTGGTTATCATTCATGTATAACACTTTTTGATTAAGAGAAGTCCAGCAATCCTTTCACGCATATTTATGTTTCACATAACTCAAACCTACCCACCTTGTATGAGATATTCAGCAGTGAGATGAGAACATGGTACCAACTGTTGACATCACTGTTCAAGCAACTTTTTCTTGTATGACTTTCAAATATATTTGATTCGTATTTTATATTTAGTAATGGGCGATAGAACAAAATATTACGATTGTCATTTCCTTTTTTATGCATCAAGAAAGGCTCCAATATTTTAGACATAAAGTAAGAGTAAAAATAACAATTGAATGTTTTTTTTTCAATTTGTGTTTCAATCTCAATTCTAGAAATGACACGAGAACAATCTACTATACAACTAACATTTTCAATTTTCAGTTAAATTCTCATAACATCTCATTCAGACTGAACCAGATTTATGACGCGCAACCTGAGTCAAAGACATTATCGCACAAATTATATCCTCAACCTCCAACCTCCCTGCTTGGACCTCATCATACAAGCATCAGTTCAAGCAGCAGTCATCCATGGATATTACACAGGTGTGAAAAAATGTTTGTTATGATTTTTTATATGCTGAAAATATCTAAAATGATATACCAATAGTTCCATTATTTGTTCAATCTTTAACCCTGCTAAAACGCTCAAAAACAATGAAAACAGTCTAAAAACACCAAGAACCCTGCTAAAACGCCTAAAAACAGTGAAAAACCGTCATGAAGTTGATACCTTCCGGCATGAAAAACAAGCCGGTAAACCGGCTTGCCGGGGCACAGAGCGTACTCAAACAAGCCGGTTTCAAGAGGTTTGGAACCTTATCCACTGTTACGTAAACCCCAACTTCTGGATAGTTTATAACGTATTGCACCAATGCTGGAAGAAAAAAAATATTGGTAGGACTACACCAAATACAAAGTAATATTTCTATATTTAATATCCAAAAACAACAAATCTTCACTGAGATGGAACTCCTCCCCAATTGAGAATTGTGCATAACCTCATTTCTTAACCTGGGGTAAATTTACCCCTGGGGGTAGACGGGGTATAAAAAGCAAGAGAGAGAGAGAGAGACTTCGCATCTAAATTTAGAGCTATTTATATTTTACCTGATGAATTTTTAATATCAGATGTATTGGGGGTAAATCTTGTAACCTTGTTTGATAAAGGGGTAAATTATTCAAAAAAGGTTAAGAACCACTGGAACCCATACTTGGTTGGCCCAGGACACCCTGCATTTGAGTTGCAACTTATATGGATCTTTTTCTGAGCAACTTATTAAAGGAAATTCTACCGTTTTGTTTACAGGGGTGTGTTTGCCACTCATGTTCAAGCCTTACTGAAAAATAGAAAGGAAATTGAATTATGGGAAATCTGCTACAATGCATTATCAAAGATCCCAAAGACTTGGAATCGAGTAAGTATCAGATATTATTGTTGTAACTTAGTATGTTATAGAAATTTCAGTTAAATTTACAAATTAATTCTACAGGATTATCTCGCTGAAAGAATAAAAAAGATTGGAGGTCAGACAACTTTCAACTTGTTTTTACATAAAGAAATGGAAAAAATGAATTACTTGCTTCTGGAAATAAAAAGGTGGAATTCTCATTTGGATCTCATTTATTGTCAGAATAAAATTATAGGAATACAATTTCTAAACTGTATGTTTGGACGCTGGACTCCTCAATGTCATAGGGCGATTCATGTAACTGCCAAATTACATTCATTGACCTGAAACACTAAACTTGTAGTCAGCCATATGAGAGATGAATGTTGCCGTATCACTTCTCAGTTATAAGATAAATATGAAAAGTCCAGGTATCTTGATGATTAAAACTATATATTTATGTGCCGTCAAAGAATTTTCTATATAGAGACTGTACAAAAGTTAACATAATGGGGGGAAAACAGGATTATTTTTACGATAAATTGATAAAGCCTCACCAATTTACTTTGTATTGCCCAAGCGAAGTTTATTGCCATTTTCACAATTTGGGATGAATATTCTATAATGTTTTTATGAAATTAGTCCATGATTTGTTGGCTTATCAATCAACATTCACGATTAAAAATTAATTTTTTACATAATTTTTTATATATTTTGTAGGAGTCTGACTTCAGTGAAGAATGCTGTTGAGACTCTCGACCACATTGGAGATCACATGACTCCAGCTGATGTTGAGACGTCAGATTATCTTTACTATGGTAAAATACCTCAACGCTGGATGGTACTCGCTGGGGAAACTGCACCTCCCGATTCAACTTCTCTCACTACATGGTTGAATGATTTAGGACAGCGTTCAGCGCACTTGGAGAGAATTTTAATGCTTGTAAGTACAATTTTATTAAACACAGTTTTTTTTTTGGAAATTGATTTGACAATAGCAATACATTTCAATATGAGGTTGTGGACCAAGTTGTTGACTAAGCAAAAATAAATTATTCTCGTTTAAACAAATATGTTTTATTATTCCAAATATCATCAAACAGTGCTGTTTGATCGAAATATATCTTGTTTTGTATGAAGAAGTCAGAAGTCAGTCAATTAATTCATCACATGTTTATAATGACTCACTTATACACAATTTTGAAGCAGTACCATTTATGGGTCCACAAAATGCAAGCAAGCGGTTTTGCATCGCTTGCTTGTGATTACTTGCAATTTTGATTAGGCAAAAATTCTGTACCATTATTTTATCTACGAGTATTTACTGATAAGAAACTTATTGGTGATATTCCATGTGAGTAATTATATTTTTAGATTAAAATTCACCTAGTCGTATTATATTTTCAGGGAAGAGACAAGGTAGCAGCATACTGGCTCGGAGCATTTTTCAATCCCCATGCATTGATGTCGATATTCAAACAAGAAGCCGTCAAGAACCATCTAGAAAAATACGGAAGTGTCGATAACATTGTTGTACAAACTGAAATCACTCAACGAGATAAAGACCATGTAGGTTTTATTTAATGAATAAGTATTAATAATTAGTTGTTAGGATGTGATTGTCAGTTTCCTTAACTATTTAAATAGTTTTAATGTTCAAAATAACTTCAATTGGCATTATGGACCATTTTACCTGACTTAGGTAGTTTGGTGCAGGTTGGTTGGTGTCTTGTCTTGATTTGAGACGTGATATGAGGTTCCCGTATATTTGAACCCACGTACATTTGAACCCATGACAATTGCACCTGCATACTATTGCACCTATGGAAATTTTTTTGTTTTACGGATATTTGAACCCATACTAACCCATGGGTTTTAGCATCCGGATATAGATTGAACTCGCGGATATACGCATGGGTTCAAATGTACGGTCACCGTGATATGATCATGGTCTTAAGCATTCAATGTTGGACCCAAAATGGCTTGTCTATTCTTGTTTTAAACAAGTCGCAATTTAGACTCAATAGCAGATGACTTGTTTCGAAACATAGCCACTCTAGAGCAGAAAATAAATGAAGCCCATTGGTATTGGTAAAACCATGTAATATTCCAATGATTCGAATTCCATAAAGAAAAACTTCATCTTATCTTCGACATGAATATACCTGATGGCAATCATGCACTTTAGCCACCCTAAGCCTTAGTTTCAAAAACCTGACTAGTCCGTGTCTGTCGGTGTTGTTATGATATTAACAAATATTTTAATTGTAGCTTCGTGACCCACCTTCTGAGGGCATTTTCATCCATGGTGTCTACTTATGGGGAAGTACATGGGAGAAAACAACTGGTGAAATGCAAGATTCACCACCAAAACGTGGTCCAACAGGACTTCCTGTTATCCATGTTACTTTTGTTATGGAATCAACAAAACTTGGAACAACAAATGACCTTACCAGGTAACAGAGAAAGAAATTTTCTTGTAGTGTTATTAGTAGGAGATTGCTTGTACTATTCGCTAGGAAAGCATCAAATATAAGAAAAAATATAGCTTGATGCTCATGCATCTACAACGCTAAACTCATCAGCTATTCACGTACTCAAACCAATAACTAGACAAGGGGCAACAGTTTGACTTTAAATAGATTAGGCAATGGCTTTTTTCTTTTTGATGTAAGTATGAATTTTATCTGAATTCCACAAAAGATTTTCCAACTTAAAATATTATTGTATTAGTTTATGACCTGTTACATGCATCTATAAACTGGAATGGTTGGTATTTCCATACATTATAGTGACAGGTAAACAGTCAAGAGACTCAATTGAACTAGGTTATGAACTTCGCCTTGGGAATGAATAGGAAAATTTTATTCAGTGTTGACTAGTTTGTTGATAGACAGAAACCACTTGTTTGTTTAATTAATCAAATAGTTCCATAACAAGTTTCACCATTGGGTGAGAGTAAATGTACACTTTTCGCTCTCCCCAATTTACAAATTTCTCAAAATAGTTTTATTCAATTTTTTTGCAGACCGATTGATTATTACTCATGTCCAGTTTTCGTCACAACAACAAGCAAAAGAAAACCTGTCTTTGACCTTGACGTATCAAGAGATTCCATACCTTCCTCACGATGGGCATTGAGAGGTCTTACAGCCACTGTTAGACAATATTGAAATAAGAGTTTTGTTTTGCAGAATATTATTTCACGAATGAGCTGTAGTTTGTATATATGAGCGTGACACTATTATAAAGTGTGTGTTCACTTTTACTTCGCACAAGAACTAAATTTCTAGCAACTCGAAATTTTACCTTGAATTTGTACATATTTCCTCACTGTCACCCTTTAAAACGCAAGCAGATGTTCAGCTCTGCATATGCGATTGTTCAGGAAATTTTCGTTTGACATTTTTGAAAAAGATCAAAGTATAACCCAAGGTTCCGCTGTAGGTCTTCGTATATTTTTTATCTATTCTTATTTATATGTATATAATAATCAGAAAATCAACTTTTTACCTTACCTTATTAGCAGTTAGAACAAGTCATTTCCATTTCCATCCAAATGTTAACTATGAAATATTTTTAAACAACATTTTTTCATTAGAAATTCATTTTACCTAGCTATTCATACCTATTTTGTCCATCCATCACTGTTTTTATTTTCTACATTAGTGGCAAATTACGCTCATGAGATCACCTAGATTTTTATTTATTTTTGTGTCTGTTAAAATTTGTTACCTAACATCATTATCACTGTACCATACCTGAACCAAAGATAAAATGAGTATTCATATGTTCGGCTATACATGGTCACTTGATTGACCCTGTTCCAATTATAAATTGGTTTGCAACTAGCAAGAGCTAACCATTACCTTGTATGTTACCTATTTTCTATATTCCTTGTGTCTTTGATTTATCACTGTTACATTTTTAGGCGGCTTCCATTTACGATCATGTGTTCTTTAGTATAATCTCATATTGATCGGCATTTTTTAGATTTTTTTTTGCAAATGGCTCATTCCATGTAGATTTTATTTTTAAAAATAAATAAAATATTCGAATAAAAAGATTATTTTGAACAAAGTATGAAATCAAATCGAGAAATTTAGGAAAACAATGTGCGTTAACAGAGAGTTAGGATTTCATGTTTAACCCTGCGAGGAGAAAAGCGTCGTTTGGCGAGGAACAAATGAAAGGCTCTCCTGCGTTATGTACATCTAAGGAAGTAATAGGCGGGAAGACTGTAATTCGTCAGCACTTACCCACGATAAAAGTTCTACTCATATGTGACAGCCCTCTGCGGAATTCAATTTAGTGCGCAGGAGGTATCTTTCGTCCAGCCAAAAATGGGGCTAGAAATAGCGTGATTCCAATAGGATTACCCATCGAAAACACAACCTAAACTTCACTGGTGATACGTCCAATTTATCCACCCAAAATTATAGTTTCCTAGGCGTTTTTTGATACAATATTTTAACAAGGCTTATTACAAACCACTTTGTGAGAGCCAATTTAAAAGCGAAAACTCGAGTTAATGATAATAATCGTCTATACTAATTGTACTATGTCAGTGTATCCAAGGTTTTACAGAGGCACGAGGAAATGATTCACTAGGCACCATGACTATATTATTGGACTAAGTAAATAAACTGTGATTGGTCGAATTATTTGACGCGAATGCCTTTATTTTTTACGTTTGTTAAATTTTATATTGGATCCCGTTGGATTCGAATCAGAGACCCAGATCAGACTAAGCCGCAGTTTGATGGACAAAACGTCATTATTTCCACGATATCACTGCTGCATTTTGCAGCAAAGCTATGAACCCTTGTCACCCTATTTAACTGCTAAACCGTGGGCTATTTTTATGCAGCAATTTATATATAATGGTCTCTTTCTATATCCTGAAAATGACATAATGATAACAGAACCCGCTTATTATCGCATTATGAAGGACAAAAAAGATCATTGTGCAGTTTTGGTATAATCGTCCATATCGCGAAAATTGGCCTGAAATTGCCGACCAAATTTGTACGCCTAGCGGGTAAACTAAGTTTGCAAACCCGATACAATCATTTAATTATGATACAAGGCTTTTTCCAAATTGTATAACAACAGCATCTGGATTTAAAGTAAAGTTAGGGAAACTATTGCGACCCTCACAATAACACGAAGCAGGGAAAACCATGAAACATTTTTCAAATTAAGTGAAAGACGTAGCTTAAATCTGGAAGCCAGCTAATTTCAAAAATTAGAAGCAATGCATAAATTTCTTGTGAGCTAACAGTTTGTTTGCAAGTGAAGTAGTAGAAAATGAGAAATAATATGATACATACATGATATGGTTTTGCGGTACCAATATCAGTATAAACTTAAATGTTTACATTTCAGTTAATATATGAGGTTTGGGAAGATCATTCAAATTCTACAGCTTGGCTTAGGTTGAAGGCAGGCTACATAATATGTAATTTCTCCTTTTTTGTCACTGCTGCTGTTTGATACATCACACCTTTCCCACGAAATGGGAAACAATACCGATTGGGTCATCGGAAGTATTTTCGTCATTTGTGATATTTTGAACTCCTAACAACCACAAAGGTCCGCCACGGTTGATTTAAGCTCAAGTAGCGAATCGGTGCGGCAAACATCTGAGAAAGTTTGGATAATTTTTCACTTTTGCTGACTAAATTATCTTTAATTTGACAAGTTGGGGTAACGGGTTTAGAATAATAAAAACAAACGCAGAACAATCCTCTCAGTGTAAACACAATGTCACTGTTGGATGTGAAATCAGCGAACCAGGCTATTTGTATTGTAGAATTCCACACGATAGTGACAATTTAACAGTCCATTTCAGGACGTTTGTTTCCGCCAAACTAGAATCTAGCTTGTAAAACCAGTTTGGTAGCTTTGTAGTTTTAGCACCATACTTTTTCAGCGCCATTTAGTAAGAAATTACATCGGGTAGTTGTTAAGTGAATATCTTTAGTATGTATTAATAGAGACGTTTTATTTAACGTCTGAAAGGAATACACACAATATGGATATATGTTTCATGTACCTAACTGCTATATCTCTTTTGCTGATTATGGACATGACTGAAGGTGCGTAACATGAAGTTTTATTTTAAATATATATATATATATATATGACAAATAATTACCACCGGTATAATGGCGAATTGAATCTATTACTGGCGTACTCGTTTCAGGCTGTTTTTAACGGGCTTGATGATGCACATATATCAGAACCTAAATAATAAGTGTTAAACAGAAAATTATATTTTAGTGAGATGTCCCATACCGAGACCAATGATATAGTCAAACTATCATTTGAACGAAAACGTATCTACTTGTTAATGGATGTTGAATAAATATGAAATCTTTATATTCAATAGTTGTTTTTCTTTTAAGCCGTTCCATGCGGAGATCCGGGAAGAATAATTCATGGAAACGCAAAATTCCTAAAGAATGGAATGCTTGTGCAATTTTTCTGTGACCCGGGTTATCAAACGATGGGTCCTCCATTGCTGTCATGTTCCAGAGGGAATTGGCGAGGAAAGAAACCTGTTTGTGTCGGTTAGTTCTTACTGCCACCTTTTCTTTACCTTGTTATATTATGCATAATTGACAACTTATTCGTTCGTGTTTCTATGAAAAAGCTGTAGCGGTCTGTGTTGCATGGTTTACCGCTTAGTTTTCAATTAAAAAGATATATATATATATCGAAAACGGAGGAGCGATACTTCGAGTACTTAGTTTGAAAAAGGAATCGCATTAAGTACAAACTACTATGACAGACCCTGTTATTTATTCCGCATTGTGGATTTTTTTGTAGTTCCAGCAACTTCTTTTGTACTCGACAGAAAGTTTGGGTTTTTTTTGTACAAAGCCCTCGCCACTAATGCAGAAAAGGGGGATAACAAATTAGTGATTATCCAGTTGGGGTGAGGGTTGGAAATATGAATTGCCAGCGCAATCTGCATTCCCACCCCTAACTGGATAATCACTCGGTTTGATAGCTGGCGGGGTGTTACTTGGCGAGGGCTTTGTACATAAGATCCTAAGTTTGTACCTGTCTTCAATAAGAATTCAAATTTGTCTACAACAAAACTTTCTGCTTGTTCCACTATATATATATATTCACCTGAAATATCTCACGTTCAAACATTAATTGTGTTAAGCCAAGTTAGTTACCTTATATGAATTAGAGAAAATACTATTGATATTTTCTAGCTCCAGGATGTCCCCCATATGTTCAGCCATTAAATTCAATGAAATACGAAAAAATGAAGGGTGCCGTTGTTCGATACCAGTGTCAATCTGGATTCCGTACGATTGGCGAAGACGTTATTTACTGCGATGGGTTTCACTGGAATGCACCACCGCCAATATGCCAAAGTAAGTGTGTTTATTAATATCAGTAAAGGTTTGTGAAGTGGACTTGTGGATATTCAATGAAGTAATCACAGTGTTAGCTTCTCACGCATATCTTTTAGTTACCTAACGATTCGTGCAGCATCGGCCAATCCACGTAACCAACGTGAAAGACTTGATGTTCTCAAAAACACTTGTCATTTAGGAGTGTAACGACGTCGAGGTTCTCAGATGGCAAATTTACTGTATATATTTCCACCAAGACGTTACCAATAAAGTAATTTAAGGATATTTTGGACATCAGACCTTCGACCACTTTCCCATGAGCATCTGTCTCTTTTTTTCTGACTAACGCTTGTATTTGATTGTTTGTTTTTCCTATTAATATATTTTATCAGATACTTCTCCCACAACTACAAAAATAGTTCCTACGAATCCGCCACAACGTATTGAAGAAAATAGAAACATTTCAACGCAGATAAACTCAACAGCAAAGTCATCAAATTCTAAGCCAGAATTAGTTGATAGACAATATGTCGAAAATGTTAAAATGCAGAAACCGATTTTCGTCGGACCTTCAGACAAACCTCCAGTTTTTCATTCCGAGTTTCTGAAAAAACTTGGTTCGAGCGGAGTATTACCTTTATACAAAGGCAGAGGATCAGAAGAAGATGATGAAGTCACAGATAGAACAGAAGATGTATCAAGTCGAATTACTCAAGAACGACAAATGCCACCACTAAGTATTCCGGATTCCCAAAAAATGGCCCCAACATCACCACAAGTTTCATATAATTCGTATGTATCACAACGCCGTCCCTTCGAGCATTCACAAGGAAGTTATAGAAATTCCTATGAATATCGAAATCGGTATATGCTGCCAATAATGTCGCCAGCTGGCCAGTCTCCGAGATATCGACCCATGACGCATTATGGAGGCCCACAATACTACCGTCCCCGATATGTACCCATGCAAACAAGAACATCGATCAGGCCAATACTATTAAATAGGGAGGAACAGGGCACGCTGAAAACCCCCAAATTAAATCTACAATCAGGAATAACGCGCGAGGTGAATGTCTGATCAATTCCGTTTATACATTATGTACAACTGAAATCGAATTCAATAAAATCGTGAACATTTTCATTGCAGTCAGAAGATGAGGAGGGAAAGTCACAAACACATCCACCAGAACTAATCCCAAACAGTCGAACTTTGGATTCGATCTACGGGAACGTAGGTAGTGATTAAATATTTGGTAGTCGCATCAAATGTAGAAGTAATATTAGGTTTCTAATATACAAGTCATTTTAATTTTACATTGAATAATTTCAGTGCGATCTGTTCCGACGGTGATTGAAGCGAGGCGTGATGAGGTACTCCATAGATTTGAAGATAATAACGGTGGAGGTACCCTTCCTGAGATTTTATCTTCACTATGTTTATCGTGTTTTTCAATTGAAACAATACGTTATTGTTCACTATGCGAATGACGAACAAAATAGTGGGCTTCGAGACACTCTCGCCTCTTTATCTGTGGAAACATGCCTAACCAAGCCTTTTCTGAATTCGTACCACTCTCACCGAAACACTTTTTCAAATTAGAGTTTTATGCAACATATAAGTTGGTCTCGATAAATATAGAAAACCCTAACGACTTCTATATTTCGAGTTTTCTTCAACTTCGAAGCAGCAACTCATTTCAAAACTTGTAATTAGAAAATTGTTCATTATCTATTTTCAGGACTAACAAGAGAAGCAACCCAGGGCAGCGACAATGGAGTACTGGTCCCGGGAATTATGCAGGTACATAACAACTCTTCAGATTAGATAGGTATTCATTAACCTGGGGTAGATTTTCCTGGGGCTGAATTACTTTGTTTTTGGGGTGAATAAATCCAAATCCAAAGCTCGAATCCAGTTTGACGTTGAATCTGCAAGCATTACCTACTACTCAGTCAGACCTTGGAAACAGCTAGTCACCCGTGCGAATATAATGAGGGTAATTTGGCAATTTCGTTTTTTAATAAATGAGCGCCAGTGAGTACATTAGGGGTAAATCTAATAACACCGCTTAGAGGTTAAGTGCAAAAAATGTTGAGAACCACTGGTTTAGTTTATTCTAATGCGGTTTATGTTATATCTACTTGTTCTTTTTAATTAGATACCGGATGATCTCGCAAGCGACGAAGAACCCCAGACATCCACTGAAATTAAAAACTGCCCTCCACCGAGGAGACTGTTCAGAGGATATTACACGTAAGCAAATGACTTTGCAATGGATATTGTAACAAACTATTGTAAAATAGTTTATATTTGTATTTCATAAATAATTTCGCAGGACCCAACCAAAGCCCAGAGACTACGAAGGAGATGACTATCAATATTTTGTTGAGTATCACTGCCTCGTTCGTTTGAAGTTAGTAGGAGGTGATAGGAATATTTACTGCATGAGAAATGGAAAATGGAAAGGAAAATTGCCAAGATGCGAAAGTATGTGTTACTTATTGCTATTTTTGGCGAACTTAAGATATATATTAAATATCTGATGAGGTACCGGTGCGTAGCAGTAGGGTTAACAATCAACATAGGCTATTTTAAGGGTATATTTCTATAAGATTTCACATAATATTGAAGAGTAATTCACCTGCCTGCTACTGTAGTCTGACGTTACCGGTATAACCTAGTCTGCCTGTCCACCCAAATATCTTACTGCTACCAACCTGATGAAAAGCGTTCAGCCTTTTACTAAAGTTTTCTTCTATTGTCAACAGAGACAGATATGAATAAACTTTAAGCCTGCAATACCTACTGAGTGGCCTACAATTGTTGCGAATTGTCAAACCATGATCACAAGCTATCACACTAAATTTTCGCGCCATTTGTTTCCGTAGTAACATGTAACTGGTGACCTTGCGCCTAACGAACCTTGACTGAATCTTTAAGTTTTATAAAGCTTTTCAAATGACATATTTTTTCGCGCAAATAAATGAATTATTTTTTTTTACAATAATATAATTAAATAACCATACCTTTATGGCCCATTGAAATTATTGACAAAATTGTTGGCTGGATAATTTTCTGTACTTGTTTTATCAACAAATATCATTCAACAACATTCCAGAAGACGTCAAATGTCCACCTGGATTTAAGGAAGATTCGTCAGGACGATGTTCTGGTGAGTATATTTATGAGCGGAAGTTTGTACAAGCACTTGGCCCCCGATTTTACGAGTTTGGTATTACAAAGTGGGACTATACTGCAAACTAAACTAGAGAGAACTGAGAAACACACATTTAGTATACCCTCTTGAGCGTTCATTTTTTATGCTATTCCATGATTTTGTCAGTACACTACGATATTATTTTTTCGTAGATATTGACGAATGTCTTGTTGATAACGGAGGATGTCCGCAATCCTGTGTGAACATTCCAGGAAGGTTCTTCTGCACTTGCGAAGAAGGATATTTTCGTTCCACTGATGGAACAACGTGTTTGGGTGAGTGAATAAAGGCTATACGGACTATCGAAACTTAGGAAAACACTTTCCATGAAACCATGCACTGTGGGTACGCAGGCAAATTCTTGTTGAGAATAGTTACCGGTATGTGCGAGAGAATTGCTGCTCCCCTTGTCGTCTCACGGTAGTTTACGACTTCGTAACCCCTGCGAGGTTCGAAATCCGTGCATAGGGAACAATTTACAAGTAAGTAGTAGTGAGCATAATGAATGAAGAAATGCCATGTTCTATGTAAATCTTTACCTGCTCGGTAAAGTGGAGTGCAAACTTCTTGCTCGACTCTTCGGGTCATTTTAACCATATTTTAAAGACACATATACCGGTATTTAATAAATATATTTTCTTTATTCAAGATATCGACGAGTGTAATGCACCACGAAAGAAAATTTGCAATCACGAATGTTACAACACCCCCGGATCATTCTATTGTTCCTGTCGAGAAGGATATTCCCTTATGAAGCATGATAACAGAACTTGTTTAGGTTAGTATATCAACGTATTATTTGTAACTTCAGATATTAAACCTTGAGGAACTTTGGTTCACGTGTGGGTTGCTTTGCCGGGTTCATACTTTCGGTAAACTTGAACTCTTCCCATATTCAGAACATTTGCTGCCGCGACTGATTACCAGAAAATGTGTTTGGAACATTGAATTGAATTCTGAAGAAACCATTAAAATCCAGATGTTCTAAATCTAACTGGTTCATTTTGCCACACAGTTGGTGAAAGATACTCTAAAAATACATTATTAATAAACCTTAAAAACATTAAAATTATGGAAAATTGTACTGTATTGATTGAATGTATATAGGCAGGCACTAAACCTGGCATTTTTTTATTATTAAAGTTTCACTATATTCCCACAGATATTTGCAATTATTTGTACTTTATTTAGTCTCACTCACGATTCTTATTGAAAACTCTTTGCTTTCACTACTTTCAAAAAGTTTGAAACCTCATTTTCATTTCAGATATCAACGAGTGTTTGATTAGTAGCCCATGTCAGCAACTATGTAAAAACACGTTCGGAAGTTTTCAATGTTCCTGCAACCCAGATTATCGACTAAACGAAGACGGACTAACTTGCTCAGGATTGTGCCAACCTGGGTATGTGAGCCAGCTAGATACGGACTCTGGCGAAGAAATTTGTGTTGGTGAGTCAGCAAAATATTTTGAAACATGGCTCGGTGGTGTGGCGCATCGTGCTAAGCGTTAGGAATACGCTCGCCACCGCACCTCTGATTACCCTGCGTGGGTCGCTGGTTCGAATCCCATGTGGGGATAGTTATGTGCGAGAGGATTGCTGGACTCTTCGTCGTCGTAGGGTGGTCCACGTAACCGCTGGTCGCTTGCGGCTTCCTCTACCATCAAGTATATGCTTCGGAAAACAAATAACTGGGCAACTAATCCCATACGTGTCGTGTTATCGGCTTTCCCTCTCCCCGGAATAAATATGTTAATCCTATCCTATCCTAAGACAAATCGTGAGTGTATTTTTACTTCGATTTTTAAACACACAATATATATTTTTCAGACAACAACGAATGCGAAGATAACGAAGGCCTAGGGGCGTGCCAACATATGTGTACAAATACCGATGGTTCCTTCTTTTGCTCTTGTTCACCTGGTTACACCTTACAAGACGATATGCTAACATGTGAAGGTATGTACTTCGTCAGTAAATTGTTGCTTAAATTTTTAAATCGCGGATAATTAACCATGGTCGTTTGTACACCACCACTGTGGGTGCAAGGGACGGCGCTCCCGTAGTATGTGAACCAATATGACGGACACTGGAACGTAGTATGTGTACCAGGTTAGGGTTAGAACATAATTTGTTTTCCAATTTTATTTATTTTAGTTCTATTAAGAGTTTGGGGGCTAATCAAGTGTCTCCCGTAGTATTTGTACCTGAAATTATGGCCTAGCCCTAACCTGGTACACATACTGCGTCCCGGTGTCCGCCATCTTGGTTCACATATTACATGCGTAGCCAAGGAACATATCCGAGGTTACAAGCCCCTAAAATGTTGTTTTGGTAAATTGTAGATACGGACGAGTGTCTTACTAGCAGCCCCTGTCAACATCTTTGTCAAAACACCCCGGGAAGTTTCCGATGTGCATGCAACGTGAATTATCGTTTAAACGCTGAGGGATTGACTTGTTCTGAAGTATGCCAGCCTGGATATGTTATGAGTGTGATCGAAGAAACAGGCGAAAAGACGTGTGTTGGTATGTCGACTATCCACTTCAAATTAATAATGAAATTTAAACTTCAATGTAATAAATTATAAATCTGGAACATTTTAGATGAAAATGAATGCAGTGAACATGGTGGTCTCGGGAATTGTCAACAAATATGCACAAACACAGATGGATCTTACTTTTGTTCCTGCTCACTTGGGTATAAATTAAATGAAGATATGCAGACTTGTTCAGGTAAACGATGCTGTGTAAAAGGCTTAATTTTAATTGAAAGTCCTAAAACGAAAGAAAATCATATTTTAGATCAAGATGAGTGTGAATCTTCTCCCTGTACGTATGGTTGCATCAACAATGATGGGAGTTATACGTGTACTTGCCCAGAGGATCGCGTTCTTTCTCCAGATGGATTTTCGTGCTCGGGTATCTTGAGTTATAGTTAATTCGTACAAAAGATATCATGCAACAACTTTGTTTAATGGATTATGTTTTAACAGGTTGCAAAGAGAATACATATATGGACGGAAACGGATGTCTTCCATGTCCACAAAATTCAGTAACGAAAAAAGCAGGAGGAGCTGACAAAAGCCACTGTTTGTGTTTGCCTGGATACAGAGGGAGTCCAGAATTGAACATAGCATGTACAGGTATTATCATCAAATATGGATGAGTTTACATAAACTAAATTTTAAGGAAACTAAATTGGGTTTGATTTTTATATTTTGTGCCTTTCAGACATTGATGAATGCGAGGACGCAAACTATGGTTGTTCTCATAATTGCGCCAATACGCCTGGCAGCGTATCCTGCGAATGCCCAGACGGATTCCGACTTGGACCAGACGGGAGAAAGTGCCAAGGTTACAATTTAACTATACTAAAATCTTTTTGTCTATCCACGATATCACTATGAGAAAATAGATATCCTTGTAATAATTGGTTTCATCAGGTGCCGATAAATCGAGTTACGTTCTATTTCATTTGACAGACATAGACGAATGCTCACTGTATCGGGGAGCGTGTGGAAGAGGTGGATTGTGCAGCAATACCGAGGGAGGCTATAACTGTACTTGCACCAGGGGATATAAGATGGAGTCGAGAAATTCAAACGTGTGCATAGGTATACATATATTAATGCGAAATGCTTTTCTGAAGATGTTGAGATTGAAATCCAGACATTTAATATAGAGGCATGCATTAATTGAAAAGCCGACGTGTGGGACTTATAAAACGCTAAATTATTGCTGTAATTCTCTTTGGGGTGTTTGTTGTTTTCGTAAAAAATCTTAATTTTTGCAATTAATGGACCGATCGATTTCGATTTTTTAATACAAAAAGATGGAAAAAATCGCTGAAATTTATTGATCAGTCTGCTGTCTACTCATTTTTGATTTTATCGTTAATTTCTAATCGATGTTTTCTGATTGGCGGCTTGAAATACAATCATATGGCTATTATCGATATTTGCGTATTTTAGACATCGACGAGTGCCAGACTAATAATGGAGGTTGTCAAGTTCATTGTCATAATCTTCGACCGGGATACAGATGTTCATGTGATAATGATTGGCGATTGAATCGCGATGGAAGAAGTTGTAGTCGTGAGTATTAACTTCACTGGAAAAGTTTTTAAAAGTCGCAGAATTTTACGTTTTTGGACATGAAGTGAACTGCTTAATTGTTGTTGTATGGGTTGTGAAAAATAGGTTTTATTGCACTATATATAGACAAATTGATTTTCAGTACTTGAAAATGTAAAAGGTCACTAAAAGGATTTTGATTGTTTTTCCAACGTTAGCTAGGTTATACGATTATATTGCTAGGTTATATTGCTCTCCAACATTTGCTAGTTTTTATTATTCACAGACTTACTTTCATATTAAATTCTTTACAATTCTTTTAACATTTGGCTGAAATTTTTATACATTTCAGTAGGCATCCACATATTTGACTATTTTTCTTTCTTTTCTCTAGCGTTGATTGGCGCATGTCCTAAACTGGAACCTCTTTCCAACGGACGCGTTCTGCCTGAAGCGCCTTGCGTTCATCACGGTACTGTAACACGGGGAAGATTCTGCCTGTATGCTTGTAATAGTGGGTACAAAATGGTGGGTGTGAATAGGCGAAGATGCGTTGATAGTGGGTGGACAGGGAAACCGCCCACATGTAGTCGTAAGTCTGATCTTATACAAAGAAACTAAATTAGACATTTGTTGATTTTCAACCAACATATATTATTTTACGTAAACAGCTGCAGGCTGGTGTCCTCCAATGGCTATTCCCGATGGAGTGAAAGTAATACCTCCAGCATGTGCGCAAAACAGCAGCATGCCTTGGATGATGTGTGTCTTTTCTTGCAAAGTATCCACTCACGTTATGAAAGGAGGGAGAGTCATACGATGCAATATAAACCACAGATGGGATCACGAGCCGCCGACATGCGTTGCCAGAAATCTTACTGGTTTGTATATTCTTATATGATTCAAGAGTTTTGTTTCTACGCTAATGAAAGCATTCTTTCCAATATTCAGCATCATCTGATAATCCACAAATTCAGTGTCCGCGAGATATTGACGTTGAACTTGCACCAGGGGAATCTTCTGCAAAAGTTACGGTAAGGACCAATTTTGAAGGCGCTCCAGAAGTATGTGTACCAATATGGAGATGAATAATTTCGATTGATTAATTCACAGCAAGTTGTGTGAAGAGACTGAAACCTATAGACCTGTGAGAGTATATTCACTTGGCTAACACAAACAGTCCGCTAACCCTAACATGGTACACATACTACGGGAGTACCATTTTTAACTAATCAATCAATTAGGGTTGAAAACATAATTTCTATAAGTACATCGTGCTGTTTCAGCTTCCAAAGCCAGTTACAAACATGGAGATCACAGAGCAGAGAAATGACGGCAGTGAATCCAGGGATATATTTCCAGCTGGCACAACAAGTGTTAGGTTTACGGCGTATACTAATGATAAGATACGTCAAGCTTCTTGCGTAATGCGTGTTCGAGTGAGAGGTATAATGAATTTTATAATCTTAAAGTTGGTTAATATTCAAACTCTGAAACTGTATTTTTAGACAGACAAGCACCGATAATTCAACAATGCCCAAGATCAATATCTATTGAATCGATGGAAAAATTCCCTCAAATATCATGGAAGCGTCCTGTTTTCAGGTAAGGAAAGAAATTCGTGTATCATATTTACTGAGATGGTCATGAAGTGAACCCATGTATCGTTTTCCCAAATTGTTGTTGTTAATATTGTTGTTGTTGGAGTTATTGTATTTGCTGTTGGGGAAAAAAAGCAATTCTATTCGCCACTTTTGACCGCCTCCTCCACGCTTTGCCGACAATCATATCAGCAAATTCCGTGCTCTGAGGCTTTATCGTGCCATACCAATGCGCAGTCATCGTGTCCCTATATTTGAGCATTGATCTCTTGTTTTACAGAGATAATGTTGCGGTTGAACTAGTGAAGGAATCAAGATTTCCACGTGGAAATATCACTTGGGGTACTTACAGCGTGTCGTACACTGCCAGTGACGCTGCAGGAAACATGGCGGAATGCGCTTTCACTGTCTCAATTCGACGTAAGTTTTTCTCATTCAATAAAATTTATTTGAAGCGATCGCTAATTTTTAAAACTTATCTCAAAACTTACAGGCCCTAAAAGCTTGCAACAGGCAGGAGCCATTTCTTGTGGCAGACCAACAGGTCCTAAGAACGGCCAGGCACGTTGTCAAACCTGGGCACGAGGAGTGTATTGCATTCCAAGATGTAATCCACGGTACGCGTTCCAGAGACGGCCACCAACATTTGTATGCGATAACGACGGTGTTTGGACTCCAGGAAATGTCATTCCAGATTGCATTGGTAAATAAATATTTGTTCACATTTGCTAAATAGTTTCGTTAACGATGTATTACCGCCTGACCTAGTGTGTGGTAAATAGGGTAGGCAATGTTGAACTAAAAAAATGTTAGCCTCCGACATACCAGTAGCTGCCTATTACGAGCATTGTTCGGAGTGTAGACCTGAAAACATCGTTTATACAAGAATGAGTGGCTTTTTAATAAAGACTTTGTTGATAACTTGAAGCGCAATAGTAAATAAGATTTTATCTTTATCTATTCCACTCTAAAACTATTTCTTGGATTCTCCGCTGCGCACGGCGACTCAATCACATATTAGTAGACCCGTTTGTGGAAGGGGGTTAAGATGTTCTTTTTTGCCTGATCTTAATTGCCTAATTAGGCGAACGAGAAAATTTGAAAATTACATTTCTTGAATGTAAACGTTGAATCAATTCTTTGTTTAAGGTTCGCCAATTTCATGATAACTACAATTTCGCAATCATATTTTTTTTTCACTTTTAGATGTTCGTTCGATCGGAGAAAATATCCGAAATCTAGTAACTACACCAACATTGAGTACAACAACCACAACCACCACCGAGCCATCTCCCACTCCAATGGAAATCACCTTGATATATAGTGCTCGTACGTCTTCATCCCCTACGACCGTTGCAATGCAGTCTCTAACAAGCGCAATGTATTCGGAAACAGGCGTACCAACATTGGCAACTGAAATCCCGGAAATTAAATTTCTGGAAAGACCAAAGTTTTTCTTGGTACCGACAGAGCCTACTACAAGAATCGAGACCGTAAGCCAGCACCTACCATCCCCGATAACACCTGTTTATATTACTAACGCCGTTGTACACTACCGCGCATCACAGCCTCGCCTTATAAAACTAGCACCTGAGACAAACGATTGCCCAAGAGGCCAAGTTCCCGAGCAAGATAGCGAAGGGCGAGGAAAATGTGTCGAGTGTCCGCGAGGAACTTACAGGCCTCGAATCAAATCTGCGGTGAAATGTCTTTCATGTTCCCCAGGCTTTTATCAAGATAAAACAGGGATGGGCTATTGCAGTAGGTGTCCAAATTACATTCCCCACGTTCATACAAGTGCGATACGTGGGAATACCAAACTGATCGGTCTGAAATCCGTAGATGACTGCGAGATGATTCACCGAAGAATACAGACGCGAAGTAGTGACATCGCAGTCAGAAGAGCATTGGCAAGAAGGAGAAGACTTTTGCGTCATTGACAATTGTTTAGTAAATTCCTGCAGATGGGACAATTGAAGACGCAAGTCATCACTCGAAAGTTCTTTAAAATTCCGATACTTTCATTTCGTAAGGGGACGCGGCGTGATCCCCATTGAAGGGACAAAATATCTTATCAAAACGCTACTTTGAAAAAAACTAAATCAATTATAGTTTTGTATATAAATATACTATTATACAGAAGTGCCCATGTGCGTGTTGAATGTAATTTAAAAACACATATACGGATGTTGCTTCTTGATTTGTGTCCAGCTCCTTGCCAATAACGAAATTTCATTCGATACCTCGTTATAGAACATAGATCAGTATGGAACGCTATAGTGTGAATTCATTTTCTAACGTTAAGTCATATTATCTATTTTTATTTGTCAAGCATTTGAGTATAAGCCTGCTATTTCATCTCAATTCGTGTGTTATTTTTTCTTTTAAAACCTGTTATCATCAACTTCAGAGTAGTGAAAGGAAGATCCTGTTCAAAATCAGACACGATCGCAATTCATCTCCACCGATTTGTTTGTCAGTTTTGCTAAGCAATATGTGGATTCCGTAAAAATCCAATATGTTAATTAATTAAAACGCACTGGTAAAAATTTTTTTTTTTTTATGTAAAAACAAATAATAAAAGGAAACCACAGTCCAATAATCGGCAGTCCAGCAGCTCTTGTCAACAAAAGCCGGTCGAAAATATTATGTCCAAGAGTGAACAGGAACGTTGAATATATTTTCTAGTGGCAAAGTATCGTGAAGCAATTTTTTAAAACAACCATCTTGGTTGAATGAAAAAAAACGGTCATAACGGAAACTTAAACGAATAATTTATGGAAGTGAGATTGAGCGATCGGTTTCTGAATTATTCGCTAGAGAAGGTTGCAGTGTAGCAGTTTGGGATTTAAATTAAGACGGGATGGAGGAAACATCCGAAGTTCTTGATTCTGACCCTGGTAACACACATTGCACTATTAAGACGGACGTGACCTCTTCAGGTCAAGCAACAGAGGCCTTCAAGATTGCTGAGGAAAAACTTGGAAAAAAAATTACAGTTCTCGTTAACTGTGCAGGAATTGCAACCAATCTATCTTCTTTTGACCAGATGGAAGAAACATTCTTCTTCAACGTCTTCAACGACATTTTTCGAGTTAATTTGAAAGGTACTTTTATAATGCGCAAGCAATTTTTGTTGTCACTGGCAAACTTTAACACTACTTCTAATGACACCCGAGCAACAGTGGTAAATATATCGAGCATTGCTGGCATAAAAGGCATAACAGAAATGTCCAACTATGTTGCTTCTAAATTTAAAGTCGTTGGCATCACCAAAACATTGGCTTTGGTATACGGAAAACATGAAGTTCGATGCCATGCATGCACCTGGCCTGACCACAACGCCAATACTAATGGTGTTTTCCAGAGATTTTCTACAAGCGATTGAAGAGGGTACACCGATGAAAAGATTGGCGAAAGCTGAGGAAATAGCGAAATGTATTTTATTCCTAGCATCCGATGAGAGTTCGTACGTAAACGGGACATGACTCGAAATCACTGGAGGATATGGTGTATAATTTACAGGGGATGATATGCTGATTGTCATTGCAAAGAACTCAATAATCACGCATTGTCAATATTCTGTAGTTATATGACTAAAATCATGTTGTGAATTGATATATATACTAAATTCAAATCTTTCAAAAATTTGCCGGCATTGAGCGAATAAAATGTTTAGTAACGTGAATGTATACTGCGAAGGAGGTTCCTTAGCATAACCAAATAGAGCAAAGTATAAGTAATCAATCCTCGACCTCGACCACTCAAAATTTGTTCGAATCAAAGTTTTCAATAACCTTGGTTATCAAACTGATAATGACGACATGTACCGTACGTTTTAGCCCACGTACATTTGCTCCTTTCACTTTACCTTTTACTTAACACCCACAGGCAGTCGCATCTGAGCCAAATATCGTATTATCTAGTATTCTCTGCAATTTGATTGCGAGATCTGGCCACCACGCATTGGTCTAAATTCAGTTTTGAAACTGAATTACGGAGAAATGATTTGTGCTCTGTCCAAAGGTGGGAACTTTTGAGTCTATACTTTATCACATTTACAATTTATCGCATCCCAAAGTAAAAATCACTGATAGAACATACGGCGAAAGATTATTCGGCCGTCGCTAAAAATACAGTTTTCATTGTGTAATTGAATCTAGGCAACTGAAAGCACACGTATATACATTTTTGCGACTTTATATTGAATTTCATGAACCAATGGACAAAATGGCCACTAAGGCACTTGCGAAGTTAAACTTATGAGTTAAAAAATGTAAAAAAATAATCAAGCCAAAATTTGATTTTTTTTTGATTCCTTGAAATCCTTTCCTTTAGTCAAATCTGAATTTAGTTCACTCAAATGATGTTGTATTTCGGATTTTCAAAACAATTTTGATTATAAGTTGAGAGAAGATGCATATTTTTGAACATCAGCCAATTGTTTTCAGCTTGTTGGGCAGTGGAACTACGATTCAAAAACACGAACAACGAATCTAATCAAAGATTAACTGTGGTAGCTTTCGATTGTATTATATAATATGTTGCGGTGTGTTATTTGGTCCTGTTATTCGTGATTGCTATGTCCGTTTCTTTGTGTTTTCTCATTTTTTCTACACACCAAATGTCTGAAGGGCGAATTGCGAGCAGTTTCAGACAAGATTTCAGATCATTTATTCGCGCCGGTGTTTATTAACATGTAAAACAGGTCAGGTTGTGCGCCATCTTGGTACACATACTCCAGAAACTCCAAAAACAACACCAATTTAAACCCCATATCCATACGAATTATGATCTGTATATACATAGAGATGTTGATGAACCCAAATGACATAATTTTCCGATTGCTGACACATATTTGATTCCAGGGTACAAAGAAAATAAGGACAGAGTGGACTCGATTCAAACATGGCCGCCACTTGACCAGGCCGCCACTTGACCAGTACAGATGCGCGATTTTCACGTCTAGCATAGCTCACTTGTTTGTACTAAGAGAGACTCTAATGTTGGATTTGTCAAGCTTGATCCAAGATCCGCATCTTTTTAGACTTGTGGTTTCCTGTGCAAAATTTCGATGAGACGAATGCAAACTTCTGTAAAAATGTGAACTATGCTGTGTGCAAACATTGCCAACGAATTGGTCATACACGCTCCGTTGATTTATTTAGGACTGAATTCTTGAGGTAGGAGATAACAATCTCTTGCAAAGTTAAGAGTTTCTCGCAGGAACTAAAATGCAAGTTCAATGTAAACTAATATGGCAGCCGATGTAGACTACCGGTAAAGGTAGTACTGATTCTACTAAGACTAAGCTTTATCATGCAAGTAGAAAGCTTTTCCTCAAAAATGAGCACTTTCACTTTAATGGATAGAATGAAAACCAGTAGCTTCATTCTTTGCTACTATAATCAAAATTTAAGTATAGTGTATAGCGACCCGTAATTTTCATGCAAGTTTCTATGAATTTTAATCCTCCGGGTACACATGAGGCTTCTGCTACTACACCATTTGTTACGTTTATCCCGTGCAATTCTAGTTTGACAGGACGTGCACCTGGGTAGGCTACTTCCAAAATTCTGAACAGAACAAAATACATATATATCACCCGTCGGTACGATTTATATTTGCTCATCATTCTTGTTTCAATTTCTAGCGCTTTTTAACTTTATTATCTCTGTCAGGCACAACGTGTATACGTGTATTTTAACTTGATGTTTGATTTTTTGAAAAATGTACAAAATGGTAACCGAAGTATGAAATTTATTACATACGTTTTTTGGGCCACGGCGTTTGATTGTTTATATTATAAAATATTGTGCTTGGTCGTGTTTTTTCTACACACCAAATACCGAAACGAAGAATTGTGGTCAACGATAGAGACGATGTTAAGATAATGATTATTAGCATGTAAATCACGTTTTGTTACGTAAGCGGCTCTACGGTCTACACACAACGGATAGGATCATAACTTAAAGTTTCATTAAAACGATAAATAAAGTTAGACCTGAAGAAGAAATTTATAGAAAAAATCTGCGCGAAGCTGAAAATTTAACATGAGAATGTTTTTTTTTATCAGATTTTAAATAAAAACACATAAGTACAATGTCGCTCAGATTATCCGGAAAGGCTGCTATTGTAACTGGAGGAGGAAGCGGGATTGGGCGATCGGTTTCGGAATTATTTGCTAGAGAAGGTTGCAGTGTTGCAATTTTGGATTTAAATCAGGAGGGGATGGATGAAACATTAAAACTTCTTGATACGAACCATGGTAATGTACATTGCACAATCAAGGCGGATGTAAGCTCTTCCGATCAAGCAAAGGAGGCCTTCAAGACTGCCGAAGAAAAACTTGGAAAAAAAATTACCGTGCTTGTTAACTGTGCAGGGATTGCAATCGCTCATTTTTCTTTTGACCAGACGGAAGAAACTAACTTTGACGACGCTATTCGAGTTAATTTGAAAGGGACTTTCATAATGTGCAAGCAATTTTTGTTGTCACTGGAAAGTTTTAGGACTAATTCTAATGACACTCGAGGAACGGTGGTGAACATATCTAGCATTCTTGCCACAAAATGCGTAGCAGAACAGACGAGTTACGCTGCTTCAAAAATTGGGGTCGTTGGAATGACAAAAACAATGGCATTGGAATATGAAAAACATAAAGTTCGTTGCAATGCAGTGTTACCTGGCCCGACTTTAACACCAATGATACAGCAATTTTCCAGATATTTTGTACAACCGATTGTGGATAAGATACCGATGAAAAGAATGGCAAAACCCGAGGAAGTAGCGAAATGTATTTTGTTCCTGGCCTGCGATGAAAGTTCATTCGTAAATGGAGCATGCCTCGAAATCAATGGAGGTGCATAATTTATACGAAGATTGAACGGGTAAAACACTCATTTTCGATATCCTACATTCCTGCAATTACCAGACTATATAGCCTACCTCTTGTGAATAGATATAATATACTAAATTGAATACGTCATAAATTTATTTACGGACATTGTGATAATAAAATATATACTTGAGTCAAGTAAATGTAAATATATTTGAAAAAAAAAATGAAAGGTGCGTGGATTGCCTAAACAAACCAAAGAGAGCTGAATAGAATATTTGAATGAATAGTCGTGTTTTTGACAAAATTCCATTTCTTTAGATCAGCCTAGCTTGAGGGGTTTATATTTAGATCCATAATATGATATTTTGCGTCAGTTGAGAAGACCCCGATGCCCTTTGCCTCCGATCGATGGACATCTAAAACAAGCTTTTCACAAGTCCAAGCTGATTATCTTTTATCTAGGTTCTTAATATTCCTTGTCCAACCAGTTTGTCATGTGCAATCATGTAACTCAAAAGCTATAATTGTGCTTGTTAAAATATATACGATGTAACTACCAGTATGTAAAAACCTAACACCAGCGACGAGTTAAATACCCTGCTACAAAGTATATTTCACTCTCTTTGGTTTTGTTTAAGTAGCCCTTCTTTCCGCAGTGTTTTTTTTTTAATATAAATTCTCAATGTTGGTAAACAAATTTCCAAAGTTTTGAATATAATACGCGATTAGTACGTTATTTGGAATGACAATCAGTATATCACTCCCTGTAAACTATAAACCATATCCTCCATAGCAGCCTTTCCGGATAATCTGAGCGACATTGTACATGTTAATAAACACCGGCGCAAATTAATGATCTGAATTATCTTGTCTTCTGGATTACTGCTCGCAATTCGCCCTTCAGGCATTTGATGTGCAGAAAATATGAGAAAACGCAAATATACGGATAGCAATCATGAAGGAATTGACTTTAGTAGTGGCGTTTTAGTTAGGCCAGGTAACACTGCATTGCATCGAACTTTATGTTTTTCGTATTCCAAAGCCAAGGTTTTGGTCATGCCAACGACCCCAAATTTAGATGCAGCATAACTGGACGCTTCTGCTACGCATTTTACGCCATTAAGGCTCGATATATTTACCACGGTTGCTCGGGTGTCATTAGAATTAGTATTAAAGTTTGCCAGTGATAACAAAAATTGCTTGCCCATTATGAAAGTTCCTTTCAAATTAAATCGAATAACGTCGTCGAAGGCAGTTTCCCCCATCTGGTCAAAAGAAAATGGAGTGGTTACAATTCCTGCACAGTTAACAAGCACGGTAATTTTTTTTCCAAGTTTTTCTTCGGCAGTCTTGAAGGCCTCTTTTGCTTGATCGGAAGAGATTATATCCGTCTTGATTGTGCAATGTACATTGTCATGGTTCGTATCAAGTAGTTTCAATGTTTCATCCATCCCGTCTTGATTTAGATCCAAAACTGCAACACTGCAACCTTCTCTAGCAAATGATTCAGAAACCGATTGCCCAATCCCACTTCCCCCTCCAGTGACAATAGCAGCTTTCCCGGATAATCTGAGCGACATTGTACAAAAATATCTTATTCGTTTAAATTGAAATCTGCAAGAAACGATCCTCATTTTAAATTTATAAACATCACATCGGTTTGTTACCTATATATATATATATATATATATATATATTGATATATATATACATTTTTTCTTCAGGTCTAATCTTATTCATCGTTTCCCCGAAACTCTGAATTGTGATCATATCCTTGGACGCGTGGACTGTACAACAGCTAAATACAATCTGAAAGCGTATAGACTCAAAAGTTCCCGCCTTTGGGCAAAGCACAATTCATTTCACTATAATTCAGTTTCAATACCGTATTTAGACTAATGCGTGGTGGTCAGATTTCTTAATCATGCTGCACAGAATACCTCGCAAGTCACAATGCTATATCGGGATCAGATACTTCACGCCGTAACAATTTTTAAAAATGCCAGCCCGCTTATGAATTTAATACGACGCAAATTACCGTTGGCACCAATGCCACTGTGTGCAAATGTACATTAGATTAAATCAAACATGGATGCAACTGTCTGTGGGTGTTAACGTTCATTGGTGCAAAGTTGAATAAGCAAATACACTTCGGGTAAAAGGCACGGGACCATGTCGCTAGTTTAATAGCCAACATTATTGAAACTTTAATTCGAACAAATTGAATGGTTGAAGATTAATCTCTTTTACTTAGCTCTATTTGGTTATGCTTAGGCGATCCCTCCTTTGCAGTATGTTTCAAATTCTATATACATACGTACATTCACATTATTAAACAGTCGGCGGTCTCTGATCGCTATCTCGTAGCTCAGTTGGCGACTTGGCGATCTTCTTGCGGGTAGTTTATGATGATTTGAAATTACCGAAGAGCTCACAGCCACTGTCCCAATTAAGGGTACAACTATGGGCATTGATTTGTTGAAAGCTGTGATGAAAACGATAAAGCGGCATGGCTTTTCTTTGGCCAAACTTTGGGGAATAACCACTGATGGCGCCTCATCAATGGTCGGGAAACAACAGTTTTCTTGTTCTAATAATTGTGAAAGTTTAGTGTGAGGGTATTTTTTGGTTTTTCATTAACCTGTAGTCAATGGGGCAAAACTAGAACACAACTGCCATGTTAAGTGGCCCGCGCAATTATTAGTAAAATACATGTGGCCCTTCGGCCAAAAAGGTTGGACGACCCTGATCTACACGCAAGATTATGATCACAATTCCAAGTTTCGAGGAAACGATGAATAAAATTAGACCTGGAGAAAAAAATTAGGTAAGGTAGCAAGCCGATGTGAAATTCATAAATTCAAAAGGAGAATTGAGGATCTTTTTTACACAAGTCCAAGGAAATGAAATTGCAATGGAGATTTTTCGGTACTCCCGTAGTTAGGGTTAGGCCATAATTTTATTCCGATTTTCCCTATTTTAGTTTTATTACGAATTCGGGGATTGTCTGTGTTAGCCAAGTAAATATATCCCCTGCCCATAGGTTTCAGTCCATTCACACAACTTGATGTAAAATAGGCGAACAAAATTTGTTACCTCCATATTGGTACAAATACTTCTGGATGCCGATTTTTCTTGCCACGCTTACAGCCATTTCACTTCATATTCGGATTTTCTCTACTCATGCCAAATTCGTTAAAAATAAGGCGCTCCCGAAGTATGTGCACCAAGATGGCACACAACCTGAACCTAAACCTGATACACTTACTATGTTCAGGTTGTGCGCCATCTTGGTGCACATACTTCTAAAACTCCAAAAATAACACCAATTTGAACCCAATATCCGAACGGATTATGATTTGTACATACATAGAGATGTTGATGAACCCGAATGACATAATTTTTTGATTGCTAAACTCATATTTGATTCCAGGGTACAAAGAAAATAAGGACAGACTGGACCCGATTCAAACATTTCTTGTCATGGCCGCCACTTGACCAGGACAGATGCGACAGATGCGCGATTTTCACGTCTAGCATAGCTCCCTTGTTTGTACTGGGAAAGACTAACACCTCTACGGTAGGCTTGCACGTAATTTACAGATTTACGGAATTACGTAATTATTTGGAGTTACGGAAGGGAAGTTACGAATTACGTAAAGTCGTAATTATTGCATTGAAACGAGCTTTCTTCAAAGCAGTCAATTTCGTCGATTGCGAAAAATGAAAGCTCAACAAGTAGAAGAAGTTAGAGTTCCGGTATTCGCAGTCGTTCTTCCTACTTTTCTCTCTCTTGTTATGTAGGTGAAAGAAGGCATGACGCGTTGCCCTTTACTAACCTATTATCAACTTTTCTGGCAGGGCCAATGTAAATTATTAACGTAGTTAAGGGAGAAGAATTGAGTAGGGCCGTTTGACGCCAACACACCTGGTTTTAACTTCTCCCGTAACTTAACCGTAGATAAGGGATAGAATTGCGTTGAGACCGATTGACGCCATCACACCTGGTTTCAACTTCTCTCGCATCTTATCTAGCATGGCCATTGCCAATGTACATAATAACCGTAGATAGGGGGAAGAATTGTGTTAAGACCGATGGACGCTAACACGCCCGGTTTCAACTTCTTCGGGTGAAATGACTAATGAACGCAGGAGATCAATCTTTCAAACATGGTCTATCAAACATTTGTATCCATTTTACTTTTATTTATTATTTACTTGTTCCAGTTTTCCGTTACTTATGGTATATATGTTCCGTTTCTATTTTATTCTATTTTATAGTCACGCGTTTAAATAGTGGGAATTCCCCACCAAGTGTGGATTAGCAATGCTTAACCATTCTTTATTGTTAATATCAACACTTGATATATGAACATGGAATATCATACTGTTTTTGGCTGTTTTATTTCAGGCTTGGGGTATAAACAGGAAAATATCCATAACCTTTCAACACGACGATCTTGTGAAATTTAACGAAGAGCTTTCGCGACGAATTGGAACCGAATAAGCGAAAAGAGCGATTGATCACTCGCGCCAATACCTCGCCATGATAATTAATGTCGCGCTTATCAGATAGCTATATGACGACAAAAGAGAGATTGCGTAATGAACCAACGCAACTTCGTCTTCTCGGCATCGGTAAAGCGATTGAGACGGCAGAGAAACAGCAAAACGACGGATTCCTCGCGGACCGCTAAAAATTTAACTGCTATCATATATAATCAAATATGAGCCAGTGTGTTTATTCTGTGCGAGATCCATTTTCTATTACAAAATCTTGATGTTCTGTTAACGGTTTTATCGTTATATATCAGTCCGGACTTGGCCTTGATCTTGATGTTTTTCACAATTCCTCTCAATATTTCGGCCATATATGATTAACTGTCTTACCAAATGCGGCAACTTATTTTGATTTATCGTCGACTTGAATACCACCGGCACTCGACCAAACTTGTGTCAATCTTGGCCGATAGGATCGCCGACTTGAGTTAGCAAATAAATGTCGTGAGTGTAAAATAAATGTCCCAAAATGCATTGTTTTGCGATATAACTTTTGTATTTTCGGAGAAGGCATATCATATAAGTTCGATATTTAAATTATACTCAAATAAATAATATTTGGTCTAAATTTATCGCAAATAATGTTATAAACAGTTCAGAAATGATTAAATGTAAAATGAAGCATGGTAATCGGAATATCGTCAATAAGTCGACATCAATAATTATTATTATAAAATGCTAACAAGGCAGTAATGTCGGATAATGCAGAAGACGCTGCAAAAACAAGTCTTCGTCGCGAGGAAATCGCAAGTATAATCAAACGAGAGAATACGCTCGTCGTTGGTTAATAAATTAGAAACCCGTAATTTTTATTCAGTACTAAGGTGGTTTTAAAAAACTATCGTTTCCATAAATATCCGTATACCAGTGTCGGTAATGATAAAATAAAATTGATCGCATAAAAATGGGACGGTTAATTTGCGAAGGTGATAAAGTAAAACCAAAGCTAAAACAAAAGATAAAAATCAGAATAAAATTAATTTGAATTCACTCCTTGATATTTGTCTTTAACATCTGCCGACGGCGTGTAGTACTGCCAAGAATATGAAAACCCAACTTCAATGTCCCATTCGGAAAAGAAGTGGATTCAATTGGTTGTTATGATAGGTTTAAATGCGTGGAAAAATATCGCAATTACGGGGTCATTACGTAATTGATTTTGCCGTAATTACGGAATTGATTTTTGTCAATTACGTGCAAGCCTACCTACGGTTGGATTTGTCAAGCTTGATCCAAGATCCGCGCCTTTTTAGACTTGTGGTTTCCTGTGCAAAATTTCGATGAGACGGATGCAAACTTCTGTAAATATGTGAACTAATCTGTGTGCAAACATTGCCAGCAACTTGGTCATACACGCTCCGTTGATTTAATTAGGACTGAATTCTTGAGGTAGGAGATAACAATCTTTTGCAAAGTTGAGAGTTTCTCGCAGGAACTAATATGCAAGTTCAATGTAAACTAATATAGCAGCCGATGTAGACTACCGGTAAAGATAGTACTGATTCTACTAAGACAGTGGTACTCAACCTTTTTTCTCACTTGGATAATTTTTGTTGTGGAAAAATTCTTTGGCCCATTTACTTTAGTATGCAAGTAGATAACTTTTTCTCAAAAATGAGCACTTTCACTTTAATGAGTAGAATGAAACCAGTAGCATCATTCATTGCTACTATAATCAAAATTTGAGTATAGTGACACAAGTAAAGCTAAATTTTTCGATAACGCTAGACATTTTTATGGGGCGCTCTTGAAAAATTGTTGTGGCCCATGTCCCACTTGTTGAAAGCGGGTGTACTAAGAAATGAGATTCATTGCTGTTGTGTCTAGTCTAGAATTTCAGATTGGGAATGTATTTATTAAAATAATCAGAAAACTTCATTATCCACTCATTTTACCGAAAGAGTGATGATTTTGAAAATGATATTTTACATTATATATCCTACGATTACTTGTTGCGCATCTTTCGATTCCAAGTCCAACGTTTAAATATACCAGCGACAAATAGAAATAGATCGCAGCTTTTTCATTCACAAAGATTGATGCTTTTACGAAGTTCAAAATTCTTGGTATGTATCTCTGCCTCATTGATATCGCAATGTCTACATAACGAGAATAACGAATAGAATATAAATAAAATTTGGTAGCACTTGAAAAATATGTACTGTTATTTTCAGTTAAAGCGGTTCGGAAATTTGATTTGCTATTTGATTGTCACTACTAGTGTGTGCCAAGTTTATATAAGAAAATATAGTTACCGTAATTGCAAGACAGGCCGCAATAATATTAAATACGTTGAAATGAATTGTAGTGTGTTCACACGATAGAAATTTGTAAGTCTATAAACATTTGAAATTATAATCATTATAAATAACATGTATAAAACATTATAAATAAAAATCACATTTCAAAATTATCGCGTCACTGCGGAAATCACCGAGAGAAGTTCAGATGTAAATTAAATCGTTCCTCGCAAAATAAACGGTTTTTATGACGCAAATAAATCCGGGCAACCGACATCACCAATTTGCTTGAACGGAGCCACGGAACTTGCCCAGCGATTGTTTCTTCTGAAAAATATTTATGTGGGTGTTGTATAGCGACCCGTAATTCTCATGCAAATTTCCATGTTTGACAGGACGTGCACCTGGGTACTTCCAAAATTCTGAACAGAACACAATACATATATATCACCCGTCGGTACGATTTATATTTGTTCATCATTGTTGTTTCAATTTCTTGTGCATTTTAGCTTCATTCTCTCTGCCAGGCACAAATACGTGTACTGTTTTGTAACTTGATGTTTGATTTTTTGAAAAATGTACAAAATGGTTACCGAAGTATGAGATTTATTACATACGTTTTTTGTGCCATGGCGTTTGATTGTTTATATATATTATAATATATTGTGCTATGTTACTTGGTCGTGTTTTTTCTACACACCAAATACCTGAAGGGCGAATTGTGGTCAACGATAGAGACGATGTTAAGATAGTTTATTTGCGCTTATGATTATTAGAATGTAAAGCACGTTTTGCTACGTGAGCGGCCTTACGAACTACACACAACGGATAGGATAATAACTTAAAGTTTCATTAAAACGATAAATAAAGTTAGACCTGAAGAAGAGAATAGAAAATTATAGAAAAAATAGAAAAAATAGAAATTATAGAAAAAATCTGCGCGAAGCTGAAAATTTATAATGCGAATGTTTTTTTTATCAGATTTTGAATAAAACGAATAAGTACAATGTCGCTCAGATTATCCGGGAAGGCTGCTGTTGTAACTGGAGGAGGAAGCGGGATTGGGCGATCGGTTTCGGAATTATTTGCTAGAGAAGGTTGCAGTGTTGCAATTTTGGATCTAAATCAAGACGGGATGGATGAAACATTGAAACTACTTGATACGAACCATGGCAATGTACATTGCACAATCAAGGCGGATGTAAGCTCTTCCGATCAAGCAAAAGAGGCCTTCAAGACTGCCGAAGAAAAACTTGGAAAAAAAATTACAGTGCTCGTTAACTGTGCAGGGATTGCAATCGCTCCATTTTCTTTTGACCAGACGGAAGAAACTGTCTTCAACGACGCTATTCGAGTTAATTTGAAAGGAACTTTCATAATGTGCAAGCAATTTTTGTTGTCACTGAAAAGTTTTAGGACTAATTCTAATGACACCCGAGGAACGGTGGTGAATATATCTAGCATTCTTGCCACAAAATGCGTAGCAGAACAGACAAGTTACACTGCTTCAAAAATTGGGGTCGTTGGAATGACTAAAACAATGGCTTTGGAATATGAAAAACATAAAGTTCGTTGCAATGCAGTGTTACCTGGCCCGACTTTAACACCAATGATACAGCGATTTTCCAGAGATTTTCTACAACCGATTATGGATAAGATACCGATGAAAAGAATGGCAAAACCCGAGGAAGTAGCGAGATGTATTTTGTTCCTGGCCTGCGATGAAAGTTCGTTCGTAAATGGGGCATGCCTCGAAATCAATGGAGGTGCATAATTTATACGAAGATTGAACGTGCAAAACACTCATTTTCGATATCCTACATTCCTGCAATTACCGGACTATATAGCCTACTTCTTGTGAATAAATATAATATACTAAATTCAAAACGTCATAAATTTATTCACGGACATTGGGATAATAAAATATATACTTGAGTGAAGTAAATGTATATATATTTAAAAAAAAAACTGAAAGGTGCGTGGATTGCCTAAACAAAACCAAAGAGAGCTGAATAGAATATTCGAATATTCGTGTCTTTGACAAAATTCCATTTCTTTAGATCAGCCTAGCTTGAGGGGTTTATATTTAGATCCATATTATGATATTTTGCGTCAGTTGAGAAGACCACGATGCCCTTTGCCTCCGATCGATGAACATTCATAAACAAGCTTTTCTCCAGGCCAAGCTGATTATCTTTTATCTAGGTTCATTCAATATTCCTTTTCCAACCAGTTTGTCATGTGCAATCATGTAACTCGAAAGCTATGCATTTAATTGTGATAGTTACGGTGCAACTACCAGTATGTAAAAGTCTCAATATATAAAGTCTCAATTTTGGTAAACAAATTTCCAAAGTTTTGAATATAATACGCAATTAGTGAGTTATTTGGAATGACAATCAGCATATATATCACCCCCTGTAAACTATAAACCATATCCTCCATAGCAGCCTTATATAAAAGAATAAAATTTCAACTTGTTAATTTTATTAACTTGGTCAAAAGTTTAATTTCGCCAGCGCCTTGGTGGCCATTTTGTCCATTGTTTCAATAAATCCAGTTTGAAAAAATGCCAGCCCGCTTATGTATTTAATACGACGCAAATTACCGTTGGCACCAATTCCCCTGTGTGCTAATGTACATTAGATTAAAACAAACATGGATGCAACTGTCTGTGGGTGTTAACGTTCATTGGTGCAAAGTTGTATAAGCAAATGTACGTGGGCAAAAACGTACGGTACATGTCGCCAGTATCAGTTTGATAGCCAACAATATTAAAAACTTTCATTCGGACAAATTTTGTGTGGTCGAGGTCGAGGATTAATCACTTGTATTTAGCCCTACTTGGTTATACTCAGGCGATCTCTCCTTTGCAGTATGTTTCAAATACAGTATACACTGATATTACTAAACATTTTATGCTCTCAATGCAGGTAAATAAATTTCCAAAGTTTTGAATTTAGTATATCTGTATATATATATATCATCAATTCTCAGCATGATTTTAGTTATATAATTACAGAATATTTACAATGAGCGATAAGTGAGTTCTCCGGAATGACAATCGACGTATTCTACGTCTGTATTTATACACCATATCCTCCAGTGATTTCGAGGCATGCCCCGTTTACGTACGAACTCTCATCGGATGCCAAGAATAAAATGCATTTCGCTATTTCTTCAGGTTTCGCCAATCTTTTCATCGGTATACCCTCTTCAATCGCTTGTAGAAAATCTCTAGAAAACACCTTTAGTATTGGCGTTGTGGTCAGGCCAGGTGAGACCGCATTGCATCGAACTTTATGTTTTCCGTATTCCAAAGCCAAGGTTTTGGTGATGCCAACGACTCCAAATTTAGAAGCAACATAGTTGGACATTTCTCCTATGCCTTTTATGCCAGCAATGCTAGATATATTCACCACTGTTGCTCGGGTGTCATTGGAATTAGTATTGAAGTTTTCCAGTGACAACAAAAATTGCTTGCACATTATAAAAGTACCTTTCAAATTAACTTGAATAACGTCGTCGAAGTGAGTTTCCTTCATCTGGTCAAAAGAACTTGGACTGGTTGCAATTCCTGCACAGTTAACGAGAACTGTAATTTTTTTACCAAGTTTTTCCTCGGCATTCTTGAAGGCCTCTTTTGCTTGATCGGAAGAGGTCACGTCTGCCTTAATAGTGCAGTGTGTGTTACCATGGTCAAAATCGAGAACTTTTAATGTTTCCTCCATCCCGTCTTGATTTAAATCCAAAACTGCTACACTGCAACCTTCTCTAGCGAATATTTCAGAAACAGATCGCCCAATTCCACTTCCCCCTCCAGTTACAACAGCAGCCTTTCCAGATAATCTGAGCGACATTGTTCTTATTATTGTACTAAATTATTCGTTTAAGTTAGAATGTGAAAAAAAAAGTACTTCATTTGAAATTTACATCGGTTTGTTACCTATAAATTATTTCTTCAGGTCTAATTTTATTAATCGTTTCCTCGAAACTTTGAATTGTGATCATATTCTTGCGTGTGTCCTGTAGAACAGCGAATGAACAAAAACCTGTTTTGCATGTTAATAAACACCGCCGCGAATTAATGATCTGAAATCTTGTGTTCTGGATTACTGCTCGCAATTCGCCCTTTAGGCATTTAATGTGCAGAAAATATGAGAAAACGCAAATATACGGACATAGCAATCACGAATAACACGACAAAATAACATACTATTACCGTAAATATATAACATATTATAATATATACAATCGAAAGCTTCGACACAAACAAGTTATATAGAAATCTTTTATTAGATTCGTGTTTTTAATCGTAGCTCCACTAACTACCCAAGTAGCTGAAAACAACTGACTTATGTTCAAAAAATATACTTTTTCTCTTGTCCTTTCAATCTGAATCCGAAAATATAATATATTATGACTAAACCGGTTTCGAGACTTAATTTAGAATAATGCGTTGTGGCCAGATCTCGCAATCAAGTTGCAGTGATTACCAGACAATGCGCTATTTGGTTCGGATACCTTATGCCTTATCAATTTGGAGAAATAACCAGCCCGGTTATATACTCAACGATTCCCGTTGTAACCAACGCCCCTGTGTGCAAATGTTCATTATATTAAAACAGACATAGTTGCAGCCAGGCGAGTAGCCAGAATTTTCAAAAAAGGGGATGGTTTCAAATTCGGAAGTTTCCATTCCCTTCTGTAACAGAGGCCGCGATTACGCGCTCGGTAAGTAGAGCCAACATTTTCAGCGTATACCGACTTTTTGTCGCATAAAATATTCAATTCGTGACAGCTACGAGAATCTAAAATTTCTTTCAATATTAATATAATTGTGTCCAGCGTAACTCGCGGTTGTGTCTTCTTGTGTCAAAATATAAACATTACTAATCTAAAACCACGTCAATCTATTGACGTGAAAATAGAAAATAAACATGACTAATTGTATTTAGTTTTAATATTTTATTTTGCGATCTTGCGAATTCGTTATCGCCGTAAAAAAATCTCAAGATCTGTGATAAAATCCCGTGAAGTACAATTAAATACTTATAAATTGTATCAGTAAATCGAAAATACATATTCATCGCCTCGAAATTCACGCAGAACGACTTTTTCGACGGATATATAGTAATGTTTTTCTGTTGTGCAAAGTGCTCAAACCATGTCCGATACGTATTTTTAAAATGTCTTGCTTTATTAATTCAATTGTAAACTTTCCCATTATATCTAGTTTTGATCCGTATTTTGGCCATTTTGCGAAGTCGACAATTGAGCTGTACTGAGCTGTACTTGCAAGACTGACTCCGCTCTATCGCAATGCTGCCACTCAGATTATTTTTAAGATAAAACCGTTAGAAAAATCCCCAAGTCTGCTATAAAATCTAGTGAAGTAAAATTTATTTTAGTACAATCAAAATTGATTGAATATACGTTAATTAATTATCTTATATCATTGCAACTCTGAAACAAGTCGCGTTTCCGACCTTGTATATAATAATACCACAAAAATTTTCGACGGAAATTTGAAGTAATGGATAAAAAGGTATTTCGATTGTAGTGTTTGTATGGTTGGTTCTCAGCGCCGACCAAACATAATGTGTGCCTTAGGCGTACGAAATAGGCGTTTTATTCTGTGGCGGGCCTCCTGCAACTAAACCTATATTGTTTACGGTTTTATTTTGAGTATTTTACATTGCCGCTTTTCAATCAAAAAATTTGCGTCGCGCATTCACCCCCTTATTTGTCTTAGTCGTTCATCGCCGATGAATGTATAATACCTCTCATCGGATTCACAAATATGTGGGAAATTTGCAATTTAGGTAGAATAAATACCAACGTAAAGGTGTTTACGGTCTCAATAACACTTCACGCTGACTCAAAACAACCAGCGATTTTAGCAAAATGCAATCGCACGCGTTATTAGAGAATTTTCCAAAAATTGGCGCCACTGAATATAACTGTCTGTGGGTGTTAACGTTCATTGTACGTGGGATAAAACGTACGGTAGGCTACCTATCGCCAGTATCAGTTTGATAGCCAAAATTATTAAAAACAATAATTCGGATAAATTTTGAGTGGTCGAGGATTAATCACTTATACTTAGCTCTATTTGGTTATGCTTGGGCGATCTCTCCTTCGTAGTATGTTTCAAATACAGTACGCATTCACATTACTAAACATTTTATTCTCTTAATGTCGGTAAAAAAAATTCTAAAGTTTTAAATTTAGTATATATGTCAACTCCTAACATGATTTCAGTCATGTAAGAATATTGACAATACGTGATTAATTTAGAATATCAACCCACTGTAAACTATAAACCATATCCTCCAGTGATTTCGAGGCATGCCCCGTTCACGTACGAACTATCATCGGATGCCAGGAATAAAATACATTTTGCTACTTCCTCGGGTTTGGCCAATCTTTTCATCGGTATACCCTCTTCAATCGCTTGTAGAAAATCTCTGGGAATTGACTTTAGTAGTGGCGTTTTAGTTAGGCCAGGTAACACTGCATTGCATCGAACTTTATGTTTTTCGTATTCCAAAGCCAAGGTTTTGGTGATGCCAACGACCCCAAATTTAGATGCAGCATAACTGGACGCTTCTGCTACGCATTTTACGCCATTAAGGCTCGATATATTTACCACGGTTGCTCGGGTGTCATTAGAATTGGTATTAAAGTTTGCCAGTGACAACAAAAATTGCTTGCACATTATGAAAGTACCTTTCAAATTAACTCGAATAACGTCGTCGAAGGCAGTTTCCCCCATCTGGTCAAAAGAAAATGGAGTGGTTACAATTCCTGCACAGTTAACAAGCACTGTAATTTTTTTTCCAAGTTTTTCTTCGGCAGTCCTGAAGGCCTCTTTTGCTTGATCGGAAGAGCTTACATCCGCCTTGATTGTGCAATGTACATTGCCATGGTTCGTATCAAGTAGTTTCAATGTTTCATCCATCCCGTCTTGATTAAGATCCAAAACTGCAACACTGCAACCTTCTCTAGCAAATAATTCAGAAACCGATTGCCCAATCCCACTTCCCCCTCCAGTTACAACAGCAGCTTTTCCGGATAATCTGAGCGACATTGTACAAAAATATCTTATTCGTTTAAATTAAAATCTGAAAAAAAACGATCTTCATTTTAAATTTATAACCATCACATCGGTTTGTTACCTATATATATATATATATACATTCTTCAGGTCTAATCTTATTTATCGTTTCCTCGAAACTTTGAATAGTGATCAAATCCTTACGTGTGGACTGTACAACAGCTACATACAATTTGCAAGAGTACAGACTCAAAAGTTCCCGCCTTTGGGCAAAGCACAATTCATTTCACTGTAATTCAGTTTCAATACCGAATTTAGACTAATGCGTGGTGGTCAGGTTTCTCAGTCAAGCTGCACAGAATACCTCGTAAGTTACAATGCTATATCGTGATCAGATACTTCACGCTGTAACAACTTTCAAAAATGCCAGCCCGCTTATGTATTCAATACGACGCAAATTACCGTTGGCATCAATGCCCCTGTGTGCAAATGTACATTAGATTAAAGCAAACATGGATACAACTGTCTGTCGGTGTTAACGTTCATTGGTGCAAAGTTGAATAAGCAAGTGTACGTAGGGTAAAAGGTACGGTGACCATGTCGCCATCGCCAGTTCAATAGCCAACATTATTGAAACTTTAATTCGGGCAAATTGAATGGTTGAAGATTAAACACTTTTACTTAGCTTTATTTGGTATTGCTTAGGCGATCCCTCCTCGGCAGTATGTTTCAAATACAGTATATATACGTACATTCACATTATTAAACATTTTATTCTCTCAATGCCAGCTAAAAAATTTCTGAAGTTTGGAATTTGATATATATATATATATATATCAATTCACAACATGATTTCAGTCATATAACTACTAATTATTGACAATGCACGAATAGCGAGTTCTCTGGAATGACAATCGACGGATTCTACGTCTGGAAATTATAAACTATATCCTCCAGTGATTTCGAGACATGCCCCGTTTACGTACGAACTCTCGTCGAATGCCAGGATAAAATACATTTTGCTATTTTGTCTGCTTTCGCCAATCTTTTCATCGGTATACCCTCTTCAATCGCTTGTAGAAAATCTCTGGTAAACGTCGTTAGCAGTGGCGTTGTAGTTAGACCAGGTAACACTGCATTGCATCGAACTTCATGTTTTCCATATTCCACAGCCAAGGTTTTGGTGATGCCAACGACCCCAAATTTAGAAGCAATATAATCGGACACTTTTGCTACGCATTTGATGACAGTACCGCTCGATATATTCACCTCGGTTGCTCGGGTGTCATTGCAATTAGTGTTGAACTTTTCCAGTGACAACAAAAATTGCTTGCACATCATGAAAGTACCTTTCAAATTACCTCGAATAACGTCGTCGAAGTCAGTTTCTTCCATCTGGTCAAGAGAAATTGGACTGGTTGCGATTTCTGCGCAGCAAGAACTGCAATTTTTTTTTCCAAGTTTTTCCTCGGCAGTCTCGAAGGCCCTTTGTGCTTGGTCGGATGAGGTCACATCCGCCTTAATAGTGCAAGAGAACTTTTAATGTTTCCTCCATCCCGTCTTGATTTAAATCCAAAATTGCCACACTGCAACCTTCTCTAGCAAATAATTCAGAAATCGATTGCCCAATTTCACTTTCCCCTCCAGTTACAACAGCAGCCTTTCCCGATAATCTGTGCGACATTGTACAAAAATATCTTATTCGTTTAATTTAAAATCTGAAAGAAACGATCTTCATTTTAAATTTATAAACATCACATCGGTTTGTTCCCCATAATATTACCTATTTGAACAATAGCTAATGAGGCAAAAACTTGTTGTACATGTTAATAAACATCGGCACGAATGAATGATCTGGAATCCTGTATTCTGTATATATTTGCTCACAATGCGCCCTTCAGGCATTTGGTGTGTAGAAAATATTGGTAAACGCAAATATACGGACATAGCAATCATGGATAACGCGACAAAACACCATACTACAACATATTATAATAGTCCACGGGTGGCCAACCTGCTTTCGACCGCGATCGACTAAAATCTTCAAAATAGCTCGCGATCGACTGATCGTTAGGTCATAAGTTCATACAACCAATGCGTATAGAAGAATATGCAGATGACTGTACACACGCATACAAAAAATTCCATCGCTGCAAATAAGCCTGGCTATGTGGGCGCATTCTTGAATAAATCGCACAGTAAAAGTGCTTGTCTAACTTTTCGAACATAAAACGAGCCGATTTTTTAGCGTGTAATTTTTTTTCGCCCAAAGTAATTGAATCCATTAGGCATATTTCAAATGTCTTGCTTTACCAGTTTAATTGTGTCCAACTTAACCTGCGGTTGCTTCGACAAAATAAAAGCATTATTACTCTGAAATAATACGGCAATCTGCGGACATAAACATGTGTGGTAAAGTGCCCGAATATATATCGTTTTGCGATTTCGTGAACTCAACAAATGTGAGCAGCACTGGCTTCACTCTAATTTAAAGATTAGAGTGAAAATATTATCGTTAAAAAAATCTTTTCGTCTGCGATATCGGAGTAAAACTTATTTTAGTACAAAAAAAATTGATTGAATTTACTTTAAACTCATATTACTTTTATATCAAGTTGCGTTAGGCCCGTCAGTAATTTTAGAATTGATCAAAAGGTACATTGCGCTCAAAATTAACTGTCTCAATTTACAGTGACTATATGGTTTCAAAAGCCAATCAATCAAAATGTGCGTCATAGCACACGAAATTTGTCAGTTAACAATCTCTAAAATAGTATTGTGAGCTGTTGCGGTATTCCTAAATCAAAACTAACTTTTTCAATTTTTTTTAGCATCTCGATTCTCGTCGCCGATGTTTACATAATAACTCGTTTTTCTCACTGGTTTCACAGTTCCGTGTGAGAAAAAAGTTATTACCGTCGTTCTCGTGGCACAAGACATATATATGTTGAGAAAAAAATTGTGATTTAGGTGGAATAAACACCGACGTAAAGGTGTTTACGGATTAAATAACACGTCACGCTGACGAAAACAATCGACGATTTTAACAAAATGCAAATGCACGCGTTATTAGCGACTTTTTCATTTTTCCAAAAATTCAATCTAGAGGGAGGGGGTCACCCCGAACTACAACAGTTGCGAATAAATTTATCACTCTCCTGTTGGAGTGACGCAATAACTTTCGCATGCTACAGAAGTATCGTAGGATCGTTCGCGATTCAAGGCGCACGAAATTCGGCAAGGTCATTTCTAAACTTCGGCAGCGGCGAAACTTTTGTTACGTAATATGCTTGCCCGGGCTCAAATACTGTATATGTATGACGTATTTTGCGCATGTGCAGGACTGCATTCTTTCTGTTTTAAAACACACGAGAGGCGCTGCATAAAATTGGTTCGGAGTATTTTTTTGTGGTATGTTATTAAATTCACTCAACACCAGACGCTATCGACTACTTAAGGGAAGGCGATCGACTTGTTGGGCACCCCTGAATTATATACAATCGAAAGCCACGACAGAAACAAGTTATTTAAAAATCTTTAATCAGATTTGTGTTTTTCGTCTTTTTGAATCGTGGCTTCAATGGCCAATAAGCTAAAATCAACTCGCTGATGATAAAAAATATCAATCAATGTTTGGCTCAGATATCTTATGCTCTGACAATTTACAAAAAATGATCAGCCGGCTTATATATTTAATACGATGCAAATATATATGGGTGCAATTCCCGTTGGTACCGATGCCCCTGTGTGTAAATGTACCATAGATAACGTTCATCGGTGTAAAGTTGAAGGACCAAATATACGTGGGCTGAAACGTACGGTACATGTCCCCAGTTTCAGTTTGACAGCCAACGTTGTTAAAAACTTTAATTCGGACAAATTTTGAATGATTGGGGATTATTCACTTATACTGAGCTCTAAAGGATTTGTTTCAGGAGGTCCTACCTTCGCAAAAATTTTCAAAGATACATTCACATTATCAAACATTTTATTCTCTCAGTATCGGTAAACAAATTTCTAAATTCAGTATGTATATATATATATATATATACATATTATATATCAATTCACAACATGATTTTAGTCATATGATTGCAGAATATTGACAATGATTAGTGAGTTCTTTGGAATGCCAATCAGCATATCATCCCACTGTTAATTATAAACCATAGCCTCCAGTGATTTCGAGGCATGCCCCGTTCACGTATGAACTTTCATCAGATGCCAGGAATAAAATACATTTTGCTATTTCCTCGGGTTTTGCCAATCTTTTCATCGGTATACCCTCTTCAATCGCTTGTAGAAAATCTCTGGGAAACGTCTTTAGTAGTGGCGTTGTAGTTAGGCCAGGTAACACTGCATTGCATCGAACTTTATGTTTTCCATAATCCAAAGCCAAGGTTTTGGTGATGCCAACGACCCCAAATTTAGAAGCGATATAATCGGACATTTCTGCTACGCATTTGATGACAGTAGAGCTCGATATATTTACCACGGTGGCTCGGGTGTCATTGGAATTAGTGTTAAACTTTTCCAGTGACAACAAAAATTGCTTGCACATTATGAAAGTACCTTTCAAATTAACTCGAATAAGGTCGTCGAAGACAGTTTCCTCCATCTGGTCAAAAGAAGATGGAGTGGTTGCTATTCCTGCACAGTTAACAAGCACTGTAATTTTTTTCCCAAGTTTTTCTTCGGCAGTCTTGAAGGCTTCTTTTGCTTGATCGGAAGAGCTTACATCGGACTTGATTGTACAATGTACGTTACCATGGTTCGTATCAAGAAGTTTTAATGTTTCATCCAGCCCGTCTTGGTTTAGATCCAAAATTGCAACACTACAACCTTCTCTAGCGAACAGTTCAGAAACCGATCGTCCAATCCCACTTCCCCCTCCAGTTACCATAGCCGCCTTTCCCGATAATCTGAGCGACATTGTAATCAAATTCGTATTCGTTCTTATTTAAATTAAAATCTGAAAAAACGATTCTCATTTTAAATGTAAATTTTTTTTTATATTTCATTATTATTCAATCTAAGCATCTTGTATGAGTATATAGCATAATGCGAGTAACTTACTTAACTGCCGGCAGTAAGATCACTGAGCGATTGTCAGCTTCAGTGCTCTGCTGCATTTGCTGTAATAAAGCTTTCGTTATGTCGGCATTGCGATATCAAAGCAGGACGTGATGCAGTTAACGAAACAATTTGAACTTGATAACTTTCCGACACAGTATTTATTCGTGAACCATGTATGACACTTAGTTAAATAAAAGCATAAATCTCTGTGGATAAAACAGCTGCAATTTACATTTTTTGCATATATATCCTGAACTTGAGATCGATAGCTATCGCAACAAGTAATCGTAGGGTATATAATCAAAATGTATGATATCATTTCCACAAACAACACTCTTTGGGTAAAAGGAGCGAATAATAAAGTTTCTGACATTTTTATTTATTTCCAATCTGAAATTCTAAACCTGACTCAATTGCAATAGAATTCATCTGTAAGTGGATCAATGATGTATGTACAGGTGGTCTACATCGGTTGCTATTAGTTCACATTCATTACAATTGCATATCAGTGAAAACACTTTCTTCTCTAGATTTTTGCTGGGAAGTCTCATGGTCACCAGAGATTGTTATCTCTTTCTCCATCCGTCTTAATTAAATCAACGATGCGTGCATGATGCTTAAACCTGATTGATGGTAGTGTTTGCAAACAGCTTAGTTCACATGCTTTCAGGAGTTTGCACACGCCTCATCGAATGCTCGCACAAGAAGCCAGAAATCTTTCAACAGCAAACACACGGAACATGGATCGTACCTGATCTACTGTAGAAATCTGAGCCTATCTCAAGACAAATAAAAATGTAATGTTGGAGGGATATTCTTATTCCATAGCGGCCTAGCCCTTTTTATCAATTTTATTTTGAAAGCAGAAACGGAATTTAATAACAGTAATCTAGGACCAGCTTCGATCAAAGTTCAAGGAGACAAAAGAAATCAACAACAAACAACACAACAATATTAGTGAAAACACTTTCTCTAGCTTTTTGCTGGAAACTCTCAATGTCACCATAGATTGGTATCTCTTTCCTCGAGAATCCGTCTTAAGTATGTCAACGGTGCGTGCATGAAGTAATGTTCAAATAAAAGAACACGGAAATCACGAAGATGTTGTGATCGAGTATGAGCCACGGCCAGCCATGAATGAATCTCCGATCCGCATCCGTTTCCAATTTTCGGGTACGGATTTTCTTCTGGCCTACGAGGCCAGGACTCAAGTATGAGTTATCAATCAGACAAAAAATGTCTGGATCTTCAGCACCGGCATGTTGCATACGGGGTATATTGGTCAAATTTTAACGGATGTAGCATAAGTTAAAGGAAAAAACGAATATGAAGTTGAATTGTGATGTAGCGAGTATATATTTGTTATTGTGAATTTTTTAATGTTATTTAAACCCTTTATATTATTAGTATGTCCAACACGGGGAATTTGATATCGTTCGTTTTGATATCGTTTCCTTTTTGGTGATTTACTCGCGTCAAGCTTAATGCAACGTTGCTTGTGCCGAGAAGATTGGTGACGCATTTTCGGCCTTCGGACGAGAGTGCTTTTTTTGTCAGCATGTTCTTTGTCAGCCGTAAATTTCATTTCAACTGTATACTAGTATTAAAGTTTGAAGTGTATTTCAATATCTGCTCATAGGAGTAATTCGATTGTGAGACTTGTACGATATATAAACATGTGGCATCTTAATCTTAACCTTCGAATTCCTGATATTACGGGGTATAGGACAAGCAGAATACGAATCTACTTTTCTAAACAGTGGTTCTTAAACTGGGGGGCGTGCCCCCCTTGGGGGGCGCGAGAGGTCACAAGATGGAATCGAAAGTTTCCATGCAACGTCACCTGAAACGGTCTTAGGTTCGTTAAAAATGCCTGATTTTTCGCGGTATAATACCCCTTTTTTGTCCCGCATTATTCAATCTATAACAACTACAAGAATTCGAAATGTCTCTCTATTTTACTTCATTTGTGTTCAAGGTAGCTCGCGGTTGCGACGACTCATGACAGAATAAACTCATTACAGATCTAAAATACCACATCAATCCCTGGGCATGAGGATGTGAAATCAACTGTCCGACAATATTTAGTTTTGATATATATTGCGCTCATGCAAATTCGTTATTGTCGTTAGAAAGATCTGGTATAAAATCTCCAAAAAGTATATATATTCAATATAGTACAATGAAATTACATATAAAGTATATTAATAAATCAGAAATACATATTCATCGCCCCATAACACCCGTGGTACGGCTCCTGGGTCAGTTGTTGAGATTACACCACTCGTTGAAATAGCCGACTTTTTCAACGGATATGTATTGGTTTTCCTGTTAAATAAAACATTCAATCCATGATCGATATAAATATTTGAAATGGTTGCTTTATCCACACTACAGGTGTGCCGCGGGAACAAGGAATATACGAGATTTGCGATGTCTAAGAAAGTGTTTTTGAACTTTCGCGTTCCATCCCATAACAAAATCCGTTGGTGTATTCCGTTTTAGTTTTAGTATTTTATAATGCCGCTTTTTTCATCAAGAAATTTTTGGTTGCGGATTCACTTCTTCATTCTATCTTTAGCATCTCGTCGCTGATATGATTATATATTAAATACTAACTCGTTTTCCCCACAGGTGTGCGAGAACGCAAAAAGTAATTATGTCTTCGCGGCACAAAATATTTGTTGAGAGAAATGAGGGCGAAAACAATCGGACATTTAAACAAAATGCAATCGCAAACGTCATTAGGGACTTTATTTTTCAGCGCTCAAGGGCCGGGAAAAGTCCACATGCATAATTACTTTTTACAATTGAACGGCTTTTTTATGCTACAAATCTACATAAATTCATTTGCACTTCTCCATTGTGTAAACTGTATTTTTGACCTAGTGGTTGTCCAAAGGTTTTGGTAGTGAATTTTAGAGATGTTAGGCAAGCCAAGAAGTCTGTAATTGTTGTGTATTTTTAACATACAGTAATTATTTGTGCATTGCTCAATAGTGAAGTAAATGATTGAAATTTTACCCGTCGTAAACGTATATGCAGAAAATACCACGCAAAGAGCATACGTTTATTGCGTGCTTAATTTTACGTAAAATTTAAGTTGACTTCACCAGGTATTGCAACCTGAGCGGAAAAAAGAGAATGTATGATGACCAGTATTTGTGTATTGCTTTATACATACGATAGTGAAGGGCGAAATTGTACCCCGATGCGTTTTATGCCTAAATAATCTGAGCAATGACACTATGAGACCAACACTCTCACAGCGCCATCTTATTATAAAGCAACTTGCCCATTACAAAAGCATTTTTTCAAAGCAAAAAGAGGGGGGGGGGGGCGCGAAGTTCATAAAATTTTTCAAAGGGGGGCGAGGCTCAATAAGTTTAAGAACCACTGCTCTAGAGCGTGATGTAATTTGCCATCCGTGAATTCTGAATTTATGTTTCAGGACAAACGCGAATCGTTTTGGATTTTCAGCCTTTACAGACGGACGAACTTACTCCGATTAGTTGCAGAAGAAACGAACCACAGAAACAACCACCAAACAACACAATTATCAACAACAAATAGATCTTTTATACAAAGCCCCCATCACTAATGAAAAAATGCGAGATTTGAGGAAATCACACCCGCCACGTTTTAAAATAAAAAATTACCGGTAGTAACTATCTAGTTAAGGTTCGGAATGATTTAAAAATTTGAATTTTTAGAGCAATCTGCATTTTTAGCCCCAACCGGATAATTACTATTTTATTTTGAGCGGTTGCAGGGGTGTTTTTTTGGCAGGTGCTTCGTACAAAAGATCCCAACAAATTAGCAAAATAACCCGGGGGTCCACTTCGTAACCAATAACTTCAACAATGATGGCGAGCAATGTTGCTTTTATGATACAACAATCGAAACGTTCAAAATGACGTATAGCAAATACTTTCAGGATTTGTTTCTTTCTAATACAATGTCAATTAATGTTTGTAATATTTTTTTTTTGGCCTGTACTTTCGTCCAGCATTGCATTATGTATTTGTTTTTGTGGACAATACACTCAAGTAAATATTGACAATTTGAAATTCTTTCAGTCACGCTGTAAGTTTGCGATGTTTGTTTGAGCTGGACAGTGAAGCGTTTAAACCCAATAGCCTACATACGTATTTGTGTTTCGACTATATTCGCTTCTTTCCGTGAATATTAAATTTGTTCTCCCCAGTTTAAGTAATAGAATGGCAAATGAAATATAAAACGTGTATGTAATAGACATCTAAATTCCATTTTCAGATTCGTATTCAAGAGCTTTAATTGAACCTAAGGCCCTATAATGTCGCTTTATCGATTATCGGGGAAGGCTGCTATTGTGACTGGAGGAGGAAGTGGAATAGGACGCTCAGTTTGCAAAGTATTTGCCCGAGAAGGTTGCAGCGTTGCGGTTTTGGATTCAAATCAAGACGGAATCGCGGAGACTATAAAACTTATGGACAGTAAACAAGACTGCATACACTGTTCCATTAAAGCTGATGTAACCTCATCTGATCAAGTTCAAAAAGCCTTCAAGACCGCTGAGGAAGAACTTGGAAAGAAAGTGACTGTGCTTATTAACTGTGCAGGCATCGCACAAACCCAACGTTTTCTCAGCGAAACGGAAGAGCAAGTTTTTGATGATACCATTCGAGTTAATTTGAAAGGTACCTTTATAATGTGCAAGCAATTTATGATGTCGTTAGGAATATCCAGAGACGACGAGGACACCAGAGGAATCATAGTCAATGTATCGAGCCGGTATGGAATACAAGGATTCCCAGGAGTGTCGAGTTATTGTTCTTCTAAATTTGGGGTAATTGGATTAACTAAAACTGCTGCGTTAGAATATGCTCAGCATAAAGTTCGTTGCAATGCAGTGTTACCTGGTCCTACTAAAACACCGTTACTCGAAACTTTTCCGGAAGACCATATTGCTTCTCTTGAAAAAGATATTCCCATGAAAAGAATAGCAAAGCCCGAAGAAGTAGCAAGCTGTATTTTATTTCTGGCATGTGAAGAAAGTTCGTTCGTAAATGGGGCATGCTTGGAAGTCACTGGAGGATATGGCCTATAAGTTATGGAAAGACGACTAATACTTCTGTCTACTAAATTTCACGACTGGAATCTAATCAAATTCAAAACCATTGGTATATGAATACTAAAAGTCGCTCGTCAATTCCACAGCCATTGATCATATCCTGATTTCACCTGACCTGGAACAGTACTTCAATCGCCAACAAATATCTTCAATTTTCAAACCATCCCATGTAATTAAGTGTTTACGTGATTCTTTTATCCATAAAATAAGAATTGAATAAACACTAAATAAAGTTAAAATTTGATCGTTTGCTTAAGGTTTAGAACACCGTTCATTACACATTTCGCAATGGATATATAAAATAGGCGGAACGGCTGATGCAGAGAGTCTTGCGGTTGGAGTAGGATTTTCATATTTATTCATGGGGAGAGGAAAGCCAATAATACTGCTTAATCATATGGTGTACCACAGCCTCTCGTGGAGTTACCGAGTATGGGATTAGATAGCGAGTTTTAGGTTTTAAATGCATTGACTGGATGATAGAGGAAGCCTTAACCGTCAACTGACCACCTGTTACGTAAACGACCCTATGGCGGCGACGTACCCAGCAAATCTCCCGCACTTAATTTTGTCTTCAACGGGATTCAAACCCACGCAAATTCCTAACGCTTAGCACGATGCGCCAACCGTCGCTGAGATAGTCTTGTTTTTTTGAGTTAATATCACGTCCGATTGTATCCGAAACATCGCGATGAGCGCTGACAAGTTCCCCGTAAGCGCACTGCTGATTAGTACAGGACAGGGGTTCCAAAACTTTTTCAGCTTGCAGCTTCACACTAACAGCGAGATGAAAAAGTCGCGGCACAACTCTTACAAATCAGTTTTATTAAATCCCTTATCCGTAAATATTATTCTTTCGACAGTTAATAAGATTAAAACAAGATTTTGCGGGTCAATTGCAACAAGTCTTGATCGTTTTTAGCTTTTAATTTATGTCTGCGCAGAAAATTAACATCTGCAATCTATATATACCGACAATATAACAAAAAGACTAGTAACAGACCCAAATAAATTATAAAATGTATATAGATGATTTGAGACAAAAAATAGCCCGGTATGCGTTATTTCATTGGAAAAATATGTTGCGGCAAAAGGTCCAGCACAAAACTCGAGTACATCTTGACCTCAATTAGTTGAGTTTACTGTAATTTCTTATAATGCAATAATATTATTTAGGACGTTGGTATATGTTTAAACTACTGAAGCGTTTTCCAAATGCACGGCAGAATTAATAGAATTAGTTCAAAATAAGTACACAGAACGCTATAATTGCCTTTGACCTAATGCAAAATTAGGCGAAGAGCTCTCACTACTACGTCATCAACGGGACATCCAATTTGGGGTTTTCATGTACTTATCCAGGGTTTCCCTGCGTGCCGCGGCAAGGTCTTGAAAGTGTGCCGCGAATTTTCACAAAATTCCTGATATTTTTTTCACAATAATCAACACTGCAATGAACTTTATTACATTGCAATCAGTGATGGGTGTAGTTCGGTAACCCAAAACCTAGTCCATTTGGAACATACCGGTATTCTATGGGTTCCGTTTTTTCGGTTCACCTTGTATGAAGATTATTCTGTGTCCACCTATAGATGATGCAATATGCAACACTTCTCCAATATATATTGCGTTATACGTTTTCGACACCAACCCAACAATGCTCAATACAAAGTCGCTAGATTTTAACTAGACATCATGCAGGACATTTAAAAAAGAACTCGGTTTAGGTTTTAATATTAATAAATCTGTGCTGAGATTCTGAATTAAGATCAGGTTCCCTTCATATTAAATTCACATTTTTCTTTCTATATATTAGATACAAATTTTCATTACATCTTATGCAGAATTTGCGAAACGCCAAATATAGAACCTAGTCGTCAGCTGCGGTGCACGTTACCGATTTGATGCGGTCTTCTAATGTCCAAAATAGAAAACAAGAACAGGTTCGCTGATTATCAAACCAATTCAAGAAGTAGTTTTGGCATGCCCGCTGAATCTCACCACTACAGTAAATGCTGCAAACCCCTGAGAATTGTGCCCTTGATAAACTATATTGCAAGTATAGTCTATACATGACATGGGCAAACTACAGCATCTGGCCAAACCCGGCCCGTTGGGTTATTCAATATAGCCAGTCTGATGCTGCCACAACCGAACTAAAGCCTAATTTTGATGTTTTAACTAAAAAATAGCTTAAGAAATTTGTTGAAATTGCGATTAAATTTAGTTTTGGCCAGAGGTTTATTGTTTTCCACTTTGACATTTGTAACACTGTAAATATTGTCCATAAAATGTAACTTTTTACGTCACACTCACATGGCCGGCCAGTCTAACTGGGCAAAATTTTTGCCAGTGGTTTGAAAACCTTGCTCACCCACCCCTGGATCAGGTAGTCGGAAACCACCGGGCCGTGGCCCATCGCCGTCTGTGGAAAGGTTACTACCGGTCTGCAGAAAGGTGACACAAAAACGTACAGGGGCCTAATAACACCTCTACAATCCAACCACAAACTCTATGACAAAAAAAAGCAAACCAGACAAACACAACACATTAGTTATTGCTAAACGAACATCAAACAATACCCAGATATTGATTCAGAAGCTGTTACCTTCAGGAATTTTCAACCTGCTAGAATGAACTTACAAACTGCAAAATGCATCAAACACAAAGAAGTCGATTCAATGTATTTTTTTAGATGTCCTAACAAAACATCAGTAGAACAGAGCTCAACTGAAATTGGCTCAATTATATTTTTGTTTAGAAAACCAAGAATCAGCATTTTATCAAAAATTCAAGCATGTGTAGCTTAAAGAGGATTTGAGTATGAATATCAAAATTCTGCTCACTGGTGGAATTTTGAATATTCTTCTCAAAATTATAAGGAATGAGTATCATTCTAACTGGACACAGCACATATATAAGGAGCCAACGAACAGTAATTGGCTTTCCTCATTCATTATGTGTACAACATTCTACAATTCAACGTTGGCAATTTTTGAAATCATACAAACTCAAAAGCAGGAACTTTTGTTGAAGGTCTATCTTTTTCTGCTAGGGTTTCAGAGAGAGAATGTATGCCATCTTTATCAACAATACGAACTCTGACAGCAGGTATTTGAATGATAAATCTTTTACGCAGCTATAAAAATGAGAAATATAAATAATTTTAAATGTTGCTTTATGCTATCTATGCCTTTGACTCAGTGGTCTACCAGTCAAATTGGTCAGTTTTGCCTGGTGATTGGTCAATATGTGGAATTCACAGTCTTAGCTAGGAACTTTCTTCTGATGTCATGATTTACAACATTATACTAATTATGATCCACCGGAGACTTGGACATGTGTTGTGACTCTCATTCAGGATGATTAGTAGTCTTATGACTAATGTGTTCATAATGCTCAGATAAATGAGGAAAGGATTCGAATCAAAACTCAATGAACAAAAATTTTAAATAAAGATATAAAAAACAATACAAACCTCTTGCATGCATTTATCCAAGATTTCAACTGCCTCAAGTTTGGATAAATCTGGACGATACAGTCTGTCCAATATAGAAAGACAAAAATATGAACCGTAACCATGAGCAGCAAAGGGTACCTCCATTGACGATGCCAAGTAATCCATGAAATACAGTGCCGGTCCCATGTCTGGATCAACACCACCTATCAACAGATTTGCCATATATGGAGTCTGTTGAAAATAAAAACATTATGAAAAAGTGAAACTAATCAAATAGGAAATCTATCTATCACATTTTAATATTCATAACTCGGTACTTCTGTAGTATGCGAAACAATATGGCGGACACCGGAAAGTAGTATGTGTACCAGGTTGGGGTTAGGCCATAATTTCAGGTACAAATACTACGGGAGTCACTTGGCTAGTCCCCGAACTTGTAATAGAACTAAGGAAAATTGGAATAAGATTATGGTAAAACCTTAATGAAGTTTAGCAGTACTATTGACTGACACGGCCTCACATGGATTTTTGCACTGAAATTTTGATTGATGCTGTTTGACTTCCCCAAAAAACATTGAGGTACTTCAAAAACAGCAATAAAAAAAAAGACTTTTTGACAATTTTGTACTCGGAAAAAAAAATTTTTTTGCAATGGAAACAAACTTGTTCTATTATATGTTCACCATAACAGACACTTATCATTAAACTTTTTGCTTACATATTTAGTCTTTAGTAAATCACCCATAGGCTACACAGTAAAGATGCCCAATGGTTTTTCCGAGAACTTACAAATATAACTGCTCTATATGGATCGATGGATTGAAAACGATAAAAAATTACCCTGCTTCTCAGATATTCCGCAAGATTCCTTCGAGTAAAATTAGCTGCGGCTCGTGTAGACAATTCATATCCATTTCTCAATTTATAAAGAGTTAAATTTTTCTGAATATATTCTGAGAACTGATCCCTGTCCCCAGGTTCACCAGAAACAGCCATTAATGTGTTCGACCCCAATTTGACCATTTTATCTTCATCTGTAAAATGAATAAGTCACAATGTGGATATTCTCGAAATCTTTTCGATGGTTTTTAGCAAATGGTGCACTATTTTTGAGCCATGATTCATGATCACTTTTAATACTTTGATAATGTAAACGAAATTCTTCAAATAGGTACCGGTAGCGGTATACTTCAGAGATTATAACTGATACCGGTATTGACTAAAATTATTACCGGTACTTTAATACTAAAGCTTGTGAAAAAATCATTTTGTATCAACTCAAGTTTGGATAACATTCGATAAGAAATCGCATTGAATACGCAGATATAGAACTGTCACGCTTAATGCAGTAATGCTGTATTGATAAAAATGGAGTAGTTCATTATGTTATAACTGATTGATTTCAATACCGGTACCGGTATCAGATCAAAACCATAAAAATATGCAATAACTGGTGCAAGTACTACGGTACCGTACGGTAACTAGGTCGGTAAGGTACTTACTGTCTGTGGCAGTGTAAACAGAAAACCAAGTGACCCCACGCGAAACAGCGGAAGGGCTTTACACCCCTATACCGTATACGAGAAAAATAAACTCACAGATCGCCTACCTTGTTGAAATACCACAATACTCCTTGCTGCAGAAGTATCAGCAGCAAGCAATACAAAATCTGGACCTCTGATTCCAATTAAAAACTCCATAACTTCACTGCACAGATCAAAATAGCGAGCGGTGAATTGAGAAACGATAACGATATAGTGATATCATGAATCAGCTAAATCCATTTTGTGCGCAGCCTTAGTCAGCAATTTAGTCTATCACTAACTCTGGAGTCACCGGACTTAATTTTGACCGTACCATGAAATTAAATATTAAGAAAATAGATTTTTTTAGAATAAACATTTAATGGGACAATAGGTGCTGCCACTGGACAAGTAAAAATTTCAATGAATTCGCAACTTGACTACGGACTTCTTGTACTTACGTTTTCAGAGTGATCAGAGCATTTATATAACTCTGGAGTGATGTTGTTTTCAATCGTGTTATGTTAAGTTTGTTTTTTTTACTTTACTGAGTATACCGGGTTTCCCTAAAAATAAGACTTATTCTGAATTCAATATAAGCTTCCACTTAAGATAAGACCTAGTCCAGGGGTGGGCAACCTTTTTTGACTCGCGTGCCAAAATCGGCAAATTTTATCGACAAAACAGTTCCGCGTGCCGACCGAAATTAAAAACAATGCTTTGCCATTTTTAAAGCAGAAATACACAATAATAACCCTTTTAAACATATACAGACAGATTCAATAATCGGGAAAATATCAGTTTGACAATAGATTTGATTACTTTTTCTATATCAGCTGCATTACCGCTGATAAAGATTTTACATTGGGTTTATATTTTATAACTTCCAGGCTACTCCTTTTACGAGATTCAATAAAGTTCATAACTGAGAACCAAAATTCACAAGCATAATATGTAGATGAAAACATGGAGAGTAATGCAGTTGCAAATTTTTTTAGAACACGAAAAATTCTCGGAAATGGCATCCCAATCACGCAATAGTTCGTTTCTGCACTCCTCCCTTGTCTTCCCTTCCCTGATCGCTTATATTTCTTTCGAAATCAATTTATGACAGTAAGTTAGCAAGTAACTCTAGCCAATCTAGCCAACATGAGCTTTACAACTTCATAACTCAAGTAGAAATGAAGAGAAAGGGTGGCACAGGCACAGCGCTCTTCATAATATATTTATTTGTAGCCATATACGCAATGAAAGAGCAAAAAGGGTTTAAATAAATAATGGATTGTTAACAAACTATAATGAATGAACGAAAACCGAGTTTCATCATATAATTCAGAGTCTTGAAGCTTTTTACCTGAAGGAAAATGATATCAATTCCGAGACTTCCGTCGCCAAGTTTGGCACGCGTGCCGGGGGTTGCCCACCCCTGACCTAGTCGATAGCGCGAAATTTTTTTTTACCGAGTCGATAAGAAGAAATCTCTCCTACACGTTTTAAAATTTAAATGAATAATTCCAACGCGTGAGCGGGTAAAGGGTTATTTATAATTAAATGAAGATCAGTTTCCAAATTTTGTATATTTGGAAATCTCGTACTTCTCTACTTCGTAATTTTGTTTTTGATAAATGAAAATAAAAGAAATCCTCTAAAAATAAGCCCTAGTGTTATTTTTCGAACAAAAAAATGAAATAGGATACTGTCTCATTTTTGAGGAAACACGATACGAGAACACTTCCGCAGGTTTTAATTTACCTTTAATTCCAGTTTTATTTGCGTTCCCCAGTTTCCTCTCTTCAAACATATTATTTTCATACTTTGTATTGTGAGACGGGAGAATGAAGAATTAGGCTACTCATGAATGAATTTACTCACGAATGAGTATTTACAAACGATTATTCAAAAACAAAACGGAAGGGTTAATTACAAACTGCCAGACAAGCTGTAGATATGAGAACCCGTAGATTTTATTGTCGACAGGAATTTGTTTCTATCGTAAAATATGACAATACTGTACTCAAGGCTACTAATTTGATACGCTGGCTTGGGTCAAATTACAGGTGACAATTACCCGCGTTGAACATATAGGGAACATAAATAGCCTGGGGCAATCTCTGTGCTCCGATATTTGAAGTAAAAGATGAGTCCGAAAGAAAAATTTGTTTAGTTGAGTTATTATTATTATAAACAGTTGCTTTCTCTCGAGAACAAATATCAAAATCATTTGTACTCAGTTACTCTACTGCTTGGCATGCGGGATCGTGATGTCAATCAGTTTTATTTGCACTAACTTACTAGAAGTAACTTACGAAACCCGTTTTCGGGGCAGCAAACAAGGAGGATATAAAACAATACGAAGTATGTTTCAGAGGCGGTTTGGGCTATTATAGCACCCGCATTTCAATACAGTTTTGCTCATATTTGATGTGATTTCAAACTTTTATTGAGTTTTTCAAAAAACTTTCAGTACATGTTCCTTCCGCCTTAGTTACATTTTCAAACTTGACTAGAGTGAATTCTTGCATCAACCAGTACCTAAAATGTAAATAATCAACAGGTAAACTAGAGAACCCAATGACTCCGATAAAAGCTGTATAAGAAGCAAAATTCTTAAAGCCGAATCATTCGCCAATAGATTGTGGAATTTGTACTATTTGAAAAGAGATTAAAGTGTATAATTACCATTATTCCTAATTTCTCTTATTTCGAATTAGACTGGTAGAAAGACAAAATAGGCTAGTACCGATAAATTATAAAATTTGCTGCAATGATATGGCTAAAGCACCGTCCAATATTTAAAATTTGTAGAGTTGTAGCTGAACTTGCGATGTTGGTGGTATGTCTGCTTTATTTCATGTCGCCGAACAGGATACTCCGTGAAAATATTAGAAGAAATTCAGAAGAAACAAGTGAGAGATTTGCCATACTTATTTTAGAATCTTGTATATAGATGAATGTAATCAAAAGCAAAAAATGGAATTTTATATAGTTAAAATATTGTCCTTTCAGTTAGTAGAGTGATTTGGTGAAACCATAGCATTTTTGAAATTGAAATAAATTACAGTTTTCTATTAAAAAGTGGAAATACGATTTCAAGTTATTTTTATATGCCAATAACACTAATCAATAATTTATATCAACAAGTAGAAAAACATTTTTCGCTTTGTCTTCTTGGTGTGTATCCATGCCACCTTACTATAATAAGCTATGTCACACTAATAGTATGGCAATCCAGTGGTTAGCATGTCGAATAAACTCCATCTAATAAGTGCACCAAACATGACGAGGCGTGTTAAGTTAAATAAACAAAAAAGTCAATACACTGTCTTATTTTTGGTCACAGTTCCTATTCGTAAACAGAAAGACGCGGACGAAATATCACGTTTGCTGGCAATGCGCCAATGGAACTGTGAATCTCGTAAATCGAACAAGTTCCAGTCTGAAGGAGAGAAGGTAATTTACGAGCTTGCAAAGTGAATAGAAACGTTTGTGTAAGCTATTATAATTACGCTGAAAATCCTTTAGTAATATAGAACTACCCAAGGCCATGCCAAACATAAATTTTTCAGGTTAAAGATACAAACGAATTGTGTCCAAAATGGGCAAATGAACTGGACTGGAAACCATCTGATAAACCGCTAATTCAATTGAATCCAGCCCGAATAATATATCCAGCAAATCAAAATGGGCCGAGCAATGAACTAATTTCATTTCAGGAAGCAATATTCATTGGAATTGAAACGAATAGGTATGTTAAAAATATTCATCAGCAGTTTCACATTTTTTTTAAGAATTAATTATTCGGTTGCAGACACAATATTTTGCAAATACCTTACTGATACCGGTCGAGTATAGCGCACGCATGAAGACGTATACTGTAATTGAGAAATTTCACTTATGGTTGACTCAACCACCTGATTTTAGACTTGAACTGACTCACGTTAGTTGCGATAATGACTCATCTTGAGACATGTCCGTTTGGTGAAATTACCTAAATTTAATGATGACCAAAGATTGTACGTACATTAGGGCATCTAATCTCACGACTTTGGGCAACTGTTTGCTAGGCACTTAACGTCATAATTTCATACCTTTTATTTGATAGAACAGTTGTCGTTCCTCAGTTTTTACCCCATAGAATGGACAGAGATACGTTTCACGAAAGTGAAGTGCCAGCTTCAAGAAGGGTTGATCTCAACTTTCTTTCACGCTTAGTTTCTATGGTTACGGTTGATAAAATGCAGGAACTGTGCTATTTGAAATTTGATGTCGGATTTCAGGTAAATTGTGTTATCATTCATCGCTCGATAAGGCGACATTTTATTTCCTAATTTAGTAATTTCCACAAAATTCCAATACCAAATGCGTTTTCAGCAACGCTCTTGAGAGAGTAGTGGGATATTCGATAACCATGCTCATTTGTGAATGAAACTTTGAACAGAACAATCTGATTGTATTTTTTCTGCTCAAATTTTTATCAGAAACAAGACGCGGAATGCAATTTTTTCTCTTATCTCAAAAAAACAAGCGGAATGATTCTAGGGAGCACACATGATACTGTACTCGGTACAGATGGTTTCACGGAAATGAAAATGCTGAAGAAACACGATCGCGCGTGTGAACCTCCTTCATTTCCAGTGCGGAGAATGGCAAAAATTAAACGAGCCATGCGTGTGGACGACGTTAAATATAATTATAGGTAATAATAATAATATTGTTGAGATGTTATAAACGAATATATTACATACTTAAATTTTCGTAGCTGTTAATTATTTATGTATCATAAATTCCAGTATATATTCATTCAATTCAAGAGTCCTGCTGCACACTAACACAAATATATTTCTGTAACGTTTCGTCTGACCAAAATCAGACTTCCTCAGACAAGCAGTTTACAACAATGACAAGAAAAGAGCAATCATGCAGTTTAAATATGGCGATAAATAAATTTGTTTGAAATTAATTGTGAGCAAACAATGAAAAAAACAATTATTGATATTCAGACACAGATTGCGAAATAAAAAAATGCAATCGGTTCTCAGCATGGAATATTTGTTCCGCGGCGTGCTTGATTTCACAATAAGTTTCACTAGAACATTTATCAATGTGTTCTAGGCTCAGATCTTGATAGCCAGGGTCCTTATAATGTGGTTCTTTTAAAGGCGTTGAATTCTTTTTAGTATTGCTTCTAAATTCTTTTCTTGTGGTAGTTGTCGAGTCCGGAGTTTGGCAGGATCCATTCGGATACAGAAGTCACGCGAAAAAGGCTAATATAACGATCAGTAGAGGTTGCGCGAGACTAACTCCCAATCCTTTCTCTATGCCTTTGCGCTAGTGGATCCGTATGCATGTAATGCAAGGATGCTGTAGCAGGAATAAAATACTATAATATGCAATTCAAGAGTCCTGCTGCACACTAACACAAATATATTTCTGTAACGTTTCGTCTGACCAAAATCAGACTTCCTCAGACAAGCAGTTTACAACAATGACAAGAAAAGAGCAATCATGCAGTTTAAATATGGCGATAAATAAATTTGTTTGAAATTAATTGTGAGCAAACAATGAAAAAAACAATTATTGATATTCAGGCACAGATTGCGAAATAAAAAAATGCAATCGGTTCTCAGCATGGAATATTTGTTCCGCGGCGTGCTTGATTTCACAATAAGTTTCACTAGAACATTTATCAATGTGTTCTAGGCTCAGATCTTGATAGCCAGGGTCCTTATAAAGGCGTTGAATTCTTTTTAGTATTGCTTCTAAATTCTTTTCTTGTGGTAGTTGTCGAGTCCGGAGTTTGGCAGGATCCATTCGGATACAGAAGTCACGCGAAAGAGGCTAATATAACGATCAGTAGAGGTTGCGCGAGACTAACTCCCAATCCTTTCTCTATGCCTTTGCGCTAGTGGATCCGTATGCATGTAATGCAAGGATGCTGTAGCAGGAATAAAATACTATAATATGCAATTCAATATGTTGTAAACTGCTTGTCTGAGGAAGTCTGATTTTGGTCAGACGAAACGTTACAGAAATATATTTGTGTTAGTGTGCAGCAGGACTCTTGAATTGCATATTATAGTATTTTATTCCTGCTACAGCATCCTTGCATTACATGCATACGGATCCACTAGCGCAAAGGCATAGAGAAAGGATTGGGAGTTAGTCTCGCGCAACCTCTACTGATCGTTATATTAGCCTCTTTCGCGTGACTTCTGTATCCGAATGGATCCTGCCAAACTCCGGACTCGACAACTACCACAAGAAAAGAATTTAGAAGCAATACTAAAAAGAATTCAACGCCTTTATAAGGACCCTGGCTATCAAGATCTGAGCCTAGAACACATTGATAAATGTTCTAGTGAAACTTATTGTGAAATCAAGCACGCCGCGGAACAAATATTCCATGCTGAGAACCGATTGCATTTTTTTATTTCGCAATCTGTGTCTGAATATCAATAATTGTTTTTTTCATTGTTTGCTCACAATTAATTTCAAACAAATTTATTTATCGCCATATTTAAACTGCATGATTGCTCTTTTCTTGTCATTGTTGTAAACTGCTTGTCTGAGGAAGTCTGATTTTGGTCAGACGAAACGTTACAGAAATATATTTGTGTTAGTGTGCAGCAGGACTCTTGAATTGCATATTATAGTATTTTATTCCTGCTACAGCATCCTTGCATTACATGCATACGGATCCACTAGCGCAAAGGCATAGAGAAAGGATTGGGAGTTAGTCTCGCGCAACCTCTACTGATCGTTATATTAGCCTTTTTCGCGTGACTTCTGTATCCGAATGGATCCTGCCAAACTCCGGACTCGACAACTACCACAAGAAAAGAATTTAGAAGCAATACTAAAAAGAATTCAACGCCTTTAAAAGAACCACATTATAAGGACCCTGGCTATCAAGATCTGAGCCTAGAACACATTGATAAATGTTCTAGTGAAACTTATTGTGAAATCAAGCACGCCGCGGAACAAATATTCCATGCTGAGAACCGATTGCATTTTTTTATTTCGCAATCTGTGTCTGAATATCAATAATTGTTTTTTTCATTGTTTGCTCACAATTAATTTCAAACAAATTTATTTATCGCCATATTTAAACTGCATGATTGCTCTTTTCTTGTCATTGTTGTAAACTGCTTGTCTGAGGAAGTCTGATTTTGGTCAGACGAAACGTTACAGAAATATATTTGTGTTAGTGTGCAGCAGGACTCTTGAATTGCATATTATAGTATTTTATTCCTGCTACAGCATCCTTGCATTACATGCATACGGATCCACTAGCGCAAAGGCATAGAGAAAGGATTGGGAGTTAGTCTCGCGCAACCTCTACTGATCGTTATATTCATTCATTTGTGTTATTCATTTGTGGTTATTATTTTGCTGAATTATTAACATTTTTTAAATGAAGACTTAAATTTTATAACGCAGGTCGGACTTGCCGTGTGCGGTTTTAATAGATACATACAAAACATTCACAAATGATTTTGATGGCTTTGATCAAGCAATATTGGACAAGGCAATCAATGATATCAACTCTCTCACACATGAAGATTTAATCGGAGCAAATAGTCGAACAAAATTCAAGCTGGTTGAAATATTTACGAAAAGACCAAGATATATTCGTGAAATAGCAAAGGAATTCATTGGAAAGGTTATGCAAGGTGATGAATATATAGCGATGCACTGGAGGTTAGTATGTGTTCTTTATCGAGGCAAATACAGAAATTGCTAAGTTAGCTACCAATATATATATATATTATAGGTTGTCATAATCGTCGATATTGGTCATTTCAACATGATAGAATAGCATCGTCCATTTCAATAATCGATGTTATCGATTATATTTGATATGAACGAGAAGTTATGATATCGGTCAATCTCTGGCTCCAACTTATCATAATTTCCGTCCTCTGTGTTTTTCGTTATTTTTTTTCGTTAGCATTCAGCCAAAGAGAATAATCTAGAACGAGAACTACATGAAGACGAATGACGAAGGAGTAGATGTTTTTCTTTTTTGATTTTTCAATAAAAATGACAAAAATAGGAAGGTAGTTAGTAGTTAGTTCTAACTTCCAATTCATTGATCGACCATACAATGCAACTCCCCATGGCAAACAAAATTTTAATTGAAATTGTTAACTCGATGAGGAATTTGTTTTTCAGATACAATCATGAATTTATTTGCTTCCATAAATATCCATTTTGCGCCCAAATAGAAAAAGTGGAATCTCGTGACCTCTCAGAAGTCATTATCTTAGCAAGCAAAAATTTCACCTCTAGCAAGGTAAAGAATTTTAAACTGAATATGAGAAAAAATATGTATGAGTTCTCCCACAGCTCCGTGTCGAACAATGGTAATCATAAATAACTTCTTCGCGTGGAGTAAGTATGTTCACGGGTAATCAACGACTTTCGTAAATTCTATTACATTACAATATTAGGAAATTATTCATTTGAATGTGTCTGAGAAAAAATCCGAATCAGTAAATCGATAGCCTAAGGTGATCGTTGATATGGCACGGGGGAGCGCTTTGAAACTCATAACAAAATAAAATTTAGTTTTAGTGAGTCAATTTCCCAACCTGATAATTAATTTATTCTTCAAACGGAGAAACCACTGGCATAGCCCCACGGTATGAGCATGAACAAGATTTCTCACTGTCATTTCAACTTATAATTGATAGCCATTTGTGATATGCTGAACTAGATCTGTTCTGGACCGGATATAAAATAAAATAACAACCGAATCTACAATAGGCTCTCGCTGTATTTAGTACAGTATACTATATTTCGGTTATTCGTACAGGTTTCGAAATATTCCAATTGTGATGTGACTCAAGTCGTGCACGTCTATTTAGCAACTGCGACAACCGACTACGAAACGGTAAGTACTAGATTAATTTATTTAGATTCACAATCAAGTTCTATTGGTGGCCTCGACAAAGCTTGTAAAAAATTTATGCCCCACCAGATAAGTCATTGATCACTTACCAGTTTCAAGTGATTTTCATTCCTTCTTTTTTGACGGATAGCTGTAACAATAATTTCTACTAATGTTCATTTATTCTCTTTACGCAAATCATCAAGTTTCTTTCATTTCTATTCTTTTTTGGCTGTTTTAATTGTTAATTATATGCATCTATATTTTGCCCCATTTTCTCAAATATGTATATATCTTTTCAACCGCCGCACTTGTCGTCGTGTATATGAACTTATTCACCACAGTGCATTATAAAAATAGGTTGAATATCCCATTTCTAGATCAAATTTATGACAAAAGACAGCGACTTCCAACGAGAAATATTTCGTAAAATTTTGAAAAAAGAAGGAAAAGCCGACGAAATTTCATATTACGGTGATCAGCGATGCTGGAAAGTTCAACTTTTCAATAAAGTTGACCTATATCGGTTCATCGATTCACACTATCCCAGAGAAAAGTGTTCAGTCATTTGGAGAGATACACACGAACTCATAGCTCTAGTAGAAAATGAAATTTGCAGACAGAGCTCAATTTTTATCTATTCCCCGGAATCTGCATGGTCGGAAATTGCCATGCAAACGAGAACAAACAATGTACCAGTTTGGGATGTTTTATCTGAACTTGCCGAAATAAATGCTATTGATGAAATATATTAATAAATTGCCTATCTTAATGCAAACACATTTGCATTGACGAAATCGGTTTGAACAAAAGCGACTTTTTTAACAATAGTGTCGATTCGACCCATATCAACGCTCGTATGATGGTTGAATAAACCTTCTGTCCGCGCTTAACCACTTACGTTCACTCTTAGGGAACGGTTACACGGTTAGATCTTTATATCCCAGGGATAGTATGTAGGCCTAACCGCCTAATCCATGCCATCAGATACACAAACTATCACTTTGGGGATAAATTACATTTGAGGAACTAAAAGGGGGATACATAAATAAGTATATACAATAGGTAGGGAAGATGCGGGAGAGATGAGCCATTTTTTATATATTTAGTTATATCTCCTCAATCGTTCGTAGCAATTTGAAGACGCTCATATCATCCGAAGGTCATTACCTCTGCTATATTACAGTTATGTCTCTTTTAATCCAACCGACCCTGTTTCTGAGTTATGCCAGTTTTAAAAAGGGGTGTCAGATGTCACAAGTCTCCTGCATGTTGAGGAGAGTTGTGCATACCATTGATGAGAGTTGAGCCGCTACATGCAGAATGGCACGGGAAGTAGCGTTTAAGTTGCAATCGGGAGAGTATCTTTCACAAATGTAAGATGCAAATACTTCTGTATCGGAACCGTGAGGCAACTGGGCAACTTTAACTTAGCTAATCTTAAATAGGAGGCAATGCATCTATAATCTTATTTATTTTTGTCAGTCAATACAGAATGGAAACGAATTATACCACCGAAGCCTTCTTATTACACCTTGGCAGCATCTAGAAATCGAAAAGAAACGTTTATTCATAAGTTGAAATAGCGTGTGACAGAGTATGTGAAAATCAAAGATTCCATTCATCGAGGTCACAAGAGAACGTGAACTGGGTGCGACGTGAAGTTCCAATAATGCTAGGGATTGGTAACTTTCTTGCAATGTCTTTCTTCGACCAAAGTGCTTCATCTTCGACATCCAAAATAAAAGTAGTTCGGCCATTTACGCTTAAAACCCGGCGGAGAAACACTCCTTCGAAAGCATCAACTCTTGAGACGTAGTGAACAATTCGAGATTTTCCACTAATTTTGACTATGACAAAATCGCCCTCGATAATATTTTGATCTTCCTCCTCTGAGTCATCAGTATCGTCGCACAATACATTCTCGTTAGATTCACTATCGCTCGAAGAAGTGCTACATCCGGATGGTGCTACCCTCACTCTAACTGTTTTCTTGTTTGCAAAGAGCATTTTTTAGCCCGACCGAAGTTCTTTGCTCTATTTTTTTCTATCCTAGCCACTGATTTTGCTGCTATTTCATCTCTAACTGGCGTGTCTGTCAAAATTCCTGTGTTACCTTTTTTCATATTGAAGCTTTCACCTTTCTTGGCCCTGCTTTCGGTAAAGGTAGTATATCACTCGGAGACACATAAGGAGTCTCCGCGTTGGTAGTCTGCACTGCTCTAATCAAACCAGTATTGCTCTCAACGCCAGTTGCTGATTGAATTGTGTTATCTTTTTGGTTCGTGGGAGTATCGGGATTTCTCTGTAAACCTGACACGCTTTCAACATTGTCTACTGCCGAGCAAACTGGATTTTCGCGATCTGTAACTGAAGATGGCGCATAGTCTTCATCTGAGAATACGTCGCTGTTGAAAGGCATAATACCAGTGCTGTGGAAGCCAGCTAGGATATTACGCGGTACAAATGCGCAGATGTGAGCTTCGTTCACCAAATGAGCTATATCGTATATAGACACAGTCTTACCCGGATTGGACCTCATCTAATTATCCATCGCGCGCGCGTAGGCTCGTTTGTATGATCCATAAACAGTCTTGTCTAAAGGCTGGAGTTTGTGGGACGTGTGTGGAGGGATGGTCAACACCACAAATCCGTTCGCCTCTGCCTTGTCAACAGCTGTCAGTGAAACGTGGGCCTCGTGATTGTCTAAGATGAGCAATACCTTTCTGTCGGGTATACAGCGTGTATGCTTAATGAAGTGATCGAGATAGTTTACAAACGTTTCCTCGTTAATCCAACCTGATCTGGTGGCCGCACCGTCAGATCCCAGTGGCGCACCTGGTATGAAGTAATTACGATAATTGACACGAGGAAATATCATGTAGGGCGGAATAAATCCACCAGCAGCGTTGATCGCATTGACTACGGTTACCAGCTCACCTCTCTCACCTGATGTGACAGAACCAATCTGCTTAACCCCTTTTTCCGTAACAATGCTCTCAGGCTTTTGCACCGTATGGCACCCTGTTTCGTTGATGTTATATACGTCTTGTGCCTCGAATTTGTGTTGGTCCATTACTTTGGCAAGGTTTTTGTAGAACTGTCCTGTCCCACTGTATGGCGATTAAACGCCGTTGCTCTGGCTAATGAAGTAGCTTCTGGACTTCGAATTGCAAGGTTATCGCGTGCTTTCAATCCAAGCCAAAACCCTTGACCAGATTTTTTGTTGATTTTCTAATTTTGTGGCACATCAACACCGTTTCTTGCTGCAAACTCATACGCCAAACATCGGCATTTATCTTTGGATAGGCCATGGTAGTTTGCTGCAAGTGTTTTGATGTGACTAGCTAGTTCAGCTTCCATTTCAGGACTGAATATCATATTCTTGAGCTTGCAATTCTTGTAGCCGCTTGTACCAAGCGGGTCATGTTTTTGTTTATCCATGTGTCGCTTAAGCGTCATTCGGTCCACATCAAATGTTCTCGCTGCCGATCTAATACTGCATCCCTCTTTTACCGCTTCTGTCGCCCTTTCGACTAATGCCGGATCACTTCCACGGGTTGATTTTCTTTTGTATGTTTGCGGCGTCGTCTGGTAAAGAAAAAATGTGATGAAAAATATATCCAATGCAGGAGCGTTGAGCCACGGAGCAACCCTCCTGGTGACCACTGGATCAACCCTCCCATGATCGGCCATCTTCCCATTTGAGCTCCGCTACTGCCGAATGACTACTGGACGTGCGCTGCAATAGTCTCCATTAGAGCATCACAACATAGACTACACAATGACTTAATGTGATTAAACCACGACTTGTAATATTATTAATAGTAAACATATTACCTGAAACCATGAAATTCACTTTTTGCTGCGATTCCGGCTTTTACATTAACTGTTTTCCACCAGAGCTACAGAACGTCTGCTTCTCACAGCCAAATATAAAGTAATGACACAACCTACCAACAGAGGGCGCGCGAGCATTCTATTAGTAATGCATGTTGCTCATTTTGGGGGTGGAACAAGTATCCTCGTGGCTCAAGTCACCCGCATCTCCCCTACATAGGCCTCTCGTGGAACATTTAAAAACGACTGCTCCCACACAGTCTCAACTCCAGTTAAGCGTTTTTTGTGACCTATCTTACCGATGTGCATAGCTAGCGCAATTTTATAGATCCAAACGAAACAATATTACTTCACAAATTACCATAATACAGGTGGTGATCCAGTGAAAAGTTCTGCTTCGCGCTCATGCTATGCAATTACTCCAACCTACTGTTATACTCATATTAGCTTGTGATAATATGCGTAATTTTAACACTTTCTTTGAGTGAATTGGGTTGATTTGCTAATGTAAACTTGGGAGTGCAAACAATCCTATTGATATTAGAGGATAAAAACTCTAATGTGAAGCTTGGGCGATAGTGATTCTGGTTGTAGGCAGAAAAAAGATTGAAATCCCGGCAAAAACAAAGTTTATCAAGTTCTTTAAACATGATTATCGACAAAATAGTAAATTAAGTAAGGAAGAATGTCCTCGAAACTGCAAAAGCAACAAAAAGAAATGCAACAGTCGGTAATGCCGAATTTTTTTTATAAAAAATAAAAGGGTATCATGAATAATGTTAAACTTTTGTTCCACGTTATTGAATTTTGAAAATCACATGTACTCAAAATGAACTTACATGACCACGGTATGTTAGTCGTTGATGACCACTAAACTGGAACAGGTTTTATATTTAACCTTTAACCCCAAAAACACAAACAATGAATTTATGCAAATGATGCATTCGCCGGGTGTCTGATCTCTGGATTTCAGTTCATTTTCAACGACTCGAAATGTATAATACTCGTAGTCTGTGGAGTGCTTGCTTCCGACGAGGAGGATGGATATCTATTCAGTCAGACCTCCAGTCAAGATTAGGTAAGTTACGTATGTGTTTTCTTTGCTCATTGTTATTTTAGTCCACTGATCTATCATTCAGCCATATCACTCTCATGTCTCATATATCAGTATATCTTATCATGATATAGGATAGGATTTACATATTTATCCCGATGATATGTAATATTTCAGGATTCTTTTTTCATAAATTTCCATGCTATGCTCATTGGTGTGTTATACTAACTGTACATACCCCCCCCCCCCCCTGTCTGTTTATATGGCGCGGCGGTGTGGCTCAACGGGCTAAGCGTTAGGAATACGCTCGCCACCGCACCTCTAATTACTCTGCGTGGGTTCGCAGGTTCGAATCCCATGCAGGGATGGTTATGTGCGAGAGGATTGCTGGACTCCTCACCGCCGTAGGGTGGTTCACGTAACCGCTGGTCGGTTACCGGTACGGCTTCCTCCACGACCAAGTCCATGCTTCCGAAAACAAACAATACAGTAAAACTAATCCCATACCCGACTTGGAATGGTAACCGGACGAGAGGCCGTGGTTTGCCATATGGATAAGCCGTCTTATCGGCTTTCCTCTCCCCCGGGATAAATATGTAAATCCTATCCTATCCTATAAATTATCAGACATTACACAACGAGGCCACTTTGCTTATTTTATTGAATGCCATATATTTTTGATGGTACTGCCATAGTACCGGTATGTGTACCGTACCAGGTTAGAGTTAGACCATAATTTTATTCAGATTTTCTTAATTTTAGTTCTATTACGAGTTCGGGGACTGTCTGTGTTAGCCAATTAAATATCTTCCTGCGAATAGGTTTCAGTCCTTTTACACAACTTCATGTAAAATAGACCAACAAAATTAGTTACCTCCATATTGGTACACATACTTCAGAAGCACCATTTTGACAATAGATACCATTTAGCCATAATATGGACCAGGGCTTCTGTAAACCATGCACCTAGATAGTAACTTAGTTGCTTCATTATTTTACATCATTATGGCTTTTTGAAACACATTTGTTTGGTGATGAAGTATACGTTTTTGTGAAATTTTCTGAATCAAAACATTTTACACAGGAACTTCTTTGAAACGATTAGTTGTGAAAAAGACTCATTTTTCATCTGAATTGACTTCACTACCTTGCCTATGCAGTACTAGCATCAAATGTTATTCCACTCAGAACGATAAATCGAACAGTCCTGAAGCAGACAATGAAAAATCCACTACAACTCAAAAAGTTACCTCAAAAGATAGACTTAAAATAATAACAACTCAATATGGTGCGTTTGGAATGGCTTTCCACATTACTATATCACTTGCATCATTGGGATTCTTCTATTCTCTAGTATACATGTAAGTAGAAGCAAAAGAAAAAGGATTTTTCATTTGTTTTCCAATGCTGACCAGACAAGGAAAAACACTTGCTTACATGTTTTGTTTAATTTCTCACATGGTGGACTGAACAATGCTGGAAATACTAGACCAGTGGATGGGAACTTCATATTTAATGGGGGCAGAGCGGTGGAAGAAATCTGACAAGACAGTTTAATCATATGGCGAACCACAGACTACTCTCGTCCAGTTACCAGTCCATTTTGGGTATGGGTTTAGTTAACTAGGGAACAGTTTGGCAATCACTGCAATAGATCATCATTCATGGAATACATTTCTAACTACTTAAAAAGCTTATTTTTATTGTTCTTGTTACATAAATTGGAAAATTATTATTCAGGGGTGTTGATATGGCATCATTGTTTAATTGGTTTGGAGTTGAAAGCTCTTCATTTACAACTGGAGCTAGCACTTTTATGATTGCATATGCAGTGCATAAGGTAAGTTGAATGCTGTTAAATTTGGAAGAAATAAACAGTCACCCGATTGTTTATAATGTTTGCATGCATATTTGATGATTCATAATAGATACATATAGTGGACAGGATGTATGTACATGACTGTTGATTGTAAACACACAATGTGCGAAACGCCTAATTAGGGATGGGCAATATAGAATAATATTTACTATTCTAGAATAGTTGAATCGAATCCAGAATACCGAATTCTATTTCATTTTTATACTTATTTGAATAGTGGTAATTTTCCCACATTGATGGATTTAGTTGTTAAATTGTAAAAACAGGCATTTCCCAGGACAATGAAATTTAAGAACATTACAATATCTTTTCCCTTGAATTGTTCAAAATGTGTGTACGGTAATCTCTAAATGCTGATATGCTAAATTAAAACTTGCTTTATACACTTTAATAATAAACGGTTAAATACAAAAATATATATCAAGCGGCATTAAATCATTAATGTTAGTGCCGAGAATACTTAAACTAAACTCAATAAGTTTTTTAATTTATCGTCGACTGAAATACCACACACACTCGATCAAACGTATGTCGATCTTGAACGATAGAAACGGACTTCGACTTGAACAACGAAAAATATGTAATCTTTCGGAAGTGAAAATAAATGTGACAGTTCGCCTTGTTTTGCGATATATAACATCGTTTTTCGAAAAATGGTGCAGTAAGAGTACTAAAATTAATCACGAATAATATTGGATCCAAATTAATCGCAAATGATGTCGCGAAAATCATTTAATGTAAATTGAAGCAAGGCACGACTTTTAAAATTAAAGCTTGTTGCAACCAGTTTATCGGAATGTCACCAGTCGGCACAAATAATTATTATTATACGCTAACTAGATCGTAAAGGGGGAAAACGCAAAAATGGTGCGATAACGAGTCTTCGCCGTGAGGTGTTCATCGCCGTCTTCTTGTTCTGAAAATGCCGTTGAGATTATCGTGTTTGATGTTTACCGATTTTTACCGACTTGATAAAATCAATACAGCCGCAAAGTCTTTTTCATTAGTAAACAAATGCTAATGCCATATTTAGTTCTGTAGAAGCAAAGTCCGAAATCACCCTGGTGGAGACTAATAGTACCAGTGGTAATATGGGCGTCATGGATTTCTTTCACATTTCACAAGTGCATGGTCTCTTATTCACATTTCTTTCTTCAGCCCACTAAGCGCTGCCTTCAGTTGTTGATAATACATGGGACTGAGTATTCCGTTTCAATATGTATCAAATATTTGAATAACCCATATAATAAAATTATTGTCTAAAATGTCTTCCAGATTTTTGCTCCTGTTCGAATTGGAATTACATTTGTGTCAGTGCCTATTTTGGTAAAGTACTTCAGGAAAATTGGATTTTTCAAGAACAAATGAAGTGCATTGTTGTATGAAGTGACTTCGTCAGCTTATGCTTTTGAATTGGGTGATCTGCAATAACTCCAAAGCATGAATGCAGGCCATTCGCCGCAACCCTGCCTATAAATTCTCTCAGTCGTCTATCCGATAGGGCGTGTAAGGACATTTTTTATGTTACCTGTCCGTTAGTATAATACTTACGGTCCTATTAATAATGTTTAATACTATTATTAAAATATAATACAATATTTTGAATGTGTATGGAGACTGCAATTTAATACTTGTTTGGCATCGTTGTCAACTTGATAAGAGATGCTTTTTTACGTGCACTATCAGTTTTGTTTTGTTCGTCAATGGAAAACGAGGCACAATGCACGAAACAAGATAAAAGTGAATGGTAAGCACCTGGGCCGCCAACTGGAAGAAAATTCGCAATCGGTTGACCTAGAATAGTTTTTTTTCTCCGATTCCGGGTTGTGAAAATTTATACTTCCATCTCCGACTAGAGATGTACCGATGTATCGGTATCGGCAATATCGGCCATTTTTTTGGTATCGGTGATGTATCGGTATCGGTTAAAAATATACCGATATTACCGATATATTCAGCTCTCAGATCTCATGTAGAATGTTTTGAGGTACAAGTTAGTTTACGGTTCTTGGGAGCTGAAATCATATATATAATATTTTCGGCTTCTGCAAACCCACTTACAGGCGGCTCGCCGCAAGGGGTCACTTCAAGCATAACCCAAATATGAACTTCGCCAGTAATGATTTATTAACATGGGTAATTGAAACATCATCGAAATAGTATTTATGGCCTGTGTATCTGTGCACCTTGAATGTTTTGACGCTTGGTCGATTTGTTTTGTTACGTCATAATGTGATGTTTGAATCAGTAAAACGAATCTGCCCGTGCCTGCTAAAACCTGTCTACTCGCCGCTCTCCTGGTTCAACGGCATTTGTCCTGAGTGATTGGCGAAAATGGCTGGTCCATCGCGTAGTGTGGTATGGAAATTCTTTGAAGTTGTAAAAGAAGATGAATGTAAGGTTAAATGCGAGCTGTGTGGTGGCATTGTGTCCAGAGGCGGGAAATCCTCAAAATCGTTTACCACCTCAAATTTGAAAAAGCACCTTGAAATTTACCACCCAAAAGATTTCGAGGCAGAAAAGAGAAGAATTCGAGAGGAAGAGGCCAAAAGGCACACAGGTACGAGTGTTGAGACGTACTTTAAACGATTTCAGTCGGAATCTGGAGAAACAAACCGCGATCGTAAATCACAGCTCAGCGTAGAAGAAGGTTTTTCAAGATCGAAATTGTGGGACATAAACAGCTCTGAAGCCAAGGTTTTACACCGACTAATTGGAGAAATGATAGCAACGGACTGTCAGCCGTTCTCAATAGTTGAAGACGTGGGCTTTAAACGTTTAATGGGCCATACAAAACCCAGATACAATATCCCTAGTCGCAAATATTTTTCTGAAACTGTGATTCCGTCAATCTATAAATCTGTTCGAGAGAAAGTTCAAATGATCGTCCAGCATTCAGAAAATATAAGTTTTACCAGCGATATATGGACAAGTATAAACAACACGCCGTTTCTAAGCATTACTGCCCATACGATCGATGAACATTTTCAAGATAACGTCATTGTGCTACGCACAATTCATTTTCCGGATTCTCACACTTCTGCAAATATCACAAATATTATCTATCAGGTATTACATGAATTCCACATTCCCAGCTATAAAGTTCACGTGTTTGCGCGAGACAACGGATCAAATATGGTGAGAGGTATAGCGGACACGGGCTATGATGCTCTGCCTTGTTTCCTGCATACGCTCCAACTAGTCCTTAAGGATTCTATTTTGGAGCAAGATGTAATTAAAGAATTGCTTGAACAATGCAAAAGAATCGTTAGTCACTTCAGTCATTCAGCGCTGGCTAATAACAAACTCACCAAACTTCAAAAGCAGCATGGCTTGCCGCAGCATAAGCTCCTCAACAGCGTTCCGACAAGGTGGAATAGTATCTACCTCATGTTGGAGCGAATGTTTGAGCAAAAGGTAGCTATTGCAAATTATGTACTCGATACTCCTAACTTACCAACAATCGATGCTAATAAGTGGAATCTAATGGGTAAATTAGTGAAACTCCTTGAAATATTCCACAAAGTTACTGTTCGACTGAGTGCTCGTTCAAGTACGATATCAGAAATAATTCCACAGGTTAAATATATCATGCACTTGTTGGATGTAGCAATTTCTGGACCGAGATTTCATGGTCTTGGTGGGACACTGACTTCATTCAAAACTTCGGCAAAACTAAGATTTCAAAAGTACATGGATAGCTACAATTGTATTCTCGCAACATTCCTCGACCCAAGGCATAAAGACGTCCTTTTTGGGGCGGAACGCCTTATCGAAACTTCGAAGTTTCATCGAGGTACCATCCGCCAAAGATTGTTGGAGACGCTCGAGAAACGCAAATTAGACGCTGCAATTCATACAGGCGAAAGTGAAACATCATGCTCAAGTGGGACGGAGTCGGGAAGTGATAACGGTAACTTGCCTCCGCGTGAAGACGACTTTAGTGATTTGGATTTCGAAAAATGTTATGATTGTCTTGTGATGGAAACTGAGGATCATGCCACTAATAAGAAATCGTCTAGAAGCGAATCTTTGACATTATTCTCAGAGATTGAGAGATATGTTTCATGTCGCCGAATCGAAAAAGACGAGAATCCCATATACTGGTGTAAACAAAATAAATCGATATTTCCTTGCTTGAGTTCTCTGGCAAACAAATATCTTTCCTGCCCACCATCTTCTGTCGAAAGTGAAAGACTATTTAGCATTGGCGGAAATATTTATACGCCTCATCGAAACAGACTATCACCTGATACTGCTGAGGAGCTAATGTTTTCAAATCATAATCTGAGATATTTTGAATTTCAGTATTAAAGTATCTTGAATGACAGATGTCAATTCGTTGTTGTGATAAAATAAATAAAAATGGCCTTTTTTGAAAGGCAGTGTAGTTTTTGTTGTAGTCAGAATTTGATGATTGTCAGTGTGGTTTAGAGATTAGGGAGTCAGAGCGAACGCAGCGCATCACGGGATACTCCCAAAGTATGTGAACCAAGATGACGGACACCGGTACGTAGTATGTGTACCAGGCTAGGGTTGGGCCATAATTTTAAGTACAAATACTACGGGAGTTACTTGGCTAGTCCCCGAAATCGTGATAGAACTAAAATTGGAATAAAATTATGGTCCTATGGTACACATACCACGTTCCGGTGTCCGCCATCTTGGTTCACATACTTCGGGTGTACCCATCACGGTGCCCAAATTAGCACATTACGGGCGGTGCCACGAACCTAACGAGGACGGGGTCCCCTATCCTTGCGACCAGGAAGCATGAACGGATATTATGTCGTCTAGTATCATGACGTTTTATTGCCGCTTTGAGCTTTTTAAATTCAAATTATTATCAAATTTATCTATGATGGTATTTTTACGTCGTTTATTACATTTTACTATAATTAGCCGGATTGACCCCTATCTCTGTATACGTACACTTTTGGAATGCAAATTATGATGCAATTAATTCAAGTATTTTAATAAACCGTTAGCAGTTTTGACACGTTCCCGTGTTCTGAGATATCCGACTTTCAAGTTGAAATATTATTCACTGTAAATACTGCATGCATACAGGTATTTTATCCCAATCGTCTCGTAAGCCAGAGAGCATTATGTACATATATACACATTGATGTTGTTACATATTATTAGAATATCGGTATCGGAATATCGGTAATATCGGCAATTTTGAATATCGGCGTATCGGTATCGGTATCGGGTCATTTTCGTTGGTATCGGATCGGTATCGGTATCGGTGAAAAAAGTGGTATCGGTACATCTCTATCTCCGACCACTGCGAAAATCAGATTTTAACAACTTTGGCATATTCCAGACTTCTTCTTCTTCTTTGGGGAGTTTGTAAATGTGACTCTAGGGAAAGCTTGCTAAACCAGACTCTTGCTACAGGCTAGTAAGGTGGCGTTAGTCGTACGCTGTCAGAAGTGTGGCGCATGGTGTTAAGCGTCAGGAATACGCTCGTCACCGCTCCACTGATTACCGTGAGTGGGTTCGAATCCCGTGGGGGATATTTAGGTGCGAGAGGATTGCTGGAATCCTCGCCGCCGCAGGGTGGTTTACGTAACCACTGGTTGGTTACGGCGTCCTCTACCATCAAGTCTATGCGTCTGAAACAAATAATAACCTGCTAACTAATCCCATACCAGACATGGTCGGGTAACCGGACGAGACGCCGATGTTAGCTATATGATTAAGGGCCCATTCACATCTGTTATATACAATACAATATACCCACTTACTTCTCTAACACAGTGCCTATTGGGTTGCTGAGCCAGAGTGGGTACGGATACAGGCAGTGGCGTAGCATCCACCCCCGAAACCCCCGCGGTCGCGGGAGGGCCCAAGCGGTTAGACTTTAGAAATTTAAGCCTCAAAACCAAAAGCTGCATTGCAAAATCAGTAATGCACATCTTATAACGTTGGTGTTAGTTCTGCTCAAATCGTCTTGTTACGTAATAATGCCAGGCAGTCGTCGATTTTCGGCGTCTTGTGGTTTGGTCGCACCGGCAAAATTACGAAGGCTGTCAGGTAGTAGTAGGGTTGCCAGCTATGAAAAGTTTCAAAAAAAGGACATAGATTACCGTCATCATTTATTTTGTAACTTGCAGAAAAGAACAATATAAAACAATGAACTACACATTATATACAAGCTAAAAAGATATATTAAAAAATCTTCATGTATTTTTCATTCAATGTTTATTTAACATTGACCCAATCAAGCTACATTCTGTGAACAGTTTAGTGCTTTGAATCGTGCCAAATTTGATTTTGGCAATTTGATTTTTTTGATCAAGAAGGTTAAACATATTCAAATTAAGTTTGTCTTTTAGCTTCAAATGCTCTACAATTTTTACAAGTGTCTGATATTTTGGAGAAAGATTATCCAAAAGAGATTATTTTCCAAATGTTGAATTTTCATCAAAGTCTCATCTTTTTCCCAAATACGTTATCGCAGAGTTAAGAAATAATCTAAAATCTTAGAGACCAATTATATTCTAGTTAAAATTCTAGTTATTAGACTAAAATTCACCTAAATCTTAGAGTGTTGCCACTTGTCATCTTCGGAAAATTAATGCAAAGTATTTAAAATTATTAATAAAAGCTGAGCAGTAGGGCATTATGGAGCTTGACAGAAGAAAAATGTTAACTAGAAAATAGAAACGGCCATTGAAGCAAAGTTGGGTCGGCCAGTAACTTCGACGAATAAACACAACTTTTCATCTATGACATCATAATGAAAACATTGTCAAATGGTTAATTATGACGATTAAATGACCAATTTAATTCGGAAGTAACTCGGAACCGGTATACTTTTCAAAGACAATTTAATGTACTATAAATGTAATTTGGCCAACATGAAAGGATATAAGCATGTGCGGCTAAGATTCTACTTCAAAATGCGACCGTCAAAATTTTTCTATCTAAAATATTAGTGAAAATAATAGGTATGTTTCAATAATTGTGTTGGAACTTCTCATAAGACGCCGTCGAGAACAATAGGCACAAGATGGCGTCCATTGTCTGAGCGTTGCCTCGCTTATATTATATATACCAGTGGTTCTTAAAGTATGGGTCGCGACCCAAACATGGGTCGCGGAAGGTTTAAAAATGGGTCGCGACAAGGTCGTCAATGCAAGGGCAATCTAAGAGGAGAAGGACGAATTTTCAGCTTTCCCAATGTTTCAATTTAGCTTTTAAACTCTGGGGTATTTGCAAATAATGAAATATAAAATTTCATTCACGGAAAGAACTGTCTTGAGGTCATTGTTACATCACAATTCTGATATGCCAGTCACGTGTATTATTTTTATGGTATCGGTAACCATGCACGTCGCTTGTCGTTGTGTTGACCGCGTGGAATGTCGTCTTAGTGGATTAAAATAACCAAAAATGGGTGTCTTTTTGGTAATGTAAATTGTAATAGACGACGCAATAAAAAAGCTCGCTTCTCGACATTAGATTATTCAATATCTAGAGAAAATGTGACTTCATCTCGAGGCACCATTTACCGCGAACGAAGCAGTGTGTGCACATTTGATGAGTAAAAAGTTGTATGTTGCGAGAGATACCGAAGGCCAGCTAGGATGTCGTGTTTGCGACGGACAGCGGACGCCTTTTCTGCTACAATTCGCGACAAGGCACTTGTGCGAGCGAGGATATTTGGCACTGACGGTTATCAAAACTAAGCTCGCAATCGCCTCGATACCCGTGACAACTTGCGTATTGCGTTAAGTAAAATAGAGCTGTGTATTGAAGATATAAGGAAAAGGAAATTTCAGTTTCATCAATCTCACTGAGTCAATGGACTGTTTCTAATAAATAGTTGTCTGTATTTGAGTCAAACTGTACTAACATTAAAAACACATTTTGCGTTATTTAGGATTGGGTCGCGAGTATTCATAAAACTCAGATTTGGGTCGCGCTCGAAAAAGTTTAAGAACCACTGATATATACGCTTTGGTCTGAGCGACTGCAGAAATTGCGATTGTTACGTCATTGTTGACTTTTTTCTGATTAATTATGGAAATAAACAAGGAAATTGATGCCCGGGGAAACATTCATAAAAGCCGTTCAGCGAATACATACAGTTTGGAAGATAAAGCGTTGTCGGCATAATTTAGCCAATTAAAAAGTTGAATGTTGCAATAATTTACCTAAAAATCTTCCACAGGTTGATAACCACTGCCGTAGAAGAAGTAGACTGTTTTTCATTTCACGCCAAATAGCAAAAAAACAAGAGTTGATGCGACTCAAATTTCGCCAAAAACATCGTTTGACCTATTCCTGAATGCCGAAATAAATCGTATTATATCCTTGACGGGTGAGAATCATTGGTGTAGGTGTAGGCGAAAGTCGCTTTTGAAAAACAATGAAACTACACTCGCCATGTTAAATAAGCCTATTCTAGAACTGAGACGCTTCCACTGCATGAACTGCCGGTGGCCTGGATTGCATTATTAAGACTTGATAGAGGCAAACGTTTACGAACTTTTATACCTAAAAGATGATATAGCCTTTCTCAATAACTAAAATACATAAATACCATATAAATCACGGATCAAATGCAGAGTCGCTGGAACTAGGGATGTAATTTCGAATCAGAATGTTCCGATTCGAATATTTCCGAATCTGATTCTACTGAATATAACATCATAATATTGTTAAGTTTCTTCCAAATTGGTAAAACTATAGTATAAATTGTGATTAAGTAACAACAAAGAACTGAAGAATGATTGAAGCTTGCAGGAAATAATACATCAACTATAAAACGAAACGAAAATTTATTTTTTGTTACGCAAAGGTACGCATAAAGTTACATATTTACTTTTTACATAAATTTTTGTTTGCAAACTATACCGGATGACTGTTTTCATCTGAAAGAGACTTCCTAAATTCATCCGTACACTAACATTTTGAACGATGCAATGATAGGATGTTAACATCCCGGACGTACGTTTTTAATAAAGAATAATGTTGTTATAAATAAATACAATATTATTTACGTACTTTGAAGAGCTCATAAACAGATTTCTCAACCTTAACATTTTGAGTAGCGGAACAAAATCGCTATGTCTTCTAATACTGTGACCAATACACCAGGAGTGTTACGACTTGGGGGGAAAAAGCCAGAAAAATAAACGCGTTTGGTCGACTTTTATACAACGCCGCTACGTCGTGCAGAAGCCATATGAAGCTTACATCCCTAACTGGAACAAATAAGAGTCGCGGATAATAGCAAGATGAAGGCTCTATCTGAAGTTCTACCTAATCTCAGTCAGATTGAAGGTTGTAATTTACATCCATGTTTACAGTAAGCCTTTATTTCAATGCATTTGCGAGAATCAAATTTCACTCCTTTGCCAATTTAAGGTTGAAACCACAAACTTGCAGATTGCGAACATATCATAAGCGAGTAATGCCAAAATAATTATATCTAACCAATTAATTTAATAGCATAAATAATAGCTGTCAATTCATTCACACAGTGCATGCAACTGATGCATTACCATTCTCTTGTGCAAATGTACTAATGTGCCACAATTATCAGGTATACAAGTTCGAAATAAAGAAATATATTTATCTTTGAGCAGCTGGTCATCCAATAGAAGACTTAAAAAAAAAAAGGAAGCAATAGAAACATGAATTGCTTCTTCGACAAAGTTACCAACAACTTCATGTCCACTTTTTTCACCTAAAATCTGGGGATGACCAATGAAAATTAAATAGACAAACAGCAAAATACAGCCATTACAATACATAACTCGGTTCATAATTTTGAAAATAATGCTGAATAAATTTGACTACGCTTTCAAGTACTGCACCACCAAAGTATTAACAGATAATGAATTTGAGCTTTCACTATCAGGCCATACCTCATACTGTTTATAAACCAAAAGCAACAAGCCCCAAAGATCAGGAAACAAAATAATTCAATTATAAACAATATTCATGTTTCATTTGACAAATTATACCTGCTAAAACTCAAAAAAAGTAACAAAAAAATGACGGTACAGAGAATAGACCATAATTATCAGTTCCAAGTCGTATCCATAGAAAACACCGACTAGACAGTAAAAAATATATACAGCCATATACTGATATAGTAGACTCATAATAGGTATATGTAATGACTTAGTTACAATCTTTTGTTGGTAATTTAATTGGTCAACTAGTAATACATCTTGATAACATGCGAATACAAAGTCTAATGGGCCAGTTAGTGTGGTACAGTGCAATAGCCTATAGCATAATTGAATGTTTATTGCTTTATCAGTTTATTCCATTAATATTTTTGTGATATTACTCGACTTGATCTATTAAGCTTCATCTTGCGGTGCATCGTCGACATCACCACCTTCCGATGGCTGTTCAGAATTGTCATCAGAGGTCCACAACGTTAAATTGTCACGAAGCAACTGCATTATCAAGGTAGAATCTTTGTAAGAATCTTCTGCGAGAGTATCTAATTTTTTAATAGCTGAATCAAAAGCTAACTTTGCGAGCTTACACGCCATATCTGGTTGTTTTAAAATTTCATAGTAAAACACCGAAAAATTTAGAGCAAGACCAAGGCGAATCGGATGAGTAACGTCCAAATCTTTAGATGCTGCTTCTTGTGCCTTTTCGTAAGCCGCAAGGCTATTTTCTGATTCGGCACTCTTCTCAGCGCCAGGCATAAATTCTGCCAGATAACGATAGTAATCACCTTTCATTTTGTAGTAAAATACATTGGATTCAGCTGTTTTAGACTTAGGAATGAGGTGGTCATCCAAGGCTTTCAGAATTTTAGTACAGATGTCTTGTAATTCCTGTTCCACCTTCACTCGGTATTCCTTGGCCATGCTGTGTTTTTTATCAGCTTCGTATTCATTTTTTCCTTCTATGCTAGTTATTATTCTCCACGACGCACGACGGGCTCCAATTACATTTTTATAAGCAACCGAAAGCAGATTCCGTTCCTCCACTGATAATTCGTCGTCCATTTTTACCACTTCTGTCATCGCATTTACCATGTCGTCATATCGCTCTGCTTGTTCAGCAAGCTTGGCTTTGTAGACATAATCTGCTCTTGATTTTACACTCATACTTCTTTGATACTTATAGAGTGATATGAAGAAAATTTAACAGAATTGTAACAGCGATTCAAGCAGATACGAACAAGTGCGCAAAACCAAACCAACTACCACGCTCACGAATAAACGAGAAGGGCAGTCAGCCGTTGGAGACCATCCCGAAATCCGAAAACTTCCGAAAGTGCGATATCTAGTGATTATTACCGTATATATATTTTCGGATAGCTTCTAAATTTAAATTAACTTTTGGATTATTTAACCTAGACTGAGACCCTTCACTAAACATGCGATATAAATGAGTTGAATTTCCTTCTAATTATATCGAAGTGCTATTTTTACATGATTCGATGCTGTTTCAAGTCCCGAGCATTGAATGGTTCCGAGTCATATATTTCATAAAATCAGTGAACTGGAAAAGTATGAGTCACAGTGAATTCAAACTTGCGATAAAACAATGTTAATGAAGAGACAAGAAGTGAACCTGTGGTCTTTTTGCTATTTTGTACTTGTTGGTATTTTTCTTCTTGGTGGCATGAAAAAAATCGCTTGACTTTGACATTTTAAGTGGGTAATAAAGATTGTATTTTTTGCTAGAAGGCTATTTATTACTTTTAGTTATTCCTGAATTTTCTATGAATTTTATGAGATCTGATATTTTATCCAAAATTTTGCTATATTTTTGTTCTTATAGGAACACGGTATTTAATCCGCCAACCGTGACGGCTGCATCCGAAACCCGACGCTATGCGAAACGCGGAGATTAATTGATATTTTGTTTTGGATTTCGTGTCCATATATTTGAGCATCGCTGTATTGTTTTAAAAATCAAACTAAAATTTAATCATGTTTTATTATATGGGGATGATAATTGTTATATTGAGCGTGCTTCCACCCCATTTGTATTTCTACAATGACTAAATATGTGACAATAATCATATTTTTAAAGTTGCACATAATACAACTTGGCAGCAATATATTCAAACTATCGATGAAGACCAACTATTTTCACCGCCAATGATGAGATATATAAAATATTTGTCAGTATTACCGACTTACAAGTTCAATAAATACCAAAAACGCGCGACAGTCGTTAAGTTAAATTCAGGTTGCAATTGTTCTTGAATTGAAGGCTATATCATAATTTAGCCAAGCTCTCGGAGACTGCAGAGGAAAGCAAGATCTTTGAAACATTTTCTAATTTAGTATATTTTTGATATATTTGAATATGCTGTTCAATGTACGCAGTTCAATGTAGGGGTATAGTGACGATTAGGCTATCTTCAAATGTAGTATTGATAGTCTATTGGTGGGATGATGGCCAAAGTCTTTATATGTAGAGCATATTCTATGGGACGTCTTGGTGGAAAGTTCTACCGCAATATTTCCATCTGGGTATCTCGACTTCAACTGAATCTTTGTCACATTAGCTGGTGTTTTTTGGGTAAGTTCCGTTATGACTTTGCGATATAGGCATATAGCATATATAATTGGTAAATGAATGTGATGTCACCGTATATTGCTATTTCGTAGACCGTCTCAGAACTGCCAATCGCCCGTTCACCCTTCAGCTTCAATGCCCACGTTAATGAAGAAACTTTAGAAAACTCTGTTTGATTTTATTCTCAGATTTGCACGATACACAGAATACAAATCTTAAAACATTTATCCAGACTAGCTTAACTTTGAAAGATATTGAGTCGTATTTATACGTTGATCCTAAATCTAATTAAATACTGTAAACGTGAGCTCGTGATTCACGTTATAAACAGAAACTCCTATTATCTCAATATGCGTAATTATGAATATCGTACGGATGGGAACTTACATATACATAATTAGTGTTTAAATATCGTGATAAAATATATTTCAATTTGATAATGGCCGGACGAAACTTGTTATTTTCCTAAAAGTGAATTAATTTGATTGAAACGGGAGTCTTTGTTCGAATTTTGGGAAAAATTAACTTTGTTTTCATGTTTTTAACATGAAATGGGGTACATTTGGGGGTTAACTGCTATAGGCAAACGTACGAGGCGCCAGGCATCTAAACGTGGGTGAGAGACGCGTGATATAAGATTACAACTTATGATATGATAATGAGGTTGGCATCTATCAACTAGGGATGGGACGAGTCCAGCATTACAGAGATTCGACGAATCCGAGTAATAGGTCACGGACTCGAATCGAATCTGCCGAGTCCGTGACGTCATAATGGAAAGCAGAAAAACGTGTTTTTGACCATGCTACAGCATCGTGCGCTCGCAAACATACGTCGTAGTTCATATGTTTTGCCTAATGGTTTCGCAAATAGCTGTTGAATCATTTTAAATATATATTTTTTCTTTTTTTTGGCGGCCATAATACAAACGTAAACGTGGATCAATGTGCGCCTAGGCTGTGAACTGGATTTTCAGCCCACCTTGCGTCAATTCTGGGCGGCTAGTCAGAAATTCTTAAATGTCAATATAAAAAATAAAAAGCTTTCGACTACAATGCTTTCCCATAATTCCAAATATTTCTAGCCGTAAATTTATTATGTCATGTGCGCATATGGTAGAGAAATGCCACTCGTCGTTAATACAACGTGGTACGTCTGCTTGCAATTTAGTAGTTCATGTAAACGTTCTAAAACTCTCCATGCTTTCCATTGCCTTTTTAGCGAAAGGATTGCACGCAATAAACTCGATTTAAAAGAGGTATTGATGAGATTCCACATTGGGTTGATCCAGAGCATGTTTCATTTTACGCGAATCAAAAACTCAAAAATATTACAATAACACATATTTTATTGTGTACCACATGTACACCAAAAAGGATAGATAATTTGAAGGCGACTGGCGCAACATCATTGTTATAAGCGATCAATAGTTTTTAACTTGCGTTATATCATCTGGATATCTGTCGTCGTTTTATTAGGAGTGTTTATAATGCACACGATGGATATTGTTACAGATCTAACCTTGAATTTTACCTTGTCAATTTATGTAGTGGGATTTATAGAAGCAAAAGTACAAACATAGGCGTAAATTAGTAAAAACAGAATTGATTATAGACTCGGTAAAAATGACGCGGACTCGAATCCGAGTCCAAAAAATGCCTGGATTCGACTCGAATCCGAGTCCGGATCCGAATCCCGGCCCATCCCTACTATCAACGTTTGCCTGCTCGGTTACCGTCGATGGACCCATATGGCGAAGAATTTTTCGCGTTTTCCCCAACCTCATGTGGAATTCACCATCATTTATCAGTCTATTAGTCACGTTAACTTGGACCTCTTCAACTCTCGCGCAGTCGGCGATGCCCCCTGCGATACCACCGATAATGCTTATGATCCAAAAAATCTCACAAAAAATCTTCAGACTTGTGGATTAGGCTACCATTAGCCTTCCCAAAATCTTGTCCGAGGAGAATAACAACTACGTTTATTCACATTCATATTTTAATAGGTTTATTCAATTTTTAATATCGCACGTGCATATGAAATGCTAATAATAATCACAGTGCGAAGGTATATATATGGAACTTCATGGGTGGATATACCGATTTCAAAATGTGGTAGTTCAAAGCAAAGGCAAGAAGAAACTTGAACTACAAACATCCATCAATATTGTTGGCAAATCATAAACGTGGAGGACACTGGCTTCCACAGAAAACATTTTCAACATCTTCTCGTTTAGTCAGGAATAAAAAATGAAAAAAAAAGACTTTCTTAAAATTAAATCCACAAGATCAGTAAAATGACAAATAGAAATTATAACAGAGGGATTGACTAAACATTTAAAAAAAATATAAGCGATATTTAATACGTCTGCGCGTCAATATTTACCAATAGCTTCAACAGACCCATGTCTTGACTGGTTAGCAGTAAAATAATAAAAACAAGCTCTGAGCTTGCCAGTGAAATAGGTTCAATCTTTCCATAACGTGCTGTTTTCCGTAATGTAATATTTCTCTAATAAACAAACTCTTTTAAACTTAGTGTACATATAAATAAATATAGTTACGGCTTCAGTGTTATCTACTGAGTATCTCAGGACGGTTCTAGGAAAATTCGCCGCAGGAAATTTCGCCGTAGAAAATCTCGCCGCAAGAGCATATTGCTGTAAAACAAGTATGTGCGATAAAAACAGTAAAGTTTTGGAAGTATCTTTTTACTTAAAAAAGATTCGTTATTTAACAGCATACCCTAACCCTATAAACCTAACTGTTTTATCACAAATATACTTGTTTTATAGCAAAATGCTCTTGCGACGATTTTTCATAGTCAAATTGTCCTATGCGGCGAAATTTCCTGCGGCGAATTTTTCGGACACGCCTCAGGACATTACCAACAACTTTACAGATTTGGGACGAAAACTGTTGTGATTTGCAGCATTAAAATATCTGGTGCTGTCGGATGGTGCGGGAAATTATTATGCGGTTAGAACAATACGACGTGCCATATAAATTCAAAATAAGACTAGTATGAATAAATAACATTTGATTCGTTTTAAGATAAATATTTGTACAGTAAATACTATGTGAAAATTTGAATTTACAAATTTTTGAACAGAACGGTCGATACAATAGCCAGCAATATTATATTGAATTTGGAGGTATGTAGAGTTTTTGGACAAACCCAAAGCCATCGAAATATGTGTTGTAAGAAAAATACCTCCATGCTGTATTCGCATGATAATTATTGATCGATATCAAAATACTTGAGTCTACATGTATTTAGTTAAATCGGTTTGGGTTGTGAATTGTTAATGACTAATTTGACTCTGTGGGAATAATAATTTTTTGCACTTTCCAATCAAGAATACTTCACAAATCCATAGTTTATGGAAAAAAGCAGAAATAATTTAGTTATTAATAATACTTATTTCTTGAGGCATTCTCACACATTTACAACAAACAAATAATGAGAAAAACACTATTTTTGGATGTACTGGAAGCTTTCCGGTTTGGCCTTTATTTATCACACCTTCCAGATGAGTTCGTGGGAATGAGTTTTCAACCTGCGAAATTGGTTTAAATAAAAAAAAAATGGCTACTGCCGTTTTATGATACGTTCTTTGCGTTATGAAAAAGTGCGCGAGAAATTAAAAACAACGTTGTAAACGTAGTAAAAGCATAATAAATACAACGTACATAAAATAAGAATACACCTTTCGTTTAAAACTCATTCAACGCGTCTGCCAAAAATTTTGTTGAGCGAATAGGTTTGTTCTATTTTTAATGGGAATGGCTTTATTGGGAAAGTCATTACTATGGTACAAGAGGGATGCCAAATCGGGATGTTCAAGATATTTAATTTGTCTTTCTCAGGGTTAACGTGGTGCGTAGTAATGTTTCGATGACAGAATCAGATTAAAACAGATCTTAAAATGACGACTTCTAATATCGCTGTCGATAAAACGCATTGATACAAGAGAGAAATGCTCCAATATAGGAACACGAATGTATACATGGTCTGCAAAATTCTAATTCAATGGTAAAATAATTGCACCGAATGTCACATGAAAGTGTGACAGCGAATTATCATCCCTAGCAAAATTCAGGGTGAAATTATCGTGGGGATCGGAGAAAGTTTGAAAAAATGGACAGCCTTGTAGCGACTCCAAAGAACGTAGTCATGAATTTTCAATTATCAGGGCGTATCCTCCAGCGGGTCTATTAGTGAAGTAGAAAAAACGCTTTTTTTAAAAAAAACTTAACAACCCCAGTCAGAAAATCAGGAGCAATTCAGCAAAGCTTTCCATAAGTACACTTCCTGTCCAATTTCAAAAGTCATAATTGATGCTTGATAGTCCTGCCTAGGTTTATCAGCTTTTCAGTTTCCAAAATCATTAAATAGGTCTGAAGTCGGGATTGGTATTCCAACTTTGAGCCCCAGTTGCTCGTTTCGTTTGTCGCTCTTTTTTTGATCGTCCGTTTCGATCGAAGCGGGAAATTCCGCTTTTAAATTTTACAACTGCATACGTTACATATTGCTGATTTTCATCTGAATCACTTGCCTTGATTCGTGAATATGCGCTTCGGTGAGTCGGTTCGAAAGCGCCTTCTCAGATAGGATATATGTGGTAGATACGAACCACATGCCGTTTTTCGTTATCTTTGAACGCAAGGTTGAAATCCGACGGCCGCTCCAGAACCAGATCTTCCCGGGCTCATATTATTGGTTAATTCTCGCCATTCGCCCCGATCGGGATCAAAATACTCAACACTGGAAAGGAAATCGGAACCGTCGTATCCACCTGTGTAATTGAATATAGATTGAAAGTTTAGTTTAGTCGACACAAGTCAGTATTGCATGGTGGGGCCTTAAATTGTGGTATTTGGTACAGAGGTACCTTTCTACACGTTCACTCCAAACAAGGTCATGTGTAAGCTTCCTCTGTGGGTTGCGAGCTGCTATGATTTGAAGGTATCGGAATCATTCCGGTTTCGAATTACCTAACCAATTTATTACACCCTGGGCAAGGTGGTGGACATGGGATTTAAACCCAAACATTTTTACCCTATGATGCCAATATAGTCAAAGAAGGCATTCATTTTTTATTAGGTTTTATTATCACAATTTCATTTTCTCGGAGCTGGAGGTCAAAATTTCCACCAGCCCGAAGTCGGAATCAAAAACTGTTTCAATCCGAATCCAAAAAAAGTCGGAGTCGATTGTAAATTGTCAGAGCTGAAGTCAGAGTCAAAATTTGCACCAACAACTTTCGGAGTCGGAGTCGAACAACGGAGTCAACAACTTTCCCAACCCGGATCCAAGAATCGGAGTCGTTTTTAAATTGTCCCGGAATCCAGAGTACCTTAGAAATCACCACCTATACCTCCAGTCCAATATTAAAACAAGTATTACCATTCACTCACCTAATGCAAAAATCTTATTTTCGTGTACAGTTACTGCAAGTGCTGATCGTTTATGCCTCATTCTGGCAATAGGTTGCCAAGTGTCGTCTACTACGCTATATCTTTCAACTGAATTCAGCTGCTGCGTACCGTCGTATCCACCAACGGCGTAAATGTAGTTACCGATAGCAACGACGCCTGGATGTAACAAATAAACAATGTTATCAAAAATATTAACAACGTATTTTAAAGCATACTAAATAGGATATTTTGACGTCGTTAAAGTGGTAATTACGCACGTTAACCTACGTATTTCAAAAAGTTTTCTTGATGTAAATATTTGTTCAAGGAAGGAATATAAGGAGTTAAGAAAAAAGGCTCGAAACATGTAAGTAACCTCATCGTTAAAGACCTGTAAAAATGTCCTACAAAAGACCCACCTGCTCCACTCCTTGGAGTGTTCATTGAGGCAACAAAACACCATTCATCTGTTTCGGGAACGTATCTTTCGACTGATTTTAAACGATTTCGGCCGTCGAATCCACCGACTGCATATAATATTCGATTTGCTACTGCACATCCTACGCCGATACGCTTCGTTTTCATACATTTTACCATGGTCCAAGTGTCTTTTTGCGGGTCATATCTGAAAACAAAAAGGACTATGATTAATTATTTTGTTCCATTATGAACAACCCAACAACTTAAATTATGTAGGCCTTCTGATTTCATAAACAGTTTATTCATTTACTTTCATCAATTATTTTATCGTCTGTTATGCTAATTATGATGTCCAAAAACCGTATTACGCTCATAATAATGTACGGTAACAACAACAATATGAATGCCGAAATGAAGGCGCTCCAGAAGTGTGTGTACCAATATTGAGTCAAGCTAACAAATTTAGTTCGCCTACTCAACAAGTTGCGTAAAGTGACTGAAACCTATGGGCAGGGGTATATTCACTCGGCTAACACAGACAGTAATATCAGACAGTAATCCTAACTCGTAATAGAACTAAAATAAGAAAAATCGGAATAAAATTATGGCCTAACCCTAACCTGGTACACACACTACGGGAGTATCGAAATGAAAGGCCTTAAGATAAACAAAAGTACAAAAATAGGGCATGTACAATAGCAATACATAGTATAACTCGAGGTCAACAAGTACACTCAAATAACCATATCTCGTTAGGTTTCATTTCTGGAGCATTCTGATGACGCAATGCTCAACAAAGGGATTGGACTTGGCAAACCATACAGCAAAAGATAGCAGGAATTGCTTTAAAATAAAATCGGACGGTAGTGATAGCAACGGTGTAAACATTCCAAATAAGTCAAACTAAATGTGACCTTGTATGTGATGTAAAGCAGATACTGTTTACGTCATAATGCTACTTATTTATATATGAACATGCTTGGTCATATATGAATATTGTACATGTTTTGGTTTGGGTTAAGCTCCTTACATAAGGTTTACCTGTCGTTAAGCGGTTAAGGTATAAAGGGTGTCTTGCGTATCCACTCGTATTTGACTATTCAAGTAATAGAGGGCCATAAAAAAAGGGTTGCCATATTTTACTCGTAACAAAATACGTTTCTACGAGATGTTTCATATATGCAAAAAGCAGAGGTTATTGAACATTTGGCCAATTCTTTTGAACCGAAATCAGAAACATCAACTAGGACACATATTAACGTCCTAGAAACATATGTAGTTTACATATTTCAAACAGGATTATCGCAATTGGGATACTTATACGTATGCGTGTTTTTTTAATAGACCGACCGTCAAAAACCATAAACAGGTGACACGTACATATGCAATGTACATCGGTCACTTATATCTTAAACCCTTCTTGAATATATGCATCATCGGATTGGACACGAAATGAACCTATGAATCGTTAGGCAAATTGTTGTCGTCAAAAATCGCATTTCTTCGCAAACTAATGTAGCAACTGGATTTCAAATTTTCAGTACTTTCATTTTTTCATTTCATATGTTGTGGAGTTTTCATAATACATTACAAATTTTGCTATTTTTGCGAATATGGGTCGGCAGAGAAGCGTTCTGTCAGGATTGTCCACCAAGGCCCTACCCTACCATTGGCATTGTTCTCTATTTCAGTAAGCAACTACGCTTCAATGCAGGTAAATTAGGAAATGAGGAATGTTTTTGAAGGAAAATCTTTATTTTGGATCTTCCCATTTTCTCTTATAAATGGGCCCTGGAAAAACACCAAATTGTTCTCGAACAACCGACTTGAAACATGGTTTTTCGAAATGAATAATATGTGATTACATATCACTGGTTCGAATAGACATGAAAATTTGAATAAATGCTTTGAAGTGAGCATATACATTGGAATTCATGATGCAACTGATGTCTCACATACGGTACCAACTACATTCCAAACTAATCTTCAATTTTGATTTATATTCGCGCGCTACGTAAAATTAAAAAACGTCGGGCAATTTGGTACACTTCAAAATGACCAAATATTTTTAAAATAAGCCTCTTCAACTAAATAAAATTGATTTGCGAATGGTACTTAACTCATTCATGGTTGGCTACGTTCTAACAGTATAGACAATTTTTGGCGCGCAATTCACAACCCCGTTCGAAAATGAATACGTCATCTTACGTTATCTGTGACACGTAAAATAAAAATCTGCGTGACGAGCGACATGTTGTACACATAAAAGTACTTTTGTATTTCGTGGCAACGGTTAATAAACGACCACTCCCGCTCGTGCCCGATTGACAATTTATGGCTGTTGGTTATGTTTGATGACAAAAAAAAACACCATAAAAAGTCATTTAAAAATGTATGTAGTACTTTCCGCATTTAATTTATCACATAAAGACCACAAAATCGGATAACCACGGATATCAAATACATTGTCAATAATAACTTTTGATGTAGATCGTCTGACCGCATCTCAATACACGCGAAGTAGGAAATGTATTTTGATATTGAGTTGAAGAGCAATGAAAACGCCAAATTTTCACATTTTAAATCGAATGTTTCGAAATATGATATCTTTTATTCAACATCACAGTCATCGAATACAAATGGACTCTTTCAAGATCTCATTTTATTTTTAAGTGGTGGGGTTTCATAACAACGAAATTCAGAAGAAATCTTCGTTGAAATTTGGGGAATAGGGTATAAGCGCCTCACATATTTAACTACTTAGGTCGGCTAGCTGAGAAAAGAACTTAAACGTAGTCAGCGGTACGAAATAAGTGCGCCACATGTACCTTGTCCCAATTTTTGAATGATTTATAAAAATGGCCTAAACACGGTATTATATCCTAACGGTATATAATTAGAATATTTGGTTAAAAATACAAGGTTTTCCATAGGGGATATCATAAGCTTGAAGATACCGATAACTAAAGAAAGAATCGGATGTTTTGTAGAAATTCCCCACTGATGCAAAAGTGTGAGATTTGAGAAAAACACCACCGCCCACACCCAAATCAGACATTATTTTGCATAGTGGCGGGGGAATTCCACAATGGATCCAAAGAATCAAATATCAATTTCAAAACAATATATCATAAACTATAAATTGTTAATCAGGATTATTCAAATATATATCGAAAATCAAATAATACGATCCACTGAATTGAAGTTTGCTGACGATCACGACTTGGCATCACGAAATAGAAAATAGAAAATGGAAAACCCCTTTATCAAAACAATCAGTTTGTTTACTTTTGATGAAAACAAATAATTGCTCGAGGCTCGGTTAAGAATTAACAAAATATAATTTTTGCTTGTCATCGTCTGTGGTTTCTAAGGAAAACCAGACGCGCAGGATGTGAGTAAAAAGAAAATTATTAACACGATTAAATTTAGTTTCATATTGTTTGATAAGGGGGTGGCCGAAAGAATTTTGCAAAAATTCCAAAATCAAAATGGCGGCAGCATACCATGTTGGATATATTGCTACAATACAATGACACTGTTATTGCCTAAATATATCCTAATATGAAAATTGTTGTCCATCTCTGTTTTATACCATGAAAAATAATAATTTTCAAACTCCATTTCGCTCAAAAATTTAATACTTCTGAATCTGATACATTTGGTTTCCTTTTGATCGGTTTTCTGTTTTAATCCATCTTGTTCATGATTTTATAATATCAAAGTCGAAATGTGTTTGGATTACAGCATATCTCAAATCGTGGCCACGAACAAAAGAAGCAATATAAATTGTGAAATAATTGAACACTATTTCGAAATACTGTTACTTGAGAGACCAGGATCTTGATTTGAGTGAACTTCTATAAAATGAAAGATGGCGGCTGTAAGTTTCACAGCGAAAACGCAAAGTTATTTAAATCAAAAATGTTCAAAAATAATCCTTTTCAACCTAAAAATAGGTGATAGTTTGTGTGTCTTGATGTTACTAACCATAGCGCTAGCCACCGCTTCTAAAATTATCGGTATCAGTAATGGTTCTATTATAGGAAAATTCGCTGCAAGAGCATTTTGCTGTAAAACAAGTATTTGTGATAAAAATAGTTAGATTTTGGAAGTAACTTTTTATTTAAAAAAGATTCGTTATTTAACAGCATACCCTAACCCTATAAACCTAACTGTTTTTATCACAAATACTTGTTTTACAGCAAAATGCTCTTGCGCGATTTTTCATGCGGCGAATTTCCCTATGCGGCGAAATTCCTGCGGCGAGATTTCCTACGGCGAAATTTCCTGTGGCAAATTTTTCGGACACGATCCGTAATTGATCGTATACTAGAATTTCACTTTGTAATAAATATTAATTTCAATAATAATATACATGAAGATATTTTACAAGGTATTCGTGAGTCACCTGTGTGTAGCCATATTGAGAAATATTACCCAATGTTTGCAAAGTACAGAATTTACACGATCCGAAAATTTGGTGTATTCTAATGAAAAGCGATCTCTCACGAATATACTTCTTTACAAAAGCAATACACAAGAACAAAAAACCATACTGGGTGGGTTAGGCGAAAAATATTCGCGGTCAGAGACCTGTGCACGAACCGGCTGTACAACAATGTGACCTGGCCTTACTAAACAAAGATCACGTGACAGATTAAGAAATATGCGACCTTGCGTTGGCGAGAGTAAACAATCACTTCGATACACAATGACGACACAATCATGAAATCCTAACCGAGGAAGACCGCCTAGTCTTTCTTGCAGAATTCAGACACTTCGTCAAATAATTATTATTCCATTTATCATGGGCGATGATAGCATTTGGACTATATTACGAAAAGGTGGTTTTAAGAATTTAATTTGCAATTTTTTCTCATGTCTATTCATGTTGTATAGATAAATGAGGCATAATTGGGTTACCACACAAAATAAATGATGGCGAATATGCTATTTTTTAGCGGAAAAAAATATATCTGGTAACATAGAATTAGAAACCGGCAAAATTGTACAAATAATGATAAAATATATGTCGATGTGGTTGAATATTTCTGGGCTGAGAAGATCGTAACGGAAATGACAATTTATCTCAAATATTTCCCAATATTCGTCTATTATTCCATAAGCTATTGAATCTCCATTGCTTGTCCATTTCAAAAGCCGACATATTTTGTCCAAACGTCCGTCTCACTAACTATTTTTATGGTTCAGAAAACTGATTATTAAGCTTTGGCCATGATTGGACCGTAGTTAGACGCGTGTTGTATCCATGGTGCATAGTTGTATACGTAGGAAGAAATAACATCGATGATTGTATGGGCGGAAAACATAACACATAAAATCATTTTAATTTTCCGTTTCACATCATAATAACTACAAGAGATCAACGCTCAAATATATTCACGAAGGTACCAATATGGAGGTAACTAAGTTGATCGCCTACTTTACATCAAGTTGTGTAAAGGGACGCTAGCCTATGGGATATATTCATTTGGCTAACACAGACAGTCCCCGAGCTCGTAATAGAACTAAAATAAGAAAAATCGGAATAAAATTATAGTCTGACCCTAAACTGGTACACACACTCCGGGAGTACTGAATTTTGGATGAAATATCGAATTCCACATACTCAGAGAAAATTGAAAATAAATAAATGAATAAATAAAAGCAATAGCGTTCCCCCCGGCTTCATTCATTTTGAAATCAATTGGTTGGCGATTTTTGTTCCTAACAACAATTTATCAAAGCGACCCATAAGCCCACTTCGTGTCCAATAACAATATTGAAGAATGTGGATTAACGAATAGCATAACATTCGACGTAAACACTCTTTTTACGTACACGCGACCATAATTCGTACGCTTAGTCATCGCGTAGGAAGTTGAATGGGCAGCAATTATACGTTTCAGATTTGGATGACGAAAGCGAAACTTTGATCACCTTACACAAGGAATATATATTTACTACGCAGAAAGTAACAGTTAACCTTATTTATCTATTTTGATATGATTCATCGGAATTTCGAAGAAAATATTTGCTTTTTGTTACATTTTTAGTAACAATTTGGTTGAAATGTTTTCGAAATTTTGTAGGCATATTAGTAGTTAGTACCGTAAAAAATTGCATATCAAAATGGTGGTAGATCTTAGTTATGTAATACCAACCCTGAATTGTGATCGTGACATACAAAAACGCATATAGCTGTCGCCTGCACTATTTTAGAGCCTATGCTAATAATATATATTGCTTTTATTATCATTCACAATAAAATACACGTCTTAGCAATGGCATATCTGTGGCCCGCACTTGATGATAATACATTTCCTATGTTACGTCAATCACAATTTGTTTAATCATTTTAATAACTGTTATAACATTACGCCGAAACGAACGCAAGCAGTTCACAGGCACGAAATTAGAGCCACAGGCGCGGTCACGTAAAATGAAATATCACAATGACTTGCAGTTTTAACGAACGAATTGGTGGCAGTTTGCGCGCCGACAGCCATCTGCAGACTGCTACGCTGGCTAAGCGATTCGCCTTCCTCGGCGTGTTGGCTATCATACATTAAACATGGCCCGAATATAATCTTTCAAGCATTTTATGCATGGTGAAATCAATTTAAAAAACAAATAAAAAACTGCTTTTAGTTATATAAAACTGGATTATGATCTGAGATAGATATTATGAAATGCTGCATTTCGGAAAAACATATATTAGATTAAAAATACAAATAGTCCCGTTGTAGATTTTATCGTTAACCACTGCAATAATATACGTTAACTCAGCTTTGAAATTCTATTACTTATTACGCGGACGCAACATAATCTCTAAAATTACGTTAACTTTCCTATAACATGGTACTTATTATTAAAGCATGTGCTTATTATGTTCGCTTTATGGTTGGACTCTTCAAATTTGAGTAAGCCTTTTTATTTTAAATTTATAATGATAATATTTCATGAAATATTAAATTTAACAAAATTCATGTTATTGTCCATAACTCCGCTAATAAAAAAAAAACATTCCGTGAAAAATTCATATTCATCTTGATTTGAATTTCCAAAAACTGACGGTGACTTTTGGTCAGAAAAAACAAACTCATGTTTACGATAGAAATATTCTGTCTAGCACCGCCCAAATAGGCGTGGTTGTGAATTATCTAGAAGCTCATTTTCGAAGAAGAATGACAAATTGCCAGTAGTACTAATTAAGATCCCCGGAATAAATTTTGTCTATAGCACTTTCACAATGACTTGCAATAATACAAATAAGGAAGGTACACACACACGATCCATATATCTACTGTGAGTCTTAGCAACAAATTCAATGTTTTCGTAGACGGGAAGCATCATTGAATCTCATACCTGGCCATGTGTGTTCGAGATATAGATTGGTAAAATTAACATAGATCATATATGATATATTCTATACATGGAATTAATTTAATGGTAGTAAATTATCACCGACCATAGGCAATTTGCGCTTCACATTACGAAATATTAATTTGCGCTTTACATTACGAAATATTAAAAATTAATTTTAACGACCGACATGGTAGCCTATAAACTAAGTAAATGAAAACTACTATCCCTTGTAAGTGTAAATCAAATATTTGGTTTGATAGTACCAAATCAAGCATGTTCCGGAGATAAATAACGGCGTTGAAGCGCACAATCTTTGGAATAAATTATATTTGGAAAATGAAAATGTCACTCACAAATTCACTAAAAAAAAAGAAAAAGCTATTTTTCCTTCCAAATTTATAAACATCTATCAGCCTATAGAATTGCAAGATGGCGTTGAGGGCTTTGTTTAATAAACTCAATGCAAAAATCATGTTACAAGCGGAAGGGGAAAAAATTGCTGAAAAAAATTACAAATAACCATTCAAATGTGTTAGTAAACACCAGAATCCGTGATTTAGAATAACCTTGGACTGAAAAAACAGAACAATAAAATTTTCGAAGCCTACCTTTCGACTGTGTTATGATTGTCTGTACCGTCTGAACCTCCCACTGCATATATCATATGATCGATCACTTCGACTCCAACTCGATTTCTTGGTGCGTTCATAGATGAACAAGTGTGCCATTGATTCGTCATAGGATTGTACCTGGTAATTGGGAGGAGTGGAATTCATAGACAATAAACAATGATAAAAAGTAGTCACGAATGCACGTGATCCTTGATTGAATCGGCGAAATGATTGAAAAACTCAAAACTTGCTAAGAATGATATATTGGTAATCTGCATTTAAAATAGCCGAAATTTGTTCTTATGATAACCACCGCAAAATTACTCAATCAATTAACTTCAATCAAAACCAATTCACTAGACCAGCGTTTCCAACCTGGACAAGGGAGGATTTTTGTTTTGTTTTGGGAAGAAATTTTTCTATTTATTTGGGTATAGGTAGCGTTACTGATATTCTCAACGCATTTACTATTATTGTAATACATATTCATAAACACATTATAGATAAATTTGCGCACGAAGGCCAGATTGTGAGTTTCGTACGGCAATATCTAATAATCCATCGAAGATCGAACGACAGACGAAAACGAGTTTTTATGCACATTGCACAGTGAAGCGAATAAAAAGTTTCAAAATTTAAAAAGGAAGAATATATCAAATAATGTTGCACAAGATTATAGCCATATTTCATTCGGCGCGTTTTCAACGAACAGGGCTTTATGTCAGCCACAAATTCGATCTACTCAAACTATTGTGGTTCTTTCACTGACTATTTTATCTCTCTGATTCGGATAAAGCATACATAGGGTTCTGATCTATATCCCGAGATATATTTTATGAATCGTAATCGGTATTTATATACGATGTCTAGGAGTAGCACAAAAGCTGTTTTATGTAAAATGTTGGTTAAATTATAGCACTCACTATTCTAAACATATTCTATGAATTCTATATGAAGCTAAATAGATGCATTTTAATTCATGAAAGTAATACTAATCCCGATGTCAAATTTTGGGTTTTCCCTTCATCGAACGTGAAAGAATTGTATCAAGTGCGACCTATATTTAATAGCTATGAAAATGTCACTGACATTAATAAAAAAAAACTAACGGTTTTATAACTTGCGAAACGACAATGCTATAATTTCAGTATTGCGCTCAGAGTTATACAACATACCAGTACGCAATGACGATGCAATTTTTGTATACAGTCAAATGCTATGACATTTACATTCAGCAATATAAAAATGGCGATATATGTTTTTTTCATACTGTGACGTCAACACCTGATGACGTTTTTTTTTTTTTAATTTTTTTTTTATATTTGCAAAAAAAACTAACCTGTCGCACGATGCGGAGTCCATATTTCCTTCAGGTGAATTGTTACGTCCGCCGATTGCGTAAAATAGTCCACGTACGACGCACGACGCTATTCCTGATCTTGGCATTGGTAAATCGCATAATTTTAACCAGCGTTTTTCGTCGGCTTTATAACATTCCATGTTGGACAGTGAATGGCGTAAATACCCGCCAGCAACGTAGATTACCTGTACAGTTAAATAATTGTTATTAAAAAAATATTGACCCCCAAAATTTGCCCCCAAAACCGAACCCGGAAGTAAATGCCGGAAATTGACCCCTACGAGAAAATGTTTTATATATATAGAGAGAGAATTATTTCGTAGAATTTATAGAAGATCGTAAATATGATGATAAACCAAAATTACCAAAAGGCCTATTTTTGTCGTGTTTTTTGATAACAAACACATTTTAAAATTATGTTCCGACTACGAAATGTGGTGAGTAAAAGATGCGATATCATAACAGGCCAGGCCAGGGGATATGTTACAAATTTGGTACGCTTTTCTGCGATAGTCATAACTTGCATATTTCTCCTTTGCTCACCTGAGGTATAATAGGTGTTCGAGGCTTCGTATGAACCGGTTTGTGCAATGTTAAATCTTTAATAATAAGCGAGATATATTCTATACATTTCGGGTTTTTTGCAACGGTCGGACAATTTTTCAACTGTTCATCTAGAAAAGTCGGCGTCAAAGAGTGGCATCGAACCTAAAAATAAATTGAATTATAAATAAAATTTCTTTCTATGATGATTCGCTCGAAACAAGGTTACAAATACTCCTCTAAAAGCGAAACAAAATTACTGATCCAGGGGTGTAAAAAGTGTGAAGCCATCTGCATGTTACCAGTAAAAATTTTATCGTGAGAATTGAAAGTTCAACTGCGTCATGGAAATAAGATAAGACAGAATCGAGTCGTTATGACCCATATTAGTGGAGGCGTTGGGCATAGCTATGATGGCATCTCAGGTTACACTTTTGGGTTGAAACCCCATGCCCAGCACCTCACCCAGGACAAAGATTCCGTTTCGTCTGGCCTTATCCGGAATGAAAAGCGTGTAAAATCGTTGTATGAAATAAATTTCAAAGTATTTTTTTTTTTGGAAAAAACTTTTACCGCAGAAATTTGGTTGACGAGAATCTGAACGCCGATATTTTTATGCATTGGCCAAAAATTTCCTCTTGTGTATCAATGCGAATATCGCCGTTTGGCGGAAAATAGGAACTTTATGAAGACACTGATTGTTCAAATCGAACATTGCAGTTTAATTGTTCACTCTAATGGTCAACTAATCAAAATTTGCTCTAAGTTTGAACGAATAAAAATGTTATTCAAAATTACCACTCATGGTTATATCATAAATCAGTTGATGATTGGCGCATTCCAATCAAGTATGGTTTATATTTGATAACAAAAAACAATCTTCTCACCCCTTCAAGTAGCATATGAAAGTAGTCTCGCCTTCTTTCAACGTCATAACTGACCCATTGTACAACGGCTTTATAAACTTGAGTTTCACATTTTATATTCATTTCATCTGATGAAATTATTGTTGATAAACGACATGGTGTAATGTCTTTGAACTCTTCGGACTGAACGACCTAAGATGAATTAAATAAAAATTACAGTAATTTAATGGAAATTATATGTATTTTTGACATTAACCGAAGCTAATATGATTTGCGATATTGGTCATATGACAATAACTAACCGCGGAATGTTGACTATATTTAACTTCTCTGTATGAGTATTAAACATGGAATGTTACATATTAAAATGGCGACATTAATATTGATAATAAGGCTAAGTATTCATATTCAATGTTTATAAAGGTGATCGAATAAATGACGTAATTGAACAGAAAATGGCGATTTCTCTGTTGAAAAAGTCATTATCGAATATTATTTCTACATACTTATATTAAAAATACTGAATTACCTCGCAAAAGTGTGTCCTTATATATTTATCAATTTTTTCTTTCAGACATGTCATTCCCAAATGTTCTGCATATTGTACCAAGCCGATGCAGTTGGTAGGGTCGAGCTTTTTTTCCAAAAATCTAAAAATAAATTTTTCAAAATATATCAAAAAGGAGCCAAATAAAATGTACTAGTACTAGACGGAGTGTTTCATCACATGGGGGCAAATTTTGGGCGACAGACAGACAACATAGAACATTCCGTCGTCTATACTTTGTACTAAAATATGACGGGGCGCCAATATTTCGGCTTTAATGCGTCGTGTTAAATTAAAATTTTGGAACATGGGTAGTACATTCAACCAGCAGAAAATAATCTTTGATGGTAGTTATATAGATTTTAAAGGAAAGACAGCCAGGTCCTTAATTGCGCACATAGAAATTATGGACCTCCTGAAGTATGCGCACCAAGATGGCGCACAACCTGAACTCAGGTTGTGTACCAGGTTAGGGTTCAGGTTATGCGACATCTTGGTGCGCATACTTCAGAAGTACCGAAATTATGGATACAAATACAAAAACACACCAAGGGTAAAAGATGGTATGTGTTTCTGATTACAGTTTTCAGTTTGAAATTCTGGTTATTCCAAAAGTCAAATCAGGTCTACCACAAAACTCAGAATATAACAATAAACAAAATGGTGCAACCGCAAAAATTGGATTGCCCAGAGAGACGGAAGTAGAAGAATACCACAAAAAACTTCAAGCCTTAAGAAATACTAGGAATTAATTAAATGACACTTACTGACAGCATATTTTCAAAACATGGGTCATTTGAAGCATGTTTGCACCTTGCATTATATACAATACGCATTTTTCACTAATTGATATTCTTGAGGTATATGCAAAATCAAGCAACTTGGTGAATATTTCTGGGTGAATTTCGCTCATATTCACTTCTGGTTGATTTCGTTCCCGGCAACCACCTGAAAAAACCAGTCAAAAAATCATACTGGAAACCTATTACTTCATCGATGACGTCACAATGGCGTCTAGAAATAGAAACTGAATTTCCTTGTCGATCCTGGCGATGACGATAGCTTGCGAATGATATTGCACTAAGGAAGGTGTTGAAAAACATTAGCCCGTGTTGATTAAAATATATTAAAACATCGGCATAACCGAAATGAATGTTTGAGAAACCGTACCTATATATGGGGAGTAACTAAATTATTATCTATTTTATATTATATCATTATTACGTTACCGTAATCTTTTAATGTATAAAATTATACATGAAAATATCATTTACCAGTGAACATGGCTTTAAAATATGGCGAGCACGCTGCTAACACTAGTTTGTGTGCGTGAAATTTCTGCTTTTTCCCATCGTATTCAAGTTTTATTGTTACGTCACAAAGAAGTCCATTCAACCGCAACTCGTGCATGATGGCCAGAGAATCGTTTGGATATTCCTTCTGTTCGTATTTTTCCAACCTAGGAGTCACGGAAAATATATAAAAATATAATTATGTGGTGAATTTTCGCAAGCAAAGTATTTTGAGGAGTGATATGAGTTTTAGGAATCGAGCAAAACGAAAAGGGATAAGCGAACTCCTCGGCAGCGAGCAAAAAAATTAAAAGTTTCAATGTTAACCATATCGTACACATAAAATTGTCGTACTTTCCACGCCCGGATTACGTAAAGATAATACTTCGATTAACGAAAAAGTTGGAAATTTTTATTCAAATTCGGTCAAATTATCGTGTGTTACAAAGTAATATATGTGATTCTATCACAGATTTTAAAGTCATAACCAGGCGATTTCTCCAAGAAGAAATGCATGAATTTTTTGTGCCACTTTTCTTTCTTTTAGCTACGAACACTGTTAGCACAGTAATGCCTACTTGCACTATTATGGATTAAATGATAGGTCATTTGAAACGGCAAGTCAAAGCCAAATTAATAACATCGCGACAGGACTGGCATTTTGTCTGATATTTTTACTACAAGATTAATTAGCATTTTTTTAATAACAAATTGACTCGGTCATATACTGAATGAAAATCGTTTTACAATTTGACAATTTAGGCATCAGCTTTGTTTCATTGTGACATCATGAGCATTAATTTCTAGAGACCATAAAAGTATTATTGGACATCGGGACAAGCAATTTTTCGTTTGTAAAATTAGCAGCATCGGCAAGTGAAACTGCATGCAAGCTTTTATCGATCAAACGTAAATAGCACCTACGTAACCGATATCCGGAAATAGTACAAAACTAGATTGATGATTAATCAGTATAATTTCACCTTAACGACACCAATCGCACGTATCCCAGGCTCGGAAGGCGTTTGATTGAAAAACAGCTATTTCGTGTATTTTTAGTAAATCACCATATTCGTCAGTAAAGTGGGAAGTGGGTACCGCCAGATGTTACCGCAGTTACCAGAAGCAGCAGAAAAGAACAGAACACAATGCAAAGACTGATAAATTTGTTGCCCAACGGGGCAAACAGGTCAAAAAACGTATGTGATATCAAAGCTACTTGAATACAGCGGTGATTCGCTATGAAAAACGATATATATAACTTATATATATACTGTAAATGGTCCGATCGCAATCGGCTGTGTTTAATTACTGACCAGCAAACCTTTTTATCGAGTTTACCCGATAAGATGAACTCATACTCTGAATCAACATACCTGTCTCCGTCCATCGTCGGAATTACTTGCCCAGGACATTTTCCTGATACTTCACACGAAGATGAATTCTTCTTTCGAGGCATTGTATTGTAGGTTTGATTGAAGCCAGTGGTAGAATGGTACTGCGCTTTTGGGTTTAAGCAGTACTTTACTATCTAGTAGTACGATATACAGATATTGCTTCGGTATAATTCCAGTACGTTTGTTAAAGTTGATATATAACATTTCATCGCAGAATTCCATACATACATAGCCATTCCGCCTGTTTAGTTATGCATCATTTCCATTTATTTATATATCTACGAATATGGTACAACCGAAATGTTACAATGTTACAGAATAATAAACCCTGCATACAGGGTACGGACTCAGTACAGCAGTATGACATGCTCTTATAAACCTGAAGGCTAACACAGCTAATGTCATATAAACCTGATCTAAAACTACAACACAATATAACTATAATATGATGAACAGCTGAGATATCGTGCGGTCTAATTTGTAGGTAACCAAAACCTCAAAAAAGCTACGGAAATTACATAAAGCAGTCACTATGCCGCCCTCGGCGTTTGGTCTGAAAAATATGGCGATAACTTGTACAGGGAACCATAGAAAATGAGAGAAATCAACAACGAAGAAATAAAAGCAGACTGCTGAGTCACGCACGTGCAATGATAATTTACGGTTCATCGAACTCTCTTTTTTAAACAAGAACAAACTGACAACCGGACAAAGAGCACGACGCGGAGACAAGCCCAACTGTTTGATTGGCTGAAGCGCGCAACCTCAGGTCGTTTGCCTGCCTCAAAAGGTATATATTTAGCCTGTCTTTTGTTTGTGTTCATACGTATTGTCCATGGCTTATCTCGTTTGATATTTTTATCTGAATCAGTCCGTGGAAACACTTAGTGTATATTTACCAGGATTTTTAGTAACCCTGTCGAATACTTGTTTTCGCTGTAGGAAATGTCCGGAATGTTGTGGAAGCATGATTCAGCGCTCGGGCTGTTCCCGAGTACCATAACTGGAATAAAATAATTACAACATGCCATAAAAATATGTGACCGATAATATTTTAATTAGGCGTACTTTCGAAAGATATAACTACAAAACATCAAAATATAATTATTGACTATATTGTATATTTATTTTTGTTCGCAAGATACTCACTTTTGCGTGAGTATAAGGCAGCTTTCTCCAAACCACCTAACATTTTAAGAAATACCACAATAATAAAATTGGTCTCTGGATCCTGATTGGTCAAAGCGGCCAACGCCCACAACGAAAGACAATCGGTACCGCTATCGATATCTCAAAAATTGTGCCACAAAACTCTTGTTCTTACGCAACAAAGTTCCCCATTTTTTTTATTCTTCAGTCGTCAAGTGGTAGATAGACGTACCTACTCTCTACAATTGAGGGCGTAGACTTATTTTGAAAGGGGATTTCCTCGTATACGTATCATTTAAAGTTTCAAACATACAGTAATACTTTAGTTCTTATTTACCGATTGGGTGATATTGTACAGTTGATCCAACAAGAACTTTACTCATAAGATAATACGTTAGGTATTCACGTACCAAATCGGTTATTTGAAGTTTCAAAAAAATCTAACTCTGAAGTGTTTTAATGTAAAAAAAGGAATCATGATGAAACTATTCATGACACCCCCTTTGAAAGGTTTTTTCTGAACGCTTTCTTTGTCACGCTTTCCATATCTGATAGGCCTATGATATAATTGCCAAAGAAAACCAACATTTTGCAAACATATACAAATTGTAACTCGTTATATGAGCCATGGATGTAGGTAGTTGATGACATTCGACCAATCAGTCCAGTATTCCACGTTAGAAATCGCTAATATTAGTCGTTCTTTGATTATTTCATATTATAGCATCGGTGGACAAGGAAGTATCGTCGAGACAGGTTTACACATCCGTGGGTTTACAGTATATTAATATTTTCGTGCAATTTACTTGGTGCTGCTAATATCTGTTCAAAACACAAAATATAGTAATCTGAATTGGATTTCGAGTTTGTGGTAAGAGTCAGTCTTGGCCTGTATACCTGCCAAAGTCTTCCACTCGACTTTACATTCCACTGCAAGACATGCTAAATTAACCTATTTATCTAATACATTTATGACATAAAGATTATAATAAAGAATACTGTAATTCTTAACTATGAATTGTACATATTAACTTGAAGATAACAATTAATTCAATTTCAAATCTCAAGGTATGAAATCATGGAACTAAAGCATCCTTCTTAAATAGACGTCGCTGGTTTCGGGAATTTGCTAATTTACCCCCGATAATTGAGGCCTAGAGTAGCCTATTAACCACATGTTTACAATGACGTAATGCAAACGACCGTTGAGGCACCGCAACGAATCGAAGAAAGAAATCATAAGCATAGTTCATATATATATATATATCTAAATGGCCATTATATTTGTTCTATTCTCGTAAACTTGAGAATATCTTATTTGATTGAATGCAAATTTATGAGAATTATTGTGACATGGACGCTAACAAGTACCCCTTCCATTCAGCAAAGCGATGTTTGCTGTTATTTTGTGATTGGGAATTTAAACCCCGATATACAAGCATTGGTCATATTACCAAACCATTTTACTATACAGCGATGACAAAGTTTCTGTGAAAGTTTCTCGTTTTTGTGAATGAGGCAGGCCACGATGTGAAGCAGTTTTGGTCGAGCTGGGATATGTGGACTTCCACGTCCACTCTACTGCGTGCTTCACCCGTAAAGTTCATAGAATAGACCTTTCATGGAGTTTTGCTTCAGCATCTGGGCGGATAAACTTATATGCGTCCTCTCTCGCAACTCTTTTAAGAGTAATTATTAATTAAGGTTTCGATTGCGCTGCGGATCCGATTCAGTATTGCTCACCATCTCGTGGCAAAGTTTGCTTTTGGGATGTCCTGACCAAATTAAAACTGAAAAATATGTTCAGTGCTATTTCCAGGCAAAAAATGCCACTTTCCGTATTTGTAACAGCAGTTAGTGCATCCTCTCTCGTATCCGAGGAGACTGACCAAAATCTTCGACTCTTATCATTTTTCTATAATTCTAAAATTGAGTTTTAATAACGAGCGGTGCTTAACGAGATTATATTAATCAAAGAATTACCAGAACTTAGTGTAACATTATCCCGATATATGATGACGTGGAGGAACGCAGATTCGGATACGTTGCTTTTCTACATATGAAAAAAAAACATTAGTGCATTTTTGTTACAAAAATTATACGAATGAAATTTTAGCCCCGTAGGCGAATACTTGTAGATGCGAATCGCAATACCCTGCGGTTTTTAACACACAGTTGAACATATCAGAACTATATTTCTTACTCGTAAAACCATATCTATTAGATATTACTTTATAATCCTTAGCATTATGATGTGTGGCTATAGGCGCACAGATAATTCTGTGGATTATGATACAAATCTGTTTGAGGCTGGTTGACAGGGGCCCAATGTCTGAAGATGTCCTTTTTGAAACAATAAAGCAGGTGAGGGCGAAATACGTTTATGGGTGACGACTGTTGTTCGTGTGTACGAATACACGATATGTTGTGTGTAGTTCGTGATTTGCAATACCAGGTTAGGGCAATTTTTACATTAGGCTAATCTCTCTTACAAAGTAATTTTACTTCCGTTATTCGATTTACACTTATAAAATCATATATTATATATAACATTTGTATCCACAACCACTTGATAATGATGTTCTTACAAAATTCTCATCCAAGTGCAACCTCGCAATTGGCTTCGTATGTCTTGCGGGGTGGCTTCAAATTTTGTGTGCTTTGATGCAAATCTTTACCTTAGAACCAACCCAATAACTCAAAAGGCAAAAGGGTGAAACTTTTAGTTCCACAGGATAACAAGGACGGTTCATGAATGATGCTCTTCACTGTATGTAATTTATTTCTAAATTTACTCGCAATAAAAGGATATCCGGACTGCTCTGCACGGCACCAATCGGATCAGTAACGGGCAGATGCTCCTTACATTTCTGAGTACACCTTCAACCGATATTCAGTTTTCGTATCTCATTATGTATACTCTTTTTCTCGTAGATTGAAAATTTAGGCCAATCTATATTGCGTTATTGTTTTTTAATTGTTTCTCCATTAATAGACCATATTTTGTAAACATCTTCATAAAAAATGCATGCCCTTGGATTGGATTGGGTTTTTCGATGAATAAACTGATGCAACCAAATACCTTAAAATATGTTGAAATCGATGGTATTAGGAATTTCAATTTGAAATTTAATACAACGAGGAGATGACTTGCTAATATATAAATGAATCCCGTAGAAGAGACTAGCACAGAAGAACACAGGAGATTTGTGAAAAATTATTGTGAAATGGATGTAGGGTCGGACTTGAAAACTGTTAACCAAGTTGACAACAAATCCAACAGCGAAATGGAACACTCCGAAAACGTTCCAAGTTGTATGCCTCAGTCTGTTGACTCTGAGGAACTTCACAAGTCTATTTTAAATCCAGATAGACAAGGTTGGGGTGAGTATACTCATAGTGATTGCTTGTTATTAAGGCCAGCATTTCGCATAATTTTGTTTTAAACGTTTAGTGTTCGCAGTCTTTTTATTATTATTATTAATAATATTTTACCAGGCGGCATTATATATTTTAATAAGTTACATGTGGTATTTTTAAATGGCCACCATCCGTGCCAATCGTGTTATGCGACATTCAGAATAACAAAAATAGTGGATTAAATTTTATTTTTCGATAAATATCTAAAATACTTATTCAATTAATACTTTTCAGTATTTCACTCCTCGCCATCTGCATACTTGAGCGTTGAATCCAAAGATTTCCGGGACAATTCATCAATATTTCACGGAATCTGCGGGAGATCCGGACGGCGCCGAAACCGGACAAGCTTTACGGCAGAACAATTATCGCTGCTGGAAGATATATTCACCAAAAATCATTATCCAGATATATTTTGTCGGGAAGAAATTGCTTCAAAAATTAGTATGACTGAGGCACGGATACAGGTAGTTATTACAACATTTGATTACATTACTACTATAAGTTTAGATGGTTATACCTATGGTAACATTACACTCTTGAGACAAGTATTAAATTATAAATAGGCTAATCATTATGCCCATATTTATTTGATAATACGATAATTCTTTTTTCTGATTGTTGCAAATTGTTCGATTGTTCCTAAAATTCTAAATCTTCTTCTATTCTATAGGTTTGGTTCCAAAACAGAAGAGCCAAATTCCGGAAACAACATCGTAACATGGCATCACCAAAATATGTAGAGTCACTCACCAAAATTAAAGCAACGCGATTATGTGAAGATGGAGACAAAGAGAGTCATCGAATAATTAATACCACAAGACCATCAGCTTCCAGATATACTACCGAAGCAATCAATTGGCCAAATAGGAATAATGTTATGCCGCAGACCTTAAGCTTGCCCAATTATTTCCCTCCTCCATTACCTTACAATACTATCCAAAGCATGAATCTTCAATCTACATATAATAGTGGCGCTGTTGCACCGTTACCTATTCGTCCTTTGGCAATGACGTCAGAGTGTCATTCCACACCTTCACGATCGCTCTTTAATTTCAACGACTTCACTGCATATCTGAGATATTTTTATGCTTCACAATTCGTCTTGAAAAATCGATTTACGCTTGGTGTCAGAGAATCAGATCCAGTAACGTCGAACCGTGAAAATTCTCCCGCTAAAGAGTTTATCTCGCCGGGTGAAATATGAGTATTCGAAATAAAACAATATATATAAAACAAAACAATACAACAATATTTTTATATATATAGGCTCTCATATATATACATAACTCTTGTGTAAAATATCAACAGATAGTTTACCCCTTTGCTCTGAGTTATTCACGGACGTAATTCAACTTTTGACACTGTAAAATGGATTTCCAATAAATTTTAAATGAATGTAATTGTTTGTTTGTTTTTTTCGAGAGGTGGGATTACCGATAAAAAATACATCATGGGAATTAGTCGTAAACGGGCTGAATATGGCACTATGGAAAATCAATGGATGCTTTGCTATCTAGTCAGCTCAGAAGTGAGAATGATTATTTGGAGGGCCAAAAACAATACAATAAATACATAAAATACCTGATACGACAATCAGATTCACAGTAGATCTCAAAAAAGAGGTAATACAGTAAGAGGCCAAAAGTGAAGTATAGAATCCAAGACAGCCCGTCACAAACAGTACATGAGAATCAAATAATGATTGTAATAGGAGGTTACTGGAGTTCCTGCATCTCGTCATAAACAACCACAGATTTTTTTTCTATGGAGTGCTTCGAAAGAGGGAATGTTCCCAGATACCATTTTGTGACGGACACTCTCAAATCTAGAAACACAGTGAATTACGCGATGAGCATTATTATATGAAATTTTAACTTTTTTATAATTATAATTATTGAAAAACAACCAGAGCTGGCAGTTATAAATACTACAATAATACGTCCTAAATAAAAGATTTTTACAGTAGTGAAACAATTGACAAATTTTTTCAAAATGGGGCTATAAAATAAATTGATTTATACTGACGTTTCAAGTCAAGGTCATCTCTAAGATCATTGGATAGGAGTAAGTAGGTTAGAGTGAGCTATAGAAAAGGCGGACAGTACACCAATATCTTACCTCCCACACACATACGGACAATATGATATATAATATATGGGCTACCTGCTATTCGCGAATATGCAAACGTGTTCTGCTGACTTTTCACACAAATCTGTATCACACAGGCAATGTTCGTCTTCCTGACCGGATCACTTTTCCACTACAAGTCACACCGATTATTTACGTTTCATCCACGTATTTTCAACGTGTATTTCGAATAAAACATACTCTCCCCTTCCTATCTGATATTTGTAGCTTATTTTCAGCTACGGTAGTTGTTTTTGAGGTGGAGCGCGAGACTTCACAAATTCTGAAAAGGGGGCGCGGCTTAAAAAGTTTGAGAACCACTGATTTACTGGATTTCAGGCTGGATCTGCAATCTCTGCAAAAATGACATAATTACGATAAAATATTAAAATTATTTGAAACCCACTCCACAAACTTTAAAAATGCATTTCCTTCGCACGGCCTCAAGTTTGAATGTTCCATTCAATGCAAATTTCTTCACGCGTGACGGAATCAGCAAATCAAAATTATTGCTCTCAGCGCGGTATATTTGATCTCATCATTCCTGCATTTCGTCTTGTTTTGTTTTGCTTGCTGGTCCCCGGTTGGCGTTTTTATTTTCAGATTTTAGTGTTGCGTGTTGTTGTTTGTTCTACCGTATTGTGTAAATTATAATTTTGTAACCTCCTAGCTACTAAAATAAAAATAGCATCTTTGAAAATTATGGAAGAATGAAATTTGCTTGCGATATGCAATGTAGCAGCATGGGTTCTTAGCTCTGTGTAGCCTAGTTAAGTGTAGTTAAGTACCGGTAGTTTGTTACGCCAAGGGTACCGGTAATGCTCGGGAACAGTTTTTCTACTATTATCATAGGCTATTTCAGTTTCTATTATTTTTTGTCATACATTCTGTCTAGGTTATTCAGTTATTGTGAATGCGTGTTGGTGAGCGGGCACATGGTACTCATCTTGTTCCAAACTTTTTTAAAGGTTTTGCTCGCTCTCCAGAATTCTCCATTTTTTATTTTTGTATTGTCAGATTGTGAAGTTTTTGAAATAGTCTAAACTATCTATCTATTGGTGATTTCCATATAGGCTAGATAAATATATAATTTATAAGGTACCGGTACCGTAAAAGTACATGTCTGCCAGTAGGGTAGGTACGGTACTGATAATCTGTAACTATACGGTATACCCAGATGGGTCTCATGTAGTTTCGTACCTAACGTACTTCTAGTAGGCGTACCATAACAATTTTTTAACGTGTCAATCCTAACCCCCACCTGACCACACCATTCAAAAATTATGTCACTACGACGTCACAGTAACGTAATAGAGCCCTTCAAACTATGCGAACTGTCATCCTAGACGCACAGACGAGAACCCGAAATCCAACAGCCATTTCTCTCGTTTTCACGTCGCAACGATCCCGATAGGAGAGAGATCGCTGACGTTAGTCAGTTCTTTATCGTCGGCGCCGATGCCATTTCGGGCGATCGTATGAGTATTTGGCAAACTCTGACGTGATTGTGACGTCATTTTTGAATGGCGTAGTCAGGTGAGGGTTGGATTGGCGTGTCAAAAAATTATGCTATGCCTACTAGAAGTACATTATGTACGAAACTACACGAGACCCTACCCAGATACCGTATTTCATGTATTTTAAGAAAAATAAACATTTTAATCGAAAGTCGTTATTTATAGGCCTAGATCTAACCTCACTTTTTGCTTTTAAACATATTTTGCTATTTATTCATATTCAAATTTATTAAACTTATCATATCAGCATATTTCAGTATTTAACATTTAATTATAAGTTCAAGTTGAAATTGACGTAATTTTGGTTTAAAATACAGAAATAGAAACAGGAATTTTATTTGATGACAATATTCATATATTGGAGCATGATTGAATATGGAGCCCCAAGTTCATAGTTTTGATTCTTTGACTTTGTTTCATGTTTCGTGCTGTGTGTTTATGAGATAGGCTATTAAAAGGATTCCATTTCTGATATTTGGCAACCGGAATAACATTAGACTGATAGAAGTACGCTCCATCCAAAACCTCGTTAATCTACTGAATCTAAAGTTTATTTATCTAAATTGTTTTTATAGTAACGTCATATTTTAACTTCAGATTTTAAGTTAATAATCTGAGCTTGTGGCATTGAACCTTGAAGCATAGGATTTACAGATTTTTGCTCAGCATGTTTCAGTCGACAGATGTATCACAAGGACCTTATCGAGCCACTAAACTGGTGAGTTGGAAATGTTCTGATTCATATTTGGGGTATAGTCTGTTTCATATATTCAATTTACTTTAATCTAGCCAAGAAAAATGAGAAGTAATGGCCATATCACTTGCAAGTTAGCATAACACAGTTCAGCTCAGTCATGCTTTAGTGATTCCCACTTGTGGCATAGTCGGGATGGTGTGACGTGTGATGATCTAATAAGTCAATGCATGTGGACCAATAACTGAACAACCATGCCCTGCTTGGAATGTTGACCAGGCGAGAAGCTGTGGCCCACCCAACCACCAGCTGTCCTATCGACTTTGTTCTCCATTTAGATCTAGATGATTATGGAAGACTCGTTCAATTTGGAATCTCTTAATTAGTAATAAGTTACTTTAACTTATGAATGTTATGTCTCCATATCATGGGTTTTATTGATAATCTATCAAAAGTATGCCTTATGTGCGTTTCAAACTGTTTATATGTATTTATTTCAGTGGAATGAAGTTGTTCGACTATTCCGATGTGGAATGCCCACCAAACGACACTGGCACCAGTTCAAAGTTTTCCATGATACTTTCACTGGTGCAGAAGCTGCTGATTGGCTGCATGATTGTTTGAAAATAAACAACAATTTTGGGGCTCAGGTAAAAGCATGATTCCTATTATGAGCCTGGGATGAAAGACCATTTTTGTGGTTTAGCTATGAATGATAAAGTACAAATAGTGGATTTTGAAATAACTTTTTTTACTTGGATTGTTTATGTATCATAAATCCTCTTTTTTAATCCATCAAACCGCACTTTTCTGATATGATTCAAGTCTGTGGGCCTGTGGAATCGGGGAATATTTACGATCTCTCTAGCTTCGATCACAACACCAGAAATTAAAAAAAAATCGATTTCGACTTTCGACTCAAGTTGTAAATATTTTCGTCCCTCATTCAGGAAATACCTCTGAGAAAAGCATATTTTGATAACAAAAATTTTGTTATATGCATATTCAAACTTAATGCTATTTAAACTCTGACCCCCTGGCTGTGATATGCATGGCATAGGTTTGAGTGTTAACCATTATTAGTAATTTGTGATATATATTTGCCATTGGAATTTTAATAAAAGTTTATTACTCCTTACTTTCATAACATTAACAACATATACCATTTTGTTATCCAATAAGCAGATAACAATTATTTAATGGAAGTGGAACCTTCCCTTCTAGAATAATATTAACCATATAATTTATATGTTTAGGTCACCAGAGAGCAAACTATAAGACTTCTCTGTAAATTTTTAAAAAATCATGTCATTGAAGAGGTTTCTGGTAAATGGGGAACAGAAGAATATACAGATAATAAACAATTATACAGGTAGAAATATTATCTAGAATGATGATTAGTTGTGCCTATTATTAAATGCTTTCAAAGCTGGGCTAGATGTAGAACTTTTTTTGAAGAAATTTGTAGTTTTCTATGTTTTTAGGCCTTTTTTTATACTTGATATGAACATGTGAGCATAAATAGATATCGTAGGATAGCATAGGCCCAATTCCCAGAAATGCATAGATTTTATGAATGAATGAACAAATTGTAAGAATGTTGATTTTTTTTAATAATATCCTTTGTTCAAATTCTGAATTATTCAAACATAATAATGATATTCTAACATATTAGAATTTTTACTGTTTTGAAGTTTGAATATAAGCTTTCTAAATCTTGGTTTGCAGTTAGAGTTCTAGTTACAACTGATTTTTCCATGTCATAAATTTTCTGAATATAAACATATAGGTTTCCCATTGGAGTTTCGCCTTCTAAAGTGATTCGGCAACCATTGGCTCTTCTCAACACAAATCAAGCTTCACCAAGACAACAGAACATCACTAATGCAAAAAACAAGTTTATAGTACAATCTCGGATGAAGAAAAACAATGTATGCATATTTTTTGGTTTCAATTTTGAAACAGAATAAAATAGTTTGTAATATTTGTGTTTTTTGTTTATAGCATGAATCTCCAAAAACAACATCAAGCGTGTGGCAAAGGGCATATATGTCAAGGTATTGTTTTTTGTTCCATTTTTGTAATATCATATTACAGTGAGCTGGTATTTTTTTATGTTTGGGTAGGCTATGATAAATTGATGAGGTTGCTGCAATATGACTATCTCGTCCAAGTTTGGACAATGATGGTCGAAATTGAATAATTTGCTCATTTCGAATACATCCTGAAATAATATTTTTGAATAGGAAAAATTAAATTCATATTCTAAATTTTATGTTCAACAGAGAAATTGGCAGAAATCATTGGAATTCATCAAAATTAAATCAAATAATGCCGAATATAAATCCTTAGTCTGCCTCTGTTCATGTACTTACAGAAGTTGTGATAAACATTGCTTCTATCATTTTCTATTTATTATTTGTTTGAGATTACGTTAATTGAGGTTTATTTTTTGTCTGACGTTGAGGTGTCAAATGCCTAAAATGACAACTTTTTAAAGGAAAATAGTTACTTTATTGTATATCCTAAATTCCAATATTTGATTTTCATTGACATCCCTGGAATTAATGGTTATTTTTAATTTACATAGCGATGCATACAGATGAATATGCATGCTATAGTGCCTTCATTCTGACAACCAACTAATCATACCTTAACTTTATGATCTTAATTTAACATGAAGAACAGGATATCCTCTTCATCTCACATTTCTAATATCAAAGGGTCATGTCACAGTTTTGCTCCATTGTTTTAGAGATTTAACAGGAAAGATCATTAGAGCTTAATGGTTCAATTTGGTGCATCTTGTGTGCAAATTGCATTTTGTTTAATTCAAATTTAGGCAGATTATCCTTATGGGCTTATTACAAAAATATCTCAACAATGTTGTAGTATGGTGAACTTTTTTAGAAGAAACATGAAAGTTTTTGCTTCAAACATGGCTCTGTACACTCTGGATGAGGTGATGGCAATGTCAACTTATTTGAGCCTAACACTTCATCTGCCAGGCCACGCTAATTTCGTCGTTTTTGAAATCTTTGAATTTGTATTAATTACATAATCCAATATCAATATTTTGATAAAGTCTTTCAATTAAAAAAAAAAGAATATTTTACTCGCTTTCTGGCTAGTTAATTAAATTACATTTACCGTAGTACCTTCAAAATTTTGAGAAAATATCATGTCTTAACCAATTTCAGGAAATAAATTTCTCAAAATGCTTCTTCAATCGTAAGGTAAGACTAATACAGAATGGCTCTATGGTTACTTCTTCTTGGAGTAATTTCTATGTAATCTTGTTCATGACTAACCATCTCATCCAGGATGTAGTAACCGTTCAGAAAAGCTCCTCATTGATTCTTCTTTTCTTCTTGTGCAGAGCATTGTTCGGAGTGCAGTACAGTAAACTTAGCATGTTCAATTTTTTTTATGTATTTTCTAAACAGCTTTCAAAAACTCCTCAATTTGAAATCAATAGAAGAAATACTACCATGTGGAATACTTCACACAGAATGGCTTCTACATAATGTTACAAAAGATGAATTATCAACTTTCACGGAACATGAAATGCCATATTGGGTTATCAGTGCTATGCAATGTCTTGCAACATGTAATGTTATTTCAGTAATTATAGGAAAATTTTATATTAAAATTGCACTTCAATATGTGGCCTGTTTATGTGCACATTAGTGCAAATATATTAATTTAGTCATGATCACTTTCTTTCACTTCACTTTCAAAGTACCAAATGTTTAATTCTATAGATTTGCAGGTACTCTTGGAGAATGCATATCAAGATGGCGGACACCGGAACATAGTATGTGTATCAGGTTAGGGTTAGGCCATAATTTTAGGTACAAATACTACGGGAGTCACTTGGCAGTCTCCGAACTCATAATAGAACTAAAAAAAGGTAAATTGGAATAAAATTATGCCCTAACCTGGTACACATACCACGTTTCCGTGTCCCCCGTCCTGTTACATATACTTAAGGAGCGCCGATTTATCTGTGATCATACTATGCCCCTAATATAATTAAATCCAACGCCTTTAACCATAATATAGTCCAATATTACTATATTCTTTAGAGTTTTCTTTTAATTTGAAATATTTTAGGGCCAAACAGTGAAAGCTCTGGACTTCCAAACTACCCTGGATTTGAACGAGATATTTTTTCAGCAGTTTGTGGATATTTTCAAGCTCTTTCTGAACCACTACTAACGTACAATCTCTACCAACTTTTCATTACGGTGTTTGGTAAGTCAAATTGATCAAGCTGTCTAAGGGGTATGTATGACTGGTATCTTGCACCTAATAGATCAAAATGACTTGTTGCATTATCAGGGCTGTGGTGTCTAGTTTGGAATGTTTTTATAATTTTCAAGTCAGAGTCGTAATTTCAAATACCCTTGCGTCGAAATTTTGAATTCTTCAGTGTATGAGCCTGTAATTCCAAATTTTGTATTGATAATCGAATTTGGAATTTCCAGTGGAAGGTCAAAACAGTCAAGTTGACCGAAGAAACTTTAAAACGATCGTTTTAAAATTTTTTTGTTATTGTTATTATTATTTGTCTCCGTCAACACATTTTGAAGAAATCGCTTTTCTCTTCGAATACTGAACCAATTGCTTTGAAATTTTCAGTGGTTAAAGATAAAAATTTTATCCAGAAGGCTATTAATTTTTTTTTTCGCTATTACGTCATCAAATTATGTGAATCTACGTGTCCATATATATGAGCATATCTCTCTTGTTAAATAAAATTTCTCATTCATAAAAGTTTAGCTCATTTCTCGAATTCGCTATTGAAGATTGGGTATGCTTTATCTTCAATTATTATTGTATGCATTGTAGTACCATGGAAATATCTTGACTTTGTCAAATAATAATTCAATTTACAGTACATTCAGAAATGTTGGATGAAGATGACTCAGAGAATCATTCCGACAAATTTCATGGTAATTTTTGTAAAAATTTATTTTGTTAGTTCTCATTATTCTATATGACAGAAGCTTAACAAGGACGGCAAATAAAACTTTTTGCGAATGGTTCATTTCTTTCATTTATAAGTTATTTATTATTCCTGTATTGAAAGAGAGGATACGTTTTTTTCAAATTTTATTCCAGAGAATAGGAAAGTTATAATGATATTGGCTATAGAGACCCATGGCCAATTAACAGTTCATGTTGTATCGGAATTGTTTATCAGTCATTTTTAGAGATGCATGGACTTGATGGTGAGAGAAGCCACACAATGGCGAGGAGTTTAGCATTCTTCTTGCCCATATTTGTCCCCCACTGGATTCCGACCTGCAGATCTGTGCAGGGTAATCCGAGGTGCAAGGTGCATGTTCTTAACGCTTAGCACAATCCACTGAGCTGTCGAAATAGATGAATTATTGTTTTCATTTCAGATACCTAAATCGCTCAATACTCTTTATTTTTCAGCAAAATCTTCACCTCAAGTAGAAAATGAGAGTGAGGAAGAAGTTGAGAAATTGAGAAGAAAACTCATGCAAGCTCAGATGAGACATGCAAATAAAGCAATCAGACATCATAAAAGTATGAGACATGGAAGCATGCCTGCAAAATATCTCAACTTCAACGAAGGTAACTTATTCATCTAAGATTGAATTTGACTTATATTTTGTTTCAGGAATATTTGAATGATATTAGTAAAGTCCTCAGGTTTAAATAAGTGACATATACAATATAAAAAGCTGTGTTGCGATTTTTAAAAATCTTGTGTGTTACGTGGTTGGAGCACTGGGTGAAAATCTTGGGTTCAAACCCCAATAAGTTGAGTATGCAACGCTAATATGGTAAAATCAACTAAAAATAATATCTCTTTGCAATACTAGTGTATTCTGATCATCAGGCCAGCAATTTAAATAAATTCTTGTGTTTTTCTTTAGTGGATGTTCCTGCCCACTTCGGAAGTTTGCCGAGATGGTAAGTTATATGATTTATTAATTTTTTTTAAGATTTATATACGGATCCTACCCGTTTTTAAAATGTACTATGGTACACAAGCTTTTTAAATAAAGGCCACAGATATGTATAGTCTTTTTCCATCCCATATCATTTTTGTATGTATGGGCACGAATATGAACAGTATGAAAGCAACCATAGGGATATTATTTTTGATTGAAATTATTATTTTTGTAAAGGAACTGGAAGCTTGAAGACGTCGCTACAAGAGAAACGTGGAATGACAGATTCGCAAGTTTTAGAAAACTCGATGAATTGACAGAAGAAAGCAGTTTTCAAACAAAACAAGAAAACTATGCATCCCTACCAGAGTTACGATTTAGTAATACTCTTCCGAGACCAAGATCTTCTCATAATAATGAAGCGAAAGTAGAAAAGAAGATTTCTCAGCATGACAAATTGTAAGTTGGGTTACTCAACCATGTTGATGTTATCAAATCTTATACTATAACTATATTAAATGCATTCCCTTATTTAAATTATCTTGTAAATTCTTGCCTACAAATAACAAGTATTCATTTGCTGCACAACAAATCAGAGCAGAATAACTGAATTTCACAAGAAATCGATTTTTATATATATTATTTACAATAAGGATAAATTACCAAACTATAAGCTAAAAAACTATAAAATGTTATGTTTATTTTTGAATTCTGTGTATTTTTCAACTTTTAGGACTGGATTTGATTACAAAACATTGGATGATGAAGCAATAGAAGCTGGATTTTTACCATTGGATGAAGAATTTAAATCTCGATCCGTTGAAAATTTATTACTCGACATGAGTATAAGGTTAGTGGGCATAAAGAATATAGTTCTGCAGTATATATATTATATTATAAGGTTCTTCACACATTGGCCAGGAAGAAAGATCCAGGCAAGCAAATACTTTACAGGAATACTTCGCTATGGAAAATACATTTGTTTTTGGCATTAAATCAGGGCCGTTAGGTTTGAAATCAAAATCTTCATCCTATTGTTCTATTTTGGTCCATTACACTAACCCAGAAGTTCCCGATCTTCATGACGCATTTATTTCTGTAATACAAATCATGACAAACTTTCATTGAATTATGACAAGAAAAAATGTTATTTTATAACATGTGCTCATTTATCGATATGATGAAGTTGTTTTTGTGTTCATGAGTGCTTGCCATTAACTCAGTATTCCTTTTCAATTACTACATACTTCATCTTTCATTGGTAAAATTTTTCTACAGGATGCATGATGAACTGGAAAATGATTTGATGAAAGATAATAATTATGAAGCTACTGGTCATTGCAATTCGAATGCAGGCAAAAATAGAAGCAATCCACTGTCGAACACAAACGAAGGATACGAGAATTTAAGTTTCGAGAAAAAGGATGATTTCGTTGATTCTCCTATGTATCGGACAATGAAACCAATTTATGAAAAAAACAAAAAACCTCAAAAGCAAAATACGAGATTTCAATCTAATTTCTCGACAGTGAAAAAATGTCGAAGTTTTAATTCTCGACAAATTCATAGTATCGACAGTAATTTGTCAAAAGAAGGCGTTTACATGGAAATTTCAGCCAGTCAGCCTAGTTTAAATAAAGCTTCAAATATGTACCTTGGGGGAAACCTTGCTACGTTACGAGAACCAGCAAAACCGAGCTCGCAGTTTCAGAAAATAAAAGAACAGAAAACAATCAAGAGACGTTCTTTAAAACCATCGATAGAAGATTTGGAAAACGATTTGATGTTTTCTCCGTTTGTTCCTAAACCTGCTCTACCTGCTCAGAACAACAATGGTGATCAACTTGATAGGTATTGTGTTTTTGGTTTAATAATCAGTTGTCTCGACTGCTTGTCTAAAGCCTTGTTTGGGGTGGAAGTATAAAATTATTATAGAATAATAGCAAAAATTTTAAATTACAAAATTTATCTTTTATTTCCTTCTATTTTGCTTTTTGTTTGAATTTGAAAAAAAAATTACCACCAATTTTGTAATAACATCACTATAGTACAAAACCAGTGTCTCGAAATGTCATGTCCCACTTGTCCAATGTGTCCCATATGTCTCACTTGTAACACGTGTCCCACTTGTAATGGGTGGGTCACCTAGTGGGACACGACATTTTCGAGAGACACCTCACCTGAACATTTTGAGACAGCCGTACAAAACCACAAAGGATTATGTGCAATTCATTGTCTGTAGAATTTTTGCAATAGCATCATACACTAGAGCTACATTTTCAATTGTGTTATGTGATGCCTGGTGGTTTAATCCTGAAATGTTGGAATTGCATGGTAAAAATCCAAGATTCGAATCACATGCCCACCTTACCCTAGGTGTAAGTAGGTGGTCACACCGTAGGGTTTTCGGTACATCTCAAAACAGTATCTTTTATGTAGTCAGTAGCTGCTTACACAAAGTCTTTTTTGGAGTGAAAACTAACCATTCATTCTAATTTAACAGCAAAAAACAACATCCTCAATCTGCAATTAAAGAACGTAGAGAAGTTCCACCACCCTGCGTCACGAATGCAAAAAAAATCGATCCACATTTTATTCAACAGAGATTAGATAGATTGCCTTATGTGTCACAAACTATGCTTCCAAGCAAACAACATGCAAATTCGGAATCTCAACTTCATGTTGGATTAACCAGGTAATTTGACTTTCAATCCTAATTTATTGTTCAAATGGAATTTTATAGGTTCAATCGTCATTAAACAGACTGAGATTGTTAACAGGTCGTCTAACAAGGGGAGGGGGGGGGGCAAATTTTTAATTGTAACATCTAGCGAGTCTAGTCGGAGGCCAGAAAACGTGGATTTCCCCCGAAGTCTTTTAAGGGTCTAAAAAGCTCTCAAGCTGTGAAAAATTGCTATTTACGGATCTTAATTTTTTTGATTATTTTATATTTCAAAAGGGAGAGAGGGTTTCCACCCGCAATAGTTTTGTCTAGAAACCCCAACAACAACAAAACCACCCCCCATACATCTCAAGATTCTCAACCTAAATTCATAACTAATTAATGTTTCAGGTCTCATAGTACATTAAGTTATCGCCCACTGCGTGAAGTTTCACTTGACAATCATGGCAACGATCGTTATGCTGGTCGACAATCATCAATCAATGATAGATTTTCATGGAATAATAAATCAATGATGTCAGGTGCAAAATCATGCAACAATTTTAATGAGGTATTGATACAATATTTTATTCTTAGGTAATTCATATCTACAAAATTTCATTCATTGGATATTCCTCCCAGACAAAATTCAATCCTCCAATCTCCATTACAATCCTTTTTTTATTCATTTTTCGTATAATATCTTATTTTTAGACTTGTTTTAAAATTATCTGGGTTAAACCGAACGAAGATGTTCATATCCTTACAGTTCGGTATTCCAGAGTTCTATGTTATAATTAATTTTACATTTATAATATTCTGAATAGATTGAAAGAATTGAAATATATACAAATTAATGAAACCATAATTTCAGTATATAACCGTATATATATATTTTTTTTCATTTCAGGCATTCTCACAACCTCAATGTGATGTCCCTCCATCACCTCTTACCACAGCGTTTGATTCTGCTCGGACAAAAGCAAATCCAATTACAGGTAAAAATATTTACTTTTCAATTCTGTACAAAGATAAATTGGGTCGGTTTTATTTCATTGCTGTTCAGCTTATATTGCATTTGAAGAAATATAGATTCTTTTGTGTCCCATATCAACCCCTGGCATCTCTGTCGCAGTGTAGCTTTTTTATTAGTATTTTTTCCACTTATAGTTAAAGTTCCATGATCTTATTTTCAGCATGCATGTATATAAAAGTGAATTTCATTCTTTTACTGTCAGTGTATCTGAGCGTAGACAAAGAAAATATGGCGAAATTATTTTCATAAATTTCAGTTTTGTGGAATTCACTGTTTTTTGACAGTATCAAAAGTCTCACATCAAATAATAATTGCGACTACTGTACTATCATAAATTTCTGCGTGTTGAATAGCTCTTGTTATTTTGGTGATTATCTTCATTTTGCTTTTAGGATGAGTTCTCTTCACTCCTGAGTGAGTGGCTCAATCTTGCTTTATGCACATCCATCTGTGGGTTTTGTACTAACAAAAGCAATAGGCATTTGGTTGATTGTGTATTTCTTATTCAGGAGCATCGAACAGACTGGTAGAAGCATTGCAGTTTTGTCTTCTCTTACTTCCTCCCTGTAGTCGTAGTAAGCTTCGACTTTTGTTACGACTGATCACCAAAATGTGTAACAATCCACATCTCGTTGATCTTCACGATCTTTTATCAACGAGAGCATTTGTAAGTTTTCTAGTAAGTTGTAGTTAAAACCAGAGGAGTATAGGGAAATTACAGGAGCTCCTGACTATGAGTTTAATAAAATTTGAATTGGACTCTTGGACTTGGTGGAAAAAATTTTTGAATACAATTCAATCTCCGAACTCAGAGAAAATAAAATTTCGATGGCGAAAATATTGGCATATGCAAGCTTTCTTCTCTGTTTAGAATGCTTAGTGAATTTTCGAAGCTTTTGGAATTTACATTTGAAGGTGTGTCTTGTGAGTAAGTCTTGTATTGAGTCAATGAAGTATATTAACATATCTATTTTTTAGGTTTTGCAAGAATTGTCTCCATGTATAATTCGTCAAAGACCAGTGAAACAACAATCGAGATTCTCAATGAACAAAGATATCGAACAGAAAATCATCAGTGTGTTTTTAGAACATACATCTGTGTTGATGGATAAACCAACTTCTCTTGAAAAAACTGTGAAAGAACTGACAGAAAGAACAAAATTAGAGGTTTTGGAAAATTTTACACATTGAAAGCAAAACTAGGCATTTTTATAAGAACGCAGAGGGCCAAAAGTTTTCAGAGTGTTTGCAATGTGTGTGTCACGTTGTTGCAGAGTGTTTGTCACGAATCATGAATCTTTGAAAAATCTGGTCCAGATTTTTTCTGAGTTGGATAATTTTATTCGTTACACTTTGGGATTCAGTGTGAATTCCAGACCTAGTGACTCCAAATACCTTGAAAAATTTTTAACAATCAATTTAAACTAGAATTCGATTGGAAACCGAAGAATTATCGATTGACGGTTAGGGGATCCCCAAAAACAGTGGTCTTACCCCATAGTGACGCTGTGTGTCCCATCACTAATTAATTAATAACTCGCTAATTATACGACATAATCCATCCAAAATCAATAGGATTCTGATCCGAGCTATGATGAATGCACATGCAAAATCTGCAGCAGATCTAATCTAACTTTTGTGAGATATCGCGTGCATCTAACACACAGACAAATACCTATCAACATACTTACCGATCAAGATCAAGATTACCGATCAAATAATTTAAATAACGGCTCTTCTGCTATTTAGGCCGCAACAAACCTCACTTCTAGCATGAAACCAATTGCTCAGGAAAAATCAATGAAGAGACAGACAACATTCTGCAAACAGGTTAATTGATAAATTAGATTATTCAACCAGTTTCAAAGTGAAGCTGTTGTTGAAATATTCATTTTAGTTGATATTTACGTATCACTCCCTTTCTTGAACTTTTCATGAATTTTAATTTCATCATTTTGCTTGCTTACTCACTCCATCAAAGTCAAAGTTAAAAACACTTTAAGTCAAAGTTAAAAACACTTTATTCTGGAATAAGTATATAGTTACACACCAACTACCCAGGTTTAGATAGTGTTGTTATCCAATTGCTATTACAGTCTGTAGTTATTCTCAGTGTTTTTCAAGTTCCTTCGAACCAGCCAGCATGGGTAATTGCCCTAATGGGCCAGTATTTCTGTATTATTGAACATATTTTTGCCATTAGTTAATGTTAGTAAATTAAATTTTTTTTGTAATACTACATGATTTTTTACAAAAAAGTAAACGTGTCATAACCCAAGTTACCATAAATTGCTTGATACAGGTTCTGTTTCAAAACTTGCTATGCATGTTATTTACTTAATGGTTTTGTAATGTACTTTTGGTCTGTAATTCTTGTGTTTATTAGGTTACTGTAAGTGAATATGAAAAGCAAAGAAGATCTAATTTGGAAAGTTCGTTAAAACAATTACTGGAAGACATTGTTCACAGTGAAAACATGACAACGAAAGAGAAAAGGAAGAAATTGAAGCAGGTAAACAGAACATTTACTAATATTTCAATATTGTTTTCATGTCACTTATTCACACCCTTTCACTCTGAACAAGCCTATGTACAAGCAGACATTGACAAGTAAAAAGCTACTATTTTTGGGAAGACCAGAACCTGTTTTCCTCAACAGGGTAGACCCAATTACCCTGAAGGGAGGGAGAGGGGGCTAGGTATGGAATTTGATCCCAAGATGTATATCTTGCAATGTCAACATAGTTTAGTTCAGGAGTGGGCAATTATTTTTCTGAGTGGGCCAATTACAGATAATATATTTGGTTACTGGTCCGAAGGCTCAAAACTCAATATGAAAAATTATAAATAAAAAAAACTTTTATTTACGACAGCTAGTCCAACTGGGCTAACGTTTATATAATAATAAGAGGCACAATGTAACAATCAGGGCCATTATGAGGTTATATTATATTTTTCAATGGAAATTTATATCTATAAAAACTATAGTCATAATTTCAGCTGACACAAGTGGGCCGGATTAAACACTTTGGTGGGCAGAATACGGCCCGCGGGCTGTATTTTGCCAGAGTAGTTAATATCAATTTTCTTCTCGTTAAGACAGTATCCCAAAATTCACAATATTTTTCTAGTTCCAGAAATCATACCCTGAGATTTACAAAGGATCATATCCAAATGGGGATCCTCTTCTGGATAGAAGATCATCAACAAGAAGAAAGCCTATGTTCTCTACTGCCATCAAGAGGCTGAGAAGTTTACGATCCTAGATACAACTTTAGTTAACTTGAAACTTAACTAAAATCTCCAGGAACTTTTTTTCAATTTGTTTTTATATTTTGATATTGTATAGACTTCATTGTGGAGTCATATTTTCATGTAATGAGAAAATCATAATTGGATTGAATAAATCGCTCATGGCTCATTACACACCACAATCTAGTAGCCACATTCCATTTTATCTCTATTAATGCGTACTAGTGCTTTTTTGTATTGTAGTTTTTATATTATGGATTAAACTATAATTATGTAGTAGAAATAGACATTCTTTGAGATTATTTGAGAGCGTGTTATTATTTCAATTACCTTTTCTATATTTGAATTGTTCGTTATTTGACTTATCAGGCTGGTTTCAAATAACTGGTGTATATTTGATTCTTGTAGCAAAGTAGATTATTTTAGCTTAATCTGATTATAGGTGACTCATATACATGTTTCGTTTGGGCAGTTCATTTGATTTTATATATTAATTATAGATGTTATATTGCCATTTAATTCAAATATTACAAATTGACATTCAACGTATTATATTACAACTTAGTAGATTAATTTTGATTAAGTTTATTTCCTAAATAAACTCACTTTGGATTTGATATTATAATATCTAGTTAATAAACACCGAGTCTGAAACTCCTTAGTGGGGACCCAATTTTTGATTAGTTTGTTAGAAATATTATTTCGCCATCCTAAATGAATATGGGAACACCATTCTCTGTCGAGTCACATGCATCAAGGCCATGTACAGGGCTGGGTAAAAGTAGGGTAACAGTTATTGAAATATTCAACTGTTACCCTCGTTTGGCCCCCATCCTTGTAGTTCCTGATCCTAAAATACAAATCAAAATATATATTGTTGTTTTGGGATTAGGATTCATTTGTGGTTATATTTTAGAATTAAAGCCATGACAACATCTGTAATGATTTCAATTATATTATTTATCTTTCTTGTATCTTCGAATCATGTATGATTTTAGGAATAATGTAAATAACTTCCATGTTGTAATTCACATCCCACATCTGGGTCATCAGTTGTCAACATTTTTTTTTTTGAGTGTATTAAGCACATTGCACAGAGGTGTTAGTTTTCATGTGAATGTTTAGGCCATGTTCGATCAAGCTTGTACGATGTATTTGCTTACTTGTGTATGTGTGTGTATTTGTTTGTGTTAGATAATTTTTCTTTCTCACTTTAAGGGCGACCATTGCGTAATGCATGGTTTGCCCTTATGACCATTTTTCTAAAAAAAGAATCTTGTATTAGTGATTTAATTGTCTCAGATACCGATACTGTACTGCTGACCTAATTTTTGTTTGTTATGAAGTTTTCTTCATTCCACTTTTGTCCAAAATTTTTTGGGGTCGGTTTCACTGTTTTGAAACAGATGGTAAAATTTCACTGTCAACGTTTTCGTGTATTCTCACTGCCTTGTCTTTTTTGTATTTTGTTGTTAAGCGATTCTGCACCTTGGTACATACACTCTCTATAAATTCGTAATATTCTAATTATATATATTCTAAGTGATTGTTACATAACAATTGGACTGCAAATTTATTCTATGTTGTGATTGTTGTCATCTATTATTTTTATATATAACATTATTCGTTCATACGCTTACCTCTGTCTGTCAGTATGGACGACATTTGCATCACCGTTAGTTGTAATTATAACATCATAATTGATATTGTTATTAGTTTTTAATGAGAATAATAAATTCACTTATTCAGTCAGAAATATTGAAAAGAGATTCCATGCGGAATTGAAACAGGAAAATTAAATGTTGCAAGTTATTTTACGACCTTGCCACATCTAACAGTCTTACGTCGTCCCAAGCGTCGCGCTCTGGCGATCACTTTGGTGTTTTACGAACGCGCCGCGCACGATTCTAGTTTCACGCCTGAACGGAGTGTCATCGTAGGTCGCCGTCGACCACACAGGAAATGGGGCCTACAGAGTAGACGTCTCCGCTTTCTGTCTTGTCTCGAAGGCATAGAGATGAATTGATGGATGCTTTCGGGCTCCCTTATTAGCTGTGCTGGTGAACTGATAGGATAGAATTTTCATATTTATCCCGGCGATGGTAAAGCCGAGTTTAATCACATGCCGTGCCACGGCCTCTCGTCCGACATCATTCCCATATCGTGTATGGGACTAGCTGGCTAGTCAGATGTATGAACAACTGTATTTCTAAGGAGAATTTTCAGAAATATTCTAAAAAAAGAGGTAGATCGAGATATTCGTGGCTCGGATGACCCCGTGTCAGATTCAAATTATTTCATGTTTTTCCTAGTGCGCAAGTAACGTTATGAGAAATACCCCGTAGATTGCAGAATTGTACTGGGTAGCCGATTTCACGCGGTAAATAAATATTTGAAATCTTACTGTCGTTAGGGTGCTTGTAAGTGAAACAATAATTTAGATGTAGGTGACAAGAGGCCATAGCCAGCATTGCAGAATCCGTGTCCCGTCGAATTGGCCTCATTATTCACATTCTGCCTAAGGCGAATGATTACTAATCGTCCAATGTTTATTTTTCTCATAAGATATTGGGTAATCGCCTTCCTTATCGTGTTGCCAAACACAATTTTCCACGGAGCGCTATGTAACGGTAACATCACCTCAAAGTAAAATGGAAATAAATTTACTCCTACCGTTCGCGGGAATATTACTATCGTTGATTTCAAGCATATCTACCGGGATAGTCGAAAGAAATTTGGATCTAGAAGTTACCAATGGAAGGACTGTTTATATTAGAAAATCGCATTTGAGATTTGCTACAAGGCCCGGCGAAGTCTGTAAAGTACAAGTCGTGCAAAACGAGCCTATTTATCAAAGAGTCGGCGAGTTCACACCCAAGGTAAGTGATCGTAAAGGTTCCATTACATTAGAGCCCACGACTATTGCGCCTATGGATTTTTTTCTGTTTTACGGATATTTGAACCCAAACTAACCCTAACCCATTGGTTTTAGCACCCACATATATATTGAACCCGCGGATATACACATGGGTTCAAATGTACGTGAGTTCAAATGTACGGTCACCGATCATAAAATATGTTCTCAATCTCTAATGCTTTTGTTTTCTATACAACGAATCACCAACAATTGCAGTTTAGTCACATCTATCACTGGGTATATCGCTAACGCAAAGCATTCTAGTTCCCGCCGAAATGTACTTCGATTATTAGCGACGACGTTTTGCTAATTTTTGGCATATTCAACTTTTCTAAATCTGTTTCGATTGGCGACAGGATATGAGAGTATTATGTATCCCCGGGCGTGTTTACAAATTGTCCGCGCACTTGACTATCAATATTGTGACAAGTGATGGATGACTTTTATAAAGTAAACTGAACGTTTGCAGAAGTTGCATTGTGCTAACATCTTTTTTCGTTCGTATTGTAACATGTAAAGAAATACTTTTTATTGTACCATATAGTATCTTCAAATAACACTTTTTGAGAGAAATCCAATGGCAAATAAACCGACATCCGATAGTAAATTTCGGAAGCAGTAAATGGGTAAATATTGGAATTACTAGAAACGGAAATATCAGCAGCAATCCTCGAATCAGCACTTTCGTATTCAATACGAGAAGGAAGTCAGCTCGAACTCGAGTTTTATGTATCGGCCAAGCTTGGCGTCAAGTCATATTCAATTAACTGGACTATTATTAATTGGTGTCGTAAAAAACAATGCTAAAATAAAATATGGAAAACTCCCTGATGAATTCTCGGTATGGCTTTGCTTCATGTGATTGTATTTTGTTGTTCATTGATCATTAGCCTCGCAATGTAACCTACTCTTGACGCAGATTGTCGTCGCGTACGAAGTTTTATAATCCATTTTCCCATGGGGATGATATATATAAATATCGTCACCACGAATCAGAAACGCGTACCTAAAAGATGACGCCAACCGAATAATATAAATTTTAGAGATTTTGAACCCCTTTCCGACTATCTTGCATACGACGTTTTAAATTGCGTGCGTAATAAAAATGTTCGTATTCTTAGAAATGCATTGTGGTGACTTTGGCCTTTTGTCTGGTGGGTTAGCACAACGATAAAATTCGTTGTCTTTCGCGGGCCTTGTAAATTGACAGTTGTGGTTTTTCTATTGTATTGTTATTTAAATGTTGGCATTTGAATGCTAAACCATCCGGGCCACAAAATCTCCTTTTCGTCAGTCTACTATCTACTAGAACAATGACTATTGTGAGAAATCTTCAACCAAAAACGAATATTTGTTATTTTGTTTTGTGACCCGTAATTATAAGATTGATAAAATTAACCACCTGGAAAAATGGTACTATTTGCATTAACCAAACCTGGGACGCTGATAGCACACAAATACAACGACATTTTCATCTACATTACATGCATGATCGGTGGCTGATATCGCACTGAAATGTTTGAATAGAAGGGAGATTGAGAGGTCAAATGAGTTCAATAAAGCGAAACTTTTCAAGTCGATGCGAGGAATGACGGCAAAACAACCCGACCAAGTTTGTCCCATAAATTATCACAGCAAAGAGTTCCCACTCCAGTAAAAATGCATTGTGCACGAACTTGGTGTTGAATGAACGGTTCGTCACCTTGGTGTTATAATGTTTTGGTCAATTGACTTTTTCATGTTGCGGTTTCACAAGGACGTAGTAATAAATGTCTTTCACCTAGAAATAATATTATCCAGAATGATTTGGTTGTTTCCTCCACATCTATCAGCGACCTCGAAAACATCGTACTTGGCGAAAAATCACATAGGGGTTGTTTCCATTGGCGAAATAAGCGGGAGGAACATACGTTGAAGGGCGATTTCAAGGTTCCATTACATTTGAACCCACGTACATTTGAACCCATGACAATTGCACCTGTATGCTATTGCACCTATGGAATTTTTTTTTTTCACGGATAGTTAAACCCATACTAACCCTAACCCATGGGTTTTAGCACCCGCATATAGATTGAACCCGTAGATATATGCATGGGTTCAAATGTACATGGGTTCAAATGTACGGTCACCGATTTCAAGGCTTCAGATGGGCATAAACTACTTTTTTTTAAGCGTCCCATAGCACCGTTTAAAAATTTTGCGTTCGTCAAAATATATCGCTAGTTTATCATTCTATTTTTACTCTGTGTTTCATTTGAAGACGCGAATTCCTGGCCAGATCATCGTATTATATGACAGACAACGCTTCAAATTAATCTGTATTTATTGGACAATCTTGCGAATGACAACTACATATTTTCACAATACTCTAACTTTGAAGCAATAATGATTGACGCTTTCAACATTCAAGTGTTATTGGTGAGCGCCATATCGCTGCGTTGTATGAATCATATACCAAGCCTTAAAATCGCCGAGTTTTCACGAAGTAGAATGCGATGGAATCAGCTCAATGATGTCATATTCCAGATTTATTTCTAAACCCACATAATGCGAACACGGGATTAAGCCTATTATAAGCTCAATCATAGTCTTGATGAAGTGCTCACAATTATTTTTGAAACAAATAATAAGAGAATTTCGAATGAGTGAGTGTCGCCGTGAGTTTGCCTTCGTATAGTAATTTTGGGTAATATCCGATAAAAAATTAACACAAAAATCTGGTTTTGCATGCGATCTGCACAAAATCCGCAACTATCGCGAAGCCACGTCCACTAGCCTAAAAGTTTCGTTTGTTTTGTCAACTGATAAACGAGAGATTATCTGTTAAAAGATAACGAGAGAATTCAGAAACAAGAAATATTGTGGAGGCGTCTCTTATCGATGAATTTTAATCCCTTCTTGACCTCATGCCTTAGTTAAGCTTTTCCACACCCAAAGTCGTTTTTCCTGTTTAACCAATTATGGGCCCTACAGAACAGATGGTATTAGACACATTTATCTATTCTGCATGCTTGATACATAGAAAATTTTGATTTGGTTAACTAACATTATGGTGAACAAATTAGAACAGTATAACAACACATCTCTGCAATATACCTGTACCTGTGATTGGAATTCCTAATTTCACATATTGCAAGTTGAATTAGATATGGCACATACAATTTGAACTTAAAATAGTAACTTCAATTTGTAAACAAGTTAAGAATCTCAAATCTGCAATAAAACGACCTTATAGTAGAAAATGTGAAATCATAATACCAGTTCTAGTACAACAAATGCCCTCACAGGTGATGTGGCTATTCAAATTCAGAACTTCAGTATAAAGCATTTAGATTTATTTCTAAAATCTCCACAATAATCCATATCAAAATTCCTGAAAATATGATATCTCTATAAACCTCATTTTTTGTTGATTTTTCAGGTGTTTGATTGTGACTACCTCAAAAATTCATTAAAATATCAACACAATGGATCACCACTTTTATCAGAAGATTCTGTCAAATTACGAGTTAACAGACTTCTCGTTAACGAAACTATTCAAGTAAGAGATTATTTTTGTGCTCAATCATGGTTTTCAATTTTATTAATAATAATGTATTTTGGGCACCAAAACTTTCACCTCCCAAGAATTGGTACTACAACAATTTGTTTTCTGGATCGACCTTTTTTGATTTGATTTGGTTTTTTGAAACTTCATTTTTCAATTTATTTTAATATTATGTGAAAAAAGTTAACTAGTTAAGCTTAGAATGTGTAAAAAATCAAAATTAATAAATTTCTTTTATTTAAAGATTTAACAAACTTGTATTTTCTTCTCTTTCCAGGAAACATTTTACCTCAAAATAAGAATTATTCACTCAGAATGTGATGTCATCAAAATTGGGAGAAGAGAACTTGTGGTTCCCGAGATTAATGGAGTAAGTTGTATTTTCCATTTTGCATACCAATTTCAGATGCCAATAGTGAGTGCTTTGAGAATTTGTTAGAAATCACTAGATCTACATCTGTGCAATAGGTATGCTAATCGTGAAGAATACCTTTTTTAAACTTTAGATAGTAGATTTAAAATGTGGATTTGTATCAGTTGCTATTCAGTCAGAGTTGCACTTGCACATGAAACGAGTCTCGAATCAGAGAAATATTTTGCTTCATTTCTGTATTTCTAGTTATTTCACATCTTATCAAACCAAGAAAATACCACTTACTCAAAATATCTATTTTTAACAAAAATAAATGTTCCCATATTGCGTATTTTTGCACATTTTATAGGACTTGCAACCTGGCAGACTAATATAATTTTTTTTTTATATTTCTTTATTCTAATGAAAGTATTTCAAATAGGATATTTGTAAATTTAAATCGGGAAATAAAGCTGTTTTCATCACTATTGGCAATGGTTCTCACAATGAATAATCTGCATTATTGGTTCAGATCATATTTTAGACGTTTATCACATTATGTAGAAAACTAAATTATGGTTTATTCATTTTAGGTGTCAAATACTATTAATAAAGACATTCTACAGTTCAACTACGATCGAATGTTCAACACAAAATGTCAAATTCGAATCGAAACAACAAAATACAATTTTCCGCAAATGGGACAATTAGTCGTCAAGGCAAAACAACCAAAAGAAAATAGGTACTTCAAAACTTATACATTTAGTTTTATGCAGAAATTGGATAACTCTTAACTACCAGACTGTTCTTGGCAAAACATTGAGGCTAAATAGTTTCAAATTGCATTGCAAATATCGAAGAATATCATATAAAACACTTTTACTTCTCATCTGCCCATGTTTAGAACTTGACAAAATATCAGATCAAATCAGTTAATATTAAGCGTGTGAAAAAAATACTATTTTTGTTTTATTCAGGGAATATGAACCGACTGGTGTAATTATTTCAGATTGTGATGATTTCTTACTGAAGGAAATTCGTTATCAACATTTAGTTCCACCTACTCCTGATGTTGACTACATTCCTCTGCTTGTTACAATCACAGACAAGTAAGTTTAATTTTTGGCTTTGGTGACAAAATTCCTTGAAACAGCCAACTTAAATTTACTGCAATTTGAATATTTCTTTCCAGGCGATCTCGTTACGTTTTGAAACAAGAACAACATTGGCTTCCTGTGAGAATAAGTGGTGCATTCCCAAATGAAGTACCCAGGCCAAGCTACAGTAACATAAATATTTTAGAGGTTAGTCAATTTACAATGAGATTTTTATATTTATCACAGGAAAGATGTTGGTAACCAGACCATGCCAGGTATGGAAATAGTTAACCAGAACTTTGTCTCAGATACATGGGTTGCATGGTTGAGGAAGCCATAACTGGCTAACTTGTAGTTATTTGAACCATTCTACTGAGATGAAGGTTCAGAAATCCTCTCATACGGTTCCATTACATTTGAACCCACGTACATTTGAACCCATGACAATTGCACCTGTATGCTATTGCACCTATGAAATTTTTTTTGTTTCACGGATAGTTAAACCCATACTAACCCTAACCTATAGGTTTTAGCACCTGCATATAGATTGAACCCGTGGATATACGCATGGGTTCAAATGTACGTGGGTTCAAATGTACGGTCACCCTCTCATACATAGGTACATATCACCCACAAAATTCAAACTTGCCAACTCACACAGTGCGATTGCAAGTGTGTTGTTGTCGCTTAGCACAATGTGCCAATTGTTAAATCTAATTTTGTATAAAAAACATTAAATTTTGCCTGGAGGGCCATATTTATTGTACGGTAAGTATTACATAGCTGAATAATTCAATAAATAGTCCTGCTGCACACTAACACTAATATATTTCTATGACGTTTCGTCTGACCAAGGTCAAACTTCCACAGACATACATATTTCAACGAACTTAACTTTTGTGCAGTAATTTTCCCCGCCCACATGTGTAGTTACCAAGACAATAAGATAAGATAACAATTATTCAAAAATGTGAAAATCCTTCATTTCACTCAATATTCTTTGAAATCGAAAAATTGAAATTGTCATGTTATAAAATATCTATTTTGCCTAAGGGAGACTTTGTACTACAATTGTTGCATAAGCTAATTTTGTTCTAAATTGCATACATATAATAACATCCACTTTCAACTTTTCTGAAATAAATTTTGCCGCCCATGGTTACCAAGATAAATCACATTCAATTTCTCAATCATTGAAAAATGTGAAAATTTGGTTTTCCAATTTTTTTAATTTTAAAATTTTTATCTTTACATTCACAGGTTGATCAATTTGTTACAACCAACATACTTTCAATGACAATGTCAGCCTCGGACTTAGAGACAGATAATGACAAATTGATATTCAACATAACCAGACCTCCGAAAAAAGGTTTCATCACACATCTAAATGATGAATCAAAACCTGTGGAATCTTTTTATCAAAAAGTAAATTTATAATATTTAAACAAAGTTCATGTTTGGATATGCTGTTTTAAGTAACACCATAAATTTTGCATCACATTTTTAATGTTATTTATTCCAGATTACCAAAATTCGGGGTATAATAATTGATCTTGAAAATCCCAGCTATTTTGTTGAAAATTGAAGCTTCTTGTATCACGAGTTTGCTCAAAAAAGTAATCTCAAACTATAAAAGAATAAAAGAAAATAAATAAGAAAGTATTTTTTAATTCATCAACATGTTAAATCCGAATCCAGTATGTGTATATTTCTCTGATTTACTATTTCACTTACCGTATATTATTTAAATTTGTTCACAGTTGATTTTATACTTAATTTTACTCTGACAGGATATTGGTGCTCTAAAGATTGCTTATCAACCTCCAAATACCAGTTTCTCAGAACGAGAAACTTTCATTGTCGAGTTCAGAGTGTATGACAGTCAATTTGGTGTCAGTCAAATCATACAGGTTAGAATAGTTGTTTTCATTGCATTTGAAGGGATAGTCATGTTACATTGTCGTCATGATATAAATCAATTAGAAACTTGTATTATCGGTGGTAAAAAGGTTGAAAATTTCTAAAATGTATGGTTTAATAAGAACAAAATAATAGAGTTCAATTGATTTTTGTCTTTTTATTTGTATGCAACACCAGCAAAATGGTCAGTTTTCATGAAAAGATACCATGCAAGAATGCTAGAATGCAAGAAAATTTGTGCTTGTGAATTCAATGCCCATTTGACTGAAAAAGTTTTTGACTAGCCATTTAATATATCAAATGTTTTTAAATTTTTGTTTTGTTGCTTATATACTAATAATTCTAATTAAATTAATAGGTTATGCTTTCTGTTCGAGTATCACACACAACAGCCCCAAGAATATCTTGGAACATGGGTCTTACTATGTTGGAAGGACAATCAAGATGTATTAACAAAGATTGTTTGCAAATTATGGACAGTGATTCAATAAGCTCTGTGAGTAACTGTTATGTAGTTACTAGATTTTGATACTTCTTCATTGAACTTTTCAAGTATGACGAAGAAGTATGAAAACTAGAACTTGTGGATTTATGACAAAATTATCATTGATAGATTAGATAAATAATATAAGGTATGCATTTTTTTCGAGTGCAGAATAAAACCAATATGGCTGTTTTAATACTGAAAGAAAAAAAATATCTTTATTTTTCATAATTCTATTTTTTGCAAATGCAAGTGACGTCTTTGCACCTACGAAACATGATTAAATATTTTTCCAGGTTAGAATCACACTTGCAGGAGGATTACAGCATGGTAGATTATATGTTGATAATAAACCAGGTTATTCATTTTCCTGGTCTGATATTGAAAGTAACAAAGTTATTTACAAACATGATGATTCCGATACAACTCGTGATTACATCATGTTTCAAGTTTCCGATGGATTTCATAGGTATATTTCATGTGTTTGTATTTTGAAAACATGATTTTTCAGGCTTGTCACTCAAAACAAAGCTGTACAAAGGGTTCTTATTTTTGAAAGGGTCAGAATATTTTGGTTCGACCACATTCACCCAATTTATTACAACCTGGATGATGGGAAAAACGAAATTTGAACATGCTACTTCTGTCCTGCAGCTGCAATCCCAACATATTTAAGTCCAATATTTTACCCACTACGTCACTTGCATCTTGAAAACTCTCCGAGCAAATCTGCAAAACTAATATAAATATGTTATTATTCTGAAAGGTCTAAAATGGATTGAATTTTATTTACACCTTAGCTCAGTGTAAGAACCCAGGTCTTCAATTGAAGGTGGGGAAGAGTACTGATAAAAAGCAAACACTGTTACTGTGAGATTTATATAAATGTTATCTTTGGAAGGAATATAAGTTGATATCAGCTAACACAATTTCATTATATCGTATACTGGTATTTTTCAGCACAAGATTCAAGTTGCCAGTTGAAATTTTACCAAAAGATGATTCTCCTCCTGTTCTTGTAAACAATATTGTATTTGAAGTGGCAGAAGGCCAGGTAAATAAGTTTTTGTAATTGTAATCAATTAGTAATTGTAATCAAATCAGTTCAATATGGATTGGCAATATTTACATTAACATCGTTTTGATTGTATTCGATACCACTTACAACATTTTTTATGCAACATATACAAAATTATGACTAAAGTTGTTTTACTTTACGAATCTTGCATATACTAAATAAACATTCTGACCTATACATGATTAAAATTTATATTGCCTAAATTTAACTTCAACTTACACCCAGAATTAGCATGCTGTCCACTCTGGCCGCATAAGTTGCAGTGGTCTAGGTGCAGCCCTTTTTGTTGTTGACATACATTTTATGACTGCTGTGACTGTATTTTATGACTGTAGTTTTGACTTTGCAATATGGTTATTAGGTAAATTCAAGCAAAATCAATCAATATAGTATTCACTTATTTTCAATTTTAAATAGGACATCTTATCCACCTGTGTCCTTGTCTGTGTTATTTTAGCACTTAATCACTGTTTGTTGAATGGACACTGACACTCACTGTAAAAAAAGTCATGTAAATTTAACTGTTATAATAATATTAATTAGTCTCGCTGAAAAGTTTTTATCAGTCATTGAACATTGTTATCGGATCAATGTTGGTCAGGAATCGCATTTTCTTGTCCCGGAGATAATATGGGGAATTACATGTTTAGTTTGTTAGGTCTGATATCATGATCAGAGATACATAATGACCATTCTGCAAATAACCTAAGTAGTTTATGTTTGTTTGAGGCTGTATGCCCAGCTGTCTAATATTTTTTGAAAGGCAGTATGTTTTAATATGATATTTGTGTCATAAATTGGGCACCAATTTTCTAAATTGATGAATAAATGTTGATTCTATTTGTGAATGCAAATATCTATGAAATAAATATAAACTATTTTGAAGTTTTTAACAATGAACAACATTCATGGATTACATTAATGACACCTCGTGCATTGCAAGATGTTCTATGCAAGATCGCTATGAACAATCACTAACGCCCGAAACATTGCTAACACTAAGATGTCTAATTATTGTGATCTTTATAGTAGGTCCTAAACAATTTCCAACACTATGGGTAAGGTAAGAAATTGGGCTCGAATTATTATATTGATTAACCAGGGCTTGAATAAAGGTAACAAACCATAATGTTGTCAATGGCAATATGCTAACCAATTATACTATTCCATGGTGTCTATAAAATAAATATTGCCTAAAAAAGAACGCATTATGTCTGTATAAAATCTAGTTTATATATAATATATTATCACCAGTTTTCACATCTATTAATAGATTATCAGCATTTATCATTTCATGTTGGAAGCATATGATCAAGATTCCAGTTCTGACTATATCAAGTTTAATATCACCAGTCCACCAAAAGCTGGTCAGATTATGAAAATACGTCAAGGAGAAAGAGCTGGATGGGAAGTACAGAAGTTTGATCAAAAAGATCTCAATGAGGTATGAATATAAATGTGGAAAGAGGCAGAGTTATTGACTCGACTTGAGTCATCATATATCAAAGTATCTGAGTGACTAGAGTTGACTCAAGATATAACTCAGTGATTGCCTGGACTTCAGATTCGAATCTGAGTCAAGACTCAGATGACTTGTGAGTCGACTTTATTTGCGACTCTGTATTTGGGAACTTTGGAGACTAACCAACACTTAAAAGAGGGGTAAAATTCAACTGCCTCTGTGGATATCAGCAAATTTTGGATTTTGAGTCCTAAGTCAAGTCGAGTCACAACCATTTTGTTTTACAATTTGAGTTGAGCCTGAGTTGTGGGCTATTTCAACCATATTTCACCGAATGTTTTTTTCCACCACTCAACACCATTTTTCGAATTTTTGTAAAGGTGGCTGACTTGATTCTTCCCAATACTGGTTTGTACAGCATAAATACTAAAAAGTTCCTGATTTTCGAATTTGACAAATTCAATTTTCAATTCCAATTCAATAGCATAAAGTTCGGACCTCCTAAAGTATGCGCACCAAGATGGCGCACAAGTTGAACTCAGACTGTGTACCAGGTTAGGGTTCAAGTTATGCGACATCTTAGTGCGCATACTTCAGGAGTACCTAAAGTTCTGTAAGAGACATATACTAACTAAAAATAGATGTGAGATTCTATCTTGTTATGGTTGAAAAGGTTTGTTTACAAAATATACCACGATAGCTACACCTCTTGACTCAGTTTGCATTGCGTCATTTTTGTAACATGATAGTATTTGCGTGTGGTTTACCATCTTTTCAAGTATTTTGTATATATAGTTATATTGAGAATGGCTAAGATACGAATGAAAAAAAATAAACTCATAGTGTAAGAATTTGTTAATGTGAAATTTTTTATGCTATTCAGAGGGATTATTTATGATCATATTAATATGAATTGCTTTAAGTTTTGCGATGATTGTAATTTACTATAGTGCAATTTCTGATTGAGTGCGCCTGACCTTGCTTTGAGCGAATCAAATTTGTTTCAGCTTTTCTGAATGTTTTTAACTTTTCAATTTGGAGTATTTTTACTTACACTTTGAACAAGTCTCTTGACAAGTTGTCACTGTCAGGTATGGGGTCACTATAAGCCGAAATTTTTTTGGGTCAGTGTAGAATGTAGGGATGGACAATTTGGAATACCAAAACCAGAGTATTCAAATCCCAAAGTATTCGATTCCAGAAGGAGACGATAACATGATTCGACAAAAAAATGTTGTTAAAATTCTTAAATTTTATTGTGAGTAATGCCTGTTTGCTCTCAAATAAAATTACCCTTAGGCGACGATTCTGCTTTTTTAAATTTTAGTTGTGCAATGTGGTGGGGAATTCCCATCATTTCAATAACGGTAACTACAAATAGAATAGGATTCGGTATTCTGGATTCGATTTAAGTATTCTTGAATATTTTAGTATTGTAAATTATTTTACACTGCCCATACCTAGTAGCATGCCCAATTTAATATATTCCAATGTTGTATGCCATGTCCTGAATTATATCGAAATATGAGTCTATTCAAGCATATCTGACATCACAGATTACCCATTACAGGTTCAAATCTCATGCCCACCACCTCACCCAAGCAGGAATAAATTAGGTAGGCAATGCTGAGTCAGAAAAATTTTAGTTCTCACAAAAATATTAGCTCTCTACATATCGCTAGACATTAGCTGCCTTGTACTCAGTGTCAATGACCATTGAAAAAGAAATGCAAATGAATAAATTTTTAATTTGAAATAAATTACTTTTCTTTTTTAGGGAAATATCTATTACAAACATATGGGAGATGAGGCATTTGACGATTCATTTGATTTTGTTCTTATGGACAGTCATAAACCTTATCCAAATATTTCACCAACCCAAACCGTGTCTGTGAAAATCACACCGGTAGATGATCAACCACCAAAACCCGTCCCCGGTATTACAAGGTTTGCTCTTACAAATGATACACTTACTGGAAGAATCCACATTTTAGAGCAGGGGGGGTTGTGGGTTGGACCCCAATTTTTAAATGTAAAATTTAAAGCATTTTCTGTATCATACCTAGCAGATTTTCATGGCTTGAAATGCTTATCAGGCCCTCAAAGACTTTTTCCAACCCCACATTTTCCGACCTCAAGCTGGACCAGCTAGTTGTGACAGTTTAACCTGGCAATTAACAATTTTGGAATCTCTCAAATTAAAAATTCCTGGCTATGCCCCTGTTGTAGAGTTGAAAACCGTGCTATGGATAGAAACTGACTTGGCTCCACTCTAGGCTGACTTGGATATTTTGACTCTGAGTTTGGCTTCTCACTCCAGGCTGATGGAAATTTTGACTCAAGCACTGAACTTTAAAATTCAAATTTTGATCACAAAAAATCCTAATGTTCTTTGATTTTGTTAGAAGTTCCGACTTCGATATTAAAATTCTGAAATATTGTTTTGACCTTTGGCTTCTATTCTATTTATAACAAAAAAAAATAATCCTCAGTTTAGTTCTGTGTCCTGTAGTTTTAGTTCTAACTATTCTGATATTCCTAGAAGGGTTTTATGCAAATCTGCAAATCCCTTGAATCCCACCGAAACAATTGCCCACCCCTGTCTGTTCTGAATTATAACTTCTTTTCAACAGATCTCTAACAATAAATGAAACAGATGTTGCATTCATCACCCCAGAGATGTTGTCTTACATTGATGAGGAAAATCTAAATTCAGAGATCAAATATATTCTTACTACTGAAGTTGAATTGTTATCTGCCTTAGATAATAACAATGAACATAATAATAAAACTGATGCTGGTCATTTGTTTTATGCTGATGATATGATAATGCTCATGAAAGCACCTTCTGTACCCAAACTGAAGTATGTATGTTATTTTGTTATATTTGTAACAGTGATCAATCTCTATGTCTAGAATAGAATCATAGGAGTATGGCGTCAGATATTCACCACCTTACATTTGAATCTTTCTAAACTTTGATCCAATTTTCATATGAAAATAATGCTAATATAAAGTAGTTATGTGAATACCGATGCGGAAGTTAAGAGTCCAACAGTTCTCTTCTACATAATCATCACCCATAGAATCCGCACCCCTCGCTATCAACTATGCACTCAGTAAGATGCTCAACACATTGACTATAATAAAAACATTGCCCCTCAAATAAATAATGTACAAAAGTTTACGTTTGATATAGGCTGTTTCAAAAATGAGATATCAATGAAATTATTCAACATGGTAAGTACTGAAGAACTTTCATTTCTTTCTTGAAACTAATTTGAAGATCAATTGATTCTAAAATTCTAGTATCAGTATATCATACCAAACACATTGAAGATTCAGCAAATAAGTTCAGTCTATTTCTATGTCTGGCTGTCTCTCGACCCCGAGTCACAAATCAATTCGAGTAACAGGTCATCCGAGACTCAAGTCGAGTTCGAGTCTGAAGTCTATCTATTCACTAAGCAATTAGTTTTAACTTGATGACAACACCAGGTCATTCCATTTGAATCACTTGAGTTGCTTCGGGTCATTTATGAATAATGAATCAAGTTCGACTCGAGTCTAGTCAATGACTTGAGCCTCCCCAATGCTCTTCTTTACTTTAATCTCCTTTTTTAGAATGTTCTCACAACATGCAGTGAATCATAATAAAGTGGTTTATATGCCACCAATGCAAGATATTGGTTTGTCTCCTATGGATGTTCATTTTGAATATTCAGTAACTGATGAACATGGAACAACTCTCACTGGAGAACAATTTTTTATTACTGTTTTGCCGGTTGATAATCAGGTAAGATGTTTTTCAATTTTTAATGTGTTTTAGAAAATTTGACTTGAAAAAAAATGTTGATGCCAAAACGTTTTTCAATAATCCTATCACATTGTTACTTTTAGTGCATACAAGTTTTAAAATCTTAACCATCTTAGTGCATGTAATTCAATGAGTCAACTTTTTATTGGCAGCTTACATGAACTTATCCATATGTCAATATTTTGCACTTAGTTTGCTAAAATGACTAATAAACAGTATAACATAAACCAGTAATAATGGCTTTTGCATATGCTTGCTTTGGGTGTCTGTTGAGCAATTTCCATTTGGTTTATCACCATACGAAGTTTACATTTCAAAAATACGACTCCAGCTGTGAATCAATTGGGAACGCTAAACTCCGAACTCCCAATAACACTCCACATCCCTGGTAGTCAGGCACTCTAGCAGTCACTGATGATACTTGCTTACAGAAGTGACAGGGTTAATTTATTTTTGTTTTATCTTCAGTCACCAACATTGTCAGTGAAGAAGCTAAAAGTCCAGGAAGGAGGGACAGTTGTTTTATCTGTCAGAAGCATTCAATTAAAAGATGTTGATACGGAAATAAACCAACTGAAATTTATTCTGAACAGATCTCCCAAGAATGGATTTGTTGAAAAATATGGAAAGATGATGACAGTTGGAGATACCTTTACATATCCTGATATTGATGAATTTGGGTACAGATAATATATTTTTTTGTTTGAATATATCTGTCTGAATGTTGATTAACATTCATGCCCAGGTTCAATAAGATCCAGTGCAGTTTTGAAATACGGCTTTGACTTCAGTGAAAACATGCCTAGCTCTGACTTCACATTCTTATCCCCAGTCCAAAGCAATCAGTTTGAAGCGAGAGTCTAAAATAGGTTATAAAAATCAGACCAGGTGGCATAATTAAAATCTCATAACTAGTTTTTGCTGTCAGATTACTTGCATTTTAGCATGATATTAAATATGATATTAGACTATCATACAAATTTAGATTAAAGTTTCATTATTATAGACCTTGAAATAAACTTTACCAATTAATTTGGCATATTTATTATTGTTTCACATCTAAATACTTGATATTTCCTAAATTTTCTCTTAAGGATTTTATATACTCACAATGGACAAGAGGCTTTTACTGATACATTTGAGCTGATTGCAACTGATGGATTTCAGAATTCAACACCTGCTGTTGTTGACATTACAATTCTACCTGTGGATGATGAACGGCCAGTATTTGGACGTGAGTTTTACAGTCAATTATTTTTGTCCAATTAGTGAAAAACTTTTCCGTATAGGTGGAGGATGGTTTTCAAAAATCTTCATTTTTATATCTCTTTATTTTTGAGTGTTTTACTTTCCTCGTCCAACTGTAGTTATTATAAATTATTCTGATATTTAAAATGATACCAGGTTTCATTGTTTCAAATGTAACTTCTGGATACAAGGTCATATATGCATCCATGTTTATGATGTCATTCACCACCATAGACTGAATATTCAGTTGGCTGGTTAACTGTTCAAATATCTGACCTGGACTGGATAAGAAGCCATAATTTGCCATCTTATCAATTCTCCTCTTCTCTAGAACGAATAGGAAAATCCTATCCTGTGCTATGTTACTTCTTTCTTGAGTTTTCCCTACTGGTATATCGATATTAAATTAAAAAGTGTATTTGTATTAATATAAAAAATTAAGTTTATTAATACATTATTTATAACTTTTAAACACTTGCATTTTTTTGTCAGAATCGACCAAGTTACGTGTAAATGAAAGTGGTTCTGCCATCATTACATCTAATCATCTTCGTGCAACTGATCTTGATACTGATGATCAAAAACTTATATTTCAAATAGCTGGTTTACCGCAATTTGGCGAAGTTCTTGTTGATGAAGAGGTTTGTAATTGAATATGTTATATTTGTCATGAATGCTTAATTTTGTTGTTATTTTATGCTCATATAATTTTATACTTAAAATATGCTCCCTGTAAAATATATTGCAAATTTGTTTTTTCTTTATTCTTTATTCTGTGCTAGAATAATATTTATAATATAATATTGGATGTATTTATTTAAACTCAAGATTCAATCCTCTTTCTTGGTTTAATTGTGTAAACTAATTTTTATAACACAGTTTTAAAAACATATAGCAAAATTGATGTAGGCGACTCATGTTATGGCGCTCAAGTCAATTTATGTAGTTTAAAATATTCATGTCACTGTGACGAAATCAGATAGCTCTTTGCATGACGTCTTTCACCTTTGAACCTTGAAAGTTAAATTTTGAATAATACTCGAATATGATCTGAAGTTACTGAATTGGTTTAGGACATTGCCAATTTGCAATTGGTAAAATGGTGGAGGATCTGAGATTTAGTTATTTTTTTCTTAATTATTTCATGAAAACAATACCCAATATTTATGATGTTAAAATTGTTATCCAATTTCGAATCATTGCATTAAAAAGCCTATATATTATTAAATCTGCATCCAGTTTTAAATTCAATATGATTAATATCCCCATAGATAACTAGAGTGTTTTCTATGTAACTTCCTAAATATTTGAAATCCATTTTTATTCATTGTAGGAATCTGTTTCTTTTACTCAACAAGATGTTATTGAGAACAGAGTAAAATATCAACACAATGGAATTGAGATTGGCTACACACCTACTCATGATATCGTTTCATTTATTGTGTTTGACAAGGATATGAACTATGGTTGGTATTGTTATCATAAAAATAGTGTTCTTTAAAAATGTTGCAAATTATTTTCAGATACTGTATCCTTGTTCTTTCATACTTCAAATCTATGTCTATATTTTATCCTTAATGAATTGCCAATAGAATGATAAACAGGTATTTACTCGTATTTGTATCAATTAAATAGTGATTATTGTTTTTTATTTTTCATTTAAGGTCAAGCTTATAAAATCGGAATAAATCATGTAAATTTATTATGATTTTTTTATCATTTGGCTGCAATTTTACTAACATAGTAGCATCCATATACGTCATTTGAACTTTGTATCCATATCATTCATTTTATTTTCAGCTGTTTCTATCTTTAGTTTTTTGAATTTTACATTTCAGCTTCAAAGTTTAAATACTAAGAATGACTATCTTTTCCCCTGCATAAACTTTGTTATTACAAAATCAAGTATTCTGTTTTCGCCTTCATATCTGTGCAATTTTATTGCTCTTAAATCAGTTGGTTTATATCAATTCAGAGGACTCACTTGAGAGCCTATATACCGGTGATGATCTGTATGAAGACGGCCCTATGGAGACACTAGACCTGAATATAACAATATATCCTGTTGATGATAGACCTCCAAATATTATCCTTGGGAGTGCAATTTTTAACTGTGATGAGGGAGGAAGACATGAACTTACGCCAGAGCACTTATGGGCGAATGATTTGGACACACCACAAGAAAATTTAGGTGAGATAATATTAATATAAGTTCAGATATATATTGAGCAATAAACAACTTTTGGTCGGTCGATACCCTTTTTCTGAACGTTTGTAACATGCTCGCCAACACACTGGTGATTATTCTCTATTTGTTTGTATACTTATAATTTTGTGTATGATTGTGTTATCATTTGAGCATGGTTTACATAACCGCTGTTATGTTATGGATTCCTCTGGCATCTAACAATTATTTGGTTAGATATTTCCATACCGAACATAGATTGATATCAGGATGAGATAAGGCTTGCATTCCTTAACTTGTGATTAAGCTGTGTAATCTAAACTTTCCTCTCTCCTTCTTCATAACTATCAAAAATCATATTTTGTTATTTTGTCCATGTTTCCTGAATAAAACTTAATTCAGCACTGAATTTTAAAATGTCAAATAAAGCAGAATAAAACGAATATTTTTCACTTTTCACTCATTCATTTTAACTTTTTTCGTATTTCACAGTTTTCAAAATTTCTCCACCTGAATTTGGCAGAATAGAAGACAATACACCGAGGGAAGGTTATGAAAAACAAATCAGTGTTCCAGTTACCTCATTCACTTTACAGAAACTTCAATCTGGCAATATATTTTATGTTCAATCAAAACATCGAGGAATTGAACCAACAGCTGATACGTTTTTAGTTCATGTTTCAGATGGAAAACATCAGTCCGCAGAGGTCTAATATTAATGTTTTAAAAGCTAATAATGTTGTTTGTTAATAATTTACTTGTAGATTTAATAACAAAATTATCAATATTATAATTAAAGACTAACAAAAACAAATTTTGTTTTAAGATTTTATTGCCAGATAAAAATGTTTTCTTAAAGCTATTTCAGATATTGTAAATCATAAAAAGATTGCGTGCCTATGCATAGTTGGTTTTTCATGTATTTTGCCATTTTATCTATTGTCAGTTTTAAACAAGTCCTATTAAATTTACCGCCAAGAATATATTCTGGGTCATAATGAAGTTTAATCTAATCATTGCCATATATGTTCAATGAATATTCTATTCTACTTAAATAAATTGTATTCCTTGGGATTTTACAAATAAACGTAATTGCTTGTTTATGTCGAATGCAATTATTAGAACATGAAATTCAGATGTTATTACCGGCCATGGATTATTAATTTTCCGCATCAAAAAAATCAATATTAGCTGAAAAACTCGGCTGAAGTAATTTGCAGCAATCATTTAATAGACGCTGCTCAATTATTCAAATCCATTCATAAATCTTGAACATTCATTTGATAAGCTTACCTTGTATTCCAACTAGACCTATATCCCTATATGGATTTATTCCTTTCACATATTTTCAGTTTTGCACCAACATTTTTTGTACTTCACAAATTGGTGTAGAAACACTAAATGCAAAATTTTAAATTTCTGAATCAATGTTTCCTAGATACCATTTCTAATTGCCATTGTTCCAACCAATGATGAGCTACCAGAAGTTCGAGTCAGTAATTTTTCTTGTGGTGAAGGCGGCATGTACTCACTGTCTGAATCTGTTTTAACTATTGTGGATCTGGATATCCCAGCAGATGAGGTTTGGGTGTACCATAATTTTTAATTTAATTGAAATTCAAAATTGTGTTAAATAACAAAGTTTCATATTTTGTAATATTTTATATTCGAGTTGTTAGTGTTAAAACAGAAATGTAGGATTTTGGTGAGAGTGGCCAATAATCAGGAGTAATAATCTGTGATGTTATAATGTGATGTCATAATGGCATTTTAAGACTGGGAAGAAGGAGTGCTTGGGCGCTTTTTCGCATATTCGTTGCTATAAATTTGTTCATAACAACAGATTGATTCATATACGGCGAGATATTGTTGTTACAAAATGTCATGCAACCTTCACAATATTACTCCCATATGTAGAAGTTGTTGAGAAAAAGGGCAAATGTTGAAATTTCAAAAAGCAATTTTATCTGGAAATATAACAAAAATTGAATGCTTTTTAAGCTGGTATTTAATCTTAGTTTTAAGCAATATTCATCAAGGTATTTCAATGAAAAGTTACAGTTTGAAAATCGAAAATATATACTCGAGTGTCGCTGCTTGGTAACCAGTATTGGTTCCCCGCGACTTCCCTTCTCCAGTAATGCAAATATCATCTATTCCTCATTTTTTGCATGTTTTTTGAATTTTTACTGGTTGGAAAAAAAACTTGTCTTGCTTTTTTCATTTTTCTAAACATTCTTCTTCAGATTTCTCTGAACTCTCAATATGCGACACTTCTCATATATTATTTCCTTTATTTGTTCAAAGTTGATAAAATTTAAAATTTTATCTTCTACTATTTCAGGTAATGATATCTGTTGAATCCCCGCCAAACCATGGTATGTTAATAGATGAAATGGAACTGCAGAGAGCAAAAAGATCAAGTAAAAGGTTTTAATGTTTAAATTCTTTCAATGTGATATTATGTCAGGCAAAAATTACTGTAACGTATACCAAACTTCAGAGCATTGGAATAAATCTTGTATAAATAAATCTTACTTCATATAAAAATCCCAAAGTATTATATCTATTCAGAACCTAATATTATTATTATATCGATCTATACCTAATCTAGAACATAGCACAAATCTAACTTCATATGCTTAATTTAATCATTTGCTCCACCGTATATACCTAGCCCTATATCAAAACAGAGGGAAAAGTGTGCAAAAAAAGGGGACAAGTGGGGCACAATATTTTTGAGATAACGTTTCATAGCTTCCACAATACATAACTAACTATAAAAATCGAAATTTTTAAAAACGTCAATTTCAAATCATTTAAAATATAATCTTTACCAATATATTCAACATTTAGAGCCGCAAACAAAAACAGTTTGATGAATGAAATGGAACATGTTTCAGAATTTTCTTTGAATGACTGGTCTAACCATAGAATTCAACCAGCATACGTACATGATGGATCAGAAACTGCTAACGACAATTTTCAACTAAAAGTTAGTGATGGAAAAAATGTACTCATGAAAGAAATGGTAAATAAATTTAAATTTTTTTATAATAAATTTTCTGTCATTGGACATGACGTAGACTAATTTTAAATAATTCTACTTTAGTTACTTAAAATTAATTTAATAATTTTGCTTTCTTTGTAGGGAGTGAATGTTGTTCTTGTCAATGATGAAAAACCAGCGATTGTAACAAACAAAGGATTGACTTTGGAACTTGGCGACACAGAAGTATGACAAATTTATTTTATAAAATATGTAGTGATTCTGTCTGTTCACGACTATTTATATACTATAATGTTAGTCAATGATCATATTTGCAAGTATTATTCATCATGTATGATTCAAGGACTTTGCTGCACAATAACACAAATTTATTTATGTAACGTTTCATCTGATTGAGGTTCTTCTTTATTAGTCAGCACTTCTAACTTGAGTTTGAATATGCAAACATATCTTTAATTAAAATCTTCAAATAAACAGGTTTTAAGCAATGTCGTTCTGTATTCAACTGATGCCGATTCATCAAAAACAGAATTATTTTATATTTTGCATTCTATTCCAACCCAAGGAAAACTTCAAGTGAGAACACCAGGTAATATTTTTAAATGATAATATTCACGTCAATATGGCAGATTAGGTTAGATCATAAGGTAATGTTTGGCAGGCTCAAGTCATTGGCTCATCTCCGGGCGGGCTCAGGTCATCTAAATAAAATGACTCAGACTAGTATGACCTGTGATTTGACTTGACCAGAGGTTAGAAACCGTTACCCGACACTGTTACAAGGACCATTTTCGACAGCGATTAGAATGCACTTGTTGTTGCAATGCTCAATATGTAGGTTCACAGTTTGGAATTCTATCAAGGATAATTTTTGTGTCGGATGATTTGCTGAAATCTACTTTGCCGAGTAGTTTGCGTAGTTTGCCACCGTACTGCGTAGTGATGATATACCTCAGTAATACAATCCATAATCGTGGGCGGTGAAATCATTAAACTTTATGCATTGTCATAGCATTGGGTCCAAATCCCTTGGCCACCACTTCACCAAGGTTGTAATAAATTGGGTAGGCAATGCTGAACCAAAACCTTACAAGAATAGTAGCTTTTTACACACATTCCTTAGACAGAGCCCTGTTAAGGGCAAAATACATTAATAAGCATCTTATAAAAAAAACTGCATGTATCTGGATGGATTAAATGGTTTCTGTTCCGATATTCCTTTAATCGACCTAGACTCGTAATCACATAAAATGTCATGGTGTGCTATATGATCAGACCATTTAAACAGCTGACCTTACAAATTATGATAGTTTTATTCTTTTTATATTACATATTTAGCCACAGATGAATGGACTAATCTTCAAGTTGGTGATTCCTTTACCGAGGAAGATGTTTCGAATAACTGGGTTCAATATGTACATTCTAATGTCTTCTCAACAAAAGGCAGAGTAAGTAATCAAATCAAATTTATGAATAATGTATCTAAACATGCTTTCAAATAAAAATGGATTATCAATATGCAATAACATGAACTTGCTAGAAATAGAAAAGGTTATGGTGTACACAAATGAGGGCTGTGGAACCAGAATCAGAGTTTGACATGTGATAGTGGAGTCAAATTTTCAAACTCTTCGGAGTTTGAGCCGCGCTGACTTGGAGCCGAAAATTGAGCATTCTAATGATAATAATTGAACACATAATTTTTTATAGGAACTTGAAAGCATTATGGTAAGTTGATAAAGAATTGTTAACAAGCAAATAAAGACAGCTTACATAAGTCAATTTTTTGACATTAAAAATCAGCTCTTAGATATATATCTCCTTGTGAGACAAAAGATATTTTTTTTCTAATTTTTACATACAGGATTCATTCCGTTTTTCTGTTACTGATGGTTCTTGGACAACAAAACGACAAAATTTTGAAATCACAATCAAACATAAAGAAAAAAGTACTGTTCATGTTGTTACTAATCCTGCCACAGTGGATGAAGGAAATAGGGTAACAGAATCATTTCTTTAAATTACTGGATTCTTATTGTTCAGAACAATATCATTATATATATATATTTATTTCAGTAGAAATGAAATGGCCTGATATGTAGGATTTTCAAATTCATTTAGGGAGAAAGGAAAGACCGATTGAATATTTTATCATTGATGAATCCATGACTACATAATATATCAAAGCAAACAAAATCAAGTACCAATGTGAGAATCTGTTTTCACTGTACATTATAAGATGCTATTCTATTTTCATTTACAGTTTTATATTACGACTGATATATTGAGTGCAAAAGATGGGTTCGATCGACCTGAAGACATAAGCTATGAAATTATATCAGATCCAATGTTGGGACAGGTTGAACATATCAGTGATTTTTATACTCCGATCAAATTGTTTACACAATTAGATTTGATGGCTCGAAAGGTATTTTTAATAATTTTGAAGGTCCTGTTTTGGTGTTTATGGTATAGTGGGTATTCGCGAAATATGTGAACCAGGATAGCGGACACCGGAACGTATTATGTGTACCAGGTCAGGGTTAGGCCGTAATTTCAGATATAAATACTATGAGAGTCACTTGGCTAGTCCCCGAACTCGTAACAGAACTAAAATAGAAAATTGAAATAAAATTATAGCTCAACCCTAACTTGGTACACATACTACGTTTCGATGTTTGCCATCTTGGTTCACATACTTCGGGAGCGTCGTATAGTGCACTTTATTTATATAGGTTTAATTTTTGTTATATGATGCTTATTTGAAACTTTAGCCCCATTTCGAGAAATTCTCAAAACTTTCAAATTTTCTTTTTTTTTCAGATTGTTTATCGTCACATGAGCTTGGATGATTCCGTACTTGATTCATTTACAGTCGCAGCCAGTAATGGTATTAATACAAAAGAAGCGGTTGTGACTGTACAAATTGAAACTGTGGACGATATGTTGCCCCTTTTAGTTCTTTTTGCAGCAAGAGTGAATAGAAATGAAAATTCATACTTGACTGTATTCAGAGGATCTTCAGTTACTATCAATATAATGACGATTTTGATTTCTGATAACGATACACCAAAAAGTAGGCCTTTTTTTTTTAATTTTGCTCTGAACAAGACTCATAACATGTAACTGTTTGGCATAGCCACTGGCCGAAAGGAACATGGCCGGAAATCTAATATGACAACACTGTAATTCACTCTGTCTAAACTACTAAAAATTATTATGACATCATAAATTTCCAAACTTTCATTTCGGTGACCCCATGGGGCAATTTAAGAAACTTTCACATAGACACTACTAGTCAATTACATCACGTTTTGCTGTGAATAAATATTATGTAATTTAGATCGCGTTCGAATCGTTATTACATCGTTTCCTGAGCATGGGAATCTTATCTTGAATGGTGAAACCCTATCAAGCAATGGAACATTTGAAGTAACTCAGCTACAACTTCAAAATTCTGACCTCATGTACGAGAACAATGGCGACATGAGTGAAATTGATAGATTTTCGTTCATTGTTACTGATGGTGTACATGAGGGATACATGGTTGATGGTAAGGTTGTTTTTATGAAACTACACTGAATCTGCCAGTAGCTAACATGTTTTACAGCCAAAAATATTTTTACATAAAATAATGTTAAAATTTGATTTGAGAAATTAGGTCACAGTCAAAAATTTTTTGAAAAGTAGTCAAAATTATCAGATTTATAATGAAAATTTTAATGGCCATACATACCTGTCCATAACCTTTGACCTCAGGATAATTTTTTCGATACTTAACTTGCAAGATTTTCGATGTTTAATTTAAAACTGTTTTCCACGATTTGATGCTCACAAATTTATAAATATTTGAAAGTACGAACAACTAATTATAGCCTAGTTTATCATAGCTAAATCGAGTTCGATTTATACCTAAAATTCTAAAACATGACTAAAAACTAACAATAAAACCACAAAAAAGAGCTAATGTTCACAACTATTCTGAAAATCTGACTGATTGAAAAAAGTGTTCGTGCTAAAACTTTAAGTATTACATCAGTTTTAATATCTTGTTGATTAGCCAATATTACAAAAGAAAATAAGGAAGTCAATGCTCAGAAGAACATCAATACCAAATTTGCATACTCAATTTCGAGATTAACTTTCTATATCCCTATTAAATTTCCTTTCATCATGTTTAGATGTATTAACGCTTGAACCATCGGTTTTCAATATAAAAGTTGAACAGATTGACGACACACCTCCATCAGTTACCTACAATATTCCAACACGTTCCATTAATCCATATCCATATGGTAAGACTGTTACTTTGTTTGTTTTGATGTAACTTTTTTAAAGTGTTCAAAAATTTGATTGATTCTATTGTGTCATAGTTTTGCATAGATTTACTGATATTGGAGTCATAGTCAGATTCTTATTTTCAAATCCGATTGAGGTAGAGATCAGAATTTCCGGATTATAATGGTGATAATTGAAGTTAAAATTTAGGAAAAAAATTAAAAATCCTGAAGTTGACTAAGCATTATCAACAGACAAACCAAATTTTTGTTTGAAAAATATGATGAAGTTTGGGTCAAAAATTCCATGTTAGATTTAATTCCTATGCCAATCATCTAATCCAGGGTGTAATAAATGAATTGGTTATCCCAGCGGTTCCCAACCTTTTCGTTTGCCATTTTAGCAGATCCAAGCAATAAAAGCAAGACGTCAACTCTTCTTTCTCACCTCTGCCCGATTTTTGTTTGAAATGCTAGAAAAATCACTCATGTTTGCTAAACTCGATTCAGCAGGTTAATAAAATACAGCTCGGGATATTCCAACAAGTATAGTTACATAACAATAGAGACAGACGCAGCGTAACAAAAAGTAAATAAGGTAGAAAGGTGAAATGAATTTATCGATTCCTATTCATTCTGCTACCAAGCAACTGATATTTGACAATAGGCTTGACCAATTTATTACACCCACAGTGGGGTTGCGGGGATCGGATTTGAACCCCTGTGGAATAGGATTTGAACCTGCGTAGTCTGATATGCCAACATTGTTAAGTACCGTATAAGGCTTTAGCCACTACACCATCATGCCCGCAAAATCATTTGCACATCCATAACTATTATTTAACAATATTGTTTGGTTGACTTTTAACAGGCAGTTCTTCACGATATGCAGTTTTTATAAGCGCTCGATATTTGGCTGTTTCTGATGGTCTGAGATCAGATCATGATGAAGAAATTCTATTTTCAGTTACCGAACCTCCTCTATATGGGATGATACAGAAGGTAGGTTATTATTTCAACATTATTGTATATGAATTTGTTATTTGCAGTCTTCTGTAACATACATTTAGAATATGATTTTTATACAACTTTTTACATGTTGTTAGCTCTGAGCCAGCGTTGAGTTACAGATCATTCAAGTTTCAAAATCAAGTTAAGTAATGAGTTACATCTCACTGGTGGTTATTTAATGATGAGTCTGAGTCATTCCATTGAGATGACTTGAGTCACTTAGGGTTTTGATGAATTGTAGCCCGAGTATAATTTGAGTTGAGTCTTTATTTCGAGCCTCCTCAACATTAATCTCTAAAATAGATGCTGGTATATAGGGAGCTACTGTAATATTGAGATGACTAGAACTGGGGTGTGCAACATTTTTTGATGGTGGGCCCTATCACCAACTTTAGACATCTAGCTGGCACACACAAAAAAGTTAGTGGGCATGGCAAGATTGTCATTAGGTCGTTTGATGACTTTCCTCTTCCTAAATATGAAATCCCACTATCCCTCTTTTTCTTACAATGTAATCAGATGTCCTATGGATGTCCTGTATAATATCTTTGCGAATTGAAAGTTATATATATTACATATGATATTATTATTATACAAATCATTGTTTATTTTTTCAAATTATAAATAAATATTTCTTAGCTTGGTGAAAACTCAAAATTGATGAATGTGTCGGAATTCACCATGGGAGAAGTATCTGCTAGGAAAGTGTTGTACATGATTGATGGAAAATTGAACGTTACAAATGATAGTTTTGTATTCGACATTCAAGATGATTGGGGAAATGTTCTAATGGGAACTAGGTAAATTCAATTCTTATTTTTGTCTTATTTATAAGCAACATCCAGAACTTGATAAAGTTTTCTAGTTCAACCCCATGTCCATCTTCCCCCGCTTGATGGAATATATTGGATAGGTTACAGGGTGAGAAGGGTGACTGACTCCCAAAAACAGAACCCAGGTCACTCGAGAGATATTCAAGTTGCAGTTAATATCCAGTTCTGGTATTTTTTTGAGGGGGGGACCCTATACATGCCAATACACCCTGGATGAGATGGTGGGTGTGGGATTTTAACTCACGATGTGTAACCTGCGATGCAAACACAGTTCAGTCTAATGCTGCCTATACTAAGCTACACTAAGAAAGCTTACAAATGCTAAATTTTTCGTAATGGAATTTGTTGTTTTGGAATGAAAAAAAAAACTTCATCTAGAAATTTGTGTATATAATCTGTACGGGAGTCTACTTTTTTGGTCCAACTTTTTATCCACTTTTTTCCACTTTCCTAAAACAACATTAATTTTACCTATATTCCAATGTATATACAGATTTTCAATGTCATGGAGCAGAATCGAATTAGTAGAGAAAGAATTGACAGTTTGTGAAGGAGTAAATGATGCGAACATTACGATAAGAAGATACGGCGAAGTTTTATTATCATCATTTATCGGAGTTAAAACTATCAATATTAATTCCGATGGTGCATACTACGATTTTGTTCCAAGTACTGCAAAACAAGTTCAATTTGACTCACGTGAGTAAATATTTAAAATTAGTATTACTGGAATGCATAAATTATCTAAAAATTTTGGTACTCCTGTAGTGTGTGTACCAGGTTAGGGTTGGGCAATAATTTTGTACCAATTCTCCTTATTTTATTCCCATTACGAATTCGGGGTCTGTCTCTGTTAGCCAAGTGAATAGCCCCCTGCTCATGGGAAAAAGTCCCTTCACACAACTTTGTAGGCAAACAAAATAAGTTCCCTCCATATTGGCACACATACTTCTGGAGCGCCAAAATCTCTTTTCTATTTTTCGAACAATTTTTATGTTTCTAATATGTAATATGTTTCAATTCTATTCTGCCCCCTTACTTAATGTGTGGGAAACTGAACTAAAAAAAATTCTTCCATGTATATATAGTAGTTCATACCTTTATTTCTTTGCTCGTTTAAAGCCCTATTTGAAGATAAAAATGCGAAACATAAATACATATTTATCATTAACTTCCAATCAATAATATAGCAACTAAAATTGTTTCGATCAACCTAATGAACTAAAATTTTATTCAAGATGTTAGATCGAAAGCGTGGACTTTCCGAGTAGTTGACGACAGAGTTCGTGAAAGAAAAGAGAAATTCAAAATCGTCCTGCATTCACCTGTTGATTCTGTATTGGAGCCACTAAGTAAAGAAGTCACAGTTACGATATTAGATGCAAGAATTAGGAAGTGTAACCAGAATTCAACAACAATAGGTCAGTTTCCATTTTTCAATGTCATAATTAGTTATTTGCAGTCATTTCTGTATGGCATACTCCACTTGTTCAGCCATCTGGAGTAAAGGTGGGCAAAGTACTTTGTTTGTGGACCCACCATCAGATATGGGCCGCACTTTTTTAGGAATGCATTTTATTTTGCATTCAACTTCTCTATAAAATTAAAAACAAACAGTTACAAATCCCAATGAATAAACATAGTTCTATTCTATCTAAAATACAAACACATTTATTTTTCGAATTCTATCATTGATAAAAACGCACCATATTACTTTATAATTTTATTTAAAATGATTGGTATTATTTCTTGTTGGGACCCTCTTAAGTCTGCCAAGGAGCTATGATGAAACTTGTTTATTTTATTTCTGACTGATTAGAAACTAACGTTGGTTATTATTTGGTGAATTAATTCGAATCACTAGGTCATTGCGTCCATTTCTGGTCTCGTCAAAATTCCATTTAATTAAAAAAAAATTAATTTTTTTTCACTACTTTCGAGAAGTTTAATACATGCTTGTTTTTGATGATTTTCTTTTCATACAGCAAAACCGAGAAAATCATCCTCAAAGAAAAAGAACAAAAAATCCAAGAATAGAAAAAGGAAATCTAAGAAACGAAGAAGGAATTCCAAGAAACGAAATAAAAAGAAATCCAAGAAACCTGTTAAAGATGAACCATGTGAGTTTAGTTGAAATGTTGCAAAGAGTAAATTATACATAAATTAAGATAGGATTCCAATGTTCATCCCCAGGAAGGGGAAACAGATAAAACGGCTTAACCAAAGGATGCCACGACTCTTGTCTCATCTCCCATTTACCAGTCAATTGTTTTGGGTGGATGGACTTAATGGTGAAGAAAGCAGTAACCAACCTTTGGTTATATGAACCACCCTGTTTTTCACGCAATTGCTCATCTGTAGAATCGATCTTCGGTAACATTAGTTGGAAAGTCTTTTCGATAATATATCAGGTTATTCCAAATCTTATGTCATTAAAAGTTTAAAAATTGGTTAATTTTAAATCAAATTTCAGCTTTATCAACATCAAAGCGATCCAGCAAAAGAAAGATAAAATATGGAAAACTGGGACAACCTGTTACGGTGGCTCCAGATACTTACTCAAGCAATAAAACTCATAGAATATGGAAGGTCGTTATTATTTAATTTTCCAGACAAGGCCTTGAGTTAGTAGCCACTGATATTTAACGATATGTAGGGGCTACTACTATATACTGGATATTTTCCAGTTGAGTATTGCACACCCAATTTATTACACTCTGGGTGAAATGATGGCAATGGAATATAAACCTTCATTTATTAAGTCATTTCTAGAGCTGGGCATTTCGAATCGAATGAATATTTCAAATCGCCGCCATCTTGTTTTTTAATTTGGCCGCAAAAAGGTTGAGGTGGAATTACAATGTCATTTTATCACATGACCCTTTTCTTTCTTGCGACGTATTGATGAAACATGTTTCCTATTGTGTCTAAACTCCCGGCAAACTGTCTGAGTGATGAGTTCTATGAGCCCTAGTCATGACTTTTATTTTAATGCTTTACTTATGATCATACATTTTATAGCCCACTGGGTCTATTATAATATAGCTCATATAAATGAACACAAGAATTTAAAAAATCACGTTTCTAAAGAAGATTGATTTCTTTACTTGTAACATCTCTGAATTCAGTTCCTGATTTATACATAAAGTATTTATAAAATTTAAATTATATAATTATAACCCAATGTTTTCTATATAGTATCATGGTTTAATACCAATTACAATTGGTGAAGAAGATGAAGAGGTGGAAGAAAAACAACCAAAAGCAGGAGGTGAATTCAATCAATTCATACTTACTTATGTCAAACAATGACATAGGGATTAATGCCATGGTCTTGACTAAAGTAAAGTCATAGGTTATATACATTGAGCTCAGCTGTATGTTTGCTCATAATTACGTAAATAAGATTCAATGGTATGTATTGGGTTAGGATAAATATATAACTATGATAAATGACAAGACAATGGGATGATGGTTCGGGTATAAGATTTCTTACAGGACATACAATGATCCTTATTCAGAATTCACCACATTATTACTCGTTTCCTAAATTAGAACAATATTAAAAAGGCCTGTCTTCTCGTAATATTAATGAAATGTTGCTTTCACCTGCTTGCCTACTATTTTTTTCTACTTTACAGATTTTAAACCTTCATCAAAAGATGACATAACCAATGATGAATTAATAAATGATGAACCTCATATGGAAAATAGGAAGAATTTGAACAAAGATTCATTTGAGGCTGAGCTGGTATGAGTTAACTATTCCCATTTTATATCTGAGCTGTGTAATATATGCATGCACCTTATGAAAACAATGATGATAAGCCTAGTGCCGAAGAGGCTCAAGTCATAGATTCAACTTGGACTCGAGTCCACACTTATCAAGTACTCAAAGTAACTATATTCATCCAAATGAAATAACTTAGACTCGTCATCAATTAATCCCCCGTGAGACTGAAGTCAGTGATTCAACTTCGGACTCTACTCGAGACCTAGACCCAGAACTCAGTTTCTCGATAAGAGTTTGACATCAAACAGACGAAGTTTTAACTTTTCATATTTTAGCGCACGAGTTATGTGAATTTTAGAAAAGTAAACATGTCGATTTCACATTTCAGCTTCACCGACCTGATATTCCTATACCTCCTGATATACCAAGACCCCAGCATGTACCTCGCACATGTTCCATTTATATGTTCGACAGACTGTATTATGATCCAATGGCCAAATCATTAATGCGATGTAATGGTGCATCGTGGGTTCCGTGGTCACCATCAAAATCAAGGGCTACAACTCCATTGAAATTGTCAGAGTGTGAAAAAGATTGGCACAAGTATGAATCTAGGTAAGAACATACCATAAGAAATTTTAGCGTGATAAGTTACTGCAGTAAAGGAAGTAGTCTTCGAAAATTTGCTTTGAAATACTATTTTTGCTTTTTTATGCTTTCGGACTGCGGATTATCTATAACTTACAATAAGAACATATTCGAAAAAAGTTATGCTTCTACTTTTGTTCTGAATAAGGCTCTAAACAAGTTTTTTTTGGAAGGGCTTGATTCAGTTTGTCAAGCATATCTAACTGGTTGTACCCTGGTCAAGGGCCTGGAGTAACAACCCAAATTTTGATGCCATGAGCTAAAAATTCCTGGTCTCTTCTGTATATTATACCTAACAATAGCCTATTGTTTTGTAATTTCTCTTTTTCATGAACTGAAATAATATTATTCAACATTGCTCGGAAAACATTAAATATTTCAAGAATTACTTTGCAGAAACGTTGACCACCCAAATACTAGCATAATCATGAAATATGTTATTTAGTATTACGTCTGCTCAATCATTCTGTAAATACTCATTTTAAAATTTGTACGGTAAATCTCTTTGTTTATTTATATATTCTCCAGATGCTTCTACATTCATATTGGGGATGAAAGTGGGCATTCATGGAATTCTGCACAGAGATCATGCAGAGAAGTACATGGTGCTCAATTAGCAACAATATCATCAAAGAAACATATGGATTGGTTAAGAAAAAAAAGTGGAAAACAAATGTTGTGGATTGGTATGTTGATACAGAAAATTCATTAGTATGGTTATCATTGTATATGGCAGAAAGTTTAATGTGTTTCTGTGGATTTGAAGCATAATTCCATAAGAATTATGCAATTATTATCAAAATTTAAATTTGTTTGCCACCTTTTGATTGCTGATTGAACTGTGAAAGAGATTTGAGCTCATATTTCAGAATGGCTCGCATATTATCTCTACTTTGTTATTGCCAAGCCATCAAAAGTGTAATATATTGTGTATGCAATATCAAAACCAGGGGTGTGTAACAAGCGGCCCACAGCCTGGCCTTTGTCAACACTCAGATTAGGTTTTCCCCATCAAAAAGGCGATCATGGAAAAATATATATATTTTTTATGAAATTTTAGAGCTTCTTTCACTGGGCTTTTGAGTTTGGTCATTTGGTGGTATTAAGTAAAATAAGCTTAAAAAAACAGTGATGTCACAATAAGCACCTACATTTTCTATAGCATAAGCATAGAGCGATGTCTATAGGCCTGTTTTACAGTAAGCCATGGTACAAACTGCTAAATTTAACATGGTTTGTCAAATCCTATATGTTTTGTACATCCATTCTCCATCATACTTCAGTGAGCCCACGACTTGTTTGCGACCCTACCTACTTATCACTCTGACCCAATTTGGGGTTGCGACCCCTGGCCTAAACCAAAAAGATTTTAGTCCTTTCAGAATATTTGGTTTGTTACATATTGGTGATTGCTTGCACAGTGTCTTGTTCCGATTGAAGGTTTCATAAAAAATAGATAAGCTATTTTCTGGATCATAATTACCAATTTTCAATTTGTTGTTTACGGTAATTTAGGGCTGAACAAAAAACTCAGTGACGACTGGCAATGGACAGGGGGTGATGCGGTAGAATTTACAAACTGGAAAGGAGGATATCAAAAACAACTAAACAAACCTGGTAAATTGAAATCAAATAATGCAGATTGCACAATGATTGCAGAAAGAAAGAGATGGATTCCGAAGGACTGTTCCCTACAAATTAACAACGCTGGTTATGTTTGTATGACAGAAATGCTTTCTTAGTTGGAAAGGTGTATCAATGAAACTCAAATTTTCCGGAATATGGTCAATCGGAATTAGGTTATTATTTACGGAATATATTCCGTAAACGAGGTTGCCCAAATGTTCATTCATCCTATTAATGCAACTGAAGTTAATAAATCAAAGTGTAGAAACAATTAAAAAACGAAAACTTCATTACAGACGGCAAAAGATTTTAGCTAGAAATTAAAATTTGACACAATAGTCAGAGACAAATTTCTGAAATTCTATTACACGACTCTTGATTTTATAACAGTTGATTGAATTTTTTCTTTACCTCACATTGCTATAAGTAACCAATACAAGTTCTCTAAAAATCATAATCAACTTCGGGTGCTCATTACATCATTTTATTTCAATTTAGTGATATTACAAATATTGAATGGCAATCGCACATCTTTTCTTGGGTGCCATACAATCTGACGCTGTTTGGTGTATTTTAGTATCCCTCCAATAAGGCGGAGGGTTCCCAATCGACAATTATACTCGAAAAACTGATTCCATTTCTAAAAACCTAGTTTCATTGCTTTGCAAGGTTATTTCACAGGGGGGGAGGCACTTTGTTGAGCATGAACTATTTGAACATAATTGGATTTGGGATCTTCCAATAAAAATAACTCTATAAATTCCACTGGAATGATAAACACTCCTGGCCACAAGTGGTTGGGAACTACTGCAATATGGAAAGAGAACATTAATTACTGATCCATTTCAAGTTGCTGTATGTGCAGAAAATGCTTTTCAGGTGTTGTATTAAGTGTTCGAAGCCGCCATCCTTTGTTGTTATTTTTAAATTTTGTTCACTTTTCAGCATACTTGTTTTTTGTGACGTTTTCTCTCAGTATGGAATTATCTCAATATTAGAATAAAATACGCTTTTCATTTTCATTGCCATTTATTTTTTTACATAACGTACCACAGCATTGTAAAATCTATCATTTTGAAAACTAATTTTTTATAACAAATAATAAACTAAAAATGTTAGTAAAAACATATGAAGAAAATTAGAACAGAAGAAAGAATAGATAATAAATCTTTGAAGGTAGAAACAGCAAACAGTCACGAGTTAGAAAAATGGAACATGCATGTTATGTATGAGATACACTGAATCACAGAATCACAAATGATGTTCTTATTGGGAATTTTCTTACTTTATCTCGAAATTTAAACTCAAACTTTCATGTCTGAAATTCTAATCAATATGAATTAGGAAATAACACTACAAGATTGCACATTCCTGAATCTTCCAACTTCCGGTAGTAGGTCTAGCTAGTCCTTAACTAGAGAAGACCAATTTCATTATAACCCTGACATGGGCAAACTACAGCCTGCCAAATCAGGCCCGCTTGATGCTATCACAACCAATCTAAAACCAAATTTCAAGATAAAAAAAGCTTGAAGATTTTGTTGAGATTGTGAGAAAATTTAGGCATAATGTTCTCCACTTTTGCTTTTGTAACTCTTTAAATGTTGTTCATAGAATGTAACTTTTATCTCACACTTACATGGCCCGCCAGTCTGAGTGGGCACAATTTTTGGCCCCTGGTTTAAAAACCTTGCCCACGCCTGTTTTAGATTCAAATAATCGTAACATAAAATGACTGAAATTTCATAATTTCCAAATATACTCTTCAGTAATAAACAAGTCTAGTCTGACCATCTTTCCACTCTTTGATTCTCTCAAATCTAAGTCGTTTTCTACAAGGATTTGATTCGTGTTTACTCGAGCAAGAAAGAGAATCGAAATTAGAAGCAAATGGATTACTTTGTTGAAAGCAGCTACTCTCACTGAAATGGGAACTAGAACAATCTGAACTATCCTTGGATTGATATTCACGACCAAAGTAAGCAGCAAAATCAGGGAACTCGTCTGTCAATAGAATTAGCAAATTACATTAAAAAAATTACTTTAAATGACCCAAGTCATCTGAACAAATTGACTCATCTCTTACTCATTGAACTGACATATATTGTAACTGGGGATAGTTAAGTTTTTAAATTGAAAAAAAATCCCAAATGTTTCATTTGCTAGTGAAAAGTTCTAAATGCATGCACAAATAGATCCATTTATACCCAAAAAAATGTTATCATCACTTGTTTAATTCTTTTTTGGTTTTCAAAGCAATGTCAGTTTTTTCACAAGACAAAGTAGTATTATTCACTGTAGCGGACAAAATTTACTATGGACCTCACGTCTGACTTAACATAGCAGTAACACAACTTGAGAGTGCAATTCTGAAAAGATTAACTAGCTATTACCATACCCGATACCCGACATGGACTGGTATCTGGATCCACAATAGTATGAAGTCATCTTTATTTGAATCCCATTCTCCAAGAAAAAATAGGATAATCCCACTGTCAATAGTTAGAAGAATAGAACTTTTAAAACTAATCTACCTTGTGATTTTCCCATTTCCATAGAATCACTTTGCTCAAGTTTAAAACTGAATTCAGGTGTAACATCGACATCAATTTCATCATAAAATGCAGGCAAAGATTGTCCTGGTGCATGAAGTTTGGAATGAAAATCCTGAATATTAAAAAAGAAATTGTTATATTTGTGTATATTCAAGTTAAAAATACAAATAACAATGCTCAAATATATGAACACAAAAGTAAAATACAAGTGATTCCATATGATATGTTTTTTATAAGACGTTTTTACATATTCATCCTAAAGAAGGTCACTGATTATGAGGAAGAAACTATTTCGGAAGAACCGGAATTTTCCTTGGGTGAGGTGGTGGAGGGTGGGCCATGGGATCCGAACCCAAGTTCAAATTCGGTAGAATAGAAAGCAGAAGCAGCACAAGGGAAAGAATGTCACACATATGAAAGAATGTCAAGGATCTTATTCAAAAAATGGAAAGTATGCTTCACCTCGAAGACTATACAATGCTATCCTACCTGTAAACATTCTTTTGAAATGTGTGAAAACCTTTCAAGCAATTCAGAAATACTCATCGAAGCTATTTCCTTCAATGAAGCAATAGACAACATATTTTGTGCAACAAGAGAATTAATACTTGGAAATTGTACAAGGAATTTTTCATGACTACTCTGTGACATAGTCAGTCGCTCCATCCTGTGGAATAATAATAATAAATGGAATAGAATATTTGTAGAACTAATTTTTAATGACTGTTGCCAAATTAATGGATGTATCTCTGACACATGACCAATACTCAATAAAGTCAATATATGAACACAACAGTGAAACAATATCAATTTGTCTATTAATTGGAAAGAAAATCTATTTTTTACAATAAGAATAACAACGTAAAGCAGCGGTGCTCAAATAGGGTGCTGGGGCCACTAGTGCACCGCATTGATTTGCTAAGTGTGCCCCAGAAAATTATTATTAATATTTAATTGTTTCTTATTTTAAATGGTGAGTATCGATAAATTCATTTCAACTTTCTGTTAGGTGGTGTTTTATTATTATGTTACAATAGAGGTAGATGAAATCTGCAATCTCGAGCGCTGCAGTTCCTTCATCTGTATTTCAAAAGAAAATCAGGCAGGGATGAGGAAGAAAAGTTGACATTGCCTTTACTCTTTAGGTCTACATGTTTACAAACTTAAAGCATAACATAAACTGAAAAGCATAAAGTACACTTGAAGAAAACAAAATGAAGTCTTTTTCAAAGGCAGTCTTTTTTCGTGATAATTTAGTGCTGCACGAACACCGCTTGGGTACCGCTGACGTATAGTATTAGTGGAATATGAAAGTTGATACTGACAACATTGATATATGAGAATACTAGATCATACCTTAGTTCTTTACCCATCGATTTGTCAGACTTTGAATTTTCAACAAGACGTTGAATTAAATAAGCAAAATGTTCAACATCAAAGCAACAAAACAACTTCATCTGAAATGGAAATGTAATCAAAGCATTTGAAAACTTGTGTTTCGCAATGCCGTTTATCACTGCAAGGAATGAAAAGAATAAAACTAAACATACCGTAGTATTGGATAAACGAGGTGGGTGGACCCCATTAAGCAGTTACTTTGACTACTTTACAAGTTTGGCGAAGTAATACATAAATTACAATATACCTCAAAAACTGAATCCTGTTGAAGAAAGTTTTCCAAAGCTGTGTGAAGTTTTGACAAATTTAAGGGGAAATCTCCACTCATGGGGTAGCTGAAATATTGAAATGAAAAGTAATACTACAAAATTAAACGAAATCGAACAAAAAAATCCAAAGAAGAGCAAAGTTACTAGGCGATAATTTTTTCCCAATTTTCCTTATTTTAGTCTTATTATCCGTTCGAAGACTAGCCAAGAGCCTCCCGTAGTATTTATAACTAAAATTATGGCCTAACCCTAACCTAGTACACATATTAGATTCCGATGTCCGCCATCTTGGTTCGCGTACTTCGGGAGCCCCCTAATTTGGATCCAAGAATAGATAATCAGTTGAACATTCCAGATACAGATTGCTTGAGAAAGCTGTAACTGATTATTGGGAGCAATACTTTTTCACAAAAAAAAAGTTTATGAAATTGAATTTGATGATATGTTTTGCGATAGGATTTGTATAATATTTTGTACTGTCCGAAAATCGAAATTGTGGCAAAATCAGTGTACCCCACAAAAATAGTTGCACCATACACAACAGAGCCCTGCAGAGAGTGAAAAGCATAAAAATGTTGTGCAAAGAGACTGCAACTCAAGAAATAACTATGAGAACCACTTGGTAATCGGTCCTACAATCCATTTGTAAATTATTATCAAACTACGAACCTCGGATAAAGTGAGCCAACTGATGAAATCAAATGATTGTATGTAGAGTCTTACCCTGACTTTTTTGCAAACAGATCAGCAATGATAACATAACGTTTAGTAAATCTTGTTTTCAAATCTAAAATTTTCAAAATAATATTATGCAGAAGTTGTGATCCATCTTCTCCACTCAAAGCTGAGAACGTTTCTACAATAATACATGTTGTCTGATCTATAATAATATCAGGATATCCTGTTATCAAGTTTTCGTTTGGCGAAATGCTTTTATTTAATTCAACATAATCTCGTTCCAATATTTCGATGTTGTGTCTGGAAAACATCAATAGTTATTAAAGTTTTTGTGAGTTATCACTCAGTTCAATTTTGCTCAGGTATTACTAATCTTATTTCAAAACCCCAGGCGAGCTGGCCTTTGTCAACATCACAGGTAGAAGATCTTCAGTTTAAACCCTAGTTATTCCTTTAATCAACATAAGCTCACATTTCACTTACAAATTTAATAATTGTCTACCTATACATTGCAGCAGTATTATTTTCAGTCACTCAAATATACTCAAAAACATCGAGTTCATAACATTTCATTCCCTATTCAAAAGCCTCACCATAAAAAATATGTGATAGCGCAATTGATAATATGATTTATAAATTCAAACTTGAAATCAAATAGGTTTAGCAAAGATATTATTATATTGTGATACTCTTTTCATAAGTATATCGTTCCACGTATGGGTGTATTTTTCTACGGGCAATATGTCAATATGAAAGCACAGTATATGATGATTCATTTCAAATCTAAGTCACATTACCTTGTTTCAAGCAGATGCAGAAGATTTCCACATTGTGTTATTGTTGAAGAACCAATCAGTGTTATGACATCACAATCATCATTGTTTGCAGTGTCACCATCCATGTCTAATTGAGATTCAGTTCTTAATTAAGAAACATTTGATTAGGTTTAAATGTGAGAATTACTTGTAAAAAATAAAACAATAACATGTCTCACAACCTTTCGATTTCTAAAGCAATATGTCGAATTCCAAGTCCCATTGATATTCTTTTCCAAGGTGAATCTTTTTTAGCCTCATATTCCAACAAAAGAGTAAATTTATCCCACGGAAAACTTGATGATAAAGCAGCAACTGGTATGATGACAATGTTATATCCCCTGGTGGAATAACAAAAATAAATTGTAAATCGCGGCTAGCCAAAACGCAGTAATTCACCACTTCGAAATAATCTAGAATCTGGGACATGCAAATAATTTATTATAGGTGAGCTTGAATTTGGAAATACAGGGATTTGATGGGTTTTCCATCTTCTACAGTTTCAAGAAAATGAAGTAAAGTTGTTTTTGCTTTGTTACTGTTAAACTTCAATTTCTCAAAATGATAATATTTTGAATCATTTCTAAAATCTTAAATTTAAATCAGACATACATAAAGTGTAATAAATAGGGTAGGCAATGCCGAATCAAAAATATTCCAGCGCACATTCCAGATTAAAAACTCGTTTCGTGGGCTGCACATTATTCAAAATTGACACTTCTCCACGTGCCGCAAAATTTTTCCCTGTGAGCCCTATTTGGCCCGCGGGCCGCCGGTTGCACAATTTTGATGGAAGTAATACATGCCTGGCAATAGCGTTCTTAACGAAATCATCTACTGTATATGACTGATGTCCAAAAGGCAGAGCAATAGGATTCACTCCAATTTCAGAACTACAATTTTTTATCAGAATGTGAATTATTTCATCAAATAAATGTTGACATTTGGTATCACAAAGTATCAAAATCTGAAAAAAAAATCAATAAGAGGAAAATCTGATGTATTATACTTATGTATGAATTATAATCTGTATACTTCAGTATTATGGAATTCCATTTCATGCTTAATATCAATCAATTTCCTAAGAATTACGGCATATCACAATTGAATTTTTTTTGAATAGAATAATGAATGAATCCCCACTAACCTTAGTTATAGATCCATCTCTTCTGCTATCTTTATATAATCGTTCATAAACTATTTTCTCTAATTCTGCAATCTTTGGATGAATAAGATGTGATTCCATTATACTTTGCTGGAATATGCAGAGAAAAAATCTTGAGTTAGAAAGGAAGGAGTTTCATATCTATCCTGGGGGAGAGAAAAGCCGTCAGGGCTTAATCATATAGCAAACAATGGCCTATTACAGTCCATGTCTGGTATGAGATCAGATACCCAGTTATTTGTTTTTAGATACCATGACTCCATCGTGGAGAATGCCGTAACAGGCCAGCGGTTACTTGAACCATCCTCCAAGGCAAAGCGTCGTCTGACACATAATTAACCCTCACATGATTTGAAGCGTTAAACCCAAGAAAGGTCATCAGTGCTAAAATGGCAAGCGTATTCAGGCTTAGCATGATGCGCCAATTCATGTAATTTTACAGGTAACATGAAAAGTACAATATGACCCACCTGCAATGTATGTATAGCAAGAGGAATCAATGATAACATTGACTTAAAATCATTGAATTCATTGAGATGTATCAAGCTTTCCAACATTTCTTTGTTATTTTGATAAAAGTCGATCAAAAAACCTTAAAAAATATATGATGAAAAGAGTAGAAAAAAAAACTTCAATAAAAATTGTGATAAAGATAAGTATATATGACTCGTCCCAGTGAGTCTTCAATAAAAAATTGGAAGTTTTATGCTCTTATTGTGTTTGTTTACACAGAGCTTTGTTCAGAGCAAATGTGTAAAACAGACCACAAGAACCGCAATGCAAGATTAATTTATTAAACTCAATCTATGAAGCTCAAGCATGTTTGGGAACCTACAACCAGTTTTGAGTTGAAGGCCTCAACTCCCTAAGAGTCACATGTCACAAGTCATCCGAGTCGAGTCAAATACCCAAATGCCCTCAAGAAGTGGGCCCCAGTCGACTCCACTTCAGTCAAGTTAATGACTTGAGCTTCTCCAGCCGTGTCTATAACCAGCAATTATGTGAATCAAACTTTTACACAAGTACGATATAGTTTAAATATTCATCATAAAAGAAAGGAAAGTCGAGAAGATGGCCTAATAATAAGCAAACATAAATTTGCATGATTGTACTTACCAAGTCCAGATGCAGGAGATAGGTTTACTAGTCTTGATTTACATACAATGAAACAATGTAACATCACCAGCAACACATATTGAGGATGTTGTACCATACCAGAGCTATCCTGTTTGTAAAGATTAAAAAGCAGGTTGATTTATTACGGATAATTACTATGAAACAAGAACTTCTTGATGCTGGTGCATAAGAGATTAATGTGGTCTATATTCGAACTACCGGTAATCAAGAATAAAATTTGCGATGATTAAATTAAGCAAACGTAGTCCATAGATTTCAAAGTGCCATGAGAGCAGACTTTTGTTTTATAATAAGAATGAAGTCACAAGAAATATACAATCATTATATGATTATATTACAGTAAGCGACATATATAATTATTAATTGCCATTAACTAAATACACCAGCATACCTGGACAAATCTTTTTGATTGTTTCAAAAGGTATTTTGACATGTCTTCATTAATATTTCGTATATCACACTGTTCAGGTATAACTCGAAACGTTTTCAATTGGTTGAATATAGGCTCAATATAACTTTCTATATCCAAAATTATTCGTAAAATACCACCTGTAAACGAAGAACAGATTTTAAACATCAATTAAATTTTAATACATTTATAAATAAATTATGATAAGTTATATTTTGCACAAAAAATTCCAAATTATCAATAGTGAAGTATATATCCCATGCTTACAATCTAAATCTAGATGTCTAGTGATAACTCTAGATCAAGATTTGAACAATTTAGCCTGTAGGTAAGCACATACATCGACAATAGCCTGGTCTAAGTTTCCAACAATACACTAAGAACATCAATGTAGTTGTTGGCACATTTAACACGTTGGGGGCGCAGGGTAAAAGATCTTCAATACAAACCAAATGGCCACCATTCAACTCAAGATGCAATAAAATTGGGAAACGGTGCTCATCCAAAAAGATTTCTATCCTTAAGACACATTTAGCTCCTGATGTATCTTCTTGCACAATGAAGCATCAATAAGGGTAAATGTGTAAAAACAATCTTTGCTGCCGTTTCTGCAATGAATATATTCACAAAATAAACCAAAGAAACTAGCCGTTTACTTACCAGTGATATTTACTTTGACCAATCTGTAGTTTGAATCTTCAACAGGTGGAAAGGATGGTATTGTTGGTATTGAAGTAGATGAAACACTATTTAGTGAAGAAAAGTCCTTACTATCATGTATGGTTTCTACTGCAACCTGCATACCCTTTTTACTACCCACAGCTCTTATGAATTTCTGTATTTTAGGTTTCATCATTTTTCCACGCATTTGTAAGAAAGAATCCAAAGAAAACTCATCAGTTTCATATGAAGCACTTTCCTGTATTTCACAAATTTTTCTTTTACCTGAAATATCAAGTGTCAAGTTGAAAAAAGAATTTGAACGACCAATTCATAATAGTAACAAATGACTGATGCTTTGTTTCCCACTACAACTACAACAAAAGTAAAAGCAATGGATACTCCCATAGTATGTGCAACAAGATGGCGTACACCGGAACGTAATATGTGTAACAGGTTAGGGTTAGGCCATAATTTCAGGTACAAATACTACGGGAGTCACTTGGCTAGTCCCCGAACTCGTAATAGAACTAAAATAAGGAAAATTGGAATAAAATTATGGCCTAACCCTAACCTGGTACACATACTATGTTCGAGTGTCCGTCATTTTGCACATACTACGAGAGCGCCAATCAATGTATATATTATCTCTTCTCTGCTTTTCAAAATTCACCTCTGCATATCTGTTCCTAGATAGTACTGACACTAAGCTTTTCACTTTGCTAACTTGTAGTATTTCAATTCTTTTCTAACAACAACAGATCCACACATAACTCTTAGTGCACTGAAGGCTACTTTTAATGCTTTTGTTGGTGATTTTTCCCTCTTTTTCGGCTTGTAGCCTAGCTATGTGTATTCATCAATTAACTCTCAACTTACTTGGCTGTTTTTTCACCTGATCTTGTTTCTTCAGATTTTCAGATTCGACATTTCTTATTTCAGGAGAGACAAAAGATGATATTTTCTGTGTACAATTATCGCAATATTGAAAAAAAATGAAATCAATTTATCGGTTATTGAAAATGAACCTTCTGTTGACAGAATTGTGATAAAATCATGAAAACATGAGTGTGTCAAGTATCTGAGTGGGCACAAAAAACCAACTAGTACTGGCATTGAAAGTTAGAGATTTCAATATCTTCAATTGGTATCATTGTGGCCCAAGTGCATCACTTTATTTATATTGTAACAAATTGGGAACCAAAACTTTCAATTACTAGCTTCCCACTATCATGTGATTGCATATGCATTTTTTCGATTTCTCAGTGCTTCAGCAGTTACCAGTAATATTAAAAATCTGAGTATGATTTTTATTCTAACACTTTATAAATATACTAGTAAATAAATAGTAAAATGATGGTCAATTACATACATACAGGCATTTGTACTACCTCAGTTTTTTTCATTTCGGAAATTTTTTGCTCTACAGCTCTATCTTGGTAATCTTCAGTCGAATCCAGATCACAGACTACTGGTGTTTGTGCCAGATTCAGTACATTTCTCATATTTTCAGTCTCGTGTCTATCTTCTGGATTATTAAATGACTAGCAATGACCGAGTATAACTAGCAGTAAAATATTCTACATACCCGTAAGCAAAGGCGATCATTAGTTTGAATACAATTTTAAAATGAAATGATTCATATATAAGAATCGCTTTATAAAGATATATATTTATTTTGCTATCATTTTTTTTAAATTTATTTAGCAAAAATTCGTATATACTGAGTAAAATTCGATAAACATCAAGATTCCACAGCCAAGTAGACTGACTTTGATTATTAAAAATAAAAATTAACTTTAAGGCAGTATCCTATAATACCATGCAATTCTGAGGCATCTATAAAAGATATAAGGAAATATTACCTGTATTTTCCTCAATCACTGGAACAAGTTCCTCAAAAACTTCAGCATCAGTACAATATGAATTTCTGTTATTAAATTCCGTAGGTTTCTGTTGCAATATCTCAACATCAAGTTTTTCCAGTCTTTGCAATTTGGTTATCAAGCTTTTAACATGTGTAGTGAAGCTCCAATGTAATGCCAACTCAATATCACTAGTAGAAAGTCTTGACTGAGGTCGGCAAAGATCTGAACATTTTGTTGATTCCGTTGCATCAATCTCTGGTAAATTCGCTTCTTTTAGCACTGTTTCTGAATAAAAACAATCTATTTGATACCAATTGTTACCCTAAATCAGGGGTTGTCAACCGAGAATAAATTACCCCTGGGGGTAGAATACGCATTGATAGATGCTCTAACTGTTGGTATGCAAACTCAACACAACAAATATTAGAGGTCTACATCCACATTTCCCCTTAAAATTCTATTTTCCAAAGTTCGCCACTTAAGTTATTATAGGTATTTGCGGAGTAAAAACAAAAAAAAATTGGGGGGTATATTTGTAAAAGAACAAATGAAAGAATAAAGGTAGAGAACCCTGGTCTTGAATATTATTCAACTCATTAACATCAAAATTTCCAATTGTTTGATAATTACACGACAATGACTGTTAGATTAAAACTGCAGTTTCGATTCACGACTCTATAGTGACACCGCGTGTCCTATCACTAATTAATTAATAACTCGCTTATTATACGACATAAATCATCCAAAATCAATAGGCTTCTGGTCCGAGATATGATGAATGCACATGCAAAATTTGGAGCAGATTCAACCTCGTTTTCGTGAGATATCGCGTGTATCTAACAGACAAGTACCTTACCTCTTAAGATCGATAAATAATGAAAGAATAATGGCAGAGAACCTTTTGTCTTGAATATTATTCAAGGCATAAGGGGTAATCGCTCAACACATATCCTGGTAATTAGCATAATGATAACAGCAAAAGTTGCAATTGTTTGATATTAACCCGACAATGACTGTTAGATTGGCTATGCTGAACTGGTACACTTGTTCTATACATTAAAAGTTTAACCCAACAAATCCAATGAGTCACAATGAGCAAAAGTTAGCAAGGTTTTATACCTGATAATAAGAGATGTGAAACACGAGCAGTATTCCAATCTTCTCTCTCCATTCCATTTACAAATATATTTTCAATATCAGCGCATTTTGTTATTCTGTTGAAAGGTATCACAAGCAAATTCATTTGAATTATTATTATGCTAGGGTTAGGATTCCTACCGTTTTATTTTAAGTAACAACTCTTGATCCAGTAGTTAAAGAGACTACTATGTCATATCTCCATGTAAATTAGAGTCGATTATCAAGCAAATTATGTTTTCTTTTAGTTAATTTCTGATTATGTGGAATGCCGCTTACCGTATATGCATTTACATAGTGCTTTCATACACAAAAAAATTACCACACATTTTCTAATTCAATCGACACCTAGACTATTGGAATATTACAACAATAATGATTTTTTCTACCCATTCCAGGGGGCTCCCGAAGTATGCGAACCAAGATGGCGGACATCGGAATGTAATATGTGTACTAGGTTAGGGTTAGGCCATAATTTTAGGTAGGCTATAAATATTACGGGAGGCTCTCGGCTAGTCTTCGAACTCATAATAGGACTAAAATAAGGAAAATTGGAAAAAAATTATGGCCTAACCCTAACCTGTTACGTTCCGATGTCCGCCATCTTGGTTCGCATACTTCGGGAGCACCCATTCCAGACATAATCATTAATATCAATATTACTTGTGAAAATCTTCATGTGATATCTTTATAAGGTTGATTTTCTTCATATCAAAATTTTCTAATGCTTCTCTAATAAGGTCGATCTTGTACACCGGGTTAGAATTAGAAGGAACCTCTAGTTCGAAGAATGATCTTTCCAGTACTTGATCAACTTGCAATATTTCTCAATAAAAGTGTTAAGTTTACTATAGATGAAAAAAGACTATTATCGTTGTATTAATGGTAATGGTAATCCTTTACATTACTGCATTTAGTCTCTAGTTGAACTTATGTCCTAAATTCTCCCCTTCGAAACACTTATTATATTAATTCTTGCACATAGCCTCTTCCTATTACCATATTATACGCTATCTAAATAGATTCATTTTGCAACGAAATTATCACTTTTTTAATAAAATTAATTAGAATTTCGGTTTTCTGATGAGCTGATTTAGAAATAAATAGACAGCTAATCGACTTTTATACAGATTTCTAGGTAACAGTAAGAAATTAGAATTGATACAAAATTCAATTGTTCATATTTACTTATTTCATGACTATTTATAGATTTTGGAAAGGTGCTTAAAACTTCATCATTTTTAAAATGTTTTGTTGTCATTGATACATATGACCCAAAGTCTCCTTTAACAGAAGATGATTCGACAACTTTAATTTTTTCTAGATCAGTGTTGTCAATATCTGGTTTTTGTCCCTGATGAGAGTGAATACAATAAAAATAAGGATTAGTATGTAAATGCAACAGTTATAATCATTTTTTATGATGAAATAAATCAAATACTGTTATATTCAACGAAGCTTCATTTTTTTTAATAAAAATTGTGATTTACAATTTTTTTGACTTCTAAACTTTAAGTTTTGATTATAAGTAAAGTAACACTGTTGAGTGGATACATCTGTTTTATTTACATTAATAAGACTCTTGGTTCACTTAATTACCATTACAATTACAATAATATGAACTGGAATGATATCAGTGTAACGAAGAAGTGTCAATGCCAAAATTATATTATTGAGTTGATATGGGATTGCGGTAAAGTAAAGTACAGATGATAATTGTTGACACCAATTCTGTTACAATTACAAGTAAATAATACCTCAAGTGTTTCTTTGATTTCATCAAGAAAATCATTGTCTACTTCATAATTCAATTTTTCGTCAATATCCAGTGAACATTTTGAGTTTGTTGCTTCCATGATTTCAAAAGATGAATCGTCATCCAGATTAAATTTGTGAATTTTACTGATATCTAATTTTTCATACTTCTTGTAAACATTAGCGATTTCCGCATACGGATCAGATAACACCAAATTGCTATGCTTTCTCAACAATCGCAAAATAGATGGTTGCGAAACTTTAATAGATTCAAGTCCTTCAACCTCTTCAAAGAGTTTAGAATCTGTTGCGTTTGCATCTTTATCAGATTCTGTGAACGCCTTAAGTTCAGAAACATCATAACTTGTTTTACCCTGCATGAGAGGTTCGAATTCGATATCAGTAGCATTCAGTGATTCACAACGACTTAGTAATAATTTAAGTTCATTTCTTGAAGAACTTGATTCTGTTTCCTTTGATACTGAAAAAGCATATTATAATGACTTGTAACCTTCATCTAGACTCTAGAGAAGGGGTGGGCAAGGTTTATGAACCAGGGCCAAATATTTTGCCCACACACACGCTGGTAATATAAGTGACGTAAAATGTTACATTTTATGAACAATATTTACAGTGTTACAAAGCAAAGGTGAAAACAATAAGCCTCATGCCAAAACTAAATTTAACCGCAATCTCAACAAATTCGTGACTTATTTTCAGATAAAACATCAAAATTTGATTTCAGTTTGGTTGTGGAAGCATCAGGCGGGCAAGATTAAATTACTCAAAGAGCCGGATTTGGCCAGCGGGCTGTACTGTGCTCATGTCTGCTCTAGAGGCAAGTCAGTCAGATTCGCAGCATTACTAATAAGAATGCGAGCCATAGTGAATTTTGTTACGAATTCACATATTACATCGAATTAATGTGATAGAGAAAAACATGTCAAATTACATGATGTTGACTTCTAGTTGTGTTAAAGTTTATTCATAAATTGCAGAAATAGGAAATTTTCGAAAACCATATTTTTGAAAGGAGTTGACCAGGAATATAGAAAATATGTACATATGCACAGCCTGTCTGCCTGTGTATTCAAACTTCATTCCTGCATCCAGATATCTGTGTATTCTGACGACAGGGAATTTTAAACTTACCCCCAATCCATGGCATTCTGTAGCTAAATATATCCTTTCGTCTCCGAATATCCTCTGTTGGAGAACTGATATTTGTAATGGTCAGTCTATTACGCAAACTCCTTCGTTTCTGAGCAAAATCTGATTCATAATCGATCGCCAAATATCGACAGCGCACCATGTTTACGTCTTCGCAGAGGAAATATGTTAACGATTATTTATGTTTTATTCTGAAACCACAATGAAAAATGTTTCAATCGTTTAGCATTAATTCTACGTGCTAACGTTACAGTCACAGAATGAAAAACAGGTCTGTCAGTATTACAGCAGGCAGTGCCCATTTTCAGTATGGTGCGGTGGTGTGGCTCAACGGGCTAAGCGTTAGGAATACGCTCGCCACCGCATCTCTAATTACTCTGCGTGGCTTCGCAGGTTCGAATCCCATGCAGGGATGGTTATGTGCGAGAGGATTGCTGGACTCCTCGCCGTCGTTGGGTGGTTCACGTAACCGCTGGTCAGTTACGGCTTCCTCCACCACCAAGTCCATGCTTCCGAAAACAAACAATATACGGTACCGGTAACTACGGTAATCCCATACCCGACTTGGAATGGCAACCGGACGAGGGGCCGTGGTTCGCCATATGGACAAGCCGTCTTATCGGCTTTCCTCTCCTCCTGGATAAATATGTGAATCCTACCCTATGGTGGAAAATAAGCTACTTACCGGTACCGGTACCGGTATTTTACTGATATGTAAAAACTGTCCACAACAAAATCTGAACTCGGGGAATACCCAACCAACGGTCACTCTTGTCAAGAATTGGATTCTTGATATTTACGGCCCTTTGCCCCTAGTCCCCTAACCAGAGTTGTCCGGCCGGCATATCCACTCATGTCGTGGGTGGACTGCAGCAGGTCTGGTTCGTAATAACTGAATTGTAAATAATAACTTATGGTAAAAACGGTATCGTGTATATAACGATACAACCAGAGGGTACGGTACGTAGGTACCGTGAAATATTTGTTTAAAAACTTAGATAGTTTAGATAGATAGATAGTTTAGATAGTTTATTTCGAAAACTCCATAACAAACCTAAATTTAAAATGGAGAATTCTGGAGGGCAAGCAAAACCTACAAAAAAGTTTAAAACATGAAGTATCTCATGTGCCTGCCCACCAGCACGCACACAAAAACACAAGCCCAATTAAATGAGGCTTGGGCCAAACTTAAAAAAACAAAATACACGATAGTAATAAACTTTCGGGCTGTTATACTCTCTTTCAACAATTACGTTGATAATGACCAATACCTACAACCTCATGCAAAGATAATGTGGGTAGTGGAATGTAATAAATTTGCGACGATAGTCATACTCATGAAGCCATGAAAGCTTTAAGAAAAACCAAGCCATGAAAAACTACACTGATTGCTAGATTGGGCATTGCGGAAAAGGTGATAAGTGGTTTAATATACAAACAAACGCAAAACCATGGCGGCAAATTCGGTGTGCGGACACTCATAAAAGCAATTATTAGGAAAAACACTAATCACACGTGAGCAGGTCTGTAGCCTAATTGATACATTGACGTGGCTAACATTGTTAAAACAGTACCGGTATACACACAGAGAGAACAAATCAAAAATATGCCACTAAATGAATGTTTAAAAATGTTACACTGTAAGTTACACTGCAAACTATTTACACATATAGTTGAATACTCAGTATTCAAGCGGAATTTCTAGAAATAGCAGTATATCATACTCTTTGTCACAAAATAAAATATCTGAATCAATCCCTGTTGTATTCATCTTTCGATTCTGTTATGATGTCCGTATGTTACCTTCATGCTGCCATGTAATTTCATATTTCGGCCTTTACTTGTTGATATTCCTTAAGTGCTTGTTCATTGTTGTCAATCTAATCTTTCTGCGCCGTTCAAAAATGCGACCGCACCCGACGACTGCCAAACACAAACTTTAAATCCAATCTTTTATTCATAAACTTCTTTAATTCCAGTGGATGGGCCTTGATCATGTTGATATCACGAGATACAAATCTAATAGTAAATACCGAAACACACAGCGCGTAGCATTCTCAGTCCAACAGCATTGATTGATCTTTCATCTAACAGAGCAACAAAAACACGTCCGACCCAGACGGCAGTCTGGCAGAACTTACTGAAAAGCAAGCTGATGTGATTACAACGATATACAAGTTCATCGATATCCCACCGGTACGGTACTCTTTCCAGTGTATGGCAACGATTCAATGTATTAGGGCAATTTTCCATTATTGCATCACAAAACTTTTCGGTTTTGACCACATACCGGGACCTTAAATTTGCTTGTTTTTGCTTGCAACCCAACCATTATCATCACACTAATAACGAACATTTTAGTGCAGAATTTTATTGTTACAATGAGTTAACTTAACGAAACATTAATTAAAAACAGCACTCAATTTTTAAACTAGTTTCACTAAAAGGTGAGATTCATCACAAAAGAGATATAAGATTGGCAGACAAGTAAAGAGCAAGCAATGTCGAATCATATATTCAAGAACGCTGGAAAATTGAAGTTTGAAAAGTCGATATTTATTTACAATTTCCATAGCACAAACCATACGGTATTACAAGCTTAAGCATTAAGGTATTTCTTTCGGGAAAATGGTAAATCGATCCCAAAATACGTTTTTGTGGATGAAAACATTTGTAGAAGCTAACGAAATATTAAAAGAGCTGCCTTATGATAAATTAAAACTAAAAATTTCAATCAAAAAGTTAATAACAATAGTACAGTGATTAGCAATATGAACTTTGTACAATTAAGAACTGCATTATGTTAATTCATATCATGAAATGAGCATGATATAAAGATATAATTTGATAAAAATTAACACTTCATAAGAAAGGGAAATTAAAGGTAAATTCAGTTATGGCAAAGCTTTAAGATCTTAGATATTCAATGTACACATACAATGATTGAATTGAAATTGGGAAATTTATATAATATGTGATTTTCTATAACATCTACCATGTTTCCCTGAAAATAAGACCTACCCTGAAAATAAGAGCTAGCTTGAATTTTGAAAATAATTTTAATATAAGCCCTCCCCTTAAATAAAGACCTAGCCAATAACACAAACTTTTTTTTGACCTAGTCGATAGCGAGAGATCACTCCTACACGTTTAAAATAATTGATAATCTATGTTTTGCAGTTATTTTGAATAAAAAATTGTTATTTATATGTAAATGAATATTGGTTTCCATATTCCTATATTTGAAAATCTCATATTTCTCTACTTTGTAATTTGGTTTTTTAAATGAAAATATAGGACATCCCCCGAAAATAGGCACTAGTGTTATTTTTCGGTAGAAAATTAAAACAGGACCCAGGAAAACACGGTAGTAATATATATGAGCGACACTACTCTATCTTGCTAAAATTGTGAAATTATTTTGCATTCAGCAAAAGAATTCAAGAAAATATATGGGGTGAAGTTGGTAAGAAAGATTTTTTTAACGAATACAAGTTTTGCCAGTTTATATTGGATTAAACGAGTTTGAATGAGCGGCAGTCAGCAATATAAAATGTTAACTCAAATAATTATTAAATTTGAAATGTCGAAAAGAAAATCTTCCCTCTAAGTGCCAATTGTAAAAATTCATGCCAATAGACAAAGAGCATACTAATAAATCGTCGCCTTCTTTGAATCATCCAATTTAACCATTAAAAGTACATCTATGGTACTAAATTCAATAGGTCAATAACTGAGAATGCACTATAAAATTTTTAATTTTTATTACATTTTCATATCAAGGTACTCAAATTGTTAACGCAGAAGGTAGATTACTAAATTAAAAGCTCTATGGATTGTGAGCTAAAATTGCACAATTGTTGCAGCATTCATAGCAGTAACTATTTTAAAAAACTATTCAAGATATAATGGAATAAAATATCTAATAGACTCCGTGTTTATGCCTGTACACAATATCTTTTGAGTTCTTCAGCCCAATACTCCATATAAACAAATAGGCCGATCAACAATCTCAATGAATTCTCAAGATTTCAATGTGAATCTGTTCCTCGTACTGCGACGTGGAGGTGATGATTAAATACACCCACAATCACAAGAGCCTGCAAAAATACATACTGTTGAATAAATTGGAAATTTTCAAATGAAAATTTAATGAATAATATATGCGTTCGATTACTTACTACTCCAAGAATATGGAAGTTTTTTTTAAATTCCCTGGAATTAACTTTTCTATTTGAATTTGGTGTTGTTCATTCAGGCTCACAAGTATATTTTTGCTACATGTACATTTACTACAGAGGTAATTTTTATATATATTTGAGAAGTTTTACACGTTGAACTACTAATATAGATTACGGTACAATAGGTTATGGTAAAATACCTTCTTCGTTTGCAAAACCAACATTTCTCTCCCACTGCTGTTATCGATAGTGATTTTACATTTTGGAGCTCTAGATGAATCACCTTCTTCAAACTGGACATCTTCAACTGATGACAAGTCGTATTCTTTTTCAATATGCTGAAAAATAATTGTTTCTTGAATTATATGTGTGATATTATTTTGAATAAGAAGACCATTTTTCAATTTTATATAAGACAATTTACTTTTGAGATTAAGAAGTTGAATATTATATGATTGGTTTCCTGTGGCTATCGTTAGAATTAGGTACGCTTCAATGACCTTGCTTTGATCAGAATGGTGAAAAATTTGAAGTAAGTATCAGTTCATCAACTCGAATGCTGCTACGAAAACTTACATGAGTTTCTGGTTCAAAAATGTAAACATTCTGAGCATTAATAGCGATCATCTTTGTAACCGATTGTCCATTGGGACCCATAACCTAGAAATCAAAAATAATTGAGGAATGTTAAAACCGAATAAATCTATATTTCGTAACAATTTGAGATAAGTGGAAAAAAGAAAGATAAATAAAATTGCAAATCATTAAACCAATCATCAGAGAGAGATCTGGCAGCATTTTGATTCTAGCATTGTGGGAAATGAGCATTATATTGAGTCTGCACAATTCAAGATGACTTTTGTTATTAATACCTTGTCCTTTCACATTATAAAACTATTGGTATCAAAAAGCACTCTTCAAGAGAGTGTTTGTACATTTAACACAACATTTTAAAAACAATATTTTCTCATGATCTGCTGCTCTGATTTGAAGTAACATTTATAATCTCTTTCTGCTATAACAACCTCACAAATTTCTATTTGAAAAATATATTTTTAACGAATATCTGAAAAGAAGATTATTTGGGTTACAATACCTCAACAGTAAAAAATGATGATCCAAACATTTTCTTCTTCATCAACATTGCCAGAACTTCGCTTCTTGCATCGTGGGGAGGTTGTTGCTGAACTTTGGTGAATTCATTGTGAGCATTATCTCTCCATATAGTATGAGGTTCAGTTTGCAAAACTTTTCTCGGAATTAATGACAAGACTTCTTGTCTGCGATATTATGATATAAGAAACATAGATAAGCATATTTTCGATTCATTTTTTATTTGTTCATTTAATGTGTTTCATACCTCTTCAAACAAAGCTCAAAGAATAGAGAGCTTAGCTTGTTGACTTGAAAGAATAAAATATTTTCGATTCGGCAATATACCTTTTATTTTGAACGCCTGTAATCTAATAATCAATAGCACACAAAAGTATCTGAGCATTTGCCTTTAAATACAATTTCAAAAATGTTCATTACACTGTAAATTCTTGAGAAATGCTAAGTAAACAACAATGTGCAATTCACTTTATTCTTGTTACTTGAAATATTGAACATAAAAGAAAATCCCATTAAAAAGGAAAACGTACTCTGAAGGAAGATTGTCTCCATCATATCCCCTGTGAATCAGTGCACACAATTTTGCAGTTTCGCCAATTTGGGCTCTTGTCAACCCCTCAGTTAGTTCACGGTATGTCAGAAGCTTCCCATCAAGGTACTCCGGGATGAACTGTCAACAAAAAAACTTTATGAAAAATAATATAATTTACGAGAGTTTCTTGAAAACATTAATCAAAATTAATATTTAAAGTTAAAACTAACTTTCTGTAGATTACCGTAGTTTACTTCTGTCTTAATATTAAAGCACGTGTATAACGGGTTTCCCCACTTCAGATAATATTTGAATGTCACTACGTAAGCTATATTAACTTGACTGGTTTTACTTAAATCTTATTCCATAACTTTCGCAACAAATATAATGCTAGTGAGATGCGATGCATGTGACTCATTCGCTGCGATCACTTGCTGTGATAGGTTCGTGCCAATCCCTAATCCCACCACAGGAAAAACTAATAAAGTTTGAAAACACAAAGAAAAAATCAGCGCACCTGCTTGAACAACAACTTGACCACTTTGTCATTGTCATAATCTATTTGTTTCTTCCATACAACTCTCTGGAACATGAGTGAGTAGGGCTTCTTTTTATGGACCATGCCATTGTAAACATCAAACAAATATATGTGTCGCCTCAGAGGAACAATATCTGTAACTAAATAAGAATGTAAAAATATCTGTTAGCAAGACAAAATGTACATTCTATCAAACAGTCATCTGTCTGAAATGGGTGGCATGATCAAAATTGATGCAGTTTAAAATATACATACTTATATTACTAATAAAAAAAGTCTGGGGAGAAATTACTCCATTCTTGAACTTATTCAGAATGCCATACAGAGACCATAAATGTCTTGCTTCAGGGGCGTTTATATAAAGACCAATTATCAAACTCTTTGAACTATAAATTTAAGTTACCATTAGCCTGTTCATTCATATCCAGTTTGAAAAGCCCATATTCTTTCATGTCATTGGGATTTTTGATTCCAAGATTTACACAAAACTGTTTTATGATATGCATGACAACCTGCATGAAAGAAATTGAATGTCAACTTTAGCTTGGTATTATTAATCGACAGGGCTAAGGAGTCAAAAAAATTCACAATTTACTCCACACTCCCAGTTAAAAAAAAAGCTCTGATTTTGGGTTGGAAATAATTTTAACTCCAGCTCTATACTTTAGAAATAAATTTTGATAAAAACTTTTGCGTATGCAAGTTTTCTTTAATGGAATGTTAGGAACACGTCGTAAAATTGATGCTTTTTGAGTGCTAGTAAGGAGTTTTGGCTTATTTTATCACAATTGCAAATGCAACGACCTCGACTACAGCATATGCATGCTAAATCCCTACTCAAACTCTACATTCCTAGATAAAATTGCCAATGACAAAAAAATAAATATTCAAGTATGAATAAAAAACAATGAACAAAAAACTAAAGTAAAAATCCCAATGCAAGGACTGGCACAAAATGTATTTTGATGGCTTTAACAGCACATTAATTTTGCATAGGAAAACAGTTACCGATGAAGTAGTAAACTTGTAATCCCATTGTACTCCACCAGGAAGCATAACAGGTTGATCCAGAGATGTTCGGCCGACCTAAAATAATAGAAAAATCTGAGAAGTCTTTTTTTCTTTACATTCTAAATATAACATCACTATATGTTAAGTTGAATAGGTTGTTTATACTGAAACATAAAAAAATAACTTGGATCAATTTTAAACTACAATATGAAATGTATTAATTATAGGATAATGCATAAAAAGTATACCGATGTATATAAAAAAATGGTATTGTCAATAAAGAATGTTTCTAACAATAGTAAAATTTTGATATCAAATAATCAATTACCTTCAATGCCTGAATTTCAATTTCACTTGGTCTATCCACTCTACCTCCAAAATCCACAGTATGTTGTAGATTGACCAAACACACTTTTGCTGCATCTGAGTTTAAAATTCAACAAATATGATAGTAATTTACATAAAAAATGAGATATGAAAAAGATATGTTTTGAATAATGACAAAAAGGAGGTCACAAAAACATGTAATTAGATGGAGATATTAATGTTATTAATGTTATTGGCGCGGCGGTGTGGCTCAACGGGCTAAGCGTTAGGAATACGCTCGCCACCGCACCTCTAATTACTCTGCGTGGGTTCGCAGGTTCGAATCCCATGCAGAAATGGCTATGTGCGAGAAGATTGCTGGACTCCTCGCCGTCGTTGGGGGGTTCACGTAACCGCTGGTCGGTTACGGCTTCCTCCACCACCAAGTCCATGCTTCCGGAAACAAACAATATAACTAATCCCATACCCGACTTGGAATGGTAACCGGACGAGAGGCCGTGGTTCGCCATATGGATAAGCCGTCTTATCGGCTTTCCTCTCCCCCGGGATAAATATGTAAATCCTATCCTATGTTTAACATTAATCAAATACGGTATATTTATTTTTATTTTTAATCATCCTTCAAGTGATTTATTTATCTGACTATCATACCAAGTAGAACTTGACCCTAAAGTAGTACTTTAGCTAATATATTCAACCTCAATCCATCACATTCATAAACAAAAAACTTAGATTACCCTACCTTATTATAGTATAAGACTTACTTGCATATTCATCACTTTGACTCTCGGAAATTGCATACAGATGAGCCAGCATATGTGGAAGTAAAATTTTTGAGCACGGAAAATATGCCAGAAAAAGTGAAAATAATTGCCAACCCCGTTTGCAGCTGGAGCTGAAATAATAAATATACAAACAGTATAAAAATAGGATGTATGATACAATAATATTCATTTTACCTTTTTCTGTTTCCAGTTGTCTGCTTTGCCAGATAAATACAAACTTCGTCATTCAAGATATCTTTCTTGTGCTTGCGGCATGCCATAAGAATGGAATACAGGCATGCTAGATCACTTGTTGCTTTTGTCGTTATATCTCCCATGAAGTGTTGGATGTCTGATATAAAAAAAATTATTGAATGATTGTCATTGAAAAGTAATTTGAAGAACCATGATTCAGTTGGTATAAGCAGTGGATATTTTATGATTATTCTTCCAGTTATGATACATTTTGGGCAATAAGAAAAATCACTACAAACTATGAGTATTTTTTTTTTATTTATTTTTTTTTTAATGGATGGGTCCAGTACAAACAATCAACTTATAACAATTACCTTAATCCGACAATACTAAATTGGCTAGGTTTAATCTTAATTTTTTCTGATCTTTTTATTCAAAAAAAAGAAGTTTGTACTCAACAGGAGGTAAATTATAGCTAAAAGCAAACATATAATAAAAACCTTTATTTAATGGTTGTTGACTATAGGCTTCTCAATAAAATGAATAAAATACTGGTGAACGGGGTTTCATTTATAAGCGAGTTGGTTATAGACAGTTTTTAGAATTGGTGCAAATAATAAATTTCACTAATTATCTTTTAAGAAATTTCTTATAAAAAGTAAAATATTACTTCTAAAACAACCCAATGCCGTCTTAGCCAGTTCGTCATCTTTAAACTTCAACAATGGTCGAGTTAAACTGGTCTGTCAAGAATAAAGAATGAGAATCAGTAAAAATATCAAAAATAATTCTTATACATAATATAACTGATTAGCTAGAAAAAATTTATAAATGTTAGAAAACAGTTTCGACACCACCTATCTGGTATATAAAAATTTGAAAAAATCACAATTAGTGAAATCATTATAAATTGGGGCCTTTGTCTAATGAAGAACCCCTCCCTTTCAATTTACATACCTTTATACATCAGATTTTTGAATTATTTTAATCTAATTTAAGTTTCTTAGCGTCATACAATACCTTTGAATATTGCAGTAATTTTTCTGCTTCTGCTTTTTTGTTTCGTTCGAAATATTTCGTTGCAAACATAAGCAGAGAATATAAATTACTCTCTCTTGGTGGTGGAAGAACTTCATACAGACTTTCTTGATCTTCTTGATGCGAAAAGACTGGTTCAGTGAAAGGCTGGAAAAGAATTTGCTTTTTTATGATTGTGAGCATTAATACACTTATACACTTGAAATACATAGAATAGTCATCCTTATTCTAGCCCCAGTGTCCTTGCATTCTATTCTTACGGATCCAATAGCAAAGGGGATTTGAGAAAATATAGGTAATAGACTAATAGTATTAGTAAAATATGTATGATGTTTTATGATAATTGAATCTATCGATTTTTCAATAATACAAAAAATTATTTAAAAATGAAAAATATTACACTTCAAATTTTAGGATGTTTTACCTCTCATTTATGATATAGCTTGTTATCTTGTGAAAATACAAAAATTTTTTTTTATTGAAAACTAAAAGATTAAAAACCTGAAGTGAACCATTGTTGACAAGAGACTATGAACATTAAATACCTATTGTTATAGAAAACAGCTAAGCAGCTGCGAATTCCACTAGGCCAATCACTGTGAAAAAAAGCTTCAGCAAAAAATTTTTGTTGATAAGTAGGAACCTACTTTTCAAGGAAATGAATTAAAAAAGAATGACAACATAATAATCCAAAAGTTTTATTCCTATTATTTAATGATCATCAACAGATAAAATGTATTAAAAGTTTTAAAACTCGTACCTCTTCACTGTCGTTCATCATCGGGCCAGGAGAGACGGGACTTGACGGTGTATTCATTGTTAGATAGGAACGAAGGACTTTATGGAGTTGGTTGGATTTCCTTCATCAGCATAAAATATTCATTATTATTATTAATCTGGCCATATTTATAAAATAATCGCCAAATATTTTGTTGGAACACAAATAATTATCTACCTGCAGTAAAATGACACATTATGGCCTTGAATGCTCAATTCTATAACAGATCCTTGATGTACTTCAACATGTGATATTGCGATGAAATTATAAGTCACTCTTTTCCAAGTTGGTGGTCCTGGTAAGATGAACAGCATGTTTAAAAAGACCAAATGTAGATATAAAGATAGAAATATCCATCTCCCAAAACAATAAGCAATTTAGAATAAATATCAAAATTGCTGACTAGAAAAACATAATTATAGTAAACTTCTCTCAATTGAAAAATTATAACATTTTTATTATTTTCTTTTTTGATGCTTACTCGCAACTTACACTCTAAACCAGTGGTTCCCAAACTTTTTCAAAAAAATTGTCTGACGGACCCCTCGCAAATTTTGTTTTTGTTTCGCGGCCCTGTGCACTAATTGACTAAAATAAAACATTATCAAAGAAAGACAGAAAGATATCACATAAAACAAGGTCAAAACAAAAATAAATGCTCCACACGGTGTAGTTCAAAACATATCTTCACCTGCGATTATCACGATAAAATTACATACGATTATCTCAATTTTAATTTTAGAAGACATTTTAAAATTGATAATACAGAGTTGAAAACGTAAAAATATATGCCTACCGTTACCGTGTGTCAAAGACTAAAATTGACATCTAAAAACTAAAACGTAGTGCCTCTCTGACTGCGCTATACTTACCGCTATCTACCTTTCAAAACAAAAGCGTAAAACAGCATTTAGGAACGGAGTGGCATACTTTATAAACTACCTACTGTAATTCTCTCCTATAGCAACAAGCATGCAAAAAGGCAGCGCCATCTACACCTCCAAGTGCAGTTTTAAGTATTTAGCGGGATTTCCAAACAATGGCCGCTATGGCTAAACGGCGCTCCAGAAGCATATGTACCAAGATGTCGCAAGACCTGAACCCTAACCGGTACACAATACCATGTTCAGGTTGTGCGCTATCTTGGTGCACATGGATTACTTCTGGAGCTCCGGCCAAACCACGGCAACTGACTTTTTAGCTGCCACTAACCGGTACCACGGCAGCAAATTAAAAAATCATGTCGGGTAAAATTTTGATGCCGTAACCAAGGCATGTCGGATGTATTGGCAGGGCTGCCCCTGTTGGTGACAAATAATGAGTAGGTTGGTACTTTTTTTTATCGATAAAGTTTTAATGGATTTGAGGTTTGGTTCCAGATTTAAAATTCTGTATATTAAACTAAAATCTGGCACATGACTTTGTTAATATGCCGATAATACTGATTACTAAATTATAGCGCCTTTAAACCATGGCATGAGACGCCGCGGTTTGTTCGTGGCAGGAGCTGCCATAGCTTTGTGACGTCACAATTGGGAAAGCGTAATCGAAACAGAACGTGAAGAATCAGTGTCCTCAGCAGAGATTGTAAAGCATCAAAAGGCGATAAATGTGTCTTTCCAAATTTAAGCAGTTAATTTTTGCATTATCAAACTTTGAGCCATATAACAGATTTCTTGTGCGGACCACCGGAAAGTGCTTCACGGACCCCAAAAGGTTCGGGGACCCTAGTTTGGGAACCACTGCTCTAAACAGTGCCCTGCAACTGGAATCGCACAATATGTGAGTAGCTACTTGTATTAGGAAGGAACAGAATCTTTCCTCGCATTGCCCACCCAACTTATTACACACTAAATGAGGTGGGGATGGAACTTGATCCCGAGATTCATAATCTGCGACACCAACGCAGTTAAGTCTAACACTTTGACTGTTTTGATAAATGATAACATTTTATCACATGATTGAAGCATTTATCATTTTACTTTACACTGCTAAATGTTTTGTGATGGCAAACAAAAAAGAAGCATGATGGCACACTTAACTGCTGGTCAGTAACATTAATTTATCATCAATTCGTTATCATCATCAATAATTTTTTAGATTTATTGCTTAACTCAACAACATTGACCATCAGAAATAGGAAATACTGCAAATTATCGCATAAAATCCACCAGTTGGCGTTCCTCGGTATAAGAAATTAGACAGGGAAAGGGCAGACTCTCACTCTCAATAGTTAAGAAGACTTACCAGTTATTTGCAAGAAATGAACTCCAGTCTGTCCAACTGCAAGCGAATTTGCTTGGTAAATGTTTTTTGGTAGCTCAGATGAAAGTTCTTGAACCTAATTTAAAAACGAATAAAAATTTAGGAATTACCATAGTCATTTTATGTCTGAGATCATGGTGCATTTCAAATGAAACCAAATGTAGTTAGCGTTAAATCAAGAACAGGCCTGCACAACTCAAATTACCACGAGGGCCGCAAGCATAAATCTGTAGGCCCGGCGGGCTGCAAACTTTGCCACATACATATTTCACAAGATGAACTACAAATCAAAATAATATTGTGAAACAGTTAAATTTAATGAAACAAAGGCTAGACAAACAATCCGTTTAGTAGCAATAGATCTTCCTCTGTTGTACTTTTTTGACTGTTAAATTACATTTTTCTACAAAATCTGCTCCAATTTATTTGAGTTTTACAGTAATGAGCAATATCTTTTGAGCGAGAATTTCTGCACCATTCATAAATGAAGAAATTGTTTTTAAGTACTAAATTTAAATCAAAAAAGAAACTTCAGTTTCATGAACTGCTAGTAAAAATAATGGGGTTATTAATAGGTTGCTAATATGCACTAATGGATGTGAGATTGTACCGATATTATTTTTAGCGTGATTTAGACTGAATACTGAGTTATCTAAATCGGGGTTTCCAAAACTGGGGGGCGAGGGGTCGAGCGACGAATTTTAGGGGTCGAGAAAGGCACGCCAATTTCACACAAAGTTCGATATTTATTGAAACTAGTGCAAATCATAAATTTCACGATTTTGAATATGATCGGAGTAGCAGCGCGCTAGCATAACAATGCCGGCTTTGATTGTTAGACCCAAGAAGTGACGTGTTTCCAAATCACCCACAGACCGAACAGTAGTATCTTGCGGGCCGCATGCGGCCCGCGGGCCATATGTTGTGCAGGCCTGATCTAGAACATCTACTGATAATTTGTTGTCCCTAACATAGTACAAGAACTACACAACGGCATTCAGATCTATATCACCTTGATTCTGAATATCTGGGTGAAATACAGAGTCCAGTTCTCTTTAACATTTTCCAGAATGGATCTTCGAATATTGGCTTCTATTTCTTTGTTGCCAGATTTTTTGAGTTTTTCTCTGATATCCTCACGATCAGCAGGTAGTATTCGTGGGTTAGTTCCATTAGCATCTTTTGTAATCTAAATTTTGAAACACAAAACATATACAATCAAAGCTGCAAGTGTTTAAAAAATGCTATCTTTTACAATCTTTCAAAATAAATGCTGGTTGTTTTACCCTTTACTGAATATCATGGTCTCAAAGTGAACTTTGTTTAAAGTTTTGAATACAATTTCCATGTACCGTACATTGTTGACCTTAAAATGATAAAAAAATTTTCCAACAAACCTTTCGTTTAAGAGTGATTTTTCATATTTTCATCCATTTTTTTTCAGATACCATAGTAGAATACAGTTTGTTTATAAATAGTTCAGAAAAATATGGATAAAATTGTTCTCATTAGTATTTCCACAAGAACCCAAGTGCTCGACTTTAAATCTACAAAAATTAAAGCACTGAGTTGAACATACCTGTTTGAACAACAATGCTGCCATTGTCATGTCTTTGATGGTTTCCCCAACCTGAAAAATTTCTTTTCTAGCTCTGAGTTTCCAGGGAACATTAACGTATTTGCATGGTACTCGATTTTGCACTTCGTGGGGAACAGTCTTTGTGGTGGCATCAGTCATGAGCCCTATATGAAAAAAAAATTGTGGTTATAATTTATACTTAGAATTCAAAATTACTGTTGTTGGATCTTCTTGAAGTTGCATTAGAAGATGAGATGCTTTAATAGATACACCTTACACCAGGGGTCACCAACCTTTTCGAAGCCGAGGGCTACTTTTAGGGTACAGATTAAGCTGCGGGCTACCAGTTCAATGTACACTTCTAAAAAAATCAGTTGCTCGATTAGGCTTTAGTGTATTTAGTGAAGTATAGACACTAATAAACCTTAGGATTCTTCAGGAAAGCAAACGATTATCACAACGTTGTAAATAAATTTCTATCAATAACACTTGTATTTCAAAACTGAATGTTAAATTGATTTTCATAGGAAAAAACAATGTACTTGAATTATTTACAAACACTCTTCACAAGTCTAAGATAAAATGGACTTAACAGTTGTACTATCAAATGTTGTATAGTATTATACTCCGACTTGTAACTTGACACTGTAACTCTGAGCGAGTCTTGCAGATTTTCATCAGTGAGGCGTGTTCCATGTTTGTTCCTGGTGGAGTGAGTCGCGGCGCTATGGCCCATCGTGTTAAGCGTTAGGTTCGCAGGTTAGAATCCCATGCGGGGATAGTTATGTGCGAAAGGATTGCTAGACTACTCGCCGCCGTTGGGTGGTTCACGTAACCGCTGGTCGGTTAAGGCTTCCTTCGCCATCAAGTCCAGGCTTCCGGAAACAAATAACTAACTAATTCCATACCCGACATCGAATGGTAACCGGCGAGAAGCCGTGGTTTGTCATATGGTTAAGCCGTCCTATCGGCTATCTTCTCCCCCGGGATAAATATGTAAATCTCCTATCCTGAATTTATGTCAAAAATGTTGATTCGAAAGGATAGGCTGAAACAAACGATGGTCTCGTAAAATAGGATTGCTGTATGATTTGAATCGCAAGCTTTTTCTGTCCGTACTGTGCTGACCAGTGGGTAGTTAGCGCGGAAGATTAGGTGACAAGATGTGAAATATCTCTCCGCTTTGCCGTCGCTAAAATCGCCCAACTAATGAGACACACGCAGGCTGTTTTTATGGTGGTATAAATATATCCACCTACCATTCATCGTGAAAATGATGGATTTTTCTTTGGAATCAATAATTGTATTATTACTGCTCTGCTAACCAACAGACAAGAAAAAGCGCGGGTTCGTGGAAAGTGATCTCAGTGTGATGTCATAATTGGAAGAGTGTTAATTACCCGTCACATTACTGAGGTCAAATAAAAATAAGGTTTATGGTTACAATAATCAATATAGTGTTATTCTCAGTTCCATATAAGTGTGATTTATACTAAAATAGCAGGACAAAATATAATTGATGTAGTTTACTTATAAGAGCCGTTATTAAGCTTAGTTTGGAACAGACCGGCGGGCGACTCATATGGTCTTCGCGGGCGACTTGGTGCCCGCGGGCAACGCGTTGGTGACCCCTGCCTTACACCTTTGAAACTGACTTGAAACTTCATTTTTTACTTATATTTTATGCTATAATATTGCCAATGTAATACTTTTAAGTCTCACGTTTCAAACCTCACTTGAAGTTTTGGAAACCTCTATGTGTTTTTTTTTTGCGTACTCTGCGTTTGAATCCCAGATGAATTTAGAAAAATCTATCTATCTCATCAGTTACAAAAACTATAGATAAAAGAAATCGTACCTGGGGGAGACTGTGGAATACTTTCTGGGCTGATAGAGCGAGGAGGAACTTTTGGTGGTGGTGGTTCAGCATATTCATGAGCGTCTTCCATCAATACTGCATTCATTCTTTCTTGTTCTTGCTGACGTTTCTTTGCTTCCAATGCAGCAGCAAGTGCTGTAGGTTTTCTCTCATTTCTCTAAAAATCAAAATATTAATAAAGGTGTATGATACTTGAATGCACAAGCTTTCAGAGAGCCCTGCTTGAGGGGAAAGGCATTAACTTCAGAATTTAGGAATGGCACCAATATAATATGATAAACATATAGCAATATAATATGATAAACATATAGCAATATAAATACTTATTATATTCAATATAGACTTTTATTGTGATGATATACATGTTGTTTAGTTAAGAATGAACAATTTAAACAATGTGATTTTAAATCAATTTCATTCATTCAAATATTACTTCACATTATTCACAATGTAATCGATTTGCAACCTGACAATTTTTGCGATCAAAGTATAAATATAAACATAGGTACATAGAAATAGGCAGCATAAAAATCTTTCAAAATCATTATTTTGGAAGTTTCACCTTTCAAAAAACTAAAAAAATATTACCTCTGGGCTTGAATCAGGTGATGAAGGTGGAGATGGAGATTTAGAAACAGGTTTTTGCTCTATCACTGCGATTCTTTCAGGTTGTAACTTCTTGATAGGGCGAGGTTGTGGTTCGGGTTCTCGCTCTGGAGAAGTTGAGCGCTGAGGCTTCTCTGTATTTGTCTGCTATATAGTTATATATAAAAATATGATATTTTTAGCTTCAAAGTGATTTACATTTCTCTTTTTGTTCTTTGAAAAATGAAAATAAAAGCATTAGTGGCTATACATGTTACCTTGTGTTTTCGAGACTTTATGATATTGGTATTGATAACTATTACTATCGGTAACTATCATTCTTACCAGTTGTTGCTAATAAAGTTAAATAGCAATATGTTTATACAGAATCAACTATAGCAGGGTAAACAAAAGTAAGTCCATGTTCTGCAAAATATAAATAAAATACTAGCCTGAAGACTTTTAGATACCTTTTGGTGAATTTTGATCGGACACAGAATGTTTGCTATTATATACCTGATGTCTTGCTGCTTCACGTCTTTGACGACTAAGAAGAGCCAACTCTTCTACCGTTGGTTCTGGTGGTTTGTTTGAATGCTAAAAATATAATGCAGCCTTATTTGAAATTAATTTCAGTATTGTGAAATAATATTAGCAACTTAACACAAGATAGATGAGATAATTATTTTATCCTTCACCAAGGTAAAATAAAATTGCAATACACAAGACAAACAGCGAAGGAGACAAAAGTTTAGGAAAGTTCATACATTTTAAACAATGTTTCAATTATGAGACATAAAAGTACTATGTTGACAGTTAACTTAAACAAAATTGAACCTTATCACTCATAAAAAAACAAATCGCCGTGTCAATATACGTGAATAAATTAAAGTGGCCAACTTGAATAAGATAAGTTCATGTTGGGTATAGGAAAAGATGACCGGTTTTTTTTTTTTCTAAATGAAAGAAATATACTCATTTAACACCTGCACCTGCTAGTATAACCAGAATAAAAACTTCAGTTTGCTAAATGGAAAGCTTTGTTGTTCTAACTAACAGAACCACCGGTCTTTAAAGTCTAATTCTAAGAATCATACTTGATTCTTCTTCTTTGCAGCTTCTATAAGTCGTAGGGCTGCTTTATGCGGATCCTCTTTCTCTTCTTCCTTTTTGGGAATCTAAATTTATTTCGAAAATTTGAAATTTCACATATAAAGAAAACAGAAATAAAAAAAAATGTAAAAAATAAATACTATAATCATAACATAATCGAATAGTGAACTACAGCTAAGTGTGGAAATAGTTGAAAAAATGATTAAGTTAAAACTAATTCACAAAGCTAGTAAAACCCTTTTTACATGCTAAGCACTCTGTCAATTTTGTCAGGTTACAATACTGCAATTGACTGCACGGAAAAGTATTACTGGATTGCTCACTCATAGGCTCAATTATAGCTTTTTCCACATTCAAGCGCTCCAAAATCGAATGATTAACTGGCTAATAACATACTCCCATACCTGACTTGGACCTGTTATCACCCCAAATTGAATATGAAAAATCATATTCTCAGGCTCAGAGATTCAAATATGCTTTGGAACAAGCAATTCAAACACAAATTGTTGAAACAACAAAGTAAGTGACACTGGATACTTTTGCACAACTGTATGAATTGTACAAATACCATATAATATTTTAATGAATTTTGAAGCTTTTTGATTTTTCTTATTGTGATAAAACTTGATTTTGAATTCGAAATTTAAAAGTTATTACACTTGCCGGTGGCTTCTTCCAGGATGAACGAGTTTCTGGTTTTGGACTCTCAGGTTCTGAAAACTTCTCCGGAGATTCCTGTCCATACATATTATGGTATGAGTGATTGTTTTGAAACACATTTCTGGGCTAGTATGTATGACGCTCACATAGACTACCGGTAACTTTATTTAAACTAACTATAGAGAATTAACTATTGGCTGATAGTGGAAAGCATCTAATCATTTATTTATTTGTCTACAATTATAAAATTTACTCTATCATTCCAGTTTTAGAATCAATATCGACAAAATTTTGTTATTGACTAAATTTTATATATTTTGTTGGATAACTAGATTTAGGAAAAATAAATAAAAAAATGAAACAGTGATTGAAGGTTATCAGTTCTGAGTCTTAATGAGTGTTTACTTACAGCCTTCTTTAACATAAATGTTCAAACAGCTGAAACTATTAACTGACTAGTGACTGACATAACTTAAAGCGAGGACGGACCAGACAAAAGCCTATGGTTCGCCACAATAGTAAGTGTTCTTATCGTAGTATTTTTCCCAAACAAGCATATATTATCTAAATAGCTAGAGAATATGTCATTTAAAAGTATTAATAATAAGCTACCGGTAATAATAATAATAACAAAATATAACATACTTCCTCAGCTTTTGGTAGAATTATTTTCTTCGGTTTTTGTGGTGGCCTGTAAGATGATTGCGACTCTGCCATTGCTTTTGCAGCAAAGAACTTCTTCTTTTCGGAGAATGACATTCTTACCGATCCTTGCTTAATGTTATATATATCTTCATCACTTTCATCAAGCTTAAAAAATATGGTTGTATTTTTGTGCCCTACCCTCTGTCATCAATTAAAGCACATAAAAAACCAATTTAATATTTTATATAATTTATTCTATGATGTACAAACCAATATTTCAGTTTATTTTGCCAAAATTCTTACAATGCAATTTATAATAGAAATATAAAAGAATAACATAGCGTGGAATCTAAAATCCAGACATATATAAAAAACTCTCTTGTCATTAAATTAAAAATATATACATACTTCTTGTGGTTTTGGCTTCGGCTTTGTTGGTTCCCTGAAAAAGAGCAGAATTGATAAAAAAAAGACTTATTTTCAACAAAAGCTATGCAGAAATAAAAAATAAAAGTTCTCCATTTTGATATAAATTTTAATCAATATCAAGAGCTGAAAATACTATTAAATATTTTTAAATTTCCAGCCTTTTTCCATTTAATCATCACCCAATTAGAGATATTGAAATTAAAACACAAAAATTCAAGTTTGAAACTAAACTGTGATTATTTTAAAAAATCTGTACTACAAGTATGTGCTAAAATCAGCGAAATAATTGACAAAATTATAATGATAGCAATATAATTTTACCTGTATTTTGAACTCTCTTTTCCGCTTCCACTTTCACTTTTTTTGTATAGATATCCTGCAGCAGCTGCCTTTCCTTTACTACTGTAAAAATATTTTTTTACTGTAACATAGATTATAAACATCAATATCAAAGAAGGAATTTTAAATTCAAAAAACAATTAGGTATGTCTCGTAAAAGTCAATATTCAAGTTTAAAATTGGGGGAATGTATAGGGGTGAGTACAAATCAGAAATAATAAGTATTAAAATAGTTGGATTATTTCAGTTAACATACTCATGTCTTCTTGGAGAAACTTCATCACTTGAAGATTTGTCACGTCTGTGAGATGACTTTTTGCTCCTGAAAATGTTGGCAGATAAATTATAATAATAATAACTGTAGATTTGGGAAATTGATGGGATGTAGAGAGAAACATCCTGTAAAAAGAGGAGTCAGGCAATTCCATCTCACATGATCACGCTTGAGCCTGTGGAATATAGCAATGTAATCAGTGACCTTTGGATAGGCTACAATATCATTTTTATCCTGTGAGAGAGGAAGGGGATAAGATAACTTGATAATATGGCGTCCCATGATCTCTTGTCTGGTTACCATTCCATGTTGAGTATGGGATTAGTTAGCCAGTTATTTGTTTCAGAACCGTGGACTTGAAGGCGGAGGTAGCCGTAACTGACCAGCGGTTACTTGAAACACCCTACAGTGGTAAGGCGTACAGTGATCCTCTTGCATAAAAGCATCCCCCACATATCCGATCCTAATAACCCACTCAGAGGTGCGATGAAGAGTTTATTTCTAGCGCTTAACACAATGCGCCACGTGCTGGGCCTATTTCTAATCTCTTTATGTCAATACTCACCTTCCTGACCTTTGACTCTCCTGTTTCCACCTGTTGTCGACTCTTTCATCTTCAGAACTGGAATCTCGTCTTGATGATCTTTTATCTTGTTTATTCAACAACTTTTGTAGCTCTTTTTGTTGTTTCTGAATTAAGATTTTGTTTCATTCACAAAAAAATATTACAAAATAATAGAGTATTATTAATAACTATTCATTCATTTGCTCAACTCATTTAGTTCTATGTACTAACTTATTAAACACACTTGTCAATACCCATTATGCATGATGTATTTACAGGTTTGAATTCACTGAACATGAATGTGTACAAGAAAGCTGCTTAACTTCTTGGAGTCACAGCAGTTGTTGACACAAGTCAACGACATTTTTTGAATTCCTTTTAATTTTCGTGTGAATCACATAAGCTACCCACAATGTGATTGGTTATTGGATCTTAGTGATCATGCCTTTGAGCATTGTTTTCTTGTTTAATAATAAAATTTAAGACCAGAATATTTATGTTTGAATTTCTTAGTACTCTTGTGTAAATTTACTTTGAATCACAGATAATTTGTAAGTCAAGGTTTTGTTTGCTCTCCTGATTTCATAATCAGTTTTTATTTATTTGTTCTGATAAATCATCTTATCGCCTTTTATGCTGATCATAGAGTCGAAATAAACTTATCTCATCTCAATAAGTCAATCAATAGTCAAGTTTGACCCACCTCTTGCTGTTTCATCATTAACATGAATTGTTGCTGCATCATGTTTTGTTGCTGTGACATTGGATCCATTGCTGATGATGACATCATGCCAATTGATGACGGCATCATTGATTGTTGCATTGGCATGCCTTAACATAACATAATTTAAATAATATAGTACATGAATGTAGTAATAAGCTGCAACAATATAGCTGATATTTATTCATTAATCCTAAAGCGAATGGTCAACATATTTTTAATACTTATGAAATTTTGCTTGTTTGTAATGCACTGATGTCAACTTGACAACAGACAAGTCAGATAGCTAGTCATTGGACAAAAAATGTATATCAAAGGGTCAATTATTCTTAGCAATACTAGTATTGTTGTACTAAAACGAAGGAAAGTCACAAAATCAATCCAATGTTTCCAGACCTTGCATTGGCATCATTGGAGGCTGCATCATCATCTGGGGTTGTTGCATCATAGGAGGCTGCATCATCATCTGAGGCTGCTGCATCATTTGTGGTTGCATCATTGGCATCATTTGTTGCTGCGGCATCATTTGTTGCTGCGGCATCATCTGTTGCTGCGGCATCATATTATATCCACCTAAGAATGTTACCGGTATAAAATGTAGCAGACATATTTAAAATCAAGGCAAAATAATTAAAAATATCTTACTAAAATACTCATAAAAATGTAGTAATTGTGATAATATTGTACTTGAATTTAACATGAAATGGTTTTCTCTAGGATTTGCTTATAGCAGAAAGGTACATCTGCACAGAAAAGTTGGTTTTGGCGAAACCTTTTGACGAGATTTCACACTATGACTTTTCGACACTATGCACTTTTTGATGAAAATTGATGTATCCCAACTTCAAAGAGGATAATTTACTGATCCCGAGGCATTAGTTGTGAATTGCACCTCACGTTGATTAGTATAATCGAAACATGATTTTATAAAAATTTGAGTCAATTCTATGCAATGTGAAGGAAACTATATAAAATATTCTTACCCATCCCCATGGAGTTCATCATTTTTCCGCCTCCTTTCATTCTTCTGTCGAGGTCGTTGACATCCCTTGTTGATAGACCATCCTATTGAATTGACAAGAAATTTAACTTTTGAGATTGGTAGACCTCGTCTGGTTAAAATTGCTGAACACTATTTTCACAACTCTTTGACTAGTTTAATTTAAAATATTTTGCATAAAACTATCACGTGCTGTCAAGCAAAGCAGTACTTTTGTCAATAATGAACAAATGTAATCTGTAGCTTATCTAAATGTGATGTTTTTCTGATCACGTGAATTGTTAAGCAAATTCTGGGAATGATCTCAACTGTGAATTTGGCTGTGGGTATTTCTAAAATAATATTTTGAAATAAAATACTTGTTAATAAACCAGATTCATTTATAATAAAAAATATAGTTTGTTTAACTTTTTAGTTTTCTTCATGGATAACGGTAGGTAAAATATGAACACTGGCAATAGCGAAAACAATTGAGAACCACTTTGGTGAATTCATATAAAAGGCCAGAAAATTAATTGAATAATCTAACGAAACTGCTTTTTAATATCATAGATCTGTTGATTCATAATAAAAAGTGTGTAATTTACAAAATATCCAAAAAGTGGCTCATCTGACATAACAGATTAATTTTGAATAAGGTATAAACTCAAATATTGTCTTTGAAAAGGTTTTGTTTCTACGTAACAATTGAATAGTTTTAGCTAATATTTAACTAATAAAATTCTGAATCCTCTTTGTTTTAAAATTGTGACAAGAGTATAAAGGTAAATATAGCTAATGCGATTCAGTTGAATAAACAGTGATATCACTGTTTAGCTATTTCAAATTTCTTATTTTATATTCAAAATAAAGAATGATTTGCCATGACCCGTAAAATCAGTGCTCAGCTAACTTTATGTACTACTGTGTCTAATATGCACTCAACGGTAGCATGTGGCCCATATTAATTTCCGCCTATAAACAATTGCAGTTTCAAAATAGAGATGCATCCGCAACTCCTATTTCCGTGTTAATTACAACTAACGGCAGGCCTGTTCACATGTAAATGACATACAACCCACATGTGCTTTTGCCCACGCTAATTAATATAAAACAATGACCGTACAAAGAGCAATTGTTACGACATACACACACAAATTTTGTTTTATAAATTAAAAGTGAGATCATGTGAGGGCTACAAAAATTTGTTCATGGGCCTCATTTGGTTGACCACCGCATTAAATGTTCAATGAACCAAATTCTCCTATTCACAGTAACTGAAGTGATTTTTCAATTATGAATGAGTTATTCCATGACCAACCGATTTAAAACTGGCTGCAGTTTTATATACCAATATTAAAACTTACATGCTGAGGTCCACGAGGCAGTCTCAGATTTGGAGGTCCATATGAAAAGTTTGAAGAATGCGATGCTGAATGAAAATTCAAAAATGATTAATAAAAAAATACTTATTTTATGCACAATTGAAATGTTATTTTATTTAACATACGATTGACATGAGGATTCATCCGCCCTTCGGGTGGTTCCATTCTCTGTTCATTTCCTAAAAAATGAAAAAAATTTTGTGACCAATAATTTACTTTTTTTTTTATGTTTAACCAATTTCAGGTAGGATTAATCAAGGGAATGACAGAACTAGTTTCCAAGTTCATCAAATTATATGAATAATAAAATATTCTAATAAAAGCTTTTATATTTTCAAGATTTTTTTCAATCCAATTACGAGGATATTTCAGATTTCAAAATTAAAAATTTATACAGTTTATATATTGAAACAATTCAAGATTTGAATGAGAACTCTTTCCTAAAATTTCATTTTTTTTCAATATTTGAATATTTTGGAGGTTTGAATCTAAAGCATAACATAGACATGATCAAGTTATACAGGTAATAGATTATTTTGGTACTCCTGAAGTATGCGCACCAAGATGTCGCACAACCTGAACCATAACCCGGTACACAACCTGAGTTCAGGTTGTGCGCCATCTTGGTGCACATACTTTGGAGGTACATTATTTTTTTATTATTCAGGATCCTTTTTACTCAACAAAATTTTTATTACCAGCATGTTCACTTCTTGGTGACGACGATTTTCTAGGTTTTTCAGAATGTAAAAATTCACTAGGATCAAATGCTGGATTGCTAAAACAAAAAAGAAAAGTTAAAAATATTATACCGAATTGATATTTAACCTATATAAATATAGCCTGAATAATATATTTTAGTGGCAGACAAACGGAAGAAATACTAAGCCTTGTGGTGGCATTTACTACTCATAGCTATCAAAAAAGCTAGCAAAAGCTGAACATATATTTGTACAGTATATTTGTTTGTCGATGAAATTGTTATATTCGTTAATAATTAATACGTAATGAATCATGACATTGTTTGTGTGAATAGGTTGAGTTATAAAATTTATCACAAGAAGAGGAAAGTCAATCATATTTCAATCATATCGACGGCCTCTCGTCGATTACCAGTCACATTGGGTATGGGATTAGTTAACCAGTTAGGTAATTGTTTTGATGGACAGACTTGATGGCAGAGCAAACCGTAACTGATCAGGGCTTATGTCAACCTTTCTTCAGCAGTAAAGTGTCCGGCAGTCCTCTAGCACATAATTATAACACACAGAATTCGAAACAGCAAACCCACACAGGGTAATCAGAGTATCGGTGGCATGCATGTTTCTAATGCTTAGCACAATATGCCGAGTTGATATCATATGACAAAAGTAGTTTTTAGTCACATTCTGAATTGCAAAATTGGAATGTATAATAAATAACCAACCTTCCTGATCTGCTCCGATAAAAAAAAAACTCATGTGGGGGAGACTCAAGTTCAGGAAACATTTCCAAATGTGAGAAGAGATCCAAAATATATTCATGTCCTGATACTTCTATCATTGCACCATCTTGCTGTTCCAAAACCAAACTCCATCCTTGCACATTGAATCCAATGCTTTGAAAATATAAACTAAATTAATCAGATTTGTGAATGAATATCAAGAGTCAAATATCACACTCAAAATTCTGTAACACAATGCACTCAGAAAGAAGCAAAAGTATTACAAAAAAAAAAGATGTGATATATATTCTATAAAAGAAGTGGCAAAAACATTGCTGAATCAAATGGTATATCAGTCAGTCTTTCCCATAGTTACCATTCCAATTTTCAAGTTGGATATGGCTTTATTTTAGCCTGTTCCAATGCCAGAAAAACATGAGTGAAGAAAGCCGTGACAACCAAAAATTACAGGTAACGTCAGGAATTCAACATTCCTATTGAAAATATTCATCACCCATGATCATCTCTTGTACTGCCTTATCAGAACATAAACTATGCCAATTATTGTTTCAGACAAATATATATGTCAAAATAAAACAAGGGTTTTACCTAGATTCTACTGCTCTGTTAGCGACATCCTCAGCAGTTGTCCATGAATTGATTTCAATCAGAACAGACTTATCTGCATGTAATAATAATAAAGGAAAATAAAACAAAATTCTGGTGAACAGCATTCGATAATTTGGGTATATATTGTTTCTTATATAACAAAATTGTTCTTCTGCATGATGACATGATTAATTTAATATTTGTTGAATGCTTTTTTGACAAACTTTACATAAATTCGAATAACCGGGTATAGAAATAGCTAAGGAAATAACTGTCACTTTATTGACCAAGATGATGGAGAAAACTGTGATTAAAAAAATGATTACATGGAGCACTCTGCAATGAAAATCGAGTCTACTATACTACCCTGGTACACAACTTGAGTTCAGGTTGTGCACCATCTTGGTGCGCATACTTCAGAAGGTCTGTTTTCTCATTATTAGAAAACAAAGGCTCTACTTGTGAAACATTTGAAAAAATTTTGGAATATTTCGCACATCAATCATCTTTACCCATATTGATTTCCACAAAATAGTAAACTAAAAAAGCTTGTATTCCTATTATTCGGGCAAATTCAAAACTAACATAAAAGCTTCCGCTGGTATCCTACTTATGAAATTCTATATATTTATTGAATTATCTTGAAGCTCAACTGAAAAAGCTGAGAAACAACATTTATAAATTGTAGACTCTTTTATTGGTCATTGAGGTTTTTGTTTCTTACCATCTGGTAGATGTATTTCAAGAGCCATATTGCGACATTCATGATTTGCCATCCATTCCATAACACACGGAGGAAAAAGTCTGCTCTCAAGTAATGTGCGACTAGCAGGAATTCTCAATAATTTTTTCTGTATATGGCCACAGTAGTCATCAACTCCATGATCAGAAGCATACCTATAGAAATAAAGATTGAATGTTATGAAACTCTCAGACATTTCGAAGCTCAAATATTGCTCAATTATATTTATTAACATTCTCATCAACATACCTTTTTGCACAATAATTGTTATACCAAGGAAAAAAATATAGGGTTGCTTTAAATTATTATAAAAACTGTCAGTCTACTTGTGATCCAATTCTCCATTCAGATATTTTATTCATTAAACAAATATACAACATAGAGAACAATTCCCTGAGAAATATTCACATTGTTCCAATATCTCAACAAAAACAGCGCTATGTCAGAATTAGTGTCAAAGCCGCAGTAAAAGTTTTGATTAGTTTTCAAATTAAAAACCATATATGAATATTTGCAGTAGAATAAATAAATTACTTGAGTAAATAAGAATGCAGAGAGGGAGATGGAATGATGCATGACACACAATGAGAAAGTAAAGCCCAAAGTCGTTTCTTGTGAAAATCATTGTAATTATTCCAGGTTAGTGATGCTATCTGAGAAAGAACTTCATCACGAAAGCGATAGTTTGCAAGTACCTGTAAATATATCATATATATTTATTCAGTTTTTTTTTGTGCCATAGTAAATAAACGTGTTCCCAGGATGTCGTGATAATGAGCGAACCCGTTCTTGAGCTGACAACTAGTGTTATATTTGGCATTTCAAAAGTTATATATTAGATTTATGTAAATCCTGTCCTTATAATGTAGCCTACTTAGGGTCATGCATTAGTAAATGTAAGGAATAGTAGTTATAGGGCCATAAGTGCGGCAATGTTTTTTCTGAAAATGAAGGGACATGCAAGTTCGATACAAATAAGAACCTCTTCCTAAAATTTTAAATCCAACCAATTTGTTGTAGAACCTTCGAAAATCAATTGATAGAATTTTAATTTCAAAACCTAAAACATATTGTGACTCTTATTTTATGACTGCTAAAGCTCCCACGCCCAACAGAATATTAATATTACATACATGTAGAAGAAGCACTAATGATACAAAAAATGAAAGTACTGACCAGAGTAACAATGTAGTCACAATATAGTTTTCCATGAGCTCCATTCAAATTGCTATCAATCATATATCTCAAAATCTGTAAATAAAAGAAAGTGAGTAATACCTATTCATATACCATCGATAGTTACTGAAACAATAGTTTGTCAAAGACAGGCAACATCTTGTTTGAAAGGCTACGTTCATTAGAAAAATCAAATAGAGAACCAATTATATTATTTACCGGAGTTCAACATATACCTACCTGATTTGATTTAATTCAAAATTCAGAAATTGGCATGTATGTATGTGTGTGCACAAATATTTTTTATCAAAACTAGAAATAAAACAATTGGACAATGTCACCCTTTACATCTAAAGTTATTATGATGTCACTATTTATTATTTTGACTACCACCTCTTCACAACGCATATTCGTTTTTGCATAAATTTAGCACTCACCAGCCTGTTCAACATTGCAGCTTGTTTTACATCTTTGTCATCCACAGTTTTGAGGAGTGAGCTTCTGAGTGGAGTCGACAGTGCCCCCCACTGTGAAGGCACCTAAGATGAACAAAAAAAATAGTTCTTTTATGAGGAGTGGCGCACCTTTACTCCAAACAAGTCTCTGTACAAATAGCCACTGACACACAAAAGAAGCTACTGTTTTTGAAATTACTTTCCGGTCCAATTTTGACTATCCAATTTAATATATCCGAGATGAGGCGTGGGCTTGGGGTATGAACCTAAGACCTTCTACTTATAAATTAACATAGTAAGGTTCAACACTGATTAATAAGTTATTGTGGATGCATCATAGTAAAAAAAGATGTTAAATTTTGAGAAAAATATCGAATGGACAAAACATAAAAATGTAGGAAATAATGAAGAAGGACTGCTTGGATTAAGAATGCCCCTACATTATGTAAGTAACTATTAGGTTTGACACATAAAAATGCAAAGAATGTAAATTATAAATGCACTAAATCTTAATGAAAATTTGATTTATGAATAAATTTGGTTCAAAATATTTTTTAATGATATTTCATGGGTTTGTGCAAGTATGCTAAAAATGAAGTTTTGAACAGTCACTGCTCATTCCAACCCCATCACATATAAATTACAAAGGTGTTGCTAATTACGAAGTGTTAAGTTTCAATCAAATAGAATTTAACATTAAATATTGTTTCTTCACTTTAATAAAATGACAAAATAAATGATGAAACAAAAAAGATTTTTCATGAAACTCAATTTAATTATAAACCAACCATACATAATTATTTCAGTTTTGAAAAATCTTACCCTGAATTGTTTTCCAACATACTGAGAAAATGGAAATCTGTCAATATTTGCAGGAAGTTCTGGGCATTCATCATCTGGTATTGTGCGTGTTTTAGCACCTTCTACATTTCGTTGTGGCGTGTGTATGGCTTGAAAACCTTTAGAAAGAGGAATATTTCTAGTCAATCAATTTGCAATATTTACACACACAACACGTTCTGATTATATGTGTGGCATCTGTAGTCAAAGTTGGCATTTGATCTATGGCAATAGCATGCGTATGTCTGCTCATATGAAGAGGGGTAGGTGGCACCCCTATAGGGAAAATATATAAATATGAATCACAAAACAAACGGATGAAGCGTTATAATTGATAACAAGCCGATTAAGTTCTTCCATTGAAAGTAAGATTGTATTGTATTTGTTAATTAAATTTCGTATTCTATTGGAAGTACAAACAGAATAATGAAATAATGAAACAAAAGTGGAATTTTGAAACTTAGATTTATTACGCAATACGTGCATCGACTTCTCTTTTTAATAATTTGAACAACGCGACCCGGGACCGTCGGCTTATCTTGTGCTGTTGTGTCTCATCACGACAGAGTTTTAAATTAGGGCAATTTTTGGCGACTTTTATTTGTAATATTGGACAGTGGGCACCAATAGTATATCTGTTAATTTGTGATTTTTCATGGGTTATAAATACGAATTTAATTAAAAAACAATTAGTCATAAATACCGTTGGATTTATCCAGAAGCGATGCCAGTTGTGGCGGAATCGGTAAATCTCGTAACTCCATATTTTCCAAATTATGATTCCTTTTCTTTTTCAAATCGCTGGCTATCGTTAAAAGCTAAAACATCACAGTAGTTCACCTCGCACGAAAGTGGAAACGCGTATTCAGCTGTCTCGACTGTGCAATTATTAATGGTTCCTAAGTATATAAAGGCAGACGTAGTTGGAAGAATTCCTTCTAAACATACGGTTGTTAATATTTAACAAGCCATTAATCTCTCTTCAACAATGGGTATACGAAAGAAACTTTCCATTTTGTATCGTGAACATTGTGTAAAATATAACAGGCTATATGGTTTGGATTTACGTATTTATTTCAACAAAATCCACAATATTTACAAAAATGAAGTAGTATTTCAGATCTTAAAAACGAAAATAGATTGAAAATATTAAGATTTGCCGTCAAATTTAAACAAACTTCACCTCACTTGTGTATCCCGTCGAACTTAGGTTGTTTCTACTGGGAATGCATCGTCAAACGGATTGAGAAGTAATATTATTCTTGTGTGTAACCTTTGATACTGAATATCAATCGAGCAAATAGTGTGCTAGTTATAACTTTACGATTTTTGCTATCAAGCTAATCCGCTATCTAATAACGACAAATTTGTTGGATTTTTTGCCATAAATTTCCGTTGATATCAATGCTGAAGATTACTTTCGATTTCGACTGATCGATTGTGAAGCAGTTTTATTCTTGCCAGTAAGTAAGTTGTATAGGTTGACGTTAGTCCAAATAGAATATAGAGTTGTCTAAGTGTACGTCAACGATGAGCCATGGATGAATAATACTGGTTTCAAAAAGTGTACACATACATGCGTCATTTCTGGGAGTGGATAATAAATAGAATGATATATACAAACAATTTCATACCCTACAAACTAAACAAGCGCGAAGCAACGTACGTTTGCTATGAAATATATTTTAAAGTTAAATCGATGTTAAATATTAACAGAATCGACTACCACCCGATGTCACTCTGTCAATTCTACGTTTTCTGAAACTATGTTCTACATATTTCTAATGCAATCATGAGAAACGCAAGGAGTGGTTCACAATTTGTAGAGCAATTATTACAAACATATGTCAGAGAATCTGAATTGCGTGGATAAATCAACGTTGTTACGCCAAATTGCGTAATGTAAATTCAGGATAGTTTTTAAAACTATCACAGTTCTTTCATGATTATAGGTGGCCAAATCCATGTTTGATATTTAAAAGTTGGACCTCCTGAAGTAGGCGCACCAAGATGGCGCACAACCTGAACTCAGGTTGTGTACCAGGTTAGGGTTCAGTTGTGCGACATCTTGGTGTGCATAATTCAGGAGTACCAAAAAGTTTCTATGACTACTTTTTGCTACATTAGAACATTATATAAAAACCTTTTTTACTGTCAAGTTCACTCGTCATTATAAAATGTAAAACTTTCATACCGATGATAATTTTGGTAGGGTGAAGTGAATTATTGGAAAAACCCGATATACCGCAATACGCTGTAGAGGGCAGCAGAGCGGAGCTGTAGAGTTTGCGTTATTACACACGTTTTTCTCGATGTGTTATTATTTAATTCAAAGCTGACATTATGTGTTTAGTGTTGTATGACTGACTGTTGTGATGGTGAGTCAACAATGGATGTTTAACCGACCGTTGACCCCAGAAAAATTCTTCGTATATTTTACAATTGTAACATTTCTGGTGCTCATTTTAAGGGTGGTTTCGCGAGTTAGCGCCTCAAACTGGTTTATATGTTTCAAACAATCATTTAAATTCAAATTATTCAACCCTGTTATTAAAATTACTGGTAGAAAAGTTAGCCTAGTACTCTATCACAGCTATTTCGCGACTAATTTTTGATAACGGCAATTGAAAAGGACAGAATAATCATTTTGATTGAGAAAATCTGTCTGTGCGGCTGCTAAAACGTCTACGTGGAAACAGAGATTTTTCAAAAAAACCTAAAGATCTTCTTGCTTCATTGGTTGAAGTGTTTTTCCAACTTTGTGCATTGCATATTGTATATTACTCGCAATTGGCTAATCGATTGCTAGGTACAAACGATCTTTCTCAAAATTTAAACAGTTGAAAACATATTTGAGGTCTTCGATGTAAAATTATCGACTGTCAATATATCTTTGATTAGCATCGAAAAGAAATTTCTGACGAGCGAGGTGAGAAAGGCTGTCGTCCAGACATTTGTTGACAGCAAAGTAGCAATTGGACATAGAAATAAGTGACTTGCTTTTTTTTTAACAAATGAGTCTTATACATGTGAGTTTGTTGCTTATTTTGATGATTTATTTGGTAAAACAAATCTTTCTATCTTACTTGGTCTTTATTTTATTTACTCTCGTGTATAACGACATCTATAATCTATTTATCCCCCGAATTATTTTTGAAGTTAGGTATAAGGGGAACGGAAACTCGTCCCGGGCAGCAGAAGAGTTTGACACGCCTCCGACCGTAATATAGTCAGTAAATGGATGCCGGCTTTTAACCCCTAATGCCAAATGGAATTCCTTACACAAGTGTCATTTTTTTCTCACAATAGAATAGCGTCCTAATGGAAAGTATAAAAATAAATATATACCAAATATGCGTAAATGAGATATTTTGATATTCACCTCTATGCACTAGATTAGAATACGTAATCTGTTTGCTATGCCGTTGGCGTGGCTTCATCCACATTCCACAATCCAAGTTCACGTAACAATTTATAACGTGGTTCTCACTAAATTTAAACTATCCCATATTCTTCCCTATTTCCCATGATTAATAGGAAATACTTAATGAAAAATACTTCAAATTTTATATTCTAAAACGTGGAACAATAAAAGTTTTCACGAATTTATTCAGTTTGTTAGCGCAAAATCGCAAAAACTATCTTAAACAAACATCAGAAGGAGAAATATACTGATGTCATACATCGAGGAAACATACATTGTGATTGTTGCGTCAACGGAATTCATGGCTGTTTTGCAATTCTTACGAAAAAGTGCTAAGAAACTCCAAAAACACCGACATGTAGCACACGTGAGCTTTGCTCCGATATTGATCTTACATTATGTATGCTCATGTTGCTACGCCGTAATTTGCGAACTTTATACTCAATTGTCTCGTACACACCTACTACAGCAAAATGATGCTACTGGTGGTGACTGACGGACAGGTTTAAATAATCAACTTAAGTAGATTTGCCATTACATAACAAATCGCATAAGCTTGCTATCATTGAAACTGGTTACTATTAGTGTTAATAATGATGTTTTTTGGTCAAAGTTTTTTATAAGTATTATTAGAGAACTTGCTTGCTCGCTAACGGATCATTTTATGTAAATTCAGTCTTTTCTCGTTCCTTTATTGACCGATTTATAATGTTTTGTGTGCCTCCGTCGTTTACTAACATTTGGATATTTGAATCTGTATTCGCTTTTATAAGAAACTTGGGCGGGACTTTCGAGGTCGCGCGGGGGAAACGAGCAAAAACAGTTCTTGCCAGTGCGGGGAACCACCAACAACCAGTGGGGAATCCTGGCGTAACGAGGCGCGTGACGTATCATATTCATCCGCCACAATAAGTCATTTCACGTTAGCGCATTTATAAAAATCTAGGAAGTTACAATCGAATATAATTTAGTTGCGAATTATACTGAAGTATTTTATGTGGAATAGGGTCAAAATTTCAGCTTTTAGTTAATATTTATAATATATCGTTTCTAAAAATAGTTCAAATCCTCTGTAGTAAAGAGTCTTTTTTTTCGCCGCCCAGTGTTTCACCCTGACGAGTTTACAAGTTTCGGTTGTTTTTTTGGTGATGTTTTTAGCGCAAAATGGAGATATGAGAAAGGAGAACAGGAACAATTGTTTTTAAGGATTTGCACGTGTTATTGTTTGAATTAATGGCACGTGACAGGTTATTTAATAATAAACAATTTTTATGTTATTTTATACAGTTTGTGGCTTTTTGCTGATAAAGAATTAACGATTGACGTTGAGTCGTAAGTTGAAAGCAAGCGATTTCTGAATTTTGTTAAAAAAATTGGCAATGAATGAAAGCAAAGTTTTAGAAGGAGATGCAAAAACAGCTCTACCGCCCGATGATGACGATTTTGAACCAACGGCAGATATGATGGTTCATGATTTTGATGATGAAACAACTTTAAATGAGGATGATGATGATGATGATGATATAGAAACTAATGAAGATGAGCTGGCCGATTTAGCAAAAGAGGGGGAAATGCCACTGGAACAATTATTGGCTTTATATTATAGTGGTGGGGATGGGGGTGACGGTAGTCCAATTAATGAGAAAGAGAAAAATATTGGTCAAAATAGTCAAGATGAAGTGGCAGGCGATGATGATGATGATGATGATGATGAGGCGCCAAAACGAAGTTTGCGATCAACATCTGCGCTTTTGGATCGTAATGGATCTGGTTCAGATTCTGATCCAGATTTCGATGAAACCGCAGTTTTTCATGAAGAAGAACATAAAAAGCCGAGGATAGGGGAAGAATATCAGGTAGCTGAAATACCCATTGTCATTTCCCGTTCTGATGACAAATATACGCATATTGATGAACAAGTATGGGTACCATGGATTTTGCCTGAAGATGCCGTTGAACAATATTTAAAGGAAATTGCTGTGAACTGCGGATGTTCATCATCAGCTAATAAGGATGATGTGTCTTTTATTCAAGATAATGAAGATGCATTGTTTCTTTTATCTCAGACAAATAATGACCCTGAAGAAGCCCTCAAAAGATTTAAATCTCGGCCAAATGCATTAAAAAATGAAGTAAATGTTTGGTCCGAAGAAGAGTGTAAACAATTTGAAGATGGCTTAACAGTGTATGGAAAAGACTTTTTTATGATACATTTAAACAAAGTACGAACAAAATCAGTTCGTGACATTGTTAAATTTTATTATATATGGAAAAAATCAGAAAGGTATGATCAATTCACTGCCAAAACCAGACTGGGAAAAAAGAAAGAAAACATGCAAGCCAGTGTTACGGATTACATGGATCGACTTCTAGACGAAACTGACCATGTTGGATCATCTTCGCTTTTGAGCCAAGCAGGCGGAAATTTGCTTAAATATTACACAACTGCTCATAGTATTGCTCTGATGGAACATTTGAAACAGTTAGAAGCTGAAAAAGCTTCAAAGAATAACACTGATACTGCTTATATATCATCAAGCAATGATGTTGATATCCAAAATAAAACTCTAATTAACAGTGCAGTATCAACTTCTTCTACTAACAACACACAACAAATTTATGTAAATAATAGTAACAATAATAACCATAATTCTCAACCAGAAATTGTCGAAATTCATAATAACAGTGACCCGGTAGAGACGTCCTCGTCTAGTAGCAAAGATTGACTAAGTGCATTGTAATAGGGATCTAGTCAATGTGTCAAAATTGATACTCAATTTTTTACGATTGATTTCAATTCTTTATATCAGTTATACAGGTTCATTCTGTAATACGCTTTATCTTGAAATGGTAATTGAAGCAAAAGAACTTCATTCTTTTTCAAAATAGACACCCGGCACTAGTAATTATGTTGCGGAGAAATGATATATGCTACAATTTTTTACCAAGTTATCATGGCACTGGAAATATGGAATCAATTTTACTAATAACAGACTGGACAGTTGTTTTTATTGATACCTGGTTTTCAAATTTTTTTGTTTTGGAATTTCATACTTTTGCTACAGCATCGATTATCAGCATCTGAAAATTTACTAGTCAATTAGTTAGATAGTACTGCAATATCAAGAAAACTGCAGTATTAAGTGAAACAAACAAACCATATACAACCATATTTTTTTGTATCAGACTTTTTATGTTTGTAGGTATCATTCACACCATAGTAAAGAATATTTTAATGGTATATCATATTAAGCGATAAATCAGATGACATGTTTCAATTAATAATGTCTCTCTTCAACCGTTTATATAAAGAAGGAAAATCAATTTATGCTGTTATTAATATTTATGCCACAGCGTTATTATGTTACCATTATATAGACTAGTTGATTATTTGGCCTAGTTGTGGAGCGCATTGTTAAGTAACCACTAGGTGGTTCCATCTATGATTTTGGAAAATGACAAATTTTAATGGTGGTTATAATTGGTTTTGAAGGAGAAATTCATACTAAATTCTGAAATTTATCAATTCACTATTAAAATTGCTTCTTTTTCAATTTTTGGATATCCAGGGGCTGCCTTTTTAATGTTCTAAGCATTTTTTGCTAAAAGTTGCATTTTTTCCGGTTTTTCATCTTGTTTACTTTTGGTGACAACTGACATTTTTTCTATTTTATACAATTTTGTCACATGATTTTGTTTATCGTTTTCACAAGATTATGAGTAATAATATCTCACTTGTAATTAATAACAACTGGGGATTTTTCATTACTTGGGTTGTGATTTGGAATGTTCGAAGCATTAGGTTTAAGTGAAATCCAGTACTTATTCGATTTAGAAAAGACCTGAAAATTCAAATAAATTTTGTTTGTGGCCTGGTTTAGAAAAAAAAGGTCCATCAAAAAATCTTCTTGAATATTAACTATTTGATATGGATATCCTCATAATTATATTACAATGGCATTTTTTGTTACTCATATTATGTTAGACAGTGTTTGATTTGAACCGAACCATACATGGGCGAATGTTGAACAATTCACATGTTTCTGTGCTTCATCTTTCATTTTTATCTGATCATACATGATGACATTATGATACATTAGGGCTCAGTCTACTTCAGTCCTCTATGACTTACCTATACCAAAACAGGAAAAATTAAGTGACAAATAGTATCACTGACACGATTATTCTGACCAGTCACACTTCAATGGTTCTTTGTGGTGTATCTGATACTTACATGTTAGGATGGGATTATTCTGACCAGTCACACTTCAATGACTCTTTGTGGCTGCATCTGATACTTACATGTTAGGATAGGATCATTCTGACCAGTCACACTTCAGTAAATATTTCGGGGTTTATTCAATACCTTCCTGTTAGGATGGGATTATTCTGACCAGTCACACTTCAATGAATATTTGAGGTATGATTGATTTATGTGTTAGGATGGGATTATTCTGGCCAGTCACACTTCAATGAATATTTGAGGTATGGCTGATTTATGTGTTAGGATGGGATTATTCTGACCAGTCACACTTCAATGAATATTTGAGGTATGGCTGATTTATGTGTTAGGATGGGATTATTCTGACCAGTCACACTTCAATGATTCTTTGTTAAGTCTGAAAGTACTGAAGTAGATCAGGCTTTTGATTGTACTTTTTTAACAATGGAAATAATCTCATTTGTCTTCATATTTTTTTTCTAGTTAAAAATATTTCACATCCCACGATCAAAATCCATGCTTCAAGGTATGGAGCACTCTCCATCAAGATTGCTAGCTTATAAAGAGCATCAACATAAAAATCAAGTTGGAGCATCAATGGGGCCAGGAATAAACTTAACTGCTAAAGATGGATTGTTTATCGCAACAGAATGCCATTTGGCATTGCTGCCAGATGAAGATGGGGATACGTAAGTTATTGTCTATTAGAACAGTGTTTCTCAATGCGTGGGTCGTGAGCCACGGGGGGTCACCTGAAAATCCTATTGGGTTACTTGTTTTTCAACAAAAACATAAAAGTTATTGATTCCATTTTCCAGTAATTTTTACAGTGTATTTTTCGTTCCATTTTGAACTGTTGTTTAATAATATTGTGAATGCGTCAAGTATAGTCTTAACTTTTCAGCGTCAATTTGGGTATGCGTAATTAAAGCCGCTCCACGAATATGAAAAAAATGAAATTAATTTTGATTTATATCTGCAGAGCGTTGCATCTAGCTGTTGTACAAAATGATATCGAAGCTTGTAAAAAGGTGCTCAAACTTTTCCATATTGCTGGAAAATCCATTGATGTAAGAAATAACTTACTGCAGGTATGATGTTTTTATATCTGATTTTAATTTTGTACTGACGAGGCTACTATATTCTTGTGATGTGATAACTTTGCTATCAACAAAATGGCTGAATTGAATATGACTTTACTTGGCTAAAAAGGCCCTGTTTGACTAAGCCTTTTCCTTAAGGCTATAGATATCGATTTCAAACTCCGAGCCGTTTTCAAAAAAACGACTCCTGCCTCAACCTAAAATTCTGGACTGACTTAGATTCAGGCTCCTGAAACCAGCTTGAAAAAAATTTTGCTCAGACCACAGTTCTGAACACTAAAAAATTCATTTTGATAATGAAAACTTTAATATGCGTAGTCAACTTAATACTTTTTGAGTTTTTTTGAAACTTTGACTCTGTTTATCACCATTGTCCATTGAATTTGAAATTTCAACTCTGATAAGTTTGAAACTCCGATGAGTTAGGAGACTCAAGCTCGTTCTCCGGTACCAATGAAAACTACGAAACTCCGATTCCACAGCCCAATTTTATCCCCCATTATATCTCCAAATAATTTAGTCTACCAACAAAGTTAGCAAAGCTAGTTCTCGTCTATCACTGTCCATAACAAACTGTCAAATTTTTTTGTTTTCAGTACAAGTTAGTACATGATCTAAATTCCAATGTTGATTATTTTCAGACGCCACTACATGTTGCCGTTATTACAAATCAAAAAGAAATTGTCAAATTACTGCTAAACCACAAATCGAGTCCTCATAATCCAGACAGATTTGGTTCAACTGCATTTCATCTATGTGCCAAATATAACCATGCTGATTGCCTCATCGAAATTTTACAAAATACAGTAGAGAAAGATCGACATCACCTAAACATTCGTGATTATGAAGGTAGTTTTAATGCATTCCTTCTATTTATAAAGACAGTGAGCCAGCCATAACCGTTCATAACATTGAGTAAGAAAAACTTTTCTGCACTTTCATCCTTTCCTGTTATGACACTTGCTTGTAAAAGGAAACCGCCGAACATTTATTAATAGTATTGTCTCCGCTATGACGTCCCAAGATCATTTTTATTTAATCATTGCAAAGAACTGAATATATCCCCCCCTAAATATTTTAAAAATGCTCACAAATCCCAGAATTGTATATTTTGTTATAGAATACGTCCTCATAATGGGAGAAGGATTTGATCACCCAACACATAATATCATAGTCCTGGTCCACAAAACTAAGCCAGTTATTAGAACCATTAAACAATAATAATAATAATATGCAGGATAACAAATAGCCATTTCAAAGAGGTAAAGCTCATTATAAAGCAAGGCGGTGAAGGGTTTTTTGAGATACTAATTGCTGTAATTTATTATAGTATGAATACTAGATCCTTTGTAGATGCAGAAATTGATTGATTTATACAAGTTAACATTATCATTATTGGCAACATCATCAATATTTCAATTCCGACTCGGGCAGTTTGAAAAGTTTGAATTCGTATCCAAATCTGGATAAAAATGACAAATTCAGACTCTTCAGACACACTATCACATCAATAATAATGCTTACTGCTTTTAACTGATTTTTCTATATAAATTATTTTTTATGAATTCTTGCCTATTTTGCATATGAGACTGCTTCTTATATATAGTATCTTAGTATAGTATAGTATCTAGTATAGTACATTTTCAATATTTTTAAAAAGCTTTTTATTTCAGGTCTTACAGCTCTCCATGTTGCTGTCAGGCATGGATCAGTGGCAACATTCAAAGTACTTGTTGCAAATGGGGCTGATATAGATGCAAAAGATAATAAGGGCGGGAGAACACCCTTGATATACGCCATTGAAATGAATGAAAGAAATATTGTAGAGATGTTGTTGGAGGTATTGGTTTTATGGTTCAAATCTATAATTCAAATATTCACATGTATATTTTGAATTGATGTTGTTTTTAGTTATTTGTATAGGTATTAAATGGGGAATTCTGATTTTCAAAAATTTTAATTTTTAAAATTCTCCATAAAATGTGTTTCAATTTAATACCTTTACACATATTGGCTAGCCCAAATTGAACAGATATGCTCTAAATATACTCAACTGAAGGTATGATTTTAGATATTATACTTCACATGATAATTTGAGTAACTGTATAAATATAATGTAACTTCAATATCAGCTATTTTATTGAGAGGCTGACGATTTTTATTTTGTTTAGAATCCTATTTACCCAATTTTTTCAAAGACTTTACTGACCATCTATAAAATGGCACACAAATCATTTGAAATTTTTTTTTATAACCAATTTATTGTCATAAAATAATTTATTTATAAAATTACAGTGTGATGCATCAGTAAGCCAACAGACCTACAGTGGAGATACTGCTTTGCATATTGCGAGTGGAAGAGGGTTGCAAGACATTGTTCGATTGTTATTAAGACGAGGTGCTGACGCAACAATGAAAAATACTCATTTGGAAACTCCACTGTCACTTGCCACATCACCATCAGTATGTTTATTTGTGCATTGTTCATAGTTAAAGGAATTTCCTGGCTCAGATACCGTTTGTGTTAGCTTTGCATTGCTTTGCAGTTGAATTATTCATCTCATACTAATAAGCACTCAGCTTATTATAGAAATTTTTTATTTTCACTTTTTCTCAAAACCAGGCTTCAAACAAGCATCTACTGTTAATAAATAAGCTGTGGAATTTTTTTTCTTATCACAAATTCCGAATATACGATGTGATAGTATATTACTTTTTTAGTTTTTTCTGACTAATAAGCCGACGAAAATAAGCTAAGCCGCCTAATAAGCCGACACAAAAAAGCAGCTCATTAGCCGGAAAGTAGATTATTCAACAAAATAACCAATTTTTCTCGATTTGAGCAATTATTCTTAATTCTCTGTCAAAGAACAATTTATTTACCAACTAACGATTGCATTGTTGCCAAGTTATTTTGGCCTTGTTACTTGACAATGACAATGTAATATTTCATTACGGAAGTCTTCCTTTAAGGATGCATGATCATGGTCTCAAATCTATTTTTAAATCCACGACATTTCTGCGGCATTGATTATTTTACTAACTTTATATTCTTGATTAAATTGATTGTTGTACTGTCGATGTTGGTTAAATACAGACAATTTGACACAAGTCAAGATTTTTATGCCTCGCTCAAAGGCTGAGGCATTATTAACGTCGGTTTTATGATTTTTTTTACAAGTGTAGTATTATGAACATTATAGGTTCTAAAATGGGTTACCAAGATTTTGTTATAGTTTTAAAACAGACGAATTGTTTAAAAATTATTTTCGATGGAATAGTAATTTGTAGCATTTTTATATAATTTTAATATGAATTTCCAAAAATATTTGAACAATTTTTTTAAAATTCCTGGTTTTCATCACATTTTACATATATATCTAATAATATTCTGAAATGTTCATGATAATTTTGATTTCCAAAAATTGATTCAATTCGGAATAGTATATCATGAAATCAAGGTAAACTGATAAGAATAATATATCACAATTTTGTTGCAAATGTATATTTTCTGAGATCTAATATTGATTTCAGCATTTTACTTTATTAAAAAGAACTTTATTCCATCTCATTTTCCTACTTTTCAATTTTTTTTGCTTCTCCCTATCAACAGGTTACAGATATATGTCGTACACAATTTTGTTGCAAATGTATATTTTCTAACATATGATATTAATCTAATTAATCTTTGCTCCTTTTTGACAGGTCACAGATATATTTCGGACACAGTATAATTCAACACATTCACCTGAAGTGAAGCCATTAACAACTGCAGATAGTCAATATGCTTCGTACGTTGCAAGAAATATGTCTGTTCCAATGCCACCGCAATTTTTAAATAGGTTTAGCCATGATAAAGGTAGAAAGTTTTTTATATATTCATTCAAAAAATTGTTTTTTGATTTGAGATTTTTTTCCTTGGTAATACATTGATATCCATTTTCTGGCATTTTGGCAGAATTTTTATACCACTATCTGGCTTGCTTTGTTCTGTCCGCATCTATTTGGCAGTTTTCATAGGTTTCATAGATTATTCATTTCAGGAACTATATTTCAGATAGAAAATCACAACCCATAATTCCACAACCAATCAATATGAATGATATGAAGATGAAAATGAAGCCGATCAAAAGAGAACACAGAGGATTTGAAAAGTAAGAACCAAGTGAAACCTTTATAATCATATATTTTAAATCATCGTTCATTTTTACTTTTAGTATGATGTATATTTACTATGAGTTGGGGTTATACGAAACTAACTCTTCATACTTTTTTCTGCCTTGATCAGTATGTGTATAATACAATGATGCTGTAGCGAGAATAAGCAAGACTATATATACTATGTAATTCACCTGCTGCGCACTAACACAAATGTATTTCTGTAATGTTTCGTCTGACTAAAAGTTAGACTTCCTCAAGCAGTGTACAACAACAGGACTCTTCAATTATATAATGTATTTTTATCTATTTTTTTTTTCAGTGATGACACAATACCTGCTAAAAGGATGGCAGAGAATTCGTTACATTCTTCTACAAGTCCCAATACTACTGTTATCATACCATTTCACCAATCCTATCATCCTGTTATGAGTCCAGTTAGATCAAGAGACCAAGGTATGCTTTCTCGTTCTCAATAAATTCTTTAGTATTAGGCTATTACAGTAACTACGTTTTTGCTCAAGTTTATACATCATTATTAAATCGTTTATTCAGAATTTTTATGTAATTGAGAAAAATTTACATTCGACTCCGATTCTGCGTTGTAAAAAATTTTGGCTCACGACTGTAACAATGACTTGAAATAAAGTCTAAATTTTTGAAATCTGAAAATTCTGCTTTTACTATTACCTTACGTCCCCACATGTAAGGGGGCTTCTTGTGTGGTGCCTCTCATTTAGAACAAAGATCCATATAATATACCAAAAAATATAATAATACTTATGATATTCACTCCATTTTATTATTTATTCAGTGATGGTAACCGAGTCGCCCCACCTGTCTCAAGGAATGCCAGTCAAACAAGAATATATTGAGATATTACCTGCTGATTCAACTCCAAATATCCAGTTTGATGCAAGTAAACCAGGTGAAATTGAATTTTATATATATTCCAGGGAAGAGGAAGGTTTGTAATATTCCTTCTTCGCCTAATCGTGCTATGGACAGCATCCTGTTTGTCTGATTTCCAATTCAGTTCGGGCAGTCCCGGGCATTCCCACATTTTTAAGACTCATAACACATTTACTTCATGTAATACAAACCTAGGCTCATTGAAAGAAAATTTGTCTGTATCAACATTAAATTAGGATTAGGAAATTCCTCCGATATCTGAAATAGAGGAATTTGAAATGACTGATTGTCTCATAGAGCCAGTTCTTTCTTCATTAAACATTAATTTTATATAAGATTTAATAATTCTATGTTTATGTTCTAATAATTTTAGTAAAAAATCTAGTGATGCACTCAAAATTATCTCCCGCAAGTCTTACACTCTATTATATTAATTTGTTGGCGCTTAACATTTGCATTGATTTTTTTTATCAAGATGATGAAACTCTGAAGAAAGACATGGAAACAGCTGAAGAGGTTTGTTAATTTTCTAATAGATTTTAGTGTTTCCAACAAATAGCCTGAAGGTTATCTATGCTTGGAAATCGGAATGTATAGGATCAGCTGTTATTATAACTTTATTAGAAATTCAAATGTTCACAATTGATTTATTGAGTATTATATTTTGTGCCAATTTGGTCTCAGAAATTTAATTATGAGTCATCATTTTGAATAGAATTATTATAAATTCAGTTTTGTAATTTTCTTGAAAAAGCTTTTTGACAATTTTTTTAATTGAGTTCATTTATATATAAATTTGTTAAACACAGTAATTTACTCATTATTCTAAGCCCATTTTGTAGCATTGTCTGGTATAAAATTATTGTAAATTTAAATCCTGTACTTTGCATAGAACTGTTTAACCCTTTCCATGCGATTTTTATTTTTTATTAAATAATCGTATTTGCTACACCGATTTTATGCATTTCTACCCCCACAAGTAATCGACCGACTAACGAAAAACTAATGATCCTCTGCTGCCCACTGATGGCTCGTTAGGAAGCTTATTTAAAGAGCTTGCAGTTGGCGATTAAAAAAAAAAGTTTTTTTAAAAGTGGTGGTCTGAGTCACAAACCGGATAGAAAAAGGGCATTTTTTTTTCTTGGGAGTTGAAACTTCAAACCATGATAAAATATGGAAATCTTCGCTAAATCCTTTACTGTTACCGCTTCGTGGTTGGCAAACAATAGCATAATGTTGCTGTAGCAATTTCGTGATCTAACTCAAAATACTTTGGTAGATGGAAGGGATAATATGTCTTCTATTACCACCCAAAAAACACCGAAATTTGCATAAATTTCAAAATCACTCCCTCGTTCCGCCGCAAATAAAATTCCTGTCGTAAACGAAAGCGAGATTTACTGTCGCTTATGTTAATCTCGAAGAAGACTTTTTATCAATAAACCAAAACTCGGAAAAACTAGACCAACAGTTTGTGACCGATTGCTAAATAAAACTATGGGTAACTTGAAGTACCCGCCGCGATCTGGCGAGTTTTGTCGTTAAGGTTGTCGTTATTAACGGAAAGGGTTAATTATACTTACGGTATTTAATAACATTTTTCAGGTTGAAATAACATTAGAAGAAGTAGAAGTTTCATCCGAAGAAGTTGTGCAATCCAAATCAGGTTAAATTTGGTTATGTTAGAGCTAAAGATGATTATCATATTATTGCCAACATCGATTGTCATCATTTTGTTTTGTTTTTTATTGTATATTGTACAAAAGATTCCTTACTGAATGAATTATAACTTTTCGTTTAGATGGGGAAGAAAAAGGAGTAGAAGCATCATATGCTATTGTGAAACAAGATGGATCAAAAACATCAGGTTTGTAACAGGGTTAATATTTCCATTTTTTTAGTAAAAAAATTGATTTCATTAATGAGATGTGGTTATATTTGAAACAAATTATAGACAAGGGTTATAAATTTAATACCTTCTGAAAAATATCGGTGGAGAAAATCCTATAAAATAGCTTTACAGAATTGTAAACCAAAGCTTCTCATTCAGTTACCAGTTCATGTCGGGTATGGAAATAGGTAACCAGTTATTTGTATCTGGTGCATGGTCTTGATGGTGAGGATTACCTGAATCATGGTTACATGAATGATTGTGAGAGGTCAAGTAATAGTCTTCTATATGAATATAATAAAAAAAAGTAGTAAAATGAACTTGTGGAAAATGAACTTGAAAATTATTCAGAGTCAATTACCCGAGCTGAATCACCAGAACCAGTATACACTCATAAACTGATGCAATATAGTACACATAAAAATTCAGTGGATCGAAAACTTAACAACAACACCACTGTTTTGAAGAATGCTCTCGATTCCATTGGAGATTCGAAACCTGTAATAGTACAGAAACAACCACAGGTATGTCCATTATTTATTGCATAAATCAGGCCTGTTTTATGTATTTTGTATAGTTCACCAGCTCTTGTCAATTTATTGACAACCCAGAACTTTGCTCACAGATGAGTCACCTCTCCAATGAATGTTTTTTCCAATGGATGTTTTCTCGACCCCTGACCCCAGAAAAAATCTTCCTATACTTCACTATGACCAAAAAAAATTATGCTCATTTTGAAAGTATTTTGGAGCGGTGGCTTTTATGAACTGGTGTAAATGTTAAAAATCAGCATTTCTATTAAAAGCATTTAACCGTGTGCCGCCTGCACCACACCCTCTTTTCGCGTTACCAGTAAATATTGGGTATGCGAATAGCTAACCATCGATTCGTTTGCGTGGTCTTGATGGTGGAGAGAGCTATAACCAACCAGCGGTTTCGTGAATCACCCTGCAAGCTTGACAGTCCTCTAGGTGTAACAGAATGCATGTGATGAATTCAATATCAAAATTTCTAATCGTATTAAATTCATCTTCAGATTGATGTTGCGACGGCACTCTATCGATCAAATTTCAACCTAAATTCAAATTACAAGAATTTTACACCAAGTACATCACCCATGTTAATCACATCTTCTCAAGATATCAAGTCAAAGGTGAGATAGCTGGGCTTATTGACATAATTTTTAATACAAGTAATAATCCTTTCAAGTCATTTAAAACCCATCCCACGTCGGAAAAATAAGAATGGTATGATTTTAACATTAGCTCTTATGGGAAATGCGGTCCGGAGCACAAAATTGCTTTTTTTTATAGTTTTCTGGATATTTAGATATCTAGTGTTTACTTATATTAACGTTTTTTGCGACTACTGCATTTTCGGCTTTTTAATTTTATTCTGTAAAAATCAATAACCATTGCTCTCAAATGCAGAAATCTATTGACAGGAGATTTGCGACTAGTCAAACTGTGTTTGATATTTTATTTGGCTACCATATCTGGTACAAATATGTTATTTTGGGTCTTACCCACCAGTTTGAAGTCTTGAGTGTCTGACCTCTGAAGTCTGTGTGTCTGAACTCCGAAGTCTGTGTCTGTACTTCTGAAGTCTGTCTGGGTGTGTGTCTGTACCATTCACATATTTTCCGGAAGAGTCAATAAACATCTATTGCCACTTTAATATTCTAACTATTCCCATACCTGACATTTACTGGTAACCAGACGAGAGGCCACTTGGTTAGCTATATGCTTAAGAGGTCTTATCAGCTTTCCTCCCCTGTGATAAATATGAAAATCCCAGTATGAAAATTTTTCAGTCAAGAGTTACTATTAATCCTTTGTATATAGTCCGTTCCGAATAGTCCGCAACCACAACCAGCCGAAGCCAATCTTTACCAATTGGCAAGAGAAGGACTTGCTGTTGCTGCCATGGCTAATTCATCCAATCAAATTCAATCTAACGCCAGGGAATTCGGAATAACTAATTACTTGAAAGCAAGGCCATCTAGACAGGTATGATTATTGATAAATTCGGGTTTGAGGATCTTCTTGACAATAATTATATTTATTATTGTGGTATATTTAAGTTGTTTTGAAAATCTTAAAACTTTATTTATATCAGTAGGCTGGGCCTGGTATATACATGTGGATATTCATGAAGCATTACCGATTAATCGTTTCATTTTTTAGGCCAAGATCAAGGCCGGTACAGAAGAACTCCAAAATCTAGCTCTACAAGGATTGGCAGTTGCAGCTATGAATGGTAAGAATATGACTGAATATAAATATTGATTTATATCATTTGTTAAAAAACTTTTACACTAATCTTGATTTTGTTGCGAAAAAATGATTTTACTAATTAACACATTAATTTGCCTCATTAGAATTTTGATTGGAGTGTAATTTCATTTGTTGAAAAATTGTGTTACATTCTTTTTGTTTCTTCTTTTTCTAGCTAAATCTGAAGAACTTTTTGGGAAAAAACAGCACTCCGAAGAAAACGAAACTACGACAAATGTTGCTACTGTCCCGAAACACCTCACCCAAGTTTTAACCCCAGTCGTGAAAAAGGGCCAAATGCCCCCCCTTCATCGGTCGAATTCATTACCCCCAAAACATTACTATGACCAAGAAATGAGTTCAAATAACAACATGTTTACTGGTACAAATCCCTCTGGAAGCGTGCAATCCAATCACCATTTGCTAGCATTGGCACATGCAAATGCCCGCAAAGAAAATGTCGGACAAGCGGTGTCTGCAATTTCTATGGGTAGGGCGCAAGGAAATGCAAATCATGGTCCGAAATATCAACCTGGTACGTCGGGCGTCCCAGCGATGATAGACAAAGTTTCTGAAAATACGAAACTCAACTTGCGACAAGCTATCATGGTTAAAAATAATTCTCCATCAATGCCGCAAAAAGGACCAATATTGCCGTCTGTAATTCCCCGGAGAATTGTAACACATCCTATCAAAGTACCGACAGCTATGAACAATAAACCATTGACATCACCAGTGGGGAAATTTCAAGTGCCAAAAAGTCCGTTAGCTGGTGAGTGTTTTTTTTTAAACTTTATTTTTTGAATTGTGGATAATGATATTATATGATGAGAGAATGATTTGGGATTGTATATTTAATATTATACTTATCGTAAATTATAAGTTTAATGTTGTATTTCTTACCTATCGTTGCTCTGAAAAAGTCTCTGTAAGTAGCTACTCAGTAGTAAGGAGTGCCTTTGTTTAGGAAGTCTGCCTATTGCATATAAATATTTTAATCGGTGAAAAATGACAGTTCATACTTATTCATATGATTTCCCTATTGTAGAAAAACCTTTCTCTCTCGTTCAATCGAAACTTTTTTACACAGGTATTCCTCTTGCATCACCAGCTCGTAATATAGTAACAACAACAACAACAACGCCTCCCAGCTCTGATCTTGAATCGAAATCAAGCCCTGTCAGCACTATCTCTTCGAAAGTATTAAATATAACAATACCAAGGAAAATAGAAGTACCACCACAAACTCAAAATTCCTCTATCGAGGAAAATATAACAAAAAGCCATATGGTATCGTCGACACAAACAGTTTTGACCAATTCAACGATAGTCCCGGTACCTCCACAATATGTTAAAGTGACAAACGCAGCACCTACTAATACCGTTGCTCCATTACAAATGCTGATGAATAAAGGAGTACCGTTGTCGTCAAGAAAAACCGAACAACAGACTTTAGTATCAACTGTCGGAATCGCACCGATTGTAGCATCACGAGTGTCAAACCATTCTAGTTTATCAGCATCCTTGCCACAAGAAAATGCGAAAAATATCGCAGTGTCTGGTACTATCACTGCTCCGTCAGTTTTACCCCATATGGTACCGCCAAGTCTTACCTCAACGTCGTATTTAAGTGCCATCGCTGGTAGTTCAGGCGTCACACATTTGCCTGTAGAACTGCAGTCACAGTCTATGATTAACCCTTTAACGAATATAAGCCTAGTTGGTCCGCATGCTGGATCGTACCTGCAGCCTCAAATCGCTTATGCCCCATATGGGAAGGATCTAATTCCTGTGTTGATTCACGGTGGACATGCGGCGGCTTTACAAGCCCAATACGCATTGCAAATGCAAGTGTCACAAGCTGTGAAAAAGGAATCCGCAATTATATCCACAGCGACACCAACTGTGCAAATTAATCCTGCATATTTGGGAAACGTAGGGTCGACCAGATTACCTACCCTAGATCCAAATGTTTTAGGTAGGATCCCTATGTCGCTGCATGATGCGCAGATGCGAGGTCTGTATCCAATGGCAACACCAGTTTTGGGAGGTCACCATATGGATTTATTACAACAACAACAATATATTAGACATCTGTATCAACAACAAAGGTAATGGAATTTTCTGAATTAATTTGAATAGATATTAAGAACCAAGAATGGTGCCCTCGGATAGATTTGTACAACATGTTAGGCCTGGTGTAGACTTTATATTGTGGGCTGGACAGTCCAGTGCTTAGACCCAAAAATGATAGAGTTCTCAGATTCACTCAGAAACACCTCAAAAATTTAGACATAACTGAATTTTCAGTTATTGTTGATTTACCATTTTAGATTAATATATTCTTATTGATATTCTTTATGACAAAAGATTTCTACTCATGGAGACTTTCATAATGCATAAGCTAGAAATAATTGTGAAGATAAAAAGTTTCTCATTGGTCCTTCCTACTTTTTCAGTTTATTGCTTCAAAGCCAGAGCAAAGTTTCAATGACAGATATTAACTCGATGTCACCAGCTGTCACAAGTGTGGCACCGGCACAAAAGCCTGTGGCAGCGGTATCTGCAGTCCCAGTACTAAAGCCTGGTAACCATGATCCTAAATACAATACAACAAGAGCCAAGGTAAAAAAAATCAATTTTAATGAAAATACTGCACATTACTCACAGGTTATTGCCAGGGATTGTATTTGGCGTTGTAAATTCTTGATTTTAGGATTAAATTTGGAATATTTTCATGAGCCAATTTTCCAATTTGGGCATTTTCCACCTCATGAAATAGACTTTATTTTACTGCTGACACTGTAAAGTGTAGAAAATGAGTTTGTTTTATTTGACATAGTAAATTCTTCATTTTAGAAATAATTTCAGAATATTCCCGTCTGACATTTATTTTATTTTAATCATTTCACAGTCAGAAAAAATAGTATATATCAGGAGTGTGCAACCTTTTTTACAAGAGGGACTCATACAAACAACTGCTCTAAATCGTGGGCGGCAGGGCCGCACCGCTATTTAACAAAGGCTTTCTAGAAGTGCATGCACAAAAATTTTGAGTATTGATCTTATGCTATGCGTTGATCGCTTCACAAAAGCTAACTGTTATGGCACTGTAACGTCTTAAGCATAGATAATGAATTGGACTCGAGTATATGCTTTGCAATGCAAAAGGAATTACTCTTACATTCCAGATAACGAGATTGAGAAATTTTTTTCGGGCCACATAATTTTTCCTAATGGGCCGCATTTGGCCCGCGGGCCGCAGTTTGCAAACCCCACGTATATCATTTGTTTCTCTACCTTTGCTATAAAATCTTATATGCCAAAAGGACAGGCTTCCCAAAATTCTTATAGCTCATTTTTTACACTTTCTTGTTGTAGATGACAACATCTCCTAATGTTGAGGAACAACCACTTAATCTCAGTACAAAGAATATTGACCAACCTTTGAATTTGAAGAAAAATTATCCGACTGTAACGCAGAGCTCAAGTTCTATTAGAAGTTCAGTAATAAAGGTGGCATCTTCAGTTCAAAATGAACAACAAAAAATGACAGAGGTATTATTGTTATTTATATATCTACAATAGTGAAAAAAAACAAAAATTATTTTTCTTCAACTAATGAACAGATTGACTACAAATTTTCAGTAGTCAAAGATGGAATTATAATTTAAATTTTTTTTTTTTTATATTTTCCATGGTTCGTGTTGCGGGTTTAAATAAGTTGTGTTGTCAAGTAGATTGCCTCATCTAAATTGGTCAACATGTCGAATCCGACCGCACCCCGCACCCCCAAAAAATATGACGCTATTAATTTTGTTAATTTAACCATTACAGGATACTCTAACAATGTCCACCACTGTTCATCAGTTATATCAACAACGACCACAATCCCAGCCGACAAGCATCATGTCCGCACTCGGAGAGCGACCGGTTTATCCCAGTGTTATTCTCCCTCCACCTATTATGTTGCCTGGGACTGTTCCCCAATCTTTACCCTCCGGTTCTGCGTCACTTTTGCCCCCTATACATTATGTCAACTATTTCGGACTCCCTCCGCAGATGTGAAATAATCGCAGCGATGTCCTGTTACGGGGGTGCTTGAATATAGTGTATTGAAGTGCGAATGTTTTTTTTTCCTGTTTTGGATTCGTATGCTTGAATCAGATAGCATTAGATTGATAAGAAAGAAAATGACAGGTGTCTCAAACTTGTGTGAATCTTACACGGTTACTTCAACTTTGCCCAAAAATTTTTCTTCATTTTCGTGGGAGTAATTAAGAAATTTGTGGTTGCTGTTTTTTGGGGGGTCACCCTGTCTAAGCTCACTGCTCTATGGATATACTCCGCTTTTATGCTTTGCCCCACATCTGACCCAACTCAAAACATTGGCACAAAAGACACGAAATAGGGGACAAGTGAGGCATTTTTGAACCACTGGAAAATGACATGTACATTTCGCAAAATATTTTCTGCATGGTATTGTAGGTCTTACATATCAGCTGCCTCTTTAGACCCTCATTCTAAGCAAAAAAATGAAAAAAAAATTGTATTATTAACTTAAGTGTTATGGATTTTTTCAAACCTTATATGCAAGCGAAAAATGCATTCATTATTTCTACACAGAGCTTGAAAATTATACAACTTTTGACGACTGACATGCGAATGTCGAATCTAGTGTAGTTTCCTACCTCAAGTACTTCTGGTGGGTGTAGCCTAACAATTTTTGCCCATGTCAATCCTAACCCCTACCTAACTGCGACATCCAAAAATTAGGTCACTACGATGTCACAGTGACATAATAATGCCCTTCAAACTATACGAACGGTCATCCAAGATGCGTAGACAATCACCCGAAATTGAGCAAGCTATCCTTTTGTTTTCTCGTCGCAACACCATTAGTGAGTTCTTCACCACCGGGCGATCGTAGTTAATCTTTGGCAAGCTCTATGGCGTGATTGTGACGTTGCAGTGACATAATTTTTGTATGCCGTAGTCAGGTGGGGGACTGAGGGTTATGATTGGCATGTGCAAAATTTGTTATAGAAGTACCCACTAGAAGTACTTGAGGTACAAAACTACACGGGCCCCTAAATGTCTATGTATCATTGTAAAAAGTCTTTGTTTTAGATGATTTCCAATTTATTTCATATAAAATAAGCTAGAAATATTATAATGTCACGTTATGTCTCTGGAAATTTTATTCTTGTATTGTAAATTTTTATGTTTATGTAATTTGTCATGAATTAGATATATATATCTTATTTTTCTAAATTTCCAAACTGTTTGGTAGATATTCGAACAAAACATTACATAAAACTTAAAAGTCTTACCTTTGTACTGATTGTATTCCGCCTGTTTTTTTTTGTTCTTGCATTCTTTTTGTGCCAACTTGAACCATAAAGTTTATTTGTCCGCTGAACTTGAGGGGCTGACAAGTACGACTTATCTTTCTTTTTTCAGTAAAATTTTTCAGGGATTCTTGATACCACTCGTCAATTTTTAAAATTTTAAATTTGGCGACAATTTAGTAAAATGTCTTAGGCTGACTCACTGAAGGCAAGCTCCTGGTTCAGTTCTAGTATTGACTTTTGGAATGTCTGCCTCGCCATGCCTGTAGGTTGAATACCTCTTTGAGTGGCATCTTTGCACTAAGATTTCAATTGACTCGATTTCGCTCAAGTCTTTGCTGAACTTGATAAACTCAATCTGATGCTTTTTGCTCTGAACAAAGCCTTGTACAAGCAGCCACTGATATAAATGTTGGTAGTCACTGGTTGGCATTGCTATTCTCACATTTTTAATCTGGCTGAGGTGGTGGCTATGACATTTGAACCTAGTCTAACGCTTTCACCATTAGGACATTGCCCAAGTCAGTTACTTTGTCCAGTTAAGACTCCATAATTGTTGGTCTTGATAGATATCAAATATTCAACTTTGTTTTGAGAGCTCCAGAATTATGTGTACCAATATGGAGGTAACTAATTTTATTCGCTTACTTTACATCAAGTTGTGTAAAAGGACTGAAACCTATGGGCAGGGGGTATATTCACTCGGCTAACACAGACAGTCCCCGAACTCGTGATATAACTAAAATCGGAATAAAATTATGCCCTAACCTGGTGCACATACTACGGCAGTTCCTTGTTTGTACATATTGAAATATAAGTAACCTCTTAGCTATATTACTTCATTTCAGCTGCATTTAGTAAACATAGAAGAGTAGCAAGAACAAATTTACGGTAATCATAAGATAAAATTTTGAATCTGGAATTTTCTAGTCCTTGTAAACTTTTCGTTCATTTTTGATTTGCAGATGTGTATATTTTTCTTTGTACAGTATAATTTTAATAATTTTTGTGCATTCAAAACATGCCAAGAAAAATAGTGGGAACGCTGTATTGTGAAATTTGCATTATTTCTTTCAAGGAACAGTGGGGTTTAGATATGGTTATTGCATATACAGGATTCCGCGTTTAAGAAAACATTCAAACATAAGTCCAGTGACCAGCTGCAAGCAGGAAAGCTCAGCATTATGCCACGCTACGATAAATGACTTTAGACTATTCTTAAGCTGGTTTTACAATATTCAAACCCTGATCCGCAGGTTCACCCAGTGACAGTGTCGATGTTGATATTGGAAAAAGGAAGTCCGAAAGCTGGAATGATTTATGAAAGTACTAAATAATTTATGGACTGGAGTTGTATTTTATCATAAGTGAGAAGCGTCATGATTATCAGAGTACAACAAATGTCTGGTATGAAATAGCAGATCCTTCAATTGCTGCAATGGGCATTTTCGCCAAGCATCACTTCTTTGCTTATAAGAAATAACCTAATGATTACGATGCAACCACTAATATTATTATCTCAATTATGATTCTTATATAAGAAAAAAACCATGGGTAGGACTTCTAGAAATCATTCTAGCTTTCCAACTACTTTGTTCAAAAAGCTCTGGTCCCCCCTTTCAACAACAACCTATAAAATGCAAACACCCATACTGTTACTCGATGAATCAGTATGTACACTCCTCTGTTTTCCATTTCAAGAATCTTCCTTACAGCAGAAGTGTTTTTACTCTCCACAAATGAAATTAAAATCAGAAAAGTTACGTTGTCAATAAATATATATATATGTTCATTTTCATAAAGAAGATTCCTGACATGGAGAACAGGAGTCTTTTCGGCTGGCGCACTAACTAACGTAACTTTGCTCTTCTTAGATTAGGCTCTGGGATTTGAAACCCAACTTGCAGGGAAGCCACTTACTGTTAGACACTTTTTATTTCTCCTTAAAACAAAAAACTTTCCAATTAGCACAATTTATTCTCTAAAACAAAAAATTCTACAAAATGTACAAAAAAGTTTCAAAATTCAGACAAAAAGGCACAAAACATCTAAGAAAGGGAATGAAAAATGGCAAACAAAAAATATGTACAAAAAAAAGATACCAAACAAAACGATTTGTAGCAGCAAAATTGACACTATTGGAATGATCAATAGAATTTAGTGTGGCAGTCAGAACTCGCATAAGTTTGTTGACAAATTTCAACACTACGAATGAACACTAGGATGCAGAAGCAAATATGAAACACCATTTCAGTATATGAATTTTTTAGGAGTTTTGGAAACCAATTAGGATGCTGGTTTAGAAGTTGTAAAATGATGTTGACAAAATAAAGTGATTATAAAGAGCAAATGCTGCTATGCTTATTCAAGTTACCGGAGTACATGCAGATGCACAATATATAGAGTGAAGGTGGAAGCTCAGAAATCCAATTAGGATTTGAATTTATTTATAAAGTGTTGACAAGTTGAACTCAATCCATGTTAATCAACTTACCAAGTACATGCACTAATGATAATAAGAAACGGATGGAAGTTTTGCCAATGATTCAAATGTTAACAGAAAAGTTTAGAAAATTGCAAACACAAAAATTTCATAGCTTCATGCCAATTAAGCATTAATTTAGCATCTCAACTCAAAGCCGTTTTTTAACATACTCCACAATTATACACAATTTGAAAAAAATCTTATCATTAATAAATGATATCCTAATCGACTTATTTTTTGAAAAAACGTTCCACAAAATTGGTCATTTTCTATGTGAGATTTCTACAATTATCTCAGTGAAAAGATACAACACACACGTCAAAAAAAATGTTAGAGCTTGAAACCAGAAATAATAAAGCCAATCTGAAATTTATTTGTAAGTTGATATAGTCATCAAATAGTTCATGGAGAAGCGATTATTCTACAGTGCAAGCTTTCGTAATATGACTGAACTTCAATGAATGTCTGTCAATTTCCCATGCAGCATTTTTTTATGATTCTGCAGACATGGTTTAAAAGCATCCATCTTGCATTCCCAAGAAGGTAAAGAATTTGTATGATTGGGATGCTGCATGATTTACCAAAAAACCTCAAAAACTTTTACTTTAATTGTGGAATTTCATGAAATCAAAGCACCAACCAGTAGTTGTGATAGGAATAAGCAGCACAATAAGGATAGAATTCATGGTTTCAGTCAGGGATGGACAAAACAAATAGAATATGATCGACAATGGATATATTTAAAATCTCAATATGATAAATTGTGGGTTTTAGTTTAAATTAGTTATATTCAATCCTAGATTTTATGAATAATTCAGAATATTCTAATTTTAAAAATAGGTCCTATAGTATAACACTGGATAATCTGACAAAAAACATTTTTAGTTTCTGATAACACTTCAAAGGGAAAAACCAATACAACAATCTTCTTGGTGTTGGGAAATCGAATTCGAGAACTAGAGCAAGATTTTCTGTTGAACTGAATTGAAATCATCATCCCTGGTTTTGGTAAACATCAAGAATATTTTCATCAATTTATAAATTGTGAGCTACAAACTCGATATTCAATCGTCAAGTCAAACATGTTTCTATCATTCAAAAATAAAATTTGACAAAACAATGAACTAATTGATGTTCGGACACTGCTGGTCTTATGTGAATCATAAATTATATACGACGACGCTTCCCAAACTGAAGGTCCCAACCTCGCAGATGGCCAGCATCGAATTTTAGGGGTCGCAAAAAGTACACCAATATACTTCTTTAGACTTTTGATTCGAAACACAATTATTAAAACTAGTGCAAAACATAAATCTCACAATTTTGAAAGAATGCATAGGACCAAAGAAGCAGCGCGCCGGCATAAAAAAGCCAACTTTGATCTCAAGACTTGAGAAGATGCGCGCTTGCAAACAATGCGGACTTAACAGGGGCCGCGGAAATTTTTTATGTTTTGGAAGGGGTCACGAGCTTAAATGTTTGGGAAGCCCTGATATATGGAATGTTAACTTTTCAGATAAAATTTTTAATTCAGTAACACATCCAAAAATACCCATCCCTGATTAAAGCAATTCATGAAATGATGAAAATCAAACAAAAAAAATAATGTTGGAATTCCTCAAAATTCTGACACAATGCTACAAAGCTATGGAGTTCAAAAAATGACGCATTGTTTAAGACAGCTAACGAGATAGTGCAATGATTGTTTCCAAATTTTCCAAGTTTAGGCATATTCAAAATATTGACGATTGTAAAATGAAATGATTGTGTCACTGATGCCACAAGTTTACACACCTCAGTGATTTTACAAAAAATGAAAAATGAAAATATAAAAAATAAGGAACGAGTAACAAAAAAAATTCACAGAGAAATTATCCCTACAATGAGTCGTAATCATGTTTAAAAAATCGAAATGAATTTATCAATCGAGGATTAATATCATTATGTAGAATCGAAACGAACAAATCAAATCGAAAATGAATGACAATTATTAACAGGGGATAAAATGTAACGTAACCATACATAAACCTGAGATAGATATGGGTTCAAAGGCAGACGATTTAGTTCAAAATCGAGGGGTAAATCTTGTCCCAATTTTAATGCTATCTATGAAGTTTATGTATTAAAACAATCATTGGGGCACCTACCCATCCATACCCCATAGTGACATGCTGATTCGAATATCCTGTGCGGTTGAGCAAAAATTATAAAAAATGGCTTGTTTTCGATTAACAAAACTTTCTTATTTGGCAAAATGACTATAAAGTGAGAACATTTTCAGCACCATTCAGACAAAGTAATAATATTTGTGAAATATTGTGTCTGTCGACAGGTTAAAATTTTGAGACTACATTCAAATAGAGGAAAATACAAACTTTAATAATTTAAAATTCCATATCTGGTCCATTTACAACTTAATCCCTAAATCAGTAAAAAAAAATATCAGCACAATGTTGTAGTAAAACTATATTAAGTTAACCGTTATTTCAAACCATAAGGTATGATGATTCAGATTGTCAGCCTGTCAAAAGAGTATTCGTCCAATTTTGGTGAAATTTAAGTTTGAAAAAAAAGGAAAAGTCTTGTCTAGAATCACTCTTAGACCTTGTTATCATGTCAAATAACATGATTTAATAAACCAAAGTTTAAACAAGAAAATGGATTGCTTCCCAGGGTCAAAGTTCAATCGGGAAGTGGATTGCTTCCCAAGGTCAAAGTTCAAGTAGGAAAAGGATTGCTTCCATCTCCATCATTCTTATCGTAAGGTGATTGCTTGAAATAATTCTTTAATACTTCCCTCATAGCTAACGATTCCTCACTGGCTTCTTTCTGTCTGTATTCCTCTTCCTGTTGAGGAGATATCAATTCCTGAAACCAAATCAATCAAATAGTAATTAAACAAAAGAGCAGCACTGAAATATATATGTAATATATGTAATATAATATAAAAACGTTCCCAGAATTAAAACAAAACAGCGAAAATTTGGGATACAAACTATCCCCGTAAGACTCCTTTAGGACAAAAATTTGAAAAAAACAAAATTTCACCTTCAAGGACTGAAAAATTTAAAATTGATTATCTAGTTGTTACATAGAAAGACATATTTTTTCACAAAATTTCAGTGGGTGCCCACAACTTTGTTTAAATTTGAGTCTCCTTCACTTTTTACTGAGTGCGTATGACTTCGACCAGTGTTTGATAAAAGGTCCTAAATCCAGGGTCGCCAAGTCAAGTAGAGCAGCAGGTCATCCTCGAGTCGAGTCAATCACTGAGTAGAGCCCGAGTCATTTCATTTAGATGGTTTGAGTCTTTGTCACGTGCTGACTCAATACAATTCAAGCATCTATTTCCTAAAATATTTCTTATAAATTCAATTCCAAGGATTTGATAAAAGTATATAATTACCTTGAGATCAAGAGCTTCTTTTATTTTCTTCAGAATCTTATATTTTTCTTTCCCTCTAACTCTGAGAATGAATTCATCGGTTTGACCAGTCGGTTCCGCAGTGGAAGTTGACGGCGTCGACGAAGATTTTTTTTTCTTCGGAAGTAGAACGTAACCCGGTGGAGCGTTCGCTTTTCTCTTTCTACGTTCTTCTTGACTACGATCTCGGCCAGGACAAGAGCAAATACGAACTTCGATACATCGACGACCGATGACAACGCCATCTCGTGTTTCGAGAGTAAAAACAGTTGTGATTGGTCGACGATTGATTCCACCAACACACGACGATAAACACATGTACTTGAAAAACACTGTGGAATACTGGGTTCCAACCTGTAAAAAAAATTCAGAAGGTAATAGTAGTATTTGCGGAATTTTACAAAATATTTTGTTAGAATAATGTATGTTTACATAGGGGAACAATGCTCTAAGTTCTCAAATTAGTTTGAATGTCATATATCGTATTGCTTACAGTAAGGTGAGCGAATTCCATCAAAAATGAAGAATTCAATAATAGGAGAGTTGAAGGCAACAACAATGATGTACAAAAAGCTACATTTGGATTCATTGTTGTCATGGAGACCTGAGTAAATACTGATGAAACATAAAAAAATCCAAATCAGGAAAACGACTAAATAGAATTATAGTTATGAAGTTTACAATTTTTACTCCAATGAAGTATTGATTTCGCAATGAATAACAAATGTACTGGTACCTATTAATTGATAATCAGAGCAACTAGAATTAAAATTCAACAAAGGCAAATGCAGCCTTTTCTTTATGTTTGCTGAGAATGCTTACGCGATTCTGCCAAAAATATTGACCCTAATTATCAACAACCAAATTCAGTAATCGAAAACTTCGCTACTCGCTATTCAAAATACAACTCCAATATCCAAAACCTTCGACAAAGACCTACTATTAATATCATAAACTTATCTAAGCAACAACTAATGAAAATATGAATCTTCTGCATACCTCGGGATTACAGTATGCTACTGTAACACTTTCTCTTCCATCAGAAGTCGGAACGTAACGAACTGAATCGATACCTGGTTGCTCAGCTCGTATTAAATGTCGAGCAAGATGATCAGCTGAATTATCTTGTAGCTGATGATTAGGACAACGAGATACAACCTCTGTAACATGCTCTGGTCTCGTGTAGACTGGTAAAGCCCTGAGAAAGAAATAGGTATTTGTCTAAGTTTTCGTCATTCTAATCTCAATCAGGTGTTGGGGTATAGTATTTTGCCTACCCTGACTGGTGTATTTGATTGTATTAAGATTCTTTTCAATAGTTTCAGATAAACTCAAATTGAATGTTTTTCAATCAGGAATGTCCAAAACAAATCAAACCGTATCAAATACAATATTATGACCATGGCCTTTAACAATATCTGAGAACTGATAAATTACCGTAGAAAGCCAATCTAATCACGTAAATCTTGACATCTTGAATTTTTAAATTCAAATTTCCCATTGAATATACATATATTTCAATGTATCTTCCTCAAATACGACACAATTTAAAACACTCAATATTCCATATTCAAAAAAAGTACCTACTTAATGGCTTTGAATAATCTAACGGAGGAGCCAACCATAAATTTCAACCATAAATAAATATAAAATTCGGATATAGGGCAAATTGGACAACAAAAAAATTTCTATAAATCCAAATTTCATTTCGAAATGGCAAATTTTGCAAAAAAAGGCATTCTGTTGATTCGTTGAAAAACGTTTCAATCTAATCTAAGAATGTTTCAAAATAGTATTAATTACAAACTTCGTTTTATAGAAATATATTCTTTAACCATAAGTTAGGTTATTCATCATAATAATTCTATTTAATAGCCTAAGTGAATGTATAACAAACTAAGTTCCAACCTACTGGTGAACTAGCGTGATGAAAAATTCCAACAAAACCACGTTTCAATATTTGATCAAAGGATGAACGTGCGTGCCATTCACAAACATTCAGAAGTGTTTCATATAGTGGGTTAGTTCATAGCAAACATTATGCAAACGAGACTTGGTATAAGTAAATTAAAAAAGTGATGCAGAACTGTAAAAATTCCATCTTTCTTTATTGCTTATGAGGTATCGTGCGCCATTCATTCCATACTAAAGACAACTTTACGACTTCATTATACTTTTTTTATGCATATTCTTAACCTATGTGCAGAGAACATGTCTCTGTTCTGTATAAGCATATATATACTTTTACTAATCCTAATCAATAAATTTTGTTGATGAACAGATTGAAATCAATGACTTCAGATAACTAAGATAGTTAAGATAGATATTTTGAATACCTTTAAATTTTCAAAATAAATATCGGTCACAATGAGATTTCAATATCTTGAAATGATAATTTTCGATTTTTTTTTATTCTGTATTCAATAACATAATGTATCGAATTCTAATAAAAATATTTGTGAAGTGATCTGATATGCATCACTAATTGCAAATATTACCAAATTGATTAATTAAGTAATTAATAAATCAAATTACTATATTCAATTACCTTATAATACAGCCTTCAGGTGGTCTTGTGCGACATCTGAATTGAACCGGACAGAGAGCGTTCATTTTTACGAATAATTTTTCTAGTAGGGTCGAATGGGTGAACTGCGCATTTTTAACTGCTGATTCTGTGCTCTTGCCGAAATATATTTCAAATCCATTATCTCCAGGATAATCAGATAATGATGGAATAGATCCAGACTTATGAGGTTGTTGTTGAATGATATTTCCCGGTGGAGTAATCGGGAAATCCTGTGAAATTGGATAAAACATGGATGGTATTATTAAGAATAGTTTGTACATTATCGAAAAAAAATTTACTCAGAGCACTCACTCAGTAGTAAGAGACTGAGATCTGAGTAAAATTATAGTCGATCGTAACCATTCATAGAAAAAGAAGAGAGAAGAGTTAAATCAATATTGATGTGAAATTTCAAAAATTAAAAATCACAAAAAATTGTCGTTTTGCTTAGTTTTCAAACTTCATCAGCCGTCTTAAGTCAATTTTGTTTTTTGAAATTATTTTTCCAAAATCAACATTTAATTACCGTATATTTGAACGTATTTTAAAATTTGAAGTCTTGCCAATTTAAGTATTGTAAGTACTTTTTAAAACATGTCGAGCTCATAATAAATCAAAAGCTTTGTACATACAATATTGAAACACCTTTCTATATTAAACAAATACATTCTACTCTATTGGAACAATAAACTGGTTGACTATTACCACTCAATCTGGACTTGTAACCAAATGAGGGGCGCGGTCAGTCATATGATAGAGTTTTGTGGAATTCACTACCTTATGTATTGGTATTCACTGACGCATAATACACCGCAATCATTCTATGAAGTTTCAGAAGTTTTTGGCACCTCTGTGATCACTCAGGACTTCGCAAAGATATCAGTCTCTTTTACCATTGAGGGAGTGCATATGAACTTGCTTTAAAGAAATTTTCTTAAAAAATTGGGAAAATTTTCTCAAAAAATCTCATCTCCTGAGATAAAGGTGAAAAAATTCTAAACCAATTGTATGTTTTTCGATTACAAAATTCCAATTAAAATGATCAGAAGACACTATAATATATTTCCATAATGTCATCATACCTGTCTCACAGTAGGTGTATATGGGCTATTTGAAATGCTGGCTCGATCACCACTATTTGGACTTAATGCATGATTGTTATATTGGTCGTAATTCTGTCCAGCAACTGTGTTCATGAGGCATCCATTATTATTGTTTCGATAGGTAGTAGTCACAAATACATTTTGACCTCCCAGTTGATTAGTAGGACAGGACACAAATGGTTGTTGATGCTCCTGAAATATAAAAGTTGCTTTATGTTATTGGGGCGCGAAAAAATTTCTTGGAAAAGTTGGTCAATTATATGAATAGATTTACAAAATAGAACATACACACTATTCGTGATTAAGTGATCACGAAGTCTTGAATAACACTTTCACAAATTTTGGACTGTAACATTTTGTCCGACAAAAGTGAGACAGGAATTTCACAAAAATTAGTTTTAATATGGAAACACAAACATTTCAAGCATCAACAGCCTAAACCTAAAAAAAAAGTCTGGGAAAAATTAAGTCTAACCTATTACTATAAAAGCGCGACTCGAGCTCGGGTTTGACTAAAATTTTGAAGTTGAAAAGAAACTTGAAACATGCGACTCCATCTCCAAAAAAAACAAAATATAATAGTGGACACTTCAACGTATGCAAACCTTCAATTTTCTGTAAAGAATGCTTTGGCAACTTAATACTTTTTGAGTTTCTCAAGAGTATTTTGACCTTAAATCTGAAATTCCTAGTCTGATGAATTCAAAATTTAATTTCGGTTCTGACAACTTTGAAAATATGACCCATAAAAACTTTGACTACATGGAAGAAAACCATAAAAAATGATTCAAGTACCTGATGATGATAAAACTGGTTCTGTTGTGAGTTGCTAAATATTATATTTTGATTCCTATGAACTTCAACACATTCTGGTTTATTTTCTTGAATGCATACAACACGGCCTTGTGTCATACCGTCACCATTTGTAAATCGATTTGAAGGCAGCATAGTATCAAGATTTTCATTGAAATTAATTTCATCTGTCAAGGCGTAACCTCCTTGGCTCATCGTGTTGAAAAGATCACTAAAACTTTCGTGGTCTGGTATATTATTTTGCTGGTGAGTCATGATTGATAAATGGAAGGCAAAATGAAGTGCAACACTTGCACCCCAAAACACATTAACTATGACATAGGATGATGATAAGCCTGCAAAAATAAGCACACTGTTAGGCAATGGAGCGTGACTGGACGGAATAACCTTTATACTAGCAAGATATTCTCAATGCCGGTACAGAATTTTACTCCTCATTCATCCTGGTTCAAGATAATGGCACAAGTGTGCTGCAAAATAAATAGGAGCATGTCGTAAAATATCAACCCTTTTTCTAAAAAATTATTCCCTACCGTATACGGTCGCACTCAGCTTATCATAATATGAGGGAATATATATTCAGATATTAGGCCTAAAATAGATTCAGAGATAAATATAACAGGTCTCCTGAAGTACGCGCCCTCACGTACTTTTGGTGGGCATAGCACAACGATTTTATTAGTATAATATTCCTAACCCCCACCTAAATACGTCATCCAAAAATTACATCACTGCGATGACAAAATCGCGTCATAGAGTCTGCTAAAGTATAACTACAATTGCCGACTATAATGAACTCACTAACGTCAACGATCTCTCTCTTATCGGTATCGTTTCGACAAGAAAACAAGAGAAATAGCTTGCTCGATTTCGGATGATTGTCTGCACGACCATCTGTATACTTTGGAGGGCCGTATTACATTACTGCAACTTCGCAGTGACATAATTTTTGGATGACATAGCCAGGTGGAGGTGAATGGCATATGCAAAAATTGTTGAGCCTGGCCAATCAGAAATACTTGCGGCATGTACTTCAGGAGACCCAATATAGCTTATGACTGTATTATATCAGTATACGGTACCGGTATATGACATCTAGTCACTTCTCAGCCCTGCAGCCTCTAGTACTGTAGTAGTATCAGTTATCACATTGATCAAATATTCATATATTGCATAACTTTTGCTTGTCGTAATTCAGTGTTAATAAAGTCAATTTTTTTTTTGTGCGTGACCCTATTACAAAAAGTACTACACCGGTAGTCTAAATGCGTCATGAATATTGGAACCTTTAAATTATTGAATTTACTGAATGACAAGAACCAGATAAACCAATGCATTCATTTTGGATTCCGGAATTTGAAAGAATGAATATAATAATAATTGATCATCAATTTTTTCTACCGACTACTAAGTTCATGTGGATTCCAATCTCACAAAACTACCGACCAACAGAAGAAAATTTGCTCCATCGCCATTGTGTCAAGCGCAAACACCACAGTGTAAACAGAGAAATAGGATAGAATGTGATAGCGTAAAAATATGGTAATGTAGCTAATAATCATTGACATGTACCAATATAGAGTAATAAAATCATTATGTAGATATCACCAATAAAACTAGTGAACTAGCTTACAAAGCAAATTTAACTACAAACCAACAACACCAAAGTTGCATTTTTAGAAATTAGCGACTTCGGAATGACATCGACCATTAACGTAATCTCGTGTGATGCGGACTCCAGCCACCTCCAACCGTGCCATGCGAACGAACAACGAAATTCTGTCTTTTTAAACTCGAGAAAAAAAATGTGAGGCTATTTCTGATTTTAATATATATTTTATCCGTAGATTACAGTCACATATTCATAAAAATGATTTCTTCATTCCATTTATCTTATGCTGGTCAAGGTCAAAATGAAATGTCAATTTTATTTATTGACTCCGTACTTAGCAAAAAAACATATACAAACGACAAAAACAATGACAAAAGCATGAATAAGGACATCAACCAAGCATTTGCAATATTTTGCAAGCATGAGTTAACAGCAAACATTACACCGCATAGCCGGGTAAAAAGACTGATTTTGACGCAACGAGCGCAATATGTAAAAACAACAGCATCATCTTTTATCGTTAGATCGCTGGCATATGTACTATTTTAAACCCATGGGTTTGGTTTAAAAATACTCGGGTTTGTCATACTTTTTAAATAGAACTGATGCGCTTGACCCATTGACCTCGTACATATTTAACAATGGTTTCTTCCCCATAATCGTTTACGATACTCAAAATCAAGATAGCGCCGTGTGAGAGCATCAGCATCACATTTTCAAATTCATCAGTATATCAAGCTTCAATGTCGACAATTTTTAGTCAGGGTCAAAAGAGTTTTTTTTTTTATTTTTGTCATTCAAAGGTCAAAGTAAATTTTCTTGTGCAAATGAAGTCTATTTCTCAAACGCCAAGAAGTTGAGTTAGCGAGAATTGCCCTTACAGCACATCCTTGAGTGAAGCTCCCAAGTTATTTCTAAGACTCTGAATTTCATTCAAGCCCAATTGTTCAAGTCAAAGAATAGTCAAAATCACGGACAAATTTATCATTTATTGATCGCACAAAAGCTGGACATAAGGCAGAATGATTTAAACGAAGTAAAAAAATGTGAACAAAGAGGTTGTGAACTCGTCGATATGTTCCATTAAACCCACTCAGGAAATAATTGTAATTTTCTACATAGCAGATAGATATATGCATTTTATGCAACTTTCGTGACGAATTTATCCACAATTATGAACTTAGCGAAAGTTTGCTACAGCATCGTTAACGAACACGTTCCTTCCAAATCTGACCTGGGAACAGTTCAGTGTTTACCATTGTATACGGATATTTTTAATTCCAGCCTCGGAGAGACAATTATATAAAGAGTGCATCACCGATCAGGTTTCTTTCTCATGTCTACGTCTCCTTTACTCGCACTCGTCGACTCCGAGGATTGAATAAGTCCACTGAGGTCTTCTAATTTAATACCAGCTGCTTCAGCTAGTTGCGCTGCTTCTGATCTTGAAGTATTTCGACCCAACTGTGAGTCGACGAGTTGCTGTGTCAGCAGTTTCGCTAAACTTTTTTTGACGTCATCATCGTTCTTATGTGGCCCTGACCTTGACACGTCATGATTATCAATGTTCTTCGGAATGCGATCCCCACCGGTATCAGCATTTTTATTTGCAGCTTTAAAGTCTGTGGATTCCTTCTGTGAATATGCTCCATACCGATAGTCGACATCTTCAGATGGACGTGCTGAACTGTTTGGTGTAGTTCGCTTTAAAGTCCTTTCTGCATGACTGGGTGCGCCAGATCCATTTCTGCTCGATGTACCTTTTACTGAAAAGAGAAACATGTAGAAATAAATGGATAACATTATCATTTCAGAAGTAAATACAGAGTCGGAGAACTTGATAAAAAAGAAGATTATTAGCACTACTTCAAGTTTTTTTTTAAGTTTAAAAGGCCAATGTCGGAATATTTCTCATGAAATACTGCGAATTTTCAGCAAAATAAATATACCGTATTTGCTCGTTTTGTGGCCCGAGCCCATATTTTTTTCAACAAACTCACTAACCGGGCCCCTATTCAAACCGGCCATTATTCAAGCACGAGCGCTTGTAATTTTCTATCGTTACAATATTTAATACATTGTTATTTCTAGTTCTCAAGTATGATTTAAATGGGAATAACGAAAATTTTGACTTTTTCACCCATCGCCAGTACAAATCCGCAAAAGAAGAAAAGTTTTGTGACGCCCTATCAATATTGAAATGACGCACTTGGGCGTCGCGACGGCCAGTTTGGGAACCATGGTGTTACGTATCAATGCTATCTGTTATGTACTTGGACGCCTAACGTGTGAGTATTATCTACCGGCGCTTAGAATTCAAGAGCGTTGTGACAAAAGCGCTTCCTATTGTTCTCTACCACTGAAAAATCATCGGGCGGGTATGCAAGCACCGGCCCTTATTTATTTTTATGTTCTGTTCACACGGGCGGCTATTCAAACAGGCCTATAATCAAGTTCGGGCGGTAAAACAAGCATATACGGTATATAAAGAGTGAATATTGGCAAAAAGAATGTGTAACCACAAATTTCCCTCACTGCAAGTAGTACTTCTCATATCATACTTTTTCATTCTATGAAACTACCACCAATGCTCCCCAAAAAGGTCATTGAGAACACATTCTAGAGAAAACATAACTTTTGTGCAAAATGTTCTCGATTACTCAAAACTTTTTGGTGATAGTTAAGTTTTCATTTTCGTACAAGTAAGAATAAATATTTTTTTGAGTTACCCTGTGCATGACTTAATATAATAAATTGGACTGTTTACATAATTTATGAAACCTACCTGTAAATTCTGTGAGGTGAGCTCCTGTTGGTCCTTTTAGACCAGGTCTGCTTGGAATTGGTGCAACATTAACTTTAGGTGCAAGCTTTTCTTTCGATGTACCTGAATAAATATTTACAAAATTATTTGATACTGTAATCATGTTTTTCAATTTATAAAATAAAATGTTTTTGAAAGCCTGAGGGCAAACAGATACACAAGTTTGACTATATATATAACTGAGTATTGATTAGATAATTGTTTAGGATAGGATCAGAGATGGCCGAAACTATTATATTCCATTTTGAATACATTCTAAATTAGGGGCAAGTTCATGTGGGAAATTACATAAATCACTATATCTTCATGTTGATCATTTCTTAAAACAACATAAATAAGAAAGTCATTGTTTTCTTTTTGTATTGTTTGTTATCCGTTGAGATATTATATTGTACACTTTGATCTGGTTGTCTGACGGCTTGAAATCTTTAATTATCCGATTTTCTTTATATTGAATATATTGAATTTCAAATGGATTGGATTATTAGAATCATGCTTTTTTGATTTCTTGTCAAAATTCTGACTAAAATATTGTCATTGAAAGTCAAGAAATTTGGACGATCTTAAAAATACTCTCCAACGATCAATGAAAACTTTTCAAATGTCACAACCCCGTGATAATGAAGTGATGAATTTGTCTAGAATTGATAAGAAACTAACCAGAAGCTTTGCTTGAATCATTTGCTGATTGCTGAAGTGATTTTTGCATTTGTGAAAACAGAGCACCAAGATCTGAAAGTCGAAATTAATGAAATTAATCGAACGAGCAACTGATAGAAACTAAATTGAAATTCATAAACATGAGCAAAGTAAATATATATTTAAACCAAAAACTAGAAATCAAGAGTGAAAAAAAATCTCCCCCAAAAATGTCATTGCCAAGTTTTTGTAATAATTATTAATTGCCAAATTAACGTTTACTCAACGATAATAAAATAGGCATGATATAGTGTATGATTTGATACTTCTGATGTAAATATAGCATGCAATAAATCCACTTGTACGACTAATTACTCGATGGTTGATTTTGCATTTGATAAAATCATCTCCAGTGGTCAGAGTCAAAATTGGGGATAATTTTTTTATTTCCAAGAATTTAAAAATAAGAAAAATAAATCAAAACTTGCCGTTTAGCGAGCTATGTTCCTTTGAGTCTTTATTTTTCATCAATGCTGAATAAAGGGCCTGTGGATTTAGAGTACCAAGGAATTTCATACTCTCCGGATCTAACGGCATGTTGAGTGCTTCTGCTAATTGTGCCAGATTCATGTTTGGATGTTCTTGTTGCAGTTTCATTAAAGCTCCCAATTCGTTGGGTTTTGGCACCTGTTTTATAAAATTGAAAAATCAAGTATGGAGAAGGACTAAGAAAGATATTTCACATTATCAACGACATTGATTGGTAAATTCGAGGATTTATCTCTTGCACACTATTTCCCCAAACATGAAATTGGGTAGGGTTTGTGAAGCAAAAATATAATACTCCCTACATAAGAAGTTACTTGTTAATGCCTCGTTTGGGGAAATGGTAAGAATTAAAAACTCTTTTTTGAGTAAATTTCTTGCTATTTTGAGTGAGTTTCTATGACCCTGCCTAAAAAAAAACTTTTTACAAAAAGATATTTTTTTTTGATTTGATGTTTCTGATGGGTTGTCGTTTTGATATTTCGGGTTTGGGCCATAGTTACTGGTAGTCCAGTGGCCCTTTCAGTGTAAAAAGCTGAAGTGGAGGATATTTGTATATTTGCAGGCAGAACATATAAAACAACCCTTAAAGGTCCTTTTCGTGAATTTGCAGAATAAGGCATTGTATTTTCGATACAAACAAAGTATTTACCCCTCAGATATTGAAAAACATTCGGTTCGATTATTTTGTAAACATGTCATTACTAGGGCTGGGAATGGTTAACTGGTTAATCAATTTCAGATGGTTAACGGTTACGATTTATTTTAACCGTTAACTGACATCTCAGGTTTAAATCATCTTTATAATGTACAATTCTTTAAAAAATGATTACGTCATGGCAAATTCATCTTCCGTGGAATTTAATTCAAAAGAATATTGCTAACTGTATTGGTGATGACCTAATATATGTGAAAAAAAATTGAAGTTCCAAGATTGCTGATTATAAAAATTTGAAAATAAATAGTTATGAATCAGTTTTCGGTCGAAATATATTGTTCACGATTTTATTTCAAAATCATATATTCAATGTCAACCAACAAGTGCGTAGTTGATGCTGTTTTTCTTTATATATCTCAAAGTAGAATTTGCACATCAAACACTGAAAATTTGTCACATAAATGACATTTGATAACGAATAATGTCCTACCCATGTGACGTAACAAGCTAAAATCATAAATTATTATGTGAAACATCACGCTGCGGTTAACCGGTTAATTTTACCCGGTTAATTTTACCCGGTTAACAGGTAAGGTTTTTCCTCGAATTCCCAGCCCTAATCATTACCTCTTTAGTTTCTCGTGATCCCAAGTCTCTTAAATCTGTGTCTTTCGATCGACTTTCACTATTTGATTTCGAGTTTGGACCAGTGGGTATAAGATGTATAGGAGCTTTTCCTTCAGCCATAAGTCGCTCGTTTTCTCGCATTTCCTTTCGTCGCTTCTTACTCCACATTTCATGACAATCCTGCCATTTTGGAAAACTAAAAACGAAGAATCGTGTTTTGAGCAATAAGAGACACAAGGTGTGCGAATGGATCATTTTGCGGAAATTTTGTACTTCAAGATGGACTGTGGTTGTTTATTAGACCTATGTGTCCAAATATTGACTGTTGCTCTCTTTTTTTGGTAGCAATGGCATAATAACTTACTCTGGCATAGTCATACTAGTAGGATCAACATTCCGCAACCAAGGACAGTTGATTGCCTCTTCTGCAGAGAAGCGTTTCGCTGGATCAAGCATTAACATTTGGTCGAACAAATCAAGAGCGAGAGTTGGCAAACTGAAATATAAAGTAAAGAATATCATACTTCAGACTAAATAGATTCTTGAACCAAAATAAAGAACAAGTTCAGTGATTCTCAAACTCCCATGAACTGTCGTCCACTTTTAATGACTCACAATCTGCTTTACTTTGAAAATACAGGGCAGTTAATAGAGGGTTGCTTAACTGAGTTGGTATCACATGATGAAATGAATTGAGTATGCAATGCCAAACCCTAAAGACCCGTTGTATAAACCTTTGGAGATGCAAATTTCGGCACATGTCCACTAAATGTCCTAGGTACTTCTAGTTGGTGCGGCACAAACATTCTTGCATATGTCATTCCTAACACCCACCTAACTACGTCATCCAAAAATTATGTCACTACGACGTCACAATCATGTCATAGAGCAGGGATGGCGAACCTTTTTCAATGAATGGGTCAAAAACTATATTTTTATCGCGGAACAGAAGAGAGTGGGTCACAGATATTTAATTCACGTTTGTATCTATAAGAAACTTCTGAAACAAATCTTATAAGCTGGTGTTGGTCTAGTTTTGGGCTTTACTTATGCAGCACTTCTATCAGGGACTTTTTATGGCACTCGGTTTTATGATATTATGTTATTTATCATGAAATGCAAAGTTGCATCTAGCTCTCGTATAACCCCTAAAACAGGCTGCAGATGCACTTCCAAAAAAGACAGGCGTTGCGAGAAATGAACAGATCAATTTCATTGTTATGTCATGAATGATGTCAGGCCCAATAGCTGAATAACGGTACACAGCGGTGCATACATGCGTACAAGATTAGAGTTTTTGAAAATTACCATACCGGCCCGAAAATCAACATTTTGAATATGAGCGATCGCAGCCCTCCCTGACTGTCCAACTGACGGTACATTATAATAGTTTAGTTATTGTTAGATTAATTTAAGGCCGGTTTTATCAATTTTTATCACTGATATGTTAGCATTTTTATTCGTGCCTTCGCTTGGCGGGTCACAAATAAAACGCGGTGGGTCACTTTGTGACCCGCGGGTCAGTGGTTCGCCATCCCTGTCATAGAGCTTGCCAAAGAAAAGCTATGATCGCCCGAAATGGCATCTCCGTCTACAACGAACTCGCTAACCCCAGCAATCTCTCTCATATTGCGATCGTTACAAGAAAGCGAGAGAAATAGCTTGGTTGATTTTGGGTGATTGTCTGCATGTTTCAGACAACAATCTGTATACTTTAACCAGACGTATTTCGTCACTGTGATGATTTAGTGATGTCATTTTTGAATTGCGGGGGTTAAAAATTACGTATGCAAAAATGGATATGCCACGCCAACTAGAAGTACCGGTTTAATGAACAAGCTCCCAAATTCCACCTAACCAAGAGTATGACAAACAAACAGCACAAATACTCACAATGCAAATTCTTCTCTCAATCTACGTCGGTATTGTCGTTTTGGTTTCATTGTGTGAAAATGAGGCAGTTTAATAACGTCTGGCCACACAGCGGGGCACGGACTTCCACATACTCTGCTAATGCTCTCTAATTGCGTTATTTCTCTGTCGGCTTGAAATAGAGGCTTCTTAGTGAAAAGTTCGCCCAGAATACATCTTAAGAAAAGAAGTATCAGCTCCAACGAACAATGCAGATGTAAACATGGATGTAAAACCCCTCCAGGAGTATAATACATGGGGTAAAAAATGTCGAACCTCAAAAATCCTTGCGTATTAGTATATGCTTGTGGAAAATTTTGTTCGGAATTAAGGCGCGAAAGTCATATACAAAATATTATAAAAAATCATATTATTTATTTATAGTAGCATTCATTTTTAAAGTTTGTTCCAATTTCATTCTTCAACATATATATCTAGATTTAACACCAATCTAAATGCATTGTAGCTATAATTCAAGAACAGAAGCTTAAAAGTTCAGAACTCTACTAATAGAATAGACTGAAAATCTTCAACAGAGCTTAATCATTTTGTGGAACCTATGCAAAAACAACATGACCACAGCAGACACACACAGCCTTTATAGGTCACAGCGCATTGGCAGAATATCATAGTCTAGTGAGAGAGATGCAATCGTCAACCAACCAACACCATTCCCAAACACAAAATGATAGTAAAAAGTGCAAACTTAAGCTCTGGTTACAACATTCCACACAAGAGCTAATGTTAACATTGTTTTAATTATGTTACTTTTACTTTTCGTTATAAATGATGAAGGTGTATTGTAAAGTCAAACTAACGAAGCAGTATGAAGTAATAAACAACAAACCCGCAGCTCCAAATGTCAATTGCTGGTGTATATGTCTCCTCACCCAATAATAATTCAGGAGGTCGATACCATAGCGTTATAACACGATTAGTATATGGTCGCCTAAAAAAATGAAAAACAAAAATTAAAACTAAATAGCATATGGAATAATTTAAATACAAATGTTGGAATTCTATAACAGAGGGCCCTATAGAAAGTTTATTTTTGAAAAATAATTTTTGGATACATCATTGAAAATTGAAATGGTGTGTTTGATGCATGGTCGAATGATAAAATGTAGAATAGAACTTTTATGGGCACTTTAGAAGTATGTGTACCTGATGGAGGGAACTGATTTTGTTCGCCTACTTTACATCAAGTTGTGTGATAGGACGGAAAGCTACGGGCAGGGTGTATGTATATTCACTTGGCTAACATAGACAGTCCCCAAACTCATAATAAAACTAAAATAAGGAAAATTGGAATAAAATTATGCCCCAACCCTAACCTGGTACACACACTACGGGAGTACCCTTTCATGCGCATTAAAATATTGGACGATGCATCTGAAAAGATTAAAAGCTGAAAAACTTACATATACTATAAAACATTGGGTAGATTATGCATACTCTTTACAAATTGGAAAATAATAATAATATTATACTCACGGTTCCTCTGTATCATAAAATCTCGCTAATCCAAAATCTGCTAATTTAATTTCTCCTTTGTTATTTAATAAAATGTTAGAGCACTTGATGTCCCTGGAAATGAAGAAGCAAGATGATTTACAACTTGAAAAATTTATAATTTGAATTTATTTTTTAAATTGGTATAAAAGCGAATATCTAAAAATACCAATATAAAACACTCTAGAATTTCCAAACTGAACTTTCATACAGTATAGTCTGCATGGCAAAAAATAATAAAACATGTCACACATAATTTAGTTCAAACGCTTTCCGCTGTCTCCAACCGTCTGCAATGGTAGATAAAAAAACGAAAATCAAAATAAAATCTCCTGCTAAAAAACTTCCCATTTTCTATGTTTTAACAAAATTTCAAGTTACATGTCCAAAACATAGTTATCACAAAAAAAAATGAAAGTGTTCGTACCTATGTAGAAATCCTTTTTTATGACAGTGATTGAGACCATCCAATAATTGTCTCATAAATGATTTGACGTGATTTTCATTAAAATGTACGAGTCCAGACTCCAGTAATCCCATTAAATCGTGATCCATGTATTCGAATACAAGATAAAAAGCTCCTGGAATACAAAAAAAAATTAGAAGATTTCTGACCAGAGATGTTGGATCTAATTTTGGCCATGCATTTATAGATATTGAAGTCAATTTGGGACCCATATATTTATTAAACTACTCAGATTAGTATTTGGAGTCAAAATTTTAGATTTCCATGTTCAACAAAAACTAAAAACAACTGGACACCAATTGCCATAGCTTCAATTTTTTAAATTATTTTTTTTTATTTTAAAAAAAATATCTAAAATATTTTGTTAGAGTGTGGAGACTCCACAGACCGGGCTCACACACGAAAAAATAAAAACAAAATGTACCTTTATCTTTGCGAAAATCGGTAGCATCACTCTTATCCGTTAGTACGTCCTTGAGATACACAATGTTTGGATGTAATAACTGTCGTAATATTTTGATTTCTCTGACTGCTGTTATAGGAAAACCTTCTCGTTCATTATCAAGACGTACCTAAAATGTAGAAAAATGGCATAAATTTACCAAAAATAAATAAGAGTTGAGTAGAATTTGGAAATTGTTCTGAATATCAACAACCAAAATACTCATCAAATAGTAGGAGAAAGCAGTTTCAGCATTTTTGTTAACAGAACAAAATTAAATAACCATCAATGTTTTGAGAATGGAAATATGGAAAGAGTTTGAATTGCCAATATTGTCGAAAGACTTTCGAAGCGAGTATCACATGCTTCAACGCAAGAAATTTTGGTGCAAATTGACATCAACTAAAAAATTTCATATTTTTAAGCTGAAAATATAGACGCTCTTCACTTTTGATAAATTTTATAATCTTTATGCATATACCTAACATGTTTAGATAAACCGACAGCGAACTGAAAAATTTCGTACTCTGTCCAAAACAACAGCTGCTGCTTGTACAGAGCCTTGTTTGGAGAGAAAAGCTTAGAAACATGTCGAAAAAATGTTGAAGACTGACCTTCTTCAATGCGCAAACTGCCTTCGATTTCTTATCTTGTGCTTTATAAACTTGACCGAAGGTTCCTTCACCAGTAATAGATAATACTTCGTATTCGTCAACGCATCTCGTGCCCCAGTCATCATCGGTAGCACCAACTTCGCCAAACCTAGGTCCGCAGGTCCTGAGAAACAATATTCACATATATTTAAGGGTCTCTCGAAGTATGTAAATTAAGATGGCAGACAACTTGGTCTACATACTTCGGGAGTACCGTTTTAAGTTAGGTATACTATTCTAGCAAGAATGGAGGTAATTCAGATAAGATTGCCTTGGGTAGTCATTGGGATGGTATTGGGTACAATTATCTAAACCCCAAGTTTCAAGTATTTTTAACATGTCAATTTAGGATTAATAAGTAGATCCCCCTTACGTTTCAAGTCTCGCATGCAGTCATATTAGATTTAACAAGTAACAGTGAAATGAATAAATATGAATCACATTGCTGTCTGGAACTTCCATTTTGAATTAAACTAAGTTTTCGGAAAATTAAACTCAAATTTATTCATGCATTGACAATATTTACCTCGGCAACAATACATCCTATTTCAAATTATTGCTGAAAAAAGCCAGTTAAATTCAGTTTTCCCCACAAAACATTGTATATTGTATTTCACTGATATAACTTCTAATATAATATAATAATTTTCCCAAAAACAGGGTATACTTTAGCGACTCACTATTATTTTACGACTAACTTTCGCTTTCCAAAGTAACGTTACCTTGGCCTTTTTCTTCTAGGTTGTTCTTTTTCAGGCTGAGGTGGAGTTTTAGTTGGATCTTCCATATCTCGACTATCTTCATCACTAGGTAACACAGGAGGGAGAGGAAGATCTTGTAGCGAGCGTTTTACTGCTTTCGGTGGTGGTTCCGTTTTTTTCCTAAAAAATTATACAAGAAGAATTAGCTAATCTCACAATGGTAAAATATGGACTAAGTGTTTTCTGCAAGGTTCACAAGAACAGCTTATAACGAAAAATTCATTTCCATTACTAATTATCACTAATTAAACGCACCTACACCTATAATTTAACTTAAGAGCATAGACTAACGTAAAATAACCTTATTACATGCTTTGGTTTAAAAATTAATTCGTTACTCTTATGACTGACTATAGCCAATAGCAAACAATTCACAATTGGAACGAAGCTAAAGATATAGTAAACCCTCAAACCAAGTATAAGTTTTCTGGATAGATGAAGCGATAACTCCCTTTATAGCTTGATTTAGTCCAGCTGTACGTGTATTACCACGAAAAAGTCAGTTCAGGCCACCAAAAATTCTTATACAATTGTAATGGTCATATATTGATTCCTCCTCTCATAAAAAACACACAGAAAAAACTTACATTCGGGGGCTACTAATAGATTCTTGTTTGATATCTATCTTTTTACGCTCCAACGTTGAGTCGTTTGATGCAGGTGGATGATCGGTGCTTATAATACTGCGATCTAGAAGAAACGAATTAAAATAAGATAATAACAGGGCGATTATTTAATAGAAGTTGAACCAGTGTTTATTAAACTGGGGCCTTGGCAACCACCTAATTTATTTGACTCTAATGCATTAAACCCTTTACTTTTGTTTGCTGGATTTTAATTTAATGTGACAATAAATAAATGGTGGAAACATGTTAAAACTGAAACCAGAACATTCATAGAGGTGCTCAGGGCCACAGATATTGAAATTCTTTAGAAGAGGGCCACAGATGAAAGTTTGCACACCGCTGAGTCTGACGATTTTTACCTGTATCCAGTATTAGCCATTACAGTAATAATGAGAACAAAATAAAAATTTAAGCTTTACCTTCCAATTTAATATCTGATGTATTTGGAGGACTTCTGAGTTGATGATTCTGAAAAAAACAGTATCCCATGGAATTTTAATTTCTCTGTTATTTGAAAGTCTTGCTGCACATGAATGAGCGCATCACAAGTTCAAAGGTCAGGCTTTTTCAACCAAACACATTTCAACTTTCGTGTTGTTAGTGTGCAACAAGATTTTTAAATTGCATAGATTAGTCAACTTATCCTTGCACAAGACCAGGGATGGCCAATACCGAATAGTTCACTATTTCGAATACATTCGAAATTATTTTTTTCGAATATGAAATTTCGAATACTTCGAAAATAAAATCCACTAATTGAAGCTTATCTAAATGTATGTAGAAATTTCCATGCAATAAGCAATGGAATAACTGCTATCTACAAGTTACAACCTAGTTATATTACCAGGCATTTCATATTTGCAGAATATTGCAGTATATATTTCATATACCATGAGTCATGTTAACAGAATTAAATTAATACGGCAATAGTGGTATCGGTGATGGATTTGAATATTTGCGCAACACAAAATCATCCTAGTAAAACACCCATACTTTTAATTAAACACCAACCATTATCCAAATTATTTGCCGATAAGCGGGATAAAGTATGAGTTATTTTTCTGACTTGTGACAATTTTTTTTGTGAGTACAAAAATGCGAATCAAAAATTAATTATATTCGGGAACTTTACCACACATTTTAAGTCCGCAGATCGCCGTTGTATGTTTGAGTAATAATACTTTCATTATTTTATAAATAGGAATCAAAAACTATTTATAATCGGGTAGTTTATCACACATTCTAAGTTCACAGATCGCCGTTGTATTTTGTTAATACGAAAATAGGAATCAAAAATTAATATTAATCGCGAGTTTACCTCTATTTGAAATGCCTTACCGTGTTAATTTAATTCTATTATCATAACTCAAATGTTGGTAAATCGGGCAGTTTACCACACATTTTAAGGCCACAGATCGCCGTTGCATTTTAGAATTATAGTTTTATTATTTTGTAAATACGAATCAGAAATTAATTATAATTGGGCAGTTTACTACATATTTCATGTCCACAAATACCCGTGGTATTTAGTATTAATACTTTCATTATTTTATCAATATGAAAATAGGAATCAATATTTAATAATATCGGTCAGTTCACCACACATTTTATGTCCACAGATTGTCGATACAACCATGAGTTACGTTGAACAGAATTAAATTAATACAGCATGACATTTTAATAAATGCTGTTACCAGTCATGGATTGGATTATTTTGCGCAACAAAAATCATCTTGGTAAAGGATCGATACTTTTAACTATCGTTATCAAAATTATTTGCCAGAAATTATTTTCTAATAAATCGACTTGTTTTTCCAACTTGTGACAATTTATTGGATACGTAACAATTACGGCTATAAATACCGTATTTCCCGGCTAATAAGTCCACATGGCAAATAGGACTATGTCTATTTTTAGCACTCAAAAAAAGGGTTTTTCCATATAGGCCTCCAATAAGACGGGTAAAAAAATTGTGTCCCTGTTGTTCAGTTATCCTAATATGCGCTAATAATTTTATATGTTTAGAACCAGATCATTTAACTATATTTAACAATTGAGCGGTAAATTTAAGTTGTAAAGTGGCAGCCATTTTGGACAACCTATTAACCCGAATGTTGAAATAATTTTGAAATGTGATAAGTACTACACTGTACGTCCACGGGTAATTTCACAGCTGTGTTTTCCTGTCCCTGTCGTGTTCTGCAGAATCGGCAAAACGAAAGGGTCACAAATCACTTTATCTCGGTGGCCGTGTTTCTCTTTTAAAGTAACGATAACCGGCCTGCGATTAAATATCATGATTGGCAGACCCTAAGACCCAAATATAAGGTTACACAAATCATGTTTTTGAGAAGACTCATGCGAATAATAAGCAGGCCACATAGAAATAAAATAAACATACTTTCACAATTAGACGCCCCCACCCCGCCTAGAAAAGCGACTCGTTAGACGAATTTTTGACATAATGGAAATGAATTTGTAAATTAAAAGCCTCGTAGACGAATGTCGGCAATGTCCACCCGCGCAAACGTGCAAATATGTCGCAACACTATGCGGCGTACGGTCGCACAGGATAAACAATCAAAATGCCGATTCTATTTCATCGTCATTACAATACGTGAGACAGCGTAAAAAGTCGTTTGAAGATTCCCGTGAAACGAAACACCATGTTTACGGCGAAAAGTGGCTACTATTCGGAATTATTCGAAAATCAGCCGAAAAGGTATTCGAATACTTTGATATTCGAATACATTCGAATATTCGATTCGTTTTGGACAACCCTGCACAAGACACAATGGATTTTGAATGAAACTGAAGTTGAATGATTCAAATAGGTAAAAAAATTTGGAAAAATAATAAAAACAATAACCATAGTAGAAATATGTCTACGAAACATATTGTTCCATTTTCCTAAATGAATTGCATCTATATAACATAAAATAAATAAATATATTTCACTCCAAACAAGATTTTCTAATATTGTAATAAAACAAAAAGTTTTTACTTGATTGTATGATTCTCTGTTAGAAGTATGAACAGTAATTAATTCTTTCGACGACGACATCATAGGTTCCATTCTCCGTTCGAGTTGTTCATCAGCAAACTGCTGGTCATTGCTTAGAGCTGAAAATATAAAAATTTTGAGTAGGTAAGTAGGGGAACTGAACATTCTCTCTATAACAGGTGGTGTGATGATTTTACAATACACCAAGGTGGGCAAAAACTAGAATCACTTTGTGAAGTAACCACTTCAATCCAAACCATTATCAATCAGTGAGGCCTTAACTGAGCACTAGACTTGTCAAAAAAATGACGCAATGCTACATAGTAGAACGCTATAATTAACAAACAGCCAAATCCAGGATAAAAAATTGAGCGCCATAAGAATGAGGAAATATTCAAAAAATCATAAAAGCTTCTATAGACATCTTTTAAGTTGAACAATAAGAAATTGATTGGCTGCAGAAAAAAAGAAATTTTTTCTTAATTTTGTAAAATTAGCCAGCGGCACATTTCGTGTCCAAAAATTCAAAATATAAATAGACTTACTTATTTGAGTGTTATATTCCGGGATTGTGGGGTTCGCTGTCACAGTAACAAGAACATCACGATTTATTGCATTTGGCCTGGTTGGTTGTTGCATACTTGCCAACATCTGGTCGTGGATTCGATCGTCACGATCAAGAGAATTAGGCTGTTATAATAAAATAAAAATTGTTGAATGATAACCATTTTCAATCTTAATTATTACTTAAAAACATTTTTTGCTGTCAAAATTCAGTTTGGAAGTAAAAATTGTTGGCTTCTCTTAGTACAATCAAAACATTAAATTCCAACTCACAACTTCATTGAATGTTGGTCCTTCTGCACTGCTGGCTTCGCCTGAACTTTGATTTTTCTCAGATTTTCCTTTCTTTCGTTTTTTCTTTTTTCTTCGTTTACTGGAATGTTTATGAGATTTTCTTTTCGATCCTCGATCTTCATCAGCTGAAGAAATGAAAGAAGCTTCACGAATAAAATGATGGAAACCACAATGAATCAAAGCAGAGAAATACAACTAATTAATAAATAATAATTACCAAGAGGAGTCGACTCCGCAGCTGAAGCGGCTAATTCTTCTTCTCGCATTTTCTTACGGCGCACACTCAACTGTTCTGCGAGGCTTTCTACTGTCATTTGGGGATCTGAAAAAGGTAATTTTTCAAACATATCAGAATGTTAGAATATGACTATTAGAATAATTTCGTTGAAATTTAGATATAACGAAACAAAGAAAAGAATGAAAATGCCTTTTTTCTCAGGAGATATTAATTAAAAGTAGTAGTTTGACAGAAATCAATATAGCAACGTCTACTTTTTTAATGGAACAATTATCGCTCATAAATTCTTACGAAAAAAAAGATAAAAAAATAAACCAAAAAACACTTACTTGAACTTGTTTTCTTTTTCGAATCAGAACTTCGCTTCTGTAAAATATGAAGACATAATGAGAGTGGAATTACTTTATGTTCATTTTATAACGTCAAATATTATTATGAAATGAAATAAAAAATGTGCATCTAAGCAGGAATGTACCACTTCTGTGTAGAGAGTAGTATTGAAACAGTACCCATGAAAAGTTCTGAAAATACCAGTTCTGTGAAATTTAACTGTTAATCTGTTACGTGTGTAAATTTGAAAGAAACGAGTTCAAATAAAATTTAAGTTTAGGGATATTTGAGATACACCCTCAAAAAAAGGTATGGATAACAGATGATTAAAATCTCAGCATTGCTGGCCTTTCCTAAAAGTATATAACTATATAAATAAACAGGCATGATCTCACTTATTATCCATGCTTTTGTTTATCGTAAAAACAAAAAATAAAACAATTGTTACCGATTTAGAAGCATCCTTATGTCCAGCATTATTATTATCAGAATCACTTTCGCTTGATTCACTCTCTGATTCTGATGCAGATCTAAAGAAAATATAAAAAAAAAATTGAGTTGGGTTTGAAGTTTCGAGTTAATTATATATATAAAATTATTGTAAAATCAAATTTGATAAAATAAGTTACGAGTGAAAGTTCATGATTCACATTGAATTTTATAATTGACTGAATGAATTGAATTTAGACTTAATTTAGTCTACCAATTGTCATTTTCTAGTTAAAAATCGAAAGATTCGCAATGTGATTCTAGACTACCAAAACGCCACGAATACCTTACTGAGAGGCATATAGTTTGGAATTTCATAAATTTTCCAACATGAGCATTAAGGTGTTATAAATTCTACATCTGAAACTATGAAATTACAGTAAACAAAAAGTATATTTATTCTATAAAATAGAGAAATTCTACTTTACCCAGATTCTCTCTTCTTTGAAGATCTTGATCTTTTATGATGTCTTCGGCGTCGACTTTTACTACTTTGAAATAAGAGGGTAACACTCAAATACACTGATACGAAGGTCAAAAGGCCACCACAATAAAAGCGAAATTCCAGTCAAATACTGAAAGATTGTGCCGAATTTAAAATAACGATTCGCTAATGAATCATAAGAAGAAAACACAAATTGGGGTGAAATATTAGGCGCCATCGGTTTAAAATTTGAAAAATATTAAATGCAGTAGAATTTTGTCTTTCAAAATTTTAAATTGATTGGCAAATCAGTTGCAGAAAATAGTGATATTTTGATACAAAATTCAGTGATGATTTAATCTATTCAAACAGAAAGGAGTTATTTTACAGAATTTAGACAAAAACTCTTACTCTTTTCTATGTTTCCTGTTTCTTTTATGTTTTTTCCTGTGTTTATGTTTGCTTCGACTTCGACTGCGAGATGTGGATGGACTTCGAGAATTTTGACGCTGACTGGAACTTTCTGCTGCAAGGCCTGTAATATAGAATAACAATTTGACCTTGTGTCTAAGAAATTGTAGAGGCCAATAAGTTGCCATTAAAGGTTACACATCCCTTGTTTAAAGTATAGGTGTGAATAAGTGTCATATACAAAAGTAGAGGATGTTTGTACTAAAATTAAAACGGTTACCATAAACACAACATCCATTCTGCCAACTATCATAATAAGCTATGACGAGATCTAAATAAACAAATTTTCCAACATATTTTTTCAAATTTTATTTTAATATAATCTAAGTAATCTAACCAACAAATTTTATCAAGTCTCATTGTCCTTATCTTATCTTGTTATCTAATGCCCAAAGATAAATCTTTTCAAAATGATATAGGCAGATAGCTCTAAATGTCATCATTACTTTTTAAATAGAATATAAAATCTATTTTACTTCCTCCTGATTTGGATCCTATTAAATCTGCAGATGAAGGATGAACTTCAGAATGATGTAGAGATGGTGATGAAGGACGATCCCTTCCATTACTTGATTCTCTGAATCTAGCAAAGAAAATATTTTTTAATGGCTCATTTAAAACCAAGACTTTTTTTGTTCTAATTCACCATTATTATTCAAATAAATTATAATTATCTGACATTAACTTCTTTACAAAGCTATTATACACAACCTTATTAAATTTTGAATTATAAAATGTAAACGTACCCAGGACTGCGATCAAACGGACGCCCTTCTCTACCATAAAATGGCGGACTTCTAGGATGATGTTCATCATATCGCCTTGGTTCGTGAAAAAATTCATGTGGCGGAGGAGCGCCTGGAAAGTGCGATGGAAACCGTCCACGTATTTCGGGCGGGGTCAGTGACCGCCGAATTATGGGCACAGAAGGCCCTCTGTGATCTACAGGAAAATCCCTTCGATCTATAGGATAACCAGGTGATCTTCGCCTGGGTGGAAACGGGGGACCGGGGCCTGGTGGATGGGTGGGTGAATGATATCTGTTGTTCCAATACGGGTCTTCTCTTCCATGTGGGCCACGTGGTGGAGATCCTCGAAAACGTCGACCAGGTGGCACCATGTATTCACCTGGACTACGTGGCGGCCCTCTGCCATCTTCAAATGGTCTTGGATCATAATTTGGGTGTGGCGGAATTCCACTAGCATGAGTTGATGTGTTCATTTTTCTATCGTCACTGCTTCGTTCCGAAGAGGAAGTTTCAGTCGTTTTGGAATTATGTTTCTTTTCCTTTCTAGATGATGATTTGCTATCGTTTTTTCTTGTGCTGGCAGGTGATTCTTTTCTTCTGCGTTCACTCTTTTCTGGAGTGTATCTCCTGGACTTTTTGTTGCTTTCACCATGAAACGAGTCTTTTTCCGCATGCGAGGTTTCCCTTTTTTGTTTTGAATTATCACCAGATCTATCTCGATGCACAATGGAATCAGAATTTCCACTTTTCTTTTTTATGACAACTTGGCGTGAACTGTCCCTTTTATAATTTGAGGATTTTGATTTGTCTCTTTCCGATTTACGAGAGGAATTTCCTTCTATGTTTTTTGACTCTTTCCTATCACGTCTTTCTTTAGATCTATTATTTGAATGTGAAACGCTAGATTTCCGTTCTTCAAAACTTGAATCTCTACGACTAAAACTTTTTTTTCTTGGTGAAATAGACGCTACAGAGTCAGGTCCAGATTCACTAGTATTATCTTCATAAGCAACCAACGGCTTTTGCAAAGGAGTAGTAGCGACGATTTTTGAATCACGCTTGCTCTGGCGATCGGATCGATCAGATTTTTGTCTCGAATTAACACTTCTACTCGAGGGCATTTTTGCGAATTTCACCCTCAACAAAAAGGCACGGTGACATTTGATTTGGGTAAACTCGAGACATATCTAGTTACCAATCATTTACAAGTAAATTACATTTAGAGCCTGAAATGGATAAATAATAAAAAAAATTTTCAAGATATTTGATTTGTAATTTAATTGCCAACCTCTGCCATTTCTATTCCCTGATATTATAGTATTAAGATAAATTGAGGTGAGGCCGTATAGTTTTGAACAATCTAGGCTAGACTAACCTGACCGATCTTATTCTAGGTAAAAGTACGAGTACTGCTATTTCTTACTTTCTCGTTTCTATTAAAGTTGATAGACCACTAATGATAATGATAACACCTGCTATTCTTTTTCAGTGTACCTACATTTCGAACCATGAGATGGAATACGACAGTTTGCAGGTTTTATTTTCAGTTACTTTGGGGGTTGTTTTATAATAATAATATACAAATGCATGTGGATTTATATGACACTTGGGAACAGTTAGTCCGTAAACATATTTTGTGCTCGATTAGTTGAGAAAGTGGAACGAACAATAAATTAAAAGTTGATTTACTTCAGTTATTGGTTATAATAAAAATTCACTTTTCCAAAGTTTTAGTTTATTTTTGTCCGTTTTCAGGGTACAGTACCGGTCTGCCGGTACTTGATCACTGTAAGAAACAACGGAAGAGTCTAAACAGTACATATTAAAGATCATATATAATTTCTCATATCTGACTAATTGGATACATCATACCTATTGAAAGCTTTCAAACATAGACCGAAACAGGTAACATAGATACGGTACCGGTAAGTTACATATAAAAGATAATATATAACTAATATATCGAAGCTAATCATGAGTTTTTCTGACCTAATACAAAATAGGTAACTAATTTCATTCTCTACTCTCTTAATTGAAGCCATAGATTGCTATTTTCAGCCGATCTAGTCGGATATAACGAACGGTTGACTACAACAGAAAGCCAGAGCAACGCCGACACCGCCAAGGCCGATGGACGGAGTACTAATCTGCTTCGTGAAAAAAAATTTGCGATTGACGGCTAACATTTGAGAAAAGAGTGTTGCCAGATTTGGTAGTGCGTCATACAAAGTTTTGAAGAAGAAAGAGAGAAGGAGATTTATTTCCACAAAACTATGTTAATTAAAAAAAGACAATAGTACAGATTTTTATGATATAACAGTGCAGTGAATATTTAAACATTGAATTGCGTTGGTCAGTATACAAAATCTTAACAGGTTCTCAAAGCTCCTGACTATTTAATTCACGCTGTGATCAAACGAGAGCCGTTCTGATCAAACTGTCGGCATGGATTACCACAACATGAAATTATAAAATAAAGACAGAAAATGAGTCGGCTTATAAAAATAATTTTCTGCTATTCGACACTTTACATCAGATTTGTTGTATAGTTCGGAGGGCATGTGTAAAATTGTATATATCTTATACTTTACTTTAATCAAATACAATACTGATAACATCCACAGAACCTGGTTCCGTATAGAAAAGAGAAAAAGAGAGAGATATTCATTGTATTGTCAACCAAAATACAAACAGTCATCAATACAAAAAAATGTAGCGAAAAAAATGCCTTGGTATGGACAGGAAAGAGTGATACGACCATGCGGCCATCGAGGTCAACTCCTACCCTATTTGCTGATATGATTCGGTTTACAATTTTACATTGAAAATGACTATTAGAAAAGTTGGTAGTAGTATATATTTACGGTCTGTCAAATAATACTTTAACAAATTCGATATACGGTAAATGCTCGTTTTAACGCCCGGTCTGGATTAAGGGCCCGTTTGAATAGCCGCCCGTGTGAACAGGACATAAAAATAATAAATAAGGGACGGTGCTTGAATACCCGCCCGGTGTAAAAGTTTTTTTTTGCGGATTTGTACCTGCGGTGCGTAGAAAATGTCAAAATTTTCATTATTCTCGTTTAAATTATACTTGAGAACTGGAAATGACAATATACATACAGTATTAATTATTGTAACGATCGATCTTATCTACCGGTATTTTTTTGTGTAATTTTACTTTAAAAACAACAAGCGCCCCTGCTTGAATAAGGGCCGGTTAGTGAGTATGTTTAAAAAAATAAGCGCCCGGGCTATTAAACGAGCAAATACGGTAATCACAAAAAAATTCACACTGGGGGAGGGCATGTTTTGTTGAGAACTCATTTACACAAGAAAATTCCATGGGTTTCAAATGATGGTAAACAATAATATATACAAACATTCATCTATTACGAAAAGCACTCCTCTTTTTCTTCAATCAAATTAATTTAAAAAAACAATTAAATTATGTTAATGTTATGAATATGTCTTTTTTAGAATAAATTCCCAACCCTAATCAGACTAATCCAAAATTTATCCTCATACTAATCAGATTACGTTTTGTAAATAGACAGTAAATAGTTTTCTATAAACTTAGAGTTCAATAAAAAAAGAGCCTGTGTCAATTTATGTATTTATTCACGTGTTGTATTGGGTGGTAACTGACTCAGAAGAATGTAAATGGTTGTATCGTTACCTCATACCATTTTATTCCGCTCATTTTCTTATTAATGTATTTTATTTGATGTGTTTTCTGGTTGACGAAACAATAAATTCTCGCTTTCTCTCTCGATATATGAAAAAAGAAAAAAATAAAGATGTTTATATACTGTATATCAGTGGATGGTGGGCTCAAAAAATGTGGTAAAATGTATCACCAGCATGACAAAAGATTGAATGCAGAAGTAGAAATGTCAGTAGAATTACTAACCTATTTAAGTAAGTAATAAAATATACTATATGGGAGCAGAACACAAGGGACACTTCCAATTGATCACTATGGCAACATTAATACTTAGAAGAAAAGAATGCTAACATGATAAGCAACAACGAAATGAACTTTTTTTACTGCAGTCATCCAACGTCTAAATCAAAGATCAAGAACGAAGCCACTGATTATCACGACATTCCAAGAACAGGTTCGCACGAACCCTGTGCAAAACCCGAAATTATGCTTGCTTCGTTTTATTGACACACCCTAGCCTAGTTTATATATCTGCTAAATAATCTGCATATGTTTGTATTCGTAACTCCTTCACGCACTTGGCATAGTTCGCATGAGATATTCCAAGTTCAAGAATATTGCGCGATTGAGTATCTGGAGAAAATCGTGTCTTACTTATGACGTCATAAAATAGGTTCGATGCGAAGATCCGTATTCGAAAATATTCTAAACTTGTTCTAATGTTATCCGAACTCGTTATTTTATATTATTTTTTATTCCGTCGATACCTCAGGAGGTTATAATTATTAAGGTTATGACGTCACAATTCCCTATTTTATTCTCAACTTAATTTTAAATCGAAATTAGTCAAAATGGGTTATGATGCGGTAACGTTTAATTTCCCGTTCTGTAATATGCTGTATAAAACAGCATTAAATGAGGCGAAATAAAGTCGGGATCGCCGATTCCGATAGTTTATTCAACCAATCAACCAAACGAATTTCCTGTGGAAGAAAGAAACGAAGCAGAGAGAATAAAAAGAGGGTGAGATATCATTAACATTATTACATGACAATTTCATAGATATTTTATGCGTCTGGTAGTGTGCAGATTGGTGGAATAATCTTTAGGCTAGATGATTTACGTTAGTCTAGAGTTACAATTGGTCTACTAATGGCTTTTGGACCAATTTTTCAGGCACCATCTAGTTTGGTTTGCCATTTTGTGCTCTACATTTTGTGCGCTACATTTTGTCTATTTCTGAGTATCCGCTAGTGGGCGATAGAGATAGATGCAATGTATCGTTTGTAATGTTGTTGTTGTGGTGAGTTTTACATGGCATATTGTGTTGATGTTCGTTTCAATTGCATTGGCGTTTGACTTATACTGGATTGTTAGTCAATGCAAAGGACATCACAGTCAACTTCCGTAGTCAATTTCGCCGGCGCTATCACCGATTCTAAATATGTCCTCGTTTTTACAATTGACCTTCTCCATCTTACCAATTAATTTATTTGTCTCTGTTTTATGAGTCTTACAATCACCAAAAATAGAATGAAATGGGGAAAGGAGTAGGATCCTAACATTGCAAAGAATTAGGCATTATGGTGAATTCTACATCATTGATAAATGATCGGCGCTAATTACCGATATACGCTGATATGATGCGTCGTAGCGATTCGCTTATTTTTGTCGAACTAGACGACTAGAGGATAATCACTACGCAAGATTGCTAGCGCCGTCGCAGGCATTTTTTTCGAAGGTGCAACAAAGTCGCGTTTAAGCACATCGAGAGATGAAACAACGAATACATCTGAAAGGTAGGCTACATTTTACTTGTGACTAGAATGTCTGAGACTACACCACTTGGACACGTATTCCCAAATCAACATGATTTGAGTCGATACATTTTGTTATATTTTTGTTAGATAGAATATACAAAACTGTATGAATGTTTCTAACAATACTGTATGTGAGCGGCATTCACTTAGTTTTAATTATATTTCTTGGAACCTGAATGATTATTGTAATCTAAAATTGATGTGAATATTTGGCGAAGATATAAAATATAGTTCATCTTCGAGCTAATTGCATTAATTGTACAGACTTCCAAGACGCAATATTACGAATGTGGACTATTGCGTACAATTGCAGAACAACTGATTTACCAACTGAACCCAATAGGACAAAACATACGTTTTGAGTAAATCTTATATATATCAGGGGCGGCGCGTGGTCATTTTGACAACCGGGGCAAGCTACTTCGGGACCAAGTCACCCCCATCTACGGGGACAGGATGAGCGCTGTAAGTTCTCCCATCATTTTGTGAGTATAAAAACCATTCCATCGGTAACAACCAATCGGCAAAAACGACAATTTTTAACGATAAGAAAGTGTCTTTAAAACCGGTCCAAGTCAGGGGATTAATAAATATAGACAGAGTTTATTTTGAAACCTCTTTCAAAAGGAAAGGCAATATTTACCCAGATGAATACAATGACATATTAACAGAAACTTCGGGAAAGCAGACAAAACCTAAAATAAGGTTTAAAACGTCACTATGAAGAAAGGAAAGTAATGCAAATATAAGGACATGCGTCGCTCACTCATAGATATATATGCTGCTTGACTTCTACTGCTTGAACATATATGCAACACGCCGCGGTTTCTTGGAAGCAAAATGCTCAATAACGCGCTGATTAAAGTCATGCATCCCAGAAATAACGTCTCTGTAAATGGATAAAACAGCCAAGGAATTTAATCTATCTTGCTTCATTGTGCTTCTGAGATACGTTTTAATACGCTTCAGCGTGCTGAATGTTCGCTCTGCGTGGGCGGAAGAAATAGGCATCGTCAAAATGATGTCCAGAAATTTTGCAGACGCCGCAAAGGTAGTTACTAGAGTGTTATCTATGAGGAACCCATAGAGCGCGCAAGTTGATGTGATGTTCAAAAAAGTTTGATTGGTGTATATACATCGCAATTCATTTTCCAATTTACCCACGTTTATCATAGGGTAAAATTTGGAGACAGTAGCCAACAAATGGATGGGAAATTGACGTGCAAATTTTGAAAAATTTTTGGGGTTCATCAAGAGAACGCGGCAAGGTGTTCAGTGCGCAGACGATCGCCTATTTGAATCACCAGAATGTCACAGCATTCCTTTGCAGACAAAATCAAACGCTGCGTTGTTTGCCCGCGGCGTAAAGAAGCACTCCATGTGTCGTCGTATTTTATTGTTTCCCGGATACGAGATACAGCATCGCAGAAGTCTGAGATACACGACTGCACAGACGCTCCATCCATTAGACTTGACTGCAATGCGCCGTATAATACATCCACGTGATAGAATATTGTGGAGAAAAAAGCGAGAAAAAATGAAAACTCACCATCTTCTAGCAGACGCTTTAGACCTGCCGCCTCCCTCACAGAGCGTTCGTCCCAAACCGGAGAGCTCTGAATGCCATTGAAACACTCAATGAGCTCAGACCTAATTTCGGACACGCCCTGCACCACGCGTGATTGGAAGTTCCAACGTGTTGGTGCACAAGCTGGGAGACGGCGGCTACATATCTGGCGAAGGAGGTCAGAGCGCTTCGGCGAAACGGAAAAAAATGAAGAAAACCCCGAAACATTTGCAAAAAATATACGGACGAGAGGGGTATCAAGACACATATTTTTAATAACGAGGTTAAATTGGTGTGCATAACAATGTAAAAAATGCGCATGAGGAAAATCTCTTTTTTATATAAACTTGAACACCATGTTTCGACCCAATCATGACTGCCGCGCCGTCATAAGTTTGAGCTATCAATTTTGACTTCGCGTTGTAAGGCTGTAACACTTCTTTCAGTACAGCCGATATCCCGCAAGCCGTGCGATCAACGATTGGTACAAAGCTGTGAAATCTCTCGGTAGGTTTACCATCTTTCACAAACCGAAAAATCACAGCCAGTTGGGAAACGCACGTGATGTCAGTTGTCTCGTCAGACTGAATCGAAAGGAACTGGCAATTCTCAATTTCCAGAGCCAAATGTTGTAAATAAATTTTATACATTGAGTCGAGCAAATCATTTTGGATATCCTTAGATGTCCCTTTCGAAACAGTTGCGGCATCAAGATGATCTCTCAATACTGTATCTAGGGATGCGGTGTATTCCACCATATCCAAAAATACCCCTCTATTTGAAGAGCCAGCCCGTTCATCGTGCCCACGGAGGGACAGCTCGTGACAACCAATGAACTTCAAAACATCTATCAATCGACCGAGAACATGGCGGTTTTTCTCGACGTTTTGGTTGTGCCGACGAATAGAAACCACGTGTCCTTCATCCAACTGTGCTGCAATATTAACATTTCCGAATGTTCGGTATTTTACTGCGTTGTCCAGATGCTCCATAGAAAATTGATGATCCCTGGCACGCTCGGAAAGATGTTTAAGATCTCTAAAACCAAATTTACACCAACGTGAGTCACGGGCGGTAGCAAAAAGTAGGTAATAAAAACAAAAAAGTGCATTTTTGTCCTTGCTGTAACACAACCATTCGTGTTTTTTATACCAAGTTTCTGCGCAGAATGTACGCCGACGCTTTCCTCCGTCATGGGATTGTTCCAGTGAACAATTTTTTGGTTGATAAGGCCCAAGACGTTGTATCTCTAATTTTTGTTCCAGCGGCAGCTGCGAAAACGGAGTGCGAAGTAGTGCATCAACCTTATTCATTATGAGGTAAGGCTAAGAAATGCGAAGCCGGAAAGAAGTGAGGAGCTCGAAAGGAATGTGGAAAATCGAAAGCAAATGAATCTAACTGATTCAAATAGCGAAACAAGCGACAAAAACGAAGGCGAGGAAACTATCAACTCTTCAAGCAACCAACGAACGAGAAGGAATGCGTGAATATGTCAACACGTTGTTGTAAGAAACGTCGGCATTGTGTCGTCATAATTTCGGGGCTAGCCCCGATCGGCCTCGATGATTTAGTAAAAGAAACAGAAAACAAACGAGACAAACGCGGCGAGTGGAAGATAAAAGAGAGAATACGATATACAATGAGCAACCGGGGCAAAATCGGCGTCGCCCCGTCGACGTTCGGCGAAGGCTTTGCGAGCGAAAAATGAACCATGTCGGGAGAATATGGCTAGTGTAGACAGTCTGTGCAACCGTTATTGAGGTATTTTTCGAATATTTTTTATTATACCGAAAAAACAACCGGGGCATTGCCCCGGTTGGCGCTATTGACGCGCCGCCACTGATATATATATATATCAATAATGTGATTCCAAGGCATTCTGTTTGGTTAGGCATTGTCGGACGTTTTGTTCTTTTCGACACAACAAAAAAAATGATGGGAGTGGAGTCAAAAAATATTGTAAACCTTTAACGCAGCGTTTCCCAACCTTTTTTTGGCGCGGACTATTTTCTCACCGTCGTAAACCTTTGCGGACTCAAGGTTGTTTATTGCAACCGTACTCTCTGTGAAGAAGCAATAAAACCAAACACAACAGAATTTTAACGGATTTCAAAATCGATAATTCGCCGCAATTACGCGTTCGTTAAGAGCCGACTTCTTTAGTGTATAAATGATCTTTTCTGTCGTACAATATTCAGTCCATGACAACGACGAGAATTCAAAATGTCATTCTATTTTAATTTAATTGTGTTTACGGTAGCGACATCGTCGACTTACGACAAGATGAAAGAATTACTTCTTCAAAATGCCACGGCAATCTCCGAACATAATAATGTGATAATATATTGCCCAATTATATTTAGTTTCGGTGCATATTTTTTGCGATCTTGCGAGTTTGTTATCGTCGTTAGAAAAATCCTACTATCTATTATCCTACTAAAATATATTTAAAGTATATTAGTAAATCAAAAATACATATTCATCGCTTTGCTTTTTCATTAATTTAATTGTGATCATTTTATTCTGCGGTTGTGTTGACGAAATAAAAGCATTAGGCCTACTAGATATCATGACAATCCGTGGACACAAAAATGCGTGGTGAAGTGCCCGATTATATTTTGTTTTGAATTGGTATTTTTGTGAATTCCTGAACGGCGTTCCAGTACTGTACCTACCAATGTGGAGGCAATAAGGCAAAGAATCCTAATGGAAAATGCCCTGGTACGTATAGCCTACTACGGTAGCACCCGAAATTTTGCGATTTGCAATGTCTAAAAAAGCGTTTTTAATCGGTCGCGGACCATCATAAAACACAACTTATGGTGTTCTCCGTTTTATTTTCAGTATTTTGTATTGCCGCTTTTCAAATTAGAAAATTTGGGTTGCCACCAGAAAAAAAAATATTCCTCGTTGTTCGAACTCGATACTCACTTGGGTATCTATCTATCCACACGTGTGCCGTCTCGTCGGAGTTGTGAATCCAATGGTTTGATTAAGCGACGCGCAAGTGACCTGTCGCGTCACCTGTTACCAAATTTTCGAATAGTAAATTGCTATTCTAATAGTTGAATATTCGAATATATGCCCAGCCCTACTCCGTAACCAGTAATTATTGACTCAATTAATGTTATGTGAATAAACTTGCTTTTTATGTTTTATGTAAATTCTACCGCAAATCGTAACTTGGCTGATAGTTGGGTTTTGCGAAAACGTTTGCCGTACGCAGTGAATTTATGTCTCGTTGCGGACTCATTCAAACGCTCTGCGGACTCATTTGAGACCGCGGACTCGGGTTGGGAAACACTGCTTTAACGACTCCGATTTGAATAGATTTTGATTCTTGCTCCAGACTGCCAAGTTTGCGGGCTTGTTTTTCCAAAACTACAGATCGAATTCGATGACTGTATAGAGCTGAGCTATTGAAATTATAGCATGTCTTTTGCGAACAATATTTTCAGTTTGTTCATTCATTTTGTATTTACAATTGTTACAACTGTTTTCAATATTTTAACAAAAAATGGCCATTTGAGCGTATTAACACAACTAGAAAAGGTGATGAAGTTCCTGAAATATTTAACGGTAATGCATTACGTTTGGGTCGCGGGGCGCAGGTGTGAAAAAGACTTCACACAGACACGCACGATAAGGAGTAAGAAGTGGATGCCGTATTTCTCCGTGTATAATACGTACCCATGTATAATACGCGGGGCTCTTTTAGGATGTTGGTTGTATGGAAATATGTAAGTCCATGCATAATACGCACGGTCGAATTCAGTCACTCACTCGGTCACTTGGGTCGACCGCATTTGGTATTTTCGGGAAGCCAGCCTAGCAAGTTTCACTGTGATTTAATGATATGTTTCAAGTGTTTATGACCTTGGCAGGTCTGTGTCTGTCAATCTCGGAGTGCTGTTACCCGGCTTCGAATTATCGCGCTGTTACTTATCTTAGAGCATTTTGAAAATGGTTGGGAAAAAATGTGGGCGTTAGGTTTGCCGATTGGTCAAAACGGGAGAAATGAAACAAGCCGCAATTCAGAGTGAGAAAAAATGATTTAGGAACATTCAGTTTTGCCGATACGGCAAAACAGAAATGAGGGACGCCAGACTGGACGACAACAAAAATCAAACTATCCACTTGAAGTGTGGTTCTTATCACTTATATACACTGGTTATTGAAATAGATGCGTTGTCCTTTGTTAGACAAGATAGTCAATTCCGTGGGTGTGATTCTACTGCAACAAGCATGATCTGGTTATTACGGACTTTGTCACATAAAATTAATAGAAATAAGACAGAATGAAAACATGTGTATTTTGCAATTGCATGTAAAATATCGATCAGGATTTTTTGAAAATTTCCTATACCAATGTATAATACGCATCCCCTAATTTTGAAGATGAAATCTGGAACCAGAAGTGCGTATTATACACAAAGAAATACGGTATATATTATGGTACCCATCGCATTTGAATCGCGTTCTGCGAGAACATGTACTGGTCTTCCATATAGACAACATGTTTGATTTTGGGGTAGCTACACAAGGCAGTTTTTTTTGTGAAGACTCATTCTTGAAATATCTTACACAAAGATAATGTCTTGCACTCAATCACATCTCATTGGAGGCTCATGGATGGCTGTTTAAAAGTTATCGCACGCAGAAAAATAAAAAGTGACATGAGAAAACAACTTTTTTTAACGTTAAGTCATTTGGGAAATATGGTCACCAGAGCATAAGTTTGCAATTTTTATAAGGATTTTGATTACGCGCTGTCTGTCTGTTTCACTTCAATAGCAGCGGCGAAAACACGCATCGATCATAGTTTAATTTAGTAGAAAGTTTAATCATGAAAATAGCATACAAATAAGAGCTCAATAAACTTCCTTTGTCGTACGGCGAAGCCTTTCTTAAACTGGCCAATAGCAATATATATATAACATTTCCAAAGTTATCTATTGTCTTTTTATGAAGCGTATCATGTTAATATAGTTCATGTAGTGATATACATTAGTAAAAAAGATGTTCAGTTATAGGGCTATAAATCGGCACGTTTTTTTAAATGAAGGAATCGGTTGTAGTTGACTTTGATACGAAAGAGAATAATATGTTCCTAAAATTTTGAATGCCATCAGTGCTAAAAATGAAACTGGTCGAAAGACGTAGTTAAACCAGACTCAATGTTATTTAAAATATGTTTTAAAAAAGTTTGTTAAATAACGCGACTCGTAACTTCGTAAGGCGACTCGTTCGAAAGAGTATTTCCTTCCGCGTAGGGTAACGTTCTCGGAATTTAATTTTAAAGGAAAGTTTTAAAAGAAAATAGCGGCTGATGGTGAGTAAATAAATGATCGACAGATTTTTCGCTGCTACAATGGGAACAAAAAACCAATCCGGATTTTGTGTAAAACGCACAATACTTGGGTGACAGGATGAGCCACGTGAAAAATTTCATCCAGTTCGGCCAAGTCCTTTATCTAATCACAACATCAGTATCAAAAATTTCTAAATTGTCTAACTCGGATAAGAGTACTGTAGTCTGGTACCTGCAGAGTAATTTTGGACCCACTACTCTAACGGTACTAAGCTGGGGTTTAGATTTTTCGGTTTTGAAAAGCATTGGACTAATGTTTATTTCGTGTTTATTCAAGCATCAACCTACAGTATAATAACCACTGGGTATCTGCAGAGACGCAATCTGTAGCATGGCTGCTTATGTTAAAGCATGTAGACGAATATTTCTCCATATCGAATCAGAATGAAAAATCTCTCGGACGTCCAAACAAGACGTACTGACCATGAATAGAAAACCAATGCAAAACTAGAGCTGCGTGCAGCTTTAACAGGCTTCCCGCGTAAAAAAAGCTGAAGACGCGTTTTGCTCACTGGAGCGTGAAAGCGTGGTCAGTCATGCATAAAATTTGCAGTTTATGATGGGGGATTCATTATCTGCATGTGATGTAAATTTCAAGTCTCTAAGTAGTGTCCTTCCCGAGAAGAAGATGAAAATGTAAAATCCTATATTGCTCACTGGAGCATATCGCCGAGGTCACTCATGCGTATCCTTGATATGTCGTATCCGGAACATGTCCATTAATCATTGTTATGAATTTCAACCCAATAGCATGTAACAATTTTGAGAAATCGCAAAAAAACTGAAAACGCGTTTTGTTCACTGGAGCGTGAAAACGTGGTCAGTCATGCATAAAATTTGCAATTCATGATGGAAGACCTATTATCTGAATGTGATTTAAATTTCAAGTCTCTAAGTAGTGTCGTTCTCGAGAAGAAGATGAAAATGTGAAATCCTATATTGCTCACTGGAGCGTATCGCCGAGGTCACTCATGCGTATCCTTGACATGTCGTATCCGGAACATGTCCATTAATCATTGGTATGAATTTCAACCCAATAGCATGTATCAATTTTTAGAAATCGCAAAAAACTGAAAACGCGTTTTGCTCACTGGAGCGTGAAAGCGTGGTCAGTCATGCATAAAATTTGCAAATTATGATGTGGGACTTATTGTCTGCATGTGATGTAAATTTCAAGTCTCTAAGTAGTGTCGTTCTCGAGAAGAAGATGAAAATGTAAAATCCTATATTGCTCACTGGAGCGTATCGACTAGGTCACTCATGCGTATCCTTGACATATTGTATCCGGAACATTTCCATTAATCATTGATATGAATTTCAACCCAATACCATGTATCAATTTTGAGAAATCGCAAAAAAACTGAATACGCGTTTTGCTCACTGGAGCGTGAAAGCGTGGTCAATCATGCATAAAATTTGCATTTTATTGCTAGCTGAGAACTTCTGCACATTTGAGGTGAATTTCAAGTTTGTAGGACCAATTTGAAAAAAAAATAATAATAATAATAATAATAATAAATAAATAATAATAATAAAACACAGGAATACAATAGGTTCCCTGCTGACAAGCAGCGGGAAGCCTAATTATGCTTCGGTAATCACATTACCCGTAAGACTCAATGTAATAAAATGTTTCCCTCATGTGTATGAGATTGCGAAGGCCTACTAACTATCTTGATACAGTATCACCATGAATGAACCCGCGCAAACAAAAAAGTCAACAAACAGTGTAACGGCGTCAGAGATACGATAGAACCAATTGTTGGTTATCGAACTCACACTATCATCAGGTTCCATCATTTTAGAAAATGTATGAGTGTCACTACGTAAGATGCATCAACATGACACGTTTCAGATAAATCTAATACATAACCTTTTGAAACATCAAATAGGACGCTTGATGCCAGCCTCTTTGCATGCAACCCTTTTTCCAACGTCTAAATCGAAAAACAAAAACGGGTTTGATGATCATCACGATATTCCAAGAACGGGTTCTCGCGAATCCATATGTGTGGCCCATTTTAAAATTATACTTGCTTCAGTTTTATTCAGTACCACACCAAAGTAAATATCTCGCTATATAAGCTGCACATGGCTGTATTCACATCTCCTTCACGCGCCACGCACCGTCTACTAAACGAAGCCCGAGTTGTTGTTACACCAACTCGCGTATCCTTTTTAGTGGGTAGTTCGCAAGAGTCATTCCAAGTTAGTGAATATTGAGCGATCAGGTATCCGAACTCGTGTCTTACCACCCTATATCTTGAACTGAGATTACAGCAAAACCATTTAAACTCATTTTATGGACCCCATTATTGCAATTCCCGGGCTAGTGGTTCACACTGTACGAAATAGAGAGTAGTAGTAGTAAAATCTGTATTTTATTATGACGTCATAAAATAGGTTCGATGTGAAGATTCGGATTCGAAAATATTCTAAACTTGTTCTAATGTGATCCGAACTCGTTATCTTCCTGTACCGTCAATACCCCGGTAGGTTTAATTATTAGGTTTGTGACGTCATAATTTCCCCATTTTATTCGCAAATTCATTTCAAATTGACTTTAGTCAAAATGGGTTATGATACGGTAACGTTTAATTTCCCGTTCGACAATATGCTGTATAAAGCGGCATTAAATGAGGCGAAATAAAGTCGGGATCGCCGATTCCGATAGTTTATTTAACCAATCAACCAAACGAATTTCTTGTGGACGGAAGAAAAGAAGCAGGGAGAATAAAAAACGGGTGAGAAGATATGTTGTTAAAAATATTTTAGACACTTGAAAAAAAATTATTTATCATATCGAAGGGTTAGAAGCGATACACTTTTCAGTGGAATTCTCTGCTGGTTTGTACGTTAACCAATGCTGTTCAAGCACTGACCTACCGCGCATTATATATAAGAAGGGTTAGGGTACCACGTCTTGTGCAGCTGACTTAAATATCAAACCCACTGTTCACTCTCGTGACAATGCTATGGGCTTGGCGTTTAGCGCACTTGAACGTAGGACCTGATTAATTGTACACAATATAATAAAGTATATATGGGCTTCTACAATTCACATTCTTGTCAGATAGGGTGTTTGGGAGATGGTCTGGATGGATATACTGTTCATATATCAAAATACCATGGCCTTGTAAGAATCGATTGGATCGCCTGACGCATTGGGCATATCTCTTTTCCATCTGAGCTATCGGCCCGTGAACTCCCTCTCTTTTTTGGAAATATTGGGATGGGTCGACATGACCTAGTGATTACGTAACAATATTGACTTCGTAGATATGGCTCCTAGGTTCGAACCCCATACTAATTTTTCTGCGTGGGATTTGATTTGAATGATCAATGTTTACGAATTATATTTAACCTTTGAACGCGGAAGTTTATTGACGCGGAAGACCATTCCGCCCGCCTCGGTTCGCGCGTGACTGACGTTTATGTATTTAGATAGGATTTAGGCTAGTACCGGTATTTATCCCTGGGAGGAGTGAAGCCTGTAAGACGGCCGACCATATTACCTATCACGGCTTCTGATTCGTTTGCCAGTCCATGTCTGGTATGGGATTAGCCAGCTATTTTTTCCATCTTTCATGGACTTGATGATAGAAAAAGTAGTAGCCTACCAGTACCTGTACCGTTACCGACTAAACAACCCGCAGCTACGGTACCAGTACGCGAACCCACTCTACGTTGGCGCAGAGACCAGCCTTCATTTTGTACGTATACCCTACCGGTGGGCTATATTCGTGACAGGATCTGATTAGCCACCAGCCACACAGGTTACCGGTAGGCTTATATTGGCGCGGCGGCTTCGCTCGCCATGCTAAGTGTTAGGAATACGCTTGCCATCGCACTTCTGATTACTCTGCCTGGGTTCGCAGGTTCGAATCCCATGCGGTGATGGTTTTGTGTGAGAGTATTGCTGGACTCCTCGCTGCCGTAGGGGGGTTCACGGAATTGCTGGTTGGTTACGGCTTTCTCTACCAAATTCTCTCAAATCCATGCTTCCAGAAACAAATAACTAACTAATACCATACCCGACATGGAATGGTAACCGGACATGAGGACGTGGTTCGCCATATAGTTAAGCCGTCATATCACCTTTCCTCTCCTACAGGAAAAATATGTAAATCCTATCTTATAAGAGATGATATGGAAGAGGTTGACGCCTTGTTTAAAGTGTTAAAAACATAGTTGTCATTGCATTTGTTACGGTACCGGTATTTCCCTTCCTTGGTTTGCAGGGTTGAATCCTACGGGGAATAGTCTAGTTAGGTACATAAGAGAATTGCCGCCAAAGCCGGCGGACTCTTGCCGAATGGATAGCTTTGCTTTAGTACCGTACAGGTACCTACGATATTTGATTTGTTTTTTGCAATTTGTATTTGCAATGAGTGAATAGAGTTCAACGATTGAGTGTTTCTCTTCATATATTGGCTACACTCGTAAGCATATATTTTTTCTTTGACTCACATTCACCCTAATTTGCTGACCATAAAGAGACACAAACTAGCCTATTTCATTGACTCTAATTGGAATCACAATGTCCGAATTACAGAGACTATATTTTAGTGTTATATCCCTCATAATAAAAATGGGCTTGCGTTTCACACCCGATGGATTAAAAGTGTTAATTTAGGTATTTTAGGTGGAATTTGGGTTATATTTTAAGCACATAAGGTTTCATACCTAACTTTCTGTTAGATATACGGTAGGTATAAAAGGTTATACACAAAAAAGAATGAGTACTGAATATGCATATAACTGCGCACACGCATACAAAAAAAATCCAACGCTGCCAATAAGCTCGGCTCTGTGGGTGCATTTTCAATGAAATTACCACAAACATTTGTATTTTTTATGTTCCATTTGATTTGTTAATTCAATTATGTAATTGAACCTATAGTAAACATTTCATCCTTTAAAAATATGTATTAAAATCATACAATTCAGATCTGAAGTCTGCCTAATTTTTAGTCGTAAGTGGTGTAAATTTGTGGAAATTCGTAAAATCTCGCCAGATATCCATGTATTATCTGAACAGCGAAAAATCAATATTCTCAAACTATAAATGTTACATGACTGCTCAAACATCAGTATCTAATTTACAATTTCCTTCAAGTTCGACTACTCTTGGAGTGAGACAATAACTTTCGCATACTGCAAAAGTTTGATATTCGTCATGTTAATTTCTAAACTTCGGCAGCGGCAAACTTGCATTTGTTATGAAATAATATGCTCTATCGGGCTTGCCCAGACTCAAATATTGTATATGTACATCGTATTTTGCACATGTACAGTACTGTATTCTTCTTGTTTTTCAAAATACACAACAGTGCATAAAAATGGTTCAAGTCATTTCATGGGTGTGTGTTATTAAATGCATCAAATGCGATCAACTAATCCAGACGTGGCTATCGAACGGTCGAAGTACCACAAGTGCTTCTAGTGGTCTCAACAGTTTTTCAGATGTTCATTCCTGATATTTCTAAATCCTGATCATTCCAAACCCCCCATACAAAAATTATGTCACTGCCACATGCCCACATCACAACAACGTAATAATATTCGCCAAATGTAAGGCTGGTTATTCAAAATGTGCAGACGATCACCCAAATTAAGCAAGCTATGTCGTATACAAAGTCTTATTTTCTCTCGTTTCAATGATCCCTATAATATACTAGACCCCAAAGAATGCATGTCATAAAGTTGTAAACAAATTACAGGAGTTAGAGAGGAAGAACATCGCTAACTCTCAGAGGTCTGCGGCCTCTGAGAGGTTTGCAACCTCTGAAAACTTCTCACCATTCCGCTGCTTTCTGGCAGGTCTAACATGGATCTTGACAATTCTTCGCTTCACCAGGAAAAACAGAGTAAGATATTAAATTGATGTAGTATTAACTTGACTAACTACATATCTAATTGCAACCTATCAAACAAAAACTGGATTTTGCTGCTAAATTGCCAATTCTAGCAACTAAATTCTTGCTCATATGTGATAAAATATCCCTTTTGATTTTTATGTTGCATGCTGAATTTATTTTAGGTTTCGACAGAATTTGGTACAAATCCGAAATCTGTTCCGAAGCTAATCAAAGTAAAACCAGCAGCAGCGAATAAACCAATTCCTTCTGTTGGGAATACATCTTCACATGACGATGTCTCGCAGGTAAATATTTTCTCTTGTAGTCTATTTTAGTATGATGCATAACTTTCAACTCAATTCATCTGTTCTATGGAACCTTTCTACATCAGCGCAAGTCATATTTTACTGTGTTAGACAAGGTGCAATGAAACATTGGTCTAAATATGTTGGCAATGTGATCCCAGTAACACTGTACCTCTACTAAATGGACAAACGTAGAAAAACGACAAAGTTATTTAGAATCTGGTAGTTCTACATATTTTGTCACATTATGAAATCAACTGCTATTTTTATCAATCAAAACTAGCTTCATGTCTGGCAAATTGTTGTTAACTTAACTTGTAATTTCTTGCAGGCAACACCCAGAACATACAGAAATGGCCGTGAGCGGAGGAAACAGAATTCCATTCCTAAATTGGATTCTGGAAATTCACAACCTTCTTCATTGAGCCGATGTTCCACACCGCAAGACAAACCAGAAAGAGCTCTGAATCGAACACCAGATGTATGTCGTCTTAACAATAAGTGAAATTTAGAAATTTTTTTTTTTTTCGAAATAGCCTAATTGTTTCGATTTTGATTCAGTCGCCAGCAAAACCTGGGCAAGAAAATAACAAGGAGGTTAAGATCAATACTCCGTCATGTGATGATGTGAAATCCACTACTTCTGTGAGACCAAAATCTATCCAGAAGAAAAAAAAGCAGAGAGATGATTGCAGATCACCATATCTGGTACATCCTACCGAAATGGTCAGAATTTTGTTGGCATTATTTGTTGGATTTATAGATTAGAGTTCAATTTTTACCAAAACAAACAATTCTTTATTCTTATTCAGATTCGAGCAAAACCTCAGACAGTTCGCACTGCTCTGAAAGAAAAGATCTTGAATAAAGTGGTTGAATCTCCATCTCCACGTTCTGCTCCTGTCTCCACCATTAAAAATAATGGTCAAAGTGAGACAACAAAAAAATCAGAAGATAGCAAACAATTATCTTCTGAGGTATGTTTTCGTAGTATTATCTATAAAACAGTGATAAAAACAACATGGTGACAAACTGGTAATAGAAACTTAATTGGCTACTCTTGAATTATGTGAACCAAGATGGTGGAGACCGAAACGTAGTATGTGTACCAGGTTGGGGTTAGGCCATGATCTCAGATACAAATACTACGAGAGTCACTTGGCTAGTCCCCGAACTCGTAATAGAACTAAAATCAGAAAAAATTGTAATAAAATTATGGCCAAACCCTATCCTGGTACACATACTATGTTCCGGTGTCCGCCATCTTGGCTCACATACTTCAGGTACCTTTATTTGTTATCACCGGATTGTCAGCATGTCCAGGAAATGCCAGGTATAAAATTTAGGACCCATTTGTTTCAGAATCCAGTCAATCCTGGAAACAATCCAGATGACTCACAAGGAAAAACATCCAGCCCTGTGAAGGATTCCCCAACTTCTGAGCCACTTTCACTGAACAGTGAACAAGATGAGCCAGTCAAGAAGGACGGGGATGACAAAGAGTTGACTGAGGAAGTAAGTTATAATATATACGTTGCTCAGGGTATTGTCACATGAGGAAGAATTCGTAACAATCCATCAATTTCATATCTATCCAACTAAAATACATCAACATGCTATTTACCTCTAATCACAATGCCTCATGATACATGCAAAAAATGGGGTCTTACAAATGCTCACACCCAGAAAGGGAAAATGATTAACAGTGGGTATATAAAGAAGTGGTCTTATAACATTCACATTAAAAAGTGGGACATAGCTCTAACAGTACTGATCCTATGTATAAAAAAGTTCATCTATAATATTGTTACATAATGAGAACAACTAGCTTAGGCGATCGGCAACTAACTTGTTTCGTTCAGACACCAGCCAGGCCTGAATCTCGTTTCTTCCATTACCAACCAAAGCTCTTGGGTCAAATTTCGACCTTTCGATTCAAGAGAAAAGATGGGACAGACGGACATGTAGGATGTGGCGATCCTGCAACTCAATGGGTAATTTATTATATATAGGACTGCGATTGCTGTTTTTTTCCAAATTTCATAACATTTCAATTTTTGTGTTTACATTCGTTATTCAATTTCCATCCAAAGGTCTTTGGTCCAAAAAAACCATCTCCACCTTCGGTTTTCCTGTCTATCAATTTCAAAGACCTGGGTACAGTGAAAAGAGATGGTGGACAGTCATCCATATGGGTAAGTGTTTATATTACATATATTTTTTGTTTCTGAATATTCCTAGTAGTTTCAATTTTGCTTCAAACATATTTGTTCAATTTTGACTCTAGCACGACTGTTAATGTTATATACATTAGGTAATTAGGCCTTTATTATGTTGCCTTTTTGCCGAATATATCACTCAGCAAAAATATATTTTTAAAATTGCGGAATTGAACGAGATTCACTTATTGTAACATTGTATAGTTGGTTGCTGTATCTTATTAATATGATGAAAGATTTTATATTGTTTCAAAATTAAGACATGGCATATGTCTGTGTAGAGTCTAGTGTTGGACAGTAGTCGCTAATCCCACAAGTCAATTCCAGTTGTGAGTTATCCGAGCGTGAGTCCTATATCAAGGTCGAGCCAATCACTGAGTCATGTCTCTCTGGCGATGAATTGATTACGATTCTGATTCAGTTTTTCTGGGGTGACTTGAGTAACTTCAAGATTTTTATAATCGGTGTTTCGAGTAGAGCACATGCTTCTCCATTACATATCGACTGGTTTTTCAGTTTGGTGATTCAGTTTTTGTTGAGTTCTTTACTGTCCAATATTAAAAATATCTTACTGATTGTTGAAAACCACAATTTCAATATTTACGTTCATATCACAGTCGCAATCTGGAACCACAGGGAGCACACCACGTCTTGTCAATGACTATACTCCTGATGTGACAAAATCACCTCAGTCGAAGAAAAATTTGGCAGATGCATTCAGATTTCCTTTTCGGGTAAAATTTTCAAGTTTACTCTTACTATGTATAAATAATCCATTCAAATAATTTACATTCACTTAATATATTATATACACAAAATATTGGGCGCTCACGAAGTATGTGAACCTAGATGGCACACACCGGAATGTAGTGTGTGTACCAGGTTAGTGTTGGGCCTTAATTTCAGGAACAAATACTACGGGAGTCACTTAGTTAGCTAGTCCCTGAACTTGTAATAGAACCAAAATAAGGAAAATTGGAATAAAATTATAGCCTAACCTGGTACACATACTACGTTCCGGCGTTTGCCATCTTGGTTAACATACTGCGGGAGTACCTAATATTAGGCATCTCGTCGCAAGCTTAATGTTATCAAAATTTAATTTCTCTATTCCACAATTTCATTCAGGTTCCATCAAGCCCCGAAGCTCGTTCTTCTTACTTCCAGAGGAAAATCTTCGGATCTGCAATTGAAAACCCTCCCCCTCCAACACCATCAGTTTCTTTCAGTTTTGGACAAGCTTTTGAGGTAAGTTTTCGGCGCTACCGAAGTATGTGCACCAAAATGACGCACAACCTGATAACCCTAACCTGGTACACCTACTATGTTCAGGTTGTGCGCCATCTTGGTGTATACTTCGGGAACACCAAATATTTATTATCAATGATTTATTGACGCTCCATGAGAGCAAGATGTCCAGCAATTCACTTGTTTCGGACAAGGTTTTCAAAAGAACAGAAAAAAATTTCAGTTTCATACAGCTTATCCACTTTATTCCATCTTGGATGATGTTGAATTGCCCTCATAGACAACCACATCCTCAACTTCATACGAAGGCTCATACTTAATCTCTATGTTTTAAACAGACTCAACCAACACCCAGAGAAAGTCTTATCGATTGCCAAAGAAAGAACTTCGGTTATTGGAACGAAACACCACCACCTTCAGCTCGTTCATTCTCTGAAGACCAACAAGAGATTGGCTACAGAGAAGGAATAGACAGAACGGTACTAACCAAGGTAAAGTCATTTTGTATTTTTAATACTCACTCAAATTTACGTTAAATCCTCAATTATACGAGTGGTTGATTATATTCCACTGAACACGTCTGATTACTTTAATGTCACGCAACCTTTGGGTATCTAATTTTTGACCCAAATTGTTATTTAATTTGCTACGAACTCCTCAACTATAAGGGTTGTTGATTGAGTCTGCATTGTACGCATTTGGCTACTTTAATGTCACACAACCTTCAGGTATCATATATTGATAGTGCTGAATCAGGGGTGGGCAACATACGGCCCGCGGGCTGGATTGACCGACCCGCTGACTGTATCCAACCACACCCTGTAATGTGGTCCGACGCAGCATTCCTGAAAGTTGCCGATCTACTCTCACCGCACTGTCAGTGCAAGCTGGTAAAGCAAGCAATTGCCTTAGTGAATGTGATGAAATTGAATTAGCGCCACCTAGTGTGGCCAATGTGGCACCATCGCCGAGCGATCTGAAATATTAATAGTCGCGTGGCAAAGCTTGGGTTTCATTTGGTTAGCGTGCGTCAAGGTTGCTACATCTTGTATCTTGTTGTATAGTAGTAATCATTAAGTTAATAAAACCCTAGAAAACAGTCTAAGTGAACAAACAATTGCGATAGCACACTTGTTAAACAAACAATATAAGGTCAAAGCACAAAGCGTTGTAAACATTACATTAACATTATCCATATCCACATAAACAGATTTATTATTTTGTCAACCAGTCATCAATACGAAAAAAATACATAACACAAATAAAATTGCTTCGGTATTAAAAGGAGGGAGCGATACGACCATGAGGTCATCGAGGTCAACTCCCACCCTATTTTCTGAAGTGATTAAAATTCACACTGAAGATGACTGTTAGAAAAGTTGGTCTGTCGAATGATACTTTCAAAAAATCGATGTAATCTCAGAAAACTATTGGGGGAGGGCATGTTTTATCGAGAACTCATTTACACAATAAAAGTTCTATATGCTTCAGATCAGTGGTTCCCAACCGTCGGTCCGCGAGGCTTTTTTGCCGGTCTGCGGAAAATTTCATTTTGTTGTTTTTCTACCGTCTCAATCGCTTTACCAAAGCCGAAAAGACGAAGTTACGTTGGTTTATTACGCAATTTCTTTTACGCCGTCGTACTGCTGTTGGATACATGCGGGATGGCCCGGCGACGTCTTGGTAATCATACTTTTCGGTTCATCGCGAAAGCGCTCCTTCAAATCTCGCAAGATTCAGCCTGGAAATCAGCATCGTGCTTTTACCGTTCTGCATGGTTTTCTTGATTAATAGGTCGAAGTTACGCTGGTTTATTACGCAATTTCTCCTCCGCCGTCATATTGGTGTTTGATAAGTGCTGTATTAATGGCCCAGTGACGTCTTGGCGCTGAGTAATCACTTTTTGCTTTTTCGGTTCCGATTCATCGTGAAAGCGCTCCGTCAAATCTCGCAAGTTTCAGAAACATGGAAATCAGCATGCGTGCTTTTTCGGCTCTGCATGCTTTTCTTGATTAATCCAAATCCATCCAAATAAAAGGTTATGAATATTTCTTTGTATAAACCAGAATGTATCAAGATAGACAGTATAATATTCCAGAGCATCACCATGAGCATCTAATAAAGATTAGATACAGAAGAATTTTTTGTAATCATCCGGCCTGCCGAGTACTTCATTTTCCCACATCTGGCCCGCTGACTAGAGAAGTTCCCCACATCTGTGCTGGATAGTAATCCTAACTAATGCCAGTTGAAATCACATTCAGTAATCAGTTGACGATTTTTTCCAAGTTGTTACCAAACTTATCCTAAATAATACACAATTGTACTTTTCAGCCTGATCCTGGACTTGATTATGAGTTGACTAATTTCCAACAGTACGAGTCGGAATCGAACGTTTCATCTCCAGAGTGTCATGTTCGTTTCTTCAACGATGGCGTGGAAGTATTTCTTGAAGTGAGTAAGCTGACATAAGTTTGGAGTTCTTATTGATGAAAGACAATTTATTCGTAATTGAGAATTTACTAACGACTTTTTGTTAGCTACTACTGTAACATGTTCTGTGATTTTTTTAAATTTCAGAGAACTCCACCGAGATCTGGAAGGAGGCGACGAAATACTTCACCACCTGCAAGAGATTCTCCCAAAATCGAGGAAATTGGAGATGGCGAAAAAATTCCAACAAAGGTTTTTTTTTTTTATTTAAAGCTTTTTATACAACTTTCACTCCAAACAAAAAGGTGCAAAGCAATTTAAAAATATCATCCCAGGTAAAATTAGAAGTAAATTTAACATGAAACAACATGTAACAATGTTTAGCTTGGCTGTTCTGAATTACAGTGCAATTCACCTTCTAATGATAGAAATTTGAACGTTTTAATTTGTGATTAGATTTCAGCAACTTATGCAAACCAAATCATCTGAAACAATCAACTGATTAATTATTTCCATACTCCCCATGAACCAGGCTTCGGACGAGAGGTCGTGGTACATCATATGAATACGCCGTCTCATCGACTTTCCTCTCCCACTGATAAAATTGAAAATCATATCCTATAATTTACAAATTTTTATTATATTCAGGCTGAATCAAGACCTGAAAGCAAATTGACTGATTTGCAGGAAAGCAGCTCGGAATCAGAGGTTGAGACTCATGTTCGTTTCTTCAACGATGGCGTGGAAGTATTTCTTGATGTGAGTTAGCTGACATAGGTTTGGATTCCTCATCGAATGACAATTTATCCAGAATTAAAAATTAGGTAACAACGTTTCGTAAGTTCCCACTGTATCACTGATTTTTTTTAAATTTAGAAAACTCCACCAAGATCCAGGAGGAGGCGAAGAAAGACTTCAGCGTTCGCAAATGATTCTCAAACTTTTGGTTCTTCCAGAATGGCACAGTATGCAGCAGTCAAGGAAATTGGGGGAGTCGATAGAATACCATCGAAGGTTTTGTTTTTTATGTTAAACCTTTCAATTTGACATATTTGTCCTTTTTTGCTCTGAACAAGGCTATGCTACGTAAAAGAATTTGAGAAGACTGGAATTTTTAATGTCTGGCATTGCCTACTCAATCTATTGCACCCTGGGTTAGGTGATGAGCATGGGACTTGAACCTGCGATACCATCATAGTTAAGTCTGACGTCTGTACCACTAGGCCACTGCACTGCCTTTTTTCAAAAATACATTGAGTGAGGTACTATTGTTAGTAGAATGCGTCTTCATCAACGATGCATCTTTTTTATCACTATATATAATTATCCAAATAATTAGGTTTCTTGAATTTTATAAAGTTTTATTTTTCTTGTATATTATTTAAATTTTTCTTATTTAGACTTATTTTGGACTCGAAAGCAAATTGACTGATTTGCAAGGAAAGAACTCAGAGTCTGATAGAGAATCTCCAATATCCGATTCTCATTTCTTTGATGAAAAATCAGGAGAATCCAAGAAAATTGATGATGTCAAGCAGTCTAGAGTAAGTTTTAACATTCATACATGAATGATCCTAATCACCTGTTTAAAACTGTAGTCATACGTGACGGATGGCATTAAATAAATGATTCAACTTTGAAGGAGAAGTAGTAAGGATGACATGGCATGGGTTCAAAACCCATTTTTATGCAAAATTGATAATTCTTGTATTGCAACTTTTCTTAAGCATTGCAATGTAATACATTCAATTTCTTTTTAGCAAACCATATTATTCTATTGTCTGCTTTTTCAAGGGTCAAGCAAAACCTGAAAACATCTTGGGTGATTTGCAAGAAAAGACTTCAGCATCTGCAGATGATTCTCAAACTTTCCATTCTTCCAAAATGGAACAGGATGCGGCGGTCAAGGAAATTGGTGATGGTGATAAAATGCCATCAGAGGTTCGTGTTTTGCAAGCAATTGCAATTATCCGAATACTTGTTTTAATAAAACTTTCTCATTTGAAAATTTTGTTCATTTTCTGACTTAGTTACCATCAGAAGAGAAGACAACCGGTGATAACACCACAGACTCGGCCGAGTATAAACCGGAACATAGTGACATGCAAGAAAAGACTTCAGTCACTGTGGCTAAACCTTCAACTTCCTCTCCCATCTCTCTGAACAGAGATCAACAAGAATCAAGCAAGGAGGTTGAAGATGTCAAATCATTGCCGTCTGAGGTAGGATTGGTATTTTATTGATAAGGATTTCTCAAAGCGAGGTTCTAAGCACTCAAGGTGATAAAGTCACTCAAATACGAAACTTGCTGTGTAAACTACTCAGTTTTAAATAAGCTGTCCCAAAGCCGTCTCTCTTCCTATAATTTACAAATTTTTCTTATTCAGGCTGAATCAAGACCTGAAAGCAAATTGACTGATTTGCAGGAAAGCAGCTCAGAATCAGAGGTTGAGACTCATGTTCGTTTCTTCAATGATGGCGTGGAAGTATTTCTTGATGTGAGTTAGATGACATAGATTTGAATTCCATGTTGAATGACAAATTTTCTAGAATTCAGCATTTAGTAACGGCGTTTTGCAAGCTTTTCTTGTAACACGTTCTGTAATTTTTTTTTAATTTAGAAAACTCCACCAACATCTAGGAGGAGGAGAAGAAAGACTCCAGCATTCGCAAATGATTCTCAAACCGTCGGTTCTTCCAGAATGGCACAGTATGCAGCAGTCAAGGACATTGGAGATGTCGATAGAATACCATCAAAGGTTTGTTTTTTTTATTTCAACCTTTTTTTATACAACACATTATTTTTTGCTCTGAACAAGCCTCTGCATGAGCAGGTACTGATATGTAAGCAGCTACTTTATTTTCGTGGTCCGAAGTTTTTCGGCAGAGCCTACCCAATTTGTCAAACCCTGGGTGAGGTGGCAGGCATATGATCTGAACCCAAGCGAGAGAGTTGAATCTCTTGCATCACATATTTCTGTCTCTAACGTAAACTCCACAGGAGAACCTGGTCTGAAATCGCCAGTTCAAATATCACAGGTTATTGATAGAAAAGTCATGGTGCAGAATTTTTCCTTTGGATAGATCTGTGAAGATTATATGTTACTGTTACATACTGAATTCAATGGATTATAACAAAACAGATATTCCATCATTTGCAATATTTCGCAGAACAGTTAGTTTCTGCCAAGTTGGTGAATTTACTTCACAGTGTTACCGAACTTGATCATAATATAAAACTTTTTTATGTTTAGACTGAATCTGGACTTGAAAGCAAATTGACTGATTTGCTAGAAAGGAACTCAGAGTCTGATAGAGAATCTCCAATATCTGATTCTCTTTTCTTTGATGAAAAACCAGAAGAATCCAAGAAAATTGATGATGTCAAGCAGTCTAGAGTAAGTTTTAACATTCATACATGAATGATCCTCAACACCGGTTGAAAACTAAAAACTTTAGTAGGTTAATTTCAAATGTAATCATACTTGATGGATGGCATGTAATGAACGATTCAACTTCAAAGGGAAGTAGTAAGGATGACATGGGCATGGGTTCAAACCCCATTTGTATGCATCTTATCCATGTTTGAAAGCAAATACATTTGCGGAAGCAAGCATTTTATCTGTTCCGAATAGTTCCTTTATGAAGATATTTCCTACACTAAATGTAGATAACTAAATAAAGATTCTCTTGGCACTTTTATGGCCCACGAACAATGCAAGAATAACTTTGTGGCCCCGGAGTTGACAACCTTGGACCACCCTGCAATAAGCGATTCTACTTCAAGTAGAAGTAGTAAGGATGACATGATGGATTCAAACCCCATTTTTATGCAAAATTGAAAATTCTGGAATTTTTCGCAAGCATCCAATGTGATACATTCTGTGATTTTTTTTTATCGAACAAAATATATTCTGTTGTTTGCTTTTTTCAGGGTCAAACAAAATCTGAAAACATCTTGGGTGATTTGCAAGAAAAGACTTCAGCGTCTGCAGATGATTCTCAAACTTTCGATTCTTTCAAAATGGAACAGGATGCGGCGGTTGAGAAACTTGGTGATGGTGATAAAATGCCATCAGAGGTTCGTGTTTTGCAAGCGATTGCAATGATCCGAACACTTGTTTTTTTTAATAAAACTTTCTCCTTTTGAAAATTTTGTTTATTTTCTAATTTAGTTACCAGCAGAAACGAAGACAACCAGTGATAACACCACAGACTCGGTCGAGTATAAACCGGAACATAGTGATTTGCAAGAAAAGACTTCAGTCACTGTGGCTAAACCTTCAACTTCCTCTCCCATCTCTCTGAACAGAGAACAACAGGAATCAAGCAAGGAGGTTGAAGATGTCAAATCATTGCCGTCTGAGGTAGGATTGGTATTTTATTGATAAGGATTTCTCAAAGCGAGGTTCTAAGCACTCAAGGTGATAAAGTCACTCAAATACGAAACTTGCTGTGTAAACTACTCAGTTTTAAATAAGCTGTCCCAAAGCCTTCTCTCTTCCTATAATTTACAAATTTTTCTTATTCAGGCTGAATCAAGACCTGAAAGCAAATTGACTGATTTGCAGGAAAGCAGCTCAGAATCAGAGGTTGAGACTCATGTTCGTTTCTTCAATGATGGCGTGGAAGTATTTCTTGATGTGAGTTAGCTGACATAGATTTGAATTCCATGTTGAATGACAATTTTTCTAGAATTCAGCATTTAGTAACGGCGTTTTGCAAGCTTTTCTTGTAACACGTTCTGTAATTTTTTTTAAATTTAGAAAACTCCACCAACATCTAGGAGGAGGAGAAGAAAGACTCCAGCATTCGCAAATGATTCTCAAACTTTTGGTTCTTCCAGAATGGCACAGTATGCAGCAGTCGAGGACATTGGGGATGTCGATAGAATACCATCAAAGGTTTGTTTTTTTATTTCAATCTTTTTTATACAACACATTTACTATTTTTTGCTCTGAACAAGCCTCTGCATGAGCAGGTACTGATATGTAAGCAGCTACTTTATTTTGGGTGTCCCGAAGTTTTTCAGCAGAGCCTACCCAATTTGTTAAACCCTGGGTGAGGTGGCAGGCATATGATCTGAACCCAAGCGAGGGAGTTGAATCTCCCGCGTCAAATATTTCTGTCTCTAATGGTAACTTCACAGGAGAACAAGTGCTTGATCTGAAATCGCCAGTTCAAATATCACAGGGTATTGATAGAAAAGTCAGGGTGCAGAATTTTTCCTTTGGATAGATCTGTGAAGATTATATGTTACTGTTACATACTGAATTCAATGGAATATAACAAAACAGATATTCCATCATTTGCATTATTTCGCAGAACAGTTAGTTTCTGCCAAGTCGGTGAATTTACTTCACAGTGTTACCGAACTTGATCATAATATAAAACTTTTTTATGTTTAGACTGAATCTGGACTTGAAAGCAAATTGACTGATTTGCTAGAAAGGAACTCAGAGTCTGATAGAGAATCTCCAATATCTGATTCTCTTTTCTTTGATGAAAAACCAGAAGAATCCAAGAAAATTGATGATGTCAAGCAGTCTAGAGTAAGTTTTAACATTCATATATGAATGATCCTCAACACCGGTTGAAAACTAAAAACTTCAGTAGGTTAATTTAAAATGTAATCATACTTGATGGAAGGCATGTAATGAACGATTCAACTTCAAAGAGAAGTAATAAGGATGACATGGGCATGGGTTCAAACCCCATTTTTATGCATCTTATCGATGTTCGAAAGCAAATACATTTGCGGAAGCAAGCATTTTATCTGTTCCAAATAGTTCCTTTATGAAGATATTTCTAACACTAAATGTAGATAACTAAATAAAGATTCTCTTGGCACTAATATGGCCCTCGAACAATGCAAAAATACCTTTGTGGCCCCGGAGTTGACAACCTTGGACCACCCTGCAATAAGCGATTCTACTTCAAGTATAAGTAGTAAGGATGACATGACATGGGTTCAAACCCAATTTTTATGCAAAATTGAAAATTCTGGAATTTTTCGCAAGTATCCAATGTGATACATTCGGTGATTTTTTTTTATCGAACAAAATATATTCTGTTGTTTGCTTTTTCCAGGGTCAAACAAAATCTGAAAACATCTTGGGTGATTTGCGAGAAAAGACTTCAGCGTCTGCAGATGATTCTCAAACTTTTGATTCTTTCAAAATGAAACAGGATGTGGCGGTTGAGAAACTTGGTGATGGTGATAAAATGCCATCAGAGGTTCGTGTTTTGCAAGCGATTGCAATGATCCGAATACTTGTTTTTTTCAATAAAACTTTCTCCTTTTGAAAATTTTTTTTATTTTCTAATTTAGTTACCAGCAGAAAAGAAGACAACCAGTGATAACACCACAGACTCGGTCGAGTATAAACCGGAACATAGTGATTTGCAAGAAAAGACTTCAGTCACTGTGGCTAAACCTTCAACTTCCTCTCCCATCTCTCTGAACAGAGAACAACAGGAATCAAGCAAGGAGGTTGAAGATGTCAAATCATTGCCGTCTGAGGTAGGATTGGTATTTTATTGGTAAGGATTTCTCAAAGCGAGGTTCTATACACTCAAGGTGATAAAGTCACTCAAATACGAAACTTGCTGTGTAAACTACTCAGTTTTAAATAACCTGTCCCAAAGCCTCTTCTCCTATAATTTACAAATTTTTGTCATTCAGGCTGAATCAAGACCTGAAAGCAAATTGACTGATTTGCAAGAAAGCAGCTCAGAATCAGAGGTTGAGACTCATGTTCGTTTCTTCAACGATGGCGTGGAAGTATTTCTTGAAGTGAGTTAGCTGACATAGGTTTGGATTCCTTATTTAAAGACAATTTAATCGTACTTGAGTATTCAGTAACAACGTTTTGCAAGCTTCTACTGTAACACGTTCTCTGATTGTTTTAAATTTAGGATACTCCCCCAAGATCTAGGAGGAGGAGAAGAAAAACTTCATCGTCTGCAAATGATTCTCAAACTTTTGATTCTTCCAGAATGGCACAGTATAAAGCAGTTAAGGAAATTGGTGATGACGATAAAATACCATCAAAGGTTTGTTTTTAAACGACACATTTATCCTTGTTTCGCTCTGCAAATGGCTCTGCATGAGCAATCACTGTTATGTGAGCGGTTACTTTATTTAGGGGGGGGACCGAAATCTTTCGGCATTGCCTACCCAATTTATTACTCTCTGAGTGAGGTGTTAGGCATAGGATTTGAACTCAAGCGATGGAGTTGAATCTCTCGCATCACATATTTTTGTCTCTAACGTAAACTCCGAAGGAGAACAAGTACCTGGTCCGAAATTGCTAGTTCAAATATCACAGGTTATTGATTGAAAAGTCATGGTGCAGGATTTTTCCTTTGAATAAATTTGTTTCCTTACAGTCATCTGTGAAGATTATAAGTTACTGTTACATACTGAATTTAATTGTGTATGATATAACAAAACAGATATTCCATCATGGGTACTCTCGAAGTATGTGAACCAAGATGGCGGACACCGGAACGTAATATGTGTACCAGGTTAGGGTTAGGAAATTGGCGATGGCGATAAAATGCCATCAGAGCTTCGTTTTATTTCGCAAGCGATTACAGTTACGGTATCCAAATACTTAGAGGTTTTAATTTTTTTTTTTCTCATTGTTTGAAACCTTTTTTTTTTTTTATTTAGTTACCATCAGAAGAGAAGACAACCAGTGATAACACCACAGACTCGGCCGAGTATAAACCGGAACATAGTGATTTGCAAGAAAAGACTTCAGTCACTGTGGCCAAACCTTCAACTTCTCCCATCTCTCTGAACAGAGAGAAACAAGAATCAAGCAAGGAGGTTGAAGATGTCAAATCATTGCAGTCTGAGGTAGGATTTGTATTTTACTGGATTACTCAAAACGAGGCTCTAAGTACTCAAGGCGTTAATAAAGTCACTCAAATACAAAATTTGCTGCCTTAACTAATGAATTTTTGAACAATAATTAGCAATAACGCTCCATATAATCATTTTTTTAGACTCTGATCCAACTCCAATGCAAATTAGATGATGTCGAGAAAAAAGTTTCAGTTTCTGAGACAAAATATCCATCCATTATTGCAATGCAGGATCAGAGAGTTGGAAATGATTCGGTAAGTTTATGCTATAATACGTGCATATTATGACTATACTGATATTGGCGCAAAATTTAATTTTAAGATTTATCATTTTCAGCCTTTACAACTGATTGCACCAATTTTTAATTTGGTCTAAAAGTGTAATGATAGTTAAGCTCGTCAAATGAGATGCATCCTGATCAAAATTTCAACAAACATATGCTCTGATTCATAGATTCATCATACGATTGAATTTGAAAAAGTTTTATTATTCCACTTTTTATATTTCAGTGTTCAATTACTTCTATTACAAATAATTTATATTTTTTCAGAAATTCATATTTCGTAACAAAAGACTAGCAAAATTGAAAGAACCCTTCAACCCGGATATAAGAAGACGTAAGTTTTATATGTAATGCTTATTTTGAGTTCTTTATTACATGAAAATCACTCATTATATTATGGTGCTAAAATTATTTATTTTCAAAGCGGACGATGCTCAAATGATTGACAGAAAAATGAAAAAAGTCCATCGTAAACATTTTTCTTCAAATCTATGTGGCATAGCAGAAGGAGAGGAACCATTGGAAGAAAATCATGGCGGTAATAACAATTTTTTTTAGAAATATTTGCCGAAAGGAAAGATACATTAAATCGTGTCCGAAAAGTAGGCCGCAGGAAATTTTGCCACATAGGAAAAATCACAAGAGCATTTTGCTGTAAAACAAGTATTTGTGATTAAAAAAGTTATGTTTATAGGGTTAGGGTATGCTCTTAAATAACAAATCTTTTTTAAATGAGGCAATTTTTCATACGACGATTTTTCCTATCTGGCAACATTTCCTACGGCGAGATTTCCTGTGGCGAATTTTCCTACACCACATTAAATTATGCAGAAATGAAAAAACTCTTTCAATAGTGTTCCCACCGAATAAATAATTATCCATATTTTGATCTTATTTTTAACGACACCAAATTTTCGTTTTATTAGATGGTTCAGGCACTCGTGTTATAAACAGAGAGAAAGAACAGCGTTCTTTGCCCATTGAAGCCTTTCGTATGGAAGGCACAAATTTCTCTTCGAAGCTTCGTGATATAGTCGAGGTGGATGAGCTTGATGAAGGTAACTTGCATTTATTAAAACAACGGCGGTGTGGCTCATTGTGTCAAGTGTTAGGAATACACTCGCCACCTAAGGTTCGAATCCCATTCGGGGATGGTTATGTGTGAGAGGATTTCTGGACTCCTCACCGCCGTAGGGTGGTTCACGTAACCGCTGGTCAGTTACGGCTTCGTCCACCATCAAGTTCATGGTTCCGAAAACAAATAACTAACTAATATCATACCCGACATGTAATGGTAACCGAACGAGAGACCATGGTTCGTCATATGGTTAAGCCGTCTTATCGGCTTTTCTCTCACCCAGGATAAATATGTAAATCCTGTCTTGCATTACTATGGTTTGAGATGCGATTCCAATTTTAATGTCTTGCAACCAAGATCCATTCCCAGCTTAGCTACCGGTAGTTTTTCTGTAATGAAAGCGATTTACAATCATTCATTATATCATTATAAATATGTAAATTCTAATATAATGGAATGGATTAACCTAAATTGTAAACATTATAATTTACAAAAAAAAAATTTCAGGCTGTGATGAAGCCGACAACATTGAGCTGATCCAAAAGACAATCAATCGACAACGAATATCACCAGGGAAAGAACCAATGGGTATTCATGCTTTGTATTGCAATCAACTGTAATTAAAATAATAAAAACATAGATTCAGGCGTTATTTCCACCACCTTATTTAAAGTGTAATAAGATGGGTATACCGGGTCTGCAAGATTTCGGTCCTTACAAAAATAGTTTTTATCGCTGTCTGGTTGCTTGTCCTGGGCCTTGTTCAGAGTGAATATGTGAAACGCATCTTGTCAAATATGCCCAAATTGTTTTTTAAAGTAATTCTCAAACTTCGTTTTTATATTCGAAGGTGAAAATTCTGTCGAAACATTGGATAACGAAGTAGAGAAAGAGCTGAATTTACCAGTTACAAGTCAGAAAGGTGAATAATGGTTTATTCATACTGATATATATTTTATCATATTTGTACAAAATCGGCATGGTATTTAGATTTAAAATTTTACTCTTACTCTGCACAAGAAATAACTTTTTGCTTTTTGTTCGAATTCGACAATCAGAAGAGAATTCAACAACATTGGAAAGAGAAATTCCAAATGAGTTGTTCGAAAAAGAGGAAATCGAAGAAAAGATTGATAAAGGTAATTCTATTAGAAATGCTGGTACTCTCGAAGTATGTGAAACAAGATGGCGGACACCGGACGTAGTATGTGTACCAGGTTAGGGTTGGGTCATAATTTCAAGTACATGTACTACGGGAGTCACTTGGCTAGACTCCGAACTCGTAATAGTACTAAAATAAGGAAAATTGGAATAAAATTATGACCTGGTACACATACTACATTCCCATGTTTGCCAGTTAACAATGATTTTTATGAATTAGAAGTATAAATAGATTTTCTGTTAAAACAATTAAATTTTCATAATGTTTGAGGTTGCAAGTCTTTTTAGAAGATGATAAATCTTTTTTCGAACTTTTCTTTTGTCATCAGGAGAATTTGGCAACACATTCGAAACACTGAACGGAGAAATTCCACAATGTAGTTCTGGAAAACAATGGGGAGATGGAAAAGATTTAGATGAAGAAGGAAGGAAAAGTGTTCAAGTATTAGTTATACATGGTAATGATATTCCCAGTTTCTGTGTTTTTGGATTATTTACGTCAATTTTAAAAAACTTACAAAATATTATTGAATTTTCAGGTGATTCGGAGAGTTGTGAAAGCGTTAGTTCAAGTGAATTGTTGAGCGAAGAGGAAATTCGGTATTATGCCAATAGAGGTAACTTTATTTGAAGTTCTTACGTAGTGAATTTAGTAATTAGTAAGAATCTTTGATTAATAACAAATATTGTATATATCTCTCGCGATTATAGTTAGATAATTCTCCGAAACCATACCATACTCACCGAACTAGATATTAGAATTTTAGATGTCGGTGTTCTCGTTCACCTGCTTTGGTTCCGAGCAGCTTCCCTTCCGCAGTAAAATTATGTGATTATCTGAACCTACTCTATTTGAAGCATTGTTTAAGAACTGATATGAGCAAACTATGACCTGCGGGCCAAATCCGGCCCGTTGGGTACTTCAATCTGGCCAGACTGATGCTGTCACAGCCAAACTACCGTAAACCAAATTTTTTATCGTTTTCCACTTTTGCTTTTGTAACACTGTTAGTTAATAGTGTCCGTAAAAAGAAACTCATTATGTCACACTTACATTACCTGCCAGTCTAGGTGGACAAAAATTTTGGTACCTGGTCCTAAACTTTGCCCACCCTTGTTTTAAAAGATGATAAACTTTCTTAAAATCTCGTCATTATATGATTCATGGATAGCTTTTTAACATATATTAAAAATATTACCATTAGCCTAGTCTGCATAAGGAATAACTTTTTGATTTTTGTTATCAGGAGAATTCGAATTCGACAATACAGAAGAAAATTCAACAACAACTTTGGAAAGGGAAATTCCAAATAAGTTGTTTGAAGAAGAGGAAATCGAAGAAAAGATTGATAAAGGTCAATTTATTAGAAACTCTCAAATAATGAATTGAGCAATTGACATCGATTTGTATAAAAATATATGTATAAATAAATTTTGCATAAAAACAATTTCTATAATTTTTGAAGTTGCAAACCGTTTTTTTTAGAAGATGATAAACTTTTTTCTAATCAGAAAGCAAACTCATCTGCAAAAAAGCAAAAAAACTGAATTTTATTCTATTGCCAAACAGTTGCAGGCTTTTAATGTGGTTCATTATCTTGCAATATTGTGATTGAAGATTGTGATTCTAAATATAATGTCTCACAACCAGGTTCCATTCCCATTTTAGTTTTATCGGTTAGTTTTTTCGAATTAAAAGCAATTTATAATCTCGCTGTTGTTATTATATTACTAATTATTTTTTTTATCAGAAAGTGGCAATTCAGATGCAACATCAAGGAACAAGGTAGCAGTAGCAGAAATTCCACAATGTAGTTCTGGAAAACAATGGGGAGATGGAAAAGATCTAGATGAAGAAGGAAGGAAAAGTGTCCAAGTATTAGTTATACATGGTAATGATATTCCCAGTTTCTGTGTTTTTGGCTCATTTTCGTCAATATTAAAAAAATACAAAATATTGTATAATTTTCAGGTGATTCAGATCGCTGTGAAAGTGTTAGTTCGAGTGAATTGTTGAGCGAAGAGGAAATTCGGTATTATGCCAATAGAGGTAACTTTATTTAAAATTTTTGCATAGTGAATTGAATATTTGACAAAAAATCTGAGATCAATAATAAATATATACATCTCTCTCTATAGTAGTTAGATAATTCACCGAAACCATACCATACTCACTGACAATAACAGTGCAGTTTAAATTAAATACTATTGGTGTCGGCTTTCTTGTTTACCCACTTTTGGTTACCTGCAGCTTCCCTTCTCCAGTAAAAACGTGTAATTATCCCTTTTTCTCGTATTTTGTGTAAGATTGGTATCTATTCTACCAGTTGGAAAAAATAGACTTGACTTGACTTGGTTTTGTATAGATGTAATTTAAATGGTAATAGTTCCCTATTTGAAGCTTCGTTTTAGAAGATGATAAACGTTCTAAAAATATTGTCATTATATAACTTATGGATAGTTTTTAACATGGATTCAATCTGCATAAGAAAAAACCTTTTGATTTTTGTTATCAGGAGAATTTGAATTGGATAATGCAGAAGAGAATTCAACAACATTGGACAGAGAAATTCCAAATAAGTTGTTTGAAGAAGAGGAAATCGAAGAAAAGATTGATAAAGGTTACTTTATTGGAAATTCTCAAATAAGGAATTGAGCAATTGACAACGATTTACATAAATAAATATTGCATAAAATAAGGTGCTCCCAAAGTATGTAAACCAAGATGGCGACACCAGTATGTAGTATATGTACCAGGTTAGGGTTAGGCCATAATTTCAGGTAATGCTACAGGAGTCACTTGGCTAGTCCACGAACTTGTAATAGAACTGAAATTAGGAAAATTTGAATAAAATTATGGCCCAACCCTGACATGGTACATAAATATAGGCTACTACATTCCGGTGTCCGCCATCTTGGTTAACTTATTTCGGGAGTACCTAAAATAAATTACTTCTCATAACGATTGAAGTTGCGAACTATTTTTGTTAGAAGATGATAAACTTTCTTGGAATCAGAAAGCAAACTCATCTGCAAAAACTCAAAAGCAAAAAACTGAATTTTATTCTATCACCAAACAGTTGCAAGCTTTTGTTGTAAGGTTTATTATCTTGCAATAATGTGGTTTTAAATTCTATTCCAAATATATTGTCTCACAACCAGGATACATTCCCAGCTTTGCTTTATCTGTTAGTTTTTCTGTAATGAAATTTATAATCACGCTGTTTTCATCATATTACTAACTATATTTCTTATCAGAAAGTGGCGATTCAGATGCAAGGCAGGACAAGGCAGCGAAACAAACTGATTCGCCAGCCAAGAAACGAAAAGGTAAAATAAAAGCCTTTATTTTTATTACTGTACTCGTCATTGTACTTTCAATAAAAGAAAAACTGAACATAGGAATTAGAAAATATAAATTTAATTGAAGTGATTTTTTTATTCTTGAATCTATATTACGAAGCTAAATGATGTTGAACTTATTATTAGGGAAGTTGAAAGGTGTGCTCAAGGCATTGAGGAGAATAGTGCCACACCAGGATAACGAGAAACATCAGATTCCTGGTAAAAATGACAAGATGGCAAAGAAAGGCAGAATGGATGGTAATTCTAACTAAATTTAATCATATCAGAGTTTGTGTAAAAACCGAGTAAAAATTCAGATTTGATATCATGATTATATATTTGTTTTCGTTGTCGTCCAGGTTGTTACTTAAAGTAACGTGAAAAGTGAACATGTGAAATGCCTTTGTTTTTTCAAGGTATTGTAATTTTCAAACTTCGTTTTTATATTCAAAGGTGATAATTCTGTCGAAACGTCGGATAATAAAGTAGAGAAAGAACTGGATTCACCAGTTAAAAGTCGGGAAGGTGAATAATTGTTCATTCTTGTATTTTTTCTTATTTGTGCAATAGTTCTGTTGACCTATCACAATATGGTATTTGATTTGAAATCTTACTTTTATTCTGCACAAGAAAGAACTATTATTTTGTTACCAGGAGAATTTGCCAACACACTCGAATCATTGAACGGCGAAATTCCACAATGTAGTTCTGGAAAACAATGGGGAGATGGAAAAGATCTAAATGAAGAGGAAGGAAGGAAAAGTGTCCAAGTATTAGTTATACATGGTAATGATATTTCCAATTTCTGTATTTCAGGGTTTCTTCCGTTAATATTAAAAAACTTACAAAATATTATTGAATTTTCAGGTGATTCAGAGCATTGTGAAAGCGTTAGTTCGAGTGAATTGTTGAGCGAAGAGGAAATTCGGTATTATGCCAATAGAGGTGAGCTTTTTAACATGGATTCAAAATATTACTATTAATCTGCATAGAAAATCACTTTTAACTCTTAATAACTCAGGAGAATTTGAATTCGACAATGCGAAAGAGAATTTAACAACATTGGACAAAGAAATTCCAAATAAGTTGTTTGAAGAAGAGGAAATAGAAGAAAAGATTGATAAAGGTAAATAGTTAGTTCCTTTTCTGCTACCCTCTAATTTGAAGCTAAATGATGTTGAAGTAACAATTTACCAACACAATTTTATTTGCAGGCAAGTTCAAAGGTGTACTCAAGGCATTGAGAAGAATAATACCACACAAACGTAACGAGAAAAATCCGATTCCCGGTAAAAATGACAAGATGGCAAAGAAGGACAGAATGAATGGTAATTCTAACTAATTTTAATCATATCGGTTTTTATGTAGAAACTGAGTCAAAAATTCATGATTATATTTTGATTTATTATTTTTACATTTATTTTACTATTTATTCTTTTTGCATTTCTTTATTTATAGTTATACATTTCATTTCGCTGTCATCCAGGATGTTATTTAAAATTTAAAATAGGGTCATATTATGCCTACACTTGTTCAAAGTCTCCTCACCTTATAAATGTTTGAAAATTGCACTTTTTGTTATATTTTTGCTTCATGAATCTTCGTTTTCCAGATAATGACTCATCTTCTGGTGAGGAAATCATATTTCTGACTGAGCCATCTTCGACAAAAGTTTCTCGTGTAAAAAAATTCTTCCGTGCCTTGAGGAGAAGATTTTGATGATTTTACATTTCAGTGAAATTTTATGAAAAATCTTCTTTTATTTATTTTATGATATTGTTTTGGTTTCTTTCGCATTTTTGTGATGTTCCAATACAATATATCTTTTATTTGTGCTTTTTTTTTCAAAAGCTGCACATCGGGTATGAAGGTGGACTACTAAATAGGGGGTGGGAAACAAGTGGTCCTTATGAATGAATGAAAACTAGTATTATGTCCCGCTTTGATGTACTATGTCCATGACATATATATTATTAGAGCTTCGAAACTAATTTTTAGATTTAAGTTATCGCCGAATCAAGTTTCATGATGAGCAAAAAAATAGATCATTGACACAAATTCTTAACTTGCGGGTCACTCACTTGCACTTTTTGTTAAGCTACGGAAGACTGCCAATTCCTGTTAAAGCTTACAAGGCATACGGTTTAGGGCAGGGTGTGGAACATTTTTGTTGTTGAATTTCAAACCGTTACAGAAATAAAGGCACTGGGTAAAACGGCTAAAGATTTAAAAGTAGGCCTATGTACCTATATCCATGTGAGCCTCTTTTTTAAACATAAACTTCCGGGTTAAGATTTTATGCTTGGTAATGGAATATTATAGTGTTGACAAGGACCACACTGAATGGCTTGGTGTGCCGAATTGTGGCCTGCGGGTTGCCTGTTGCACACCTCTGGTTTAGGAAAATGAACTGTGCCAATAGTCCTAAATCGTCCCGGTAGCGTATTTCAACAATAGTCTAGTCCTCTTTTGTAATTTCACATAGGGATGTAATCCACCAAGTAACGACTGCTGGATATTTGATGTTCTTAAAAATGTCATTTCTTGGCTGTCATAAAGATTGAGTTGAAATCTAATTTCAAAGATGTATTCACTGTACAAATTCTCAGCAATAGTTTTCCGAGAAATGGTCGCGCTGGAATATTTATTTACGTCGGTATTTTGCAATTTTCCATAACTACAATTTTCTTTATTAATAAAAACATTGATTTTGTGCTTTCAAAAAAAAAATTCATTATGACGTCACACGGACGAATCCATCCTGAGTTACCACTGAAGTGTTATTACCAAAATCCATTTGAGATAAGAGCAGGTGACACAAACGAAACTTCAATCTTTTAATGGTGATAACGGGGTGAAAATTTTCTACAAAAAGCATCAAATTTGATAAGGGTTCTTAGCAGTTTAGTACTTTGATGTGCCCAAGTTTTTATCTTAAAAATCGCCTTTCTTAATGGTTCGGCTAAATTTTATATTCCAGAGCCGGAGCGGGAATTTTTCAAATCTAGAGCAAAGCACCACATCCACAGTCATGCTCCTACATGTACTCTGTAATCTATCCTTCTTCAGTAACCATAGTAATCCCAGTCCTCCCATATAAACCAAAAAAAAGATATCAAGTGCATTTACATTTGTTTTTTATTCTGTTACTATCAAGCAATACCGACATCTTAGATTCCAGTCAGAAACAAAACCATATTATCACTCAAACACCGGATGAAATTAACACAAATTCGCAGGATCTTCCTTGTTCACACCATTGTTAGAGAATATCTTTTAGTTCCAACAATGTCTCAAAAATAATTAAATATCCGGCAACCAAATTTATAAACAATATGAACAAGTTACCTCAACATGATTGCCTATACTGATGAATAGACGCAACAATTTTGAAGTACTATAAAAGCAAAATTACAGCAGCAATACAAGTTAGGACCACAATTTTAGATTCCCTATGAAGATCAGCAAATTTTACAATGTCGTTTTGGTGTATTTACATAATTCGATACTCTTTTAAAACTTTCCTTTTCTTTGTACGTATCAGATGAGATTGTGGAAATAAAGTTAAACTCTGAAACCCACCAGCCTAATATGTATGCAAGTATCATGTGAACAGAGTGGGACTGTTATTCATGAATGTATCAGTCATCATATTCATCTGGTTCATCATCGCCGTCAACTTCTTCATTCATTAAAGCTAATTTTTCAAGTTCCTTTTGAAGCTCAGCATCATCCATATCGGTTACTACTTTAGGCTGTAAATATAGATTATCAGGTATTATATTATGACAAATATTTCAACAAGACTATTTTATCAGACTGTAAAAACCTGGAAATTTTTTTTTTTATCACTTCTTCAACAGGCCATTGTCGCCCTATTCAGAGATCTGATAGGGCCACACCATGAAAAATTATTGAGATAGAGCCAAGCCTTATAATTTTCTAAATGGTCAAATTTATAGAGCAAAATGGGCATTGCTAGGACACATCCTGTGGCCATAATTGGTAATGATAACCCTTAAAAAACAGTACTAAGGTACTGAAATCCCAACAAGAAAAACAACACATCAGAGAAATGAATCAAGGCTCGTTTTTTGTCCAATTAGAGAAAGAAAAGTTAACACAACTTACCTCCATTTTAACTTTGAAATTGCCACCCGATTCTTTTATAGTTTTTTCAATCTCATTCAAGCAATCTTGCAATGCATTCAAACCTACTTGTCGATCCAAAGATTGGGTTGTCAGCACATAGACAGGTGGAGCAATCAAATTGATCTGGAATATAAAATTCTTTCTTTGAAAAATGTTTCTGCAATCTAACTATTATATACATAAATACAGAACCTTATTTCAAAACTAATATTTAACTATGTTAGATAGTGCAAGTCATCAATATCGAAACGAGAATATCGGTCAGAGACCGAAGACTTATCGATCGAAAGTTAGGGGATCCCCCAAAACAGCGCTCTTACTCCATAGTGACACCTTGTGTCCCATCACTAATTAATTAATAACTCGCTAATTATACGACATAATTCATCCAAAATCAATAGGCTTATGGTACGACATATAATGAATGCACATGCAAAATCTTGAGCAGATTCAATCTCGATTTCGTGAGATATTGCGTGCATCTAACAGACAAATACCTATCAACATACTTACCGATTAAAATCGAAAGAGTTAAGAGGGACAATCGAAAACATTTAGAAGGAAACATGGGAAGAACAGAGCCCTTTATAATATCTTTACGTAAGCCAAGTGAAAACTATGTTACTCAAGTTCGGCGGAATCATTACGCAGGCCGTATTTGGCCCACAGTTAAGGAACCACTGTATTAGATCATTTCTCAATTTTCTTAAGAACAGTGGTTCCTTGTTAGGACTTAAGCGCCGTGCTCAGAGTAGATATGAATGATATATCACACAAAAATACATACTTTGATTTTATGTTCTTCAGTAGAACAATCAATTCCTTTCAAAAGAGCATTTTTCACTGCATCTACTCCTTCATATGTATAGCAAGATACTTCAACATCTGTTAGAAAAAAAAAAATTCAAAGATTGTTCAGTGACCAATACGGAGAGGGAATTGAGATAAAACTTGGAATATGTAACTGCCAGGAAGGTCATCAATAACCAGATATCAAAATATACCTGATCGAATTTTCATTGCTTGCGGAGTCAACCTTCTCCTAATATTTTTCATCAAAACTGATTTCTCTTCTTCTGATAATTGGAGTTCATCAAGAACTTGTGGTTCACTATAAAATTGATGGTATTTTTTATTTTTTTTGGAAAGTCTTCAACAAAAGCAGATTGAGAGGTGTAAAAGGAACAGATGACATATTACAACAGTCTATATGTAGATTTATTTTTGCATAATATATGACAATATACTTGAGACTTAAATGCCAAGGAATATCGATATCAAAGAATTTTGTTAAAACTAATGAGATGGCTGCTTTTTTTTATCAAATCTATTGCAAATTTGCGAAATCATTACTTAAGTCTATTTTTTCAGAAAAAAAATTGTTTTGTTTCATCTTTTTGTGACAAAAAGTAGAATATCAAACCATTCTAATATGGACAATCGTGGTGGCCTTGAAGAGGGAGTATTGGAAATTTCATGAGCAAGGTACAAGCTCTATAAGATTCAGATTGATAATCCGAACTTTTCGTGGCACAAATGCAAAATTTCACAGAAATCAATTACACATAGAGAGGTACATAGGTACAATTATGCAAAAAGATTGGCATTTACTCTATAGCTCTCTTAAATAGATCATATGAAGCAGGATATTTTTCAGTTGGTCTCTTATATTTTGTATCCAACGCCCAGGCTGTTCGGTCAAATAAATCTTCAAAATCTTCATCTGTCTGAAAACCTAGAAGTTCAGCAGTATGACGAAGAATGCTGTAAACCTGTATTAAAAAATTTTTATTTTTTTGCTTTCATTACATGTTTCAAAATTTACTAAAAAAGTTTGATAAGTTGAGCACTAGCTCTGGTCAAAATGTTGTTTCACATATAGTTTCAACTTACAAGCATATGAAATAAAGTTGATGCCTTATTTCCCAAAAGACATCGATAAAATTCAGAAATCCACCAGATCATGGAATATATAATGATGATTCAAAATATATAATGAAGACCGCAATATGAATACTTTCTTATACCTAGCATGACCAAACATAAATTCTAAACTAGATGAAAATACTAGACATCTAGTATATCAACAAATATCGCTGTATACCTCTTAATTAACATGCCGTAAGAGTAGTAAGTAAATCCTAGTGAGCGTTAAATTATTGAATAACAATATTCCTGCTACAGAATTAACACTGAAACACTACTTACACATTTTGCTTTTGAATACTTATTTTCACATTTTTTTGCTTCTTCTTGTGAAACTCTTCTTTTTGATAAATCAATGTAACCTGAAAAAGTAGCAAATTATTATAAAATAATCACAATATATCAAAAGATAAAAAGGCAACAATAGCATTGCAATAATGCTAATCCAGCAATTTTTGTTAAATACTATGACAAATCGTGATCTTCAAAAATATAACTTTTCTATCTATAAGACACAAAAGTTGATAATCAAAATGTCAGTACTATAAGACGATAAACAACAAAAAGAACACATTTTCGCCTATTTCGTTTTGAATCGGATATTGAAATTTGCAAATACATAAATTTCATTGAATCTTATTTATTAACAATCGCACGAAACTCCCTACCTTTTTCTTTATCTACTCTTATAACAACGACACATTCATCACGACCGACACGAATCAACTTATTGATAGATCGAATACGACGTCTCGACAATTCACTAAGCAATATCATTCCTTCAATGTTATTGTATTCAAGCAATTTAACGTAAGCTCCCATCTCTGCGATGGATCGAACATTCACCATGACAACATCTTCAACCTCCGGAAACTTATCCTTATAATATCGACACGAGATCGGCATTTTGAGTTAATTTGCTAACAACTATATAAAAATATACAATTCAAATAAAAACAATTAAAAACATAAAACTTGAATAAAATTCTCTTATATAGATTAACCAATAGTCAAGCATATGATACACTTTTTCATATTTATCCCAGGGACTCAAATCATATGGCAAACTGTGGCCTTTTGTCTGTTCAACAGACTAGAGCTAAGTCAGTGGTTATGTGACGCAACCTGGAAAAAACAACAAATATGTCTACAGTAATTCTTTTGCATATAGACATACAAATGGAATCTATGAACCGAACAATATAAACATATCTTCACATTTGAAACAATTCTTAATTAAAGAGACGTGACACTTCTTTTCGAACAATCGATACATAAACAGTTTGTACAATCAAAAACTATACATCGATAAAATTTTCTGAATGAAACTTTTTCAACCAAATTCATTTCAATAAATATTTAAAAAACAAAAATTATAATATCACAGAATAAGAAGCTGACAAACTATTCTTTTTTGAATGATTTCTTTTCCGTAAATATCCGAGGACTATCCGGGTCAATTACTGCTTCATCCCAAGGTCCATAAATATTATTTTTATGAATTTGAAGAGACATCAACAATAGAGGACAGATGAAATTAACAAAAACAATTAGAAGTAGAAATAAGAGACTTATATACAAATGAATAAAAAGTAGTAACAAAAACGTTGCTATACTCAATAAAACAGTAAAGGGATCCATAAACCACGGAGTTTCACGCCTTAATGTTCTTTGTAACATGGGCCAAAATCCAAAAAGAAATAACGCTAAAATAACAATAGCGAATACATGCTCCGAAGAATCCAATCGAGACGCAAGACATACTGACGAAAACAATGACATATTTAACGATACAGCTCTAGAAATTGGCGCAGCATCAGACCCATAGTCATGAAACAGTAAATGTCCTAAAATCATTAGAACACTCATTGCATATATCGTATCAGTACTAATAGTGTGCGTCAACGTTTTTAATATCGGAGATAAAAAATCAGTTAAACACAATACAACAACTGCTGTTTTAGCATTACTAAATAACGCTTTCCATCTCTCACCCTGGCTCGTTGTTAAATATAAATACACGCAGAAGCCTATTACTGAAACAGGCATCAGCCATTTTAACATAGTATATGGAGTATATAGGCCTTCATCGAGTAACCACCAGCTAACGATTAAACAGCTGACTGTACAAAGTTGTTGAGTAATGACTTCAATTTGACGAACGAGATCCCAATATTCATATTTTCTGATGTAGATGTTCTTTCGCATTTCCGTGAGGAAAGACTCATCCACATAATTGTCTGGAACATTTTGAACTTCGTACAATACTTTTCTCCATTTTTTGCGATTAGTTGTCATTCTTGAACACGCTTATATCAACAGCCAAAATCAATATTACTCTATGAATAGGTTAAAACTGAAATTTATAATAACAATGGCTCAATACCGGTACTGTAATAATAAGCACATACAAGACAATCTATGAACAAATTTATCTGAGGAACCTGTTCTTTTATCTGTTTATAGCCCAGTGGCGGGCCATTACAAACAAAATATCGTATCGTACGGTCTGACGGTACCGGTACCAGTAGGTATGGATTAGTTAGCCGGTACGGTAGGTACCGGTATTTGTTCTACAGTTTCAGATACCGGTACCGTACATGGTGGACGATAAGATAAGTTTATTTCAACTCCATACTCAGCATAAACGGCGATAAAACGGTTGATTAAAACAAATAGAACTCGTTTAGTCATACAGCGGCACAGACTAACCACAAAGTTGAGCGAATTTGCTCTATGATGGTTCACCATGATGGGCGATGGCGCAAACACCAACACGAAACACCAAAAACTCTACAGTCCACACATGTTAGGGGTGAATGATGCTCGAGATCCGGATCCGGCGATCGCTTCTTATTTACACCGTAAGCGACACCCAAATCTTTTGACAAAAAAATCCGTCAACTTTTTTGGGTCTGGCGGTTACCGCAAAGAAACACAATTGTCATCGCATTACAAACCCAATCGTCATAATTATGCGCGAGGGGATTGCCAGACTTCTCACCCTCGCAAGTGGTTAAGGCTTCGCGCCATTCAAATACGCTCAAATCAATTACCTGATGAACTCTTCCTATTCCCGATTTGGGTTATGTTAACGCTGACTCGTCAAATTTCTTCTTCCTCTGGATTTCATCCTTTTTTTCTGTTTGGCACCCCATCACTGGAAAGGATAGGATTTACATATTTATCCTGGGGAAGAGGAGAGCCGATAAGACGGCTCAATCATATGGCGGACCACGGCCTCTCGTCCGGTTACCAATCCATGTCGAGTATGGAACTTGTTAGCTAGTTTATTTTTGGAAGCATAGACTTAAATGCTCTTTTGCAAATTTGTGTACCTACGACAAAAAAATGATAATTAGTAGTAAACAATTTATTTGACCATTTACTGAATATTTGCGCCTACAGATTATAGAATAAACTAAAAATGTCGTTTCGTGGTGCAGGGGAGTGCAATAAACCAGTCGTATCATCGAGCAGCAACACCTTTAAAAAAGTCTAATCTAAGTTGGGAAATAAAAATGGATTTTCATGCGACCTGACATTTCCACTCGTTGTACTATAAGAAAACAACTCCGAGCACGACATGCTGGTAACCATACTGCGGCGAGATGCTGCGTTCCCCTCTTGCTGTCGAAATGCCGTCTGAAATTTGAGTGTCCCCAAGAAGTTGTATGATGAGAACGTTTGAGCAAAGATCGAGAGATGTGCTCAAATAAATTGTTAATCGACATATCACATGTAAAAATTGGATTTTGAATTCGACAGCGATAATGAAGTGTTATTTGTGATCAGCTATTTACGGCAGTACGGTTACATTTTGAAACCTGTAGATCTCAATCAAATATTTTCCGTGTAGTTCGCGCAACTGTTGGTTGCTTGCAGTATTCCACTAACTACGCCTATGTATCTAGATCTTGCAAGTACTGTACGGCTATGTCTGTTTACCTATATTCAGGGTTGGACTAAACATTGATCAAAATAAGGTCACCACGAGAAAGGATGCACCACAGAAGTTTTCACGAACTGGCTATCTCAGTGTTTAATGTAATTCGAGTTGGTAAGACGATTCAGACCTCAATATTGTCTCGGTTTAATAACTTGATTATTTTCTCTTTTTCAAGTACCAGCTTACACCTCTCTATAAATGTTTGTAGGCAAGAGAATTATTTTCAAAAAATACCATGTAGATTAATCATAACTTAGCTTTAATTAGTACCGTGGTAGTGAATACTGAAACATATTCAGAAAACATGGAACACTAGTTTTCATTATTATCATTTTATATAAATAGGGCCCAAAGTATTAAGTGCCTGGGGCTCCTAAGCGGCATGATCCGGCCCTGCTTATATTAACCAGTTGTTTTGGTTTCACTCGCTTCAATAAGACCAGTCACCTCCTGCACGTGTTAACAGCAGCATCGAATATTTAGCGAAATGGTCCAAAGTCGCACTTTGTGTTCAATATCAGTACTCTGATAACAAAAAATTCCTGTTGAATCTAAATTAGATATTGGAACTTTGGACGTCGCTGCACAAAATTCGGGAACGGTCCCACGCGGCGCCCCTTCATCGGGAAAACCTTGCGTTTATTTTGTTATCGTAGTTTTGTTGTGATTATATCACTAGTAGACCGCGAGCCGAGGCCCTGAAAAACGCCTAGAAAGTGAGTTTCGTAGCGCACATCAGGTAACTACCTGAAAATGATTTTAAAATGTTCCCTAAAAATTTAGTAACAAATATTGCCTTGTTCCCACTTCCAAAAGTTGCACGTTTTACGGAAAAGACGCTTTTACTACAAGAAATATGCGCTACGATCTGTCCTATATTCTCTACATTTTCGGCACTGAACAATGACTTCTGCATGACGTAACAATTGAATTAAACCAGCTGTTAGCGAGCGGATGAATATTAGTTATTTCTGCTCGACCTTGCGCTGAGTTGGGCAGGCTTTCCATAGCCCTGTTTAGTTATTATTAGTTAAGTTATGCTAAGACGTTGTTGAAAAATGTATAAGTAAATTATTAAACACTTGTAGATCCTTACCACGGATATGGGCCGCGAGACGAAACCATGAAAACGCCCAGAAAATGAGTTTCGTAGCGCACATCTGGTAACTAAATAAATTCTTCAGTTTTGTGTGAAAACGAACATAATGAACGCATTACAGCTTGTTCCACAATCCTGGTGCGAAATTGAATATAAGAGGTTCCCGGAAATTCAATAACCATAAGTTTACAACGCATACATAAGAACTATACAATTCGAGAGCCCTACAGCACACTAACACAAATGTATTCCTGTAATGTTTTGCCTGACCAAAATCGGACTTCCTCAGTCAATCATAATTTATTAGGTAGATTACGAAAAATATGGCATACATGTAACCAACAACAAAAAATACTTTAATTGTGTGACAGGAGTCGGGAGTGACCTCGAAAGCAGCGACACCAACAACGCTGATTCACATTTGAGAATAAATTTTATGTAATAACCACAAGCAGTTTACAACAAGAACAGCATAAAAAGCTACATCCATTTTATAGAAGCTATCAAGTATCAAACGTATTTATTTTTAAGCAATGAAGTCACAAATTAACATCGTGAGCACGAAAACACAAATAAATCAGTTATTTCTCACTTAGAAATTTACCGCAAAAGTCAAGAAAATTAAATGAATGTACAATATGTACATAACATAGTGAACAGAAATATTACAATTTACAATTAATCTTTTTTTAGTTTATGTGGTTATGTATTTGAACAAAGGCAATAATATTTCTAGAAACAGGACTACGACACTAACAAATGTCCGAAAAAAAAAACAAATGTATGATACTTATTAAATCAACTGTAATATCTAATTCACTTTCTTCTGAATTGTTTTCGAAATCCACTATCTCAAAAATCGACTTTTCCTCTATAGGTGTACTGTGATTTCTGCAGTCAATACAAAAACAAAAATCTGTGCAATTTAAGTTGATTTTGGCACACTTTCATAAATTATTTTGACTATTTTTCTTTGCAGTTTGCCAACTCAAGAACTGATTTGAGGGCCACATGCTTCTTCAGTGAATCATTGTTGGGTGGAGAGTATAATCCTTATGTTTGACAGTGTTAAATAGACGTGCCCTGGTATCATTTACATTCTTCATATCCTCTTCAAATTCCTCAGCTTTATTTATTAATACCTCGTTAACCTCAAAAGATCTTCATAGTCGAGGGAAAAAAATGAATTGAAAATCTCAATGAAGTCTCCAACATGAATTTGATGGGCAATTCCAATTGCAGAAAAGTGCTAAAGTATTTCAATATGAATAGCCCATCTAAGCTGTTTGCAACTATTATGATTCTCATATACCTTTAAGCTTCAAGACTTCTTGTTTAATCCATTTTATAGCACTGATAGCAGCAGGGATCAGAGCCTGCGTTAGGTCGGATTGGTGGAACATTGCCGTTTTCTTTTGTAGTACAGTATCTAAAATAAGGAAGAAAATAATATTTGGAGCAGCATGATTTTAAAAATACCCCTAAATACTAACTAATACCTTGAATACATAATGCATTTTATCTGATGTACTAAATGAGCGTATATATGCTCATTGCATGTTCTACAGTCCAGCAGTGTTTGCATACCATTACTAGACTATATCTACACTAGATTTTGATATATCACAGTCTGAAATGTCCTTTGACAGTATGAGTATGGACTATAGACTACGGTATATTTTGAAACATCAACTGTTTGTCTACAACTTCATTTCTCACCTCTCAATCATTTCCAATGCTACCTTTCTTTCCACTCCAGCATAACTTATCATTGCTTCCCAGGTTCTTGTCGACTCAATGAATTTAGATTTAGACCAACCGACATTAGTAAAATTGATTAATTTCTTCTCTTTCACACAACCGTGCATTACAGAAACAGCCATTCATTTCTATTTCCAAATATGCTGTGGCCTATATAGTAATATAAGTCTGCTGAATAGTCAAGAAGAGTCATTAAATTAATCATAAACATTTCATGCAAGCCAGAAAATATCGTTGTTTGTGACATATTATTCTAGGTCTAGCCTTCCTTGGAGTTACCGCACCGTACCTATTTAACAACGTCTTATGAGCTAGTGCTCAACTAAAATTGCTATTTATGGCAAGGATATACAAGTGTTTAATATCTTACCTATACTTTTCTTTTTTTTTTTTTTTTTAAAGGTCCACGTTGTGGATTCATAACAGTTTTGTAAAAATAAATAAATGATGAAAAAATAATAATCATAGAACATAGTTACATATAATAAACAAATATATTTGTAAACATCATCCAGTATTATCCAGCAATTCATCTTACCAGAATAACTGGACTAATATTACCGGTAACTGAAAAAAACTATGGAAAGGCTACTCAACGCAAAAGCGAGCAGTTGAGTACATCTGATATTCATCCGACCACTGGGGATCCACCTACAGCTGACTAACTTGACTGTTACGTCGTGCATAAGTCTGCGTTCATTGGCCCATGATACCGGAAAAGCAGAGAAAATAGGACAGATGGTAACACATATTTATTGTAGTAAAAGCGTCTTTTCTGTAAAACGTGCAACTTTTGGAAGTGGGAACAAGGCAATATTTGTTACTAAATTTCTAAGGAACATTTTAAAATCATTTTCAGGTAGTTACCTGATGTGCGCTACGAAACTGAAAGATAAATGGCCTCGGCTCGCGGCCTATAGCTGATAAAAATAAACTTGACTATGATAAACAGGATAAACCATATGTCCCTCTCTTTATTCGCAGATCCTCCCCCCTCCTTTTTTTAAATGTAAAAATAAATAAAAGCATCTCTCTTAATAATACATAGCAATTTTTAGATCCTCAAGCTTCATGAAAACACGTGTTTTCCGGATTTTGTCCGGACTCGCTGGCTGTTTCGATCTAACTTGGCAAATAGAAATTTTAGAATCACCCCCCCCCCCCCCTTTTGAAAATTTCTGGATACGCCTCTGCTCTTCCCCTTCTCTCTCATAAATTGTTTTAGGTAATATTCCGTATTTTTTGTGAATTGGGTTCCCGAGTTATACTTTCACCCAAGTCCGCTAAGTGAGTATTGTGACAACATATGTACGTTTCAACGAGTTTATTCATTTATGCAACATTTTTCAAATATAAAATTAGACAGTTTTCCATCGTTTACGAAAGATACAAATGTTAACTCTCGACTTTGTGAACGTGTAATCATACTCTGGAAGTATTATTATAATCGAAACCTCTGCACCATAGGTAACAAGTTGTGTTGCGGGTTAATATCTTGAAAACTGTTAATTTACTTCTAGTAAACTGAACAGTGTAATGCGGCTGTTATCTGGACCCCGTTCTCTTTCTTCGCCCAGTTTCATTACGTAATACGCTGTTTGATTCACTTGGCAGGTGAACGGGCCTGGTGACTTTGCCTTTATTTGTGGAACTGTCAACAAAAAATACATCGTCGTCTGTCTCTTCCGGACTATCTGGAAGACTGGGGCGGTGTTTTGAGTTTGAAACTGCTGATCTCCGACCCTCTTGTTCTCTCTCATCTGCGAACGAAACTCTCATACTGCGGGGTCGTCCCACGGTCGGCGTGAGTTCTGTAGCAGTCCCGGGAACTGGCCTGGAAAGACGAGCACTGGATGGAAAAATAAACACTCTGTGAGTTGAAAACTTATCAGCTGATAACTACGTCGAAATATCTATGATACGTCTACGTCTGTCGAATACTTGAATATGTTTGAATTATCAATCAGGTATGTTAGTCTGTCGAATACTTGGATATGTTTGAATAATTTCAATCTGAAAGTAAAATTTCATTTTATCTCCATAAATCATCGTTGTCTTGTCTAGTTGTCTCATGTAAACTATCACTGTATCGAAGGAAAGTATAAGTTGGCGAAGACTGTTTTTAAATGCCAATGAAAACCAAATGGACCTCCCAACGACATAATGTCACGATAAAATCTTGAAACACAGCTGTGTACAAAATTTCTACGATAAGCTAAAAGGGTAATTTATATATTATGAAAATATTGGTTAACTTAGGGCAATCTACGAAAAGCAAATTTTGTAGTGATGCTGTCACGCCAGAATGCAGGGGTTTTACGTACTTTTTATTTAATTTGTAAACCGAAAAGAATCTAAAAGTAGTTTTGGTAATTTTGTCGTATAGTCTCAGATGGTATTATTTCTTTTTCCCGTTGACCCGCATGTTTATTTATTGTTTTTGGACATGCATTGTGAGAGATCAATTACGTTTCGGTTCAATGAATTCGTTTGTTAAATAACAATTCATTTTAACTGCTAAATTACCTTGGGAATTGGGATTAGATAAATACAAATACTACTGTGCAATGTCACTCTTATATATTTGTCCTTAACTTTGCAAAATTTGCACAACTGCATGGCCGATTCAAATGTTATAAATCAAAGAATAGGGTTTAAGGTATAAAATTCGGATAGAGGCTAGACTTCCATTTCGTAAAAATTACAAAATATGGAATAAATTACAACTGATATAGCAGGGATGTATTTAACTTACTTACCTGTACGGTAATGTATGATCCGGACTTTCGGATGCATTAGCCGCCACGTCTCTTTCGTATCTCCTTTGTTTCCTTCTATCTCTGATATAACACGCAGTAAAAACTATAGTTGCTGGTATAACTATAATCACAAACAACACTAAAAATACTCGAAGTTTTGCTTGAAGAGTCAGATGGTATAAATTATGATGTAATATCACTATTTCACGGTCATCTATGTAATCCATTTCAAAGTTGTAATCGCTCAGAGATATTGGAGCTGAATTGTTGTCAATTTGTCGCAGGTTTTCATCTTCAATTTCGTCGTCCATAGGCGACGTAGGCACGTACATCTTATGTTAACTTAATCTGTTGAAAAATGTTGAAGTTAACTTTCTCCTTCATGATTTAAGAAGGATGGGTTGTCATCTATTTTGTTATCACCGCAAATTAGGACCAGACGGCTTATTTTGAAGAATATTCACGTTCCGAATTATAGGCTTTTCAATGAAAAACATAATCTCATATAGTTTATTATATATATTATTTATGACGAATGAAAAATAACGCAATCTTGCATAAAATTTCAAGAATACCTTACGATACGTGAAAAATATTTCAGAATCATCGACTAGTAATGCATAAAATTCAAATGTATCCAATTAACTAAAATAAATAAATAAGCGTATAAAAATTTGTATCTGACCCAAAACATTTTCATGCGTAAGCAAGCTGATATAAAATATTTTAAAAATTCCATACAGCGCCCTCAATTTATGAACCCAAAACAAATTAAACTTCAGAGCCTTTCAGTAAGATATGAAGCAATGTCTTGGCAAAAATAAATCACACTATGTAACCATGATTTATCGGCGGCCTTTACTTGACTAGTGTAATTCAACGTAGTATTTTCTATTTGGTTAGCCGAGCATTCAGATTATATGCAAAGTGGAAAAATTACAAATCCCAAGGGATAAAAATGCGGGCACGGTTAAAAAGTAATAAATACAGTAAACTGTTGTAGAATTGCACAGATTTTAAAGACAAATGGCACCGGCAGGTTATTCTTATTTCCTAAATTTACATACTAAACAGAGTAGGACAGGTAATTTAACTTCGACCTCATATTTGACAGATATTGTTGTATATGCGCGAAGTATGGCTATACAAACTATATTTGGTATTTTTAAACAGTGTATTATATTGCGAGTTTAAATTTAGAACCCGAATGCTTGTAACGGAATCGAAAAATACACATCCGCAAACGATAAACTATTTTTGTTTTACATTGTTTTAAAATAGAAGCATGTTATCCATGTCATTCTATATTTTTTCAGCATTTTTTTTTCTTGAATGAATGTCAAATAAAAAAAATATACAAAAATAGGTACTCCCTAAGTATGTGAACCAAGACGGCGGACACCGGAACGTAGTATGTGTACCAGGTTAGGGCTAGGCCATAATTTCAGGTACAAATACTACGGAAGGCACTTGGCTAGTCCCCTAACTCGTAATAGAACTAGAACCTAACCTGGTACACGTACCACGTTCCTGGTACACGTACCACGTTCCAATACTGATGATAGGGCTATTAAAAAAAATCTTATTTGGCGAAAGAGCACCTTGTATGGAGCAATAGATACTTTCACAGAACGTTAACGTTTTAAAGAAGTATTAACAACTCTGTGGAGCTTGTATTTCTTTCGGATAAAATCATTCCGAATCGACATAGCATTCACTAACTAATTGCCCCCTTAGGTATGTGTCAAACATTCCTTCTATATCGAATCTGCGTTTACAACACAGATTCAATGTGTTAACCTATACGCCGCTAAGACTACCATGTATTTGCACAGTCTCTTGTTTTCTAGTTATCCACTACAAAATACCTATAGTCTATCAGCCCATTTACTCCATATATAGTTATATATATTCTGCTTGTTTATATTACAGTGAATGAAAACATCATTTTCACTAAGTAAACCCTTCTCTGCCGCTGTATAACTAAATAAGTAATCTGCTACAAGACACAAAGAGATCTGAGCGCGTGGACTCTCATTCTGACTCCGAAAACACCTAGTCTAATAGGAGGCGACAATTACATTATTTCGTTTACTCCTATTTCGTGATAAATATCACATTCAGTAGTTATCGACCGACCAATGCGTTAATTGAGAATATCAATGATCGGCCTTTAATGAAGAGTAATGGCCAAACGACGTCTTATACCCACGGGACCAACTACCGTTCATGTATTTCGCCCCTTTTGGCGTAACGATATTGACACATCTCAGATCGGTTCGATAAGAATGTGATAGTAATGGGCATTAAGACGAAAAATGCTTACAAATATTGATGAAAAAGACAAGTAATGAATATTTACAAAATCAATTAAAAACAGGTACCTATTGGGGTCCAGCGAAACTACACTCTTATGTTTATAGCAAGCCTTTTAGTGGTGAATTAGTGCACACATATACGAGAGTAATCTTAAATCATTACAAAATGTCGGGGTTTATTGACGGAGTAATTTGGGTCAGTGTAATTCAATGTCACGATGTACAATTGTATCAATATGACATAAGAGGTTTTTCGTGCCGATAGAATCGTTTTTTGTAGTATTCGGCTGCTCACAGCTAAACTATTGGACAAGGGTTTCCCGATCCTTTGGTATGTGTTTATTGGGGCTCCGATCAACCAAAACGTGGGAAAACCACTAGGTTAGAGCCTGGCATTTAACTTTTTTTTCTATCGCATGTGAGGCATCTGTGCTTCAGTGCCTCCCAAGATGTAAATGTGGAATTAAGGTAAAAGCAATGCCAAAATAAAGAGATTACCAAACTCCTTGCGAACGAGTAGCCGCTTCTCAAGACCATTTTTCGTAGAGAAAAATACAGAAGTTTTGTATGAATCCTAATCAGTGTACTCAGTTTTATTAAGAACATACATACATACAAGAAACTTCCTGGTTTGTGAAACCACCGGTGCCTTACAAATAGCCTATACTCAATTTCTAACACTATAGGTAACGTGGTAAACTGACCAGCGCTTCAGCCCGATATCTCTAACATTTGATGACATCATATAGTTCATCATAGTTACCTACGACTGACCCACAGAATGTAATATCGGCTCTACATAATTTTGGACTACGCTCTTTCAGAATGCAAATACATATATCTATATACAAATAGCTGCTACGGCTTTGTAACATATTCGCAGTTGGCGCGTTTTGAGTGAAGCCTCTGGCGCTAAACTTCTGAATTTACTTGACTGATTAAATAGTATACATGATATGAGCAATAATTATGATTGAACAAGAATCGATTTGAATTACGCAACCTATCCTTATGATTGGCTCTTTATTTATTCTTGCAAAAGTGCTTCTTGAGTGCGAGAGATGTGCATTTATATATACTATTTAGGTACTGTGATTATACAGTTGGTTATATTGGCAACATTTATATTAAAATGTATTAGAAATTTCCCCAGAACACGAAAGGTTCGATGCCTGTAATTTCACGTAGATTAAATGTTATTATCACTTAGCTCCTGAATTTATGCAGCCAATAAAAATCCATGAGAAGGAGAAATTTTGAAAACAAAATTGAACTTAGCAAGGTAGCGAACGACCGAACATAACCGATGGTAATTAGATTAATTCTGACGGGTATGACGTTCGGTCAAAACAAAAAGCCATGACCACAAAATATTGCGTTTATTTATAGGAGCACGCAAATTTTTTCTTTGTGGAATATATATTACTTAATTTGAGACGCTGAACCCACCGAAGATTATGTTTTATTGAAATTTCTTCAACAGTGATCTAATGATTTTTATTTTTTAATTAATTTGTCGTTTTTGGATAATTTATTTTTTTTTAATTTGTATAATTGTCTAAACTGCACTAAATGACCTCAGTGTTTTTTTGAATGTCATATAATTTTGTTATTGATTTATTTAAAATTATAATATAGAGTTCTCAAATTTATGCAGCAGGATATTATATTTATATAATTTTGCTGATAGACTGATACAAAAGCGAAAATTCCATCTACAGTTAAATTTGTCAATCGCTTAAAAACTAACATAATACAAACTATCAGCAGCATTGTAACAAAAACATTCATACATATTATAAACAAACATCCTTGCTTCGATATGGTAACTTATTAATTATAAGTAATTTGAGCATTATGTTATTTAAGGTAATTTGTTGTAACTTCATTTTTAGCAATTTTAGTATTTCTCACAAGAAATGGCATTTCCGGTAGAAGTAAGGGACCAAAATTCTTACCAAATTTTTGAATCGAAAAAATACCATCAAGTTCAATACAGTAGGCTTATTGTGGGCGTCGTCTGCTTTCGTTCCCATCTCGCGGTTTTTATGGGAAATTGATCTTGACGTAGAAAAAAACATGCCAGCGTTCTATAGTTTTAATACAAGTCTCAAGTCACCTTTACCTAAATGGCGTCTAATATCGTTTTGAAATCCCAGAGGACCCTCCTTCAGGAATTGATCATTGCCAATAATGGCGCAAAGATGGGCCAAGATGAAACGGTGCTACGTATTTATGATCCAAACTTAATTGTGCGGGATTGAATTGAGGTTTCATGATTGAGACTTTCGTGGTGCGCAATAATGCGATTCAGGCGATATGGTCTATTTTGGAGCAGCCAAATCAAAGAACAACACAGAGGATAAAATACAGAGAAGACAACACAATGAAAAATGCTTCAATTAACTTAAATAAAATTGCAATCTAAATCAATGAATGCGAAAAATGAACATCAATATTATATACATATACCTAACAAAGCCGACAAGATTAATAGTTTCATGACTTGTGATTTGCACAGACTGAAAAGTTGAACATAGTCTCTTGTACACACACGTATATCTAGAGATCGTCATTAGTCACGATCCCACTTACTTACGTTTGCATTATGACGTTATAATCGTATTTAACAAGATCGGAAATATGCTAGCCTAGTGTGTTTCTATGGCTATGCAAATAAATTTAGGCAGCGATATAAAACGAAAAAAATAATGCATTGTTACATTCTCACAAAAACAGATTGGGATACTACTCGCTGCTTTCGGTACTGCATATCAGTCTAGCCTGTTCACGATCTAGTTCGCTTTCACGCTAAATTTACCTTTCTTTTCCCAGAATTGAGCTTGCAAAAATCTCCCTACTAAACTGCAATTTACATCATATAACCAAACTCATATTTATCAGACTGATAACTTAAATGATTTGTCTCGACAACACGGCTGTTCTAGTTCAACCAGGTCGTGTATTATCAGAAAAATTCAATACAAACGTAACGTTATTTCTTCTAGTCGTTAGAATGAATAAATTTGTATATATAATGAAACTTGACGTCAAATTTATAGTTCACACTGTCATTTGAAAAACGTCAATACACAAAACTTTGGTCTGGTTATTACAGACTTTTAAAATGTAGCCTATAAACGAGTATCAGCGCGATAATTAAACGCGATTCCGTATTTTCCGCAACAAAGAAGCGTTTTCTCTACTTTCTTCAAGCGTATGCCTTCAATTGCTGCAGACATATAACCGCAGTATTTTGCTGTCGCCTTCATTGAACAACACATAGTTAACACATATGCAATAACATGTACAAAGAAGGGACAATTTGCGTTTCACGGTTTTTGAATATTAATATCGTTTACAAAATTTTGACACGCAAACGCCTTCTTTACATTCCGCGATTGACGTTTATATACATAAAACATAGATGTGAAAAATATATTCAAATTGAACTGAATTTGTGACGCGCGGGGTCAAAGATACAATGCTCAAACCCAAACAAATTATGCCGTAAAGAAATACCGGTTAGAAGTTGGATATGGCAAAAATTATTCTAAACCTCAATCATGCTTCGAACAAGCGAGCAAAATTTCTCAAACTTTTCGTTTCCAATTTCGACGCTTTAGACTTAAAAACTTCGAATTATTACGAAAACTTTTGAGAACCCTTATAGTTAATTCCTTGAATAAAAATTTCTGGACAGTGTGGGTAATGATTTAAAATCAGTACCTTGAACGACGACGCATTAAACGTATCAGCGCCATAAAAGCGCTGCAATAAAACCATATGAAATCGTAACCTGCACAAGTAATGTATTGAATGTTATAAATCAATATGCAAAACACTGTGGTTTAAAGCCTAAACCTTTTTAAAAGTAGTAAGATAGCTGCACCGCAAAGGACCAACTTCATCCATAGTGCACGATTGCTTTAATTAAGCAACACAAAACGATAGCGAGCATTTTAAAATTGATTCTTAAACTGGATAATTTATGTAAAACTCAACATCAGAAAACTGAACCACACGTAAGCTAAAAGAAATGAGCATCTTTAACAGAATATCGCCGATAAAGAGGACTGAGCTATTGCAAACGATGCTCTGGACTGAAGCCCAGAATATAAAGGCAGTATGATACTTAATTTTTACCTGCTATATTTGACTGATGAGAAAAATGACCTATTTTTACTTTTTCCGTGTCTATCAGTATGATTTGATCTGAAGTACAGTTCTAAATTAACAACCTTTTACCAAAAATCTTGACTTTCAAGGACGTACATGCGTATAATCCTATTTTAATCCAGGACATAGAATATCTTTCAAGACGCACTGTAAAGCTTAATGTCAATGGGTACCAATTCAGACTTTCACAGCTGCTCGCCTGAGATTACCACACAACTATGACCCAGACAGAAAAGGTTCATCTAATTATGTACAATCGAAGATAGGCTGGTGATGTATCGTAATGCTCGGGTTCGGGTCATCTATATATCATATGCTCGGCAAAGAATGACAATATCACCTGGGCGATTCAAACTATTTAGGATTTCAATTGTCGTTACAGATCTGCCAAGCACTTTCATGTATGTCTAACTGGGCAAAACCTAACTGACACTAATTCGAAAATAACCGGTATTAATCATTGTATAAATGAAATCTTAAATAATAAATGCATTTCCAATGAATATATATGAATGTACTTCTGATATTTTATCGAACGCATTCACCAAAACAAAAAAAAAGGAAAAGAAAAAAAAATTCTTCACCGATATATAAAATGATAGACCACATTCACATCGGTTTGTTGACTCACTAATTTGGGCCTAAAACATAAGCTAGAACTTACTATAAAATGTGTTTGAACAATATCCGACCTACAAAAAAGAACAATAGGACTGCCAATATAAGCATTTGAAATATTGAGTTAGATCCAACACCGAATACGTCTTCCAATTTACGATATCTTAGTTACATAAAAAGTATAAAATCTTTTATTTGGTATTTAGGACATAATCGACAATTTCCAGGGCGGATAAAGGGATAATCAGATTTTTTGGTATTATTTATCACGCAGAAATTTTGTTTCACAATATTAATCATATTTCAGTTATATTTGACGTTAACGGCTGCTTTAACGAGTCAACTCAAAGACTTCCTCTGATGATGACAAAAATTGATATCTTGCTATAATCCTTTTAATCGATTCTTGTCCCAAATGCAATTTTTCGTCCAATATAATATTCTGACTGGTTGAACCACTTCCGAGATTACTTGTGACCGCGAAAATGCTAAAAATAGCTTGCCATATTTAGGGTGAAATTTAGTCTATACAATCTTATTGATTTGCGCAAAATTATACACAAAATATTATCGCTGTAAAAGTGACTATTTTTGCGAGGAATATCACAATAACATATTTCACTTAACATGATATTTTTTGGATTTATGACGTCATAATACTATTCCTTTCATTGACGACTTTTTGATAATATTGCACAATGGATCGTTCGATGTGCCTTTCTAATAACTGGCAATTTTGATTAATTAATTTCATCACACCTTCTTATAGCAACAGCGCAGACGATATTATATTCGCCAAAATATCCCTTTGTGTACTCTGGTACCTGTATTAAATTACGGCAGAATAAAATATAGCTGGTATATATATCTGAACAGGCGCAAGTTCGCAATTACGTGGCGAACAAACAATATCAATGTCGTACAATAACAATGCAGAGTCAATACATAATTAATAACATTCGGAGTAAGGAAACACGTTTTCTCGACTTGACAGGGCAACTTAACAGGCGAAATGACCTGAAAATTTTTATAAAAATATATCTTCTTTGGCCGCATGTCTCCGCTTTCTTCATTTTGAGCTACAAACAAGCTTTGTCAAATGCACGAATGCATTGGGTCTCAAAAATCAAGGTTTTGAATTAGGCAGCAGCATTATGAATATTATACCGAATTTGAGCTGACTTCCAAGCAAGACTTTGGTGAATTGAAGAGTTGTAAATTGCATCGCCTTTCAGGTTAGGTTTCGCAAAAAAAACATTCTATTGATCCCCATGTTTAAAGAAGATGTAATAGTAAAACTGTATATATATTTGGTTAGAATATTTTAACTTTCGAGATTTGACGGAAAATTTCTTTGTTTTCGTCCAGATCAGCACTCACAACCTATCCTAAGTCCTCTATCTGGTGTAACTAACACCGCTAGACTGGTTTGCGGTATCATTAAACAGCGCATTTTAAAACAAATCACAATCGGTGCATAGATAATCAAAAGCTAGAATGAGTTTTTGAAATATTCCAGATATAAAATTACAATTACTTTTGATAATGTTCAAATGAGAACCAAAATCAGAAAACCAAATTTCTGCTGCATTAGTCAACAAAAACTGTACAATATCTAACTGCAACCCTCCCGCATTTACTTAAAAATTACGCAACGGTGTCAATACAAGAAATGGCTTGTAAAATATTTATAGGTTATCTAAAATCATTGCTGATTTTATCATGTAACAAAAGCGCATCACATTTACATGTACACCAGTCCGGCTAGACTTTTTTTTCTAGAACAGACTGTTCCAAAGAGATTCGAATCATCTGCGGCGCTTCCCAAAGAAGGTAAACGCAAAAATTGACTGTAATTTCAAAAATTTTCCTTATGCAGTATAATTTTGTAAATTTGAATATTAAAAGTACAGCTATTGATCGAAAATCAATCAACATAAGTGAACACATTCAATCACAATGATATCGGTGAATCACGGAGATCAAAACAGTTATGGAAATATTCAACTCTTCAACAAAGTACATCCGCGGCCATGTAGTCGGTAATCTCCGAATTGATGAAAATCAACTCCAACAACAACTTCGCCCATTATACTTTCAAGGAGATAATAAGCACTGTTTGGAATTTTTTAATCATGATACCAAATCAGGAGAGCTCTTATTGGACACGTTTAGTGGACATAACGATCGTTTCAATAATATGTTGTTATTGCTATTTGTCTCCATCATTTTTAAAAAGTCGCTTTTCTCTTCGTATACTGGACCAATTGCTTTGAAATTTTCAGTGGTTAAAGATAAAATTTTTCTCCAGAAGGCTATTACTTTTTTTTCGCTATGACGTAATCAAAATTATTGCGTGGCGCTACGTGTCCATATATTTGAGCATAGCTCTCTTGTTTGAAAATTCGATTAAATTCCAAGGTCGTATTTTGATAGATGACAGTAATTCTGAATATTTTTGGAATGCCTAAAAAAGGGCATTTGCCCTTCATTCTCTATAATGTTAAACGCCTTCTACAGTGTAACTGCAGTCATATTTTAAGAGCTGTAGCAAACAAACAACGAAGCACTCTATGTGCACGTATATTCTAATCATACCCCAATATGCATCCTGTCACAAAAAGAACCATTGAATAACAGAAACAACTGAATGCCGGAGTCTGAATAAGTTGAACGCACAACTAAATAGATTGCAATCGATTAAACTATCATATTTGAATGAAAACTCCAACGATATTTGTGACAAGCTGTTTGTAACTTTTGAAGTCAGGGTGACATCGAAAGCGATTGATCTATAAACAGTTCAAATAATTTTTCATCGGTCAGTCGGTTGCCCGTTGCACGTAAAGATGCCAGTTTTGTCTATCTATAAAGTCTCTAAGCGTCTATCTTATCTTTGCAGTAACTGTTTGCTTAGTCGTATTCGGAAAAAAATGCCGCAAAATGTGATTGATTATGTTAATTAAAATATAACTGCTGGAATGAATCTAAAATTTAGAACAAGACGCAGCTATTCTGTTAGTCTCATCAATAACAGAACAATTTGAGGAAAATTCACTCGCTTTGTTCAGGTTGCTCGCATATACAGTAGGCTACCGGTACAGTAAGTACCGGATGATAAACTTCAAGCACTGCCCTGATAGCCTTCCGCAAATTGCGGAATATGGATCACAATGAAACAGAACGCGTATTGTGTTTAGAAAATGATATTGTGACAGATAAGGAATTGTCGATGATGGAAAATCGTTCTTAATTCAATAGTCTATTTGGATTTATTGCGAAGTCTAGCGGTGTGGGGACAAAGGTGCTGGATTATCAAATTAAAAACGATTTTCTAGAACCACGGATGCCAGACGTTTTATCTAATCAAAATCGCCTTGACCTTTGTTATGGACAGGAAGTCTAGAAAAAAATAAAATAAAAAATAGGACAACTATATTCAGATTCAAACTAGCCACTCAAACCTTCAAATAATGGAAGAATTCATAGCGAGATATCTGCTAGAAATATCGTCCAATTTGAATCAATTTATTTATAAATTTAAAATAAATGAATAATATTGTTTAAGTTTTTTGCAAAAGATAATCAGATTTGGAGGATAAAAAAGACAGCTAGGAATCCGGCTGACGGATCGCATCTCGCATTACAGCAAATCTTTTTTGATGGTTGCTCACGACTTAAATAGTCTTTGCCCAGTATGCGTTTGTATAGTAAAACTTATCGTTCCCCGAAAGTTTCGTATAATACAGAAAATATTTTTTTTTTTATTGAACGTGTAGCAGACAATATATATCAAATAAAACTGTCGTCTACAATTCAATATACATACATTATACATACATATACTCCTCGAAAATACAATTATTTCTAAGACCTGACACTGCTGTCAATTTACTCAATTAACATTTTCAGTTAATTTGTAGATTTAAATTCTAGAATTTTATATTTTACAAATGTCTAATTTTAGTACTATCTTAAGTTCCCAGAGATGTTTAGACAGAGATGTTTATTTCTAATGAAGCAAATTGATTCCTTCTTTGGATTTTGTTTGTTGTTGAATTAGTCGCGCATTTCGCAATTTTGAATATTACTGATGAAAGCGCCGTTTGGTTAGCTTTTCCCATATCTAACCTTGACTGATAAATAAACGAAAGGTAATGATTTCTCATCAGAATAAATCGTCCTCTCGGTTTTACTTCACTGGGATAAATAGTAACTAGTAATATATTCTAATGTTTTTCTCATTACAAATCACGTAACGGAAATTGTTATTGCACTAACTAAACGATGATGGAAACGAAAATGTATTTAAAAACGATAAATTGGTCTAATGTGATCTTTACGTCCCACGTCAATCAGAATTTACCATGCACAATTCTACACTACGTATAATGTTTATAGCAACGGTGGGCAAACCGCGGCTCGCCAGAGATTTAGTGTGGCTCTTCACGCTAGCATTAATGATATCCAAATATAACTAAGAGAAACTGGAGTGTAACAGTTTTTTTTAAATTTTATTAAGCGGTAGCTGGAGCAAGTTTAGTTGTATCATGAAATGTTTCTCGTGTTAAGCACTCATACACTGACTGTGATTTTGTGAAAAAAAAATATTGCTGATGCTGCCGCAGTATCGGATTTCAAAAACAAGAAGAGACTAATAGTCAAACGCCGATTTCGCGCGCACTACAAAAAGGTGCATCGCGAGAATGAGTACCAATGTAACAGTTGCAATGCAAAATGACTTAATGAGCTCTAATATTAGTAATTTCACAAATTATGCGGCTCTCACACATTTCTGACTTGCTTCATGCGGCTCTTATTATAACGGCTCAGCACCATACGATGGCGATGTGCTCGTTAGGGTGATTGGAATAAATAGATCGTACAGGCACTTTATTTTGATGACGCGGTACTGTCTGAGTTCCTTTCAAAGTTCGAAATGATTGTCCAAAGATATTTATTGTTGAGTCAAAATAGTAGTCAAATAATGATGAAATAGTTGTCAAACAGTAATCCGGTAAAATACAGTGCTATTACACAGGAGGGACCAATAATAACTATACGGAACAGGAAAATAGAATTATATGATGTAAATTTAAACTACGCCTAATTAATAATACTACCCCCCCCCCCCCCCCCCGATTGGTTAAGATACAAATTTATACGTCCTACCTCCAAGCGGTTCACGCCGAAAGAGATCCCGCCAACACCAAAATGGTCAGGGTTTAATGCTCTAAGTCACTGTTTAGACTCATGGCCGCTACACTTATACTAAAAATATTTGCCCACCCCTGGTTTTTAGTTTCAGTAGCTTTCGTAACTTCGTTCAGAGATCAATCTTTGAGTGAGTGCGCGTGATCTTCCTTGGGTAAAGTTCCTTATGAAAGAAATATACACAGTCATACCCTACATAGACTAGTACGGTCACCGGATGAGGGGTTGTGGTACGCCCAGTCGTTGGGTACGCCATATAATTGTTTCGTTTTATCGACTTCGTCTCCCCATGGAAATCCTAATTAATTTTATAGCCACTTGGCGGAGACGTCGAGTGGGAACTTGTTTAGTTGCCGCTGCGTGTTTTGTAATTTCTGCGGAACTAGCCGACATCCTGGATGTGAATCTGTTTTCCGGATTATTTCTTACAACCTTGTGAATATTGCATTCGCATATGAACAGAACAATACAATACTAATGCAGTGTTAGCAAACATCATGTCTAAGAAACTGAGCATCGAATCGTTGACGAAAAAATTGAAGAATGTTGCAAACACACAAGACAGCATTCCGATGTTTTCATTGTGGATAATTCACCATAAAGTACATTGTGAATTGATTGTAAACACATGGCTGGAAATATTGAAAACATGTACGTACTTTGATAATGTAGCATTGTATAGTAGCCTATATCAGCTATTGTACCAAAGTGAAGTTTTTCATCCTTGCTCAATAAATTCAGAAATTATATAAGCAACACCTAAAACCTTAGGAACTTTGTAATACCGAATACTGTAATACAAAAACTGTGGTATTGCAGTGAACTATTGTAATTTTTCACCTCTTGGCACTGTAGCAAATAGCCGAGTCAAGATGTTTAGGACAACTTCCCATATATCAGTGTATAAGTTATATGAGTCTCGTTCTATCCCAGTATCCTACTGTCCTATAACAGTATAACGTCTGAATGTTATTTATCACTTGATAGGATTTTTGTATTTATTTCGAAGAAAAAGAAAACGATAAGACTGCTTATATGGCGTACGCATATCACCTATACACATATGGTGTATACCCTTGCTGAATTGTTTGTACGTTAAGTACTTTGTTTTGTACGTTAGATTTGTAGGTACGTCGACAGGTATGTCACTTTTGTATCGTGTAGCATAGTCTGATATTAAATGGATTGATGAGCTATTGCATTAAATACAATTAGCCACACAGACTTCTCCCGATGTTTAAAGACACGATAAATACAAGCCCTTTTTTTACGAGACAGTCTGGCGAAGGAAGCATGATCTAAATAGGTCACTGTTCAATTCCTCAGAATAAAAAATTACTGTAGTATTTGATGATTTCTAGATTTAACCTGGTCAATATTTTGTTTTAGCCAATACGAAACACCGATTAACTTTATGGTATCTTGCAAACGATGTCATACAATCTTGTGGACGAAAGAAAGCTGATGTTTTCAAAGACTATTTTGCAAATATCTTGCCTGAAGCTATTGCATTTCTGAGGTAAAATCAACTGTCTGTTAGTTATTATAAAAGATAGTCTAATGTTTTTGAGCCAAGATTAATGGAAAAAAAAAATTCAGAACAACATTCCTTATTAATAGTTGAATAGAGATCATAGAATGGTCGTGAAATCATTGTAACACTAACAACTTATATCATATTTTATTTGTGATGAATTATTTGTTTGTAATGGTGTAGGAATAATTGAATATTGATGGGCCAGCCCACAGTTTCTTAAGCTGGTCCCTGTGCCCTCAGAGCAGATACAGAGCGATTCCTTGTGGGCTACAAAGAAATGCCTTCAACTAGGCACCATTTGCAATGAATACATCAATTGGAAATAAATTGACAGATTTTTTTTATTTCTAGACTGTAATGCATTCATTATCTTGCCTCATTTTTTTGACCTCTTTATTATGAAACGTTGCAAGGTTCTATAAAAATATTAAAATCTATTTGAATTGTAAGTAATTTAAGTCGAGTGCGTTTTTGGACATATTTCGTTTTATTTTATTTTGCTATAATTTGAGGGACTTTGAACTATTTTTGCTGAATTGTTCGTCAGGAAAATATTAATATTATCTAGCGAAACCAAGCTTTAAATGCTGTATTTTTATTCAAAATTGAGGTTTGGAAGATTTTTTTCACATCTGAATATTGTGATTAAAAGTTGGAATTTTATTTTGTTTTTCAAATTCAATATTTAAAATTAGTCCAATACAAAATATTATATACCAGATTCGAGATGAATCATCCTTCTATATATATATATATTGATGAATATTTTCAAAGTTTCAATTTTGTTTTCTCATTCAATTGCAGAGACAAGACTATATTACCAGGAGTTGAAAGAGTTTTAAATGTATGGAGCAGTCGTAACATTTACGACACTGAAATTATTGATCAGCTTCATGCTGCACTGCTAACAAACAGGCCTCCTGATAAACTGAGACAAAAACTCTTAGCAGAGTATAAGGTGAAGCGGTCGTTTGAATGTTTATTGTGCCTTTGGTGCATGACTGCGAAGCTGTCTTGCTTTATAGCCATTGATGTTTTTTCGATATGACCACTACCATGAATCATCGGTATAATACAATTTTATGAAAGCGGGACTCAAAACTATGTAATAAATGAAAATAACATTGTGGAGAGAGATTATGTTATTTTTACTGATTTCTAAAATATTGTTTATTTTTTTTTTTTTTATAAATTTTTACAGCCATCTGTATTAATGGATTCAATATCTGCCTTCAAGAAGAGAGAAGACATTGTTCTATTTGATGAAAAACATTTGAAAAATGTGCGAGTTGATGCTTCATGTTCAGATGATATTCATAAATTAAAAGGTAGGTTTATATGTTCAGGAGTCAGAGTTTGGTGTGTTTTCACTGGAGCCCGAGTCTGGATTCCAGACTTTCGATAGTGATAAGAAGTCCGAATTTCCCATTGAAACTCAAAAAGCATTAGTTGAATGTGTGTTCTTGACTGTCTATTTAAGAAGGCCAACATAGCAAAAGGTTTCGTTATCAAAATTTGATTTCATCGAAGCTGAAGTCGAAGTCAAATTTTTTACAACCCAAACTAGGAGTCAAATTTCTCCTGGAGGGCGTAACTTTTCTGTAATGCCAATTTTCATCTTAATGAATCTTCAAATTCAATAATATTATAATCTGAATTTTCAGGTTAGGGTTAGGCCGTAATTTTATTCTGATTTTCCTTATTTTATTTCTATTACGAGTTTATGGACTGTTTGTGTTAGCCATGTGAATATATACTCCCTGCCCATAGGTTTTAGTCCCTTTACACAACTTGATGTAAAGTGGGCAATACACACACTTCTGGAGAGCTAAAATTTCTGTTAATCTGAAAAATATCTTTATTTAACAGACAAAGTTGGTGGTGAAATATTTTCGAGAAATTTTGAAGAATCTGCTATGAATATTGAACGTTTTATGAGCGAGTATGAACAATATGTCGAAGAAAGGAAAAAACTTGTTGACAGTTTAACACAAGGAGCTATGTTTTATAGAGCGCAATACCATGAGGCAAAAATTGTTGTTAATGTAAGTACTTTGTAATGTGTCATTTTCCTTGTTGTTTTTTTGTACAAAGTGACTAATAGAACGCTATACAGTCATAGCAACCCAACTAGTCTTGTTCTAGAAAGTTGAAGAACTTTATTCCACTATCAAAAATATCATATTTTCTGGCTAATATGCTGATTTTTGGACCCAATCTTTTAGCCTGATTTTCAGAGTCTGCTTATTGAGTGGCGAAAGGGACAAGGCAATAAATGGTACTCCAGTGGTGTGTGTACCAGGTTAGGGCATAATTTTATTCCGATTTTCCTTATTTTAGTTCTATTACCCGTTTGGAGACTGTCTGTGTTAGCCAAGTAAAATATCCCCTGTCTATAGGCTTTAGTCCTTTTACAAAACTTGATGTAAAGTAGACGAACAAAGTTAGTTACCTCCATATTGGTACACAGTACACACACTTCTGGAGCGTCCAATGAATACCCGAAAAGAGGAACAATAACGAGTCTGCGTTCACACACTGTGAATCTGTAATATTTCCACTCTTGAGTATGATATTTGACGTTGTCGCATTTGTGTGTGCATCACAAGCGAAAGAAATTACCGATACCGTCATGTGTAGTAAATCATGGAAACAAGGCCCTATGACCATGGCCTGTGTACTCTGAGGGGAAATGAGTAAAATTATACGATGCTTATTCGCTGCGTGAATACTGAGTGGGTGGGCATGGAATATGAACACAAGATATTTGACCTATGATTCCATCACGATCACAGTGAAGTCTAACGTTCAACAACCAGCCCACCACACTCACGAAATGTATATCTCGATTTAAATGAGTATTTCGTATTTGTAAACATATATTTTCTCCGCTGTTATTTTCATCTTTTATCTTCAGGCATACCAAAGTTTTGATGCTCGCGTCAGTAAGATGAAGAAGTTACTCGATCAAGTAAAACTAAAATTTTCTCCACAAACTCCTCCCCAAGAATCACCAACGTATAATGATGTTGCGGATATGGATATGTCGGATTCTGATCAAGAACTAGGAAAGTATGTGATATGTTTTTTTATTTTCACACACACACATGGATTTATGTTGTCAATGATTTGTATTTTACTGGATATTTTTCTATTTAATATAGTTACTTACGTTTATATATAATATTGTGATAATTTTTTCAGCAAACCTTCTAAAATAGTTGCCGTGGATACCAACACAATGAGACAAAATCCAATCAGGCCAACCACAATAGCGGCATCTGTTGTTGTCACGCCTATTGTGAGTTATTTGTTTTGTTTACTTATTTATTCTAAATGTTTCACGAATTCACGGTGTCTGAAATAGGTTTTTCATAAATGAAAAAATGAAAGATTGCAATATATCGGGTTATTTGATTCGTTTTGTATGGCCATAGATAGCACACAGCATAGATCTTGAGCAATTTGTAAGTCAGTTACACCGTTAGTTTGATTGTGGCAGCATCAGGAGGGCCAGATTTAATTACCCAACGGGTCGGATTTGGCCTGGGGCCGTAGTTGCCCATGTCAGCTATAAATTCTTATAGTTTCAGTTGCTCTCCCGTTTTATTGATCACTCGCAACTTCACTCTAAGATAAATCTCCTTGAGTGAGTGAGTGTAACCTTTTTTGAACAAATTTTCTTAAAAAAATGAAAGAACCTTTGGCTTTAACTAATTCCAATCCACTAAGTATCATTATAAATCTTGTTTTTCAGATAAAAACAACAATCAAACAGCCAAGTGGAACGCTTATCAAGAGACCAGGTATGAGAGGAGCATCCACTTCAGTATCTATCTTCAAACAAGAATTGCCAATTCCAAAATCATCTATCCAATCCACTCCAACAAAAACCAACTTTCCTATTTCCTTCAATGGCTCAATAAAAACGGGTTTCGATTCTAAAATCAGTACCCCATCCGCCTCTCCCCCCTCCCCGGAAGGGTCACCAGAACTGAATATATCGAGCCCCCCTCGCCATCAGAGTCTCGAATCAAGACTCGCTGACCTTTTTAGCGGGAACGCTAAAGTTAATTTATCCACACGACTCGAGAATACAGGAAGCGAAAGTGACACAGATTCTATAACTAATATTTCAACAAAAAAAGATTCTTCATCGAAAACGGAAAATGTCGAACAATTTGCGTCCGGTGGTAACTTAGTGACGGATAGTGATGATCGCCAAATCACATTGCCGCAATCAAGCCATGATGACATAATAAGAACAAATTCTCCATCTATCATTACATCACAATCTTCCTGGCAAAACGACAAGTATGTTTCCACGGCAACAACAATCGAAGATGAATCATGGCAAAATACAATACCCGTTATCGGAGGATCGGGAAATCGCCTCACTGCTCCGTCGCAAAATAGAAGTTTTATGGGAAATCTTCATCTAGTGCTTGATGGTAGCTCAACGCCTGTTCAGGATGAACTTTTATCTGATGGGGAAAATTTTCAATCCGCGCTAATGGTAATGTCATGTTTTATTTGTATTTCGATAAGGAATGAAATTTATAATATTGGCTTTTAGCATTTATTCTCAAACTTGCATCATTTGTGGCCCCTTTCCAAATCAAACACTCGCTCTTTTATAAAAATACCTATTTTGCTTTCAACATATTTACATATCAGTAATTTTATGCACCATATTTGGACCTCCTGAAGTATGTGCACCAAGATGGCGCACAACCTGAACCCATTTGGGTTCAGGTTATGTGACATCTCGGTTTGCATACTTCAGGAGTACCTAATATTTTATAGTGAAAACCCAACAAACAAAGCAAAAGAATAAATGCATTACAGTCAAGGAATTACCAAAGAACAGTCCATGGCCCCCAGCCCCCTTGTGGGAAGAAGGACCCAGTTTGTGAAACCCCACACTCTGTGGCACGAGAATTTTTTAATTACATTAGTATAAAGTTCACTACGTATTCCATTCTAGAAAACGTCACCTGTCCAAAAAGAATCTTTATTGCCGCCTCCTTCATTCAGTGGTGATGCGTTGAATTTTTTAACCCAGTTCATGGGACAGAAAACTAACACAGTATTGTCACAAGCAAACGAAATACCACAAAATGATTGGGATACTGCTACTACTACCACAGGTTGGTTTTTTATTTTGTTCCTACTATTAAATTTTAAAATATTTGAGAGAAGTGAGATGATATTAGACCATGATTGAAAACCCATCCTATATAAGAAAAATACATTAAAAACCAATCCCACGCAAGAAAAATGAAAGTGACATAATCGAATATGAAGAATGTGATTACCATGGAATGAATTTGCATTTTTTATAGTTTTTTCGATTATCGTTTATAGCTGACGTGGACATATTTATTAATAGGCCTTTTTGGTGCCTTTTAATATCCTTGACCTTATATATATTAAGTACTCAGCCTTTGATTTTTAAATCATACTACTTTAATAGCCTATATGTCACAACACTATTAGTGAAAACGATTTGAATGAATACAATTCCTAAAACTTTTTCAGCTTCGCAGCCATCGCCAACAAAAAGCAAAAATATTTTACAAAACTTAGGAATCGATTGGAATTCCATTCAAAACATAACAAGTACTGTGAAGTCACAATCCAATTCATCCTGGCCACAAGAGAAAGCTTCGACAACAAACAGCAATCAACAAAAGCAGTCAACTTCTCAGCTTAGCGACCGTGATACTGATTATAGGTGAGCTATAACAATGAGTGACTTGTCCATGAATCATTCTTGTTCGAAGAGAACATGATCCAACCTCGGTAGTGTCATAAATAGACTTTCCTATGCTCCATTGTATCTTGTGTGTTGTAACGGTGTCAATGAATCCCGATGTCAGAGATGACATGATAATACAAGTCCGAGCGATTGTGGCTCATTTAACCATGGGTCAGGATTATTCTCCAACCAACGATACTGAAATAGCTATTTATTCTTTTAATTGGACTGGTTGTTGCACAGGATTGTGTTGGCCTTGCACATCGGCTGTTCATTACTTAGTTTCAGAAAACTAGGACTTTGTTAACAATCCTATTAGATGAAAAAGTTTAGTAATAAAGGCCAAGAATTGTTTCATTGCATAATTTAGTTGTTTAGCTGAAAAAAGTATACTCATGTAGTGTGTGTACCAGGTTAGGGTTAGGCCATAATTTTATTTTAGTTCGGGGACTGTCTGTGTTAGCCAAGTGAATATACCCCCTGCCCATGGGTTTCAGTCCCACACAACTTGATGTAGAGTAGGGGAACAAAATTAGTTACCTTCATATGGGCACACAATACACATACTTATGGAGCGCTGAAAAAAGAAGCAAAATCATGTAGAAGTCTCAATTTAGAATTTTAGAAATGTGAAATTTCATACTCTGTCTGAATTACTAAAATTAAGGAATTCAATTTTTCGGCTTTTTTTGATCAAATTTCGGGAGTTTTTACACAAATTTGTTAAAAAATTCAGAACGTCAAAATCAGGAAAGCGTCCAACAAACATTGATTTGAACGACAATTTCACTGCGGAAAAAGAAGTTGAATATTTTACTGAAAGTTTGAAGGAAGTTGGCCGTGACAATTTATTAACTTTAACTCCTACTTCGGCTGCAGAGCCCGCAAATCAGTTTATGGATATATTAAAGTATGCAAAATTATCAGTCTGCCCATTAAACTAACATTATGATTAAACTGTTTGCATATTCAATTGCAATTTCCATACTAATCAACTTTCATATAGACTATATATCAGGGGCTCCCAACCTTTTATGGATCGTGGCCCTTGTCCAGAGGCATTTAGCAATCATGGCCCTCTGTTTATCATTTCAGTGGTATTTATAGCGTTATTAATACAGGCTCAACAAAGTTAAAACATCCTGTGAAATACCCTCATCACATGATAAAACTAGGGAGAACGGAGAGTTTTTTTGAAAAGGGAAATATTAAATCATCTCTGTGCCTAACATTGTGGCCCTCCTCCAACCGCTTTGTGGCCCCCTTGGTATATTTTGTAAGATGCGATACATACGCAGCTAACAAGCAAGGCAGATATCGAGCTAAACCTGGATTAAATTTTGTGGGGGTGTGAAGTCGTAGTTTGGCATATATGTTCTCCTTGTAGTCAGAGCCAAAGTCGTTTAAACTCACAGAAAAATCACAAAAAAAAATTTGTTTGCCCATAATGCTTTCACCAATCAGCATTCAGCGGCGATTGTGTGGTTTGCTGTTTAGACAAAATAAGGCTTTGATTAAAAAAGAAAATATAAGCATGAATATTGAGCTAGCAATGAAGATGCATGAATATAACATATTTAACACTATGGTGAATAATTCACATCGAGATAGGACTTTTTGAAAGGGCTATTGTGAACACTGCTGAAAGTGATCAGTGGAGAAATTACTAATCCTATAATTTTAATGTGATCCAGAATGAATGAATATATCAACCACTTGAATTGTTGAGTATGTTATGAACTAAACAAAAACGCATGGAAAGTCGTTTTTATATCCAAGTATAAAGAATTTATAGATTATTAAATTGCAGTTTAAATGTCCTTAAATGCGTCATAGGCTAGTAGGGGTGTTGAATACTGAAACCATATACTCTTTTAATTGACATTTGGTTTGTCCTAGGCTGTGTTTTGCTAGCGATTTGATGAAACCGCATGGAATATGGCTATAATAGCAAAATTTAATGAAATCAAGAATTTATCTGATTTGACTAAAAAATGATTTTATTGCAAAACTGATTTATCTTGATTTGTGATTAATATCATACAATTTTTCAATCAAGGATGATTAATGATCTATGAACAAAGAATTGTTATACTTGTATTTTGCGTATTAAAATGCTGATCTCAGATTATCATATAAATTGTTTCATTTATCTTGCTTTTTGCATCTACAGGAAAAAATCATCTGAACAGACTCCAAGCTTTGCACCCATGTCTGATGAAGTCATCGTTGAAGAAGAGGAAATATTAGTGGAGGAAGAGAATAGCAATAGTGGAAAACGAAACCATGAACAACACAACGAACTCAACAACCAAAATGAAGTTAATTCTAATAATTCAGATACTGTTCGGCCAAATTTTAATGAGTTACATGGCCCACCAATTAGGAACAACTTTCCACCTCAGAAAAGGCATTTGGAGGAACCAAAAATGCAGGATGGTTTCAATTTTAAATCCGGATTGAGACCATCATTTCAGCCCCGTGTTCGGGCCCCTCAAAGACCCCCTTTTAGTTCTAATGATCATAGACCCCCATTCCGTGGGAACTTCCGCCCACGGGGTCCACACACAGGCGAAAGATTCAGTATGAGACCCCCGGTCCGAAGGCCTTCTGGGTCATGGAATAAAAATCATGATGTTGACTTTCGATCCCGCCCCAGGCAACCCCACCCAGCTGTGCTTGAGGAAGAATATTATGATATGTTATATGATGAATTAAAACCCAAATTTCGTCGCGGAGAAAACATGCCTGGCCGATTTTTGAATAGAATGCCCCATCGTTAGTATCTGTTGTTTTTATTTCTAATATTACCATATAAGGTAATTTTGCGATGTTCACTTTTTCAGTCATCCTGAAATTTGCTTTTTTGTGTCCCAAGAATCTTAATTCACGTTTTGTAATTTATAGGAGTCAATTCCTCTGACAATATTCTCTTTATAAAATCTATGAAGTCACTGTTTGGTTACATATATATTCAATGTTAACAAATATTTTGCTCAGTCGGTGCTATTTTGAAAATTTATAATCATTTTTCTCCAGTCAAGATGCACTAAAAGAGTATTCAGAAAGCGTTTATATGAATTTGGAATAGGTCATTTTTTCGAAATGAAGAATGTATTGCTTTACTGATTTAACGAAGTAATGGAATAGGAGATGGTACAATCCAGACCCTTCTGAAAAATCAAGGTTTATATTGTACCAAGTATTTTGAAACTACAAAAAGTTTTCAAGTCTTTCTTTTTTCCGTTCTTTCAGAGAAATTGACATTTTACACAGCGATTTCATGGTGTGCGTGAAACATGCATTTTATTGTTCAAAGCATTCATTCATTTCTGAAAAAAAATTCTATGATGTACAAATGATTTCACATGCAACACGTTGTTGAAACTTTCATTGCTAATAATATTGTCCGCAAGCATTTGATTCATTATAATGTCGGTCTGATTACAGGAAGAGTAATACAACAGCTGCATTGGCTTAGTCGTTGGCTCATGCTTCCTGTTTATGGCGTCTCAAAAGAATCCATTTTTTCAATTCTGGATTTGGTTGGAAAATTTGAGTTTGAAAAATGTTTTATTTGAAATTAATATTTCGTTGGAATTGTGCTTGTCTGCAAGTTGCATATTTCTTTTATACCCGCATTGTTCAGATACTAATCTGTTAATGTGATACTTTAATTGTTTTGTTCGATTTTAACTCAATCTGACAACGTTCGAGAATCAGTTGCTTTTAATTTTCGAGTTTTTGTTTGATCTTTACAGACTGTTGAAGAGTTCAGATTATAGCGCACCTGAAGAATGCCATAGGAAAACAATTGGTAAATATGGATACACTAACGAAACGGACATACTCGTGTTGTTGAAAGGGATATTGTCTTTAAGAAATAATGATAATGAAATCCTATGTGGGTATTTTGACAAAATTATGTGTGCGAACTTAAGAATGTCTATTTTAGAAGCTAGTTGGCAACCCTATAATTGCGGAACGTCTTTATAAACATGTTTTGTCTTTAGCGTACGTCTCCGAATATTCGATGCGAGATTTTGATGATTTGTTGTATTTATATCATTTTCCTATCCTGCATGAGATGTCCCGAAAGGTAGGCTCTGATCCCACAAAGGCTTTTTGGACTGAACAGGCGCCTGTTATGTTGAAAAGTGGCGTGACGGCGTTTAGTTCTTAAGAGGCAGGCGAGGTAATAACGACCAGCCATTTTCTTTAATCTGTGTCGTTTCGTAAAATTCGTGCAGAAACATTATCCAACTGGGCTCTTGTGTCACACATCAAAATTCGCAAATATCTGTATTTCAACAAAAAATTTTGTACTTTTCAAAGACTTTCTCGGGTGGATTAACGATATTTATGGCTTTTGATGTGAAATTCTTGTTTTATAATATTTTCCGGACAGGCAAATTCTATTAGACTTTGCTCGAGATGACTTGGTCTTACGATATGTTATATGTTCCCGAGTTGGGATACAAATTTTATAAAACTTGCCTCGATGCGATTTGCAAAAATCAGACTCCGGTCATCACCATTATAAGTCTGAAATTTCTGAAGGTAGTGGCCAAAGTTAATATTTGGTAAAGGCGTAGGTCAGTACTACCGGTAGGCTATTTCTATTTAATTCAAGAGTCTTGCTGCACACTAACACGAATGTGTTTCTGTAACGTTTCGTCTGACCGAGGTGTAAGTGTGCAGCAAGACTCTTGAATTAAATAGAATAGTCATTTTCCAGTTTTCCCTCTTGCTATACGGTAGCATCATTGCGTTACGGATCCACCTGCGCAAAGGCGTATGGTACCGGTACGGTAGAGCTAGTAAAGGTAGTTAGTTTCACGTATCCCCAACTGTTAGTTTCAGTACTGGTAGGTACCTGTAGGTTTGAGTTTTTCTGCTTTTTTCAACAGAAATGCTAACCCGACAACGGAATGGTATCCGGACAGGAGACCGTGGTTGGGTCTTGTGTAGTTTCGTACCGGTACCTAACCTACTTCTAGTAGGCGTAGCATAACAATTTTTTGATTTGTCAATTCTAACCGCCATCTGACTACGCCATCCAAAAATTATGTCACTACGACATCACAATCACGTCATAGAGCTTGCCAAATACCGTAAAAGCAGGTAACTTCGGATGATTTCACTATATTATGAACAATTTCTCCGCCGTTTATTGTTCAATTAAAGCCAAACTTGGAATATAATACATTGAAGCCTTTCTCCTCGCGATAAACTCGGTTTCATATCAATCAATACTTTTTTTCATTCAAATTATTGACTTTATTTGCCTGCCGATCTGTATTCCAAATGTTTATAACTTCGGATGGCCACTTTTCGCTTTGCGTCACTTCGTCGTGAGAGAGAAATGTCTGCGTGATCAGTGACGCGTGATAACGTCGCTGCGTAGAACTTACGACGCCGTGATCCGTTTTGCGTGTCGCACACTGACGTTCATCTATGACGGCCGTTTTTGTGATTATTAATTCTTCCGGGTCGGCGGACATCAAAGTTTTATATATCTGGTGTACCCGTGTGTTTACATCGGCAACAGCTCTTGAAGACAAGAAGGACTGATATCAAAACCCAAATTAATTTTGTTCTGATTTAATCTTATGTGTTGGCTTTGATCTTACTTATCACCGTTTGTATACTATTAATCGTTCGAGTTTAAAGCGAACGGTGATATTATTATCGTCGCCGAGATGGAGATATTTATTAAGACGATGATTGATGTTGTTATGCTTTGCACCCGCGATTGTGCGAATACTGAATTTTTATTTATAATAATGATTGAATAAATCGGCCGTTATGCATTTATACTTGTCATAAGGCTTTTGGTCCTGATAGCGGGTCGGACACTAATTATAACTATTTCCCTCAAGTTTTAACTTTTTTTTTGAACAAAACAATACCCCAACGGTTATTATAGCTAAAACCGTTACCGACTAATTCACAATTTTATCTGCGGAATTTGCGAACTCAGCACTTTACTCGACGATTTTGACAGTGTCGCGCCATAATTATTACCGCTAAATGCTTCAAAATACAACGCATGTAATAATTTTGCCCAGCCCTATTCCTGACGTTTCGCAAAACTAAACCATTTATCTCTTGACTATTCTTAATTTCATGAAAGTGCTATATCTTGCTATTATGATCGTTTCAATACGAAACAAAAATGAGACAACATGGGACAAATGAAAATAAAAAACGGACGAATAAAATAAGTCGTGAAAGTAAAAATGGAAAACAATTTTTAATACAAAACAAAATAAAACGAATGAGAATAATAAAAAAGAAAAATGGATGATGAATTACGGTAGGTAGTAAAAGTAAAAAAAATGGAAGTGGACAACAATATGGAACAGTGTAGCTTGTGGCCGTGTTGATAATTCAGATATAATGTATTCACAGGCAGATAGACATGAAACGGATAAAAACGCCAAAAACCTCCAACCTCCTGCTGTGTACACCTGTGCAGAGTTTCATGCTCACCTGTGCAACATTCTACTCTTAATATATTATCATCGCCGATCGTAAAACCTTGTCATTGTGATAGTATAGATACGCGTATCTGGCTGTTCATCAGCCTTACGTATCAACAACATCTATACGGTCGAAGAATGCCGAAATGTTAACACACAAATTTAATGTGCATTAATCGGATTCACAATAAATAAACAGCATATGACCGGGGCTATAATTAAGTTTTTGTAGGATTTGGTGACGAGGATCAGGTAGGAGTTTTCACTTTATATTTAACTACACGTGCGCCACATAGTCTGGCGTTCAAATGTCGCAGCGAGTTACGCACGAGCTACGCAATGTGACGTCGGCCTTAAATGGAGCGAATTTGAATCACGTTGTTGACGTCACGTTCAGCGTAAGCACCGTAACGTCGATATTTTGACGAAATTTTTAAATCAAAATAATATATTTTACTTGAATCTCGTACGACATCTCGTGATCACTGTAATTTTCCTTGTACATTGTGTATGCCCTCTAGCGATTGACGGTCTTTTAGTGAAGTTAGCGTCGATAGAAGTCGCTATTTTAGCCGCTCAAAAGCAAGGTGTCAATTTTTGGCAAAAAGGTGATTTTTTGTGTCAAAAAATAAATCCTATTAGGCGACTGAATATGATAAGAGATTAAGATATATATGGACTCTCTATAGAAACTGCCAGAAGCAGAATATGACGTAATTTAGTCGAGATATAAACGATTGAAAATTTCATCCGAAGTTATAAACCATCCGAAGTTACCTGCGTTTACGGTATACGTACAATCGCCCAAAATGGCATTGGCGCCGACGATAAAGAACTAGCTGACATTATCGATCTCTCTCCTATTGAAATCGTTGCGACAAGAAAACGAGAGAAATAACTGTTCGATTTTGGGTGCTCGTTTGCGCGCCTTGGATGGCAGTTCGTATAGTTTGAAGGGCTCCATTACCGTATAGTTTGAAGGGCTCTATTACGTCACTGTGACGTCTTGTTGACGTAATTTTTGGATGGTGTATTCAGGTGGGGGTTAGGATTGATACGTGAAAAAATTGTCAAGCTACGCCCACTAGAAGTATGTTAGGTACGAAACTACATGAGACCCCCGTGGTTCGCCATATGGTTAAGCCATCTTATCGACTTTCCTCTCCCCTGGGATAAATATGTAAATCCAATCGGGCTACGTACCGGTATTTCATATACCTGCAAAGGAAACTCATAAGCCCCAGCTGATGTGCTGGTTCCGGTTATACCGGTACATTTCAAGGAAAAAAATTAACGGTTGAAGGTGAAGAAAATTACAATATACAGAAGTACCATACCGGTATGGTACAGATAAAAATACAGAAATATGCCAGGATTTATCAATTTTATAACATAAGTCTGTAAAAAATGAAGAAGGCGAGAAATGAAATGTTTTTTTGTCAAATTTTCTTTCTCTCCCTTTAGTATATGTATAGGGAAGTTTACTTAATCCAATAAGTAATCTGTTAAATTTTTTTACTAGTTTTCTAACGCATTGCCTAATTTTTCAGTATTTATCATTGTTCTGTAATTGTTTTACCTCAATAATAATCAGCAATGGTTAGTGATTTGCCGACCGTCAAAGAGGTTTGGAATGGATCAGTTATGGCCCGGTTTACACCTGCAGCTCATGAAATATCAGGATCAGGAAAACCGCCACCTTTTTATTTAATGCTACAGAGGAATTCATATTTGCCTTTGATCAATGATAAAATTAAAAAACATTTTGCACAATACATTGGTGAATTTAATGAATCTGACATTTGGTATGATTACGATGGACGCCCACTCAAATGGCATCATCCGATTGGTGTTCTCTGGGATTTATTATGTTACGATAAACAAACAACACCCATTGAAATTACAGTCCATTTCAAAGATTTTCCTGTAGAAAGCATCATTTGTTATCATCAAATGGATGCCATTGAGGCAAATTTCATGTCAATGTTGAAAGAAGCAGACCATTTAAAACACAGAGGACAAGTTATGAATAATATGAATAAATCTCAACATAAACAGTTATGGAACAGTTTGAAAAATAATAACTTTGACCAGTTTTGGTCTATTAATAGTAAATTAATGGAAGGTTATGAAGGCACTGCTGTATTCAAGTATATACCATTGCGTGTATACACTAAAGATCATGTATTTCAAAGACTCGTTTCTCCAATTTCTGAAACCGAAAATCCGTCAGAAACATGCCTAAATGATTGTTTGTCAAGTATATTCAAACAGTGCTTATCCTCACAAAAGTTGGAAAATTTTGTTGCTGTCATTCAAGGAATTGAAGTCCCTCCCAATTCTAAAATGCAATGGTTGAGTGAACATTTAAGTAATGCTGATAATTTTTTGCATGTGGCTTTAATCAACAATAATGACAATTTATAACATGTATGGTATTAGTCATCTGACTGTCTGTCTGACCTGTAAAATCTCATGTTTATTTTGATTTCAGTATCGATCATGTACCAACCTTAGGCATTGTGATGGGAACTAACCATTTGGTTGTTAGAACATGTTTTTGGTATTTCTTTTTCTTAATAAGAATGCTGTGAACGTCATTCTTCGGTTATATTTTCCATTATATATCGTAAACAAATTTGTATTCGGCATATTTTTATGTCGCTCATATTTAGATGTCAATGTTGGGAAGACACTAGTGGACTCAACAATGAATCAGACTTGTCATCAAATCACGGCCGGTGAGAGTGAGTCAGACTTAACTCAGTATTTCACTATACTTTGATGGCCGTGACTAAACTCAGGGTTTCGGGACTTCCATACAACACTGTTGGTTATATATTCTTTGTGTATTTAGGAATATCCAGGAAATTTGGTCTGGTTTTAAATATTTTAGTAACATGTCATCAGTGACTGTATGGTTCAGAACTCGTAAGTCCTGCTTGGTCTGTAACTAGATTCTGTGTTCTGTTATATCAAAATTCATCAGGATGAATTTATATTATCCTGCTGACTTAATTATTTCTGCTTATTTTAATCACTGCTGAGATGAGAGTGTGTTTTCTTTTGAAGTATATTAATTTTACAGCCTAAAACAGGTTATAATCAGAAATAGGAATATAGTATTGATCTGGTTGTTATTTAACCATGCCAATTCTAATTACCGGTACTGTTTTGAAATTTTTAAAACATCCTATAATATATTTTATAATGTTTTATTTATAATTTTTTGACGCTATATATATACCTTTCATATTATCAGTAATCAATGCAGCAAAAAACTTCAACTGATTGTGTATAAGAAATGTTGATTTACAATTTGTGAAAAGCAGATTTTTTATGAGCATCTACTGGTCATAATGTTCAGACAGTTTCATTTCCCCTGTGTTATTATAGCATTGACTCTGCATATTTCTAACTGGAATGATTATCTAAGATTAAATTTGTTATTTAGTGCATAATTTATTTTGGGAATATTTTTTTCTACCATTGCAATTTTATTCAGTGTTTGCATGCACTCATGATCCATCATAATATTTTTATTGATTTAGAGCTGAACAGTTGATAATATCAAATAGAATATGGATAAGACAGCTGAAGAATCGAAGGATTCTGGAGCTATGAAGGACATTCCACCTGATGCTGTTCCACTTCTTTCAGGTGAAGAAGTAAAAGCTTATCTGGAACAAGATGTGACGTATCTTTGTTTATACACTGGCACTAAAGTGGGAAAAATGGCAGTTACAAATTATAAACTTCATTTTCAAAGTGGAGGCAAACAAAAAGATTCTGTACCATTCATACTAGAAGTTCCACTGTGCACAATAAGCAAGGTAGAAAAAGTTGGTGGCGTTACAAGCTCTTCGAAAGCTGTTGATGGGCGTAATCCGTATGGTCTTGAAATTACTTGCAAAGATCTTCGTGTACTTCGATTTGCATTACGTCATGATGCACATTATTTGCGAAGAAAAATGTTCGAGAAACTCCAAGAGTATTGCTTCCCGGCATCAAATAAGTTGCCTTATTTTGCTTTCAATTACAGAGAACAATATCCAGATAGCAGCAATGGATGGTCTTTATACAGCGTTAAATCTGAGTTTCAAAGACAAGGTTTGCCTGTAGAAGGTTGGAGATACACGAAAGCAAATATGATAAATTCAAAGTATGAACTATGTGATACATATCCGCAACTTCTTGTTGTACCAGCTGCGGCAAATGATGAACATTTGAATCAAGTTGTTCAGTTTCGTAGCCGCGGAAGAATACCGGTTCTGTCTTGGATTCACCCTGAAAGTCAAGCTACTATAACTAGATGTTCGCAGCCATTGATTGGTATCAGTAACAAACGAAGTCGTGACGATGAACGCTATGTTCAAATGATATTAGACGCTAATCCTCACGCCCATAAACTTTTAATATTCGATGCAAGACCCCAAGCGAATGCTGTCGCGAACATGGCAAGAGGTGGAGGTTATGAAAAAAACGAGCAATATCAAAATGCTGAAGTTATATTTTGTGATATTCATAATATTCACGTTATGCGAGAGTCATTGAGAAAACTTCAAGATATCTGCTTCTTGCCACAATTATCTCAAGACAAACACTGGCTTTCCTCTCTCGACCAAACTCAATGGATTCATCATATCAAAGTAATTCTTGCTGCCGCAACAAGGATTGCTCATGAAATTGAAAGTGCCAAGGCGTCTGTTTTAGTCCATTGCAGTGATGGATGGGATAGAACAGCTCAGTTAACCAGTATGTCCATGATTATGCTCGATTCGTACTACAGAACACTAGAAGGATTTCAGGTGTTGATAGAAAAGGAGTGGTTAAGTTTCGGACACAAATTTGCGCAAAGAATTGGCCATGGTGACAAGAATCATTCTGACGCAGAGCGATCTCCTGTATTTTTACAGTTTATTGATTGTGTTTGGCAGATGACACAGCAATTTCCGACTGCGTTCGAGTTTAACGAACATTTTCTGATTTCTGTTCTTGATCATTTATATTCTTGTCTTTTTGGCACATTTCTTTACAACTGTGACAAAGAGAGAAAAAATAAGGATATTCGCAAAAAAACAATATCCTTATGGTCGATGATAAATCTGCATCGTGATGACTATCTAAACGCTCTTTATGTTTCCACATACAACCACCATGTTCTTCTACCAGCTTCTTCAATGAGGCATTTGGATCTTTGGATAGGATATTACGGACGTTGGAATCCAAGAATGAAATCTCAAGAACCCGTTGCCGAACGACACAAAGAATTGCTTCAAGTTCGCGATTACTTGAAAAAACAAGTTGAAGAATTGGAACGTGAACTTGCAATAAAACAAGAAAAAGAAAAGGCTGTTGCTGCTGCCGTTCCTAATCCAACTGTATCGATTACTAATCATTGATATATCTTAATTTCCCTCTCACAAATAGAAGTTTTCATCTAATCTATCAATGTACTTATAGTCAAAGTAACTTATACCAGCAGTTATTTAACTGATAACTGTGGTTTTCCTACTACCGGGAAAGGGCCTGGAACTGCTTTATGTTTCTTATCAGTCAGTCATTTCTTAGTAGGTCTTAGTATTTAAGCGCAAATTTGACTAAACCTCAGGGTGGGACATTGCTTGAATCAAATTCTTGTTTAACATACTGATATAGACTTTTTAGACATGGACTATCGTTGTATTTGGTTAGGAGATCTCAAGATTTAAATATTTTATGGCAATGTTATACACAAATAGGTTTGAACAAAAAATACAAATTCCACAGTTGAGATAATTGGTAAAACTTTTTGAATATCAATTTCTACTCTCTACTCAAATTCTTCATTTATATTTAGTTATATATTTTAGTTATAATACTAATAACCTTTGTGTGAGATGCCTGCAATCATATCCATATATTTATCCCAATCAGATCTTGCAAGCATCTATTTAATGAGTAATACTTTTCAATCAGGTTTTGTGGGTGCAATTATATTTTCTTCTTCCTTTCAGTGGTTTTGAAAAATAGAAGTCATCATCATACTTATATATTCGTATCGGTTTGATTGTTTTTACATTCGTATCATTTTTATTTATTTATTTTCTCTTAGTTTGAAATGCATGATTCTTTAATCAAAAAGAAGTTTGGTCATTGCCTGAACAATATTGATATTGCAAATTACTTAAATTCAATTTGAGTATTATGTCTAAAGATTCTGTCTCTTGCAAAAACCCAGCACACAGATTTTTAATCTTCAAGTATTGCGCTTGGTGTGACCTTTTGATCAGTTTTAAATAAAGGTTCAAAAATAAAATTTACAAAAGGATTGCTGGACTGCTGGTCGCCATAAGGTGGTTAAGGTAATCGCTGGTCGGTTACCGCTTCCTTTACCATCAACCAATAACGTAACTCGCGTACTGATCCCATACGCCACATGCACTGTTAACGTAAATGTTATCCTGGTTTGGGAGGAAATTTTAGAAGGTAATTCATGAATTTGTTGAGTTTGCACCCCAAAACACAAAACTAAGCAATTAATTACTCATAGAATTATTAGGAAACTGTAACTTCGCTGCAAGGAGGAAACGGTTTTGGTTGAACCTCTTGTTTAATTCTTCCATCAGCTTCCTCGAACCTACCGGTACCGTACTTCATGGCGTCAATAAAGGAGGTTTCACTCACTGGCTGTGCGATTTTCCGTTGCGCGTTTTAGGCATTCTATAGGAATCTAGTACTTATCCTTTCCTAATTGGCGTGTGTATGATGATTTCGTTCATTCAGCACGTGAACTAGACTTGCCACACCTGAACTACGGAAACCAATATGTTACTATCTAACTAAGCGCGTACAAACATGCAGAACGGAATGTTGCTAAAACTTTGTGGGATTTGAAAATACGAGATACAAAAGTATTATGCGATTTTTTGTTTCACCTTGTGAAGTGGAATTTATGTGAAAAACGCGATGATATACGATACTCTGTGAATCAGATTTAAGCTTGTGACGAAGAGAGTGGTTTGCTGTGTGAATGAACTATTATCGACCTTCCGTTACCTTGAGGACAGGGAAAAGTCGGACGCGAAGTTGACGACATTCACGTGACAGTTTTCCAATCGTGAGTTTTATCGCTAAATATGCCCAAAAAACATGTTCCCCGACATGTCCAAAAAACAATATGCCCGTGGTCTCCCGCCCATTCGCACCTTAACCGTATTTATTCGTTATTAATACGTAGTGGAAAATAAGTAAATGTGAATTAAAATATATAATAAAAGAAAATGATTCGTAACAAAAGGAAACACATATAACTATTTCAAATTATTAGTTCCCGGAGATGGAAGAAGTTGGTAAAACTTTTTTTATTTTCAACTAATATTTCACCGTAAATGATGCTTTTTTTTTATTAAAACCCAACACTTTTTATTGCGTATTGTTCGACAGTCGATCTTTTTATCGAACTGCTGCTCCCACATCTCATCGCACCGATACAAATGCGCGTCTTTTGTGCCGAAATATTTAACCATCGCTTGCTTGTTTTAAGTTAAATCAGCGGTATTGCCAGCATATTTCTTATTGGCCATACTAGCACGTTTATTTGGTAAAAACTGGAGGGAGCAATACGACCATATGTTCATCTAAGTCAGCTTCCCCCATAATCACTGTTATGCATATGCTTCACATTGGATGGCTATAAATGCGATGGCTAATTATTACTTATCGATCTTAAGATCGGTAAGTATGTTGATAAGTATTTGTATGTTTGTTTGTCTGTCTGTTAGATGTACGCGATATCTCACGAAAGCGAGGTTGAATCTGCTCCTAATTTTACATGTGCATTCATCATAGCTCGGATCAGAAGCCCATTGATTTTCGATGAATTATGTCGTATAATTAGCGAGTTATTAATTAATTAGTGATTTGACACACGGTGTCACTATGGAGTAAGAGCGCTGTTTTGGGGGATTCCCTAACCTTCGATCGATAAGTCTTCGGTCTCCGACCGATATTCTCATTAGAGTATCGTGCACTTGTATTACGAGACATTCCATTTAGTTGACCGATGTCACATAGAATGAGTCTTTAATAAATGATGCCTTGCGTCCAGATCGAGTTAATGACATGAGCCATTCTAGCACTGAGAGTACCACTGAAATAATGTACTTAGCTTTCGAGTGAACAATGTTAATTTTCATAAATATGAATATTAATGAAAATTCGGAATAACGGAATACTAACGTATCTATAATTTCTATAATTCTGTATACTTTGTATTTTAAAGAAAAAAAAGAAGACAAAATCGAAATCGACTCAAGATCGCAAGGTATGAAAAGTCAAGTGAAATAGTTTGGCACGATAACAGTAACAAATTATTTATGACTATATTCAGATAAAAAAGGAGGTAAAGAAGACTCTTGACAATCTCATTGATACAGTTATATTCATGTAAAATGTAAGTAACTGATTTAATGCATTGTGTTGTATGCGATATACCGGTGACCGTACATTTGAACCCATGTGTATATCTGCGGGTTCAATCTTTATGCGGGTGCTAAAACCCATGGGTTAGGGTTAGTATCGGTTCAAATATCCGTAAAACAAAAACAAATTTTCATAGGTGCAATAGTATGCAGGTGCAATTGTCATGGGTTCAAATGTACTGGAACCAATATACCTGATCCATTCATCCTAGGGTCCAAAGAGCGTTTCAAAACTGCTCTGTAGGATACAGAAGAATGCTTTTATTTTACATTTCAATATCAGGGGGGAAGTCCGTCGCTCAAACCCCCCTGGCCACGCCCGTGGGAGTATATGATTAGAGCAATTAAAAGTTCATGATCTTATTCATTCTATTTCAAGCAAAGAGTAAGAACCGGGACTGTGGAATCAGAGTTTTTATTGGAGTTGTAGTCATATTTTCAGACTCCCCGAATTCGAAGTCGAAATTTTCAATTCCCTGGAGCCGGAGCGGAAATTTTAGACTTTTAATTTTGATATTCGAAATCAAAAATTGATGTAAAAACCAAAGCAAAAATCAAGTTGATTAAGCATTATTTGCAGAATTTGATTTCTTTCACAAGCTCGGAACTGAAGTCTAAATTAGGAAAGATAACCGACTTTTATCTTACTGCAGCATATGTCCTTCGATACAAATTCAAAATAAAATTTTGGTGATCAACAGATCGGAGATGACGTGGTTTACGTCACAATCACATTGTTGTATGAAATTGTTCAAGATGAAGACAATCGTTACAACACGGAAAATTTCGTCATTATCTCGGCAAATTTTCATACTCTGTATAATAAATTTTGTCATATGATCCTGCCGAAGATAGAAAATATGATAATCAATGTGATCATCAATCAACTATGTTATATACCGCCAAATTATCATATATCACATGAAGGACATTGATATATGATCTATAATTTGAATTTATATTATGTAATTGGATATTTCAAAGGATATATAAGTATAACGATGCGTGTTTATTATTCAGCCAAATCTTTCACGTTGGCATCTCAGTAAAAGCTGATTGGGACGATTTATTTTTTTTAGTCCGAAAAAGAACAAAAAGATCGAGCAAACGACGCCCAAAAATTGTGGGCGCTCCCGAAGTATGTGCACTAAGATGGTGCACAACCTAAAACCTAACCTGGTACACATACGATGTTTAGGCTGTGCGTCATCTTGGTGCACATACTTCGGTAGCACCAAATTGTGTCCAGACTTCCTTGTTTAAAACAGTATTTTCAACTGAAAATTAAAAAAATATATTCCAGATATATTTTTTTTTATTTTACTTCTTCATACAACCCTTGCCGATGAGATGCATATTGATGACTAATATACTCATCTGATGTCAGCAATATTTAAATTTTACTCAACATACATTTGCAAATAAACTATAATGTAATACTTACTATTCAGCGTCATATTGTGTCCTATCATGGTAGCAGAGCTTCTATGAATTATGTGCTATTCCTAATTATATATTCGTGTACCTATGAATCGTGTTTTATCATTATATTTATCATTATTTTAACTTTTTTTATTAACTATACAACATCGTGACACGGTAGTCTAATCTTAGCTATTACCACTGGCTAGTTAGAGAACGCAGCCGTATCAGCTTACACGCGTCGACTCAGTCCTATATTTTGAAACATGAGTAGCAACGAAGTGCCATCATTTTGGTTTCGGCTACAATACAAGTCGGGGTACGTCACATTGGCATCATTTAGATGTTTTGTATTTTCAGTGATTCAGATCAGCTGCGGATATAGTGATATTAATTGGATGAAGCAAGTAATATGACGTAACTTGGAACCGATATAATCACGTTTCCGACGCGATATCCTGCGTGGTGATCGCAGTTAGCCATGCATTTTGCAATTACGTTGTTGTTAAATGTAGTGAAAGATTAGAAATCGAGTTTCTAGATGATCTCGGAGAAAGTCTATTTCTATATATATACTGCTATACTCGAAAAGTTTAATATTCTTGTTCGTTTTAAAAAAAATTATAATAGAAAATCGTGGGCAGCCATATTCCCATAACATTTTTGGGTTATGCATTATGAAGTTCGTTTCATATTTCGACGTGGCGTTTTTTTGAATATTTACTTTATATATTTATAGCCTGTCCAGCTACTCGTATACACATTGTTCACGCTCTTGAAATATAACGATAAATATTTCCGTGATACCTGAGTCGATCGTCAGAAATGGCGAGTGAAAAATGGATCGAAGAAGAGGAGATACTGCAGAGAAAGATGAGTGAATTAAAGGTAAGCATGGAATTGAAGATGTCAAATAATTAATTTACTCACTTTCCAGTGTATTAGAAATTAGTGCGTGGTTAATCGCAATCGAAGCATTTTCATTGCGCAAAATGAATTCAAAAAATGAACAATGGCGCTGAAATACGTACGTTACAAAATAAATACGAAGGCGGGATACTGTACTGAAACGCCGGGAATATACTGTTCACAAAAAGAAATTGTTCGTAATTATGTGAAATCAGCGTGGTATATACTGATACTATTACAAAGGCGGGGAAAAACCATTCTAGTCTATGCCTACCGGCAGTGACATCGAATACCTTGTCGTTGAATGGTGTGTTCCGTGAATAAACTATATCGAAAGAAACTGTATGGTAGCGATAGAATGAACGTTAACAAAAGTTTACACAACATATAAAATCTTTAGACACGCTCTGATGACCAAATTCCGGCGTTTGCTGTTGATTATATCTCGCAAAGCCATGCCGTTGAAGTCGATGCTTGCAATGTTCGGCGAATCGAGACTTAATTTAGACAAAAACGCCCGTCTAAATTCCTTTGTACCGAAATTAGTAAAATTGATACCGTACCACTGCAAGAAATAAACTGTTAAGATCTTGCTACATTCGAACAAGTATGGTCACAACGGTTATAGTTTTCAAATGAAAATTGTCGAACAGTGTTAGTTACATGGTAAGATCAATAAATAGCCCATGCACTCGTTAATTAGTCAGCTACATACAAGAAATAGCAAGTTTAATAATATATATGCAAAAACTGACGATAGAAACTATTGAATTCTTGCTACAGACGGGCAAGCACGGTCACATATTATTCATATAAAAATGATTGAGATCAATAAATGGCCCATGTGCATGTTCATTAGTCAACGACTTTCGGTGAATATCAGAAGAATCTGTAGGGTTGCGATACAATGAACGCCAAAAAAATCATTCAATCTATGATGAATGAAGTTTTGATGTTTCTGATGAAGTTTTAAAAATAAGACATGTATTGATTACAGAAAGTTTAAAACGTGACATAATTTGACCTTGACATTGTAGTCAAATTTTGTTCAAGTTCAGCAACAGTTAAAAAATATATTTATGTGAAAATCTTTCGGACGAAGTTAATGTCCCGCCTTTTGCTAATATATATATATATTTGAAAGTTTATTCCGGACCATAATACACAGCAGTTTTTCAACATCGTTATACTGAAGGTATTCGGAGAATTAAACGAATACGATTTTCTATGAATTGATTTACACCAAAACGCTTAAAAAATTAAATTCGCAATTTAATTTTAGCTTAAAGGTAAATCGGAAAGAAAACTTAGTACCTAGTATGTCTCTGTGGCCACGCACTAATTTAGCGGGATCGAGCACCGCATAGTGGTCCCATGCGAAACTGCTCAGAATAACGTCAAACGCGCTCATAAGTAGGGATAGGCATTTCGAATCGAACTTTCTGAGTAAGGGATTCCATGTTTCCAGTAATTTATGTTTCTGGAAGACCCATTATAATACAAATGTAATATACAATTTTTATGGCTGGGAATGGTTACCGTTTAACGGATTTCAGATGGTTACCGGTTTCGATTAAATCTGGCCGTAAACTGATATATATATATATATATCTTTTGTACAAATTACCTTTGTACTGTACAATTTCTTCAAAAATGATTAAGTTTATCGCAAATTTATCCCCCGTGGCGTTAAATCCAAGAGAATATTACTGACTTTAAAACTAACTTGAATATTTCTTTCTCAATGTCCGAAGTACGCTGCTTTTCTCATGAAACATTCTCGATCCGTGAATAATTTTTAGCGATACCAAGATAAGATCAGGCGAAATTGCTTTGAAAAATTTGGATCGCAACAGTCTAAACTATAACTCATTACGTCAAACGTCACGGCTAACTGTTTAATTTAACCCGGTCAACGGAAGTGATCGTTTCCCAAAAATTTCCAGCTCTAATAATTACATAAAATTCGCAGTATTTTCGATTCGATAATCATAAGACATTCAAAAACGCCCAGCCCTACTAACAAGTAAAGAAGATTCGTTTCTGGCAAAGTTAGCGGTCAAAATTTATGGTAGATAAAATAATGAATTATACCGCATTGCCATTCACAGGTACAATACCAACGGTGTACGACATTGACAATTACTGTTGTGCGAGGGAGAAAAATATCTGCTGGATGGCTTCATGATCTTTGTAAGTCCGTTTGACTAAAGGCCTTATTATTTGAATTGTACTTTGAATATTCTTTGCGCGGAGTTATAAAAGCTCCCATTCATTTCATATATTTGCTGGTAGATTACTTCGTAGTCATTATTTGCAATATTGCACATACCATAATTGTATTTACCATTGATGTACCGACCGACATGACTCACCTCTGGACGAGCGTCCTTTTGTAATTCCTGGCATGGTTTACCTAAAGCCTTAATGGTTAAAGGACAAGCGTGTTGAAAATAATGAAAACAGTATATCAAATGATCATACTTAAGGGGGCAAAGCTGTTATTATGGTCTGATATGGATTACCGCCTACCCTAATATTATGGCCAATGAGGTTATCAAAATAGGCCAAATTTCAAATAATAACATGTTTTGTATTCACGTTCGGGATATCCTACTCACATAATGAGGTCTTTTTCATGTGGGTTGAACCCAAACTCTGGTTTTAATACTAGATTTATTGGTGTTTATAACATGAGATTATACTCATAACACTTTACTGACTTTATATCGCTCTTTTTCTTATTAGTTGACACTCCTGACGCCCAAGTATATCTTACATGTGAGACTGCAATTGGCCGAAAATCATTCAAAACTAAAATAGCGAAAAACACACGGAACCCAGAGTGGAACGAAACATTTACTTTCATTTTGTCTGAAGATTATGCCAATTCAAAAGTAAAGGTATGTAAAACCATTCTTAATGGTTGCGATGTGCCCGCCAATAGATGCATTCACCCCGCCAACTTGAATGCCTAAATTGAGGAAAATTTTTGTGATTATGGCCGGGATACGGGTTAATGGAATTCTACGTAGACTTAAAATAACGTACCAGGTCTGTAGAGGTCCAGGGCAGTGTCGGAGTTGGTAACTCTTGCAGTTAGGGTTAGGAATGCAAATTACGCTGGAAATTCAAATCATTCCTAACCGAACGCTAACTGGATAATTATTAATTTGTTATTTTAAAACGTGGCGGGAAGATTTTTCTTAAATCTCACATTTTTTGCATTGGTGGCGGGAATTTGAAGAAGATCTTCCAAAACTTCTAAAAGTTTTAACACGAAATAAAACAAGCATTAAGTTAGCTGGAATTGTTCAACGACCACACAAGTGTTATTTTACTTCATAATAATATATCTACTCATATACTTAGTCACATTCTTACTTAACTACTTCCCAAATCCGACATGCTTAATTACATACTGAAATAAATAATTAAATAATTGGCAAAAGTTTCCGTAACTAGATGGCCGGGGGCTAGAGTAAGGTTGCATTCAAAAGCCGGATATACAGTCAATCAAGTTTTTTGTGTATCCGGATTGTAACTCAGATCCGGAGTTGTTTAAATGGCTCGGAGTTGGATATAGATTTGTTCGACACCACAGTTTAATTCAAACGATGCGAGGCTCAAGGCTATATGTAGCCTAATCACCAAATAAGAAAAACAAACCGACAAATTCAATTCTCAGATTCGTTATTGATTAGATTAGATCGATTAGCTATATATCGATATTCAATCACGATAAAACTGTTTAATTTATCAGCATATTTTGTTTTCGGGTTAGATGAGTTTTTTAAAATAAGATAAATTTGTTTATTCGACCTATTTAATTTTTTAAACTTTTAGACGGTAAACATTTTGGAATAAGAATGATTGGTTAAACCTGATTAAAAGTTTAAAACGTTATAAAAAAAATCAGTTTTATAGAATATTAACTTAAAAATGAATGGTAGTTCAAAATTAAATGTCAAGGACCCTAAGGCTTGAGAATCCTACCTTGCGTGATGGTAAATCGGCCTTGTATGGGACACCAGTAATCTTTAGAATTCAATTTACTCTGATTTAAGGTCGATGTATACGAAGAAGATAAATTCAAGCATGACCCTCACCTGGGAGATGAAGTATTTAAAGTAGAAGAACTTGAACTTGGGAAATCAACATTAAAAACGATTGATCTTGGAAAAGTAAGAATTTAAATATTCGTGAACGCGAGAAATCATTAAAATGTATATATGCCAAAAATTTATTTGCAGATGAAAAACACAAAAATGTAATAGCCAAGATGGAACAAAGTATTAAATATACATGAATGTCGACACGTTATTTTATCAATTCTTCAGTCAATTCTAATACCGCCAATACTAATTTATGATAACGGTATCACAAATGTGTGGTATTACCAAAATTGTCCTGTTGTAAATATTATTTTGCGGACTTTTCTGCTGTTTCGATTATAAACCATACGATTATATAGGATTTCCATCTCACTAAACGCCATTATTTTTTCTTCTCATGTTTCAACTTCAGAATGGACAAGTTGATATCGAGTTACTCAAGCAATACAGGTGAGTTGACATCGTTCCAACTTAAACTGATAATTTTTGGATGAAGTATGGAGTGCTAGATGTTTTAAAATATGACAGCAAAATTTTTTTTCTTACGAATTATTATGTAGTGAAGATTGAAATTTATTTTCCCATTACACTTCATACAAGACCGCGATGCTTGAATGTATTGACCCAAAAGTCGAATGAATAAAAATGGGTAACGCTATCTCAGTATATTTTCAGCCAAATATTTAAAAAATTGTTCCGAATGTAATATGATGTCGTACCCGTGAATTACAAGAAACACAGAAAATTTTGTTTGAAATTCGAAAAAAAATAACAATAACTTTTAATTTCATCTTCAAATACTGACATTCCATCTTAAAGTATATACTAAGAATTTTTGAAATTGGGTGTTCCCTTAGTTACAAAGAAAAGCGATTTTTTGCAACAATACTAATTTTCGCTTTTAAAATGAGATATTGTTGTGTGACGTCATAATACACAACTGTAAAAGTTACGTCATTTCCCGCCTAAATCGTATCTTACTGATGAGTGATGACTAGTTAATTCGTACAAATCAAAAATAAAAGCAGTTTATCAAGTATCACAATCTAATGGAATCTCCCCATTTTCTTAAACAGAACTTCTCCTGATTTCCGACTATCTCTTGGTTTATCTGACGGAGAAAGAAAATTTCGGATGAAAAGGAAACAAAAAACTATGGAAGCACTGCAGAAATTTTTAGGAGAAGAAGGCCCAGAATCATTATTGGAAGTAAGATATTTTACCGAAAAATGATAAGATAGGATGTTCATATTTTTCCCGGAGAGTAGAAAGACGATAATGTGACCTAATCATATGCCGTACCATAGCCTCTTGCCCGGTTACCATCTCAGATATACGGTTAGCTAGCCAGTTATTTTTGTTTCAAATGCATGTAGTTGGTAAACACTTAAAATCTGTATTAGTTATGATTATTTGAATATATCTTCACCGGGTCATTGGATTAGGTTGTTGATTTGTGTTCGTTTTACTAGAAAAGGTTACAACAATGTTGTCATTGTTTCAGTCACCAACAATCGCTTTGGCGGTCACCGGAGGTGGGTATCGCGCTGTGGCTACATCTTGTGGCGCGATGGAAGCACTGGCAGAAAATGGCCTTGTTGATTCTCTTATGTACGTTGCTGGTCTATCCGGATCTTCATGGTACGAATTCAAATAATTTCAGCTTGGATTTAACCAATTATTACAAGTTGAGTTAGGACCTCCAGAAGTGTATGTGCACCAAGATGGCGCACCACCTGAACATAGTATATGTACCAGGTTAGGGTTCAGGTTGTGCGCCATCTTGATGCACATACTTTTGGAGCGCCGAAAATATATTGGGTGGGGTTACTTCGTCGATTCGATATTTCTAAAAAAAGTGGCCATAGAAAACAGTTTGATTACATTTAAAGTTCATATTTAGGTACATTGCAACCACATACCTTCACAAAGCTATGGCAAATCGCCAATCTCTGATCGAACATCACGACTGGCTGAGAAAGCAGATGGAAAGAAGTCTAGCAAACTGTTTGTTCGACCTCTCCTTTTACAAGCGATATATGTAATAATCTTTAGTGGTTATTATCAATTTTATTTAAAATTAAAAGTGTTAAACGGCCTGGCGTGGTTCACATTAACTCTTATGAGTTTCAGCTAAGTTTCAGCTCCCTGGGTATGTTAGTTAACTCGACGACATCGACCTAAAGATTGAGAAAAAACTTCTGGTTGCTGATTGCTTTGAGTGGGTTCAGAATATATGCGAGACGATTTCTGTACTCCACAGAGTCGTAAAGTGATTCACGTATCTGCCAGTCAGTCAAGGCTTCCTCTCTCATAAAGTTTATGCAAATGAAACAAAATATGAATGCTAAATTATATTTTATTATCGTAGATATATTATTGCGATTTCAAATATTTAATCCAGGGAATACAAAGATTTTAAAAAAGAACATAATCAACCAACAACCTTCGTTGACTTCTACGGTCTAGCACTTGGAGAAACTTTTCTTGGATGTGAGGTACGAAAATGTATAATAAAAAATGTTTTTATTTTTTGCGGTTAGTATGCTTTTCGAAAAAAAAATGGATGACAAAACTAGTTTAAAAAAAATCCACTCCAATGTCTATATTAACGAAAGTTTTAGAACGCTGGAGCAGAAGCGAGACGTATACGGATTTGATTAAATTTAGGAGTAGAAATATGTATATTAGTGTGGAAAGTGTTACATAGGAACTTCAAACACAAACGAAATAGGTAGTCGCATCACCTGCTTGGGATGTTGCTCAAATGGATGATGGTTGCTTAACATTGTACATTTTTTACATCGTAATCAACGTACCATACATGCAGCTATATTACTATTACTCATCTAATTTTCAGAACACAAAAGTGACTCTTTCATCGTTGAAAAGTTATGTCGATTCTGCATCTGTTCCTTTCCCAATACTCACGTGTGCTCATGTCCGAGAATATCTTCCGATGTCCGAATTCTGGGGTAGGTTATATAAAATATTTGCTCATTTTGAGCAATGAAAAGTGACAGTGATCTTGGCCCACTTCTTGTATAAATGCGTCGACATCTTTTGTGTTACATTGGGGTTGGAGTCAAAAAAGCATCAAGTTTAATAAAAAAGCTTATTGAAGGAGGCTTATTGAAGGAATACGCCTGTGTTTTGCTATCAAAGTTTGATTTCTCCGGAATTTATTTGGAACTGGAGTCGAAATTTTTCTACGACCCGAAGTTCGGGAGTCGAAGTAAAATTTGTTTACTCCGGAGTCGGAGTCAAATGTGTTTAAACCGGGAATCAGAGGCGATTGTATTTTACCTTGCCCACACGGCCCAGTATAACTATAATTCTCATTCTAATTACCAGATGAAGTAGAAATGACGCCATATGAGGTCTCACTTCCCAGTTACGGGATCAACATTCCTACAGAACAGTTCAACTCAAGTTGGGGAAACGGGATTTTACAGAAAGAATTACCTGAACCTCCGCTTCACTATTTAATGGGGGCTAGTGGAAGTGCATTTGCAATATTGCTGAGTAAAGTTGATGATAAATCTGAAACAAGTGAAGACTTGCAAACTTACGTTGGTGAGTAGTCAAATCATTGGATCTATTCGGTAATGTTACAACCATTAGATTTCCCTACACCCCATATAGCGGATGATCTCCCCCCCCTAATTATATAATTCTTACAAGTTATAGTTCTATGGCTAATACCCAAATATCGAATACCCCTCCCTACCCCCCAAATTTGGAAACACCCCCCTAAATGAAGCTGGAGAACATGCTGGAGCGGAAATTGAATGAATCTATGACCCACAGTCTCATCTCAAGATCAATATATTAGGTTTGACCCACTCACTAAAAAAGTTTGTAAAAGCATATTGCACTAACAGTCTTTGGAATGATTATCCTCATATATTATTGTGACATCATATGTGTCATGACATCATAATTGCATTGACCCAAGCATATGTGACATCCCTGCAGAACTTATAGTTCATGTTTTGCCGAGGTATATGACATCATCAAACCGATGACATCACAAGAAAACATTGTCATCATCCTCAGGTGATTGTAATTCGTTTACATCGTAAACAAAAACTTTGTTCCGCTCCGCTGGTATTTCTTTTCGATTGTCTGTCTCTCTTGTGACGTCATTAACGGTTTCCACGGTAACTTCTGTTTCGTTTTCAGCTGAACAAGCTGGAGAACATGCTGGTTGTAACCAAGTCAGTATCCCCCGAGTCTAACTCGATTCCCACGTTAAGCAAATGACCTGAGCCAAATTTTCAACTATTTTATCTGTTTGATGTTTCAAAGTCAACTTCTAGTCGATTCATCTTCCACTCGGGGTTAAAGGTCGTATAATATGTGGCATGGAACGAACCTGTCATTCAAGTTCACAACTTTAATATATTTTCTAGACTCAATCGAAGAAACTCATCATAAGAAAAAGGATGGAGCGGATAAAGTGGTAAGTTATCCATGCTCGGATTATTATCTTGTAATACATGAACATTGTCCACCTGAAGTTGACTCTGTCATCAGAATAGAGATTGTGGTGCAATAAAGAGATCCCATTCATAACCGATATGGTTAAGAAGAACCGAAATGGGGGTTTTGCCAATTTGTTGTTGTTATTGTTGGGATGATTGTTGTTGTTAAATAAAAAGCTTTTCTGCGCGACTAACGGACTTTTTCGAGTCTTATATGAGACCGAATATTTCACCAAAAATGTTGTTGTTTTATTTTAATTGAAGGAGAATCCTATTATTCTGTATTGTTCGACCGCCTTTGTATTGGAAGTCTACCAATTTTTAGCGAATCTGGGCTCTAAAACTGTACCGCTACCGTCTCCATTTTCATATATTTAAGCATTATACTTGTAGTGTTGCATAATACATTTTCGGTATTTCAGGCACAATCGGACTCAAGTTCAGAAGACGACGAGGCAGAAGAAACCCAGAATAGTGTATCACGTGGAAAAGGTAGAAATAATTTATAAATTACTTGTATTTTAAAGTAATTTAAATGTAATCTATCTTGTCATATTTCAGAAGCAAAGAATTTTTCATCGCCCGACGATGACTGGATTGAACAAGTGAAATTAAAAGCCGAAGCTCGAGCAAATGGAGAGAAAGAACAAGAGTAAGATTTCTTCCAGACCCCGACTCTCCATTCCGGATTGACAAATTTGACTCCGGATCTAGCTCCCGACTCTGGGATAATTAAATTATGACGACAAACTTTACTACTTGTTTTAGCATAAATTTTACCTATGTTTTTCTTTCGGTAGACAAGATACAATTGGCCGAGCATTTTTATTGGAACGAACAGCTAAAGTAAAGAATTGTGCAACCAGCTACATGGGACTTGAAAAATTTCGTTTCAACACAGACCCAGTTTCACACGAAACAGAAGGTTAGAATGATGATAAATTTTAAAACAGTATTTTACTTCTTCGACTATTTGTAGGCAACTTTCTGCCTTGGGCGAAAGTGTTTCATAAGAAAATTTGCACAAAACGAGGTCACATGTATACTCACTTACTAAGAAGAAAAAGGATGTAATCTCTGAGAGAAGTTGCGGGCGACCAGTGAAATGTCAAGTGCTACTGAAACTATAGTGTGTTCTCGCATAACAAAAAGATCGTTTTTGCGAATTTAATCTCGCAAATGGTTGTGTTGACAAAGACTTACAGGTACGTTCTCGCAAAACATTCTCAATATAATTCGTTATCGCGAAACTACATTGTCTCGAAATCTTATTACTCTTTCTTATTAAACTACATTCTGGCAAACGTAAGTTCTCGTAAAAATTGTTGTTGCAAAAGTTCGCCCTTACAAAACTACAATCTCGGAAAAGTGGTTTTCAGAAAACCACATTCTCGCAAACGTCACTTTTCACAAAAATACTTGAAAGTCCTTCTTGATGTCGTCTTTTTATTTTTGTTATTTGCATTTTTAATATCTTCATTTATTCAATTTTAAACAGTTAAATATACTGTTTCATAATATTTGTATAAAAATAATTTTCAGCTGCAGTAAGAATACGCAGAAAAATTTCGACAAAGAAGAGAAATATAATGTTATGCGATTCAGCATTGGGTTGTAATTTACCTTCGGTTCATGTTGTTCGACCACAAAGAGAAGTTGATGTGTTAATTGTAGTTGATTGCAGTAATTATTCCAGTGAAAAATCGCTCATATTGGAAGTAAGTAGCACGGTCGAAATTTATCACTATTTGAATTTCATTTATAAACATTACAACAACAAGTCTTTGCGTATTACATTGCACTTGATTGACAGTACGCGTCATGTGCAGCTGACCAAAAATTGTCTATGTAGCAGTCTAATATGTCTTCTGCGGAAGATGACATTGCAATGGCGATTTGGACCATATATCCATCGCTATATATAGCATACTATTTGAAGGTTTTACATGTAAGAAGACAAGTTTAAGGGTTAATCCCAATTGTCTCAAAAGATACACTTTATGTATTTTCTCGCTTGACTAAAGACTAAATAGCTAAAAATAGGGATGTGATTGTAAATGTTTAGTAAATAGAGTTTTCTGCTCTTGACAATGCCTAGTTATGAATATTTTATGATATATTCAACATTGTGCTTTCTTATAGAACTACAAAAAGATTTAAAAAAAATTAAATTAAATACAATTAAATGAATATGTCGTTATCAATTTTTGGGGATAAAATAACTATTTTAAACTTTGATACTTTTGATCTATTTTTGGGTGTCGAGGTTAATGTACACTTGTTTCACACATGTCCCACTTGGCAGAAGGCTTGAGTATAGTCATATGAAGTGAAATTCATGCAATTGGGACAATGTGGGGCAAGTGGGATATGAAATATTTGGAACACCTATTTTCTGTATTTCTCTGTTTGTCTGGGATTTTATTATTTTCTAATCTTTCGGGAAATAGTGAATAAATTGAATTTGAGTTTTTTTTTTAGCTTTTCGCAACGGTGCAGAGTCAAATCTACGACCACGGAATAAAATTTCCGCGAATAAGTATCGAAAAAATAGCTGAAGATCCATTCAGAGAATTTTACCTTTTTGAAGATAATGAAGACCCTGATTGTCCTATGGTGTTATGGTTTACAATGGCTGATAAAAAGTTTAAAGAACAAGAAAATCCGCACAGAAGAACCGGATATCCGACACCTGACGATGTTGGTAAGTAGTTAACGATCTTCACCTGTTAAGTATATTACCTTTAATAGATACAAATTTGAATAATGTACAGGGCAAGACAGGAGTGGGTAATTACTTTTCTGAATGGAATAGATATAATAAATAGACTTGGTTACTGGGCGGACGCTCAAAACTCGATTTTAAAAGCTATGAATAGAAAACAGTTTATTTACAATAGCTTGTCCAACAGCTAGGCTAACGTTTATATAATAATGAGAAGCATAATGTAACAATCAAGGTCATTATGACGTAATTTTCGTCGAAATTTTCAACGAAAATTTATATCTATAAAAACTAGGGTCGTAATTTTAGAAGACAGATGTGGGCCGGATGAAACACTTCGGTGGGTCTCCTGTTTTGTTTATATTGATTGCATCACCACTCCCGTCCTGTCACCTTTCCGGCAAAACAGGTGCTCAGCTGAAGTCTTACCTGTGCGGAAGTAAATGTTGCTGAACTTAATCCGTAATTTTCATTTGAATGACCAGATATCAGATTTCTGTGAAAGTCACTTAAGTTACTACTGTAATGTGATTATTCATATATTTGAATATTGGTCTCTTGCTCAACACAATTAATTAACTATTACTAACTAATTATTATTAATTAACTATTTATTTTTTTTATATTAAGATTCTGGAAAAGTGAAATTCACCGATTTCTCCATATTTCCGGAAAGTTCAGATTTCGGAACATTACGACTTTCATTTAGTCCTTTGAATTTTGATCGACTGAGAGAATTGATGAGATTTAACATCGTCAACAACATGGATGTAAGTTTCATAGTTAAGCAATAATTGGGAGTTGGAAATCTAATTGGGGGTTCAAACCCACTCAATAAAATAAGTTTTATAGGGGGATTTCTCACTTTCGCACTGAACAACGCTATATGAGCAATCAACCACAGGTTGCTATAGAAATACTGTGTTTTTGGCAGGGCAGCAGAGTCTAGAGAATTCTACAATCGATTCCCGGGGTAAATATAATTGATTTCGACTTAGGACTCTGTGTTTTAGGGAAATTAAAATTTTAGAAATACAAAACTTGGTGGTATTTAGAAAGTCTCGGTCAAATATTTTACTTAGTTTCTGTAGAAAAATTTGGCTTCGATTATTATCATTAAAAGTATTGAATTTCGATGGGGAATACAATAAGTCGAATCTGGCTCCGGAGATTTCGAAAATAAGAGTCTGACTGAAAACATCACAAACTCCCATTGTTGTCCTATTTCGTTTTAATTGATTATCTTATCTTGAATCAATCATAACAAACAGTGAATTGGTATATTTAGATTGTGAGAGAAAAAATTGGAAGCAAAGTGAAACAGATGAAAGAACGTAAAGAACAAAGATCTGGTCTTGGATCATCCTCAAAACGTGCAAAACAGTAGACAACTTGGCCAGAGATATAACATCCCTATATTAGGCAGGTGTACAGTTTCAAGAGCATCGTACATTTATGTACATTGTACAAAATTTGTTACTTTTTCCATAAACGCTTCATGATTGTTTGCATGTGCAGCATCAAAGCTGTTTTTGAACCATAGTTGCAAAAAAAACATTTGTTTCGTCAACGATACCAATTCCTACAGCGATCCAAAAGTACGCTTCATGTCCAAAAACAAATGTTTCCCTGACCTTTGAACCTCAAAATTTCATTCCTAACTCTACCTTTGCAAAATTGGTGACACTTATTTTGAGAATTTTTTTCGTGTTAGAAGTTAAGCGTACAAACTGGTCTACATGTTCAAACCATCATTCAGATTTTATAGGATTTAACCACTTTCCATTTAAAAGTACTGATAGCTAATTTTAGACTAGTCTATCGCAGTTTTTTTTTTTTTTTTTTTGGGGGGGGGGGACTAATATGTGATTACTGCAACTGAATTGAAACTTCATAAAGACAAAATGGCAATTTGGTTTATAAATTTCGACAACACAATTGAAAACTCACAAATAGCACACAAGAGCGCTTTTGTTTACAAGCATGCCTGAAAATCTGTCCAAGTGAGGAAAATATCTGGCCGGCTGCTAAATTTCCAATTATTACTTCAATGTTGTCATCTTGCTGATAAAAGAACGTTTTAGCCTGGCCTGGGTTTCAATGTTGGCTGGGCTCACGATGACAGCACCATCTCCGTGTTCAAATATTTAATCATTGGTTTGTATTCACTTTTACGTTTCTTTTTGATCATTTTTGAAAAAACCTTTTCCGTGTGTTTTTAGCTGGTTCGATGTAATAAAAACATGATCATGCAACATAACAGAGAGATAGACTCTTGTTTTGAATGTTAATATTAACATTTCATACTGGATTTATTATAAATATATGCATCATAGTCAAATCCATTTACCTATTATTACTAATACTACATTATATTTACAAATTGGAATACGTTGCCAATATAGTTATATATATTATCAAATTGTAACATTATTCTTATCACTTATTTTTCATGTCATGTTTTTTTTTTGAGCATAGGGCGTGATATCATAAAAAATCTTATAGTAGTCTAACATTCGGTTTGAAATTCCTCGTCTGCAGAAATTTGACCTAAATACTATGGATGTATGTATGAGCCACATCATTAAATCTATCGAATAACTTTATTGTATATTCTTTGCTCAAATGTAAGATCATATTCAGTACTTCGCACTATATTAATGATCAATTATTGGGCCTACCTTATTAAAGACGTAACGTCATTGTACGATTATCGCGAACAAGAACGACGGAATGATCTAGTCACCGGTAGGTTGAAGTAAACAAGTATGGTAATCTCGAACATGGCATGGTTGATATTTGTGACAAAGTTATCATCGAAAGCCTCAATTCGTTCGTCAAGCTGTTAACTGATTTGATGTTGCAGCCAGGAAGTTCTTGGTAATCGCTTCCTATAGGTCACTCTTCTTGTGAGACAAGGCTGCAACCTGCGACTTGAGAATTTAATGCTGTCGCTGATTCTAAACTGCACCTATTCATATATTCACTTTCGATTTTAGAAATGTTGGGATTTAAGTTGCATTCATCTATTTATGTGTGCGCAATTTCCTTGAAATCACCTAATTGCACCTCTATTGAAAATATCTGAACAATAATACTGTACTCACGTGTTAATTACACAACCAACGATACAGAAAATTAGTAGTCAGCTGTGTAACAGTTACTATTTGCTGTCGTTGGTAATGTGCTATGTTCTTATAGGCCGTGCACTTTTAACGTTTGATAAATTCAGCATTCTGGCACGTCGCGCCCTTCAGGAACAGTCCTAGCACCATTTGTAGGGGATTCCACGTTGAACTAATTACCGTAATTTACTCTGAATAAAATCGTCAAAAAAATCAGAATCTGTTCTATCTATTCTTGATAGTGATTCAAGACAGTTTACACTTTAGCTCGATTGTTCGTAAGTCACGTTTATTCAATGACACTTGGAGTAGCGATTCGATTAAGATTAGCGAACGGGTGACAATTGTATTGTTGTTTTCGTAATCTATTGAATATCCCAGGCCTACAGGACGCGATAAATGGCGTTTCAGAAGTGAGTGTACCAATATGGAGGTAAATAATTTTGTTTGCCTATTTTACATCAAGTTGTGTAAAGGGACTGAAACCTATGCGCAGGAGAGTATTCACTTGGCTAGCACAGACAGTTCTCGAACTCGTTGTAGAACTAAAATAAGGAGAAATCGAAATAAAGTTATGGCGTAATCTCATCCTGGTACACATACTACGAGAGTACCCGATTGATTTGGATTAACATCCATCAACTTAGGCAAGAAAAAGTCGAACTATGTGAAAAACACTTCGCAAGGGTAGACGCAATCATGTTATGGCGCTGCAAAGCACAATCTGAACAATTTTTGAGTCCTAATTTTCTAAGTTTCCCAGTCTCAATTTCTCTCTCAGGTACCTTTAATTATCATTTCTTGTATTAGCACGTTTCACGTGAAATTTTGTCTGGAACCAAATTATTTGTGGGTTGACAAATACCATGAAGAAAATGATTATGGGTGGAAATATGGGTGCAAATGTCTGTTGGGGGTGTAATCTGTATGATAAAATCCGTGATAGCAAATGAGCTGTAACGTAAAATAGAAATGTTTCGCTATTACTGTTACCGCTACACTTAATGAGCTTCCCCAACCACTCGTGGTTTGGTAATTTAGTTTCAGTTTGTGTATCTCACAGCAACTGTAGTGTTGGCAAATCAACAAAACTTTACAACGATATATATTGTAGAAATCACCCGCTGTGGTCGTGCTCAGTGTATGATATTTCGTAATTCGCCAACCTGGGGAATTCCTTCAACAAATACCAAAACACCTACTCCACTTGCAAGGACGTGTCCCATGGTAGTCGTCTCATGGTTTTTGGTTGATAAGGTAAAAAGCTGATTTTTTTAACCAGTTGGAAGACAAAACAATTGGAAAACAACCCTACGCAAATTTGAGGCTCAGTAGCAGGAAGTGTACAATATTTTTTCATAGTTTTTGTTTTCTAATTTTTTCATAGGTTTTTTTTTTCAAAGTCGTGGTGTTTTAGAAGATGTTAAGGTGTTTGTTCTGTATATCTTTAGTCCGTAATTTCTAAGAGCCCTATATAATCGCGCAACGTTGATTGTCTGGTTTTCATTTCGGGCAACGCACCTACGGAAGCTACTCGGCATCTTTTTTGTTATTTGATGAAGGTTCTTTATGAATGAAGAGCAGGTATGAATATAAACTACTATAAATTTATGAGGGACAAAAACGACGGTTTCTTATTTATGTCAGATATAGTGACAGAACTACGAGTACATACCGTTAAAAATTCAATTTCAAACAATATAAAATTGAAAATAATTAAATTAATTATCTGAACTTGTTATTAAACTCTCTCTATTCATTTCGGCAGGCGAACGTGTTTGCGACCATTACGGAAAACCATGCTGGCATTGTTATCACTTTCACAAATTCCGTCCAACGTGCCTTGAGACTGGAATGTAATGTTGACGGAAGGTTACTGCCGGATCACGGGTTTCATATTAAATCCTACGAAAGAATTCGTTTAAAATTCAGGACTCTGCGCGGCAACATGCCCAGTACGAACCCAGTACGAATATCGGAAAGTCGCCATTAAAGGTGAGCTTTCGAATGGCTTCATAGGGCTAGATCATAATGACAATTGTAAATCGCGGTGTCGAGAATGTGGTATAAAATCGATCTCAGACACGCAATTTTAATAAAATACAATTTCTTCTTCAGTAAATTAAATAACAAATTTCATTATTACAGGTCAGCAGATATTGCTGCATTCTCCATTTCCGATCCCAGTTGCCGTAATAGGAAGAGACAGTTACCATCTAATGAAATTTAGTATCTTCATTAACGGCGTGGAAATCAACGGCGGCCCATCCAACTCCGCCCACTCGGAGGTAGGCTGCTGATCTAATTATTTCCAGTTTTCATTACCAAATATCTTAACCCAAATTAAAAAATGTATATATATATTAATAAACTTGATCCTTGTCAGAAACGTATAGCTTGGCATGATTATTCTAGAACAGGTATGGGCATGGTTTGTGGACCAGAGGCCAAAAACTTTGCCAACCTTGACTGGTGGGTCATGTAAGTGTAACGTGAAAAGTTACATTTTATGAAAAATATTTAAAGTGTTACAAAAGCCAAAGTGAAAAACAATGAACCTCGTGACAAAACTAAATTTAATCGCAATCTCAACAAATTCCTTTAGATATTTCTTTCTATTCAGTTCTAGAATTTTACATATTCCTCGTGAGGGCGGCCTCCTTACTATGATAAATAATGCATGTATTATATCAAGACAGATTAATACTTATTGCTTGTTATATGTATAACCATTCAATTGTCATTTATTTTCACAGAACAGAACAGAATACTGGGCGGCGATCACAATTTTTTCATTGAAAGTAAGTGTTCATTTCTTAAAATGTCACATTCTCCTTACTTTACATTATGTAAAAATATTTCTCATTCTCAGATGTACATAGCACGAATGCATTTATTGGATCAACGTGCCAAAGGTAAAAATTTTTATTTTCTAGATTTCAGTTATGATGAAATGTACATTTCTGTGTATAAAAATTAAAAAATATATTTATTCACCGTAGCAACTATAACATTCTACTTGTGAATATTTTCACTCACACTGAAATTATGAAATGTATTCAAGAAAACTTTTCTAGTCATTTTAACGTTTTGCTTGATAATAATCCCATGAAAATATTTCTCCCTTTCTGTGAAATTTGTCCAATTGTTTATTTCTCTGTTTTATAGTTTGCCTTCATCAAATCAAGTGATTCCAGACGACGATGCCAGTTCGCAACCTTCGATTACAGAACAACCTTCTTAGAACTTTTAATACTAAATAGACTTACATCCGGATTTTATGTTATACGAGACTGCGTTATATCAGTCCTTTATAACATAAAATTTGCCTGTAAAGGTCTATTTAATCAACGAGTTACGTAGCTTTTGTAGTCTATATTAGACTAATTATTGATATATACAATGCTGAATCTAGGAGCATTCGAAGTGTAATTCCACGTTTTAGTGGAATAGATTATTGTTGTTTTATATTCGACCAATCTTACTTAAAGCTCCATACTCCGACAGTTCCATAACTACCTATATATATTTATGTTAATCATAAATGTGATAAACATCCTATCAATCATGAAGTTTTAATCATAAAAATGAGTTTTTAATTATCATTGTTTCTATTTCCATGTCTTTTTAATGAAGTAGGAGTACCTTTTCATTTTTGTTTTTTTTACCGGGGTCGTGAATTGTTTGAGTTAGGAGTATAGAAGATGAGCATCATCAATACGCGGTCGAGATGAATGACAACTTTCAAGTCAGGAACATTTACCGCGGTAACTTAGTTATATGCAAAAAAGTAATAAAATCTCAATATTTCAATACTCTTACGTATTTGAAGAGGTAATTTTTTTTAAAATTACTGATGTAGCCAGGTTTTGGGCGTTCCTGCTTATTTCACACACTATTTTTCAGTTGCAAAATTTTCCATCTTCCTATTGAATGCTTTTATTTCCACGGCTAATTTATCTCTTCAATTTACCATACTTAATTTGTATATTTGAAAGAAATCCTACACAGATTTTTGTGTTGAACGTTATTTTTAACACTTCATAATTATTGTATGTATATTGGTCAAGTTTATTTACTAATTACTTTTATATTTCTCCGTATGCTCTTTCCCAGACCCTGGATTTACCGTAGGATTTACCGAATAGTTTTGGCCGTGTCTGATCTCCGACCACTCACAAGGAGTGAGATAAAATAGTTTTCGCTCTCTTCTCGTCGGGAGAGGCTGAACGTCGCTTCTCTTGGGTTGTGTTAAAGTGTAGAGTCGCCGCACAATAAACAACCAATCAGTAAACATAAACTGTGACTAATACTAATCTACAGTATATTTACAAATTAGAATAATATGTATTGTGCACAATATGGCTATATATTAATTTGCAACATTTTTTATCCTTCGTTATACCAGTCGTTGACTTCTATTGTCCAACATAAGGTGTGATATCATTACGAATCTTATAGTAGTCTAACATTCGGTTTAAAATTCTTTGAAATTTTCCATGTATATAGGAGTCACTTCACTAAATTTATCGAATAACTTTATTGTATATTCTTTGATCAAAATGTAAGATCATGTTTATTACTTTACAATATATTAATCATCAAATGTAACTCTTCAAGGACGTAACGTCATAGCACGATAATAGCACAGTTGGCGTAAACAATTCAATATTACTCCAAAATATCGTGCAGTGATATTTCTTGTCTTTTTGTGTTCCCTGAAGATATGACTTAAAATGATGCGTGATACAGCTCGTGAAAATGCACGTTATATCTTGGTTACTTATCTCGTGACAGAAAAATCTGCGATAAAACGACATAACATAAATGGACTCACTCGTCACACACACTATTGTACACGATCTATGCAGCTATGAACATTTGCGTTTCCTATTTGTGAGAAGATCTCCACAACTAATTAATCAATCGCCTTTAATTTACAAAAAAAATGGAATATCGTCACGCTAATAACCGAATTGCGTAAGTCATTTTTGGCGATTTTGAGTTTTTTATAAAATAGGTATTTATGTAATGTTGCGCACCTGTCTGTTAACTCAGATTTTATTTTAAGAATTCCGAAACCCATGAAAATGGAGATTTAGTATGACATGCACATTTGTGCAATTGTTTCGTCATAATGAATTGTCATTGGTACCGCAGGACTATTGTGACGTCACAAAGGCAAAATAACATCGGCTAAGGATTTTCGAGTTTTTACATCTCAGATTCTAGCTTAGCGCGTATTAATTTGAATTTATACTACAGTATAGGAAGACGTGCACTTGTGATATTTACTGTCCGAGTTCAATTTACCTTGGTTGGCTTTTATATTGGGTGCATTGCTGTTTTATTCTTTATATTTAATCTTAGTCTTATTTCGGTGGGTGTGCAGAACGTGTTATATTGATGTAATATATATTTTTAAACATAAAAAATAATGCAATTGAAATTGATTAGCTATTTTGGGGATTAGACATTGTAGGTACTAAAAATTACATTCGTTTTTGGAATGTTTAGTTTTCAGGACTGGTGCATATAGTATAGTTGCAAAATTGCGTATGTCCCCAAGTCATAGACACATTTCTGCGTAAGTCACAGTGCGCCATTATGACGTCACTTAACTGCGTCATACAAATTAACTTAAATCCGGCTACGATCAAAAAATTGAACCATGGCAAATTATTGACTCTCAATGGCATAACAATATCATTAGGAAGTTTTTTACGTTTTTCTCAAAACTGCTAAAAATGACTTACGCAATTCGGTTATTAGCGTGACGATATGTTCTCTCTTTTCAACTAATCGACCAATCTATTTCGAATGTTGATCGCTAAAAGGTTATATCATTTTACTTTATTTCCCAGGAGTACTATGGGACCTCATATTTGGTTTATATTTAACTCAAGGAAACAATATTTATGAAATATGAAAACAGTTTATCTCATTACGCTTGTCCGTCTTATCATTTCAGCAAACTCCCTGCTCATCCAGTCGGCTAAGGTCTTTCTTATCGATACCAATACACCACTCCGTATCTCTGTATTTAAGCATTGCTCTCTCGTTATTAGCGTTATATATACAAAATGAAAACAACTGAAACAAAATCTCAAATAAAATGTGTAAAAAAACATGCAAGTTGATAAAATCTTTATCAATGTTTCAACTCCTTTAGTCCATTTTTTCCATTGTTGCCGCGACGGATCAGATATAGACGGAGATATTCAGGTGTATGATCCGTTGACATATTCATGTTTATTGTGAGAATTTGGTTTATTAGTCCCAGATGTGGTATTTGAGTTTGTAGCCATAACGATTGTCGTTTCCACTTCCGGAAGTGAAATCGTCCTTGACGCGCTGGTGATATCAGTAGAACCCCGACTTTTCCTTCTTCTGTAATGCACAGAAACTTTACTCAGTCTACGAGCAGAATGTGTGATACACCCGGCCGTTGTAATTACAACTTTCACAATTTTTAGAGATTTGACTGCTTTACGAAAATCCTCTCCTCTTGAATTGTAAATAAAAAAGTTCCAAAGACTGTTACTCAGCAATAACAAAATGGCGCAGTACTGCACTGATTGATAAATTGTCGCTGCCTCAGAGTTGAATTTGTTTGGGTTCCTGTGGAGAATGTTGCCAAAAAATATCGCCATAATGGTAAGAAGAAATGTCGGGAAAACACATGAAATAAACACGCTGACCATGAGTCCAAGAATCTGTCTTAAACGATTCTCAATTCCATTATCGGAGTTTCTTCTTAACATGCTCCTGTTTAAATCCTCACGTGCCCTGGCGTGTTGCTTCGCCGAATAAAATGTGAAACAGTTGATTAGACACAGCATTATTAATGGAATTCCAAATGCGATTGATACCAGAATAAGTGCAGCTGGCCCTATGGACGTCACCATCGTCGCCAAAATAATTTTGTAAGAAAGAGTAGGGAAAACCAAAGGTATTATCGAAATTAGGATAACAAATATCCATACTCCCAGACATGCATATTTGGCGTGTCGTTTAGCATTGCTTCTATTGTATTTTAATGGTCGGAAAACAGCTAGAAACCGATCCACACTTGCCACTATAAGTGTATAAATGGACAATGTTAATGAAAATGTTGTGAAAAATCCGACGAAGTTGATGTATGGAGTAGGGATGTATGAACGAATACCTCCTCCAGCATGTCTTCTTTCGGACTCTCCGTCCATCATGTTTCCCATTAGGCGTTCGTGTACAAACATCCAATAGTGGAACACAATGATATTTGGCATAACAATAATCCCAGAAAATAAATCGCCAATTGCAATGGACAATTTATAAATGCCCTGACTGTTTCTCAACTCGGGTGATGACATATATACAGAAAGAACAATGACGTTGGCAACTATGATCGCAAATCCAAGGATTGCTATTATCACTTGGCAAATAATTACACTGCCGCGGCACCTGTGAAAAATAGACAGTCAGGACAAAGTCTTCAGACTAAAATATAGATTACATACTTGGAATTCCCTCGAAAATGCTTGATTTAGGACAGAATAACAAGGGAGCAATGCTCAAAAATATGGACACGACAGCCGAAATGAAGTAATACGTATATTAACTTTTAATAAAGCACCAGTACCGTCGTCTTCACGACTTCGACTGACCACCAGGCCAGAACACAACGAACTCGTGACCCCCACAAGGTGCCCCATTTTTAATTATACATCCGTCAGTGCGCTGGCTGCAACTGCAGTTATTGGTTTTAACCAAAAAGAACTTGATTGTGACGACATAAACTATAACATTCTTCTAGTCTAGTTTCTTCGAAACACATACCGGGTAGATTTTATAGCGGTGTAATTTGAAAATTGTTTGTTAATGTTGATGACAATGAAAAAATGGTTATTTTGAAAATTATGTTCTGTTGATTTGGTTGCAATTCAGAAGTCACAAAAATGGGTGGTGACTGAAACGTACCGGTACTTGAATGTCGACACATTCAACCAGTCTAATTTCAGTTACTAGCACTGACAAAATAATACATTTTTGCTATACATACAATTACTTAATAATTTGAAAACAAATATTTACCACAGTGACATGCTGGTCCACGGCGATACGTGCCTTGTCATGGCGGTTTCTATGTCGTAACCATTCCATTGCATTGTGCAAAATGGTGTGTACACCTGAACGATTTCGTGAAATCTTCCTACGCCCCCCGAGGTTCTGTCAAAGAGTGCGACTTCAACACAGGGATTGTTTAAATCTTTCATTTTCATTTGATAAGGTACCAGAGACGTAGTTAAATTATTCCATATTTCCTCAGTAATTTTCAAGTCAAGGTTTTTCCCAATCCATATGTCTGAGGTGCGAAAGTGGTAGTTACGCAATATTTGATATAATTCCTCTGTACATTTTGCCAGTAGGGCATTTCGGTTGCAAAAACGATCGTATACCAATTTGGTGAAGTTTGTAAAATTGTAAACAGGAATTTGACACTCGCTTTCGAACTCTTTACATCCCAACTTTTGGAGATTTGACAAATACTCAGTAAGATAATATCCGCCTTTATACCATGATGACCTGAACCTCTCAACTATAAAATCACAACATTCCTCTTTGTAAGCAAGTGCCGTTATGTTTTTTGTACAAGTATTTTCCAAAAATTCTGCTGTTCTGCTAGAAGTTCCCGTCGTGTTTATTATCTCAACGTTGGTGATTGTGGTGTTCACCGATCTACACATCGGTAACACAATTGTAGCTAAACATAATTTGAACAAAAGTCCGTGGATATCCATTGAATTCCGATTAGTGAAATGGTATACCTTTATCATAACAAGATATGAAAATTTTGAATTTTTCTATCATCCTATGATGCTATATATATATATATAAATATACAGTTCGTGTGTGACATAGCACACATGTTATGACTGTTCACTTTTATTGCAGTTTGACACTTACGCACGTTTAAATAAGAAATTATTAAGAAGTCGTTAAAATAGTTTAACATCTAATATCGTGACAGAGCTCAGTGGATTTCGATGACATCTAAGGACGTTTATATATAAATTTAGATTTACAATGGTCACTACTTCCGTCTTTCGTGTCAAACATGGGTCAAAGATTTGTAGAAGGCAATATCACTTCATGGTTCATGCTCATGGAAAAATATTGCCCCAATTTGGTGACGATAGGGTTAGAGATAATATGGAAATATAACGTATATCTAAAAATGAAAACAAACAAACAATTACATTTTTACGATAATTATCAGAACGTCACGCCGGTTCGAAAACCGCAATAATGCGTTCGTTTTCTGCAGAAATGTCATCCAAGGTCAAAACTCATAATTTCTGATCATCAAATTTACGACTAATATATGGAAGAATGTTACCAGTGGCTATTTGAATAGTTGTTTTTAAAGGGGGCTATTATGATGTTATATAAACAGCAGGTTCGACTTAAGGAGAGTCAGTTGAGATTCTTAATGCCGCCCAAGAAACAATTAGGCCAGGTGCAACTAGAAATTACTAGAATAAACGAATGAAATGACTTCACGGGCTATATTAAACTATTTCAGTACTTGTCACGTACTTTTCTTCTGCAATAAATAAATAAATAAAAATAGCCTAACAATTCTGTCAATTGATAATTTCACGATTTAATACTCTTATAAAAACTTAGACAGATTTTTCAATGACAATGAGGCAATGTTATCTTTCGCTTAGTAGGTTGTTAAAAAAATAGTTTTAAATTCTTTTAATAATCATGATATCTTTATAAGGCGATTCAAAGTACTTGCACTTGAGCTCGGCGGTGCAGATAATAGTCTATATATACATCCTCGACAAAAACATTTTAAACACAGGCTTATCATTAGCGATTGAACGTTGTCGGTGTCTATAAAATATAAAAATGGAAGCTCTTTCTCCCTGCGATTCTCAAAATTACTAAATATCCTTATGTTTTAAAATACTTCTATTTCGCTCTTTCGCAAACAAATCTAGAAAAAAACTCAAACTAATAATCATCGCAACGCTTCCGTACGCAATTTCAAACTATTTTTGCTCGATAAGCTTTGTTGCATCATGAACAGTTACATTCATCAGAATTTCATAATTGCCAATACATCGTTATAGGTTATAGCTGATTTGAAGTCAAGTAAGTAAATCCAAAATTCTTATCTATCTCATAATTGGTATTGTTACTAGCGCAGGACGGATTAACTGCAGTGACGGCTTCGTTGTTATTATTCTAAGATTATTTCTGATAACTAATTTCTCCACACATTTACAATACTCGACATGAAGTATAAATTGGACACGTGCCTATGGATGGATCGTTTTTTTTATTTTTAATATGTTGTTCTTAGAATTCTTTCCTTGTTGTCATGAAAAATCGCGTTTCACGTTAATTACTACATCAATTCTTTCGTGTCCATATATTTGAGCATTGCTCTCTTGTTCTATGTGAATCTGTGCTGTTGGACGGACTCATGAAGCAGATAACAAGCTAAGCTTCAACTGAAAATGCAATAATAAATCTTGGATTTTGATGTTTGCGGCGAGAATTACTGTTATTCTCTCTATTATTCTTATTACTATTATTAGCATCGTACATCTGCTGCCAATTTTCTCCGTATTATCTTTCTATGAAACCGGATATACACCAAAATTCAGATAATTGTACTTGTGACGAAACTGAATTGCCCACTTAAGCTTGTTTTTCAATAAATCCAATGCACTGTTGCAAAAATTACTCCAGTTTACGTTAAAAGATTATCTCAGCAGATCAAATAACCCAGCCGCGGAACGCAGTAACTCACAATATATATGATGATGTAAGATTCTATACTCCCATCAACACACTCTTAAAAAAGGACACAAAAACTTTGTTAAATTTTGAATGAATACGGCGGACAATCAGAGAATCTATTATATATATATACTGCATAAAAAAAATATCTGATATAAAAAAGATTCTCCACTCGACCGCTGCCGGTCGAAAACAGATAACATCTCAATTCAAAATTGTAATTATATAGTCAAATTGGTCTGATATCAAATATGTATGAATAGAGGTCCGTTGGCTTTGCTTCTGGGAGAATTTATCTGCAAAGAAACTTTAATTTGCTGCTGAACTTAGCTTTCATTCTTTCGATTCCATTCAAGTAAGCTCCAAGAAAATACTAAACGTTTAAATCCCTGTAGTGGTTCGATTATTCTATTGTAATCGGCTGAATTTATGTCAACAGGTATCATTTACATTAATGATTGCCTGAGGTTGTTCGCAGCCCATTTCTATTTGTGTATACGCATACAGTGGATTCTTCCGAAAATTTGCGACCGTATCAAGTTTTGTTCTCTTTTTACAAGAGGTCGAAAATGCCTGCAGCGGCATTCTAAATCCAGATACGATGTTTTTGAAATATTTCAATGCTGCATACGAGATGATTCATATTTTGATAATGTTAGCCTTTCCGCACGCGAGCGCTGTGATAATATTTGTCAACACTACATTATAGCGATGTATTCTGTGCGCATGGTCACATTTGTGTGAATCAATTCAATTCTTGTCCTTTGTTATTTTTCCCTTCAATTCTTCCCCTTAAAAAATAAAATTACGAGACTGATCAATTAATTCAATAAGGCGACGGCATAACGAGCTTTCCCGGAAAATTTAAAATAAAAACATGAAGAATTTTGAAATTAAAAAAAGGATGTGAAATAACCTGGAACCCCCAAAACCAGGATGCATTAATTATTTCCCAAAAATTACTTCTTTGAATACTTTTAAGAATCGAGACTGCGCGCGATGTTACCACAGTTATTTAGTTAACAATCAAACTGAAACTGCCACATGTTTTTAAATAGAAGTCGACCTATAAAGTGCGCTACCTTGTTAATTGTTCCCGACTCTCTCGACTGAAGATTTTTACCCAACTGAACCACGTATTGCTACTCATCTTCTATAACCCACACTCAAATCTGGCACGACTCCAGAAGGAATCCCAAAAATGAAAAAGGATTTATAGTTCATTAGAAATACAGCAAAAAAGGTACAACAATAAATAGCAGCACATTTTAATGATGAAAATAAATTGATAGAAAAATATATTTCGTTATAGAAATAACAAAATAGTTACAATGTTGGTAAGATATATAACAACAATATTTATTTCCACTAAAACGTGGAATTACACTTTGAATGCTTCTAGATTGAGCATTGTATTAATAATCAGTCTAATATAGACTACTAAAGCAACGTAACTCGTTGTTGATTCAACGACATCAACATTAAACATATGGATTTATATGGATTAAAAGATTTCTTTTAATCCATATAAATCCATATGTTTAATGTTGATGTCCGAATAATTGTCAAAATATAAAAAGCTTCCTAAGGAAGTTGTTTCGAAGCAGAATCTCCCGACCAACCATCCACATCGTCGTCTGGAATCATTTGATTCGACGAAAGCAAACTATAAAATAGAGAAATATAGGATTTGGCAAATTCCACAGAAAGAGGGAGCAATTAGCTGAAATGACTAGAAAATTTTTCATAAATACATTTCACCATTACTCTGTGAGTGATAATATCTACAATGTAGAATGTACAATTACTACGGTGAATACATTTTTTAAATCTTGTTACACAAATATGGACATTTCATCATAACAAACATACCAGGAAAAAAAACGTAATTACCTTTGGCACGTTGATCCAATTAATGCATTCGTGCTATGCAAATCTGAAAAGATGAAATATTTTTACATATTATTGTAAATTTAGGAGAAGTGATATTTTACAAAATAAACACTTACTTCCAGTAAAGAAATTGCGATCGCCGCCCTGTATTCTGTTTTGTTCTGTGAAAATAAAGGATAAATGAATGATTATACACATAACAAGTAAGAAGTATTAATCTGCCTTGAAATAATACATGCATTTATCTTAGTAACGAGGCCGCACTCACGGGGAATATGTTAAATTCGTTCAGAATTTAATTGTTATAAGTTTGAGGTCACAGAGTATCTGATATATATATTTACTTTTTTTAGTTTGAATCAGGATTTTTTAATACATGAAAATTGGAAATAATTAGATCAGCAGCCTACCTCCAAGTGGCCGCAGCTGGAAAGGGCAGTCGTTGATTTCCACGCCGTTAATAAGAATACTAAATCTCATTAAATGGTAATCGTATCTTCCCCTTACGGGAACTGGGATCAAAAATGGAGAATGTCGCAATATCTGCTGACCTGTAATAATGAAATTTGTTATTCAATTTACTGAGAATTGTAAAAAAATTGTATTTTATTAAAATTGCTTGTTTGGGATGAATTTTATATACCACGTCATTTTCAATTGTCATTATGACCTAGCTCAGGGGTGGGCAAGGTTTTGGGGTTAGGGGTCAAATATTTTGACCATCTAGACTTGCGGGCGATGTAATTTAGCTATCAATCTTCACGAATAAGGGCGCAGAAAAGGGATTTAGCGACAGATTATTAGAAACCATTGGGAATCGATAAACTGAATTAGATGGCATGAATGCGTAACCTACGAACAAAAAAAACGTTAAGAGAGCGTTATGGGGAACTTAATAAAATTTGTCAGCACTAAATTGAAACTCAATGGTGCGCGTGACCGCACACGGCAACCAAACGAGGCGAAAGAAAGAGGTGTGAAAAGCACGCCGTCGAATCGAGTGAGCGAGAAAATGTGACGTCCCCATAACATGAAATTTTGTGAAAACCCAAAATACAACTTACACAGACTACGACCATAATATAACAAGCCTATTGCATCATACAAATTTCAATAATGACAACTAGGTAGTGCATGCAGAATTGGTTAAAAGTATAAATTTATGGCAGCATCCGGCGGACCAGATTGCATCCGGCTGGCCTGATTTGACCCGCGGACCGGGGTTTACCCATGTCAGGCCTAGCTCTGTGAAGCCATTCGAAGACTCACCTGCAATGGCGACATTCCGATATACGTATTGAGTTTGCATATTGCCTTCCAGTGTCCTGAATTCCAAACGAATTGTATCGTCAGGTTCAATATGAAACCCGTGATCCGGTAGTAACCTTCCGTCAACATTGCATTCCCGTCTCAAGTCACGTTGGACGGAGTTTGTGAATGTGATAACAATACCAGCACGATTTTCCGTAATGGTCGCAAACACGTTAGCCTGTTTAAAAAATAAAGTCGATAGGCTACAATCATTAATAACAGAATAACGTTTACTTGAACGTATTATAAAGTTTGATAGTATATCAGTGGGAGTACTGAGGAAAAATTTTAAAGAATTACTTTCGAATATGGCTGACATAGACCTAATGTAGTTCGTCACCCTGCATTTGAATGATTAGCAAAACGTTTGTTGCAGCCGGGCTAGATCTGGAACAAATTCAGTCACTGAGTGTTATTTATTTATGTTTTACATGAAGAATTTGTTTTGATCAAACTTGAATTTTTAATTGAATTTACTGCTACCAGATCAAGCAGTTCTGAAACTATACTATATTTGACAAAAATAAGAAGATTGGTCTTAAGTTCTAAACTATGCTAAATCGACATTTTTGAGAAAGCAACATAAAAGAAGCCACCATTCAGGACATACATAATTTTATAGCAGTGTTATATGCATTTACCTGCTCTTCTGCCATCAAGAACCTTTTTCAATCAAAAAATTGACGAGGACAAACTCCTTGCAAGGGCGTTGTCCAAAATGAGCGCTTCGCTATCAACGTTGTACGAATATAGAGCTCTCAAAAATTGCGGACTATCGTTATAAAGGGTAAACAGAAATTTTTTACTGAATCGCTTTAACTTTGAAAGGCATAAAAATTATGACAAATGCTATACATTTTCTGTTGATAGAAAACCGTAAACTTTGGGGTAAAATTGCTCTCCAATTGTTTTATCTAACTGGTTATAAAGTCAGCGTTTTACCCTCCTAACCACAAACCATCACATGATCATAATGGAACACGTCAACCCTATAATATTCGAGTGGATATTTCGGTATAAGTTGAGGGAATTTTCTAGGTTAGCGAGGTACGAATTATCATTCACTGAACACGAGGACAGCGCGTGATAACAGCCCATTTGTACACAGGGGGACATGAACCCACGGATTTTAGTATATGTAGATCGCACCCCGGACATTTTTGCCCTTTTATATTTGCACCCATGTAATTTGCATCTACATATACATTTACGGGCATCTGCACCCCTGCAATTTGTACCTACGAACATTTAAATCCACGGGCATTTGCACCCATGGTCATTTTCAGCCTACAAATATTTCTGTTTTAGAAAATATTTGTTTACGACACTTGTGCTCTTTGCCTTGTTGCATCCTAATTGTGTCCGTAAGTTTGTGGTTGAAGATCCAGAGAAAGAATTAATCGCGTACAGGTTTGAAATTTCTGAAGAATTGAATTTAATTTGTCACACCCACTTTTAACGAATTCATTGAGAAACACGTTTTTATAAAATCTTGTATTTTGCAGCAGGATTTGGCTAGCGTTTTGCTTATATATACAACAGTGCCAATCAGGTACGGGTATAGGCTTTGCGACGCAAACGGATTGGAATTACTCGCAGGTACCAGATTAAGAAAACTAAAAACTCGTTTCGCGAGCACACCATTCAAAATTGGCACTCCTCCGCGGGCCGCACAGTTTTTCCTCGTGGGCCGCAGGTTGCACACCCCTGATATAAAGTACTGGTAGCTAATTTTAGCCAAGTAGTCCAACGTTTTCCAACCTGGGAGAGAATTCTACCACGGGGAAAAATTTTGTTATTCTCGGGAGGAATTTTGCTTTTTATTTGCTATACCAATATTAATTATTTCTTTATTATTACTACTATAATCAGTGATCTTCGTAACGGATCATATATTCGAAAATGTTAAACTAGGCATATTCATAGAATAAATTTTAAAATAATTTGTGGTAATTTCCTATTTGAAGTCGAATGAATACCATCTGTATTTGTTAGAAAATCTGTGTAACAGAAGCTTAATAAAATTGTAACATTAATCAGATCATACGGTGTGAATGCGTTCATCCAATACGATGTTGGAAGTAAAATTCCTTAACACCTTGAGAATCTATCATGAAGTTCTATTATGCGATACAAATGACAAGCGCAATCATTGATGTGTTACACTAATTAGTTAGATAAGCAGTGACATTTCCTCTACGCAATCTATGTTATAATTAGGGAATATGTATATTTTAACATAGGGATACCATATTTTTGTGACCTCAAAGCGGGACGCCTCCAAAGACCATAGCTGTAATTTTTTAATTTTAAATTCACCGATTTTAAATTAGGGGCTTACATTTAAAATCATCCCGGCTGTCTTCATTGACCATATTGTCATCGGGAGTTCGCGCGCTGTCTGTCTAAATATTGGTTTCAGTTCGAAAATTAGAAAGGAATTTACGTTAACGTGAAGCACAGCTTTGATTTACGGGGCTTACACGTAACAAATTGTAGCAAATAAAACAACGAAACAATCAAAACCACGCATCCGCACCAGTAAGTAGGCTGCCGGTACGCTAAACAGCAACAACTGTATCGGGAACATGCTAATTGGCAATTTTCGTGTATTATTTTGACTGGCTGAGTGCCAAAGTACAAAACACAGTTGAAAGACCTTCCTTAAAAGACCTTTAAAATCAATGGTTAGGGTATTGTATTATAGCGCATTTTGATTTATTTCTGATCTATTTGTAATAGCGTTAAAATACTTGTGAATATAAAATTGCATCACGTATGTGGTGTTAAAAATGTGTATGGGGTCCACTATCTTTGTAATTTATATCTGTAGTAGGCCTACTTATTTTGCGCCGCTATATGCTCCCGTAGTATTCGTACCAAGATGGCGCCCAACCTGAACATAGTATGCGTACCAGGTCAGGGTTGGCAGGTTGTGCGTCACCTTTATACGAATACTACGTGAGCGCCCTATTTTGTAAGTATACACACAGATACAAGGGATTGTTCGTGTCCGAATGGGTGGATATTTTAGAAATTTTTTTATTATGTATTTGAATGCTATAAAATAATGGGATAAGCAGAAAGATTGTAATACGCATTGAATTTTTATGTTATTAAATGGGCTCTGTATGGTTCTGCATTTTTACTGAAAATAGTAATTTCAATCCCCTTAATTCTTGAAACATGTCAGTTTCAAATTCCTTCAAACTCAATTTCTTGAAAATTATTAATACTACGGACTATTTCTTAAATATTAAGTTCAGAATCTGATCAAAAGTTGTACGTACACAAAAGACAAGTTTATTACTTAATATACACAATATGATTCAATATTTTCTGTGTGCACAAGTCAATAAGTAAGGTCCATTAGTCAACTATAGGTAAGACAAATTCGCAGTTATGTCATCCATAGTCGTGTTGTCTCGCAATGGAAGATGATGAATAAAACAAAAAAATTGTATAACTCAAATTTCTAATTATCAAAGATTGCTAATTTCTTTAAGAAAATGCATTGAATTACACTGTTGCTGTACAATACGAAAATCTATACCATACGATATGGTTGCTGGAGAATCTGTGTTATACTCGTTTCGGTACTCCCGAAGTATGTGAACCAAGACGGCGGACACCGGAACATAGTGTGTGTACCAGCTACCAGGTTAGGGTTAGACCATAATTTTATGCCCATATTCCTTGTATAAGTTATATTACGTTTCGAGCACTAGCCAGGTGACTCCCGTAGTATTTGTATCTGAAACTATGGCTTAACCTGGTACACATACTACGTTCCGGTGTCCGTCATCTTGGTTCGCATACTTCGGGAGTACCCTTATTTTATATATATTGCAAAATGAAACCTTTTTATTTTGGATTTGATGCAATCGGGAATTAAGACAATAAAATCGATGTACAAACTCATTAATTGCACGCTACTGCAACGTCGTTCTCATGGCTGCAATAATCTGCATTATAATCTTCATTTTTACCAAAAGGTCCATGGCAAAGATTTAAATCCGTGTTTGTTTTGCTGCAGGTATGATCGAAGGCAATCTATATAGGCCCAGATCCTGATACAAAATGTGCTCGCCCTAGAACGAACTTTGCTCCGCTAAACCCCAAAGTATAACAAACGGCATTCACATCGTCAATCTCGAATTCTACGTCGCATATTGTTCCCCATTTTCCCGCATGGATGATTTCCACTCTGCCTTTTTTATTGTTCCGTCCGTTAACAAGCCTCAATGCGCCTTCGTGTTCTGTAGAAAGTTTACCATAATTAAGATTTATTTATAACGTTAAAGAGTTTTGCTTTGCATGCATTGAATTCGAAATTTTTTTTTTTAATTCAATGCAAATTTTCCGTTAACCATTGCTTTCTTTCTGTTTCATTCCAAATTGAATTTAACTTACTTTGAAGTAATGAAACACTCAACCATTTGACTGTCAGCAAACCAAAAAGAGAGTTGGCGGGGGGTGTTCCGGAAGTATGTGAAACAAGATGGCCCCCCAATCACACATACTATGTTCAGGTTGTGCTCCATCTTGGCGCACATACTTCGGGAGGACCGGCGGCCGATCAACTACTTACTACACCATCTTGAATTAGATTGCGTTATAACGCAACGTTGCGTTAGGTTGAACTATCTTGATTTACGACATATAACCTAAGCCACAGATAGATGGAATCACCGATGCTTGCCGTACTTTAATTAAAAAAACACATCGAGGCCAAATTGACACAACTGAAAGATTTAAATCTTTTTTACAATTGTCAGTTATATAATATGTGGCAAAGCAGGTGGTTTGCGGACATTACGCTATTCCCATGGTTTGATATTGAATCATTTATAAATCTAAAATACTGTGCAATTCATATAACATATAAAAGTGCCAGAGAACAAATAGCTTGATGCTTAAACAATTATTTAACTGAAAAAATCAACCGGGTTGGTTTGTATAGTAATGTTTAAAATTTGCTTGGAACTATTTTAAGGTAAGTATGTAAAAATATTGGTTTGAGACCAAGTGTTTTTTTTCGAATCTCGAATACTTGGGAGATATATAACTGTATGTAACTTTCTCATTGGGTCCTCGTATTGAATCCCCTGAGCACATAATTTATTGGGAACATAGAATACAAGTTTCAGGCAGATTGATGAGCGTTCAAATACAATAAAAAATGCGTTTTCGTCAATAACTCACTACAGAAAAGAGTCCATATGTCAGAATTGCGTTGAAAAAATATGGCTTCAATAAAGAAAATCACGAAATTTTGCTCTGAACCCAGCGCCGGATTAACCATTAAACAATATAAGCACGTGCTTGGGGCACCAAGCAGAGAGGGGCACCACAGAAATTTTAGAGCAGAATTTTATATAGTTTACCACCGTTTATTAAAATATTACGAGTTCACCAGACGACTCAAACTTCAAAATGTTCGCTTATTTTTCGTCTTCAAGTACCATATTAACCTTCATTATTAAAAATAAACACTGAAACTTCGAAATGGGCATATGAGTCGTTTTCTTAAATTGTTGTTGTTTTTTCCTTCTAGTATTCTCCTTGTTGCTGCATTTTGTTTCCTCTTCAACAATTGGACCGATGAACTGTTTACACTATGTGGTGATTCCACGATCGCATTTCAACGATCTAGTGGTCAGCGAAGTCGGGAGTTTTTTGATAAGGTAGACCAGGGTGGTCCAAACCCTCTCATGCTGATACATTCCGCGCGACTCACCAAACAATTTTAGCGTATATATTTGTGTTGTGGTCCTTCCACCCAGCATTCTTGAACCACCCTTAGGTAGACTACTAGGTACCGGTAAAATTGCAATCTACAGTTGTGACTTGTATGTTTTGGTATTTCGATTCACGTTGAGATTGGAGGCATGAATCTTTATTGTCACACTCCCTTAGGATTAGAGCTCAATCGATATATCGGCCAGATATTGCGTGTTTACCGATATATCATATCGGCTATATATAACAGTTAAGAAAACCTAAAAATGTTCGTAAAAGTTATTTTATTTACTATTGGTTGTGATTATTTTTAATGGATAATACACTTATGTGGTTTATTGTTTTTATATTTGAATTACACATCGGGGGGCACCAAAGTCTTCAGTGCTTAGGGCACCAAAAGGGCTCAATCCACCCCTGTCTGAACCGATTCGAATAATTTACTGTTTGATTCGATTTGTAATACCCAGTAAGCCTACAAGTCGTAGCACGTAATTCATTATTGGACACGAAATCCACCTATGGATATGTTTCTCGAATTGGCGTTTGTTGGTACTCTTCTTTCTATTTTCTTTTCCGTTCTGTTATTGTTGTTGTGTTGATATAACCATAATTTTGTGATTCTAAAATTTGAAACTAGTGCAAGTTTTGTTTCAATGTCATTTAACGCGGGTCAATAATACATCAGCTAGGCTTTTTTATTGAATCAAATAACAGTAATATTATATTGGTTTATATATAAACGCAAAAACTAAATTATTTCGCGCACTGGAATATATATATATTCAGTATCATCGTTCTAGCTAGGACTTGGAAAAGCTATGACGATCAATGTACTGTCACGGTATACAAATACTGGTAAGTTACCGCTTATGATTTTCGGAGAAATGATGATAAAATATTTTGTTTTTCCCTCCGTGTCCACGCAATTGTGCATAACCCTGTTACCTATTTTTCACTTTTTGGGGTTCTTTTGTAAAACGCCCCCGTCACTAATGCAAAAATGTGAGATTGAGAAGAACACCCCCGTCCATGTTTTCAATCAATTAATTAGTAATTATCCAACTGGGATTAGGAATGATTTAAAAATTTGAATTTTCAGCGCAATCTGCATTCCTAACTCTTTCTGCATAATTACTAATCGTGGGCGTTGGATAGGGCTTTGTACAAATGATCCCTTTTTAAATACACTTCGAACGTCGTACAAATGATCCCTTTTTAAATACACTTCGAACGTCGTTTTATTCTTGACTGTCTGATTGAATCGCAAACGTTTTAAATTCCGATCGACCTGTAGATTTATTCATTTAATGATGAGACGACGGCATAACGAGCTCTTCCGGAAAATTTAGAATAAAAACATGAAAAATTTTGAGACTATATAAACGCTCTAAATCTGTCTAAAATATATATTGATTTTCCAAAAATTACTTTAACAATACTTTAAAAATCGGTGCGCGTGCTGTTATTACATTTTTATTTTAAAATTCAACTAAAACTGTCACACGTTATTTAATTACAAGAGAGCTATGCTAAAATATATGGACACGTAGAGTCACATAATTTTGATGACGTCATAGCGAAAAAAAAGTAATAGCCTTCTGGAGAAAATTTTTATCTTTAACCACTGAAAAGTTCAAAGCAATTGGTCCAGTATTCGAAGAAAAAAGCGACTTTTTAAAAACGTGTCAAAGAACAAGAACAACAACATAATATTGAAACGATCGTTATGTCCACTACGTGTCCAACAAGTCGACCCATAGAGTGCGCTAGCTATAGTTAATTGTTCCCGACTCTCTCGTCTAAAGATTTTTACCCAACTGAACCATGTATTGCTCAACTTCTATAACCCACACTCAAACCTGTCACGACTCCAGAAAGAATCCCAAAAATGTAAATATATTTATAGTTCATTGAAAATAAAAAAGGTACCTTAATAAATAACAGCACATTTTAATGATAAAAATAAATTGATACAAAAATATATTTTGTTGAAATGACAAAAAAGGGCAAAGTAAAAAGGTACAATAATGATTAATGAATGGCAACAACTTTTATTGATAAAAATAAATTGGTAGAAAAATATATTTTTTAAAGAAATTACAAAAACGGGCAATGTAAAAGGCGTAGATAGCATTGGTGGAATATATAACATCAATACTTATTTCCACTAAAACGTGGAATTACATTCTGAATGCTCTTAGATTGAGCATTCTATCAATAAATTGTCTAATATAGACTACAAAAGCAACGTAACTCGTTGGTGATTCGACTACTTCAACATTACGTAGGTGGCACTCACATAGTGCATGACAGCCCACCTGCATCAAGTTGATGTCGAATAAATGCATCACGTTGTACAGGTGGCAAATAAATACATAGTTATGCCAGCCCACCTGAATCAAGTTGATGTCGAATAAATGCATCACGTTGTACAGGTGGCAAATAAATACATAATGTATGACAGCCCACCTGCATCAAGTTGATGTCGAATAAATGCATCACGTTGTACAGGTGGCAAATAAATACACAGTTATGCCAGCCCACCTGCATCAAGTTGATGTCGAATAAATGCATCACGTTGTACAGGTGGCAAATAAATACATAGTGTATGACAGCCCACCTGAATCAAGTTGATGTCGAATAAATGCATCACGTTGTACAGGTGGCAAATAAATACATAGTGTATGACAGCCCACCTGAATCAAGTTGATGTCGAATAAATGCATCACGTTGTACAGGTGGCAAATAAATACATAGTGTATGACAGCCCACCTGAATCAAGTTGATGTCGAATAAATGCATCACGTTGTACAGGTGGCAAATAAATACATAGTTATGCCAGCCCACCTGAATCAAGTTGATGTCGAATAAATGCATCACGTTGTACAGGTGGCAAATAAATACATAATGTATGACAGCCCACCTGCATCAAGTTGATGTCGAATAAATGCATCACGTTGTACAGGTGGCAAATAAATACATAGTTATGCCAGCCCACCTGCATCAAGTTGATGTCGAATAAATGCATCACGTTGTACAGGTGGCAAATAAATACATAGTGTATGACAGCCCACCTGAATCAAGTTGATGTCGAATAAATGCATCACGTTGTACAGGTGGCAAATAAATACATAGTGTATGACAGCCCACCTGAATCAAGTTGATGTCGAATAAATGCATCACGTTGTACAGGTGGCAAATAAATACATAGTGTATGACAGCCCACCTGAATCAAGTTGATGTCGAATAAATGCATCACGTTGTACAGGTGGCAAATAAATACATAGTGTATGACAGCCCACCTGAATCAAGTTGATGTCGAATAAATGCATCACGTTGTACAGGTGGCAAATAAATACATAGTGTATGACAGCCCACCTGCACCAAGTTGATGTCGAATAAATGCATCACGTTGTACAGGTGGCAAATAAATACACAGTTATGCCAGCCCACCTGCATCAAGTTGATGTCGAATAAATGCATCACGTTGTACAGGTGGCAAATAAATACATAGTGTATGACAGCCCACCTGAATCAAGTTGATGTCGAATAAATGCATCACGTTGTACAGGTGGCAAATAAATACACAGTTATGCCAGCCCACCTGAATCAAGTTGATGTCGAATAAATGCATCACGTTGTACAGGTGGCAAATAAATACACAGTTATGCCAGCCCACCTGAATCAAGTTGATGTCGAATAAATGCATCACGTTGTACAGGTGGCAAATACATAGTGTATGACAGCCCACCTGCACCAAGTTGATGTCGAATAAATGCATCACGTTGTACAGGTGGCAAATAAATACACAGTTATGCCAGCCCACCTGAATCAAGTTGATGTCGAATAAATGCATCACGTTGTACAGGTGGCAAATACATAGTGTATGACAGCCCACCTGCACCAAGTTGATGTCGAATAAATGCATCACGTTGTACAGGTGGCAAATAAATACACAGTTATGCCAGCCCACCTGAATCAAGTTGATGTCGAATAAATGCATCACGTTGTACAGGTGGCAAATAAATACACAGTTATGCCAGCCCACCTGCATCAAGTTGATGTCGAATAAATGCATCACGTTGTACAGGTGGCAAATAAATACACAGTTATGCCAGCCCACCTGCATCAAGTTGATGTCGAATAAATGCATCACGTTGTACAGGTGACAAATAAATACATAGTGTATGACAGCCCACCTGCACCAAGTTGATGTCGAATAAATGCATCACGTTGTACAGGTGGCAAATAAATACATAGTGTATGACAGCCCACCTGAATCAAGTTGATGTCGAATAAATGCATCACGTTGTACAGGTGGCAAATAAATACATAGTGTATGACAGCCCACCTGAATCAAGTTGATGTCGAATAAATGCATCACGTTGTACAGGTGGCAAATAAATACATAGTGTATGACAGCCCACCTGAATCAAGTTGATGTCGAATAAATGCATCACGTTGTACAGGTGGCGAATACATGGTGTATGACAGCCCACCTGCATCATGTTGATGTCGAATAAATGCATCACGTTGTACAGGTGGCAAATAAATACACAGTTATGCCAGCCCACCTGAATCAAGTTGATGTCGAATAAATGCATCACGTTGTACAGGTGGCAAATAAATACACAGTTATGCCAGCCCACCTGCATCAAGTTGATGTCGAATAAATGCATCACGTTGTACAGGTGGCAAATAAATACATAGTTATGCCAGCCCACCTGCATCAAGTTGATGTCGAATAAATGCATCACGTTGTACAGGTGGCAAATAAATACATAGTGTATGACAGCCCACCTGAATCAAGTTGATGTCGAATAAATGCATCACGTTGTACAGGTGGCAAATAAATACATAGTGTATGACAGCCCACCTGAATCAAGTTGATGTCGAATAAATGCATCACGTTGTACAGGTGGCGAATACATGGTGTATGACAGCCCACCTGCATCATGTTGATGTCGAATAATTGCATCACGTTATGCAGGTGGCAAATACATGGTGTATGACAGCCCACCTGCATCATGTTGATGTCGAATAATTGCATACTGTTATACAGGGGACAATCACGTAGTGTATGACAGCCCACCTGCATCATGTTGATGTCAAAATATAAAAAGTTGTCCAAGGAAGTCGTTTTGAACCAGAATCCCCGACCAAACACTCGCATGCTCATCGCCGTCTGGAATCATTTACTTCGACGGAGGCAAACTATAAAATAGAGAAATATAGGATTTGAAATATAGAAAAATTACACAGGAAGAGGGAGAGAAAACCTCATTAGGTTGTTAGCAAGCAAGCAATTAGTTGAAGTGACTACTAAAAAAAATTAATAAATACATTCCACAATTTCCATGTGAGTAATAATATCCACAATGTAGAATGTACAATTACTACGGCAAATTTTAATTTTTAATTTAGTTACACAGAAATGGACATTTTAATATAGGAAACATACCAGTAAAAAAACATAATTACCTTTGGCACGTTGATCCAATAAATGCGTTCGTGCTATGTAAATCTGAAGAAGAGAAATATTTTCACATGATGTAAAGTTAGGAGAATGTGACAATATAGGGAGCGATTAGTAATTTTGGCGAACATTTCTGAAAGCTAAGAAAAAGGCTGAATATTAGTATTGACCAAATTCTTTCAATTTGAAAATAAGATTAATAAAAGCACATTTTCAATAGACCTTAGTCATTTAAAACTCATCCTACGCGCAAAAATAAAAGTGATGTAAAATTTTTTTTTTTAACATTTGCTCTTATGGGAAATGTGATCACCAGAGCAGAAGTTTGCATTTTTTGAGATTTTCTAGATATGTTTCATCGTATACGTGTGTAGTTTTGGGGATAGAATATTTTTTACCATATTTTTGATATTTTTATCATGATAAACATGGTCAAGATTTTTAATAATCGTTCATTAAAATTTTAATGAGTGCGGTGTTTCTGATGACGTCATTCTCACTAGACCATGAGATTCTGCCAACTTGCCGTGCTCTGTGGGATATGCGCTGCAAATGCGGCGCTAATGTCGCTTTGAGTACGGTACCGGTACTGGAAGCGTTTAACATTGACAATCTATAACCCATACCATTTCTATCACGTTTGTTTACTGGTTTTACGCCTTTATACCTGTACCGCTAGCAATCATTTACTGAAGGCATGCTGACGTGTTATTTAAACTACCGGTACCGTACCAAGGCTGCAAGAGGTGAAAACTAAATTATTTAGTAAATACTGGAATAGGCCTACGAACAAAAATGTTGCCCAGCCTGCCAATAGGCAGGATAAGTTGTACAGTACCGGTATACAAAAAAGATGAATATCTCCAACCTATAATGGTACAATACCGGTCTCCTTACTAGGTTAAAAAGCCCCTGCCCCCCATGTTCGCTATCAAGATTAACAGTTAATTAAGATGTTTGAACAATTTAACAAAAACTTCTTGGAGGACGGGTTGACTAAGTTAAGGAATATTTTTGGATTTGGTTAAACATGTAGTTCATTATTAAACCACTTTTTTTTTTTTTTTATAGATTTTCACTTAGTGGACACTTAGCAAGTACGACAATTTATAAAAAAAAATTATAAATTAATAACAAATCAGTAGAAGTCAGCTCGGGTATTCAAACATGTGATGATTGAAGTGAGAAAAAAATTTGAAGTCACGTTTAGGCTATTACATTAAACAACAATGGAAAAGATACATTGGAATCAGTCAAGCTTCAAATGCTAATGGTATTAATGAAAAGAATATGCGAAACGAAGACTGAAGTTTCCATCTGAGACATTGGAAGACGCTAAAACCTTATAGACTTGATAGTATGGAAAGCCTTCTCACAATGCAGTGATAATGGGACATATGTTTATAATATCATTATACAGGCTTCAAGTTGAACTATATGTTTAATTAAAATATCTATCTTTGCTAATAAATGCTGAAAACCATTTATTTCAGTCTGCTGAGTGATTAGGGCCAGAAATTTGCTGTAGGGACCATCACCAGAGCTGGATTTACCAATAGGCTAGGCAGGCTGAAACCTAGAGCCTCGAAATTCGGTTTCGAAATTTGTAATCTTTTGAAAACTTGACGAGTTTAAACCCTACGAAACGTATATATATATATATCAAGCTTTTCAGAGTAGAAAATTCTGTACACAACTGGTTTCAACCACAGCATCATAATGAGGGAAATTATTATTATGCGCATTCTGCTGGAAATTTCTATGTTAAAGTATGGCTGTAGCGGTTGTTTGATCAAAGAAATTGAAAGCAAAACTGCCTCAAGTAAATTTTTATTCCTTTAATTAAAAATTCACACCCATGAATGGGGAGAATGAAAAATTTAATGCACTCATATTTTTAAATTTTAAGCAATGACATGTGTTGTTGTTTAGAGAGAAATTCTGAGCTCAAAAATATGAAGGGGCCTCTCATGGTCTAAATCCAGCCCTGAACATCACCAATTCTGGGATAGGTACATGGTGCCAACAAGACTCAACATACGAACTGAGTTAGGCCATTGGATTTTGAAAGGTGTACCAGAAATGTACATAGTTGCATGGAATTCATGAAATATATAACATCCAATAAAAACCAAAATAGGTCTTTCGTTGAACACCAGTTGTGGTCCCGGTACCGGTATTCCAGTATTCTGTTATCACAAGCAGTTCCCACAGAGCACGGCGCGTTGGCAGAATCTCATGGTCTAGTGAGAATGACGTCATCGGAAACACCGCGCTCATTAAAGTTTCAATGAACGATTATCAAAAATCTTGACCATGTTTATCATGATAAAAATATCAAAAAAGATGTAAAAAATATTCTATCCTCAAAACTGCTCACGTATACAATGAAAGATATCTAAAAAATTACAAAAAATGCAAATTTCTGCTCTGGTGATCACATTCCCCATAAGAGTTGATGTTAAAATTGTTTTTTTTTAAATCACTTTTATTTTTGCACGTAGGATGGGTTTTTAATCAATAAGGTCTATTAGAAGAGCAGATGTCAACCAGAAAATAATTGGAGCAATGGTAACCAGAGGGTTATTAGTGCTAGCGCTATTTTTTTCCAAGTCCGAAGCTGGCATTATCAACATATCGCAACAAGCGAACTTCCAAAGCGCTATTTTCACCCGACTATAAGGGTTATTCAAAAACATGAGCGACCAGTAATGCAGTGTAACGAATTATATTGGATCGAAAGATCATTTTTATGTGTCGAAATCAAATTTAAAAAACACTAAACGCCCGTTCGTGTCTAATCTACACTCTTATCTCCTATACTCTATTTCCTTCTCGTCCCATATTTTTGAATTTATGTGTGTATATTTTTCAAATGTGGTTTTTGCCATTTTTTCATGTTTTATAGTGAATTTTTTAGAACCTATAGGCACCATACTTATGTCTTAAAACCCATGATTTCCATTTAAAAATGTAGGGAGTATTATATCGGGAAAAATTAGTAATTTTGGCGAACATTTCTAAAAGCTAAAGAAAAAGGCTGAATATGGGGATTCACCAAATTCTTCCAATTTGAAAATAAGATCAATAAAAAGTCAATTTTTAATTAGAAGAGCAGATGTCAACCAGAAAATAATTGGATCGATGGTAACCAGAGAGTAATTAGTATTATAAACAATTTTAATATTCGGGGTATCGATTTATAGATCAGAATCTTATACAATTCTTTCTACTGTACAATAAACGAAAGAAGAATTGTCGCAATTGTCGATTTTCTGCTGTTATCTATTGTCTACTGGGTTGAGCGTCTACAATCTACAATAATAGATTCTACATAATTGAACAAACTGGTGACAAAGAATTTGCACACTTACTTTCAATAAAGAAATTGCGATCGCCGCCCAGTAATCTGTTTAGTTCTGAGAAAATAAAAAAATAATTAAATGATTTTCACTGATATTAAGTGAAAAATTTCACCTCAATATAATACATGTATTTATCTCAGTGAAGAGGAATATGTGAAATTCGTTTGGAATTTAACTATTACGAGTTTTAGGTCACAGAGCATCTGGAATATTCATGGCAAGTTATACGTTGTGGGAATGATCAAGTTCATTCATATATCTTTTTTTAGTTCAAGTAAGGATTTTTGTCCATGAAAATTGGACAGAATTAGAGAGGCAGCCTACCTCCAAGTGACCGCAGCTGGATAGGGCCGCCGTTGATTTCCACGTCGTTAATAAGGATACCATATCTCATTAAATGGTTGTCTTCGTCTCTTCCTATTACGGCAACTGGGATTGGAAATGGAGAATGTCGCAATAGCTGCTGACCTGTAATAATGAAATTTATCATTCAATTTACTGAGAATATCAAAATCGCGAAATCTTGTATATTAATAAAATTGCTTTTGTAAACTACATTTTTGACACCGCGATTTTCAATTGTCATTAGCTATTAGGTCCTAGCACAGGGGTGAGCAAGGTTTTTGGGTTAGGGGTCAAATATTTTGACCATTTAGACTTGCGGGCGATGTTATTTAGCTATCAATCTCCACGAATAAAGGCGCAGAAAAGGGATGCAGCGACGACAGATTATTAGAAACCATTGGGAATCGATAGATTGAATTACCTTGCAGGAATACGTAAGCTACGAACAAAAAAAGAACGTTAAGAGAGCGTTATAGGGATCTTAACAAACTTTGTCGGCACTAAATTGAAACTCAAGGCTGCGCGTGACCGCACACGAGGCGAAAGAATGGGGCGTGAAAATCACGCCGTCGAATCGAGTGAGCGAGAAAACGAAACGTAGCGTAACAAGAAATTCGGTGGCAACCTAAAATACAACTTACACATACTACGACCATAATCTAACAAACCTATTGCACCATACACATTTAAATGAAAACCACAGTGTAGTGCATGCAGAATTGGTTAGAAGCATAAATTTATGGCAGCATCCGGCGGGCCAGATTGAATCACCCAACTGGTCTGATTTGACCCGCGGAACATAGTTTGACATGTCAGGCCTAGCCATATGAAATCACTCACCTGCAATGGCGACGTTCCGATATACGTATCGGGTTTGCATGTTGCCTTCCAGAGTATCGAATTCTAAACGAATTCTATCGTCGGGTTCAATATGAAACCCGTGATCCGGTAGTAACCTTCCGTCAACATTGTGTTCCAGTCTCAAGTCACGTTGGACGGAATTTGTGAAAGTGATTACAATGCCAGCACGGTTTTCCGTTATGGTCGCAATCACGTTAGCCTGTTTAAAAAAATAAAGTTGATAGACTACAATCATTAATAACAGAATAACGTTTACTTGAACGTATTGTAAAGTTTAATAGTATATCAGTGGGAGTACTGATGAAAAATTTCAGAAAATTACTTTCGAATATGGCTGACATAGACCTAAGTAGTTCGTCACCCTGCATTTGAATAATTTGCAAAACGTTTAAGTTGCAACCCGGCTAGATCTGGAACAAATTCAGTCACTTATTGTTGTTTATTTATTTTTTAAATGGAGAATTTGATGCGATCAAACTTGAATTTTTAACTGAATTTACTGCTACCAGATCAAGCAGTTCTGAAACTATACTATATTTGACAAAAATAAGAAGATTGATCTTAACTTAAGACTTAAGTTCTAAACTATGCTAAATCGACTTTAAACATTTTTGAGAAAGCAACACAAAAGAAGCCACCATTCAAGACATAGTGTTATATGCATTTACCTGCTCTTCTGCCATCAAGAACCTTTATCAATCAAGAAATAGACGAGGACAAACTCCTTGCAAGGGCGTTGTCCAAAATGAGCGCCTCGCTATCAACGTTGCACGATTATAGAGCTCTCAAAAATTGCGGACTATCGTTATAAAGAGTAAACAGAAATTTTTTACTGAATCGCTATAACTTTGAAAGGCATGAGAAGTATGACAAATGCTATACTTTTTCTGTTGTTAGGAAAACCCTAAACTTTAGGATAAAATTGCTTTCCAATTGTTTTATCTAACTGGTTAAAAAGTCAGCGTTTTACCCTCCTAACCACAAACCATCACATGATCATAATGGAACACGTCAACCCTATAATATTCGAGTGGATATTTCGGTATAAGTTGAGGGAATTTTCTAGGTTAGCGAGGTACGAATTATCATTCACTGAACGCGCGTGATAACAGCCCATTTGTACACAGGGGGACATGAACCCACGGATTTTAGTATGTAGATCGCACCCCGGACATTTTTGCTCTTTTATATTTGCACCCATGTAATTTGCATCTACATATACATTCACGGGCATCTGCACCCATGCAATTTGTACCTACGAACATTTAAATCCACGGACATTTGCACCCATGGTCATTTTCAGCCTACAAATATTTCTGTTTTAGAAAATATTTGTTTACGACACTTGTGCTCTTTGCCTTGTTGCATCCTAATTGTGTCCGTAAGTTTGTGGTTGAAGATCCAGAGAAAGAATTAATCGCGTACAGGTTTGAAATTTCTGAAGAATTGAATTTAATTTGTCACACCGACTTTTAACGAATTCATTGAGAAACACGTTTTTATAAAATCTTGTATTTTGCAGCAGGATTTGGCTAGCGTTTTGGCTTATATATATATACAACAGTGCCACTCAGGTACGGGTATAGGCTTTGCGACGCAAATAGATTGGAATTACTCGCAGGTACCAGATTAACAAAACTAAAAACTCGTTTCGCGGGCACACCATTCAAAATTGGTACTTCTCCGCGGGCCGCACAGTTTTTCCTTGTGGGCCGCAGGTTGCACACCCCTGATATAAAGTACTGGTAGCTAATTTTAGCCAAGTAGTCCAACGTTTTCCAACCTGGGAAAGAATTCCTCCACGGGGGGAAATTTTGTTATTCTTGAAGAGGAATTTCACTTTTCATTTGCTGTACTAATATTAATATTCTTTATTATTACTATAATCAGTGATCTTCGTAACGGATCATATATTCGAAATTGGTTTGATTTAGCAAATTCTTGATTTTAGGATTAATTTAGAATCATTTTGTATGAAAATGTATTTTTTGGCATTTATTATCTTATGATAGACAAGAAATTAGGTGATCATTGTCAGAATGAAATAGCGAATACTAATTAAAAAATATTAATCCCAATTCAATTTCTACAAGTTTACAATTGTCTTGAAGAATATCGTTTGTGGAACAGACCCATTTCAGAATATATTTAATTTTTCATATTCGAAAATTTATTTTAGAATGTATTCGGAATATTATATTATTCGCCTTTGTCCATCTCTGACTATGATGCACACATAAACTACCTAAACTGTGCGTATAGTCGTGAGTGCGACTCGCACATTATACCAGCTTTTAGATTGAACCATTATTAAAGTATTTTATGTCGATGTTCGGGGAAACATTCATTAGGTTAGCACAATTTGTATTACAATTATTTGCTACAGGTGAATGACTTGCTGCGTAGCTAAAGGTGAATAAATGTAACAAAACTTGACTCTCACAGCTGACCGCGCGTAAGGCAGAGGAAGTGATTCGTTTAGCCTTTGTGTCTGGCAACTTGTGCGTAACTGCAACTGAACGTATGTTATCGTTGTTCTGAATGTTACGAGGTAGCTGAATGTTACGAGGTATGTTGAACTAGGCATATTCATAGAATAAATTTTAAAATAATTTGTGGTAATTTCCTATTTGAAGTCGAATGAATACCATCTGTATTTGTTAGAAAATCTGTGTAACAGAAGCTTAATAAAATTGTAACATTAATCAGATCATACTGTGTGAATGCGTTCATCCAATACGATGTTGGAAGTAAAATTCTCTTACACGTTGAGAATCTATTATGAAGTTCTATTATGCGATACAAATGACAAGCGCAATCATTGATGTGTTACACTAATTAGTTACATAAGTAGTGACATTTCCTCTACGCAATCTATGTTATAATTAGGGAGTATGTATATTTTAACATAGGGATACCATATTTTTGTGACCTCAAAGCGGGACGCCTCCAAAGACCATAGCTGTAGTTTTTTAATTTTAAATTCACCGATTTTACATTAGGGTCCTACATTTAAAATCATCCCGACTGTCTTCATTGACCATATTGTCATCGAGAGTTCGCGCGCTGTCTGTCTTAATATTGGTTTCAGTTCGAAAATTAGAAAGGAATTTACGTTAACGTGAAGCACAGCTTTGATATACGGGGCTTACACGTAACAAATTGTAGCAAATAAAACAACGAAACAATCAAAACCACGCATCCGCACCAGTAAGTAGGCTGCCGGTACGCTAAACAGCAACAACTGTATCGGGAACATGCTAATTGGCAATTTTCGTGTATTATTTTGACTGGCTGAGTGCCAAAGTACAAAACACAGTTGAAAGACCCAGTTGAAATCAATGGTTAGGGTATTGTATTATAACGCATTTTGATTTATTTCTGATCTATTTGTAATAGCGTTAAAATACTTGTGAATATAAATTTGCATCACGTATGTGGTGTTAAAAATGTGTATGGGGTCCACTATCTTTGTAATTTATATCTGTAGTAGGCCTACTTATCTTGCGCCGCTATATGCTCCCGTAGTATTCGTACCAAGATGGCGCACAACCTGAACATAGTATGCGTACCAGGTCAGGGTTGGCAGGTTGTGCGTCATCTTGATACGAATACTACGTGGGCGCCCTATTTTGTAAGTATACACACAGATACAAGGGATTGTTCGTGTCCGAATGGGTGGATATTTTAGAATTTTTTTATTATGTATTTGAATGCTATAAAATAATGGGATAAGCAGAAAGATTGTAATACGCATTGAATTTTTATGTTATTAAATGGACTCTGTATGATGCTGCATTTTTACTGAAAATAGTAATTTCAATCCCCTTAATTCTTAAAACATGTCATTTTCAAATTCATTCAAACTCAATTTCTTGATAATTATTAATACTACGGACTATTTCTTAAATATTAAGTTCAGAATCTAATCAAAAGTTGTACGTACACAAAAGACAAGTTTATTACTTAATATACACAATATGGTTCAATATTTTCTGTGTGCACAAGTCAATAAGTAAGGTCCATTAGTCAACTATAGGTAAGACAAATTCGCAGTTATGTCACCCATAGTCGTGTTGTCTCGCAATGGAAGATGATGAATAAAACAAAAAAATTGTACATCTTAAATTGCTAATTATTAAAGATTGCTAATTTCTTTAAGAAAATGCATTGAATTACACTGTTGCTGTACAATACGAAAATCTATACCATACGATATGGTTGCTGGAGAATCTGTGTTATACTCGTTTCGGTACTCCCGAAGTATGTGAACCAAGACGGCGGACACCGGAACATATTATATGTACCAGCTACCAGGTTAGGGTTAGACCATAATTTTATTCCAATATTCCTTATATAAGTTATATTACGAGTTCGAGCACTAGCCAGGTGATTCCCGTAGTATTTGTACCTGAAATTATGGCTTAACCTGGTACACATACTACGTTCCGGTGTCCGCCATCTTGGTTCGCATACTTCGGGAGTACCCTTATTTCATATATATTGCAAAATGAAACCTTTTTTTTTTGGATTTGATACAATCGGGGATTAACATATTAAATTTGATGTACAAACTCATTAATTGCACGCTACTGCAACGTCGTTCTCATGGCCGCAATAATCTTCATTATCATCTTCATTTTCACCAAAAGGTCCATGGCAAAGGTAAAAATCCGTGTTTGTTTTGCTGCAGGTATGATCGAAGGCAATCCATATAGGTCCAGATCCTGATCCAAAATGTGCTCGCCCTAGAACGAACTTTGCTCCGCTAAACCCCAAAGTATAACAAACGGCATTCGCATCGTCAATCTCGAATTTTACGTCGCATATTGTTCCCCATTTTCCTGCATGGAAGATTTCCACTCTGCCTTCTTTATTGTTCCGTCCGTTAACAAGCCTCAATGCGCCTTCGTGTTCTGTAGAAAGTTTACCATAATTGGGATTTATTTACAACGTTAAAGAGTGTTGCTTTGCGTGCATTAAATTCGAAATTTTTTTTTTAATTCAATGCAAATTTTCCGTTAACCATTGCTTTCTTTCTGTTTCATTCAAAATTGAAAGAAACTCACTTTCAAGTAATGAAACACTCAACCATCGGACTGTCAGCAAACCAAAAAGAGAGTTGTCGGGCCGGGGGCGCTCCGGAAGTATGTGCACCAAGATGGCGCGCAACTTGAACCCCAATCACACATACTATGTTCAGGTTGTGCGCCATCTTGATACATATACTTCGGAAGGACCGGCGGCCGATCAACTACTTACTACACCATCTTGAATTAGATTGCGTTGTAACGCAACGTTCGTTAGGTTGAACTATCTTGATTTTTGGCATATTACCTAAGTCACAGAGAGATGGGACCACCGATGCTTGCCGTACTTTATTTAAAAAACCCACATCGAGGCCAAATTGACACAACTGAGTCACGATTTTTATCTTTTTTACAATTGTCAGTTATATAATATGTGGCAATGCAGGTTGTTTGCATCCATTATGCTATTCCCATGGTTCGATATTGAGTCATTTATAAATCTAAAATACATTGCAGTTCATATAACATATGAAAGTGTCGGGGAAAAAAAACATTGATGCTTAAACAATTATTTAACTAAAAAAATCGGCGTTTAGGAAGTATGTGCATCAAGATGGCGCACATCCTGAACCTTAACCTGGTACACATTCTATGTTCAGGCTGTGCGCCATCTTGGTGCACATACTTCGGGGGCACCAAAAATTCGACCGGGTTAATTTCTATAGTGAGGTTTAAAATTTGTTTGAAACTATCTTAAGTTAAGTTTGTTAAAATATTGGTTTAAGGCCTAATGTACAGAATTTTGACTGAAATAGCTCTGACTCTCAGCTTTTAGGTCTGAAATTACAATTTCAAAATTTAACTTGATCTCAAGGGAACTTGAATTGCGCGATTATTAAGCTCTCGTATTTATTATTAATTCCGGAAATTATGAAAATTGTCAATTCAATGCATATACGCCATTCTTACCGTTTATAGCAATATTTATTCGAGAATATGTGTGATTCAAATTAAATTTGATTTGGGCATAATTCATTATATGTCTTACGTACAAAATGTCTTACCTGCTACGGTTGTTGGTTTCACTCTAGATACCGGGCTGGGCTTTGGTGTTGCACCTTCTTTTCATTTGAAGAAATGATAAGAATTTTAAAGTGAAAAAATAAATAAATGTTCCGTTGCAATCATGGCTGATTTTAAAATAATGACATTTCAAAATTAGTTTTCCACTTGATAAATTTAGGTGAACTATAAAAATACCAGTCTGTTCACGAGACGATAGTGTCGCTATCACAATTCTTCTCCCCATTCATAAATATTTTGATAAAAATGATTATGTCAGTACTTAGAATTACCTTTCATTAAGGCCCGTAAGCTGTCTTTTAGTATTTTAAGTTCTTTACTTTGCTCTTGAATTTCTGTCATATAATTTTCAATCATTTGTTATAAAAATAGTAGTTAAAATTACAATGTTTAGTAAAGCACCATCAAACAATAATACTATTTCTGCAATGAAGTGCGGCATACTATGTTACTATACATTTTGAAGCTGGTGTATTTGGTTATCACAATGGTATAATCCTGTTGTGAAAAAATCGTTTCTTTTTTTTCTATATATTCCACTAATTTATATTGACATGAATTCCACATTATTCACGTTCTTTGGTTTTAATGTTTTTAGTTCTCAGTTCAACAGTTCTTCACCTTGCCTATGTTGATTTGATCGTTAATTTTAAACACCGTTATAAAATACTGTATTGCAAACTTAATATTCAAATTGAGAATGCAGTACATGCAGTTTTTGATCCCATTGCAGTCGAAATGTAGTTTTTTTTATTCACCGTTCTACTTAAATGGCAATGTAGTGTAAAAAGGTTAGACCAGAAAAACAGTGTTCACCATCCATCAGCCTGAATAGCTTCAGCTTATGGATTGCTTCACTTACTCATCAGTTAAGTAATTATATTCGCTTTTGCATTCACGAAATGTTATTAATTCCAAACCCTGTGCTATATTTGATGGGTTATCGAAGTTTATTTAACGCCCCAATACTGCTTACTGTTTATTTGTATTCTAGCATAGTTACAGCCGCCGTAGATGAATTCATTTGTGATGTATGCTGACGATTCAATTTTATATTATTATTACACCAAGATGGCGCACAACCTGATAACCCCAACCTGGTACACATACTATGTTCAGGTTGTGCACCATCTTACACGTGATTCAACCTGGAATTTATAAATTATGTTACTTTGTGAAAGTGTACTGAGATATAGGCTAGTCACCACATAAAAATATCTGTGATAACCCAAAACATTGTTAAAATAGCCAAGCAACAGCATGGTTCGAGTCACAATATTATGCTGTCTTGGCATAATTAACATTATTTATAAAATGCGATTAACTTACGTTCTTTGGTTTGACGATTTTCGTACTTCAATATTACTAGTTGCTCGTTTTGTTCTTTGACAGTTTTTTCAACGCGTCGCAGTTCTACAAAAAGCAAAAACAACGGTAAGCCTTTTTGCAAGAAGGATATTTATATCAGAATGCTTAAACCGAAAGTACATTAAAATCTATTTGGGCACGTATGTCGTTTAGATCCTATTTCAAAAACGAATCACATATCTATTACCTTGCTTAAGAACACCAATTTCCTTATTATCGTTTACAATTTCTGGTAAAACATTGACACTTTTTTGTTGACCTCTTGCTTCACAAACAATTGGAAATTCCTGCACCTGTAGATAATCATCGATATTGAAACCGAATTTATTTAAAGCCCCTGGAATAGGATCGCATTGAGGAAAATTGCATCCTGTCTTCATTTTACATTGAAATATTCCTTGTGCAGCACCAGAAGTTGATTCGAAAATAAATAAAGCAAGAACGAACGAACGAAAGACCAACATCATTGTTTGACACGCCTCGACATAAAACTCAACAATAACGTAGGTTAAGTCTTCTTAAATTTCTACCCGCATTCTCCCCTTGTTTGAGTAAATAAACAATATCCTGATAATATAATATTTAATGTTTACGTCACTGGAAAAACTTTTGTATCAGACCAGGGAATTTCCAAATTGCCCAAAGCGGTAAATTAACCTCCAGCTCCAAGTCTTATCAAAATACTATTAAACTTTCAACAGTAGGCTAATCTACGAACAACGTATTACAAAACAATCATCAACGTCGAGTTTTTTATAAAATAAATTCTTAAAACTATTTCTACATTTGATGGGTAAAGCAAATATACTGCAGTTGAAGAATCAAATTTAAGTCTTGTTTTCTGAAGGTACTGCTGTGTCTATTTTGCGTATCAATCACACACAACCCACGTAAAACGAATTCTTCCGAGCTTATTTTGCTTTAACTTGGGCAATCGAAGCACTGCAGTTAGCAACTTTTGCCGTAGGCTATTTGATAGAGAAAGAAAGCCGATGTTGTGCAATATCTGTGATGAAACAAAAGTTATGCCATTTGTAATAGAGTCTTTTTATAGCTTCATATTTTCTCCGAAAATTTGGTGTCAGAAGTTTTTAGTTGCAAATTGGGTAGGGTAACGTTGAAATGCTGTTTTAAAATTGAAGATCTCGGTTCTAAAACGATATAAAATAAATTTCAAAACAAAATAGTATGTTCGTTGAAAATTGAACAACAAACACATTAACACAATACACATGTTGTTGTGTCGATTATACCCATAATTTTGTAATTCTAAAATTTGAAATTATTTCAATTTTTTGAGTTCTCTCGTAGTATGTGCACCAAGATGGCGCACAACCTTGACATAGTATCTGAATCAGGTTAGGATTATCAGGTTGTGCGCCATCTTGGTGCACATACTACGGGAGCGCCGTTTGCTTCTCTCCCATTCAACGCGGGTCAATATAACATCACCTAGGTTTTGTATTGAAACAAATAACAGTAATATTATATAGGTTCATATATAAACGCATGAACTAAATTATTTCGAGCACTGGGATATAAATATATCTAGGACCTGGAAAAGCTATGATGATCAATGTACCGTCACGATATCCCGATACAGATAATGGTAAGTTACCGCATATGATTTTCGGGGAATTGGTGATGAAATATTTCGTTTTTTCCTCCGTGTCCACATACTTGCGCATGATCCTGTTACCCATTTTTGAGATGTTTTGTACAAGGCCCCCGCAAAAATATGAGATTAGGAAAAACCATGTTTCCCTGGACTACATCGATAATTTTACTAAAATTACTTTAATAATACTCGGGATGCGCGCGATGTTATCACTTTTTTTCAATATCTCGAGTGAAAAATTTACACGTTTTTAAATAAAGATCGACACATAGGGTGCGGTGTGCGCTACTTATAGTTAATTGTTCCCTGCTCTCTCGTCCGAATATTTTTACCCACGTAATAATGCTCAACTTCTATAACCCACACGCAAACCTGTCACGAGTCACGACTCCAGAAAGAATCCCAAAAATAAAAATGTATTTATAGTTCACTGAAAATAAAATAAAAAAGGTAGAATAATGAATAGCAGCCTATTTCAATGGAGAAATAAATTGATACAAAAATATATTTTGTTATAGAAATCCCAAAAAAAGCAATGTAAAAAGGTGCAATAATTAATAGCAGCAACATAATGTAATGATGAAAATGAATCGATAGAAAATATACTTTTTTATAGAAATAATAAAGGCCAATGTAAAAGGCTTAGGTAAGATTGGTGGGATATATAACAACAATATTTATTTCCGCTAAAACGTGGAATTACACTTTGAATGCTCCTAGATTGAGCATTGTATCAATAAATAGTCTAATATAGACTACAAAAGCAACGTAACTCGTTGTTGATTCGACTACATCAACATTAAACATATGGATTTTCTGTTATAAAAGATTTCTTTTAATCCATATAAATCGAAATGTTCAACGTAGATGTCCGAATAATAGTCAAAATATAAAAAGCTTTCTAAGGAGGTCGTTTCGAAGCAGAATCCCCCGACCCACCATTCGCATCGTCGTCTGGAATCGTTTGATTCGACGAAAGCAAACTATAAAATAGAGAAATATGGGATTTGGCAAATTCCACAGAAAGATGGAGCAATTAGCTGAAATGACTAGAAAATTTTTTATAAATACATTTCACAATTTCTCTGTGAGTGATCATATCCACAATGTAGAATGTACAATCACTACGGTGAATAAATTTTTTAAATCTTGTTACACAAATCATAACAAACATACCAGGAAAAAAAACGTAATTACCTTTGGCAGTTGATCCAATAAATGCATTCGTGCTATGTAAATCTGAAAAGATGAAATATTTTTACATATTGTAAATTTAGGAGAAGTGATATTTTACAAAATAAACACTTACTTTCAATAAAGAAATTGTGATCGCCGCCCAGTATTCTGTTTTGTTCTGAAAAAATAAAATATAATTAAATGGTTTTTATTCTATTGAGTGAAAAATTTCAACCTGATTATCTTAGTAAAGAGGAATATGTGAACTTCGTTTAGAATGTAATGATTAGAAGTTTGAGGCCAAAGATCATCTGAAATATTCATGCTAAGCTATACGTTTGTGGTAATGATTACGTTAATTCATATATATTTTTTAGTTTGAATTAGGATTTTTGTTGATAAAAAAGACATGAAAATTGAAAATAATTAGATCAGCAACCTACCTCCAAGTGGCCGCAGCTGGACAGGTCCACGGTTGATTTCCACGTCGTTAATAAGGATACTAAACCTCATTATATGGTAACTGTCTCTTCCTATTACGGCAACTGGGATCGGAAGTGGAGAATGTTGCAATATCCGCTCACCTGTGATAATGAAATTTGATATTTAATTTATTGAGAATATCAAAGTCGCAAAAAATTGTAATTTATTGAAATTGATTGTTTGAGATAGATTTTATAAATCACATTCTTGACACCTCGATTTTCAATTGCCATGATGGCATGAAGCCATTTGGAGGCTCACCTGGGATGGCAAAGTTCCAATATTCGTACTCGGTTTGCATATTGCCGCGCAGAGTCCTGAATTCTAAACGAATTCTATCGTGGGGTTCAATATGAAACCCGTGATCCGGTAGTAATCTTCCGTCAACATTGCATTCCAGTCTCAAGTCACGTTGGACGGAATTTGTGAAAGTGATAACAATACCAGCACGGTTTTCCGTAATGGTCGCAAACACGTTAGCCTGTTGAAACAAATATAGTTTAATTCGATACAATCATTAATAACGTTTACTTGAACCTATTATAAAGTTTAACATTATATATATCTGTGGGAGTACTGATGAAAAAGTTACAGAGAATTACTTTCGAATAAAACTGACATGGACCTAATGTAGTTCGCCACCCTGCATTTAAATTAACAGAGAAACGTTTAAAAACAACTTCAACCACTAAGTTTCATTTATTTCAAAATGGAGAATTTATTTCGTTCAAACTTAAATTTTAACTGAATTTACTGCTACCAGATCAAGCAGTTCTAAAACTAAACAGTATTTGACAAAAATTAAAACATTGATCTAAACCAGGGTGGTCCAAGGTTGTCGGTCTCGCGGGCCACACTATTATTTTTGTATTGTTCGCGGGCTACAATACTGCCAGGGATAGGTAAACACTAAACAGTGCAATACAAATCAAACCCTTTCACTTGTGATGCCATACTATATACTAATATATTACTATATATATATATATATCTACATTTGGTGTACAATTTCATACCAGAGAAAGTGTCATAATGAGATAATTCCTTACAGACATATTTAGAAAGCATTGTGGTATTTTCCGGCCCATGCCTATAGTCAAAAATCTGTTTGAATTCGTCAGCTTTATTTTCAAATTCATGTTTACAAAAGAACTGCAGATTGATTGATTACCGAATGTTACCAAATTTCAGATACAAAGTGGTAATTACTAAATGTTCTAACATATAGGCAGTACTAAAACATCCGAGAGGAATCATATTTTTTGACTATAACATTAATATTTAATTATCAGGCATAACCAACCTAGGCTAATATATTTCTCATTCGATTTTTAGTTTTTTATTAAGCCTATTTTGATACCATAAATTCCCGACTAAAAATATAGAAAACCAATTAATAATTTAGACTACCCAAGCACATTATTCAACTCAGCTAGCCGCAACACGAGTGCTAGTCAATTCAGTGATAATAGTGATGTAACAAAATGTCAAAAGATTTTTCTTGTTATTTTTATGAAACGCAGTTACGACACCAAATGCAATTTTTTTTTACCTTCCCGCAAATGCGACGCGGGCCACCGATAATGAAGCGGAGCTTGGGTTTAGACCACCCTGATCTAAACTATGCTAATTTAACTTGAAATATTTTTGAGAAAGTAACACAGAAGAAGCCATTTACGACATACATAAATTTATAGCAGAGTTGTATGCATTTACCTGCTCTTCTGCCATCAAGAACCTTTATCAATCGACAACTAGCAAGGACAAACTCCTGCAAGGGCGTTGTCCAAAATGAATGCCTCGCTATCAACGTTGTACGATTATAAGGCACTCATAAATTGCGGACTAGCTTTATAAGGGGTAAACAGAAATTTTTTACTGAATTGCATCAATTTCAAAAGGCATAAAAATTATTAAGAAATTCCATATATTATCTGTTGATAGAAAACCCTTAAATTCCAGCGTAACATTGCTTTCAAATTGTTTTGTCTATCCAATTATAAAATCAGCGTTTTACCCTCCTAACCGCAAACCCTCCTAATCACATGATCATAACGGACACGTCACCCCTATAATATTCGAGTGAATATTTCGGTATTAGTTGAGGGAATTTCCCAGGTTAGCAAGTTACGATTTATCGTAATATCATTCACTGAGCACGAGGACAGCGCGTGAAAACAGCATATTTGTACCCAAGGGTACTTGAACCCACAGATTAGCATGTAGGTCGCACCCCCCGGACATTTTTACCCTTTTATATATTGAACCCATGCAATTTGCACCTACATATACATCCACGGCCATTTACACACATGCAATTTACACCCACGAACATTTAAATTCACGGACATTTGTCCCCATGGACATTCACACCGACGGTCATTTTCAACCCACAAATATTTCCGTTTTAGACAAAATTTTATTAAAAGCAAGATTTCTACATTGTTTACGTTTACGACACTTGTGCTTTTTGCCTTGTTACATCATAATTGTGTCTACCGTTGCTTAATGTTTTTAACCTTTTTCCGAGGTTTGCTTGAACTACGGTAAGTTTATGAATAAAGATCCAAAACTAATAGCGTGCGGATTTGAAATAAATTGGTAGTCATTACGAAGTAATAGCATTAGAATGTCCAACCCCCGGTGGAAAATGACAGTACAGCCTCGTTTACTTTACAAGCTGTTGCAAAGGGTCGTAGACTCATGGTGACCCAAACTAAACCTGATGGACCATAATTAAAATAAACTAATGAAATTTTGTTTAACATATAAATATTCATTGGTGGAAGTCGTCATGTGAGTAAACTGTATCCGAGTGCTATAATCTCGGGTACAAAAATATGCCGGTGCAAAGATGAAAAAACCCAATTTAAAAAAAATTCTGTACAAGGAAAGACAAACACAGACTGTGCGAAACCAACCTTGCGTTTAAAGTAAAAGAGCAGTCATGCAAATATAGTGCATGTGTGTAGAAAAGCCGTTCTATTTTGCGTCTTCTCTTTCTAGACCTAGGGCACGGATCGGCAACATTAGCACTGAAAGAGCGATTTGGCATCCTGTCACATAAACTCAAATTTAATCGCAACATCTACTCCAATGTTAGTGGCTAATAAAACTCCCGAGAAACCACTTGTGATGCAATCATCTATAGTTCTCACTAATTGTTCCCGACTCTGAAGGTTTTTACCCAACTGAACCATGTATTATGCGCATCTTCAGACTATAGCCCACAGCTCAAACCTGTCTTCAGAAAGAATCCCAAAAATGAAAAGGTACTCATAGTTCATTAGAAAGACAGTAAAAAAGGTACAATAAGGAATAGCAGCACATAATAATAATAAATTGATACAAAAATAGATTTTGGAATAGTAATGACAAAAGAGGCAATATAAAAGAAGTAGGTAAGATTGATCGAATAGACAAGAGATAATATCAATAATTATATCCACTAAAACGAGGAAATACACTTTGAACGCTTCTAGATTGAGCATTGTATCAATAAATAGTCTAATATAAACTACAAAAGCAACGTAACTCGTTGATTGCGTCTACATCAACGTTATACAAGTGGATTTCTTGTTATAAAAGACTGGCATAGTATATGCCTTTGGATTGGTGAAGGCTTCACCCAAATAGCTCTTGTTAAATTAGCAACTCTGTGCAGACTTCCTTGTATTTGTATAATATAAAATGTGCTCATACAAAGTTGATGGCACCAGATCCCCCCACGGGGCCATCAACTTTGTAGGAACGCATTGTATACATTATGCAAATGCAAGAAATCTTGCACGAAAAGAAGTTCGGTAGCCTCGCCACTAATTTCATGATATGTTTCCTTCGATTCTGTGTTTACAGAATCAAAGGAAACATATCGTGAAGTTAGTGGTGAGACAAAAACAAGAGATAATACCGGAAGCCGTCACCAATCCAGAGGCGGACATTAGACCGGTCTTGTATAACAGGAAATCTACTTGCATAACGTTGATGTAGGCAGATAAAAAAAGTTTTTTAAGGAGGTCGTTTTGAACCCGAACCCCCCGACCAACCACTCGCATTTCCATCCTCGTCTGGAATCATTTGATTCGACGGAGCCAAACTATAAAATAGAAAAATAGATTTTACAATTTCCACATGGATAGAGAGAGAGAGAAAATTTTCATAATTAAATTTTGTAGAATGTTATAGTTATTGCGATAAATACCTGTTTTTCATTTTGTTACACAAAAATGGACATTTTATCATAACGAACATACCAAAATTTAAATCTAAACTTATTTACCTTTGGCAAGTTGATCCAAAGAATGCATTCGTGCTTTGGAAATCTGAAAAGAAGAAATATTTTACATAATGTAAAGTTAGGAGAATGTGACATTTCAAGAAATAAACATTAAACACTCACTTTCAATAAAGAAATTGTGATCGCCGCCCAGTAATCTGTTTTGTTCTGTGAAAATAAAATATAATTAAATGTTTTTTACACATATATATCAGGTAAAAAATTTCACCTCGATATAATACATGTCAAGTTTATATAACTTCTTTTAGTTTTAGTTACAAATTTTGCTCATTGAAATTGAAAATAATTAGATCAGCAGCCTACCTCCGAGTGGGCGCAGCTGGACAGGGCCGCCGTTGATTTCCACGTCGTTGATGAGGATACTAAATCTCATTAAATGGTAACTGTCTCTTCTTATCACGGCAACTGGGATCGGAAATGGAGAATGTCGCAATATTTGCTGACCTGAAATAATGGCATTTCAGATTCAGATTTATTTCGTCGTGCATGAAACACTGTACAAGTGTACAGACAAAATTAAACATGTATGATAATAAAAATATAAAATAAACAAACATACAACGTTTCCGCAATTGCCGCGGGGCCGCGAATAACTATAATGTATAAAATGTAAGCTATCGTGTTAGCGACACCTTGTTGGCTGAGTTGAAATCAGATGAAATTATACAAACCTTATTAATAAGAATTATATCATCATAATTTGCTAAATAAATTCAATTTAGAAAATATAAATCAAATATAGCGCGATTCAATTAGGAAAGAATTCACTGAAGTAGTCACTTGTGCTTTGTAACGTCATGCTCGGGTGAGCGTAAATACAACAAAGAAATTGCTGACTAACATTCGTTGGTTAGTTTACTGAAATATCAAAGCAGAAAACACAATAGTATTTTATTAAAATTGCTTATTTGAGTTGGATTTTATAAACCAATTCTCCGATTCAAAGGCTCACCTGCGACGGCGACGTTCCGATATTCGTATTGGGTTTGCATATTGCCGTCCAGGGTCCTGAACTCCAAACGAATTCTATCGTGGGGTTCAATATGAAACCCGTGATCCGGTAATAATCTTCCGTCAACATTGCATTCCAGTCTCAAGTCACGTTGGACGGAATTTGTGAAAGTGATAACAATGCCAGCACGGTTTTCCGTTATGGTCGCAATCACGTTAGCCTGTTGAAACAAATAAAGTCGATAGGCTTCAATCATCATTGATAACGTTTACTTGAACGTATTATAAAGTTTAATACTATATCAGTGGGAGTACTGATAAAAAAGTGTCAGAGAATTACAAAAATTACTTTCGAATTTAATTGACATAGACCTACATTTAAATGAACAGAGAAACGTTTAAAAACAAATTCAACCACTAAGTTTCATTTATTTCAAAATGAAGAATTTATTTCGTTCAAACTTAAATTTTTAACTTAATTTACTGCTACCAGATCAAGCAGTTCTGAAACTAAACAGTATTTGACAAAAATCAAAACATTGATCTAAACTGTGCTAATTTGACTTGAAATATTTTTGAGAAAGTAACACAGAAGAAGCCATTCACGACATACATAAATTTATAGCAGAGTTGTATGCATTTACCTGCTCTTCTGCCATCAAGTCCCTTTATCAATCGACAACTATAGCAAGGACAAACTCCTGCAAGGGCGTTGTCCAAAATGAATGCCTCGCTATCAACGTTGCACGATTATAAGGCTCTTATAAATTGCGGACTATCGTTATGAAAAGCAGACAGAAATTTTTTACTAAATTGCTTCAACTTTGAATGACATAAAAACTATGAAGAAATGATGTACTTTCTCTGTTGATGTAAAACCCTTAAATTTCAGAATATCATTGCTTTCCAATTGTTTCATTCAACAGTTTATAAATCAGCGTTTCATCCTTTCAACCACAAACCATCACATGATCATCACGGAAGACGTCATCCCTATAATATTCGAGTGGATATTTCGGTATTAGTTGAGGGAATTTCCCAGGTTAGCAAATCATTCACTGAGCACGAAGATAGCGCGTGATGTCGGCAATTTATACGTTGTATAAGCTCTCTTGGTTTGCCGACACTGCATAGAGTGTGACCACAAAACTGAAGCGAAATTGCTAACTCCCGAATTTTGCATCGCATTCAGCGAAAACGATATTGGCAGAATATTACGATTTCAGGTAACATCACATTTGTATCATAGGGTACTTGAACCCACAGCTTTTAGTATGTAGGTCGCACCCCCGGATATTTTTACCCTTTTATATTTGCACCCATGAAATTTGCACCTACGAATATATACATCCAAGACCATTTGTACCCATGGACAATCACACCCACAGTCATTTTCAACCCACAAATATTTCTGTTTCAGACAAAGTTGTTTACGACACTTGTGCTTTTTGCATTGTTATGTAGCAAATGTGCATTGTGTACCTATGAATTATAATGTATTTAACCCTTTCATTTTATTAGTGTTCCATTTCCCACAATAGGTCATTTTATTGTAGCAACACTGATTACTGGATTACATGTAGGCTAATGCCTTTCTCGTATCGACCAATTTGATGACGTATCGTTCCGGCTTGCCGAGAGGGCTGCATAATATTGTGTTTAGATTCACTTCTGTTTTTACTGCGTTAGGTGTGATGTGTTTTGGTTCACTCCTGATTTACTGTGTTAAGAGTTAAGTGTGTTTCAATGTTATCTGTTTTGGAATTTTGGATTGTGCATCTTCCTATAATATACAACAACGATTAGCATCAACACTGTGTGCTTATTATCGTCTGATAGAATCCAGATTGGAGTCACATTCCATAACGCGTGTCAAAACAATAATGCGGGAATCGAACTTAAATATATAGGGCGATAGTCTTTATCCCCAACATCAGCAACATCTCTCTCTTTCTCCCTATAGTTACATCAAATTGTGTCCGTATGACAGTGGCAAATGGCAGTAAAGTTTCGTTTACTTTACAAGCTGTTGCAAAGTGTCGTAGACTCATAGTACCCCCAATTAAACCTAAAGAATCATAATTGAAATAAAACAAATAAAATTTTGTTCAACACATAAATATTCATTGGTGAAAGTGGTCCTGTGAGCAAACTTTATCTGAGTGCAATAATCTGTTTGTACAAATGTCCGTGGGTGAGAACGTTCATGGGTACAAAAATATGCCGGAGCAAAGATGAAGAAACCCAATTTTTCAAAAATTCTGTACAAGGAGTAAGGCATATAGATACCAAACGTTGCGTTTACAACAAAAGAGCATGCATACACTGTGCGTGTGTGAGGAATGGCCATTTTACTTTCCTTCTTCTCTTTTTCTAGGCCTAAGGGAGTGTTTCCCATTCCCTACGGTTCGCGACCCAAAATTGAGTCGCCTGAATACAACCAACCCATAACAACAAATTACATATGTATACATTACAAATAATAATATCATATACAACCCATTCGATATAGCCTACATAAGCGACCATTCAAGCGGTGTACATAAGCAATGTATCACTGCGTGAGAGAGCGATGCTCAAATATGTAAACACGAAAACCAAAACGAAGCAGTACGAGTATCTAAGTTTTTTCATTACCGGCACGGTGGGCTAGCGTAGTGTCAGCGACTCCGAGTGACCGCCAGCCACGAAACAATCGTGGAGGCGAAGGCGGAGCCTCCACAAGGTGCGCAGTTCTCAATTTTGATGGCGTCATCACAGTACGCACGCACAAAAAACGAATCCCATATAGCCGACAGAAATCTTTAAAACATATAAAAGTAATAACCTTCTAGTAAATAATACAGGCCTAATCCAATAAAAATTAGAGCAATTAGACCAGTAGATAATGAGAGAAGCGGGAACAACAAGTACACGAAAAAGAATTCTAACAACAACATAATAACAAAACGATCCATATGTATAAATTGTGTCCAATAATGTTTTTTGTGTCGTTGTTAATTGGTTGGAATGATCGTATTGGCCAGAGTAAGGAATAGTCTTGACAACTTGGTGAAACGTGTGAACGCAGCTTGTCAAGTATTTTTAGTTGTAATCTACTTGACATCGGGTTCCAGCATGAGAAAATCAAAAGTTTTGTTTTGATATTGTTCGTGTTGTTTGTCTTGACGTGATTTGACGAAACTGCAACGAAGACCGCTTTTTAACATTTCAACGTTCAATGATTCAACAACTAAACGAATCATTTTACAATTGCCTTTTCCATAGACATAAAAAAATCGATATTGCATATATTACTATTTGACGAAACTTCAACCCAAGCGAGAAAGGACCGTTTTTTTAACATTTTGGACATTCAGTGATTCAACAACATGACTGCATCATTTTACAATAGCCTTTTTCATATGCATAAAACTATATTACATTGATGATAGTGACTCCAGGAAATAGAAACTTCCAGTCCGTGATATGAAACCAACTCGTTATACATATAGTGATATAGACATAAAAAATAGTGTTCAAACTATGGTTTTATTCGCATTTTATATTATTGAACTACCATACATCATGGAAATTTCCAGGAATAGATTTTTAGAAAATTAATTTGACTTCCTCTTTTAGTCGACTATATTTTGGTGGGAGTTCGTTAAGCAATATTTGATACATTCAATACATGGATATTCGATTCCAAATGGGATTATCTCTTATATTAACAATTATATGGCGATTAGCAGTAAACTATGGCTACGAGCTGATCAACTTAAAGTTTAAGAACAAACTATTGTTACTTACATGGGCACATGGGGCTTTATGAAATCATAGGTATCCGTGCATTACAAAGGGCTGAATTTGTTTGTCTGGTTATATGCATATAACATGCAAATCACAAAGGCTTGCCACTGAATGATGTTTATATCATAACAATTTATTACATTACATGATATTTCAATCAATAGCTGATTTGAAGTTTATGTAATTGAAATACCATTACAACATTTCAGGGTGCTTTGCATCGCCCTACAAAAACAAGAGAGCAATGCTCAAATATATTAACACAAAAGCCAAGACGAAGTAGTACGCGTATGATATTTTTCACAGTAGGAGCGTCACTTTTAATTTTGATGGCGTCATCGCGCTTCATCAACCTCTCCGCTAATCCTCGTTAACCTCAACGTCAATCTCATCATTAACCTTAGCTAGACAACATTAAAACCTCATCAAACATCGTGAACTGTATTTTCTGAATTTTATTTCAATATATATATATCAAATTTCATTGTAGTTTTCCAAGATTAAAAAAACAGCCAGATATTTCAGTCACCCCCTTATGCGACACATGTATTTGTCAGGATACATAGAAAAAATGTTACCGCCTGTACGTGATTTCTAGGCGTTTGCAATATTATATATATTGAAAATATATATATTGAGAAGAATGCAAATTATACGGATGCGGTATTTGGATAAATGAAAGGATGCCATAAATAATTGTCATCGTAACCTCTCTAGTACTTTAATAAAGGTCGGGAACAGATTATCGTGCGCTTATAAGCCGGCGCGCCTAATGTATGGATCAGGTAGTGCTTTGTTGTCTACATTCAAAATCAGTACCGAGACCGGTTGCGCCTTATGTGTGAATGAAAACTATCTAAGCAAATTATTAACAGTGCGTTTTATAAACCGGGGCGACGTATGGCCCGCAAAAAACGGTTGTTGATTATAATAGTATTCAAATCCACTCATAGTGGCAGGAGAAAAATGGACCGATGCCATAACCTACTGGTAATAATCTTATTCTGTTTTATTATTTTAATAAGAATTCTGCGATGCGACACAAAATGATTTTTTTTATTATTTTATTTTATTATTATAAGAAGTATATAGCACTTTGCAAAATAGCATTTCGTGCTGAACTTTAGAAAATAAGTTTGGCGACAACTGCCGTCAGTTTTTGTTTTGATTGTTATTTCAGTCAGCAGAATTGGTATGTATAGTAATAGCTTATCTGCGTGGAAGTAGAAGTAGTTTGTCCTCTGAATGCGATTTCCAGTGTTTTACCTGCCTATGCTTTCAGTAAACTTTACATGTACTGTCATCGTTCGCACACGACTCCTCGAAGAGCGGATAAAGCAAATCCTGTTCGCAAACCCTGTTTGTTGGAGCCTGGATCTCGATCCACGACTAGATACAATTCCCGCCAGTTTGAAATTGATTGTCTCAGCTGACTCTCCTGCCATTTGATAAACTTTGAAAAAGCAAATGAAGAGTGTTGAACATAAAAAATGGGGACTTGTGAAAGACTTGTGGGGTTTCATTTTCTGGTATGAATTATTCCATTGCATAAAGTAGCGAGTTGCATAGTGATAACCGAATAACAGGTCTTTCCTCTTTGAGATAGTCCAGGCCCTGACACGTATCAATGGGTTACTACCAATGGATTAGAAGTTCTTAGAATGTGATAATCAGCCATGCTGTTTTACTTTGCGCATGGATTAAATATTCAAGAAATTCTTTGTTTGAGTTTGTTTGAATGAGGTTATGACTGATAACAGTTTCAGCTATTTGAAGAAATTCTGTGAATGTGTTTGGGATCTTAATTCGGGGCTTAAATAGTTTTTCCCAAATGGATTCACCTTTGTGCGCAATTTCTGCTGCCTATTGTACCTGGATCTTGCATCTATATATACTGACTCACCATGACTCGGATGTAAGATCCGTAATCGTGCTTCTAGCAATTTCAGAACGGGGGAAAGCAATACTAATATAAAACAAATTTTTATTTCCCAACCTCATCGGTAACTGGCCCTTTGATCCAAACTGATGTAGAAATATAGCCAACTGGTATTTTCGAACGAATATTTTTCACGATGTCGTTGTAAGTATTTTCGTTGAGTATTTGGGCGATACTTGAATCACTATCTCGGCAAATCGATACCGCTTGAGTATACGTTACTGCTTCAGTGTAAACCACTGCGATGTAGCAATGTTTCTCAATACGCAAATCGCATTCTGAATGATAAAGAAAATATGTTATCTTCTTATTCAGTGTTAGAATAAAATGTTCCTCGATTATTTTCCATTGTCAAGTTTCTTAGCAATTTCATAATGATGACTCATATTTCTTAAAATGGTAAATACAGTTAGTTAATTCAATGCCATTTTCTATAATATATTTCAACATTCAGTGTAAGATATCAAACTAATCATAGCGGAGAAAGTGCTTCCGCAAATGTAAGTGCTTTCGAACATCGATTAAAGCAAAATCCTTTAAAATTTGAAAATGTTCATTGGTCACATGATTACAAAATGACATTTTAGATTATATTTGCCACAACTGCAGATTGATTGATTACCAAATGTGAGGTACAGGAGAGTATAATTACTGATTTTTCTGACATATTGGAAGCATTTTTTGTAATACTGTTTGGGTTGGTTGCAAAAAATAACTGGAAGGCATTATATATATTGTTAGGCCATAACATTAATAGTTAGTTATCATATTTAGTTATTATATTGTTAGCATATATTCCCAACAAAAAATATAGAAAGCCAATGAACAATTTGGACTAGTCGAGCACCTTATTCAACTTCACTAGTTGCCTCATCTAGTCGTGACACTAGTCAATTCAGTGACATTAGTGATGTAACAAGATTTTTCAGTTATTTTTACGACGAAACAACACAAAATGCGATTTTTCGATTATCCTATCTAGCAAATGCGACGTGGGCCACAGATAATGATGCTGCGGGCCTGGGTGTGGACCACCCTGTTATAGATAGTAATATTAAACGCTACCAGCAGCCGGCCTTATTTTGTTTTTTCGACAGAAGATTTCAAGATGCTGTTAGTTGTGAGCCTACGCGGTAGCGACTTAAATGTATAACGAATTCCATATATATATAATTTTGAGTCCTCTAGAAGTATGCGCACCAAGATGGCGCACAACCTGAACATAGTATGTGTGTACCCGTTAGGATTCAGGTTATGCGACATCTTGGTACGCATACTTCTGGAGCACATATATTTGTATCTTTCTTCGTCTTATTTGGGAGCAAATAGGCTTCTGCTATGTGAAATACATAATCACCTTGTCGACTATTGTTGATGATACTTTGCTCCACGCGGTATTCCATATCGTATTGCCTAATTCTATTCGACAACAAAGTAAAACCCCAATGACAAACAATCACAATCAAAAAGAACGCGAGGACGACAATGATTTGGTTTTTAATATCCGACATTTCTACACAAAAACTGCAAGGAAAGAAAATGGTTAAACTTCATCGTCGTTAGTATGCCAGGGACAGGGCCGGATCATGGCCTGTAGAAGTTTAGATGACCTAAAAATTTAATAGAGCTTTGATGCCCTAAATATAAAAAAAAATAATAATAATGGGAATGTAACTAGTGTTCCGTGTTATATAAAATTGAATAAGTAAGTTTCAGTATTCATTACTGACTGAGGGCCAAATTATGATCTACGGTATTTACATTACATTTTTTTTTAAATAGTTCTCAAGCTAACATTTTTAGAGAGGTTAACTATGATATTGAGAAAAAAAAACTGAATTCATTCCAACCAGCTATTATTGAGGTCCGAATCGTCAGACTAACCCTAACACAAATCATTTCATTAAACACCGAGGCACTACTGAACACTCGGCCATGTAAATTTCTGTGAAGCCCCCTTTTGCCCAATGCCCCGAGTACTTGCTTTATGGTTAATCTAGTCTTGGCCAGGGAACCTACTGTTGATGATCAAAAGTATGTCCTTGTGTATAGAGTCTAGGCCTGAGCATTTTCGAATACTGATGATTGCAGGATCGAATCAAATATTTTCTTTGCCTCTCGTTCACTTGCGGACCACTAAACGACATCTGACGCCACTTTGAGAACCATTGCACTAGTCTGGACTGTTTTGACATATCTGTTACGTCTTTCATTTCAGTTTAACACTACAGAGCAATATACAGAGTGTGCTGCTCTCGGTTTGACGAATAGACTTCCAACACTTCCGTTTCGTGTAATGCAATTTTTATACCAATGTGAAATTAATAGCGCGCTTTCTTCTAATTTCACGCAATTGTAAAAATTCAATTGTTTTTGAACAACGCCGATTTTGATGGAATATAATAGGGCAGTGGCGGCGCGTGGTCATTTTGACAACCGGGGCAAGCTACAGCGGGACCAAGTCACCCCCATCTACGGGGACAGGATGAGCGCTGTAAGTTCTCCCATCATTTTATGAGTATAAAAACCATTCCATCGGTAACAACCAATCGGCAAAAGCGACAATTTTTAACGATAAGAAAGTGTCTTTAAAACCGGTCCAAGTCAAGGGATTAATAAATATAGACATAGTTTATTTTGAAACCTCTTTCAAAAGGAAAGGCAATATTTACCCAGATAAATACAATGACATATTAACAGAAACTTCAGGAAAGCAGACAAAACCTAAAATAAGGTTTAAAACGTTACTATGAAGAAAGGAAAGGTAATGCAAAGATAAGGACATGCGTCGCTCACTCATAGATATATATGCTGCTAGACTTCTACTGCTTGAACATATATGCAACACGCCGCGGTTTCTTGGAAGCAAAATGCTCAATAAGGCGCTGATTAAAGTCATGCATCCCAGAAATAACGTCTCTGTGAATGGATAAAACAGCCAAGGAATTTAATCTATTTTGCTTCATTGTGTTTCTGAGATACGTTTTAATACGCTTCAGCGTGCTGAATGTTCGCTCTGCGTCGGCGGAAGAAATAGGCGTCGTCAAAATGATGTCCAGAAATTTTGCGGACGCCGCAAAGGTAGTTACTAAAGTGTTATCTATGAGGAACCCATAGAGCGCGCAAGTTGATGTGATGTTCAAAAAAGTTTGATTGGTGTATATACATCGCAATTCATTTTCCAATTTACCCACGTTTATCATGGGGTAAAATTTGGAGACAGTAGCCAACAAATGGATGGGAAATTGACGTGCAAATTTTGAAAAATTTTTGGGGTTCATCAAAGAGAACGCGGCAAGGTGTTCAGTGCGCAGACGATCGCCTATTTGATTCACCAGAATGTCACAGCATTCCTTTGCAGACAAAATCAAACGCTGCGTTGTTTGCCCGCGGCGTAAAGAAGCACTCCATGTGTCGTCGTATTTTATTGTTTCCCGGATACGAGATACAGCATCGCAGAAGTCTGAAATACACGACTGCACAGACGCTCCATCCATTAGCCTTGACTGCAATGCGCCGTATAATACATCCACGTGATAGAATATTATGGAGAAACAATGAAAACTCACCATCTTCTAGCAGACGCTTTAGACCTGCCGCTTCCCTCACAGAGCGTTCGTCCCAAACAGGAGAGCTATGAATGCCATTGAAACACCCAATGAGCTCAGACCTAATTTCGGACACGCCCTGCACCACGCGTGATTGGAAGTTCCAACGTGTTGGTGCACAAGCTGGGAGACGGCGGCTACATATCTGGCGAAGGAGGTCAGAGCGCTTCGGCGAAACGGAAAAAAATGAAGAAAACCCCGAAACATTTGCAAAAAATTTACGGACGAGAGGGGTATCAGACACATATTTTTAATAACGAGGTTAAATTGGTGTGCATAACAATGTAAAAAATGCGCACGAGGAAAATCTTCTTTTATATAAACTTGAACACCATATTTCGACCCACTCATGACTGCCGCGCCGTCATAAGTTTGACTATCAGTTTTGACTTCGCGTTGTAAGGCTGTAACACTTCTTTCAGTACAGCCGATATCCCGCAAGCCGTGCGATCAACGATTGGTACAAAGCTGTGAAATCTCTCGGTAGGTTTACCATCTTTCACAAACCGAAAAATCACAGCCAGTTGGGAAACGCACGTGATGTCAGTTGTCTCGTCAGACTGAATCGAAAGGAACTGGCAATTCTCAATTTCCAGAGCCAAATGTTGTAAATAAATTTTATACATTGAGTCGAGCAAATCATTTTGGATATCCTTAGATGTCCCTTTCGAAACAGTTGCGGCATCAAGATGATCTTTCAATACTGTATCTAGGGATGCGATGTATTCCACCATATCCAAAAATACCCCTCTATTAGAAGAGCCAGCCCGTTCATCGTGCCCACGGAGGGACAACTCGTGACAACCAATGAACTTCAAAACATCTATCAATCGACCGAGAACATGGCGGTTTTTCTCGACGTTTTGGTTGTGCCGACGAATAGAAACCGCGCGTCCTTCATCCAACTGTGCTGCAATATTAACATTTCCGAATGTTCGGTATTTTACTGCATTGTCCAGATGCTCCATAGAACAGGGGTTCTCAAACTTTTGGTGTTGCGGAGCCCGTGAAGAGGTTGACCATTATTCACGGAGCCCTAAAACAAATTTTAAAATTGTTACTTTCCGATTAATATTATTGAGTATGTTAAAAGTACTTTACTTGATTTAAATGCTAATCCTTTTTAATAGGGTTAATACAAGTCATAAATAAATCTAAATTTCAATGATAAATCATATATATTAAGGCTGTAAATTTGACATTCGACAAACATATTAACAAACTAGAGGTAGAATCTTTTTCCTTTTGATATTTTTGGAAGACTTAAAAGGTTGCTGCGCGATTGTATTTTGGTCCATTGGCGACTGTTTTCGAGGGCGTGAAACGTTATACCTTAAACATCTTTACGTCGGTGTTTATTCTCCCTAAATCAAAAATTTCCCCCGGCATATATGTGTATTGTTCCACAATGACAACGATAATTGCTTTTTTGTTCTCGTGGGGAATTATGAATTCGATGTGAAGAACATGTTAATTTAATATAGTCATCGGCGACGAAATGCTAAAATTAATTAATAAAGAATCGGCGGTGAATCCGCAACTCAAATTTCTTGATTGAAAAGCGGCATTATGTAATATTAAAACTAAAACTTAAAACGGAAGATAACACTATAAGTTTTGCTTCAGCAGACTCACGACACGACACGACAGACACTTTTTTAGACATTGCAAATGACAATATATATTTGATGATATGTTAGGTTTTCTTTGGTTATTCATCCTAGCAACTGAAATAGAAACACAGTCACAATTGTGCGCGCTATGTACCTTTTATTCATTCTGAAACTACCAACGGAGCCGCATGCAATAACATAAATTTCAATCGTTCGTATTTTGCCCAGACCTTGTTATTTTTTGGACGATGATATCTTGCAAAGAATCTGAGTGGCAGACCTGCGATAGGGTGGAGTCAGTGTTGCAAGAAAGGCTCAAAGTTGTCGAATTCGCTAAATCGCTATAATCCACCAATAAGTCATGATTACGATTATGATCGGGACGGACACAAATATCTTATCAAACTTCTGGCACCGGTAGTAGGTATGTATGTTATTTTGTGGGCAATATGACTTCGTTTCTAATATCTTATGATATCAGCGTTGTTCAGGATATACAGTAGTCCACAAGAACTTCGTTCACTTAACTTTGTTTCACTGTTTCTCATTTTATGTCCGCGGATTGCCGTGGTTATTTGAGAAGTAATGATTTTTTATTGTGAGTGACACAACCGCGGGTTACGTTTAACAGAATTATCCCAATAAACAAGTCATTTCAAATATGCCCGCAATGGTCATAGATTGCACAATTGTATATTGTACTTATTGAGTTTTACCATCGACCTCGGAATTTTTGTAACGGCGATATCTTGCTTAAAAATAATCTCGAGTGCAAAGAAACAAAAGTTTGACTAATCCCAAGATCGCAAAAATACCATTTCAATTTATTTATAGTTGTCAGTTTATCACGTATTTTATGGTATTTTAGAATAGTAATCTTTTATGTAAGTAATTCTCATAGTCATCTTGAATCAAACGTGAGTAACGACGAGCACAATTAAATTATTATGACAAGACATTTTAAATGCTTAATTTAATTACTTAATCGCGAATAATGTTGCGCGGAAATTTCCGATTTCAATTTTGATCCCCCTCCCTCTTAAGAATCCTGGCTGCGCTCCTGCTTATAAATAATGTCATTTTTTAATTCCGCCTCTTTGCCATATTTCGAGGCTATTTGTTGTCAAATTTTATTAAAGCTGTTGTTGCTTACTTGAACAGTTACAAAATTAGCCAAGTCAGTCTTTTGGAAAATAATCAAATAGCTCGCGGAGCCCCTAGGCTTCTCTCGCGGAGCACTTTGAGAACCTATGCCATAGAAGATTGATGATCCCTGGCACGCTCGGAAAGATGTTTAAGATCTCTAAAACCAAATTTACACCAACGTGAGTCACGGGCGGTAGCAAAAAGTAGGCAATAAAAACAAAAAAGTGCATTTTTGTCCTCGCTGTAACACAACCATTCGTGTTTTTTATACCAAGTATTTGCGCAGAATGTACGCCGACGCTCTCCTCCGTCATGGGATTGTTCCAGTGAAAAATTTTTTGGTTGATAAGGCCCAAGACGTTGTACCTCTAATTTTTGTTCCAGCGGGAGCTGCGAAAACGGAGTGCGAAGTAGTGCATCAACCTTATTCATTATGAGGTCTAAGGCTAAGAAATGCGAGGCCGGAAAGAAGTGAGGAGCTCATGGTGTGATGAACCAGTTTCAAGTGGACAAACTTTTGTTTCAAGCGGTAAAGGAATGTGGAAAATCGAAAGCAAATGGACTAAAGGTCTCTAACTGATTCGAATAGCGAAACAAGCGACAAAAACGAAGGCGAGGAAACTATCAACTCTTCAAGCAACCAACAAACGAGAAGGAATGCGTGAATATGTCAACACGTTGTTGTAAGAAACGTCGGCATTGTGTCGTCATAATTTCGGGGCTAGCCCCATGATTTAGTAAAAGAAACAGAAAACAAACGCGGCGAGTGGAAGATAAGAGAGAATACGATATACAATGAGCAACCGGGGCAAAATCGGCGTCGCCCCGTCGACGTTCGGCGAAGGCTTTGCGAGCGAAAAATGAACCATGTCGGGAGAATATGGCTAGTGTAGACAGTCTGTGCAACCGATATCGAGGTATTTTTCGAATATTTTTTATTATACCGAAATTGACGCGCCGCCACTGTAATAGGGTATATTCGGCGACGCATTATACATAAATGTAAATTTTAGTTCCTAACAATTATAATTGTATGATGTACCACATGTCATATATACTATTATATTTTTCAATAATAAAATCTCATTGTTCTTTTCTTGCCATTGTTGTAAACTGCTCGTCTGACTTTAGTCAGATGAAACGTTACAGAAATACATTTGTTTAAGTGTGCAGCAGGACTCTAATTGAATAGAATAGTATATTCATGCTACAGCATCCTTGCAGTATACGCAAAGGCGTAGCAGAAAGGGAGTTAGTCTGAGCGCAACCCAATTCAGGATTACTTGATTATTACAATTTGATTATTTTTGTTCTCTATTCCTCAGTCACAGCATCTAATATGTTGCAATAAGTAAATAGCAAATTCATACGATACTTGTAAAAATGTATCAGGTATAAAGATATAAAAAAATATATGATTTCTACAATGTACTATGCATTGGCCGTTATTATACAAACTATTCCCATGCATGGAAAAATTCAGCTAGTTAGTAAAGAAACATTATCTTAAAGAATATTGAGCAATTTTTTTTTCAGGTAGAATAAAATATGTTAATTTAAAAAAATTGGCATATGCCAGCCTTTTTTATAGGACTGCTGAGAACGTTTGATCGACCCCAAGTTCAAGTATCATTGATTCAAGCCGCAATTCCGAATCCTAGTCGGAATACCATTTCCTTTGTATTCTGTTTGATAGAATCATGATAGCAAACATAAAACTCTCGTAATTTAGGTTTCGTCATCAATCTCCTGCAACAAAATTGATTACGTTTACCACATAATAAAGGTTTTAGATGAAAGTGGAGAACATATTATCGTTGATAAAATATTCAAATTCCTCCTCCACACAATTGAATCACTGAGTCTCACTGAGAGTTAGTTCACGTCATTCAGATGACTTGAGTCACTTTAAATCTTTCACAAACAGCAACTCGAGTTTGAGTCAATGACTCAGGTCAAGTACTCTGATTGCATGAACGACTCGAGTTGAGTTTCCTCAACACTGGTACAACCTTCGAGATTTTGGATTCTGGCCAAAACTAGTCAGGATATTGTGCACCCAAGTTCAACGCGGGACAGAAATACTGATAATGAGCAAATTGGCCGATTGCCTTGTGGTTGTGAAGTATTGCACTCGACTATGTTGGCATTGCAGATTGGAACTACCTCTTTCAAATCCCATAAAATATAAAATAACTCATTTGGTAGGCAATGCGGAACCAGAAAAACCTGTTTCTTTCAAAATAGTTGATCCTTAGCCAGAAGTAGTTGCTTGTACGCAGACTTATTCAGAGTGGAAGACGTATAAAACATGATTTAAAAACTCACCCGATAACCCAGTATTGTACAAATGACAAAGATTTTTTACTTCCTTCTGGATTTATATCAGGCATTTGACAATGAAACAAAGTTCCTTCCTCATAAGAGTTTTGGTTTGCATTCTTGAAAAATTAAAGTTTTAGATATCATCTCTAACTATTTCATAAGTTAGAGAAATCAAGACGATCAAAAATGGGTTATAATATTAAGTTGAACATAACTACTTTCACCAATGACTCGAGATGGTTGAGTCAATGACTCGAGAAGGTTAAGTCAATGATTCCTCGAGGTTGAGTCAATTACTCGAGTTGAATGAAGGTAATACAGAAATATTACTTCGTATTCGTCTAGATTCGTATCTATTTGGTATTATTGTGAATTGTGATCTATATTTAATCACACATAAACTATGCAAAAGCCACTGTGTGATTGCGCGCATTGCGCACCAAATAAGGATTCTTTAAAGATTGAATAAAAGTTTTTATTTATAGTGAAGGAGAAATAAAGAGATTCAAACAGGAAAAGAGCAAATATATCAAAAAATTTTAAACTGTGTTAATGCGACCCTAGAGAACAATAATATTTAGTCACAGTGAGTTCGAAGGTAAAGTCATCTACATGAAATGTTGTGAGATAAATTATAATCATATTACCTTTCGATATCTCGAAGATAATCTTTCGTGCAACATTGACATTGCATTTTCAAAGTTTTCCAAAACTATTTTGTGAAAAGGACCATTGAAATTTGATAATGCTTGGTCGCTCGATGATAGTATTGTACCGGAACCAACATCCAAATTGACAAAATGAAATAATGTGTTGTTGACACCTGCGACCAGTCTAAAAAATATCAGGATTGTAATAAAATTTGACAGGTTGTTTTTGGAGAAAAAACTTTTCAGAAAACCTACCTTATTGGTTTTTCTGTCGGTTTCTTTGCCCCACTTGAAATAAGAGGTAAATTATCGCGTAAATTCCCAGTGGAAAATGCTGATGTCAGCGATTTAACACCCTGAAAAAAAATATACATCTATTCAAATGAAATGTTACAATAATTTTTATAGGCTATAAGAGGCTTTCACATTCCCCCCAAACAAGACTCTGAACGAGCAGTTTCCAACATGTAAGGAGCTAGATTTTTGGCATAACTAAAATCTACCCGACCCATACAATTTATTCCACCGTGGGTCAGGTAGTGAGCATAGCGATAGTACCCAAAAAATTCAACCTGCGACACTACCATTCTTTAGTACTACACCAGTGTTTCTCAAGCTTTTGTCATGTGTTGCCCACTTGTGAGTGCTCCAGAAGTGCGTGTACCAATACGGAGGTAACTAATTTTGTTCGCCTACTTTTCATCAAGTTGTGAAAAGGGACGGAAGCCTATGAGCAGAGGGCATACTCACTTGGCTAACACAGACAGTCCCAGAACTCGTAATAAAACTAAAATAGGGAAAATCAGAATAATATCACGAGCTAACCCTAACCTGGTACACACCCTATGGGAGCAACCAATTTACTTTGTATCATTATAGTCATTTCAAATGGTATCCAGTGAAAGGCTTTGATTAAGGCCCGAGAGAATGTCTCCATGGCCTTCTAAGGTGTTGCACCCAGTGCTAATGTTCTTAAATCAAGTGAAAAATGATACCTTTACTGGTGATTCTGTGTTTTCAATAGAACCTTGCGATCCAGTAGACTTTTGGCTTCCCAATCTGTTGAACAACTTTGGGCTTCCTGTTGGCAATGTAAATAATAATGAAATGTAATTATGTTAATGCCTAACGTACACATGAAAGGCATGCATTGGTACCAGTGAGAAATTGCTTGAGAGCAGCGAGTTTGCTGAAAAGTGGACCAGAAGCAAGGTCTTTCCTTCAACTCAGCATGAGATGTAACCAAATGAAAAATCTTAGTTATTTTATAATATACACTTTCTCTAAATAATGCTTTAGACCGGCAGCCTTTAATACATTTGGCTATTTCGAAAATCCTAAATAATTATTGTTTCGCACACTACGAAGAATCGCAGCGATTCTCTCTTCTTGCAAACATAAATATCACCTTGAGCAGTCTTTCCTAATGGACTGCTACCATCAGCTGTCGACTTTTTAGGAGAAGAAAACGGGAATTTGATTGATCCTTGGTTCTAGAAAAGCAATAACATATTTAGAAAATAGGACACAAAAGATACAACACTGAATAATTCCTGCTAAAAAGACTTTCACAATATAAAAAAGTCTGTAAAAACCAATGACTATTAAATATGAACAACTCACCGTTGAAACAACGCTCGATGAAGTAACACCAGATCCAGTTGGAGGCTTATTATGAACAGAAGTTCCAAATAACGAACTTCCAGACTTCTTTTTCATGGAGTCTGCACTGGATATTTCAGGAATCTGGAAATTGAACATCATCAAAAGATGAAAGTAAATAACAATTACTGGTTAATATTGAATGAAATAATAAAATAAAAAGGGGTCACTTTTCAGTATTCTATCTTATTTACTACATTAATACCGCTACTACCACTGTTTGGGCTCCAGCTGGCAGTTGGGCGTTTGTGTTCCAGAAAGTGAAAGCAACATACATCAAAACTTAAAAAAAATTCAAATAAAAAAATTTAGGATTGCTAACTGTATAAGAAGTCCGAGTGGTAATAAATTTCAATCAAGATAAAAATAATGTCACCCAAAATTTTCTCACATTTCAAGATGAAATAAATTTTTCTAAAATCTTGTACAGAATATAAAAAAAATATAAAATAAAATTACAGATTTTGAGAACAAATGTTCATCAATTCTTTGTGGAATTTTAATATTTTCCAAATGTAGAATCGCTGCTCGAGCATGGTTCACATATAATGGTGGAGGTCCTGATTTGCCATCCGATGACAGAGTACATCCTCCAGATTCGAGTAATATACAGAGTAGACTATTTCGCTGAAAATCAGAAAAAAAATTGAAACTTTCGTGATATATTCAGGGTTGTTGAGTCAGAGTTTGGTGTGTTTTCATTGGGGTCAGGGTTGACTCCCCGAGTCTGGAGTTGCGATCGAAAGTTTGAATTCCCCGAAGTTGAGTTGGATTTTATATTTTCAATGGTGATAAATGATAAAATTTTCTATGAAAGCAAAAAAATATTTTTATTTTTGGTTTTGGGAAAATTAAAAAAAATTTTTTTTTTAAATTGCTATTTTGAATAGTCTATGTCTAAACGAAACAAACTTTAAACTTTGTTATTTTATTTATAACTAAATTTCAGAAAAACAAATAAAAACTGACAAGTATTTAAAAAAAAACGAAAACAGGCCGATGCCTAAAAATCTGTCTGCAAGAAATTATTGTTTGAGCAGTTGCTGAATTTTCAATTGACCTTTGGCTTCTTATTGATTAGTCACTATTGGGGAAATAAACAAGGAAGTCGATGCTTGGGAAATATTCTTTGCCAGAAAATCTAATTATGTGAAAACATTATCCTGAAGTATATTATAATGTAAATGCATTCTTACAATTCCAACGATAAGATAAAAATATTTCCCACTGATTTCTTTATAATCACCAGTATTTGGAGTTTTGCCGGAGTGCATTGGGTGAATCTCTCTCCATATCAGAAGTTGACCTAAAATTTTGTATTGTCAGTCAAGTAGATCCACATAAAAGCATGACAAATGTGAAAAACTGTATTTATCCATAAATTAGGTATAAGATAACTATAAGTTTGTCTTTCGAACACCTAAATTTTCAAATGACCCTGAAGTTATGGGTCATAATATACAGCTATTTAATACAACTGTGCGATAATCTGAGTCAAAATTTCATCAAAGAAATGAAACCATCAAGTTTACAATGAGCACATATACTCCAAAATTTTTTATCAAATTCGGATTTCTCCGATTTCAAAGCTCTACTCACAGTCAACACTTTTATCAAACCAGAATCTAACCCAGATTCTGAATGAATCAGATTTTGGAGAAGTAGACTGTAAATTTCCCTCGATCCCTGTATTATCTAGAAACTTTCAAACCTTACATTATCTTCATAGTATCAATTTCAAAAATGGTCTATATAAGTTATTTATTCCAATAAAAGACTTTAATACTCACCGACACATAACTTCCCTAGAAGACAGTAACTTTGACAATAAATGTTGACGTCATTCAGATGATCATTCGGCAAATGATTAGAGATTAAATATCCTTTGTAAAATAGACATGATCCAAGAATTGAAAATTGTCTTCGTGCTAAACCTCGACTGTGATACTAAAAAATGAACGTAATATGAGTGATAAAAAGCAGAAATGCTTTTGAAATGCCACAGTCGTAAGCTTTAGAAATATACTTGCCATGGCCTTGGCCTGCTGGGTGAATCCACCTATACCCAACATTGAATGGGAAATGAATGACTAGCTTTCATTTGCCATATCGGTTTCTCCTTGATAAATGTAAAAATCCTGTTCTACGCTCCTGTCCAATAATGCAAAAAATTCACAATGCCGGACAATATCTTCCATATTACAATATATTGTTACACAATATATTTGGAATAGTAAATTATTCAATATTGACCATCCTCAAAGTTCAAGTTCAAGCCCATTCTAACTATAAGAATAGATTTTATTTTGAAACAAAACTACTTACACCATCGTCAAAATCAGCAGCTTCAAACTCAGTCAATGCATTATCAACTTCGATTATTGTTTCATCATGTAGAGATAAAGAACGAATCCCGTCAACGAATTGTCTCGATATTGTATCTTGAGAATTTGATAACCAAGCATTTGTCGTAAATAGGAGATAAAACAGGTGATTAAGTCGAGAGTGATTCTTTTCTTGAAAACCGCTGGAAAGAAAAAATATTTCCTTCAGAAATTAAAAAAAGGAGACTTTGTAGTGAAAAATCATGAATTTTGATCAAGTTTTGGGGTACTCCTGGAGTATGCACACCAAGATGTCGCACAGCCTGAACCCTAACCTAGTACACAACCTGAGTTCAGGTTGTGCGCCATCTTGGTGGGCATACTTCAGGAGATCCAGTTTTGGTGCCATCTGATTCAGCCTCAACCATTTTGGTGCCTAATAAAATGTCTTAACTAGAGTATACATTTAGAATACAGTATATTATATGTCATTTTTACAGTATATCATAATTTTTTTTAAATCAGATTGGACACAAAGTGGAGCTATAAATTTGTAAAATTGTTGTTAAAAATAATCAAAAAGATTAGGGGACAAGCAATACAGAAGCCGTCAAACAATACATAATTAGAAAGTGTTACCCTTCAGTTAATTAAAATAAAATAGGGAAAATTCTAAGAGAAAGACTAGGTCCCATAAATTGGTCTATCAAATGCAAAGAAAGGGTATTTTTTCCTAGTAACAATGAAAATTAGTGTAATAAATGTAATTTTTGTTCTAGGTGTTGTTGAATTAAGTATATCTGAGGAAGCCTGATCTCAGTCAGACGAAACGTTACAGAAAGATATTAGATCTAATGTGTGGCAAGACTCTTGAATCACTAACAACAAGAAAAATGAGAAAACTAAATGCATAATGATTTGTCCTCTACATGGCCCGTATATAAACAAACCCTGATCTTACCTGGACAATGTTCCGAACATGATTTTGAAAAGTCTAACCATCTTTGACATGGTCTTATGCAAGTCATTCAAAGAACATTTAGACGCAGGAACACAAATGATTAAAACTTCTAAATTATGATGACAATAAGCACAGTGAACCAATTCATCATTTACAAACATGGTTGAGCTGAAATTAAAAATAGGATGAATAAATAGTAAATTCAAAATTGAGCTACCTACCGGTAAATGGAGCCAGTTTCCTAGGACCATGAATCAAAATTACTGTTATTGTTACTGTTTACTGGAAATAGGCATTTTTGTACTGAAATTAGATTATTCGTGAAATCCAGGTTTTGAGACAGAATCGACTCTTCATGTTTCATATTCAAATTGAAATTTCCATTTTCGCTGTTTAAATTTCAATTACTCAAATTGAATTTGCCAATTTTGCTGTTCGAATCAAAAATGAGGTTTTGCTGTTGCTTCCATTACTGACGAACAAATCGAATCTCCATTTTCAGTGTTTTAAATTGAAATTTCATATTTTTCTGTTCGAATCAGGAATTCTTTTTCATCGTTCGAATAGTATTTTTGCTGCTGTTTGAAACAAAACTTCCATTATTACTGCTCAACTTAAAAGTTTGAAGCTGGCTGGTTACTTTTATTTAACAAACAAACCTATATTATTCTCACCTTAAAATTTCACTCCTAAATGCGTCTGTTGTTACATCAGCAAGCGTAGTAAAAATTCCACGAATAGACTTCAATTTTCTGGTACTTGAATTATCTATCGTGGGAAAAGAGTATAAAATATCTTCCTCTCCTTTCGCAGTATCAGAATCAACATTTAACGTTAGATAAAACACAGCATTGTGAGGACCTAGAATAGAAACATTTTAATTAGTAATAAAAAAGGTTTCGAACTTTTCAAATTTGTGATGTATTTTCTTACAATGCTTTTTACTCCACTCGAAACAAAGCCCAGGACAAGAATCTAATCATATCCAACAATTGCCAAAAGCTACCATTTTTGTGAAGACTGGGAGATGAACGTACGATACAGCTACATAGCCAGTCATACTTCTCTATCAGTGCTAATTTTATCCGAATGGATCATTTTATGCAAAGTTCATATTGGGATATGCTATTATTGTGCTTGCATAGTAATTGATGTTATTTTTCCATTTGCTTTGTTTGGTTGTACTAAAATCGTTTCCAACAGTTAGGCCTAAGTTGCATTGAAATCACAAGAATATAATAGAGTTGGTAATCCGTGAAGTAACTGAACAACACACCACCAAACAGTTCTCGAATAGGGCAAATAGGAAACAATGTTTGGTATTTTGTGACACACTTGCAAAGTTAGGCACCACTGACTAACACCAAAAAAAGTTCTAATAATAGATCTCTTGGACATACCTATTTGCAAATCCGTATCATTTGTAACAGAAGGCTTTAGATGTTGAACAGATACAGGAACACATTTTGGTTCACTGTCAGATAACAAATTGTTGCTATCCAATGCAAGTCCAAATTCAGGTGTCGTAAGATTTATTTTTTCACATTGTATTGTCAATTTTAACTAAAAACAAGAAGATGATCGCTGAAATTAAAATAGGCTTTCACTTCTTTTCATAATATTGTAATTTATCGTCAAAAATATGGTTGAAAATTTTGAAGCTGAATAACCGATGGACCTGAATTCAATATTCGAACACATTTCAAAATGGGTATAATGAATATAGGTAATTCTGGATTTTATTAAGAATAATTTAGAACAAGTTTATTAAAAATTTCTTCATTCTGAGTCATTGACATTTGACACGCATACAAAAATAATATTCAGTTTCTTTTTAAATCTGACAATCTGTATATAATATCAAATTGAAGTAAACCTTCTACATAAAAATATAATTGTTTGTACAAATTTCTGAGATGAATATAACATTATTTTCAACCTATTCGATTTTCAGAATTCAGAATAGTAAATTATACCATCTTAGCTTTCGCTATATACGATATATCTCATACTACTGAATTTCAGATCCCTTATATTTAACCAAAAAACAAAAAAGATTAAAATATCAAATTACTAATGGAAAAATAAATGTTTTCCTACCTCCATTCTCTGGGGTATCCTTCTGAGTACTTGCTCTATATTAGATCGATAAACAGCAACATCGTTAATGGCGAGTAAAATATCACCTTCAAAGGTAGTAATTATGAGTAATTTACTAAATTTCTATGTTGGCCAAAAATAATACATTTAATAGTACAGTATTATCGGCGTTCAGTCAGTAAAAATTTTATTCGAAAAAAAAATTCGGAATTGGAAAATAATTAAAATTCAACTTTGCAACTGATAACATTTATTATAACACATTGGCAGTCAAAAGTAAAATATCCAAATATATATGAACAATTTGGCGCTCCTTTCATATTAAGGACTGCTGGCATCAAGTCTTTTACCAAATGAAAAAGTTAAAACGCATCCAAAACTTTTTTTTCCGAATCGCTGAGACCAATTGAAAATATTAATCATGTTAAATAGCATTTTCAAGTTATAAAACTTACCTATTTCAATGGCTTCACTTCTGAAAGCAGGCCCATCAGGTAACAATGCACTGATTATAATAGATTTATCATCGCTAGTCTTCGCAAAATATTGTCCTCCGTTAAGACTGTTGAGAGAAATGATACCGAGCATTTGTTTCAACAAAGATGAATCACCTAAAAAAAAATGTAAAATATATTGATATTGAACAAATGAAAATCCAACAAACATGTTATCAATTATTCAACAAACAAAAAATGTCATTAATAAAAAAATATTAGTATACACTGTACAGAGCCTTTTTTGGAGTGAAAGGCCCCCCTTAAGAAAAACATATGAACCCATCAATTAACCCACACGAGTAATAAGAGGTGCCCGTTCACTGGCAGGGGTGAACGACTTTCAGAACTAATCCCTTAATAACTCTAACCTGATCCATACGATGACGCCGAGTTCACACAAACAAAGACAGTTTTAAATTCATTGTCGCTTTCATCCGAGTGAAGTCTGAAAGAATCGTGTTGCCTATGTCTATTCTGTTGCTGATTCCGATGAGCTAAGTATTCATCTCTTATTGTTTTTCGTTCATTCACGCTAATTGAATGGGTTTGTCGATGGGATGGAGCGTTTGATGCTGTACCGTGCAGGTCTGTGCTTGACAATGTGTTGTCGAATTTCTGTATAGAAATATATTACTTCAAAGATGACAGCAATGCTCAAATAAATAGATACAGAGGTCATGCATCTGTGAAGTATGGTATGGCCTGAGAACTTCAAGTTTGCAGACAAGAAATACAGGGGCGGGTCAAGCAATACAGAACAGGAGGTGTTTTCTAAAATTTTGGTGAAATATCAGGGACTCCGAGAAAATTAAAATAGCAACTTTTCCATCATAGAGTTGGCCCACTGAAAATTCAAAATTAACTTGTCCATCAGATATGGAGTAAAGATTTTTTTTTCCCAACAACAAACCAGAGAAAAAAATTTAGCAAAATGTATAACTTTAGTTATAGATTATGGCAGAACAAACCTTTTACAACAAAATAAAAACTTTTATCACCCCAAAATTTGTGCAATGGCAAGTGTGTATCCCACCCACAAAAGGCCAACCCCAAGTCTTGTTTTTCCAATTAAGAATAGGAGCCTGGCTGAGAGGTCAACTAGGCCTACTAATGCCAAATTACTTTGTTTCGAGCATCTCTATTTTGCTGCACTGTTTGATGTACTGATGTTTCATCTTCAACAAAAAATAATTCTCCATCATCATCTATTTCATCATGCCATGGTGGGTTTGAATCACTGTAGAAATGAATATGTTTACTATCATATCATTTGAAAACATCACTGGACAGGTAATTGCATGCGCATATAAATAATTAGTAAGTAAATATAGGATAAGCTTTACATATTTATCTCGGGGGAGCTGGTTTAGACTGCTGAATCACATGGCAAACCATGGCCTCTCGCCCGGTTACCAGTCCATGTCGGGTACAGGATTAGTTAGCCAGTTACCATTAAATTGCCAAACTTCAAGGTGTAGTGTAATCTAGTACCACAAGTACTTCTAGTGGGCTTGGCATAACCATTTTTACATATGTCAGTATGTTATTGAGGTGGGGGTTAGGTATGACAATATAATACAATTCATTCAGAAAATACAACACTCAGTAAAAAAAATCGGGTCCCATGTAGTTTCGTACCTAACATACTTCTAGTGAGCGTAGCATGATAATTTTCATGTATCAATCCTAACCCCCACCTGACTACACCATCCAAAAATTATGTCATTAAGACGTCACAGTGACGTAATACAGCCCTTCAAACTATACGAAAATGCCATCCAAAACGCGCAAACGAGCACCCGAAATCGAACAGTTATTTCTCTCGATTTCTCGTTGCAACGATTCCAATAGGAGAGGGATCGATAACCCCAGTCAGTTCTTTATCGTAGGCGCCAATGCCATTTCGGGCGATAGTCGTATATTTGACAGATTGTTAGGATTGACATATCAAAAAATTGTTATGCTACGCCCACCAGAAGTACATTAGGTACGAAACTAAACGAGACCCAAAAAATCATATTACAGAAATGCCAGGAAAACGAGCAAAACTCAAGAATATAGTTCATAACATGTAATGCACGTGCCTGTTCACCAAAAACAACACACATAATATGATAAGATTATAATAAAAAAGACTCGATGAGCAGAAGTGAGAGGCTGGTCGGGTGTTTCGTGTGATAGGAAAATGAGGCACGAGGCACGCATGCCTAGGTTACTTGCTACATGAAAATATCAAAATTTGAAGGCAGGTAAACTGTTTAGTATGCGAACTATTAACAATTAAGATTCCGGAAGAGGCCGTTTTTGCATTAAATAAAATTATTGGTATCACACAGGTCATATCTGACATATAAAAAAAAATTGTTGCTCCACGCTCATTAGAAGTTAGTGTGGAACGAAACTACACAAGTACCCAAACCTCGGACAAAAATTTTAAACTTGCATAGCTATCTTGGCTAGAAAAGCGTCGTACAGTCGTATATTGCCAACGAAATACAGTTAGAGCATAAAATTGCGCAGTCCATAGGCTGTAGCTCAAAATGATCAACATTTAAACATTGTAGTATGGCAGGAAATTAAATAGTATATTTTAGATTGAATTGTATAAACCGACAGCAAAATAGCATCAATTCATTCATTTGCTACCGTCAGACCGTTATTGAAATAAAAACAAAGTCACTTACTCAGAAAACTCATCAGCTCCGGAACTAGAATATGTATCACTGTCGTCAAAATCTGAAATGTTTTCTGTACTCTCATTAACATTAGACCGCCACATCGTACTTATCGATTCTTGAAAAATCTCCACCGTCAACTACAAACCTAATGCCGAGACAACAACACTCGAATTTCAAAACAATAAACAGCGAGTACTACAGCGGCCACCTGGCGGGACCTTTGATTAAAATTTTCCAAGGTTTCGAACAAAATGTAGAACAGGCGGAATTTGAAATATATTTTCCCTGTACCATTTCTACGTATAATCAACACAACTTGAGGACCGCAAAATTAGAATTTATTGTACAGAAGGAGTAATCGGTAATGACACGGGGATAGAGGTCATTGGAAACTGTACCCACTGTCGACATATCGCATCTGCATTCCCACATACGTATATTGAAGAGACGATAATTTGCTTTGAAGGGTAATCAGGTAAATATTTTATCATCTTCCGTGCTGACCAAACCAACTCTGACACTCTTAATACCACTAACAAATATCTCGAAAAAAGGTTACACTCACAGCTAGTTTTGCTAGGCGACCCATCACTTTCTGAGCCTGATCCCAGACCAGGAGTTAGCAAACACCACAAAAACATGTTCACAGCTCGGATCAACGTCAGCCCATTCAACAAGTAATGCCTAAGCCTAACACAGTGACAAACTCAAATTAAAACTATGTGAAATAATAATTTTCTTCAGAGATGAGAACAAAAACATCTTCGAATACAATTGAAGATAGGAAACTGCGCACCTTCCCCAAGTCCTAACATTGCAAAAATGAAAACCAAACTGATTTCATCACAATTGTACTTTATTTACATTTTCAAAATGCTTGAAACGATGCATGCCATCAATATTCAATTATAAACATTCGATTACCAATGCAATAGAAAACTTAGCTTCAACTACAAAGACTTAACATCTTTCAAGTCTAAAATATTCAATCAAATTCCCCATGACAATAAGGTCAATTTCTGATGATATTATTACTACAAAGCAAGATTATATACCTACTACAAGTCGAATGGGCTTCCTTGTAATAGATTCTACATGCAAAACTACGGCTTTTGTTTGTATCAAAAGCAATAATAACATAATTCGGTAAATTCTCAACTCATTGATGGAACTGGAAAAGTTATAAAACCTATTACAAAATCAACTGACAACATTCATTTCTAAGCATACAAAGGCAGTGTTATAAACAAATTCAGATCGTAAAAAAAATTTTCGATCGCGAGTCGCAAATCAATTGCTAAAAATTGATAGGCTAAAAGCAAGATTTGCCTAATTCAACATGTAAACTACAATCAATTCGTCCTTTATTGGAGAGTAGCGATTCTAATAATAGGATATTCATTTTGATATTTAATCAAGTAAGATGCTAAAAAATTTCAGAAAAACACTCAATAATAAAGGTCCCAGGCAGACAACTTGGCCTACGCTTGATCATTGAAGCAAACTGCTGTTGTTTTTGTTGTTGTAGGTTCCAGCGTTTAGGATTTTGGCACCTGTTGCTGTTGTTGTTGAGCGGCTGCGGCTTGCTGATTGTAGTACTGCTGATAGTTAGCATAGTAGTTTTGATATTGTTGGTTCTGTTGTGCCTGGTAGTACTGTGCCCATTGTTGGCTGTAATCCTGAATATACAAATAAAAATAAACACATTAAAAAATGTACAAAAAGATGAACGAAATGCTTGAATCTGAGTCAAGAAATATTAATTTGTTCGAAAAATAAATACCTAGTCAGCACAGTAAACATGAACAGCTCTTTCAAAAGGCACATGCGCATGTTCTTACTTATCGATTATAATCGATAAGTATGTTGATAGGTATTTGTCTGTATGTCTGTTAGATGCACGCGATATCTCACGAAAGCGAGATTGAATCTGCTCCAGATTTTGCATGTGCATTCATCTTATCTCGGACCAGAAGCCTATTGATTTTGGGCGAATTATGTCATATAATTAGCGAGTTATCAATCAATTATTGATATAGTGATCTAGATTTTTGTAAAGCGAGAGAATTTTGAGACCCGCCGAGTGTGTGTGTGCGATGTGCAGTGCGCAAGTTACAAGAGCGGATGAATCGAAACCGCAGTTTCTGTTTTGGGGGATCCCCTAACTATCGATCGATAAGTCTTCGGTTTCCAACCGATATTCTCGTTTAAATGTTGTCTACTTAAATAATTTAGGAAATTTTTTTTTACCAACTGCCTAATATTATTTTGACAACTTCTTTTATGGTATTTTATTCACTTATCGGAATCACCGAAAAAAAAACAGAAAAAAAAGTGATGTACATTTGCTGTGCATAAAAGCGGTAAGGCAATAATGGACCAATGTTCAGAACGGTGTCACAAAAATGTTGCGTCCCGCTTTTACCCTTTTTAGTACACTTGTTGGTACTCCCGTAGTGTGTGTACCAGGTTAGGGTTGGGCCATAATTGTTTTCCGATATTCCTTATTTTAGTTCTATTACGAGTTCGGGGATTGCTATCCGAGTGAATGTACAGGGCAGGGGGCCCATAGCTTTCAGTCCCTTTAGACAACTTGATGTGAAGTAGGGAACAAAATTAGTTACCTCCAGATTGTTACACACACTTCTGGAGCGCCCTTGTTTCAATTAGCTACACTTGTCCCATTGTTCTGAGTTGGGATAAATACATTTTGCGGATTAATTAGCAAATGAACTAAAAAATCTAAAAAACCTGTTGTCCGTATTGTTGTTGGTAGCCTTGTTGTTGGGTCTGAGCATTTGAAGTTTGTGACTGAGTGCTAGGTTGTTGATAGTTATAGCCCTGCATACCATAGTTGGCGTAATTCTGCATTTGTTGTTGCTGCCTCTGTTGTGGTTGTTGTTGCTGTTGGTTCGGGTGATGACCGTAAGTGTACGACTAAAAAGAGAGAATAATAAGAGTTAAAAGTGCCACGACCAGAGATAAAAAATGAATGAAAATTAAAACAGCTTCCTTTTGCTTTAATTTTGAAATATCAAGAGATAAAAATTTTCTTAATAACCGATCCTCCAAAATATGACTACATATTTAGCTACAGGAACTACAGAGATATTTGAATTTCCCATGTCACTGAACCACTTCTAGAGTTCAACTAACTGGATGGTGGCAAGAAATATGGCTAAAATGGTAATGGTCATACCAATAAAACCATTGCCTATGAAGTAGAAGCCCAGGTCCGATGTAAAAAGAAGCTTTGATGCCGCAGAGGTTGAATACTACATCATACCTGAGCTGAAGGATGAGTGTTAGATGAGGCATTATTTCCTTGATATTTATTCTGTCCACCACTGCCTTGTCTTCCCTGGTATCCACCACTTCCGCCTCCATTACGATAACCTCCTCCACCACTGCCGGTACTGCTACTACTACTACTACTACTACTTCCTCCTCTTCCTTGATTGTGCCTGAAAATGGAAATTATTAGAAACATTAACAGCGTTTCATTCGGGATAAAACATAATGCATAGACAACGCCAAATGGTAACTATTCTGCCGCTCTGAATATTTTTCTGCTTCTCTAGAATCCTATTTTGAGAAGTGTGAAATTCGTCGTCAAGGTATTATATTCATCACGAAAAACTGAATTTAGGTAAGGCATAAACACCATCAAATTTGAGAGTGATTGGAACAATACTGAACAATAACAATTAAAATAGATGGAAGATTTATTCAATTAAATCATATTATAAAAACATACTTATTGTATCCTCCATACATATCACCACTTCCGCCACCGCGTCCACCTCCATATCCGCCACGACTCTGTTGCCATCCACCTGTTGTATTAGCGAAACACAAAATGAGAGACTACAAATAATGAAATGACAAATATAAAATAAATATGTAAAAATGTTTGAATCGATTCTAGCTACATTGTATGGTTTTCCATAGATTTACTGTGAACGAAATAAAAATTGCATAATAATGAAATTTGAACAATTCAAAATTGCTGTTTGTTTTAAAGTGAAATTTGCATTTTAGACACAAAGTCGACATAAATTTACTACTCTCTTGTTGTTGTAGTTAGAAACATCTGTGTTGATGTGATGCAAGCATCTCACATAACTTATGCAAATAAATTCTTGTTACATTATTGCTTTTACCTCTTTTGGCTCCGTCACGACTGCCGCCACCACTTCCGCCACGATTGTCTCTTCGTCCACCTCCACGGTTGTAATCTAGAACATGGGTGTGCAATTAATTTCTTTAGTGGGCCACTTACAGATACTAGACTTGGTCACTGGGCCATAAGTTCTTAACCCAATAGGAAATTATGAATGAAAAAGGTAATTTGCACGTCTAAACGCTAGTCCCGAGCACTGTTCCTGGCAGAGAAGTTAAAGTTTTACAATGACATTAATAATTCGGATGGGTGAGTTTGAGGTATATGAGGCTTATTTGCACATTATATTTAGGTTAGGGTTATGTGTAGAGAATATTTTTGCCAACAATTTGTTATTCCCATCAATGTTTTCATTGAAATATATATTCATAAAAACTTTAGTCATAGTTTTAGCAGACACAAGTGGGCCGGACGAAACACTTCAGTGGGCCGTAATTTGCCCATCCTTAATCCAGAGGAAACATTGAGTCGTTGACAAGCATTTTAGATTGACAAACAAACCATAGTTCTCAGATTTTAATATGGCGCTTTACCACCTGGCAAGTATTAAAATTGGCATGTTGAAACTGTAGAATGTAGTTCCCATACAAGTGCTAGATAGAACCTAATCACCAACTAAAGGTTGTGGTTTGTTTATATAATCAAACCATCTTATCAGATGACTCCGTCAATAATTTTAGTTTAAATGAAGCAAGATTGGTAACACATGGGTAGTGACATCAAACTGGCAAGACAAGTATCGGTAATTTACCAAACCTAACTGAACAGAATAAACACCTCCACTACCAATAGCAATTATGTTGCCAAGAACAAAACATGGCCAATATGGAGGTAACTAATTTTGTTTGCCTACTTTACCTCGAGTTGTATAAAGTGACTGAAACGTATTGGCAGAGGGTGTATTCACTTGGCTAACACAAACAGTTCCTGAACTCAATAGAACTAAAATAAGAAAAATCGGAATAAAATTATGGCCTAACCCTAACTTGGTACACATATCACAGGAGTGCCCCATAAACATATTGAATACTATAAAAATATCACAAAATTTGGTTTGACTATAGATACTACTTACCTCTTCCCTGATCGTATCCTCTGTTTCCATAACCCCCTCTTCCTCCATAGCCTCCACCTCTACCTCTGAATCCACCCCCGAAACCACCTCCTCCGCCTCCTCTGCCGTACCCCATTGGGCCCCCACCCCCTCCTCCGTATCTTCCCCAACCACCCCTATTTCCGTATGGCATGGGTGGTCCATAGTTGTCTCTTTGACGCCACCCACCGGGTCCTCTGCTCCTGTTGTCACCATCTATATGGAGAAATATGTTATAAGAACAGCTAGAAAGTGTAGTTCAACTAAAATATAAGAGAATACTGTAAATCAGGGGTGTTCAACCTGCGACCCGCGAGCCAAATGTAGCCCACAAGGAAAAATTGTGTAGGTCACAGAGTAGTGCCAATAATATGGTGTGAGGCCAGCCAAATGAGTTTTTAAATTAGTTTAATCTAATATGTGCGAGAAATTCAAATTCTTTTGCGTTACACCTGAGCAAAGCGAACAACATGTCAGAAGATCAATACCCAAAATTTTTGTACCAGTAACTACTAGAAAGTCTGTTAAATAAAGGTGTGGCCCGCGGCTTCACCTGTTATTTGTTCTCAGAAGTTTTTCAAAAATATTTGATAATACTATATTCACGACAGCAGGAAGCAGTCACTACTTGTACAAGTAGAAGGCGCTCAAGCGCTGAATAAAAAACAACCACATTTTACAAATATCTTCATTTTCAATTATCGTAAATAGTATCCAGACAGCCGACAAAAAAATCCATACTTCTGGATCTTTTTTCAGGAGGTGGACCATTCTTTCGTCCATCTTCTCTGTATTTTTCGACAAGTTTTTCCGCTTCTTCTCTCTCCAGCTCGGTAAAGATTACTTCGTCGAACAAGTTTCCTTTCTCGGGGAGAGAAAAGTTAGCTGGAGACAAGAAAAAAAAAAGGAAAAAAAAGTTAATTTCGTACAAAAAAAATATTATACCCAAACTGTTAGTTAGACAATAAGGCCGTATATTATAAGACAACTAATAGTACCCATCGAGACGTGAAGTCTGACGGTTACGATACCTTTCATTTCAAGAACGGCCATATCAGGTACTTCCTTCCCTTCATCCTGTGTGCGTTTTTCAAAACGCTGCTTATATTCTTCATCACTCGGCACAATAACAATAGCCTTGCGCTGAAAGCCCTCAAACGGACGCATTTTCCGTCTCTGGGCCGACGGATACACATTTGTCTATTTTCATTCATTCATTGTTGATTGTAAGGATGCATCACATGACATCGTACACCACCACGTAAAGTTATCGTGTGGTTTGAGCAAAGCAATACATGGGGAAAAAATGCAAGGAATCGGATTAGTTAACAGTTTTTTTTGCATTTTATCTCAATATATCTGTAGAGTATACAAAATTCATATGGTTATCAGACAAATGTGTATATGGTTAGGAAATACTTACCGTTCTCTGAAGCTGTGTTAAGTATTGTTATCGATAAGTACATTATGAAAAGAACCAAAATAAAATCAGTAATTTTCTAATTGATATTGAGACAAGAAAAAAATTGAATTTCCATTTTTTTTATTTTCACGAATCCAGAATATTGCATAGAATAATACAAAACAAAAGTAGTGAAAGCAACATATATTAAAACTGATAAATAAAATTATTTCTACTTTGTTAAAGCCAATTCATGAAAATTACTTCGTACTACTTCTTATTCACAAACAGAAAAAGAAACTAATCTATTAAATGAATAAATCACCATCTATAAGATTCAGTATTTTCCAAACTTCCTGGTGAACTTACATATTTTGTAAAAACTACAAATTATATCATAATTTGAAGCTAAGATTGAATTGTGGAAAATAAGTAAGATTACAAATGCATTATATTTACTGCAGCTTTAAAACAAAGACCATTTTCTATATATAGGGATAAGCCATGAAATTCTGTATGGCAACTACGTGACCAAAAATTGTTATCAAAGTATTTCTTATCCCCGAATTGGACATATTTGCAAGTGTTGTCTCATAATGAATCATAAGAATATCCTTTAAAATAAAAAATGAAACGAATCAGATTCGTTAACATTTTTAGAAGTACGAGTACACATAAGTTATATTGTTTACTCCAGACGTATAAAAACACTATCAAGAATCAAATTAATCATAGAACAAACATTAAGAATATTAAAGCTTTCAGATCAAAAATTTCCATATGTACGATACAGTATGATAACAATTTTTATTATTTTTATGAGACATAGAGATAGCAAACTTAATGATTTTACTACTTTATGATTAACTACTTTAAATTATTCTGCATTTAGGAAGTTTCTCAATTGTTTTTTTTTTTCAAATTTTTACGATTTATTCTTCGTATATAATATAGGAATCAGGAAAAATGTCAATACATTTGATCTAATACTATCAGATTAAATCGGCACCTAAAAATTAGCAAAGCGTTGCCATTTGCCAATATTCAACACCACTTTAAACAAGTTCCTATTTGCAATTTGGCAATTACAGTTATACAGTACCACAATATGTAGATAGCCCTCAAAAACACAAAATCTTTTTAAGCAAACTTTAAAAGCAAACGTATACCTCTTTGACCTCAAAAAAATTATTCTCAATCATAAACATTGTAGATTAGTTATTGTTTTGAATATAAACAAGGAAGTCATCTAATAACAAAGATAAGCTGAATAATACATTGGCTTGTCTTAAACCCAGAAGAAGCTACATCATAAACGGTCGTGCACGATTCAGACTATATTTTATATGCAAAAAAAATATTTCCTTTCAACTCATTTGAACAGTAACCCTCGTTTGATTCAGCGCGGCCAGATATAAATAAGAAAATTCAACAAAATTTGCTAAATTAAAACAATATTCTGGATTCATGATTAAATCAAAAATATTTAAAAAAAAAATGGTTCTTTTCAAATTGCGCATATCGATTACAATTTCATAATATTATTCCTACTATACTTGGTTTTTCGTTTCATTACCTGATCCAAGATGTAGTTTCTTCGTTTCCTGCATGCAAGCTGAAGCAAACGATTGAGGCAGTGTGTAGCGTTTTGAATGAGTATTTCCCATCTTCCTGCGTAATTTCGTTTGCGAGCGACACCCATGACCTGAGTTACAAAGAAGTTTGAGATAAGTGAATATGGTAATGGGTGTGTGACTATGGCATTTTCATTTTCCTTAATTAACGGTGGGCCATTTAAATAGAGACACCGGCACCAGGTTAAAAGAATTTTGACACCAATCCAAGCTAACTCTTCAAGTGAAGGAAATTTTGGTCACAAAAACTTTGATGTATGCGATGCGAGTCTTATTGTACAAGTGTAGCCTACATGTAGATTGATTTGTTATGATTATGAAATTACCTTCATTTTCTCCATGATAGCATTTGTTCCCAGGACGTTGTATTTCTTGTCTGGGTTTTCTTTGAGCTTCTGCACCGCGTAATATGTTTTACCGGCTCCTGGTAGTCCACACATCATTAGGACCTGAATAGTAATACAAAAATTTCTACCCCCAAAAAAAATTTAGCAATAAATAAAGAAATCGAAGTCAACTGAATGGATATAATTATGAAATGTTCTAATTTAAAGGCATGCGTTATTTTTAACTGCTGTATATTATTAAACTATGTTAATTAAAAAAAATTTGAAGAATAAACAATTTGAAGGCAGAGATCAAGCGAAAGAAAAGCACTCTAAGAAGTATGTGTACCAATATGGAGGTAACTAAATTTTGTTCGCCCACTTCACATAAAGTTGTGTAAAGGGACTAAAACCTATGGGCAGGGGTATACTCACTTGGCTAACATAGACAGTCCCCGAACTGGTAATGGAACTAAAATAAGGAAAATCTGAATAAAACTATGGCCTAACCCTAACCTGGTACACATACTCACGAGTACCAAAAAAAACATAATTCGATACATTCAAGAAAATCATAAATCATGTAAAATTTTTTAAAATTAACGAACATTTGTAGTATCTTAAAATATTTATAAACGAATGAATTCTAAAGTTTTCGGCTATTCAAGAATACTTGGTTTATGTTACCTCACAATCCTTTTTGGCTTCTGGTGCTTTTTGTGCACGAACTCTGTCTTCTAATGGTAAACTACCAATCATAGTATAGTCTGTGAGTTCTTCCGGATGACTGAAGAACGGTGCCTCCTAAAATTTAAATTTTGTGATAAGTCAGAAATAGAACTTATCGAGAATAACTTTTCTATTGCTCAACTATAAGGTTAAGCTATACAAGGTTGAGGAATCGAAAAAACTTAATGAAACAAAAATCTGACAAAAGACTATGAGTGGATTTTAAAAACGATTCCAGCTCCAAACTACAGGTACGGAAAATTTTGAACTCAAACTTATGAAGGTGTGTGTTGTGCAGTCATTTTTTTAATTACCTGTCAAAAATGCATAGTCAACTTAATTTTAACAGTTTCTATCAAAAATTTTGTCTTCTAACCTCTATACCGTAGCCAAAAATTTGACCTGAGCTCGGATATCAACCAATTATTATCAATACCAATAAAACCGGCCAAAAACAGACTCTGACACTACAGCCTGAACAGGCCTTCCATCAAAATGAAATCCTCACCTTTTGACCGAAGTTCATTTCCACGCTGGTGTTTTTGCACAAAACATGGGGAAACAAAGGGTCTTCTAATTTTGCTTTTTCTTCAGTGAATGCAACACCGAGATAATTCCCATTCTTGGTATAAGAGATTTCAACTTTGTCTTCTTGCTCAAAGTTCTGATAAAAATATTGAAAGATATTTGTCAAAACACTACTCAAATAGTAGTTATAATGTAGGCCGAGAGCACTCAATTAAAGTCCTAAACAAAACTTAATTATAAAAACTTCTCGCTCTGCACAAAATGTAATCACTCTGAAGTACTAAAGCACCTATTCAGTTGCACAAACTCAGTTAGAGAGTACAAAGCGCTCACTTATTAAAATCCCAAACAAAAGTTACTCAGAAAGAACTCACTCAGCACAAAAACTACTCACTCTAAAGAGCACAAAAAACTCTGGTTTAAAATTAACTTATAAAGATGTACAAAAGCACTCACACTCAGTAAAGCACAAAGAATTCAAAGTTTCAGAAAGTATTCATTAAGAAGTACAAAAGACACTCAGAACCAATTAGCATTCAGCTCAGAGAATCACAAAACCAAGAAACAGTCTAAACATTATTATAAGAGACACGTTTCCAAAGAGAGAAAAAATTTACTCACAACATAACATCCAATCACATCTCCTTCATGAAAAGTTTCTCCAAAGTCATTGAAGTTACAATCGACGGAAGATTTGCCTGTTCCTCCATATCCAAACGATAGAGGTTCCTCACCAAGTTGAATTCCGCTTTTTTCAGCCGACCAACCAACTCGCACAACTCTTGGATGGGGTTCGTCAGATGGCAAATGCTTCACTGCCTCTTCCTCTAAAATCTATATTAAAGAGTTGCTTTAAATTTAAATATGAATAATTGTGGTATAAACGTCCATTAGAGTAAATTCTTGCCAATAATTTGAATTTGAATTTTACTTTTTTGGATCCGTCAAAATTCATATATATTTTATCTTCAAAGCAAGTTCACTCAAGAAGCCTGAGCTCTAATCAAAGCTATGGCCAGCCACATAACGCCAAAAGAAACTCATAAAAGCATTTAGTTCCCAACAGACAATAAGAGGAGAGCTTGCATATGTTTATGTTTTTGGTTTTCCTGACTGGAGTCAAATTTCCATCAACCTGGAATCAAGAGTCTAACATTTTGACGACCCGAAGTTAGGAGGCGATTTTTAAATGGCTTGGGAATTATGGATTCGTGCGTTTCTCATATTTCAATCATTGAGGTTACCTATCATTTATTCACCATATATTAGAGCAGAAGTAAAATGTTTCTAATCAAGTAACATACCTTGCATTCATAGCAGATTTTCCCGCTTTTTACTCCATAAGTGGCACGAGCACCACCCCAGAGATAAGCAAAACCTTCCATTGTTAGAGGTTGACCACCAGTTCTGTCTCGATTCACTTTGAAATTCAGATCGCTGTTGTAGAGATCTAACACCACAAGATTGTCATCAAATTCCTCTTCTGGTTCTTCTTCTGGTGGAGCAAATCTAACAAAAAAAGAGAATATATCAGAGTGAGAAAGTGAATAAATAGGTCAAAAATTACTATGAACTATTATTATATAGATCAACAGACAGAATAAAAATGTCATTTCATAAAAAATTTGTCAACAGCTAATACCATATTATACCGAATATCGCATTTCCAGCCAACCTTTTTGCACATTTTAAAGAAATTGAAAAGTAAAATATACCTGTCTTCCCAGCGACTATGTCTGTCATATCTATCATCGTGACGACGTTTTCTGGCATGATCATGATAATCATCTTTTGATTCTGAATAAGAATAATAAAAAAAGTATATTTACTTTATTCATCGGTTATGTAGCATTGCAAAACAATCAAAAAATTTTGAATCTGAGCGAATTTTTCGAAATATTATTAACCTAATCCTCCCGTTTTGACGCATGCGCGACGTTTCAGACGTTTTGCAATGCTGTGTGTATACCATGAGGTCTGGAATGTTTGTTATGGTCTTGCTTGAAAGGAAATCTTATTCCCCACACAACGATATGAGAATGAACCTTATATGACATTTAGAAGTGATAAAATTTCGCTTACATATCACGCGTGTACTTCCCGCTGCGATATAAAAACGTCGCACAACAAGAAAATGATTCCATAAACCTTGGCGTTGCGCGCAAACCAATAACAAAAGCTAGTATGATAAGGTCTTATTTTGAAGGTCATTTTATATGCTACATAACATAGGAGAGTGGACATCTCACAACGTCAGGAAGTTATAAAAATATCGAGTCGTTTGATCGCAGCTGCCTCACCGAAAAAAAGTTAGGCGTTTTATCTCGCAAATTCTCCTTGTGTGACGATTATAAGCTTTTATGATTCATAATAAATGTTTTATTATGACTCACAAAAGCTTTCAACGCGATAAAGCACAAACAAACAACCGATCGATCTATCAAGCTTAGCCTGGCCTGATTCGATGTGGTGACTTCTCAAACGGAAAATTTCCAAAACGTTTGAACAACGCGCGCTATGGAAAAGCGTTTAGTATCATATGAAAGAGAAAACCAATGTGCAGTCAACTGTAGAGTCACATTTCAGCTTTACAATAGCGATAGACGACCAACAGCTGATCGAATGAGAGAGTGTAAATATTTTTGTTATTTTTTGACGTTACGAGAGACCTCTTGAAAGAGGTGTTTTAGTTTACGGTCCTCCAGTGACATCTAGCGTATAGTACTCTAAAATACCTTTCCAATGGTATATAATTATTGTATATTGGGTAAATTTTGGGGGTCGTATGACATTAATAAAAATGTATTCAAAATTGGGCTCGATTGAGCGTCTGAAACAGGTTAACTTAATAATGAAAATTAACGTTTTAATGACAAATCTTAAGAAAAAAAATATTTGAGTATTTGTCAAATTACCTTTACTTTCTTGTTTTTCATCACCATTTTCTTCTGCTTGTTTCTCATCTGTTTTTTCACCAGCTGTATTGAAAAAAAGCAAAAATTCAAGTTATAGTAAAAAAAATTGACACATCAATGAAATATTTCACAGAAAAATTTTTTTGAGGGAGCGTGAAGCTGATTAAAAATATTTGTTAGACTGGATTTTGAAGGCCTTATTTGTGTTTAAAACATTTCATTTATTTTATTATTTACAACAAATTCTAATTCTTGACAAATTCTAAAAAGGGAGCGCGGCTTGAAAAGTTCGAAAACCATCGATCCACAGTATTGTATGCTTTTTTCCAGTAATTCCCCATAATTCTAAATTATATTTCAATCTTACTTTCACCAGATTCTTCAGTTTTCGTTTCTGCACTCTCACTCTTCTTTTCTGCATCTTCCACATTTTCAGACATTTCCACATCTTGCACATCTCGTGGAGTTGAGAACTCTTCTTGCTCAATTTTTGGAGCTTGTTCTATGTTAATAATTCAATAAATGCATCATGAATATGAATTTTATAAATTTTATCGAAAAATAGTTTTACAAAATTCTCAATAGTTCACCTTCTTCTTGTTTTACGTCTGCAGTTTGATCTGTAGCTGCAGCATCGTCACTAACTTCTTCTGCGGGTTTCTGTTCTTCTTGTTCTTCAGTCTGCTATATACGAACAATAAATGAAAACAGTCAGTATAACAGGACGTTATAAGCATAGCGTATCACGCCAAACTATTCAATCCTAAATTAGATGATTCGAATTGGGTCATAAAAAAATTCGAATATATAATTAATAATGAAAGAAACTATGTCAACTGGACAAATGTAGCCTTTTTCTACAAACAGGTAATTTTAATGATATCGAGTAGATTCCGAATTCAATTTTATATCAGAGACTAGGACCGGCATGCTCAATAACATTGGATATAATTGTCATCCAAGTAAGAAAAGTTTTTAATTTTCATACTGAGAACCTAATTTTTACAATAGAGCAGAAGATCCTATTTAAGAATAAAAAGTGTTTTGTTTATCTTTTTAATAATGAAAAAACAATACATTGAACCAACGTATCATTGACATTATTCGAATATTTGGTTTTCTATTGATGACTGCAGTAGCACTATGAACAAGGTTCTGGACGAGCAGTCACTGCTAGGCAAGAGCTATTATATTTTTGAATGACTGGAACTTGCCCAATTTGCCATTGCCTACTTAATTTCTTACACCCTGGGTTAAGCGCAGGCATGAGATTTCAACAGAGATTTATAACTTACCATGCCAACATACTCAAGTCTAACGCTTTACCCAGAAGGTCCACTGGATTGAAACAAAATATAAAAGGGGACACAAAGTTGAAATATGAAAAGAGACACAGAGGGTTTACAAATACATTCAACAGTGACTAACTTTGAAAAATTTATACTAACAGCAGGTTCTGCAACTGGCTCCGCAGTTTCCATTTCTTGTTTTGATTCCGTTTCGGCTTCCTCAGGCTGAGGAGGTTCTTCGATCTGTTGTTCAATTTCTTTTTTCTCCTCTTCTTGAGGTTCCTGTTGTTCAACTGGCGTCGGTTCAGCAACATCCTCTGTTGGTTCCTGCACTTGTTCTGTTTCATCGTTTGCTGTACAAAAAGATTCAAACTCTTCTCCGCCTGCTTCCTCTTGATTCGGTTCACTCACTTCTGGAGGTGGCTCTTCCGCAGGCTGCAAAATGAGCCAAAAATTTGCATTTTCTCTCAATATTATAAAGAGCAACTGATAATGAATCCAGATTGCCTAGCAAATAACCAATGTTTTAAATTAGGCCGATCGAGGTTGAATTGTTAAATGTTACCATAATGTTGTGTCGAACTACTGACAAAAAAATATTATGATAAAAAATATTATTATAACTGATTGTGGATAAAAAATAACTTTAAAACTATATATATTATAACATACTTCATCCTCTAATATTGAATCTCCCCCTTCAACTTCACTCTGTGCAGAATCGTCTGGCGCTTCTGACGATGAAAATTCTCTTTCTTGTCCTGTTTCGCCTTCGACAAAAAAAGAAAATAACGATTTACTTTTATATATATTATATGATAATACAAAATATGATTCAATACAAATCGTATACTCACTTTCAACTGCAGAAAGAAGCAAAGCTACAAGATCAGCCTTTTTCATATTTTTTGTGACAGAGATGCTACGACTCTCCAATTCCTTTTTCAACTCTGCTACTTTCATCCTTTTTGGATTTATTGAAGACATCTTGCTATTTTTAAGTTCAGATGTAATTTATTCTAAACTGTGAAAAGAAATTTATATACTTTCAAGTTGCATAATTTATCATTTCTTTTGGTTGTTCTTGTTTGATATATAGATTTTGACATGGCGGAATTTTCGTTTGACAAATATTTGTTTAAAATCAACGGGAAAGATCATTAACCAGTAAACATTAAAACCAGAGAAGTTTCAAAATGTATCGTATATTGAAACTTTGAGAAAATGGTAGAAATGGTGTTTTCTCTATGAATGCCAGAAACACGAACCAGAAACAGAACTACGAAACACTTCAATTCAATGATTGTAGGATTGTCATATTCTGCGGTCTTTACTATGATTGCGCTTTAACATCAAAAAAATGGAGTGAAAAAAGATAAATAGATAGAAAAGTGTTTAGGTGTCTTAAATTTTTAGATTTACAATGAGGAATGCCAGAATACTGGAATACACTTGAATGTACACATTAATATTGCACACACACCTACAGACCTATGTTTATTTTAAATGTTTTAAGTCATAATAGTCTACTACCGGTACATTCGGACATTAATTGAAGCTTTAATTCAGTAATTCCAGGATTTAGTGTTTTTGCGTTCCTCTATCGGGTCTCCCTAAAACCAGGCACTTGCGAATTCAGGCACTTTTTCAGGCACCATTTCAGGCACTTTGATATTTTTTATTTTTACCGTCGTCATTGGGATTTCCAATTTACCTGACAAGATAATTAGACTTTAAACAATTTTTTGCATCCCTATATTGCAATAAAACAATATTATTTTCAATTTATTAGGGTATAAATAATTTTCGAATAGTAAAATGTGGCAACATTAATTACAAAATATAGAAATCAGGCACTTGTGAAATTTCAGGCACTTGGTCAAAACCTATTTTACAATGTATCTGATTACTCTAAAACAGAAAATTAAATATATACACTTTGTATGGTTGAATTTGCAACACTTTGGTAAAATACAATACCGTTTGTGACTGATGGAGACGTGTCATATTTCGCAAGTGCCTGATTTTTCATTTTTCTCGGTGACAATTGCCATATTTTTTCGCAATTATTTCCTTGAATTATTTGCGTCAGCACTTGCTATTCTTTGCTTTCTAACGCAAATTCATTGTTTCACAACAATTTGAGCGTTTTTAATATTGCAATGAGCAATACCATTTGACAACATATGGTCAACCATCGTACTTTCTGGATTTATTTGAAATTGAATATGAATAATAAAATCTGGCAACCTCAAGCACAAAATACTAAAACCAGGCACTCGTGAAATTTCAGGCACTTCGTAAAAACCTATTCCTCGATGTTTTTACTTACTTTGAAGCAGAAAACTAAAATATACACTCTTTTGTATAATTGAAATGACGTCTTTTTGGTAAAAAACAAGAACGATTAGGACTGGTCATGAGGGGTCAAATTTCGCAAGTGCCTGATTTTTCATTTTTTTCGATAACAGTTGCCATATATTTTCGCAACAATTTTTCTAGATTATTTGCGTCAGCACTTACTATTCTTTGCTTTCTAACGCAAATTCATTGTTCCACAACAATTTGAGCGTTTTTAATATTGCAATGAGCAATACCATTTGACAACATATGGTCAACCATCGTACTTTCTGGATTTATTTGAAATTGAATATGAATTATAAAATCTGGCAACCTCAAGCACAAAATACTAAAACCAGGCACTTGTGAAATTTCAGGCACTTCGTAAAAACCTATTTCTCGATGTTTATATTTACTTTGAAGCAGAAAACTAAAATATACACTCTTTTGTATGATTGAAATGACGTCTTTTTTGGTAAAAAAGAAAAACGATTGGGACTTGTGATGAGGGGTCAAATTTCGCAAGTGCCTGAATTTTCCTTTTTTCCGATTACAGTTGCCATATATTTTTGCAATACTTTTCATAAAATCTTTTTCGTCAGAACTTACTAATCATTGCTTTTTAAAGGAAATTCCTAGTTATACAACAATTTCAGCGTTTTTAATAATGCAATGAGCAATATCATTTGACAACATATAGATAACCATCGTTCTTTTTGGATTTATTTGAAATTGAATAGGAATGATAAAATCTGGCAACCGCAAGCACAAAATACTAAAATCAGGCACTTGTGAAATTTCAGGCACTTTGTGAAAAACCATTTCCCAATGTTTTTGATTACTTTAAAGCCGAAAATCCAAATATACATATTTTGTATGACTGAATTTGGTATTTTTATTGTTCAAAACAAGAAGAACTGTCACTGGTAGGAATGTGGCAAATTTAGCAAGTGCCTGATTTTTTGGTTTTGTCAATGGTAGTTGCCATATCTCTACAATTTTTTTCTTTTTTTTTATATGTTGTTTCCCTATTGCATTATTTTATAAAAGTCAATGTTTGTATGAGAGCTTCACTTAGCATAAATGGAATTAAACTTTTAACATCAGTATCTACATCCGGAAATCGGTATTTAATTAAACCAATCACGCTTTTGCAAAACTATTTGAATATTGTAAAGTTTGAATGACATTGTGTTGTTTATTTTTATTAATTGAAAAGTATGACATATGTATTATTTAAATACGGGTTTAAATTTGACAGATCTGTAAAGAATATTAGTTATTCAGACTACATCTTTATAGTAATGTTCGGAACCCTTGAAATTGGTTCAAAACTTCTTCTAATTTGTTATAAACATTTCGACGTAATATATTACCCAGGTAGCAACAATCGCATTGTTATAAAGAACCTAATTCGTCTTCTGGCAATATTAGTTCAAAATTCCAGTTTTAATTATTGTTATCGGACGACGATTTTAATAATGTAATTTGGCCTATGACTTCATATAAACTACATAACAGAAACAATTGACTTATGTCGTATAGAATTTTTTATAAAACGTATCCAAGTCACATTATCCCCTAATAGAACATAATTTACCGTTCACAAAATGTATAAAAGCCTGTGCAAAATCTATATTGACAACCAGCGGTGTTCAACCACGGCTACAATAAAGATATTCAATCACTTGCTGTTGCTGTTGTATAATATTCTTTACAACCTGAAGATCTGACTGTAATATCTTTTCATGGATAGTTTACGTAGAATTATTTGTACATTATTTCATGCTGTAACAGCTAACTGTAAAACACGTAGTTCCTAAATAAGAAGAATGGCTACAGGATGGTAAATACGAGATGGCAATGTCACCTAAACAAAATTCGCTCCGCGAATGACATCAGGTAGCTGATATGCCCAAAGTTAGGCTTAAAAGCATCGTTAAACGAATATTACAATAAAAATCCTTCAATATTCAACACGCCAGTAGTCAGTCAACAAATGTTTTTGCGTTATTCAAAAAGTTACAAATATATAAAAACGTAAAACAGTAATTGTTTTTAATGTCACAGAAGCCGTATTAAACTCTCGATTATAGATTTTTCTTCATCAGTAATTGGGGATATAAATTTGAATTTAAATTTATTAAGGAGATAAAACATTAAAAACACAACTTCACAAGGGAAGTGTATGAGTGAACACTAATCGAAGCTTTCAGTTTGAAAATTATTAGAAATATTGAGTATCCAATGAAAATCCTTACTATTTTTTCAATTTTGACATGATATGATTTACGTATCTTGCAATTAGGTAAAACCACAGATCTAAGAATTGAAAATTCTAAATGTCAGTTCTGAAATTAAACATGAAAAGGTTTTGTGTATATTTTTCTACTTTTATATGTCGGGCGTATAGTTTCTTCATGTCGCGAATGAGCATCAGAATAGGTTGTGCAGAAAATGGTGCTCCCGTAGTATGTGCACAAAGTTGGCACACAACCCGAACATAGTATCTTGGAGCACATAGGCTACTACGGGAGCGCCCTGAAAATACCCACATTGGCAACACCGACTTACCGAATACAAATTTTACACTTCCACAATTTCGCTTTCGATACTTTCTCACATGTATAATGATACCAACGCTTGCAAACGAAGCATTGATATTGTACGTGCTCCCGTATACATTTCGCACTTTAACAGACACTCCAATTATTATTTTCCAGAAAGCAAAATTCATGCATCGGAATGTCAGAGTATATGAGTGGCGACGATGCAGTGCGACAACGTTCCAAATGTGATTGAATTTTTGTTGACTCCGACTTGTTCAATATTCCATCTGGGCGTTTTGAAGAGGTATGTACTCACTTCAAATATAATTACTTGCACCACCTTCGGGCAGACGTCGAATTGAAATTAGCGATAAGAATAGCACTCAATATACATCGGATTGTCTAAAAAACATTTTACCGAGAAAGCAAAGTATAGTAAGTACTAAGTTCTGACGAAAATGATTTTATGAAATATATTGCAAAAATATATGGCAACTGTAATCGAAAAAAATGAAAAATCAGGCACTTGCGAAATTTGACCCCTCATCACAAGTCCCAATCGTTTTTCTTTTTTACCAAAAAAGACGTCATTTCAATCATACAAAAGAGTGTATATTTTAGTTTTCTGCTTCAAAGTAAGTATAAACATCGAGAAATAGGTTTTTACGAAGTGCCTGAAATTTCACGAGTGCCTGGTTTTAGTATTTTGTGCTTGAGGTTGCCAGATTTTATTATTCATATTCAATTTTCAAATAAATCCAGAAAGTACGATGATTGATCATATGTTGTCAAATGGTATTGCTCATTGCAATATTAAAAATGCTCAAATTGTTGTCGAACAATGAATTTGCGTTAGAAAGCAAAGAATAGTAAGTGCTGACGCAAATAATCTAGAAAAATTGTTGCGAAAATATATGGCAACGGTTGTCGGAAAAAATGAAAAATCAGGCACTTGCGAAATTTGACCCCTGATGACCAGTCCCAATCGTTCTTGTTTTTTACCAAAAAGACGTCATTTCAATCATACAAAAGAGTGTATATTCTAGTTTTCTGCTTCAAAGTAAGTAAAAACACCGAGAAATAGGTTTTTACGAAGTGCCTGAAATTTCACAAGTGCCTGGTTTTAGTATTTTGTGCTTGAGGTTGCCAGATTTTATTATTCATATTCAATTTTCAAATAAATCCAGAAAGTACGATGGTTGATCATATGTTGTCAAATGGTATTGCTCATTGCAATATTAAAAATGCTCAAATTGTTGTCGAACAATGAATTTGCGTTAGAAAGCAAAGAATAGTAAGTGCTGACGCAAATAATCTAGAAAAATTGTTGCGAAAATATATGGCAACGGTTGTCGGAAAAAATGAAAAATCAGGCACTTGCGAAATTTGACCCCTCATGACCAGTCCCAATCGTTCTTGTTTTTTACCAAAAAGACGTCATTTCAATCATACAAAAGAGTGTATATTTTAGTTTTCTGCTTCAAAGTAAGTAAAAACATCGAGAAATAGGTTTTTACGAAGTGCCTGAAATTTCACAAGTGCCCATTTTTAGTATTTTGTGCTTGAGGTTGCCAGATTTTATTATTCATATTCAATTTCAAATAAATCCAGAAAGTACGATGGTTGACTATATGTTGTCAAATGGTATTGCTCATTGCAATACTAAAAACGCTCAAATTGTTGTGGAACAGTGAATTGGCGTTAGAAAGCAAAGAATAGTAAGTGCTGACCCAAATAATTTAGGAAAATAATTGCGAAAAAATATGGCAACTGTCACCGAGAAAAATGAAAAATCAGGCACTTGCGAAATATGACACGCCTCCATCAGTCACAAACGGTATTGTATTTTACCAAAAGGTTGTAAATTCAACCATACAAAGTGTTTATATTCAATTTTCTGCTTTAGAGTAATCAGATACATTGTAAAATAGGTTTTGACCAAGTGCCTGAAATTTCACAAGTGCCTGTTTTCTATATTTTGTAATCAATGTTGCCACATTTTACTATTGAAAAATTATTTATACCCTAATAAATCGGAAATAATATTGTTTTATTGCAATATAGGGATGCAAAAATTATTTAAAGTCTAATTATCTTGTCAGGTAAATTGGAAATCCCAATGACGTACTGTAAAAATAAAAAAATATCAAAGTGCCTGAAATGGTGCCTGAATTCGCGAGTGCCTGGTTTTAGGGAGACCCTCCTCTATCAGTCTATTGATTGAGTCACTCCCTTGGGGCCTTCTGGTTACTTCAAAATTTGTATGCCTGTTCTTGTCTTGTTTCATATCAGAAGCGTCCAATTACTGAACTAAATTATTGGTCCGGTAAGTCGTAGATTAAGGTACTGCAGTAAACACTGGAACATAACACTGATTACAGGATCACTGGCGCTTTTGTCTGCCTATATTCCACAGCTCTGTATCTGAAAGTTCGACAATTTACTATACTCCATTTACTCCTCTTGTTAAACTTCCGAATCCTATTCTAATCAGTGTGTGCACTTGGCTGCGATTTTTGAATTTACGCCACCAAAGGCCGAACCAAAACAAACGGAAGCTGCCGCAAGCAATACCGGGAAGCCACGCTGTGGCTTTCTAACCCTCTATCGCCACCTATATAAATATACGGAGATCACGTGACTGCCGTTACGCAAAATTATTTTTCAAGAAAATCATTTATTATTAATAAATTTATTTAACCTGTAAAAATGTTTCCATAATATCACAATCTACATTATTTTATAAATATTTTATGCAAAATCTCCACTAACAAATATGAAGAACCCAGAAATAACAAAAGACACTTCTGGCTCGTGTTTATGCACCCCGACAAGTTGTTTCATATTTAAAATACGATAACATTTACTAAAATAATTTGCAGTGGCGGTATCAATTTCAACGCTAAGTTAACAAGTCAAAATACAATTAAAAAAGTGAAATGACGTTGGAATATATAATTTGATACTTCATACTCAGTCAGTGCACGCATTGCCACGACAAGAACTGAATGGTGCGGGGCGATAAAATTGATTTGACTGACTAGCCAGTAAAATAAAGCGCTTCTAACTTTCAAATGGTATTATGATGTCAAATTTAGCATAAGTGACAGTACAGAAAAGCTTGTTTCAGGCAGATGCAGGCAGTAAAACTTTGTTGTATTGTGATGCATCAGTGTGAAAAGCTGAAGGTACCCAAATATGGCCACGAAGAGGTTAGGTGGAAGCTAATAATAAGATACGGAAATGATAGACACAGCTGAGTATGCATGAATGGATGTTCATTCTGTCTGTACTTGATGATAACAACAATTTGTTATATCGGTATACTCTACACAGAAATTAGGCACAAAGAAGACAGACCACGCAATCATATAACGCTGGCTTACATTATTGTGGCAAAACTCATTATTGTAATCGGCCTGATAATGTTAGACAACGTGTATCAATTTAGATTGGGAAAAGGAGCCTTTTCACTATTATATCTTGTTTTAACCTTCTTTGCTGGGCTTCTTACTTATCGATCTCGATCGGTAAATATATGTTGATAGGTAGCCTATTTGTCTGTCTGTTAGACACTCGCGATATATCACGGAACGAGGTTGATCTGCTCCAAATTTTGCATGTGCATTTATCATATCTCGGACCAGAAGCTTATTGATTTTGAATGAATTATGTCGTATAATTAGTAAGTTAATAATTTATTAGTGATGGGACACACGGTGTCGCTATTGAGTCAGAGCAAATGAAACACGTCACTAGATCGATAAATCGGCGATCTCCGATTGCTATCTCGTTTACTTTATCTGTTATTATGCTATATTGATACGTCACAATGCTATTTAGTGTGGCAAGTTGTTTGGTGGCCTTTTGAATTACCGATATTAATTTTTTCGCAACTTATGGATTAATAAAACGTTTCTTGACTACCTTTCCCTTCGCACAACACTCCGTTAAAAAACGCTTATGGATCTTAATGGTATAAACCCGCAGCTACATCGTCGCCTGCCATGTCAACGCTCAAGGCTGAGTAATGATTCAGAGCTCCGTCTTGTGGCTGAGCTGAGCCCCAGAAGCATAAGGTCTTGGCTTTCAGTTTAAGTTATGAAAATAATCCACCGGCACACTCATAGTGTAAGGAATTTGCAGAAAGTAGCCTATATGTCATTTAAATAACTTCGAAACCCACGAAGAACAGTGATTTCTCTACACCTCTGCATTTGAATATCCACAAAGTGGCGTATATGCCGATGTAGATGGTCAGCAAAATATAAACCACATTTTTATAAGTTACAAATGGTTTTATCGCGAATTCATCATCACATAAATTTGGAACATCGTCATGAATTTAAAGGCTGGGGAGCATACTATCTAGAAATGTGTCCTAATCAAGTTTTTCAGTCTCGTTCAAAGTAGCCTAAATTATTTCAAAATAATAACGCCCGGAAGACACAACTCACCTCACCACTATATTATTATCATACTTCATCCCAATATAAAGATAAGATCGTTTGAATACGAGGTACGACTGGATTGCATCGTGGTAATCAGAACCGTAAACATTGTCTGGATGGCTGTAATCTTCCTGACATATTAGTTCCACTTGCCTATAATTTACCAGTCGTTCCGTGAACTCCCGTACAAACGTTAAAAATAGCATACATTATTGTAAACTAATTTGCTATCTCGCTGTTTGCAAGGTGATCGTCCTGAAAATAGAATGATGATCGACAAAACTTGTTAATTCTGTGCAAATGTGGAACAGTTAAATTTCAATATATTGTTCTACAGTTCGAAATAAACAGACAATGTAAATAATTCATCATTGTTTCCGTCTTCGTGTTTTTGCTACTTATTTGTCAGTATTAGTTGTATTCCCGAAATTTAGTAATGAATAATATTTTTGTCTTCTGAAGACTTTTAGCATAGTTACGGTCAAGGTTCCATCTAAGCTGGGCAACTGAGCAATTGCGCAGTGCCACCAGAACATTTGCGCAGTAAAATCTTATTCTCGCGCAGTTGCAACATTTCGTTATCAAAGCGTGGCTCATATTTTATATGTCATATTTATTAACGCTTAACTAGAATGCTGTTCTATGTATGTTTCACGCGTATTTTGGTGATCACTGGTCATTGTGAAGTCACACACGTGTAAGTCACGCTCACGTACATTGATTTCTGTATGCCTGTGACGCAAATTTATCGCTGTTCCGCGTTAAGGAATCTGATAATCTGCAAAATTTGTCGGGAAGTGGCACCTAATAGTGATTTGGAAAAGGCAAATCTTGGATGGGAAGTTGACTATCTAAGACGCCATTCAAATCAGGAAAAGCATATTGACGCACTAGATCAGTGGTTATGAATATTTCTTTGTTTAAACTAGAAAACAGTCAAGAATTGTATAATATTACAGAGTATGCCTTGGGAACCAGCAAGATATGAGCTTGTTGCGCCCAGTAGGTGGTCATGAGACGCGCAACAAAAACATTAAGATCTTTTCTAGGTGATGCACAGCAGGATTTTGCGCCCCTGGTGCCAAGTTAGAAACTACTTTATCATTGTAATATAAATTCATTTGTCTGGGGCATCGATCGAATGCAGAGGGATGATATGATGAAACCACTAGTTTACAGTCCAGATTTATAAAAGAATCACTGTCACAATATTTGAGCCCTCTCGATAACGAATGCTTAACGCTAGGTAATCGAACAATCAAACTGTTGTCCAAATATTCAACCAGTTACTTGTACGAAAAAACTTTATCATCGTTAGCTTTAACTAAAACGAAGAAAAAATATAGACTGTGAGCCACTGCAAAGCTAGGAGTTGCAAAACCATTTTTTATGCCTCGTTTGCAATCTTGTATTGGCAACGAAACAGCAGCAAATTCTCGCTATAGGTAATTGTGTTTGTACATGATTTGGCATGTACATGTTTTTTATGTGAGGTTTTTCTTGGTGTATTTTTTACGCGAAATCGTGCCCAGCACTTCATGTTGTTATGCAAGTATATGTTATTATTTTATGTTCCACCTATTTCCCTTTTTGTCGTTCCGCGAATACATTTTATTTAATCTAACCGGTCCGCCAGGGTAGAAAGGTTGGAAACCACTGCACTAGATGCATTAACTCAGAAGCGAAACGTGGAAGCAAGAGGAGGTTGTTCGAACTTTCTCACCGCAATACCAACCGCTGAAGATAGTGAAGTTTTGAAATAAAGCCTCACATAGATAGTGTTCTACCACGTGTTAAGCTGAATTCATCAATATTGTCGCGAGGTGATGAATAGTCGTGTGTCAAAATAGACTAACTTGCCACATGTCCCCGATAAGCTGCGATCATTTGAGTTTCTCATAAATCCTATTGATTCTGAAGTGAATATCCGCTAGTCTGGACGAAACTAATAATAATCTTCATCGAACTCAAATATTTTTAGTTACTTGAGTGTTTTTACTTACATAAGAAGATAGACACTGAAAGAAAACGCTATATTTTATTAAGCATATATATGGAAGTCAATAAAATTATGGCAAGTGCGGCAGCTTTCATCTTGACCTTCATCGTTGTACCGAGTGGTGCCAACTATTCGAAGACACGGGCGGTGTCAAATCCGATCAATTAAACACTTAATTGATGAAATATCTTGTTAACATTTTTGTTATGAATACCGAGCCTTAATTTAACGTATTATAGTGATTATATTAACTTAGCCATTTCCAGTAATTACACCCGAGGGCATTTCATGATAGTTTTGTAACTTAGACGTAAAGGTCTTATATACATACAAATCAAAATTACCAAACCATTCTGTCATTCTTATGAAGTATGATTTAGATATTTATTCCGTCAATAATATCGTATCGTCAATAATATACACATCTTACCCACTGTGACGATTTATTCATTCATTCAATACCAAGATATTTTGATGCATTTCATACCCAGACAATTGAGGCCTCCTCCACCGTCAAGTCCATGCTTCCGAAAACAAATAACTGATTTTCTAATTCCATACCCGACATGGACTGGTAACAGAACGAGGGGCGGTGGTTTGCCATATGCTTGATCCGTATTATCACCTTTCCTCTTCCTCGGGATAAATATGTAAATCCCATCTAGTTCAAGATATATTCAGTAGTTATAGTTTCGACACTTTGGGGCATTTCGAATTCACGTCATCTACAAATCAAATTTTGCAGGTTTCAATCCATTTTGAAATTTAAATTTCTGATTTCGAAATAGCTCATATGGACGTTGCCTCGACCCTTGGGCCCAGATAAATCCTCTCAATTCCATACTATTGTCAGTCAGTCAGTCAGTAGTTTATTTTATCACAAACCGAATGTAAACATTGACGAACAAAATTGAAAAAAATGAAAAATTACATTTCAGTGTGAAGGGAGACGCGATAAACCAGAGAAGGTTGTCGAGCAGCGTCACAATTGCAAAACATTTTATGCTTTTTGATAGTGTTTTGGAGAGATGGCGCTTACAAACTGGTTTACATCTTTAAAACCATCATTTTTATCAAAAATTATTCAACTACGTACTGCTAGCCTAGACCAACGGTTGTCAAACTTCCGGTGTTATTGATTCCACAATAAATTTATGAAAATAAGAAGAAAAACAAGAAAAAATATTTTTATACACCGATTAATGTTCATGAGTAAATTTAAAAAAACTTATAGATAATGTCCTATCCGGATTTCGACGTCGCCGTTGTGAAATTTTCTTAATTCCGTGCTTGCCTATTTGGACAGTTACACAATTAGACAAGTCAGTATTTTAATAATTGAACTAATAGCTTGCGGAGCAGAGACCCTAGGTTTTCGTATAGAGCACTATGATAATTTATGGCCTAGCCCTAGACCAGGGGTCGTCTATAGACGGGCGCATTGTGTTTTTGCAAAAAGACTACTACGGTCACAATAGAGACTAAATTGGGGGGTCGGACCCCCTCCCCCTTTTAAAATGTAATGCACAAATCCTGCCGGCCGGACCCGATAGCTGTTACGGTATAACTTGGTAACCTGATCACAAAGTGAAACGCCTGAGTGATGATCGCCGTCAATTTTCATGTTTATTTGTTTGTGATTTGTTTTCTTTGGTAAGTGAACGCGTTCAATACGTTTTAAACTCATTGGACACGTTTAATGGCCATAACGATCGTTTCAATATTATGTTGTTGTTGTTCTTTGACACGTTTTTAAAAAATCGCTTTTCTCTTCGAATACTGGACCAATTGCTTTGAAATTTTCAGTGGTTAAAGATTAATTTTTTCGCTAGAAGACTATTATTTTTATTTATTTCAAAATTTTGCGTGAATTCTATGAAATTTGATATTTCGTCTAAAATTTTGCTGTATTATTTTTTATCCATGGGAACACGGATTTTAGTCAGTGTCATGACTGGCTGTACGTTTTGATTCTGCAAAATTCTTGCTACTGGAAATTCAGAACTTTTTTGAGGGTACCGGTAGCGTCAAAGGTACCGGTAAGACTGATTCGCTCTGGTCTAACGTGTCCATATATTTGTGCGTAGCTCTCTTGTTTTATTAGGCTTTGTTCACTTACCAGATTCATCGCCTTGATCTTTTGTGTATGTATGTTTATTTTGTTTTTGCGAATGAATCGAAATAAAATCTTATCTTATCTTAATTGGCAATTTCAGAATCTCCCTTTAAAAAATTCCTGGCACGCCACTATACCTAATCTTCTTTGCATATCATTAAAAATGTTGTTCTCCGGGCGAAAGGCGTGGGTAAGTGCAGTATAAACAAGTATGCTACATTTCGACACGACCTTCGAACATAAATTCTCATATTAATTTAGTACCGGTACCGTAAAACCGGCTAACTTCGGATGCCTTGTAACTTCGGATGAAATTTTCAATCATTCATATCTCAACTAAATTTCGTCGTATTGCGCTTCTGTCGGTTTCTATAGTAAGGCCTTACATATCTGAATCTGCCGTAGCCTCCAATCGCTCGATTTGATTTTTTATCATTTAAAAAATCATATTTTACCAAAAAAATGACACCGTTTTTTCGAGCGGCTCAAATCGTGACTTCTACAGACGCTACCTTCGTCAAATCACCACCAAGCGCTAGAGAGCGTACACAATGTATACAAAAAAATACAGTGATCACAAGGTGTCGTACGAGATTCGAGTAAAATCGATTATTTTGATTTAAAAATTACATCAAAATAACGACGTTTTGATGATTACGTACAGCGTGACGTCAACGACGCAAATCCCGTTCTCTCTCTTCGTAGCCGACGTCACTTTGCGTAGCTCGTGCGTTACTCGCTGCGACATTTGAACGCCAGACATCGCGGCGCCCAGTTTTGTGAAATTTAAAAATTATGCTTATCCATGATCCTAGTCACTAAATCCTACAAAAACATCACTATCGTCTCAGTCATATGTTGTTTATTTAAAAATATGGGTATGCATACGCTTAATGCATATGAAATTTGTCGATTTTTGTTTTTGCATACTTCCTCCGACACCGATAGATACCGGTACCTTTTTGTGACATCACAAAAAAATCAGTTTTAAAATATCAAGAGAGCATAATTGTGGGGTCAAAGGTTAGAAAACTACAATAGCACTTGGCAAACAAGTACTTCCTCGCAAACAAGGGAATTACTTCTGAAATATACAATTCTGAATATTCAGGAACCGAAGAAATGGCTTTCAAGTTTGTATAAACATCTTTTTGTATTTTATTGTGCTCACTGTAAAAGTATGAAACGGTTCAGTGTATTAATTAGTGTATTGCCATACTGCCATAGCACTTATTTTTATCTCAGATTTTCATGCATCTGTCAGGTAAAGGTTCAAGTTTATTTCTGATTTAGACATTCAACTTCGGCAGTCGAGATATGCTACAATTGGTTAAAAGAGTTTATTACCTATTCTCAGATACTGCCACAAATTTAATCTTGACTTAATATTATCCAAAATTGAAAAAAAAAAGATATATTACACAACCTGAACAAAGCATTGTCTCTTGTCTTATATTTAACATGTGATACTGGGATAAGTCCACAGTAAATAAAATATGACTATTACCAGATTACTGTATTAGAAGTGTTTAAAGTTATTGAAACAAAATTTGAAGAGATAAAAAACAAAGACAAACAAAGAAAAAATATTGCCTACAGACAGGCCTAAGCAATTGTTTAAGATGTTAACATCTGTTTCTGTATTTATACCAATGCACATGTTAAATGTACAAACAGTACAGTACGGCACACTTTACAGATCGAGAGACAATCTCTCGTTTTAGAGAAACCTATTTTAACGGTGATCGAATACCCCTCCTTCGATGGACGTCTGGCGGATTTTGTCTCCCGATATCGATAAATTGAAGCTGCGCAGTAAACTAACAAAAAGCGCAATCTAAAACCATCACCATTGAATTCCTCGTGAAAAAATAATCAGATCTACCGATGTAAAAAAAATTTTACCGGTGCGTTCGAGAGAAATGAGCAAAAAACGATTGACGGCGTGTGACGTCACTGAATTTCAATCGACGCACGCAGGCACGCATCGACCGTTCCTCGACGTAAACTTTGGCGTGCCGTGTTTCTCTCATTTTCAATGTAGATAGGATGGCGTGTTAACGATAATAAATGGATCAGAGATAATAAAAATTACATTTTGATAACACACAATCGATAAACAGTAAAATTAATGCCTCGATATAGCATTAGATGAATTAGTTCATAAAGCAATAATTTAATCTAATGCCGCAACCAGACATTCATATGCCGCAAAATGTGCAACTTGTGTAATTTATACAAGAATAGATCGGCGAAAAACGAGGATCAAATTAGCAAAATAACTTAATATGCCACATCGATGTATTCATATGCCGCAAATGTTCAGTTTGCATAATTTATACTAGTATAGATCGGTAAAAAACAAGATTCAAAATAATATAATGTCCCATCGATACATTCATATGCCGCAAATGTTTAACTTCGAAAGCTACGGTATACGAGAATAATTTAATTCAATGCCACATCGAGGCATTCATATGCCACAAATGTTAATTTATACGAAAATAATTTAATTCATATGCCGCAAATGATCAACTTGCGTAATTTACACAATAATAGATCGGCAAGAAACAAGAATCAAATTAGCAAAATAATGTAATATCATGCCGCATCGATGTATTCATATGCCGCAAATGTTCAATTTGCGTAATTTATACTAGTATAAATCGATGAAAAACAAGATTCAAACTAATATAATGCGGCATCGATACATTCATATGTCGCGAATGTTTAACTTCGAAGTATACGGAATACGAGAATATTTTAATTCAATGCCACGTCGAGGCAATCATATACTGCAAATGTTAATTTGCGTGATTTATGCAAGAATAGATAGGTGAAAAACAAGAATCAAATTAATATAATGCCGCATTGATGCATTCGTATGCCGCAAATGATCAACTTGCGTAGTCTGTGAAAAACAAGAATCAAATTGGCAAAATAGTTTAATCCAATTAATCATCGAGGCTTTTATTTTACTATGGATTGTTGACGCTCAAATTTAAATAAAAATCTCGAATATAATTATTAAATGATATACGGTATATCGTAATTCGTAATCGTTGTGCGTTCTGGAAGTTTCAGTTCTAAATAACCGAAGATGCTATGTTAAATTGTTGTAATTACATGTATTAACGGGCATACAAAGTTTCACTATCGATATTAATTTAACTATTGAAAAAAAAAACTTCGATATCGTGCATCGTTTTGACTTCGTTATACGACAATTCAAACGATGTCATGTAGTCACAAACACTTATAATAAAATTAGTTGGACTCGTAGACGTATTAATCGAAACGCATAATTTTATAATCTCTTGATATTATTTAAAAGTAATTATTTTATTCACAGACGTTTGCATTTACGCGACATTATTTTAATTAGGCACTACCAACAGTAGACTGAATATAATGATTCAGAAATACATCGTATATCTAACCATATAGGTCAGTATACATCGGTAAAAAACGAAAATCAAATTAGCAAAATTCGAGAGCCGTGCCGAACTGTCGATCTGTGCGTGACTTTCTTTGACGTCATATCCAGACATCTGACGTTCTCACGCATCGAGCTCGCAGACGACTCGACGCCCCCGGTTTCACAGACGCCTATTCATATTTTGGCTCTTCCGGAATGTAGACGCAAATCCGGATTCGGGATAGTGTGCCGTACTGCAGTAGAAGAAGTTATAAAACTAACAAAATCAATTTCATATGATGCAACCAACAAACCCAGTAATTTATTACTACTTTTATTTGAGGGGATAGGAGATGATTAATTATAAGCATTTGCTTTGACAGCTTTGGTGGAGCTAGTCAGAATAAGGGATTATTTGGACAAACGAGTACTCCAGCTACAACAGCAGCCAGTGGTGGTCTCTTTGGCTCTGGAGGAGCCAGTACAGGTAAAAAAATATTTCGAAAAATGAACGAATTATTGTAACAACGTTAGGAATACTCTTGCCATCGAACCTCTGATTACCTGTGTGTGTCGCAGGTTGGAATTCTACCATCAAGGCCATGCCTATGAAAACAAGTCTCATACCTGAGATAGACTGGTAATTGGACCAGAGGCTGTGGTTCGTCATATGATTAAATCGTCTTATCAGCTTTCTTTTTCCGGAGATAAATATGTCCCTTTTTTCTATCACAAATCGAAGATATGGATGTACACGATAAAAACGGATTTCGACATATAAAAATTTTTTCAACAGAATTTAGAATATTGTATTTAAAAAATTTACATATAAGCATTGGACAGCTGACGACAAGATAATTTTTACTTCTAACAATGTAGGAAATGTGAATCAATCATCTTTATCTGAACTATCTTGCAAATTTAATTTCTGCCGAATTCAGAATATATACGATATTCCATGTTCAAAATTATTATTTTAGAAGATATTTGTAATAGTGGATATTTGATTTCCATGTGACAATCATAATGCTTATGGATGCTATTTTACTTAAGATGGCTTGTTTGTGTCATACATAAATAATAAAATATAAATGAATTTCCAGGATTTTCTTTCGGACAAAATGCAGGAACTACAAATCAGCCCACAGGAGGTGGTTTTGCATTTGCAGGAGCTCCAAAAACAGGTGCAGCTTCCATAATCATAAATTATTTGTTGAATTATTACTTTCTGTTAGTAGTTTACCGGTATGTAGCAAGATAATCCTGTAACAATTTATAAAGAAAAGCTTAACCTTCAAAATATTACTGATAAAAGAGTTGCGAAAATATTTGTATGCAAGTAGATTTTTCAGTACTTATGGAATTCACTATGTTGTAGCATTTTTCACATTACATTGCCATAGACTTGACTGCTCTAAGCCTCTCGCCGAAACCGCATTTCCTTGCACCATCATAATTGGATATATTTTCCAAAGCAGACAAGAAGATGGAAAGGCTTCTTATAAAACTGAAATTTTAGTGAATATTTTTGAATTTAAGTTTTGTTGACAATCAGGAATTTCTTCAGTTTCTGAATAAAAACTTCATAATTTCTATAATAAAGTAAGCTAAGCATGGCAACATTTCAGTGATAGCTTGACTTAAATATTGTGGATACAGTTGAACTTCTGTTTGTATGTGACTATGCCCAAAAATTTCAGGAATCTATGATTATGGTCTCTCGAAGATGTGTTAAAACCTGGGTTCTGTTATTGAATCAACCTGTACTTTTGAATTGGAAGTCAACAAAGACTTTTACTCTTTTAGGATTTGGATCCACACCAGCTGCGACAACTGCTCCTTCTGGTTTTTCATTTGGTGGAGTCAGTACTAACACTCCAGCTCCAGCGTTTGGGTCTAGTGCTCCTATCGGGGGCTTTGGTGCAGGCGCAAGTACTGCAGCACAACCAAAACCAGCATCTGGATTATTTGGAACTGCAGCTGCTCCACAACCACAAAGCACTGGTTTTTCATTTGGTGGTGCAAGTGGTATGTGGATATAAGTTTTGTTGATTTATTGCAGTGTTTATATAGAGAGATAAATCTTCCGAAGCGAAGTCTTCCTGTTAGCGAAATTGTTTGGGATTTTAATTTTATACTGCACAACCATAATTCTCATTTGCATATATTCTTGCGAAGTTGGGATGTTTTGAATGTATTATTTGTTTTCAAACTGCTTGTTGGTTATTATTGGTTGGTTTTTTGGAGGGGGGGGGGGGGTTATTAAAGGTTGAAAAAAAAATTAATACAATGTTTGTTAATTAATTTATACGATGTTGCCTAATACCTACCCAATTCATTACACTCTGACTGGGCAAGGTATTTGAATTTGAGATTTTTAACCTGCAACGATAAAATTTTAAAGTCAATGCTTTTACCACCATGCAATCGTGCCGACGATGACAAAAAAATCTAGGTATTCTTTGTCCTCCCTTTTTCATGCAGTATATATTGTATTGAATTGTATCATTGTATAATTACATATGACTCTAACTAATGTTTATGTTATTTCACAGCTCTTGGTGCAGCAAGTACTGGTAATGGGTTTTCTTTCAGTCAACCAGCTGCATCTACTATTGCACAGTCACAATCAACTCCTTCATTTGGGGGTGAGATAGTTTACCAGTAAACGTCTTGAATTTTACTTGGTAATAGATCGTTACTAGCAATTCTATTAATGGACATTAAGTATACATATGGATTGTCATACTAAATTGATGCTGTTGTGAAAAAAAGATTTTTTTTTTGCAACTAATAAATTTTTCAGTACTTGATAGTTAAAGCCGCTAAAAGGCTTTTATTCTCATTCAAATCACAGTGATACCTCGGTAGTCGAACGACTCGATATTCGAACAATTCGGTAGCCGCCCAAAAAATTCTAGCCTAAAAATGTTGTGTTATTTGAACGGGTATTCGGTGCTCAAACTCCCTAGCGCTCCATCGAGTGAGATGACGTCACTCGAACCACGCATCTCGACTGCCTCTTGGCCATTCAACAAGAGAGCGATGTTACCGGCATGGCAATCTTTGCGACTAAGGTGTGAGAGCCGAACTGCCACAAGGTGAACAATTTGTTATGACGTCATCGCACATGAAAAATCGGTAGTCGAACACCAAACCGAAACAAACTATGTTTAACTATTAAGATATCACTTTACTTCGAGTCCCGTGTGACATTATTTTTTACCCAAAATTTTTCTTTCAACACTTTTATATGAAAATCGTTCGCCTTATGTGTTCATATTATATTTGAACAAGTGCTCCCTTCCCTTTATGGGCCCTCTTGATATTAATAGTTGACGTGGATTTTTGCAATTCCACAAAAATGTGTACACAACATAGGGGCTTTTGTAATAAAAGTATTGGTATATTCTCTTTTACTTATTTTGATTCCACATAGCCATCTAGTTTTTTGAGGGGGAATTTTCGCTGGTCATTTATTGTGAAAAAATCAAGTACCACTGTTCTAATGTTTTTCAAAAGGCTTAATTGAATCAAAATTGTTTTATTCATTTCAGGTCTAAGTGGAACGGGTACATTGACTGGCGGAAGCAAACCATTTTCATTATCAGGCAATGCAGGTAAATTCATTCTTCCTTATTTTGATTTTATTAATAAATACCTATTTAGGCGCTCCAGAAGTGTGTGTACCAATATAGAGGTAACTAATTTTGTTTGCCTACTTTACTTTAAGTTGTGAAGGGACGGAAGCCTATTCACTTGGCTACCACAGACAGTTCCCAAACTCATAATAGAATTAATATAAGGAAAATCTGAATAAAATTATTGCCAGACCCTAACCTGGCACTACAGGAGTAGGCCATTCAAGCATAGCCTGATACAATTCCAAAGTATGGAGCCCCCCTTGGGTAATTCCTCCCACTAATATCCTGTTTTTTAACGAATGAAAATGTGAAAGTAACTTTATCTGGAGTAATTTTAAGTGACATCTGGCTGTGTTTGCATTAATTAATCGTAATGACACTCATGCTTTGTGTCTTTACGCTTACTGAAAACATCAATTTTTTTTAGTGAAATTATCCCTTGAATTTAGAAACTATTTTATTCTGAATCGATTTGAATAGTTGAATTGTTTTGGGCGTATCATTCTGGTTGTAATCTGAATATTAATCATTGAGTTATAGAAACCAAAAAGGTTTCTGTTTCATGCTTTTTTTTTAGTAATTTAATCTTAAATTTTGTATGAAAAATTTCAGGGGCAAGTACTGGACTAGGAGGTGCTTTTTCATTTAATAAGCCTGCTGCAACTGCAGCACCGGCAACAACAGCTGCCAATGTTGCTGGAATACCACTAGGAGCAGGGTTTGCTGGTCTAGGTGTACGTAAGTACTCTGTTTTAAGCTTTTTATCTTGCACTTTTGTCTTTGAAAGGATAGCTCAGGGTGGTCCAAAATTGGCAGCTCCGCGGGCCACAAAATTATTTTTGCATTGTTCGCCGGCCACATCAGTGCCAAGAACTTTGCTCGTTTAACTTCGCTAGTTGCCTCAGCAAGCCGTAACACTAGTCAATTCAGTGACATTAGGGATGCAACAATATGTCAGAAGATTTTTTGGTTATTTTATGACGAAACAACACGAAATGAGATTTTTTAATTCCTCTCCGACTGTGACGCGGGCCACAGATAATGAAGCCCGCGTACCACCCTGGAATAGCTTATTAAGATGGGATATCACAGAAATATGTTTGTGGCGGATTTCATTCTATATTATTTTTTAAGAATTTTGGCATTAACATTTACGAAGTCTTTTTAATCTGTATTTATGAACACCCAATTTTACACTATAATTATTGAGTCTCCCATAACTTAGCTCAGGGATCAATCAATCTTCTTCATTCCTCAGTGAGTGTTTGTGACCTTGCCCTGAAAAAATTTCATTAAAAAAGAGACGAAGACCTTTTTTGCTATAACATTCATAATTTTTACATTCCGAGTATTGATCGCAGATTTTATTTGGGAATCAAACCGAAATTTGTCATCTTTAAGATAATACAAGTTATAGAGGTCTCCCTAGTCTCCAGTTTTACAAAATTTAATGTCATCTGAATAAGTTTTCCCTTTTCTGTAAAACATGAGATATTCAATGTTACTGCTTTTTTTTGATTAATTTGATTTGGTCTCGACTTGTTTACAAAAATACGTTATCAAGATTATTATTCAAGATAGAAATTATTTGCAATGCAGAATTCTAGAATAACCCATCGGACTACGTTCAAAATCAAGTTATCTGTAAAAATCAAATGCAATTTTTGTTTTTATGTACTTTTATTAAATTCTCCATAATACATTTTCCAGTAACCCTGGCCTCCCCTACTTAGGGGGGCAAAAACGGTATTTATAGAATAAATACAAATAGATTTTTTTCCTTTGTCACAGCTACACAAAAAACAGTTGCTCAGACCACTCAGCCGGCTGCTGGAGGATTTAATTTTGGTCAAGCTACAGGTGAAATTTCAAATAATGTTTAATATAATAATTGTAATTTAATCAGGAGTGACCTTGTGAATCTGAATAATCAGTAAAAAGCCAGAAACACGATCGCTTTGGGATGCCAACCTTTTTATACGTCCTTTTTTTGCCTGGATTTTGCTCAGAACAAGGCTATGTCTTGTTCTCCAACACTCTAGAGATCAGCGGTGTGCCACTTGCGGCTCGCGGGCCAAATGCGGTGAATTGTACGACCTGCGGGGAGGTGACAATTTTGAATGGTGTGCAGCATGCGAAACTAGTTTTCAATTTAGTTTAATCTAGCATGTGCAAGTAATACCAATCCCTTTGCGTTGCAAAGCCTATACCCAAGTCTATCTATGCCTACGACGTTACAAATCCCTAACAGCTAGCTTGCGCGAAGCGAACAATACATGTCATAGGTTCAATAACCAAAATTTTTGTGCCTGCAAGTACTAGAAAACCTATGTGTGATAACGATGTGGTCCGCGGTTTCACCCAGTCATTTGTATCTGACCCTCCTGTATTGAAGGTCGAGCACCCCTGCTTAGGCTAAAAATATAGGTGCTTTGACCAATGGTGTAGAAAAACTTTCTATGTTAACCTTTTTCTTGTCTGGCATCACGGATAGGTAAAAAGCTTGGGAGTAAGCCGTATAGTCGAATCACCGATAATTAACAAATATTTGAAATTAATTAATAATACTCCTAATTTCAAATATTTATTAAATTAAAATATGCATGTGTATCTTGATTCATAAAAATAAACAAATTATCAATGTTCTACGGAGTGATTGTATACTATATAAATATATACTAAAGTTCCCTTTGATTTCAGCTGCGACATCTGCTCCAGTGGCACAGACAAATGTCTCAGGATTTTCATTATCCACTCCCAAAACAACATCAGCGGCACCCGCATCAACTACGAGTAGCGGGCTTGGCTTCGGTAATTACAATATAAATTTAACATAGTTGCCTTTATTTTTAAATTGCGCAGAATAATTTTTTAGGGAGAAATTGATTTTCCTGGATTTCTGATCTCTAAGATTACTTCTACTTCTCTACCTTAGTAACAATATCTGTTTCATCAGATTTTTGACGAATTTTATTTTAAAAATACATGCTCAAAAATTTAAAATGGATTTAGAAAAAAAAAAGTTGCGGTGGCTTTAGTCCAGGATAGCATCTCGAGTATTTATATTTGGTTGGAGGAAATCCAATAAATCTGCTTAATTCGGTTACTACGGCCAATCCTGGTCAGGTTTACAAATAAAAACAATAGTATCAGATGAATGGACTATATGATGGAGGAAACTGTAAATCAGAAGTCGACAAACTGCGGCCAGCGGGCCAAATGCGCCCGCAAACAAATTTTTTGTGTCCCTCGAACGACCTTACTTTTAATACATAAAAATTACAATACAATAAAATATGCTCATAAATTCATTATTGTTGTATGTCGTTTACTTGCGGATAGTTGTAATTAACATAGAAATAGGAGTTGCGGGTGTGTCATAATTTAAAGTTTGATGTTGCTATTGTTATAGTTGGAAATTATTGTAGCCCGCGCGCTACCGGAAATGCCTAGATTGTATAGAATTCTACATCTTTAACATTTTTGTTTGAAGGTCTGGGAGCTAAACTAGGATCTGCGACTTCGACTGCAACCACTACTCCAGCTCCAGCTGCTGGTGGGTTTTCTTTTGGCAAAACATCATCTACCCCTGCAGGGTTAAGTAAGTTGTTTATTTGTTCATAGGTAGAGAAAAATCCAAGATTTCTGCATAATGTATTATACTCTGTGAAATTTTTTTAAATCATGTACGAGAGGGCTCAGTGGTTGAAGTGTTAGAGTCAACTATGGTGGCGGGCTGGCGGCACTGGTTAAATATCTCTGGTACCATTTCCACTATGTCACCCAGAGTGTAGTAAAATGAGAAGACAATGCCAATTGGATGATTCCGGGGTACTCCCGTAGTGTGTGTACCAGGTTAGGGTTGGGCGATAATTTTATTCTGATTTTTCTTATTTTAGTTCTATTACGAATTACGATGTATATACCCTCTGTGCTCATAGGTTTCAGTACCTGTGCACAACTTGATGTAAATAGCCAACAAAATTAGTTACCTTCATATTGGTACATGCACTTCTGTAGCGCCTTTTACTCCTGTATTTAAAACAGAAATAGTCTTTACAGCGCATTTTTCTCATCTGCAAAAGGTGTTGTGAGTTATATGTAGATCCTTTACCATATATTTATATTTTTTATTTAGGTACGTTGGGACAAACTTCAACTGCAGCACCGACTCCTACCGTATCTACATCTTCAGCGTTTAAGCTAGGCGGAGGTAGTTCTTTGTTCAACACGTCTTCAACTGCACAGACTACTTCAGCAGCAACAGCATCTTCAATTGCTAGTACAACTGGCACTAGTAAATTCAGTTTGGGTGGAAACTCCACTGCCGCAACATCCACTACAGGTTTGTATCAAGTAGAATTATTGAATGCATGTTATGCCAGACAGTTTTTGGTTTTTATAAGCAATCCACTGTATTAAAATCTAGCCGTTGAAAAATTTCTGCAAATAGTGAACTCGGAAAAAACACTCAAAAAAATCTTGTTTTTAGGAGCTTTGCTAGTTGAAAAAAACCTAAATATGTACATCCTGTTGAAAAGAGGAATAGAACAGGTTTTTCAGCCACTTTGGCCAAAGATTAGCATCTCCCCTATTTCATATATCCAACTTACTTTTTTCAAACATACAAAACCTATTTTCGGTAATATAAAAAAGTTGTTTTACTTTGAATCAGCCTGGTAACATCCACTCACAATAAAAAAATCTTCTTAATGACTAAATTATTTCTCTCTTATTTCAGCTTCATCCACCTCATCAACAGTCACAGCACCTACAATGAAATATTCTGATCTTGAGAAGAAAGTAAATACATGGATCACAGAACTTGAACAACAAGAAAAATTGTTTTTGACGCAGGCGACACATGTTAATGCATGGAATAGACTCTTGATCGAGAATTCTGATAAGGTTAGTATTCATGTAACACAGTTACTGCGCAGCTGAAATAAAGTAAAATAGAATAAATTGAGAAAACTATATTTTTTTCCATTTATTTTTTGTTATGCTTCGTTATCGCTTTATGGATACATTACATCTCTTTTAGTCTGAAATCTGTATATTGTTGCAGTTAAATAAATAACTCACAAATTGTGCTTCAAATTAATTCAAGTTTGAATTTTTAATTCTCTTGGTAGCTGGGGATTTTATTTTTCATTTTTAGAATCACTTTGTTGCCAAAAAAAATTATTTGAAAATACGGAATTTTCCTGAAGAAATAGATATAATTTGAAATTTCGTTTTCAGATCACAAATTTAAATACTGAATTTGATGATGTTGAGTCGAGTCAAAAACGTCTCAATGCTGAGTTAGATTATATTAAGACTCAGCAACTGGAGCTTGAGGAGTTACTCAAACCACTCGAAGAAAATACGAAACAGAGAATGTCCGCTCTCTCATCATCTGTCCACACTCATCATGCTGATTTAGAGAGAGAACGAACGTTAGTTACTGAAAACTATATCTTATCTGTTATCTTTTATCTGTAAAGATAAGCATCCAATTGAATAAATAATCATGATTATCCAATTACAATTATTTAAATTGGGTACATAATTATCAACTGGATGATTAAAAAAATAACCTATATCTCTCTGAATATTGTTTTTCGCATAAAAGAAAACAATTTCAAAACAGGGACCAAAACTTCGCCACATAATTTATTGCCTATGATAAATCAAAATCTGGTTAATTATAAAAAAAAAACAAGCAATGGGATTCTGGCCACTTACTATGACTGTGTGATGCCCATTTTGACTTGTAGAATATTTATGATGGACTGGACCGTTTCAATCAGTTTTAGAAAGCTCTTTTATTGAGACTAAACATAATTTTTAGGTACAATCTTGCTGAGAATATCGACAGTCAACTGAAGAATATGGCACAAGATTTAAAAGAAGTTGTTGAACATATCAATTCTACAAGTACACCTGCTAATGCTAATAATCCGGTAAGGAAAGGTTTTGCTTCTGTGAAGTTTAGAATTTTGATTGAATATTTGGGATTGGCACGAGCGATGGCGGTAACTGACTTTGCTACAAGATTTGATGCAATAGGGTAAAGGATTTACATGTTTATCTCGAGGGGGGGGGGGGGAGCTGATGAGACGGCCTAATCAGTAGTTATTTGTTTTCTGGACTTGAATAGTAAAAACAACTAGACACAAGTTTCTCAGATTAATTGAAGTTATATCAAATAAGATGACTAATCATGTGGCAGAACACAGCGCTCTCATCTGTTTATCAAGGATGTGTATGGGTATAGCCAATCAGTAAGTCCATAAACATGTGCTGACACAAAACCATAATTAAAAAAATTAGTCACTGGTTAAGTGAACTTGCAAGATAATCATCACTGCCATGCATAACTTTCAGCAGTAATAGCTAAAAATGCCAAGTCAGTCAGATAATTTTGTTTGGTACTCAATTCTTGAATTTGGCTCGCATTGTAACCAGCAATGAATGGAGCATTGTCATGTTATTAGATGTAAAAACTTTATCAATGTATTTTTCAGATATTACAGATTGGAAAGATTCTTTCTGCTCACATGGACTCATTACAATGGTTGGATTCAAATTCCGCTTCTCTAAATCACAAAGTTGATGACATAGGTAAACAAGTTGACATGATGAAAAAGGAACATGAAAGCAAATTCCGTCTTGCTTTCAATTGAATTGTAAATAGCTGAATAAACTTGAACGACCTAAGGAAGCGGCGAAGCAGAGCTCACCTCACATCTATTACTACCGGTTCTAAACCCAGACGATGTGTTGACCCTTCCAACAAAATGGATATGCTTTTCACTTTTTTACTGCCTGTTAATCCTAATGCCTAAAAATAAGGCAGACTAAGGAGTATATACGTATTGGTATAAAATGGACATTTTTTGTTGATTCTCCACCTCTCGCTTTTTATGGTTTCTTAAACCCGGGAGGTCGAGCACCCTAAATACACGATAATGAGTCCTATCTATATCTGGCCAAGTGCTTTTGGACTGACAGGGCACTTGATCAATTACTCAAATTAGCCACAGAAAACTTATGTGAGTTCTATTCACTCGTGAAGTCATGCCAGCAATTCACATACATTTCAAATAAATCTTTTTTATACATTATTTCCTCTACTATAGAGTAAAAAATTGTGAGATAATTTTGTGACTGATGATATTTCGAGAGTGATTCCGGCATAATATTGGCAGTGGCACATCAACGTTGTCATTCACATGGTAGTTACAGGATTTCTATATTTATCCCGGGAGAGAGAAAGCTGATATAACGTTCTAATCATATGGGGTATCTCGTCCAAGTGCCAGTGCATCACGTTTATAAGGTTCGTTCGTCAGTTATTTGTTTCAGATGCATGGACTAGCCGTAAGACCGAAAAATCAATACCAGATAAATAAAAAAAAGCCAGCATTTAACGTTTTAAAGGCTGCGGTTGTTTCAAAATTTCCATACGGGTACCCATTCTGAACGGCCTGTATGCATCCCTGAATATGCGAATAGATCTTGGTGGTTATATTCATGGAAATCAGTGGCGCGCGTGTTACAGAATGTCACTTTTATCCTCCGGGAGAGGAAAGGAGGTAATACATCTCAATCACATGGTGCGCCATGCCCTCTCGTTCGGTTACCAATTCTTGTCGTTTATGGGGTTAGTTCGTCGGTTATTTGTTTCATTTTCATGAGCTTGGGACCGAATGCGAAATTACGATATTTTATTTGGAAACTGGTCACAAAAACAAGTTACTAATATTAAATTTTATTTTTATCCTGCTTAAACTGCTTTTCGCATGTTAGGTGATAATCTTCGTAATAAATTCTGGAAATGTCACCTGCCTCTCATTTCAAAATTGGTTAAATGTCAGGAAAAGCTTTTGCACTACTTGCGATGTAGCAATGACTTTTCGAAATCAATCTTGACCTTTAATTTATAATGTTGAATTCACATTTGTTCGTTAATAGTCTAAATTGCAGTTTTAGCGTGGTCATACTAGCTTGCGACTATTGAAATACTGTAACGGCACACTTTTGTAAGGTTCATCTATTGCAGATCTAGTACCGTATACGACAGAAGCAATATTGCAGCGCGGACATGCACCGCAAATTCATATCATTATTTATAACTGGCGTTTGATATTGCTTGCATTCTTTTTAGTGCGATTGAACTCAAGTTCAATTTTAGTATAGTCTACCTGTACAATATTTTTTATCGTTTCAATGTTTTCCGCGACCGAGGAAAATTTTTATCGTATATAGATTGAATATCGTCAGGAACTTGAGTGTTATGTATATTGCAACCACGTCGTCTGAATCGTGACTTCCGAGATGCTCTTATACCATGTTTTGCGGTCAAGTCCACGCGAGCTTACCACAAAACGTGATAATCCGACGTTGTTTGTGCCAAATAAAGTGCTAACGACCTTTTAAGTCGCGTAATATCTAGTAGTGTATACAAATTAAAATGCGTTAGATGTTTGTGAGGCTGACACAGAAGTGAAGCCGACCAGAAGTCGAAAGGTGCAGTCAATCAGCGACGGCAGAGAGAAAGATTTGAGCGTTTTGAAATTTACGTTACAAATGCTACCGCACCCATTAGTTGCGTTACCAGAAACAAAAGCTTTTGCATCAAAACAAAACGCTGCCAAAAATGTACAATTTAAGCAAGGAAACCAAAATTATGGATATAACAAATTCTATTAAAAGACGGTAATTTAATTATTTATTCAAAAAGTGGTCATTTATACATGTACGTTCATAGCCGAATGAAATGGATCTTTTCCGAGAATTGGATTCCTTGTTTAATTCCGCAACAATGGCCAATCAGCAAGGAGTCATGACACCTTTTCCACTCCGACAGAATTGCAGAAATATTTGTATATTGACCCGTTTTCATAGTTTTGAGTGTTATTTATCTGTTTTTGGTTATGTTTCCAAAATGAAAGAATAGATCAGATAATCATTTTTTCATCGTAAGTGAAAGAGTGCAGTTGCAAAGATATAAAATTGATCGAAAGGCCGGAAAAGACTAGCCCTCAAAATTAGCCGCCAGTATTTTCAACAGCAGCTGTTGAAAAATAGCTATATAAACCCATTAGCATGGTATATGGATGAATTTACCGTTCAGTTCATGCGACACTAGAAATTGAAAGTTGTGAAGAATCTAGTTTTTTAGGAAACACAAAACTCCACGAAAATTGCCTCGTATTGCAATATAGGCCCAGGTTATGTCAAATGTAATATGTCTTCATGTAATTATCTGGCATAGAAACTGTTCCAAAATCGGTGTCAGGTGAATAGTGTCCCGCTTTGACGATTGTAACCTGAATTATTTAACTGCAGTGTTGATCGTGTTCACCTATGTGAGTTATATCTTTGTCGCCCAAAAGGGTTGAAAACGTTTGGACAACAACAGTTTCTACAAGATATTTGCAACGTCAGCGTCTCAAAATAAAATGAAAATTTTGACCTATTATATTTCTTCGACAATACTCCCTTCTCTAATCGAGGTCTGGGATGCACATATGTATCGTACGGTGACCGTACATTTGAACCATGTACATTTGAACCCATGTGTGTATCCGCGGGTTCAATCTATATGCGGGTGCTAAAACCCATGGGTTAGGGTTAGTATGGTTTCAAATATCCGTAAAACAAATAAATTTCCATAAGTGCAATAGTATGCAGGTGTAATTGTCGTGGGTTCAGATGTACGTGATTCAAATGTATGTTGGTTCAAATGTACGTGGGTTCAAATGTAATGGAACCGTATCTTACGGTAATATTGGGATGTGTACAAGTACTTGTAATCCTTGACTTAATTAAAAACTTAAAGTGCTGTAATTGATTTATATTTATTTGGTTATTTATAATGCGTCACCGCGATGCTATCTACTTCATCCGTACTACATTAATGGAACTCAATACAGTATTAATAGATTTTATTTGTTAAAGGTTTTCCTGGCTATATCGCGAGCTTAAATATTATGATAAGGTAACCGTTAGGAATAAATTAGATTTAAATAATGAAGTACCTAATTCTTCTGATATTCATATGTATGGAAATCAAAGGTAAGTTGGTTTCTTACTGGTTTACGATATATTCAGGCATAGAGTAAAAAAATAGGGCGAGACATCGGTAATCTTTACGCTTATTGGCTACTACTGATAATTATTCTATAACAAGCAGGGCTTTGATGTCGGAAAATGGTACGTTTTCATCAAATATTGCCTAATGATAATAAAAATTTATACATAAACTCGCAAACATGAAGATGACTGACATTCTATTACAGTTTTTTTCTTCAAAATGTAATGTCCTCTGGCGTCGGAGTTGAACTTTTTTCAACCCAGAAGTCAGAGAATAACTATTACTAAACTTGAAAGGTAGGCTAGTCGATTGAAAATTTTACTTAACTCCACAGCCCTGATCAGTAGTATATACAGTGTTCAATAATAATATTGACAACCATAAATTTAAATTCAATAACAAATTTTAAGCTGAAGTAACACGAAAAAGAAGCTGCCCTTCTAATCCATGCAAAAATGATGGGACCTGTGTCTATTCGTGGTGGAGACGAAGTAGATATCGATGCGAATGTATTGATGGATATTGGGGACCGAATTGCGAGGTAACTTGATATAATTATCTCTGAAATGCTTTTTATATAAAATGCTATACAAAAGTGTCCGACTTTGAAATATATCACAGTTTGATTACAAGTAATAGACAGTGGAAAACTGTTATTGAACAATGCTCACAGGAACAGAACTGACTCAGATATGAACTGCAAAATAGAAGGAGCTGGTGTTTTCTTATTCCCGTCAATGTATTATTACGTGATAAATAGAGTTTCAAAAATATGCATGAACTTCGAAATTGCATTTATAAGCCTATAAATTTATCAACAACTTGAATTTAAACAAAAGTTAATATTCTTAAATGTGTAATGAAAAGGACCGTAACGTAACGTCATAATACCCGTTTCTAATCGAAGGATGTTTTCTGGCCCAATGGACGCTTGAGTACGTGCAGTTTGTTAGATATTAATAACACCATTTCAATTCCATTTCTAAACTTAGCCAAGTTCACAACCGCTAACTTAATTTTAAGCTTTTAAAATTAGTCATATATCACTTTCAACAAGTTAGAAAATGTCAGACAAGTAGATTGTTTTGCGCGATTCCCAACGACTTGGCATTCAAGTGAAGTGTTGTACACTTTATTATCAATATTTCTTTGTCAGACGTTCTGCTTTTTTGTTTTTCATTCAGAAAGTTAATGACTGCAATCCAAATCCATGTAAAAACAACGGCACTTGTGAACTGGCAAGGAACAAGCATATATGCTTATGCAAACCGGGGTTCTGGGGAATTAACTGTGAAGTAAGTATAGGTATTTTATTGAATTGTTATTATTGTTAATAATCTCCTTCAAGTTGTTAACGTTGTCGTGAGAAAATCGCCATTCTGTCTAACTGTTGGACCAATTGCTTTCAAATTTTTAGTGGTTGTAGATTGTTGTTCTCGCTAGAAGGATATTGATTTTATTCGTTTCAACAATTTATTCGGCCTTCATGAAATTCGTTTTTCCCTTTGAAGTTTTGTGTGATGATGTCGTCAAAATTAAAAATTGCGCACCGTTCAGCGATCTGTAGATCAGCGAAGTCGGGTGTTTTTTGACAAGGAAGACTATCGGAACTGTACTACTGCGTTTTTGTCTTCTTTTGCATATATTTGAGCATTATTCGTTTATTTATGTTGTATTGATGTTATCGAGCATTCTTCTAAATTGAAAACACAACTGACAGGGCGAATACCAATTAGGCAAAATTAATATTCAGAATCGAAATGGATGAGGTTATATAGCAGGTTGATCAAGTTTCCTAGCTATTTTAATTTATTTTGAAATTTCAGAAAAATGAAGATCCATGCGAGCCAAATCCGTGTAAAAATAATGCACTTTGTTCACGAATGAGGTTCGGTGGATATTTCTGTGAATGTAGAAAAGGATTCAGTGGAGAGTTTTGTGAAGTGAGTTATTTAAATGATAATCATATCTATACCTCGTTTAATTAAATTCAAAATTCTCACATATTTTTTCCACGCCATCCCAGGTCTCGAGATTTTATTTTTTTGAAGGCGACCTTGAATTATCAAGATTGGAACGGACTTTGGAATATCATTCGAATGAAAAATCATAAAAAATATAATCGATTTCATATAAGAATTACGCGGGTTTCATTAGACATAAATTAAATCCATATTGTCTATTTTATATGCATAGATTTATTTAGATAAACCTTTTCAAGGTAAAGTCAAGATATATATATACTACATTAACCCATGGGTAAATCCAGCGCCAATTTTTCTAACAGAATACCGGCAAAGATTCTTGCGAAAAAACGCCATGCAGAAACGGAGGACAATGTGCGGGATCAGATTTGCGATTTTTTCGTTGTTTTTGTGCGAATGGGTTTGGAGGGAAATATTGCCAGGTTGGTGAAATCATTACTCAACAAGCATGGCCGTGTGAAATAAAATAGCCACGAAATAAACCTTTGCATAATTTAGATAATTTTTGGAAAATTATTCCGCCATTTTACATCTTCACAACAACTTCATAAACAACTTCACATTTTTTACAAGGATACGCGTTGCGGTCATTGTTCTCTCTCTCTCCTTTATCAATTGCATTTTCAATTAGGAAAAGCATTGGGTAGAACTATACCATACAGGTCAAGTGGTTTACAACCGGGTTCCGCAGCACCCAAGGTCCCGCCAATACTGCTCAGGGGTTTCGCAAAGTTTACATTTAATTCCGAGAGTCGATGTTATTATATGTATATTGTTACCTATCGATTTTAATCGGTAAGTATGTTGATAGGTATTTGTCTGTCTGTCTGTATGTCTGTCTGTCTGTTAGATGCACGCGATATCTCACGAAAGCGAGATTGAATCTGCTCCAGATTTTGCATGTCCGTTTATCATATCTCGGACCAGAAGCCTATTGATTTTGGGCGAATTTATCTTATAATTAGCGAGTTATTAATTAATTAGTGATGGGCCACAAGGTGTCACTATGGAGTAAGAGCGCTGTTTTGGGGGATCCCCTAACTTTCAATCGATAAGTCTTCGGTCTCTGACCGATATTCTCGTTTAAATATTATCAAATCTCTGTCAGGTTTGCCACTATTATTAAATTTTCTACACTTTGAAGAATATTTTATTTTGACGGAATTAGGTTTGATTTTTTTCATATATATGCATAGTTTATACAACTCAGACAATAAAAGACAATCAAACTATATTGCACATAGGTTTCTTGAGCTAGAGGAATGTTTCATTGGGATTCCGCTCTACTAAAAAGGTTGAAAATCCCGCGTCTAGACACAAAACGCTCTCGACAATTGTCAAATCTCTGATATTAACATCATGTTAGTTCTACTGTATATAACGCGGTCTATCTGTTTATCAATCTTGTATCGTGAAATGTCAATTTATACACAGATTATAAATAAACGATACAACACAACCACCTGTGGTTTTGATGACAATAAAATTACATATATTGTAGATGCCGAACTCTTGTCGACCAAACCACTGCCAAAACGGAGGAATTTGCAATGAATATTTTTTGTTTTTCGCAAGTGGAAGTGACTGTGAATGTGCACCAGGTTTCCGAGGAATTCATTGCGAGGTAAGAGCATTATTACCACTGTTGGATGCCAAGAATTCACATGGATTATTGGTATTTATTCTTGCTATGTTGTTTAAAATGGTTTCACAATGGTTGCGTCCATAAACTTGAGTATTACGCTTTTGTTTAAATAATATAAACCTTCACGACCCCCCATTTTGGGCCGAGACTTTTAAAAAAGAACTGATTTTGGAATTTTACTTCCGGTAGTGCATGGTTTGATGAATACTTAACAAAATGCAAGACAATTGTAGTTATTCAACTTGCCATGGGCACATTACACCTGTCTACCAACATTCAGCTTAATAAATGAAATAAGCGAGCAACGCTAACATATAAGGTCACTAATGTTCAATGATCAACCGCAGTACCGGTAGCATTATGTGACTTACACCGAAATCTGTTATCTGATCATTGAAAATTCAAATCGCAACTGAAAATCAAGTCCCATCGCCGCAGCTAGGTTGTGAACAGCAGCTTTGTCGAAAAATAATGCCGGACTTGTCTGACGTCACGTGCCACACACTTGCCACATCGTGGCGAATATTCGTGTAAATATCAAAATTTGGGGAAAACATCGAGGCCCATAGGACTCAAGCAAATCTAAAAACTGGCTTTTAGGGGCTTCAACCATCTTCACGTACTGAAAATTTGAAAACGATTGATCCGCTGCTTTCAGAGAAAGGCGATTTTTTTCAAACAACAGCAACTATCTAGCAAACGGAAAAAAATATAAAGCGACCTTGCACTATATTGCTTCAACCTGCAGATTGTTCTTTATTTTGACAGCATCCAGGCTAAGTTGTTCGCAAAAATTAAGATTTCATACCGGACTCAAAGTTTCAAAATCTAAAAAGACATTGTAAAGTTTATTTTGTAAAACGCGTGGCCATCATTTCAATGCAATGCATAATAAAGAAAAAGGCGACCTGCTGCTGTAGCTGTTGATGAAACTTGTGATACAGAGTAACTATCTATACTGTGGAAAACCATATTTGTACACTGACTTGACTTCCGGGGTTAAAGGATGAATTCCGATCTTCTGTGTTTTCACTATCATTCCAATTCGTGATTTTTGCAGAACAAGTACCTGCCAATTACCAAAGAGAATTATCGTAATAAGTTTCTGCAACTTTCATAAGCTTTTGTGCAATATTGTATTTTAGTTGGTTTCAGTGATATTTGCATGTACAAAAACAATTTCTCAATTGAAGAACTATATATATTTAAAATCAATAATAAGAGGTGAAAAAAGTTACAGAGGCTAATTTTTCAGTGTACGGTAGTAGTACGGTAGAGTTAGAAGTTCTACAGGTCCTATTTCTGCTTATTGGGCGGTGTTGTTAATCTACTTCTGAAGCTAACCATCGACACAGTAGTAACGCACACATAAACACATCCAACTTTTATTAAATGAACTTGTGATGAAAGTATATGTACACTGTACAGTATATAAAGGTCACAATCCAGTAAAAATCCACAATCAGGTAAAAGTTCCACAGTAGATAAAGTTCCACAGCAAGTATAACGGCAGTGTAGCACAGTGAATAACGCGATATATGTGTGTACGGCGTGGTGCATATACGATGTGTATATACGTGTCCACGGTCTGAATATGGTGGTTACAATATATTTGTGTCTCCAGCCCAACAACAGTACTTAGATTTAGCTAAAAGACGCAAAGCAAGAAATATTATAATTAGCCTCAAATATATAACTATTGGAACCTAAATAACTCTAAACTACAAACCCTAAATATCTTAACAAGCCTAAATTAGCAGAATTGAACACTCTATAATTTGCAAACCAATGCCGCAAAGTAACCGCTGCATCTAACAAAAAAATTCATGACCAAAGAGCCTCATTGCACTGTCTCCGACACTAATAAATAGGACACCAAGTAGGACAGTATGATAATAACAAGGACATGAATATAAAACAGCTGATATGAGATAGTTTTGCACCATTATTGCCATAAACGTCTCTCGGTCAGGGGCTCTTAACATAAACAAACAAATAAACTAGATAGCGATCGGAGACCGCCGACTTATCGATCTGTGGTTTCGATTCCTTCGCTTTCACTCGATAGCGACACCGCGTGTCTCATCACTAACTAATTAATAACTCGCTAATTATACGACATAATTCATCCAAAATCAATAGGCTTCTGGTCCGAGATATGAATGAATGAATAATGAATGCACGAATGATGAATGCATGCAAAATTTGGAGCAGATTCAACCTCGCTTTCGTGAGATATCGCGTAACATACGAAAGTGAAACAAACAAACAGACAAATACCTATCAACATATTTGCCGATCGAGATCGATAAGTAACAAGAGCAAGTCTAAACATGATTATCGGGACTAGAATAATTAAAATTAATGGGTTAATTCACTTAAGTAAAAATTTTGCCTGTAACAGTAGTTAGAAAGTGATAGAACAGTGTGTACTTGTCTACAATGGATTTTGACAGCTTCTTATGACCAGAGAGGCGCAGGGCGGATCAAGACAGCATCGTGTATAAGTGGGTACAAAGCGATATTCCCCGCAAATTTTTTTTGAATGAATGTCTCCCACTTGCGGAGATGGTGTAATACGATCTTAGCAAAGAAACTCACAAACAATGTAATGCGATATGTTTGACATGACATATACCGTTAGTTGTAATACCGGAAAAAGTTAGTTAATTTTGAACGTTTTGTTAAATGTGTTATAATATTATAACTAAATCAAATTTCCGAACGAACAAAATATGCAAAGTCATAACGACTCAGAGCTTAATTACGTATTTTGTAAAACGAGTAAAACTGAGAATTTACCAAACATAAACCGAAAATAAGGCTGTGATAATCGAGTATATTCAACGATGACGACAAACATCGTGATCTGATTTCAATAACGATCATGTAAGGTGATCGTTAAAACAGAATTTCAATGTTCAAAACAGATTTGAACTTTTTCCAAAACCGCGCGTATTTGCGGTCGCCATCTTAGGCCAGGTTTAGATAAACAAATGTTGTAGGACTAAGATACTCGAGTAATTTAAGCGCACTATATGCTACATACGCTGCACCGAAACTGATAGTTTTTGTTTTCGGGGGTTTCCATGTTTTACACATTATAGCGCTTTAGTTAGTTTCATTTGAAGCGTAGAAAGTAGTCCAGGCAGAAAATACTTGACAATTATACAAAAACTGCGTCAAATCTGTTGCTAATATTGCACAAAAGACCAGCATTGGTATAAACATGTCCGACTAAAACTGTGTTGCATATTGTATAAACAAAATGAATGATGCGTTTACTGGATAAACACAGTTATGTTACGCCTGTCTATACCTATATTTATAAACCTAGTCACAGCGGAAAGCCGGGAAATAACTCGCTAGCAAGCTTAGCCATTGTAACAAAGATTCAACAACTATGCTTAGCCGCGATGTCGCCCACGCTAGCGTAACAGATGGATACGAGCGTACGAGCATTCGGACGTGCACGCGTGGACTGGACAATAGGCAGGACATCGCTATCGACTTTTTAGTATTCATTCCCATTTACTTTTTGGGATTCCGCACAATGGAAACATTTTTAGTTTTTGCATTGTCTTATTAATGTATTCATCATTTATCGTGAATAGCTTAGCAATTAAAATGGCAACTAACGGCATTAAACATAGTATCAGCAACGGTAATGGATTCGCTGAGGTGCCGGCAACAAAGCTTAGAAAAATCGAAAACGGGAAAAATGGAACTTTGCTCGGCTCCACACCAGATTCAATTGACAACTTTTTAAAAGAAGTCGTAGAATTAGCTCTGATGGAAGGGTTTAAATCTCAGGAAAGAGATGATCCAGTGGTCAGGTTTGAAAAACCAGATGAGCTTTCGAACAAAATGGACCTTGAGTTGGGTGATGGTGGAGAAAGTCATGAGAAGTTGCTGGAATGTTGCAAAGACATTTTCAAGTATAGTGTGAAAACGGGTAAGAACGGTCAGTTTTTTGTCAATAGTATTTCTACTGCAAAAAGCGTTATATCTTGTACATACTCGAGTGTATCTACCACACGATATTAAATTACAATCGTGGTCCCGTTAATAAGAGTAAATACCCTTTGAATTGAAAGTCGAAGGAATAAAGTAAATTCACGATCTTATAGAAAAATCAGTTTGAACAGATTTCAAGGCCGCATTCTTCGTGAATAAGGGGCATAGCTAACAAAAATAGCCACCTGGACAATTTGCCACATTATTTCATTCACGTTTACATATAAATGAGCAATGCAAGGACGAAAATGCTACATTCGTCAGATTGTAAAAAACTCAAATTTAGTTTTTGTTACACTCTTCACGATGCAACATATAAAAGAATTATTGACTAATACCGATGATTTTTCACTTTGGTCAAAACCAATAAATTAGTTCGGACAGCGAAGATTGCTGTTGCATTCAAAGTTAAAAAGTGAAACGTGCCATGGTCGACGAATCCGCCGAATTCAGCACGTCACAATGGAAACTGACCCGTGCACGGGAAAATATCCAGTGATTTTCCACTCTTATTTATGGCTTTACGCCCGACTGGTTAGCGTTCGCACGTGTCTTTTATTGCGAAATTCTGTCTTCTTATTTTCTAACGAATTCACGGTAACCGCAAGTTGGTTTTGTCGGCTAACCGCCAGAGGCGAAAGACGGATAATTCTATATTGCGGTTAATTAGGTTAGCAAAATTTGCACAATAAAGATTATGAAATTGAATGTCTTTGCTTTATTGGCGATGCGATTAATTTTATACCCATGTCGATTTTACGCACGTGACAGGTTTGGCGGGATACTTGGCCAGATACCTCTTCTCGACATGTCATATTGGGGGAATAGAATATTATAATATTCAAAAAAAAATTCTGAAGTCATTTACATTAAATACAATTGCCAATCTCGATTCAACTACTTGCAATAGCTTTGTTACGTGAAACTGGTAGACGTAAACAAAAGTGGAAAAACAGAAATGTGCCATATATGAAATATTCTATGTGTAATTGGAAAAAAATTTTTTTTTTTTATTGAAAACGATTTCAATGTTACGAAGACTTGGCAATCCCCGACCAGACTGATCAGTGACTACTTGTACTCGTAAATATATAATTATTTTATTTTTCTTCACAGGCCATCCAAGGTTTTTCAATCAATTATATGGAGGACTGGATCCATATGGATTTGCAGGTCAAGTCATCACAGATGTTCTTAACACTTCTATGTAAGAGTATTACGACTTCTATTGCATTTGCATTTTTAAAAGTTTGAAATATACATGAATTAGCTGTCTCAAGTATCTGGCACTTGCGCCCGCGTTTCGAATATAACCAATCCTCTGTTTTCATTGTTGTTGCTTATATTGTTTCCAGTAATATCCCATATGTAATTTATATTTGAATGACTTAATTATATTCATCAAGCCAACACTTGTAATGCAAGATATCCGTTAATTGAAAATGATAAATCTAGCACACCGCTGGCAAACATCCACTGCCGGTTTTGTATATTAGCGGATATAAAGCACGCGACTCATCTCATGGACCATCCTTTATTGAGGTTGCATAGTTTTGTTGTGTAACATCAAACTGCTGAAGGAAGCTTTCCAAATGACGAATATGCTATAATTGCACGTTTTCGCTATTAGCAAGGTTCTGCACTACCAACCATTTGAATGTAGAAGGCTATTATTTAAAATCAAATTTGGCCATCAAAATATGTCACTGTCTCTTTTCATTAGGAAATCCAGTCAAAAACAATAAAAAACAAATTTCATTCTTCCTTGGGTTGGTTGAAATGGGGATAATTTCTGTTAACTCAAATGAAAATAATGAAAATTTATCTAAAGGTATAGAAAAGTCATTAGTATCAGAATTCCTGCCATATTATTATACTCGAAATATAAAATTTCTAATAGCGTTAAATATTGATTTTATTTATCAGATACACTTACGAAGTGGCTCCAGTGTTTATACTGATGGAGAAAGTTTTGCTTGAGCATATGATGAAAATTATTGGTTACGAAAAAGGCGACGGAACGTTTTGTCCCGGTAATGATTGTTATTATTTTGGAGAAATATTGGTACTCCCGTAGTATGTATACCAGGTTAGGGTTAGGTCATACTTTTATTCCGATTTATCTTATTTTAGTTCTATAACGAGTTCGGCCCATAGGCTTCCGTCCCTTTACACAATTTGATGTAAAATAGGCGAACAAAATTAGTTACCTCCATATTGATACTTCTGGATCGCCGAAATATTTGTCAAAATCATTGTACACGAAGTAAGCTTCTTCTAACCCGACTCCGAATTCAAACTTCAGGTCATTTAGCAACGACCTAGGCTACATTACCAACTCCTGATGGATTAAAAAATTGAAGAAAACTAACTACTTTGTTGCAATAGCCATGCATGACTTCAGTTTTGATCTTGTGACAATGGCTTCACCTAGACCCAATTCAGGTCATAGATAGCAAAATAATTAGCTTGACTTTCACTTAATATTCAAACCAGCTTGACTTCACATGATAGGATTGGGCTGGACTTAATGCAATTGAATTTAAGAGATACGTGAACTTCAAAATTGACGACTGTTTATTTTTCTACAATGGATATATTTAGCTTTTAAACCGCGAGGAATGTTCGATAAATTCATTCAGCATTGATTATTCTATATTGCCACATATTGCATTTTGAAATCTTCTTATTTTTGTAGGTGGTTCCTATTCTAACCTGATGGGTATGCATCTTGGACGTTGTCGTAAATTCCCGGATATTAAAGAAAAAGGACTCCGACGTCTTCCACGAATGGTGTTGTTTACTAGTGAACATGGTCACTACTCTGTGAAGAAAAACGCCGCATTGATGGGACTACCTACCGATGACGTCATTAAAGTGAAGTGTGACGACAGAGGAAAGATGTGTCCAAAAAGCCTGGAAGAGCAAATTTTGATGTTGAAGGGCGAAGTGAGTATACCGGTTTGCAACCAACATACTAAAAAGTCTATATAACTGCGTAAATCTAAGCAACTATTTTCTGACTGGGTATTGTGAGCGGATTCACAATTTTTTTATCTGAGGAAATTTTTCAAAGTAAGCCCAAGCACACACTTTCTCACTATTAAAATATGCCTATCTTTTGGCTTATCTCTCTTCAGTGATGGACGATCACTATCGTGGTTCGAACATATCCTAAATTTCATTTCTGCCAACGATGCCCAAACTTTTTTTTCTAATTGTGTTTTTCGCATTGTAGGACTTCAGAGGCTTTTGAAAGAATAATTTTTTGTTTTATTTTGAAATGCTTTGTTTTATATTCAAAAATTCTACCTAGGGTGCCGTACCATTCTTTGTCAACGCTACAGCAGGAACTACAGTATTGGGAGCTTATGATCGTTTTGAGGAGATTGCCGATATTTGTAAAAAATATCAAATATGGATGCACGTCGATGTGAGTTTTCTAAATTAATTCAGGAGTCATCAAATTAATTGTTATAGTTGCAAGTAGGGATGTAAGTTCCGAATATTTTTTTTCGAATCGAATTTCGAATCACAATGTTTCGATTCGAATATTTCCGAATCTGATTCTATTTAGTATATCATCATATTATCGTTAACTTTTCTCAAATTTGGAAGAAATATAGTATAAATTTTGATAAAATAACAATAATGAGCTTAAGGAATCAAGAAAGTTACCAGAAAAACACACTGCATGGATGTATCAACTACCAAATATATTACGGCTAAGATTTATTTTTTATTACATAAAACTCAGTTACATATTTACTCACATACAATTATGTTTGCAAATATTAACGAATTTATAGCGATTGTTTCTTCCAAAATTGACCTTCAAAATTCATCCAAATTATAATCGCTAGTTAGTACCGTATGTGCCATGATTTTAAAAGAACCAATGATAACGAGGCAAGCATCGCAGACATACGGTATGAAGCAATGATGTTTTATTATAATATTATTACGTAGATAATTTGAAGAAACGTTCCAAATATTTGTGAAACTTTGTAACATTTTAAGTAGTCGAACAAAATGAAGCGAAACCATTGGTCCCTCGAAAGCTGCTACCAATATTAAATATAACGACTCTGGGAGTGTCACGGATTTGGAAAGCTGTGAACGTAAGAATAATAAACGCTTTTGGTCGATATAACGGTAGCGCTGCTGTGTCGTGCACTTGCCTTGTGGTAACTATTGAATTTTTTTTTAAATAGAATCAAGCCTTTTTTTCTTAAAGTGCCTCGAATCGATTCGAATTGATGTTGATTCGAATTGCTTCGATTCGAAATTCTGAAACTTACATCCCTAGTTGCAAGTCATTAAACTTTCCTCTCTCGGAACGATAAAACTTCTTCTTGGTTAGGAAACACTATTATAAACGACTACTCCAATTGTAACCAACTCTTCCTTACAGGCGGCGTGGGGTGGCAGTGCCCTGATGTCAGAAAAATACAAGCATTTATGTAAAGGAATGCACAGGTGAATTTTTTCGACATTGTGTTAGCAAATTTTAAATTTATGTTCTACTAAATACGTAACTGCCAGTAAGAGTTTGAATCTAGGGCTTCAATCAATTCTCCGAATTAGGACTACTCGAGAAAATTTCCAAAAAATGTAATTTGAAATGAAGTTGTTTAAATTGAATGGTTACCATTGTTTTATAAATGGGTAATATGAAATGACCTTATGTTCTCAGAGCTGACTCCATCACCTGGAATCAACATAAAATGATGATGGCACCGTTACAGTGTTCGTCTCTACTAACAAGACATCCTGTAAGTCGTTAATTTTTCAAAATTTGGTTTAGAAAAATCAGAGAATTAAGAAATCGATACCCAGATAATGCAAAGGTTCATTTGTTTGCCGCATGTCCAGTTTTGTCTTCTTGCGTGCGACAAACACAGGGTTGAGGAGTGGGAGGAGGAGTCGGATACCGATTCAAATTGTCAAAATTCCCGGAGTCATGACCATGAGTCAGAGTCAAAACTTCCCAGAGTGGAGGTTTCCGACTTCAATTGGTGGTAGAAGGAGTCAATAATTTGTACAGAAACTCCACAGCAGTAAGTAAACGGCCCGTCACTTTCTAATACTATATTAAACAGATCTTCCAATGTTAAATTACAACAGCGCATTTCAATATCCCTTTTAAGATTGCTAAACTCTTTGTTTCAAATTTTAGGAAATATTACGAAAATGCAACAGCATCCATGTTCCGTATTTGTTTCAAACGGACAAGACAACATACGACACAAGTTACGACATCGGAACGAAAATTATACAATGTGGAAGAAAGGTTCGTATCATGGGGGTCTATCTATGCTTTGTGGCATCTCGGGTGCCAGAAATAATGAGATTATGATTAATAATAGTCCTGCAATAGCCTTCTACGGATTAAATGTGTATAGCTTATGTCGATCCGTCTTCTTAAATAATGGAGTCAAGTTTAGCAAAGAACTTTGAAGTGTATGCATTGCTTTATAATAATACAAATGTTACCTAGATTTGTTGATCGGTACTGAAGGAACAATATCTACAAGTGGGCCGAGTATTAGAGTGGTTGTTGGAGTCCTTTTTTGAAATGAAATCGCATGCGGAAATAATGACCGTAAAAGTTTATATTCTGAAATTCTCACTCAAATTACGAAACACTTGCGAACGTTCGTGTTTTTGTGTGAAAAAATTAGGCATTCCGGATTCAGTTTTTTTTGAACCGGAGTCGGAGTCAAGATTTTTGTCAATTCAGGACCGTTTTTTTTGAACGACTCGGATCGACCCCTACATTCAATCCAACTACCCTGATGTCTGTCTATGTGAAGCGAGATTCTAATCTTAAAACTTTATAAATTTGAAATAAAATTACCTTATTTTTACAGAATTTATTTTTGTTGAATTAAATCTAGGTGGACTCTCTTAAATTGTGGATGTTGTGGAAAGCTAAAGGAAACACGGGAATAGCAAAACAAGTTGAAAAAGCATTTGACAATGCTGAATACCTCGCTAGAGAAATCAAAAAACGTCCTGGCTTCAGATTAGTATTAAGCGAAGTAAGTATATGACATACTTGATTGACCTGTACCATCGAGTTCGGTATGGGTTTTGTACCGGAAATTGATCCCAATTACAACTTTGCACGACGCATGAGTCTATAATTGAATTTTGTATATTCATATCAAAATAGAAAAATATTTATCAAACGAATATAAGTATCAATATAATAATTGAGATCAGTGGTGATCGACAAACAAATACCTGAAGAATTTATTTTACTGAGCATTCCTAACAGAAGATTAAGAAGCCATGGTTCAGGCGGAATCGAAATTATTGTCAGCTGGAATCGTTTTTTTAAATGGCTTGGAGTTCGAAGTTGGAGTCCGGTGTAAATGTTCCCGATTCTGCTTTTCACATCCCTACTTAGAATTTGGGAACAACCGTCCCGCGATGTCTTTTATACAGTCACATAATATATAGCAATGTTTATGAAAAATTCAACTTGTTTTAGCCGGAATGCACTAACGTCTGTTTCTGGTATATTCCACCCCGAATGAGGGATGGTATAACAACTTGGACAAGCGAGGATGGTTACAAACGAGATTTATCAAAAGTAGCTCCGATAATCAAAGAACGTATGGTGGAGAGAGGGAGCATGTTGATTGGTTATCAACCGCTTGGTGACAAGCCCAACTTTTTTCGAATGGTCGTCATGAACGAAAAAGTGGAACACAACGATATGGACTTTGTTTTAGACGAAATCGAACGTCTGGGTGCTGATCTTTAAATTTGATTTGTATTTTTATTGTATAATAGTAATCCGAAGACGATAATTTTAACAAAAACTCTCAAATTTTCAGAGCTGTACACAATATGTCAATCTATGTAATTTTTTAGAATATACACTCCTGCAAAACACTATATTAAAAATAGACATATATTCAGGTTGAATTCCGATATGAGCGTTATATCAAAAACCAGGAGGGCATCACTGGATAACTGCACAAATCTCATCATTTTATGCCGCGGCGGCATTGATTGAATGCTTGGCAATTTTGGCGAAAGTTTCGTAACGTTTTAGGTATTAGTTAACAATACTCTAGGGACAAACTATAACTTACACAACAGTTTTGTTTTAGCACCATGCCATATACTTGAAACATGCATTAAGATGCATTTCCCTCTTGGCGGTTCCTCACCCTTGCCCCAGTGAATATTTAAATTAATATTACGAATGGTGAAAGCAATTAACGTTATATATATATATATATATATATATATTTAACTTGGGTGTCGCATAAACAAATAACTAAACTAATATTGGTTCGTGTCTATGACCTATGTACAGCAAAACGCCTTTAAAACTGATACATCAAATGCCTTTTCCTGATAGTTAAATAAGCTGTGAATGAAGAATTTGGAGTTGCCTACTTATAAAATGTATGTTGATGATCTTATGCAGATGTTAGTTATTTAGCGTGCATTGCCGCGTAATTCGTGATTGTTCGATTACAAGCATATGAGACAAGTTTTAACTACTGTATTCATTTTCTGTACACTTCATGTATTTTATTAATGAAATTTGAAAAATTTTCATGATTTAAAAAAAAATATATTATACCGTTACGGGTGGTTATATTCTATTTCATAATATTATCGGGTAACGTTAAAAACAGTTTTTTACGTTGGGGGGGTCTATATTTTGGAGTCGGAACAAGGTTTGACATCAGGAACTTTAGAAATCTGAATCAATACGGTCGCAAATTTGAAATCTGATTTCAATTATGTACAAAATCACCACACTGACTGCACTGCTTCCAGGGCGGATCGTCTTAACTAAACAGTCCCGAATTGAAGCGGCCACATGTTGGCGATAAAGGTGCACTACAAGTTATTATACAAACGTAAGTTACAAGCGTGTGGAATTACAAGAATCTATATTACATTTGAATATGGAAATTGTTCCATTAACAACTCAACTTTCCAATATGTATTGAAAAGTTCTTTTAATCAACATATAACTATTTCTGCTAGAAAAACGACAGAATATCTTACTACCGTGATTACTTCAGTACATTCGGTTTTATATGTAGCAATTTAGCGAATTAGGATTTCTTCATCTGATTTCCGTGATGACTTATTAATTTACAAAAGTTGATTCTAAATTTATGAGCAATCGAAGTCGTCTTTCCAAAATTAATCATCAGTAAAAATGTAATATTCGAAACAGTAAAACAGACGGCCTTGTCCTCATGAAGTATTTCACTAAACGACCACCTTGGTAATTATTAACGGTACTTTAACACTTCACAACAAATTAGTTTTTTAGTCAAAAAATAACATTTAATTGCATGTTAGATAATTTGCGGTAATTGTAAAAGTACAGCGTTGACTAATTATAGATCATAATGAATGATTACTTACTATTTTGAAAAATATTGCAAGTTTGGCGCCAATAGTTTTAAATAACAGAATAAACTGACTGAGGCAAAATATGACGTAGTCGCACTGAAAACATAGTCGAGTTTTAGACATATTGTGCTTTTATTTTACTGGTAGTGCACTACCAAATGCAGCACGGATTCAGTTTTGGCTGTCACTGTTATGCTTCAATATATACGAACATATAACCATTATATTGATGAGAACTTATTTGGAAGTCTACTTCGCACGATAAATCTGGTCATTTTATCATTTGTTCCAGCTAAGGAAGGGTATCTATTAAATTTCGGTTAAAATAACAAATTTTCAAATTGTATGCGAGGCTTATTCATGAGACATATTATTCAGTCATATCCCATAGCAATGCATGCCCCACCCCATCCCCATGGGCGTTTCCTATGGAAATCCCATTCCCATGACAACCCTGCCGTTGTCTCATCACAAAATTAATAATAGATACAAGCATATGAAGATAAAAGTAAGACGAATAAACATTCAAAGATAACAAAAAAGTATCAAGACCAAGGACAGCGTAATCAAGTAATCTTACGTAATCAAGTTTCCAAGTCCAATTGAAAAATACAAATGTGTGCCCATCCCATCCTATGGGACGTCACTCATGGGAGTCCCGTTTCCACGGACAAGCATGCGTGTGCCGTAAACGATATTATCAGTACTCTATGGCGCGACATTGTTCATGAAATATTTAGTAAATATGGTATTCTGTAGCAAACAAGGTGAACTTAGTTTACCAAAAACTTGTTTTTGCTAAAGCACAGAAATTTACTTCTTGATGGTGCCCTGAACGGCACGCGCTTTCGATTAATTATAATCGCATTAGATTTTTAACCGTCAATCAGTATCTTTAACGATTTCATTAAATTCAACTGCTGCATAACACGAAAATACCTACTGAGTAAATAGGCTACCTCTAATGACTTTCCCAGTCAGAATCAATTATTAGATTTCTGCAGTTATTATAATATTATCCCGTTTCTAAAAATAGTCGAGAATTCAAAAACACCAACAATTATGGGTTGATTCGTGCAAGTACGTAAATATTTGTTCGGGTGCTGATTAAAAACACTTTACGTGGTATTTTAGAATAAAATGAATACTTAATTTTTATAAAATTGCCACATTTTTTCGGTTGTTGCTGGTCTATAACTGTAAACAAATTTAGGATTGACTTTTCATTGGTTTCTACATTTTAATTTTTGTAATTTATATGATGCAAAACAAGAAGGAAGCCCTCAAATATATGACACGAATGTCAAAGGTCAAATAAAAATTGGACTTTCTGAATAAATTTCGGTTTTCATACTTATTTATTCAAGTCATTGTTCAAAAATATTTGCAATAATTTCAATTTATATTTTTAAACAAAGAATACCTCATCATCTACAAAAAACTCAAAAGTATAGTCAACATTATCATTTCTTCAAAGTTTTTAGAACTTTCATTCAATTATCTAAAAAAAAAGTGGCGTAATGTATCTGAGTACAGATTGTAAGAAAACAACTAAGCATCTGGTAATTATATATAAACACTGTTTTTTAATTGACATTGTCCACTAAACGTATCATTTGATTTATTCGTGGTATATACTTAGTTTAAATTATTTTCACATCAATCATTAAGGTCTCGGTCTTAATAAAATTGATTTCAAATTATGCAGATTTTCAGATTTTATGTGTCATCGCATTGCGAAATTTCGTGGAATTATTTATTCCCGAAAATGCTGATTGTTGTATTTTCAAATCTGTATTCAAAACTTTTGCCGCCTACGCAAGTTTAACTTATGACATTTCATTGAGCGATATCATTTTAAAAGCTTATGAAATCGTGATATTTCATTATTGTTATGCTGTGATAGCATTCAAGTAATCCTTATTCCTATTTTGATCAACCTCATTAAATTTACTCTGTTTCATTTTTTCAATTTTCCGGCCCAATGCCAGCGATATAGATATTGGATTCGGTTGATCCTCCAACTGATTTCTGGGAAGACCATAGGAAAATTCTGCTAAAAATGCAGCTTAAATACGCTTGAATTCAAAATAAAAATCACAGTATACAGTGGCATATCTCGCCTGAGTCGCACGAGGGGTTATTTTGCAGGCTAGAGCACGGACTAAGTTTTTGAAGCTAGACTCGGAACTTTTAATTTGAAGCAATGAAGCAGGTTTTAAAGAAAGTTGAAGTGACAACCTATTCAAGACGATAAATAATGTGATAAAAATGTTTGATTGACGAATTTTAAACTGAGCTCAAACTCAGACAACACCCAAGTATGAACCAATATGCCTAAGCCGACCTACAATTTTAATATTTCTAGAAGTGGTGCATATAATGAAGGCTTGTTTCATTAATAGGATGACTAATAGTAAATCTAATACACACAGAATCGTTGCTATCGTTGCGTCTTTTGCTTCAAAAAGATATATATTTGATCACATCATCCAAATAAATACACTAATATGTTTCAGCCTAATTTGAATAAATTTAATTTGAATAAAATTTAATTTGAATAAACAAAAATTAGTTTGAGCAATACCGCAACCTTTAAATGAACTTTAATTCTGATTTTAATATTGCAAGTTTCGCTGCTATTATTCGCTGAAAATCATAAGATTCTTTTGCCATCTGCACCAGGTTTCAAGACAGTTTTCGATCACGTTGCCTGGGTTGATACTTATTGTCTGACGTCACACGGTACTAATAGGCCATTATTACAACGATAAAGAATTTAAATGTATCATTACCTTTTCAATGTTTTCTTGACACAAATGTGTACGTTGTAATTAGGTTTAAATGAAGTAAACAAACTGAATATTTGCAACCGAAATTTTATTTGCTCGTGTAATTTAAATTATCATGGATAGCAGTTTCAACATGAAATCGTTTTGTAATTATTTTCCACCACGCTCGCACTCATCTACTTAGAAGCGATACTATATGAACTGAATGAAGTTTATAGGTACAACCATAATCCTCTTTAGATGCTTGTTTTCGCAAAATGTTTCTGCTTTTAATTCGGGGATAAAGAAATCACTGAAGAATATTAGCAAGTTGGTTTTAAAACAGGGGGCTATGTCTGCTTTTATTCTTTCGTTAACATCTTGGCAACTTTTAGAAAAAAAAGTAAAATTTGGCAAAAACTGAAATTTACCACCACCCATTTTTTCAAGAAAATGTAAAAATTTGAGGCGATGGGTTCGACAGGACCCCTATTACGACACATGGGACGCTGAAATCCTAACAATTGATAAATTTAGCTTATGTACTGAAATAAGACAGCTGGCCTATTTTGTGTAGTAGCGAGAAGTGTGAATCCAATTCTAGAAAAATTTACCCTTAACCTTTGTTTTACAAGAACCCGTATTTGTATGTTTAGTCCCAGCTCCTCACATTTTGATAATTATCCTGAAAAACATGGCTAGAACTTAAAGAACCCAAACGATTCCGGCCACAATCGCCAAATCAATACAGTTAGATATCTATAAGACAAAAGATGGCTTAAGGTTGCCATGGTGACCAGCGATGTATTGACTTTGTGACTAACGATTATGATGTTTGTGTGAACCCACAACATTTGTCGGTTTTAAAGTGCTTTTTTAGCTTGCGTAAGTGGTATGTCATTAAATACCACTGATGATGCAAGTATGTTGGATTACACGGAGTTTATTTTGCGTTCACATCGGCGAAAGGCATTTCTAAAATTCCAATTTGAAGTAGGAAAATTAACTTCAAATTCCGAAAATTTCCAACTACAACTATTCGCAACTAAACAATGTAGATTATCAAAAGGTCAGAAGAGGTAAAATCCAAATATTATTATTTTCTTGTTCATCGACATTCAGTTGTAAAACTTGTAAAATAGATAAACATCAAAAAATTTAATGGGATATCTAACACAGCATTCTACGTTGAAAACGCTAATTTGGCAAATGATCCAAAATGACAATCTGTCACAGATAAAAAAATTATTGTGGTAGAGTTCATATTTTTAAAACAAGGAGTATAGCCTCCGCACCGCCGCATATGATTACCTTCAATTTATTTTGAAATTGCTTTTAAAATGCTTCAACTTTTGGCAATATATTACAAGTCTTATGATGTTATGCTCCATATCATTTCCAGCACGAAGTGTTAACCTCACGTAGTAAAGTAGTGAAGAACAAATTCCATAGCAGAATTGTCAGCATGACTTTATTTTACCAATTTTTCTCATACGTGCAAGACAGGCGACGTCTCATATTGAGTATCAGTTATACTAAAGACCACACCAGCCAGTCGATGCGAACAAGCCGACACAAGTGCACAGCCGCACGCACGCATGACGCAACCATAAAAGTCCGTCGCCCACTCGTCACTTTGGTGACTATTGCGGTAACAAATACCATTGCCTTCACGTATCATCAACATTCGGTTGATTTCATATTCGTTATTTGAACTCATTTGATATAAAAACTATATTCGAAACAAAACTACGAGTTGGAGGTACACGAAACTAACTTCCTATCCTTCCTTGATGCCTTCGCGATAGTGGATTCGTATACGTATAATGCACGGATGCTGTACCAGGAATGAACATGACTATAATACGTAATTCATGAATCCTTTACAGCTTGTCTGAGGAAGTCTGACTTTGGTTTCTCGACCGGGAAAGAATTCCTTTCCCAGAGAGTAGTTTTTGTCATTCTTGTTTTCCAAAAGTTTTCTTTTTTTCCTTAAAATATTCTTTGAAGTGTTTTGGTTTCCGTTAAATTTTTGCACTCACCAACCAACCTGAATCAGGGTTGTAGTTGTCGCTGCCTGAAGACAATTTGAGTTAGTTTACTTTTGTTTTTTCGTGATAGTTTTTTATGATACGTTTATATTGTGTTGACGAATAAATGGTAATTTATTGATTGGTTGATATACTTGTATGAATGTCTTCATATAAATGGACACTTTTAAATTAAACCAAAATTCTGCAAAAAAAAGATCTTTCTAATATAATTCAATAATGTGGCGCCTTGGTGTAATCATACCGGTACAGACTATTGTTTTAATCCGAAAATTATGTCTTTGATGTCTATTTTTAACACATTTAACCAAATTATTTCATATTTTTGTCTTTGGTATACCACACATTTCCCGAATGAAACCAATTTTAAAAAAATTTCTATTTTTTGATTGAAGTTCATTTTTAGTCACGTGATAATTTTAATGTCTAATTTTACACCAAATATGGAATGCTTAAGGTTAAAATTAATCCTATTTGTGTGGCCTACCCAACCCATATTTACGCCCACGTTGAAAAAAATCAATAAAATTACTGAAAAATGCGTCATAATTCCTTTAAAAATCGCACCATAAATTTTGCTATGATCGAACAGTGCGGTTAAAGTATGCTTTCACAACTACCATTATTTACTGCTATTTGCTATAAAATACTCACATTACCATAGAATACAAGTAACATTTTTGAGTTTTGTTAATCGTGTATTTATTTACTACTAATTTATAAACAGCTGACAACGAAATAAAAAAATGATTGATGTGGTTTTAAACTCGCCCACAACCTTACTCGACAGACAAATGAGTCATCAGTTCATTTTTTAATCTCTCTCGCTTTTTAATGATTGTTTCGAAACAATTCTCCTATTCCAGACAAACTTACGGTTTTATATTTCGAAGCCAAAAATTGCATTACTTGCAAAATGGGTTTTTTTAACATTTCGGAGCCATATTTTGTTTGTCTAGACTTTATGACATATTATGTACATACGGAGGCGAATATTTTGACAATCGAATTTATCACTTATAAGATTTAATCTTGAATTTGTTACAAATAAATTGTGGCAAATGATTCGATAGCAAATTGAATCATTCATTATTTAAAACATTTCAGATCGTTTGTACAAAGCCCCCGTCACTAATACAAAATGTGAGAATCGAGGCTTTGTACATAAGATTCGCGACAATTCTTGCATGTTTGCGATTCGAAGTATATTCTAGCCAATCTATAGCGTTTTCGAATCAGCCAATCGAATCCTTGTTTATCATAAAACGACATGGACATATGAGCGACTGTTTGGAATAGGGATTTTTCTAAGCTCTAAATAATATTAATAAGTTCAGAAGTATCAAAAAACTGAATAAATTCTTGTATTTTTTCTCCTTGTTAATTTTGTAGTTTCTGATTAATTTGAGCAAATTTGAATTTCTATTTTTCTTACTTTTCATGGAAGTTAGAGTCGCATAAGTTGAACTTACACAGGGGTAACATGCATATTGGTTTGTCACTGACATACTCGTTAAGAATGAGATTTAAAAGTGAACAATTATTTGGAACGAATTAATATATATATAGAAGATGTAAATATATCCTATTCAGGTCTAGTCTGGTTTTGGAGCAGAGTGTAGCAGACAAGACGCCATAATTGCGTTCTGACCGGCGACAATTTTGACTTTTTGGGGAATTGACATTTCCTTTCCTGAGTTTGTGACATGTTACCTTATTTCGTATACGCACAGAGGGATAGGATGTTAACGACTCGTCTCTGTTTATTCATTTTTTAATTAGTTTGCAATGGCATTACGTAGATGATGTACAATAACGTTTTCTGCTGAATTGACGCAATCACTGCTGTGACACTTAGACTTGCCAAGCTTCCGTGTCTGTTCTGCGTAACTGACACTGTCTATCATACGTTTTAATGACGAACAAATGATAATGCAATAATTAGGACAGAACAAAAACGTGTATTCGCTTTCCTGTCTTCAAAGAAAAACGTGTGAAAACTGAAATCAGCTTGCTACATTCATACAAATGTTTTTAATCACGTTGCAATTAATTTAATTAATTTGACTTTTCGGGAACAAAGTTGAGGTCGATCAGGCTTTTACTCAAGAAAGACTTCGAGTATGAGTTTGACTTAAGGCAAACCGACATTCTCGGATAATTTATCACCATTTTTTTTAAAACTTATAGGCAACGATCCCAGGGGATTATAAATCATATGTTGAATTTTATGGTTATCTCAACCACTCAGACTGCATCGGTGGTTTTTATAAATATTTCTGATTTGTTATTGCAGTTTTAATCAAACCTCCCGCGCCGGAGTTTAACGTTATTTACTGGTATCGGATTCGGAACCGGAATCTTGTTTATAAATTCCAGGACGTTGTCGGAGTCGAAATTGAAAATGAGTGTGAAAATAAAAAAGACACGCAATAAGGCACGGTAAAATTTCCGCGGTTAATGCTTTTCATTGCTTTCAGAGCGAGAGCCGGAGTCTGATTTTTACCCGGAGTTGGTACCGGTTTTAGATGTGAAATATTTGTCAACACGCGGAAATCGAACCAAATTCGGTGTTTTAGGTTATGTGAAACTTTTCCCGATTTAACAGCATTGATTTTTTGTCGAAATCCAACTTATTTTTCAAATGATAAAAGTAAGCAGTTAGTGCCAGCGAAAATTTGTGCATGTGCGGCAATCTAACACGTTTTTGTTGAAGTTATTTCCACTACTATATTATTTACATAAAGTTGAAACAAAATGATGAGTACCGAAAACCATTATTTGTTCAAACCACATGTGATAAAGAATCAGACTCAAACTGATAATCGAGAAATTCAATATTAACCACTAATTCTCATAATTTCTCTTCACAAAATTAAAATATCATTGTTTTCACACAAAACGGACATTTACAAGAGTTACAAATTCCGACGGCGCCATTGCTTGCGGTTTTGAAACCTTTTAAAAATCAAATTTAAATTATCACTTTACCTTATTTCACTTAAAATTACACGTAAGCCCTTATTTGGTATCACGCGTACACGATTATAAGACGTAAAATTGCGTCCGACAGACGTTTTAAAAATAAATAAGAATGGAGAAAAAAGTTGACAGCTGGACCATCGCGAGAAAACTATAAAAGCAGACAGTGAACGAAATTTATTCATAACAATCTCCGATATTGGAAAGTAACACTCGAAGAAGAATTTTGGAAAAAAGAGACAAAATGGGAATTTTCAATTTCGCTATTATCTGCTTATTGCTGTGTTTTTCGCTGGGAAATTCGCTGAAATGTTACACGCAAAAAGGTTGTCAAGATGAGAATCCGAAAACACCAAGAAATAGATATCACTATTGGCTGACTATAAACAATGAAGAAGGACAATGTGCAATGTGTTTTTGTTCAAAAGCTAAAAGATATACGGTAAATATTATTTATACGCTTACGATTTGAACAACCAATAATTTTTAAATATTGTAATACCAATAATGAAGTGAAATTTGTAACTGTTTCAAAATCTTTTTACATTTTCAGTCCACTTTCACATTTTTACATGACCAGTAACTAAATTAATAAAAACCAATAAATCTTATTTTGTTAGTAATTTCTAAACCAGAAATATTTTTATCTAATCATATTTTTCTATTTTTCAGACATCTTGTATCGTCGTCGATGATGACGTCATGTTAAGTGACGTCAAGAAGTCAGGTTTATTGAAACGATTGAAAACTGATGAAAACGACGAAGAAACTCAAGCAGAAGATCTTAAAATGGTCATCAAAGACGAAGAAATGTTGTTATCTCCAGAAAAAGCAAAATCGATCGAATGCGGAGACACTCCAAGTCTCATTCAAGACCCTGAAACTGGGGAATTCAAATATCCACCGATGAAATATGTGCATTACTACTACATAGAAAAAGTGTCGCATTGCTGTGGAAAGTAAGTTATCTTTACTATATTTTAAAACTTTTGCAGATGGCATTGTTTTATGCTTATATCATGAAACTTTGAAAATTGTGATAAGAATTAACAACAGATCGTTAAAATATTTTTTTTGAGAATTTTAAAACTCATGCCCACCACTCAGAATGTGAAAATTGGTGTAGGCTATACCGAAGCGGGTTTATTTTTGTATTATTCAAAAATACTAAAGTCCTGCGTATGAAAAAGTCAGTTTGTCTCATGGATTGCATCCCTTACATCATGCATCTCGTAAAACTATTTATATTGCAAATAAATAAGCGCGTTCAATTTTTGGTTTTCATTAAAAATGCTCAAAATGTCATTTTTTTTATTTTCAGTTCTATTTCTGTCGATAAACTTCAACCGTCTTGCGAAGTACGATACAACAGCCGTTGCGAAGCCAGAATTGTTCAGAAAAATCATCGCAATAGACTTTGTGGAATGAATTTCATGTCGAAATCTTCTGAAATTTCTGTGAAGAAAAGAATTTAAATTTAAAAAAACTTTCAATCACTGTGAAAAATTTTGTCAGGTTCATGAAGTCATTGTGATATATTATTGTTTTTTTTAAACATGGGCCATAACTGGAAAGCTGCAACTGTATATTCTGGAAAAAATGAATGTTGTCCATTATTAGTTGCAGCCGATTTTACTTCGCTTTAGAATAAATAATCGAGCATAATTTCTAAAGTTGAAATGGCAATATCACAACCTGAAACCTGAATAATTATTCTAATTAAATTCCTCATTAATTATTTATGTCAATTATTCATTAATATTATTTTTCCACTGTGAATTCATTTAATTTATACCAGCAATATAAAGTTATCTTATTTGAAAATTTTGTGAATCATCAATGAGTTGAATATTGATTGAATAATGGAAAGAAAAGGTCGTGAAAGCAGCTTGAAGGAAATTAAAAAATTTAACTAGAGCGTCCCTGGTCGCAACCACAGCAATGGACGAAAAACACGGAAGACTTTTTTGTCTTTTCTTCGGAGGTTTTTGCGATTCATTTAGGTTTCGATTATTCTCATAATCTACATGTATTGGATGTTGTGTTTGTTAGTGGCATCGCTACACCTAATAGTACGTTGTGCTTAGCGATAGTTGAGGGCAATATATGGCAAAGCTCACTTTCAAAAAATGTTGTGTCAATCACGATTTCCAACAACAATCCGCCATTGTATTTTTTGTGAATAATCAATCATTTGCAAAGAATTTCTAAATAGTCGTTGATCACTTATAAGACCTAGCGTGTTTAATTAGTAACACTACAAAATTGCATTATTTTTTTGAATATGACGTCATAATCAAAACATGACGTCATAATATGAACCAGAAACACAAAGTGACTGCTCTCTACTAAATTTTCCTTTTAAAAATTCATGGTCAATCAGGATTGCCAACAACAATTCGCCATCGCAAAGTTTTTGTGAATTATCAATCATTTGGCACGTATTTCTAAATATTCACTGATCACTTCTAAGACCTACCGTGTTTGAAATTTCCAGAATATGACGTCATAATCAAAACATGACGTCGTAATATAAATCAGAAACGCAAAGTGACTGTTTTACTTGGATTTCTAGTACATTACCCGAGGTCAATACCCTTAAACACGTCTGCACTTATTTCCAAAAATAGCCTCACGTTTAAAACATTTTTCCCAATTACTTCTCGCCTTCCGCGTAATTTGTGCATTCCACAATTGTTGAATCACTACCGCGTAGTGATTATCTCGGTAAGAATTACATTTTTAGGGTTACAATTACTCGGAATATGTTTAAACTGATGGTGGGAATATTTCCTATTTAAAATATACATTTGAACACTAACTGCTATTTCAGAGAATGAAAAGCTATAAATCTGGGTATTTTAGTACTTTGTTTCTGGCAAATCATTTAACCAGAATTGAACTGAAAGATAAATGAGTTGGAATTGACAGAGGATCTGGAATGAATTAATTACTGACCGATAATAAACAAGGCTCCAGGCAAGCGCCAACCAATGCGTATGTAGAAAATATGGTACTCCCGAAGTATGTGAACCAAGATGGCGGACACCGGAACGTAGTATGTGTATCGGGTTAGGGTTAGGCCATAATTTTATGTACAAATACTACGGGAGTCACTTGGATAGTCTATAGAACTGAAATAAGGAAAATTGTAGTAAATTATGGCCTAACCCTAACCCGGTACACATACTACGTTCCGGTGTCCGCCATCTTGGTCTACATACTTCGGGTGTTCCGAAAATATTACGGCGGGGACAAGATATTCTATTTCGGATAAGTCATTGTTGAAAAAAACTTGTAAACTGTTACGATAACTCGGCTTTTCCATACGGAGATGAATTCCTGACAAGAAAGAAATTACACTTTGTGTTTGTGTGTAGTATTTATTACTAATATTCTTTACTTTTATGTAGTAGTAGTACTGTAATACATATTTATGTGAACACTTGAAACTAATTGAAATGTACAAAAGCCGGAGTGCGCGCATCACGAGCTAATGATTGGACAACAAATGTAAGCATAGTCTTCTCCCCAGGGGAAGAATGGAGGGTTTCGAAATAGGACGAGAGAGAAATGTACCAAAAAAGTGGCGATCCAGGAGTATGTGTACCAATATGGAGGTAACTAATTTTGTTCGCCTACTTTACATCAAGTTGTGTAAAGAAAGGGACTGAAACCTATGGGTAGGGGGATATTCACTTGGCTAACTCAGACAGTCCCCGAACTTGTAATAGAAATAAAATAAGAAAAATCGGAATAAAATTATGGCCTAACCCTAACCTGACTACGGGAGTACCAAAAATGTTGTGAAGCATATTACCCCAGTATATATATATATGTATATTAGTTTGTTTTATTCTCCGATTGCATTCCAAACAACGATATTATGGATTTAACGTTTCAATAATTTAAGTTTACTGAACATTTTGGGAATAAACCTGTCTCTTGCCTCAACATTTGACGCAACAAGACCATGACCATTCAGCGCATCAGCGCAATAGAATGCCCATTTTTCGTGCGAAGTAAAGAACAATGATAATTTCTAAGCTAAGTAGTTATTATAATAATAGATAAGATGAAGTGAAAAGAATAAAAAAAATAGGAAATGGATACAAAAAAAGAGAATAAGAGACTACTAAAACATTTGAAAAAAAGTTCTTCAGAATATATTACAAATACAAAATAAACTATCATATCACAATGTTGATAATCATCAGAGCTGTGCTATTGACGACTCTATGGCGCTACCACAAAAACCTGAACTTAGAGAGTCGTAACTTTGTAACTAAAATATTGATTCAATTTACCAAACTTTACACGAGAATCAATTGTCAAAATAACGCGATAATACTTGTTGCTCCGGACAAAGCACAAGGCAAGAAGTGGTTTATGCATAAGAAAAACGTTTTCTAGCCTATTTACAATTGTATGATAAACTTTTTTGGCAATTCTTGAACGTCCAATTTTCTCAGAACCACAGATTCTGAAATTTTTCAACCAATGCCGAAACCACAATTCCATTATTTCCTTTTTTGTTTCTTCGTTTCTGTGACCCTCTGCTATTTTTCATTTCGTCTTCTTCGGTCCAAGGTCCTTTTATTTTTTCAAGAATCTTTGGAATTTTTTTTGCTTTCTTGTTTTTCTTTGCTCCGTCATATGCTATCAGAGCTGCTGCTCCTACAGTCAGACCTGTATTTTTTTTAAATAAATGAATAATTTTAAAAATGGGCGCAATGACCACACAGACTCCATATCCCAGAGAATCTCAGCCCAAATCGAGCTCTGGTGGTATTTTCCACTTGCTTTCAAATAATTCAAAATGTTACTTACTTACTTATAACAGCAAATTACGTAATTTCAGTAACTCAATTATGACGTCATAGTGCATTTTAAATTTTATGTTAATTCGTCATGATGCCATAATAAATTTAGCAAAAATGTAATATAGCGTATAGATTGAATACAAAACAAAATGAAATATTATTATGACGTCACAAGTTTCAACCCCAAAATGCCTCCCTCAACGTGGGAACACCACTGCCTAAGTGGCTGCTTGTGTGAAACGTTGTTTGGAGCAAGAGCAAGCCCCTACTAAAATTAGATGCTGCATTCTAAATATATCAGGATTTGCGGAGTGTCAGTATTTATTTATTTATAACACAAGAAGTAGTCTTCACAAAAAATATTTAATTTGCTGCCTTTACCTGCGTTCAACCATTTCGGTGTTCCGATGCATTCTAGAAGCACAGAATATAATCCTACTCCTGTGATAGCAAGTTTATGTGAAGCAAACATGCTTTTATGATGACCTTCTATTTCATCGTCACTGTCGTGATCAGAATGACGATCACTGATATGTCGTTGCCTGAAAAAAGTGGTTAAAATACCTCCAAATTATTCGTTGTTAGCTGTCAATACTGCGGTTCATAGCCTCAAGGAATTATTGGCGCGCGCTAAGTTGCAAAAACTTGGCTCACGGGCACTCCCCGTGGATGATTTTACAAAAGAAGAACAATAAAACGAAACAATATGAGTATCATGGGTTGCGAATTAGATATCTCAGAGACTATGGTAAACAATTATTTCGTATCTACTATCAAGTTTTGAGGAATTGCATACTGCGATATTCTAGAAAATTGTGGAAGTAAATTCGTTTTAAATCAAGTTTGAGAGCGCGGTTACATTGCTCTTTTTCTCCACACGACTGAGCACTTTAGTAACCTAATAATACCGTACGTGTGCATGGGTGGTAACGTTCATGACTTACCTTCTCTCGTCCTCAGGATAGTCGTCCAAGATGTCAGATAAAGAATGTACCGATGATCGTTCATGCAAATCTTTGATGACGTCAAAAGTTGTCGGATAATCATGGTGACAATGTTCTGGAAGTAAAGTTCTTAAATCGACTTCGCAAGAGTGAGACGAAATTTCGGAAGTCATGCCGGCTGAAACTCGAACGGTATTGGGATGTTGTGCCATGCGTGGCGGAGAAAAATATCCATCGTCACCGGGGTTTGACTTCTCGTCACCTATGGAAATTAATAAAATGCCGTTAGTAATGGTCTGCCATCTGAACCAAAGCACGTCCCAACTAATTAAGCTTGGGTGCCAGATATTGCATATAATGGAAACCCACACTTCGTGATAAACTGTGTCTAACGGTATCTTCGCCTCAACAAAGAGTATGAATAAGAAATCGTATATATATGTAGAACTTTTATAAAAGAGATGGCGACTTGTGTTGAGTGAACATTCCTAGGAAAATCCGCCAAATCTGCTAGAATTGCGCAGGAGAGCATTTATTATCCAAAAAGCCCAAACATTAAAAATATTTCTCAGTTAATTGAATAATTTTGTAGCTAGAAATAAGTTCAGAGTTTTACACATTTTCTTATTCCGTGACATCTTGTATAGGCGGTACGGCAATAATGGTTAAACCTCTTCATTAACGAATACCACAAGAAGGGTGACCGTACATTTGAACCCACGTACATTTGAACCCATGTGTATATCCGCTGGTTCAATCTATATGCGGGTGCTAAAACCCATGGGTTAGGGTTAGTATGGGTTCAAATATCCGTAAAACAAGAAACAAATCCATATGTGCAATAGTATGAAGGTGAAATTGTCGTGGGTTCAAATGTAACGGAACCCACAAGAAAACTTATTTTTATTTTGTTGAGTCATATGATGACGTTACCTGCAGGATCGGGGTTTGCGTGTTCAGCTCTGGAAGATCCCATTACCGCATTGTTGACGTCAAATTTGAGTTCTTCACACCATTCTTCACTTTCACGATAATCGTCGTCGCTTGGTGTTCTACGAAACAACAAATTATGTAGAATGAAATAATTTAATAAAGATAGTGCTAGTTGTACCGTAAACAAAAAGTAGCCGAACAATACGAGAGGCTGCACTTGTTTTCCAAACCATTGGCAACAAAGGCAAATACTTCAGAGTAAAATCAGTAGTGAGTAAACCTAATTTCTGGCGATCCACTGCTTGTAGTTGGAGAAGTCACATCCGCGAGATTTGATCTTGAACTTGCTCCTCTGAATGGTGATCTACATCTGTATAATCTCAAGCTTTCTCCTTGATTTTCCCTCTCAATCGATACTCGTAGAAAATCGTTTTTAGTCTGGATTGCGAAATCCTTTCCACTGGGGGGACCTAGAGTATTTTAGACGTTTTCGTCTTATGCAAATTTGTTAGATGAAGCCTAATCACTTCTCTGGGGTAGCGATTTCCACGCTATCATCCACCCGCGACCAGTTGGCATTGGCAATACAAACATTTTGAAGTTATTCTTATTTTTAACTTCAACAGAGTCTATACTCACAATCTGACAAGACCGATTAACGTTATCAAATACATTTGCGTCGTTACATAAAACATTGATTAGACAAGTACTGGGATTGAGTAATTAACCATTTTACGAGATTTAAAATTTTTAGAAAATCCGCAATAAAATTACAATTATTAAGATACTAAGCTATATAGCGCAAAACCTGCATAAGTATTTTTTTGAGATGACCTTAAAATTCCCTATCTAACCTTGTGAATCTTCAGAAGTGGAGTTTAAAGCTAAATTAGTCTCCATATTGACAGTTATACCTCCTGTGGTATACATCATCCGCAGTGCATCGTCTTGCTCGACATTATCGAGATCTAAAAACAATAGAGGAATTTTGCACAAGATAATCACTTATCCTCACAAAATACCACGCTTAGGTATATGTATTTTTCTCCCGCTAGTGAGGTAGTCAGCTTTCCCGCGCAAAAAAATTGATGCTTGTTTCAAACTCAAAACACCAGCGCCTCAATCGCGAAAATCGTTTGAATTTTATGATTTTCGTATAACATGTATGGCTTTGTTTCTATGTCTAACTAATTATTTATCGCCTTACCAATATCCACTACATCCCGGTGTGTTCCTTCCAATTCACTACTTTGCATTACTGAGTAATCCATTCCAGTAAGGCTCACAACTTCGATATTTACCGGGTTGATGAAAAGATTGAGTTCAGCTCTGTCGTATAGTCTTACAAGCAAATACACTAAAGGTTCTACTCTGGGCGATGGACTTTTGTGAATGATTTTTGAAAATACTTATCTCTAATGCTTAAAATTTTCGCACTTCGGTTCCCTTTGCAGCGATGACACCAACTGGGCTCTTGTTATATTCTTGCAGTTTAGAAGCTGTTGCCTAAAAACAATTGGTGCGATCTTTTCACAGCTGGCCTCAAAATGTCGGATAATTATTGATACAACTACTGTTATATTCATCACCATAAACTTAACTTAAGATGACAGCTAATGTACATCATTTTCATAAATAAATCCACACATTCTACAGTTCTAATCAACCATCAAACTATCTTGGCTAGGGTAACTCCAATTTCAATGTCCACGATTAGTTTTTATGTGACGAATGAAATATATAACTCCAAATTGGATTGAATCAATCGGAATATAAGCCCATACTAAACATCTTGCTTATCATCCTTTTTTAGCAACAATTTCCACTAAGGAATACTCCTCGAGTCAGTTTTTAGTATCACTGCCTCTGAAATATGCATTCCGACAAGTGATGAAAAACTAATATTTTGAAATGTTGACCATAGTTAAACAAACGAGCGTGTGTAAGTGTGGAAATAGTTTAGTGTACTCAAAAAGAGGGGCTCCCGAAGTATGCGAGCCAAGATGGCGGACATCGGAACGTAACATGGGTTAGGGGTTAGGGTTAGGCGATAATTTTTTTCCAATTTTTCTTATTTTAGTCCTATTATCGGTTCGAAGACTAGCCAAGAGCCTCCCGTAGTATTTATACCTAAAATTATGGCCTAACCCTAACCTAGTACACATATTACATTCCGATGTCCGCCATCTTGGTTCGCATACTTCGGGAGCCCCCAAAAAGATTCACTGCAATTCCATCGCAGTAATGTCATCGTCGTAAGTTTCATCCTGTGGTAATTACATGTCTGTGATTTTATCGTTAGGATTTTTTAAGCTTGAGTTGAATTAACAAAGTGATTAAATAAGCTTAATTGCCCTTTGGTCAATACTATGGCCTGAAGTTTCCACATAATTAGATTACCGGCGATGTATTTTCTTAGCGATGAAATCACCACGACGGGATTACTGCGAGGAAGCAAGAAGGAGATGACAAGAAGAACAGTGGCATCATGCAATATACTAATGACGTCATAAATATTCTCACGTCATTATAGAGCAATTTGTGGTTTATTCATTAGTTTCCAAATGAGTGTCGTTATTCATTATGTCGGCATTACTCGGCCTTTAATAATACTACATTTCTGACCAAATTGTTGTTAATTTCTAATTATCTCATTTTAAAACAATATTTCATCCAAATATGGTCATAGAATGGCTTAGAAAGTTATAAGTTTACCGGGGTTCCACGTCATGGAGGATGAATTTCAATCCAGAACATGAAAGAAAATACTATTTCAACAAAAAATTGTATTACTTGGATTTTTAACACCGTCATCAAGTAAATATTATACCAAAATCGGGGCGGATCTAGACCACAAAATCTAACATCAATGTATTCACTAATACTAGTTAATCTTATACATATATAGGAGAAACTGACAATTTACATTCAAAATATGAAGGAATAACATCAATGTTACGGAATCATAATCAGTAATTTTGACGAAATTCAGAGATAGAATTTCCAAATCGTTCCAGAATAAAGTAATTTCTCATTATTTTCGATTATTGGAAGATATATTCCCTCACAAATGTGTAAAAACAAATTATCGATTTCCAAGCACAAAAAAATACTGTAAACTCATTTCATTATTCTTGTGGCCACTCTAATTGGATTGCCTATCAAAACAGCGGTCAATATTTAACCATGTTGTTGGTAAAGTTATTTCCTCAGGGGAAATTATTTCAAACAATTGTTACGCAACAAAGTAGCTTCGAGTAAGCTTGTGCCAAAGAAAACCTTTTACTTTTTGGGTGATTTTACATGATATGTATTGCAAAACGAATAACCTCAGCTTAGCGTACTTCTGAAATAATTAGCGGAAATGTCATGAAATGTGTGGTTTCAAGTCGACTATTGTAAATTTGAGGGTTGTAGAGCCTATTGCGGTAGTTGGCCTTCTAGTTCGAGACTGTAGGTTTAATTCGTATTTTTATATAAAAAGTTTGCAAGTAAATTTCCTTGAGATAGTTTGTTAAAGCAAACACAGCATGGAATCTAACTGACCTATACCCCACGTCAGTTTGAATGAAAAGTAAGGAAGGTTTCCAACGCATATTGCTTTTATATATACTAGACAGTTTAGTTAGTCTGTTTCCAGGTTGCAGCCTGAATTATTATAGGTCTATATTTGAAGAAAAAAAACAAATAAGAAATTTGTTTTTAGAATTAAACAGTTTATGTAATAGGGCTGGGAATTTCAGGGAAAACACTTTAACCGTTAACCGGGTAAAATTAACCGGTTAACCGCCGCGTGACGTTTGACGTAATAATTATAATTTCAGCTTGTTACGTTACAATGATTATAAAGCAATTTCGCGTGTTCTCATCCCGGTATCGCTCAAAATTATTCACGAATCGAGATAGTTTCATGATTCCTCAGCTGCAAAAGATAGGCAGCGTGGTTCGGGCATGTGGAAATATTTTAGAAAACCCGATTCCGTTGTTAAACGTCATTTATGTGACAAATTTTTAGTGTTCGATGTGCAAATTCTGCTTCGATATATATATCATACGGCATCAACTGCACACTTGTTGTATGACATTGAATATCCGATTTTGCAATGAAATCGTGAACAATATATTTCGAAATCGACCGAAAAACTGATCATGAATTTATCATTGTAAATTTTCATTATCAGCAACCTCGGTACTTCCATTATTTTTCACATTTATTGATTCCTTACCCACACAGTTAGTAATATTTTTTTGAATTAAACGCCGCAAGAGATAAATTTGCGATGACGTAATCATATTTGACGATATTGTACGGCATGAAGATGATTTGTACCTGAGATGTCAGTTAACGGTTAAAATAAATCATAACCGTTAACCATCTGAAATCGGTTAACCGGTTAACCATTCCCAGCCCTAAATTAGCATATGCGCAGGACCATACCAGGGCCAGGAATAAACACGACTAACCAGTTCAATATGTTCCAATCTACGAGGATGACGTCATGCAAATGGATGGCAAGTGGGACCCTATATTCATCCCTTTGCAACATTGCTGCTATATTTTCTTCACCGACAATCGACTACAAGCTACGGCACTCAATCCATCGTGTTGCTGGCGTGAATAACAAGAATCGCCAATAACATCGCGTTTTTTCTTTCTTCCAGTTAAACATTTTTATTATCAAATTACTGAAGTTTTAACAAATTGTTGAAATGGTTCTTGTAAAAATTGTATTGACGTCATAGCTTTTATTCAATTAGTATTGCAAAATAGAAATAATTTGAAAGAAGTAAAGAACGGGGCAAATAGTAAAAATTGCGTGTTGATGTTTTTTTTTGTTGATCCGTACTTCTGTTTTCGCTTAAAACAAATTCATCTGCTACGTCTAAATTTCTGAATATATTTTTTAGTACTGCGTAGAATACAGATAACATCAATCACGGAGGTATGTTTGTTTCGTCACATGTGCATATACTAACTCCCGTGACTTGTATATAATTGTTTACGCCCGTGCATAGCATAAGAATCTCATTCGTTATACTCCCGTCTTTATTAATGAGCATAATCGATGGCAACGAAGCTTATTTATACAAAATATGGATTTCCCAATGATAATATTATCTACAATGAGTTCATTATAAAACCTTAATTGCACACCAACAGTGAGGATAAATTACTAAGCATATATAAATGTATATTTTATATTTGAATTGGTTGGTTGCATAGATAGAAAAAGAACTTCCCAGAACCATGCATATTTTAAGGATAATGCTTGTTATCTCAACTGTTGACACAAGAACAGCTTGCTTGCAGTCAGAATTGTCGATTTTTATTGATTAGAATCGGCCTAAATTGACAACACGTGGTAGAGTGAATTATCTGAAATAGGAGAAGAGATTTTCTGGCAACAGGGTGCTTTAACAAGTCAGAAAATAGCTTATTGTGCATGAGCATTCGAGTATGATACATAGTTATATTAATGTATCAAGGTTATGCCCGGGAGAACGAACAAAATATAAATTGAATATTTTGCCAAAAATATGGAATAAATAAGTAAAATAAGATATGGATATTCATATTCGACCTGGGTGGCTTCATCCCAGCAACTAGTTTAATCATTTAGAAAATATGCATGAGTATATTTGTATCAAAAGCTTGGCCAAAGCAAACAAGCAAAATATAGATAGAATATTTCTTCAATATTATTTATTTTAATTAGCTTATTTTATTGATTAGGTAGATGTGAAATATTATGCTGTTATTCATGATAGACGTCGGTGCCAAAAAATTAGTATTAGACTTTTTGCAGTATGAGATGGAGCAGCATTTCATGAACGTTGGTTTGATAACCTGATTTATATTTTTATGACGTTTTCCCCATGTTTTGATTTTATACAAGTAGTTCCCAAATTCCTAACTCTGCCCGAATCTAATGTAACAAAATATGTACATTCGCTTAAAATGTCACGTAGCGGAGAGAAAAATTACTTTTTGTTGATTGAGGTGGTGGCGTCGACAACGTGGTTAGCGGCGTCATAACGCAAGCGACTTGATTCAATTACCGACGCTAAATTCGTTGCGACAATAACGTTGGAGAACCAAGAGTTATTGCACGTTTCCTACAACGATCGCCATAATCATTTTATTTTGAGTGAGTTTTCAAATCTCTACTGGAAGCCAGTTACAAATGGAATTGTTAGTCGGACTGGAACTTAGCTAACGAAGGCTCAAAATACGAGTTATTTTGTAACTAATTTTCATTTATCCACAGATAATTATAAAATGTATCAAAAAAGTATTAAAATAGCTGTGCTAGGCGATGAAGGTTCAGGAAAATCGTCACTGGTTCATCGTTTTGCTCACAATGAATATAAGGCAACAACGAAAACAGTTTGTACCTGTCCCAAAACAGTGAAAACGCGTGCAGAATGTGGCAACCACTTACTAAGTGATGTCCTCGAAAGAGGAGATCGCCAATGTGCAAATTTGTATGACACAGGTTCTACACCTTTGACGTCGGGAACACATCGAAGGATACTACCGAGCAGGTTTGTGCAAACAAAAGAGTACTTGTGCCATCAAGGAGGTTTGTAACATAAAAGATCATACCTTTTTATTTTAGGTGTACCTGCCATCGGTCTAGTCCAGAATACAGAAGTGTAGTTTGGGAAGGTCCAAGTAAAGAAATCAATCTGATGCACGTATCGGTGCTAGATATTCCGGCTTTGAAGTCATTTCCAGCCGACACATTAGAAGAATTTGCATCGGAAGAAGCCAGAGGTGTAAGAACCGCATCGGTGTTTATTCTTGTCTTCGACGTGACAAATCGTGAAAGCTTCGAATACATAAGTAGGATTCGAAATCAGATTCGAAAGGTAAAGCTGTGACCTGTGCTAAATTTTATTTCTTTGTTTTCGAAAATCTCAAGTACGACAAAATGTAATATTTTCAAAAATATATATTAAAAGAAGCCAATATCCTCACTTAACACCTTATTGTCATATTAAACAAAAATGAAACGTATTTCTCACTATTCTTATATAAATTTGGGGAATTTCATATTTTTGACTATTTTTGTATTTTCATTATTATAAAAGTAACTAAGTTTCAATTTGACAATAAAATTCACCTAGACTTAGAGTCACGTATTGTTTTGAATTGTGTCTGTATTTACTAGGCCATTTTGGATTAAGAGTGAACAATATAAACCCTCCACCAAACCGTGTATATTTTTAAAAATTATTGTCAATATTCAAATTTTTCAGTGCTGGTTTCGTCGAACCCAGTCGGAAATTTTATACCCATCTCTTCTTCCATGGAAAGGTAGTCCTTCTGAAGATATTCCAGCTATAACAACGAAACGAACAAGATCGATCAGGCGAAATCATCGTATATACCGCAAAAGTAACACACAAGAAGAAGTTTCAGTCTTCAGTGTGTCATCATCGAGCAGCGACTTTGTGGCCCAAGGCGCCCTGAACGGGGACAGCGTTGATTCTTTGATAGTTGTGGTCGGGACAAAGATGGACCTTCTTTTTAAAAAGACACAAAATGTTGACAATGGCTACATTTATGAAAGTCAAATAAGTTGGTACAAAAATACCGTCAACACGATTAAAAAAACTTGGAAGCATACTTATTTGGACTGTTCAGCAAAATATGGCTTCAATGTACAAGCAGCGTTTTTGGCTGCAGTGGATGGAGCATTGGTTGCCAGAGGAAAGCGTAAGAAAACCAGAGTTAAAAAATCTCGCGACATTTGCATGTAATAAATAACGATTGGATGTCAATAATACAATGGAATGCTGAAATATGATGTTATGAAACACGCAATTATGATAACCAATTAATACATTTGCTGCAGACTACACAGCCGCATTATTAAACACTATTTGTCTTGTACCGTTTCTCAGAATCACAGGCTTAATTTTAAAATATATAAAGCAGGGTTGTTTTACAATTTGACTGATTTTTTTCATCGATTTTCCTATAATCTAATAAATCGACAAGTTCGGTTTAACCACATTCGGGCTATTTCCCTAACATACCAGTGCATGGTTAAAACATACATAACCTTCTACTGAATGCCACCCAATCCGATACTGTTTTGTAACAATGCAACGTTTCTCTCTCGACCGCGAAAAAATAAAATTAAAGCGGATCGATTTAATTTCTAACGCTAATTCGAATTATTGCCGTTAACGGATAACAATATATGGGAAGTTGAATTAGAGTCCCTTGAGGACGTGCGTGTGCCAACCAATATGTCAATTTTACACCAATAATTTCCGTTTTTCATTACTGTATACCCACTCAATTTCAGAAATGAATACAAGGACAATCTACATCAGTCCTGCTCATAGCGCAAGCCGTGTTGGGGCATGTCGTGGGTTCCTGGTGCGTATTTATTAATTAGAGATGAATATCGCTAGCCATCCTGTTACTATTCCCCAACTTATTTAATACCAAAAATTGTTTAAAATAGTTATGTTTAAAAACAATTGTTTTGAAATGCGGAATTCGGAAAATCATTTTTCCCATAGGGGGTTGTTTATAAAATCTTACCCTGGTCATGTTTCAGTCAATACCGTTTGATGTTGATATATCAGATCATATTCTGATGTTGTGAGACTTGAAAATAGCCGATGCTCAATATCCCAATGCTTTTAATGTCTCGAACTCCCGGAAAATAAAAAATTAGGAAACATAATTCTGGTTCATTAGACACCCATATTGCTTTTTATTCACTTATATATATTAGGTCCTAACTGGTGATTTTGATTATTCTTTCATTTCGGCAATAAAGTAATACCCGCCGTCAAATTAAATGTTGTTGCAGAAGATATAGTGGCTATATTTTGATGATCTCTATTGGCGTGTGTTTCACGATGCCATCGTCTACTCCGCAACCTCAAAGGGCATTCGGATTTCTGACGTCACTTTAAGCACTTTTACCTGAGCGCTAATGTTCTGAATGGATACTCCCGTAGTGTGTGTACCGGGTTAGGCCATAATTTTATTCCGATTTCCCCTATTTTAGTTCTATTACGAGTTCGGGGACTGTCTATGTTAGCCAAGTGAATATAACCCTTGCTCGTAGGCTTCAGTCCCTTTACACAACTTGATGTAAAGTAGGCGAACAAAATTAGTTACCTCCCTATTGGTACACATACTTCTGGAGCGCCTCTGAATGCACTACTAAGTACGGTATTATGCTGGTCCATTACAATACGGATTTTCTTCCTCTTGACCATTCGTATCGCATTTTTCTATATTAAAATTCTGTATATTTCATCAATTTAATTAAAATGATATACAATTTCGCAATTTAATATCTAATGGCATTGTTCGTTGACTATATATATATATAGAAAATGCATATATTCTAATAATTTTCTTTAATAACTAAAATGTCACCAGAGAAGTTTTTATCATTCTGAAAATATGAATTTCTTGTAAATCAATTCCACGCCTCATTTTTTGGAAACCAAGCTTAAGCTAGTGACATTAGATGATGAACATGGGGTAAGCTATTGAAAATTTAGTCATATATATATTTATGATGTGTGGACAGATTCGTGCTAGCAAAGTCATAGCTAAAATTACAGGGTATATCCAATGAATCACTCTGAAATATTACAGGAGTTCTACACCTTTATTCTCTCGTTCATCTTTTGACAGAGTTCGAAAGTAAAATCGGGGCTCCCGAAGTATGCGAACCAAGATGGCGGACATCGGAATGTAATATGTGTACTAGGTTAGGGTTAGGCCATAATTGGACACGTTAGTGGACATAACGATCGTTTTGGTATTTTTGTTGTTCTTGTTCTTATTTGTCTTCTTCTTGGTATCGTTATGAAAAAATCGCTTTTCTCGTTGATTACTGGACCAATTGCTTTGAAATTTTCAGTGAGTAAAGATTATATTTTTCCCCAGAAGGCTATTACTTTTATTTATTCTTAAATTTTATATGAATCCTATGAGATATGATATTTCATACAAAGTTTCGCGGTATTTATTTTTACTCATGGGAACACTGTTTTACACTTATTTCAAGCGGTTTCGCGATCGATTGTCTTGCTCAGTACTACAGCTACTGTAGGTCGGTACTGGTAAGTTGCCATACCGGTACCGTAACGCAGTGAAATTGACTTATTCCTTCCGCGGTATTACTAATGCTGCAATGCAAGTTTTATAGCCTATCGTATGCGGAACGGAATATCAGACCTACAGGTTCGGTACCGGTACTGGTAGCTCAGTACGTAAGTACGATACTGGTACTGGTGCCGGTACCGGTGTCTTACCACAATGAAATTACCGTAACTTATTCTTTCACGGTCCTACCAGTGCAGTAATGCAAGCGTTGTAGCACTTGTAGCCTACTATATTTGTTTATTTTGATGAGAGTCTACTGGAAACAACATAAAATTTGAAAGGGAAGAATTGTTCTGTGATCAATTATCTGTCCTAAAGTGTAAACAACATAAAATTTGCAAGGGAACAACTGTTCTGTGATCAATTACCGTATATGGCCTACAGTGTACAGGTAAGATGCTGGCTGACTGCTAACTCAGTACCGCACCTACGTTAGGTACCGGTACCGCCGTGAATTCAGCTCTCATCTCTTTGCTTTTTGTTACAGTTCTACTGAAAACAACGTAAAATTTGCAAGGGAAAAACTGTTCTGTGATCAATTATATGGCCTACAGTGTACAGGTAAGATGCTGGCTGACTGCCAACTCAGTAGCGTGCCTACATTAGGTACCGCAGTGAATTTCGCTCTCACCTTTTTGTTTTTTATTACAGTTCTACTGAAAACAACATAAAATTTGCAAGGGAAGAACTGTTCTGCGATAAATTATTGTTATTTGTCTCCATCATTTTTAAAAAAATCGCTTTTCTCTTCGAATACTGGACCAATTGCTTTGAAATTTTCAGTGGTTGAAGATAAAATTTTTCCCCAGAAGGCAATTACTTTTATTCATTTTAAATATTTCTGATAGCTCTGTGAGATTTGTTTTTGTTCGCTATGACGTCATTTAACGTTCAGCGGACATCGGACGCCATTTTGTGTCCTACTGTGCTGCTTCGCTTGGTGTGAATATATTTGTAGACTGTGATCTGACGGTACGGTAAACCGTACTGTACTGCGATAGACGTGTCCATATATTTGGGCGTAGCTCTCTTGTTTTAGGTATAAATACTACGGGAGGCTCTTGGCTAGTCTTCGAACTGATAATAGGACTAAAATAAGGAGAATTGGAAAAAAATTATCGCCTAACCCTAACCTGTTACGCATGTTACTTTCCGATGTCCGCCATCTTGGTTCGCATACTTTGGGAGCACCGTAAAATCAATGGCGCTGGGCCCCACAGCTTCTCTATTAATCAACTAAGGATGTTGCAATTCCAATATAGCTCACGTGTCCTAAAACAAAACTGGTAGCGTCTGCGTGTAAAACAGAGAAGCGTGGATCTCATGCTTGCAAAACTAACACTCAAGGCAAGTCAAATGAAATCCCAATTGGTAAATTTACCCCTAGAGAACCCCTAGGTATAGATATCAAAGTTATTTTTGGTGTTGATTTGTTCAAAATGTGGAATAGCATTTGTGTTCAAAAACATTTATTGTGATAATAACCAATCACTTTTGTTCAATGCGTAAACAACCAGTTTAGATAAATCTTCTTCTGGGCACATCTGGTCAGTAACCTTTTCATCTGTGAGTTTGAATTTCAACCGTCCTGCAACTGATAAGCTTTTTTCATTACGATTATCAGTCACAAGCTTCAGTTTGTCCAATTTTAAATCCGTGAAAGCAAATTCTATGAGTTTCGGTGAGCATTTTGATATGATACCTTGCCCCCAGTGGTCTTTGTCCAACCAGTAGCCTAGTTCTGCAAAAGCGTCTTGTGGATTTTCTTTGTTGACCCTTATTATGCCACACCAGCCTATGAACCGCCACAAGTTTTTATTTTCTCCCTCATTTGCAACTTCTTTCCTGTAAAAATGTAGCAGTACTTTTACAATTATAATTAGCAATATTACTGAAATGCAAATAACACTTTGTAACAAAGTAAAAAGTAACTGAACAAGCCGATAGCCGCCGATACTTTGGCCCGCACCCCAGCAAACCGATAGCGGAAGCGTAGGCCTACTGCGTTGACCTGTTACCAAATTACCAGCCGTCTCGTCGGCGCCCTTGCGTGGGTGATAAGGCTTTTCCAGTTAATGGATTAATGAGATGAAAAGGGCTTGCTGTTCGAAAAAGTATTTACTTCTGTGGAAAGTATCGGTCTCAGGATTTTGATTATCGGTTTAGTTGATGAGAAATTGTCAGTAAATTGGAAAATTTTCGACGATCGCTGGCATGGAAACCGAACGTCAATCCGGACTTTCGGTGAAACGGACATTACTAGGGTGACAGGATGGCGCTCCAGAAGTATGTGTACCAACATGGAGATAAAAAATTTTGTTCGTCTACTTTACATCAAGTTGTGTAAAGGGACTGGAACCTATGGGAATGGGATACATTCACTTGGCTAACACAGACAGTCCCCGAACTCGTAATAGAACTGAAAAAAGTAAATCGGAATAAAATTATAGCCTAACCTGATACACATACTACGGGAATACCGACGGGATAACCCACGCGAGAATTTTCATCAACAACGGTCAACTCCATAAATTTTTTGGCATAAATTTTGCCAAAATACCGATGGAAAGAACTATATAACTCGGATATTTTGACATAAATATTCTATTATATATAATACAAAACCTGCTGGTTAAAAACGCACTCAAATATTCCCATTTCCAATCCGAGGCCATTGCTGAATTTATCCAGAGCTTCTAACATAATCTTTTTGTCATTTTCAAGTGTTCTGTGCTTCATCCAGGGTATAAACACTTCCAAATGTGGCATATTTTGCTGCAAGACTGCAAAAGATTCCTCGACATCTTCATCTGGATTTAAAATTTTCAACTTTAGTCGCTCATTTACTGTAATGGTATACATATCGAAGTACCAAATACGCTTTGCAAATAGATTACAACCACAGAATGACTGATATGTTGCAAACGTTCCGCCGCGCGTTACTGACTGACAAAACAAACGGATGTACTATATGTCTAAAGACGTAACTGACCATGCAAAACGTATTTACTCTTTGTTGCGCCATATTGTTATCATCGCATGTTTGCTGTGAGCCAATTCTCATAATATTGTAGGAATTTATGGTAATGATACCATAAGTGGCATCATACCTCAAACATTTTTAAAAAAGTTTTTCTCTACTATCATGAAACATATTATTACCGCATGTCACAAAGGATATGAGATAATGGAACCAGAAGATGGTGAAATCATAAATTGTGATACGATTGATTAAACGTTGCTTAAGTTGATTGCCGGACATAGCGAACACCAATGTTTGTTTGGTTTGGCGAGGAATAAGGGATTTGGTTCCATTAGCTTTTCATTGTTAGCTTGAATTGCAACCCGCCTGAGAATAATTTTCGTCACAAAAGTTTCGAATAAATTGAAGTTTCACCAGTTGCCATAATTTGGGCTGGGCGTTTTCGAATACTCGATGATTTCAGAACCGAATCGTGAATACTTGATGTGTTTTATGTGACTTTTATTGGAACTCCTGAAGTATGCACACCAAGATGTCGCATAAACTGAACCCTAACCTGGCACACAACCTGAGTTCAGGTTGTGCGCCATCTTGGTGCGCATACTTCAGGGGGTCCCTTTTATTATTGCAAAAAATACTAAAATACTGGAAACATGGAATCCACCCCTCAGTCAATTTTTTGAGCGTTCACATACAATAAAAAACTTGTTTTATCAGCAACTCAATAGAAAGAAATGTCAGAATTCCATCGTAAAAATATGGCTTCAATAAAAACAAAATTGAGGAATAATTTGCTATTCGATTCGAAATTCCCAGCCCTAGCCATAATTCAATCTAATGTATTTTTGGACTAATTTATTTAAAATTTGACTTATGGGACATTACATTTTTGATACACCCTCATTGTGATAACCAATCATTTTTATTTAACATGTGAACCTCCAGTTTTGATAAATCTTCTTCTGGGCACAACTTCTTAGTGACCTTTATGTCTGTGAGTTTAAAGTTCAATCGTCTTGCAACTGCTAAGCTTTTTTGATTGCGATTATCCGTCGTGAGCTGCAGTTTATTTAATTCCAAATTCGTGAAAGCAAATTCAATGAGTTTTTGCATGCATTTTGTAACGATTCCTTGCCCCCAGTAATCCTTGTCCAACCAGTACGATAATTCAGCATATGCGTCTTGTGGGTTTTCTTTTTTGACTCTTATTATTCCGCACCAGCCTATGAACTTCCACGAGTTTTTGTTTTCATATTCTGCTGCAACTTCTTTCCTGTAAATATGTAGAAGTCGTTCAATGAAAGTAGACGAAACACGGAAAGCCAGAATACGCGAACAAATGGTTCAGAAATGCTAAGATTACTAAGTTATAAATAACATATCCAAAGAAATAATCATTTACAAAATTGCACATTCTCAGCAGATACATGGTAGAAAATTGCTTTCTGCAAATTTTATTTACATGTAGAATGCTGGGGTCTCGTGTAGTTTCGTACCTAACGTACTTCTAGTGGGCGTAGCATAACAATTTTTTGATATGTCAATCCTAACCCCCATCTGACTACGCCATCCAAAAATTTCGTCACTAAAGCATCACAATTACGTCATAGAGCTTGTCAAATATACGAAAATGGCCGCTTTCAATAGTTCCTCGAGCTTCGACTTTCTTTTTTACTTTCGTAACATGGGCCAAGCAGAAAGTTGATACGCATATTATTAGCTAGTTCGTCAGCTTTTTCTAGCTAATTGTCAGTTATAGTTGTTTCCAAAATTTAGATAATAATTAAATGACTTAAGGTCAATATTTGTTGCCAAATGCTGGTACAAATGACCCGGGTATATTATCAAAAATATTCTGTTTTAACATAAAACCTGATCATTGAAAACGCACTCAAATATTCCCATTTCCGATCCGAGACCATTGTTGAATTTATCCAGAGCATCTTGCATGTCCTTTTTATCTTTTTCTATTGTTCTATCCTTCATCCAGGGTAAAAACACTTCCACATATGGCATATTCTTCTGCAAAACTGCAAATGACTCCTCGACATCTTTATCTGGATCCAACACTTTCAACTGAAGTCGGTCATCCACCGTAATGGCATACATCTCGAAGAAGTTTACCTGTTATTTTACTACAGACACAGAAATACTAACATAGAATGCCTGTCACACTGTAAACATACCATTGCGCGCTACCAACTGAACAAACGTTACGCTCGCATTGTTGCACTTGAAATATTCTTCGCCGACGGCGGCTTCGCTACGCATGATTAGCAAAGCCTTGCGTCATCGTGTTACTCTATCTTCTAAATGTAGCATAATGAAGAGCTCCGGTCTTAATTTATGCCTAGTTTCCGACTCATTCTATGAATAGGGTTACCATATTTTTTTGACTTCAAAGCGGGACGCCTCCAAAGACACGACCCTTTAGCTGTGATCCTGTAACTTTACAGTTTCCGATTTTACTACATAAGCCTACATTTAAAGCCATCCCGGCTGGCTTTATGGACCTTTCCCCGACCTTTACCCCCGGAAAAATCTTCCTATACTTTACCATTGCAAAATTTCCGAGGCTATTTTAGGAGTGCTTTTGCGAGTTGGTGCTTGTAAAATGGGGTATGTGTTTCAAACCATCGTTATGATTCATTGCATACAACGATCTGTTTTTTAAAAGTACCGGTAAAGAATTTCAGGCTAGTCTATCACAGCTATTTCTAAACTAATTTTTATTACTGCAATTTAATTAAAACTCCTAGGAAGACAGAGTGATCATTGAATTATCTGATTTATATTTAAGTTTCCGAAATACAACTGAAAACTAACGAATATAGTTCAAAAACGCGAAAACGAGGTAATATTTACAACCACGCTTGAAAATCTGTCTGAGTGAGAAAAGTGTCTGAGCGAATGCGAAAAGGGGGTTTTGTTACGTCACTTTTTGCATCTTGCTGATTGGCCAATGTCACAAAGTAAACAAGGAAGTCAATGCTCGGGGAAAGGTCCATTGACCGTATTGTCACCGAGAGTTCATGCGCATATTCTCTGTCTAAATATCGGGCCTTTTCAAAAAATAGAAGAAAGGAACGCTAACGATACAAATGATCCAAATTTAGATCTTTTTATGTACAGCAAAAGGAATAAAGAAATAGTCTGCCGTTTTCAAGCATTGAGAATTTACTTATTCGCCTAAGCATGCTTTCACATTCACGTGAACAGGACCAATTGGAGTTGATTTTACATGTGATACGTTCGCCAACAATGTTAGCGGGAAACAAACAAAATAACGCATTCACCTTCAGTAGGCTAGCGTTGCGCTACATAGCAACAACAGTAACGAGAACATGTTCGCGAATTATGCTCGATGGCTGAACGCCAAAGCGGAACTTTTATCAGACTTGTCGGGACGGCGGGACAAGACGCTAAAAAGCGGGACTGTCCCGTCTAAAGCGGGACGTATGGTAAGCATATCTATGAAGCAACTAGAAAAGCATACCGTTTACTTACTTTACTCTTTAAAATAAGCCCGATCTAGTAGTATATATATATTTACGATCTAACTCATAAATATATTATTTTTTGGAATAAATGCAGGGTGCCATGGCATCATGCAAACGCAGCCGTGCTGCTGCTTTCATGTCAGAGAAAAGTTAGCAAATGTTTACACATCGCGCCTTGACTCACTTTGAAGAGCACATACCAAGTATTACCGAGGAAAAACGACGTAAGAATACAGTAAAAAATAAACGTAGCGATAATAGCTCACATAAAATTTGTTATTGTAAGTCATTACGGAAGATCAAAAAATATTTTCGAAATGAATGTAGAATAGAATTAAAAATCAGCAACTTCACCAACAGTCACACAAAATACTTTAAATACAACGAAAACACGTAAATAAAATATAATATAACAAAAGCCTACTAATATAACAAAAGTCGAAGCAAAAAATAACAATACTTTTAATATAGTAATGAAAATCGTAAATTACAATAAAAAATGGCAAAACGGGTGGTTTAAAGGAATTTTCCAATTACCGTGTATCTAAAATATTTTTTTGAAAATGTTCAAGTTTCCATCACCAACATGAAACATGCTATCGAATGTGGCGAAACACAAGAGATAACTGAATCAGTAAATTACGAGTGGCGTTAGGGCCAATTGGAAGATGCTGATTACCGGGCATCCCTCCAATCCCTTTTACAGATAGCAAATACCAAAACTTTGTTTGGTTCTGCATGGAATCTGGGATTCAGTTCTGTTACCTTTTCATTGGTAAGCTTGAATTTTAACCTGTCTGCGACTGATATACTTGGTTGATTATCCTGGTGAACCACTATCTTTAATTTGTCCAAATTTAAGCATGTGAAAGCAAATTCAAGTAGTTTTTGACAACATTTTGTCGCGATGCCTTGACCGCGGTGGTCATAATCCAGCCAATAGCCAACTTCTGCACACGAATCTTCAATAGTTTTCCTTTCTATTCGAACAAAACCAGCCATTCCTATGAAATTCCAGTTAACTATTCTATACCTGTGACAAAGAGATTATACAAAAACGTAGATTTGAGAATAGACTTAAAATTACTCTGATTATTACTTTAATGGGATACGCTTCTTCTTACGCGATATAATATCAATCAAAAGTGGGCGAACATTAAAAAAACAGTTCACAACCAACATGAGTTTAAAGAAACTTATTTTGGTCTTCCATCAGGCTATCGCACCGAACGTGACAAACGAGAAAAAAAAATTCTTACTTATATAGGGTTGAAAAGGAGGAAATTTTGCGAACTAAACACATGGTGCGTAATCATGGTTCCATTTATCGATTTATATATAGTTAAGGTATTAACTACAATGCAGCATATCTACTATGTTCCAACTAAATCTAACTCACTCATTTGTGGTCCTTTCAAAAATTCCCATTTCCATTCCGCATCCACTTTCAAATCTCTCCGTGCATTTTTGCAAATAGTTTTTTTCGTGTTCAACGGAGGAATTTATTTTGGCCCATGGTAACCATATCTGCAAGTGCTGACGATTTTTCTCTACTATTGAAAATACTTTCGTTGCATCTTCAGCAGGGCACAAAACTTTAAGTTTCAGACGGTCATTCACTCTAATGTTCATACTGTTTTATTATTACTGACCATATCACCGGGTAACGATGCTCCTATGCACACATGAGTTACAACTAATGTATACACAGGTATCCAGGCGGATAGCGACTGTCATAACGGCGACGTAATCAAGTGGCGACCGCATTAAAACAGCGACCGTTATGATAGCAAATCAACTCGTGTTAGGGTTAGTCCAAATAAAATGTTGTTTTCACGTTCCTTTTGGTTTCAATCTTTCACTACGCAGTGTTTGCCTGTTTGTGCGTGCATACGAGTTAAGTCGCTATCATAACAGTCGCTGTGGGAAGACGGTATTGAAGCACATTCAACTAGCGTTTATCATTTGAATTTTGAAGGTAAATATTAAAATAACCCTAAAGTATTCTCCGACTTCTTCAAAACAAAACGCCAGTTCTCTGATCGGATGCTATTGGTGCTGTGTAACAAAAAACTTTAATGTTAAACCAGACCAAGAGAAACACATTGCGAACCGAATGTTAAGTAATCAACAAATACCGTGATACTCCTACACGGGAGTTGCCTTAGACATAAATGTAAGATTTGAAATTCTGTGCCGAGTCACATGGAGAGATCCAAGCATATATTTATGAACGGCAAATATGAGGGATTCTGAAAAAAGGTAGAAACTAAATTTCATGACCTGAACAGGAATTTGTTGTTAGCGGTCTACTAATCTTTCTCGAAAATTCCAGCGCAACAAAGTCCGCTAAGTTTTAACAATATACTACATTTATCACACATATATCAAATTTAGTGGTTTATTAAAAATAATTTTATGTGAAAAAGACATCTACGAAATATTTGCCCATTCATTCCTGTACTTGACAAATATGAGTAATTTGGTTGGGTCTCTGTGATACTTTGGGTGACAGTCCTTCGCTTTTTCATCAGTGAGTGTGAATTCCAATCGTTTGGCTACTGATATGCTTGCCTGGTTGTCCTGATGCGCCACTATTTTCAGGAGATTTAGGTTCAAAGTCTTAAAAGCAAATTCAACGAGTTTTTCGCAACACTTTGTTATAATGCCTTGTCCCCGATGCTCATAATCCAACCAATAACCGATTTCACCAAACTGACTTTCCTCATTCTGTCTGTCAATTCGCACAATTCCACACATTCCAATGAAATTCAATATTTCGTTCCCTCCCCTGTAAAGATATAGGATATTATTGGACACGTCAGTGTACATAACGATCGCTTCAATATTATGTTGTTGTTCTTGTTGGTATTCTTCTTCTTCGTCAACATAAAATCGCTTTTCTCTTCGAATACACAACCAATACAGAAATTTTCAGGGGTTAAAGATTGATTTTTTTGCCAGAAGGCTATTACTTTCACTTATTTCAAAAAAATGTGTGGACTTCCAGAGATTTGTTTTTTTTTGTGTCAGAATAAAAAAGAGCGACACCTTGTAACGTGTCCATATATTTGAGCATAGCTCTCTTCTTTTTTCTCATAGAGAAATGGTGAGATAGCCTACTACATGTCCATCATATGTGCCGGCGGATACGTGAAATAATAATATTTAATTGATTGAATTAACAAAATGGAATGAAGAAAATTGTTATCCATGCGCCCCACCTTTTTGCACAACAAATATACTGTCCACTAGACTAGACCACTGCCAACCAATGATAATGATTAAAAGACTACACGTCACGTGGAACAAATCATTATCACACGCATGAATGAACACAGACTGTTGCTGCATCTCCATGTTTCGCTCTCGTTGCACGAGGATTCAAGCTTTCAAATTTTGTGTCGTTTTTGGATCAGTGGACAAGTAAGTAAACCAAAATTAGTAACGACTACTTACTCCGTATTTCGTTCAAAGATTCCCATTTCCAGGCCTAGGCCATTTTGGAAACGTTCTAGAGCTCCCTTCAAGTAATTTATTTCGTTTTCAACGCAAGTCGTCATTCCTACCCAAGGAAGCCATTTTTCTAGATACTGGCGATTTATCTGAACAATTGAGAAAGCTATTTCTGCGTCTTCCAAAGGATTTAAAACTTTCAGCTTCAACTTTTCGCTAACTATTATGGAATTCATGGTAAACTAGCTTTCTGCTACAAGGATGTAAAACCAAAGCGTGCGTATCTTAGGTAAACACGAGACTGCCGATCTCCGTTGCTCACTCAAAACGGAAGGTGAGGTTACGCCTACTGGTGCAATGAATCGTGTGAACTTACTTGGCGCGTATGTTGCTAAAACTAGACTTAACATGCGTCTCGGTTTAGCAGGGACAGTCCCGAGTTTAACAAGCTGCTCCGCCGGCTATACTTAGATGTACCGGTCATGCAGTATGGCAGTCATAATCATTTTTATATTTAATATTAATACAAAATTAGTTTATCTCTTAACAGAGGCAGCCCATTTATCACTGGTTTACCACTCACTTCACTGGTTCAGTGTGTGTGTGAGAGATTTTACAATGATTTAAATATTACTAATATTCATGTTAGTTCAATGTTACTTATCTCAGAAAGGCTTGACCCAATCCACACTGTTACGGTTTTTCGTTTCGTGTGATTTATGCGTATGAAAGATCGCGCAAGACATATAGCTGGGCATAAGTCAGAAACAGGGGTGTTTATATTTCCTCAGTCGCCATGTGAATTAGTCCTTGATGTAGGCTATCGGAGGGGTGAATTTATGCTCTTCTTCCCGCGAATTTTTATATATACCTCAGATGGTTCCCGTACATTTGAACCCACGACAATTGCACCTGCATACTATTGCACCTATGGAATTTTTTTTTGTTTTGCGGATATTTAAACCCATACTAACCCTAACCCATGGGTTTTAGCACCCGCGGATATACACATGGGTTCAAATGTACGGTCACCACCTCAGATGTCAAGCTCTTCGTTTCTCCGCCCATGATTTTGTAAACATCAGTGGCGTGTATAAACAAAGCTCACAATGACTTAACATTTTACTGGCTCACCATAAACTAACAATATTACGAAAATCAGAACTAGATTTACTGAGTTGTTTCCAAGGTCCACATTGTGCCCAGCGAATGGTGAAGTTAATTTATAACCCCATACTGCATAGTCTCCCGACAACGCAAATTAAAAAAAAATTCGTGAATCGACGGATTTTATTAACGATGATGCAGAGAAGCAGAAGAGAAAGAAAAATATCGCAAAATAGGAGTCCGTTCTTGTCCGATCATACCGGTGAAATAGTAGGACAAGTATACGTCAACATGCCATACACGAAACAGCCGCCCAAAATACTATAAGCACTGGATTATTCAAGGCCAAAATAATCATAAATTTGGATTGATAAAAAATATACATTACAATATCCGTTTGCGGAGGATCTAGCCAGACAGACTAAACGAATATTGTACATGTAATTAGGCACTTGTTCATAAGGTAGTTTTAGCTGCAGAACACTTATATTCAACTTTATGACTTATAACCCACCTTATAGTAACCGCACCCGACGCAGGGCAATATCTACGCAAATCGACAGAATATTGTGTGGCGTAAAAGGTACAGAAAAATCGCGGTTTCTGCGTGATATTCTTTTTTTTGTGCCAATGGTGCTATTATAAAAATAGATAAAACAAGGCAATGGCGCTGATATATGAAATGAATTCGTTCGCTATGGCAAGAGAAGGGACAAATGGATCTTATAATTGATAGGAAGTTTTAGATAAATAGCACGTTTACATTGGGAGAGAAATCCTGCCAATGCACGGCCAGAAATATTCGCTCAACAACGCAGCAATTATATCAATGGGTATGAGCATACGTCATGGATGTAGAAATATCCAGTGATCCCAGAAATGTAGAAAATGGTTTTAGACCAGCCATTGTAAAACGGATTCAGAAAGAACAAGGGGCGAGCGAATCGAATTTATCATGTCATTAGCAGTTGATCAAAGCATAAAGGGGTAGCAAAATTTATAGCTTTTTCAATAAAATTGCAAAAATTTAAAAATGCGACAAAAAATAAATGAAAAAAAAAAGAATAGAATCATGAATTATATTGTAATATAGTAACACTTGATCGGAAACAAATCAACACAAAAATCATTTTTATCATCTAATTTTTTTTCAAAAACGAAAAAATATATCATTTTTATGTAAATATTTTAGTTCATTCGATTGATTTAATAGTTTTATAATATACTGGGTACAAAAAAATCGAAATTAGAAAATAAATTTTCAATTTCTATAATGATTTTAGATTTTGCAAAAAAAAAAAAATATTTGAAAAGGAAGCAGTAACAATAAAAACAAAAAAGTAACAAAAACAGGAAGTTTCGTCGTATCATGTTTGACCATGAAAAAAGAAGCATGGATCATACATGGACCGGTCAGTTTATTTTTATATTCAGTATATGCAAGAACAGTAAAGTAATAACACATTTAGAAGTTAGAGTTAGTTAAAGTTAGAACACTATTCCATGGAAGATGGCTAAAGATTTGTACATGTGCTTTTCATCAGAAACAATAACTGTGTATAGTAACAGTACAAAATTTGTGCATTACGCATCTAATTCTGGTGCAAAACAACACTCTTGACTTCATCAACTAATGACGTCAATTTTTATAGGTACTCGAAGATTGATCTAAATTAAAAAGCCCAATGGGATTTGCAACAGTTGCACGAGACGTGCGTGAGGTGACCTTAAAATATTGCCGAGTTGCGTCAGTGACGTAAACTCGCACGCATTTCTAGTCATTTTGTTCGCTGAGGTCGGATGGTGTATTGACTATAGATCTTCAGTCTCTCCCATCTTCTTTATTACAAGTTTTTGGGAGGACGCTCCACCGGATTTGCCTTCCCCCTCTCTTAGAGGTACCAAAGGTTGATCATACTTTCGGAAGTGACTGTAGAGAAATTGTACGTACGTGAAGACGCATTTTGAGTCCGGACGGTTTCCCATTATGAGCATGTCTTCCACTTCGAGCAGAGGCGCCACGCCACCCAACTCCCTGTGCGTCAACAAAGATGCGTCAGTTAGGTAAAGCATTGATTACGCACAATGAAAAGAAAGCAAATTATAATCAAACAAAATAGAACTTATTTTAAAATTAAGTAAGCTTGGCCAATACCGATCATGTCTGAAATAGTATTTGCCAAGTATGCAATGTGCCAAGTTTTTGACTGCAATAAAACACAGTCATTTCTCTGCTATACATATCAGTAATGTATACGAAGCAAGCCATGCAAACATAAATGAACACAAAATAACAACCAAAACGAGCTCATGCAAATAATCACATTCGATTAAAATTATTTAATTTAAACATCTGATGGCGAATTAACAAAATATCGATAAAAAAAACATCAGTTTTGTAACAACATGCATAACTTTATTGATTTACTGCAATATAGCTCACATGGGTTTGATGAAATTATGAAACCTGTTACCTAACTACGAAATGATGAATAACTACATGCCAGTTGCTCACGAGACTAAATCACCAAAATCGTGAGATACTGCATATGATAATCTGATATTATAAAATGAATTTGATAAAAATGTAAAATCACCAAGCCTTGATAATTATATGAGAATTAGTTCATGCATTAATATGAGCATCGAATATAAATGAACGCCCGCGCATTTGAATGAAATGGAAATGTTAGTGATGAAAAAATGAAATGAAATCACCACTCATGAGCTAAAAAATGATGATGAATATGATTCGTTATAACGTTATGAAAAATCATCAAAAAAGCAAACAGCTAGCACTATGTTACCGAATAGCAATCGAAAAATCGCTCTTACGTCATTGGGCAGTCTTTTGATGAGGCGACGGAGCGGGTACGGACAGAGGCTGATTGAGAGAGCCAGGCATTTTGCTTAGATATAAGTGTATGTATACAGGAAGGCAGTGATCGAAATCAAATCACATTGAATCAATATAAACCGTAATTGGTGTCATCATTAAACCGGGTCAAAGGTTAATAACATGGTATTGTTAAGGCAAGTAGTAATAGAAGTAAAAAATTATTTAAAAAAAGTAATAATCGCAAGAATAAAATTTCTCGGCAAAAAATGAACTCTGTCAAAACATGAAAAATCTAATAAAAACCCTAATTTAACGATACTGAGCAATGATTGGGTATGATGCGACAAAGATAATGATATCAAAAAGACGTCACAAATTGATGACGTCATTAGGGTAAGTGCATGGGTGCGTGGAATAAACGGGAAAGGGTGCGTGGGGTTGGTTGATAAGCTGCGGGCCTGGAATCTCAATTTAAGCCAAGGTCTCGTATCCGCTTATAGAATTCGCCAATGTAAGTGTAAACGCATTTCCAGTCAGGTTCCGCAAAGGCTACCATATCTTCTGTGTCAAGCAATTGTGCTATGTCGCCGTGTTTGCTATAAAGTGGTGAAAATGAAAAATTTTGAATGCAACTTAAGGTGAGATCTTTATATATTTTATACACCTAAATGGGACGTTTTTACCTAGAAATAACTTAAAAAACGAAGTTAATGGGTGTCGTGAGGGTTAATTTTCGTGAATAAACAAAAATAATGCTATAAATTCACAAAAAGTTTATTTTACAAAATTTCAATTCACGAAAAGTTTATTTTTTAACCTACCGTGGGCCACAGAAAAAGAAAGAAATAGAGAGGAAAGCGTATGTTGAAGAGTTCACAATCGAAATAGTGTCATAATGACATGTTATACCGGCGTTTAGCTGAGAATGATCGTGTGTCTTTATGTTTTATATGTGAAGCAAGATGTAAATAGTGAAATGACTGTTAAAAGTACTTTAAATTATTTAATATTTTTCCAAAGTAAATAAAACTTGAATATTTTGGTAATCGGGCCAAATATCTAATGTTCGGGTGCCAGTAAGACATAAATCATCAATCGCCAATAGTAAAATATGATGATATGGCGCCAAAAAATGATTTTGAAATTTTTGGTTTCATTTCCCGCTGGCTAGTGACACAACAATGTACTTTATTACGTCACTGATAGCCATATTTCAGTTCGATTACTTCTTCAAAACACAAAATCAAACAATAGTAAAATATATAGTGAATTTACGTATCTTCTAACAGTCAATATGTGGTGATGTTTTCTCGTGTGAGTGAAATGAAGGTAGAATGTGTGTTGCCACATTTTTTCTTTTTGTAGGTGATTTTGAAGTTGTCACACTTTTCTGATACACCGTATATATATATATTATCCATGCAACAACATGAATTGTACCTATAAGGATGTCCATTTTCCAATGAGTCTATCTTACAACAAAATATACTTTATGTCTAGATTTGGATACATTTCTTTGCACAAAATGGTAAATTTATAATAAATTACAACAGCAGTTCCAGTTTTCAGAATTCTTATAAAAAACATTTTCCGGATAGCTCGCATTTTTAATTTTGTAAGTAAATTACTTGGACATCCCTAATTGTACTGCATAGTAGACTGTTCTTCACTCTCATTCCATATTGAATACCAAACCATGCATTGACGATAACGAGAATTACGGTGCAACTAATTATGGCGTCATAAAGCCCTATTTATAAGTGTGTTCTGAAAGGAAATTAGGCTCTGTACGGCTTCCAAAAGGTAATCATTTGTTTATATTATTATCTATGTATCAAAGTATATTTTGTCATTAGCAAGGAAACGGCAAAATCCACCTTCGATTTTGTCGCAGTTCAAAAACGAGAGAGAAAGCGAAAGAGAGAGAAAAGGGGAAATGAGAGAGTTAATAGATTCAGAATTGTTACGTCAGCATTAATAGAGAATATCATCATGGCTGACAAATTTCAACTTTAGAACGGCCCATTTCTGCCTAATAACAATATTTAGGATAATATAATACACTGACGACAATAATTACAATTATATAAAACGGATGGGCTTCACTGCTGAATAGAGCAGGCAACCATCATAAATTCAATTTCTTTTTGACGATACAAACATTAAATGGTAGCAAATTATAATCTTTTTTTCAGGCTTTATTTTTAAAGTGCGAAATCACTCGCATGCTTAGATCCTAAAGTATAGTGGCTACTTCATAGTACTTTCATGCCAGATCAAGCCTGGGTAATCTAACAGGATAGATTAATACATACCCCACGCTTGATCCGGCTTATAAATTGCTATCTTAATTTGCTATTCCATATAATTAGATCTAATACTTACTCGGCGGACTTGAAAGCGAGATCAAAATTCTCAGCTCGGTTTTTGGGGTCCAGTTTGTTGTAGTCAAAAGCTTCGGGAAAGAAATTATGCACTAATGCACAAAACGCCATCCCGGATGCCCAACTGCTTGAAAAATTCATAATATCCACGTGCTGATAAAATAATGATCAAGTTAATCTACTGAGCTGAAAATTTGAAAAAAAAGCGATATAGTCAACGAGAGAGGTAAAAAATCATAAATATGAAAAATTTTCGTGTAACGTGAATTTGATAAAAAAATAGATAAAATGGTGAAGCGTACCTCATATCCTCTCGTTTTTGACTGGCACCATTTAAGAAGCAGCTGCTTAACATTATTCGCATTCGGAACAACAAATGTTGGGCTTCTTCCTACTTTTTTCGTTTGTCCTCTGCAATGAGATAATAATGACGTATTTATAATCCATTGTCACGTCACAATTGTTTTAGGAACATGAAAACGATACTCACTTTGGTGCACCCCCTTCTAATTTAGCTACAAAAGCTTTTCTGGCGTCTTTTGACGAAGATGCAGGCATTGAGCGGTTCCGCTGCAATTCCCGCTTTCGTTCTGCTTGGCGACGTTCAAGGTCAGCCATGCGTGACGATCCAGAACGTGAACTTTTTCGGCTGTCATCATCGTCTTCTCCGCGATCAAAAATACTTCCAATCTAAAAATTACAGTTACGTTTACAAAAAAAATTCGCAGAAGTACAAAAGGTCAAAAAGGTATAAATTCCACTGATAAAATCTTGCGTTGGTTCTACTATGGCTAAGTTCCCTAAATAGCTGAATAGTTAGTTTAAGGCGACTAATGATATATACTACGATCGTAGTAGAGTCAGGATTTGGATGTGTAGTTATGTTCAACAAACCTTTTTCTGTCCACTTGACATCGTTGTTCTTTCTGCTCTAAGAGATGTATATTTTGAACCAGTATCTGTTTTTTCTGTAAAAACAAAAAAATGTTTGATGTTAATCTACCAAAACTTGTCTTTCCCGTGAACACAAAAACGAGTTTTTCAAAGCAAAGCATAGAAGCGAATTTACAATTTATTATCTACATTGCTCTTCGGAGCGAATTTAGGACAGTCAACTCAAATCGAGCCAGCTGAATATCCTATTGGGTTATCTAAGAACAGCCGCGCACATCGTAAATTAGTATGCGCAAACTATACCGGTATAACTGCTGTAATCGGATTGAGGAAAGTATAGAATGAATCCAAGTATCAGAAAAACTATGGACTGACTGCAAACACTAACTGCTAACGCGGTAATACCAATTCCGGTTCCCTCAGTAGCCCCAATAAAACGAATATTATTTACAAAATCCCACTTTTTTTTTCAAAATTAGATCCTGTCAAAGCGAAGTTGAATTTATGAATAATTGTCAGCTTGACTTGGAAACTTCATAATTTACAAAAGCAATTCACTGCATAAATACCGTAAACAATCCATTACAACGACGAACCGAATTACCTGTCCAAACTAAATTCCTGTTCTCACTATCGCTACTTGAGGAAGTTGCATCTCGAATAGCTACTATATTCATCTGTGTGATAAACCAGTAACTAATTGCAAACCTGGTTGATTGTGATTTTAACCCTGCGTCGTTAATGAGCGGAAAATTGCTTATAAATTCCATTCACGCACCACATGGGGTTAAAGATAAACTGAAGCGAGAATTTTGTAATCTAACTTGACGTCACTCGACTTAAAGACCACGAGAGTTAAGGCCCGGACGCATGCACCTCCCAACGGAATTAACCCTCATGGCACCTAAGCAATATCGGTGCATAGTATCGGCGCAGCAAAATTTGACAAATAGGGTTCACGTGGTATTTATATATTCAATATAAAACAGCCGAATTCCGTGCAAAACAAACTCATTAGCGCTAAAGAAATCATTGTTCAGTATTGGAAATTGCTTTGAGCACTCACTGATTCTCGACATCCATGTAAAGTTTCAAAATAGCAACAAGGCCATGTACAGATGTCAATGTACAACCAGTGGAATTTTGAGTATGCGGCGATTGACACACCAAGAGTTACACGAGTTCCATTAGTGCTACCTACATGTCAGTAGACACCAGTTGGTACTCCCGAAGTATGTTAACCAAGATGGCGGACACCGAAACGTAGTATGTGTACCAGGTTAGTGTAAGGCCATAATTTTATTCCAATTTTTCTTATTTTAGTTCTATTACAAGTTCGGGGACTAGCCAAGTGACTCCTGTAGTATTTGTACCTGAAATTATGGCCTAATAACCCTAACCTGGTACACATACTACGTTCCGGTGTCCGCCATCTTGGTCCAAATACTTCGGGAGTACCCGCCAGTCAATATGGGACTTGAGGTATCGTAAGTCAACAAGTCTTAAATTAGCTTTCAATGCAAAAAACAAGCAATTATCGATAAATTACCGCTTGAACATGCGCGGAGAGGCTGACACCCTTAGATTGAGAATGGCGGCATTTGAAGTGTCGATGCCTGTTGATTGTTAAGATATTTCATCAGCGGAATACGGAAAGTACTTGATACCGTATCGTTTCATATCTTCCTTCAAGAATGAAACATAGGTGAAAGGCATCGATGGAGCGCGGCCGATGCATAATTCATTCTTGGTGAATATAATTTGAAACAGCTAATGGCTAAATAACCTACCTAGTTTTGTGAAAGCCATTTTTGTTGAAGTCAATCTCGATTCACGGGCGCCCTCTTTCGGAAGTGCTCCTCGTTTCGCAAGATCACCAGGAGACGGTCCGATGCTGAACAGAAGTAACGTTTTAGTTATAGATAATAAAATGAAAATCTATATAAATTAAAAAAACAAATTTACTCACTTGTTTTTTGTGGTGATAGCGGACCCGTTTGTCGTTCTTGGTTTCAAAGTGTTATCTTTAGTAGCTGTTGCACAGAAAACAAGTAAGAAATTTTGTAAACGTTGTGATTTAAGTCTGCTCAAGACATTTCTCAAGACTGTAAGCCTTACTTTCAAATTACAGTCTGTTAAATATTTAGATAGTCAGGACGCTCGTTCAGTTGCAGAAGATAATTTACTTTAATTCTGTGACGTCATAATAGTTGCTGTAACGAAACAATATATACACTTACGTTTTTCTCCTCGACGAATGGCACGCATCACGCTTCTTATTCGTCTCCTATCGTCTATGTTTTCAGAATCATAGAGCTGAAACAAACATAATGAATCAATCAGAGCTTGATTGGTAGTTGATGAAGCGTTTAAAACAATATTATGACATCATAGTAACACTCACCATCTTCTCCAGAACGCTGAGGTCTGAGATTTCTTCGACGTTGTCGAGGGAGCAATGCATTTCTTTTGGCGGCTGTGTAGAATTAAATTGATTGTTATTGAAGAATAATAAACAAAATACAGTGATTCTCATTTTTATTTTATTATAGGTATGGCCATATTTTTATTATGGCAACTTGATTCAATTATCATAAATTATAAAATATAAAAATTCAACGCATCTTGCTGTGTTAATTACAGCATAGCAGACACCATATATTATAACGAATCAACCTTTTTTTCAATTCACGGCGCATTTATGTTCTGTAATACATTTCTTAACGCATTGGAATTGATTTTACCACAAAGAAAAAATTGTACAACACATTTAGGCAATATTATACGTGAGCTTGTTTTTATGCATATAACATTATGACGATTACAATCAAAAGTAGTCTCGCTTGAAAACTTATATATACTTCGACATTTTTAATGCTCACCTCGAAAAACCGTATGCGATTTCGTACAGTTCCTATCATATTTGTTTTCTAGTTCCCAAAATAAAAATGAATTTTTCTTTATGTTACCCTGTGTTCTCTACGCAAACTAAATAAAACTGGTCCGCGGGAGACCTTACTGCCGTGGGAACGAAGACTCCTAATGACTTTAATAAAATCTCTTATAATACGATTATAAACTTGCTCTAATTAGCTTATTCGACAGACTATTTCGGAGATGTTCACTTCATCGGTAATAAATCTCTCGTTCCGGAGACTTTTTTTCTTTTTCTTTAAATCGAGGGTAATTTAGATGGCTGACGACAGGGTTGGATTATAACAACTAATCTATTGTTTGTGTAGTCCGGTTAATTACAATTGAGCCCTTTATTAAAACTAAGTTGATACATATGATAACGTCTAGCGCGAAGACGATTTTTATTTGCTGGAGATAAAACCTACATGCGTTATTATCCATATCGCTGAGATATTGTTAGTTTTTTAATAAATTGAAAACTTTCTTTCGAGCTGATAACAGGCCAATTTTTTCCAATTACCTACAAAACTGATAGTTTTTAGATATGAGGGGTTTGATAGCGCGTTGGTAACTTTATGTTGTCGTAGGTTAAATGCCAATCTCCGTATACACCACCCCAATGTAACCAATTCTGTAGACTTGGAAGAAAGGGTAAAATTCCGATGGAATGCTTGTTTCAAGCGTTGCTCGGAGTGAATAGGCAACTCATAAAAACTACTAAGAACATTTTTACAAAAGAGACATTATGATTCGATGATTTTACGATATTCACATTCATATATTATTGACTAAAATATTTGTCTTCACTCCTATCTCAAACGCATGATTTTGTAATGTTTACATCAACTCGGAACAAATATTTTCTTCGGCCAAATCAAGAACAACAATACCTAAGCATAAGCACCCTACGTGTGTGGGGCAAAAGTAATTGTCTAAATGGAAACATAATATACATTTTGTCATTGTAATTTGAATCTACAATCCCATTATACTTGTGTGAATCGACGACGCAACGTGTTTAAAGCGTGGGACAAGAAAACTAACCTACAATGACAAATTGTGTTTACAGATTGCGTTCGTCATCATGGCTGACTAACTACAAATTAGCATTGAACAGTTTTCATACAAAATATACCCGTCCACATATTGCCCACAAAAATTGACATTTGCAATGGAGATACAGCGTCGTTAAAGCGTTACCGTTCTATTTGCTTATTTCCCAAATATTTTATCATTATTATAGGCAATGTTACTATTCCAACCGTAACTAACTAAAAACCCTTTTCTCCCTCAAAAATTTTCCCCGCTCCTGCTGTACAGTTTTTGGTACATCGGTTGTATTAATCTAGTTGAAAATGGTTGTACTAACTAACCTCTTCTGCAGCTTGATTTTTCGATTCTTCAGTAGTGGACGGAGTCGTTTCTTTTGATTTTTTGGTATCCGACGTTGCACTGGAATCTTCCTTCGTCTCTAATTTTGGAGACTTATCTTGTTCAGTAGTCTCCGATTCTAGAAAAAATAAGATAAATTTATTAGATTTAAATTAGGCTCAGTACGTCTATTGTATATATACATTATATGAATACAATATTACAAGCATATTTCACGGGAATTTGGCATTCTTCACCAATTATTATAAGTGTATACCAGAATACTTCTGGTTTTCTTCTTGCAATATAAATATATATAAGATAGTGTGTCATGCATATTGGGCGTTGTGAATATAATTTAGTATTTGGCACATTTCCGAGTGGATTCAGTCAGCTGGAAATTCAAACAAGCATTTTGGTGAGTAGAATAAAACTGATAAAAAAAAACTATAAAATCGGGCCATTGCTTTCGAAATCACTAACTAGATATATTTAGCTATTTCACGAGATTTTTATAACCCACTGAAACCACTGAAGCGATTTTGGTGGTTTAAGATATGTCAATCCAGGGATAAATTCATCAAAATAAAATTTTTATCATTAAACCAATGGCAAATAGCGATTTATTGAACATTTTTTTTCATATGAGTTGTTGAAAGAATACTTTACAATGGCATGGTGCAACCAATCGTATACTATGGTGTTTAGTACTAATCAAGTAATTAATTTAGGTTCAGTTGGTCGTAAATATAAACACTGATAATTTTGATAGCCTAATGTTATTCCAAGCACACAGAACAAACTCATAATTGAATTTGACATTGACGAAAAAATATTTCAAGATTTTTCATAAAAGCAGCGAAAAAAACATACTTTTTGATTCTTTTTCCTCCCTCGATCTTCCTGTTTTAGTTTCTTTTTTATCGTCTTTTACTTTTTCTTTCGATTTTTCTTCTTTTACAGGTTTCTCGGTTTCTGATTTTTCGATTCCCTCTTCAGTTGATTTCTTATGTCTTCGATGATGCTTCCTTTTCAATTTTTCACCGTCGTCAGCGACACCTTCCGATTCTTCGTCCTTTTTTCTATGATGCCTACGCTTCGGTTTTTCACTGTCAATTTCGTCAGTCAGATCAGAACTAGCTTTGCGATCTTTATGTCGTCGTCTTGTGCGTTCTGGTTTGCTACTATCAAGTTCTATTTCTTTGGCAGTGTCTACTTTTTGCTCAATAATTTGTGTTTCAGTGGTAACGTTACTTTCGTTCTCAGCGCTAGTTGCTTCCAAATCAGGGGTACTGTCGATTTGCTCGTCGTTATCCACGGGGTCCGCGTTATAAAGCGTGGTATCGGTATTAATGTTTGTTGTTTGCAGGGTATCTTTTTCCAAAATGTCATTGTTTTCGGTAATTTTTTTGTCGTCTTCAATCACGAAATCCGTGGAAGACTTTGTTTCTTCTTTTGTTGAAGACAGATCATCTTTGTCTTGCTCGACTTCTTCTTCTTGTTGGTCGACTTCTCTCGTTTCGTCCTGGTCAGAAATTTCTCTCTCTTCCTCGACTACGTCATGATCGGAGTTTCCGTTTACTTCCACTGATTGGGTGTTCGTGTCATCTGCGACTACGTCATCTTCGTCCATTTCCGCTTTATCTGCTGCCAAAGTTAGGCCCTCGTCTTCGTCGTCGTATTTACTCTGTGTATCTAGAATATTTTTAAAATTTTTGAGCAAATGGGAGAGGAAAATGCAGCATTGAACGAATTTTGCACACAAAAGTCAAAATTTCACAAAAAAATTCGGTAATTAATCGTGTATATGATTTGACCCAGAAATTTTAACAAAAACTTTTTCAAATAAAATGGGAATTTCGCGTGCTAATGGGCGGGTGTAATACGATATATTAGGAAGGAAGGCCAGTAAAACGAGCGTGACCTCAACAGTGAGCGCCAACATACGCTATCATAGGTAAATCTATGGGGCTCATACAGAAATAGCGGGCACCAATTCGAAGAAATATAGTATTTCCGTACTTCATATCTAAATTACCCGTTTCGCGAAAAACCCACAATTCTGCTGAACCCGCAAAAACCCCAAGATAAGCAAGGTATTAAAACAATGTGATACTTTGACATAACCTTTTAGTTACAATAATACACAGAGAAAATATTGCTAATACTTATGGTGGCGTAGTTTAGTGTGTATAAATTGTTCCGTATGACTCATTTAAATTAAAGAAATAATAATAACACTACATGAACTATTGTATTGTTATATTGTCTTATTTCGTGACTCCGTATGTTGTGGTCAATTTTGTAAAAATCACAATCTTTTTTTATTTTTTATAAAAAACAATGTTATAGGATTCCATTTTACTTGAAAGATGATTGTGCTAAAATGCCAGCCACCCCCATAGGTCGCCAGAAAAGTCTCTAGTAATACTTAGATCCACCTACGCATCTTTCTCTTCTAACCAAACTGGCGCCGTTTACACAAGATAAAGCGATCACTCAAACCAGACTATCTCATAAACAAACTCTTGAAGACAGTAATTTGTTGATTCGTTAGTACCTGGGGGCGGGGGTGACTCCAGTACAAGAAATTTACCAGCCGAAGCAAACAAAGGGTGAAACTTGTTAATTGTATTTAGACTTTCTCGCATACATACACTTTCATATTACAATGAAATTAGTGGCAAACCGAATACAACAAGGCATAATAGATCATGTTTATTCCGTAATTCGATTTGGTGAGTGGCCATTCCCTATACATGTACTATAATTAGAAACCCATACAACACGCTCTTCATTATGGAAATCCCAGAGTTTGTTACAGTTCGAAAAACCACTAAATTTACCGTTTTGGAAATTAATGTATAAACAAAATGAAATCATAATCTAGAAATACAAATCAGACAACAAATCAAATCACGATATTATGACGTTCACGTCGTATTACGCCGGCGTTAGTAAAAGTTGGTCGCGAGACGGTAACGACGAAAAATCAAGACACTATGGGACAATAACCAACATTTGTTAAATTGGTAATGTCTGTAAATTGATATGATTTGTCTCAATATGTACAATTGAACACAAAAGAAGATTTCTTAATGAGAAACATAACTTATAAATAAGTACGGTGTAACTTTGGTATTGTTGAAATTGGAATGCGAAATACGAATGTCGGAGCTATTCTATGGAAGCATTCATTTGTAACAATTTCGAATTCAGTCAATTTTTTTATGCTAGTAAGTAGTAGTGGCTTGATTTCTGACCGGATCACCGTAAAAGGAACTCAAATGCGTTTTCGTTACCTCAAAAGATTATAGCAAGAAAAATGGGTGGATACATAGTCCCCAATCGTCATCTCAATAGGGTTCTGGGGAAAAAAACTCTCAACATTAAATATACAATGGATACTGAAAATCAAACCAGACAAGACATGACAGAAAACAATTCCATATATCCCGGAACTGTCTGTTCACGAAATGCCAGGAATCGGAAGCGCCAGAGATTCATTGTACATAACACGCTAGCGCCGGAATGTCACTTTCTCATCACATGCGTACGAAAACACGGACGAAATATGCAGACGAATATCGAATCGGGCACAGAAACAAAGGCGGGACTAGCCGGCGATACCCACTAATAAGAAAGTATCTCGGGCAGATACCACTAATAATAGAACCCTAACATTTCAATTGATGAGATCGAGACTTATATCACCCTAATGTACGAATATAATAACATTTGTGGCGACACAATATTTTCGTGTTTTTCGTCATAATTGCGGATATTTCCGATATGGACGAGTTGTAAGAGCGATAGGGATGCTAATTCGATCCCAGAAACGAATATCTTAACACGACAGTTACATCATGAAGTATGCTACTTTGATTAACTAATTAAATCAACTTTGGAGGAATATTCTGGTTTATACAACTAATGTCATTTATACGGTTTCACGTCTATAAATAAAGGGGAAGGAAGCATTTCTAATTATAATTGTAAATAAACCTCCAAGCTTTCCATAATCGTATCCGAAACTGCAAACATTGGTAAAGTTATAAGGAATAGTGGTATCGGCCCCAAAAAGCCTACTCAAATATTTTACTTCGGAATTTCAGATAACGAAACACTGATAGCTATCAGTAACACGTCATCCAGAGCGACCTAACTTATTACCAGCTGCTAAGAACATTAGGATACAAACATACGGTATACATACACCTGGTGTTGTTCCTTGCAAAATGATCAGCAAAGGCTTCATAATAAAACTGTATAGTATGCGAACGGGTTTATAGTTTTTTTCAGTCCTTCAAACGTTTTACTATTGCTTAAAAAAAAATAGGTAACCTAATGCTATAGCGTCGAACGAAGCCTAATCTGACTTTAGTTTAGATTACGACTTTGTTAGTTGATTCAGCCTCAAAAATACAAATATTATTTGCTAAATGGTATAGATAAAAAAATGTCTAGAATTAATTAAATCGACGGAAGTGATATAATAACGACAAATCATACAATGACAAACAATTTGAATATAATTTCGCAGAAATTAGACAGCTGCCTATTAATCTAAATTTTTCGAATCAGATAAACTAGCACAGGTGTACAAATTGAAACGGTCATACCGTTGAAATAAAAAGAATCAACAGATTCAAATGTATTTTCCAGTAACATTACAATTTGGCCGATCAAACAGAGGATATAACCCGATAGCATAAGACCTAACTGTTTTAGATAATAAACGTGGCCGTGACAATTCAACAATTTCGGTAAATCCCATCAGGTAAGTTGGATAGGAAAATCCATTTAAACTCAAATACTTTTTTCTGAATCCATTTAGTAATACTAGTCCATGTACTTAAACGATGAAGTAGACTTTCAGAACATTTTATTTTAATACTTTTCTGAAATTTTGGTCCTAAACGACAATAGCGAATATCTATTTAATTAACAACCAAAGTAGGAACGCTATATATCCAAACATTTGCACGAAGATCGAAATCTAGCAAAGGAAAAACCATTCAAATGTAAACAATGTAGAAAGATAATTCCACCGCGAGCAAAGCAAAACTACTATACAATTTCTAGAATCAATTTTCTTGCAAGCAAACTAAGCCGCAGTCTAAACACATATCAATACGTTTGTGCAAAATGCATATTTCATAACCTTCTACACTCAAGCTGCGAATGGCCTCGTCACCTTAAAACGCTCCTAACAGTTATGCAGCGCTAATTTTGTGGGAAGAAAAAAAGTGTGAAGTTCATATCTCGACAGCATCTGTAACAAGGTCTGACAACATCGAAGGTCTGACAACATCGAAGGTTTGAATAACTGTATCAAGTTCTAGTGGTGATTCTTGATGAATTAATTGACAAAAGTCTGTCTATATTGGAATTTTCAAAGCCAAATATTCATCAAAGTTATACAAATATTTAGGATCTTCAACGATGTCACTTCTGATGCAAAAAGATCGAATTTGATGTTTTTGTTTCCGAGAACTGATAATTAAATAGTGTTGGTGTTCTGTTTATAAACTGTATCCATTAAAAATTTTATGCGATACAGTGCACGTTACACATACTACATTAAATAGCTTGTGTTGTAAGGGTTTGTTTTTTACATTACGAAAGATTTTCTGATATTCGAGATACCTATTACTATACAAGCAACCCATTCATGATTTAGAAACTACGAAAACTCCTTTGGATTTTTTATATGCAGTATTTACCATGGCAAATCTAATCTAAGTTATAAAGGTCCTACAGTGCAAGAATATATATTTTATTGTTAAAATCCACTCACTTTCAGCTTCAGACGATACTGAAGATCTGGACACGCTGGAACTTTTTCTATCGACCTTTGACTCCTCTACTTCCTGTTCCTCTTCCTCCTAGATATTAGAAATTGACAAAAAATAAAAATAATATTGCATTATAGTTACAATATGGTAATGTTGCAGGTAATTCGTTGATATCATAATAATACTCCAATCAAACATGATACGTAGTTGCCATTGATTAAATACTGAATTTTTACGCGTGACCCGGGCCTGAGAATACATTAAAACAGATTAGGTTACCTTTTCTGGTATATTAGGTTCCTCACGGCTGCCATTTCTTGATAACTTAAAGGAGTAAGAGTCCATATCTGTTAGTACTGGTGCGGAATGTTGTACGTGTGTTATTGAAGCTATAGTCTTTGCAGCCCTAAAATACATAAAGATTTTTAGTTGTTTATTTTGAAAGGATTAAGTACAGTCGGAGCTTGGTTGGTCTTTTAAAATGAGTCCGGTTCCGAGTTTCAAGCTATTAGAAATTTGAATCAAAATTTAGACAGAAACGGAAAAAAGTTGTGATGCATAAAACTTTATTTATTTGAAAGTTGGAACTCGGGGGTCGGATTCGAATTTTTGGATTCCATTTCGGGAACCAGTGCCGATTTTTCAATGGCTCAAAGGGGAATAGATTCCAAATCAAAGAACTGGTTGATTTGATGCGTTTCTCTGGTATCAGGCGCCTTCTTATCATATTTTTTTGCTTCAATTTAGTTAAAGACTAGGTTTTTTTGTTATTGTAGAATGACCTTCTATTGGGTATAAAACACAAATAATAACTGTAGTATTTTAATTATGAAGAAATATTTGGAAATATAATCAATGTATAACATACTTTTCTTCTTCCTCTGCTTCTTTATTATCGGAAGTTTCTTCAGTCGATTTTTCAGTTTCTGTTCCAGATGTAGTTGAGACGGGCGAATCCATTTGAAGTCTCTTTTCCCGCCTCTTTCTTCGTCTCTCTGACCAACTGCTAAGACTATCGTTTACCAATACTTCGACGTTTTCGTTACCATTAGAAGGCGCAACATCACCGTTTGTGTGCTTTGTGTTATTGTTGAGATCTTCCTTATGGGTGGTTGCACGATCCCGGCTTGTCTTCGTGCTTATTTTGACGTCAGATGTGAATTTCTTCTCGTGTGTGTCTTTCAGTTCTTTTGTAGTTGTAGATGCAACTCTCTCGATTTTTTCGAGAGAAGTTTCCGGTTCAGTGGGTTTTACGCGCCGCGTACGACGTGTGCGCGCAGAATCTTCAGTCGCGCTACTAGAACTTGACTTACGTGATTTCCTGTCAACGTCGGCAGAAGATTCGCTTGAGCCGTTGCTGATTGCTTTTTCAGTCTCAAGTTTAGACTTCATTATGTTTTCTTCCTTAGAATTAGAACGCAATGTGCTTCTTGGTGTAGCAGTTGTCATGGTTATAGTAGTTTTACCTTTGCTATGAGTAAGGTTAGCATTTTCATCGCCTCCTTTTTCGAATTTTGATACGTCGATTTTTTTACCAGAAGCGCCAGGAATTTTTACGCTCCCGTTTCTTTTGACAGGACTGGGTTTATCCGAGTCGCCGTTAACTTGAACCTTGAACTTCTGAATGCGGCTTCTCACGTCATCACCAGTGTTTATTGGCCGATTGCGATCGTTGCGGGATCGCCTCGTTGGTGACGGCTTAGTATTTCCGTCTTCAGTGGCCAAAATTTGCTGCTTCACGCTTACTCTGGATTGCAGAGCTCGAGTTGAAAAACGATCCATGTTATTTTCTTCTGGGCTGCTGTCTTCGTCGTCAGAAAGCTCTGCACTGCTGCTACTGCTCGATGAAAGTTCAGATTGTTTAACACACTGCTTCTCCTCAATTTGAGTGGAGATAGGGTTGTTGTCTGTGAGTTCTTTACCAGCGAGTACTGGTTTTACAATTACAACGTTAAAAATTTGAGCTCTTTCGATTTGAAAAACAGGGTGCGCTGTCAAAGATCGGTTAACTATTTTTATCCTGGATCGCGATTCTTCGAAATTTTCTGTAGTTGAATGATTCTCAACTACTGTTACTTCTGTTTGTTTCGATTCTGCTACTATACAAGAAGGGTTTTGTTCTTCTTCAAAATTCGAATCAACTTCGAATTCTCTCTTTTTATCGACTTGGTCTGATTTTTCTGTTTCGACTGTTGTTGGCAGTGACGAATTCTCTTCGTCGTTATCGGGTTGTTGTTGTGCTGCTCGAACAATCTCTGATAACGTTTGGGATCCTTCTTGGTCTGTTGAAGCGTCTGAACTTGAACTAAGGTCAGTGTCGCTGTCGTTGGCTACTTCGTATACGTTTTCGTCTTCACTACTTGAAGTACTGCTACTACTTCTTCTTGAAGCTCGGCTGCGGATATGGACGGGTGATAAACTTGATTCAACTTCACTATCGGGGATCGATTTTTCAAAATTTTCTGCGTTGTCAGAATCGAGTGTTTGCAACTTCTCTGCAGTGTCCTCTAGTGGCAGTGATTCTGATTTGAAATCAAGTTTTGGCGTTTCTTCTAACTTAGGTGAGATTCGAACTTTTTCTTCAATTTTCGGCTGTTGGTTGTTTTCAGGTTTGTCTTTGGCTGGTGTTGTTGACGAGCTTGGCTCGACTTCAGAAAGGTTATGTATTGGCTCAGTTTTTGATGGAATTACAGCAATATATTCCTTGCTGTTTTCGCTGTGGGTGGGTGTATCAACCTTCAATGGAGCAAGCGTTATCGAAGGCTTACTAAGAGGTGAACTTACGCCAATCTTCTGTCCTAATATTCTCCCTAAAATGCTCTTTGACCTTCTAACGTTACCTCGAACGATTGGAATAGGTTGAAAATCACTGGAACGATTTTCTTTTGTGCTTTCAGAGCGTCGCAAACCTGTTACCTGCAAGGACCTTGTAGGTTGAACAGGCAGTGATGTATTTACGGTTATGGTAACAGGCTTCGATGGTGGAGACCAAATTTGCTTTCTGAAGCTAGAATTTCCCGAAACGGAGAACGGTGATGCTGTTTTGTTATGACTTACAGTACTGGATACAGTTACAGGGGTAGACGTAAGTATCTTTTCGTCCGGTTTCTGTGCCTTGTCGGTTAATTTATACTCTGGTATATTGTTATTTAAACTGTCCGCGTATTCTCTGAAATCGCTTGGGACGGATTCCACTACTTTACTTAATTGGGGAGAACTGTCGACCTCTTTAATAATAAAATCTTTTGGGCGGGAAAGTTTAAACGAACTTGTGCGCTGAACTGCTTCCGCTGGAGGTTGGTATGACGGTCTTGGAGTTCTCAGTGACGTCGAACGACCCGAAAACCGGGATAATGTTGTCGTACCACCAGGCTTTTTGAAAGAAACTGAAAACTCTACTGGGGTGTCAGGCTTCAATTTGTGTGATGACCGATCGGATTCGGGTTTGGTGTATGTTGTTGTAGTTTCGAAAACCGACTTTTGTGTTAATGTGGTTGGAGTCTTGGAGGGAGAATCGGCTGCTTCAGACCGACTACCCGACGGTGTTGAATCTAAATAAGAAATACAACAAATTACAAAAATATTATTTGGTCCAATTCCGTATATGGTGTGATGAATAAAATTGATACTGATGGTTGATTACTTGCTGTATCCCAAATGTGATACTTATGGCTATGCTACTATTTACCTAACCAACAGAATATAGCACGTATACAATAAATAGTGAGTTCCGATTAGTGCCATCAGTCAAAATAATTGAAGAAAATTACGGTTAAAATTTCTCACCTCCTTCGCGTAAACTTTCCTTCAACAGTCGGATCGTTTCCCGGATTTTAACTCTTTTATCGTGATCTTTATATTGTTTTAACTGAAAATGAAAGGGAATTCGAAATTTAATAAAAATTTGTAACATAAGAAGCATGTTGAAGAAAATTGGAATGAAATTGGGATATGTCATACGCCTCACGGTACTATGATGGCGAATGAAGTCATAAGCCAAACTGACCAACAGATAATCGATCGTAATCAGCTACTAATTCTGATACACCATCTCAGTATGGGCCCACTACAAAATACCCTGGTATTCTCAGTTGTCACAATTCCGATTTCAATATAGTTTCCCTCCGCCCTGTACAGTCCAGCAGACGACAATACTCTACCGTTTTCTTGGTATTAAAATTTCATATTAAACAACACTACCACGAAACACTGATTCTCAATATTTTATCCCAAATACCATACTTTGTTTCACAATGCACAATACCATCATAAACAAAACAAAGTCTAAACTCAAAACAGTAGGTAACAATTCAATTATAAAATACAACAATGTCAAATAATATGTCATGCTACCATTATAACATCCTCGCGCAATACTTCAATATCTGAAATCTCAAATAGCTTACTGAAATACAAAATCAAACGTCTAAGGCTGAGCATGCTATTAATCTCCTAGCTATAAAACAACACAAAAACCTGATATCAAAAACACCGCTACTAATTCTAAGTAGACACTCGTTGTATCAAACCTTTATTGAAACCAAATATCAAATTCAATGGCGCGTTTGAGATCATCCGATAATATTTTAAGTGACAGAAGATTTTGGGTTTCTAAAATCGACTCAATGTCTATCTGTCTATACACGAATTGCTATACGATTTCAACAATGTAAGACGTGGTCATGTTTTGGAGTGTTTCCTCGTTGGTCGCCGATTGATGACTATAGGTTTTAATAAAATAAGATACCGTTTCTATTAAAATCTGTCGCGTTCAAGTTAAATTTACATAAATTTCATCTTGCGCTTTTGCACCCAATAGGTATCTAGATAAGTAGCCACTTATAAGTTGAGGCCTTCTGTGTTTAGAAAGAATCTCCTATATCGGCTAGTCAATTTAATTAATGTACTATGCAGTAAAATCGGTTCCGGTATAATTGTGATCTACTGGATTTTCGTGGTATAACTTGCGATCTAGATCCAGTGACGATATAAACGATAGCTATCACCAAACTAAAGGGCCACAAATTTCATTTGAGCTTTTTACTCGATTCTCGGTTGATTTAGTATAAAACCAAACGAAACTTATGATTTACTAACCCTAGTTCATATGTAAGTTTTTATAGATTCAATCACTACACCGGTACCAACAATCTTTAAGCTGTACAGTATTGGTTAATTGCTAGTACTTGATATAATATATTTAATCTGAACTTAGCAATAAAAAAGTCAATTAACTGAATTGTACAGAAACTCTACTTAGTAGTACTTGTACTACTATACGCTGCATGTATAATTGAAATTCTCTTTTCATTGCACAAATGAGAACTTGAATCACTTGAACTTGAGGTTTGAAGTAACTGATACTAAGTAATAAGTAATATAAACCACGCATTCACACAGTCTTCCCAACAGAAAATAGCACTTAGCAAATGGATGACAACGCACGCACAATACATGGCTAATTTACTGTTAAAAATACGAGCGAAAACTAGTTTTAAATGCAGAGTAAATGAAGCAGATGCATTATTATACAGACACATTCGATATACGTTTAAAATCAGACGTTTCACTAACATTTTTGTCAAAATTGAGTCGAGCATAAAATTGATCGATGTGCGGTATATTTCTTTTATTTGCAAACAACTGTCTACCAAAATACACATCTTAAACCAAATTGGTGCTTATTGTAATTTTAATCAGTAGTCAGAAGAAAAATACATAATATATCCGGCCACGTTTATACAAACATGCATCGAATGAATTATCGGTGGACCAAACATGGCGATGATGGGACAGTAAATGACAAAAACTACTCTTAAATGAAGATGAAAGAAGACGAATTTGTTTCTGCGGTCGTTGTATTCATTTTCTGAAAAGATATATTTTGTTTGTTGTTGGGATTAAACAGGGCAGAACAGATTGAACTATGTACACGCGAGGCCACCTATGTATTCATCTATGGACCAAGCGTCGACCAGGATGTGAAAAAAAATAATAATGCTTGAATAACTTTCATGTTGAGAAAACAGACAATCGAAAATATTGTTTTTATGTAAAATTTGGTTTTAAGGGTGATTAAATAGTTTGAAATTGTCGAAAACGAAAAGGAAGTAAATTTCAGAATTTTTCTAATTAAACAACACTGTTCATCTTACACGAAATAATTTATTCGATTAGTATGTCAAAATATTTTTATTATCTTCAAAAATTTGATCCATACCTATTTCTATTTATGAGACGTTTTCGCGTATCCAATCCGAAAAAAGTTTTGTGTAAACAACAAGAGAGCTACTGCGAAAGACTGCTTTCAGATACGGCATTTTCTACCCAATTTGTTACAGCGAAGGTAAGCCGAGATTTTTAAGCAGTGACGACAACAAATTAGGTCTTGAATAAATAATCCTTAACTAACATGTTTTCATATACCTTGTTTCCACACTGTTCTTTCATATGTAAGCTACATACCGATGTATACTACGCTGTATAGGTACACCGTGTTTCCACACTGTTCTTCCATATGTAGGCTGCACACTCCTGTATATCACCCCTATATTAAATTAACATTTGCTTTCAATATCCACTAAAACACCTTCAAGCTTCAGACTTCCCAAGCCAATCTGAATTTCCGTTTGCTCACAGAACTACCGCAATGACGTAATCAGTCAAAAATCCTATGATTAAGCATAAGGCAACTCATGCAGACCTCAAAATTTTATGACACAATTACAGACAGTCATTCAAATAATAAATCAAATTATGTTCGACCAAATTTGATCGATCTTCAAATACTCGCTTTTTCTATGATCATACCTGTACGAGTAAATTTGTTCTGTGTGTAAATATTGAAAAATAAAATTTTGGGCGCGTGGGAGATATTTCTAATCACACGAAGGTCAAATTCGATGTTCCCTATTTACAGTCGAGGAAGAGAAGTCAGATTTTGAATAATTAGGAATGGAGTTTCCAAATTAATTTAACACAAATACGGCAGATTTCAATATTCGGTCATATTTTGTAAATAGGAGAATAGGCCTTGCTTTGAGCAAACACGAATTCTATAAATTCCGTCATATGATTGAAATGATAATTCGTCCACTTACACAAACTGTACCCTCCCTTTCAAATATTTACTAAATGTGAACAAAAGTTCCTCTTGCTACTATACCTACTTCTGCATTTTCATGTTATATAACACGTCGTAGTCATAAGTATGCAGTGTTCCGAATAGTAAGACATGTCCAACCTCCACTGCCTTGACAAATGACTCTGCATAGCTGGCTGGTCTCAAGATACATTCCGAAAACGTCGCTGTCCAACAAACACACTCTGTTGGCATAGAGTGAATAGACTACCCGATTATAATTGATAATTCAAAATATACCATTCCCGCCTCAAGTACGTGTACCTTGTCACAATGCAAACAATACGCTTTGTTTGCGATTTATAAAAGGCCACAAGTGGGCGTAATTATATTAATAAACGCTAGTTTGGCCAAGTATAAATCGTTGATTGTATCCATCGCCCATCTGTGGCACAATGATTGTGTTTATTCGATGCTATCATGCAAACGTACACGTACTTGACGCAAATTGAAAGTGTGGCGTGTCCCGAATAGACATGACTTAAATTGGATGACCGGAACATACATTGTATTTGCATTACGCTTGAAACAGTCAAATTGGATTGTATTCACCACATAAGGGCCATCCAAATGCATTCTCGAAATCAATATGCGGAAATTCATTATAAATTAAACATAGACTGAAGGTCAGGAAAGACCAAAAGTGGTGTAAATTTATAGAGTGAATGCATATAAGTAGATATAATACGATCTGACTAAATACGATCAAAGTATATTATTTCCCTTGTACATAACATAACGTTACATGTTACACTCTGTGGCATAAGGTGCATTTCAAATGATATTTCAAATACGTATTGTCATTCGATTTTATTTATTAGTCTCATTGCCACTGATGAAGCTGAATATTCATATTTTAAACTTGAACCAAACTCGGTATGATTATATCATACAGATTCCTTTTACTATAACTGTTTTACAGAAACTATAACAACTTTACAGCCCTAGTTATTACAGAAAACGGTTTGCCGCGATGACAAGACTACATCAATACGTTCATTCCCAATAAATTGTTCGAGATCCACATTATAGTTCAAATCCAAGCTTATGATTAATGTACTTAATTATCGTTCGCTCCAGGCAACAATTATGTGTGCGAAACTTGGCAATGAACCTAATTTCACAAAATTTCAAATGTCAATAAACCGAGAAATAATGATAAATCAGTGGCCTTGTAGTATCACAGGTACTCGCTCGAAAACGGTGAAAAAACAAATAATTGAGAAAATTGTCTAAAACAAACTCCTTTAAAAATGCCTCAAAAACCTCCAAAACTAGTGATTATACATTTCAAAGTGTGAATTAAAATGTTCGTGGCTGTAGTCACTCCTTAGTACAAATAGTTAATTATATAAATTCCGATGTTAATTAAATGTAATTTTGGCAAAACGATCGTAAAGACACTTTGGAGAAGAAGAACATCAAAATTAAAAAAAATTGGTTGTATAAGAAATCAATTTTGATGATGCCTACATGAATAAACTGATATTGAATTTTACATATATTATGAGTAAAGAAGACTATAAACGACTCCATGTGAAGTGCCTTTTTGGAGCAAAATGTGCTAAATTTAGTGTTGATTGACAAATTATATTTTATTAATCTTTTTTGACAAACAAATTCCGAATTTCCAAAATGATAATTTTGAAGCAAAAAAATTTCATGTTCACAGCCTTTTCAATATCTACCCCAGAATTATTATTATAGAACCGCATTCTCTTAAAGTTCACGGATAATCATAAAAACAACAAACCCTAGCACTTCTTGTATTGTGTTTGGCGAGAGTCTGGAATTTTGACAACAATACCTACAGTACTAAATAATGAGAAAATATCCTACAAAACACATATATATTTGGTTGTATTAATATTATAAGTACAGTCCAGATGATTATAAACATGATACAAACCATAATGTGTCTAGACTAGACATGACATATAAATTCCGTCATACTGAGATCAATATTCAGAGACTAGATATCATTATAAAATTATTGTAAATGACATTTCGTCCGAATTCGCATTCAGCATTTTTCGATAAAAATAAAATTGGAAATTGAAGCTGAAAATGACTTCCTGTCGGATAGAAATCTTGCATGGATTGGTTTCGCTTCCGAAGGTCCGGTGGAAATAGGGTATTAGATCGAACGGTGGTGATTGGTCAACTGTGCTATACTGCTATTATGATGTAACAAATACACCAATTTTCGCTCTTGTTGCCTGACTTGGGTATGGCAAGGATCACGTCTATGGCCCATATCATCTTTCAATCCCAAAGCACATGCTTCTTTAATTGAATACAATATACCCCTTCCCTAACATATCACGATATTTTCAGAAATTACCAAGATTTAATAACTATTTCCATTTTATAATTTTAAATGTACTTTGTATTGCAACAAAGTTTATATTTCGAAGCTTTATTTCGATACTATGACATAAATCATAATTTGAGCCGCATTTTATACATTATCTCTTTTGAACAATAAAGTTTTTATTTTCATCAATAACAATATGCTATAAAGATCATACTGATTTTTGCGAGTATGCCCGACTCCTCCTTCATCATATAAACACGGAGAACACATTCTTTAATGATAAAGCCCATCAGTCATTCCAATTATTGAACTCTTAAAATGTTAAGGTCAAAAACAAGCATAAAAACATCATAATCCTCACTCGGCCTAACGTGATCTTGAAAAGTGATTCCAGACCGATTTATAAGCGTTTCAATACTGTGTATTAGACTATTAATCATTGATATGTGGGTGGTAAAATACCAATCTCTTATCGCCTAGTCATTACTTGGTATGATATACAAAAATTTGATGCGTAATAAAAAGGGGTATAGGGACGTTCACAAGGCAACTGGTATCCACTTTGGTGGGCTTTTGATGAAAATTACCATTGAATTGTCCTATACGAAATAAGACGGACGTTTGTCTAATTAACTGGGACTGGGACATACTTTTCCAATTATATTTACATATACTAAACGCCGCCAAGAATGTCTGCGTAAATGATGCCTTCCCGACTCAAACCACTAATGGATAATACTCCTTTACACCAGACTACATTACTAAAAGTTCCATTATAAATAGCCGATGACCAATACAATATATTCCCTATCCATTCTACCGGCACTTTTGTTACTTGTTATATCTTCAACCCTTCCGGGTACGGGTCAAGTTCTGACTTGCTTACAGGGTCCACCTTAGTCTGTGGCAAACTTCAGCCCTAATGAGAATTGTCCGCTTCGCTGATCCACTGCTAGACAAACTGGTGAAATGTCCGGGCAGTTGAAGCAGACAAGTTCTATACTTTAGTATGAAGTACCCTCTCATACGCGTGTGCGAAAATGATTTACCAGATCGATTAGAAAAAATGCCGTTATAAACTGCGGTGTAATTATTCAAAATATCTAATCACGCATTCCTATGGAGGTACAGTTTAGTACTATTAAAAATGTAATAAATTAACAATCATTCCGAAGTCATAACCAATTTGGGTCAAAGTGGTGGATTACAATCATATTATTAAAATTAAGCCATAACAAATTGATGATGCAACTTGAAAATTTAGTGAATATGCTTAAATTTTTAATAGCATGTGTATCTATCAATAGCTGTTTAGAGGCATACACGGTTATAAATTTTTCTGAGAAAATGATTCAAATAAAACATGACGCCACTAGAAATGTCCAAAATGAATGCACCGCAATTTCATACGTGTAGCTCAATTTGTATGCAGATATTGTACCGGAAAGGCGTAATTTGATAAATTCACAAACTCAAGTATGAATGGCTTTATATAACTAGACGAGCTTGAATACCGCAATTAAACTGTTCAAGCATGAAATAGACTATAAATTTAGCAAATTTTTATTTGGAACACGCTTGATTAGACAGAAGTTCAATGAGATGGTATTTCGGAAATGAAAAAAGCGAGAGTGCGTCACACCTGCCGAGAGCACACGCACGACCCGACAAATGGCTGAGAACAGCAGAATGCAAATTAGAGAATTAAATGTTAAAAATATCAATTCCAATTCGAATTAAAAATATATCATATCAGATGAAAGCATATTAATTTAAAATGAAAATTCGAAAATACCTATTGTATATTGGCATAACTTTTTATTTTCGTTTCTTGAATGGTTGACTGACATACGTAAATCACGAGAAGAACTACAGTAGGGTGTGAATAAAGATTTCAAACGATTGGTGAGCGCCTGGCAGAATATTATAGACTGAAAAATAGTATATGACAATCCATTATAGTTAAATTACTATCAAAGATGCAAGTATCCTCTCGAGGTGTGATAATTGTGTAGGCTGATACCGGTAGGTTGGCACCGTCTTTCCGTTTAAATGTTTACGCATATACAACTTTTTTGGGAGAAAAGTCGAAATATTCAACACAAAAATAAATCTACCAACAACGAAAAGACAACTATTTAATTTAGTTTCATTTTATAACATATGCGGTATAACATAAGCGTGTTCGTAGACATGTAACAACCGGAAGAGATTTAAGTATAATACCGGAAGGTAAACAATCACGTTCAAAATGAGTCTACCGGTCGCGCCATTGCCCGAAGAAAATGGACAATGGCCCACTATGTTATCACATTGCATTACAAACGGATCTGATAAACTGAGATATAGCAAAGAAAATTGCTAAGTTATTCGAGTCGTCAGTTTCTGTCATTTTGACAATGCTATCCTATGCTTAACCTACTGACGAACCTGAATAAAGACTTCCATGTCGCATTAGAACAAATCTTGGCCTTTGACCTTAATGTCACTTGGATTTGAAAATACAATACCAGTGCATGTCACAAAAGTACCGTTTGAGAATATCGTTATGTTAAAGAAAAATATAAAACGCAGATCATTATCACCCACCCACAGATAATTCATGGAAGTGGAATCATAGAATTATCCAAGTCAGTATCGGTCATTTTCTAACTTAGCTCGGCTCTTATTGGAGGTCGGCGAAATCTTATGGAAGTACTCTGGAATTATTCGATCCATACGGATCAGAAATACTGACCTTATGATGAAAGGGTGCAATTACCTTTAACACGACATATTCGATATGGATTACTTACTAGCAGAACATCAACGTAGCAAATGTAAACATAGCAAACATCAATTTTCGAGGGTGTGAACAAGTAAATGTCTGTATTCAGCTACATATTGATAAAAATAGAAAAAACTTGCTATATCTCCAGGCTTAACCAAAACAGCATGTTTGATGACACCACTCCAAGCATAGCCAAACCACAGCATTTAGTTTAAGCCTAAATCTCGACTGAATTTCACTCCATCGCGTTGTTATCACTGAATGATATAACTAGAGCAAGACATTTCTGATCCAAATTTGTCTCACGCTTGAAAAACTCCGTTTTCCGACTGAAAATACTTCAGCTGACATCATCTATTCGTCGTCTCGTCGTTACGGTACTGTTATCGGGGAACATTGTACAATTTTCCAAGCGTAACATTCCAAAAGCAATAAACTCGCTTCATATGTTGTTGTTTCAGCTAAACCCTCGCAAAAATATTGACCAGCTAACTGCATTGCTGCTGCAAAATAACGCACAGAAGAACCTAATCACGAACTGTTATCGGAGAAGATGGTACAACTTTCCAAGCGTAACATTCCAAAAGCATTAAACTCGCTTCATATGTTGTTGTTTCAGCTAAACCCTCGCAAAAATATTGACCAGCTAACTGCATTGCTGCTGCAAAATAACGCACAGAGGAACCTAATCACGAACTAACTTAATTAACTTGCTGACTAAATTAATGAACGATAATTATGATAAAGTGGCGAAATAACCGCACGCAAAAGCATTTTACATGATGCATATGTCTATCTATCATTCGCCCTAAAGCAAATCGGCTTAAGTTAAAACGATTCACCGGACCAAAGAGGTCAGTCAAAATAGTAATATTGTTTACACTCGGCCATTGCTGAGATTAAAAACGACTCAAAATAAGGATGCAAAACCTCTTCACAAAATAACAAGCAAGTGAAATCTTAAGCTAGAGACCTAGAGCTAAAAACTAATGAAAAACAATACTGATACAAATGCTGAGCTTAGCTACCCGCATTTCGGCGGCTCAATAAGGCGTACCATTTTAACTTACATTCGATTGAGTAAAACAGCTGTGTTAGATTTAAAGCAGGCTCGTTTTTTTAGATTTTGGATTCGAGCCCAAACCAAAATTTTTCAATTTTAAATTAAACTTTAATCTAGCGACCCAGTGTACAACTCCTTGTTGCACCAACATTGCTGACCAACACAAATCGCTTTGAAACCCAATAATTAAGTTTATTCATTTATTTCGCTTTTTTGAATTGAATTGCAGAGGTAAAATTTGGTTCAATATTATACTCAAGTGTACTGTATTAGAAAGTGTTTTATTTTAAATCAATCAATTGATTACATCGAATCAAACCAGTTTATTTAGATTATATACATATTTATATTACTTTGAACGCTCCCGAAATCTGTATAAATACTATCCCTTACTGAGATATAAAATTGCAGTTGAATTCAAACAAAAAATTCGAAGCACGTTTAATCCTCGATCCATGAACGGCTATATTGGAGTTGGCAAATCATTTTTGTTACAGAAAACTATATCTTAAACTTCCTAACTAATACAAACAGTAACGTACCACAATGTTATGAGCTTCAACACCTGACTACTTAAATTTGTCTCTGACTACCCAGCGTTGCCGTTCTGGGCCGGTAGTAATCGGGCTCAACCAAGCGAAAAAAATTGCTTATAAAGCGATTCACAGGTTGTTCGACGTGGGTGTGCGCGCGGATAAAATCACGATTTTTGTGGAAAGAAAAGTAAAAATTAAAAAACATTATAGGTCGCATAAATTTCGGAGTTGGTGAACTCGGCGCCACACCAAAGGTGTGCTGTCATTTTTCGTGAATTAACTGTACCTTCCTGAGATTGATGAAGGATAGGATGGATTCGTTTTTTGTTCTTGTCCTATAAATAATGGTTTTGACCCTTTTCAGTTTTACATTATCGGAATATATCTCAAAATAAACGTGGGTATAGGGACAGAATTATAGTAATAATTCATCATCCTGATAAAATTTGAAAAATTATTTTCAATGTGGAATATCGAACACACTCTGAAGTAGGTTAAGTTCAACAAAAAATTGAAAAATTAAAAAAGAGATTGTTTGAAATAGAAATCAGACCAGCTGAAAAGTTGATTGTGAACATAGATTTATCTTTCCACGTTGGAGACAAGTATTTAGTCCCAAAATAACGGCACATCGACTATGGGCATAATTGCATTAAATTGTTGTTTCATGAAATTCTTGGCACATTTCTGGACTTTGATTTCGTATATGTAAAAATGAGTCACTATTAGTGGATATTTATTTACTATATAAACTCAGAAAGAGAAGATTATTATTTGGATAAATACGCCGTCCATTTTTATATCACGACCAATACCACTCATTTCTTGTTGGTTGTCACGAATTATGGATTGAGTGACATCAAAATACCTGTCAATTTATGTATGCATTTATTCTACTGTCGTCAGCAGTATCAATCACTCAATAGTGCAAGAAAAGCGAACGTAAAGCTAATTTCTCACGTACCTCGTCGCTCCATATACGGTGTCGCGGCGCGCCAAAAGCATGTCCACTCATGCGTGCCGTGTCGTTCGCAGAATATCTCGAATTGTTCAAGGTGAAAGATATCTTAAATTCTTAGCCGCGAATTACAGCTTCAAAACCGCATTTTATGTTTATTTATGTGCATACCGTAATTGGTCATGTATGAATCGAATTTAAACCAATCATGCGAAAGTGTTAATAAATACGATAAACATACCAAACTTCCTGCGCCTACTTGAAAATTACATTTACCTAACTATTTATTAACTTGAGCTTCGAAGTTGGCGAGAAAGTGCCGTTGAAAAAGGCAGCAAGGCCACCAATTCACAGTTAAGGTACTAATCTAATAACGAGAACTTAGTCAGGTGAAAATTCCCATTATACAAGAGATACAGAGTAATTGGGTCCATTCGCCACACCTCCTTCTAACTGCCGGCATGACATTACAGCAAATCGTGAAAAATATTCATGGTGGACAAATAATGTAGCGTGGCGAAACACGCCTCCAAAACGTACAAAAATCATGAAAATTGCCGCTTTTACCGAAGTTGAAAAATTTAAAGTCGAAACATGGCAAACCGCAAAACAGAATTTTGGAATATCACATTTCTCCAGTAATGTACATTTTTTAGGAAGTTTATTATATTATGTGACAAGGCTATCGAACAAGAAAAAAAAACTTTCATATTATAGAAAATAATAGGCGTCAACAAGCAGGCAAAGACGGGTAATTTAACACCGATGTCGCCGCCTGTACTTAAGTCAGAGACTAAATTTCATCCATCGGTGACACTGCGACTTTTTTCTGAACTATAATTTACCTGGCAAAAGTAAAGGTATTAAATGACAGAAGCGTCGCACGAAGTATGCGGTATTTTGTGAAAAATAGACTGTTATATATAAGACTTCCGTTCCGTGATTGTGAAAAAAATATAGAATTACATTTAGAAAATAAGTTAACAATAGTAAAGAATAGGTTGCCGTATGTGTTGAATGTTTCTGTGTGGGGTCATGAACGGAACACCTACTGTTTTGAATTATTATTACTAATAACGGGCTTCACTTATTCGCTTCAAAAAAGGCTCTACATAAGCAGACCTTTTGCAAGTGGCTCTTACAGCCGACGTTTAGAATAGTTGGAGCCTTTCAGATTATCGTATCCAATTTATGATACTGATGGTGGGCTATTTCCATAATATGAATATTCAATACCACAAGACTATATAATTTTGAATTATCTCTCCAAAAATGTAGGAGGAAGCATGTTATATTCCATTGCAATTAGGCATGAACTACATTTCTGAAGTTTTACTATAAACGAGGAAATTAATGCACGAGCCGTATAAAACTGTAAATCCCTAATTATACTAAAACTTGCAGCTTTGCCAAAAACTCAAATCAAATTTGCTGAACTATATATATCCAACCGTGTACGATAAGTAATAACGCATTAGCAACATGATCCCACCTTTTACTATTGATTTCGTTTTGACCTAGACGTAAAAACTGCCCACATGTTACATTAGCGTGCAAAAACTGGCAACGGATATAAGTAGAATGCCTCCTAAAAAGCGGACTTCCTAACAGCATAAGCTAGCGCGTCATATTCCCATCCTTTGGCATTAAACACATTTCACGTCTTTCCGGTTTCAATCATAGCTAGAGGATTTATGCTATTACCGAATGTCTGGCAGCTAACGGAAGGAGCTAACTGAATAGAATAAGTCCTAAAATCGCAAGACGCTCAACGGAAACAAGTGCGAATGCTGAGAGGAGTCACTTGCTTGCGATCGAATTGTGTGTTATTTTATTTTGAAAACTTGGAGGTGGAGAGGATTAGGTTATTAAACCTCGTATATTACTGTCTTTCTCCTTCTGCGCGAAGAAGACTAAAGTTTCAGAAATCAAATTTATCGCTTCATGGGTGGTTTCATTGCCTATGTGTGATAAGACTGTCTACAAATGGCTAAATCGACAAATCTAAAAAAAATTTAACCGGAAATTGTTTACTGTCAGAACTGCTCCTCCAACATAATTTCACTGCACTTGATTAATTTCTACTGCCTGTCACAGACAACCGATGACGTACAAGTGATCTAGCCCCAAAAGAATTGTGAAATCGGTATTTTGAGAATTAAGATGATCAAAACAATCATTTTGGGTGAAATTTATATTTATTGATGCTTCACGCAACAATTCTAACTATTCGAAATCAAAATAAGTAACAGAAAAAGATTCGAACATGTATATCCTTACTCGCTAACCTCACAAATACTAAAATATAAATGTATCAAAGAATTTTTATCTTCCGCTGCATTATCCGTCGTTCAATAGTAATGCATAGATCTATACTATACAGTTGGCGGCAAAATGAAATTTAGCACATCCGTGACTATGTGACGTCACAGAGGCCATAATTCTTAAAACAATCGATTATCGGCAGAGCGTGAAAGTTTATAATTGTTGTTGCATGGCAATAAAATCTTATCTTCCGAGGTGCATACGAGTTTATAGTAAATATTTAGGTCGGGGCCATACTTGTGAATAGACGTAAATTGAACTCGCAATTGACGATGGCTGGAAGGCATCAGTTGCTTCAAGATTTGTTTGAGTACAAAAACCATAAATGTAAAATTTGCAAAATGAAAAATTATTTTCTTTGTACACTAAAATTGACAGGTACTGGGTACTGACGAAGTGGAAAGATATTAACTATTGAAGTTGTCCAATTTTTATACCCTAATTCATTAGAAAGAAAATTAGAAATGAATGACTATATTAAATTAGGTATGGTCATTGATTGATTCGTTATTTAGCCCGATGAAAAAAATATTTCTCTATAAATTCAATGTATCAGGGAAAACAATTCGACTTATTGAAACTTATTTTTTTATCGAATATATATTTGGTCTATTTTCATCGTTTGCAAACTGTTCGGACTGCCTCAATTATGTTAACGCGCTATTCAATACCAAATCGATACTAAAATTATTTTCATATATTGAAATCAGAAATTGAAAAACGTTATTCATACCGGTGATGTCATTCACAAACTATGACGTCACATATCAATTGAATCAAACACTTGTTGTATAGTTAGATAAAGGTTGATTTCAAATTTAGAATCCACTTTTAAGTATTCAATATCTTAAAAATAATAACCCGAAAAGGTGAATATGTCTATAAATAAGCCAGACCAGTAGCCATCTACGTATAGGAAGGCATTCAAATGACGATTATATACCTATATACATATACATCCATATACCTAATTTTGTCGTCGAAAACAACACTATAGCAATCAATAACACTATACCCAAAAGCTGACCTGACCTGAACAGACTGGCTAACCCGTATTTTCTTGCATGAAATGCAATGAAAGATTTGACTTATTTTGGCTTAAAATCAGCACTGCCTCAGATTTTACCGTCTTCAATTCTCATTTTCCAACAACCTACCCCGCTTGCAATTTAATATGCGAATGAAACATTCTTTTTTAGTTAAATTGGATGTTTCACTATCTGCATATTTCGCCACTTTTGTAAAAGCGGCAAAATTGAAAATACTTGGGTGAGTTTATTTCATTTCCGTTGTTAAAATTGAGGTGCATATAATATATATACGAATTATATTTGGCAAGAGATATAATAACATAGTACATCAGATGTACCCCAGTAATTTTGAGAAAGCAAGCAAATTAACTGACATTTTTTCAAATTTGAAGAAGAGTTTTTAGAAAATAGTTTGGCAACTGCACCGAATCCTAGCATAATAACATATTTATCAAAATCTTTCATCAATTTCGCTTTCTCAATCTGAAAGACCTTATACGTAAGCTAAACTTAAAAGTTGACTAACGACGCCTAAAGCGATTTTATAATGTGGAAACCTAAACTTGAAATTATGCCTTTTTCGTTTATCATAAATCCTAGTCATAATCTCAACAAGCGAGTTTATGTCCATATTCGGAAAAATATGAGCATATAACAACAATAGATAGCAGATTTCTGTTTGTGGCAAATAACATATTTTATACTAAAATGGTAAAACAATTTAAAAATATTCATAAATTTGAAATGAACATAAATAGCAAAACATTCTGAAATTCATTTCACGTGACCTTAACAAAATCACGAATCACAGGCAGCTGTGCTTGGCGATGGTATATTTATAGTGGCTTGAACAAGTAACTCGAGACAGGATTTGCTTCAGAAAAATAGAATTTTTCTCCACTCAACTCAAGCGACCTGCAATCGGGGTTTTCCTTCAATCAAACCCAATGATTTTCCTTAAATCACAACTATCTGAACTATAATTTGACTTCTAAATTTTAATAAAAAACTAACAGCAGTAAAATGCTTACCAGATTTTCCAGCTCTTCCACGGCCGAGTCATCATCGTCATTTTGCTTCGCATTTTCGTCGCTACTTCTTGTTTCCGACGTAGCCACAGGACTTCCAGAAGCTTGTGGCGAATATTTCCCTGAATCACGTGACTCAGAGCGTGATATTGAAATCACATCAGCCATTGGTCTATTTCTGGAACTTCGTTCACGATGATGATTTTGATGATAATGTCGGGAAACTGGGGTTGTTGAGGTGGGATTACTACTCCCTTGCTCAAAGAATTTCTTTCTCTCTTGAAAGGGGCTAGGGCGCAATGCCCTTGACGATTTTGGTAAGTGAGAAACGGGCGTTTCCCCGGATGTACCTGCACTTGAAGTGGATGCTAATGTTTGAGGAAAAAATTTCACAATATTAGACGACGGATCGACCGTCGGTGTTACGGAGAGTGCCTGCTGCCCACTAGCGGAGCCAGGGGATTTTGGTTTGCCTGAAAATAATTTCTTACTCAAGGCTTTCAGAACAACACGCGCGGAATTTTTTTGTCCGTAAGTTTTATGAAATTCGTTTCCACCACTAGTACTACCTTCTTCTGTGTGATTAGCTCTATATGGAGGATTGAATTTATGTCCGCTTGGCGGGTGATTCCATGGATTGTTGTTGTTGTTATTCACACTACGATGCTGTGGTGTATTATGAAGTTGTGTCGGAAGGGTGATAGAGTTCTGGGGCGACACCGGTTTCCACGTAGGCCCGCGGAAGGATGTAGAAATCGTCTTATACTGGCAAGTTGCACCTGGAAACAATAATGAATAAAATTAAATATAAACACAGAAGAAATTTGGTAGATTTCAATTCACGAAAAATATGAAAAAGATATTTTAATAAAAGTTGATGATTTAGAACCACCGTGATTTCACCAAAAAGCATATTTTTTACCCAAAATTCTTTCAATTATACGATTCCCCATAAAAACATTAGAACCAATCGCAGGGTAGAGGGAACACACACACACAACTGTATTGTGTCAATAGAATTTCAAACTGCAAGATCGCTGTCTGCCAAACTTAAGAATTGTTATCTGAATATATTATATTTATATATATACAGTCTCTGTTCACAGTTAGAACAAAACTATAAATGTTGATAAAAATTTGTATTTCGCGTTCCGACCACGTATGTATATTTCACCACTAAAAATCTTCAGGTTATAATCTAACTCTTCTATACTAAATTAACTAGGGAAAAATATAATATTATAAGAGCTAAACCTTTTCCACAATACTTGTTAAACTTAAACTATAAAAGCAACACAGAAATACAAACATTAAAATCGCTGCTATTAAAATCTCTAAACAGAATATCTACCTACATGAACAGTCGGCAAACCAGTAATGTGAAGTGAAATGTCTCACATAAATACATACCTTCCTCCATGGTTTGGGTTGTAATATAATATTATAATCAAATTATCGGTGTTGAGTTTCTGTATATTATGGTATATAAAATTGGTCTTAATACAGATGACTATAAAGCTGTTAAAAAAACGGGTATTTTTTGTGAAAAATTATTATACATTTCTCGGAATAATAGTTATTTTACGGGTATTCTGCCGGGGTTTTGGAGATGTCCTATAACAAATCGTTGTCTTTTATTCAGAAAAGCAGTTTGCAGAGTTTTTGCAATGAAATTATTAGCTTTTGCCATTTTTTGTACAGAGCTTAAAATTAGTAAAAAATTTTAATTTCAATTTTGTTTGCCATTTGTTAATTTGTCATTAATTTTGTTTACAGTTTGTCTTACAATGGTATTACTAATATTAACTGCACTTAAACGGGATTACATAAGATATTAACAAAAGTAGTTATTATACTTTCTACTAAACATTGGTGTGAAAGATGTGCCCGTTACTCCAAAATGATTTTCGCAATTCACGGAGGCGTTTCAGCAGGCACACGCGTACGTCATACTCCACATTGAAAAATGCTTAAAAATGAACCGCTATCCAAGTTCCCCCTGGGATCTTCCAATGATTCTTCGAAGTTCGCAAAACCCATTTTACAAACCCTGGCACGATTATTCGTTACCACAATAATTCGTCAATTTTCATTATTTTGTAATAAACAAGGTAATGACTGGTACAACATTCTGCATTATTCATATTATTTACAGCGGGCAAATATGAGTCGAAATTCCAATGATCGATTGTATCAGTAAGTCAATTTGGAGAGAAAAACATTATGACGTGAATATTACCTACAAACAGAAAAGAGTAAATTTCACTACTTAAAGTCAGAAATTGCTTGCTTTTCAAAGCACGAAATCGTAAAATCGGAACAATACCAAATTGCAAGCTCAGAACTGTACAAAAACCCTGAAGTAGATTCAACCCATGAATTGCTTTTTGCTGATTAATATGATATTCGATTTAAAAATTTCATACACCATAGCAATTATTAAAAATATGTTCGGAAAGTCTTACCATCCCGTTTTGCCAGCGTGTTTAATGTAAAATTCGACAAAACCAGGATGTTTGAAATAAGTTAGAAGTAGAGATTGGAATACAGTCTCAATCGTCATTTAATTAATTTGCCTTTTCCGTAGTGGGCTATAGTTAGGAGTAGAAATGGGTACATGGACCCAATCGCAATTTGAATGAGCTCTTCCACAGAGGGCTTCGGTATTATATGCATTCTGATCATTCTTTATCGATGTAATAATCATGATATAAGGATGTTGAACTAGTGAGAGGCAAAGGACACAAACCATCAATACAAACATTAGGGCGGATATAGGCGTAGTAACATGATTGTGATGTAAGGAGACAAAAACAACAATAAGTTGATGGATTTGCTCGGTTAAAATTTGGATTTGATACTTCAGCGTACAGCACAATTATCATTCAATACCTAAGGCCTTTCTGCTGCTCAAATATATTTAAAGTACCGGTATATCCTTCCATGGACTATCAACGGATCGTGATGTCGATGTATTATGTATAAATACATATGAGCTTGGAAAGTGAGAATTCGAACTGGACTTTTCTATATAGTACTTCTCAAAGCGAGTTCATACAACCGTCTCAACTAACAACTAAAATATACTTAAATGGTGGTTGCAACGGAATGGAAAATATACGTTCAATGCAATGGAGAGAAAATTGCAACTACATTCCTGGGTCACCCCCTGCATACAATACTGAAAAAATATAAACTTTACTCATACGGCCATAACTCAACTGCAAAAATACCAAAATCTGAATATCCACAGCAACACTGCTAAATATGACATTCTGTCAAAATCTTTTCCCGCCAAGCCTAACTCAAATGAATGCATTTTGAAGCTGGACGTATATTCTATCCAGCTAGATCTTACTTTACATTCGCTATTAAACTCATTCCTTTCTGTATATGACTGATGGCAATATTTCCAATAATTCATTTCTCTCCTTCATATTACAATACAGCTGTCGTTGGTTTTAACTTAACGGTCTCAAGTTTCTTTCACCTACCCTGCCAACAGCAGAGGTGGTATTAACAAAAGGATAACAAAGGACATACTTTCACACAATGACAATTCTCTAATGGACACACGCGGCGCGAACAACGCTTAATGAATTCAAGATGTCTTTGATTATAATTTTGCTAGTTACAATTTTGAAGCGATGGGAAAAGAATGGCGCATATGGGATCGTTTTTTTTTCTTTTGCAATTACATATAAACGATTTCAAAAATGTCAGGATGTTGTGCTATCAGAATAATATATGCAATACACCATACACAACTAGTACGGAGCATAAGATATAATGCAGCCAATGTTTAGAATTACTACACGGACATATTTCATCGCGGCAATGACTGAAAAATAAATGTCACTCAAAAAGTACAACTATAGTATATAGATTATGAAACATATTATTGTAAACGGAATCTATCTAAAACGAGGCCAAATCTTTAACAATAATAATCATCACCGGGGTTCGAGACATTGGCTAAAATATATCGCACCCATCTTAACAGTTTTGCCTGTAGGCTTCAAGGTGGCAGTTATGTTATATTATACATAGCATATATTGTAGCATTCGCGGTCTGGTAGTAACTAACCATTCTCTCTACATATATGGAACGCTATCCGGTTCTGGAAGCCACTACTTTCAAATGTGGGTTTCATTCATTATCACAACAAGGACAATTTCAAACATATTGGAAAGCTTAATTCTGATTTGTCGCGAAATATAATATCCATACAAGACGATGTTGGCATAACACGGTTTATGATTAAGGATTTCAACCCCTGGATTCTGCATAATGTTCCAGTTCAAAATTCAAATCGCTACTCGTGAGAAGCCCGGTCATTACTTGAAGTATAGGGTCATTACTGAACTGAGTGGTGTGCAACCTTCAATACAGGAGGGCAAGACACAAATAACTGGGTGAAACAGCGGGTTATAAATGCCAGTTAGATTGAATTATCTCCGCTAATAATATCACTATGCGATAAGACGCATGTAAGAAAAATCCTGTCGCCGAAAAGTGCTCAAATATATATCATGCAGCTGACAAATTCTAAAAAAAAACGTTCTGCTGTAATTATGCTATACGTTATCACCTTGCTGCGCTCCTACCTACGGCTTCATCTCACAAAACTCAGTATAAACGACAAAAAATCAGAAGAAAACCTAAACCAGCCACGACTCCATAACAAAAGTACGCTTTCGAGTGCTCTTAGCGTCAGCTTAGTCGCACTGTTGATATGTATGAACGTCTGCTGTGTAAATAAAACTAGTAAAATCAACTTGACTTGAGTGGTCATTATCAGTATCGACGACAAAATGTAATTTGGATGACATGTAAATCAAGGTTAACGTTACAAATATTTTCGAAAGTATATTGTTGCCCCACTCGTAAGGGCAAAAGCGCATATTGTAAATCAATGGCAACGATCCATAAGTACTTCAATTTTATAACTAGTTATTCATTCTAGCGTAAATTTCCAAATCCAATCAAGTTGGGCTAGTCGTTTTATACAAGGAACTTACTGTTGCGAACATCGTAAATCATTTAGAATATGAAAATATCTCGGCAATTATTTTGGTCACACAAGGGACGACAGTTGAAAAGACTGAGAATCGGTTTACATGTGAACGAGATAGCAAGTCCTCAATCAAATCATGAAAAGAAGACCAAAAAGATGGCGACTAAGGAAAAGTTTTCCAGGGTGGACACAGAGAGTACTTTGCGCCTTTGCAGTTACATAAGAATTGCAAGTATTTTTGACCTCAATATATTATACCGATGGTATTCAATCTTTGAATAGATTTATTTTATAATTTTATAATTCGCAATTGAGATTGCTACGTTACATATTAAACTGCTTATCAACGAACTTTATAGTTCAACTTTAGGAAATTTTCTTACTTAATGATACATTTAAAAGTAGGTAATATATAGACATAATATAACTGTATAACTGTATAGTTATGTGCAATTAAGTATAACCCATACACGATGATGCTGGTCTTGTGCGTAGGATATGCATGACTCATGCTTGGCGAAAGGGTTTTGCCGTACGTGTGGCAAGATTTATTCCACATACATATTTCGCACACAAGTGGCTAAACGCTTTAACACTTTCTCACAAGAAAGCAAAAATAGACTGACTTAACGGAGCTTTAAGGTATGTCGTCTCTGAGCTAAAAGACTTTAATGTAATCTAGATGAACGGGCAATTAATGGCCGACACTCGGTACTCAATCTGGCTTAAATTGCAGATTCTTCAACAAATTTTAACCGCGGTATATCATCTTGCAAGTTCAATATGACTAAAAATGTGTACCTGTTAGGTGGCCTTTCGCCAAAATTGGCAAAAAAACGATCACGATATAAAACTCACTGTCTAACTCCAGGGTTTCTAAAACTGAGGTTTACGGTCCTGTAGCAAGCCATGTAGTGTTGAGAGTTTCTGGAAAGCCACGGGTCGTGAAACTTTGAGAATCACTGGTCTACCCAATCTATAGCAAACTGACGTGGCGTGGAGTAGAGTTTAAAAATTGTGCTAATATTAGGAAATGGCACAATCAATTAAAATCTATGCATTATTATCCTCTCTCTCTCTAGAATTTATATAAGAAGAGCCATTATGCTTTACTGAACATTAAATACACAAAAACCATGCATACAATGTATAATATTATAACAATCCTCCAACCTACATTGGGAGTGAAGCACATATCAATCCTCGCTACGTCATCCTTTCCCAAGTTTTTGAACTATCCACTAATAACTACGGCCAAATTTGGTTTTAGCAAAATTATATACTCGCCACACATGGTACAAACCTTGATGTATGTATTCAAAGTATTCCGTACAGCACGAGTTGTTGACATTTTAAAATGCTAATTGGTCGACAAACAAAGCTACCGATAAGTAAGGTACGTATACAAATATCGGTGAAGTAGGTGTATGGAATACATATCAGGTAGCTTACATTGGAAGCTTTTGGGCTGGTCATTTTAAATACGTGAACTCAATAAACCTGACTGCGAAAAAATACGGATCTTTTGTACAAAGCCCACGACACTAATGCAAAAATGTGAGATTTTAGAAAAACATTCCCGCCCGCGGGAATGCAGTCGGGGTTACGAATGATTTCAAAATTTGAATTTCCAACGCAATCTGCATTTCAAACCCTGACTGAATAATCACTAAATTTTCTATTTTGATCGTTTGTGCCGAGTGTTTTTTTGAGTGGCTTTGTACAAAAGATCCAAAAATACTTTCCAATGAATAAAAACGTTTTTGTTTGCCGAGTACATGCATAAATTCAAACGCTTTTATTTTTTTAAACCTCATTTGGATTTAGGTGTAAAACGCATTATGAAAAAAAAAAATTAATTAACATGTTCTCGACTTTACTCTGTATTCAAGCTGTCTAAAAGGTGTAACAAAATGATATTCTCGCATACATCATTAGCTCATAAATTACAATCACAATTACATTTTATTTCCAGTATATCTCGGGGCATCTTTGTACGGACGTCGTAAAAGCTTACCTTAATCTTGCCAAACATGATCAAGTATAATTATCCTATATAATCACATTTCGCACCTGCCCAGACATTGTCACACTTTATTTTACCTAGAGCAGTAATTAATTTAACTATCGGCGAATGACTTGTCGCAATTAATATTATACTGCAGGAAAAATGGAATAAATCAACTGCCTATACGTAGTGATATAATTGAGCCACAAATCAGCCAAACAAAGCCTTGTTTCGAGTAAATTGCGTCTAAGACATCGTACAAAAAAAGTTGGCACTCCTGTAGTGCGTGTACCAGACTAGGGTTAGGCCATAATGTTATTCCGATTTTTCTCATTTTAGTTCTATTACGAGTTCGGAGACTGTCTGTGTTATCCAAGTGAATAAACCCTCTGTCCATAGGTTTCACTCCCTTTACACAACTTGATGTAGAGTAAGGCGAACAAAATCAGTTACATATTGGTACACACACTTCTGAAGCGCAAAAAATTAAACAGACATTAGACCGTGAAGAAAACAGATATATGGATATACTCACTGTTTATTCGTTCCGAGCTTCGAGTTGTCTAATGTCGAAGATTCCTTTTAGTTAGACTATTCAAAATTAAATAAACTGCCATATAACGACAAATATTGAACATATGATCAAAATTTTGTAGAGGGTTCTAAGATAAGAGGACTACTACTTCTGTACATTTTTTTTTCAAAATTTTAGTATAGCAACTTGATTCAACTATTATTATGATCTTTATCTTTGCAATCATATCTTGTTTTGTCTGAAAAAGTTAGACTATGATCAAACGAGAGCTAACAATTATACTTGCTATTTGGTAGGAAAAGATTATCGCATCCTTGAAATTTTGAAATCGGACTAGGGGCTAGGAATAGCTGTTTCTAGTTAGAGTAACTACAATATTGATAATAAGCGACTTTGAAATCTTCTAGTTACTCTAGTACGTCTGAACATTGATGACTTAACAAGGTATCAATGGTCTGAACATATGTATGCCGTCCAGTATCTCACAGGTTCTTTGTTTCACGAGCCAAATTGTACGTACACTTATTCCCATAGGTCAACCATACTGTGGTGTTATCTATTTTCAAATTAACGACTGCCGTATGTGCATAAAAAATTTATAACGTTTTTCTCGTGATAAAGAGAGAATTAAAAACAAAAGAATGATATGGAGTCGCTTTCAACATGACCGAATAACCGTATCCGGAATATTTTTTCGAAACGTGTACTAGTAATCCTATAAGAAAATTATCAAAACTCGCTTAAGTTATGATCATATCAACTCAAAAACAACCAGTAGACTGCCGCTTATATTCAAAATTTCTCAATTTTAGTGTATCGAACAAAATTTTATTGGAAAAAAGATTTCACTTCAAATCTTTTTTGTGCGTAATACAGAAATGTAACTGGTGATTTCCCATTGAAAATTTGACTTTACTCAGACAATCTGTTTATCGTTAGTTTGATCAGCTTGACAACGTAATATCCTATAAAGCAAATTAATAAACATAGCCATGGATAATCGAAAATCAATCGACGCGGTTCGTATCTTATTAAAATTGAATGTTCAATTAACCCTCTGCGTGCTCAGATCTTTTCAATTTCACTGGACCCTAATGTGGGTTATGAATGTCTCAAAACATTTTGAGTTAACTACAAAACTACTGATAACTAGCGTATTTTGATGGTTTGTGCGCGCATACAAAGTCTTCCCAAAAGATTCAAATTTTAGCGCGAGATGTATACTGTGTAATTTATAGTGACCAATCAAATACGTTCATTTATACAAAGACCATTTTTTCTCAGAATGTGCCTATTCAGCATACAGAGTATGACACTTTTTTGGACATCAGAATAATTTAATCGCCTGCAATTCAACAACGGGTAGTCGATTAACTCAGATTTGCTGGCACATGTTTGCAATTTATAATTTTAATACGATTTAGGATTTGGTCCAAAAGTGTCACCACCCTATGTTTGCAATTTTTGAAAAAACTTGCACTAGAATTTGCGTTCGTATCAAGAAAAATATCATAGAATTTCCAAATGAACCCCACCGCCAGTACACCAAGGGTTAAACGATTCCGTTGGATCCAATCGGTTGAAAATATAATGTTGCGTCCTATAGGTAAATCATTCATATATATTGCTTGATCGAATATAATTCGAAAATAACCTTCTGTCTCTTATATGGGTTGGGCTAGACTTATCTTTCGACAAATATTCAATGTTTGTAGTTTTCATAATTGAATTTTGAGTTAATAAATTTCTAATTATGAATATACTTTTATGATGTCAAAATTAGATTAAACACAGAACAAACGGACTGTATTTGAGAATTAACAGATGGCCACGTCACCAAAAAAATCAAAACATAGGAAATCTGTTTATAGATTGACTAGGAATTTTTTGAGTCAAAAAAGAAGGAAAACATAGTAATCACGAATGTGGAAAACAGGGATATGGACTTGGGGAAAATTTACAATCGACTCCCGAATCCGGGTTGAAAATATTTCGACTCCGACTCCAGTTCCAAATGCTTGAGGAAATCAAAATTTGGTAACAAAAATTGTAGCGTATGCAAACCTTTAACAGACTGAACTTCCCCTCTTTGCATTTCTGTACTAAATGTGGACTTCGATTATGACTATTGAAAAACTGAAATGACGACTGCGCTGAATTAAAAATATTGACTCCCTCTTCCAACTATGCTTGAAAATACGATTCCAGCTCAAGCTCAATGAAAATACGTCACAATGCGCTGACGTGTAACCATACCCACCACCATAAATCTATATTGTTTCAATATCTCTGGGCTTTTCAGTGGACGCTAAATTTTTATCAGATAAGAGTCTACCACAGTTCTGAGTGAGCGCGCGCCGACAGGCTTTGAGTAAATACCACTAGAATAAATTGATGAATACTTCATTGTAATAATCCGAATAATTCTCAATTACTGTTAAACCAAAGCTCACATCACATCAAACTTTCCACCGACGTTAATAAATAAACTTAGATCTGACATCTGCAAACTACGGCTCGCGGACCAAATCCGGCCGGCTGGGTAATTCAATCTGGTTGCGTGATCCCGACAAAACCAAACTAAAACCAAATTTCGATAATTTAGTCAAAAATAGCTCAAGGAATTTGTTGAGATTGCGATAAAATTTAGTTTTTGCACGAAGCCTATAGTTTTCCACTTTTGCTTTTACTGTGAATATTGTTCATAAAATATAACTTTTTACGTCATAATTACATAGCCCGCCAGTCCAGGAGAGCAAAACTTTTGGCCCTTGCCCACCCCTGACTACACCTTCAGCCCGACCCCGTTCCGCTAGCATTAGCCGATGCCGAACCTGAGAATATACTGTTCAATGCTGTCGCATCCTCAATTACAAAAATGGAATTTAAAAAAAAAACATGACGTAATATATTGATGACGTTATTTTTTCTGTTTCACATGCTAATATATACAAAAAACTAGAATACGACATTCCATTACAATGATGAAAAAATGAATGCTCTATTTCGAGATGCAATTTACGTTAAACATTTTATTTCTAAATTGGCGATTTCGCCGTATTTTCCACTTTAACGTCTTCAAAAATATCGCCAACATCGGTATGTGAATTTACCGGTTCAATACTAAAACCGATTATACCAATAGAGATAATATCTCTCTCTAACGAGTACACTGCATTAAAATGTCTACCGATACACGAAAAACAAAACGGCGTGTCCGCATACTCATTTACCAAACATTGGCACGTATTACAATACCAACACAAAATAGTTTTAACGGAGAAATGTTACTTTGTGCTGACTATGCGACCACAAGATCGAGGTTTCCGTTTTTGATTACAAATGAGAAAAGGTCACGTGATTAGTAAACTAAAAGCAAAATACAGGATTTTTTTCGCAAACAAATAAATGAATGACGAAAAAGCGGGTATGAAATAATAAAAAAAATGATCAACTCAACAATGAGAGAAAATATGATAAAAATATTACGCTGATAATAATGAGCTTTGTAATAATGAGTCACTTGAAACGACGTCAGTTGACTCAGCTGTGACGTCACAAGAGAAATATGGCGGTCGTAAATCTGGAATTCGGATGACAATCGTAACTATCAAAGAACGCTAACCAAATAAACGTTCAAACAAAGTGTATTTACCAAAAATAAATAATATATTTCAGAGCATTTTTTTTCAGAATAAAATCGAAAATAGTTGGGATGACCATAACAGTGTAGATTATGTTCGGACCATACGTGATTCATTATGGTATGTTAAAAATGACCAGATTGAAATGAGAATGACTAAATTTACTGTTTTCGTATAAAATATTTACCTAATAGCCCCAGGTATCGACGAAAGGCTGAATAAATTTTTAATGACCAGCTTGGGACCAAATTAAACGGCCAGTTACAACATCTGACAACAATACGGAAAAGGATCGTGCAAAACAATCTATGAATGGTAGTGAATTGCAAATAAAGATTGCAGTGTACATTGGGGAAAAGGGAAAAGTTTAATGACTTTAATAATATAAATTATAAAATTAATGTATATAGATCGGAATTGAATGAATTGAAACCAGACGGCTGAATTAAAATCAACATGCGCTCGTCGCAATATATTATAAGCATTTAAATTACATCGGTTAGGTACAATTCCTTATAAAATAATACACTATTACGTCATATTTTTTGCAATATCTACTCCGTACAATAGAACTTATATTAATGAGCTGATAAATATTTTTTCGATTGCATATATACGAAAATATACCGATATTCTAATGTTAATAACTTCTGTAGAATAGAGCAGTGGTCGGCAACCACCGGGCCGCGGCCCATTGCCGGTCCGCGGGAAGATTGCTACCGGTCCGAAGAAAGGTGAAAAAAAAAACAATGCCCATAATAGCATTGTTACCAGTATGTAAAGTCAGGTTTTCAAAATTTACAACTACAAAAACGAAATATTTAAGTAGGACGAACGTAAGAAACACGTTATACCGTTGTTTTTGAATGTATTGTTAACATAACTTTTCTAGCGCATATAATTTATTAAATTACATCACTTCGTCTGTAATTTGTATAAAGGTGGTCCGCCAAAATTTTGGTCAGGCTTTACCGGTCCGTCACTGAAAAAAGGTTGCCGACCACTGGAATAGAGAATAGACCTAACTTTTACGGCGGTCTTTAAAAACTTCGATGCTATTTTGAGTAAATAAATTTAGAATTTATTGATTTTTATGAGAAACTAAAGTCACATTGTCACAATTTATGACAATTTCTAATATTTGGTATTGAAGAATGAATATCAATAGAGAAATGATTCTACGGACAGTTGTTTCTATCTGAGCCTTCACCACTTCAAATGAGTGTAATGGCTGCAGCACCGAGAACAGTCTACAACACTCTATCTACAACTATTTAAACTCATGGAGGTACAAGAGTCTACAATAGTCTATCCGGTTTTAACCTATTATAACAAGTGGCGTGAAATTGCGCCCATAGCAAGGTTCAAAATGCGCCCGTTAACTGACAAATTTTAACGTCTGTTGGTAAAATTACATACTTGTACGCTAATATTTGAGTAAAAAAACGAGTTTCACTTATTCCCAATTCAAAATTACTTCATAGAAACATTTTACGACTAAGACCTTTCGCCCTTCTTGCGCCCTGTCCAAACGACCTATTACGCCACTGACTTATAACATGTATGCACGTTGCGTTGTTGCCGACTAAACTCATAAATACATATATTCAATATTTCCAACGTATACGGAAGCATTACTGAGTATCAAAGTCACTTCGAATATGAAAAACACCAGTGTTACGTGTTAGAAGAATATAATCTAGATTATCTGTATGTTTGGGACGGATCATGACGTCTGATCATTGAATTATGTCAGTCAGGTCGCATGTTCACACGTAATACCAATCAAACAAGATGCAGCAAATGAGACTAATTCTGTTTGAAACTGATAGTAGTTAATGAAGTACATACCTTGGGTGTAATCAACTGTAACACTTGATGACGGCACACTCCTGTAAGAATTCTTTTCGATTTCTGCTGTCAAAAACGATTTTTCGTTCGGTTGAAAATTTGTATTTATTGATGTTCTAACAACAGTATTTTCATTGCCTGATGAATGACGTAATTTAGTAGTGACGTCACAAGGAAATGAGTGATTTGTATCCTTGATTTGAAGTCGATCAAATTCAACGGGAAACACGTCCTGAATGTTCCCCCTTTCGTTATTGGAACCAGTAAAGTTCAAGTAATGTTTCTGAAAATGTAGAAAACAACATTCGCAGCGATTAAAAATTATGATACATTGCTCTACAGACCTTACAGGTAAATGAGTATATAGTTATTTAATTAGTCAACGAAGAACTGGGCAGTTACACCATAAACTCCCGGCTATGTCCAAAAATCGGCGACACACTAATAACTATAAATAATCAAAGTTATTCTTTTCTAATAAGTGATAGAATAGCGCTGATAAGAAGACTTCATACCTATTTCTATGTGAACAATAGCAACATGTTTGAATCAATATTTGATTAAGTTACATTTTGAGGCGAATAATATTGTTAATTAAACGCTTGTAAACATCGCTTCTTTCACAGAATACTATGTATATAACAGATAGATACTTTGATACACAAATCCAAATCTGACAAATTGGCTTCGGCTAGACAGTATACGTTTGGGACCTAATTTCGGTTTGGCTTTTACGGCGGCTAATGACTTTTAACGCAGTTAACCTTCCACCTGTTAGATCGTAGTCATAATTCCACTAAATATTTATGAAGTTACGATTATTCTTCATCTTATTTACATGTAAAATATTCTGAAATTTATGATCAAGTTGGTGCATAATGCAACTAAATATTATATAAAGTCAGAATATACTTTATAATAAATACAACTAAAATATTCTATAATTAATGGTCATGTTTATACATAATTCAACTATATATTGCATCAAGTCAGAATATTCTTCATCTAAAATACAACTAGAATATTCTGCAATTCATTGTCGGGGTTCTTTTCCTATACAGTAAATATATACGAGACGAAAATTTTTGAATTACTAACGCCTTTTGTAAGCTTCTCCTTTAGTTAAAAGACAGTTTAATCTGTTTCAAGGAAAGTAAAATTCTTTTCTATTCATCCATCATAACAAGTGACAGCAAGATGATGAAATTGTATTCCAGTTTAAAACTAACCAACAATAAACTTTAAATTGCACACACACAACTACGTCGGTCTCGCATAAATGCTCACAAAAAACGCTGCGAATCTTCATTCAGACGAAGACAAATTCTTTCAGAAAGACAAGTTTAAAGGAATTCGCTCATTGAACGTTGCAAGCCTTAACCTGGGTCTTTGTCAACCGCCACGGTTCGTTGAAGGTGCATACTCGCATTTCAAAAAACTAGGATTATTTGGCTTGAAATTCTACGTGATTCAAACTGCTACCTACGATAATACCCACTTAAATGAATACAACAAAAGATAGTAAACCTTAAACATCTTATTTCAAAGCATATACAAAAAACACAGGTCGGTTGGTCTATGTAATGTATACAAACAAGCCCAGCCTTCCCAAAATACCGCAGGCTAAACAACCGGGACGGACCAAGACTTTGGCATGCATGTAATTTGTGTGACGTAATGGAATAATTGCGGTATATTTTGTTCGTTCGGAACTGAACGTCTTCAAAATGTAATTCCATATATTTGAGTCATCGTTATATTCAAGACAAGAAAATGAAAACAAAACCAGAATACTTTTCAAGTTCAATTTCTAAAACATTGATCAGCCACCTTAACTCTACGATAGAGTAAATATAAATTATATTGTGAATTCCCCATCTACACAATAGTACCCGAAACAGTACATGTCAAACCCAAAACAAAAATAATTTGCCCATCCAAACAGCCTAATATGGAGTAAATCTAGAAGATGTACTTGGACCTAAACTGTTTTTGCCCTTTAGCTTGACTTCTAAATATATCATTGTGAAGTAAGTCTACTTTTTGGATAATATGAATTAAATTTTCTTTTATTTGGTATCTTTTCTCCGGTGATCTCTGACCTTAAATTCACCATTAGCCGGATAAATTCCGTCTGGTTCAGTATCATTCTTTACAGCCGTTTTATATGTCTTTAATAAGATAATAATTATAAACATACTTAACGGATAACACTAATACGAATGCTGTTATTAAGCGTCTCATTGTCTGCTTAATGGACAAATTCCAGGCATATTTCTTATGCAGTATAATACTTTAGCTCGCCTCACTCAGAAAGAGTTTGATAACAAAGTCAAACTATGCAGAAAAATGAGAGAGAATTTATTCGATCTACCGCTTGACGCTCGCATATCTCACATCTATGATAAAACCACATTTGTATGAATATACATTTCCATCATTTTTTTTTTCATCTTCAGACTAATGATACCTAAATACTAACTTCTAAAATAACGCGTTTTTAACATAACCCTTACTTGATTGAAAATACGCATCCTGTGTATTAGATTTAGAATCAAACCTGTTATTTGATTGGCAGGCCACATATCTTTACGTAGGAGAGAATACAAAATGACAATCGGTAACCTGAATTTCTATTCCAACTTTAGTTTTTTGAATACAGTACTTTTGTAATATCCTACTTGGTACACTACTTTGGCCAACAGGCCCCAGTATGCTTTATTTAAATGTCTTAATACGTTCCCCGTATATATTGGAATAAATTACTAATAATCTGACTGTCTTACTTTCGCCTCAACTTAGTCTTACTGAATTTTTAAAATGAGTTTCGTTATCAGGTAATTTGTTTCAAATGTCTAAAATTTTCGTATGAATCATTTTAACTATGGGCATATTTATCACTTCACCACAGAAAATGGCTAAATGATGAGAAAGCTATACTATGATCTTCATAACAAAATCGTTTCTCCTATACATCCATTCCAGATAAAACTGTTCGAATTGTTTCAATTTGAGAGTGATATAACTAAAATACTACAAAAATATTAATACATCATTAACATTACAGGAAAGCCGTACTTGAAAATTCTAACGGAAACTAAAACAAAGTTATAAAAATATATGTGATCATGGTCAGTAGCGTGAAATTAACGTTTTGTAATTGAATTTCAAACCAAATATGAGAGGATATTGGTTATTGACCTTTCAGTGATTCGTTCGTTAATCTGACGCGAACTTCACAATTTAAAATTGCCCATGTATAGGCATTGGAAATGGGCATATTAAAGATGGCCGAGTAAGAGGAAATAAAGGGTGTAATATGTATTGAAAGACAGAAATGAGTGTAACGTTATAATCAAACGTGCCCTGGGGGTTAAAGATAAAGTCTAATCTGAAGACAATTTTGTGGAAGTTCAGTGCGAACACTTAAAATATTTCGTACAACTAACAATAATGGTGTGTAATTTAAGTGACTTTGAGTACACTGTGGCTAAATAGCAAGAGAAAGAGAGGCGAATTCCTCACACCTGACTTTATGGCTAATATGCTCTTATAGCACACTATACTATATCACAACAGTAAATCTTGCAATGACATTGTAATTATAAAAAATTTCACATTTTTTTCATAGGACCTGTCAATCAAAAGTGAAATGATTTTATCAAACAGTTCATCATTTTTCATTCAACCCTATCAAAGTTCGTGACAGTGGTTTAACGCTGCTTAGAGATGATGTAATGTCGTATAGGTTTTCCGTTCAGACAAGGCTATTCCAACTTTTGACTAATATTTTGAGGTCATTTTCGAATTTTAAGATATGTATAAGTGAGAGTCTGGTTTTGATACTAGTAAGCGAAGTAACCAATAGTAAGTCTAAGTACCATTCAAGTAAAAATGTCTGATGAACCATGTTGCAATGAAAGTTATGATAGTATGTATATGTATAGTAAATATTATGACGAAAATGATGAAGTGGGCGAAAAAATGATGAGAGAAATTTCATTTTTCGCACATCAAAAATTTTTCGTAGAAATAGGCCGCAAAGAAAAGTGTCAAAAATTGGGAATCGAACTTGTACAAAACATACAAACGAACAGATTGGAATCGAGAACATTTGGTAAAAGGCATGGATACACTAATCAAATGGCATACTCTGAGAAGAACCCAGAACTGATGCTTGATGTAGTGCGTGCAATTAAGGCTGACGAATGGGCGAAATCTTTATCATATTAAATACGAAATTGAGGTATTTTTATACTATCACTGTTTGGGTGTATTCACTTGGATGTATATTCGGAGTCAACATTACCTGGTACTTTCACCTAATGTACGTAAGGATTAAACGTAAATGGAAACACAGAACATATACGATTTCAAAATGTTATCAGAAAAATCTAATGATTCAGATCAGAACCACAATCTATTATAGGTGGTCATGGTCAGTGATGAAAACTGCATCATTCTGCCGAATACAACAATTCAAAAAATCATCTTCGACGAAATTTATCATGACGTCAAAATGATTCGCCCTCAGCGAGGTGATGATGACAAATTCCTGACAATTCGCGTGAGGTTACGGTTTTGGAAAACGTCTTTGTATTAATTTTTAAAAGCCGCGTGAAATATTTGGATAAAAAAATCATCATCAAAATGAATAAAACTTAGCGCTCAACCTTACACCATAACGCAAAAAGTAATGAAGCTAAAGTTTACAAATTAAGCATTTTCATTAGGTAAGTTTGCCCTGATAATCAATAGAAGGTAAATGAACCTGCAAAAATCGAAAGAGCACATTATTATTATAATTAGTGGCGAATATGCAATAGTGATTAAAAGTCATGTGCAAGAACTAACAAACTTCCCTAAGAGAAGATGAATCACAGACAAGTTAAACTTCCAGTTCGTTTTTTTGGATTACGTATTCTCTACATTTAAGAAAAATCATAAAGCTTTTAAAGAAATAACATGCCACATTTGTTTGACATGTTGATTAGTTGGCATGGTTACGTTTGAGTACATTTCTCAAATGTCCTTTTCATTTTACAAAGGCCGACCAGCTCGGCCTAAAGTAATAAAAACGTCTTGAGAATTTAGGCTGCAATAAATTATGGTAATGTACTTTAATAGGTACTCCCAAAATGAAGAAAATACTTTTACAAGAAAAATGCGTTAGCATAAGTTTATATCATTAAAGGTTGAGGGAGAGCGAGAGAAATTTATTCAAATAAAACATCCAATATTGATAGAAAAATAAATTATACCGTTGTAAACAATGTATAGAACTGAAGGCAGACCGCGGATGGTTCACTATATATATGTTATATAGAGAATGTTTACTATTATTCGATGTCCATAAATATTATGGTATGGCATTTCAGAAGTACCGGTAGTTTACTGAGAATAAAAATCGTAAAGTGTGTGATGGAATGCAGTAGTATAATATTCATAACATACATTGTTGTTCTGCAATACAGGTTTTATTTTTAGATTTGATGGCGGAGAAAAATGTTCAGAAACGTTAAAATAGTTTGCAGATGGAATGTGAAAATATTGGTTCTGTTGACCGGCATTTGAATATTTCTTATGTATTGCTTTAGTGATTAGTTTGCACCCAAGATCTTTGATATTTGAAACTATAAATGTGTACCAAATAATATAAGCAAAAGAAATGCTCAAATTTAGGGCAACGTAGATCGGCGTGAATGTAAATGTAAGATAAGACCGCAGAGTTTTCTGAAAAGACCGGCGAACAATCGCAAAAAAGACGGACAAGCGTGAAAGAATAAAGTGTTTTCGCGAAGAAAAATATCACAGTAAATTTTTGGCAAATTTTCGGACCCAATATGACTCAGATAAAACTTGCTCCATTGTTTGTCTAGAAAATGCCAAGAAATAATTTAGCCAAACGACCAGCAGATCTACATCGTATCCATAACTGTTTGTTTTTTAGCAATAAACATATCCATAAATAACATATCCAAGCAAATCATAAATATTTGTGTAATGTCCAGAATGTCATTTTGTGTGAACTTTGACATGCCTTCAAGAACGTTGGTTGTTTCTATTAGGATAAGATTTACATACCGGTATTTATCCCGGGGGAGAGGAAATGCGATAGGACTACTTAATGATGTAGCGAACCCCGGCCTCTCGTCCTGTTACCAGTCTATGTGGGGTATGGAATTAGTTAATCATATATTTGTTTTTAGATTCATGGACTTCACTTGAACTATTAAAATGTTATAATGTATGACTGATAGTATCATGGTGTGATGAAACTAGAATTGTTAGGAATACGTTGAGTTTACAATTGTGGCATGTAGTTTGATGTTTAGGTAGAGATGGTATATTGAATAATATCATCAACCGTTGGACATTGAGACTTGCACTATGACGATATTTTTCTTCAGGCCCCAAACAAAAGAACTCTTGTGCCATCTAGTGGCGATAGTACTAATTCAACCGATCTGTCAGTATAAAGTTGATGAGGACAATAAAATATAAAATAGGAAATGATCTTTGAAATAAATTTTTTTCACATGGCAACTATCTAGTACCAGAGCAATTTAGGGACTAAGTGTCAGAGAGTCTATCTCAAAATTTATTTTGTCAAGGGTCTAGGAACCTGTTTCACTCAATGAATGAGATTCATGAATTAATAAATGGCTTTCAATAAATGTACTCACTTCATCACTCTCTTCATGAATTGCCCTAATTTTTGGAATATTTCCTTTTCCGTCATCTAAAAATATGTAAGAAAACTTAATAGTTTTAAAATCTACTTACACTTACAAAATGAAAGGTAAATTTATGTAACTGTAATCCGGTTTTCTAAATTTGCTCCCAAACCTTTCTATCAAAGAGCAAAGCCTTTTGTGAACAACCATACAGACAAAATGGTCCTGACCATGAATGCCGTATAAATTCTCAATGCCGTATAAATTTAAAATTAAACTATAGCCAGTCCCATATAACAATAATTGCATATTACCCTCCAGCATAGATACTAATTGAAGATTTTGACATTTAGTCTCCATTTTGTTCGTGAAATTTGTAATTTTACCTTGATCTGAAGACAATGCTGAGCTTTTTCTTGATCTTCTGTTCCTTCTAGTACTTGAGTTTCTAACAAATACTTGAGGTAAATCATTCTTTAATTCTGTATGTTGCCCATTTTCTGATGCATTTTTATTCATATCAGTTCTTATCATTTCTTGTTGTGTTGAATTTAGACATTCGTTTCTACCCTTTATCGAAGCAGATATTTTATTCATATCTTCTCCTGATGAGCAACTCTTTTGGTGTGACGAATGAACGTGAGAGTGCAGATTTCCAAGTTCTTGCTCTTTATCAACAGCTTGTTCTACATTTTGATATCCAATACTGTCAGTTTCATTCTTTGACATTCTTTTACTTCGTCGATAACTTCGCCTGTTGACTTGAGTTGCACTAAAAGTATCTAAAAATCAACACTTGGAAATTTTGAATCATCTCTGTCACAAATACTGAATTATGAGTTGTTATATGCCAATAGAAAAGATGAACATATAACCTATACATACACAAATGGGGAAATAGAAATTACCCAAGTTAAAAAGACTGAGTTCATGCATCAGGAACAAAAAATGATTGACTATTCATATAGTAGACATTGATTTGTATTCTATAGAAAGGCCATGGTTCACCATCCAATTGGGTCATTTTATTAGCTTTCTATTCCCGGAGATGAATATGAAAATCACTTTTTATCCTAAAGTTGTAAGTATAACATGACTGAACTTAACAACACAATACAGTCGAATGTTTAGAAGAATGAATAAGATAAAATATTAGATTCAATATCATCTTGTTGACATTCAAATTTCCCCACCTTGCATTGATCTGATACGCTGAATGGATTGCCTTATTGCAATCCTCTCTTCTGCATTTGACGCATTTTTGAACTGAATAGAAAGTATAGTCATAAGCTGGTAAATATACAAACAATTAGCAAAAGAGCTGGAGTTCTGAAAAAATTGCATTAAAGAAAAAATAATATTCAAACAACATAGAATTTATCAAAATTGTACAGTGCTTTAATTTTGGTACAAAAGTCTCTTCAAATTCTAGTTTGGCATGTGTCGGTATCTTATTTCTTGATGACAATCATGAGGGCAACATTTGCAATATTCATAATTAAATGATGCCTTGCAGTTATAAACATTTACATCACACATTCTAAAACTCATTTTAGATAGGAATGAGATTGTTGGGTAGACTAAAAGTATAAATAAAAGCCACTAAATCAGCTAAGTTCTGAATAACCCTGACACACGATTTCACACATAAAAAAATAAAATTCAGTCAGTAGTTTATTTTTTTACATATTGAAAATACAAAGTGTAGCCTACGTACATCACATTCATTCCAAAATTAAAGAAAAGAGTAAAAACAATAAAATAGCTTATTCTTTATACAAATCATGTTTTTGTTTGGTTACTACCGTATTATTCCTCTATTACAGTATGAGAAATGAAACCAGCAAGATTATCGTACCGGTACCGATACGGTACATACAGACATAATCAGCTCAGCAAATTACAGAACAAGTTTCATTGTTAAATAGTCTTTGCCTGTATGTCGTTATTAACAGATGTAAGGTATATTTTTAAAAAAGTGGGACGGAGAAACAAATTTATTCACCATCAAAACAGCAAACAAACTTCAGAACTTAGCCTACCATAAGTTGAAGTTTGTCGATGTCTTTTGTAAACAAACTTTCACCTCTATTGTTGTTGCAGGAGTCATTAGAGACGCAAGAAGTCATTGTCATAATCCTTTATACTATTATATACAGATATATCAATATAGAACAAGACAAACCAACAAAGACAACCGAATCAACGTGGCGACATCAGAACATTTGCTATCCGTCGCCAAGTATCCCACGCTTGTCAATCAATCCACCCTCTAACCTTTGACCTAATAAACCAATCTTCTAACCTTTGACTCGCTTTTCATTTGTTATTTAAAAATTCCAATCTTTTGTAAAAAAAGGCAAAATTCAAATTTAAAGCATAAATCTCCTTACTCGTAAGCTATTATTTTTTAATTGTAGAAATACGCGGAAAGATGAGGAGAATTTAGGAGGAAAGATGCGATATTTTGAACTGCGCTGTGATACAAAATTGACAACATACTAAACCACTAAACAAATCAATTGGCAAAATTCATGGAAGTTGCCAACACTTTAAATACGGGTTTAACTTGGAACATAAAAGCACTAAATGTGCAAAAACATATCACTTTGTGACAGGGAACAGAAATAAAATAAATATGACGAGAAACTCTCTGAAGCTGACAACTGATTACTGTGTCATACAAGAATGCATATGGTATAAACCAGCGGTTCCCAAACTATGGGTCATCTTAGTGGGTCGTGAAAAGATGTAGAAAGCTTTGGTTAATTATACTGGTTATTAGGATCGGTGGCGACTCGAATACGTAAATCTTCAAAAAAACAAAATAAATTGAATTTAAATTCTAATCTGTGAAAGTTTCTTTTTTACGATCTTCTCAAAAAAAAAAAATTTGCTACTCAAAGAATGTTTTTTTTTTACGCATAGCAGTTTTGTACACTGTACAGCACTTCTTACCGTGTTTCCCCAAAATTTAGACAGAATTTAGATTTATTTTCTTTTGAAGAATAACACTATGGTTTTTATTTGGAAGAGGTCTTTTGCGTTCATTTATCAAAAATAAAATTACATTGTAGAAAATCACAAGATTTTTTACTAAACATTATATAAAAACCGACATTCATTGTTTTTATTTGTATTTTCCATACAAAAATCAAGCGACAAATATCATAATTGTGATATCACACAATCTTGAATAGTGGTGTGATCTTCACCTTACCTCAGGCCAATGAACCTCTATTCTCCCACACATTTTAAATTTATTTTAAGGGTAGGGTTTGATTTAAATCATTTTGGAAATTAAAATTATTATCTTATTTTCAGACCAGGTCTTATTTTCGAGGAAACACAGTAGTTTTGCGATGATTAGCCATTGCTGTGTGCTGTGTCATGTCATAAAAAAAAATAAAAATCAAAGTTAAGTGCTGGTTCGCCATAAGCTGTGGTAATAAATAGTGGGTCCCGACCCTAAAAAGTTTGGGAACCACTGGTATAAACAATAGTGCGGATTTTGATTTTTGCACGAAAGACCAACAGAAGAGTGACGAAATTTGAAAAAAAAAAAATTATTATTTTGGATTTTGAATATTAGTGACAACAAATTTGTACCAGCCATTTGCATTCGCAAATTTGCAACCACAGATTTAGCACCCGCATACAAATTGCACTCGCGGACATTTGCACTGGTAATCTCCAGCGAGATTCTCGGTTCTTTATTGGTGCTGCACAGTGCACCCGACGACCAACATACACCTGACCCCAAAAAAATTTCAATCACTATCAAATTATTTACTTCTTATGTTTTCAATAGTGTTGAGTTGACCTTGTTTTGTGGCAGAAAATCTCCTTCTCTCTCCCTTTTTATTTGCAACAATGAATATTTAGATCTTCCCGTAGTCCCGCTTTTCCCATGTTTGCTGCAATTTTACAGGATTCACAGGCGCCCTTATGTTTGCTGCAATTTTACAGGGTTCACAGGCGCCCTTTTAGTGAAATTTTTAGAATTCATATTTTTGGCTCTTTCAGTAGCCTAGTTCCCGCCCTTTTGTATTGGTCTTGTCCTGTAATCAGTTTACTTTGTTTTTTTATTAATCTTTTATGCTGATTATGAAGTCAAAATAACCATATAGGCCTACTTATTTTCCTGTAGTGTCTACTTTTTAGTCATGAGTCGTGAGTGAGTGAATGATGCAGTTCATGTCGCTTTTCCCGTCATTTCTATTGCGCATTTTAGTCATTAGTGTTGAAGTGTTTTGCAACGTTAGTGGCAGCGTTGAGTTTAAATCGTAGTTCTAGTTGCTAATTATGTGTAAAATATCGAATTTTACATGCTCAACGATAACAAGAGAGCTCTGCTTAAATATATGTACACATGACAAAGTGTCGCTATTTTTTTATTTTGACACATAAAAAACGAATCTCTTGCAGTCCACAGAAATTGTTGAAATAAATAAAAGTAATAGCCTTCTGTCAAAAAAATTAATCTTTAATCACTGAAAATTTCAAAGCAATTGGTGCAGTATTAGAAAAGAAAAGCGATTTTATCATGACGAAGAAGAAGAAGAGTATGAACAAGAACAACAACATAATATTGAATCGATCATTAGTACACTGACGTGTCCAATAAAGGCAATCGGAGGCAGGGTCACATTTGTAGCAATTTTTATGTATTGGATAGGAGAGGAACACCGATGAGACGACTCAAATATACGACAAACAACGGCCCTTCGTCTTCGAAAAGGAGCATCGTTAATATTCATGACTTCTTGTGAACCTGTGTACTGGGGCAGCAGAATAGCCAGTATTCCAAAGTCAATACAATTTTTGTTTAGCGAGTAGAGGGGCATTTCTACACAGTAGAATGAGTAGATTCTTGCTGAACATAAATCAATTGAGATAAAAAACACATACTCTACCTATCCTCGACCCCCTGTCCTACCCCAGACTGTCTCATCCCCTTCATACACTGGAACTACTGTCACCCTAAAGCAGCGTTTCCCAACCTTTCTTGGTCGCGGACTGTTTTCTCACTGGCGAAAACCTTTGCGGACTCAAGGATCGTTTATTGCAATCGTACTCTGTGTGAAGAAGCAATAAACCCGAACACAACATTAAAATTTCAAAATCGAAAATTCGTCGCAATTACACGTTCTTTAAAAGAGCCGACTTTTTTAGTGTATAATGGCCGTTTCTGTCGCACAATATTCAGTTCATGACAACGACGAGAATTTAAAATGTCTTTCTATTTTAATTTATTGTGTTCATGGTAACTCGCGGTTGCGACGACTTACGACAATATGAAAGCATTACTTCTTTAAAAGGCCACGGCAATCTGCGAACATAATAATGTGAGAATATATTGCCCGATTATATTTAGTTTTGATACATAATTTTTGCGATCTTGCGAATTTGTTATCCCGTTTAAAAAATCTTACTTTCTGCTGTGTAAAGTTCCAGAAAGTACACTTGTTAAAAATATATTTAAAGTTTATTAGTAAATCAAAAATACATATTCATCGCCTTGCTTTACTATTAAGTTAATTGTGATGATTTTAATCTGCAATTGTGTTGACGAAATAAAAGCAATACTACTCAGAAAATATCAATATGATAAAGTGCCCGATTATATTCTGAGCTGTTCGTACAATTATAAAACGAAACTAATGGTGTTATCCGTTCTATTTTTAGTTATTTGTATTGCCGCTTTTCAATTTAGAAAATTTAGGTTGCCACAATTGCCACCTACCAAAAAAAATAATTTATTTCTTGTTGTTCGAACTCGCGAACTCTATCGAAGCGTGTGCAGACTCGTGTTTTCGTCGGAAGGTGTTTTCGTCACCTGTTACCAAATTTTCGAACAGTAAATTGCTATTCTAATAGTTTAATATTCGAATATATGCCCAGTCCTACTCATTAAGCAGTAATTATTGACTCGAATAATGCTATGTGGATAAACTTGCCTTTCATGTTTTATGTAAATTCCAACGTATTATTGGGCTGATAGTTGAGTTTCGCAAAAACGTTTGCAGCCCGCAGTGAATTTCTGGCTCGTTGCGGACTCATTTGAGACCGCGGACTCGGGATGGGAAACCTTGCCCTAAAGGAATTCCAGGAGTTGCGCTCTACACGCGTCCCGTTTACCAAACTCTAGACTTTTTCAGACTCAGCAAAGTTCCAGGTTTGGGCGGTTCAACTACGCCAATGATATTATTGAAGCGTACATCGAGGAAACATGTCATAAGGTTTTCTGCTTTTAATAGGTGTTTGTCTGGAATAGCAAATGGTGATCGATGATAGTCCTACAACAACATCGATCGATTTTAGTCCTACTATGAGTTCAAAGACTAGCCAAGTGCCTCTCGTAGTATTTGTACCTAAAATTATGGCCTAACCCTAACCTAGTACACATATTACATTCCGATGTCCGCCAACTTGGTTCGCATACTTCAGGAGCCCCCAAAATTGCGTATGTCCCCAAGTCACAGTCACATTTCTGCCCAAGTCACAGTGCGCCATTATGACGTCATTTAACTGCGTCATACAAATTAACTTAAATCCAGCTACGATCAAAATATTGAACCATGACAAATTATTGACTCTCAATGACATAACAATATCATTAGAAAGTTTTTTACGTTTTTCTCAAAACTGCTAAAAATGACTTACGCAATTCGGTTATTAGCGTGACGATATCTTATTCCTAACCCCCCACCTGACTATGCCATCCAAAAATTACGTCACTACGACGTCACCATCACGTCATAGGGATTGCCAAAGTATAATTACGATCGCCCAAAATAGCATATGCGCCGCCGATAACGCGATCTTTCTCCTATCGTGATCGTTGCGACGAGAAAACGAGAGAAATAGCTTGCTCGATTTCTGGTGATTGTCTGCGTGCTTTGGACGACCATCCGCATACTTCGGTGGGCCTTATTGCGCCACTGTGATGTAGGAATGACGTAATTTTTCGGTGACGTAGTCAGGTGGGGGTTAGGATTGACATATGCAAAAATTGATGAGCCAGGCCAACTAGAAGTGGATGTGGTACTAAACTATACCAGACCCCTGCAGTACTGGTAAGGTACCGCAGTGAATTACGCTCTCAGCTTTTCGTTACAGTTCTGATGTAAACAACATAAATTTTGTTGCCTACCTTATTTTTTTTTTATTTGATAAGAGGAAATAAATTGAGTTCTTATATGACAAGGAAGAACCGTTCTTCGAACGAATTTCAGGTACTGGTTAGTTACCGCATATGATTATCGGGGAATCGATATTTATTTTTATTTTGCTCTGGTACCGTAATGGATAAGTGATTTAAATCACTTAGTATTTCAATTCACATTGAAAGTGGGACAAAACAGGCTTTTAGTGGCCCGGAGTAGGCTACCTGTCAATCAAGTCATCGATCTAGTCACACGAGCTGTTTTGGCGTTTAGAGACCGTTTGCCCGGGTAACGGGAATTTTTTGGGAAGTGGCATTAGGGGTGGAGGCAGTGCCTCCGCCTCCTCAGTGGTGAGAAAACGTGTGGAAAGCCACGTCCACTTGTTACCTAATCCTATAAAGTCGCTTTTCTCTTTAATTCCTGGACCAATGTATGTATTGCTCTGAAATTTTCAGTGCATGAAGATAAAAATTTTCTTTAGAAGGATATTACTTTCATTTACTTCAAACGTGTCCATATATTTGAGCATATCTCTCTTGTTGGGTTAAGCATGGCTAACTTCTTATATCTAATGGAATTATTTTGATATTACTGATATATATGTTCTTAATGTTTGTTCACTTGTGGTACACAATATGTCTTTATTTATACTTAATTTATCGATTGTTTACTTCTTGAATAATCCACATTGTGGATCCATTTAAAAAAAAATTCAACATTCTAATATTATTCGAAAATAAGTAAAAGTATATATTTAGGTTATAAGTTTATTTCGACTCCATAATCAGAAATAATAAGATAAAAGTAACTGATTATAGAATCGGGAGAGCGAACTAAACCCCGAGTAAGGTTTGAAACGTACAGATTTTAGATGGAAAGGTATTGATAAAAGAAGTAGTACGTGTTCGCTCACCCAAATTTTGAAGTTTTTTTGAACTCTAGTTCAGCAGTTTTATTCATCTGTTTATTTACTATTCATATCTGCGTATACGTATATACGGTAGATTAATAGTAGAATACCAGTATGTAGATATAAATATCTTAAGAATAGGAAAAATTATGTTGTGATAGAACTGGGACGAATTGGCCAGTCAACAATTCTCACCTAGTTTCCAGCATAAACCATACCGGTACCGGTATTCGTTTAGCTAACCAGTTACAGAATTAGCGATGAAGGTCATTCGTTTGTTCTGATATACCTGTATACTGTGTATGAACTATCATTTGGTGAAGTGGTAGCGGTATGCCAAGCATAATATTATTCTTAATAATATAACGTTACCAGTAAAGATATGGTTTTCGCTAATTTCCTGAAATGTTTTATGTTATACAGTCATAGAATAATCTCACTTGTCTAAACTAAATAGAAATGGAACAAAAAAGACGAAAAGTGAATCGGAAATCTGGGATGCCAGCGAAGTTACATAATGGATCCCACACTGATTCTGTTATCACTATTGAACTGGATACTGGAGTGGAAATATTGAATATTCAGCAATTGGTTGAAAATCGTTTACAATCTGCGGATTTGAGTGATTATGAAATTTATTTACAAGATATTCCACTTAATCCACAACTGAGTTTGTATCAGCAAGGCGTAAAGGTTTCGGGAAGTGTCGAACTCAGTATTCGAGTACAAACTGATAATGGGCGATTGACTATTGTTGAAATTACGAAAAATATGACCGATGAAGACATTCAAGCGTTGAACGGTCAACAAAGTGGACTCTCAGAAAATGGACATTCTAATAACGAAGATTCATCAGAAAATAAAGAGGAACTTGGTATTCCTTGTGACCCAATGGAATGGACATCAGATCAAGTATTTCGCTGGATGGTCTGGGTGGCAAAGGAATTTAATTTAGATGCTTCTGTCATTAAAAATTCTAGAATGGATGGAAAGAAATTATGTTCATTAACGATTGAAGAATTTTTTGTGAAACTGCCATATGGAAATATTTTATGGTCACACTTGTCGTTTTTGAAAAGATTATCAACGAACGATGGTGAACATAATGTAGAAATAGAAAACGATTCTGAAAATATGGCTTTAAATTTAGTTCTAAATGATCAACAAACGAACATATCAGGCAATTACGCACGGCGGGCTCCAAGAAGAACGCCGGCTATAATTTCATCAGACAAAGGTGCTCCAATCAGTACACGTTCTCACAACAGCGGAGGCCAAATTCAACTTTGGCAATTTTTGTTGGAACTTTTAACAGACGCAGACGAACGACACGTCATAATGTGGTTGGGAGATGAAGGGGAATTCAAATTTTTACAACCCGAAATGGTGGCTCAAAAATGGGGTGAAAGAAAAGGCAAGCCCACTATGAATTATGAAAAACTTTCTCGGGCTCTGCGTTATTATTACGATGGCGATATGATCAGTAAAGTACCTTCAAAGCGCTTCGTTTATAAATTTGTTTGCAATTTGAAAGAATTACTAGGTTATGATGCAGGAGAATTGAATAAAATGGTAACTGATTGTTCGAATAAACGAAAAGAACAATCGTCTGATCAAAATGTTGTGCCAGTCAATGGCGACTGTATGATAAATGGTATCGCATTGTCTAGTCTTGTCAATCAATGATGCTTTTCTATAATTCGAAGCCGTTTTGTTAATAATGATATTGCTGTTAAATGGTATCTGTAAATAATATATATCTGTTAAATTTTGATAATTTGCTCAATATCACATACGCCATATTTTTGTTGCCGAATATGTCTTTGTTTGCCATAAAAATAATTTTGGTAAAAATCTTTGTTTGGGGAAATATATGAAATGATACAACAGTAAAGTTCCCACTGATTTCAAATGTCACTGAGAAATTCTTATCCTTAAATGGTCCTGAATCATATAAATATAGTTTCTAAACTCATAATAGCATTTTTGCTAATTTTATGTACCTATGCTAATTTTAAACATACCCAAAATAATACATTGTTAGGATGGCTTGGATTTTTGGTCCCGATTCATTTGAATATATTTTGCGGGTTTTCAGAAGTCATAGTGTTCTAATACTAACCTGATCATTTCAATCACAATTTGAAAATCGTGGTTCGACTTAAGTTATTTGATGATTTGAATTTGAGTGTCAGTATTTTAGTATTCTTTCAGTTTGCTACTCAATTTGATTTATGTAGCATGTATTGTATATTTGCATAACATGAATCATAAATGCGCTATATAACAATTCAATTTTAAGAACACAGCAGTTGATAAAAAATCGTTATAAATACTATTTGTTGGAATTGTACCCTTATTCGCCAGTCTTGGTATTAATAAGGTTATTTTGATTTTCGGCTCAAACTACAGTATTAATTTATTGAACAATTCCTCAAAGCAATTATTTTCTACCAAACCTGGACCAAAACTATGAAAAATGTGGAAATTATTTGATTTTTGTGACTTATGTTCCAACTGTCTGGTTTGCTTCAAATATGATTGTCAATGTCAGCAATATTGTGGCCAGCTCAATTTTCAGATGAAATATTTGTATAACTGTTTTTTTAAATTTTTTTGGTGGTTTGGGTTTGACATCATATTTGAAGATATTTATTTACAAAATGAATAAATGGGTGACGGGTAACAATTTATGCAATCATTTCACCGACTCTGTACCCTCTGCCTTTTGAATGAATGTAATTCCTTTTAGAATTAAAAAAACCAATCGATTTGGTGCCAACTAATATGACTAGCTTAGCTACTAATATTTCAAATGTAAAATTTGAATTTGATTTTTGTACAAAAAATCATCCCATGCAAAAAAATTAGTCAAAGTTATTATTTGGAATGCATTAGTGTCATGTCAAAACACTTTATATTTGTGATTATAACCTGATAAGTATTCTATACTTTCTTCTATTGCCATTTAATTATTCAACTATTACCGGTATGTATTGATACTATTTGTGATGTTGATTTGGTGCTACATGTTATTTTTCTAGCAACTCACTGCAAAGTAAACGCCATGATTTATATATTTTTTCTTTTAGATAGTGTTTGTAATATAACATCATGGATATAAAGGATCCAGCCTTGTTTCTTCAAGAAATTCCTATACATTCAAAGTTTTCGCAAAGACCTGCTCAAGAAATTTCAGTTCCTGAAGGAGAAGGTCCAGTCGATGCATCCGAGAATGTTACATTTCCTGAATCCGGTGGTGGTGTGACCTTACAATTGCAAGATTCAACGAGAGTGATTTGTTGGCGCACTCAAAAAAATTCTCTGGAAATTTTTGAATATTCTCTCGATGTGGATTTGTTTTCTTCACATTTTATCATCAGTTTCGAAGGAACTAAAATAATACCTGGAGTTGATGTATCGCTGTTCAAAAATCGCTTATACATCACTTGTTGTACTCTTCATGCAGTTCATCGTATGTCAATTGATACTTTGTCAACTGGGCGATCTGGACCAAAGTCAGGGGTCAGTTATCCATCTTTACTTTCAAATTTAGCGACTTTCAATTTTGAAAATGAGTTTGAAAACTTCTATTTTGGCGAAAAAATTCAGGGACTTGTAACAGAATGGTCAGTAAGAACGATGCTTCCGGATAAAGGTGACCCATACACTGCTGTTGCGTTGAAAACCAATCAAGGCAATATGGCGCTTGTTAACATGACAAGTCGCTCTCCTCCAACTATTGCAAATATCTACCAAGCGTCAAGGATGTCACGAATATGGTCCGGTATTAATCCATGGGGTGAAGCAGCCGGCACTGAAACTATCTCTGATATTGCAATACTCGTGATTGAAAATCACCCATACGTCGTTGCAGCATGTAAAGACCGTAAACTGCGACTTTGGTCTTTTGAAACCCATGATATGCTTGTGAATTATGACCTATCAGCACATTTTCAAGATGATGGTGACAAATCGAAAGCTGTGGATCTCAAAGTAAGAGTTGTCAACGAAGTTGGAATGATAAGCTTATATATTTGTATGTCGGATCAAGCAGGATTCCTTCAATTTCAAGTGAAAATGGATTCAAGCACTGGTACTTTGGAAACTAATTTTTTGTCCGTTGTTTTTGCTTCCCTTTCACCACAAGGACTACCACACCGCCATCTGGTTGATTATTTTTTAACAGAAACAAATAAAATATTTACTTTGTGGCGTGATACTGAAGAAGTAGATTCTATTTCAGTGTGTGCTGCTGATGTAGGTGTATGGCATGAAGTCGCTTCACACCCATCACCAGTTCTAGAAATTCCACTTCTTCCATATCAGGATGTCGGAGAGGCCTACATGGATTACATATTTAGCTCAGGTAAATTCAGCCCTGTAGCATTGACTCGAACGTTATCTATTCATCAGAGATCAAACGTATCGAACATGGCGTATCTCCAACCACAAGAATTGAAGGAAAGAGTTGCCGCACATATTCAAAATGCGATTCAAGAAATAATTCCGGATGAAGAAATGGATGAGGATGCTTTGCAAGTCTCAGTGTGGAACTCATTTTATCAAGATCTAATTCAATATCAGCAAGTTGTGTCTCGTTCTTTGGGGCTGATAATCAATCACGGTTCTTCACAGAGTCTTGTATCCGTCATCAAAAAAGGTTATCTTATGATATTAGCCCCCGTTTCACCACTTGAAGCTGTTTGCCGTGGATCTGATCCGGATATTTTTCGAACATTTTTACAGCCGGACGATTGCACAGATGCCAATCTCAATGACTTAGCTCAATTATTGGAAAGCCTTGGAAAATTACATAGTTATTTAGGAGCGGAATTAGTAGAGTCAATACAGCAGAGCTTATGTTTGGCTGGCAATTCCCCACCTGATGTCATAGAAGATATGATGCCAGATATTCAGGGTGCTGTAAGAGAATCATCAGGAAACGACACATGGGATAATCTTATCATCAAAATTAATGATGTTTCGTCTGCTGTCAAAATGCTAACGCTCTGCTTAAGCCCTTCAGAATTTGCATTCGATTTTGATATGCCAGATTTACAATCTTGGCCAGCAGGGTCACTGGGGGTTGAATTTATATCGCGTTGTATTATGCGACATGTTGAAAATCGTTTCCAACTCTCCATCCTGCTTTATGTACTTTCCTCATTGCTAGAAACTCTACAGAGGCAAGATGGTCATATACAACAAGAAGGAGACACTCAATTAGGATTCCGAATTGTTAGTTTTGTGCAAGCTTATCAAGCTATGTTCTGGTTATCTACTGTTCAAACACAAAACATATCACAGGCAACTTTAGAAAGCACCATGCAAACTTTATCCGTGCATGATTCAACACTTAGCATAGACCGAGAGGCAAAATCCACACTTGCGCAAGGACACCAAACCGTACTTGAATTCTTTATTTCATCTGATGGAGGTAAGCTCTTACAAGCATATCTGCAGAACCAACAAGGACAAGGTATTCACATCCTACATTCAGGATTGGTTACAAATTTTGTCAACTTTGTCGTTTACCTTATGTGGCCGCTTGGGCCTACACTCACCCTGCTAGATTTTTTGCTCTCTCATGGACACTACACTGTCCTTCAAAGATACATCCAGCGAGAGCTTGGCGATTGGTGCAACTGGAGCACAAAGTCTCAAAGATACATGCTAGCGCACTGTCATCTTCATAATGGAAACTTTGATAAAGCCGTTCAATCCTTTATCATGGCATCGTCAGGGATTAGCAATGAGGATTATCTCGCTAACAAACTGCTGAAAGAAGATGAAGAAAACTTCCACCCAGCAGCTCAAGAAATTATCTATTATACCAAAGTTTTACCGATATTTGAGAGATTAGATTTACCTGAACAAGTGATTACTTTGGCAGAACATGCCATTCAAGTTGCAAAATCACAAGAGCATGATCCGAATGTGTCCATTTTGTGGTCGAGTATATTTCGACAGAGTAACCTACTACAGCGGCATTGTAATGCACTGAAAGCAATAGTACTAAACCCAGATCCTGATCATAGAAAAGATTGCTTGAGAACTCTTGCTGTCTCACTTTGTGAACATAAGAAATACAAAACACTGGTCGAATTCCAATATGGAGAATTAGAAGGCGATTTAGTCAGCATTTTGGAGCATCGTGCGAGAGGCACGGATCTCGCGACATCTCCTCATAATTACTATGATCTCTTATACGCATTTCACATCGAGAGGAAGAATTTCCGAAAAGCCTCTTCGGCTATGTATGAACAAGGGTACAGAATTAGTTGCGAGTTCGCACCGTCTACATCTGAAGAGATAATTGCCTGCTTGCAAAAACAAATTGACTGTTATGTTGCATGTATAAACTGCTTACATTTAACAGCTGTCGACAATCGTTGGATTTTGCACCCAATTGGAAATCATATGAAGGCAGCCTCACAGAAACCTGAAGGATATCGCTCTCCGAAGCGACAAAATGATGGAGAAGTGGCGGAGCAACAAAAACGAAAGGTTATAATTCACGAAATACCTGATATTCAGAAGGAAGTTCTTCTCGTTGAAATGAAGTTAAAACTTCAAGAAGTTTCAAAAGATTCCATGCAAACTGCAATGAGCCCACTAGTATCAGAATCTGAAATTTCAGGATTGCTATGCCATTCTGGACTTTATGATGACGCAATAAAAGTTTGCAACAAATTCAACTTATCACTTGCAACTGTGTTTTCATCTCTCGCTTCGAAATGCGTCTACTTATCTTATGCTGATGATAGAGCAATGGCAGAAGGTTGGGAATGGCTACAGGAAAACGAAACTGTAAAAGTTCATTGTAGAGGTGGAAAAAGCAGCACAGCAAAATGGACCGCAGCAGATGCAGCGTATCGACTACTCCAAGTGTATCTAGAAAGACATGGAAATGCAGAAGGTCGTGGTACGCAGTACTTTTATGCAGTAGCTAAATCTCTATTGGGATTAAGTGCGAAGCTACCTGCTTGGTTCGTAAACACATACAAAGGTCGAAATTCCCCGGAGTTATTAAGATTACTCGTGTGCTTTGATAGATTGGAAGAAGCAGTATCACTTGCAATAGAACTCATAACAATGGCGAAAATTCAAGTCGGAACAGACTTTGACGAAACTTCGTATCTCAGGAGAGGAACTTGGGTTCCATACACTATAATAGAGCAATTGCTATCTGTACTAGAAGAATTAAGAGTGCAACCTGAATTTGATGAACTTTTCCATCATTTAAATGAAACACTGGATGAATATCTTCATGTTGCTGAGACAACTTCAGATGATATGGTGCAGGCTTCATTGCAAAGAGCTGAAATTGCAATGCAATCATGAATCCTATTGATGTATTAATTTGAATTGTAAATTCTTTGAAATCAGCGAAAACACTGCCTTTTTGCTACACTTTTTTGAATTTAAATTCCTATTTTCATAATTTTGTGCCTTCAGTAAACTGACCAACTTGAAGTAAATTTGCTACTGCTCATTCCATAGTAATGAATTTTTGTTTGATTTGCAGTTTTGGATAGTGGAACAGTAAAAATATTTATCATTGACTGAAGACTAAAAGGTAGTTTTACATAGGATGATATGTTTGGGAATGAAGCTCATGAGGTATATTCATATGATGATGACCTTTCTGAAGGCGTTCTTGTTGGCTAACGTTTAATTCCGAGATTTATTCTGGATGAGAGGTTTGCCAATAATCTTTATCATAAGGCGAACCATTTTGTAGCGTGGGTTAACTTAGAATTCGCATATCTATTTTGGGAAGAAGAAGAAAGGTAACGGCAGTTTTATCGTATTTACTGAAAAAAGACAATAAGGTGACTTATTATAGATCGTAGCTCAAGCAAACTTTGTTTCGAATTTGGTTCAAGTGCTTCGTTTGAGCACTTTTCTGTATGAACATTTTATTTTACCTACGAAGAAAAGTTTAAAACAAGTCTCAGGGAGACACCCACGTTGTCAGAAGTGAATAAGGACATACTACTTCTGATCGCGTCGTGAGTGGGCTTGTCAGCCCTGCACTCATTCTTGTTCAGAAATGGGCGCTCCGTGAGTATGCGTGCCAAGATGGCGGACACAGGAACGTAGTATATATATATGTACCAGGTTATGGTTAGGCCCTGATTTTATTCCAATTTTTCTTATTTTAGTGCTATTACGAGTTCGGGAACTAGCCGACTGACTACCCTAATATTTGTACCTAAAATTATGGCCTAACCTGGTACACATACTACGTGTCCGCCATCTTGGTACATCTACTTCAGCGTATTCAGTACTTTCTTTAAGACAGTGTTTTCAAGATATATCTTTATTCCCCATAATACCATAGTTCGTCCTTAAATTACCAGCAACCGAGCACACTTCGGTAAATGTAATATTTGTCGGCAGTTCGCGTGATCTTTAGAGTCCGCGACGAGCCAGAAATTCACTGCGGGCCGCAAACGTTTTTGCGAAACTTGACCATTAGCAAAGTTACGATTTAGGTTACAATTTACATAAAATATAAAAAGCAAATTTATTCATATACCATTAATCGAGTCAATAATTACTGGGTACTGACTAGGGCTGGGCATATATTCGAATATTCAACTATTAGAATAGCAATTTACTATTCGAAAATTTGGTAACAGGTGACGCGACAGACCACTTGCGCGTCGCTTAGTCAAACGATTGGAGTTCACAACTCACTTGTGGATTTCCGACGAAAACACGAGTCGGCAAACGCGTCGATAGATATCTAAGTGGCGTTTCTCGCTAGCTCGAACAACGAGGAATAATTTTCTTTTCTGGTAGGTGTCAATGGTGGCAACCTAAATTGAAAGCGGCAATACAAAATACTAAAAATAAAACGGAAAACACCATAAGTTAAGTTCTATGATGGTTCTCGACCGATTAAAAACGCTTTTTTAGACATTGCAAATCGCAAAATTTCGGGGGCTATACTGTAGTATCCGTATCAGGGCATTTTCCCTTAGCATTCTTGCTTTACTGCCTCCACATTGGTACGCACAGTACTGGAGCGCCGTAAGTGTTATACAAACAGCTCAGATTTGTCGAATTCACAAAAATACGAATCTAAACAACATATAATCGGGCACTTTTCCACGCATTTTTTATTTACTGTTTTTTACGATTTTTTATTTACTAATATACTTTAATTATATTTTTTAATAAATACTAAATCAAGTTGTACTTTTTGGAAATTTATAGCAGATAGTAGAATTTTTCTAACGGCAATAACAAATTCGCAAGATCGCAAATAATATGTATCAAAACTAAATATAATCGGGCAATATATTCTCACATTATTATGTTCGCAGATTGCCGTGGCATTAGAGAAGTAGTGCTTTCATCTTGTCATAAGTCGACGCAACCGCGAGTGACCATGAACACAACTAAATTAAAATAGAAACATATTTTATATTTTCGTCGTTGTCATGGATTGAATATTATGCGACAGAAGAGGCCATTCATACACTAAAAAAGTTGGCTCTATCAACAAACGCGCAATTTCGGCGAATTTCCGATTTGGAAATTCGTTAAAATTTTGTTCTGTTTGGTTTTATTACTCCTTCACGCAGAGTACATTTGCAATAAACGTACGTTGAGTACGCCAAGGCTTTCGCCGGTGAGAAAATAGTCCGCGACCAAAAAAGGCTGGGAAACGCTGTTATAGGAGTTTAGAATTGCAGTAATTTCCATAGCACTGTGGTACGAATAAATTTTGTAGTCTCGTTTATTTCGTCCCCTTTTATTTAATGTATTTCGAATTGTTCGATATAACATTATGATGCTTCAATGTCTACAGCTTGTATTGTTTTGCATTTATGGTTACTGTCATTCCTTGGTTGTATATCTCTCGTTTGGGAACTATGCTGTTATATGGAGTCGTTTTATGTAAGTAATAGTTTTATATTTTGTAAGATTTGTCTTTGATAATGTATTTGGTGCTAATTATTTCATTCATAATTTAGTCAATCGTTTTGAATATCGTCAATGAAAATTCCTGCAAAGCAACTTATCATTTCTGGGTCTCAAAAGTGACAATATGAAATATAAATCTTATTACCTTTATTATTATAAAAGTTCACTTAGTTTTCTGTACTTGGTTACTCTAATTTTCTGTACAGAAGATTCTCAACCTTCGGTACACCGAAACCCAAAAATATAAATATAAACGTTAATTTTTTTTATTATAATTACGGTAATCAAATTAGTTAAATGAGTGAACGATATTTTTCACGATAATTATTGTTAGCGCGAGAAATATTTACTACAAATTCATATTTCTGAATGAAAGTATTTACAATAGTTTAAACACTTTTTCGGGATAATACACAGAATTAACATTATAGCATTAAGGGTTCCATTACATTTGAACCCATGTACATTTGAACCCATGACATTTGCACCTGTATACTATTGCACCTATGGGAAGTTTTTTTGTTTTACGGATATTTGAACCCATACTAACCCTAACCCATGGTTTTAGCACCCGCATATAGATTGAACCCGCGGATATACACATGGGTTCAAATGTACGGTCACCAGCATTAATATTCATATCCACGAATGTGGTTAAAAATTCGCAACCACTGACAGCGCAAAATTAAAAATCAAATATATACTTGTTATTCATAAAAAAAATTACCATGGCAAGTTTCAAATCAATGTTGTTTTCGCAATCTCTCTCAATTAACAGTCTTTGGGGCATAATAACGTTGGAACTTGGCTATGGTGCAACACATATTCACTGACAGATCCAAGAATAGTTCTTCTTACTATTCCACGACCCCTGGTTCCTGTCACGATGAATTGTACGTCATGTTTTATCGCTGCTTCTACAATTGCTTGACCTATTCCTTGTCCACTGTCTGTCAATCTCAGAAAAGAAAATTTGATTCCATGGTCTTTGCATTTTTTACGAAATTTGGTCTCAATTGCTTTCGTTCTTCTTTTCTCATCTTCGAAAGAATCTCGAATTGCACTCTCAGTGGAAGCTGACGGTGAGGTGATTCCGATTCCTACAGGTGGTGTTGCGCCAAGAAAAAGTTGAGAAGGCGCGATATTGAATTCAGCAACGTGAACCAGAACGACTTCATTTTCGGGTTTGTGTATTTTTTCCGCGTAGCGTTCTAAAGCTACTTCTGAATTATGGCTTCCATCAACACAAATCATGACTCGCAAACCTTCCAATTGTTTTCCTTGAACTTCTTGTCGTGACATGCTTTCAAATATAGCTTGTACAATTATTACACTGCTGAAATCAAATAAATTATCTTTTACACGATTTAAGTAAAAATAAAAAAAACTTCACTGGAGATCTGGACTTGTGGTTCTTCAAATTATTATACCGTTTTACTGTTAGCACCTTGAGATAGAATCAGCCACGTCATTAGTTTAAGATGTGATGTCCATCATAATTTAAAACTATCGATTCACTTATGACACTTACTGAGTGAAACCCAATATTTTCCCAATGCAAATTTTCCGCACATATACATATACGACCCTATTATAGCTAAAACAGCGATCTGCTCCGCGCAACAAATGCGACAACCAAACATGTTTCTTCCAGTGGGTTTTATATTTATACTAAATATACATCACAGAATTTTGTATACATGCGCGAATTCATCAACGTACATTTTTGTGTCGGTGTTGGGTTACATTCCAGACTAGAGAATATTGAGCTGAAAATTTTTTCAATTTGTCGACGTGTACGTGACACCCGTCATGCCCATTTGTTTACGGTGCAGTCCCGTCTGCATTCGGACCCCGTTGACGAATGCAGTAGCGGCATTTATAACGATTGTGAATTTACTAATTTAGCATCAAGTAATACGCGTTTCACTACTGACTTATATTAATTACGCTACCCTAAACCTCAAAACGCTGTTCGTGACGCAATAGAACTGCAAACAGCCAACCCAAATTGAAATTGTGGTTTACAGAGAATGGAATTGCTATGTATACTTGCTCATCCTTCAAGCCATAATCAGCTATTACGCAGGAATTCTTTCATTTGGGGCAATTGGTTGAACGATGTAAATTCTCAATACGGTCTTAAAAAAGATGTGTTGGTAAATTTAAAGTCATTCTCAAACTCTGCCCGTTGCAAAACAAATAATAAGTAGTTTTAACCCATGTCTTGACCTTTTCAGTAGTGTAGTCTCAGAAACTATATCTATATGCTTTTCTATAGTATCTAGAATACCACCGTTAACTTATACCGTTGCACTCCTTTTTCGGCCATAACACTTACAATCCAAAGAGCTTTCAACATGCAGTTGTTGCGGAATAGCCATAAATAATTTATTATTGTTTTACGCGAGTTCAACATTTCAATATCCATTAAATTGAAATCTTTGCTGATACTTTTCAATTTACATCTAACCAGAGTAACTCAGTTATTGATATTGACACGAGTAGTTTCGACTTTTAAGATGTTTGTATATTTACTTACTTGAGCATATACGACAACACTTTTTCATGTAATTACTAGTTCTCAAGATGCCAGTTAAAAATGTCGTAATATTGGGCGCCACGTTTGCAAATTTTAAATCATGATCGTTCGAAATCTGATACTTACTGAAAACACAATAATCTGGCAACCACAATAATTGCAAAAAGTAATCCAAACTGAACCTGGCATTGGGGCAAATCGGATCAGCAGTGCGCAAATTATGAGTCAATCGTCAACTTTATACTGGCTCTTATATCGTGTAACAAATTTGATCCCGGTACCTAAACTTGTAATGGGTCGTTCGTCCAAATCAACTCTTTTTTTTTAATAGCGCTGCATTCAAATACCAGTTGAAATCCAGTAGTCGAAGCTTATGGGCGGTGGTAGATTGTAGATTTAAAGTACATTCGCCATATTTACTCCCAGGTGTGTATACTGTACTTGTATATCATTCTACCAGTAGAATTAGGCTGGTAACGCTATTAAAAAGACTATATCTGACATAACATAACAATGTTTTAGTCGGAATTGATTAATTAGTGAAAGTTGGTCTGTCTTGGATAGTTCTGGAACAAACTGATTTTCCGACAATGTGTACGTGTGTAAGTTGTACTGAAGTATTCACTCAAGAATTGATGGGATTTTATTATGTAACGTTATAAAAGAAATCGACAGTGGATCATAGTATGTACATATTAGTATTATTTCACATAATATATATTTGGCAATTGATTATTATACCTCTTTTGACAAAATTTGCACTCGTTTACTACTTTTTTTCATGTTGTGGACATATCAAAGTAGGAACATGACTATGGTGCAGTACATAGTCACTCACTGAACCCAATATGGTTCTCCGAAGCACACCATGTCCCCTGCACCCTATCACAATTACATTTACATTATGGTCATGTGCAGCCTGCACTAGAACTGCGCCAAGTCCATGACCTCCTTCCAGCAATGCTAAAAAAGTGTAGTGTAATCCTAAATCTTCGCACTTGGTTGTGAATTTTGTTTCGATAATTTTGTTCTTTTTCTTTGCTTTGTCCAAGATTTCGTGAGTCGTCCCCGTCGGCATCCCGATCCCCATTCCTCCAGAATATATGTGGGACGACGGGTAGATTTCCAAATCAGCAACATGGACAAGAACTACTTCGTTCCCATTTTTGTGCACGTGATCTAAATAATATTGAAATGCCAGCTCCGAATTATGGCTCCCATCCACGCACACCATGACCTTTAACCCTCCAGTTGCTTCGTGACTTCCCAGTTCCGTGTACTCCGTCATTTAGCAACACTTTTTTAAACTATTGATTATTAGAGAGCTAAAACAGTGAAACGATCAGTATTATCATCCAATAATAAAGTACAGAAATTACCCTGATAATTTTTTGTAAAAAAATTAGTAGGTAGCAAATATTAAATTGTACTCCAAAAACACGAAACAACTAATATTAGAACAATACTGTACTGCAATACGTTAACCCAAGAACAAGCCCCGTCTATTTATCAATCTCAATCACCGATGTATTACTGATAGTCATGCACGGAGAAAAGAATGCAAGATAAATCTACAACGTTCAAAGTGACAAAGGATAAAACACTATTTAAAGCTGGAATGCTAGTATGTGTACCAGGTTAGGGTTCCGGTTGTGCGCCATCTTGGTGCACATACTTCGGGAGCGCCAAAAATCTACAGTGAATCCTGAAGTTCAATTTGTATAGAGATATACCATGATGCAACAATACAACTCGTGTTACTTCTAAAAATGATAACGTACCGAGATGAGATCATAGGTTATTTGGAAAATAGAATACATATATATTATGGACTTGTGCTTATACGTTGACTCATGGACTACAAAAATATTAAAGTGTATATGGTCAACACATCATAATAATACAATTTTCGCAAATGAAAAAGGAAAAAAATTGAGTTTTGATTATTTACAAATATGAATTGTTTTCAAACTATGCTAACATGCTAAGGAAAATAGTTAAGCATATGCACCAAAATTTCGAAAATAAAATCAGCATATATCTTTCATGCGGAGATGAAAAAATTAAGAGTTATATATAAATTCGGATTAAAATATACCAAGCTTCTGTATGCTAAATAAATCTTCTGCATTGTGAGTTTATGTTTCTTTGGGGCAAATCAAAGTTGGTACATGACTATGATGTAGAACGTAGTCGCTCACAGATCCAAGTATGGTTCTTCTTATGGCCCCAAGACCTCTGCATCCACAAATGATCGAAGATACACTACGCCTCTTTGCCGCAGCAACGATTGTAGCTCCAAGCCCTCCTTCTCCTTCCATTATCGTCACAAATTCATGTTTTGGGACTCCCAGTTCCTCGCAAAACTTGTGAAATTTTTCCTTTAATTCTTTTGCCCGCTTTTTCTCTTTTTCTACTTCATCTTTGGTTGGAACCTCTGGTAGTACTACTCCCATTGCACCGGTGTAAACATGCGAATGCATCACCAGTTTTGCAACATGCATGAAAATAACTTTGTTTTCGGGTTTGTGGAATTGCTGAACATAGAATTTAAATGCTGTTTCAGCGTGCTTGCTCCCGTCAACGCAAACCATGATCTTTATCACTCCTTCGTCTCCAGTTGCAGGTTCATTTTGTTCCGCCATTTTGTATGCTTTTGCTGATTTATATTTTATTTTAAAATCTGTATTATAAGTTAATAACAAGTTCTAGTTCAGAATAATTCAAAACCAGGACTGATGAGAAAACATTCTATATGACCTCGAGCCAGAGAAAAACTTGAGTCCGGGTTGGTTATAATTTTGACTCAAACTTTGGCTTCTGACTCAGGTTTGGAAAAATTGGACGTTCATTACACTTCAGGCAGGCCCCTATGATAACAAAATTTTTCCTATTGAAACCTTAGCGTTGGAAGCTGTTTTATTTCAATTTTACTTAAATTACAGAATCGGGGAATTTCGGAATTTAATTTTGGTCCAGGCGAGGAATTTATTTGAAATCACGACTCCTGTTAAGTCCCAATACCAGCAAAAACAGGCCGCACAGCTCTGCTAACAGCTAAATGATCGTCGTGGCTCAGCTAAAGTTCGATCTAAGTCAATCTGAAATTAATCTATACGTCCACCACTATATATACAAGCTATATAGATATATATACATATAAAAAGGATAAAATTTCATGCAGACACACATTTGGCTGTAAAACCTTTATTCTAATAGGTTCACATATGACAAGTCATTAGTACATCATCTCTTATCTGAATAGTAAATGGTTTGACTGAGTCAATATAGATTAAACATCAAACAAACGTTCAACGCCAAACTTTTATGTCGCCACATATTTCTACTTTATATGATAGAATTCTCAGAGTAAATAAACGCATCATGCTCGTGTTAGTGTTTACCTATACGTTTAACCGGCATCGAAATATATGTGGTTCTTACACCTTAAATTAATGTTGGATTAAATCCAATCCACATGCAATCAGAACATTTGTGAGGACACCAGTTTGTAATCGATATATATATATACTTGTTGCCACTATAACCAGGTCTGTGGTCAAGGAGACAAAATTCTCACATATTCGGAGTTGCTGAACGAACTTTGAGTCGAAATTATTTACTAAAATTTAAAGGAGTTTCTCAGTGCCAGAGATTTCTGAACTCTGTTGTTAGTGCTGTAGTTGGCGTCAAATATTTGTCAACCCGGAGTCGGATATTATAATGCCTTGGAGTCGGGTAGTTCAGATGCTTGCTAAATTTTTATATTTGTTCGTATATCGAGTATACCGTTGTAAAATTGTGTCCATTTTTTGACACTCAGTTGGCAGAGATTAGTTCCCAAAACTCCGCTTTTTTAGACACCAAATTAATCTAAGGTAACTGCAAAATTCTGAAACAATAAAACAATCAAATTGAGTACAAAATAAACAAATCACCTTATTGACGTTGTTTTTTTAAAATTGATTTTTATTTCCAAACACATAATACTCAATTACTGATAGCATGCGAAAAAATACGGTCTGAACAAATGGTATAAAAAAAACTAGAATGGTATTTGCAGTTTGCACAGTTCAATATCACGGGTAAAATAGAATGAGGTGCAATAAGACAAAAAAAGGTTTATCACAGATATTCGAGTAACAAACATTACGATGTAAGTATCGGATTGTAGGAGTCAGTAACTTAGCACGATTTATTAATCTGAAAAATCATCGAAGAAATAAAATTTATCCAAATCATCATTGTTACAAATTTTCAAATTGTACGATATATTCATCAAATTAATTTTCGAGGATGTAATTATAGAAAGGTATGCGCCCAAATTGTTTGCCGGGCTTCAAAAAATTGTCATTTCAAAAAGGGAGCGTGATGAAAATATTACATTTTATCACCTTTTTTCTTTGTCAGTGTAAATAGGCCTAAGATGAATTTATTAACAAAAAAATAATTTCTCATGGATATCATCATCTATAAGTCGGAAGTGCTTTTAATTATTTTCTCTATCTAAGAAAGAGCAGGATTTTGAAGCTGTATTGTCATATTGTCACGATCATTGCAGATACGAAGATAAAAAGTAATGAATTCAGTGATGTTTTGCAATATATAAATCAACGAAAATTTGCTAATACCACGATAAAATTCAGAGTCCGCAACGCAGATTCATGATCTTGTTAAATATGCTTAGTATACAATAAGGATTTGGGTATATATTAAGACGCGAGTGCAATTTATGGTGAATTACAGTCTCCCTAACATACTAGCAGATTAGGCAATAAATTGCTAATGAATATCAATTTAGAATTTATGACTGATGTGGTTTAATAAAATAAAACTTACTTCATCAATTTATACAACCACAACCCATTTCAAATTCATCACTTTAAATGGACAAGCACATAATATAAGCACAATTCCCTTTAACAGTCGAAGAAAATATAGTGAACACTCATCTCTGCGTTTCATTAATATGTTAAAAATCAGTTCCGGGACTTTTTCGGGCAAATCAGAGTTGGAACATGGCTATGATGAAGAACGTAGTCGCTCACAGATCCAAGTATGGTTCTTCTTATGGCCCCAAGACCTCTGCACCCGCACACGATAGTATTTACACTGCGCTTCTTTGCTGCGTCGACAATGGTTGCTCCAAGTCCATGATCTCCTTCCATAAAAGCCACAAACTCGTGTTTTTTGACCCCCATTTGCACGCATTTTTCGTGGTATTTTTCTTTCAGCTCTTTGACTCGTTTTCGTTCTTTTTGGACATCGTCTTGAGAAGGACCTGAGGGTATCATAACACCCATTCCGCCGGTGTAGATATTCGACGGCATGATTAAATTTGCCACGTGGATAAATATTACTCTGTTTTCTGGTCTATGGAAATTTCCCACGTAAAAATCGAAAGCTGCATCAGCGTGGTTGCTCCCGTCAACGCAAACCATGATTCTTAAACCTCCGTCTTCTTCCTGGTTTTCGAGTTCGGTGTATTCTGCCATTTTTGTAATTTCTATTTCTGCCTCCTTTTATATTCTACAAATTTTGCCTAGAAAATATATAATTTGAATATTTGGAAACTTACTTAGTAATATTTCATATCCACATACTCAAAGACAACATCAGAAATAATTCTGATATTGTTTGGATCAAAAAGAGATACGTCTTATTAAACAAAATGTACTTTTAAATGGCCAGAAATGGCGAACAAAATCAGCGGGCGGTGGATATCCCCTCTAATTAACTTGTGCATTAAAGTACGAATAAATCGACAAAAATGTCTGAAACTAGTTGTTATTCCTAATAAATTTCACGGCACGCAATACACAAACGACGTAGGTCTACAGATGTCTTTTCATACGGCAAATAATTACCTCTACACCTCCTAATCAAATTAATTTAAATCATATTTAATATTACAAGGGACGGGAAATGTAACCTTTAAATAAAACTGAGACTTTGTCAGATCGCGAATGGTTAGTAACTTAAGTTTATGGAGTATAGCTAACACTGAAATTTATAAATCAGGGGCCGTATCTAGACTACTCTTCAAAGGTAAACCTTGCGGTGGTAGGTGCTGCTCACACGCCCTTATATACTCCACTACAGTGCATATTTACGCACACAAAATTGATTGTCGCGTCATATTACACTACAGACTACACTGTACATTGCATATCCCTCGTCAAATAGATTTTAACCGCCGTTGGTAGACGGCTTTAAATTATAATCGCTTTCTGTTAGATGAATAAAACATGTGGCTTGGAATAATGCTCGTTTTACTTCAGAGGAAGGATATTAATATTGCATTTGAAACCGGAGACATGTCGGTAATTAGTGCAGCGACGATTTTGATCTCAATAACCCGACTCTAGCTGTTCGTAAAAATTAGTGATGTTTACGTACTTTGTGGCGCCAAACCGGGGTAGATCGATTGCTAATCTTTTCAATATTTCCAGGCTACTTACTACGCCACCTACGGTACGTTGATCGCAGACGCGTACAGTATTTTTTGATTACTGATTCTGGACAACGCAAAGATATCAATCTAGATATTTTCGGTAAATATGAAATTCAATAAAATAACGACCTCGTTCAACTGCGAGCATACATAGCAAAGACTATGTTCCCGATTGTTCTTTACTGAAACTGTTTCTGTACCTATATGATGTGGCCCAGTGGTAAACTACTTTGACTAGTCGTTTCTAGGTTGTTGTGTACGTTAGATCAGCAAACAGTTGAACAGAATAACTCGCGTATGCATGCTGATGCAACAATGCGACGGCAGGCATATCGGCATCGACTGCGGTAATCGTTATTCTGGAAATATGGCGATGTCGACAATAAGCGTACGTGACGAACCGCACAGTTGTTGTGGTCGAGCGGCCATGTTTGCTATTATGACATATTCGTACGTCGATCTACGTTATACTCGTAAGTCAATATATTCGATTGTCCACATATGAACGTTGTGTCCAAACAACAATGGCGATTTTTCATGATTTGCACAGTCAGCAATGCACACCAATATAACCCATTTACTGGTCGACACGGCAATGTTGCGGCGATGAAAATTCGAGGCTGCAAAATTGCTTGATAGGATTCCTATACTGAAGATTTTTGCATGTGAGTTACTGTAAAACTCACGATATCTCAAAAGCTTCAAATATGAACCGTTTCCAACTCGATTTTGGACTCCGACCGAATTAAGGCACGCAGATAGCGTTTTATATGCAGCTCAGCAACGGCTTTTTTTTAAATGTTTTTTTTTAATATGCGCCCAGTCCCACAATGTGCTAAACATTTTGCGTCAGAAAATAAATTTGGTCAACATCCTTCAATTCAATGCTCATGAAACACACAGGCCATGTCATCTCACAAAATATACTGATCCTAGACTGCTTTACACTTCTATGTCTCTACTTTATTAGCACAGACGTTATATGTGCTGTCCGCGTCGAATGATTTCTATTAGTTTTTTTAACATTATCACTAGACTCAATTATGAAGCTGCTTGCTTGCCGGCTGAAGATCAAACAAAACGCTAACCATTGTTAGTTTTCTATCGGCGATTAAACAAAGTTTAGAACAGCAAATAAGTTACCATTTTTGCAATCGCATGAACCTATTCTCAAGCCACCATTGTCGCGACCCATATTTTATAGAGGTTTTATTATAACAAGGTCAATATTGAGGTTTTGAATGCTGATTATTAAATTTGAAATTAAAAATGCCTTTTCAGCAACACGTCAACGATACGTTTGTGGGCTTGTTGTTTTTCGGCAATTTTGACCAATCGCCGGAGAGAAACAACCCGAATCTCGGGCTATTAGATACAATCCAAAGCTACTGTTATTGTTTTTCAACACTTCAAGTATATTCGGAACGTGACGAATCCCACGAATAACCTGAACACGTAATTTTACTGTTAGTAAATCGTTAAGATATTAACATGTTTTGCCTAATTTTCAATCAATATTTATTTCTACTTGTCTAATTCATTCCCGAGATATGAATATATAATCCTTATCAAGAGGCAGAAAATTCGATTAAACTGTAAATTTTATATATATATATATATGTGTGATACTTAACATTTGATTTTCAATCATAAACATATTTTTTCGTTCGATAATTCTTTATACTCATTTTACCTTTTTCAAATCGGATGATGCTATTTGTGGGTATGATACCCTGGGAGCTATTAATTCATTTTTTCAAACTTCTTCTCGAACCAATATTTTATTTTGCCCAATTATTATTAGCTGTTCTATTTTTCACAAAAACACTTTTTTTTATAACATATGGAAACACTATTGCAACGCGTATTTCCGCCGACCTTCTAGACAAGATTTATAAAATACAATTCTTTCGTTTTAGAAGTTTATTTTGACACCGCAGTACATGCACATTAGATGAAAAATAAGCATGCAATATAGCAGTATATACGAAGCATAAAACAAAATGAATAATAGCAAGTTACAAGCAAAACAAGTGTGGTGTAATATGGTTGAAAATAAAAGATATAATGATGATGATAATTTCCAGGTTCAAAGTTTTTAAATCAAGATAAGATGAAAATATATTTATATTTTTGATTTAATATATGAATTTTTCAATACTTAATTTTTAGAGAAAAAATAGATCTGATTTTTTTCAAAACTTACACAAATGATTTATATTATGTTCAATCGCACCCCAAATAATACAAAAATGTAAATATACAGAAAAATGTAATGTGTACTAAAACTGTTTTTTAGAGTGAATTTTCTAAATAAAAACACTTTTGTTGACGATGGAATAAAACAAAATTTTTGTATTTTCGAAACTTAAATCACACTGTTATAAAAAAGCATAAATTTAATAAAATTCAGTAGTAATTCAACCTAATGCAAACAGCCCTTGAAACGAAAATTGAGTATAGTATAAAAAACCTAATTCATGTTGACAGAATAATTGATGCATTTTCAATGTTATTTAATTTTTTTTATATATATACTTGTTATTCTCTGAAAAATCATGATAAATTTGAATACAGAAAAAAAAAAATGAAAAAATTACAATTCAGTTATTCTTGCAAAAAATTATTCAAATTACTGAATACAATTATAAAATTTCAAAAATAAAGTTCATTTTCATTTACAATTTGAGTTGCCATATATTGTAATTATATAAGGCAAGAAACATAGATTTAGGCACTTATACAAGGCATTATGAAAAAATTGACTATAAAAAGTGTTCATTTTTAACCCAAAATGGCGAAGTGGTTTCATAATTAAAAAATTCCAAAATCAAATTTTGAAAATATGAGTAGCATTATAGAAAAATAATAGGAAAATGTTAATTCAAATTTTTTTCAAGAGTCTAATTGTAACAAAACCGTATGTTTCAACAGTTGTTTTTCACCAATATATATAAATTTGACCTAGCTGACACAAAAGACAGGCTATACGGCTTGCGAGTTAAAAAAAAACTCAATAGTTATTAAAAAAGATATCTCACGTTATAGTATTATTAAAAAAATGACACTTTTATACCATGAATAGTGTCAAGTTATTCTTATTCATATCTTCCAACTGAAGTTTATCCATTCAAAATAGTTTATATTTAATTTGAAATATATTACATCTCAATAACAAATACATTGTGTACCAATATCATGGCTTAAGTGCAATTGGAACCATTACTGAAATTTTAAAATAGGGTTTACAATGATTAGATACAAATTTTGTAGTCGGAGTCTTTAAATTTTCTTTCTCATTTTTTCGGTTGTGGACTGAGCACAACTTTTCGAACTCCGGATCTGGTATCATGCTGACGTTCTGTAGTTGTTGTTTTGTATGTCTTTGTAATTGTTGTGACCTGTAAAGAAAAGATAATGTCAGTATATTGATGGCCTAGTTAACGAAATGCAGAGATGGTGAAATATATGATTTTGAAGATGCTTCTATACAGGGTCAAAGGCCAATAAACAAACAACTGGTATTGAACAGTCCAACACCATAAGTCAATAGTCAAGCTGAATCACAGTTTATACGAGTTTTATTAATTAATCCCTTGGTGATTGAATGATCTCCGGTATCTTCACACTCCGAGATCAATCTTCGAAGTGTGTACTGACTGAGTGAGTACCTTGTGTTGAACAAAGGTTCTTCAAAAAATTAATCGGTACTTAATAACAGATAATGCATCATCATGAATATGTATATTCACAGTATCTCTTGGCGTTTAGGATGTGGTCATCGGTAACTTATTTTGAGCAAACGCAGAAATATGCTTAAGATTATTTTACTTACATCTGCATCACCCTCTTTGCTTTCTTGAACATCCGTAAACTCTTCAACATCTTGATGAACTTCTTTTCTAGAATCGCTTCGATATTCTGGATCCATTTCTTGATAACGATATTGTTGCTGTTGTTGTTGACTATACTGTCCGGAATCTACTTCTTGATAACTTTGCATTCCTCCGCCAGTCTGCTTCCTTTGTGTGGTGTTGTAGGTAACAACTTGCACCTTTAGTAATAAATATAAATAGGTTTGTTGAGTAATTTTATGTTAGTTATTGATAATGTGATAAATAGTGATACATTCATAATTTATTTTAAAATTTTGATCATTTCATGTTGAATATTTATATAAAAAAATCAAGAAAGTGGATTATTTTGAAGATTATTTTTACATTAAAATTCAATTTATGTTCGGAAATAACACAAAATAAAATTGTTTTCATGGACTTATACTACAAAAATATTCAAGTTGAAGTCAAGTTGAAAATTTTATATTTGTTGCCCAAAAAATATTGCAACACAGCTTGCTGCTTGCCAGAAACACTGATATAAATTCAATATTGAATGCATGCCAGAAAACAAATAATACTTTATCAAAATCATACAGTCAAAAAATCATATTTCTTAAACTAGTTTATAAAAATCACAATTTTTTTTACTGTATTTGTTTTCTGACACTTAATGACATGCTCATTACGACAACAACAATTTCTAGGAAAGTTTTTGTGCAGCACAAATACAGCACATAACGAGAAATAATACAAAATTGAAGAAATAGAACAAAAACAAGAATAGTGTCAAAATATATTTTTGTGCATCTCATTCACAGTTACAAAAAATATAACACTCCAATATTCAATTCTCAAATTACCTGGAGAGGGGACCGTGTTCTCTGTGAAAGATTTATTGAATGAAAAATTAGTTCAGAAAAGAGGAATTTTTTGATAGAAATAAACTGGTCAGGTAGCTACTGATATGTTAAGCTACTATTTCTGAAAAAGCTGATCTTCCTGGTTCGAAAGGGTCAAATAAACCTAGCCCAGCTAAAATTTTTCAAATATTAAGTCAATCACTATTTCCCCAGGGAGAATCTCATACAGCTGTCAGAGCATCTGTGGTCCATTGTAACTTTTCTATCACTATTTCTAGGGCCCTTGCTTTGAGCAAAATTGCATGAAAATAAAATAAGAAGTGATTTTTATTTTGGGTTTGATATTTGAAATGTAAAAAGATAAATTACTTCTAATCTGCCTCCTTCTTCTGCCATTTTTTGAAGTTCTTGTTGTGATAATCTTCCATCAAATTCCATTGTTTTCACTTCTGGTTCTGCTTGACCTTCTTTATGTCGATATCTAAAGTTAAAAGAAGTGGTAAATAAAATTGTTATGAATCTTCTTGCAATATTCAAGCATCGTGCTAAACGTTAGAAACACGCTTTCCATCGCACTAGTTCGAGGCTCGTGGGATATAATCATATGCAAGAGGGTTACTGGACGCTGTCATAAGGTAGTTTACATAACTGCTGGTTGGTCACAACTTGCATCACCATACAGTCCATGTATCTGAAACGAATAACTGGGTAACTGTTTGCATTAACGGCATGGACTGGTGACAGGGTGAGGGGCTGTGGTTCACCATATGAAAAAGTCATCATATTCACATTTCTCTCCCTGAGATAATAATGAAAATCCTATAACACAAACCTTGTAACTCTTGTCTTTGTCATTTGTGTGGTTGTGATTTCATCAGTAGGTGCATATTCAGTTGCTGAAACCTGTTGAAATGTGATATGGAATTTAATTAGTGAATACATGATTGAAAAATAGAGGTAGCATAACACATAAAATACCACTCCTAAAATATAAATAAATGACTAGCAGAGGAATTTAGGGTTAATATTTTAAGCATGACAGACAACTCATTATGAATATGAATGAAGGTTCATAATGGGCATAAATAATAAAACAGACAGCATCGGTGCCACAGTACATTAATGCTACTAATTTTGAGATGGGCTCAAACAAAAGGAATTACATACACACAAAGATCATATATACTGATAATTTAGCAATGATTAAAACAGGAAAGTGTATTGTTAACTATCTTTCTTTATATATAATATATTTGTAAAATAAAATCAGTACAAAAATGAATCATAGCTTTTAATTAAAAACTTATCATAAACATTATATTTATTGTAGAAAAACTTGATTTGTGCCATATAATAAAATAAAAATTACAAAAGATGTGGAAAATTTATATTTCTAAAATCTCTAAATGACGCTGTTTTTGCATTGTCTAGCGTTATTCACCTGAACTTGCATATCACCACCAGCTGCTCCTCTTTGTTCAACTTGACGCCTTTGTTGACTTTGTTGTAATTGTAGTTGTTGCGATTGCTGTTGTTTTTGTGACTGTTGTTGTTGTTGACGAATGAATTCTTCTTGTTGTTGAATGTAAGTTGTGTCATTCGCATCAAGGAAAAGAGCTAAATAAAATATCAAAATATAAAATCTACTCTAGTCTGATTCTATGGAGGTTGTTTATTTTATATTCATCTGTCTATAACAGGAAATATGTTCACCAATCAAAAGAAAATGTTGTGCTTTTTATAATTCTTATTAATAAATCCCATCATATTCCAAAACTTTCTGCAGGAACTGAGAAAGCATTAAGTTCTACTATAAGTGTTAGTAACAGTCTATCAACACAAGCTTGCATACGCCAAATTTTTTCTTATCAAAATTATATTTTCTCATACTTCGGAGCTAGATTTAAATTTATTACAACCCATCTTCAAGCATCAATAAACACCGGTCAAAGTTCACAATATTGCAGAAGTCATAACATTTCTTAACAGGAAGTGGGCCAAAATTTTCCTAGACTTCACGGACATGCTTTCAATTGTCATGTACTTTTATTAACACAGCATTAGTGTATACAAACCAATGATAATAAGCATTTAAATTTCCATCAATTATCGGTAGATTACTTACCAGATGGAGGTCTAGTACCAACATGTTCAATCTTCATATCTGCATGTCTAAATTCACCATATCCCCATTGATTTTTAGCACGAACACTGTATTTATAAGGTTCATTTTCTCTCAAATCTTCAACTAAGAGAGATCTGTAATGTCCGTCTGGAATTCTTACAAGAACTGGGGGTTCATTCTTAGATTCTGAACAAAAAATATGTTATTTCAGAAGGTTGTTGAATCAATAGTTTCAAAATGAAAGTAATAACTATTTCGAAAAAAAAAAATTATATCTAATACTTACTGTCAAGTAGTTGATACATGACTTCATATGATGTGATAGTACCATTCGGATTTGCTGGTTCTCCCCATGAACATTGCAGTGATGATGGTGATAACACTTGGAAGACAAGTCTGTTGGGTGGCCCAGGTACTGCAACAATGAATAAAATATTTGCTGGTTTTTTTCTTGAAATGGTTCCAAAATTGGATTGGATTATTGGAATTAGGAGGGGGTTGATAGAAACCATGAAGGATTTGATAGCATATTTGATGTTGTAACAATATTAATTGAGCTAACGCAAGCAAGTTCATATGAAAGTCAGTTGAAAATGCTAAAGAATTGTCAATAAGTTCACTTTGCGTCTGAGAAAGTCTGTGCAGATCACATACACTAATGATCTCTTTCAACATTATGATAATAATAATAAAACTGATGCAATTTCAGATGAATGTATACAGAAATTTGTTTTCTGATCATTGAATGGATTCAATTCAAAATTGCAAATTAAATCCCAGGACCGCAGCAATTAAATAAAAAAATATGAGTAATAATCTTCAAATACTGCAATTCAAAATCGTTTTATTCCAATAGTTACACAGAAAAGAATTAGGCAAAACGATCCATGGTTCCAATAACGCTTTATCCAACTAATAACTACTTACAGTTTCCTGGTGTTGTACAGCTCATTACTTCAGTGCTTGCTTGCTTTCCTCCTTCACCAATTGCAGTGAGTACAATTGCGTAAGTTGATTCAGGTTTCAAATCCGTCAGTTCAAATCTGCCTGTGGCTGAAAATGGAGTCACAGAATTAGAATAGCGATAGCAACAAGTGTTTTAGAATCATTATCAATACTAAAAAGTATTTAGATTGATCATATTAGTATCTCAGACCAAATCATTGTTTAATTACAACCTTTTAGTGGTTGTGAGTGAGTTTTTCTTACTTTTTTGTTTTTTAGATTGATCATATGAGAATCTTGAACTATATCATTTTTCGCTTGCAACTTTTGAGTGAGTTTTTTACGTTTGACTTGTAACGATGCCTTGGCCAAACATTTATGAAACAAAATTAATATCCAAAAATAATTTAAAAGTGCAGTTTTATCTCAATCTACAACCATTTGAATAATGCTTAATTTTTGGTGTGATACTTTAATATCCATCTGATATATTGTACCTGGATTTACTGTTCTTCTACTTGCGTCATCTCTTGAACCTGCTCTTTTGTATGAAACCTGGAAATGCATATAGAATTTTTCATAAGAAAATGAGCATCGTGTACAATCAGGGGCATAGCCAGGCCCCCCATTGAAATGTAAAAAACGCATTTATCTGTATCAAACATAGCGATTTTCCGTAGCATCCAAAGCATTTTAGACCCTCAAGAATTTTGGAAACCCAGGTTTTCTGCTAACTTGGCAATTGTACATTTTCAAACCCAAATTTGCCAACACTTCAATTTCTGTTTAAAACATGAAAAATAAATATACTATAGGCGAATCTCACCTTGCAAAATAGACAATAATTGAAAAAACATGATGAGATAATCCCTAATCCCTTCAAGAATTTGAGTAAGTTCTTAGTACAATAAACCAATTACTGACTCTGAGTTGCATCAGAGATAAATGAAAGTATAAATTACACACCCAATATTCCTGAGCACTGACATTCTCTGTATTCCAAGTGACAATAACTGATTCAGGTCCGGAAGCTTCAAGTTCAACATTCTTTGGTGCTGTGATACGTGCTAAAATTTGGGATAAAAAAATTGTAAATTTTCAGTGCATTTGCTTCCTCACACATTCACAAACCTAGATGAAATCAAAACTACTCAAAATGCATAATTTTGATAACAAAGGTATTTAATGTTGTAAGGGTAATAAGGGAAGATATGATTGAAAGCCTTAAAATATGGTATTTTCAAAGACAAAATATTTACTTCTGGTCGATGTTATTTTTTAAATTAAACAGTAATCAATTTTAATTAAAACATTTTTATTGAGTTTAATGTGTTCATATTGTGTGTGTTTGTTGATGGCAGTATTAGAAAAATCCATATATGTATTGTGCTCAATTGAATATTTCATAACTGCGGAGAGTGCTCGGAATGTACTATCTGTGGTACATTCTCGTGATTTTTGTGTCTGTCAGTGAAAAATTTGTTAATTTTGGATTTTTAATTTTGTGCAAAATTGTTTGTTGTAAAAAAATTTTATAAATTAAAATTAGAAAATGAAATTGTTACCAGTGCTGGACACTACTTTTCCAGGCACTATGGCAACTGTAGCTTCATATTGACCCACTACTGCTTGACCCTGACACTCCCCAAGTTCAACAATAAAGTCTTTTTCAGACGAATCATCCCCAACATTTCTATTCAATATCGGAACGTGAATGTTTTGCACGCGTTGCCCGTCGGAAAATATTAAAGTGCCATGTGATTCCACATAATCTATGCTAGCAATAGCCTTATTCTCCCTTGTGAACCATTCAACTTTGGCTGGTCCTGATTGGTTGAAAAGACGTTCAACTGTAACAACGGCTTCGTTATCGGTATTCCCGATTTTGTATTTTTCTTCTGTGAAGCCAATTACACCTTCTTCTCCAGTATCTGTTCAAGTATTTGAAAATGTCAAATTTTTGGTTTTCAAAATTGAAAAATAAAAGAAAAAAAAACTAAATTTTTCGTTACGAAAAAGATATTTTGAAAAGAAAATCTTTTAAATGTTAATAATTTATTAGTTTGTGAAAAAAATTGAACATACATTGTGTAGGAGACATTTGTTGATTTTGAACCTGTTCAAGTCCACCAAAATCATCCATACTTTGATCAGGTGAAAGAGGTTTGATATCACCGAAAGTATCATCTAATGACTGATCAAAACTTGGTATGTCACCAATGCCCTGATGAAAAATAGCAAGTTATGCATTTTTCAGTAATAAAGTATTCTTAATAACATCAGCAAATAACTAATACATGCCTCTATAACAACTTCACTCTCATAGAGTCCCACATCAGCATCGCCAGTTGTTCCGCCAAGCTCAACATTAAATGAGAGATCTTTATAATTTGCAACGTTCGTTACGATTTTAATTTCAATGTCGTTTTCTCTCTGTCCATGTTTGAAAGCAAGTTCGCCTTGCGTTTCAATATAATGCACTCCAGCGATTGCAGTATTATCACGTGTGAAGTAATCAACTGAAACGACCCCATGGGTACCCTCAGTGCGATCAACCGGAACTTTGAAAACAGACGTTTCCACGTTACGAGATGGCTTACCAGAAAACAGAAGACGAGGATAGCGGAATCCGATCATGCCAGGGTCGCCTTCTATTTCACCTTTCGTTACGTCAACACTAGTTGGTTCCAAATTGACTTTTGTTTCGTATAAATCAACTGCGTCCTCCCCAGCCGAGCAATAACCGAGTTCGACAGTAAAACTAAGTGGGTCTTCATATTTCATATCAGATAGGATAGGAATGGTAACGGCTTTTGAGGTTTCACCGTCATCAAATAACAAAATCCCTTCGGTTTGCGTGTAATGTCTTCCAGCGATAGCAGTATTATCTCTAGTGCTATAAATGATCTGTGCGTCTCCACTTGCGTCCCCAGTTCGTTCAACTATAACGCTTATTGTGTCATCATACAGAGCGCAACAAGATGTTTCCTCGTTTGAAAATCCGAACATAGGTGGTCCCATATCTCCCTGTGTTTGATATTCTTCAATCTCAACTACATAATTCAAATATGTTTAAATACTCTTCGACAAAAAACACAGCTCGACATCATCGCTTCTTTCGTCATGCGTTTACCATGCTTTAACATTGCATTGAGAAATTACTTTTTCATGCAAGTTACTAGTGCATTTAGAAATGGATAATGTAGTAGAATTGTCTATTTCAGTCGACAGGCTGTGCTGGCATATCGTTAGTAAGATTACCTATAATAATGCTTTCTCATTTCATATAACAATCATAAAAAATTCTACTATAAAATATGGCTAGATATGACGCACTGAACTGAATGATTGCACTGACTGCTTGATTTTAAGCCTCACAACCTGTGGGAAATGTCTTGATTCCTGAAATAGCCAAGATTCATGCGCTCTATGGCTTGGTATTTGGTTGAATCTTGCAGCAAATAATAAACATTGAATCATGTTTGCCAAAGAAATCGATTCAATCGCATCAGATGGTTGAATATTTGCGGAGAGCAATGCATGCCATTTTCTGCAACATTTTCTAAAACATGTCAAGAGCTATGACATGGAGAAGCCATACTCTCTGACTGCCTTTATATGAGTAAATATTGTCAGTATGTGTGAAAGTTTAGGAATAGAGTAAGGAGATGCATGCTTAGTTTTTGATTTGTAGTATGAAGAAGTTGACCATGCTCAGACATTCCTTTCATTAAGAACAATATTGCCAAAGCAAAAATCGGAAGAATAGTCAAATTTGGAACGGTATTTGTTATGACTTTTTAGGATTTATACTTTGTTAATATTAGGTTTCATTTATAAAGTAAATGTAAAAAAATGTAGTTTTAAACGAAATTTGAGATTACTGATTTTCTCATTTTCGCTAATCAAAATGGGAATAAATTTTAAATCAGAAATGGTAGAAGACCATATATTCAGAAGTTATCTTATAATTTCATGAGAAATCCAAAAATACAGGAAATCAATAAATGATATATTTGACTAACCATTTATTGAATATTTTATTCAATATTTCAATTTCGAACTAACAATGGAATATCTTGGCCAACGTACATGAGTGAAATTTTTTATTCTGATGCATTTTTAATCTACGTTTGCATTCAGTAATAATTTGTTGTAATTTCATTCATAGATTCATAACATTCTAATTTTTTCATTTGATATTAGTGAATAATTACATGCTACAGAACTGTGATTTTCACATTTTCTGCTGAAGCTGATAATTCAAGAATTTAAAATTTTTGTTGCATCAAATACCATGAAATATCTGCACAAAAATTGTTCATTTTACAATTTTTACTCAATATAGAAATAAATTCTGGTTGGAATTTCATGGCTTCATAATGCATCTTTTGGATACTTTCATATATTTAGTTTGGAATATTTAAGTGACGCATCTTGTTTAGTAGAGTAGTATTTCTTATGGAAAGTAGATGAACAAACCCAGTATATACCGGTCAAAACCAGTAAAATGTTATACTAACTATTAAAATTTTAGTACATGGAATTACAAGTGAGGGAATTATATTGACTGTAATTACTTCAATTTTGGCATAAAATGTCCATCAGCATAATATGCTTTTGACAACCATAACTTAGAATATTTCGTAAAAACCTCCTGGCATTTGAGTAGTCACCAATGACTTTACTCCTTCAGTTCTGAGTGAGTGTGTGCAGTATTAAAAGAGGGTTCTAGTCTTTTAGATGTGCTAACTCTACGGAAAAAAATTTCCAAGTGCATAATTCTACAAATTAATTTTAATTTTGAAAATTTTAATGTGTTAAATAAAATCAATAAATTCATACCTTTATCATCAATCAAGCTGCATTTCATCGAAGCGAGTCTCTTTCTTCTATTTGGATCAAGAACATACAACCAGAAGAAGGATCGTTTCTTTTGTGTAGGTGTCTGCGCTTGTCTCAGAGGAATTTGAACATTTGCTTCTTTTTGTCCGTCAGCAAAAGAAAGTGTTCCTGATGCCCACGCTTTAGACTCTGGTTCCTGAAAAACAAGAAATTCATATTAAACCTTAAAAAAGAATTTGTACAGAAAATTTTCGTTTCAGTTGCATATAAACTCAGATTCATCACAAAACGTGACAAAAACGACGACATGTTGCTATCAGGAAAAAAAGTGAACTAACCTCCTCTTCAGATGAGCTCGAAGATTCTGCTTCCTCTTGAGTTTTACTCCAGGTTGTGTGCCATTTTAATGTAGCATATCCATGAGTAAAATGACGTTGAATTGGTATGACGGCTACTTTATCGCTCATCTTGAATGTGTAGAATTTTTGTGTGAATTCAACTTTCATTTCTGAAATTATAAAAAATTGGGATTCATGACTTGATGAAGAAATAAAGTGATTATTTATTTAGTGATTTAGTTCTGATATTTTTGCGATGTGTTAAATAGATAAATGAGTACATCTCATAGTATATTTAACAATTTTATATCAATCGATAAAAATAAAAAAAGCGATGCTTTCTATTACCATCTTGGGTTGTCGCCTCAGAAGCAGTAGATGGTTTTCCTTTCCCAACATCATTATATGGTTGTACTGTTATTGAATATGTTGTTGATGGCTCTAAATTTTCTAATAGGACTTTTGTTGATCCATCCGATACATTCTTGACAATATCCCGTAATCCTGAAGAATGGAAAGTTAATTGAAATGAATTTCCAAAAATGAATTATTATATATCCATCATTGACCAAACTCGAGTTGGACTTGAGTAACCAATCATTAAAGAATTGAAGTGACTCTAGTCATAAAAATGAAATGGCTTGGACTCAATTCAACAGTGAAACTAAACTCGGATATTGACTCGACTTCGGTGTGGGACACGACTCGAGACTAGCATGACAGACTAACTACTCAGGGTTTAGGGACTTGTGTATATAAAATAGTAATTAATTATCTTACCTTCGCTTCTTGCAACCACATAGTATCCTTTGACTGGTCCACCTCCGATAGGTGGTTCCCATGTAACCACGCAATCTCGTGATGTTGATGCTGCACAGAATGGTCTTCGAACATGACCAGGAACACCTGAATATTAAAAAAGATATGGTTAGCAAGTGAAAATTGTTCACTTTTCTCTACAACTTATGCACCAAGCGATTTTAGGTTTTCAGTACTTAAAGACGAAGGAAGTTATTAGAAGTCCCAATAATACACCCAAAATTTTGCTGTTTTTTTTTTAAATTCATGAGAACAATTTTAGAAGCTTGACCGTCATTGCACAAAACTAGTAGTCAAAAATACACAGTAAAATCTTGGCACCTGTATCATTGATAATGTGAAGTTCAATATTTGCCAATGCTTTGTCTTTGTTCTTCGGGAAGATTTTCATGTAATATACCTGAAAAATATCAGAATTTTAAAAATCAAACTAGATGTACATTAAATCAAAACCTCATCGCCAAAACTGAAAAATTCTATCCAAACAGATCAGAAAGCTGACGCACATTTTAACATATTTGGTTGAGAATTATCATATTATATGTAAAATATGATATAAAAGGCTTTAAATATTTAAATTTGAAACTATTTTACCAGAGACATGTGAAATTTAGAATAGAATATACTTGGGAAGACTTCTTCATCTTTTGTTCGAGTGGAACTTCCACGGTTAATCTTGACTGTCCAGGTTCAAAGGTTAATTCTGTAGTTTGTATTGGGGTTGCACCTCCATCTCTCTCATCATCACTATTGACACAAAAAGATGAATTTAAGAAATATGAGGTGAATATACAATTAATAATGAACAACAGTTGGCGAGTAGTGTTCATCATTAGAACAAATTTCATCACACAGCTCATAATCTTGTGGTCAAATGCCACTGCTCAATTTTGAAAAGCAAACACTTGCTTGTGATTAATACTTTTTCTGCTCATCGTGTATATGAATTCAGGGCCAGCCTTAGGCCACTGTAGTGGGACCCATACTACCATAAGCCCTGTGCTAATTTTGACTGTAAATTGTTAAATTTTTTTATTATAAATACAATCATGTATAGGGCAGCATGAGTGTTCTAAATGAACAATACTCATAATGTTGCTTCAATAGTACCTTTGTACTTAGTTAGAAGGTAATAAATTAGACGAATAGTGAAGACAAATTCATTAAGTGACTAAGTTTACTGTTCAGTGACAAAGTTGTCATATTTTTGATTGCTATTCATCAGTTTTTGGTTAAGGTGTAAAGCAAAGTGTCAAAAATTCAACTTAGCAATCAAATTATGAGAATGAGTAAACATCGATACCTTTCTGAACTTGAGTCGTAGGATCGAGGAAGTTTTTTCTGGGTTTCCTTTATGAGGCGACATTCGACAGTAGATCTGAAGTTTGTTTGCTTTCTTTCGATAGTGAAACGAGCAATGTTCATGCTGGTCTTAAATTGCATTGGTGAATCATATGACAACCTCATTTCTGAAAAATATCAAATATGATTATTGGAAACATATAGAGCGCTACTAAAATGTACGAATACAAAGGTCGAATTTCATATAAAAGTGTTCCCATGAATTGAAATAAAATCGTAAAATTTTGTGTCAAATATAACTTATAGCACACAGGTAATTTGAAAAAAGTGAGGTTCCAATTATCTCTGAATACTGATAATTTGAGCACAATTGGTCCAGTAGTTAAGAAGAAAAGCGGGTACTCCTGAAGTATGCGCACCAAGATGTCACATAACCTGAACCCTAACCTGGTACATACCTGAGTTCAGGTTATGGTGCGCACTTCAGGAGGTCCGAAAAGTGATTCTTTTACAACAACAATTCAGCAAAATGATCCTAATATAATCAAAATTCAAAACCAATGAAGCCCCAAGAGCTACTAAGAGGAATTATAGAGCAGATTTATGTGTTAGTAAATATCGTTCACGCAAAACATGAAGCAGTTCAGGTTAAAATTCAACCTCTCAATCAAATAGTAAAAAATCCATTCATACCGGGTTCTGTATCCACGATAATCTTATCTGAAGTTTGACCATCACCAACATCATTGTAAGGACAAACCAGTATTTGATATGTTGTGCTTGCTTCAAGAGAGTCGAGTGTCACTTCGGTTTCCTAAGGAAAATATTGCAAAGTGAGTTACGGTACGGTACGGTTTTTCGGATGGTCACTCTGTTACTGACAAAAGGAGAACAACTCTCTTACGTCCTAAATAAGAGTGTTGGGTAAAGGTCTCTGAGTCGAGTCAAGTGGAGCAAAAGGTAATCCTAGTCGCGAGTCAAGAATGTGTAGAATCGAATTACTGAGCCAAGTTTTACTGATGTTGATGATAAGTTTGAGTCACCCAGTACAACTATAATCAAGTTGTCAAATTCAAGCAAGTTTGCATTCAAATGGGTGCTCCCGAAGAATCTTACAAGATGACGCACAATCTGAACATGGTATGTGTACCAGGTTAGGGTTGTTCGGGTTGAGAGTCATCTTGGTACGAATACTTCCGGAGGGCCTTCATCAGATGACTTATACGATGACCACGAACCAGTAAATTCATTCTATATGTTAATATGACCATATTCTGATATATTATACTATATCACTCACCTTCTGACCAACTTTAACAGTCTTGGATGTTCCTGGTCCACTCCAATAAGTAACCTTGTAGCCTTCCAACGGTGTGCCTTCTGGTAACGGAGACCATTTTGCTAGTACTGTTTGCGGGCCAACTAAATTGGCTTGGAAGTCTCGTACTGGTGGTGGGGGAGCTGAAAAAATGTCAAAAATGAATGAAACGATTTTTTTTTCAGTCAAAAATTGAAAGAAATAGCGAAGTATATTCTCATAAAATTTAATCAATAATGCATATCGAGTTTTTTTTTATACTTCTCCACTATGAACAAGTCTCTATATAAGCAGCCAATGATATGCAAGGAGCTAGTGTATTTTAGGAGTCGGAATTTTTCTGGTTCCTCACCACTGCACTGACCCAACTTATTTAAACCCTGGGTAAGATGCTGAACATTGGATTTCAATGCAAGATTTTTATCAAGTGATATCAACTACTTAATTCAAGATTTGCCAAATTTCAAATGAAAAAACCTGTTATACAGTTAAAAGAGATTTGAAAACCTATTTATATTTATGACTTTGCATTAAATAAATGAAGCAAAATTTGACAAATTCTGAATTTTTAATGAATTCCGGATTCCTAACTAACTAACAAAAACTTACTGGCTTGATTGGTAATTCTGACTCTGCATTCCGAAATATCACCAAGTTTATCGCGACCTTGAAGATCCATTAGTTTGACCTTGAAATGTCTGGTTTCCCCAGTTGGATCATTAATTAATCCAACAGGAATTGGACGTTCAGCTTCACCTGGTCTAAACTCCAGTTGACCTTGAAAAATAAAATATTGAAAATTAACAAGTTATTTTACATAATGGTGCAGTGGTTGCTACCACAGCATACTGCAGCAAATGAATATAGATCCCAAATGAATTTGAGTTTGAATGAAGTCCTACAATCATGGTTAGTCATAGGTATTGTGTAGCTTTGCTAATGATTGAGGCGATTTTTGGTATTCAATTTTAGGAAATTTGTGTCGAAAATATGGATTTGCACTCGATTTGGCAGTGCGTCTTGTGTAACGGCCCTCATAATTAAACCAGCTGTATATGGCAAAGCTCTATATAGAAGAGGCCATTATAGCACACTCATTGCTAGAACGAATCAAGGCCACTTTATTATGAATTTTTTATCACTGAAACGTTAGTATGCCTTTGTGACATTGAAAAAATAATGGGTCAGTTGGGCCAGTGGTTTGCCATCACTTTTCTTATAATATAGTCGTACTTCGTAACATATTTTAAACACAATTTTATACATACCACCATTATTCTCATAATGAACACCATGGTGAGCATCTTCATCCTCTGTGACCCATTTGACCTTCGCAGGGAAATCTTGAAACATTTTACGAACAACTACGACAGATGCTCGGCCATCATCGCTGCAACACGTCAGAGTGGGAGATCTCATTTCAACAATTCCTACACCTGAAATGAGATACAAGAATATTTTGTAAGAAGAGTAGGAATGTTTAGGAAAAATGCAATTTTGGAGTTTCATATTAATCTTAAAAAAAAACTGTTATGCCTTCGTACCTACTTATACATAATATAACATTCTAGAATTGAAATTTTCCATTTCTTACTCACCAACATCATTATTTACACTCAATTTACAAATTGCATTGTCAGCGAGTTTTGCACCAATCGGATCTTCTAGCAAAACGACAACATTATCTTCAGGTTTATCAAGTGGAACTTGCGGAAGATGAATTTCTGCAACTCCTTCTGTTTCACCATCTTCTAAAACAGTTTCACCTAGGAAAATAGAAATCGTAAAAAAGTTGGATCATGAAATTTTTGATTTGCTTTTTATTTATAGAATAGGATTTTTATATGCATCCCGGGGAAAGGAAATCAGATGAGACGACTTGTTCATATGGCATACCAAAGCCTCTCATCCAAATATGAGATAAGTTAGCCAGTTATTCGTTTCAGATGCATGGACTTTATTGTGAAGGAAGGCAAAACTGACCAAATGTTGAGTGTATCACCCTACGCCCTGCAATTTTCTCACACATAATTATACCCCACAACCTACACAATAGAGATGTGATAGAAATGATGCAATTGCAAGCAACTATAGCCAAAGTTGACTAGTTTTTCCATAGTTTCATGAGAATTCCTATTACTATTTACATAATAAAAAACAAGATTTAGGGTGAAATTCGAGTAATAGACTTTCAGCTACTCCTTTCATCTTTGAGTACTGGAAATTTGGCAGAAAAAAACAATTTTTCACAACAATCCATATGTAGACTTTGTGTCCAATGCTTACCAACGATACCAGCATATGGTGATTCAGGGTCATCAGGAACCAGTTTCCAAGGTACGATGACTCTTCCTGTTGGGTGCCTGATACGTTTAATTGTAATGTAAGTTCTACTTTCACTCTGTGATGCCTTGTGTTCCTGGTCGCCGAATGTTACCAACGGTAGTTCTGTTATGATTAGCATAGAGTTTAGAGAGATTGGAGTAAAAGGCATTGGATGATTTCCTGAGTGTGTCGACCTTGTTTATTTCGATAACATTGGCTAATCAGCGAGATGGCAAAGATGATGTAACAATTAAAATTTTAGCAGTCGCTCAAATACTTTTTTACTCAGATTTACTCAGTTTTCAGGCATGGTTGTAACATCAGCTTGTTTTATGATTTTGCTAAATATTTGTCAGTTTTAATAATGTTTCAAAATTGTAGGTATAAATCTAAAAATGGCCTATTTCAATGCTCTATTTCATACCTCCACACTTAAAAACTTACCAATATCATTGTGAATGACAATAGTACAGCACTGAATATCTCCAAGTTTTGCATCTGGTGATCTCGGCTCGTTCAAAACAATCTGGAAAGTATCAGTGTCTGTCTCCGATGGCACTTTAGATAACTGAACCTCAATGTGAGACTTTTTCTCTCCATTTTCAAACACTTCAACACCGTTCAAATCAGCATAATAGGAAGCATCAGTATCAGTCTTTGTAGTCCAAGGCACTCGTACACGACCTGAAATAAGTAGGGCAAAAGTTTGAAATTTTGGAGGAGTCGAACTATCAACTCGTCTCGAGTCGGATTAGAGTTCATCAAAGACCTGAATTGACTCAGTCAGTATACTGAAATGGCTCGAAGTCGTTCTCAACTAACTTCCAGTGAGAATTACCTCAGTGATACACTCCATCTCACACTGAACTCAGATGGCAGACTTTACTCAGTGATTAACTTGGCTCGGGACTCGAATTGACTCGGAGGGCCCTTGACTCAATCAGACTTTGTGTTTAGAAACAAAATGACAAGTCCTCAAAACTTCTAAAAAAGAAACTTGATACGTACCTTCAGTTCTCTTTGATCTGATAAGTGGTAATTCAATGTGTTCGTGTGATTGTTGTACTTCACATAACTCATCAGCAAAACTAATGTAACTGTATGGAACGTCGTTTTCCACGCTGACAGAACATTCACATTCTCCTGTAAGGAATGCTCCACCAATTGGCTGTCCAAGTACAACCCTAAAAACAAACAGTTTCAGTATTTAGCACATAAGCATAACATCATAGTCTAACTTCTTCAGACAAAATAAGATATAACTCAATCAAAAGCTCACAGATATACTTAAACACTCACTTGAATGTTTCTTGATCATTTTCTTGTGGACCAGCAGGTGGATTTATTTCAATATGAGATTCAGTTTCTCCATCATTGAATTTCTCTTGTCCTTGCATTCCCTAAGTGATGAATTATCAAATATTAGTTTGTGAAATGAGTGTTGGTAACGCATAACTCAACTATAAAACACCTAAATGAGCATGGTTTAATTCAACTCGCTTTGAATATGATTATTTCCAATACAAACAGAAGGTCGAGGATAGGATTTACATTTTAATTCTGGGAAACATGAGAAAATTAAACTAGTTACACAAGAAACCACAGTTCTTTTATATTACGCTTTAATCCACTTCAAACAAGACTCTTTCTGAGCAGTCAGATATAGTGCTGCTGACGCGCTTCAACCAACCACTAAGCTATTTCAGCCCAGGTTTTAGAAGTTTACTTACATAATATGGTGAATTCTCTGGAGCATCTTTCACGGACCATGGTACAACTACTCTTCCAACACTTCCTGTTTTTCTAATCAATGTCAAAACAATCTTCTTTTCAGTTTGTCTCACATGAGTTATCGTTTCGTCGAAGCAAATTTCTCCGTTTTCTGAAGATGAAAATATAAATTTAATCACAGAATGTAAAATGACTAAAAACAAATTAACATATTCTTTAAGCAAATACATTAAAATATGTGAACTTTCTCTATGAACAAAGCCTTACACAAACATACACTGATATCTAACTATATATAACAAGCTACTATTTTTGGGAGGATCAATATAACTAAATATATAAAACAATATATAAAATAACTACCGTACCTCTGATGTGATGCATAACAACTTCTGTCTTTGTTTTTTCACCCAGCTTAGCCCCTCCTTTGGTTTCTCCGAGGCAAACATTGAATGACGTATCCTCCCCAGTTGGATCATTGACAATGGGGATCGTAATCTTTTTGCTGTAAATCAATAATTTTATATTTAGAAAAAGAGAAATTGGTAGAACTTGGATCATGCCCAAATTCTAGTAAATTTTTGGAGAATATTCATTTATTATATAATTTATTGCAGAAAAATTTGAAAAAAATCAGAAAAAGTTAAATTGACTTTGGAATGTACTGCTGTACATATTTAAATTTTTTAAGAAATTTTCTCTAAAATGAGCTTGCGAAGTAAAAATTCTGACAAAAAGTAAAAAAGCATTAAGCTGAATAAGTATTCTCAATACACAATTAAAGAAAGCTTTTGTATGCAACAAAGAAATAAAAAAGGCTCCAACATATATTTTTATATGCTATATTATATTTATTATTTTGAATATATCCTAAAATAAGTCAAACCTTTTTTCTCCAGGTTCAAAGCTGACATTTCCTCTTCCACCCTTGTAATGTTTTCCTCGAACAGCAGACATATCTTCGGCCTCCCATGATACATAGCATTTATTATCAATTGCTCCAGTTCTTACAACAGGAACAACAACCTCTTTATCCGTGCCACTAACTTCAACTTTTTCAGCGGCCATTTCCAGAGTTCCTCCATCTAAAAAGAATTGGTTTATCACAAGAAAGCAATGCTCAAATATATGGACATAAATGTCGTCCAAGTATACTGGTGCTGAAGACTCTAGATGAGCGCAGAGTGTTTTGAAAAGATCGGCAGACAAGAATGGCGGAATGAAGTGTTCCCATATTTCAGGAAAAGTGTTCCCATGGTTTAAAATTGGTATCATTTGGACAAGGCTTTAGCTATAGCTGAATTTGCTAAACTATTATTACTATTTTTAGATAATACTAGATTTTAATTTTCAGTTTCCTATTTTAAATTTTTCTACCAAAACTCACCCAAATCGTTATTTACAGTAACAGTTGTGCTTGTTACGTCACCCAGCGTAGCTCCAGAACCATTAGTTGGAGTTAGAAGAACAGCGTCAAACTTAGTAACATCACTATCTTGCGGAGTTGTCTCTAACGGAATTTCTAGAATCTTCTGTCCTTCTCCATCATTGAATGTAAGCTATGAGATAACGAAGTATTTATATAATTTTAAGACCAGATTTACCCTCTGAATTACCGTAGGATCTAGACAAGCAGAAATTTAAATTCAGGTTATTTAGTATTTGTTCCATAGAAGACTAATGGCTCTGTTGTCCCCCAAACAAGACTATATTAAGCAGCAGCTAATACGTAAGGAACTACTATATTTTAGAATAACCTGAATATATTTGATTCAGGATTTCCTACTCAATTTATTATACTTTGGTTAAAATGTAATAGGTGTAGAATTTGAACCCAAAATTTTCAACCTGTGTAATTAAGTCCGACACTTCAACAACTAGGTCACTAGACCCAATAATTATTTAATTCAAACTCATTTCTTCAACATTTCTAATATATTCATTACTGAATAAGCACATTTAAGCAAAAATTGGCAACATTTGTACTTAAAAATCAATCTATATGTGAATCATCTTACTTTTCCTTCTAGTGTGTCATAATTGCTTGGCTTTCTTGTTCCTTTAGCTGTTTGTACTTGTTCCAAAAACCATGGTACCTCTACTATTCCTTTCCTACCATGAGTACGTAGAATTGTAATACATGCTGTTCCTGAGCTCTGGTTTACATCCATTTCAGATGCTGCCATAATGAATATGCCAGGACCTTTTAAAAATGAAAATAATATTAAATTTATGAAAAATAAATTAGTCGCTTGGTACACAAATATCACAGACCTGCCCTGAACATGTCTCCACATTTTCAATTCCATCTCAAAAAAAGGAAATTTACTAAAATTGTCTCATTACGGGATGTAATAAGCCTAGTCGCAAGTCAAGTCATAGATCGTCCATGTCTTGAGTTGAGTTCAAAGTCGTGTCAATCACTGAAATAAGTTGCACTCATGCGACTCAAGACATTTTGAGTTACAGTTGAGCCAATAACTCGAATCGAAGCATGGGTATGGTAAATAAGGGAAGACATAAACAGAAAGACAGATCCCTGAGAGAAGTCAATTGATATGACACTCCCTACAGGATTTGCACCTATAATGGATGATGAGCAGAACATTTTGGTATTTAAAAACACGCCATAAATTGGTGATTACTATTGACTATCACAAACTGGTTAATGACGATAAAAATTAATTTCTCATCTGGTGTAACATCTACCAATTAGCTAAATTGCTTTCCCTTTTTGAAAATGCGATTTTCTTACCTGCCAAGTTGTCAATTGCAATCGTTGCATTCGCGTTTCCACTTAATTTTCCAGGACCTTCTATTGAATGAAGTTCAACCTCAAACACGACTCGATCACCATCAGGATCATTAAGAATAGGGATCAGAATATTCTTTGCGTCTTCTCCTGCATCGAAGTCGATGCTTCCCTTCTCTCCAATGTAGTGTTGGAGATCTTTCGCTGTTCCATCTGAAAGACACATATAAGTGTGTGAAAATAGGCGTGTATGTGAAATATGATAACTGGCAAATTTTGGGCAAAATATCAGTCAGACTCAGAAAATTTGAAAAATATTTTGACAAAATTCTACATGGTGGTGAAACATATGCGAGAATAGCAAACTTTGGGGTGAAATTGCGAGTCTTATAGAGAAATTTAAAAAATGAAAGTAATAGCCTTCTAAAAATTTCTTCCATTAGTACTGAAAATTTGAAATTGATTGATCTATTAGTTGTGGAAAAAAGAGATTTTTTCACAAAATTACGAAAACAATTTAGGAGATATTGTAGCTGCTTGTACAAGGCCTTGTTTAGAGTGATAAATATTTAAAACATTGTTTCAACGTAAAACCCACCTCTAAATTCATACTGAACAGTCACAGGCCTTCCTTTTGGACCCTCACGAACAACTGGTAACATAAATGTGTCAACATCTCCTTGAGTTTCAAACAATGGTTGTGGGAATCCTATCGAGCTTTCAACATCATTGACAAGAAGAACTTCAGCTTGTTTTGGTTCGCCAAGTTTTCCGCGGCCACCAGGTGGAGACAAGGAGAGAATGTAACTAATGGAAGGGAAAACAGGAGAAAAAATTAAAATTATGATCAGTATGGAAATGCAGATTGTTCCATATATGGATGGATGTCTCGAGTTCAAATCCATTATGGGACGATCATGTGTAAAATTACTGAATCCCTGCCATTGCAGGGTGGTTCTCATACCCCCTGGCCAGTTACCTCTTCCTACACCTATCGCACCCATATGTAACACTGAACTATGATCCCAACAAAAAACGTTTTTCGAAAATTTTATCATTAGTCTTTAGAAATACTGAATTTAAAAGCAGAATCAATCCTCCAATATATAAATATTAATATAGCTTACAAAGTCGTAGCAAAAATCCTACCTCTCCTGGTCATGTTCTGAATCCTTAGGCAGCGGAATTTCAATCTTAGCTGTATTTTGTCCAGGATTAAATTCAACAACTCCTCTCTTGTTATGGAGAATGGTTGGAGCTGATGAGTTGGATTTGAGCTACAATACAAATAAGTTCATCGAATTATTATAAAAAAAATATTGAATGATGTTATCAAAGTTAGGTCGGTTCGAATCGTGACTCGGCTCGAGTTATCTTTAAGAAACGACTCAATTTGTCTCAGCCTCTACTCCAGTCAAAAATGACTCAGTTCGACTCAACATATAAGCAAGAGCCGAGGATAAAAGTTATGATAAGTTAAGACATGTTTAAAAGCAGTCTTGGAGAGACTTGACCCAACACTGTTTAAACGTAAGAGTATGTAATTTATAATTCCTATTCAAAAATACGAACCTTCCAAGACAAAGATGCTTCACCTTCGGTGCCATCATTACGAATAACAGTCACACAACCTCTTCCTTCACTTTGACTGAATGAGTAGGATTCTGATGACAGACTGAATGTTCCCATAGCTGTAAATAAAAAGACAGTCAGTTTTGATAGACTAATGATAATAAATAATAAATAATTGAGGCGACTAAATAAATGTAAACAAACGTTTCATCGTTTTAAGCATATCTGCTGAATTGATGCAATTTTCACTATTTCAGCAATTTACTAGAAATTTCAAATTATTTTATGCAACTTACTTATCAATAAGTCTACTTCAAAAATCGCTCAATACAAGTGATCACTATTCACTCTCAACAACGCTCTGTATGAGCATCTAATGCTATATAATGAACTACATTCGGAAGGATCGAAATCTTTGAGTTTCAGCATCGCAAATTTATTACACAATCATTGTTGTGTGAATTTCACCCTGAGATTTTTAATCTACAATGCTATAATAACTAAGCCCGGTAAACCACTTGCCATTGTGCCCACTAGCAACTCAATATGTAAATGCTTACTTATATCATTATCGATGGTGACATAGCATCGATCCACTTCTGTAATTTGAGCTCGACCAGACTTCGGTTCATCAAGTACTAAGACAAAGAAATCTTGTTCTGCTGGTAATAATCCTTTAGGTAGAGGGAGCTCAATGCCTGATATAAAAATTAAGGGGGGTTAAATAAAAAGTCACAAAAATCAAACAAGGAAGCAATGCTCAAATAAATGGACACAAATGTCCAATTACTAACTACAGTACCCTGAATGTACTGTACCCTTGTGAATTAGTGAAATTTTGGTTATTGTAAGACTCAAGGGAACTTTAAGAAGTTAATAAAAAGTATAGGCTTCTGGCGACTTCAGCCCTATTTAAGTACCATACCTAAAATACGGAAGTGATTAATCCTTTAGTCCCAGAGAATAGCAATTTTTTCTCAAAAACAACGAGAATTTAACAAACCAATTCATAGGTCCACTTCGTCCAAAAAGACAAGACTATACATTTTGTTGTGAATTCTGATTCATATTATTCAACAGAAGATTAATTTTTATGATGCAGGTTCAATACATAAGGACAAATCTTAAAACAAGGATGGTACAAAGAACGAACACTACAAGGCAGCATTTATAGCGTAGCTCGCAGAGAGACTTTTCAGAGGAAATCAACAAATTTAAGAAAACAACAAACTTACTCTTTTGATCTTCGTTATCCTTGAAAGTAACTGTATCATTTGTCCCTTCATATCTTGATCTTGGTTTTCCAGGAGCACTTACGACTCTCCATGGCACGGTAACTTTTCCCATGGTTCCTTCGCTGCGTATGACCGTCACACTAACTGTGCCATCAGACTGTGGGCACTCATGAGTGGGATTGAGGAATCCAATTGAACTGGGCACTGGAATGTAAATAATAAATTTAGTGGTGTGCACAGTTTAAAGTGTGCAGCACAGTTAGCAAAGGGGTTTTGTATTCGAGATTTTAAATGGGCACAGGGTGCTATTGTGTTTTCGCAAATTTCACATGTTTACCACAGGAGAGAAAGTTGATGAGACAGGAGCTGAAGTTGAAGTCAAAATTTTTAGCCAACTGGATTCAAGTGTCGTTTTAAATGGATCAGAGTTTAGAGTCAAAGTCAAGTGCAGAAGTTAAGCTAACTTTATATATATAACAATGCATTTGATCTACAAAGTTATAGCTATCCTCCTCAAGTCCAATTTTCAATTAATTGAAAAAATTTCATTTCGTAATATCTTACCAATATCGTTCTTGAGAACAACTTTCGTTTCGTGGTCATCTAAAGTCGCACCACCTGTAGGTTCTCCGAGAACAACATCGAAAGCGACTTCGTCTTCACCAAATATAGGAGTTCTCATAGGCATTGGTACAACAATCTTCTGAACGACTTCACCATCTCTGAACACCAGGTTGCCATCATCCGGAAGGTAGTGAGTTCCACCTGAAAAAATTTGATAATTAAAAAAAATGTTAAATCAGAATATTCAGTAATTAGGATTGGTGAGAATTTTAAGAGATAGGATGTTTCATAATAATTTCCTGAGAAGAGAGCCAATGAGGCAGCTTGACTATATGGCACACCATAGACTTTTGTTCCATTACCAATCAAGATTGAATTAGTGAAATACCACTTTATCGTTCTAGGAACATTCATATTAGTACTGGGGGAGAAGAAAGCTGATAAGATGGCATATGCATGGAGGTATTTAGTGGGTGAACCAGCAATTTTCTGAAAAACTATGGACAACTAAAGAGCCCAGCAATCTCCATTAAGATATCACATCTCCCACAGGACTCGAACCCACAATCCTACATTTACAAAATATATAATAATTAAATTACCAACAGCACTTCCATCTCTTGTAAACCAAGGAACAGACACTGTTCCATCAGCACCGGAACTTCTATGAACTGGAACAACTAATTGACGATCACTGCAACTAAACTCATACATTGGTTTGGCAAATCCAAGAGACCCAGCATCTGAAAATGAATTTGAATGTAAAAAATCAAAATTTGAACTCGGGATTTGAACTAGTAAAGTATAAGAAATGGGATTGTCGTCTTTTGTTTACATAAACTCTCAACTTCATCTTATTCATTTATCATAGGCATAGGCAGTTAGAAACACGACCCCGCAACAAATATATTTTTTAAATTAACCAAGCTGTGTTTACCTCTATCTTTCAACACTGTAACAATTGTTTCTCTAACTCCAAAGTTTACTTTATCCCAAGGATCGATCAGAGAAATCTTAAAATTTGAATCTTTATTTTGTAAATCTCTATACAGAATCAATTCAATCGCAGTTTCACGGTCTCCATCTTCAAACGTAATAATGCCTGAAAAAAAAAATTGAAGCGTCAAATGAATTATAAATACGAAGATAGTTAAAATGAGCTGAAGAAAAAGTAATCCTAGATACAATTCAACAAAACAACTACCTAATTGCGAAATGCACTTTTGGTTAATTAATATATTATAATTAGGCAAAATGCTAACTAAATTTGTACCATACTTAAATTATTAACGAAATGAATGCCTATCATATAAGCTTTTTTCTTTGAGCCCAAATCCTGTTAACTCTTGCACTAACCTGCTCCCCAATCAATGTCATCTTCTCTTTCTTGAGTTCTTCGTTGTCCAGCATCTTCATCTTCAGAAGACGAAGAACTCTCAAAAGCTCTGAAATAAAAAATAAAATTCGTTTTCAATTGTCTAAATTCGTTTTCCTTCATTTCAAAATTTACATGACAGTTGTCAATAAAAAAAATGTTTAGAAAAATTATAAAAAAAAATAAATTTGCAAATATTCAAGAGCTATATTTTTGTCAAAATATAAATCTAGAAAATACTAAAACTCACCCCCTTGAGGGACTCAATCCTTTTTTAGCAACTTGTCTTGATATATTTTCAGTTTCCCATCTGATAGCAAGCACTCCACGTGTGTCAGAACGATGGACTGGTACGAGGGCTGTACCGAGAGATTGTTGGAAGTGGTGTCTCTTTCTCAAGAATTCAACGTAAGTTTCTGTGAATCAGGGGACAGATATAAATTAGACAGTGATAACAATAACTTGGCATTCTCAATTAGCCGTCATTTATCAAATGTTTTAGTTTTATCGGAGCATTAGTCAATATTTTTTATCTCGATTAGAAATTTCATTTTTTCAAATTTCCAAACATTTTAAATAAAAAATATTACAAATAGGCATCATTTAGGTTATCACAAAAATTACTATCCTACTATTATTATCAGAAGTAAATGATTTAAAATGGAAATTCCACCCAGAAGAAATGAAAATAAATAATGATAGAAAATAAGGCCCGAACCAAATTTACCGGCATCACAAATTACATGTTATGATCATTTTGTGTTTAATTTATACTAATGTGATTGATGACAGATTATTGATATCCGTTACCATTTTAATCATATGATGATATAATTGATGAAAAGGCACATATTTCAAATTTAATAATTTGATTATGTAATATTCAATGTTAATAAAATCAAAAACTGCAAAGTATTACAAATTATTAATAATTATATAAAAATCAGAGATGATGATTATATACAATAAGAGAAAAAACAAATCCTTGAACTCGTTTTCCGACATATTATAACAAAATTTTTTTTCTATGGATAAAAGAATAAATAGGATTTCTATATTTATCCGGTGGAACGGAAAGCTGATATAATGGTTTGGGTCCAAATTCTATGACAACCATCTCGCACAGGGTTTATTAATCTCCCTAACTAATGCCTAACTAGTAAGATTTGAGGATTTCTAACAATAGTTGATCTAAAATGTCACTGAAAGATGGTTTGGAGCCTTATTCTGAGTGAATGTATGAAGATTTTATTCTAGATTTATTTCTGAGTGAAAATGTTATAAAACGTAAAAAAACTTCGAACAAACTTCGGATTTGAAAATTTTTCTTGCATGCATGATTGGTGTATATCAGTGTGATTAAAAACAAAAATAAATAATTCAAAAAATCTACAATTAGTAGAATGGAGTCGTTATAATTTTATGTTAATTAGTGAAAGTGATTAGTGGATTAGCAAGCAGAATTAGCAGTGAATTTTTTCCACCCCAATACCTGGTGCAGCAGCAGACTGCTGTAGAACATCCATATATTTGCCTGTTTAGAAAGTGACAGTAACTTTACAATTCAAGTTGTGTTATTTGTAATAAATAAAGCAGCCTGATATGTCCTAAAATCTTCTATTCAGATAGAAATTGGGACCATATTACCATCCCTACTCCTAACGAATACGACAAGTACGCTTAATATTATCATTCATTTTATCTGAATGTTAGAAAACTATATCTATATAGATTTACAACAGATACTACATTTTTTTAGTGTCTAAATTGAAAACTGGAAGAAAAATAAATTTCCAGTGTTTAGGTATTTCCCAATATTTGGCTTATGTAACAGGATGATATAATATATTGTCTCACATCCTCTCTGATTTGGATCTTTTTTATCACAAATATATGAATTGAAATTTTCCCTACAACTAACAAGTTCAGAATTGAATAAAATTTAGACTTCAATTTGCTCGTTAACATATTTTTAGTAATTGCAACTTCCCTATTTAAACAAAATTTCATTTTATTATCCCGTTACTTCCATTTATTTATGCTCTTCAAGACCCTCTCTTGAGCAAACCATATTATAATATGCCAACTATATCTATAACGAAAAGTACTAATTTGACTAAAAAAGATTTGAAAGATCTATTTGTATTCAGATAATAGGTTTCTAATATTAGATACTATTCATTATCTAAGTCTAAAAATAAAAGTAATCTAAAACCTATTATTTAATTTAATATATTGATTCTATATTAAACAAGTGTGCTGTATTCATAAAACATACTTTGCATCGGTTCCATTGTAACTTCTGTGCTTTTCGTTTCTCCTAGTTTTCCCATGCCCATGACATCAGTGAGACGAATGTAGAAAGATGCTGGATCATCAGTCGGTGGACAGATGATTGGTACGACAATATCTTTGCTCATTACACCAGGATCAAGAACAACATTGCCTATTAAAATAAAATAAATGTTCAAATATTTTGACACGAATGTTGAATAACTAATCGTAATACAGCAGTAACCAGTGTGACCAAAAGAGAAATCTGTTATCAGATCATTCAAATGCTACAAATCCCATCACCATGGCAATTCACACCTGGTACCAGTACGGCTTCAACTGAGCAGTGAGTTTGTCGAAGATGGTGGACTAGTTTGATGAAATGCCGTTGGGTGCTGCGATATGCTCAAAAATAGCACTGTTCTATTGAAACATCGAGCCCCATGGCACTAAAAGATAAATTGTAAAAAAATAGCTCTATTTGGAGGTTTTTCATCTTTAAGTATAAAAAATTTATAATCAATTGGTTTATTGGCTGAGAAAAAAGAGATTTTTTCACAACAACAATTTAGCAAGATTGTTCACATTACCACTTTCACTGTTATACATTGTATGATTAAGCCATCTTAATAGCTTCTCTCCCAAAAATACATTAAAATAGTATCAGTGGCACTTCGCATTTCAATGGTCATCAATCACTTTGCTCAGAGATTAGTCTCTTCAATTTCTGAGTGCGTAAAAGTGGCCCTGCTGTAAGCAAATTAAAAATATGGGAAACTCAAATGTACCTGATCCACCAATAAAATGTTTTCCATTGACAGCTGTTCCATCTTCAGTTTTCCATCCAACACAGGCCATTTCTTCTGGATTTCCATGTCTAACAACAGTAGCCTTGACAACTTCATTTGACATGATTCCTAGTGTTGGCGATGCCATCTCTATTATAGGCTCCTCTGTAATATAGTAATTTGATAATTTAGACAAAATTGTCAAGACGAATTTGGAATTATGAATATGGTATTTATGCGACCATAATTTTTATGTGGTACAAAATATAAGTAATGGAATTAGTATGCTATTATTTCAAATCAATGAAAGCAATATTGAATACATAAAAAAATTTGTTGCTATTTGAACACCTTTCGAGGTCCTTGAGTATTCCTGTCATGCAAATAGCATTTATTTTTTATGCATTTGGTGTATGCTTTTTTTTCATACTTGTAAAATGTGTGACAATGCCGTATGAAAGAACAGTAATGTCTCGTACAATAGAAATTACCTTTTTCTCCAAGAATCTGAACCACAGCTTGGGATGTTGCTCCAAGTTTACCGCCTTCCACAGGAGGACATAGGACGAGTACAAAAGAAGTAGATGGAACACCTCGCAATTCTATTTCAACACTCGCACTAATCTGACCGTTGTCGAAATTAAGGAATCCTTCAGCACCTAGAAAATTTTAAATTTACGTTTAATCAAAAAGGGCCTTATTTATTAAATTAAGTATAAAAATGTGATCAATAAATTTGGAACAAAAAACATTTCAGAGGTATAGTCGACAGTCATGAGATAAGAAAATATGTCACTAGTATATTCACTAGATAAGAGATAAGGATAGATAAGATAAGGCTACATTATCCTTTTAGGGTGAATTTTGGAATATGACTCAGATTACTTTGAGACAAATAAAAGGAATACATTAGTACCAAAAATTTAAAATCAATTCATGGAGAAAATGATTTTCTCACGACAACAACAATTTTGTAAGATTATCTATTGGTACACTCCATGTCCGATTAACATTAATACAAAACCTAAGGTATCCAAGAAAATAATTTCTTATTTTAGACCCAACTATATAGACACAAACCTGCAAAAGGTGATTGTTCTTCTCCAGCCGCAGATTCAATTTTCCATGGCAGGGTGACTTCACCATCAGTACCATTCGATCTTACAACAGGAACAAGTCCAGATTGTCCAGTTGTTTTAAATATGTATGATTGTTTGTTGAACTCGAAAGTTCCAGGTTCTGTCGTGGCAAATAATAACATCAAAATAACATCATAAAATTAGAGATTAAAATGGTGACGATAAAAATTTCTGATTGCCAAGTTATACTATCTAGAGATGATGGAGAGAGAATCCGCATGATGGTGCAAATATTTTGAATAATCTTCGAAATCAGGGGACGACTGTGACAGAATGAGGTGTTCCCATGAAATAAAATATAAAGCAAAGATTGGGATGAAATATCTAGTCGCATAGAAAAAATTTGAAAAGGTAAAAGTATTGGCTATTTAGCGGTCAATCTTCTAGTTGCGAAGAAAAGGCATTTTTTTTGGTCCAACATCAAACTCCAACAATTGAGCGATAGCGAGGTCCACTTCGCTTCGTACATCTGTATGAACTTACCACGACTGCTAATGATTGCTATGGTAGCCATTTTGTTTTTGCCCAACAAAACATTTGAATCCATTCCAAGACTTGCCAAGTAAACATTGAATGTTCTGGGTTCTGTGGTTTGTCCACTCAATGGAATTTCTACTTCAGCACGAGTTGAATTAGCAGGGAAAATGAGAATGTCCTAAAAAGAAGGAAAAAACTCACAAATATATTGAAACAAAGATATTTATGGTTTTCTATATTTTCTTTTCTCTTCAAACAAGGCTTTATGGTTTTCTATATTTTCTTTTCTCTTCAAACAAGGCTCTGTTATAGTATCTAATGGTACAAACGGAGCTACTATGTACTGGAAGAACTAGAAATCTTTACGTTTTGGAATTACCTACCCAATTGATTACACACCGGGTGAGAAGGTGGGCATGGGTTTCGAAACTCCAGATTATTACCCAGAGATTCCTGCACTATTAGGTCCTTCACTACTTTTTTCACTAAGCCATCGTGCAATCACCAATACTGTTAAAAATTGTCGTCTGTTGGGCATTTTCTCGACGAATCAATGGAAATTAATCCACACGATGACTAAGTATTTTTCCCAAACTCACTAAAATTAGGGGTAAACGAATAAAAAATTGGAATATTTATCTTGGATACATTTTCATATTCAACTACTCAAAATTTGGAAACTATTGCTTTGATTCAACTATAATACCAACATTGACTTTCTGAAAAAACTGCATTTCAGTGGAACAAAATAATCAGTAAAAATATTTCTTCTCTTACCCTGCATAATTTGTAATCAATTCCTTGTCTTGCTGTGCCATCCTCAGTATACCATTCAACGCTTGCTTCATTCTGACTGTCGCCAGTTCTGAGAACCGGAATTTTGATGCTGGTTGATGTTCCAATGACTGGATATGATTCTTTGCTGAATTGCACAAAACTTTGATCTGGAGAGAGACAAATATTGTAAATTGAGATAACATTTGACAAATTTGACAGGAAAGAATTTTTATATTTATCTGAGAAGGAGAAGAAAGCCCATAATATGATCTAATTATATGTTGAACCATGGTCATTCCAGATAATAGACTAGTAAGTAATCAGTTATTTATTTCAGATGCATCGACCACCGGCTACGTGAACCAAGGTGACGAAGATTCCTGAAATCCTCTGGCACATAATTATCTCCCAGAGTATTCGAACTGTCGGATAACCAAAGGTGCGACAGCAAGAGTGTTTTTAAAGTTCGGTGTGACGCACCAATCATTAAGCAGTTTTACTATAAGTATTTTGTTCGTTATCTAGCTAGCAAAAAAAAAATTGAAATGAGTATTATGCTACCAGCTCATTCAAAGTTTATTCAAATTGGATAAGCTATGCGGAACCAGAATTACTCTGGTCAATACAGGCATAGTAACATGAGTGGCTGCTTGTGTAGAGCCTGGTTTAGAATGAAATTGAAAATTTTTTATCTCTATCTTCAAAGATGAGAAACCTAAATAGGCAATAATAAAAATACAAGAAATACAAAATGAAATTTTATTCACAGTTTCCAGTATTAATAAAGCTCTACCTTCACCACCAAGAATCTTAATTGTTGCCATTCTTGTTCCAGTTTTTGCTCCTCCACTTGCTTGTCCAAGTTCTACTGTGAATTGTTTTTCTCTTTCATCTTCAGCAAAATGTCCAGGCAGAAGTTGAATAGGTACATTCTTAACAATCTGAACCATCAAAATAAAAATTTAATTCAGAGAGTATTGTGGAGATCCGTGTTATAAAAAGTCTCAAGATTTTTCATCATATAAACCAATAACTGGTATTGACAAACACGTAGAAAAACATATTGTATGATTATGTAGTTCTATACTTTCACATATCTTCACAATTGGAGAAAAAAAAATGAGGTAATAACTGAAACCCTTTATATACAAATACTTATGATTAATAATTCAGAAAAAAGTTTTAGCAATATCTTTTTTCAAGATTCCCCAATTATTGCAAAATATTCCTTTCACCTCATTATTTCCAAATTCAATCACTCCTCTATCACCGCGATAATCCTCGTTAACCCTAGCAGTGTCGTCTCTTGTGAACCATTCAACGGCCACGTCACCATCCATACCACCTAGTCTGTGTACCGGAAGTGATACTTGACCATCATTCGATTTAAATGAGTAAGTTCCCTTTGAGAAGCCAAGAGTTCCCGGATCTGAAAGAACATTGTTTATGAAATTTTTTAAACTAAATAAATTAATCTATTCTTACAGATACGGAATTGGAGCAGTGAGTTTGCTGAAAGGAAGGGCAGACAAGGAGGTCAAGCATTACAGAAAAAAAAACAGTTCCCCTTTAGAATAATAACAAAAAATGAATAAAAAAATTGTAGAATATTGGGTCTCTTTTCAAAATTTGAAAAAAAATTAAAAGAAATACTTATCTAGCATAATTTTTCATCAATTTTAGACAGTCTTCAGTGAGACCCAAACTCACTCCAGTTAGTAGATTAACTACATTATAGGCTTTTATCGTTCCACCCGACCGAAAAGTATGTAGTATGATTTTTTAATTATCAAATTATAATTTCAAAAAGACTTCTTCTAAATGCGAAAAGTAAAAAATCTCACCGATATCATTGAGTACAATAACTTCAGCTTTCTCCTTGCCAAGTTCGAGATCATCAGTGATGTCTTCTTCCCCACTCCACCATACATTCAGTAGAATGATACAGAGAGATATCTGTGGCTGATCTGTTTCAAGATTGCTAACATCCAATACAATATCTGAACGATCACTTCCGTCAGGAATTTTAATCTGAAAAAATAAAGAATAAAGTTTTGGATTATGTTCAACAGAGAAATTTGCAGAAATCATTGCGTTTGTATTAAATATTGAATTTGGCAATGCAGAATGGTTTAGTTAGTTACTATTTAGATTGTGTTTCTATTTTTTACAGTGTCAGAATTAAATAAAGTCTATTTCAAGTCCTTCTATCAGATGTCAAATGCTTATAGTGATAAATTTTTGACTGCAAATATATTGTTCTTCTTAAAATATTATATATACTATGTCAAAATTTAAATATTCGATTACTTTTTGGCATCCTTCGTCCGCAGTCTCACCCAAATTTTGACTCATTGACAGTCTCGACTAGATTCGAGTCCTGTTTTTCAAAGATTCAAAGTGACTCGAGTTAGCTGAGCAAATTGAGACAAATTCAGACTCGGTTAACCAGCAATGTTATGACTTCAGACAAAAATTTGGGAGGGTTTTCAAAATAGGAAAAAAATTCAGCAAAACACGAAAACAGAAAAATGTTTTCTTACTTTGCCCATAGGACTTAGTTGAGTTGCTTCTAAAGAACTTGCGGACATAGCTGGGATGCAAGTCCATTCAACAATGGCTGTTCCGTCTGCAGATGACTTGTGTACTGGGATGTGGGCAGTCTGAAAATAAAACAAACATATTTTATTATAAAATAGAAATAATGGGTATATGATGATAGAAAATCCCTATATATCATATTGTGGCATTGTCGAAAAGATGAAAAAAATATCGGGGTCACACAGGGCCGAATATCTCACCCCAAAGATTGCTGGTTTTATAATTCACAAATACATCTTCACATGACATTTGGTACAATCTTTGCAGCACTTGGCAGGCAATAAGATGGTCATATCAGTTATTAGACTATTTTTGCTCATATACTTCAGCATTGGTTGAAATGCAACTATTGCAGTAGTTATCAACATAACCAGACTATTTTTGCTCATATACTTCAGAATTGGTTGAAATGCAACTATTGCAGTAGTTATCAACTAACCTTAGCACTTCTCCTGATCAAATATTTTGATTTCAACAATTCAACAGTACAACTTCCAGTCGGGGCAGCTGCTTTAACAGGAGTGATTGGTGCTAAAAAAATTAAAAAAAATTTTAAGATAACTTCTAATAATGATAAAAAAGACATAGAAATAATTCTATAATTTTACCAGAAATTTTACAGTCTGAACAATGCTCTGTATAAGCAGCCACAGTTAGGTAAAAAAAACGCTATTGTTTGGAAGAACCAGAATTGTTCTGGTTTGGCATTGCTTTCTCAATTTATTACACCCTGGGTGATGTGGTGGACATGGAATTCGAAACCAAGATTTTTAACCTGTGATGCCAATATATTTGAGTCCAACACTACCCCCAATAAAAATAATCAGAGAAATCAGCAAAATATCTTACCAAGTTCGGTGCAAGTAATTACAACTTCAGCGAAACCACAATCTCCAATTTTCGGTCCCCCTGGTGGTGATTTCAGACTGACACCGAAGGTCAAAGGTCGGCCAGAATTAGTCGGATCATTGTAAATAGGTATTCCAACTTCTTTGGCAGCTTCGTTAGCTTCAAATACAATGCTACTGATGCCGCCTAGAAAGTGAAACAAAATGAACATTTTGAGATTTTCTAAACAAATAATTGTAAACTATTCTTCAGGAACAGTAACCAAATGGGGGGATGCAATCCACTATATTACTGATTCTTTTTATCAGATTTTCTTCTTCTCTGAGATAAATTCCAAAATCCTGTTCTATACATTCCTATTCTTAACCGCAAGAAAATGAGTTTAATTTGAGTAATATCTAAATACCAATTTTAATTATATGCCTGTTCAAATATGTACTTGAAGTGTATTCTAATACTTAAGTTTATATATACATACCTCTGTAATGAGTTCCACTGACAGCAGAAATATCATTTGTTTCGTTCATAACAAATGCTGCATTTTCGATATTTCCTTTGCGAGATACAAGTAATGTTGCCATTCCTGATGCTGCCATTGCATCGAAACGAGGTTGTGCAAAGTACACTGTTCCTTCATCTGAATGGAGAATATAATTTTTAAGTTATCCTCTAAAATTTTGTTATTTTTTTAGAAATAAAGTTGGTTGGTGGATCATTGTGCAAATCATTGTGATTCATTTAATTCATTGACTGTAATACATTAATTTTCTTTGCTTCCAGTTTTTATCTTTTTATGATTGTACTTGGCACAAAAAATATCATGAAAGTTCGAGTAGTGTAGTAATATTTCTCATTTACAAAAAGATTTTATTCATCTTACCTTCATCTCCAAATACTGTAACAGTCGCTCGACTCTTGGCTCCTAATTTTCCACCTCCTGTTGGTTGCATCAATATAATGTCAAACGAGAACATTTTTTCTCGAGGTACGTCAGGGAAGTATAAGTCGAGTGGGTGGGTAATTTCACTATGAGCGAATTCAACTGATCCACTCATAGCAGACACATCTGAAAAAAAAAAGGAAAAAAAAAATTATCATTAAAAAAATGACTCGAAAGAGAAGACAGCTACTTACTATTATTAGGAAAGACCAGGCGAGGTGCAGGGCATGGGATTCGAACCCAAGAAGTAATCAGCGATGCCAACACAGTTGAGTCTAAAAATTCAATCCAATAAATAACTCCACAAACCTGATGGCAGTTCTTCATTATCATGTGCCTGTATGATCCAAGGTATTGTGATATGTCCATCTGTGCCAAGTGATCTGACCACAGGCAAATGACCAACCAGAGGATCTGGGCCTGTTTTTCTCAACACTATACTTGTCTTTGCAAATTCAAACATTCCAGGTTCTGGAAAAATTTCAAAATAAAATAAAACAGGTTGCGTGACATGTATTTTCAATTGTTAAAGTGCCTAATAATTATGTAAGTTACTCCCAAGCTTATAAAGCACCGCAATGTTATATAGAAGCATCCCTATTTTTAAATTTCAAAATTTAATTAAAAAAAAAATTTAAGGCTTCAAAAATCAAAATCAAGAATCAAAAGTAAACATATAAAAGCTTTTTAAAATAATATAAAACAGTGAAAATGTAAAAAAAAATTAAATTTACCGTCATCTTCAATAATAGAGATGGTAGCAATAGATTGAGCAAGTTTTGTGCTTTCGCTTGGATCGTACAATTTAATGACAAACGAACGTCCAGTTTCATCGTATTCATCATTATCAATGATAGGAACCTGAATATGAGCTTCAGTGACTGCGTTGGGGAAAGTAAGTACTCCCTGGAAAAAAAGAAAAAAGAAATGGAAAATAATAAAAAATAGAATTCACTTTTTCCGAAGGAATTTCCCATACAATTTTTTTAAAGGCAAAGTCCCAATTTCTCTATACTTGCTTATAACTACAAATTTGTATTTCACATTGATTTTTGGAAATTTATGGCATCGTAATAAATTTATCATAGAAACAAGAAAATATATTACACCATCATAATGCATATTAATCAAAATTTAATGTGTGTAAAATACGTCATATAGTGTCACATTATTATGTCAGAAATTTTTAATTTTTAAATGCCCTTGATATAAATCCTCATCAAAATTCTGCATAGGCCACAGACCTCAGATCTGACGTAATCTTTTCCAGCATAAGCAGTGACATCCTCCGTTCTCCACTTGACAGTACAAACTCCTTTTGTGCTTCTGGTTCTCACAACTGGTATTTCAGCAACTCCACAATTTTCTAGGACAAAATAATTATATGCTCAACTATTGAAGTAACAATTATTTCAATTACTCATATTGCATATAATAATAATTGTATGCTCAAGAATGACCTTTTCATAGAGAAAACAATTGAATCTTGTAACAATTACAAAGAATTTTGGGTCATAAAAATTAATTAAGTAATTACAGGTAATAATTAGTCAGTTCAGCTTAATTAATTATCCTCCATGATTATTTTCCAACTTACCCATAAATGGATATGCCGTCTTTGCAAACTGTAAAACTGCACATTCTTCATTGCACAAGACAGTCACCATACAATGTGATATATCGAGAGATGCTCCACCTTTGGGATCTTCGAGTTCTATGTTGAAGGCTTTCTCAACATCGTCATAAATAACGTCAGGGATGAGATCTATGTCGATGTGTTTTGTAACCTAAAAAATTTGAATTAAATTAAATATACCGGTAGTTGTTGATTTGGATTAAATTATGGGAATGGTGATTAGGTGTAGATTATTGCACTGTAATATATACCTACTCAGGATTACATGATATATTTATAAACACAGACAGGAAAGATGATGATATAGCTTAACTATGATTAACTACAGACTCATACTAGGTTAACAGTTTAGGTCAGGTATAGGAATAATTTTAATGGTACTTATGTATGAAGTGGACAATAACCAGCGCTAAAAATAAAAACTGTATCAACAATGAATAATATATCCTGTAGTGATCAGCCCATGAGTGAGTTAGTGGCTCACGCTAGTGCTGAGGGGGCTGTAGTCTGTAGTCCACTCGATTCGAGTTGGACCCAAGTCACAATATAACTCTTTGTTTTATAACTCCCCAAGCATATTGAGTCATCTAAATGAAATGAATTAGACTTGTCATCAACTGCTCTGGGTTTAGAAAAGTTTCTGGTCCTTCCAAAATAAAGAGGCTGCTATCATTGGCTGCTTGGGCCTATTCAGAGTATTCGACCTAATTGACGAAAAAAATCATAAATTTTGCTAAATTCGACTCCTACCTCTCCATCTTCAAAAGTCAAGGTTCCATTTCCAGCATGGTAATGTTGTTTGTCAATAGCAGTGATATCTCTTGTAAACCAACGTACAGATACTTTTCCATCCATTCCAATTGTTCTATGAACAGGGACAACTGCTCTCTCATCATTCTCTTTGAAGACGTAACTTGGTTTCGGGAATCCAATCACACCCGCATCTGAAAATATAACATAAATATATTGCCTTGTAAGATTGCTCATGTATTGCTTTTATGTCGGATGTTCAAACCTAATTTAAAGTCTTGTTAACTTTCATGACTTTCCATCCTGTGCGTTGTCATTTTTGGAATCTTGTCTTTACTTATAGCAAGAAGATTGAGCCATATATGTCCCCCTCGATCAGTATAAATAATGTCGTTTTTTGTTCAATTTACATTTTTCGTTTATTTTTCATTTTAGATAAATATCCACCTCACATGATGCATCATAAAACTTTTAAGTCTTAATCAATTATAAAATGAAAATATATGAAAATAATACCTTCATCTTTAATAACAATGACTTTAGTTCTTTTCAATCCAAGTGCAACACCTTTTTCTTGTTGATAAAGTTCAACCCAGAACATGATTTCTCGACCTGGGAAGTTATGAACCAACGGGATTTCAATACTGGCAAATTCGTCTTCGTCAGAAAATCTAATTAAAGAGTAATTGAATAATTGTAATTAGTCTTCATCAAACAAACATATAGTGAGCAAGGTATGAAAATTGGGTATTTGGAATCTTTCGAAGTTTGGAAGACATAGTAAAAAAAATTTTTCACCTGGAGTGGTAAGCAGAATTTTCGTTACGCAGAGTACATCATACTGACTATGGAAAGTCATAGCAATGCTGCCAAAGATCTCATTAAATACACCAAATTTCGAAAATATGGAACAAAGAATAGACATATAGACATAAAAATTGCTTTAAGATCAATTCTAAAATAAAATTTGTCAAAATGTAAAGTAAGACAGAACAAAATTCCATATGAATCAATAATGTCTCATAGGATAAAAATTAGATGTTTCAAATTTTATTTATGGTTAATTTGTAAAATGTTCAAAAACTCAAACTAACGTCAATTCTCCATTTCCCCAGTCATAACTGCTCCAGAATGCTTCAGTCTCATCAATAGTTTCAACTCTTCCACCTCTGCCTGATCCATCATTGGCTGACATTGCAGCTCCGTTGCCTCCTCGTTTTACCAAAGGTTCCATTTCAACAATTTCGTCACCGCATGGCACCCTGTAAATAATAGGAGTTGAAAAATGTAGAAATAAAGAAACTGTACTCAACAAATTGAGCAATCTAACTAAAAAGCAGAAATTTTTTAAATACATTGTGTCAAGCTGTGAATTTTTTTTCAAATAGTAGCTCCATTGTATGTAGTTTGGTATGGATGCTTTTTCATGGCATTGTTCAAAGCGAAAGGTGTAAATAAACCCAGTATAAAAATACAGTATATGCTCGTATGCTATAAGAATTCCACACATGAGAATCTCACCAAAAAATTCTCAAACAACGAAACAAGTTTTATAAATATAATACAATAAAAATCATCGATTTTAAAAAATCATCCTAATGGAGGGTTGAATTATGTCCAAGAGTAACTTTTCAATCGAGAAAGAGATCTTAAACAAAGATTAGAAAAAATAAGTGCTGGGTTATTTCGAAGTACCAATCAAAAAATTTCAATACCAGACATGTTTTCTCGAGAACTTCTCTCAAAAATTGTTTCCCTAACAATCGTAGCTTGAACAGCTTTACAAGAACACGAAAGCCCAAATCAATGTCTTGCAACCAACCTTTCGACTTCTTCAATGTGACGTTTATCAACTTGTTCATTGATTGGAGCTCCTTTCGTATCAAAACGACGTTTTCTTGCTAATGTGCCTTCTTCGCCATCATTTATAACTTCAAAGTCATCGTCACCTGCTGAGCCTGTAATATTTGGAATCATTTATGAAAGACCATATATTTCAACATTACTAAAATATTATTAGTCCCTTGCCTTGTATATGGAACAATTGTGGAATTCGAGCATATTTTCAAAAAATCTACTTGTTATGTCATTATATATTTCACAAAAAGAAAAATTCATTGTGACATCTTAATTGAATAAAATATCCTACCAGCATATGTCTTCCATTTGATGCTTGATTTTCCAGCAAAGAAGTTTCTTCTGACTGGTATAACTGCGACCTTTGCACTCTTTCGAATCAGATATTTTGCTTTGATAAATTCAATAACACTTCCTAGAAATGTAAAAATTTAGATTGAAAAAATAACTACATGAATAAGTTTTTCTTCATAGATCTTTGCATTCAAAACTTAGTTCACTACCATATCTCTAAAAAAAAATTTTTTTTTTTGAGAAATTTTATATTTAGGATTAAGATTTTACTCAGTAAAATTTGACATAAATTACAACTTCATTACAAATATAAAAAGTTTACGAAAAAAATTGGGTCCTTCCTGGGTCCATTTTGCATGGGTTATTTTTAAAATTTTTAATAAACAATCTTGAACTTTAGAGATTTTGTGTCTAGTAGAGCGTTAATAATTATTCCTAATTAATTATTTTTTAATTCAAACATTTTCTTGTGTTATTTTCCAACAGAACAATACCAGAAAAACTATTATAGCAAGAATGGTTACCCCCAATGCAAGAAATGTTACTTTTTTCAACGGAAATGCGCGTAGAAAAACGTTAACATTCTAATGCGCGCCGTTAAACATGAAAATTACCATTAATTTTACCTTTTTTTGCATTTAAAATTTCTCCATACCTCCACCAAGTATGGTGCAGTCGGAATCATATATTTTAAAACAACACAGGGACAGGGATGAAATGTATGACTGAAAATGCATTCTAAACCAATTCTAAGTCATTTTATAGGTCTTCATTTCTTATCTGATTCACATCAGCCTTTTGACATGTCTGAATAGCGATTTTGAAATCGATGCTATTTATAGAACTCGCACTTTGCGTCACAGCTGTAAGCGTTTTTCGTTTGTCTCATAACAGTACAATACGGCAATAGCGATATTAACAGTAGGTTAGCAGTAAATACCAATGTCATCTCATATGAGTGAAATCTAAAAAAATAATTATTGTGAATACCAATTTGAAACTAAATTATTAAATAACAAGGCATCTCGAATTCTCAAGCATTCTCAAATCTCAAGGCATAACTGAGTGATTAGACTAGACTCCGAACTCTGAACTCAAACTTGAATGACATTTGACTCAGAGTTCTGGGACTTTGATAAGACCAAATATATTCAACAAACTAACTGAAAATCACAGAAACAACTAAAAGAAATAATATAACTCATTGTACAAATCAATACAAGACATACCTGCACCCATAGCTGGTAAGAGAGGGATTGTATAAGGAGCCAAATTACTGAGTCGATAGTTCTTTTCTTCTTCTTTATCAATCACATAAACACAGCATCGCCAACAACAAAGCAGAATCAATCCAATCAGAAGTACGAGCAGAATGCACCATAAGACGATGATGAGAGAGTATACTGGCTTGCACCCTTCAGAAAATAAAAAGTGGGTTAGAACATGGAAAGAGTTTCTATATTTAATAGACACTAGGAAACTTCACACCAAGAAATTCATGGAAATCATTGCAAATTGATAGAAAATGAATTTGGTAATGAATAATAATTCAAATAAGCCTTGTTTTGATAGATTTTCCATTGTTTGCAAAGTCGAGTTAATAAAGTCTAATTTCTGTCTGATTATCAATTGCCAAATCCTAATAATGACAAAATCCCTCAATAAATTATAAATCAAAAATTTGCTGTATTGAATAACCAATTTCGAATGCATTCAATATTCGATTTCTCTTGGGCATTCTTGCCTAATAATCTAATAACTAATAATCTTCCTTTAAAAACATGCCAAAAATATTTAGTCTTCTGCACTTGGTAGCACGCAGAACAAATTTATCATTAAATTGTAGCTTAGTGAACAGACAGTGTTTATCAGTATCCATGCTGATGAAATACAGTTGAGTATACATAAAAGATTAAAGGAAATCCCTGTTTCAGTTGCTCTACAACATACTTTAGTGCAGTCAATACGAATAGGGTTTCTAATTTAGATCGATGAATAAAAACAATAACATACGTTGTTCCTTTTCGGCAAAAATTTCTATGTTTCCGTCAGCAAGTTTCTTGTATTTAAAATAGAATTTACAATTGTTTGATTCATCCAACGCAGCACACATTTCATGACCTGATTCTTTGGCAGAATCTGATAAAAAATCAACAGTAATTAGTAATTTGGACCCAGTGTGTTATAAAATAGGGTAAGCAATGCCAAACCAAAAAAATTTAGGTTGTTCCTAACTATAGTAGCTACCTTCCTTGCAGTAATTTCTTGTACAAAGTAAAAAACGGCGATAAGTAAATGAAAATTCATGATTTGGACCCAGTGTGTTATAAAATAGGGTAAGCAATGCCAAACCAAAAAAATTTAGGTTGTTCCTAACTATAGTAGCTACCTTCCTTGCAGTAATTTCTTGTACAAAGTAAAAAACGGCGATAAGTAAATGAAAATTCATGATTTATTTTGTGAATTGCAGGCCACCAGATCTTATCAACAAGGCTTTGCATGCATGCCCAATTGAGCGATTAATATCCGATTTCCTCTCCTAGGGAAATCACCTAAAATCATTATCTGTTCTTCTCAGGTGTTACTCAAATTTATATTCTAGATCAAATTTCCCAAAGTGAGTCCTCGACACCATAGGAGGCACAGAGCAGTCCTTTGAGGATCACAAGCAAAGTAAATCACTAGATACCATTTACGATGACGACATTTATGTAGTTGAAAAAACAATAAAATTAAGTCGATACCTGTGTCAATACTTTCAGTATCAACAACTTGAATTGTGAATTCTTTTTCGGTGCAATCGTTTCTGCATGTGTTGTTCTTAGGACCAGTGCCGTACATAACACATTGAACACAATCTTGAAACTTGGCACAGGTTGGACAATTCTAAAAATAATTTAAAAAAATGAATAATTAACCAATTAATTCAGTATTCAAAAATCAAAAATCTTCAAAATTGGTTGTATTAAATACCGGTAATTGCAGATTTCAGGAAAAATTTAAAATATTTTCATTTATAAGTTTGTCATCTTAGGCACTTGGTATATCATAGTCAGATAAAATAAAATAAAAACTTAGTTGTATTCCTAATGCTATGGAAAGAATATTAATGAAATTGTTGAATTTGATGTGATGAATGAAATTTCTGTGTCAAAGATTCTGAACTGTTAAATTTAACTTCTATATTTTTATGAATGGTTTGTATAAAATTGATTGTTGGAAATAGCTCATTTTAGAATATATTCGATACTTCTCTTTTAAAAAAATGGTTCAGACTATATTCAGTATAGTGTGCCATTCAGTTTTAGTCTGTGGGTGCCGGACTTAGTAAAATACAATGTATATCTAAGGCATTACTACTCACCACTAAGCAAGAATTGCAAGTTGGTCCGCCATATCCCAAAGTTTCATCGCAAACGCAACGGCCACAATAACATTCTCCTCGTCCTGAGCAAGTCAAACCATCCTGACCTTTGCATGTTAAATCTGACATCTGGCAACTGCAATCTGGGCCCATCCACCCTGGATGACATTCACATGAGCAGGAACAGTCTTTGATTGTTGGTCTAAAAAGTAGGATATAAGGAATTTAAAAAAATACTTTGACATAAAAATTGGAAAACTTTGGCATGGTAAACATGAGGAACTCGCTTGTTATTGGTTACACTACGCGGGTTACCAAGTTTGTCGTCTTAGGTTGGTTTACGTAACCACTTGTTGTTGAGGCCTCTTCTGCCACCAAGTACACACATAGAAACTGGTTGACTAAGTCTATACTCAGATACATGGATTGAAAACCAATTTAGAGGCAGATTGTGGCTATATAATCAAGTCGAAATGTCGGCTTTTCTCTCTTTAAAACCAATATTAAGATCCTATAGTTAGAGTAAAATAGGCCATAGTCTGGGATCACAGTCAAAATCTAAATTTTTTGAGCCTAAAGAGTCGAAAGTTTGAGGAGATAATATAAAAATGAATAAGATTTGTCGAAATAGTTTTGTAATTTGTCAATTAAATTTAATGATTTACATTAGCTCAAATACACCATTTCATCTTTTTTTCTAAAAAACTTAAACATTCAATAAATTACAAATGAGCATAACTTACTCTCCATGGTTAGAACAGACACGTCCAGCACGTTTTGGACATTCGTCACATTCACAACATGGCCCGAAAATTCTGCCTTTTTTATGTCGGTGGGCTGGATCACATTGACATCTGCCATTGACATAAGTTCCGCGACCTAATAAATATCAATAATTATTTTGTTTGTGCTTGTTATTTTTGGTCTACTAACATATATAAATTGAGTGTACAATTTTTTTTATATATAATATGAATTTACACTAACATACTGATTAAGTCTTAAATAGGGCTGGAGGCTCCATTTCTAATGTACATTTAAAATTCATTTATGATAAATATTCACAATCTATTACCCGAGTCAACCATAATTTCAAGAAAGAATTTTTCACCTCTTTTTTAAAAAAGAGAAAAAGGGTGATCAAACAGAGTAACTAGACTATTTTGCACCCCAGATAACTTCATGGAATACCCGAACGTAACAAGCAAAATTTCATTTTATCGAACATGATCCATGTAATAATGTTCTTTGAGGTGAACTTTCAGAACCAGTTTCTAGTTAACGGCCAAACTTTTTCAAGTGAAATATCTGCTCTAGTGTGTACAATTCCCTATATTACTTTATATTTACTCACCAGAGCAGTCTTTAGCTCCAGTTTTTGGACAAACGGCCGCAACCACATCAGGTACATTACAGCGAGGCCCTGTCCACCCAGTTGCACAAACGCAAATTCCACAGAAATAATTTCCCTGATTGAAACATGTTGAACTGTTTTTCTGTAAATAAATCAAATACCAGTGTCAATATACAATGTGAAACAAGATAATTTCAAAACAAAATTGCAGTTTCGATTAAAAAGTTCAATTTTTTCCTAAAAAAAATTAAAGCTATTTGGAAAAATTAGTGATTTCGCTGTGATTTATATAAAACTCAAGTTGTGGCCTGGATATAACCCACGGCAGTTAATCAAATAATCGAAGCATTTCCAAAAACAAATACTATTCATTGCATTTACAATTTTTTGGAAAAGAAACTATCAGTTATGTCAATCTTCCAAGACTAAAATTATTCGGAATCATTTTCTAGTCATCCAAATATTATGATGTAGAGAGGTCAAAGTTGAATTTCACAGATAACCATAAAGAATTTAGACGCTTTCCATTCCAAACAAAAACATGCACAACCAGCCAATGATGAATATATGTAAGGAGTTACTTTATTTTAAAAGGACAGGAATCTTTTTGATTCAGTTCAATTAAAGTTGAGTAAAATTGACAATAAATCTCTCAAAAAATACTCCATTCTCCAAAAAAATTAGCGGAATTTTAAATGCCACATACCATAATAAAGAAGAATCTGCTCTAAACTACAGTAAGAGTATTTATAAACATACTTCCACATTCTTTTCGCAATCAAATGCTCCAAGTACGGTAGTAGCCACAGTCATCCTGTCATCATAACGTCGAGTTTTTATGACGACGTTACCAACACCACATTCCCCTCCTTCTAAACATGAACCACGATTTGCAGAAAGAAAAAGGCTGTAATTCACCTGGAAAAATTTAAGTTTAATTTGATTGTTACAGTGAAAAGTCTGCAAATGGGTACACACATTCACAGATGCAGAAAATATTGCTATTTTTATTTAAAAAAACCTAAAAAAACCTAAAAAAAACACTAAAGACTGGAATACTGCAACCTACCGTAAAATAAAAATTAAAACTATTTCAAAAAATGAAAGTCCCAGCTTCAGTGTTAAAAAGCCTGAATTTATTAATTTCAACGATTCAAAATGACTCAAGTCTTCTGAGCAAAATGGGTCAACTAGACTCGACTAACTACCAAAGAAAATCGAAGAAAATTTTGCATTGTGACTCACAAATGCAGTTACTCGACCTGAATCGAGACTACAACTTCAATATTTGCTGTGACTAGGATAACCCACAACTTGGCGTTAGTGACTTCTACCCAACACAGCTTAGCAACACAAAAACTCAATTTTTTTTCTGCGAAATTATCACTTTCAGCAGCAAAAAGCATCAAATCATTTTGCCATACAGAACTTATGAAACTAATACCCAGAAATTTCAAAATATCTATTCTGATATTAAAAAATTTTGTGACAGAAATAAACGATTAAATAATTTTTATGGCATATAACAACACAAAAGCGAACTCACGCTGGTACCAGACTCCAATCCGTCGACAATGGCACCATCAACTGACAGAGTAGCAGGTGCATTACCAGCGACTGACCATGTATACCAAGGACACAACACTGTATCGTTCGGATTATTGGTAACAAGTTCTTGCTTCCCTGGAATAAGTATTATTTGTCAAAATGAATAAAAATAGAGCAATTTGACTAATACATTCAAAAACAAATAACTGCCATTAGTTAATTATTCCCTATCCCGACAAGGACTGGTACACAAATACTTTATATGATAAAGATGTTTTATTGTTTTTCGTCTATGCAGAGTCAATGTTTGAAATTATCAACAACTCACTAAAAAAAATTTTAATACTTCACTTCGGGGACGAAAACAAAATTTTCATTTTTTTGTGTATGAAGCTCATTCATGCAGTCTGCTCTGAAGAAGACTCTGTACAAGAACCCAATGATATCTGACGATATGTTAAGAGTGCATTCCTCGCAGTTCAACATTGCCTAACTAAGTTACACCCTGGGTGAAGAACTTCAAGTAAAAAATCTCTCGTGGAATACTGGTTATCCATTGCCAAACTCAATCTAAAATATTGGGTAATACCAGATTACAGGTCTTATCAGCTTTCCTTTCTCTCTTACTCATATAAATATATACGGTAAAAGAAATTTACCGGCAATTTTGTTGTAAGCTTCCTCCACAAGTTGTAACAAATTTTCAGATTTATCCGAAAGTTCTCCAGCAGTTGATCCTTTGAAGTAATCATCTGATATTGACTGAATAAAACAGAAAAATCAGATTGTCATCCAAGCAAATTATTGAAAATTGCTTCTACTGTCCAAATCTAACAGCCTGACGGTTTGAGAATCCTGTGGAATGTAATTAGATGCGAGAGGATTGCAAAACCCTTAACCATCTTTGTACGGTAATGTAATGAGTCAGACCTTGACTACCATTTATTAGTCAGGATTCCCCCACTTGGCATCTGAGATTTAATACTTGATATAAAAATTATACCTGATAAAGTTTGGAGTACAAACTCTTGACAGCAAATATGGGTGTAATTGAATTCTTTTCAACAGCTCTGACAACTTGACTTATTGATGGATAATCTTGTTCTTCTGCTTTTGTGTATCTGGAGGAGTAAAAGAGTTTATAAGATGATATAAATAAAATAAAATAAAAAAATTGACTTGTTTTGCATGAGAAAATAGTGAAGCTAATAGAATTCACTAAAATCATGAAATTCAAAGATGTAAGAAAAAAATCAGATGCATCAAGCTAGCACTGTTGTTTAATTGACCAAGTAAAACAAAAAAACAATGCATCATTATGAAAACAGAAGTATCCTTAATTGTACCTATGTCGTACGCAAGTGTATATAATTCAGTAAAAACGGCACATTTTGGGATAGAGAAACCACTCACAGGAGTTCACATTAAAATATGAAATGTTTGCCTTCATGGTGAAACTAATACTACTAAAAATTTGAAAGCAACATGTCCAGTAGTTGTAAACCAAAGCTGTTTTAATCTGATTATATTAAATCAATTTAAGAAATTGAGACAGGGTCGAGAGTTGTCGAGTATGTAAAGGTTTTATACATTGTTTTACAAATTTTTGGTGAGTATCAAATCATTGAACATTTTGTAATGCAGCATAAAGATATGAATATAAATCTTCAAAATCAATAATATCGTAACCGTGACTACGCCCCAAGGCATCCTACGGCTCAGGTAACAACAAAATTCAAAACAAGAATTTAGTAAACCATATTTAAAAAAAAAGAGAAAAATAACTCGATTCGACCAATAATCTCATATTTTATTAGTATTTTTCATTTTTTTACCAGTGTGGTATATATCTCTCGAGATCTGTAAGTTCTTCAATTTATGATAAATAATTTTCAGCGTGAAGTGAAGACCAATAATATGAGTAAAATAAATCCAAATAATAAAGCCATAATCTTGTAATATAATCTCACAACATGACTCAAGTTAAAAAAAAATCCAGTTTTAAGTCGTATCTTGTGTATTACTAACGATGGTATAGCATAACGTAAGAAACTATTTTTGAATACTTAAGGAGACAAATATGTAGAATGTTGTTTCCTAAACACCACACTGTCATTAAAATTGCTTTTTCGCCGCAAAACATGTTTGAGGTAAAAACACTGAAGTATATTATTTTAATAGCATTTTAATGAATGCATTTTAATAGCAAGTGTATATTTCATTTAGCTATACACCCATTGTTAACAAATGTCATTCTATCCAATTTATGTGATTGAAAACAAAAAATATCAAGTCTGTCACAACATGAATCTGAGAAAAATCTGACAAAAAATTCTTACTTTCCAGTGGCTTTATCCGTGTAACATTTTCCATCATTTGCTTTGACAATTCCAGACAAATATCCTGCTCCATCATCTGCATAATGAAAAGCTGATTCGGTCGCAACCATAAGAAGACGTAATGTGTTTTCTCTCCAGCCAATCACGTCCTGGAAAAAATTTCAAAATGAATGCCACAAAACTCACTCACAAAAGATGTGGGTACATATTTAATATGCAAGTTTCTGAATCTTTTTAGTGGAGAGGAAAGTCAAAAAATGGGTTCATAAAAAAGCAGGGTGGTAGAACACTCAATATGCAAATTTTCAAATCCTTTCAGAAAGAGGGAAAGTAGAAAATATGGATTCATCGACTTTGGAAAAGTGATCTCTCTTCTGGCTACCAGTTGAGATTAGATTCGGTAATATCTAACCAAATAACTATTCCCAATGTATGACCTAACACCCTTCGAATGTGTGAGAAAGTATACGTATGAATGGAAAGGCAGCTTACCTATAAATATCCCAAACTATTATGTTTATTTACCATATTGACAATGCCGAATCCATTTATCATGACTAGCATAGCACAATATACTTTGAATAAAAATACAATGATATTAAAAGCAGAAAAAGTCGGAAAATGTTAATACAGGAAGTCATAGGGCAATAATAAGCTAAAGTATGTCATTAAAATCACATAATATTTCCTTATACATATTCGCACTTTCGTGAAATGAAATTTCTTCTTCAATACAGCTAGAAACAAATAATATTTAAACTCAATATTTTTCAAAGTCATCGCACAAAACGTAGAATTAAAATTTAAAAAGTGCATATTTTCATTATGTTGTTTAGTGAATATCTTCATACACTAACCCTGTCCAAGTATCTAAAGTACTCATATGGCTCTTAATGTACGGTAAGTCCATCACTGGACTGGTCAACGAGTAATAACATCAGCTTGAAGTGTCATAGAATTGTGTGAAAAGTTTATTCCATGTTCTACGTTTCCTATAATACACGGAGGAAACACATGGAATTTGAAGCAAACTGCAATTACTGGTAGAAGGATGGGCCACAGGTGTCAAAAAGAAATGAAAAATAATGACCACTTTTGAATCCTGAAAGCCAATTAATCTAGTGTTCAAACAACAACAACATAAATAGGACCACTAACAACAACAATATAGCAGAAATTATGTCCGCTAAAGTGCCTAATAATATAAAACAAAGAGAGCAATCTGCTTATTGCCTGATTGAGTGTGTGTGCGAACTTGTTTTGAGTAATTTTTCTTTTAAATAAAATATGATATATAAAAGTACCTTGCATTCCACGACTTGAAGCATAGCATCTAATGCACCCTCTGGTGGATCCAAATTTCCAGATACGTTTTCTTTTTTCAGAGTTTCCTCAAACTTTGGAATATTGGATGTTAGTCTGACAACATTTTTGAATAGAAACGGAGCATCTGTGTTTATTTCATATGGATGGATCAACCTGAAATGAATACAAGATGGAAACGTCAAAATAATTAGATGTGAAGCTCGCACAATGGTACCAGCCTTAGTTGAGCAAAGAAGAGGAAAATTTATGAAAGTAATAGCTTTTTTAAGATTCCAGTTACAACACCCTATATAATCCATGAACCAGAAACAATAAGGCTGATATCTACATTTACCTTAAGATTATAATGTCACATCGTCATTTCTCTATCAGAATGAATATTGACAAATTCCTATTCTATCCAGAACATAGCAGACAATTGAAAAAGAAATTCTAGAAAACTATCTTACTTGTAAGGAGTCATCTGTGTCATTGGTGATTGTACTTTGTCAACAAATTTTCCAAATCCAAGTCGAACTGAATCTTCACCTCCCTGTGTCAGTTGCCTCAATTTTTTGACTAAAAAAAAAAGAAATTTCAGCACAAAATACCTTAATAACTTATTGCAAAAAATGTATTAGATATGACTTCATTTTAAGCTTAAGAGAGAAGAAATCTTATAAGAAAACTTAACGATATCATCCTGATTCCTAACAATTAACGCCACATGTTAACAAAATGTGAGCATCCAGCAGGGACCTATGTAATGACCTGTCAGTTAAAGTATTTCAACTGTGTTGGCATTGCAGAATATACTGTAGATCTCATGTTCAATGTCCAACCCTACCGCCTCACCCATGATGTAAGGCAGGAGGGGTGTGCAACCTTTAATACAAGAGGGCCAGATATAAATAACTGGGAGAAACCGCGGAATGCTCTTTCAATTATAATAGGCTTTCAAGTTATTAATCTCATGACATGCGTTGTTCCCCTTCCCTGTAAAAGTCATGAACAAGAGATGTATAACAAATAAAAAATTTCAATTTAATCCAAGTCATTCTCTACCTAAAATAAAAGTCATATTTACCAAGTTGTGTTCCGAGAGATTGGATGTTTCGTAAATCGTCCAACATACTACGTGAGACGTCCATAAGGTAGTAAAAATCAACAGGATATATTTTTGGTTCTGATATTAAAAATGGGATTGATACTGTGTCACCAACTCTGATTCTTGCCTGAAGATAAATATATTATATAAGATAAATAGCAAACAACCAGTAAACAATTTGAAAAGTATTATTATATGATTAAAAAAAAATCAAGGGAATTTATGAAAACGAAAATTATATTAACAAAAAAGATGAAATTAGGCCACTGGTAGCATAACCTTAATATCAGCATACATACAACATTATTTCAAGTATTCATATTAAAGATGAATCAAAGCAAAGGTCATTGATTATGAGATATATAATTGAAGGCTTGAGGCTTTCATATTTAACACAGGTAAGAGGGAAGTGGATTAAACAGCTAAATAATGTGAAGAAAAATAGCATTTAGTATCAACCTGGCTTAAAGTCAGGCAGTAATCGTTCTATATGTATAAGTATTGAGACGACAGGGAAGTCAAAGCCAACCAGATATAAAAAAAGACTCCTGAACAGTAAAAAGTCAAGTCCCCTATTATATTTTTTCCCACTAAGAATCATTGCAGAGTGATTAAGGATACAATAATGTTTAGCACTATGGGTCAACTGTCATTTTTCCAAAACCTTTTTTACAGCAAGACATTGTGGTGTGATTGCGAAAGAGGTCAATATTATACACCTGTGGTTTCACAAGAATGTCTACACTATACTTTCTGAATGTTAAATAAACATTTCTTTCTATACAATCGACACAAACGAAAGACATATCAAAATATTGGCCATTAGTCATAGTTAAATATGGTAATACATTACCGATATGACAAAATAATCAGTCTATTGTAAAACAAAATCTAAATAGCACAAACAGTTGGCTGGAATGTAAATATTAAACTGATCATTTTCAAATTCAAGTAACCTTAAAACAAGGACAATTGACACATAAAAATCATAGCATTAGCATGAATCACTTAATAGACAATCATCACCCACGCAGTGAAATTTAATCATTTCTAGAAAAACATGGTAACCATGTGGTTTTCTAAATCCATTTGGTAACCTAATTATCAAAAATGCTCTACAATTTGTAACAGTAGCTGTTGCTTACCTAAAGCCCTGTTAAAGTAGATTATTTCCATCTATGAAATGTTGCATTGTTGTTCTTATTTTTATAGATATTATAATAAATGTTTTTTTTTAATTTTGGAGCATGGCCCCCCCAAAAAAAATATCTTTCATAATACTGGGTTTGCTGTAAGCTGACATTACTCTCAGTGTACCCATCACACACGAAAAATTTGGGCTTAAAGATTTTTCCAAGAACCTCAGTTATGTCGAATTCATTACCTCATAGTTGTTTTTCCGATTATCTCAACCTGAACCGATTCAAGTGTTGGTTTAATCGATATTTACAAGCACAACAACACTATTATTCTTTATAATATCAGCAGCTCTTGACACTTCGGTAGTCACCCCTAACTGCACTCAGAGATCACATTCTTTGCTTCTTTGCAGGGATGCACGATTTTCTTATAAAAACAATATAAATTACATAAAAAGTCAAGTAACACTCACTTCTCCAGTTCTTGTGCTGAATCTTTGTGATGAACTCGAAGAGCTTGATACTTCCATTGTGTATTCTGACTTTATGCTAAATATTTTACTACATTCCTGTGATTGGAGTATGCCTTCTACATTGCATCTTTGTCCAGAAAAATCCTTGGAAAAAAATTGAAAAAATTATAATTAAGAAGTTTTAATAGAAATTGGCTAACATATTATAAAATGATTAAAAGTCAGGTAATTGATGCATGGTAATTGATAGTTTCAAAATTATCAAAAGGAGGAATGCAACAAAAAAAGTTCGGAATTACTACACTAACATAGACAGATGGATCAGTAGTCAGGTACATACAATCCATTTGTATCGACAAGCGAAGTACAATACACAAGACCATGAAAGCAACCAAAAGTTGGCTTGATCTTCTAAATTTTAATTAGATAGCAGAACCTTGGATCCGCTGCTAGATAAACAAGTTTGGTTACACGCGGCTTTTCGCATATTTTTTGCATTGTATCTGTTTATTATTTTACTGCTTGGAAAAAATAAAGTTGACTATGACTATGATGTCAAATGTAAATTGATTTGAATGTGAATATTTATTTTACTTGTGATATAGACAGTCAATGTATCAGATATTACAATGTTGAAAATCTGCAGTGACTAATTGACTTTTGAATAACTTACATGGATACATACCACCAACAGCTAGTTGTTATTCAAGCATATATTATAGACTCATTTTGAGCTCTGTGCTGACACAGATCAATGAATTTAGATAATACATTCCTCGATAGCATACCGACTAACTGGAATAGCTGTTAAACTCAAGCATGACTGGTATTTAAACAAATACCTGATAAGAAAAGGAATTTTGATATAAGTATTATAAGTAAGTCAATGGTTATTCCAGTTTTTCACTACTATTTTTACCAATCAAAAAAATAATAATTTTGACATTAATTTAACAGTAATTCAATATTCCCCACTTACAGCCTGTGCACACCATGAGCATCCTGGGTGTGCTCTTATACAATCAGAGGGGACTTTAGCTTGAATACAAATTGCAGATGCTGACGACGCCCCTCCCCCGCCTCCTCCTGCTGCCGCAGCTGCTCCTGATGAAGAGGATGAGGCAGAGTACGCCCATCCTGAAGCAGCTCTACAAATATCTTTATCTGAAAAATGAATATATGAATCTTTATACATGACACCAGCACAGCATATTGCTTAGAATACAATTTTCATATTTATACTGAGGGAGAGGAAAGTTGTCTATAAGACGGCTTATCATATGGTGAACCCTCATCTAGTTACCTGTCCATGTTGGGTATGGCAATAGTTATCCAGTTACTTGTTTCAGATGCCCGACCAGTAGTTCAAAGATAACGTTGCACATAATTACCCCCCCCAGTATTTGAACTGGCAAACTCTTATCAAAGTTGTGATCTGCGATGCCAAGCGTGTTTCTAATGCTAAACATGATGCACTATCAATTTGATACAATATTGAAATAATTTAAGGAATAGAAAAGAATATCCAAAATTCAAACAAAGTTTCAGGTGAATATTTTAAAAAGCATGATAAGATGATAATACTATCAAAACCGAGTTGAAATACTGTAAATAAAATTTTGTGAAAATAAGTATTTTACCTTCAGTATCTTGAGCTTCAGTTTGATATATTGTTGTTGATAGTATGATGAATAAAAAATGAATAAAAAACAACAAACGACAAACAATCATGATGATAAAAAAATATCTAAGAAACTCTGAAATAGGTAATATACCAAAATTGTTAAATAATTTCCATACTGTTAATTTTTTAACAGTGTTGGGGAGGTCGGAGTCATTGACTCGACTCGAGTTGGACTCTATTCACCCTTTATCAAAGCGAAGTGACTCGAGTCATTGAGATGGTATGACTCGACCTAACCACCAGTGAAACTTAATCGAGTGATTGACTCGACTTCGGACTCAACTCAAAACTCGGATGGTCTTTAACTCGGCTAAGGCTTTAGGAACAACACTGGTTTCAAATGCTATTTCCTCACAATTGATGACTTTAGATTTTAGTATTTTTGTAATGACTATTATATATGACTTATGAAGCAAATAGTTCCTGTGAATAAGGCTTCAAACAAGCGACAACAACAACGTATTCACAAAGGTTAACATCCTTAATATAATAATTTCATTCTACACTGGATATTTAATGCAAAATCTTCAACATAACATATACAAAGGTTTTGTCCAATATTATTTTTATGGGTTGTGTGACATGTTTGCTTCTAGACAGGCTTTAACCAAGCACAAGGGTAGGTTGATATGACCCAATGTCACCTCACACCTAAATATACCATTGTCCCTCAGTGTCTGATGTGAAGTTTAATCAAAATCATTTTTAACCTGACAGTTTTCATAGATAGAGCAAACTAAATATGAAAACACACATGCAGAAAAGTCTTTCCATTACGCTTTATTAACTATCAAACTTGGTTGCAAATTCTCAACAGTTACATATTTATTACAAATAAAAGCTAGGATAATTGTGTCTATACTGAAAATTGTCCAATCTTTCTACCAATGTGTATTCTTCGCTTTCTGTTCCATTTTCCTCATCTGTTATTCCTATTGTAACATTAAGCGCAATCTCAGATCAGTTTGATGTTTGTGGCGCATTATAATTTGTGCATGTGATGTAATGTGGGAAACACAATAGAGGAAAGAGCCGACTCAATGTAACAGCTGCATATTTGCAATGACGAGAGTCCCTCGACGATCAAAAAGTTTCTCTCATTTATAAATACTCGCAGTTCGAGTGCCACGTTTTAACTCGTTGATTCATAAATCATAGACGTTCAAATCTCTAAACCGGTAGCTTAATATTTACCAATTTCCAACATTATTACTACTTGATATTTTGCCGTATTGTCATAAAGTAATAGAAAGTTATGATAATTTACTGCTAAGTTTATGGGTTATTTGATCACATTTCTGAAAAACTTGTGCACAAATGGAATATTAAAATAAATTTTTCACAATACTCCAATAAATTTTCTTTTGCATTAAATTGTTTTCATTTTTTCATAATTTTAATTATCTATATTTTCGATATTCGAAACTTGGAATCATAAGATTGTTATGTATCGGTATGTGACATCACAATGCCCCAGGGATGAAATGACTAATCGGCATTTGATACTAGCAAATTCTCAATTCTTAGATATACAAACGCCTACATTCGAAGCATATTACATTTTTGCATTGGTTGTCACAACACTTATCCAACCCACCACAATTCCCGATATCTAAATATCTTCCATAGACGAAAGTTTGTCTAGATAAAGGCGCCTTCAAAATTACTCTATCCAACTAAAGAGTCCAGCTGCACACTAACACAAATGCAAACGTTTCGTTCGGCCAAAGTCAGACTTCCTCAGACAAGCAGTTTACAACAATGGCAAGAAATGAACAATCAAGCAGTTTAAAATTACTGTTTGAGAAGATAATATTTGCTAGCTAGCTATCATAGCCTATTGTCTATTGACAAATCATTTCCACTATATATGTTTATGAACAGTGACACCCATAAAAAAAGTCCTTCTTATGGAATCCAAACACAATAGAGCAACCATCAATTCAATTTCAAGTAATATATTGAAATTTTCAAACTAATAAAATAAATGATGTAACATTAACAAATATAGCTTTTCTAGTAGTTTTCCCAAATTTGGATTTTGTCCATAACAATTATCCATCATTGATTTCAACAGTCTTACCTAAATGATGACTTATGAACAGAAAATATGTAAATACTATTAGAATACGCAGTTCTATCTTTTCTGATGACCTACACGGCATGAAAGGTACTTCACTATATATATATCATATGACATGTCCCAGCACTGTATGGAACAAACTTTCTGACTGAAAACCAGACATCAATGGTCTATCAAGCACTCGTGAGTACACACAGAAATTACTTACCGCAGTTAAGTTCTCCCAACTGTTTAAAAGTAAAGAAGACGTATTGAAACCATGACTGACATAATGCCAATTGATATAAGTATAGCATACATGTACAGTGTATTAGAATGCAAGACGTTTATATCCGACATTGCAACAAAGGTATTCCATGCTGGCTCATAAAGTTACATTTCTGCATTTACAGATTTAGCTCAGTATTGAGTCGGTATTGCTTAGGTATCATAACATATGGAACGCACCTTTTCTTAAAACCACTAATCCTCGACCTAATGTCCTCCAACGCTCCACACAACTTCACTAATAATTTCGCCGATATTAAAATGCAATAATTGAAATTTATAATATAATGTCTGACCATTATGTATGTTCATCACAATAAAAACGATTGATTTTGTCCAGATAAAGATAATTATATGCTATTCCCACTGGGCGACAACAAAAGTAGCAAAACATCTTTACCATCACAAGCGCAGCTACTCAACAAAAGTTATTAATACATGGTCAACCATTGTGATTTTACTGGGAAACGCAAATCCCTGTAAAATATCTCCAAACATAGAGCAATGCTACACTTCACTCGCGCTTCACTAAACACATTCAACAAAAATATTTCTTAACTTACAATATAAACAAGTACCGGCCAAAAATGATTATTCTTTGGCCCATAAAAGATTAGACTAATTTATATCTGCACTCTATAAAAAGAAAAATCTTCTCTGCGCTCAGTTGGTGGCGGGAATTTGAAACGCTATGAAGATGTCCAACAGGCACAATAAAGCAAACGTCCGGCCCTTTATACAAACACTGTCAGTATCCACAAAACGCAATTTCTCTATTTTTTTTACTACGAATATCTATCCATAAACCGTGTTTATCGTACTTACATATTTGAATATACCTATTTGCCATTTATATTTCTAGCAGTTGCGGACAGACATATTACGACTGTTTTGTTAGCCTAGTTGAATATTAATTTTCGACGTTTTGACAGAAATGAGATAATGGAAAACGAGCGACCGAGCAGCGAAAATCGGGCGTCGACCCGCCTACAAGATATCGACATACTTTATTTTCTTTTTTTCCAAAAATGCGGCTATTTTGGCATCTAAAATACTGCAAGGGGTGATAAAAAGCGCAAACACGAATGCGACATTTATAAAATTAGAGTACCAGTAAAGTTCATCAGAAAAATATCAGTAACTACTACCAGAATGGTAACATGTATTTGTTTGACATTCGTGCTAATAATCGAAGAGAATTTATAGGCATTTATACAGAATCCATGTACTTTTAATACTATTAAAGTGACAGAACTCAGAAGATTTTCTGTCTAGCGCAGATTATTTTTTCCAAAAGAATAGTCAATGGTAATTCGGTAGCGAATTTCTTTTCTCCGAGTTCGTGTGCCCCCGGCGTAAGACAAAAGCAATTTATCCACTATCCATAGACTGAGGTACTTGATATGTCTGGCATGGTCGTAATGTTTGAAAAGCTATGACATACGTAAACTAAAGCTTATTTTGAACCCTGTACTGTACGACCGCTCGTAAAAACTATCGCTTTTCATTTTCGAGTATATTATCGCCATCTAAGAGTGTCAGGTCCGGACACTATATCATTTAGAAAAATTGATAAAGCGCCGCGGCCATATGCACTGCATACTACATCCATGATTCCTAATTGGTGTCTAACGTGCAATGTATTTTAATCACTTTGCTTATTATGATGAAAAAAAACAGAAAATTTTAACTAACTTTATGTGCAAATATAAAATTGATCCTCAACTGCAATATCAAAATATTTTTTAAAAACATAAACTGCAAAAAGTCGCATTACTGTTAGGATGTTACAGCTTTATCTTAAAATCTTACAATTTTTCGACCATCAGATGGAGGTCTGACAAACGGGAACTAATCTCTAACTATTTATGCGGTTTATAATGCTATTTTTAAACTATTTATATTGTAATCGCGAGATATTTGTCTACTAAAACAAAAACTGCGATTATTCGCAATAAAATTGCGAAAAAAATCAGGGTATAAAAATCGCGCCTTACCAAAAATCGCACCTTACCAAAAATCGCGTATGCAACCTATGAATATGTTAAATTTGCACTTTGATAAACAAAGCCAAAAAATTCACACATACAAAATGTGTTGTTTCGTGAAAGTGTTTCTAGCGCGAACGTATGGACATGTTTTCAATGTCTGTTAATAGTTTTTCTCCAATTAAAAGATTACATTACTCATAGTATTAAACTAAAACCACAATTACCGTAGGCAGCAGGAAGACTTTGATAAATGTCACACGACGTGATCATTAACCAAAATGGAAACACTCATCCGTGGTTATTTTTTCTTTGTTAAAAAGTAACAGATAACAGATCCTATTATCAAATACTAGTCTTACATAATTGAAACGATTTTACGAGGCAATTCCATAGACTGACAAAAAATTCATTGTTGGACACGAAATTTACATCTAAATTGTTTTGTTATTATGTTGTTGTTGTTCTTTTTGTTGTTATTTTACTTCTTATCGTTATTTAGAATCACTTGAGTGATAATACAAATTTTATCACATATTGTAACATCACTAGTAGAGAAATTGATAATGGAACCCATAGAAGATCAGGGCCCCAGATTAGACAAATATCCCTATGCAAATGAAGGATTCAAGCTCGATTACGTAATTTTTCATTGTTCAAACACCCATGACTCATTTTCGTGTTAGCACAATTACATTATAGTTTGAATTTTCTAAATTCCTTTGCGGATATAGTGATTTAACCCCATTTCACCTAGCATGCAAAATAACCGAAAGTTATTTTAGGTTCGACGATAAAGCATGAAAATACCAGTGCAGAAAATAAAATAATACAATGCATTGTAACTTATCGTGCGAATGAAATCAATGTGTAAATCTCATAACAAGCGACGTTAAAAATGTTCTTTTGCTGACGAACGTGACGCTCCTGACAATTTGATTGAATATTCCGAATATCTCATAAACACTCCTTGATGCAAAAACAGTTTGTTGAGGATTTTTACCTCGTCATACCTGAGTGAGCTCTGCACAAATTATGCCAAGAATTTCAGCTTTCAAGGTATTTTTCGTTGGCGCATTATAATCTTGCAGTACTGGACCATGTGTGGGTTTTGTGTCCATTACCTATTTAAAAACAAGTCAACCTATGGACGACGCGTGGCAAATGTATTTCAGATCATAATTCATTCGTGCCTAAATGTTTACATTCCGACCCAGCCCATTAGTCTTGTATTGTTTATGTGCTTCAGGCGTTTTTAAATGATATTTTGACACGAAAAGGAAAATCGCGAGTGATATTATCGGCGAATTATTGATACGATTGACGGATTTAATATTGCGAAAATTTGATACCAAGGCGTGGTGATGATGTGCATATCATGGTTATCTCCAATATTGTATTCGAATATAGGATGGGAAAACTAAATAATAGGAGAATGTATACTTGGTTGTAAAATAAGACCTCTGTCACGTTATTGAGAATTATCATTTATTATAATGTATATCTTATAATACGGACACAAAATCAACGGCTTATCAAAAATCTTATATATACATGCGTTCTGCTGACTGCCAATCTACACCTTGTGCGTGAATTTTTCGAACAAATCATGGTTTCGGAGAACGTAATAGATTTCATGGAAATATCGGAGCTAAAAATTATTTTTGACGACAAAAGTGTATTCTGACTCAAGTTACAATTTTTTTTTTCAATAACTTTGTACCGACCGACCGACATTCCACCAGAATGAAGAAGTTAAGTTTTGTTAAGAAAATTTTCAAATAATATGGCAATAAAATCTTACGTATTTAACGTAGCATCCGGCTGGCAAAATCCCTCACCTTAACCGCCTACAAAGCCGCAAACAACAACGTTGCACATTCCAATGAGATTGCCGCAGTACGCCGTAAATTCTTTCGCGGTATTTGATAACTAATGAGGGAATAAGGAGCATAAAGTTGAAATGACGAATTGGGAAATTTTGTGACTATAAAACCAACATCGAATGTTACTGAATTTGATTGGGAATGAGATAGTTTCGTCAAAAAAATGAATGCAAATTGACATATCAATTGATTTCAAAGCAAAACCGCAGTCTTTTGACTACACTAAAACAAGTTATACAAAATGATCATAATAAGCCATGCCGTCGGATATGATTTTCCCGCGTTCCGGAGAAAATGTTTGTATTTGAAAACATGAGAACAATGCTCAAATGTATGGGCACGAAAGCTAAAACGAAGTAGTACCGGTATTTAATCTTTCACAGTACCGGTGCGGTAAGGCAATTGGTCCAGCAGCTGTAGAAAAAGTTTTTCTGTCATAACAACAAAAATAAGACGAAAATGAAAACTACTAACAACAACAACAACAACATATTAACAAAACGATGTATACGTCCATTTCATTTTCAATGTATGCATAATACTAGTAAGATGTTTTTCAGAAATGACACATCTAAACTAAAAAAGTTGACTCTGAATTTAACGACCTTCTTCTATGATTGCCCAATCCATGGCGTAGTCCGAACAGAAAAAATTAGAAGCTGACTCAATTTTAGTGATCTTTACATAAAATAAGCGATCTAATGATACTGTTCGATATATTTTTTTTATTTAGGTAATAGTATATTATTCGTGGGATTAAAATAAATATATGCAGCTGTCGAATCAATTTAGAATTTCGGTGACATGCTGAACGCACGTTTCGTCAAATTATTTTTGACACGCCCTTTGTATTAACGGTGTGTTGGCACCACCTGGCGGAGATCCAAAAACGCTCAAGCCATATGGATGAAAGCAAATGGGGCTACCTTTATAATTAGCTAGCTCCTATTCCAGTATTTGAGATTACAAGCCTGTAACTGGTTTGAATCAGAACATTCTGAATTCAATATCTGGACTGAAAATGAAACTGAAAAAAAAAAACCTCAGTGAAATACCCACTGTCTATTCCCCCCAGCATATATGTGATCACTCACAACTTTTTTTTTTTTTTTCTTTTTTTTTATTATTATTAATAACAACAACTTGGACATACTCTACAAACCGAAAATTCTAGGTCGACTCTAGAGGTCAATTTTTTTTTATCGATTCAAATATGCATAGTTTCTAAGACTTCAACACTCGCTACGTATACTTTTGAATTAGAAAATTGAAAAGCTCTATTTATTATTTTACTTTTTCTATCGCTAACTTCCCGAATATGTCTGCGCATATCTTTTTAACGAATACAAAATTTCGACAATTTCGTTGGTAATATTCCTAATTATTTATCCAAGCCTATCAAATGTTTACACAACGGTGTACACTATGATAACTATAATCATGGAGTTTTAACCTTGACATATACTTTCTCGACTTACGCAGCTAATGTGAGTATAAAGGCATCGGAATTTCAATCATGTGTGGTCAGGAAACGCGTGTTCGCACTCTTGTATCCCGCACATTTGTTCAAATTCGCAGCTGATGCGACATTTGAATCAGGGCGACTTTAATTACAAATCTCGCACTGAGATCTAGCAGTGAATAGCCAAGGGAATTGAGAATTGTCATTAAAAATAGTCAGTGAAATTGCCTGTTTTCCGCTGACTGATACAGCAGCTATGATGAAGCACGGCTGATGTTGAAACACAAAGCTATCAACTCTTCACGAAGTAATTCTTAAATATATATCATGCTTGAACAAAAAGCACTTTTCCAACTTGAACCATGGTTGCTGTGACATGATGAGGTAAAATTTACTTTGAAATATCGGGTGTTAATTTCATTCTGACAATTATTATATAATACGGCAATTTACACCCTGAGATTTAATAACTGACAAGGCTAACTACGTTGTAAGTTATTTTGTTGTTGATAATGGTATAATGGTACACACCAACGAAGAGACGTGACAATTTTCAATCTAACCTTCAACTCCAGGAAAGCAAATAATCAAACTAACCAAGTTGTTTTACATTTAATACTATAATTTTCGAGAAAAAAGAGTATAAATGATTCAATCTAGCAATAGGGCTGATCACAGCCTTCTGACTCATCACTAGCCTTATCAATGTGATTGTCTTGGCATAATCGGCCAATATAAAGAGCTCAATCTAGCAGATTGGCCCAAAATTGGCAGAAGCCCCATAAAAGTATAAGTAAAATGATGCTTCTCCTGATGCAACAGCGGCTTGCGGCTAGTTCTCGTGTATTTTCCGTGGTAGTGCACATTTGTAAGCACTAAGCGGGTTCTTGTGAATGTTCCTTTCAGGGATTTTCTCGTTTATCTTAAGGAAGATTATTAAATACCACCATATACGTTAAACTTTAGTTTCTCGATAAGTTTTAAATACAGCTCGAGTAGCTGTTCAGTTATTCGTTCTGGATGCATTAACATTTTTGAGCAACGAGGTATCTCGCTGAACCCCAGTCACTCATTTACGCCTGGATGTCCAGCGATCTCCTTGTGCATAACAGCGAGTCTACGCGGGGTGAGTATTGGTGCGATAACAGCAGCAATAAATGTACATGTTTTTATCACATTATCTACCAAAAGAAGACCAACACCATATATACATGATATCAATATATTGACAAGAAGGTCAATCAAACACTTTAAAGTGCCTAATTTACAATGAAATAACCATATTTTAAATACCTTTCGGATGCCACGTTCTACAACTAATTGTTTAAAACGGTGGTTCTCAAATGGTAGGACGCACCTAAAAGGGGACGAAGTTATTGAGAGCGCCTGAAGCTAATTGAAAATAAAAATGATTGTATTCTCTATTTTTAATTTATGTGTGTTGTGGAGTTTTCGAAATAAACTATCTATCTATTTTGGATATTTATATTTTATTTTAGATATCTAAGTTCCATCCACGTATTCTCAACGTGCATAAAACATACTTTCGCCTTACTACCTGTTATATATATGCAGCTTATTGTAAGCTAGTTATTGTATTGCATTGGTAGTTGGAGGCAAGAGTTCGAAGAGAGAGAAATCAAAGCTTAATATATAAGTATATATATACTGAAAATTTGAAGTCGATTGGTCCATTAGTTTTGGAGAAAAAAATCGATCAGCAACAACTTTCATGTGCACCGGGGGCAAACCGCTTTATAAGACTTTGTTACATGTAAGTGATTCTAATATGTATTTTGAACACTTCGAGTTGGATATATGTTGCTGGTACATGTTTAGTTTTAGTATGTGATGTTTTTAAATAACTATTTTTGGCTTAGACTACTGTGATGAGAATATTCTGGACGTGGTCGTCAAATGTTGTCACATCTATGGCGCCCTCAGACTGCTACATTGTATTTCATTTTTTGTGTTGATTTTTGACGATAACTCTAAATAAAAATATTGATTTTTACAGATATCCAAGGAAATCCAGGCGAAATTTGTCAGTAAAACAACGAACGCCGCCCCGTCCATTATTGGGGAAACATTTAAGTTATGTAACTCTGCCGAAAATAAAGCAGTTCTGATAGCATTTGGAGATGTACACAATTGTTTATGAAAATTCATCCTGAGTAAGACATATCAGAGAAAATATATGTAATTTTGCGGGCCTCCGGCCTGCTGTATACAACCTAATTTGACGATAATTTTGGTTCACCCTACCGCTTATTTTCCTTATACGTATCCATATAGAAAATATGCCCTGAAGAATTACAGGATTTTGAGGCGGCCCGTTGGAAATTCAATATTAAAATTAATAACTCTTCAGTTCGCCTCATTAGTGCGCATCTTTTTCTGTACAGTATTTACTGTTTATTTAGAAAGCTGGATGTCCACGAACCTATGAATTCAACAAGATGCAAAGTTTAATAATAAGGCATTGCCGAAATGAATAAAAAAAACTATTCACCACACAATATTGACAATTTTATGAGGATTGTCAAATGGGATATCGAAATAATAAACAGAAGTGAGGACAGAATAATTTTTCTTGAACCATATCAATATATATATAGGCTAAACTGTATTCCCAAGCTGTGGGTAGTTGGGCCAGATTTGAATGTTGGGAATTTTGGAAAATCTTCTATATTGTAAATCGGAAGTTCCAGGGATACTTGTGGAGTAAAGTAAATATATTATCTCAATTTGCCTTGAACTCGCGTATGGGGTTATGCCGCTCATGTGACTTCGACATGGATTTCGGGGTGAGCATGCAGATGCCATTGTCGCACTAGTGGGGCCTAAAATTGTATCTAGATTTTGTTATGGAGCTGTAAACTAAAATCAGAAGTACTATAATTCATATATATTCAAGAAATGCATATCATAAAAGGGGATGTTTTTATTGGGAATATACCGTAAGAATGATGAATTGCAAGATATCGGGCAGGTGAACAAGAGCCGTCTTGTGACTGACAGGAGGATAACTTCAGATCTTTCCGGCTTTGTTCTTTGCCTATATCAGGAAAAGTGCGGTACCGTATCGTACGTGAAACGTGCTACCTTACTGGTTTGTGTGCAGATATTTTGTAATTCTGTAATTCTTTGCAATAATATTATTTTGTCTGACTAACAGGTGTTGGATTTTACGTTACCAACCATTTCTGAACCGAGCTTGAGGTTTATTTTTGCTCTCCCGATTCTATAATCAGTTTTATTTGTTTCGTTTTTATCAGTCACTTTATCGTCTATTATGCCGATTATGGAATCGAAATAAACTTATACTTATTATAGCCGTAGCTTGCTAGTCCATAGTTTTGTCGACCACCGGTCTGTCGTACCTATCAGTGGACATATACCATGAGCAAAATAAGCCACTTACACAAATAAAAATGCTTTTTAGAGAATATTTATGTATTTTTCTCAATATTTGAGCCCTAAAAATATCAAAATGACATTTCTATAGATCTAAAACACCGCCGTAGAAAATGCGAAAAGACGGACAACTCACCAGGCCTCTCTGTAGTCGAGTTGTCTTTGGTGAGTTGTCCGTGTAGTCGAGTTTTCCGCCTCCCGTGGACAAACATTCGTACCGTACTGCAATGTCAGAATGCACCAGGGTTACCCTGGCCGCCAATTCCCAGCATCCAATTCTGCAAAAATATAAATCATAAACCTAATTCTGTCACTAATGTAACACGATGTCATATGAAGCGCGGATGTCATGAGATCATCGAGATGGGATTTTGGTTAATTTATTATTTATTATACAAACTAATGTTCCTGATCGGAATTTAATTTTTTATATGTTCCCACGAGTCCCAAGTTTTTTTTTATTTCAGAATCTTACTTCGGAAAACAAAAACACCATGCATTCAACGGTATTGTTAGCCGGATTGCAGTCCAACTTTGATTTCGTTTATTGGACACGTAGTGGACATAACGATAGTTTCAAAATTTTGTTGTGTTATTGGACACGTTTAGTGGCCATAACGATCGTTTCAATATTATATTGTTGTTGTTGTTCTTGTTCTTTGACACGTTTTTAAAAAGTCGCTTTTCTCTTCGAATACTGGACCAATTGCTTTGAAATTTTCAGTGGTTAAAGATTAATTTTTTCGCTAGAAGGCTATTACTTTTATTTATTTCAAAATTTTGCGTGAATTCTATGAAATTTGATATTTCGTCTAAAATTTTGCTGTATTATTTTTTATCCATGGGAACACGGATTTTAGTCAGTGTCATGACTGGCTGTACGTTTTGATTCTGCAAAATTCTTGCTACTGGAAATTCAGAACTTTTTTGAGGGTACCGGTAGCGTCAAAGGTACCGGTAAGGACTGATTCGCTCTGGTCTAACGTGTCCATATATTTGTGCGTAGCTCTCTTGTTATTATTATTTGTCTCCATCTTTTTTAAAAATATCGCTTTTCTCTTCGAATACTGGACCAATTGCTTTGAAATTTTCAGTGGTTGAAGATAAAATTTTCCCCCAGAAGGCTATTACTTTTATTCATTTTAAATATTTCTGTTAGCTCTGTGAGATTTGTTTTTGTTTGCTATGACGTCATTAAACGTTCTGTGGACATCGGACGCCATTTTGTGTCCTACTGTACTGCTCCGCTTGGTGTGAATATATTTGTAGACTGTGATCTGACGGTACGGTAAACCGTACTGTACTGCGAACAGACGTGTCCATATATTTGAGCGTAGCTCTCTTGTTTATTATATGTCCCCCAAATTGGATTTTTTTTACATTTTGATATTTTTTGCATTACATCAATAAAGTCTTGCTCTGGAAAAATATTCGTTTCAAAGTATGTTTCAAACTTGCCGTAAACGACTACCGAAAATTGCATATATCACCCCAAAAATGATTTTTGCTAATTTATTATATGTTCCCCAAATTGGAATTTTTTTTTAATTTCGATATTTTTTGCATTACATCAATATAGTCCGGCAGAATCGGGCCTTAACATTGTTTTGGGACATGAAGTTTTTTTCTTGTTTAGATATAATGTCGATGACATAAATGATGATACCCAGGTGGGTGTGAAGTATATGATGTTGAGCAATTTTTTCTAAGTGGATTTTAAGTATTCGTACCAAGATGACGCACGTCCTGAACCCTAACCTGGAACAATACAATGTTCAGGTTGTGCGCCATCTTGGTTCAAATACTTTGGGAGCACCTTTTTGTTAATATAAACAATTATTCCATAACTACATGGGTTAGTTTTGAATACATAGTAACATTGAATCTCCTTACAATGTCATAAATTCAATTTTCAGTAGAATAAATGATGGTTTATTTTACTAATATAAGCCAAGAACCATTGACAGCATCTAGCCCAGCGTTTCCCAAACACTAGTGTTCCGCGAGCAACTTCGAAGTGTTCCGTGGAAAAGGAATCAAAAATACGTCTAAAATGGTCGCTATGGAGATTTGTCGATTCCCAAATTAGAGTTCGCGAATCGAATTTTAGGGGCCGCAAAGAGAACACCAATTTTACAAAACATCAAAAATGCATCTTTCGAACTGTTTAGCATTGTTAACGTGAACAAGGTCCGCGAAAAAATATTATATATTCAAAAGGGGCCGCGAGTTTGGGGAGCCCTGATCTTCGAAACGTGTAGAAGACCGTTCAATATCGCGTCACTGTCGGCCTAACTGGGAAAGGGTAGTGGCGTTTTCGATAAGTCATACAAAATTACGTCGGCCTAGCTTTTTGACTGTTATTCATTCATAAGTTCATTATCAAGTTTACAACAATCTTTTTGGTTTTGCTATAGGCCAGGGGTGGGCAACCTTTTTCGGCTCACGTGCCCAAATCGGCTAAATTTAACGACAAAATTCTTCCGCGTGCCGACCAAAATTAGAAAACAATGCTTTGTTACTTTTAAAGCGAAAATACACAATAATAAACCTTCTAAACAGGTAAGCTACAGACAGATTCACTATTCGGGAAAATATCAGCCCGACAAATAGATTTGATTACTTTTTTTATTCTATATAAGTGAGACTTCTGCTGCTGCATTACCGTTGATAGAGATTTACATTGGGATTATATTTTGTAACTTTCAAAGAAATATACGAACTACTGGTATCATCTTTCAGGCTACTCCTGTTATGAGACCTAATAAAGTTCATAACTGAGAACAGAAAGTCACAAGCATATGTAGATAAAAACATGCAGTTGCAAAGTTTTTGAGACACGAAAAATTCTCGGGAATGGCTTCCCAATCACGCGATAGTTCGTTTTCTGCACTTCTCTCTTGTATTCCCTTCTATAATTGCTTATATTTTTTTGCTTATATTTCTTGATTACGAAATCAATTTATTTCAGTAAGTTAGCAAGTAACTCTAACCAACATGAGCTGTACAACTTCATAAATCAATCAGAAATGGAGAAAAATGGTGGCACAGACTAACTATATATTACGTAACTATGAACTCCCAATGAATGCTGTGTCTTGTCACAATTCGTCAAGAGCTAACTCAGTTGTTACGTCATAATATATTTCTTTGTAGCCATATGTCATGAAAAGACAAAAAGAGTTTAAAATTTTAAATGAATAACAGATTATTAACAAACGATAATGAATAAACAAACACCGAATTTCATCAGATAAATCAGTCTCGAAACTTTTTATCTGAAAGAGAATGATCTCGTTTCTGAGGCCTCGCTCGCGTGCCGAATAAATGGCCTCTGGCACGCGTGCCAAGGGTTGCCCACCCCTGCTATAGGCAATCGTGTAGGTCTAAAGAATAAAGGCAAAAGGGTCAACTCTTCTTCCTCCGTATCAGCCTGATTTTACTTTAAAATGCTGAAAAAATCACTCATTTTCGCTAAACTCTATTAAGTTGATTAATAAACTGCGGCGAAATTGCAGCAAGTACTTCTACCCCCATTAAACGTAACATTAGAGGCAAACACTACGTAATGGAAAGTAAATGACATAAATGGTAAAGTGAATTTATTGATTCATATTAAATTAAGAAAACTTTTATAACATTGGCAACATGTAAAATATTCAAGCATATTTTAAGTATGTTTAACACAATTCTGTTAGTTTTCCCCGCGCATTTGACAACTTTTACTTTATCTATTTCACTCTTTTATTTTTTTGGTGTTCCGCGAGGCGAGATAAAACGTGGAAGTGTTCCGTGGCCGAAAAAGTTTGAGAAACGCTGATCTAGCCACTTTCTTTTGCACTCTTCAAATTACATTTGTGTTGCGGCAGGCGTTTCGTTTTCCTGATTAAGGTTAGGGAATTGGGAAATGTTTTATTAGTTGAAATGGATTGGAATTCGACCGCGTCTTTCACTCCGAACAAGGCCATGTAAAACCACCCACTGGTATCTAACGATGTGTAACGTGTTTTCTTTTAGAAGAAACGGAATCTTTCAGGTGCAGCATTGACTTTGGCCAAATTGATACATCCTTGTGAAGATAGAACGTATGCGTAACCGAGATGTGCACCTGTTATGCCAACATAGTTGAGTCAAACATTTTGATCACTAGAACATCACACGCATTCTCCTGCGTGCTTCGGTTGTAGGTAATAAAGCGCACATTTTTGTGCACATGCATCAAATTACACTTGTTTATTGACCTATAGGTTTTTGACGAGCTTTTGCGTATGATTTCATTCCATAAAATTTGTATGCTGTTCTAAAGAACACTAGTTTCAGCTTTTTCATTCTTTCAAACCGCGTGTTGGAAGTAAGTTTTGTAATATTGCGTGTTGGTTTTAAACTGGTTTATTTATATCCATCACTTGACATCCCTAAATCGTTGATGCCAGTTAATCTTTAATACAAAAAGATCAGTATCATCTGCAATAAAAACAGCTGTACCCACTCAAATGACAGCTGGGGGATGGATACTCATATTATCTGCTCCATCGCGTGGCGTTTCAATATGAAATCTGCCTCTTATCAGTTTACATAAGTGCCAATTGGTATCTAAGCTCAGCCAGAGACAAAAAGTTTTGGACTGCGGTTGGCGCGACGAAATGTTTCTAAATATATATTCTACAATAAGATTATTTGATTGCATATTACTAAAAGTTACGCCTTGTATGTCTTTTCTCATTGTATGTATGTTGTATGTATGTTTACACTATTCTTTTACTGATATTCGATAGCATGACGCTAATAGACCTTATTCATTGAAAACCCATCCTACGCGCAAAAAAAAAGTGATGTAAAAAAATATTTTTTAACATTAGCTCTTATGGGAAATGTGATCACCAGAGCAGATATTTGCATTTTATGTAATTTTCTAGATATCTTTTATTGTATACGTGAGCAGTTTTGAGGATAGAATATTTTTTATATATTTTTTGATATTTTTATTATGATAAACATGGTCAAGATTTTTAATAATCGTTCATTGAAATTTTAATGAGCGCGGTGTTTCCGATGACGTCATTCTCACTAGACCATGAGATTCTGCCAACGCGCCGTGCTCTGTGGGATATGTGCTCCAATACTGGAATACCGGGACAGCAACTGGCGTTCAACGAAAGACCTATTTTGGTTTTAATTAGATGTTATATATTTCATAAATTCCATGTACATTTCTGGTACACCTTTCAAAATCCAATGGCCTAACTCAGTTCATATGTTGACGGTACCTACCATGTACGGTACCTATCCCAAAATTGGTGATGTTCAGGGCTGGATTCAGACAATGAGAGGCCCCTTCATATTTTTGAGCTCAGAATTTCTCTCTAAACAACACCACATTTAATTGCTTAAAATTTAAAAATATGAAAGCATTAAACTTTTCATTGCTCCCCATTCATGGGTGTGAATTTTAAATTAAAAGAATGATAATTTACTTGAGGCAGTTTTGCTTTCAATTTCTTTGATCAAACAACCGCTACAGCCATACTTTAACATAGAAACTTCCAGCAGAATGCGCATAATAATAATTTCCCTTATTATGATGCAAACGACGCAATAATGGCTGTTTACAATGTGGTTGAAACTTGTTGTATACAGAATTTTCTACTCTGAAAAGCTTGATATATATATATACTTTTTGTAGGGTTTAAACTTGTCAAGTTATCAAAAGCATTACAAACTTTGAAACCGAATTTCGATGCTCTAGGTTTCAGCCTGCCTAGCCTATTGGTAAATCCAGCCCTGGTGATGGTTCCTACAGCAAATTTCTGACCCTAATCACTCAGCAGATTGAAATAAATGGTTTTCAGCATTTATTAGCAAAGATAGATATTTTAATTAAACATATAGTTCAACTTAAAGCCTGTATAATGATATTATACATATATGTCCCATTATTACTGCATTGTGAGAAGGCTTTCCACACTATCAAGTCTATAAGGTTTTAGCGTCTTCCAATGTCTCAGATGGAAACTTCGGTCTTCATTTCGCATATTCTTTTCATTAATGCCATTAGCATTTGAAACTTAACTGATTCCAATGGACCTTTTCCATTGTAGTTTAATGTAATATCCTAAACGTGACTTCAAATTTTTTTCTCACTTCAATCATCACATGTTTGAATACCCGAGCTGACTTCTACTGATTTGTTATTAATTAACAATTTTATTTATAAATTAACTGTCGTACTTGCTAAGTGTCCACTAAGTGAAAACTACAAAAAAAGCAGTGTTTAATATTGGACTACATTTTTACCGAATCCAAAAATATTCCGTAACTTAGTCAACCCTTCCTCCGAGGAGTTTTGTTAAAACATCTTAATTAACTGGTAATCTTGATAGCAAACATGGGGGGAGCTGACTGTGATGGTCGTATCGCTCCCCAGTCTATACCGAATATCTGTGTGTTTTGTATATGATTTTTATTGATTCAATGCTTGTATTCTGGTTGACAAAATAAATCTCCTTCTCGTATTCAGTCATGTTTTTTAACCTAGTCACGAGACCGGTATTGTACCATTATAGGTTGGAGATATTCATCTTTTTTGTATACCGGTACCGTACGTCTTGTCCTGCCTATTGGCAAGATGGGCAACAATTTTGTTCGTAGGCCTATTTCAGTATTTACTAAATAATTTAGTTTTCACCTCTTGCAGCCTTGGTACGGTACCGGTAGTTTAAATAACACGTCAGCATGCCTTCAGTAAATGATTGCTAGCTGTACAGGTATAAATGCGTAAAACCAGTAAACAAACGTGATGGAAATGGTACGGGTTATAGATTGTCAATGTTAAACGCTTCCAGTACCGGACGGACACGGACCCAAAGCGACATTAGGGCCGCATTTGCAGCGCCTATCCCACAGAGCACGGCGCGTTGGCAGAATCTCATGGTCTAGACGAATGACGTCATCGGAAACACCGCGCTAATTAAAATTTTAATGAACGATTATCAAAAATCTTGACCATGTTTATCATGATAAAAATATCGAAAAAGATGTAAAAAATATTCTATCCTCAAAACTGCTCACGTATACAATGAAAGATATCTAGAAAATTACAAAAAATGCAAATTTCTGCTCTGGTGATCACATTTTCCATAAGAGCTAATGTTAAAAAAAAAATTTTTACATCACTTTTATTTTTTGCGCGTGGGATGGGTTTTTAATGAATAAGGTCTATTGAAATAGTTTCCAGTATCTTTCCAACGCAGTTCAGATGGGAATGCGCGAATATATCTAAGAATCGCTAATATTAGTTTGCGATGCGATGAAATCCCATCTTGGCGATTCTGCCTCACGCAATGCTACGTATATTTATTGGAGAAGTTTTGTGGCGTGGTTATCAAATGAAGAAAACCAGGGAGTATTTTTTCTACTTCTCTACTACTCTCATACCCCGATATTTTGTGAAAACTGTTTTCCATTCAACCTTTTTTTGAAACATCCCCAACAACCACAATTAATTCTGTCATTGAATTTCCGAAACAACCACATAAAATCATCAACAGATGCATATCACCAAGTCCTAAGTAGATATTGCTGAATTAATCTTTATTTTACCATTTTTCATGTAATGCTTCTTGGTAAACCTGTTATCTATCGTAAATACAGCACATTTGACTATGTTGTAGTCAACGTAGTGTAACTTTTTTGGCCTCACAATTTTGATATTTGTAGTTAGATCTCTTGGGGCTCTGCCAAACAAAGTTACATGCAAAATATTGGTTGTAAGTTGCAAAACATGATCATGTTGTTGGAATAACTTGACATTTTACCACCCGTATATCATTCATTGTCGAGAATATTTATGAAATAATATAATTGATACCCAATTTTTGTTGTAGCTGAATTGGAGGGACATCATGACAACAGGCAAGAGAAGCATCTTTTAGTTTATGACAGGGTTTCTTAAAAGGGGACCCCGGCCTTCTTGAAGGCAACGGATCGGTTATCTGGGAGCACGAACAAATAGATGTAAATGCGAATATATAATATCAATGTATTTTTATGTAAGAGAAGAAGCAAAAGTGTTGAGAGTCCTTGGTAGTTTGGAAAGCATTGGCATTGAACATAAGCACGAACTACATTCTTTCCCAAGGATATACTATAAAATGTAGCAATTTTCTCATTCGTGTCTCGTGATAGCATTATCTTACACTGCATCGTCGTGATCATCCCGCTGCATAACAATTCTTGCTAACAAATATTTGACTGTTCTCCACCGGGTGTATACCCCATTGAACCATTGCCGACTGCATTAGCAGGCTTGTATTGTCAATTGCAACAAACCCTTTTTGGGGTGACATATGCGATTTTCAGTAGTCGTTTTCGGCAAGTTTGAAACATACTTTATCGATTATTTTCTAAAGCAAGACTTTAATAATGTAATGCAAAAAATATCAAAATTTAAAAAAATTTCAATTTGGGGAACATATAATAAATTAGCAAAAACCATTTTTAGGGTGATATATTTCGGCAATTTTCGGTAGTCGTTTACGGCAAGTTTGAAACATACTTGAACGATTATTTTCCCAGAGCGAGACTTTATTGATGTAATGCAAAAAATATTAAAATTTAAAAAAATTCCAATTCCGGGAACATATAATAAATTATCAAAAAACATTTTTGGGGTGATATATGCAATTTTCGGTACTCGTTTACAGCAAGTTTTAAAAATACTTTATCGATTATTTTGATAGAGCAAGACATTATCGTTGTAATGCAAAAAATATTGAAAATTAAAAAAATTCCAATATGGGGAACCTATAATAAATAAACGTAATCAAAGTTGGACTGAAATACCGTTGAATGTATAGTGTTTTTGTTTTCCGAAGTAAGATTTCGAAATAAAACAAGAAAGCTATGCTCAAATATATGGACACGTAGCGCTACCCAGTGGGGATAATTTTGATGACGTCATAGCAAAAAAGTAATAGCCTTCTGGAGAAAAATTTTATCTTCAACCACTGAAAATTTCAAAGCAATTGGTCCAGTATTCGAAGGGAAAGGCGATTTCTTCAAAACGTGTCAAAGAACAAGGACACTAGGAACAACAACAATAAGAACAAGAGAGCTATGCTCAAATATATGGACACGTAGCGCCACCCAATGGCAATAATTTTGATGACGTCATAGCGAAAAAAAAAGTAATAGCCTTCTGGAGAAAAATTTTATCTTCAACCACTGAAAATTTCAAAGCAATTGGTCCAGTATTCGAAGAGAAAAGCGACTTTTTAAAAACGTGTCAAAGAACAAGAACAACAACAAGGACAACAAGAACAAGAACAAGAACAACAACAACATAATATTGAAACGATCGTTATGTCCACTACGTGTCCAACAAGAGAGCTATGCTCAAATATATGGACACGTAGCGCCACCCAATGGCAATAATTTTGATGACGTCATAGCGGAAAAAAAAGTAATAGCCTTCTGGAGAAAAATTTTATCTTCAACCACTGAAAATTTCAAAGCAATTGGTCCAGTATTCGAAGAGAAAAGCGACTTTTTAAAAACGTGTCAAAGAACAACAACAAGGATAACAAGAACAAGAACAACAACAACATAATATTGAAACGATCGTTATGTCCACTACGTGTCCAACAACAACAACATAATATTGAAACGATCGCTATGTCCACTACGTGTCCAAAAATCTTGGGACTCGTGGGAACATATAAATAACAAAATTCTGATCAGGAACATTAGTTTGTATAATAAATAAACCAAAAGCCCATCTCGATGATCTCATGACATCCGCGCTGCATATGACATCGTGTTGCATTAGTGACAGAATTAGGTTTACGATATATCTTCTTGCAGAATTGAATGCTGGGAATTGGCGGCCAGGGTAACCAACCCAGCGGTGTTGATCTCGGGAACAGTAAGGCCAGAATGTTGAGATGGTAAAGCGATATAACTGTATAAAGAGTTTGTATAAAGTCTTGGGTAAGTTATAGAGTAAAAGGCATGGGTGACCACTGAGTTATGAACTTGAGATGCCGTTTAGCCCCCTTCTACTGTTTCATTGTCTTTACTGCAAGTTGGGAAAGTTAGTTTTTCAGGAACGTTTTTTCATTCCTGTATCTGTAAGGTATATATGGTTTATCATGTGTACCGGTATATACAGAAGTATATACAGAAGTATGAAGCATGAAGAACTGATGAGAATAAAGGAAATTTCGGATGGTAGAAATATTGTTTTATGCCAGAGGCTATAGAAGAATATCATTCCTTTTTATTTGTGGGCTACATACCGGTAGGCAGTTAGACTGTATACGTACATAATTGTGTGTAAGTGAAAAGCTCAAAGTTTCTCAGGTTAATTTCAATAATTGCTGAATTGTGACATTTTATAGCATGGTGCGGTACTGGTACCACACTCTGACACTTGTCTGATTTGTTTGGAATTTTCTGAATCCTGGGTCTGTAGGTTGTAAACTATCAGACTGATTGTATTGTTTATCTATTGTATAATATTTGTATTTCAAATTTGTAAAATTTTAAATGTCAAAATTATTTTTAAAGATCAGGCAGTAGTCTGCACTGTGATTGCTGTTAGTTACTCCAGTAATCATATAACTTTTCGACTATTTTGTTAGAACCAAGTTCTGTGCACATCTATTCTGTAATGCTGTAATAGGTCAAAATGCAGAAATGATTAGTGCATGCCATCACTGGTAAATCACACTACATTGTGGCTTTATCAAGTTAGTAGAACCATAACAAAGTAGGTACTGTATACTAAACTATATTTTTGAATTATCTGTCTTGGTGCTCACTGATAAGAATGGCTTTTGACTTGAATATGTCTCAATGAATATAGTTATCCTTCAGTGGAAATTACCCTGGAACGCACATTATAATTTCCATGCTTCCGAAAACAAACAATATAACTAATCCCATACCCGACTTGGAATGATAACCGGACGAGAGGCCGTGTTTCGCCATATGGATAAGCTGTCTTATCGGCTTTCCTCTCCCCCGGGATAAATATGTAAATCCTATCCTATCATGATTATCACTTACTTTAATTTTATACCAAAGGTCAAGTGATATTTTAGCGTTATGTAGAAATAGTTTCAATTACTTTTAAAAAGCACTCCAGGATGGATTAAACTTTTTGAATATGTAGTTCAAGTTCTAATTTACTTTTTATGACATTGCATCATTTTTAATCGAGTGGGAAGTTTTTTGTTAAACAAATCTTTCAACAGCTGGAGGTTATCAACTAGGTAATTAAGAGCTGTCTTTGGTAATTTTGAGCTTCAACATAAGTAGGTTTCATATAAAATACAGCAACTTTCGGGGTTACTATCTTTTCTCCTTCTACTTGAGTACTAACATGGACTTTGTTTCTTACATTTATCAAATTTATAATTCCATCATAATCAGTAATCGCTTCACCGTGGTGCAGTTGGTCTGTTGCCATAGACAAAACGCACATTTATAATGGATGGTGACTGTTAGAAAAATGATCAGGATTTAGTTAAGGGCTTGAGGCTTACATGAACACATTTATAGATATAAAGTAATGTATCCGGTATGTATCAGCGTTAAAGAGGGTTCAGTTATTGACTCGACTCACCCTTCATTATAGGCGCAAATCATCTGAATAAAATGACTCGGGGCTTGTCATCATCCCGCTGCCAGTAGTACTTGACTTCAGATTCAGATCAAGACTCTTGATTTGCGCACTTCAGAGACTGTAGGTTTAGAGACGCGGATTACTATAGGATGTGACCACTGACTGACCTAACAACATTTAGTTTACATACACAAGATTTGAAGTAATGCTGAGCAAACTTAAGATTCGAAAACTGGACGTATATATGTTCACATTTGAGCAGTATAATATTCAGCAATTGTACTGTATTTTGTTTCACAATTTACTCAGTTAAATAAAATAGAGTAGCGTGCTACGAAGCACCAGGAAAATAATAATAAAATACAATTAGCTCTACCTTCAAATTTTGCACAGTCCTTACGCACTATTTAGCACTGAAATAAGAAACATCCTGATGGAAATCATGAAAATACTTTTGTCAGTGTTTGTAACGGATATTATTTTGTATTTTTCAAGTTTGTGATAGTGCAGATTAGATGATCTGAAATAGAATAGAAGAAGATTTTCTAAGTTCATTGTTTAGGGGAAACAGGGACTCAAGACTGCCCATACCTATAGAGTGGAATGTTGCCTCTGGCTTAGTTTCGAGGCCAGTTTCAGTAGGGGAATGGCTAACTCAATCATTGGTTCAGAGTCATGGCTGTTTTGTTTGTTGCTATTATCAAAATTTGGTTTACACTAGTATTTATTGCAATCATGCCCAGGTGTCTCATCCATAGCATTATAGATGCCATTCAATCCGAGTAAAATCAAGAAAATTTACTCATCATGTTTTCAAGGTTCCATTACATTTGAACCCACGTACATTTGAACCCACGACAATTGCACCTGCATACTACTGCACCTATGGAAACTTTTTTTGTTTTACGGATATTTGAACCCATACTAACCCAACCCATGGGTTTTAGCACCCGCATATAGATTGAACCCGCGGATATACACATGGTTTCAAATGTACCGTCACCTGTTTTCAACTATGTACCATCGGTCAATAAATATCAGACTGAACTTGTCATGATAGATGCCAAGTGCCAAGATAATTTGATTTCTGGTTCTCTTAGTTTAACAGCGTTATCACGTCCGGCAATGTCATCAAAGTACACACATTCCATACAACTAATAACGTGTCTTTCAGTAGTATTCAATAAAGGGCGAATCACTATGGAAGAAGACCCAACCAGCGGTTAAATTGTGGTTTTAGATTGATAAGCCAAATTACTAAACGTCCCCTGGAATGGCCGTGTATGTTTACCAACCATGGCCCGTAGTTGGAATAACGCACTTTTAATTAGGATAAATTTTCAAACCAAAATGTTGATGTCGTTTGACATTTGCAAATGACACTCGACTAGACACGGTCTGTCCTGTCGTGATATTACACTGTGAACCCGCAGGTCTTCTTTGTAGATATACTTTTAAAATACAATTTATTGCGATACCACACCGGACAATTTTTCTATTGATATTGAAAATGTCACAAATTTACCTATTACAAATTTTTTTTTTCATGATTGCTGCTTCTGAGAATGTCAAGCAATGGCGATGTTTTATGTCTCGTGAAGTAATGTAACAAAATGTTTATAATTCGACCCAGTAAGTGGCTGCCATTTTTACTAAATGATGAGCTTTTTTCAAAAACAATATTCCCTTACTCTACATGAAAATATCATATTTCGTATTGTGCTTTGATAACTTCAATTTTTACATGCAATAAAATTTTACCGTCACTATCGAGAGAATATTTTATTAAATCATTATTTCCTCCGCCTTCTCTGAGAATTGGTTTTATTGTCACAAAAAAACATTATACGCTTCTTTAGAAAATCTAATTTCACGGAAGTTTATAGAACTGTGAGAGAATATTTTATTTGTGTATGGGTGCAGATGTAGCCTCGTTCGAGTTTATTTCCGTATTAAAAAATGAATGCATTTCTCACTTCATTTGTTTTCTGACAAATTGTGAAATCGTACCAGTTTTAAAATAAACTTGTTATCACAATGGTGGGCTGACTCCCCAGTGGATTGATACCACTGTTTTTATAATTTTTGCTTCCCTTGGTTACCTCATATACTTCCATTTCCTCGTGAAAAATGAGAATTGACTCTGTTTAACTGATAAAATTGAGTTATATTTGCGCGGTGTTTCTTCTCATTTTGCTGATATTGTTTACAGTGTAGCGATTATCGAGACGTTTGCTGTCGACTCTCTTCACCACATCGTGACTATAATTAAATAACCTTTACAACTTGGATTTTCGCCAGATAATCATATTGGCCGTTACGCTATTAAAAGAAAGTATCATATTTAACTGGAATTTTATCTGAATTATTAGCGTGAATCGACCGTTATTGTAGGTGAATTTTTTGTGGTGCTGGAGGGCGCAACGGTTCATATCCACTAAATAGTCTTTAATTGATATTTTTTGCAATTTCTGAACGTTTTTCGACTAAACTTAAAGGATTGTACATTTCCTAACAATCATGTATGGTCGACTTGCAATTGTTATTTATGGTCCGCGGATGCTGTCATTCACGTTGAACCCATATCCAATACGATCAGTGTGAGTTATTTCCCAACGAATGAGAAAGTTGGCAGAAAACGTTCGCCACAGTTAATATATCCTTTCGCGGAGTAAGTGAATATTCGGCGAAACACGTGTTTTGATAAACAATGTGCATTTAGCGGACGGAAAATTTTCACAGAATGTCAAGCAAGATCCGACTTGAACAAGGAACTGGAAAATTAAATATTTCCATACCGAACCGGGACTGGTAATTGGACGAGATACAAATGTTCTCCAGATGATCAGGTCTTATTAACGACTTTCCTGTCCACGTCATAAATTTGGGGATCTTATCCTGGGTGCGGTACTATTACCGCAATAAATCACATTATCGATGTCATAAGTACATGTAGAAATAATCACGTTACTTTAAGTCTAAATTATGATGCCAGAAAAGTTAACTTCTAACGGGTATTTACGGATGATTTACTCCGTTTGTCGCATACAATAAGAAGAAAACATTTTAAGCCCTTGTTCTGGTACCGCAATTGATTAATGATGGCATGGGGGAAATGGGCATTATATTATTTCAGAAGAGTATTTATCAAATTTGAATTTAGGTTCAACCCATGCTTGGCGCGATGTATAAGGCTTTATTATACTTTATTATTTACCGATTTGGCCGAACCCCAAGATCTTATGTTTTTCTTTCTCTTCATTCTCGTTGCGCCCTCCGCTGAGGCGCCTTTCACTTCAAAGTGTGACGGATGAGTTTATAGACCTGGTTGAGCACCCCTGCGTTTGGATTGCAATGTATACCTTTTCCGTGTCAAGATTTTCTCTCATATCAGAAGGCCGGAGATAAAATATACTTGAGTACTACTTCACTATACGCTGCCTATACTTGGCCGAGTTGAATATCTCCCCTTGAAGACAATGCAATAGACAAATTTCGTTCCTGACTCACTGAAATACAGAACTCGCATGCCTAGTGCTAAATACACTGTGGTTGAATGGATCACCCGTGTTTGTATAGATTAACGCCTCGAAAATTTAGTTTTCGAATTATATTTAGTTTTTGTGACCCACGGGTGTTAGGTTAGTAACCCACAGGTATTCCTGATTTTTTCTTGGTTTAAATGCATTATTGACATGGTGCATTCGGGTGTAGTGAATGAATTTGTTTATAGGGGAGCGGTTTATTATTTGGAATTGGGTATTCATATACTTAAATATAGACGCTACTAGTTGTTTTTATCATTAAAAACGTAATTTTAAAGTAATCGGAATTTTGATCCCAACTGCACGTGAACTCGCACTTAAAAGCTGGAAGATTCCTGATTTGATATAGTCGTAATCGACCGCTGACGTTCTAGTAGCTACAATTAGATTTATTGCATTAATGTTTTAATAGAGATGTCGTAGAAGCTTTGCATCATGTCAAGTTTAAAAAGTCAGGGAAACGAAGAGAAATTTATATACGGATATAAATTACATGAGGAAGAACTAAGGTGTTCGAAATTATGTAGTCAAGCAGGGTCACGAAATGGAATTTTTGAAATAGTATTTTAATATTGATCATAGGGGGAAAGGAAAGCCGATAAGACGAATTAATCATTAGACAAATCACAGTTTCAGTTTCAATCATCGTTCAGTTACTAGTCCGGGTGTGGGTATGCAATATCTGACAAACCAATCTTGATGCCCAGAGTTTATATATTTTAGTCTTAGATGTTTAATTGTGTCAAAAGTATTTCTCCCCGGCTTTCGACCTGTCCAACAGTAGATTAAACACACTTTGTAAACTGAATTTAGGATTCATATCTCTTAAGCGTATAGTTTATCTGTATTAAACGTTTCTATGTGAACCCAACAAACAGATCATAATCGCCGATTCTGATATACTTTGTATTCATATTACGTTCATATAATTTGCTCTTTTTGCGTCGTTCAAAATGTCTTTTCTGAGCGCGAATAAACCGCCTCGCTCTACATTTTCAGATCTTTTTATGTACAATGGCTTATCTGCATCTAGATAGAATTTATTGAATGAAAATTGTGCACTCGTCTCTGTTGTGCTGGAATATTTGACCACAGATGGGCGGTGAGAATTTTGGACTATGATTAACCGATCGTGCATGGGCGGGTGCTCCATAGATTCATTTTAAATAAGAATGTTAGTCGCAATAAAAGCTTTTTTGAAGTCTTCTCATGTTTACTTGCCCTGTGTTCACATTTATATGCAAATATTTATTCTGCGACTGAAAGGCGAAATTTTCAGCCGAGATTTGTTCCCAGAATTTTTGTGATCACTAATTTTATAATAAGTTCATTGAAGGAGGACCATGAGATACCCTGTCAAAATTGAGTAGTATTTCGATCAGAGAATGGTATTGTCGAAGTTGTTGGTGTAATATTGAAAAGTTGGCGTTGAGAAGGTATTAAAAGGATTAGATTATGATACCCTGTAACGGTCAGTTGTCATAAAGATTTGAAGACTTCGCGTCGACGTCGACTTTATAGCTTTGCACACGCAACTTGTACTTGTAACATCTGCAGAACCTTACACACTGTTACAAATTTTATTAGTTTGTACACTGAGCTCCTGTTAACCTGATTGCAGCAACAGACATGTCTGATTTATTTTATGGCTCATAACAAATGCACATAAAATGTGTTTACTTGTTTTGCTCACTGAATGGGATCTTGTTATTTGTGTGTAGATTCGTGTACAGACTCGCTGTATCGTTTGCGTATCATTGGATTTCACTTTCTTCTGAGCTAGGTTAGACAAAATCCGACATGATTAATGGCTTATATATTTTGCTGTAAAAAATCTTTAAGAACTCTTGATGGTGATATTGTATAATGGATGTTATCGTTTATTTATCTATGCTTGAAATCTATGCGTTGAAATCTAAGTCGCCCTTAGGCCCTGAACATCTCATAAATATGATACATAGCTAATGTTTTAAACGTGTTGTGTGTGTATCAGTGTACATTTTAATTTTGGGCGTAGTTACTCTATTGGTTAAAAAGATAGTATATATGATAAATTTATATTTAATTTGTGTTCAGTATTCGTTGAATAATCTTTCTAATCCGTCAGTAATACCGTGTGTCTGTCAGTTCACCACTTCTATCTCCATTGTTGTAGTATATTGACCTTGTATTCGCTATCCGGTCATATGCGTGAAATTTAGGACTGAGACATTGTATTATTTCGTATATTTTATTCGCTGAACAACTACCGACTTATGTCCTGTGTCTTAATTTTAACCTTGGGTTACAGCAGTTTCAGTTTTATAGTATTTGATTTGCTAGGAGTGAAACATTTTATTCTGTCGACAATATTGTTCGTACGTTCTGTCCAGTTTATCTCGTATTTACCGTAGTTGTGTTTATTTTCCAAGATTTTGCCTTGTATTCGATGTGCACGTAAGCTTAAATTTATGTATCTATAAACTTATTTGGAGCGATACAATACAACTTGCCTGTCTGTCCGTCCAGTTTATCTCGATATCAATATACAGTACATTTTTTCACATATATACTGCTGTTTATTATTGTTATGTTAAAGTTATCATGTATCTTTCTTCCCAATCCCACATCAAAATTGAAATGCACGAACCTGACCTCACTCAAATACGGATTAAGCCGTCACTAAGAACATTGAGTAATTAAACAAATAAACTACAATACCGCAAATCGACGTCAATGCATTCACGTCGCACAAATAAAATATCATAGAAGGGTTAGTGTAACAAATAAGAATGTAGCAAGAATGCAGAATATTACCAGAAAACGCATGTAGGCCAGGCAGTTCAAAGCTATTGAATATTTCTTGATATGATGTGATTATCGTCATCTCACTTCGGACTCAATATGTCCGTTTAGTGTAATATTGTCAAATTTTTTCGGTATTAATAAAAATAGGCATATGTTCACATAACTATAATCCTGATTAACCTATCATCTATAGTTTGACTAATAGTAATAGAGGAGAATTTGAAATTCGACAGAAATTAGAGCAAGAATGAGTACAAAAAAGCAATAATATTTTTTTCTGAAGGTAACAGTATTCGATCTCTAAGCTGCAGTCGACAGTCGCTCTTTGACCGGGTTATGTGGCATTTTTGCCCTCCTTATTTATGGCAATAACTACCGTAATCTTGAAAGATGCGTTGTATTGACATGTGCTTCTCTGTCGAAGGAGAAGGGAAAATATTCCCGACCCGGTATGTTCATCTTAATTAATTATATTATTCTGTCTTAAATGTTCGATTGTAGGTAAGTAACATTACTTTGATTGGAGGAAATTCGTAATTTGAAATTTCACACTTTCAAATAATTCAAAATGGATACTTTGTTGTAACATCTCTTCCCTCCGTACCGCAGTCACGGAGCCTAACCGTAAAATCGTTCACGTTAGATAACACAAGGACCCAGCGTTTAAAACGCCGCGGGGTTAAACTCAGAAACACCTCAGAAGCAATTTAGTCACGTAGCACGTAAATATGCAATCGTTCTGCAAGAGTTTGCGACATTGTTCCTATTCCTACTATTATACTATATATTGTATAAGGTAAACACTTCAATTCTTTTGAATTTTGTGCTGTATGGACTGTTTTTACGCGCAGATAAATATTGTATTGTTCAGCGTACAATGAAAACAGGCGCCGTAGACTCATTGCATTCCCGAAAAACGAATTTAACATTTACGTTCACGAATGAAATACATCTAGCAATATTGTTTACTTACAAAACATATTTTACTAGAAACTATGGCTTAATTCGAAATTAGGAAACAGGATCATATCATATGTTTAAACTATCCAATAAATACATCAATACGGTTAATTTTAGTCTATAAAATGTAAGATGTAAAATTCTTCATAAAACGTAATCCTAAATTTTATGTCCGACCCTATTGAGATTGAATAGCTTAAAACTGCTCACCTATCCATCCCGGAAGGACGGCATTTCGAGCCTTTGGGAAAACGAGAATCATACGGGTTTCCTAACTTCCGCCTTTGATCTATTGGTATAACATGACGACACAATAATCCCACTTTCACACATATCACCGAGAGAAATATTGCCTGCAATTGCTTGTCAACACCTATAACTTGAATGGAAGTGATATGTTCGAAACCTTATCGTCAATTAAGTATGGTATACGGATGGGCAGGCACGCGCCAGTCAAGTTTTGTACTCGTTATGTTTGCCCTCCTTACTGTTGTAAAAGTGATATGACCATAAATCGTTTTCAATGTCAAAATTGACGTTTAATGACTGCTGACCAGACGTCTGATAATGCGTTTTAGGGTTGAACGTAAAAATGATACCATGGATGTGGTTTACGTCGATGAAAAGTAGACGAGTAAGCGGCACCATGCGGAGTTTAGTCTGAGTCGAGTATAGAAATTGAAACGTTCTTCATGCCATATGGGGAAAATTATAGAGACTGAAGCTTTTACGTCTTTGAATACTTGCCTAAATCTTTGAAAATTTGATGCCGGGCTCGTGGCTCTAGTTATTAGATCCTAGTAGGTGAAATTTGAATTCAATAGCCTAATATAAATATTTTTATATGTAGCTTTATTTCGGATCCATAATCGGAATAGCATGCAAAAAATGATTGGTCAAAAATGATTGATCATTCTTATAGCTCGGATTCAATTATCAATAAGAGGTAGTAGGAATTCCCTATCTCGAATAAATTTAATAAAATATCAGATCAGAGTACAATATCGATCGTGTATTCTATATTCGACTAATGATTCATCAAACATCTGTATCTGGCAATTTTTATGAAGGCATATGAAAATAGTAACCTAATCTAGTATTTTTAGAACTGTGCCGTGAGCTGATTATGCCGTCTCACCATCTACCGTCGTTAAGAAGTAATTTAATGTGACCTTGACTGCCAAATATGATTATTCTTGCCAATTGTTTTAGCCAGTTGAGATTTTTCTCCGTACCTTCAAGACATTGGAAATTACAGAAGATCATCGCAATTTCCCTCACATACACGCTGCTCAATATGCTCATCGTGATTTTAATCTCGTTTATCTGAAATAGCAACCAGCCGTTATTTTAGTCAGCGATATACTTGCTCCCCTTATATGAAACTAATATCCGAGAAATACGATAATATTAATATGAGCTTATTCATCCCTAGGCATCATGTCAGTCAAATTTTATTTTGCACTTGTTACTTGGACGACTTTTTCAATAAAATGACCATGCTTAGTTGAACGATAATCGAGATTTTATGCCCGGAAAAAAATTCCATTTACGGTCTGCTGTTCAAAGACGACCATAATGCAAATATATTATATTAAAATGATGTGCTGAATCCAGAAAATCCCTGGATCAGCAAATGACTCACTGTCTGCACAATATTCCTAATAAATAACGCATTTACTTTTATAAAAAGTTGGAGCGGGAATCTGATTCGAGCACTGGTAGGAAGTCCAACGATTTTTACGCGGGACAAATTTGTTTAATTGTGTCGTCACACAGCCGGATTTCATGCCGCACAATGTGAAGTTGCGTTTGGATTGTGTCAACATTAGCAGTTAACTCCGTGCTTGTAATAAATTTTCTATTATTTAACATCGCTAGACTCCTATATATTGAATTAGGACATTAGCTATCGGCTAGTTATCGAAGTCTATGCCTGTTGTCTGTCTGTTGACCAAAAAGAGTTTCGACAAAAGCTAGTGCTGTGCGAATTCGAAAAAAAACCTCATGTGAAATCACCCATTATATATTAATCATGCGTGGTTCGGAAACGCAATGCATGTGATGGCGTACGTGACTGCTTGCATTTTCTTGGTTAATTAAATATTTACATGTTTGATCAGAGCGGCCCATGCTTAAATTTGGCCGAGCGAGATAGCACAATACAATTCCCAGTAGTACGTAAGCGTGACCTAACGGCAATGACCTCGTTGGGCAAATATTTGAACGGAAGGCGGAAGCGCACTGAAACGTCTTTTACACAGCCAAGGCGGCGACGTAGGCTTGTTATAGTAAGGTTTATCACATTTTTGGGCTACGTCACAGTGATAGCATAGAAAAGAGCCTTATAAAATAAAATAAGCCAAATCCTAATAAGAAGATAGATGAGTAGACCGAAGCAAAGAATTCAGGTATCGATAACCATAGCAATGCTCTGGGAGTCGGACGTATATTTCGATCACAGTTTTCTCAATTTTCGTAACCCTCTGTTCAGCGATCGAGTTGGCAGGTCATAAATTCAGCGTCATTGAGGAAGCAAAATCAAACAGCAGGGTTGGTAGATGTAAATTTTACAATGCTATAATTATATTTTGTATTGAAATGAAAGGCATTTAAATTTAATGCATAATGTGCTTTTGTAAAATGGCATGATATAGTTTGCGGAATAAGACATTTTTTTTACAAAATACAGTTTTCAATGTTTGAAATTTATTTGTGAATATACCGGTATCAGTAAGAAGTTATTTGGTTGTAACTAATTATTGTCATGGCAACAGAGATTGTGCCTATTCTAAAGATAATTTTTTATCATTGATTCAATGCAATAAGATTTGACATTTCCTTATTGATAAGGTGCATTTGCCTTCAATCTTTGGCATAACGCTTTACTCAATATTGATACTTAAGTATGATTTGACCATGGGCCCAATTCTGGAAACAGTGTAGTAAAAAATAAAGACTGCTTGCTATCTAGAAAGAGATTGTTCCAATTGTCTCTATTCCTTTATTTCTGGGGTGGGAAGCATGAAAAGGGTGATAAAAACTAGACGCCTTAAGAGAGTGTACATGAATTTGCTTTGAAAAATTTTTTATAAAAAATATATATACTTAATGGGTTACTAAAATTTATCTTACATTCTTTCCAATAAAATTACTGATGAAAAGGTAATTTTACCCACTTTTTTGTATAGTATCCATTAAATAACCCACATTATGAAGTTGACCAGATGGGCTAGTTACCAGTCAATGTAATACGCAAATGTTACCGAAATACTCTGACGCTATCTTTATCCTTTCTCTGAACTCTTGTTGAAATTGGTTAATCATTGACAGGATTCAAACTGGAATAGGACAGGCTACGTTTTTATCACCTGCCAATTTTTTTCGGGTTTTGTACTAGTCATTGTCCGAGTTTGCTTGTGGTTACTATTATTGGTTAAATTAATATCTTAGTGTACATTGTGCAATTGTTATTTTGAAGCATGATTTCATTATGAAACGTTGACATATCCAAAGAGAGATCACCATCAATTTATTCTAGAGTTGGTGCTTTACCAGCCATGTTTGATGTTGCTAGATTGTTGTTGTGAGACAAATTATTTTTTTTTAAATACTTTTTAAAACCCACTGGGCCACACACTTTCAAATTTGTAGTGATTAAGGTTTAAACCAAACACTTTCAAATTTTTAGTGATTAAGGTTTATAGTGTCTTCTAGTAGGCTATTTTCTGGACTGACTGGCAGCAATCATTTTCTGTTGTATTTTTGTAGTTCTATATAATTCCAATAACGAATTGATATACTGTATGTTTGATTTTCTACATGTACTGTAATGCTTATAGTATTTGTTTTCTTTGTTTTTTCTTTTTTTCTTCAAGGCTGACCATTGGTACATGCTTAAATTACACTTTTATAAAATGTTTTGATTTACTCTGTACACTACCAGACCATAGAAAGTAATAAATCTTCATTAGATTTCCACACAGATACCCATGCTTGGTTATATAAGAAATGTACGGTATGGGTTTTATCTGACTAGTGTTTGAATAAGTGTAAACAGACGCTGCCTCTGTAAAACAAATATAGCCTATGCCTTTTTAGCTAAGGTAGTCAATTTACTAAGCAAATGTTAGGAATAGACATACTCAGAAGATGGATTTTCATTATACTATATGATTTATGGATTTTGGATATAGTCATGCTGTAAATGTGACAGTGCAGATGACTAACAATTAGTAAATTTACAGTCTATGCTTCCCCATCCCATTTGATATATATGTGTAATTGAAACATGGATATTCTGAGTCACATAATTTATCCCTCTATCTTAAATCTCAATCATCATATTTTCAAATTCTTTTTAATTTTTTTTTGGTGGCTCTGTGGTTAAAACGATGCTGTATGCTTGTGGCTAACATACCAATTTAGTATCGTTCAGTAATCTACCTGAAAAAATTTGTATTGATTTTTGTAAATATAATTATGACAATATAGGCTATTCATATTGCCCCTATAGATTACCTTCAAATTTTCATCAAATTTTTATATTAAATCGTTTGAGATGGGATCATAATATGGAGCATTCTTTATTAAGTAAACGACAAAAGTAAAATATTTTGAAACAGACTATTATTTTTTAAATTTTTTGTTCTCAACATTGAAGTTTTTAGGTAAAATTTGAATGAAATATGCAGTAAGCAAGCTTTTAACACCAAATAAACAGGCAATATTTTAAACAAAGACATTGAAACAACTTATAACTAGTTTAATGAGCATCAGTAATGTCATCAGATATTAATACGTTCTTAAAATAATATTCTGTGTATGACATTAACGATCTCCTCCAAAAAACTGATCCATAATGTAAAACTGGAAATTCCATAGGTAAAGATTTACAGATAAAGACTTATTAATGTCAAACATACCAAAATGCTATTTTAATTACATGAATAGAATCATCTGACGTATTAGATTTTCTGATTACTTACCAGAACCCTGGCTAAAACTCGAGCGAATTTAAACAACATGGTTTAGGAACATTAAGATGATGGTTTGATAGCTTTCATGCCATCAACAAATAAAACCAATTTCAAGTTCCCAGGCTCAATTATAAAAACTGTTACTAAAAATATCTGATATGATTCTGATGAAATATGAAAAAGATTAAAGAAGCGGTATAATTTGATAAAATCTGTTTTGATATTTAATGTTGGCTCAAGTTATGTTGGAGAGATCTTCCTATTGGGTTATGAGTCATTATTTGTTAATGTCTTTCCAATACCGGTAATAGTACTAATGTCTGATATTGGTTTTCTGCCAACCAAATGACAAGGACCTTGTTAATAAAAAGCATGTCATATTGTGTTCACGGCTATGCTAAGTGAATTGGTGGTTAGTTTATATTAATAATGTTCTTGGTGAACGGGTCTGGAATTAAACTGATATAATCTGAATATTGGATTACCATTCTATTAATTAACTTATGCTACAGTATCGAATTTACGGTAAGTTGACCATTCTGGAATTTGATCCATATAATGTTAATTTTTAGTACTTGTTTTAGTTTATGGAAACATATCTATAATGATTGTTATGTTGAGGAAAGTTGTAAGAATACTTATTTAATCATAAGGCAGAGCAAGTAAGGCCAGATGGGGTCAGTGGGTCATCACACAGAATTGGTTAGGATAATACCTACCGATAAATTTTTCAGATGCTTGAATCTGAAGCTACTCTTGACCACAATCCTTTTACACGTAATATTGTCCCACAGGATTTGAACCATCTAATCCCCACAGTTTCAACTTGAGGGTAGATTATGATATTATTAAGCTGGTATTCAGCTTCTCTTGCCTGGCAATTTTAAATTTTTTTTTCTTTTTCCCACATAATGAGTCGTGTTTAAAAAATACTGTTTATATAAGTGATAATGTTACCTACAATAGGCGGGTCTCATTTTTATCTTTCAATTTTTTTTACGGAATTTTTTGTTCAACGTTCAGATCTAGCTTGATCTAGATCATTGGTTCCCAAACTTTTACAAAAAAATTCCATGACGACCCCTTGCAATTTTTTTAATGATTTGTGGCCTTGTGCACTAAAATGAAACATTAGAAGATCACAACAAAAAATCAGTGCGTTGTATGGTATAGTGTAAAACACCTCTTCCCCACCTACGCTTGCCAACAAACGTGCCAAAAGACAGCGTCAGCTATACCTCTGCAGTTAGTCGGCTTGTAATAGCATCAATTGAACTCTCTCTGTGATATCACAGGCCCACAGCTCTGTGACATCACAATGGGGCATCGGGTTCGAAACAGAAAGTGGGGAATCAGTGTCCCCAGCAGTGGTTGCCAAGGCGACAAATGCGTGTTTGCAAATTTAAGCCTTCAATATTTCTATTATCAAACTATATGCCATATAACAGATTTCTTTCGCGGACCCTCCGAAAGTGCTTCACGGACCCCAAATGACGTGGACTCATCAACAAACCACCAGTGAGACTTGATTCAGTGATCATCTTGGTTCAAGACTCTGATGACCAGTGATTCGACTTGACTTATGACTCGTTTTTGGCACTTCTACTCAATACTGTTCTAGATCAGAAGTATTTTTGTCTTGTGTCCCTAAAAACAAACGCACTGTCTGCATGATGGCCCTAGACTGAAAAGGCCATCTAAATGAAGTTCCTGTATCCTGATCATACATGCATCCCTATTTCTTAATTATGTGCTCATTTTCTGATTTATATTTCCTATTGACATTCTTTGTTTATGCAATTACTTAATATTTCTAATGTACCCGTAATTATATTCTCGGGTTTTTCTATCACACATTTCATCCTTTATATGACTAATCTCAGGGTCCAAAGGTTCTTACCATTTTGCACAGCTGCAACATGAAATATAGGATTATGCATAGACTCATATTCATGTTCTTGAGATGAACTTTTAATTACCTATGATGCATGTTTATACTGCCTAACGGTTGCAGATTTGACATATTGACCTTACAGGCCGAATGTAATTCATGGCATGACGCCTACACGACGGTAGCAGTTTGCAATTAGTTTAAAAGGTTATGGGAAGTCTTCATTGATAGAAATATCCTATGTTGCAGTTAGATTAGTTATTTCCAAACCATAGTTTACAATGTAGAAAGAAAACATCTTTTGCCGATCATTAATCATAGGTTCATAGATATACTATGCTGTTTTCTGTTGAATCAATAGTCCTGTGTAGTTTTCTAATACCATATGACGAGGTAAATAGTATGATTTATCTGCTTTTTACAAAGTAAATTTGTTGCAATAAAGTTCCAACTAAGATTGGAATATTTATTTTCATATATTTTCAATTTATAGCCATATATTCATTTTTCATATAATTTCCGCTCATTATTACGGATATCTATTGCATGAATTTATCTAATTGCTATTAATTAACACAATTCACATACAATACTCTGATCAATATTTGGGCAGTTATTGAATCATTGTTTTCATTTGACCTTATGAGTTTATTTTTATGGCTTTCGGTTTTTATTCCATTCCGCAGAGTATACCATGGTAAAGGAATTAATCATAATTTTGTAAATAAAACAAGGTGTGAGCATAGGCAAAATAGGTACATTGATTGACACAAATTGAATAATAAATTAGTCAACTGCAAGTGTATTTAATAAGGTAGGATTTTAAATAGCAATGCTGTCCCAGGTTACAAATACAGCTTGAAACAGGGCATTTATTTCATAAAATGATTTGAGAATGTTATTTGAGTTTATATTATTACTGTAGAAAACCATTTCAATTATTTGTTACCACTGGTCAGTGCATTGCTGAACTTTTTGTCATTGATGGATGGTTCACAGAGGCCTGGTAATCGTTTTCATCATTTGGAAATGATTATCTGTACCGTTAAACATATGGTCGTAGTTTATTATGTGATTAAGACCGATCTCCCTAAGTTGAATATAAAAAAAAATTTCATTATTTTTAGATATCATCCAGAAAGTAACATTATATACCTAATTAACCCGGACTGGTAATAATATGAGTTGCTGTGACTCGCCATATGAGCTGTATTTGGGGGCTTACTTCCCCCTTTGGGGAGATACAAGTTTATACTAGGAATATCGTTTTCGTTTTTTTTGTCAATTATTTAAAATTACATTTTGATATTGTAACTCCATCTCATTTGCTTCCCATACTGAACAAATGACTTAGATTTGCATTAGACTAATTGCATACATGGATTTTTTTGACCATTCACACATACACGCTACATGCTTTTCATGAGGCATTCCACAATCCGGCACTGATATGTGTAGAGCTAGTATTGTTTTGGTAGGATCACAATCTTTGGGATTCAGATTAGTCTACCGAGACACAGCCTATAGAAGGTTTTAAACCCAGGTTATCACGGTGATCCCACGCTGCTTAAAATTTTAAATTTTAACTTCTGATCTGTGTGAAAAAATTGTGATTCATCGGCCATCCATTCGGTTTTTAACTTTCTGAAAATATGTGCGACAATCCTTAATTTTGGCCCGCGAGCGACAAAAGTTGGCCGACCCCTGGTCTACTTACACCATCCACTCTTTCAAAATTTTGCTTTATCTAAGTTCATTCTATCTTTTTGTTATTCGAGTTCAAGGCATTATATTACAGTATAAACTGGCCTAATTTTAAGATCGGAAAGTATCAGTTGTGCAAAAAGGTTCAAATTACTTAAAATTGTCAAATTGACCGAAAATGAAAGTGCAATTTTGTCCGCTTGTATTTTATTTACAATTGATCATAATTTGATGAATTTTCATTGCTGTAGGCATGGTTCATTTTCTGTTCAAAGGGTATGTGATATAGTTTGGTTTCTTGCTATCGTCTGGTCTGACATTGACATACCTGATCATGACTATGATCATGAACAGGGATTGTAGCAGAAAAGAAACAGAAAACCTGCATCTTGGGATAATTGTGTTTGAACTTCAATTTATACAGTATGGCTTACAAATTTGGAGTGTATTCAAATTTTTACTTTGGTGCCATCTGTCCCTTAGTAACAATCTTCATCTGTAATTTAGGAATGCTGGTTTTGAATCATTCTATGTATAGTATGTGCGGCAGTAAACCAATCACTTTTCGGGACACTCGCATATAAGCTGACCCCCTAAAAACGACCTTGAACAATGAATTTATAAAAAAAATTCGAATATAAGCTGACCCTACAAATCGTAACACACCGCATGCACTTATCACAGCAAATGGTTGCACAATAGGATTAATGAAAACGATAACCATTATTGGTATGTTTTTCATTTATGAGTAACAGTAGAAGTGTCTCAAAATCCAATAAATTTCGTGTCATTTCGTTGATCAGAGTTATGCACGTATAAGCCGACCCTTTAGTGTGATCAGAGTTGGCCCATTAGTTAGGAAACATTTTTTTGAGTTTTAAACTCGTCTCATATGCGAGGATATATGGTAAGTTTTTTTTCGCATACTGCAAAATAGAATTCATGAGGACAAGGAAATGAAATGTTAGATGCAACAATGACTTATATTCTCCTATAACATATCTTTTGACTTGACAATGAATTGATTATGATATATTTGAAAAAAGTTCACAGCGGTTCAGAATTGATGAACATGCTGATTAGAATTAAGCGTGCAGAAAATTTAAAAGTTTTATTCATCTGAAATTTTCTTTTTACCTGCATATTACACCACTGTTCTTATCAATTGTAAATTTCCCATGTACATGTATAATATGTTTAAATGCCATCACGATGTTTATCTTAAGTGCTTGTGTATAAGGTAATGATTGTGGTGTGTATTGTATATATGCACTCAAATTTTATCATCTTGAACTATCTATTGAAGCAATGTTTAAACAACTATTATTATCAGGGATTTTGCTTTATGTGCCCGAGCCCTTTACATTGAAGGAATTATTTGGGCAAAATCTGTTTCAATACATTTTCTGTTATTTCCTTGTGTTACCATACATTTGACTATAATTATTCCCCAGTCTACGCCGCAAAATTTTGGGTTACCGAATACATTGTTGCACCAAGTGCCTGTAGGCATGTCTTCTGTTGCAATGTTGGAAATACACATTCATTTTTTCTCAAATAGCAAGTCTAATAGGACAGGGCTATAGAAATAAATTATTCACGATATTTCTACTTTACTCTTTATATATGAATTTATTTTGCGCCATATCAACCTGATTTATTCGGTTATTTCCATCAACCTTCGATTAGGTTACTTTTATTGTGGATGTGCTCTGACGTATATGTTTTACAGGTCACTTGAGCCACATTCTCATTTTGGTTCAAATATCTTGTATTTGAGTCAAGATTGACCTTTGTAATGCCAATATTATTACCTTTTGGTAAAAACCTTTATATAGTAATGAAGCATGCTTGATAATACCAGATATGGATTCAGATAATTAATGCCAGATATGAATTCATTGAGATTAATATTTTTCAATTTCTATTTGATTCTTGCTTTTCAAAATTCAAACTGACCTATGTGTCATATTTAATAACAATTAAGGTCAAGCGTGAATGATATCTCTCGTCAAATATGATTCACATTTTAGTTACGTCCCTATATTTTTCCTCAGAGTGTGATCTAGTGGGTTGGAAACTTCTTTCCTGTGATCTGACCTATGACCTATGTGTGTCATAAATATTTTGGTTAGAGAAAACAAAGGATAGAAATATTTTGTTAGTCTTTGAATAATAGTTTTTTTTTAGATCAGGAACCGAATTAGGTATTCATTCAGATTATTTCTTTCAATGGACTAGCAGGTATACTTACTCAATATAATGGGTACTCCCGTAGTATGTGAACCAAGATGGCGAACACTGGAAGGTAGTATGTGTACCTGGTATGGATTAGGTCATAATTTCAGGTACAAATACTACGGGAGTCACATAGCTAGTTCCCGAACTAGTAATAGAACTAAAATAAGAAAATTTGGAATAAAATTATTACGGTGTCCGCCATCTTGAGATCACATACTACAGGAGCACCATAAAATGTCCAATAATGCCGAAGAGTTTCATTTTATTTGTAGAGGGCAGAGGCAGTGATAGTTATCATAATAAGCTTACATAAGTCGGCATTTCAGGTGCAAGATCTTAAGTCTATTCCTGTCACTTTATCTTATTATCGTTGTAATAAATTAAGCAGGTGGTGTTTTAAGGTAAAGATATAAATTGTTTCAAATAGAGCCGGTCTCTGCATATAAAAGTTGCTCATTCAAAGCAGAGACATAAATTTTATTTGATCATTGGAGTATAATATCTAAATTTATATATTTACCATTCGAGTCCTATATTTGAATTTCGATTATTTGCCATATAGCTGAACTTTATTAATAATGCCAAAATCAATTCTCATTTCATGTTATTATTTGTTCTCTCGTATCAAATGTGACCTGACCTAACTATAATTTCCTGCATGATCATTACACAGATAATTATCACTTTATTACTTTTGTATATTTGAAATGATATTTAGGGGTTGGAATTAGTTAGACTGGTTATTTTCTTTCACACAGAATCAAATCAAACATTTTGAACCTGATAATCTTATGACAGAGCAGTACTTTTTATTGTGAGAAAACCTAGTTTTAGTTGAATAGGATATGAGCCCAAGTCAATGCATCTGAAACAAATAATCGGGTTTATTAAATCATAATCGGACATGGACTGGTAACAGGAAGAGAGGTTGTGGTTCATCATATGATTGTGCCTAATCAACTTTCCTCTCTCCTTGTTTGATAATGAAAAATCCTATAATAATAATAAAGACTATATTGGTATAGGTCTAAACATCAATGAAACCTTTTAGCTTCAAGATTTTTTCATTTGGTATGGGATTTCTTTGTTTCAAATGTATGGATGTAAATGTAAAAATAGAAATTGGTATACTTTTTTAGTGTAAATAGTGTCTCATGCATAATACGCCAAACTACTGCAAAGAGGTAATATTGCCAAAGTGAACTATTATCTAATTTTATATGACGCCTTCTCACCTATTCAATCTGAAACGGACCATGCACAAGCAACTTTTTTCATTTTGTGATGGTTAAAAATCCTCACTTAATTTTGAACATACTTAATGAAGCACTCATTACACCAAATTGAACTCCAGGTCTTTATTAAATTTTCTCCGCTGTTTGTGGTTTCGTAACAATTTTGCAAATCAGGAATTGAATCATCCCCATTCATGGTTCGTACATGTTGGGCTCTTGTTCCACAAACATTCTCGAATGATTTGCTTCATACCAACACTTTGATTGGAATCCATGTTTTCTCTTGAGGATACATTTGAACTTTACAGATGTACGTACGCAAGCATATGGAGATATGTCAACAAGTCGTACATGAAAAGTCTATGTGTCTAGTGATTGATATCTGGTTTTAAATGAAAGGAGAGTGATTCACCGATAAGAAGGTGTCAATATTTAATTTGATCTTGCAGTTTGAAAGAACTTTTTCCAATATCTGAATAGCTAGACATCCATCATTACACAGAATTGGTTTCTATTTTATGGACTAAAATTCAAACCTTACTAACAGAAAATATTTGTTGTTATTGAGTATAGGGTTTTCATACTTCATTAAAGAGAATTGAATTTTCACAATATGGCTTAATAATCATATAGCGACCTTTTGTCCTGTTATTAGTCCGGGTATCTAACTCTTTATCAATCTATTTCAGTGTATATGTAAAAATAAATTGTGAACTAATGGTGTAAAATAGAATAGAATGAGTCAACTCTCACCGGGGCAGGAGGCCGCTATTACTATTCTACAACAACAAGAGTCAAGCAAAGTTCAAGTAAGTATTTTATGCAGAATTTTTCTGTTTATTCATAAGTGTTTTTATGCTGCCTTATTCTTGGACATGAAGTGGACCTATGGATTGTTTTGGTATTATGTTGTTGCTAGTACTTTTGTTATTGTAAAAGAATCACTTTTCCATTTAATTACTGGATAAATTGCTTCGAAATTTTTAGTGGTTGAAGATTGTTGTTGTCGTTAGAATACTGCTACTTTCATTTACTTCTAAACTTTTTGTGGGCTCTATGAGTTTCTTTTTTACTTTGAAGTTTTGTGTAATGCTAATGGCGTCGTAAAAGTTGGGCACAGTGTGGGGGTATCGCGATCGCAAGTCTGAAGTTTTTTGTTACATAGACGGCAGAATGCAGATACCGGTGCTGTGAAAGATTTGAAACCGGTTTGTTTTGTCCTTCCTGTCCATAATATTTGAGCCCTGCTCTCCTGAATATACAATGTTTTTACACTTTTTTTACTAAGAACATAGCTCTGATATCTGAAAGGTTACTGTATATTTACAATTCGGTATTGCGTACCCAATTTATTTCAGTCGTTTGGTATGCGTGGGATTCGAGCATTTATTATGCGGTACAAACACCTTGTGCCCTTTATTCATGATCTACTGACACCTGTTCTGACGTGTATTATTATCTTGAATCCCAAGTTTGGGTATCATAATTATTCTGAAACCTGTAAAACTTCAAGAAGCTCAGACGTATTGATTTGACATTTTCAAACTTAGTCATCTTACTGAACGAATAAACATGGTGAATAATGCAATTTCTAAGTAAAAATAGAAGAATATTGGTAAATTTATTTTTCATTAATCTTCTGCCTGAATAGGCATAGACAAAATAAAACCGGCTTAGTACTAATTCATGACTTCTCACATTCATCAGGGTATAAAAACCAGAACCCAAATTTTTATTTTATGTAAGAATGTAAAATTCATAAGATTCCGGCTTTGGCTACTATGAATCTCTTGAATATTTCAGTCATTTTTAAATCTGGGTATGGCATGTCAGAAGAGTTTATGTTCATATCGAAATATGATTTATTATTGTTAATATTAATTTATGAGTATAATGTATCAAGACTTAACAGGAAATTTAATTTTTAGATTTTAATTAGGTAGTTGTTCTTGCATCTTTTCTTCTAGGCTTTTTACAACTACTCTTTTTGGAAATTTTCTTTTGCATATGTATTTACTCTAAATAAAGCACTGGACAAGCTGACACTTTGCTTAGCTATAGCTATGTCTATAGCTTAGCGGGGCCATGTCATGAATCTTTCTGTTTTGATGTTGCATACTCAAATGTATTACAAGTCATGAAGTAAAAATATAGTATTGTAGGAAAAAGGAATGCAAATCTACCAATGGTAAACCAATGCTAAGATGGCAAAAGCTCACTGTGCTATTTCATAATGACATGGGTTGCTGGACTACTGTCACAATAGAGCTGCTGGTTGGTTACAGCCGTTCCACCATCGTGTCCATGCATCTGAAACAAATTACTGATTGACTATTACCATGCTCAACATGAACTGGTAATTAGGAGGGAGGCTGTGCTTTTACATATTCAGTAGCTGTCTTATTGAATCTCTTTTCCCTGGGATAAATATAAAATTTTAATCAATGGCAATTTTTAATTTTCATTTGCACTTGCATTTTCCTTACAGGAACGACTATCTCCATCTACAAGAATATTTCATCCTAATATATTAGTCAAGTCAACCTCCAACTTTCCCACAAGTCAACAAACAACTGTCAATACACTGTCACCTTCTCCTGTCAACAACTACGGCACCAGTATGATGCCGCAGACACCACCAAACTGTTTGCCTGTCACCTCTTCACCTTATTTTCCTATTTTGCAACAAACATCTTCCAACATGATTTCACAAAGCGCAAATGCTGCTGCACTTGGAATACCAATGTATTGTTCTGGTGCGTCGGGACTTGTACCAGGTTTGTTGAATAATTTTTGAGTATAATAATCAGTGTTTAGCAAACTCCCTGGAGTTGAAAGTCGAAATTGCACAGACATCCGATGGTGATAAAATAACTTAAAACTTCCTACTGAAATTTAAAAAGCAATGATACATCTAAGCATTCCCTACGGTCTATCGAAGGATTGCCGTATAGGCCAAAGTTTTTGTTTACATAGTTCAATTTTCTCAGTATTCAGAGCTGGAGTCAGACTCAGCTGGAGAGTTTTTTACAACCCTGAAATGGGAGTCTGAATCGGAGACAAAAAATTTTTCAATTTGGGGGTCAGAGTCAATTGTTACTTACCCGACATCACTGCCCAGAACTAATTAATATTGATTTTTTTTTCAATTTGAATATTAGGTTATTTATTATTATTAATTGTTATGAAGAAAACAAACATTCTGAATTACCGGTGGATTTATTCGTTAAATAATACAATTCGCCCATTGCTAGATTTGAATCACAAGATTTGATATTGATATCTGATTTGATATATGATATATATACAGTATTCAATGTAAGGAGTTTGCTAAGTTAAAAGTAGTCGATGACAGAATTTCATTGGAAACAATAAACAAAATTTCAACACCAAGTTGCTTCACATACTCTCCTCATGGTTGAATTCATGACTGCTTTAGGTGGTTTCCGAATTGTCTTACTTTCGAATAGTTGAATAGCATTGCAGTTATTTTTATTGCTTAACTTGTGCTTTATAGTCATGTGAGGTGCATGGGATATCAAATAAAACCATGTGTGTTGGGACTTACAGTGTTTGAACTACCGGTACTTATCCTTCATTCAATACCAAAATAAGAGTCGCATCGAATTCTGTTAAAGTTTTATAAAGTTACATTATAAATTATAAAGTTTTTTAAAGTTAAATTTTTATAAAGGAAAATTGTAAAATGGCAAAATGTCCATATTTAACAGGCATTCTTATCCAAAAGTATAAACTTTTCAAGCTAAAAAATATTTTTTTAATAAATCATTTTCACTCTGAGCAGTGCTCAACTAGCATCAACTGATGCGCAAGAAGCTAATATTTATGGAAAGACCATAACCTTTCCAGTTCGGCATTGCATACCCAATTGATGTACTTTGAAAATTTTATTTATATTTCTCAGATCACCATGGCGTATTACTAAATGTAGCAGCAAGAGCACTCACAGCAGCTTTTATGCCTCTCACAATGAACACTGGTGCTAGATTACCGATCTCCTCCGACTTAATGCAAAGACACTTACCTTTGGTGATGCCTCATCATACAACCTCTCCTGTCACAAGTAAGATACAAAAAAATCATTGAATTTTACTTGTTTAATCTCCTTTGAACTATAAGTGACGGTTTGCTAGAATTGTTCGTGCTTGTATATGTTGAATGGGTTTATCATCACAACGCTGGTGATTACCTTGTGTACCACTCAGTATTCAACCCCTAAGGTATGAGGATATAAGATCAAGTATCATTTTTATCCCGGGGGAGAGGAAAGCCAATAAAGACGGCTTAATCATTATGATACCACGGACTCTTGTCCGGCTACCAGTCCATGTCAGATATGGGATTAGTTAGCCAGCAATTTGTTCCACATGCATGAACTTGGGTCGCAGATGCTTAATCAATGTCTGCATCAATGAGAAACTTTCTGCTGCATTTTTTCTGCAGTTTTTTAATCCTCCCTTGCTATTGTGTAATTTTGAGCTCTAATGAAAGTCCGTAGCTCAATACTGTTAGATTATAGTTGTTCACTTATTCTTGGATTGAATCAATGCAGCATTTATCACTTAAATTTCGCGTGTTTTTTGCATTAATCTGGTTTGGCGGGTCACCAAAAAAACATAATGGGTCACTTTGTGGCCCGCAAGTCAATGTTTTGTAATCCCTGATATAAAGGACCCAATAACAAATATTCCTCCCCCATTTTACCTATACTTATCTATAACATAATATAACTCATAACGAACAACATAGCTATCTCGAAGCAAGATGTTGACATTAATGTGGAATGTTATTATTACCATACCAACTATACTTGGAAAAATTTGATCTATATCTAGAGATCATTGCTGTTATGAAAACAAAATCTTCAAAAAAAACAGGAGGTGTTTTGACTAGCCCTCTCAACATTTTTATTTTTGATGGACTTGTTTTTAAAATATGTATGAGTAACATCACAGAAATCGTAAGAGCAATGTAAACAATGTTATTGAGATTTTTTTGCTTCATATCTACACTGATTAAAATCTAATTATTAAGGTAAAATGATCTGAAAACATGTTTATGCTAAGGTTTTTGCTTTGGTGGGAATTTTTACACCATGTTTTTGAATTTTTTTTTAAACCCTTTTACTTTTCTACCCTTTCTCTTTAAAACTGCTCTCAATACATTATGAGAAATATTTTTTTTGAATCTGCAGGATTTTATATGTAATATTGTATATATTTTTCATGTAAATATTTGATATAAAGGGTGTCCATAAAGTCTCTTTACAATTTCAATTTTGTTATGAAACCAATTTTTTTTATTGATCTAGTATTTTTACTTCATTTAATGCATCTGTGAGGGCCAAAACAATATATGGCATTGATAAATTCCCTTTGCGATTTTGAAAAATTTCAAGACTTGTTGGACATCCTATATATTACGGTAAATGGAGAAATTTGCAAAATGTTTTCTATTTATTATTAGAATATAACTTGACGACGTCAAAAGAAAATGTTTTGATTAGATTTTTACAGTATCAGAGGTTGGTTGATGTCTAATTTGGTCCTGTCTCAAACACTTAACAAAATGGTAATTTTCTTGAAAATTTTCAAAAAATATTTTTGAAAAACATGCTATATTCAATATTTTGTTTTAATTGGATTCGAATACTTTATTTGTTCTGGATATCAGTAATAATGAGCTCTGATTGAGTTTTACTTTATTGATTTCGCTGTTAATTTTCATATTTTCTATACATATGTCTTGACAATAAAACTGATTTGATTTTTGTTAGGTCCTGATATGCTGATGTCAAATATGCATAGAAGAGATTCAGAATACACGATGGATGGCACTGGATGTTCTGGCCCTAAGAGGATAAGAAAAGAGAGTGCTGGTATGTGCATTAGTTGTATATTCCTGTTTGTATGTTGGTTTCAAACTTTCACGATCCATGGACTTCTTCTTCCAGAGACTCTAATTTACTTTAGGTACCGTAAATGTAGTCTATGCAAATGGTAATTAGTGTAGGCCCTTATCAAAGCCCCTGTGGCACCGTAGGTGGGCTAAGGGCCCAGTTCAAGAAACCCTGGTTCTAGTATTTCCCCCCATTAATCAAGGACATACCTGCATGGAAAGTCTATGCATGAAACAAGAAGTAATCAAAATATTGAAATGTTCCGTTTAATATATAGGCATTGAAATAATTTCGTGTACTTGATGTCACAGATTAATCTATGGTAACCGTGCTCGACGCTCTCTATACTCTTCTGCCGTTTTCGTTATAGTTGAATATGTTTCTATCATTTCAACACAGCAGGTTTTTCATTTCATTTTTCTTTGTGTATTGCAAATACATACATAAATGATTAGATATAGGCGTATGCATCTTGAAAGTTGATCAAATGAATTTCTTGGATTGAAAATATTTTTATTTAAAAGTCTGAAACATATCAGTTACCAAGTAATCTTCACGTTAAGAAACTCGTAAGTTAATTAATAGCCTATACAGGTATTGGCATGAAATAAATATGAGGTGATTGTTTAATTTTTATTTCACATCAGATGAATTTAAAAGATACACATATACACAGCCAAAGCATAGCTGTCTGTAGGTTTTTTTTGACCGAAACTCCCTCTGAAAAGTTGGTAATAACGTGTTCGATTTTGACAGGGCTAACTTTGTTATAATTGTCCATACATACCGGTAATTTGTTTTGTGCAACTACAAATCTATTTTCTTTGAAGTTTTGAACTTCTGCCACTCTATCCTTTACATAGCGATATCGATCTTTATGATTTTAATTTAACAACCTTATCAGTGTTCTATTCTGTTTCCGGTATCCAAAAAGTTGAGTAGATTCCTCAATTCTGTTTATTTGGATAGGGTTTTGTGATTATATGTGGTTATTGGCTGTTTGACAGACAACATTCTATGTTAATGCTTTATGACAACAATTTGGTAGTTGAACTCAACTTTTTGTGATGTTAGCTGGGTTGCGAGAGGACAAGAGCAAAATTTTGAGCCAAAGTATGCTTGTGCATTTAGGTACGGTAATATTTATTGGACCTGAAGTTGACATATATTGCTGAATTTTTGTTATTGCTGCTATTATGAAACAATCTCTTTGCCCTGGAACCGGTGGAGTAGTTGATTTTAAATTTTACAGTCGTTGAAAATCCCAGTCTGATACTTTTTTCCTATAGGACCATATATTTTTTGTTCAAAAATTTTTCTCATTCGTTTTAAGTCATGACGACACTTTTTATGAAGTACAGAAACAATTTATTTCGTCACACATATCTGCCACACTTGTCCACTAATTCTTCTCGGCTTAATTTGTGCTCAGCTAAGGACTGAACTGTACTGGTACCGATGGTCTTTCGTGTTCATATATTTGGGAATTGCTCCCTTGTTTAATATTAAAAAATATCAATTTGTCAAACTTTAACATCAAGATGAATGAATGGACTTCACATAACCGTTCTTAAAGTACATTTCTCATCTTTTGATTTATATTTTGGATCCGAGCACTGTTTTTGTGGCGTCTTAATCTGCATTTTAGCGTCATTAAAATTTTTACACTTATTTTGATGTTTCATTTTGATTCTTTCACATAGGGCGTTCACATGATTTTATCCAATTTAAATCAGTATGTGTCATCTAATCACAACATGATTTAAGGTATATAATTTTCAGAGATAAAATCTGTTGAGATTATCAAAAAATCAAAAAGTTTCAAAACGACGGAAAACACAGTTCAAATTCAACTAATTTTAGAATCGTGAAATTTACATGGATTGAATCATTTGACATATTTTAACACAAAATTTACCAAAACCTAAATTTATTTGATTATTTCTTTTTATATTATTTAAATACAGAGGAAAAAGATTTCACTGGCCAAATATAGATTCACTGTTTTTAATATTGTTATGAAATGTATTATGATGTATCAATCAAACCTTTTTTTAAACCTTTTTTCTAGAAGTTGCTGAAATATTCTATTTAATCCAACCCATTGAATACTTACTTAAAAGCGGTAACTAATAAACTGAGTCAAACTTTGATTGCCAATGATATATCGATTATTATTTTCACAATTTCAAACATCTCATTATATACGGTAATTTCATCGTTTCTTCTCGTCAATAATTTCATCATTTCTCAATGTCATTTTTGATGTGTTTTTTGTCAATGATAACAATTACAACTCGTAATGACTAATGAAACTGGATAGTGGGTAATAGTTCTATACTAATCTTAGAGCCTAATGATGTTCATAACATCCAAATTTTACTTACTTCCCATCATTCCTGTTGGTATTTGTTTGTCTGAATTACGTGTTTCATTTAGCAATATTTTGTACAAATGGCTGGACTGATACTAAAAAATGTGAGGCCTCAAGACTTTTGTTTAATAAGCATACAGTAAAAACTGCATAGCACTAGGTTTTATGCATCAGCATAGATATTGTTTTTCTAATCTTTAAATGTTGCTATTTTATTGATATTGGATTTGAAGACATGCCATGTATTCGTAACACTTACGGGAAATCAAATTTTGTTAACTTTTATTTCAAATTTTATGAACATTCTTGCTTGCAGCTAACACTTTCACAAGTTATATTATGTAGCACTGTGATACCAAGTCAATTTTTTATTTGATGTCATGACTATTTTAATGATGAAACATGAAACACGATAATATGTGTAACATAACACCTGGAGTCACCATTTGCTGAGTGACACTGACCTAATCGTTTTATTCTAAATCGAAAAAGTTGTTACAAATTAGGATTATTTTCTCAATTTATTTTCATATTTACTCCATTAGTTTATCTGTTTGATTCAGAATCATTGCTAATGTAAAAATAATTTAGACCATACAGCTCAGATTTTTCTCATAATCTTCTGTCTAATTACAAAAACTATATCATGTTTATTGTGAAAGTGATTGTATCAGTTATATGATTTGCCACATGCTGCCAGCGGCTTCCACAGAACAAGTTTCTTATATAAGAATAAAATAGTTGTTTGCTAATTGCGCTTGTATCGTAAAATTCATGTGGTATAAAAAAATCTAGATAAACTGGTTGGCTCCCTTACTGCCAGGCACAATTGAATTGATGAAAAATTAGATAATCAATTATATTTCTTTGCAACTTTCAATGGAACTCTCAGTTGGTGTTATGTGGTTACCCCCGTAGTATGTATAATAGGTTAGGGTTAGGCCATAATTTAATTTTGATTCTTCTTATTTTAGTTCTTTTACGAGTTTGGGGACTTCGGGACAAAATTAGTTACCTCCATATTGGTACACATACTTCTGGAGCGTCGTTATGTGAGAGTTATCAGTCTATTTAGTTGCGTTCATGGATTCATATTCGTGTAATGTAAGAATACTGTAGCAAGAAGAATATTCTATGTAATGTTCCTGATAATTCTGGGACTGCACCCATTGGACCTTATATGTGCTGGGGAATATCAATTCCATCAAAGAATAGATCTACTCTTCCTTTCTCTATTAAAATGTGTCCTGGACCCTGTGGCACAGTGGTCATAGCGTTAGACTCAACTATGATGACCTCACAGTCGCAGGTTAAAATCCTGAGTTCAACTTATAAATATGACGTATAAAAAAAGATAAAGGAATATGACTTTCTCAATTTACAAGCCATGCTTTCCGAATGTGTTCGGTAATTGGTGGAACGAAAAACATATCTTTGGCAAATCTGTTTGTTTGTTGATATTCTTAAGTACACGTTACTATGTCAGCTTAGGACACGCGATGCCACAATCTTATTGTAATCCTTGCCTTAAGCATTAGGTCAACAAAGTGTGAATTTGGCACAAACATTTTTGAAATAAGAAAAAGATTTGTCAATCACCATATCAATTCATCTATGGAAGTATTGCATTTGCATCATTGTGCATTACTAAAAAAAATTGATGTTTTGTTGATATGGAATCAACTACCTTTTTATTTATTTTTTTCTCATGAGACACTTTATTCTTAGAATTATTACATTCTCACACAATTCATTAGTTTGGCTTGGGCTAAAATATTCCACATCTTTCACTTACTTTCCAATGTAATGTAATAGTTGTAATAGTTCTTATATAACTGTAGTTCACACCACAATGTGGATTGGATAATTCACCTTGCACTTTGGCAGGACGTGGTCAGAAGCCTCAAAATTAAAATATTTAAATTTTATTGGGTGAACGTACATTGGTTAAGAATGTACTGTACTACATGGTATGATTGTTTCCTGTCAAAATCATCCATGACCATTAACCATTTTATGATGGTTATCTGGTTAACTATTCCATTCTGAGTCCTAATGCATTATATTTGATCTTACTCAAACCCCATGATAGAATTGAGAATCCAAAGTATTTGTGTAGCACATTATAACAATTCTCTAATTCTGACATTTGAAAACTTCCAATACAAATACCAGCGTTCAAATTAACGACAGCTCCTTGTCATATTCTCATTGAAGTGTTTATTTGGTCAATACGTCTCATTTTTATCGTATTTAAAAATCTATAGATAGTAGATGATTACATGAACAATATCCCTGGGGAAATTGTTCAAATGATAAAAAACAAAGCATCAGGCATGTTGTCCATGTTGTTTACATACAATTTATCTATATCCCCAACATGGCAAATTGGTACTCCCGTAGTGTGTGGGCCATAATTTTATTCAGATTTTATTATTTTAGTTCTATTACGAGTTCGGGGACTGTCTGTGTTAGCCAAGTGAATATACTCCCTACCCATATAGGCTTCCATACCTTTACACAACTTGATGTAAAATAGGCGAACAAAATTAGTTACCTCCATATTGGTACACACACATCTGGTGTGCCGCAAATTTCATTACTGAATCTTAATATTAGCCATAGGGCTTTGGTGTTTTTGTGTTATTTTATGATTTATCAGTTGAATCTGTCTGTCTAGTGGTTCCTTGGTTAATTTTTTCCCTCAAGCTAAGAAGTCCAAAGATGGACCACCCAGTGTCAACACAATACTCTATATAAAATTTATATTATAATTACTGAAATTCTAACCCTTTACAGTCTTGCTGAAAAAAGTCTGCTATTTATGTGATTCTTTCCAAGATATCATTAAAAAGCTATTTCCTAGTGGATGGGACCTTTGTACAAGCAGTTCATGTAACTACTTGTTACCGATAATCTCTTACATTAATCACATTCAAAATAGTCAGCAATTCCAATATGCAAGGCTACAAAATTAGAGGCTATTATTTATCATGTGATCGAGGCTTCATGTTATCTTTCCTCCTTCCAAGAAATATTAAAATCTCTATATTATTAACAGTAACATCTTGAAGGGATTTTATTTACAAGAAAATGACCTTCATATTTCACCAAATTGTAGTCATGAATTACAGTATCACATCATATCCCATTTTATATACATACATACTATATGTTTATTTACAGTACTTCTTTCAGATAATTTATATACTCTAACTCGCGATCAAGGCACTGTAAACGCATCCACTTCTAGATAAGCAGTCATTATTTACAGTCCGACATTGTCTATCCAATTTACTATACCATGGATGGTAGTGGGTATGAAACAGAGATTTTTAACTTTCAGTACCAGGATCACTAAGTCCAACGCTTTAACCACTCAAATGTAAATAGCATTGATTTGTTTCAATTTCTTTTCCAGATTCAACGTCCCATATCAGTCACAGTTCATCATCATCGCCCACCAATGTTCATCCACATCTCGTTAAATCTCCTCCTGTGCAATATCTACACCATCATGATCTCTCATTACAGAGAAGAAAATTTTATTCAACCTTGCCTGGTAAGCTTTTAATGATTTTTTAATAATCATATGAAATCAAAACTTTGAGACTGTTACTACTATGTTTGGTATGTTATTTTCAAGGGAGTTTTTTTTTTGGAAAGAAATGACCAGGTTCAAGTTTTAGGTGAATTTTTATGTGATGGTCACCACTGCTTCTGGAACTGTCATTATGATGCAAAGATATTTTAACATACAGGGCAGGATTTTATTGTTTTAGGGAGAAATTTTATTTTGTATTTGGGTGTTGTAATACCATTTAAGCACACATTATGTAATATTCAAATTGTGCGAAAGCCAGAGTACAGGTTGTCTGTATCAACACTTGTACCTATCACTACTCGCTAAATATTGAACAACATTCACAAACAAGTTTTTATGCTTAGTGAGGAAGGAATGAAGAATTTCAAAATAAGCAAAGGCAGAAATAAATTGAAAAATGTGGGACCACTGTTTTGAGGATAGTTTAGATGGGAAACCTCAACTTGGGGTCACATTTGCCTATGATCAAACATTATATGAAGACAATTGAAAATGGAGAGATTTGCATGAAAAGGAATGATAACACAGAAACCATCAATCTTCAACTAGGATTCACGATTGCAAGACATAATTGAATATTGTATGAAGACAATTGCAGAAGAGCAAAAATACAGAAACACTTCCAAAAAAGTTCAAGTGCTTTTGAAAAACTTGACCTACGGTACTTGATGAATGAATATCGTTCAATTTAGAAAAATTGTCACATTGAGACAAGCCAAATATACTGTTTATTGGCAAATAGTATCATAATTGTCATACCTTGCATCAAGCAATGTGCCTGAAAACTGAGTCAATTTATCATTAACAGCCATCTAACAGTGTCTGAAGCACTGCTTAGCATCTTGGATGATGTTCCAAATTATGCCAAAAAATTGGATATTGAAAAACCACATTTTATCAAAAAACAAAACAATAAAATGTTGCCCTGACACGATATTTTCCTTCTTTTTTTTAATAGTATGATGGATCATCGTCAACATTGAGAAAATTTACATTTAAAGTAGTGAAGTATGTTGATTCATATTAATCAATGTGGCTTCCTTCTGAACCTAAGCCAAACTGTTATAACAGCCAAGTCTGAGCCTTCATTATGATCATTGCTATGTTCATCGTCACATTGCCATTGCCAGTGATCAGACTACTTGTCTAGCTAGATCATCTTCTGATTTGAAAATAGTTGTTTCAGGAAGTTGAACCCTTAAAACGGAAAGACTACATATTCATTAAAAGACGAACTTATTTATGAATTAATAAAAAAAAATGTAAAATTAAATCAGGCAGAAGATCGGCGAAGCTGATCTAACATGCATATAAGTTTTCAAATAGAGATAAACAATACAACATAACAAACGAGAATATCCATCAGAGACGAAGACTTATCGATCGAAAGTTAGGGGATCCCCCAAAACAGCGCTCTTACTCCATAGTGACACCTTGTGTCCTATCACTAATTAATTAATAACTCGCTAATTATACGACATAATTCATCCAAAATCAATAGGCTTCTGGTATGACATATGATGAATGCACATGCAAAATCTGGAGCAGATTCAATCTCGCTTTCGTGAGATATCGCGTGCATCTAACAGACGGACAGACAAATACCTATCAACATACTTACCGATTAAAATCGATAAGTAATGACATTTCGACAATAAATAAATATCATTATCAATTACTTTCTGACCTGACTGAGCTTTTGGAATAACTGGAGTTTTTATGCTTCTTTAGATAAGAGTTTGTAAAGTATACTATCCTATCATAAAGCATTCATAGCCATAGCCGGTCACCTTCAACCAGCATATTTTCAGAAAAAAGAATGCCATGTTGTGAAAATTCTCTTCATATATATTCACAGACCACTCTGGTAGTAGACCACTCTGGGATTAGGACCCAAATAAGGTAAAAATTTTAGGAGTTTTTAAAGTTTAAACTAACCTGATCAGCTTTATATTCCGTCTCTGGCGTGATTTTATGTGCCATGTTTTTCCAGATATATGTTTTTGTGGTATACTCAAGGTGGTGCTCTAGAGCAAAGTTGATTTGTCGTCAATGTGTTTCAACAAAGGTAGTATGAAAATTATTACATAACGCAAGGTGGCGCACTAAATACACCATTTTTTGATCATAAACAGTGTAATGAGTAGTTATAGTGCGCTTCACGCGAACCCATTGTGTAATTATGAATCGTTGTAGGAAATAAAAAATTAGTCCTATAGTTGCGTTTACTTCTCACGGTATACAGCATTTTCGACTATGACTTCGGAGTGGCTACAATTTCCATTGTGACGCGGGTTCGATAAAATCCGGGATAGCGCATAAACTTAAGCGTTGACAAGTCGTATTGTGTTGTAAAATGCGACTCCCAGCCTCGGGACGTTAAAATTATTTTCTTACCCCGAAGTTCTAAAAAACTTCCATACTTTATTTCCTCGTTTACGCTATACTCAAATTTTACCTACGTAGCATTAATAAAAATTGGGTGGAGAAATAAAAAAAAATGGTATCATTATTACGTTGCCGCCACGAGATATACATTGTGGGTAACACGGTATATGCTGGACTCGTAAGACCTTGTTTGTGTCATCCACACATGAACAATTGCGGCGTCATAATTCGTATCAATTAATTTTCAATGTGCCAACGGCGTAACCATGACTTGTCGAAGATCAGTTCTCATTTATCTGTTTATTCTTAGATATTAATCCTCAGTAGCAGCTCTTGTATGCGCCATAATTCTTTGTGATTAATAATCCTTCAATTTAGATGATCAAATGACATGTAATTTTATATGTAATCTGCCAAAAAATTTGTCACTCTGGCAGTTTTTGGCATGTTTTTTTAACCACAATCCCCATAATTGGCGCCACATTGTGTAGGGTTTTGATTGATTTTCTTTCAAGAGTAACACTTATTATTCATCCATTTTTAGCTTATTACATTGCATATACAAATAAAAAATATCACATTTTATTATAGTTGGGTTTTGGTTAAAAACACACGGTTATCAAAGATATAACTCATTTAGAATATTAGCATAAAAATAACTTCTGCTCAAACTAGAACACTGAAAAAGTTATGTATTACTGTAGTTGACTAATTATTTGCTAATGTTCAAATATATTCCATGTTTAGTGCTGGGTTATTTAGTGTATATGAAAAAATGGGAAACAATGCAATGATTGTAGTATTCACGTATAAAAGCTGTATTAATTTTCAACAATCTTTGAATGGGGTGCGAAAATATGTTTAGGATTTGTAAGGAGTGCGAAATGAAAAAAAAAATTGATCAATCTTTTTACTTGAATCACGTCGCTTTACAAATTCCAGTATCGCCTTTTTTCAGAAAAGCCGTTTTTCGATATATAGAAGGACCGGACTGGGGTTTCATAAAGTATTAAAGAATTTTCTATCGATACCATATACCGTATGTTAAATTCAGTAAAAACTCAAATAAACATGATTGAAATATATATAGAAAATAAACTTCATAACAAAATTGATATTGTAAGGGGAATTCATGAACACCTTGCATATAGCAGAACCCGATTCAAGGTACAGAGTGACACAAAACGACTACTATTCTCAGATTAATATTGGATTTAAACAGAAAGAATGTTGTAATGTCACATGTATGTAAACTACAGGATTAAGTTATCGAGGCTTAAGCTTAATGCGACATCTGTTTACAACTTCCTACATAGTTTTCTAGTGCGGTTGCACGATTTCTTTAATCTGATTGGCGCTAAGCTACATAGATGGAGTACACTATTTAAATGAAAGATGTGTTAGTATTATAATATCGCGGATATAGATACCGGTCCGATACAGCCGACGTTTACCGATACTAACATTTAATATCGTTGTAAACTTTTTGTCTGAGGAAGTCTGACTTGATATTTCATTGGCGAATATTTTGATAGCGATACTTCACCTGAAGTATAACAACAAAAAATAATTTACCAAATTTTCAAGTTGTCTTGGAATTATTCTAACTTATTTACATTGGCACATAACTTATCCAACAAACTTAAGATCTTGGTCCGATAAGAAGTTTTTTTTACCAAAATCAGTTGCGTAATGGTGATTTTAGTTTCGATTTCAATTTTTCTTTCGTGCCATTTTAAGATATTGTTTTCTGAATTATCGAACAAATATCTTTGCTTTATGTGATTCAGGATAATGCAGATACATTGGTACATCTTGGATACTGTTATTGCGTGACATTAGAAATAATTTCTGATATTGCATGAAAATAGTGACATTTGGTATAACAAATGTGGGAATTTTTCACATGTTTGATATTTTCTTGCTGATGCTATTTTTATATTAAAAATGATTGTAATATCCTCGAAATAATGGAATTTTAGATAGATATTAGTCATTTATTTTTGATCAACATCCAAGATATCATTCGCATTATATTAATCGTGTCAGACATTATAGCTTGATTGAATACAATAAATTATCGTAAAAAGTAAAATATCATTGTGTGAAAAGTTGTTTATTCTCAACATAATTATTCTGAAATGCATCTAATCTCATATTTTATTTTGGCTTCGGCACTAACATCGTAAGATATGTGACTTAGATTAAAGAAACAGTTGAAAATTTAATAACCTTATTTTTAGGCCACCTTCGTAAAAAATTCGAAATCGCAAGACATCACGATGGTACAAATATCTGCAGGCAATATAGCGTAAATGCGGACATCCATGTTTCCCCGAATTAGACGATGTTGTCATACGCTCGTGAGCTATTATGGCCACTAATGTAATAAACAATGCTACCTATTTGGGACATTTTCTCTCTATTTAAGAGAATTCTATATTTGGATTATAATACCGAATTTTGAACCCGATGAGCATTTTTGTCACATGCTAAAGGATTCTACATAGGAGCGCGCCGATAACGTTTTGCGCTATCTCATAGTAATAAATAAGGAGTCTCGCGGCAGGAACTCAGGAAGTGAGCGAGCTTTCGACGTTTGAACTGTTAAAAAATAAAGTACGCAAACCTATTTTTTACTGAAGTTGTCCTCCCTAGCCGAAACTTCTAGCTGAATATCGGATATAGTGGTATTTTAGAGGAAGTTGTGGTAATTTATGTTTTTTATCTTCTTGTGAGAAATTTTAGTTGAAATAATATTAGAGAGAGCTCGATAAAAGGTTCAAGATTAATCAATTTTGATGGTTGAATACCTGACATTGACATAATATTATTATAAGCAAGAGTTGTTACGAATCTGTCAATTTTATTTCCTTTTAATTAATGGGTTGATTATATAACCTTAGAACGAGATAGAATTTTCGGAGACGGAGGAGAAAGTCGATAAGAGGACTCAATCATTCGACAAACCACAGTCTTTCGCCTGACTAGGCCTAAAGCTAATTTATCATTTTAATGTTCCATAGGACTGAACTACTATTATTCAATATTTAGACATGTTAAAACTCCCATTTCCGCGTTATTTTAAGATGAATTAACCTATTTTCGTTTATTGAACTGATTCGGAATATTGAGAATTTTCGTATTGAAAAAGTGAGTGGCATAACACAAGGACGCTTTATTGGTCCTTTGTTATATTGGTCCTTTGTTATATTGGTTATATGTAAATATTCGTTTCTCACATATGTTTATTATATTGAATTGATGATGCTAATAAAAGAGGATCCATACAAACACATGTATCCGTTCAAATGCGGTATTTCCCGTTTTAGTTTAGCAGCCATCACCCCACGCTTAGCCAGGTATAATAAGTTTCCGTTTCTTGACAGTTTCAGCACTTTTTTGAATGAATTTCTAAATTTGTCACCATTTCGAAATATGAATAATTTAGACATTTCCAGTGTTATTACTGTGTAAGGTGATTGATATTATATTTTTGTCTAGTCCCGACGAAAATCGTGCAATCCGTTACATAAGTGCTTATTGCATTTTCGGAAATCTATTAGCAGCAGTGTCTCATCTGCCAATTTGTCCAAATTATAGTCGGTAAGGGTTGTATGATGTGATCAACTCGCGTCGGCGAAGCTCAAAATTTAAAATATAGTTGTATGGATATCGCACGATGTGCTCGGAAACTAGAAGAGTTTTAGAAGCTGTTGATTTCTCACTGAAGCGATTCCTAATTATTCAGCTTTTCCGGATTATGGTAGCACCTATTGTTCCAATTCTTCCGGGCTGGAATAATAATAGACGGCAATACTCACAATTGGCCTTTTGGGCGCCGCAGTTTTATAACACAACACACGGAAGTGAAGAATCGTTATAATTTCTAAGAAAAGATTCAATTGGCAGTCATTAAATGCGCTATTACTTGTTCTCAAAGCCTAAAACTGTGCGAAATTTCATGCCAAAAACGGTAGGCGGTGACCAGATCGTGTAATTTGAATTCTATTTCCAATGCGCTTTCGTTTTGTATCTTAAAACATGACCGGTTTTGGTCAAAGCATTCTGCAGCTATGATCGAAATTGGCGGATATTATAATTACAATTGGCGAGCAACGTGTAGGGACACTGCGCGCATTGAGTATAACATGTAACAGTAACTGTGATTCGAATGTTATCCAAGATCAGAATTCCATAAATTCAGTTTTCGAATGGTTTTTCGTGGGGCAATTTGAAAACCTTTCCACCGTGCTACTATAATACAGTAATATATTTTATTATTTCCATAAGGATCGAATGCGAAATACTTTTAAATTCATGTTACTTTATTTACTAATAGTGCATCGATGCAAAACAATACATAGCACGATTTAGGAAATTGATCAGGTTTTAATAAGCTCTACCACATTAGTCTATGCAAAGGTTGGATATTGCGGTTGAATTAAGCTATCAGGAAAGGGTAACGTGATTGGTATGACTTATTTATTTATGTAAACCATGATTTAAGGCATAGAAAGCGGAAATTGCTTCGATTTAAGTTTTCCTTTTCCGTCGTGGCAAATCTCGTATGAATCCTATCTCAGCTATGGTTTTCGATTTTACGCTTAGGCGCATATAAGTGACTTACGTAATTTTTTTCCCACTTACGTCAAAAAAGATATTTTCTCTTTAGTTTTAATTTATTCATATTATATTTCTGCTAACCGAATCAAAAGTAGTTTAGTAGAATATTTTTTGTTGAAAAGTAATGCAGGTACTACAGGGGGTATTTGTTGAGAATAATTATTAGACAATCAGGTACAAATAGAACGTTTAAATATGTTACTACACCCTACTCCCCAAATTACAGCAAAAGGGTGTAGCTCTTTAGAACCTGGTTACTATGTTCGTCATTATTATTTGTTTTGTTCAATTTTTTTAATCAGTATTGATATTTATCGTTACTGCGCATTTTTACTTTCATTATACGCAACCCGTCCAGGGAAAGTCGTGCACCGCTGACCGTTTTCTGATTAGTTCGACAGTTGTTACAGTAATACTGCCAAAGCTATTTGTATTAGGGGCTACTTAATAGTTTCCCGATCCATTAAACACATCTACCAGACTTGATTCGTTACATAAAATTGAATTAATTATCATGTGGAAAACTAAACACACTTCGTTATTATCCCTCGCCCTTCAAACTTTGTGCTGAAAATCCGTCATTGAGTAATATAAATATCGCCAAAGGGTGGTGGCAATTTTTTTTTTATAAACAATTGTTTTCGTCTATAAATATTAAAGCTTCGTCGCATAGGACTTTTCTCCGAATTGCTAGTATATAACGAAGTTTGCAAACACGCGTTTAGCCGGTCATGAACTTTTTTATTTGTTTATGTTTTTCGGTCCGAGATACTAGTGCGCACCTTATTCGTGATAATTTTCGAAAAGTTGTTAGGTTAAGTCAGTCTGTTGAAGATTAAGTTACACAATGTATAAGCTGAGAGCATGTAACAATGTACAATTAGTAGTGTTGCTATAAAGCACATTTTTGAATGTATGGCAGTTATAGTATACAGATAAAATGGAACGTTAGTTTTGCTGGAATAGAGGAGGATTGAGGATTTGAGTGAAATTTGCTAATATTTATTCTTGATAACGAAAATTATTGGCGCTCCCGTAGTATGTGAACCAGGATGGCGGACATCTGAATGTAGTATGTGTACCAGGTTAGGGTCATGGCATGGCATAATTTTATTCCAATTTTCCTTATTTCAGTTCTATTAAGAGTTCAGGGACTAGCCTATTGACTCCCGTAGTATTTGTATTTGTTATGGCTTAACCCTAACCTGGTACACCTACCACGTTTCGGTGTCCGTCATCTTGGTTCACATACTACATAAGTACCAAATTATTTTGTTTAGCGAGATCTTTATGGATATTGGCCATATCATGAATCTGATTAAATGTCGATTTTTCTTGAACGTCAGGCTATAGTTTTGATATGTAACTATTTGCTTTTGTATTCAGTTGAAACGTTGCTTAGATATTGATTGATCTCAAGCTGCCACAATTGCCTCAATCATGATACTTAATATCACTAGCACAACTGTCCATTCAGAAGTAAAATTTAGTTTCTGATTGCAAATGTAGATTTAATGTAGTTTTTCAGTATCTTATTTTCTCCGTAATACCATAAAGAATAACGTATAAAATATGTATAGTTTCCGGTATTTCTATTTTCCTATCATGATTTTTTTACGTGTAATGATGCGATTAAATTCAAGATAGCATGATTCGATAATATAAATCGATGAAACCAGTAGATATTCCCAAAAAGTAATTATGGACGACATTTTTATTATTATGGACGACACAAATTTTTGTTGGGTGAAAATAATTTTGATACTTATGTGTAAAAAATGTTAGTCTACCAATTAGAATAAAATATTTCGTCTAGAAAATTAGACTCTTCAGCAATTCGTTATTAGATGTTTCAGAATGCTAACCTATGAATCAAACGCAGCATCATTTTCATGTCTAGTAGTAAATAGCCTATTGTTAATAATAACTGAAGCGCACTGACTTTGAAATTCTTGGTTGTGTATATATATTTCAAAAACAAACGAAAAGCAGATTCTCAGTCTTAACTAGCAAACTTCTTCAGGATTATTTAATACCCGTGTGACTGACAAACTTGTGGCTTTTAAAAGCAATGTAGTGGTGAGTTGTTGTACCCAACACAAATCAAATTTACTCGCTTACATGCAACCGATGCGAACACAACCAGGCACGTTTCGAGAGTGAAACACATTTTGATGGACTGTCTTTGTTCATCGGCCGTTTTTGTACTTAAATAACCATGTTTAGTAAAGGTGCTGATAGCTTCTATCGGATCATTAATCGGCGCTCCAAAAGAGTGTGTACCAAGATTATTTACCTTCTTTACATCAAGTTGTGTAAAGGGACTGAAACCTATGAGCCTTGGCTAACACAGACAGGCCCCGAGCTCGTAATAGAACGAAACTGGGAATCGGAATAAAATTATAGACTAACCCCAACTTGGTACATACTGCGGGAGTTAATCTGCCAATCTGCTAGCGTAGGAAGTCTAAGGCTACTAAACCCAGGCGACTTGACAATTTAAAGATGCCCGTACGTAAGAGCATTGTTAGTAGATGTTATTTTGTTATCTTATAAGAAATTTATCGAGACTATTCAGTTACAAGCACTAGCATAGTTGAAGTGGGGAAATCGAAAGTCGAATAAACCTACAGCCACAGTTAAAAATCATCAAACGGCTTTGAGTTTTTCACGTTTAGATTCATGATAAAAATTTCGAACTCACATGTCTTATCAGACCGGTCGTGGGAGGTATAGTAATAGGGTGAAAGAAATCCATCCAGGTTTGTGGTATATTAATGCCTTCTCCTCTTACGGCTTCCGTCGAAATAATGTCTCGTCTTTGAATATTAATAGGTTGTGTAATCTTACCCTGATCTCAGATGAATACTTGGCAACAACTTGAGGTCGCAGTCAGTTTAGGTTAGTCGACCGCCCAACTTTCTTTTCCGGAATATCTCGCCCCCTCTCCACATAAGCGGCATAGTTGAGTTCTTTTTGCTGTAATTCTGTCAGCGTTTTATGGTCAGAGTTCCTCGAACTGAAGCCCTCTGCCCCATTGGGTGACCACGAACGGTTCACTGTGGGCCACGAGCGAAGGCTCACACTAGATATCGTTCGCGATTACTACATTATTTAAAGTAATAGAACTATGATTTGTACAATCCTAGGACTGCAATGCATTTGTTCTTTCGCTTACGTTGGTGGCATTTTTTATTATTAAACGTGGCGTGTAAAATGACAGATGGAAACGATTGAAAGGCACAACTAGATATTTTTTATAGAATAGCAATGCACAAGTGGTGTTGATCGCCTTGGAAAGGGGCCACAGATCATGTATATCACACTTTCATGATCCATACATTTCACTTCATATTTTTGCTTCCATTGTCAAATTTCAGTCAACTTCAATTATTAATAGCAAAGTGTTTATGATGTTTCAAAATAGTGTTCTTCTGAATTAATTATTTTAAGTAGACGTTTTAAAGCCCAATTGTCAACATTTTCGATCCATTTCAAACACATCAACATAATGGGATTTTGGAAGATTTTATGCATTTTGCCACGCCATTCGAAAAATTTATCGTGCTATACTTCTTATGTAGTTTTCTGGCAAGCTGGCGTTTCCCTATGTATCAATTAACATACAGATTATTTATTGACAAACACTGAATCGCGCCAGACAACAAGACTATTAATTTTTTCTTTTACTAAATTTGCATGCAATACGTTTATCGATTCAAGTGATATATTGTCACGCACTTTACATTTTCCTGAAATAACACTGTGGATTTGATTCTAATTATAAATCTGATGCTTTATTCTTTCAATCATATTTATTAGTATGCACAATATGCTATGGGTTTGTAATAGCAAGGTTCATATGAGTCTGACTCCGAATTCTTGAAGCTTGTGCTTGCAGAATGAAGATACGCAATTAAGAAAATATTGTGCTGTATGATTTTAGTTATAGCTCACCTTGGAAGTCCTCAACTGAAAGAAAGATATATTACGCAGATATAGAGATATAGGAATGCGAACTGTAAACGTGGACAGTTTTGCTGAATTTTTGTTGCTGAATTGGGGTGACTGTTGTTGTTAGAAAAAATCGCTTTTCTCTGGACAAATATGTTTCAAAATTTTATCACTTTAAAGATGAACGAAGTCGCATGAAAATACTTTTATTATTTTCTGCAGCCATATGGGACCGAACATTTCACCCAAAAATGTTTCTGTTTTATTTTTATTCATGGGAACACTTTTTATGACGTATGGGAACATTCCGTCACGCTTGTTTGCCTATTTTTTCAGCAAACTCGGTGGACCGGTCCGCGATCTTCGTGGCCAAATATTAAGCATTCATTGCTCTATTTCATGGTGATAAGATGATCCTTGACGCTTACAATGCTTTTGCAAGAAATTCCGGCACTATTTAACAAGCGCCGCATTTTTGTTACCTCTATTTTCCATATATTCTTATTTATTATTGGCTTGCGCGCCAAGAATTAATAACCAATAAAGCTGCCAATGTGTGATTTGTTACATACATTGAAAAGTTTTGTATTTCCATTTGGTTTATAATACAACTTTGTTTGACTTTTATTTGCAAGAATTTAACAATCTGTCTGATATTTAACAGATATGGCATGGTATGTAGTTTACAGGCACCCAAACCAACTCTGGTAGTGACAACGAACAGAAATAACTGCGAAAATGCCAGTCCGTTAAACCAATTTTTTGCTTTGTAATGTTCAATACCCATCATCATGTTTAGCTCCTGTTCTGTCTTGGAGCTATTTTTGTGGTTTGAAAGTACTTAAGCCACATCTTGGTATGAGTGGATCACTTTCGTATACTAAGTTACCAAGTCGAAAGTTAGTGGGATTAATCTGTTTGTGAAGTCTGTCGTAACAGGATTAAGCAAGTGTAACCATTGTAGAAGAAATTTTGTACTTTGTAATAATCTATTCCACTGCTCTGTCGTAGTAATTGTGATAGAAAAAAAGATTGATATCAAAGGCCTAAAGTACTAGTCATTGACCATGGTTTCCCGCTTTCCGCCATTTCGTTGGATCAAGTAAAGGGCGTCGAGAAATTGTGTGAAATCTCTAAAAGAGTACTTTTTTATATTGTAACATTTTCGAGCCATTCAACAAAAAAAATTAAAATATTGTGAACTTGACTTTTTTGGTTTACATCTGTTCAAAAATATATTTTCATCAACAGTGTTGCCTTGTCAACCGACAGGTGAAAGTTATACAGGTATTCTCGAAAAACCGCAGTTTTGAGTCACAACTGAATCGGCGCCGATTTTCGTGGAATGCGATTAATTGAACGTTATTAACGCGAAGGATAAACGCTTACGTAGCGTCGTTAACGACTAGATTCCACTTTCTCGGAATTATAACGCCCTACCATGTGATGTACAAGCAGGTTTTAACTGGAAACTTTGTTCTAGTAGTTTCTTTGCTTCTGTTGGCAAGTTTTGAAAGTTTTACTCGTTTTATTGACCAATTGTGAATGCTGTTGGCCTGTAAAGTGAGGATTTATACTGCTAGTTGAGCTTTGCTTATGATATTTTGCTATGCAGTACTCTATGGAAAACTTCACCCACTGACCTATTCATATGAGGATTGCGGATTTATATTTGCTGCAAGGCTGTCCATTGCTTGTATGTACAAATTAATTTTACTGGCCGGTACAACAATAGTTGCCCAGCATACTTCCTGTGAAATTTTTATTTCAATTTGAAAAAATATTGGGTGCTACTTTATGGTCTTTTCCCCATAGAATGTCCACGCGTTGACTAGGTTATACATATACGGTACGAAGTGCCAGCTGCGAATTTCTTTAAGTAAATCTATCATCAATTCGTCCTTTACCGTGCACACAAAAACGTAACTCTGGTTTTGACATATGACTGTTTACAGTCAATGGTCGTTTCAAAATTCCCATAAGAAATCATTCAGCCAACTAGGCGCTAACTTAATTGAATTAAACACCATGTCATTACTAACTTAAGCTTGTTTTGAAATGGAAGTAACCAACGTTACATAAGTGTTAACAGGGATTAGCGCCTATACAAGATATAGAGACGTCAGGTAATGAGATTCAGGCTTTAAAAAGATGTTTGTCGCGTGGAAAGCAGGGGAGTTGTTTTGCTTGTTAGTTCTAGGCTTGGATAGATTTGGAAATATTTTGCAACCTTTCATTATTGAGTATATATGCTACCCAGAGACATCGGAATATAAGTGTTTTATGAATTTGTCGAAAATGCTAATATATGTTTGTTGTGTCTTGTGAGTAAAACAATATAAATCTACGAGATCCCAGACTACAGTTACCGACTTAATCAGGCCGCGGGACATTGCCCTTACCTTTTCCGATCCTCTAGTGTAGCTGGTAGTAGAACATGGTATAAACGATAACTAAGACAATTTATGTCAATCCGCACAACTAGAATAATCATTTTATATATGTTGAACACGACTGCAATGAGTGGTGGAATAGAGTTGTCTTTCAATGGTCTCATTCTTTATTCGGTGATATTTCGACAACTATTGGGCTAATTGTAACCTTGGTACTTAATCAAGGTTACCGAAATTTCAACATGGTATTTCTACATTCGAACATCGTACTATATACCTATCATTATCTATTGTTCTATCTAGTATCTAGTCTAACCACTTCATTCTATGATATGATTATGTTCGGATTTGAGTCTCAGGATAAGATTCAAAATGGTAATTAAATACGAATTCTAGTTCCTGCTACGAGAACGGGATTTTAATTACAAGTTATCAAATTTTTGTCTTTCGTTCCACGAGAACTATTAATTAAACCATTTCAGTCAGAGCTCTCATAATCAATCGTTATTTTCCAGTTTTGCATGCTATGTATTGTCGTCTTTATATTTAACGTTGGTATCACAATAGGTTGTTTTTTGTTAAGTTGTAGAAGTATCCTGTTTGCTGTAATGTAAATTAATTTCTTTGTTTGTGCGCGGGTCTAATTCACATATAATATCTAGCACTCTGACTGGTTGAAATACAGCCATTTGCATATCTGGATATTATGATTTTTTGAAGCAGTTGTTAAGAAATTGGTAGCTAGTGTGACTAAGCAATGTGCGACTCATTATTTCGAAGTAGATATTGCAAGTCATTGTTTCTTTGTGTTGAGCGAGTTCTCATTCAAAAATCAGCTTTTTTCCTTTTTTAAAAAAGTTGTTTTTCCGTTTTTCAGTGGTTGGAAAATTTTATGACAAATATTAAGAAGATTTTCTCCGCGACAACATAATCCAAGATTACGCTGAGCTTTTGTTTATAACTAACAAAACGATATCACTCATATAGGATTATACTTGTTGCTTAAATTTGGATAACTCTGGATTAAAAACTAATTTCGAAATCAGGTTTTGCTGTAAACACTACTTGTTTTAATTACTCAATAATTTAAGTTTTGTGAGAGCTTGGTGGAAATTCCTAAGAATAGTTGAGAATATACTTGGGGTATGATGAAGCTATTGGAGTGTCGTCTGCTTGTAGATGGTGTAGGTGTGGATTTTGAATGTTTTTTTTTTTTTTTCGATAAATTATATCCATGGAAAATGAAAACGCGATTTGAATTTGAAGCTGTTACTATATTTTCACAGCAGGTATTTTGATACTTAGCATCGATATAAATTTGTTTCTACCATATGCATGAAAGCACGGAATTCACTATCCATACGCAACTATTATATCTCAGTCGCTGTTAATTTACATTCCTTTAGACGTAGGTCATAGTATAAATAGGTGTTTTTACAACCCATTCGAAATACATATTCAAATTATCATTATTATTATTAATGAAATTCAAGCCAAATTAAACACAATTTATACCATTTCAGTGATCATAACAACCAAGTGTGTAGTCGAAATAATTTTGCATAATAATATTATTGTTACTCAATTTTCATTGTTTCTTTTCATTTCGAAAAGTATCTGTACTCGATTGCCCCGCGAGCCAGTCATTGTTATAAAACCTTTGCATATGGTAGTACTACTCATCACAGGCCCTTGATAGAGTACTGCTTTGTGAGCATAGACTTTTGGCCCACCCGTGGTCAGTACTTATAAAAAAGAACTTCAGAATGAGTAAAATTCGTGTCGTGGAAAGTTATTTTCAATCGCATCTGACTTCTATCCTAATTATGATTTAGAATTGATCTTTTTCTATTTTGTGTTTATGTACTGTGATTAGTCATTTAGCTGGCACGAATATTTGAAACAGGACATATAAAGCAAGACCGTACGGTAGGAACGTCATGATGTTCGTTTCTAATCATTATATTATTCATCTTAGAAATTAATTTACTTAAGATATCCTAATTGTTCAAAATTCTAGTAATTTCTTGACAGCTTCATTAGGATATATTATAGCCAAAGGGGGTATTTCGTGTAGAGTTAGGAGTGAAATGAATTGCGTCGTACTTCAGACCAGGGTTGTTATAGCATCGCTGAAATATTTACATACTTTCAGGAAAGAAAATTCTAGAATGAAATGTACGGCAAGGATTTTTAACGGCGACTATCATAGTGGAATATAACTTATCTGTTATTGGGGTTTACAGTTGTGTCTCGTACCGAAAATCAGAAATATTATTTATTATTCAGTTTGTTTTTACCTGATTTGTTTTTACGATTATATCTTTAGATTTTTCTATTTTATATCACTTTCATTCAAATCTTAATAATTTTCATCCATCAGAATACAGAATGTTCATAAAGTCCCGTTACCCGTTCCAATTTTGTTATGAAGTCAGTTCTCGCTATATCTTAACCGGGTGTTTTTTTTATTTTAAACAGTGTTTATTTAAGTTTTTACTACGATAAATGGTATCGAAAAATTTCTTTTCAACATGAAAAAATGCATGACTTTATGAACACCTTGAACTTGTTTTTGTCTATAATTAATTGTGAGGAGGCCTCGTTTCCAGACAGAAAAACATCCAGATATGTTCCAGGAATTTATTGATTTGTGTGTTAAGGAGTAATGTATAACAAAATGATATCATTTGTCGCATGCATTTTAATTGTAGACTTCATGATCACGTTGCTGAGACAATCCTACAGAAATGCGTCACGATTTATGAAGGATTTTATGTTGAATTTCAGACAATCCAATATACGCCAATATACGGAGTGTCCATAAAGTTCCTTAAATGTTTCAATAAAGTTTTGTGTTATGAAGTCAGTTCTCATTATATCTTAACCAAGTTTGTTGTTTTTAATCAGTGTTGTTGCATAATTTTTTAGTCAAAAAGGTAACGGAAACGTAATGTTTTTGTGATTCAATGAAACTGAGATGGTATATAGAAAATTACTCAATTCTACGAAAATCGCATATTTGCTCGCTAAAATTTCAAAATCCCTATTTCCATTTCTCCTTTTTTTTTAATTATATCATTCTGAGTACTGAAAGCCTTACTTAGTTTTTGTAGCCTTTCGGTCGCCCCATTTCTTTGCGGGGTTTCTCTTTGTTTATTATACCTAGTGCTTTACCGCCAACAAGCAATAATGTTCTATTTTCTGCAATTCCATTGCGCTATACGCACAAATAACTACGTATTTTGTTTCAAAGTATTATGACGTAAGAAAGCTATTAGCTCCCTCACCTGGGCCTTGAAAACAAATAGGTCATGTACCTATTCATGCGTGTCCTGGCGCCAAAAAAGGGCTTTGAGTCTGTTTTTGTCTTTATAAATTGTATCTGATAATGTTTTAGGTTTCTACTAAACAAATTGGTGTTCTGTTATTATATTAATAACAATAAATTCTTTTCGTTATATCTTCTTTTGATAAAATTTTGCTTAGTTTTGTCTATTTTTGCATTAATTGCGAGCGATAACCTAATTGTTTTTTTTTTGGCTGGGCAAAAGTTACATACATTTATCAAATCTATTTTAATAAAGTTTGCTATTTTTGAAAATGTCGCCTCAAATGTATCTATTTTTGGAATCGTTTTGTATTTTACGTCATTTTTGGCTTTTTCAGGTATGCTTACTCTGCAAGCCAGACCCTGTATCGCGAGTGGAATTCGCTTTTTTCTAAATCCCATGTTCATGTGGAAATAAGATAAAAGATCGGATGGTTTTGACTGCTCAGATCTATCTCCTAAAATATTGGTTTGAGTAGAGACTATATGATTACAAAATTTGTTTTTCGAAGCTGAATATTTTGAGCATTGTGGTCGGCTTTAATTTGATAAATTATCGTGAAAAATATTTTCAACTTGCTTTATATCGGAGCATGTTACTCCGAGTTTGAACGATATGGTAAATTCAATCCTTACGGTCTGAATCGAAGCATCCTTCTGAAAGTTTGGAATATAAGAAGTTGCTTTTTGTGCTCATATGAGTCGTGAAATAAGTACATTTTCTCTGTAGTAAATAATACATCGCACAGGTTTCAATCGCTAAAAGAGCATTCGTGTAAACTTCGGATAAGGCCGTCCTTCTGACGTCGGGCGTGCAGCACAACACGGTGTTTGACACATCGTTTGCGGTTCGCTAGGATTCTGCAAACCCAGAAAGCGATGGTATGCTGGTGTTCGCTAGACGACCCCAACTGTTAGCCTGAAAAACAATTCTTCGTACGTGCTTTAATAAACAAAACAGGAAAAAATGGTCCCCGTCGTTTCGGATGAATAGTTGCGAATAGTAACTATTTTATCCAGCAAGTCAAACCCCGTGGAGCAAAACATACGCGGGCATTGGCGTCAGTGCGGGTGTGGGTAATTAATACTGAACTAAGCCTCATTTCGTCTTATAAAGATAATAGAATAGCTTCAATTTTGATTTGAAAATTCAATTCGTTATGGAAGTCCGAAGACGCCCAATTAATACCCGTTCAGTGATTGGATGAAAATTCATCTCAGACCAGAAGGCAGGCTTTCGTTTAGTAGATACCTTAGCTAGCCGAGGCTATAATTAGACAAACGTCGGAATGTTTTCGTAGAGCATAAAACAGTAAGCCACAGAAAGGGAGTGTTTTTCAGCATTGAAGTTATTTATTTTCCCTTTCATAAGATTTATCGCCCTGGTTGAGCTTTTGCCTAGCATAATGAACTAACTGGAAATTATTGATAGTTTAGAAAAAAAGAGTCCGGTACAAATACTTGCACAACAGTATAGTCAGTTAAAAAGGTTCGTTAGCGTGTTAGATTGATATGCAAGAAGTTCGTTATGGGAAGGGAGTTGTTGGTTGTTTGACTTATACGACGAAATTGTTATTGTCTTTGAATCTTAGAAATATCTGGGTTACATTCGTTAATAAAATTTGCATTTCACAATTTACCAAAATCGTTAAAAAAAAGGTGACAAAAATGAAGTAATCAATGCACAGTACATCGATGTACACTAGTGCTTCACTAGTTCAAACGGCTTAGATAAGTTTAGGGGTATTTTTATGATTAGAAGTTAGCGGAATTTTTACTTGTCATCGCATCCTACGTCAAACTTTAAATACCCCCTTCAGAAAAGCGTTTTAATACGGGTTGAACTCTGATTTTTTGACCACAATTCTTTGTCAAGTGTCTATATTAACTTCAACTAGTCAGAAATATCGTTCGCACTTAGCTAAGCAGTTTCAATCCGATTATATCGTTTGGGTCATCGAGTATGGCAATATTAGAAAACCTTTCTATTTGTGTGTGTGGCATGTGGGAGTTTTTATGTATGTAATATGGTTTTTGTATTTACTATAGTTTATCGATAAAATAATTTCTAAATAGAGTTTTTGACAAACTAATAAGTTAAGAAAAGCCCTTACTATTTCATCTCTTAATCAGCAGCATCTATACAGCTCTTTTACTAGACTAGACGTTATTTTGGTTATGATCAAATCCAAGATATAGACTCTGTTATAGTAACACGTACTTTAGCGCAATTAGCTATCGTCTGTCCTTCGAAAACTTGATCCTAAGCAGTCTATATTTGTGGACATGGTGTGTTAAGACCTGAGAAGTTTTGAGTTTTCGGTGCGTTAATAGTCACTCTGTAGTTTGACCCTTTGAAATTCATAAATTAAACGAGAAAGAGAGAGCATTGCTCCCTCTACGCTAAGACTTACCTGAGCACCTAGTTTGCTTGGAAGATCAGCAGACAAACTTGATGGAATAAAGTGGTCAAAGATTTCATAAAAAGTGTTCTCATGAATTGAAAAAAGCTGTAAATTTTCGAGTGAAAATATCGGGTCTGATAAAATTCGAAGCAAATTGAAAAAAGGTAAATAGCCTTCCAATGACTTCAATCATCTTTAAGTACTGAAACTTTGAAAGCGATTGGTCCATTTGTTGCAGAGAAATGCACATTTTTCGAAATAATCTAATTACCCCAGCAACAACGTCAATTTAGCAAAGAGATCCACATGTATAGTTCGTGCCTAATAAATTCCTGGTAACAATTTGTATGGTCTAGTTTGACCGGGGATCAAAATCTATTAGTGTAATAAATATCATGTTCATTCATCGTAGGTCCGATATTCACGGGCGTTCTAACATTGAACGCAGGAAACGTCTATTTTTGTACGCCTTTGTTCAAAGCAGTTTTCACGATGAATAATTATTATATTTAACACCAGAAGGAAGTCACATTAATTTGAATTGGCGGTATTATTAATTATAGTAATCGCTCATATAATTCATTACGGATTACATAAATTGAAACCGCGACTTTTCTTAGAAATAGACCTAATTTGTCTTTGACGTTGAGGTATTATTTAGGATGTGATAAAGTCGTTACAAATTGTATCGTGCGATCGATTGGGATTCTGCTGCGGTACCAACTGTCTCCGATGCTTTTGTGCTAATAAATCCGTATGCATATAATGCAAGAGTGAATTGGACTATTATAAGTGATTCGAGTGTCTTTCTGCACATTAACCAACACTTAAAAATTTACGGTGTTTGCGTTCGACGTATAGATACGTGACGTCAATTATCACGTGCCCTTGATTGATTTAAAATTTACGAAGACTGCCGAGTAAATATTATTGTTATTCCGTTTTTTCAATGTGTTTATACTTCTGGTTTGAGTCACAAATTAAAAATTCATGGTTTCCGCCGCACTAAAGTGTCAAAACATTGTTGCTTCTACTTCCGAACTGTCTTTTAGGGTTTTTACGCCAAATAAATCAAGAAAATAGTAAAATAAACTGCAAATGTTTTTATGATAATGGCAAATAATTTGCACTAAGTTATAATCCAGATGTAGCGATGCAGATGCAACGAACTAGATTCAAAAAGCTTCGTATTTCAATGAAGCATTTGGCACAAATCGTGATTTTAACGCAACAAATGACAAAATGTACCGTCAATGATATATATTACTATAAAAAGTCAAAAATATTTTTTTTTACGAATATTATTTTGTCTTCTGTTGTATATATTGTTTATTCCGGATCGGTTTTGAGGATGACATCGTGATATATACATATATATTTCTAAAAAATAAAAATTTAATTTTTAATAACTCTTTGAAATTTTTTGTAAATATTGTCAACTCCTGACTGGTGTGGGGTCTTTTGCACTGGGATCATCGTGAATTGCCAAAAAAAATGTAGGCGACCTGATTTATACTATTCATCATTTGACTATTCCTATTCTCAATTCATGCAAAATTCTCTCGATATTATTGTACTTTATCATTGTAGCTTCGTACTAATGAACAGGGCTTTGTTCGCAGTGTAAAAGTAAAAACGATCAAAAAATGTGAATTTTTATGAAAGTTTTCTTTTAATTATAATTAATAGTAATATATATCTTGGTACCGCAAAAAGGAAATGGCGAACGGAGACATTATGGACATATTACCAAAGCACATTCAGATGTAAATTTGGCTTATTATTTTACTGGCTGGACGCTATATTCTCATGCCACGCCAGCTAACCACTTGTCATAAGTAAAAATTTTAGGGCCGGGGACATTTGATCCTTATCTGTCAATGACTGATTCGTGCACATTTGAGTATGAAACCACATATACATGTATCAGTCTGCATTTCTAAACGTTGCCAAAATGCTTGACGGCAAATGGCAGACTGCTGATATCCGTTTCCCGTCGGCAACTAATAGTCTTGGCCCGTAATGCATTCACGTTCGGTTTTGTTTTAATTTGAATGGCCATTAGTCATGGCGATTGTGATCATTGAGTTTTGATCTGCAATCAATAAGATTTTCTTTGACTTGCAGTAGTGTTGGCTTATTGTTAAACTAGACATATGTTAGCGTTTTAACTTGTAACTCGGAATACGGTGTTTGTAATGGAATTGTAAGTCAGGCTGGTTTCAGCGTTTGGGCTTCATAAACAAGTTATTACTGGGATCAAGGTTTTGACCCGCATCAGCCTTCTGAAAGCAAGTCAACTTGCCAATGTCGATTGGGTTTTTCTTTATTTCCCAGCATTTGTGTATGTATACTCGTACGTACCGGTAAGTTATGAATTGAAATTGTTCAACCATATTGTCTTCTTACAAACTGTGTTTTATCGTTTTTTCCGAATGAGGCTCGTATTTTACATAATTGGACACCGTAATCACTATTCTAAGCCTGAAAGATATCAAAGTCGGTTCTAAACAAATTACAAGTTCCGAAAATCCGTGTTTTTCAGTTCCCCAGTGAAAAAACATTTTCGTTGAAGCAAAAGCGTCGCAGATTTCAAAATAGATAATACAAATTGAATTCATTTTCGTTCCAATTAAGAAAGTTAATGGACCCATGTTTGGTCATAGTTAAATTTGGACCCCTAATGATGGCGTTGGATGAAAGCGATCTCACTTAACGCTAAGGTACCCTCACCCCGAACCCGACTAACGTAATTACTAATTGGATGAGGTATTTGCTAATAAAAACAATACATCTTAAAAGTAGAATGAAAAATGGAGACCGCTTTTTATGCATCGTCCTGGCCGCCACATGATCGGATCAGTGTTGGTAATTTGTTGTGATCTACCTGTCTACCTGACGTGTTTGTAATGGACTGTTGGGTTTACGAGTTTTTTTCGGCAAAGGAATTCGGCGGTCATGTATTATACCCTTATGGAAGCGCCCTTTGTTAAAACCTATATATTTTATTATTACTCAATACTCAGTATTTTTCGAGTTTTGCATATTTCTCTGAAAAACATTCTAGAATTTTTTGACTTTACTTATGTATATACTTTTCATACTTCAATATTCTATTCTACTACCTTATCCACTTCGTGATATAGCATTAATGATGACACATATGTCGCCGCATAAATTAGCTTCGTCACATTTTTCAGAAATGAAACTTTTTTATCTTCTGTCTTAGAACTGGGGCCATCTTTTGTTCTGGTTTTCAAAGCTATACCTGTTTTGAATTTTATTCTTGGTAGTGTCTTATGACTCTTATGTCAATTTTTAGGTTTAGCTGTAGAGCTAGAAAAATGATAAAAAGAGATTTTAAAAATATGACATAAAAAATTGTTCCACTGTGACAATATATGAATATAGATTGGGAATTATCCCTCAATCATGGTCGTGATCCAAAATAGCAGTTATTAAATTTGTCATTGGTTTTGGCTCCGTTTATTTTTGTAAATATTGTCTTTTCCAGACTGATTTTTGATGATATTTCATTAATTGCGTCGTGATTTGCTAAAAATATAGGCGACTGTGGTGTTCTAAATATAAACGATTTTTGCCTTGTGATATATCAATGCACAATGAATGTTGAATTATATACAGAATACGTATAAGCAATACCAATTAATATATAAGTAATATATATCACATTGGTCTCCAATCCTGTCTTGGATGAAAAAAATAAATCAGAAAGTTATGGTGACGCAATAACAAAATAAGTTCCAAATTTCGAAATCAATGCTTTTACGAATTCAAGTTTTTTTTTAAGAATTCTAAATTAATGCTTTGTTGTTGTTTTATGTAAAATTTGTCATTTTCGTTCGTTCCAAAGTCATAATTTATACATAATTTTATAGAAAACAAATCATTTTGCTTTTAAATAAATTCCATTTGGATTATTGGAATAAATCCAAAATTAAGAGACCATCAGAATACGCCGGCCATTTGGATATTTATTTTATTTTATGATAGTTGTCCGGTACCGTCTTTATGACTAGATTTTTCTTTCGGTATTTACCCCAATCCTTTGTTAATCCTACCTCTTTATTTCTAAGTTTTATTGTCGTTTCCCGAAACGATATCGTATTCCGTTTCTGCGATTAGAAAAACAAAAACCGCGTTTATAATGACTCATTACTTGCTTACAAAGCATTCACAGGCTCCTACTTTTAAAATTTATCCAAAATTATGCTTGATTTATATACATATCTTAATTTGGCCAAGTATGATAAGTCCAACTCTCAATAGTGGCATCGTTGTCGCCAGTCCGTGACCATTCCCTACTTAAAAAAACTTCGTATTCGTAATTTTTAGACATCGAAAAATACTAAGCGTTTGTCCAGATATCTGACTGGACATTCTATGCGTCATTTCACGATCTGTTCAAGTTTTAAGTAAAGCTGTTTATTATTGGTTTTCTGTATTTTTCACGAAACAAAATTCATGTATTTAACTCAAAAACACGATTTTTGGAATTGTTTACATGACGACATATCCGTGACTGGACCCAATGGCGTCTGACGTCCAGTGGCATTGATGATAATTAGCGCGAAAGTGGAATCGAAACTGGACAAACAGTGTAATAGTGTAAATTAAGAAGTAATAATGTGTTTATATTTTTCATCATCTCCAACGTAATAAATAGTAAAATAAAGCAAGATTTTTAATTAAGATTTCACCATAGGCATGCTTTACTGTTCCGACCCCGAATTGAATATTATGGATATATTACGTCACTTGTATTTGTAACTTACACGCGTTTAATGCTAACATGCCCATTGAGTGTGAGCAATGCGCCCCTTCAGAACGCTCCAACATTATCACCATATCACGATTGGATCTTTTGATTGATATTTAGTCATCTATGTACCAGCCCAGGGGGTACACACGTCGATAAATCGCTCTTCAGCGAATTCTTATTCCGCCATTATTCGCTTTTGGAACAAAATTATGTTGATGGGTATTTGACCTACTGACGAACAATGGTCATCACTCATTCCTGATTTGCTAACAAAAACAAAATAAGGCTCTTGGTCACGTGGGGGTGTCGAAGCGTCACCATTACGCTTACAGACATTTAAGTGTACGTAACACTACAGCTAGCGATCGTCGATGGTTGTTGTTTTATTGCCTGACAGTTTGCATGTTAACAAAGCTCATGTGGGTCTGTGTAGCAAGGTTTACTATTCAATTGAAAAGACGAGGTTTTCGTGATCAATACGGTAGTTTAGCGGACTTAATGAAATTTTAAACTTTCTAAGCTTACAGCATAGCAGTATCTTAGTTTTGAGTTACTGTATACCCGTATACCATATTAAAGCGACAGTTTAGGAATATGTTATGTTTTGAATGCACAGGGCCTCAGATTTATACATGGTATATATAAAGAACGAAAAAAAAATATATTTTTTCAAGTTTTAGTCATGACGTCCATGCATTATTAAATTACAACCCGTAATAGGATATTGCTAAATTCCCATTTTGTTGCCGATTATTGAAATTTTCGCCTCAATTTCCCTCGATCATTATAAAGCGGAAATTTCGATCCTGTTTCGATCTTGTTTAAATAAACTGAGCAATTATTCTTAATTTCCTTCCTCAGACGTAGACTCGATTAACCATGTCAGATTTGGATATTGCTTTGATTATTAACTTCAAGTTGTGATGTCCGTAGATAAGTACTTGTCTACCGTTTACTTTGAATAAAAATAATTTAAATTGAACATATTGGTTCTCTGAGGTACTCCCGTACCAGGTTAGGTTTGGCCATAATTTTATTCTGAGTTAGGCCATAATTTTATTTTGATTTTCCTTATTTTGGTTCTATTACGAGTTCGGGACTGTTTGTGTTGGTCAAGTGAATATACCAATTGCCCATAGGTTTCAGTCCCTTTACACAACTTGATGTAAAGTAGGCGAACAAATTTAGTTACTTCCATATTGGTACACACACTTTCTTAATCCTATTTGTAATATGGTGCGACTAAATCTTTTCTCAATATACTTAATCATGTGCCAAAATGAAAGTTGTATACCACTTAAATTTGTTTCTTGACAAAATTACGTTTAAGTGTGACTGCTATAAAACTATTATTGTATGTTTTGGTGGCGAAAAAAAGACTTTCTATAAGCTGTGGAGTGAATTTCATAGCCTTGTCAAGACAAACCAATAATTTTATAAATTGTGAAATCTCTTTAAAGTGGCGTAATTCAAATATGTTTTTATCGAGACGGTGGTCGTCTCTTAGATTATCTTATCAGTGTGTTACCCACTGTATTACCCACTGAATTATTAAATCTGGCTCATTTTGTCGTCAGGTTTTGCTTTCGTTCAAATTTGATGGTAATATGAAATACAAAAAGAAGGAACACATTTTGCATTTGCTACTCGGATAAATGTAATTGTATATCATGCATCCATTTGTTCAAAATTGTCTTTTATTCTATTTCCAATCCTAGTTTTCTAAAGCTATTATTCTTGCCAAACACACATTCTCTCAATACCATTATGACGCATTGTCTTGATCCTGACGTCATAGACTTGAGGTCATTGGAAATCGGCGGTGGCGGAACAACCATGAATGCGACGTATGGCATGCCGCAAAATGGAGGCCAATATACCACCCCAAGGCCTAGTAACGAGGAGGCGATGATGCAATATAGCCACATACCACACGGCATCATGCCTCAATCCAACGTGCCAAAAATGAATCCATATACTGCAGCACAGAGTATGCCGATCAATGGAGCAGCCCACCATATGTCTGGTGGATATGGGAATCCGATGCAAAGCCATAATGGAGCAATGGAACCACAATACAGTGCCCCACACATTAAATCTGAATTTGGGCATCAATACCCTTTTAATCAACGCCCTATGGACACCACGTCTTACCCAACTAACCCATATCCGCAACAGGTACCGCCAACTAGCGCACCGGCGGCCCCACCGAATGGAAAACCGCCTTCGTTTGACTTTTCGAAGTTCGCGATGATGCCTGCTAAAGCTATTGATAGTATATATGCCAAATTGTACCCCACTTACAAACCGGCACCACAGCAAATGCCCCCTACCCTTCCAGACGGAAACTACACGATCCCAAGCCCAGTGGGGTACAGCAAACATCAAAATGGATACGGACTTCCCTTGGATATGCTTTCGGAGAATTCATATATGCAACAGGGAAATCCACAGAATGATTTCCCGGGATACAGAGGTAGGAAGTCGATGAAAACAATACATACATTGTAAAAAAGCGGCGAACAACAGCTATGATCATGTTCAATAATTTAGTTATCTTTTTAGCTATTTGAGTAGATCTTTGTAGGGGAATAAGGATGAAATGTAATACCAACATTTGCAGTTATTTGAAACAACATGTTTTGCATTATACTGTTACCCGCTGTGTTTTATCCATTACTATGTATCCACAGCTCGCCATTGTTTTTATACTTAAATTAACTACAGTCAACGTTTCTGTCTCATTATTTACCAGCCCTACCGTGTTTAAATATAAATGTATAACCATTGCTTATTTTGCCCTGACGCGAATCCATCATTACAGAAGTACGGTGTTATTCTTGTGGCTTTCAAGTGCCCTCAACAGACATGTATTGACAAGCAAGCCCATCCTTAATATAAACAATCTTAGGCTGGGTGCATCGCTTCATCTTTTATCTAAATATTACCAGTCAAGTATAATACATGAAACGTTATCTGCTCTTATCTGTGGACCTTGCATAAAAAAGATAAATGTATGTAAATGACAGTAACACCTGTCACAAGAATCGGACACCACTCCCCTAGTTTTGAAACACCACGGATGCGACATTGCCCATTATCTCTTATAATTATACGATATACTCCATGGACATTGCAATCACATGCACGCCAGTTGATTTAATCTAGCTTATCAAATATACTATAGCTTGTATGTCTTTTGGGTTAATTCTGATTCACAATTGTAGTATTTTGATAAAATAAAAAAATAAAAATTCGTAGGATTTTGAGTCCGATTGCTATATACAGTCGGATGATTGTACTTATATATAGAGCATCGTTTTATTTTCACTAAATGATATTAATAGTAGATTTGGTTATAAGCCAACTTACTTATCAAATACTAAAATCTAAATCATAATAAACTGATGATTCCCGTCACACCTTGTAAGCTATTTTTAAGCTCAATATGTTATTGTTGAGGTTTTGGGAGTTGAAATTGTAATTTTTCTGATATTTTCTGAAACGGAGCCTTGTTTTGATTTCATAATATTGCGAAATTCCATGCAATCAAAACGCCTATAAATATCCGTCAGGATTCACGACACAAAGTATATATACAAACCCAGAACATGGCATAAATTCTATTTTATTTGCTTACTTTACCCATTTGCTTCAAAAATATACTATCCTAACTCGGAACAGTTAGATAAGTATAGCAAATTGGTACAAATATTCATTCTAAAATTGGATAAGTTTAACCGACAGGTGTAAGACACCAATAGAATAGGGTGTTTTACCACGGAAACAATCTGAATTCTCTTTCACAGGCATCCCTAGTAACGTGATTGAAGAAATTCCCAAGTTGTTTATTCATCACCTTCATTTATGTTTTTCAGGGGAACCCAATCAGTATGCGAAGCAGAACGGTGACACCAATAACAACCGACTGTCACAACTAAATGAAACACACTCTGGGGTAAATGGTCGAAGAAGTAGCAGTGAGAAAAATCGAGGTAAGACCAACGTTTCCTTTAACATACAAATAATGAGGCGACGATAATCAGTGACATGGAAAATAGAATCGTAGTATGCTCGTACATCATCATACGGACAAGTATTGCTGTGAATAATTTTACCTGGAAAACTCTGAGACCTCTCACCATATATGAAACTTATATTAAACAAACTACACTTCATAAATTCCAATGCAATTCCAAAGAAGAAAACGAACGATTTTTTGAGTGAATTGAAAATTATTCTGGACGCTCTAATGGTTGAAGTGTTGGACTTGGCCTAAGAATCTCTGGTGCAAATCTCATCATCACCGTCTCACGCAGGGTGTAATAATAATTCAAGTAGGCAAATCGAAATCGGGAAAATTTTGTCTTATAAAACAAAACAGCTTCAGCTACAACAGTAAAATGCTTGTACTGGGTGGAAAGCGTATAAAAAAACGGGTTATTTTCGCGGGTTATCGCGAATTAGTAACTCGATATTGATGCCTTAAACCCGGCACAAAGACCCCGATTTGCTTCGTTAGTAATTTGACTCAATAACAGAAAACATTAAACTAATCTTATAAAAGTTGCCCTACTTCATGGAAGCTTAATTTTGATGATGGTACATCGGAGAAAATACGCTTTGGAAATTTCGCTCGCGTTTGGAACTGTCGGATTTGCTCTATTAATTGATTCTTCAGTTCTTTCTTCAGAAAGCGCGTTATGATATATTCATCAAGTTTTTGCATCTGCAAAACAAAAAATGATTAAAATGACCCATTGGTGTTCTTCTCTTCCAGGATAAATACGAGAATTGATGTATAATTCTTGTACATCCGTTAATTAGTGTATGCATATGAATCGAATATCTTCAATTTAATATTTTCATTAATTATTTCCATACCGAAATGGACTTGTAACCGAACGAGAAGCCGTCTTATCGGTTTTCCCCTCCCCGAGATAAATATGAGAATGGATGAATGAATCATTTTTGAACATTGAATAATAATTAGTGTAAATATTCAAAGCCTGGTCGTAGCTGTCATAGATTGTACAGATTTACAGAATTTTTTTCCTATCTCTTTTATTTTTTATTTTAATTATCAGAGAAAAAATACGTTAAAACGAAAAACAACTTGTTTTTCCGCAAATTTTAAACCATCTTATTTTTGTATAAATTCCGAATTAATCTACCGAGAACGAAAGCCGCTAAATACAACTTATTGGTCATCAGCTAACTTAAATAACGTCAATCAAGATTTAGTTGTTTTTAATAAAAAGATTTCTCAACCACCGTGTATGATGAATTCATTGATAATCGTGCCCTGTAGCATCAAAACGTAAACGATTATAAATGTGTGAGAAGCGTGATTTGAAAAATTATGCTTTCTTGTAATTAGATATACCCGAGGCGTCGGTGACGTCACACTGATTGCGATTCTAGATCATTCAGATTTCGCCGTGTGATCCGCCAGATGGCGCTCGAGAGATGCGTTTTTTTTTTTTTGGAAAATATTCCCGCCATTTTTGTAATGACTGTTGCTCAGTACTGCGGAGTCGCGGAAATTTACGAACGATCCCACACCCTTGACACCGAGTTGATGAAGATTTTGATTCCGACTACCGACTCTCACGCCGGAAATCTAATTTTGATGACCAAATTTTGTCCTATTTTGGCAAATTACAATAGATTTCCCAGCTGAACAAACAAAAATAAAAGTTGTATAGTATGCAAACTTTCTATATTAAACTTGAGAACTCAGAATTTTGGCTAACGATGCCGGTGAGTTATAAATACGATTTCACAGCACTGGGCAAAAGTAATGGTATAGAATGGAATTCCATGTGTTCCAGTAAATTTTCAAGTCAAATTCACCCATCTTGCATCATTCCCCCTTCGTGCGAAAAAAGTCACGCAACCTTGATTCATATTTCCCTTTTAGGAGGTATTAGTATCGGACAAAATGTCGAATGGAATCACCTTCAGTATCAGACCATTTTCCATGAATAAAGTCGCACATCCTTCCCATTTGAGCAGTATTGGCCTGATATACATGCAATGAACTCATCTTCGGCCTTAACCCCAACCATAGGGTAGAACTTTTCTATTCCTTCTGGCATTTCTCTTTCTGAATTTAGATTAGCCGTTCACGATCTGACGCCTCGGTCACATTTTTGATCATCAAGCTATGTTTATGGGTGTTTGACGGGGCGAGACAACGCTGCCTTTCCGATTATATAAAACATTTGACGAATTTTAGGAACAATCAATAATGCTTATTTTTAGACCCTTTCCCTCGGGCGGTTAATCTCCGTACAAGCATGGGTTGTAGGATATAACGCGTTTTCATGTGCTGTCCATGCTTGGAAGTTGGTGCCCCGATAATTTTAAACATCTGCTATGACATTTCACATCAGATCACGCAGCAAAAATATTTAAAATTTCTTGTTAAATAGCTTCAAGTTAATTACATTTGGAATTTTTTCAAATTTTTTTTAATAATTTTTTTTTAAATTAGTAAACAAAAAAGTTGTATTTAACACTAAATTTTTTGAATACGTTATTTTTTTCTTGGAACCTTAAAAAAATACATATTTATAGGGAAATTAATTTTGAAATATCCATGTTTTGACTCAAATTTGCCATTTAACGTTCATATCATACCAGAGATGCTCAAATTCGAACATTTTACTGTTCCGAATACATTCTGAAAATAATTTCAAATATGTCATTTCAATACAGAACACACAGAACTCGATATATATTTAATGAGTTTAATTTGAGATAAGCAGCGATTGTTTGTAGTTTCCCAGGAATTAAAAACGCAATTTTTGATCATACCTAGGCAACTTGCTAATTGCTTGAAATAATAATTTGAAATATCAAATCTAATATTTTGAACATCCCTGTATCAGATCCAATCACAAATTTGGACTGATCGTAAATTTTCGATATTCAATGAGCTGTCCTATTTCATTTTCTTTTTCTCTATTCCAATAATGGAATCATCGATGCACGAAAGTTATTTCTTCTTAGTTTGGTAACATTTTTAAGTTCAATTCGTATTTCCTCGATTGTCTTTTTGAACGACGTATCGCAGACGACAATGCGGCTTCTAATCCCGTTATTTATCCCAATAGGCCAATTCGCATGTAGATTCTTATCAAGTAATTGTTGTTATGCGTTCTATTGAATCAGCCTTGCATAAGTTATGCTTTGTAAATTATCTATGGCCGATCGTATTTTATGATCGACTCCAAAAGGTCATATAAAGGTCAACTGCGCCTCAGGCTGTATTGCAACCTTGAGAAAGATAAACTGCACAACCTAGCGCGTGTAATTTCATTCTCTGAGATGGATCGTGACCCGCTAAAATATGTGTTGTTAAATACGTTTGCATGGTGATTGATGACTGTACATCACTTCTGTGTATGGGAGTTTGATAAACAAAGTTGGCAAAAGAATTTCGGAGTAAAACAGAATTTGGAAGCCATGTTTATATCAACGATTCAAGAGTCTTGCTATTCCGGTGATGTTTCGTTTGAACGAAGTCAGACTACCACAGACCAACATAACAAGATTTTATATTTACTTGAAATTTTTAACTCCATTCTTGCTGCATTGAACGCATTCAATCCATCAGCAGAAATGCATAAAAAATGATCAGTGGTTAGTTTCACGTAAACTTAATTGATGGCATATTTTTGATACCTTGGGTTTCTTCATGACTAACTTTACCTTTCCCTCTATGATACGGACACGAAGGCTTAAACGAAGTAGTACAGGCATGACAATCTGTCAAGGGTGTTGTAATAAAGTATACATGACTCGACAGTCTTGCTAGTGGCTACACATTAACACGTGTGTATTTTTGTAACGCTTTGTCAGACCAAGGTAAAGCTTGTTTACTTAGAGAGGTGCCTGGCATTAGCATAACAGAAATATATTCATGTTAGTACGGAGTGTGTAGCGAGACTACCTTTTCGTGGAAGATATACGGTTTTGTGAATTTGTATGAACGTTTCGCATTCATGCATATTTCTGAAATGAGCATTCTTTTGCGAAGCAAGAAATACAAAAATACTCTAACACAGTGCGATTTGCTGAGAGCGCCGTGTTTTTTTTCCTGTTATTTTGGCGCCGCACGAATGAATAGTTTGGGTACTAGCAGGTATTGCTTAATTGGTTTCTTAGTTGCGAGCTATGGATGTGACTCGTTACTTAGTTTGATACATCATAAACCACTCTTGCGAGTAGAAATGCTAGAAATTATAAGTGCCGTCACCGACAGGGCGACTATCTACCTCTTTAGGTACTCGGATGTCGCGCGCGTCGTCTTCTCGCGGAAAGGTCAAACAAAGGACACACGGAGTTCATTGAAGGGTCACGTCGTCACGCTCTACCGCGTTCTACAAATTTCGCAAAGTAAATAAATCTATGCTCCCGAACGCACCGCGGCGATGTTTGCCTTCTCTTCGCAAATATACGTTTAATGATGTCCTAGCTAATATGTAAATACGCGAAAAGATTGTACACTTTGCTGCCTATACAGCTGGTCAGATAAATTTTTGTAACAAAATTATAGTGTAGTCGCGGTGCGTTTGATCAGTTTGTTTATTTCTTCTGCATTTTATTGGGGCCGTTATCTTCCGAGAGTAATGATTTTTAGGATATTTTGTATAGTACATATACAATAGTACAGGGAAGATTAGGCCGATTGATATGAAAGGTGTCTTATGAGATTATTTTGTAATGTTAAGTTTAGTCATATCATGGGATGACTACAAGCCCTTGTCAGAAGAAAAGGTACAGAATATAAATTGGAAAGTTGTGATGCAATAATACTATCTTTTTTATTTCTAAAAGTTTGGTAAAAAACGCTTTCATTGACGATCGAAACCAGACTTTCACTAGAACTTGACCCTGTCAATAATTAACTATTGACTATTGTAATCACTAAGCTTCAAAAGAGTTCACGCAGTTCACGATTTTTTTTGTAATGAAATGTTGAGTTTCTTATTAATGGTCTGTATTTTAAAAATCTTTAACCGTTGGACGGTTTATTAGTATGTTCGACGATTTTAGCAGAGTTATGAAACACGAAATGTTTTTAAACTTCACAAAATAACCGGTACTCACGAAAATACAGTCAATCGGTACTCATAAAAATACTCTTAACCGGTGTCCACGATAATCCCGTCAACCGGTCAGACAATTTATAAAATCCGAAAATGGAGATCCTAACCATTACCTACGAAATATTAGTTAACCGTTTTTACCTTATCTCAAATAACCTGCGATATTACTCGAGCGTGAGCGCCTGTTTCACCTCTTAAAATCCACCGTCAATTAACTATTCCCACCAAAATATTTTCTCTTTTTAACAAATCCTTGGCGCCTCCATGTCCGTTCGCGGTCAGAAGGGATTCAATATATACTATAGTTTGACTTTAATATACTTCCTTTGCACGCATTCTGGATTTGATATGTGTACATAGGGTTATGGAAAAGATACGTTATTTTCTTGGCTATTATTAATACTTCACGCAAAGATGTGGTCTCAATTTAAAGGAATCCTTTTCCGTGCAGGAGTTTTGTCGTTCCCGGCGATGAATTTCGCTTTGTATTTGCAGTATTACTATTTTTTAATTCTTTATTATTACTATAATATATATGCGCACATTAGAAAATCGGTAATACAACCTATAACATCCATTTAAGATTGAATAAACTAGTCTCTATACATATTAAAACGTACGTGACTTACTATCTGGGGATTTACTATCCAGTCAGGTAGTTTAGTCGGAAAAATTTACCTGATGGGAATAGATGAATGACAACTTGTCAAAACTGAAAGGTCATTGTGGCATTTTACGTCAACATAAAAGTTTTGAAACGTTTTGCTTCAACTGCAGATTTTGCGGCAAACAATAGATGCAATACACATACCCGGTAAATCTGTAACGAATATACGTATATTATGATGTCATATGTATGACAACATTGGACTTTCGACTCCTCATCACGAATCAGGGGGAGTTTGAAATTATGACTCTGGTGAAAACATCGCCAACTCCGAATACAAACCCCTAATTTCTAGTAGTGTGCCGATCATGAAAATGCATATAAACAGATTGAGCGCTCGGTCCATGTAAGTCTTCAAATTCACTACCCGTTCCTCTTAAACAGTGGTTCTCAAACTTTTTAAGCCCCGCCCCCTTTTTAGAAGATTTTTATCAACTTCACACCCCCTCAAAAATTGTCTACGCAATCCATCGTTTGAGAATCACTTTTCTAAAATGTTGAAAATCCTCCAGGCCCGAATCTTCTTTCACAATCCAGTCCACTACCTGCTAAGTTCACATCACTCAAAACAGCAGCTTGCATTGGTTCGTCGTGAACTTTATTTACTCCCAGAATGAAAAACTAGAAATCTCATTATCGCAACACAAATCAAGAAATTTAAGACCACGTTTCGTGTTTCTCACCAACATTGCCAAAAAATTTTATTTCGTCTTAAAGAAAGTGAAATAATCGACGTAAACATACCCTCCTGGGATTGTATTACCCCGTTAGCGAAAGTCAAAAACACGCGACTGGTTTCATTTAACGTATTGTGAATTGAAAGTAAACGAGTAATATTAATAAAGACAAAAAATATAAATATATACTTGTTATTTGAGTTCTCCTATGCTTAACCACCATTGTCAGAATCTATGAATAATAGTCGATGAGAAATATATACTGGCTAGAAATATCGTTCGATTTTGACCAATTTGGTGTATTATGTGCCAAGATAATTCCAACCTATGTACGTCAATCAAAAATGAAACCACGCCTCTTTTATGTTTCGGGCGTTATTAGCCTATCCAGTGATGCAAGTTTCATCAAACAATGATATGTAACGTATGGTTTTATAAATATTGAATAGTTGAAGATTTTTCAGTTTCTATATTAGTTATATTACCTGAAGCTGATTTTTTTCCTTGGTTTGGGCAAACTTGAATCCCGATATCGTTCTAAGTAACATAATTATAAACAATATTTGGCTTTACCTGGGGTTGCTATGCAAGGAGAAATCATTCTAGCTAAATCGGTATATTACAACACAAATCTTAATCTAGATGAATTACATTTCCTATTTTTAATGTTATGTCTTAATCATTTTAATCTCTATTTAATTGTATGTTACGTTGTTTATGCCATAAGCATGAAAATACAAAACACTTTCGACCTCACCTCGGAATTTAATCAACTGAAAAAATTACTTTTGTTAATCCATTTTGCGAACCTCAAAAAATGAAAACGTGTCTAAACAAATACACAGACTGTACTTTATCTATGAATATGTCCTTTATGTAATATTCGTCATTGTGACCTATCTTGGTATTTCACAGTTTGACGACGTTTACCGCAAATTATTATGCCAAACGAAGTAGCGCTTAAAGCGATGTTGTGTCTATTTTGGAAATAATTAAATCGTCGAATTTTGCGTTTTAAACAAATTACTTTTCGTGTTTTGTACTTTGGTTATTGTTACTCTGGAATAATTGAAATTCTATTTCAACTTCAGGTTTTCGTTTAAGTTGAGTGACGGGTGTTTATTTCGCGCCTAGACGCATAATTGTATCTGTTTATTATTTAATGGAAACACATTGTACTGTTTATGCAGGAGGCGACAGTTTAGCAAGTCGCGAAAATATATATTCCCCACGGGTAAGATGTTGATAATTCTGACTTTTATGTTCGATTTATCTATCGTTCGTGAATGGTAATATGTAATCGTTGTTTATAACGTTTTTCAATGCGTTCACGAATAGCTTCCGCCACGCCACAATTGTAAGAAGACCGCCCATTCCTTGGGTGTCAAATTTTATTTTATTTTCGACGATATTTTTAGATCAGCGACAAAATGGTAATTCGATTCATTTTTATTTTGTCAATATTCCCTTATATGAGCCCTATATTTTTATAACAGCTTTTCGCTTTCAGTATTATGGAAATAGCATTCGAAATTTGTGCATGTTAATAAACCAACTCAAACAAGCAACTCTCGTTAATCCAAGAATTCTCGGTTCATCATAAAACATATTTTGGGTTTCGACATTTGTTTTCATTTTTTCCCTATAAATATTTTGGCGATAAATTATTTGGCAGAGATATTCGCAATTTCAATTATCATGTATTGAATAACAGCCGAGTCCGTCGAAATATTTCATTCCATTTTTAGATTTTTAATAATATAAAATGTTGTTGATGCCCTGTCAATTATTCGAGCCGTAATTATGATAAAAAACATCCATTAAAATAGAATTTTTCTTTCTATTAAACCAATTTGGCGATCCAGAAGTGTGTGTACCAATATGGCGGTAACCAATTTTGTTTGCCTACTTTACACAAAGTTGTGTAAAGGGACTGAAACCTATGGGCAGGGGGTATATTCACTTACCGTACACTCATACACACACCGGGGTACACTCACCAAAAAATCGGAATAAAATTATGGCCTAACCCTAACCTGGTACACACACTACGGGAGTACACCTATTTATAATATCCATAATCAAGATATTCCTTCTATTTATATTCACCAAAACGTTGTTTCGAAATATTATTTTATATAAATTGTTGTCTGTCTTAGTTTATAGACTTACTCATTCTTGTTGAATTGTTTACAGTTGTTAGGTGATAAACCTTTGTGAACTCTTTTGTGCATTTCAAATTTTTTGGACAAAAAAATCATGATACATAAAAATGTAAGATATATTTTCATTTATGCCTCAAAATTTAGCGTTATTTGTATTTTTTTTTTTTTCAATTCGCTAAAAAAATAAAAATTTGCCTTTCTATTCTCACTGGGCGGATACGGAAAATCAAAGCATACCTCGATGGCTGACTAAAATACAGAGCGCGTATATTTTTTATTTTATACGATCGTCTCCGGTTGCTTTTTAATGGCTTTTTAACAAGGAATAACCGCGCAATTTAACTCTCTATACAGGCCATTAAGCGCTAGTCAGCGTTGTATTTCCTTGTCAAATGAAGACTGTTTCATGTCAAAATTCTTTAGCATGGGTATTATCACGGCAACGAATTTTGGTTTATACCCACAATTGGAAATTTATGGCGTATATTTGTGTAAATTTTTTGTAAATTTCGAAATTTTTCCGAAATTTTCAGTTTTGACTGTACATTAGCCTTTGATTAACCCGATACATAGATCAAAAGTTCATTTTCCAGGGCGAAAGGTCACGCAATCTATATATGGCGAGTTTAAAGCGTGGCATTTTGCGTTTAAAAATACAATCTTTGACGCAAATCAAAACACCTTGTCTAACCCCTGTGAAAACATGCAGCTTCCTTATTTGATAATGCATGTAGGAAAGTGCATTTCGCATTTTGAAGCAATTTGCTTTACTGGTCGCGACAGTGGTATGAGATTTTCATGGTATATTAGTCGTCTGCTTGATAGCATTATTTGAATTTTAAAATTATACAGTCGTTTTTATAATTAAATATCAGTATCAGTTAGTTTGATCTACTATGAAGGCATAGCCGTTTGTCAATTTACCATTTACAACAATGGGGTTTTCCGTGATGATGGGGACTAACATTTTTAGATTTAACTAGAGGTATACCAGAAAATTGTCCCTAACAAGCGAGGGAATTTGCCTTATATGATTATATCTAAGAGTTACGTATGAACAATTATAACCCAAAAATGACCTCAAAATTTTTGAAATAAAGGTCAATTTTTTTAATGTAAAAATGTACTGATGATATATTATGTGTTTTAGCAATACCACCTGTCAAAGATTTCATATTAGATAATGATTCAGCTAGTTCTCAAATCTAAGTTACATTTCATAAACAGCATACGCGGCGGATTGTAATATTAAGCTGGGACGCCATCTTTGTTTATCTTCTCATAAATAACATCCGTGGGTAAAAAAATTCTGATACATTACATGGAAACGAGACCTGGGCCAAACTTGATAAAAATATATTCATCGTAATATGAAAAAAATTTTGTTTTGTCCGATTTACGAGGTCCGGTTTTGTCCGATGTTTGATCGGCAGTAAATTTTGCTTCGATGAACGATATTTGACCCGCAAATCGGTAAGAATTATGACGTTAACGACCCGCTTGTGTAGTGGTTATGGCAATGTAAAGATATTTGGAGTTAGTCGTTTTAGTACAAAACATAGAGCTAGTTATATTTTTTCAATTGATTTGTTTTTTACTGAGTTAGGGACATAGTTTGCGTATTTTGATAGTGGTTATGGCAATATAGAGATATTTGAGTTGGTGCTATTTTTCGATGCGCTATCGGAATGTTGATTTCCTTTAGTATCAGATATTGTTCGCATTTAGAGAGCAAGTTATTTTTTTTTTAATTGAAAGTTTTTTAATGAGTTAGCCACGAATTGCATAATTTGACGTAATTCGATATGCGCATTCAACTCTTTGACCCGGTAGTTATTAAAAATCGTTTGTTAAATTTTCAACGTATTGTTTTTTAAACATTAGCTGTCATTAGTAGTCAGAATTCGTCGATGATACCAGACTCTGAATTGTTTGGTATTTTAGGTTCTCAGTACAATGTACAAGTTCCAGGAGATCGTCCATTATATGCTAGCTGTTTTGGATATTCTCAACAGTCGAAATAGAGTTTACCTTTTGATTTTTATTCGTTCCCTCATGTTCCTCACGAACTGCATGTAGTAATATACCGTAATCAGTTTTTAGCTTAATCTAGGGTTCCCGAGAGTAAATTGTCACTTGAAATTTGATTCTGAAATAATTGTACGGCATTAACAAAATTGGTATGTATATTATATGTCGACTGGTATAGAAACCCATTTAGATGACGGAAAATAAAAATTTCATTGATATTTTCCTATAACAAACCCGTATCCAATTCGAAAAATGTTTTTTTTATAAAACAGCATCCCTCAAAATGCATCGTTTTATCATTGTAGAATATGAAAATAGGATTAATTATCAACGCACGGAAACTTGATTACATGTAAAAAGTCTTATTCTTGATTTTGCATATTATTAGATAAATGAAAAAAAAAATAGAATTCATTTACTAATTTTTACTGTTGCTAAAAACACTGATATGGCATCTCGTTATGTGGGCACAAAATATTGAGTTACAAAACCACGGGGTGAAAAAGAGGACACGGGTGAAATTTTTATTTAAAATTTACAGAAAGAAAAGTCACTTGATAGGTACTCTTATCCGTGTGGTTTTTTCCGAGCCTATATTTCAAACCCGTCTTGGCTTGTCCCATTAGCTAAATACCATTTAGTCGCATTTCACGTATGTAGCCTCACTTGATTATGCCAAAAAATAATGATATCTAACCCCGCTATTAACTTTTACGGGTCTTTAGCTTAAAAACAGCGATTTTGCACGCTATTTTATGATTTTAGGGTTTGGTCACGCCCCAATGAACTTTTTCAATCATGCGTGACGTCGCGGGTAGAAGTATCTATAATTTAGTTTTCTGGATTTACGCACGGCAAGGTAATTCGGAATAGCTACGACATATTTACTCAGGTTATAATTTGGACCAGCGGAACAGCGAGAGCGCATTAAAGTTAGATACCATACTCTGAACAGTGGTCCCATTGATCTCCAAAACTTGTTAACGTTAGCAGAAGTCGTATTTACTCGCTTAGCGTTGTTTATTATCTGGATCTTAGCTAACTAAACATAGATGGTTTTATAAACCGAGGTCAGCATTTTCTCTTTCACAGGAAAAATCGGTTGCCGATGCATTCAGAAAACTATGCTCTGTGCATCTCCTAAAATGTATTGTTTTGCCTGTATTTTAAAGTGAACTTACGGAATGCCCCAACAGCTTTGTTTACTATCTGGATCTTGCTAACCAAACGTATAGAGTTTTTCAAACAGTTATCATCAGTTTCTGTTCTACAGGAGAATTCGTTTGCCAATGCATTCAGAAAACTATGCTCTGTGCATCCCCTGAAATGTATTGTTTCATCTTCATTCCAAAGTGAACTTACTGAATGACCCCAACAACAGTTTCATTTCTATTGCCTAAACTTTTTACATGTCTTCTCTTCATATTGGTTTCTGTGCAATATAGAAAATAGTTTTACGTATCTTAGGGTTTTCGCAGGTATTGAATTTCGGTTGCTCTGTTGTTTTTACTGGGAATTTCAAAGTGCGAGAAAAACATTCCATTCATAAACTAACCCTTTTCGGTGACGATTTATTGGGCGTAATTGATGTAAACTATTATTTTCATAAAATTAATATTTTATTTTCGTTCATTCTAGTCCTGATTTCGTCTTTTTAAAACGATCATTTTTCATCAGTGCGAATTTGCTATTTTCTTTCGGGTTATATAAATTCATTAATAGTTTATCGGCTAATGGAATTCCACTTAGGCGGTGCTATATTATATTAGCAGTTATACTCACGGAACGCGCTATAAAGGGTTAAGAATCTGTGATAACCAAGGCGCCGCTCTATGTCACGTTATTTAGACAAGTTGGCTCTTAATTAGGTGTCGAAAGCTACAAGTTGAACAGCTGCGTTCGACATAGCAGCCTTGCTAATTTAACTAGTTAGGAGTGCTGGGAGCATAATCATAGATGCAAAGATTGTCTGCATGTATGGAATTAGATATGATGACCCGTGTGGCTGTGAGTGACGTGCGCATGAACTTGAATTAGATTAAGTTGGAATGTAGCAGGCATTGAGTCGTGATTGATAGTTCATCTCCATAAAGAATATTTTAATTTTACCCTTTGCCCGAGGAATTTTATACCAAATTTAGCAGTTTATTTGAGGGTTCCTGTCAGATATTTGTTTTTCAAAATGGCGTCTTTCTAAAGAATGAATATTTCGCAATTTTCATAGAATATCTCAAATTTTCTGTTATTTTAAATGAATTAATGAAAAATATATTCACTGTACTCTTATCTGTTGAATTTAAATTCTTTTGACGTTTCAAAAATTGAGCAAAATGCTAAGTTTAGTAAAAAGTCCCTCGAGTATAGTGGAGTTGTTTTCCACACTCGTTAACGTGTTTTCTAATCCCGATGGAGTCTGACATAACGCGCAGGAATGTTTAGTTGTCCACCCGCTTCCAATTTCGTTACCGTTGGTCCTGGTTTAAATTGTTGTCAAACCAAAGTTTAGAAATGAAGATTATTTATAGGAGAAGCTTGGTCAGACATTATTTGAGGTGAAACGCCATCGAATATAAAATTTATGGTTTTGTTTGTAAAGCCTACCCGCTGTTACGGAACGCTTGTTGACAATTTGGCGGCTAAAACTTTTCATGACGAATTTTATCGACGCGTCTTGTACGACTTCATTATTTACTATATTTTAAGCAAGGTAAACTTGTCAAAATTCGTTCTAATATACAAAATAGTAATAAAGTCCAAAATTATCTCATTTTTGAATGTGTTGTATTCAAAGAAGTGTAAATTTATTTACCCTTATCTCTTGTGTTTGTCCATTTTATATTGTACGCTAATTTTGAGCATTTTGCGTAGTTCCAAGTTTTTCTATTTTCGACGAATTGCAACAAAACCGGATGTATCATTTTCATTTTTTTGGCTTTCCTTTTTCTTGTTGGTTTTCCCCGTCTGATACATGTTACTGCTGCAACATGGTTGACCTTCGCCGTGGTTGTTATTTATATCAAATCATAGCCAACACAAGTATATTCGTATTATGTCGACGATGCGATTTAAAATAGTAATGATATTCGAATTTGTTGATGTATCTAATATAATTGTAGTCAAGAAATAAAAGAAATAAGGCTTATAAAATCAGAAACTTGGGACAACATTTCAGAATGTTTTACAATACTTAGGATCGCTTCGCCATGAATTCTAATATTAAGTTCCTACTTTTCCCCCTCAAAATGGTAGTATGAACCGTTATAAAAATACCGAGATTCATAACGTTGGCTATTGTCGCATTCTGGTTCAAAATGGCGTCGTAGGATTAGATACCACCATATTTTTCGTTGTTAATGTGGCGTGATATTCCAATCAGAAACGCAGGTGAAATTTCTTCTCGGGCATACGTGCAAAATTATGACTAAATTCTATTAGCGGATAGGAAAGATTTTGATCAAATTTTTCTTCCCTGATTGTGTTTTACCAACCCCTAAACGAACTCAAATTTTTGGGCGAACATAATATGGGTCGAAAGTTGCGAACTTCCTCGACTATTGTATTAATTGGGGTTTATGGTCTTACCTAGGAAGTCAGTAATTTTAAGAGAATAGGTGAACACCATTTGAATAGATGTTATTTTGAGTTGCACAGATAGGAAGAAATTAATCATCACGTATGCTATTGAAAAGTATCCTACCTTCAACTGAATCAAAAAAATATATCGCGAAAAGATTCGTCCACAATTTGACCTTCGGAATGTCTTCCGTCCATTCATAACGACGTCATCAGAAAAAGTGTTTGTGACCTCATAATGGGATTCGTCATACAATTCCGTGGTATTGTTTTGCCGTATCATATCATATATATAAATATCTGTATAACGGAATATCCATTGCGCATTGTTCGGCACCGCGAAACCATTAACAAGACCGCATCACCAGGGAATTTTATTCCGTCCTAGGGTGGACAATATATTGACGGTGCCCTTTCACATAAGCCCCATACATGCCGGGTCATTATGTAGCTCTGCAAAGTAATAACTACGACGCAAGATACTCGAAAGCGTTAAGAGTGTGCGTCAGAGATAGAATGGCTCTTCAGCTCACCATAGGAAGCATCCTCTCCGACGATTATTGTAGTTTTCAGATCTGGTTGTGATGGTTTCCTAACCGCAACGCTTGTACTAACGTAAAGTGTCAGTTAGTCGGATAACGATTTATAGTATGAGGCCTCTTTAGTGATCAATTCATGAACAGTATAGAAAAGCAGCATATTTTCAAAGACAATTTTGTATTGAGAATACAAATTATATCAGAATAGTTTAAAATCTGTGGAATTGGTCTTGTAGCAGCAATTCTCTATAGTAACACGACTGCAGAAGCGATGGGATTCTGTAGTTCATCTGCACAACACCAGGGTACATATCATTTACGAGTGTTTAGGTATTTGAAGCATCTTTTTCGGCATCGTTATGAGGAGAATAAACATACATAGACTATACTATGCGCTTTTTTATCAATATCTCTACAAAACTACTTTGATTTAACAATTACTTGGCTGTTCTAAAAGATTGATCTTGGACTGTAAGACTTTTTTCTGCTCGCCAGTTCCTAGTATTCGTTTTATGCGTGCATGACAAATGATGCTTGGATATAATGAAGGCTTGATGAATAGCAGTCGCAATTTCGGTTGAAATCTTACCATTCAAAATTTGATTTCACTGCGAAATTTCGTAGTAAAAACTGTATTTTTCATTGTCCGAAATCTAGCAGCGAATTTTTAAATAATAAAAAAATGTTGTGCAATGTGCATACTTATTCAGTTTTTTATAAAGTAATTTCCAAAATTTTAATTCCACTAAATAATGAAACCAAATACATTTTTAATCTAAATAAATCATGCATCATGTTTTTCCATAAATAACAAATTATATGGTTTTCTCATTACGAAATCAGGCTTCAGTGGTTCGTAATAGGTCAGTCCTAAACTTTTCGCCCCTCTTAACGAACGCTTAACAAACGCTAAACATGCTTTTGTTTTTTGTTTGTTTTACTATAATTTCACAAATTGTTTTCTGGGGTCTAATAGGTCAAGAGCGCTCTAGACACGCGAGCACAGCTGGGTTAGTTCGTTGAAGTACATGGAATTGGATTATCCAGCACTTATTCGCCTGCGTGGCATTTGTAATCTGCCGTTTTGTGGTACCGAGTTATGGAGGATTAGGGTTTATCGTTAGTAAAGGCAAGGACTTTGGTTTGGTTTATATTGATTTATGTCAATCTTAGATAGACTCGAGCAAAATTGGGCAGGCAAAAACTGTTAATAATGGGTCCGAATTTATCGACTGATACATTAACTGCCATCATTCAGATGATGGATTTAGGCGTTTCAACAAGTGACAAATCTCTGTAAGTTGACTGTCCCTTTATTGTAGATGATTTTTTAGTATGTCTTTGAAGGATTTTTTGCGCGCCGAGCGATTAATGGATATGAGCTAACAACAAGTTGAAAGCGGGGAGCACACATTTTGAAAAAAAAAAAAAGAATTGAAGACTATTTGACAGAATGCTTAAAAACAAGTCTTTTTGTTGGAAATATCGCCACGGCGTTATTCGTAAAAAAAGGTTTCAGCGTTACTTAGCTATTATTAGAGTATAAATGCAATTTTGAAAAGTTTGCATTGTGCAACTTCAATGAATTATTTCATCACAATGCCAATATTTACCCTCGACCATTTATTTGCGTTATCATGAACTGCAAATACATCTTCTTACCACACTATTAAAGATTTACAGCAATGTTACTCGGATTTCAATATTTATGTAAAGAATATTACAGAATATTTTAATGACATTGGAAAAATCAATTACACCGCGATATTTATGAAATGTGTTTTCTGATAAATAGTAATCTCAAGATTCGGAAACTCTGAAATGAGAATACACTTTTTCGAAATCCTGGGCATCTGCAATTGGGTAAAATCTGAAAATCTTTGTTGTTTTTGTACAAGAATAATAACTACGGATCAATGGAAAACATGTTGTTGTGAAATCTCCATATCGGTGTTTAAAATCAATGCAATAAAATTAAATTAAACGCAAGATTGCTATCGACATAATCTGTAATTTTTGGATTTGAAGAATTCAATTCCATTGCACTCGATAATGAATTATGTTGTATTTCTTATCAAGATTTGCATTTGAAATCAAATTTTGAAACTTCTGGACAATATTATTGCTATTGGGAACATGGCGCCATTTTCGTCAGCTTATAATTTTTCAATGTAGATAAACTGTAATTATTTTTTGTTTTGTTTAATTAAGAGATTAAAATGACGGTTCGAAGTCTCGGAGTAAAACAACAGTTTGCTTATTAAATAACAATTGGGATGCTTAAACTATATAACAATAGCGGTAATGTGGGTTAAACGCCGTTTAAATTTATACAATAGACTTGGATAGCAATAAAACCGATGATTACCGATTATAGGGGGCAATTACTGACGCGATACCGAAGCTCAAGAAATCGAGAAGTTCTCTCAAATTTTCCCCCGATTCTCTCGTTTTACCCTCTCTCTAATCGCGTTTTTCATGCCAATTCTCTCGAATTTTTTGATTCGCGAAAACTACAATATAACTACCATCTCTATCGCGTCCATTATTCAGACAGGGTGGATTTAAAAATGCGATAAAAGTCGAGATAGGGATGTACTTCGTTGTGGAAATGATAGGATTAAATTTAGATAGGATTTAAGAGGATTATATGATTGAAAATGCCTTTATTTTCAATAGCGTTATTGTCTAGACTTTTTATTTGGCGTGGATAGCTGCGTTCACAGCTTAGATATTGCAAAAGACTGTCAAAGAGTTCCATTATGCAAAGATAAGTAGCGACATTTGTAGATACGAGATGCCAAAAAATATCACAGTTCCAGCGTTATTCAATAGCATAGGGCAGTGAGTAGATCTGCCCCTAAATTTGAATACCAATTGATTTGAATTGATCAATTTACTATAGATAGTATTAGTTGACCAGCCTATTAGACGAAAGAACTTACATCCATGTCATTTTCTGCCATTGAAGGAGAGAAGTATTTCTTGAAGAATTCGCGCGATTTTGGTTCATTGCATATAACAAAAGATATATTACATTGCCAATTACTTGCAGAGTTGGCAATCATTCGCAAAAAAAACTAAGGTCAAGTCTGGACTAGGAAAGTCGTGCTCATTTTTTATATTCTTTCTTGATTGCAAGTGTGAATGCATGTATTGGACGTTCGTAGTTTCACAACGGGGCAAGTGATGACATATCGATGACATTGTATAACTGAAAAGGTCGTTTCCGCTTCACGCCGCGCCTTTTGTTTTATTTTATTTTTCTAGCATGAATTCGCGTGAATTTTTAATGCCTGCATAAGCATGCGCTTTTCAATTAGTCTATATACAGTATTATCGGATGTGGCTTTCGGCGCTTCCGGGGACGATACGGGGATTTCTGTCTCCATGGCGACAATCGTGGTCGCTGTTCTGTAGTACAAGGGCCAAGTACGTCACAAGCATGATTGTAAAAATTTGAATTTAAGTAAAATTTCGTGTGTTGATAGTATCAACACAGTCAGCTTGGGGTATTAATTATGGATAGGTTTTTCATTTTTTGTGCCACATTTTTTGTCAAGTTTCGACCCAAACTGTCGCATTGTGTTTTTTATTATTTTTGAAGACAATTCAACACGCCAATTTCTTAAATTGATGATGTTTATTGGAAAATTAAAATGTGAAAATTTGCGCCAAACAGGAGCGAACAAACGAAAATTGTAAATTTACCTCAGAAAACACAATTTTCATTATTAATGGTATCCTATATATTTTTATGTAAGAAATGACTTATTTGATGATTATTTCTGCAATTTGAAATGATGCAGGGTCCAAGTCGTCAATGCTATTTTGAAACCATACATTTATTCTGTCCTGAAATCTGTGGTTACGAACTTACGGGCCAGGTTGTTGCTGTTCGCTGACGTCACGAGTTCTTTATTTACTTTTTCGTGAGTCACACCGCGATTTTAGATCCATTCTAGATTTCACGATTAAATTTTCGTCATAAACAATATAACAAGAAGCCGTGGCTGTGATAGCAAATGTGTGTGTGCCTGGGGCTAATTCTTCGATCTTCGCGTTACAAGCCGCATCTCGTTGAATAGGCATTGTAATTGCAATCATGTGTGCTATTACAAGGACCATGGATAGGAATCTACAATCTTGACCCGAACTTTGTAACATATATCTTTAATCCAATCCTGAACCGTTCATAAAAGTTCATATTATGAGTCAAATTTTCGTAATACACGTTGTGCATATTTTACAGTGGTCTTGTGGCATTTGGTTTGGTGGTCGCACTGAATAAAGTTTCATTTTATTTTAAAGGGTCACAAAGAGGTCAAATTTAACCACACGATGGCGCTTGTTTTTATCCAACAAATTACGTCACCGATAAAGCCAGCACGATTTGTTTAGTTTATGTTTTGCTAACGTTTGCGTTTTATTATTATGTTTGTAATAAAATTACAAGAAAAAAGACGAATAATTCGTGCTTTAACAAATTTTTCGACTAGGAAAAAAATTCTCGCCGTTTAAGAATCCATATAAAATTAATCGACCGGAACGACACCATGTCAGCAATTTCTTTGGAAATCTCCAGCTGAAATTTTATTTGGTCACTTTTTGTTTGGCCGTTCCAGCAAGTAAGAATTACTAATATTCCTGTTAGGAGCGTGTAGCACCAGTTATTTATATTTCAATTTTATGTGAAGAATGTCGAATTTAGGTGATATGTTTGCTAATAAATTTCGGGTCTTGAATTTGCATTGAAGATACAGAATGATTATTCATTTTTAATTCCATGGCTGTGATCATTTGATGTGTGTGCATGACAGCAAATTATCTCTTATCACTCCTTTTTATCTGTATTCCAACCATGCCGCGGGTTATGCAATCTTGACGGTAGCACGAAAACTATTATGATTTTCAACATCGACATTGGTCCATTTGGGTTTAATTATCGCACAAACGCACTTGCTCTTTTTCTCTCTTTCTCTCTTATGTTTTGTTGCTTTCTTCGTGAAAATTATTAAAAATTTATCTTGCGGTTACCGTCGCATGCACAACGTGCCTCGACTGTACACAAGGCGAAGCGTTGGCTGTAAGCTATTGCGGTACATACAGGAAACACCGCTTTCGTTATTATTGCGCTGTTCTACAGGTAGGACGGTTCTAATAGGTATTGCGAAGTATCGAAGCTTAGCTGTAAGCATTTTTGTTACCTGCAAGGCTATTTAGATGAAAATTTTTAATACGTGGTCGATGTTTCTACATAAGATTACCATTTTGAGAAAAAGCGATTCAAAAGCTTCAAATCATTGTTAGCGTACTCAGACAGGCCGTAATTTAGCTTTCAAATAAATTATGAATAATGTAGAGACTGATGATTAATATTTTTTCGACTCAAATGTAAAGTAGCAAACTTATACAACGCTTATGCAATGTGAAACGGTAAACAACCAAATGTGCCAATGAGTAAGAAGTATGATCATGTTCTATCTTGATTTTCGTTTCACGATCGCACGTTTTTACGGTTTTACGCTTTTCTGAATGTGAATTATTACTCTTATATACACATTCACGCTCTGGTGAAGTTACTTCGATCATACTTGGCAAGACTACTTTGTATCTATGGCCTACATGTGGGCGCTCCAGAAGTGTGTGTACCAATATGGAAGTCACTAATTTTGTTCGCCTATTTTACATCAGGTTGTGTAAAGGGACTGATTACTATGGGCAGGGGAATATTCACTTAGCTAACAGAGACAGTCCCCGAACCCGTAATAGAACTAAAATAGGGAAAATCGGAATAAAATTGTGGCCCAACCCACATATGTTCTGATAATAGTATAATAAAGACCAATCAGGTACTAAAAATTACTGAACCGTTATTTAGTTTGGCGTATTTTTGTGAATAAATTTTTATTCCGTCTTACAGACTTTGTGAATCCATCAGAAAGTACCAATTTATCAAATTTTAAACATGCAAATTTTAAAAAAAATGTTGAAAAATATTATCAGGAACACTGTTTTTGTCTCGACTAATCAATATCATGTAAATTAATCATATCAATTTCTGATTCATACTTGAATGGGTTTTTACTCGGCGTATCTGTGGCTACGGATGTTTCAACATCCATGGTCATAGATACGCCGAGGAAAATCCATTCAAAGTAGTTATTAATTTCAATTAGATCAAGATTTAATTCAAGATTCAAAAATGTATGCAAATGTTCCCCACTGTGAAATAGCTTTCGGCTAGATTAATGTTTTTATGTTGATAGTTGGTTTTTATTATTCCGATATAATACAGACTGAATATGCTGTAAAACATGGCCGCAGATGAATATCTCTTTTTCAGTCACGTACGCTTTACCAGCCATAGTTTTTTGCAATGCCTAAATCATTCGAGTCATTGTGTAGTTAGTGCAGAGGCACAATCTTCAGATCTTGAAAGTTGTTGAAGGCGCCCCTGCGCGTGGCTTCCTCATAACATCAAAAGTGGGTACTCTCGTAGTATGTAAACCACGATGGCGGGCACCGGAACGGAGTATTAGTACCATATTTAGGTTAGGCCATAATATCAGGTATAAATACTACGGGATTCACTTGCTAGTCCCCGAACTCGCAATAGAACTAAAATAAGAAAAATTGGAATGAAATTATGGCCTAATGGTTTAGAATTGTAGGATTTTTCGATTCCTAGAATGCTGTAGGCTATTCGTTAGTAGGGTTCTAGCTTACTATTTGACCATTATGATTGCATAAGTTTATTTCTCACCGGGTCACAAGGATAGCGCAACTATTTTACGAGATACGCACTGCTCTTGAGTCTTGACCTTAGTATCCCAACCTCGTCACCTTAGCACCCCCCCAACAATTTGTTTTCTCTTCGAGTAATCGTACCACTCACACGATTAACTCTAGTTCTACGAATAATATAATGTACGCGAAGCGATTTATTGTCTATTAGAGAGGTTGACAGTTGAATCTTGTAAATTAGGAAATGCTTACAAATAAGATGTATTTGGACAACAGTTAAATTGTAGTTTAAGAGAATATTTACTTGCTGCAACTATAATAAACTTTAATCAAGAGGTCTTTAGTTCAAGCTCTAGTTAATTAGGTGATAAACTGGTTTACATCAAACCTGTCACAGCCAGGATGTAATAAAATAAATAGGCTGATACTGAATTGAAGATTCCGGTCGTTTCGTTATAGATAGTTTTATCTATTGCTGCTTGTCTAAAGCCTATTTCAGAGTGTGCCTCGGAATGATTACCTTATGTTAACATCTTGCTTTTATCAATGTTCAGTTATAATATCCTAATACTAACTAAAATCACAACAAAGTCGCGAAAATTTATCAGTCACCATGAATATGACTGAATTTCAAGAACAATGGCGTAGTAGAATGAACGGTATATTGTCCGATATATTCTCGACCAACGGTGGTATGATGATAGATTCATCCCCTCCATCCATGGTCCATTTGAACGGTCATCATCACGCCGGTCAAAGGATGGGATATCCTGGGCATCATCATCAACAAGGAATCCCGCAAGGTCACAACATGCAATTTTCACCCAATCAGCAGCTTTCTGGACCTCACGTGACACCCCCGAACTACCAATCATCGTACTACGCCTGGGATTATGCTTCTAGATGTGTGTATAAATTTTAAATACGCGATTTGAATTTCAGTGCACGATTGCTTAATTCGGATATATTCTTATATCCCTATTTATTTATATCGTTGTTTTAGGTGAAATATAATACCGACCATGAAATTTACTTTTCTTCTAAGCTCCATTAGCTGCAAACCGAGTCGATTACGAATACGCATTCCCCGGCTAATTTCGATCCCGCAATGCGTACATAATTGAATTGACTGTTGCCTAGCCCTGACTGTGGAAACCGCAAACGCGTGTGTCGGTCGATACAAAAATAACCTACCTAAGCATCATTCAACGAAACCACTTGGAAATGTGAAGTCGTTGAACGACATTGCGGTTATACGAATATGGAGTGTTTTTTGAGCAAGAATATTTCTGTTCTGTTTCATATTACTTTATGACGTCATACGATAATGACGTATTTCATAGATATCGTTTTCTTGTTTTGCAGCGTCTCCAGACAGCGCTGGACTATCCTCTGCCAGTAGCAGTGCTTCGGGATCGGAATCTGAAGCTATTGTGCCTCACTATGTTCAGCCTCCATCACCCCCGCCTCCACCGAGAGTCTATAAGCCTTGCTTTGTATGTGGAGACAAATCGTCCGGTTATCATTATGGAGTCGCTTCTTGCGAAGGATGCAAGGTATGGTGACGTCATAGTACGTTTTTATTTTTGAATAATCTGTCCGAGGTATTTGTATATTAATTGATAAAAATGTGTCAATCATTTTTAATTGGCACTTTGCTCGTTCGTAATATGTAAATCCCTTGAGTTCCGCTCTAGAAAGTCTGTATTACTCTCGTCACTTTACGACGTAAATTAGTTTATTACTTATCCGCGTTCTAGTACTTATTGTAGATAATCTTCCATTCAAAAGCGGGATCTAATAGCAGTTCATGCTTGGCCCTGGTGTGTTCTCTTTACCGCGATGTAACAAATGTCAAAATACTTCGAAAAGGCGCCTCTGTGACGACATAAACCCTGATCTCACTTGGGAGACGATCTTGTGTTTTACACGGTCTTATGCTATTCATTGCAAATTAACCCTTTTAGACCACATTAGTGGGAAAGTATGTACATTATCGCGATCTTCTTTGATGAATTTGTTTTTACAACACAAAATTTGGCTTTAAAAGACTTAATTTTATTGTCAGCTTGCTTTCGATTGTCTGAAATTTAAAAATTAAAATAATCAATGCTATCTTGTTCAATGTCATTATTATTGAATTCAGTTTGAGCCTATTTTTTTGGAAATATCCAGCGATTGCATTGCAAAAATGTGAGTTATTCAGTATTTTTTTTTTCAAATTTTTCCGACTCCAATAAGATTCATAATGCAAATAATAAATTTGTGAAAAAATGATTTGTTTTGTAGAAAATGTTAAAAAAATGAATAATAAATACTTTTGATTACATGTCATAAAAGATTAAAAAAAATCAGTTTGATTCGAATCAGCAACGTTTTCTCGCGATTGACCTCGATCAGCGTTGTAAACCATACCGTGTGAACATGACTTGTTATTGCACTAGCAATTGGTCTCCGATGGGGATGCTTCGTGACGTCATTACCAAATTAGGAGATCGTTGAAATGCGTGCTACGCCATCAGCATTTCCGAATTGTTGTAAACACCCAAGCTTATCAAAGCACGGCCTAATTGAAGGCATTTTAAAAATTTGCTTTGCGCAAAGCAGTGAGATATACCAACACATACTTTTATGAACGTGTACCCAAAGCAAGCGCACTCACTCACAAATAAAGGAGATTGCCCTCTGAGTAAAGTTACAAAAATTGTTATTAGTACGGAATTATTTTATAAACTAATGGTAACATTTTGAGATTGCCCATTATAAGGTACAGAAAATAGTACTTCCGTAGTGCGTGTACCAGGTTAGAGTTAGGCCATAATTTTATTCCGATTTTCCTCATTTCGGTTCTATTACGAGTTCGGAGACTGTCTGTGTTAGCCCATAGGCTTCAGTCCCTTTACATAACTTACATAACTTGATGTAAAGTAGGCGAACAAAATTACCTCCATATTGGTACATACACTTTTCGAGCGCCGAAAACATTTATCAAAAAACGCTGGAATTGAAATAGAGCGCAATATCAGTCGTGCATAAAAAATTCCCCACTGAAAAATAGTAATGACATATTCCGTAATGAAGACAAATGAGCTAAACTCTATCGACGCGTGAAACCGTGCTAGCGCTGAAAATTAGGCTAATGCCTGCTATCAATTTGAGTTTTATTTTCACGTGACTTCATGCTTCGTTAAGCACAACGTTTCAGCGCATATTATTATGATGCGTGTTTAATGCACGGTGCGTTTGTCCGAATTATGAAATCATAGTTGAAATAATAACACGTCTTTTTTGATGCTTATTCATTCACGTTGTCTGATTCTAACTTTATTAATGTTAAACGCCGTTGCAAACACGCTCGATGACGTCATACCAACTCGGAACGGAAATAGTGCTGTGAGGCATCATTTATCCTAATCATTCGTGATTGCGTTGCAATACATGATTCAAAAATATAAAGATGGCGCCGCTGCGCGTGAATGTTCAAATTACGATGACGTCATATGGGGAAAATGGTCAATTGTTCATTCACGTTTTTTTTGTTTCAATTCATTTTTTGATTTTGTAAAAAATTACTAGTGATAATTTTCTTTATCGTTATACTTCTTTAGGGCTTCTTTCGTCGATCAGTTCAAAAGAACATGCAGTACACTTGCCACAGGAATAAAAATTGCGTTATCAACAAATCAACCCGAAGTAGATGTCAGTACTGTCGTTTACAACAATGCTTTCAAGTTGGAATGTTGAAAGAATGTAAGTATATATTGTCAAAATAAATTCCAAGCTCATCCGGACCTCACAACTATTCTCAACACTAACTCAAGACTCCGATTGGTGAATCCGGAATCAGAAAATCGACTCATACTCCTGATTAGTCAAATTTTGTGCGAGTATCTTTTTGGTTTCTTTTGAAAATTTTGGCTCAAAATTTCAAATCCGGCGACACCGCAACTCTTCATAATGCCGATTCAATATCCGATCGACTCCAACCCAAGATTGCAAATAAAATTTGATTTTGATAAAATTTCCTTTCCAGCCGTTCGTAACGATAGAAACAAGAAACGTGGAAAGGAAAAGGAGGGAAAGCCTGGCGAGACATCTCCCAATGGAAACAACGGACAGACAACCGAAGAAGTTGTTGTGACGCCAGAGATTGAAAATATTGTACAAGTTGTATCAAAAGCTCATTTGGATACTTTTCCGCTGAGTGAAACGCTGCAGAAATATGATTGCGTGAGTATCTTTTATCAGAAAAACTCTGGGTATAGAGGTTAAGGTTGGAAGGTGCATTGATATGGCATTTGGGATCGTAGTTTAAAAAACATTCCCAAAAACTGAGACTCCATCTCGGGAGCAGCACAGAAGTGTGTGTATCAATATGGAGGTAACTAATTTTGTTCACCCACTTTACATCAAGTTGTGTAAAAGGACTGAAACCTATGGGCAGGGGGTATATTCACTTGACTAACACTGACAGTCCCAAACTTGTAATAGAACTAAAATAAGGAAAATCAGAATAAATTTATGAAAATGCCGGTAGCTACCTCTCGCTCGCTATTTATGTATGTATACTTTATAAAGAGGTCGGACATATTCAACAAAAAATTTTTATTAACTTTTCAATTATGATCGTTAATCGAGCGTAAATAGTAGGCCAAATCGCGACTGGTGACTTGAATTCAAGATGTAATAAACAAATCATTACGCGAAATTAATTTAAATTCATTTTTTCCTAGATAGAATTGAATCTTTGAATTATTCAAATTCTTGTTATGATTTGATTTAAAACGCAGTGTCACATATTATTATTATTATAAATTTTCTAAAATTTTGCCTTTTTTCATTTTAAAATATTGTGAAAAAACATATCATGCGGCATTTTTATGATATATTATATTAAATAATTTCCAGATTGATATAAATTGAAATATAGCTGCGAAAAAGGCAAATTTAATCATAAAAAAAGTAATTTAAAATATTAATCTCAATTATTTAAAAAACGTTTTGAAAAGCTTTTTGTTTGAATTATCACCCCCATCATGGATTTTCTCGGTCCCGAGCTTAACATAACATAACACATTCTTAAAAATTTATCATTACAGAAAAAGAATGGCGAGGCCGCCCCTCCGAAGATGCCACCAGTTGTAAAGCCTCCTTCGCCAGAAGCCGACACAAAACCGCCCGGTGGGGCAGGTGGTTTGGACTTGTGGCTCTGGAGCAAATTCTCCGATCTCTCTACAAAATCGATCATCAAAATTGTCGAATTTGCAAAAATTGTTCCTGGATTTACCGACCTCACTATTGCTGATCAGATTACTTTACTCAAAAGCGCTTGCCTCGAAATTTTGGTAAGTTTTCGTATTTTTTTACATTACTAAATTTTCATCATTTTTTTAGTTCTCGCCTGTGAGACTTAACTCAGTGATTGATGGGACTGAGACTCGAATTGAAACTCGAATAACCTTTGACCCCTACAATGTTTCAGAGGTTCCGATTCTACTTGTAAACATTTCCAATCCCAGGCTTCTTGAAATTTCTGTTTTAAATCTTCAACCCTCGATTTATATGTTTACTTTGATGTGTAATCCTTCCAAATTCATAATTTGCAAATTTTAACAATATGTGGTTATTTTTATTCACTGTTCTAATTTATTTCCAGTTCTTTCGCATCTGTAGTCGTTATGATGCAACAAAAGACACAATGTCATTTTCCGATGGTCTTACTTTGACCAGAACACAACTCCGGAATTGTGCATTTGGACCCATGACAGAACAGGTACCGTATTTATTGCACATGCGGCATTTTCTTAATGTTACATTTTAGTAAGAATATCTTGGATTATACCCATTACTATTTTTCAAAAGACGTTTCACCATGAGCAAGGATCTGTGCAAAGGGTTGTTACTACTTTTGGAATTATTATTATAGTATTACTATTATTGGCCAGATGAAAAAAAAATTAATTTCTGTATCCTGTCGTCATGAAGTGTTTCAAATAATCGAACATTACACTAAAAGAAGCTATAAAATGCAGCACAATCATAAAATATTTATTAACAAAATACATTTTCTGATATCTATAATGTCTCACGAATAAAACAAAAGTAAAATTGTTCATCATGTTTCAAAGGTGGATGTTATTTTACAAGCATTGCTTCTTTATACATATAATCTCATCTCAAACATAACATATAATCCGGCCTATTCAAACAACAATTTCCTTGTTTATTACAAAAACATTAAATAAATGACCTGAGATTAGCCCAGCAATGTCCTTTTTGACTCCGAGATCGTTTTGTAATGCACGTTCTCTACTTCCTATCTCACACAAGCGTGGGCTATTAGCGATGAGTTGTTTACCTGTGGCCAATGATTAGAATTAATTATCCTTTATCAACATCAAAAATATACCCCCAATCCACAACCAATTAATATAATATGTTTTATTAGATTTCGGTATATAAAAAAAATTCAAAACAAATGCTTCAAAAAAATTTAAATTTTTTTGGCGTCCCAGTAATGACGTCATCATAACTCGATTTCCTGGTATTTTCAGGTCTTCGGATTCGCTCAATCTCTCACACCGTTTGAGCTCGATCACACCGAAGGAGGATTGTTATGTGCGATTTGCTTGATATGCGCAGGTAAGAAAAATCTTGTGGTTGTGATAAGTAGTTGTTACAGTGTGTATGCTAAGTTTTGAAAAAGTAGAATTATAGCCATATTACTTGTATGTTGTCGAAACTATTTTCAAATTTCGAAGGGACTAATTAAACACCCAGATATATGTAGTACGGTATTACGATAAACGCGTTTTAGCAGAATTTTGCCCGATCATCACACAATAATTGGAGGGAATCAATTTTTAACATAGATTAGATAGAAACTTGCGAATATGTTGTAATAGGCACTCAATATACCCATTCGTAGCTGTTTTTTTTATCTATGAAATTCCTGTTAGTTCACGATTAAAAAAAAATAAATACTGAAAGCTGATAATAAACTAGAATATTCGATTTGATTCGTGAACTAATATTCTATTCTTCATTAGCATCAAATTATGTCAATGAGTTTTACCAACTCTAACTTAGTCGCAATTTGAAAAATTTCAAATTCTCGTAGATCGTCCTGAACTGGAACAGCCTGAAAAAGTGGAAGAACTGCAAGAGCCGTTAGTCGAAGGTTTAAAATGGTACGCCCGTAAACGCCGTCCAAATAAACCTCATGTGTTCCCAAAAATGTTGATGAAAATTGCCGACTTGAGATGCATTGGTTTTAAAGGTAAGTGCAAGTTATTTCTAGCAATTTGATTGGATATTACTATCACTATGACGTAATAAATGATAATTATTTAAAATTCGTCTTCTGTTTTCAGGTGCGGATAGAGCGGCTTCCATCAGAAGTGAGCTCCCGAAAAGCGCGATGCCGCCATTGATGTCCGAAATGCTAGTCGATGAGGAGAACGAAGAAAAGTGAAGCCGGAGTCCGCAACGGGCCTAATCCGGATAATTCTATCCGGAACCGGTGTATAAACAGTCGAAGTATCGCGGAAAGCCGGATTTCAGTATGACGGGAATAGAAACTGTCGCGACAGTGTTAGCTCGTCACATTTTTAAATATGGTTATCAGCGGCCACCGATAAAGAGGTGATAAGCCGCGTATTCAAGCCGTGATGCACATTTGGGTCAGAAATGGCCCGTTGAAAAAAATCCCAATTTATAATGCCTGACTTTGGAAAAATATTTCAAACAGACTACTTATATTTGCAGTAATAATAACTATCTGCTAGCTATTTTGACGTCGTTTGATGACGTCATCCGGTCTTGTAATGCCTCAATCATGCTTTCTTTCCTTTGACAAATAAATGACTTGCCTTCGTTTCGGCCTCGCAATTAAATATTAATAACATCATTATTCTTTAATGACGAATATTATTCTCGAATTGCGCCCATACGTACATGTTTCTTCATCGACAAATCACGTATGGACAAAGTTCAAGCCGAAGATAACTTCGTGGTATTATATTACACCAGTAATATTGCAATTGTTGAATTTCGTTTCAGTAAATTTTTTCTTCTTTTTTTCGTTTTTAAGGCAATACCCTTATATATTATTATTTCTTTATTATATCCTTATTTTTATTTCAAACTTCGAATATATAAAATTTGTTTTCGATTCTGAACCAGCAGAAGCGATCTTCTGCTGTACTCCCAGTCAGAATTTTTCCGTTTATCAACACAAGGGTTTGTGCTGCTCACTCTGAACATCGTTACTGGTCGCTGTGAGTGAAATTATTGGTAAATTTGTATTTTTTCGATATGTTGTTCTAGCATGTTCCTTGTATACGCAAATCGCGTAAGAACTAGGATCTTGCTTGATTTAAATTGTGTTTGAAAAGTATAAAAAATAAACCAAAGTGTTGTAGATTTATTTCGTTTGATAAAACCCATAAAATGTGCCTTCCGTTTTAAAATCTGAATCATTATGAAAAAATAAAAATCTTTAATCTTGAATTTTATAGTGATTTCTGTAAATCATGCTCTGTTTGTTGTTTATTCGTTCATTATGAGAAAAGTTTCGATAAGATGTCAAAAATTTTTCTTTAGTGCCCTTTTCTATATAAATATTATATAAATAATGCCCCTCTGTAAAATAAATTTTTTTCGTTTGTTTTCGCTTTTTGCAGAAAAAAATTATTTTTTACTTGTATTATTATGAGCAAACGTGTGAATTTTTGATTGTTTTTCGTTTCGCACGAATTTAGTTCTTTACGTGTGATTACACATTTCGATACGCGTGCCTGTGTTCATTACAATCTGACCCAATCAGAAAGAATATTACATGCGGCCAATTATAAATCAGTTATGGTTTATGTTCGGCAAAAAGTAATTTCTGATTGGGTGTTACTAACATACGTCCCCCTATTCTTGTATTATGACGTCATCGTGACAAAAATTTATCTTTTGTGGTTTCGAAAATATTGCGTTTGTTACCTCATACCTGTAATGGTGACGTCATATTTACGAATATATGCCCAATTCTTTTTGGTGACGATATTTCTTTTGCGGTGGCTTTTTCATTATTTGAGTTCGAAAAAATATTTTCAGCATTATTAAAGAAAAGTTACCATAGTTATTTTTTGAGGTTTGCGTCCTGGTATCAGTAGTTCGACTGAGCAAAGGTACGGATAAAAGGTGAAGTGTCGACGTTGTCTCTAAAATATCATGTCTCACTTGTTCCCTTTAAGAACACGTGTCTATTCTTCCCACTGTTCTGAGTTAGAGTTGATAGAAAGATATACCTTGTGAAGTAAATTTTGAAGTCAGCATGAGAAGACAATTCATCATGTTTCGGGATAGAATATTAGAGTATTATTATGATGCGATTCATACAATTGCGACAAGTTTAGGTTAAGTCTGGTAAGTTGGGCCTGCTAGGTAGATATAAACTTTGAGGAGATTTAGATATTCACACCAGTGAGACGCGGCTTTTTAAAAAGTCAAAAAAACGATACCAAATTGAATTAGCTACCTGAATTGCTTAAATTAGCGTGGAATATTAGTTTATAGTCCAGCAAAGGCCTGTTTTGTCTCTACGTTTTTACCTGAAGGTTCAACACACTTTGATTCTACTCGCTTAGTTCTACCCATCTCCGCGTGGATATAGGTCGTCAAAAAAAAACGATTGCCTTTTTTATACATATTTACAGTTTATACCGGTGGTTCCCAATCGAGGGGCCAAGCGCAAAAATGTTTTTACTTTTCCCTCCAGAAGAAAACTCCGATCTTCCTAGTTTCATTGCTTGATAAGGACATTTCACATTTGTTGATCATGAATTGTTTGAGCATAATAGGCTTTGGAACCTACCAATCAAAATACACCGTACATACCGCTGGAATGCTGGACTGGGAGCCATGAGTGCTAAAAGCCACGCGATATAAATGGTTAGAAACCACTGGTTTATACAATTAGACCAGTGTTTCTCAAATTGTGTTCCGCGAGCTTCTTCGGAGCGTTACGCGGGACAGAGATTAAATTGGTCTCCATGTCGATCTCGGCGCCTCTGTGTTGCGAATTTATCTCCCAATTGGCGACAAACAGGCGGACAGGCCTCGTGCCAGAGTGAAAAGCATGGTATTTCCGTCAACCATTCAATATCGTTACCGGCAGCCTACTTTTTTAATTGTCAAGCTCACTACAATTTTTTACGATAGTCTAAATTTTTGGAAACCGCCCTTCCCAAAGGCTTAAAACTAGAAGCCTCGGATAATATCGAGATAAGCCGGTTGTGCAAGTTGATACAAAAAGAAAATCCATTACACGATTTTAATATTATCAAATTTACCTTCTAATTTCTTGATGTTCTGGCAAGGCGAGATTAAAAGCGTGGGCGACCCGGGGCAGAAACGTTTGAGAACGCTGAATAAGACATTACACAGGTGTTATTCAAGCCTCTTGAGTGTTTTATTGGGGGTTCCGCCACACCAAAAAGGCTGAACTGCCACTGCTGTTGGAGAAAGAGTGTTTCTCACCGGGCTGTAGAGTCGGGATCGAACTTTTGAAATATGCGGAGTGGGAAATTCAGGCTTTTCCTGAAGATAATCGTGGACAAAATTCTTTGCAGAAACTTAAGAAAAATTAAATTGACCAAGCGGTCCCGACAGTCTATAAAAGGGCGTATGCCAATGACAAAGTTTATACAATGTGATTTTTCCCGGTATCCGAGCTAGAGTCGGTTTATCCCCGACTTTACTACACTGGTCCCTTAATTATCTTGAGGGCCATGTCGTCAAATTCTAAACAACAAAGTGTAGGAGACAGGGATTTTTTATATTGAACACCGTCCCAGACATAGAAGCACTGCACAACAATCATCATGCCTTTCTATAAATTGCCACTGATTCATCATCATTTCATGTTTTTCACAGAGCAAACGTTTTTTTCGCCCAGATTTTCTTTGGCGATAATCTACCCAAAATGACTTTTACATAGATTACCTTATTAGACAACATTGCTTTGTTTATAATTGCTCAAATCCGATTCATTCGAAAAGCCGTTATGAGAAATCACAATTTCGGCTCATATTGGGCTAATTAGTGTTTCAAAAAACCGTTTCTGAATTCAACAACTCCAGAATTTAAACTAAATGGTATTATTATCCCGATATTTTACGACCCGTAGTCGCGAAAAATCATGTTCTCTTCTAGTTTCTATCACTCTAAAGTTCGGCCTGCCCCTACCTGCGATTGAGACGATTATCACATTGGAACTGTAAATATACAGTTTTGCGCCCAATATGAACATCTTTTACCGGTTCAACTCGTGCAATCTGTAGCAATTTTTGTTTCAAATTTTAATCTCGGAGTCCATTTTTATATTAAACATGATAATTAAACTGTATACAAATTTGATCACAGACCTTAAACGACAGGTGGGAATATATTTTGATATGATATCAACGGAAAATGTATAAAAATACTCAAATTCCAATGGTGGAATAAAAGTATTACATAGCAGGAGCGTTAAGCATTCCAGCATCTATTGGGAGATTGATTCCTGTGATAACGGGAGACTGACAGAGGAACACAATAGCATCGCTAATTTGTTGAGGTTTGATGACTCCCAAAGGTTGTCGCTTCATGAAGTTTTCCAACATCTAAATGAGTATTAGTTTAATTCTAGCGAACATAGTTATTAAACAAACATCTTATAAAATAAATAAATAAACCAGGGTTTCCTAAACTTTTGAGCTTGCGACCCTTTCCAATTTGAAAATTAAATTTCGCGACCCGCGTCGCTGCTCTGTAATTTATGTATTCTCTCGAAATCGTGAGATTTATCTTTTGCATTAGTTTTGATGCTCCCAAAGTATGTGAACCAAGATGGCGGACACCGGAACGTAGTATGTGTATCCGGTTAGGGATAGGCCATAATTTTATTCCACTTTTCCATATTTTAGTACTATTACGAGTTCGGGGACTAGTGACTCCCGTATAGTATTTGTACCTGGAATTATGGAGTCACCCTATCCTGATACACATACTGTACTACGTCCCGGTGTCCGTCATCATGGTCCACATACTTATACCGAGTATACCGTAGTTTCAATAATTGTGTTTCTAATAAAAAGTCGAAAAAAGTATAATAGATATAATACTCTGTGTGAAATTGGTGTACTCTACTCGGCCCCCCGACGGAAGCCCGTCGTAAACAATTGCAGTTGTTATAAATATACTTTCCAGCTCATCCAAGTTACCTTTTCAAACATTTCCTTAGTCACATTCATATTATCTCCGAATCTTGTGTCAGTTGCTGCTGGACTGAAAACATAAGTGATATTTCAAAGTTGCGATCGAAACTTTTTAATGAGATATATAAATATTAATACTTTTCTCGATGTCATTTCCTGGGATCGCCGATATCGAGTCTCAATATACTAATGAAAATGTCCTTACCTTGGGTTTTTGGAAATAATGCTTTGATAAATAAATTATAGTATATATGCTTTATATATATGAAAACATGTAACGGTACTTACTTCACACAATTGACCCGGACTCCAAATGGTGCACATTCTAAAAAATAACCATGAATATTTTATTAGAATTGTAAACAAAATTGCGACTCAGAGCGTCATTTAACAAATAAGTTGTACGGAGGAAGCAAGAGACCACTGATTACATCTTCACAATTGCCAAGGTTTTTAAGAATAAATCGTTATACAAAGTACTACAAGAACGAATTCAATATACGAATCGTTTGGCTGAGTTCTTGTTGTTAGTCGTGTGTTTGTCGCTGTACGTTGATCAGTATTTCACATAGGCTACCGGCACTGTGATTAGTCGATGGACTTCAGTGTGCATGTATAGGAACTTTTGTTTAAATGTCAATTTCTTTTTCATGTGATAATTCATATTTATTTCTCAAAAATGCCACTGCATGAGGAAAAATGCTGAAGATGTAATTAGAAAATGAATTAGTTTATTGCTCCCCTTTTTAATAATAGCTGTAATCGTACAGAAGTACAGCTGAATGATATGGTGAACCCTTTTTTAGAACTACTGTCTCAATTGTATTTCCCCAATTTTTGTTTCTCATTCTCAAATTATAGGTGGATATTTGTACTAATCGCCCCCTTGTTGGAAAATTTTTTAAGTATATATTTTATTTTATTTCAATTTTTGACTCTCAGACTTAGGATAACCATTTCTGGTCCTTCGCGACTTCCTGTCAATTGCAATGAAATCCGTTGCCGCATTTTATAATAATTTGTGCTTTGAATTGTGTATGATTTCTTGCATGACGAAATAAACGTATTGTTAATTTTTTATTACCTGCCGAGAATCCTCGTGTAAAATGGTCGAGGGCAATTTTCGTCATTGAGTACGGAACACCACCCGGTCCTGCCGTAAGAGATGCGCAGCTAGATACGTTCACAACACAGCCTGTATAAAAATTTTGAACATTTTTGAACAAACATCTACAAATGTTGACACTCCAGAAGTATGTGTACCAATACGGAGGTAATTAATTTTGTTCGCCTACTTTACATCAAGTTGTGTAAAGGGACTGAAACCTATGGGCAGAGGGATATTCACTCGGCTAACACAGGCAGTCCCCGAACTCGTCATAGATCTTAAATAAGGAAAATCAGAATAAAATTATGCCCTAACCTGGTACACATACTACGGCAGTACCCAAATGTTTGTGAAATTCTCATTCTATACTTACCCTTCGTCTTTTTCAAATGTGGCAACGCATATTTGCACAAAAACACCGGAGCACGAAGATTTGCGTTGAAGATCTTCTCATATGTATCTAGCTCAATCTACAAAACATTGAAACCGAAAGTAAGGAACAAACGTCATAGAAGAAGGATATTAATACTATTGATTTTAGCAAGCTTTTACCGTTTCAATTGTTTCAGCTCTTGCATAACCAGCATTGTTGATAAGAATATCGATTCCCCCAAATTTATCCACAGTTTTCTTTACAAGGGATTCAAGATTCTTAAATTTCTCAAGGTCCGCAACTACTTCAAGAATCTGAAAATTCTAAACATTGGTCATTGAATTCTTTAGAAGTAGTAATTTATTTCGATAGAGGCATAAAATATTTTCTTTATATACTATGGGATAGGTAATAAATTATGATTAAAACATTAGGACGAGGCTGTAAAGAAATGGCCATGTGGTCGGCTACAGTCGTTTGGTCAATCAATGACAATGGCAGATAAATCACCATAATAAATATAACGCGCAATTTCTATTCTTCTATTTATATATATACTATATAGGATAGGTAATAAATTATGATTAAAATATTTGGACGAGGCTGTAAAACAGGGGTCACCAAACTACGGCCCGCGGGCCGGATCCGGCCCGCGACGTCATTTTATCCGGCCCGCGGCGTCATTTTATCCGGTCCGCAATAACACGCAAAAATGGCTAAATTTTTTTCCAAGGAAGATTTTCACGAGCATCGTCGTCTTTGTTTATTTCGTAACATTGGCCAATCGGCAAGATGCAGCAAAGTGACGTAATAATAGGCCTTTCCGCATCCGCTCAGACACTTTTGTCACTCTGACAGATTTTCAGTCGTGGTTGTAAACAAAACTTCGTTTTTGCGACTTTGAATGCTACCAGTACGTAACGTTTACTGCGATACACTTGTACACTCGTGGCGCTTGCTTTCGACGAAACTGTTTGTTTTTCGTGCTAAAATAAACGTCGAATGTGCATTTTGTGCTAACAGTACTGTAATCCCACGCGTACTGCTCCAATTTCAAAAGCTACACTAACTTTTGTACTGCTTTAATGCGGATATTCATGTAGGTATGTTACAAAAAAATTGAAGTTCATCCGATTTAAATAAAAACTGCTCCAGTGGAAAGATCTGAGTAAAAATAGAAAACAATACCAAGTTTGGAATAAACGGTCAAGAAATAACGGAGATATCGGAATTTTAGTACCGCCCGACAGCCAATTTTTTCCATAATGATCGTATTACTTTTTTGATAAGAACTGAACTAAATATGGAAAAATAACACATATCAATCACTAATCTTTCGATGTGCGTCACATCTATGGTATATTGAGACTATTTCAGGATTTTATTCTGGCAACGGTCATTGACACCGCCGAAAGATCGTCGCAAATAAACGCTGAAGTTGTGCATGATAGTTTGACAGTGGTTCATTGTGGGTAATAATTAACGATGTTCTGATTGTACGAACTTCATAAAAATTGGTAAGTATCAAGTTAGGGAAATTTATGCGCTAATGAAAAAATTCAAATACCAGATAATAGTTGTTTATTTTATCTAAATTATGTCAAAATTTCATAGAATTCCAAGCTACAGCAGGCATTCGTTTTTATGAGCGGTATTTCAACACGGCGTAACGGTAGACGTGATGCGTACATTTTTTGCCGCGGATTTTGTAACATTTCTAATTCATGACAGCAACGTTTTGATAACAGCTAAACTCAGGATAGTTGTCTAGATATAGAAATCTTCTTAATTTTTTTTCCTAGGTTGTTCTCGATCTATATTCTGCGATATTCCCAACTTTTGTGAATTTATTGTATTGCATTGACAAAAATATTCATCCGGCCCGTTTCAACACAATTTGAGTCATACCCGGCCCGCGGTCAAAAAAGTTTGGTGACCCCTGCTGTAAAAGAAAGACCATCGAGTCGGCTACAGTCGCTTGGTCGATCGAGGACAATGGTGGACTGACCGCAATATATATAACGCTTAATTTCAGTTTTCTTAAACTTTGCTGAAACTTTTTGCGATCAAAATAAATATAGAGGTGTTGGAAGTTCTTTCGCTCAGTAGACAACGAGCACTCATGGATGTTTACATCCATGGACATTAACACTAGCGTGTGCATTTGCACCCTCGTAAAATGGCAACCCATGGACATTTTCACTCATAGAAGATTGTGGCCATGTAATATATATTTGAACCTGCAAACTTCTATGCGTGAAAATGTCCACTCGCGCAGTCTTTATGCAAGTGCTAGAATTATATATGTAAATATCGGTGGATGCAAAAGTATTCAGTATGGGTGCAGTTCACTGGTGCAAATGTGCTGTGGAGTGATTCAGATTTTAATTTCTGTTGTCTAATTTTCCATGTATAGGATATTTCGATAGAATGAGAAAATTAGATTCAAAAAATGTATTTTAGAATAAATAATATTGTGTTGAAAATTATTAAATATGAAAGAATGTTAAATGTGAAAGACAAAGAAAAAATGTTTGGATACAAAATTGCATGTTAACAGAAACTGATGGCCTCCAGAGAACCACTTCATAGAAGAAACACAGGTTGTGGCAAAATAATATATTCTGTACTGAAACAATAATGACTGACAGACTATTCAATTTTTGATGCGTGATCTATCTCACGAACTTATCACAACGTATATGGTGAAAAAATCAATTGAGATACACAAGTGCATGTTACAGTACATTGCAAGGAATGTATCATAAAAATGCAAAATTATTAATACATATACGTATGTCACCTCGGCACCGACGGCTTTACATTTTTCTGAAGTTTCATTCAATCTTTCCTGGTTTCTTCCTGTAACAACAACCTTTGCGCCTTCCCGTGCAAAAGTGATGGCAGTTGACGCACCTATTCCACTGGACGCACCTACAAGCAATAAAAGCAGATAATTGATACCGGAACGACGGTTCATTGGAAGTAATTTGTCATTTGTTTGGTCAGAAAGTAACGCTAACTGGTTCGATTGAGTAACTTAAAATAAGTAGCCGTGTGGTATATATTGAAATGATATTTAAGCAAAAAAAACGCTAATGTCATCCGCAACAAGCACTAGGCCTATACTTCATAACTAAGTTTGACCAACATCACTGCACAATAAAACAAAAGATCGATGCTCAAATATATGGACACGAAACCAAAGCAGTAGTCTACCTTGTCTTTCACAGAAGCTTTTTTGAAATCCATATAAGTAATAGCCTTCTAGCCTTATTACCTTCTAATTTTTAACAACTGAAAGTTTCAAAGCAAATGATCCAGTAGTTGATAATAAAAAAACGATCCATATATATATGTACATTGAGTGTCTAACAAGAGAGCGATGCTCAAATTTATGGACATACAGGCCAAAACGAGTATGCAATCTGTCACAGTAGACTACCAGGTATCGGTACCGCAGCTGAGAACCATATTTCAACTTACGCAAACAGAAACTGTCACAAAGAGCGAACTTTCTAATTTTTATGACGTCATCACACTCAAAAACCGAACCTCATATAGGCCACAGAAATATTTGGGTCTCATGTAGTTTCGTACCATACTTCTAGTGGGCGTAGCATAACAAATTTGTCACGTTTTTTTCCTAACCCTCACCTGACTACGCCATTCAAAAATTACGTCACTACGCCGTCACAGTGACGTAATAGAGCCTTTCAAACTATACGAACTGCCGTCCAAGACGTGCAGACGAGCACCCGAAATCGAACGGCTATTTCTCCCGTTTTCTCGTCGCGAGGACACGGAGATATATTTCCAGTTCAGCGCACGACGCATCGTCGGTGCCGATGTCATTTCGGGCGATATTGAGCAAGCTCTACGACGTCAATGTGACGTAATTTTTGGATGGCGTAGTCAGATGGAGGTCAGGATTGACAAAAAAGTACGTTAGGTACGAAACTACACGGGACCCAAATTGTTGAAAAACATAAAAGCTATAGTCTTCTGGCGAAAAATTCAATCTTTAACCACTAAACAATTTGGAGTATTTGGTCCAGTAGTGGATGACAAAAGCGATTTTTTTACAAGAAGGAAAGAAATACTACCAACAAGAGTACCAAAAACAATATAATACCAAACGACCCATATGTACATTTTGTGTCCAATAACAAAACGATCCGTAGATTTCATGTCCAATAAAATGATTTACTTGGCCCGTGGGAGTAAATATTAAGCTAAAATGAGATAATTTGAACCAAAAAAAGTAACAAAAAATATCTTACCAGTGACGATAACAACTTTGTTGTCGAATTTTCCCATCTTTTCTCTATCTTGGCCTAAAAAATCTTTGCACTCTGTGTGAGTACGCCTGTTGACTGACTGAGTGACTCTCAACTAAACGTGGCATCTGATTCGAAAATAAAATGCTGAGTCACGCGCGTTCGTTCACGTGAGGCTTACAGTTTTAGTTTTAAATTTTGATTAATAATTGAAAAAAATTGCCAAACAATTGATAAATGTCGAACTAACAGAAGATGCTTTTTGACTGTTGCAGTCACTTGTTTCGACAGGTAAAATGACCGAATATATTACTGAAATTACAAACTTATTAAACGTGAAAGTATCGTGAAAAGCTGTCTTGGAGAGAATTTGATAAAAAAAAATAATCAAATACAAAAGAATGGTTATTTACTTAGAAATCGACGTTCAATTATTGATAGGAACTATATATATATTTGCATTGTACCTAATTTAAATATTAAACTTCCACGCAAAATTTCCAATCTTTTGAATCCAAAAACATTGGTTTGAAAAAAATCACTTTTAATCATATTTTAGGGATAATCTTGGTATTTTAATTAAGATTGTACTGTTGTTTCTTATATCAATAATATCAAACGAAGTCAAACAGTTTAGACTTTCTTAGAATTATAAACCTTCATAACTTGTTTTTTACTGGACATATTTGAGTAAATAGCCTCAAGCCATCATTTCTTGATGTCTAACCAGTTTTTTTTATATTGTATATCAGTTCCACGCCTAACCCTGACCTGGTGCACATACTACGTTTCGGCGTCCGCCATCTTGGTTCACATACTTCGGGAGTACCCATTTTCATGTGTTGGTTATTTAGTATTTAAATGGTCATATTTACTATTTAATTATCGTATTGGATCATAAAGTATCATAAATTATTGTACCATGATCGTACGTTGGATAATAAATACATTGCCTCGTTAAAGTGTCTGACAAAGTTGTGGGTAATTGGTGAAAGGCGCTACCGTTGTATTCGTCATTTAACGACATACGATATGCTGTCGTCCAACATAGAAACCAACCAACAACGAGTGAAAATATTATTTCTTACCACTAAAATATTATCGAAATAAGAATAGCATGATCTATTTCCATGATTATTCGCTATTTCATTGAGTTAAATCTTGTTTTGTCTGAAGAAGTTAGACTATGATCTAACGAAAGCATATAAGTATGCTATTTCGTAGAAAAAGATTATGATATTCTCATTTAATTTATCTTTATAATACTATCTCGTTCAATGCAACCTTGTGGAAACGGACACACAGGGATACAAAGTAGGAAGTAAACAAGGAGAAGGAACCCTACAGTTCAGCATACAATATCCAGTACCATCCATAACTGAAATAAGCAAACTACGGCCCATCGGGCCAAATCCAGTCCGTTGGATACCGTAATTTTATCTGGCCCGCCTGATCACGCCACAGCCAAACTAAAAATTCGATGTTTTAGATAAAAATTAGCACTAGGAATTTGTTGAGATTGTCTAGCTCAAACGAATAGTTGAGTAGTAGAGCGGTTCCGAAAGTAGCCCAGTCTGGCAACACTGCGCTGCTTAACTACACAGATTTCGCGTACAAATTGCGGCTCCTCGTCTATTGCATTTAAAATATTGTACGTTGTTTTTAAAAAGTGTATCTAATTTTTTGTTCGAACGTACATTATTTGTCGCACGGCGAAAACAAATATCTGAATCTACCTCAAATCACTTGTCTCGCCATAAAAAATCCTCTCGTGTGCCAGGGGTTGCCGACCCTGACTCAGAGTATAAGCGGAGGGTTCTGACTAATTTTCATATTTTATATTTGGGTAAAATGTGCAAATAATGAACAAAAAATCTCGCTCATGGCTGCGAATCATTTTTAGTGTCTATATGAAGTGCCGCAAAAATTACATAAACAATAACAATGTTTTTGGTCGACATGTTCGACTGACTTCCGTTTATCTGTCTGAGATACTGAGTTTTTTTTACCTCATATCCATTGCACTTCGTTTGTACTTTGGATTTCCGAGTAAAAGTAGAAATAAAGCTAAGCTATTAGCTATTACAGGCACCAATGACGCCATTGCTTCGCCGTAAACTTCTAATATAAATCGTTCAAGAGAAACGAACAATACTGGAGCTGCATTAAGTGGTATGAAGTATAGTGCCATCAAGATTAGATTATCAACAGGATATGTAGCTTCAAGCAGCAATTCAGGTATGACGACTCCAGTCGGTAATCTTATAGCCATTAATGAGGGATATAATATTCCGATAGCAATGATGTTTTTAAAGTAATGACCGAGAAATATTCCAAGTGAGCACAAAACTATTCCAATGAATGCTGAAAAAGTAAAAATCTTCATCACATGTTATATTTAAATTGTTTTTTACCTGATATATTTTTGGCCAGTGGACTTTGGTTGTGCGCATTCTATAGCTGGCCATCAGCGATACAATTTTGATATAGATAAATAAATATTACACTGTATGTTGCAGTTATATAATATAGCTAAGCAGTGGCGGCGCGTGGTCATTTTGACAACCGGGGCAAGCTACTGCGGGACCAAGTCACCTCCATCTACGGGGACAGGATGAGCGCTGTAAGTTCTCCCATCATTTTAGGTTTCAAAATAAACTATGTCTATATTTATTAATCCCTTGACTTGGACCGGTTTTAAAGACACTTTCTTATCGTTAAAAATTGTCGCTTTTTCCGATTGGTTGTTACCGATGGAATGGTTTTTATACTCATAAAATGATGGGAGAACTTACAGCGCCCATCCTGTCCCCGTAGATTGGGATGACTTGGTCCCGCAGTAGCTTGCCCCGGTTGTCAAAATGACCACGCGCCGCCACTGCGAATCAGGCCTATTGCATCTTAAACATATACGGTGTTTTATTTCAAGTACTCTTTCGAGTTCAATAACAGTGCATAGGAAGCAATTGTTGCTATGTTCTGCAGTTTCTTGTGATATTCCATGAGTGCCATATTACACTCACGATTTTCTGAATATAAACATTACATTTCCGTCACCTCGACAGCAGAATTTGCGAATTAGTAGCTACATTTTCCGCGCAGAAGTTTTGACACAAGTCAGCAAGAGAATTTTTTAGTCTAGAAAGTTTCCGAGATCAAAGTGTATATTCTAATATCCAGCGTGGCCTCTCACACACCCCTGTATTCGCCACATGGGCTGATATGGGAAAATAAGTGGTTCATTGGTCAACATTTATGCATCGAAAACAAGTGCAAAATTCGCTTTTGCGTTTGAATCAGAATATTTTTATTTTTTAAGTAACGCAAATTATAAGGTACTCATAAAATCGAAATATTACTGTGAAAATGTTTTAAGAATTCGCACGTGGAACACGAAAAATATATCGCAAAGAATTTATTTGTCACAATGAGTAATTATGATTATAACACAGGAGATAGTCCTAGTAACTAGGTTATTGTGTACTGAACTGAAAGTCCTTTCTTTTTGATTACTTAGAATCCGTGGGTGTCAGTTGCCATAAGAATGCTTAAACTAGATCGTAGTATAAAGATAAATTGGAATAGTATAATCTCTTCCCACAAAAGTGGAAATTATTCTATTCTTAATTATGATCAGTTTTGTTTTATAGAATTTAAACCTAGCGCAGCAGCAATGAAATACACCGTGTACTCCATACGATGGCTGTTCGTAGCTGCCTTGAATATAGGTGTATTCAACTATCAGTTCACAACATTATCGTACGGAGCCGTGAACAACGTCATTACTTCATTCCTTGAAGAAACTCCATACGCCACAGATGCTCTGCCTATCATAGCTCATGCCTGTGGGATATTTGTGATGATATGCCTGATTGTATTCGCGAACAAAATTGGTGTTCGGAAGCAATTGATCTTTGGATGTGTTTGTGCGTTCCTCGGAATGCTGTGCAACGTACTTGGATTTATCAACAGGTTTGTGCAATTTACCGTTAACGTTACAGTGAATGGCTGAAATTTCGGTGTGAAGAAAAACCTAGGATTTAAATATGTATCCCGGGGGAGAGGAAAGGGATAAGACCGCCTAACCATATGGCGAACAACGGCCTCTCGTCAGGTTAATATTTGAAATGTGTCATATCTTTCGTTTGAAATTTGTATTGTGTCTGTGGTTGAAGACTGTTGTTAATTAAAACTTGCGCACTGTAAGGCGGCTCCGCGATGGCATTTCGTAGTGGCAATCAGCGAACTTGGATGCTTTTTGATGAGGATGACTACCGGTAGTATTTCGTTTTGGCTTTCGTGTGATTTATTGTTCAATAGGCAATCCTATCATGAGATATACACTTTTTTAGAGAGACGTACTATTTGCTACTTATTGGAAACTCACTTGTTGGAATATCCGGCGGAGTTTTTTACGTTCTTCCAATGACACTTGCCGCTAGCTGGTTTGCTGTGAATGAAAGGGCAACAGTCATTGGTATGGCATGGCTTGCCGGTGCTGTCGGCGATTCTTTATCTGGCGCACTCTTTTCAGGTGTCTTTGGTAATGCCACCAATGCCAACGTAGATTCAATTTCTCCCAATAAGATTCAACAAGTTTTTGCGTCAACATTCGGAGTGCTTTGTTTTTTGTTATTCGTATCCACGATTTCCATGTGGATATTTGCTGTTGATCATCCTCCGTCTCCACCTACCTCTGCTCAACAAAACATAATAAAACAAGGAAATGAAGAAAAAGAAACAAGTTGGATAGTAAATTTGAAGACAGTTGTCCATTTGCTACGAACCCCAACCTTTTTGTTGCTAACAACATCCCGTGCCTTAACATCTTCTATATTTGCTATGACGAAAGTATTGAACTCTTCCATGATACTGAGGACTTTTCCAGGAATGTCAGATTCGTTTCCAGGATTGCTACGGACCATTGGAGCATGCTTAGCAGCTCTCACATCTATCGCGACTGGAAGATTTTTGGATAGCTTCGGTTACTACAAGGAGTCATGTATAGTATGTGAGTATCATAGGCAAGTTGTGCACGATGTGTCAAACTATAGACTTTTGAACCCCGAAAAATTCTATCTATACTATACCATTGCAAAATTTCCGGTGGTTATTTAAGATTGGTTTCGCGAATTGGCGCCTGTAAAATGAAGTCTTTATTTCAAGCCATCATTCTGATTCATAACATTCAACAATCTGTTTTTAAAAGACAATGCTATTTCTACACTTATTTGTTAAGTGTAGTATATATTTACAGTCAAACTATAGAAAGAAAGTGCAATATTACTTAGCTACAGTGGCGGCGCGTCAATAGGGCCAACCGGGGCAATGCCCCGGTTGTTTTTTCGGTATAATAAAAAATATTCGAAAAATACCTCAATATCGGTTGCACAGACTGTCTACACTAGCCATATTCTCCCGACATGGTTCATTTTTCGCTCGCAAAGCCTTCGCCGAACGTCGACGGGGCGACGCCGATTTTGCCCCGGTTGCTCATTGTATATCGTATTCTCTCTTTTATCTTCCACTCGCCGCGTTTGTCTCGTTTGTTTTCTGTTTCTTATACTAAATCATCTGGGCTAGCCCCAAAATTATGACGACACAATGCCGACGTTTCTTACAACAACGTGTTGACATATTCACGCATTCCTTCTCGTTCGTTGGTTGCTTGAAGAGTTGATAGTTTCCTCGCCTTCGTTTTTGTCGCTTGTTTCGATATTTGAATCAGTTAGAGACCTTTAGTCCATTTGCTTTCGATTTTCCACTTTCCTTTTGAGCTCCTCACTTCTTTCCGGCTTCGCATTTCTTAGCCTTAGGAACAAAAATTAGAGGTACAACGTCTTGGGCCTTATCAACCAAAAAATTGTTCACTGGAACAATCCCATGACGGAGGAAAGCGTCGGCGTACATTCTGCGCAGAAACTTGGTATAAAAAACACGAATGGTTGTGTTACAGCGAGGACAAAAATGCACTTTTTTGTTTTTATTGCCTACTTTTTGCTACCGCCCGTGACTCACGTTGGTGTAAATTTGGTTTTAGAGATCTTAAACATCTTTCCGAGCGTGCCAGGGATCATCAATCTTCTATGGAGCATCTGGACAATGCAGTAAAATACCGAACATTCGGAAATGTTAATATTGCAGCACAGTTGGATGAAGGACGCGCGGTTTCTATTCGTCGGCACAACCAAAACGTCGAGAAAAACCGCCATGTTCTCGGTCGATTGATAGATGTTTCGAAGTTCATTGGTTGTCACGAGCTGTCCCTCCGTGGGCACGATGAACGGGCTGGCTCTTCTAATAGAGGGGTATTTTTGGATATGGTGGAATACACCGCATCCCTAGATACAGTATTGAGAGATCATCTTGATGCCGCAACTGTTTCGAAAGGGACATCTAAGGATATCCAAAATGATTTGCTCGACTCAATGTATAAAATTTATTTACAACATTTGGCTCTGGAAATTGAGAATTGCCAGTTCCTTTCGATTCAGTCTGACGAGACAACTGACATCACGTGCGTTTCCCTACTGGCTGTGATTTTTCGGTTTGTGAAAGATGGTAAACCTACCGAGAGATTTCACAGCTTTGTACCAATCGTTGATCGCACGGCTTGCGGGATATCGGCTGTACTGAAAGAAGTGTTACAGCCTTACAACGCGAAGTCAAAATTGATAGCTCAAACTTATGACGGCGCGGCAGTCATGAGTGGGTCAAAACATGGTGTTCAAGTTTATATAAAAAGAGATTTTTCTCATGCGCATTTTTTACATTGTTATGCACACCAATTTAACCTCGTTATTAAAAATATGTGTCTTGATACCCCTCTCGTCCGTATATTTTTTGCAAATGTTTCGGGGTTTTCATCATTTTTTTCCGTTTCGCCGAAGCGCTCGGACCTCCTTCGCCAGACATGTAGCCGCCGTCTCCCAGCTTGTGCACCAACACGTTGGAACTTCCAATCACGCGTGGTGCAGGGCGTGTCCGAAATTAGGTCTGAGCTCATTGAGTTTTTCAATGGCATTCAGAGCTCTCCGGTTTGGGACGAACGCTCTGTGAGGGAGGCGGCAGGTCTAAAGCGTCTGCTAGAAGATGGTGAGTTTTCATTTTTTCTCGCTTTTTTCTCCACAATATTCTATCACGTGGATGTATTATACGGCGCATTGCAGTCAAGGCTAATGGATGGAGCGTCTGTGCAGTCGTGTATTTCAGACTTCTGCGATGCTGTATCTCGTATCCGGGAAACAATAAAATACGACGACACATGGAGTGCTTCTTTACGCCGCGGGCAAACAACGCAGCGTTTAATTTTGTCTGCAAAGGAATGCTGTGACATTCTGGTGAATCAAATAGGCGAACACCTTGCCGCGTTCTCTTTGATGAACCCCCAAAATTTTTTAAAATTTGCACGTCAATTTCCCATCCATTTGTTGGCTACTGTCTCCAAATTTTACCCCATGATAAACGTGTGTAAATTCGAAAATGAATTGCGATGTATATACACCAATCAAACATTTTCTTGAACATCACATCAACTTGCGCGCTCTATGGGTTCCTCATAGATAACACTCTAGTAACTACCTTTGCGGCGTCTGCAAAATTTCTGGACATCATTTTGACGACGCCGATTTCTTCCGCCGACGCAGAGCGAACATTCAGCACGCCGAAGCGTATTAAAACGTATCTCAGAAACACAATGAAGCAAGATAGATTAAATTCCTTAACTGTTTCACCATTCTGTGAAAGCTGTGAAATCTCTCGGTAGGTTTACCATCTTTCACAAACCGAAAAATCACAGCCAGTAGGGAAACGCACGTGATGTCAGTTGTCTCGTCAGACTGAATCGAAAGGAACTGGCAATTCTCAATTTCCAGAGCCAAATGTTGTAAATAAATTTTATACATTGAGTCGAGCAAATCATTTTGGATATCCTTAGATGTCCCTTTCGAAACAGTTGCGGCATCAAGATGATCTCTCAATACTGTATCTAGGGATGCGGTGTATTCCACCATATCCAAAAATACCCCTCTATTAGAAGAGCCAGCCCGTTCATCGTGCCCACGGAGGGACAGCTCGTGACAACCAATGAACTTCGAAACATCTATCAATCGACCGAGAACATGGCGGTTTTTCTCGACGTTTTGGTTGTGCCGACGAATAGAAACCGCGCGTCCTTCATCCAACTGTGCTGCAATATTAACATTTCCGAATGTTCGGTATTTTACTGCATTGTCCAGATGCTCCATAGAAGATTGATGATCCCTGGCACGCTCGGAAAGATGTTTAAGATCTCTAAAACCAAATTTACACCAACGTGAGTCACGGGCGGTAGCAAAAAGTAGGCAATAAAAACAAAAAAGTGCATTTTTGTCCTCGCTGTAACACAACCATTCGTGTTTTTTATACCAAGTTTCTGCGCAGAATGTACGCCGACGCTTTCCTCCGTCATGGGATTGTTCCAGTGAACAATTTTTTGGTTGATAAGGCCCAAGACGTTGTACCTCTAATTTTTGTTCCTAAGGCTAAGAAATGCGAAGCCGGAAAGAAGTGAGGAGCTCAAAAGGAAAGTGGAAAATCGAAAGCAAATGGACTAAAGGTCTCTAACTGATTCAAATATCGAAACAAGCGACAAAAACGAAGGCGAGGAAACTATCAACTCTTCAAGCAACCAACGAACGAGAAGGAATGCGTGAATATGTCAACACGTTGTTGTAAGAAACGTCGGCATTGTGTCGTCATAATTTCGGGGCTAGCCCAGATGATTTAGTATAAGAAACAGAAAACAAACGAGACAAACGCGGCGAGTGGAAGATAAAAGAGAGAATACGATATACAATGAGCAACCGGGGCAAAATCGGCGTCGCCCCGTCGACGTTCGGCGAAGGCTTTGCGAGCGAAAAATGAACCATGTCGGGAGAATATGGCTAGTGTAGACAGTCTGTGCAACCGATATTGAGGTATTTTTCGAATATTTTTTATTATACCGAAAAAACAACCGGGGCATTGCCCCGGTTGGCCCTATTGACGCGCCGCCACTGTAGCTAAGTAATATTGCACTTTCTTTCTATAGTTTGACTGTAAATATATACTACACTTAACAAATAAGTGTAGAAATAGCATTGTCTTTTAAAAACAGATTGTTGAATGTTATGAATCAGAATGATGGCTTGAAATAAAGACTTCATTTTACAGGCGCCAATTCGCGAAACCAATCTTAAATAACCACCGGAAATTTTGCAATGGTATAGTATAGATAGAATTTTTCGGGGTTCAAAAGTCTATAGTTTGACACATCGTGCACAACTTGCCTATGATACTCACATACTATACATGACTCCTTGTAGTAACCGAAGCTATCCAAAAATCTTCCAGTCGCGATAGATGTGAGAGCTGCTAAGCATGCTCCAATGGTCCGTAGCAATCCTGGAAACGAATCTGACATTCCTGGAAAAGTCCTCAGTATCATGGAAGAGTTCAATACTTTCGTCATAGCAAATATAGAAGATGTTAAGGCACGGGATGTTGTTAGCAACAAAAAGGTTGGGGTTCGTAGCAAATGGACAACTGTCTTCAAATTTACTATCCAACTTGTTTCTTTTTCTTCATTTCCTTGTTTTATTATGTTTTGTTGAGCAGAGGTAGGTGGAGACGGAGGATGATCAACAGCAAATATCCACATGGAAATCGTGGATACGAATAACAAAAAACAAAGCACTCCGAATGTTGACGCAAAAACTTGTTGAATCTTATTGGGAGAAATTGAATCTACGTTGGCATTGGTGGCATTACCAAAGACACCTGAAAAGAGTGCGCCAGATAAAGAATCACCGACAGCACCGGCAAGCCATGCCATACCAATGACTGTTGCCCTTTCATTCACAGCAAACCAGCTAGCGGCAAGTGTCATTGGAAGAACGTAAAAAACTCCGCCGGATATTCCAACAAGTGAGTTTCCAATAAGTAGCAAATAGTACGTCTCTCTAAAAAAGTGTATATCTCATGATAGGATTGCCTATTGAACAATAAAGAACACGAAAGCCAAAACGAAATACTACCGGTAGTCATCCTCATCAAAAGGCATCCAAGTTTGCTGATTGCCACTACGTAATGCCATCGCGGAGCCGCCTTACAGTGCGCAAGTTTTAATTAATTTTGACGAGGTCATCACACAAAACTCCAAAGTGGAAAACAAATCCCTCAGAAATTTTTCAAATATTTAAAAGTGATAGCCTTCTAGCGACGACAACAGTCTTCAACCACAGACACAATACAAATTTCAAACGAAAGATATGACACATTACAAATATTAACCTGACGAGAGGCCGTTGTTCGCTATATGGTTAGGCGGTCTTATCTACTTTCCTCTCCCCCTGGATACATATTTAAATCCTAGGTTTTTCTTCACACCGAGATTTCAGCCATTCACTGTAACGTTAACGGTAAATTGCACAAACCTGTTGATAAATCCAAGTACGTTGCACAGCATTCCGAGGAACGCACAAACACATCCAAAGATCAATTGCTTCCGAACACCAATTTTGTTCGCGAAAATAATCAGGCATATCATCACAAATATCCCACAGGCATGAGCTATGATAGGCAGAGCATCTGTGGCGTATGGAGTTTCTTCAAGGAATGAAGTAATGACGTTGTTCACGGCTCCGTACGATAATGTTGTGAACTGATAGTTGAATACACCTATATTCAAGGCAGCTACGAACAGCCATCGTATGGAGTACACGGTGTATTTCATTGCTGCTGCGCTAGGTTTAAATTCTATAAAACAAAACTGATCATAATTAAGAATAGAATAATTTCCACTTTTGTGGGAAGAGATTATACTATTCCAATATATCTTTATACTGGTGACCGTACATTTGAACCCATGTACATTTGAATATCCACGGGTTCAATCTATATGCGGGTGCTAAAACCCATGGGTTAGGGTTAGTATGGGTTTAACTATCCGTAAAATCAAAAAAAATTACATAGGTGCAATAGCATACAGGTGCAATTGTCATGGGTTCAAATGTACGTGGGTAATGGAACCCTTTATACTACTATCTAGTTTAAGCATTTGGGTGGCAACTGACACCCACGAATTCTAAGTAATCAAAAAGAAAGGACTTTCAGTTCAGTACACAATAACCTAGTTACTAGGACATTCTCCTGTGTTATAATCATAATTACTCATTGTGACAAATAAATTCTTTGCGATATATTTTCCGTGTTCCACGTGCGAATTCTTAAAACATCTTCACAGTAATATTTCGATTTCATGAGTACCTTATATATAATTTGCGTTACTTAAAAAATAAAAATATTCTGATTCAAACGCAAAAGCGAATTTTGCACTTGTTTTCGATGCATAAATGTTGACCAATGAACCACTTATTTTCCCATACCAGCCCACGTGGCGAATACAGGGGTGTGTGAGAGGCCCCGCTGGATATTAGAATATACACTTTGATCTCGGAAACTTTCTAGACTAAAAAATTCTCATGCTGACTTGTGTCAAAACTTCTGCGCGGAAAATGTAGCTACTAATTCGCAAATTCTGCTGTCGAGGTGACGGAAATGTAATGTTTATATTCAGAAAATCGTGAGTGTAATATGGCACTCATGAAATATCACAAGAAACTGCAGAACATAGCAACAATCGCTTCCTATGCACTGTTATTGAACTCGAAAGAGTACTTGAAATAGGACACCGTATATGTTTAAGATGCAATGGACCTTTCCCCGACCTTTGACCTTTATTGTTATGATTTTGGTCGCTCAGACAAACATTGCAAATATTCAGGCTTGTGCAGGGCGATAGAGTGGTACGTTTAAGATTGTTTATTTATTTAAGATGGCCTGATTGAATTCCCATCAAAACCAGTACAGCGAGACGGAAACGCCAAAGTGGTCCACAAATAAAAGTACCCGAAGTGGATGCAATTTTTTTCCCTGAACTTTCGCATAGTTAAGTTTGTAGAGGGTGACGAGTTGCTCTCACTGTTTTCAACTATTGACCATAATCTAAGAACAAAACGACAAATTAATTGACGACATAAAAGATACTCGAGCAAACTTTGTCAGTTCAAGGTTGCAGAGTACTGGTAACCTTACGCCAAGCGATCAATTCAATAAATAACGGTATGCCCACCAGTTAACGGTACTGTCAGCATGACTATCAAATTTACACGACTGAATTTTGTCATTGTATTAGTACTGAATGGACTTTTTCCAGACCGTTGAACCCGGAATAATTTTCCTTATTGCAACGCTCTCTTGTTTTCGTGAACGGAACGGAAAATTTCCCGTGATAACCCATCTTTAATGTCCGATAATTTGTTGGCTTAAACTAGGCACAGTACGACCTTCGTTGCAGTAACAAAATATTCGGACCTTCACCATGCCACGTCCTCGCTGGTGGTACGGACCTTTAACTGTGCGTACAAATTTAATTGTCGGCTACGTCACGGTATAGTGGGGTGATATTAAAATGATGAAATTGCTATAATGAACTAGAGTTATTAGTATTTTACAAGATATTTTTCTCGAAATAGCTCAAACGCTTTTAAACATTTATAGAGAGAATTAAAATGCTACTTGAGAAAGAAAAGTAAGCCAAAATTAATTTCATCATGTCCAATATTGAGGCCTGAATCGTCTGACCAACTCGGATTATTTTATTAAACACAGTGACACCACTGAAGATTTTTCTATAGAAATTTCTGTAGTGATCCCCTTTTCTTACTGCCCATAAGCACGTGCTTATATTTCTTAATAATTAATCAAAGTGACTGTTACTTGTGACACATGCGGACATACATGAATGTATTAAGTTGTATGAATTTAATTGTTTCCATTCCGACGACTGAAAACACGTTATAATTTTAATAGTTACGTTGGTCAACTTCCTCCACAATAAATGGATAAAGAAAGCAAGTGTAAGGGGTTAAAAATCGTGAAAAAAATTGTCTGAAGTTGGGTAATTCAATAATTATTGTCGTATCAGATTTGATCACATTGTTTGTATAGCTAGCTGACAGAATCAACAAAATGTATTGTCACGATGTTGCCTTATTGTTGCTTTTTGTTTATGATATGGGACAACTAGATTTTCATTTCAATGACAACAACTAAGTTGAGCATGCACATTTTGGGTAAAAGTCATTGCGACATCAGGCGGGCCAGAATGAATCAACCAACGGGCCGGATTTGGCCCGCGGGCCTAGTTTGGCAATGTCTGTCCAGATGATTCTTCACTTGCGTAATCAAGCCCATTCTGAGCATTATACAGACTTGGAGACTAAAGTTTTAGTATCTTGACATAACAATTATGTCTATCAGTTGGTAATGGATTAAATTTACCTCCGGTTATCGCCATGATAATTGAAAGGAGTGAGTTCTAGCTCGTTAACCCGGAAATGGTCATACTAAAATTAAATATCGAATACTGACAGATACTTGTTCTGAGTGACGCAGCAATATCTACCTTGAGCTAAATCCGTCTAAGAGTACTTACTATTGAAATTAGATATTATGATCACTACCCATGTATACAGTACAAGCCAACTGTGTCACATTAAACAAGAATAGTTTTTCCACGTAATATCGTAAAGCATGTTCATAATTAGCTACCAATCAATGCGGGTAAAAAACGACCCGCTCTCCAGACGTAGCGCTTATTTAGATCCATATTTGGTCGCTAACGTGATATGGAGAGTCGCTTTACCTTTGTTTTGAAAGATTCTCAGCCGACACAGTCATATCAGAGTATCGTACCAAGTTACCGTTAAAGAAATAAGATATTTATTAAACATATATATTTATCCCACGGGAGAGGAACGGCTTAATCATATGGCGAACTACGGCCTCTCTATCGGTTACTAGTCCATACCGGGTATTGTGCTGGGCAATTATTTATTTCAGATGCATGGACTTGATGGTTGAGGAAGCCGCAACCGACCAGCTGTTACGTGAACCACCTTACCGCGGCGAATAGTCAAGCTATCCGCTCGCACATAATTATCCCCCACGGGAGATGCGGTGGAGAGTGTGTTCCTGACGCTTAGCACGATGCACCAAACCTCCGAGGCGTGGGGAGTGCTTGAAAACATTTTATTTGGATAGATAACAACATTCCAGCGGGATAGATTAGGATCGAAACAGAGGTCCCAGTTGACTGCAGCCTCGAAAATCCTGACAATTGCACACGGAACTGAAGGAAATGATACTAGTATTACAATGTAGCCTACACTATATCGCAAACCCCCGACGGAAAACGACACACAAGCAGGCTCCAACTTATGAATTCGATCAAGACGTTCCGTTATTCATGCTCATACCGGCATTTGTTATATAAATATCAATCGTCGATTTGTTGTTTCAATCAATCTTATTTTGGTCGCTTTGGTATAAAACAAAACAACAACAGACAGACAAACAAGCGAGCATAACTTAAAGACAAAGTTAAAAACGTAAAAATACGCGCCCGTCCACCAAAAACAGTCAAATAACACAATAAAATAAAAATACACGATAATAAATCGATTTGATTATGCAAACACTGATCAGAAGAACAGGGCAACACTTTATAAGAACTAGATTTTTTGTTGTCTCGGTTGTGATGTGGTGCAATATTAGTGGGAATACAAAATGTTCCATAAAAATTTTGTTTTGCATTGCCAAAAACACAAATACGACTAAAATTAAGATGATAAGGTTTAGGAAAATTTGATATAGCATGCGAGTGAGTAAGTGAGCTTCTAGCAATGTCACACGAAACAATAATGCATCGATAGAAAGCAAGAACATCAGCACCTTACTTTAAAGTGACTTGAATTCAACAGAAAACGTGACGCTGCGAAGAAATCGTCACTTCTTGTAAACGACCAACTGTTACTTCAGGATTTTATAAACTTATTTATATTCTGTATAAATTTATATCGCTTACATTTATTCTCCAGATAGTAATATTCAAAAGATACTTTTATGTCGAAAGCATAAAAATGACAGCTGGTACAGCTCTGTACAGTTTTTGAGTGAAGGTGTTTATACTGAATAAGGCGCTTGGCATGTATCCGCTTAGTTCACAATAAAATACAGAATGTACTGTGAAGTACATCGCAAAAATGTAGGTTAGTGAGCCTTTTATTATTGACTTTTCTTTTTGTGTACTTGGTAAACACCATACACGCTTGGGTTATGCGAAAACACGGAAGTGTTGCTTTTTAAACAGCAATGCATGTAGGAAAAGAATAAACATCTAGTTCTTGCATATTTCAGAAAACAACCTGCCGCGATAGCTGAATGTAAAGTCCTAGCAACCTCTACCATAACGCCCATGCTTTCGAAAACAAATAACTGGCTAACTAATCCCACGCCAGACCTGGTACCGTAACCGGACGAGAGGCCGTGGTTCGCCATATGATTAAGCCGTCTTATCGGTTTTCCTCTTCCCCGGGATAAATATGTAAATTGATCCTATCCTCATCCTGAAGCGGGGGCTCAAATCGCATTGGGCATTGTAGCATGCAATATACCTACCTACACTTCCCAGTTGTGACCCTTAGGGGTGACAAAACAAATTCACTAATTTCCATAAGATTTTTTAATGTAAGTGCATCATATATACTAGTATAGCTACCGCAATCTCCAAGCAATTCCACAAATATAATACAAACCCAAATCCTATTCATCATAAAGCATGAAAAAACATAGAATGATTTAAAAATAAATGACCTAGTTTTTTTTCAGGCCGTCTCGTTAAATTTAACAGTGTTTATTATCATACGCACCATATTGACGGGGTGAATGGCACTGGAAACGAATGTAAAACATGCACAATTTAATTCTATACAAAATTGCAAAATTGCAAAATTATGTTAACTCAATATCTAAGCTCAAATCAGAAAAAAAATCGAGTCATACTTCAATCGCATAACTGGCTCGTATGAAAAGCGAATAAAATACTATTGTGCTCTAAGCAAACTAAAAGAATTGCCTGAAAATAGGCAGGCATATAGTACTCTACGTTATCAATATGAAACTCGCAATAAAGCATATTCGGGATGAAAACTGACGGTCTGATGTCATTGGATTTGGGACATACCACATTCTCGAAAAAAATATTATATGCAACAAGCTGGATTTTTATATATACCTAGTTCATTCATATCATGTATATTCAGAAATTCGACCTCACTAAAAAAAATTAATTTTTAATTTCACAAAATAATATGTCATAGGATGACATACAAGAGTGTTTCTAACTCATCAAACAAATTTGCTCTCATGTTTATATTTTGATACTATATAAATCGAATTATCGAGTGACAAAATTTGAGCAGAGTAACTTGGCCCAAACTATAGATAGCTATGAAATATGCACATTGCATTCTATTTCCAAATAATTTTGAAGCAAACTAGAAAAAAAAAATTGAAAAAAGTATTTATTGGAAGGTTTAAGTACATCCCATAATATAAATTTGATTATATTGATTGCCACGGCTGAAAAGAGAAATTGGGCAGACTCTATTCCAACTGTTTCCTACACTTGCCCAGTAAAACTAAAACAAAAAATATATACAACATGTTTAGAGCAATTAAAATAAAATTTAGCACCAAAAATGCTAATTTAAATAGATTAATATGCTAAAATAAAAAATTATTTTATTAATATTAATAAAGTGTTATACATTTGCAATTTTTAATAAATTATACCAATAATGTGATATTTTGATCAACTGCTCTACCATATGGAATATCAGAAACAGCATAAGCATGATGATAATTGTAACATAAAAAAGTTAACAAAATAAACGATGTACAACCTAAACATACAGCAGGGAAAATCCTAATAAAGAATTACCACTGGTGATATATTACATTTATATGAAATTAATATATTATATAATATCTTAAATATGTTATGGGTTGTGCAATTTGCAGATTTATGCATTTTTCGTGTTGCTGATAAAAGAATCAAATTTAAAACTTTCATCAGCTTGGATTTAAATTAATTATCAAGTAAAAAGTCGATTAGAATTTCAGGTTTTGGAAAACGTTATTCTAAAGTTATAAATGAAACTAGTTGCAATTTGACATCGTTTTCAAGTTAAATTTTGTATCAACCTGAGAAAATAATTGAAATTTTTAAGTGACGTGAACATAAACAATATATTTTTTCTCAACTTACACAGCCTTGGTTATAGATCAAAAAAAAATCTTTCAAAGTTTCACATACAGAAATTATATTGTGTTAAAAAAATACAGTTAGCTGCGCAAAATTTCACCGATGAATTCAAAAGATAAGTCATTTCATTAAGCACCATAAAGAGTTTGATCAATTGAAACAAGCAATATGCAAAAACACATTTTGAAACAAAACAAGCAAAAAACTTTATTGTGTGAAAGCTGATTAATGATCAAGAATGCGAAGATTTCCAGATACAATTTTATTTTCTAAAATTGCTCCAGATGGGATATCGATGCGTTCACCATGATTTGCAATGATGATAACAGTTCCTTTTAACGTGACATCTTTTCCGAAAGTGACGTCACCGCTCACTGTCAAATGGTCGAGCTCAAGCATGTCTGGAATCGCCTCGAACCTACTCAGATACTTGTGAACTTTTGAAAAATGCTCGTCTCCTAGTTTCACCAGAGGTGTCGTCTTGAACATGCGATCCTCACTCATGAACATTTTTCCGTGCTTTAACTCGTAAAGATTGCTCATCACCAACAAAAGATCGGATGTTTTCTTAACAGGAAGGAAACGACTTCTCGGGACATTGATACCGATTGCATTTTGGAAATTTTTGATTCCCGCACCACAAGCCGTTTCAAGTTGAATGACATTTGTTCCACTCGAGAGCCTTTTGTTGTTCACGATAACTTCAATATCCATGTTTTTATTCTCGACAAGCTCTTTGATCGACGAAAGTTTCATCCATAGGTTATTAGTATTGAAAATTTTGAACTTGGAAACGCTTTTAAACTCATCGACATGCTCCTTTGGAACCTGCGCAATTTCAAGAAGACGTAATTTGTCCTCATATTGGATGAGAGTGCCTCCCTTTACATCAGCTCTGGTCTTGTCAGTGACCTCCATAATAAAATCATGGGTTTGGCAATTTGGAGGATTTATGAGCATATCGAGAATATGTAAATCCACATCAGCACCAAGATTGTCAATATTTGACACAAACATGTATTCTCTGCCTTGATCTATGAATTTTTGAAGCAATCCAGACTCGTGGATACATTCATAAATATCTCCGTGACCGGGAGGGTACCAGCCTTCATGTTCACCATCGAGTCGCTGCGGAACTGGAAGAAGAGTTTCCTTATTGATTCTTGGATAACGGTTTTGTTCAAAAGTATGAATTCGAACTTTACACGAAGCATATTTCCGCAGAATCATCTCGGTGTCTTCATTTGTGTTAAAAGAGTTCATTAGTACCAAAGGAACATCGGCATTATATTGCTTATTCAGAGATTCAATTTGCTGGACAGTGAGATCAAGGAACGTCAATCCACTTCGAACTGATATCAAACTTTTTGGGCCAGTGCATCCCATACTTGTACCCAAACCACCATTTAACTTCACAACAACTAATTTACTCAGAAGATCAGATTCTGACGATTTCATTGGTGTCTTGGCAATCTCATTATATTTATGAATTGAGCCAACAGGGGGTGGTTTGATTTTATCCCAAACTACAGATGGCCCTGTTTTTTCCAAGAATGTTTTGTATAAATGCTGGAAACCTTCATATTGTTTCCTCAATTTTTCTCTTTCAATTGGTGATCCTGTCATGACAAGACGATCTAACTCATTCTTTAGGGCAGTCTGAGCTTCGATCTTCATCATTTGTTGGAATTCCAACATGCTCGGTGTACGCCTGCAACACAATATTTGAAATATTATTGCAAAAGTTGGAATGAAAATGTGCGACGTAAATGCAGCGGATAAAAAAGATTATCAAATAAATCAAAGAATGGGCAACATAATCTGAACAATGCACAGTGATACCAAACCATGATAATTAGATTTATCAACTCCCTATATTCAAGATGGTTATAACAAGACACTATTATCAAAGTATTTTTTTATACCCTTTCTAATGTATATTGAAGAAAATTAATGTACGGGTGACCTCACATACAATTAATTACTGCTCTCATACGGAATAGGCATTTTAATTACAAATAGAATGGAACAATCATTAACAATATAGTCTAGAATAGAAGTTGTGTTCAAAAAGAAACGATATATATATCATCTGGGCCAGTGATGAATCGATGATGCATATTATGATCGAAAAATGAAATTACCAAATTTTTTTATTTATGTATAAAGGTATTTGTAGACTTCAGCCTAACTACCAATACATGGAAATAAAATCGCAATTTCCTGATTCATAGTTGCGTTAGAGGTCATTGCAAACAAAAACTACCCTGAATGCCCTTTTCTATTTCCGTGGCCGCAAATTTTTTTTTATACCCGCATTTACATTTCCTACAGGTTCACATTTAGGAACAGAATTAAAGGTAATGAAATCAATTACACCATGAAGATTGTGAAATTTTATTATTGCTTCTTTACAACAATTGAGCTCATTTTACAGCGATAGGGCCCAAAGTAGTGTACAATTTCTACCCTGTATTTCAAGTCGAATATTAATTGTTGCTGTAGATAATCAGAACAGCTACTCTTCATAAAAAAAATCTAATATAATGTCTAATGCAAACTACCGTATATACCATATATAATATGACAAACCACTAAAACGCTGGATGCGATTTTAACAACATCAAAATTGCGATCATAAACTGAACTAACAATAGAGAAAACAATCAAAGACTTGCTAAGAGTGACTCAAACATACTGAAACATTTGGTTATGACATTCTATATGATTCTATAAATGCATGCTATCTATACAATCTTTAGAAAAAAAAAGTTTTATAACAAATGGTACTTGAATCTCTAAATAAAATATTGAATACACAGAAAACCCACACAAATCATGATTCAAACCTGTGGCCTGGCATATTTCCTCTTCAGTCAACAATACCTTCGAGTAGTGAGAGTATCTCAGCTATATTATTATACACTAAGCGATATAATCTGATAATTATCAAAGATATTACATATTGATCTCTGCTAGAGGGCAATTAGAGAAATGGATTTAATATATTTGAGAACTCCTTAAGAATGAAACATGGTGTACTCGTTAAAATCTATGTAGCTATATTGCATTATTGTTGTGGGAATTTTATTACCAATGCACGAGAAATAACAGGGTGTCAATTTCAATTTTGTTATGAAGTCAAGTTCTCAATATAACTTAACCAGGTTTGTTTTTCAATCCGAAATTGTTCAAGTATTTTTACTTCATTAATGTGAGGGCCAAAACAATATATGGTATCGAGAAATTCCCTCTGCAATTTTAAAAATTTTTAAGACTTCATGGACACCCTATATTTTCCTATCAGATAACGAGCGAATAATAAAAAGCTCCTATGCAGGCGATTTTCATTACATCCGGATTACATCATGTAAAGGCATGCCGTGTAGGCATGGTTCGATTTATGTAAAGTTAACCACAATTTGATTCAATGCAGAGTGAGAGCAGTGTTCACTTTTTCTATATCATCACAACTAAACTTGTAACATAGATTTAAAAAAAATGTTATTCAAATGAAATGCCATTTGAAAAAAATTGGAAAACTGAAACTTGCTGTTATTCAAGTGAAATATAACATACCGGTAAATCTAAATCACAATATTTCTAAAATGGATCGGATAATCCCTAATCCTAGTTGCAAGACAGGATTCTAAAATACCTAAAAATTCTGGTCTGAATATCCATACTGTCAATAAGCTAACTGACATCGACTTTATCTGCTGGAATTAATAGCATTACCCTTTATAACAGTTAGCTAATCATTAACGTAGGTAACTGTGTATAACTTATATGATACATATAATAGTACATTACATACAGCATTATGTTTGAACAAGAATCTGAGCAGCAATTAATTTTGTTCGTAACGACTATGATTGTAGAACAAATGTTTTACATCGAAATGTGGCAACATCATTCACCCAATAAAAACAGTGTTTTAATGAATTATAAAAAAACAGCGAAATTTTCTATGGAAATTTGAAAAATAAAAGTAGTGCATCTTTTTGGCAATTACTTCCATTAATTACCTAGCACTGAAAATTTTTATTGATTCATTAGTTATAGTGAAAAGCAATTTTTTTTCGCAAAAGTCACTCCCTACAACAGCAATTCAGCGGAATGATTCATACGTACACTAATTGGTTCCATAAACTTTTTTTCTAAATTCAATAATACTGATGTTTGCCAAGAAAATGGTGAATATGACATGAGCCCAACTTTAATCGACCATTTGCTAAGATATATTGCTAGCAACATAGCTCAATTGAGAATTGGTTATGTCATCAAAAACATATGCTTTTCTGTTTTTTCTTTTGCATTTTTAAAATTATAAATTAATATTGTATACATTTAACTCAGATGATATTGAAGATAAACTCACAATTGCTTTCTGTTCTAGCTTTACTTATACAAACTATAATTTTCTATCAGCAAACAATATCTAGGTATAATTAATTAACAAACTGCAGAGATTGATAACTAACTACTAGGACAAGTTTTGATAGTCTGGGAACTAAAGCACTCTTCAAACATCACAATTCTAAGAGCCTATTCTTGTATTGAGAAATAAACTATGTGGAAAAAGCTATCTATGAGTGCAAATATATTTTCAAGTGTTAAACAAACATCTTCTTTGGATAATGTATGCTAATATTGATATTTCTGAGTTAGACTCTTATGTGTCCTTGATACGAATAACGATGGAACAAGCTCAGTCTTCTGGTCTTAGGTAAGTCCTCGTTTTAATCAACATACCATTGGTTTTCTAGGAATATATATTTTACTCATATTAAATTTCTTTATTAGCATGAGTCAATCGTGGAAAAGAATTCTAGGTAATGTAACTAATCTATATTTTTCAGACAATTACTTGGAATATATATTGCGTTGTCATCAAGTTTTTAGCATTTACATATTACCAGCAAAAAAAAGAATTATTATCTGATCTCAATATTTGTGATTTTATCTTGGTGACGCTTCTGAAAAATATGCTGAATTGATATTTCATACTATGTTAAATTTTTGCAATCGCTTTAATTAATTTCGTATCTTTTACTAAAAAGGCGTGAAGTATACGCATATTTCACTGAAGTCTTAATCAGTTTATGTGAACTATAGCTTCATCGCCAAATCTCAATATCAGCTTTTTCATGCTCTTATAATTCTAGTAGTGGCTAAATAACTGATTAGCCCTATCAATTATCTTAAACATCCAGAATTGGCAGCTCGATCGATCATGTAATTTAGAATTATTTACAAAATATAATGAAATGATTTTCAGAAAATATAATACTGTAATAGGTATATAAAAAATATTATGTATGCACAGGTACTGAGGTAGGAGAGGGATTGAGAATTAGTTCAAAGAGCGAAAAGAATAGATCACAATGAAACAACCAGAGCAGCAGAGAACTAAAATACAAATTGACTCCATCTTGATCAAAGAGGTTATTTAGTCAAGTCTGCAAGTGGATAAAGTGCAAACTTTCTTAGCTTCTGTCATTTACGAAGTTATCAATTTGGCAATGTCTGCTTCTGCTCGTTCTGAAAAACCTACCCAAAGCATGCTTTTTCAGGCCAATCATTTTAAGCGCTTCTAAGAATTTTAAGTTACCGGTACTACTATTAACATTACTGTTCTGTTGTGGATATTGTGGAACAAGCAGCTAATGCTGTAATGCCTGAATACATGCTTTCAATGTTCATGCAAAAACTGAAAAAGAAATCAGTAAAGATCTTGAAGAAAAAGATAGGATTTTCATCTTTCTTTACCCAGCATGCATTATTCAGGTGTTTCATAATAACCAGAATTAATGTTTTAACCAGAATTAATAATTAAAAATGGTTTTGATGATTAATTTCATCTAATACCGTACTTGATACCGGTAGGCTACTGTGACAGACAGTGAAATTGACTACATTGCTTAATTGACTGCCGCATGGCATGCACTCAGCAGATGTGAAAGATACGGTCAGACGGTACGGCAAATAGCAAAACTTATATCCCGCACTCCAGCACTCAGTCGATCAATTTACCTGAGCATTTTATTTTGTCACTCTTGTCTCACTTTCTAAATCTCGAATTCTGTCGTTTATTTCTGTATGTGCGACCTTCCACGGCACTGCAATAATGAACACGAAGAATCCCAGAACTACAAATCCTCGGGCAGGCGACTTTTCTTTTATATTATACCCTAACCCCTAAACTAGCTAAATATAAACACTGAAGACATAACAAATTAAACTAGCTGCCCATGAGGACGATCGGTCAAAGCATAAATAACCTCTACTGTCCGATGGACGTGGAACTTGGCACGTTTTCCAAGCTGCAGAACGTTACCTCCCGCACGTCGCCCGCACGACCTTTGCGTGAAAAATAAACAAACAAAGGACGTAATTAATAAACATTACGTGTGATGAGTCGTAAGGACGACATGTGTTCATCGACTTTCTCGTATATTGCAATCCTGTTTTAGCCCGTTGTACTGATCGGTAAAGGTGCTTTTATTGATATACACCGACAGGTGATGGGTTCAATTATATTAGAATCAAGACAGGTTTTCATAACCTTTCTTGAGTAAAAGAAAAATGAAAAGACCGCTTAATTATACGACGAACGAAGACCCCAAATATTTTTAACATATATATATACATACAATTGGAGTTCGTCATACATGATTAGCTTAATTTAGGATAAATTAGCATCGACATGTACAACCAGGTACGTTTCAAACTTATTCTTATGACAAATATATTGACCGGGTCACATATGACAAACTTACGCCCTTAAAATTAATTAGGTTTTCCCACAAAGTTAGCTCAAAGCAAGGTACCAAGCCGCCAGATAAAAGCGGCCCGGCGGTTTTGAATTTATGACAATTCCATTTCGATCTTTTAAAAAACATAATAATTTTTAATGAGTTAAGGAGTTGGGATTACACTAAACGAAAATGCAGAAAAAGTAGGTTTAACAGTTTATTAATATATATTTTGATTTGAATTTCATACTCGTCATAGGGTGACCGTATATTTGAACTCACGTACATTTGAACCCATGTGTATATTCGCGGGTTCAATCTATATGCAGGTGCTAAACCCACGGGTTAGGGTTAGTATGGGTTCAAATATCCGTAAAACAAAAAACATTTCCAAAGGTGCAATAGTATGTAGGTGCAGTCGTCGTGGGTTCAAATGTACATGGGTTCAAATGTTATGGAACCTTATCAAAGACATATCTTGATATAAATGTGTGTTTCCACCCAAATTTCAAAAATATCACGCAGTCATAAAACAGACTCAATAATCTTCTTGAAAAAGTAACATCATGCTTCATAGCCTACTTACCAAATATTTGTTGAATCCCAAGTACATCAATATCTAATACAAATATCTGAAGCTTCTAAAACGTGGGCCTATTCTGTATTGTATGACGGAAAGAATTTTCGATAATGTTAGATTTGTTCGACCTGTCTTGCTTACTTAATAAGAGTCCCCAAATTTGCAATGAATAAGTTTTACCCCGTCCAATACAATACATACGTAGTCTTCTTTGCATTTTACCCAATACTCGTTTTTTTTATCGAGTTACTGTTTTTAGCCTCTAATGGTTAATGTTTAACTACTACTTCAAAAGTTTGACGCACATTCCACGAAAAAAAGTTACAAGTGTCGTAAATTTAACCCAAATGTCATCATTAACCACGCATGGCTTTTAATAAAGCATATCTTCCAAGCTTGATCCAATTTTGTCGCTTTATTCAATTGAAAAGCATCCGTCCATAGTGGCAAAATAGTAAAAGATCAAATAGATCTATTCACAATACTTTTAACGTGTCTCGGGTTGACGCCCTACGTTTATTTTGCGTAACGGGTTACGCCCTGCGTAGGACTTTGATGAATGAAGCTATGAACGTATTGCCCTATAAACTACAGTGAATAGGTGTCGCTGACCTGATATTTTATGGTTTTACTTTCACGAATCAATGAGTGTTCTTTAGTAACTTTTATTATTGGTCACATGGGGAAAATATCTGGATTTAAATGGTCTGATCACCTTTGACCCACTCGGACAAAAATATTTATCCAATACTGTGCCTTGGATGAACGTAACTCCAAGTCATGGCCACCTCGACGAAAGACAGTTGAAATATTTCTCAACTGAATCATTGGAAGCGGAGAAACCAATTTTAAAAAAAAACAGAGATCTGAATGCGAAGAAGCTATCGGCCCAAAACCAAAATATGTTGATATTATAATTTTTTTTTGTAGTGTATATATATTGCATATTAAAATGGAGTTTTAACCCCTTTGGTACAAACTAAGATAAGAACAAGCGAACTCTTGCAGGGATGACACTATCATCTATGATGTAATTTAGTCCGTAGTGATTAGTCCGTAGGGAGGGGTGACGTCATAAGAAGAATTTATGAAGAAACAACCACTTTTCGCGATATTGTTTAACTCTATTTGAAAAAAAATTAGTTCGATATATATATATGTTTGAGAAATGATTTGGTTGCAGTGTTTGATATTCGATGGGAATGATGCTGGGATACTTGCATATTTCTTGAATTGAAGTATCTTAGGAAAAATTCCATTTCTTTAAATATTGCGCGCCTTCAACATGAATGAAATTCTGTCGAATGAATTGAAATATGGTTCATGCGTCATTACCTCCAAAATTCACAATTGAGTGATAATCATTAATGTAGGGCTTTCCCACCTTTGGCGCTTTTCCGAAAATAGACTAATTGCAGATGTAACACTTATGTCTGGTTATGGATATCATCTCGATTAGGTTGTTTCCAATAGTATATCCTATACTGAATTTAAATTTTGTAATTGTTGTTAATTTAAAAAAAAAATAAGATGCGATTATGGCCATCCTCAACGTAAAGAATTAAAGCTACATTATTGATAGAAGTGGGGTTATTCTCAAATTCCGTTCAGATTTCGAGGATTAGCCATCGTCGTGATAAAATTTAAATGACGATAATTGTAAAATTACGAGATTCTAAATTTTTGACAATTAGAACAGACATGTTTCCACTTTTGTATCGTATAATTAGAAGCATATATCACGAAGATTCATCGGCTGTTTAACTTATCTTAGGACTCTAATTTTCTTTAAAATTGGTTTTGATCAAGTTGACAAGCTTTGAGTAAGCTAAGCCGACCCGGAGGGCAAAACTGTAAATGTGGAATTTGAAGCCAGACATAAACAAGTTCAGCCACGTCGGCTGTGGCTTTTTGTCTTACTCAACAATACTCAAACATGTTGCAATCCTATAACGACTTGGCTGCATCGTATGCATAAAGTCACAAAATTCATATATTATAAATACTGTTTCAGCTTGCTTAGAAAATGTAATCAGTTGCCTCAAATATGCTATTCAATCTTATCTGAATATTTCTACGTTTGAAACAGATAATGGCAAATGCCATTTTAGGCGTGTCTCATGAATTAGTTGCAGACTTGATGCAGTTTAACTCTCATTCGTGAAACGTATTTACATTGCATTTCTGAACTAGGCTATGTACAAGTTTCCCTAAAATGCGATGATACATGTTAAATATACTCGAAAGTCACTATGGGCACCAATGACCAATGTGATAGATATCAATATATGAATAAATCAATAACAAGAAATCAACTTTGTACGACATTTTGTGATGAATTTAGAGTTTTACTTATAAAAAATCTGGCAACTACCCAACATTGACTCCACGAACTATTCGAATAACATGTGATTGCATTTGGCAAATTGAAGAAACGCACACACATATATATAATATGGCATATTGAATAAATAAAGTATATAACATGACATCTAATATATTAATGGAAGGAAAGTTAATATCGTAATAGAAATCAAATACATATAAAACATGACTTACATAATCGACGTCCCGTAATTCGGCATTTTTAATTCTTTTATTTTTCTTCGATGACGATTTAGAACTGAAAATGAATATCCGTGCTTTTCCCCAAACACTGCTTGCAATTCTTGAAGGCTAGCTTATTCAGGTCAACGTGACTATCGTCTTTTCCGAGGAATCAAACTGTCAATTTATAAATGGAAATACTTATGTTATAGTTTCAAGTACTGATTTACAGTCATAAACCAATAAAATACGAACTATTCTTCGTTTTAGAGACTGATTTAACGCAGTGAGATTACACAGGTGAAACCGGAGTTTCATGTTTTTTTTTTGTGGTTTCGCCGCGAATAAGGCCGGGAGCTCAAGAGTTCGTTTGCGAACTGAGTTGCCTAAATATTTGGAAGTGCAAGTAAATTCAAAGTAGATCACTTGTATAAGTTTCCATTCAGATATTTGGTTCGAAAATCACACAATATGAATCAGACAGCGACGTGTAACGTATTTGTCTTGCACCCAAGGTTGATTTTAGCGCACCAGTGCTGACTTTCAACTGTCTTATCAGTGATTTATTCAATTTCAGTTGAGGTCTATTAGCCTGGGTGTTGGAAAAATTATATAAAAATATACATGAAGTAATTAGACAAAGTTTTGGGCTCGATTTCCAACTATTTTTTTGGGAGCTTTTAACTAAACTATTCTATGATGAAAGAGTTCACTCACCGTTGTTCAGTGACGATTCGCTGATGTTGAATTTTTTTAACTATTTTTATAGATTAAATGGAAATCTGCCGTAAAATGAATAAGAGACGACTGAAATATTTCTTAGTTCAGCTACGTTAAACGTTGATTGAAACGCGAAAATGCTTTATTTCTCCAATCTGCAAAGATATTTCTGTACTCTCGATACTTGTAACCAGAACATATGCCTTCCCTCTGAGCCAGCAACTAAACTGAGCTTACACATGTGTGTTTAAAACGAATAAATGCCTGAAGAATAATTCCCAGACATGTTTTACGCCTTCTTTTTGACCAATAAAAATTAATGCTGCACCAGCTTCTTGCATATAAGGACCATACTTCGGGCATCCATGCTCTATAACTAAAACAACGATAAAGGTCTCTATTTTAACCTAAACCCCGGAGGCATCCAGAAAAACGTGTTCGTTCGTCGAGCACACGAGTTGAGCAACTTGTGACTTGTACAATTTGTAAACGAAACGTGTAAATTTAGTATAAAGTTCGCTCAGTTATACGATTATCTTTCGGGACAATCAGGTATAAATGTTACAAAAGGTGACAACATGATATAAAGCCCTGTACTCTATTCATATTAATGGTATCATGAAAAGAAAATTGCTACTAACAAACTGCTATAAACATTAACTAATTGTAATGATCCTTCTTATTTGCACGTGATTTCGTACATGAAAGCATAACAGAATTTTCAATTTATGCGATGGACTTGAGCTTATAATGAAACATTTATGCCTTAAATTACGACTGCAGCATCAGATTTCCGAAGTTCGAAAATAATCGCCACGTTCAATGAATTGAAACAAGGTTCATTGTTTTGAAAGAAGGTATGCAAAATGACGCAATTATTACTTGATAGCTGGCGCTGATAATCGTGATATCAAAAGTATTCAGATTGCTTGCGGATTATTGTCTTTTGATAATAAATATATCGGAAATTTTACTAATGTTCAACTATGTTTTGCTACCTAATGTTATCCGATTCAAGGTACCGAAGACGAGACTTTTTCAAAATAACTATCACGCATGTCTAGTCTAATTTTTTCCCACACAAATGCTGGTCGAACACTTTTTATTCAAACAGTTGTGAAAGGGACTGTAAATAATTGTGGCTTAGAAGGTCTAATACCAACGTATGATATATAAAAATATTTTTCTATTGCGTAAAATCTCCCTCTACAGTCCACAAATTTACTGCGGCTTCAAGAAATTGACGTTAAAGTGGTTGACGAATAAAATAATCTATCGCCTTGAACACCTATACTACCGGTACGTCGTCGTAGGTATTTCGATCGCGACCTTACTAACAAGTACACGATATAAAACTTTTAACACCCAACAAAGTGAGCGATTTTTCATTCATCGAAACCTACTGACGGCACAATTGGAAAAGGTCGCGTCGCCACCCAAAATACAAATACAAACTACCGTAATCAACTTTCTGTCTCTTGAAGATGACTTTCAATCAATTGCGTTTATCTCTGACATTGACAATTTAAAAATGACATTTTACTTTGCAGAGTGGCAGTTTTATGCGAATTTGGTGACAGTTTGGGTAACAAATGACCCCACGACCCCAGTATTACGCGTGAGAAAAGAGCAATAAATCACAACAGGTTCTCGTAAAGCACGTGGCTACTACCTAACACCATCGGTCACTGGATTTGTCAAGTTTTTACTGCATGATTACACTTTCATTGTCATGAGTTGACGATATAATTTGTAGCAATTTGTTTAGTTAATTGCGCGTCGAAATATCGTATCATTAGGCACCGTTGGGTACAAAGCAAAAACGTGTTTGATCGACGCTCCTCGTGGCACTTTCCGCAAATCGAATGCAAAAACAAACAAATATTTCACTCAAAGTCGGATCGGGTTTTCGCATACATGCTTCTGTGCCTTTTTGAGGTTTGGTTTTATGAAGCTAGTCCGTTTAAACATTGGCTCACTTTGACGAAATGTTTGCTGTTATAATCAAGCGTATCATGAGATAACGTGAGTCGAGTAGCGAGAGGGCTGGCATTACGTCGGTTTTAGGTTATAAACGGGATGGTCGAAATTGGAAATGATATTTCGGATACGGAACGAATACATGAAGCAAGTTATAAAACATGTTGTATTAATTATGGACAATTTGGAATTGACAAACGAATAAGGTATAGATACTGTCAGTATTTACCGTTTGTTTATTCATCAAAACTCGTCACTTTTCGTTGTCAACGCACCGACGCCTCAGGCCAGCACACGATAGCAGTAACAAAATTTCGGTATGTCGTTCATGACAATAACCGTGTAATAATACATGTTATCCAAATATTACAATTAGAAGTAATTATATTCATAAATATTCATGATTCGGTTAGAATCCGGTAAGCGAGTAGGATCATCAAAATCACCGGATTGGCCTGTCAGACAGCATGAGAATTATAACCTCGTCAATTTCAAAAGGCAAAATTTTATGTGATGCGGTTAAACACACAAACTAGTCTTTCAAGTTTTAGAACGCACACATTGACATTACGGCAGTACGACGTAGCATTCGAAACACTTGTTTCGAAGGCTTTAGATTTTAGGACATATGTGTCCAGGTGATTGTAATAATTGCGAGTAGTATAGTTATGACAATGCGTCATAGTAATTCCTTTGACATAGTAACGATATAGAGCGCTAAGCCAGCGTACACACAATAGTTGACCGTGGAACCCTTCAAATGGGGTCACCCACTAAATAAACTACAACGAAAAACATCCATATATCCCCCGCACCAACGTATAACGTACACTACACATATGATGATCCACACACAAATAAACTCACGGCTTACAATGTTTTTGCTTCTGTTTAATTTTCGATTCGTCACGTAATAAACAAAAAAAATAATTTATTTAAAAGAAATAATAGTTTAATCATATACTGGTAGAAAAGTCAGTCCATGGTAAAAGTAAGCAAACACTATTAGGGATTCGTAGTTAATTTACTGTTGATACAAAGTAATTAAATCAATGCGCAATAGAACACACCATACCAGTACTACAAGTAGGCCTACAATATTTTATATAAACCGTATGCATGGGGCTGACATAGCAAGATATTAAATTAAATAGGGTGTTGATTTGAATAACTGGTGTATTTTAGTTAATTTTACGAATTTCTGAAAAAATGGACTTCGCTGTAACACCAACGTTGGAGAAAAAAATTGCATGTTTATATAATCGCGCTCAGAAAAAAGAAAATGACAGAAAAAAGTAATCGGGATGGCGGAAAATTCAAAAATGTGCAAAAAAAAAATTTATCAAACGATTTTTATGACAAAATAAGCTCATTCGAACCAAAAATGTGACAAATTTTTTTTTGAATACATGGACGAAAATTTTTTTTTCGCAATTTTTGCTAATAAATTTTTGGGGTAGTATGCGCCTATTTGAATATGTTGAGGTATCTTCAATGAAAGGAAGATGTAAATATGACATGAAAAACTAAACTTGTCTTACGTACATGATTCAGTAATAAGTATATAGGCAAATGCTGTAGCGGGAATACTGTCATGCTAAATATAATTAGTGAAATTTTACAAAAAATTAAAAAATATTCATTTTATTAGTGACACAAAGTACCCTATTATGGGTTCAATTAGAAAGGGCAGAAGATCAAAAAAATTACAAAAACATAATTTTCACTTTTGATTTGAAATTCAAGAATATCACAATTAAAAATGGCAAAAATTAACAAAATAATATCTATAGGGAACAAAACGATCATCAAATTCGTAACAATCTAAAGTATCGAGTCTTCAATAACGTCACTATGACATTATATTATCATGAATGTGACGTCACAATACGGCATAACAGAAAGCAAATAATAATAAGAGGACAGTGTGAATCAAGAAAAACAAAATTATGAAATGAAGTCCAGCAGTGGAAGCAGGAGAAATAAAAGTAGTAACACGATGAAAACGTCTTTATTTATTGAATGTTGACAACGGCGATGAATTATGCTGAAAATGAATAAAATAGAATTATTAAAATTAGTTTTCTTGTATTTCTAACCAAATAATAAAATTTAGCTCTGTTCTGAATATACGAGTAATATGTTACACCAACATTTCAAATTGTAATAATGCAAAAAACACAAAATTCGACCGATGGTTTTATACATAAACTACATTGAACACACGATAGTATAATCTCAACCAATTAGCCAATCGCAACTAATTATTTTCATCTGAAAATTCGTTATTTTACTATTCAAAATCATTTTTTATGAATGAATGAACTCATTTGAACAAATTTCGTCACTGAGGGGACTTGATATATACCAAACCCAATGTTCCATATCTAAAATCGTTTTTTAAAAAGCAGTCGCAATTACCTGATGTTTCCTACGTTCAGTAAAAACGCTCAGATGAGAAGTCGGGAAACTTGTATCCTTTGTAGTGGAAGAGCTACGATTAGTTTTATTCACCCACTTATGTTTCAGAGAAGTTTTTGCAGACGGCCGAGTAGAAGGTAATTGAATCAGTAGAGATTTGATAAAGTCTTTCGCCTGAAATGTGAAAGTTTTCAATGTAATAAGAAAGGAATTTGTATCTACTCGTTAAGCAGTTAGATTTGGTATGACGTCATGTTTTATTCATTTATTATGACATTTTGTAATATGATGTCACTTTCCACATACATCATGTATCAATATGTGCCCGTTTTAAACGTTACGATCTTGTATGACGTAACGTTATTTGAAGTGTGACGTCACTTTTTACAGGTCAATTGATAATAACTTAATTTAACTAACCTGAATAGGTACTAATGAAAAATATTCTTCTGGAAAAGTGAAGTTAGCAGAACAAACATTGGAACAAATTTCTTCAGAGCTGTCATCAAAAAACGGAGAAAAACCACTAAACCTAAAAAAATAAGCATCGAATAAACATTTTTGTCCATATCATGGTTTTTGATAACAAGCAAGCTATATCTCCTCTTAAGATGGTCAATACAAGTGTTGGAAAGGTTTGACTCATTGACTCAAGGCCAGCTGAACTCAATTAGCTATTATTTAAAGACTCAAAAGTGACTCGAGTAATCTAAATGAAATGACTCTGATTCACACTCAACTAAACGCCAGTGAGACTCAACTCAGTGATTAACGTAGTATTCGCCCCAATTGACACGGGTATTACATTGAAATTTAGTGCTAATTTGCAACAGTAAAGCATACAACTACTCAAAGGTATATGATTAAATGAAACTTGATAAATTTCAGATAATATTTATGCTCATCATCTCTGAATGCAATAAATACTTGCTTGTGTAGAGACTAGTTCAGAGCAAGGGTAGGAAACAACCAAAAATCGCTGAAAGGTTAAAGTTACCTTATCGAGACATAAATAATGATGGATATAATGAATACAATGAACACTTGAGATGACACGTGGGATGTCTGTGTTATTGTTTATAACAATACATGGAGAAGTTACATCCCGGATATAACCTAATGTCAGATCATGTTATTATTGAACACAAAGTTGACATACGAGACGCTTCGCTAAATTGTTGTGAACTGTGGGTGGACTGCTGCGCGATTATGTATCTTATCCTTTCTATTTTGTGACAAAGATCACGAAGATTCGTATCCCAAGACTAGCTTAACAAACTAGTCTAACCACCATACTTACATAGAGTAAGTGACAACACCCAAACTCCATAAATCTGCAGCGGTCGTAGTAGGATGACCGCGTAAAACTTCTGGTGCCACAAATTCTGGTGATCCTAGTACTTTATGAACGTAGCTCGTACCACGTTTTAGTTGAACTGAATCACCAAAGTCAGTGAGGTAAATTTCGGGATCTGGAGTTGTCGATTTCACCAAAACATTTTCAGGCTGAAAATAACAAGAAAAAAGTAAGCAAGTGCACAAACATCAAAGCTGAATAAACACAGTGTGTGAAGACTACGTTAATTTAAAATAAAAAGATCGTCATCCATTTAATTAATTCTATGCGCAAACTCCATTTTTTTTACCTTTTGTTTGTTGACATCTTATGTAATAAACGTGGCGCCAAAAATTACGAATGAAACACCTTAAAAGCAAAATAGAGCAGGGTCCTTCATAACATACTTTACTTTCCAATCATAGTTTAGATTACTAATAGAAAACACTCAAACACCAAAAATAAAATCTTAAACTCAGTGTCATTCCCCATAAAATAAACAATTTTGAGACAAATTTGACACACATTACCTTGATGTCCAAATGTGCGATATTTTGTCCATGAAGGTACACAAGAGCTTCTAACAATTGTGCGACAACGTCAGCAAGTACCGATATCTTGACTGACTTCTGATGAATCAAATAATCAAAAAGACGACCACCTGATAATCTGTAAATGGAAATTGAAGGTAGGTTAGGATAAGCAACACCAAAATATTACATAAAATGATAAAACAAGGTAACTACTTTTGAGATGGGTACAATATGTGTTATCCTAGATCTGACATGGGCAAACTACGGCCCGCGGGCCAAATCCGGCTCTTCAGGTAATTCAATCTGGCCCGCCTGATGCTGCCACAACCAAACTAAAACCAAATTTTGATGACTCAGATAAAAATGGCTCAAGGAATTTGTTGAGATTGTGATTAAATTTAGTTTTGGCATGTTAAAACATAGCCTTTTGATATTCTAACACCTAGTGTGAGATAGCGTCGAGTCGCACATCCTCCAAGTCTCAAGTCGAGTGGACCACAAAAATCAGTCTCACAGGTGGCTAGCTGATGAGTAATTTAGAGTAATCCCACTTAGATGACATGAGTCACTGATGTAAGGTACTGGCACTCGCGTCGAACAACCGTTTCATTCTCTAAATTACAATAACAAACTTACATAGGCATAATAATAACGTATGCTAAAGGTGTGACGTAGATATCTTTAACAGGAACAAAATAAGTTGTATCTTTTATCATTTGCATCATCTTGATTTCTCTTTCCGCATTTTCTTTTGTCGTCGTCTTTTTGCTTAGAAATTTACCTGAAATAAAAAAGAATTTCAAAAGAAGAACTGCAAATTTTACATGGAACGGTGAAAGAACCTGTAACCCACCAGTAGTCAAATACATCTCTCTTCGCAACTTCAATAATTATCTCGCACCACGGGCATAAACCCGATAAAGGGTAAACAGGGGTTTGATGGAAACCATGTCCCTAACGCTCAATGCATTATATAAACGTTTTTCCAGTATAGTTATCGCTAACTCAACTCAGATTTGAATGATAGTTATGTGAGGTCTCACGTGCCAAACTGAACGTCTTCCTGACATTTTTTTTGGAATCTAGCTTTAAAAATTACTTCAAAATAACAAGAGTTTGCAACCCACCTACACCAATTCTTTAAATTCCCCATACATTAAATTTCCAAATTTCTATAACATCGCTATAAAATTACCATCTTACCTGCAAATGTGTTGCCAGATGATATAGAAACCAATTCTTGTACGACGGCAAATCTTCCACGAGCTAGGAGTTGTGTGCACGAATAATGTACATCAATATCTTTCTTCCAAACTATTTCATCTTTACTTTGAGTATGAGCTTAAAATTAAAACCGTTTTGCTGAATTCTTGTTGGTTTTGAAAAAAAAAAAACGCTTTTTTCAGTGTAAAATGACACAATCTACTTCAAATTTTTGCACTCAAAGATGGAAAAAATCACTAACTAAAAGGCTTCAACACATTTTTTTTCTATTTCCTCATAATTGTATGGCACCCGCTAAAATTCAGCAAAAATTTTGAAGTCTAGTTGAAGGGGACACTTTTTATTTCGCATTGCTCGACCGCCTTCTTATTACGAACTTATTTATCGCTCTGTTAGAAAAAAATCCACAGGTTGAAAATTGTCACCCAACCTTTATTAAATCTGCCACAGTTACCTTTATCTTGCTGAACAACAGCAGGCTGAGATAATTGTGAAGGACGACTGTCTCCTGCTGAATTATGAACAATGATACGAAACTGGTACAACACACCAGCTGGTAGATTCTCCATCAGTTGCGACGTAGCGGTTGGATCAGAAATCTCGATTTTTTGCCACTTTTTGCTCCCTAAATGAATAAAAAAGTATTTGAAATTCTAGTCTCAGAGATTCAACCTTGAAGACGGCTCTTAACAGGCAGCAGAGTTATTAAATTCAAAAAGAAAATTTTTTTCAAAAATATGCCATTTTTTAACAAGGTGTAGGCGACAACATAATTTGCTCCAATAAACTCTCCAATTTATTCTATGATAAAGCATCAATTTTGGAATAACACTTCGAAATTATTGAAATACTAAACCAGTATATAAATGGGAAAAAGGAATAATACTCAAAAACGAGTTTCCTACAATTTTGTAACACATTAAATTATCATGTTTAGAGTATCTATCGATCAATATTAAAATAAAACATTAAATTTGGAGTACTCCCGTAGTGTGTGTACCAGGTTAGGGTTAGGCCAATATTTCATTTCGATTTTCCTTATTTTATTTCTATTAAGAGTTAGGGGACTGTCTGTGTTACCCAAGTCAATATACCCCTCTCCCATAGACACAACTTGATGTAAAGTGGGCAAACAAAATTAGTATCTCCATATTGGTACACATACTTCTGGAGCGCCATGCTTTGAAACAATATGTGATGTTCGACAGAGTATGGTCCAATGATGAAATGTGATGTGAGGCACATTCCATCATTGGTCCATACTCGAAACAGTACAACAAAATAACTCTATTACCGGCTTGTACAAATTCCAATGTATATCCAGTTATTGGTAAATTTCCTGTTAGATCAGGCGGTTCCCATGTTACTGTGATGCTGGCTTTTGATGTTTTGATTATACTCGGCTTCAATACTGCACTTGGGGGACCTGCGAAAGAAATACAAGGAAAAATGTATAGGATAAAACGAGAAGAATAGCATGGGGATAGGTACTACATAGTGTGTGTACGAGGTTAGGGTATAATTTTATTCTGATTTTCCTTATTTTAGTTCTATTATGAATTCGAGGACTGTCTGTATTAGCCAAGTGAATATACCCCCTGTCCATAGGTTTCAATCGTTTTACACAACTTAATATAAAATATGCGAACAAAATTAGTTACCACCATATTGGTACACACACTTCTGGAGCGCCTGGAGAAACGGTGGAATTATGTTGGCATGAGTTTTGAGATGTATGATCTGATTTGGCAAGTCAATTGTCTTCCCATATATTTCATACCAGAGTTCAAGTAGAAATATCAAGTTGCGAGTTAAGAAATGTCATTGACTATCAGAGTCTCAAGTCTAATCTGGAGTCAATCAATGATTTAAGTCTAAATGAGTCTAGATGACTCGAGTGTCGAGTGACATTGAGTTTTTGTTATATTGTCGAGTCAATAACTCAAGCCGCCCCAGTACTGCTCCAAACCAACCAGAGAGTAATAAGATTGCAAAGTTTCTAAATTTAGCTGAAAAAATTTGAAATGTTCACTTGATTCTTAATCGCAATTGTTTCAAGTGTCTTGCCACAGGGCTTTGATATATTTTCAGGATTTTATCCGATATTTTTGCTATTATGGAGATCGTTTCTATAAATTCTGAGTATTTTTCTCACTTTGACACTTATGAGTATATATTTATAGCAAGTGATTTTCAACCTTCTGAGGCACTCACCCGAGTGAGTTGTTAATCTCTTTTTAATTTCCTGCTCGAGTTTTCTGCTTGAGTTTCTGCTGAGTTGAGTTATTATTCCCACATTTGTAATTTCTGAAGCACTCACATGAGTGAGTTATTATATTAATACCCTCAAATTTTAACTTTCTGAAGCACCACCCCTGAGTTACTAATCTTATTTAAGAACTCCCAGAAAGAATAAAATTTCAATGGCCTACCTTGTACAGTTAGGACAGCTGATGTGGTGGATGTACCGTTTTGATTGACAGCAATACATGAATATTGTCCAGAATCCCTTGCCTGTGCTTTTGTTATTTTCAATATCGCTTCATTGTTTTTAGAATATGATGTCACAAACCTATAGAAAGCGGGTGAAGGGTTTAAATATCCATATCTAAAAATTGAGGAGTGGCCAAATGCAATGTCCTAATGGCTGATGCACTTGTTCATAGACTGTCATTTAACATTCATACTTTTCAATAGAGTTACAGTGGAAACTCAATTGGATAATTATGTTCAAGAAGATTGCTGGACTTATTGCCACCATAGAAAAGTTCACGTATTTGTTGGACAGTTACGGCTTTCTCGACCACCAAGTCCATGCATTTGAAACAAGTAACTGGTTAACTATTCCCATGCCCAATATGGACTGGTAAATGGTCGAGATGTCCATTTCAATCCTGAACACACCAAATGCATCCTCATAAACGTGATGATTTTAGTAGGCTATGCCAATCTTCACAAAAACAAAGCAGTAACAACTGCTTGTCCAAAACCTTGTTTAGATCAAATATGCAGAGCGGGCAAAGGCTAACACTATGTTTTACTGAATTGAAAGTCAAGAATATTATTTACCAACCTGGTTCCATGTAACATATTACTATTGGGAGTCTGCCATGCTACGTCCGGTCTTGGACGTCCACAAACAGAACATTTAAATTCGACTGGATCACCTTCACGGACTGTGATATCGATTAACTGGGTTTGGAAGACAGGTATGTCAACTGCAGCAGATAGTTCCTGCTAAAATCATGCAAAAGTTGATCCTAATGTTTATTCAAGTTTTCATTATTATATGAATATTACTAATAATACCTTGACTCAAATTGATTAAGAATTTAATCTGAATACAATAATGAATATGACAGAAATTATGACAATATATCCAAAATGGGAGTATTCTATGAATTTGAATAAGTGTTTACAAAATTAAATGATTGTATATTATACTGACCACGATTTTGAAGTAAAAATTAAAAAAAACATAATGGGTAAAATATTTATTGCAAAGTCTAATTCTAGAGTTATGGTGAATGAAAACCACTCATAAGCAGTGTTGAAGAGGCGCGGGTCATTGATGCGACTTAAGTTGGAGTAACTTAACTGAGAGATTGAGTTGACTTGCGATTTGGGGATTCCTACTCAACACTGCTTGATATATGGTATGGTTTTTGTCACAAACACTCAAACCTAATGTGAAGATTTCCCTCACCTGAGTAGAAGAATCCGAATGCCTACTCGTCGTTGACATTTTTCTTGAAGAATTTGAGGATTTTCTATGACGTAAGGAAGCCCATGGTGAAGCTCTACAAACAAAAAATCATGTAAATTATCTAAAATCTGGAAGCACGTTTTTCTACATATTATTTTCCTTATTATTAACTTCATTAGTAAAATTATTAAGTATATTCCCAGGTTTCAAATAGTTTTTTATGTAAATAAATAGAAACGATCATGAAACAGATTATCCAATCTTACTTTTCTGAAGACAACTTTCGAACTGGAGTTGAAATAACGGAAGCGTTATCTTCATCCCCGTTGTTATGGTTACCAGTAGTCTCTGATGTATTATTCAAACTTGGTAATGACTGTGCGGCAGAGAGAGTTTTGCTTGATAACTTGCGTAATCTTCTTCGACCTTTTGACCTTGAAACCTCTTTTACATCTCGGGGACTTTCGACTGACGAGGTAGACTTCTTTTTCGATGGTCGTTTCAAAGTATTACTGGTGTGACCTAAAACGTGACCTGGTATCCACCCTTCGGCAGCTGGACTCTTCTCTGTCACAGGTCGGTGAACAAGACATTTTCCTAAACACATAATTGTTTATTTTAGACAAATAGGATGAAATCCAGATGAAAAAAATGTCCAAGGCGGTTTTTCGGTATTTTTCACAATGCTTCAATTATTCATTGAATTTAACAAAAAATGCATAAGACAACGACAAACAAATTTCCAAATCAAAATAAAATTCTAATTTTGTACAAATTTTGTATGTTTTATTTATATCAAAACTTTATAAAAACACTCGTTCATTAATCGATTCATATTTAACCAACAATCCTCATGCATATAATTACAGCTCAGAAAATTTCAACCTATACCACATCATTGTATTAGTTGGCCTTGTTCAATAAGCAGATGTGTAAAAAATCCAAAAATTTGTAATTTAGTAAACCATAATCATTACCTTCACTGTTAGTTGCAAGAATCTGTACGACATCTCCTTTATTCACCGATATTTCATCTTCTTTTTGTGCAACATAATCACATGCAGCTAACATTGATACATTCTTATTTTCCTGCAATGAAAAGTTAATGTCATTTGACTGATAAAACACTGCTAAAAACAAAATCGTCGGATGAAAAATATAAAAAATAATGCTTAAACAAAATATAAGAAAATACAAATGAATACCTTTTCCTCTCCTTCATTAGTTTCAGGGTTTTCTTTCTTTTCAGAAATATTATCAACACTGAATTGTCTGAAAAATAAACTGAAGTTGAATGCAACGTAAAAAAAATTTCATAAAATATTCGTGGCCTGAGATATGGATGTTTCACAATCATTGACTTCCTTGTTTATTTCCCCAATAATACCGAATCAGAAAAATCAACAACGAAACAATTGAAACTTCAACAGTCGCTTGGACATATCTTCGAGTGTGATTCTGAATGTTCAGTTTTTTTCAGCTTTGAGTGATATAAGTTCTTCATACAAAATTTAAGTATAAATCAGATATGGCCATCATTTAATGCTGTCAGGACTATGTAATTAATCATGCCATTTTTTGTGTCATTGCGGATTTATAAAATTTTCTTATCATATCACCTAGATACATTAGACATTGAGCCTGATGCTGGATAAGAAAACACTTCCAAAGCACTTGGTTTTGTAGCAGGAGACATAGGTGACAACCAGAATGATTCTTTCGGTAACGGAGACAAAATTCCGCTACTTGTACTGCTGGCATGATGAAGCCCAAATGCTGGCGTAGACCGTGCTGACAATCTACTTTCTAACGATGTTCTTGATGGTGCTTCTCGTAATGGTACTGGTGAATGTATGGTCCTAAATATGTATAATAAATAAATGAATAAAAGGTTGACAAAATTTTTCAACTCAAATTATTTAGTTCACAAATTACAAGCAAGATGTAGAAAAACATGACATATCAAAGTTTAGAGTCCCACTTGTCTCCATTTTATCACATTTGTACAAGTTTGCCACAGTTGTCCCCACTGTTCTAAGATAGTGTATTCATATGAATTGAAAATCATACAATTGCGACAAGTGTGGGACATGTAATTCTGAAAAAGTAACTAATATCTAACGATATGTAACAACTACTGTTTTTGGATAGGCTGATATTTTTCCAATTCCGCAATGACCAATTTTCAACAAAAATTAGTAAAATTGTTTGTGTCTACCTTATAGCTTCAATTTTTGGTACTGGATTTGTTTGAGAATCCCTGATATCATCTTGAGAGCCTCCTAGTTTTCTAGATGAAGATGTAATATCTGGTGAGGATGATCTTCTTCCTCTTCTATTCATTATTTGGTCGTCTTTTGTTTCATCCTGGTTTGGATCTGGTCGAGCATCTGCAGTTTTACTACGTTTTGTGAAGAATCCTGGTAACCTGAAGAAGTTCGTAGAAAATTATCATAAAAAATTTTTCCCACAAACAAAATCATATGTAAAAAATTTAAATGTAAAACATTCTGAATGAAAGTCAAATAGAAAAATTTAGGTCAAATTAAATTTTGCAAAATTTTGAAGTGACATTTATTTAACCAAACATTTCACATAGCAGGCTGTAAGCTTATTCATAGTAATACATGCAAAGGTGGCTAAATTATAACGCTTGCTTCTTACCAGTTGTGCATGCATTACTACAAACATTTCACATATTTCATATCAAACGAATTAGAAAATTTTTTTCCAACAAAACAAAAACGTCGTATTCCAAACTCTTACCTTCTATGTTTTGCTCTTCCTCTCCGTTTCTCCAATTCCTGATCGTCAACAACAGACGTACTTCTACTTGCTTTCTTCTTCGCTTCTTTTGCCATTTTTTTCAATTCCTTGCCTGATGGAGGTTTTTTCGTTGATGATGTCATAGGTGAAGAAGACTTGATAGCTGAAGATATTATTCGGAAAATAAAATAGATAAATTCCGTGAAATCTCTGAGTCAGAGTTTGGCATGACTCATTGGAGCTGGAGTCGGAATTTGAAGTTCGCGAAGTCTGGATTTCAATGTTATTATGGAAGCTAAGTTTTTCTACTGAAACTCAGAAGGCAACAGGTTTACTGAGCAATTAAAACATATATTAAAGAAGGCATCCTGAAGTTTGGTAACAAAATTAGATTTCCTCGGAGTTTGGATCTGGAGTCAAAATTTCGAAAAATCACTGTCCATTATATATTTTAATAAAATAAATTCATTTAATAATTTATAAAATTCTAAATTTTTGCCCAGCTCTTGAGCTTGACAAATTTACCTTAATTTCACATAAAAAATCATTGCTGACATTTCTCACCTCCATTAGTTGATCTCATTTCACTTGAGTCTTTCACAGATTTAGGAGATGAAGTTATAGAACCAGTAGTTCGGGTCCTTGGTCTTGTATCTGGCAGGCTATTTATTGTCCGCTTAACAGAAATCTCTGACGACGGTGCATAAGAGATTGTGTCATTTGAAGAATATTGATGAGAGAGTTTGCTGTTTAACGATGCTTTTAAGCTTTCTTGTGATGGCTTTTTAACTAACGGAGATCTGTAACCTGGATTATGGTTTAAATCTCCATTTTCAGTTGGAAGACGTTGTCTAGTAACAATAGCGGATGGGGGTTGTATTCCGTTGTTGTTATTATTACTGTTGTTGTTATTATGTAAATTCCATGTACCTGCTGCCCCAGAAATAGTCGCAGTTGGAATTGTGAGGGGTGGAAGTTTTAAAACTCCGTCTGGGGTCATTACCGGGGATGATGAAAATGACACTCGTTCACAGTGAGTTTGAGTGGTTAGGTCGAGTGATAAAGACGTTTTTGGTCTCAAATTAGTTTGAGTAGTTTCTTGGTTTTGTTGATTTTTTGACCACGGTGGTGAGGGCGCTTCTGTTATAGATAAATTTTTAGAAGCGAGAGCGTTCGTTATTTCGTCGCTTAATGACGACACGACACTTCTTGACGCTGATGGTAGTACGTCAGACTCCTCACCACCCGTGTGGCAGTTTAAATTACTGTCAGATTTGTTGCTGTTTGAGTTTTTGGTGCCTGAAATATAAAATTAAACCCAAAATTAGGAGAAAAATTGCAGGTGGTTTAAAATTTAAAATCATAAAAAATAACCCTGAACATAGGTAAATGCACTCAACTTACTTGGTGAAAGCAATCCATTATTGTTGTTATTATTGCCATTACTGTTTGCTGAATGTGCAGGTGACGTATTGAGATTTTGTTGGTACATTATCGGAGCTTGCAAAGCTGAAAACAATATAAGGTAGTATATGAGAGATTGACTTGTTGCCTTCCAAACAGTATAATGTGAAATTTGTTTCCACTCTTTCGAGCATGACTCCGTACAAGCGGCCATAAAGAGCGCAGTTCAGCACTGCCCACCCAATTTATTACACTTCCGATGAGGTGGTGGGTATGGGGTTTCAAAATAAAAAAACTCCACTAACTATTTCAAATTCTTTCAGTCAAGATCCCAGATGCACTCCATGTAGGGCGAGATAAAATTAGCCAGGCAATGTCAAACAGAAAACGTTACAACTATTCAAAAAAAAAAATCAGCTCTTCTCATATCATTAACTACTTGTCTGGAGCCTTGATTGGAGTTGAAAGGCAAAATTCCATATAAAGATATAAATTTGTTTAATTTTTTCTAAAACACGGTAAAACGATAAATAATCAATCACCTTTCACAAAATCCAACTGATTTTCCAGCAAATTTCTGATTCGCGTAACCCATGATGAAACAATTTCTGAATTATCGCAAGAAAGTTCGTAAGTTTCTGGTCCTTCACTTCCAGGAACTCTTCTGCTTTCCATAAGTTTAAATTTTGTGGGATCGTGATGGACTTCACTCAGTACAAGGTTAATGCATTTGATACTGTGGATTGAAAATAATGATGATAATATTTAGCAATAATGATAAATATTTGAAAATTTCACACTTCAAAAACTATAATACAGTTTAATAATGTAAGTCACATATTTACTTTTACTACCACTTTTAAAATTAGAAATGCCTTACCCAGAAAAACTGTATATACCATAATCCAAATACATTATAGTAATAGAATTAAAAAAATTGCAGTCAATTTACTCTAAAGTAAAGTAGTGTGATGAAAGGAACCTAGTGAAGATTTTTCTTGTGGCCCCAAAATGATTCATGTGGCCCTCCAGGGCAACCTAGTGCCCAGTTTGATAAACCATGCACTAAGGCATTAACATCAAAATCTTAGTTTGGACACCATTTATGAAGCTGTATGTAGCCAGTGGACAGATATCTTTACATGGTTATCCGATTCTTTCAGTAAATGAGATTTTATATCAGACGAGTGCCACCAGACACTGTTTAATGGAATAATTAATCAGCGTCCTTAACAGCAATCAATCTTATTTCCGCTACTAGGTCCATTCAATAACACCACAAATACAACTAATAGAACCTTTATCTGTTTTATCCCATTAGAACAGAAGTAACAGTTCAATTGTGGGAGTTGACAATCAGAAAATCAAGGATAATCAGAGATAAACACAGTTTTATTCATTCTAAATGACTGAAAATCGATTACCCAACGGAATGGGACAATTTTATCTTATTTCAAGATAATTGAAAGTGACAATTCACGAGATGTATTCTAAGACACGCTGATAAAAATTATGGTAAATTTACCCTGATTTGTATGTAAATCCCCTTTCTTCAGATTTTTTATCCACAAGTTCACTGAATATGATAATTTGCTCAAATAGAAAAACTTTCCTTTCTTTCCCTGGACCACTGAAACCTCCTCCAGGTTCCTCGACTCGAACCAAGAACGTTTCTTGGAGAAGTAACTTGCCTTGAGCTGTTAGACGGCCCTGTATAAAATTGAATAAAATTATAAAACTCAAAAGTCAGAGTATGGAAAGATAGAAAAGACAAGAGAGTGATGTTGAAAAATATGGACACAAAGTTCAAAACGCAGCAGTACGGGTATGCAAGGAGGAACCAATAAAGTAATAGCCTTCTAGAGAACAATATGAAGATTGGATTAAATTATTTTCAATGAAGGATGACAACGAAGATACATGACAAGTCGAGTCACTTGCTCCAGCAAAGTTCAGACATACAAACGTGAAGGTTGCAAAACATTTTAAAGCACTGAGTTTGCTGAAAGTGTACAAGCGAGATGAAGGCAATCAATCATGGCAAAATTTAAGTAGTGTCTCCATTTGATTAAATTAAAAGTGATACCTTTCCAGTGGATTCAGATATTTTAAATACAGAAAATTTTGAATCAATTTCTCCACAAGTTGCAAAAAAAAGTCTTCAATACTGAAAGTTTTGAATCAATTTTTTTTTTAACAGTAACCATTATCCAAATAACAAAAATTCAGGAAAACGATCCAAATGAAAACGATCGACTTCAAGTAGAAAAAGTCGCAAACGCTACTTACCTCATAACCTTTCATTCTTCCAACCATCATCATATCATTAGCATGCTTAGGAACAACATGCATAACTTCTACTGCGTCTCGTAACAACTGACAATCCAGCTTTGCTCTGTCAGTATATTTGAGAATATCCTGAAAAAAATTATATTCAGGATATTAGAAAATAACAATAAAATGAATAGTAAAACTCAGTGATGTCTTATTTGTGTATTTTTATGCATGTGTGTTGATGACTAACGGGTTCTCCAGTTGTGTGTACCAATATGGAGGTAACTAATTTTGTTCGCCTACTTTACATCCAGTTGTGTAATAGGACCAAAAGCTATGGGCAGGGGGTATATTCACTTGGCTAACACAGACAGTCCCCGAACTCGTACTAGAACTGAAAAAAATAAAAAAAATCAGAACAAAATTATGCCCTAACCTGGTACACATACTATGGGAGTACCGAATAAGGGGCCATGAGTTAACGATCAGGTAATTAATCACAATTAATCACAATCGTTAACCATTCAATAACGATTAATCATTCTACTTTTTCTTTTATTTACCTTCAAAAGTAATTGATATTTCATAATTCTTTGCACAGGTTTGATAAGATATCCAGCAATATCCAATTTTCTTCCGTATTTTTCTTGAATTTCAGTGAAGTACGCTTTGTGTTTCATGACAAGAAATTCTGATAAAGGTTTATTACTGCAGTATGTCACGTACATCTGCAATCGTCTTTCCTGTGAAAAGAATGACAATATAAAGCGAAAAGGTTATTAATATATAAAGTGAGCCCACCACCCAGGGTAAAAATTGGGACCTCCTGAAGTATGCGAACCAAGGTGGCACACAACCTGAACTCAGGTTTTGTACCAGGTTAGGGTTCAGGTTATGCGACATCTTGGTGCGCATATTTCAGGAGTACCAAAAATTGAGTAGACAATGCTGAACCCCATGGATTCCATCCCTGCTAAAAGTAAGAGCATATAATTAAATAATAGTGGATGCTGCCTTGTTTGGATGGATGCTGCCTTGTTTGGATGGATGCTGCCTTGTTTGGATGGATGCTGCCTTTGTTTGGATGGATGCTGCCTTGTTTGGATGGATGCTGCCTTGTTTGGACGGATGCTGCCTTGTTTGGATGGATGCTGCCTTGTTTGGATGGAAAGGCACGAATGAGTAAGCGACATATAAAAACAGTCAAAAAGTAAATAATTTTGTAACAAGAAATTTTAGTTGCCCAAGCTCCTAGTCATCCAATTATTTTTGTACATTTTGTGCATGTGGGTCCTGAGCCTGAGTCAGAACAATTGTAATTTTGAATCAACTAGCCAGACCTGCTCATGACACTATTATTATTCAAATAATTTTTACTTACATATCGTTTGAATAATCTTCCAATATATTCTGGATTGTCGAGACACTTCTGAAATTCTTTTGAAAATACACTGAAATGAAACAAACATTAATATTAATTACCAATTAGTGAATGATTTTTTGGAGATTCCAGCAGATATCTTTGGACCAGAATAGATGTTTTAGATTCAAGTTCTGGTAATTCAAACAATCAGGGAATAGGAAACAGGAAAAATTGAAAAAAAAAGTAATAGCGTTTTAGTAAATTTATCCATCTTTAAGTGCTGAACATTTAAAATTGAATTTGACATAAGTTGCGAAGAAAAGCGATTTTTCATGTTGCTCTAACAACAATAAAGCAAAATGATCCATAAGTCTACTTCATGTGCAATCATCAATTCTACAATTAGGAATTCACTCTTCTCACAAAGAGTAAATTCCCATCACTTCTGCATGGTACTCACTCTCTATGCCACTCATATATTTGTTTCGTATTTCCAAACACAACTCTTTCTTTTCCATTATCAGGTTCAGGTAATCCTTGATCTAATGTATCAGCCATAAATTCATTGACCACAATACCAAGATCAGTGACATAATCTTTTTCGGTGTCAACAAGTTCCTGAGATTGGAAAGATTTTTGAAGATTGAAAATACGCAGATCAGAATAAAAAAAAAGAAAAACTAAAAATTTGATTTGGTATGAAGAGAAAACTGAGTGAGTACAATGGCTTATTGGTTGCCGAAACAGAAAGATTATGGTCATATTGAACCATGGCAACTATTTATCTAGCAGTGGCAAGTGGAGAAACTTGTTTGAAGCGGAAGGTGTATAAATATGTCATATGAAAAATAAATACCGGTATATTAAATTTCGATTGTACTTAAATACTTGATTCGTTTTGGACATTCCCGATGAGAATACTTTAAAAGACCAGATGTACGGTAATAACAAAATAGCGATGTATTTTGTAAATTGACAGGACATGAAAAACTTTCATACAACATTTGAATTCACTTTCATTTTCCTAGCATAAATAAGATGTAATAAAAAATATGTAAAGAAAGTACTCACCATTAGGACATATTTTCTTTTCTGCAAGATTGCATCTCTTTCCTCTTGAGATATTTCTTTAATTAGTGGTTCTTCTGGTTCATTAGCTTTGATTTTATCAGCGTCCTGATGGAATTAAAAAACAGAAGACGTAAATGAATTAACTCATCTAGTAAATCTATATTATGCAAGTCTCCAGTGGTTTGAACTTTCAATATGCATGGGATATGATAACAAGCAAACAATGTTGGGCGCTTGAAGGTAACTAATTTTGTTCGCCTACATCAAGTTGTGTAAAGAGACTGTAACCTATAAGTAGGGGGTATATTCACTTGGCTAACACAGGCAGTCCCCGAACTCGAAATAGAACTAAAATAAAGAAAATCGGAAAATAATTAAGGCCTAACCCTAACATGGTACACATACTACGAGAGTACCCGAAGTTGGGCATTGACCCAATTAAATATATAAACACAGACTGAGATGCCAACATGCAGATTAGTTTTTTTTTGACAGAATCTTACCTGAAGATAGGTTTGGAATTAAAGTCTTATATATCATAATTTTTTACCTTCAAAATACCAAAATTTGGAAAAATAACAGGACTTAAAACTATAATTATATCTCCGAATAGTTTAGAATGCTTTTCAAATATTCCTTACATTTTTTGATATTTATAGAAAAAATCTTATGAATTCTGAAACTGATTGAATATCTTACTTTAAAATGTCTATTAATCAAGAAAGAATTTCATTTTTTTAAGAGAAAACCAATAGGATTAGAAATATCTATCAAATCTTCATAACATCTATAAAACCAGTAAACCTACCCTTTTTTGCCAAACTTCAGGATTTTGTTCAGATTTGTCTGAAACTCCGGAAATGCTGAGACGTTGAAATGATTTTATAGAAGTCGACGTCTGAATTAATTAAATAATTAAACATCGATAAATTGTAAGGAATAAAAATACACGGACATGCAGAATGTGAATTAAATATATTTACTGTGTGCTTGAGATGTCTAAAAAATTCAATTCAGAAGAAATTGGAATATGAAGATATATATTTAAACCCAGGTATTCAAGTTAACCTTTTTTAAGAAAACTCGCCATTTTTATGATGAAACCATACAATATGTGATCTTATTATTAAAAATTTAGCATATGGTGTGATTTTTTTGCTAGATATTTCCATTTAGAAAATTTGGAATTGAAATTAATTACAAATTTGGAGTCCTAAATACCCAAGTGTGCAAATTCAGTGTGAAATATTTTGTGAGGTTATATGTGCAAAGAAACTGTGTTTGAGCGAGTGCTTGTTTGAATGAGTTCTCTCACTCTTGTTGAGATAATTGAGTGAGAAGGTGGTATGATATTCCGTGCTCTTTATATATTACACAATTTAAAATAAATGAATTTTTACGTCATAAAAAACCTGATTAAATAATCCGAAACATACAATGAACTTAGTGAAATATAATGTAAACAATGATAAATGTAGAGATGATACACTACACAAGCACTGTAAAATGACAAAACTGCGAGACAATGATGATTCAAATAAAATGAAAGTGCATTTGCAAATTATGATATCACCAAACTGTGCAAAACACCAATGCAATAAGCACACCAAAAGAAAAATAATATGGTAGACTTCACAAAAGGGCTGTAGCAACAAAATAGTTTGGGAGAGTCAGCAAGTTAACAGTTAAACCCAAACCAAATAGATCAAAAATCTAACAAATTCGCACAATCGAGTTATATATCCGAGAATAACCGAGATGTAGATGATACTCGATTTAGCCCTTATTATCATTATCTATTGTTGAGTATTACTTCATTTATCACTTTTAGTCAGTGTACGGTAGGAACCCCTAAACGTCAATTCTCAAGTCAGAGGCCACCAGAATCTCGAGTAGAAACCGAGTTAACCCTTGCTGGTGGTTAGTTGAGTACGAGTCAGAGTAATTTCATTTAGATGACTCGGAGTACCTTCGGAGGCTTTAATAAATGGTAACTCAATTCCAACTAAAGTTCATACAATAACTCAAGCCTCCTCATCAGTGATTTTAATCAAGACCAATCATTAGAGTATCACCCTTCAACATAGCCCCAATAAGATGAAAAAGACACCCCGTGCAGTTTAAATTCACCCAAATCACTCTAATATGAAAAATCACACTCAAATCAATTTATACCGGAAATTTCTCGCATAGAAGATCTTCCATTTCTCGACTAAAATCTTTAGCTTGTGAACGATTAAGATTCGGGTCGGTTAGATCTTGCTCGGATGATGATCCACCTGCCCCTGCCTGTCCCACAATCTTTGAGGGGGGTAATGTACGCCAGGGAAAAGATTGCAGGGTTTTAGGGTGGCGGATAGGTTTTTATTTAGAGTATGTGGGGGGGGATGTTTTTTATTTTTAAAAAGAATCCAAGGTAATGAATGTATAGGAATAACGATAAATTTGCGCATGGCGCAATTTGAAAATTTCATTTTTTTAAAATTTTAAAAAAGCCGAATATTTTTGAATAATTTTTTTATTATTATTGATTTTTATTTCAAAATATTGAATATTATATAAATCAACACAATACAGGGTGAAATATTTATCCACAAAATAAATGGGGTATGAGGACATCACAGACATTAAAAATTAACGGAAAATAAAATAAATAAAAGTGGGCAAGCCAGGCAAATAATAGTGCATAAGACGTTTAACCAACATGGCAAAGAAGGTTTTTGTTTAAAGGCAGAAGATAGGGACATGCAGGACAAAACAATAGAACAAGCAAAAGAAAAATATGCTGTAATAAATGCATGCTAATTTACACCTAAAATGCAGTTTTTAAGCCAAAAAGATAAATAACTAATACATTTAGAGTCTCAAAATTTAGATTTGTTATTATTTATTATTCTTAATTTATGCAGTATTTGTATGGGTATATGCTGCGTCAATAATATGTTAAAAAATAATGTATTTTTTTTTATTTCAATTTTTATAATTGTGATAAAAAAACCTTAGCTTATAAGGTTTTTAATTATTTTTAAGAAAGATCATTATCTCAAAACCCATCAGAATATGTTATTTACACCAGGTAAAAGTTGTCAAATTTCTTGAAATATACTCAAATTTGGATTTAAACACCTAAATGTTTCATAAATTATTCCACTCTCTAATAAATTAATCAATAAATGCAAATTCCTCCCAAAGTAATTCAACTAGCGTAATTAACACCGAAAAGCAACCGAATAAACATGCAAAATTGTATCTACCTTCACTCCATTTTCTGAAAATTTATTTTCCACAATTGGCATCGCGGGAGGAAGAGCTGGGGCAGGTTCAATGTCATCACTTTCCGAGACGTCGGCAACAAGGTGTTGCACTGACGAAGCTTTGACCACTGGGCCAGTTTCATCTCCTTTTACTTTGTCCTGGAAATTTTTATACAAATTTTTATACAAATTTTTATAATTTATTCGAGTCGAGTCAAAGGTCAATCAAGCCTCACTTAGTTAGTTTCACTGGCTTGATAAAAGGTGACTCGAGTACAACTCAAGTCAATGAAGCGAACTCTTCAACAACAAGTTGACCATTCATTTTTTTCCTACAACACTGAAATTTAGTAGCCTATTCACTTTATTTTTTCAAAACAAATTCGTTTGAAAAATATGGTCATAAAGTTATTTTTTGTCAATTTCTAAGTAGGAGAGAAAAATCTTTCACTAGTTTCTTTTATCACAAAAAATATGAGAAATATGAAATATTTTCATTGCAAAGGTAATAAAAAGTGAAAATAGGCCCGGAGAATATATTAAAAATTCATACACAGAATGTTTTGAAGGTAAAACATTGTGCATAAATTTTAAAAGAGATCCAATGAATGCTAGGTGAATTAGTTAAATTTAAGCAACCAAATTTGACAGTTTTTAATTTTAGTTTCGTCATTTTTTGAATTATTATGCATTTTTAAACCAGGAACTAGCCTATAATGTTCCCTATCCCATAACTAACACTAAACGAATTTTTATTTGAAAACAGCGAAACTATAATGAACATGAGTCACCGGTACATTTCTAAATTTAGAAAAGTAGGTTCACTTCCCTTAATCAGTCATATGAAACATTTTCAATTTTCATAAAAAATATAACAATATGATCACATAAAAATTAGATTTTTTTTATATAAAAAAATGCCAAATCAAGGTTATATGTGCGTGTGCCATCAGAAGCGATGGTGCCATCATAAATCGAAACCAAATAGTCACTCAAAAGTAAGGGAGATTGATCTCCGACTTACATTATAGGCGTCAGTGAGGTAGTATATCCTACATAACTGAAGTTTATAGAAAAAAAAATTTTAACATGCAATTTTTTATCTGGAAGGTAGGATGACCGTAAATCAATGTTAACTCACAGTCGACTGAATATGAAGCCAGCAAGATTACCAATGACAGCTGCGTAAGTGTTAGCCTGGCCATATCATAAATCAAAACCAAATAGTCATGGTCTAGCAATAAATATATTATGTCTAGAAAATAGTTGAGGGAATACCTTTCTTGCTTTGGGTGACTTAGGAGGCAATGTACCCATTGATGCATTAGTGCCAGCACCTTTCCTCTTTCCTGTTGACAACCATTTTAAAAACCCTGCGAATAAGAAAAATTAAATTAGTTTCGTTAAGATTAGGTCACAGTTTCGGTGATTCATATTGCTTGTGGTGAAGGGAAACGTTAAATGTAATTTGAAGGAAAACTAAAAAAAATTGGTGGTTTTTGATTTCGTAGTCTCAATACGAAAATATTTACTTATTCATGAATATTTTAAAAGTTGTAGGAAAAATCAGCAACAGACCCTGATAAAATTAAACAGCCGTATCATTAAAGGAATCAAACCTTCGTACCTTTTTTTTTTATTCAGGTACTTTTTTTTTCTAGGTTTGGCAAAAGCAATAAATTCTCTCTCCCTCAGATATAATCATAATGGATCATATATTCGAACTGCTGACTCAATTACAAAGCATAAATGCATTTGGATTTAAGATTATAAATCAGAAAATTATACTAATATCAGAACAAAAAAGACAATGTTTATGAAAAGTATGAACTAATTTTTTTTTGCGAACTAAATAAGCAGCAATGATAAATTTTTATTTAGCAAGGTCATATTTTTGCTATATAATTTCCTTGCTTGTTAATGTCAAATGATGACATAACCACGGTCAGAAAGACGCACGCAATCAACACCATGGTGTCAATGTTAAAATTAGACGAACTCATTGAATCACAACATACGGTTTAGAGAAGTGCATTGCTATGTGAGGGCAAAACAAAGTTCGAAACGAATATCACATTCAACGCAATGAATCAGTAGATTTACTATATATACAATCTGCGATTATATATATATATACCGTATATATATTTTGTTTTGCTCATAAATATATATAATATCAATACCAAAGTCATCTAATTTTTTTGTCTTTTATTAATATTTTAAACCTTCTCTCTGAAGAAGATCAGCACAAGTCACTGAATTGTGTGTTGTTTGGGAGTCGATTCGGTACGTTCTATAGAATTCTTCATATTATAAGAGAAATGTACTCTAATTTCCAATACCAAGACAGCCACTGCGCTTACTTACGATACTTTTTGACAACTTATTCAAATCTAATACATAAACCAATTTTGTTTATGAGAGCGACTCGGTCATACTGCTTTTGATTGCAAATAAAGGTGTTTGTATATTACTCTAAGTCAGTGGTTCTCAAACTTCCATGATCTTTGGCGACCAAAGATTCTCAACATTTGTGACCCCCCTGCTACAATGTACCGGATAATTAAAGAATGTTCCATAAAATGTGACTACAGCATAAAAATAAAACTACAATTTTAAGTTTTAATTGGTGAACACTTAATATTGCACTTCGGTTTCACAATAATTATGAAGACATTTGTTTGTGGCCCTAAAAAATCCCTCCATGGCCCAAAGGGCCCAGTTTGAGAAACCCTGTTCTAAGTATTCGTCCCATTACCTTGTTTTTTCTCGGGAGGTAGAGTCGCTGTTGATCCAGCCTGTGATGTGTTGTTGTTCTTTGCATATCTGCCTGATAATGCTGGTAATGAAGATGTGGAAGAAGACACATCTGGATCTGTAACAGAAAAAAACAAGTTAAATTTAATGCTTATTTACAATTGTACTTCCATTGAACTTTAAATTTGTTATTATTAAAATTTGTTATTATTTGTAATAGTTCACTTTATTTCATTCAACATATTATGCAATAATGTATATCTTGATTTGAATAATTTGCATACATAATGAAGACAAATATCGTCTTGTTTTAATAAGTGATACATATACTACGCATTTCGATATTTTTTTTCATTTTTTATTTATTGAGTTTTAAAAACATAATACAGAATTTTAGATACAATACGTCACCCACTTCCAGAGAGTGTTCCTATGTAATATTCCGTAAATGATAAAAGTATGATTCTTATTGATTTACTGCGCAGGTGAATTTTTGTGTAGGTGGCTATTTGAATGAAACTGTTTCGCTTTCCATATATATTTATTTGTTTTTTATATGAATCAGCGTGTATACTGTGTAGCAATGCACAAAGGAACAAAACCTACACTACACAAATGAAACAAACAGGTAGGAATGTTCATTATCTCAATATTTATTTTCCTAAAATTTTTCTATATAATCGATTTTGGATATCCCATTCATTCATTGAGCAGTAAAAACATGATTTATGACAAATTTCATGGCGGAAATTGCGATATCACTTAAAAACAAACAAAAAATATAGCAAATTTTGATTTTCGTAGTGAGTACAAATCGGGTAATCGAAAATAGAAAAAAAACTCTCTTCCAGACTTTATCTAGAAATCAGGAATGTTTCAGAATCAGAATCAGAATTTCAAAGAAAATTCCAAACCCTGAAACATTTTAAAATGACACCAGCTATGATTCTGGTTTGACAAAATCTTTGACTCGACCCCACAGGGTCCAACTCCGAACAGAAACCTAAATTCGATATTGCCATATGCAAGTCTTAGTAAACTTGATGCTTTTTGTTTCTGTTCTTAATTTTTTGACTTTAATTATCACCATGGCCTAAAATTCTAAATCCAGAGAATTCCGAATTAAACCCTCATTTAGACTCTTTATTCCAAAAAGTTTGAGAATATGACTCCGATACCAAACAAATCAGTAAGGCTAGGAGAGTAATACATGTATGTATCATCTTGTTGATTAATTATTTCCTGCTAATCAATTTAGATGGATGATTTACCTGTTTTAGGTTTACCACAGTCAGCACAGAGACGCAAAAATTCTCTGAAAGAAGTTGCCATTTTATTTGTACATTATATCACTATTTTATTTAGCATTCCATATGGAACATCTATTACATATTATTACTGAATTCTATACAAAGAGGAAAGGAGAACATCAAATCATGATTAGTTCAGTAAGCCATGCCAACAATTGAAGCTTGAAGCAAACTACCGAATAAAACTGAGCATAAACATTGAAAATTTTGAAGTGAAAAATACTAATAAAAATTCTGAAGCACAACCCCAGTTACGAGCGTTCTAATAACTTTATTCAACAAAACTTGAAATTTTAATTCAAAAAAAAAATTGATTCAATAGAATTGACAATAGTTACTTTATAATTACTGCTAAATATCACGATTTTTCTTAACAGCCTTTCAAATAAAATATTCAAAATTGTGATGAATCACAAATAGCAAAATGAAAACACATTTCTATCTTACTTAAAGCAGTATATAGCTCAAATGAAATAATAAAATCCTCAAAATTCAATCTGAATAATACCTGATTCTATAATTATAATTGAAATACTAGCGCTTGAAATACAAGCTTCTAAAGTCCTAACCATTGAACATTATGTAATACAATAAGATAAAATCATGATCTTAAACGTACAGTCTGATAATTGGATTATTTCCATTTATATAATCCTTGCTTTATTATTTGACGAAAATCCATACAACCTTATGTATGGTTAATTTGGTAGCTCTCTGGGAAATATTAATTAGGAGTATAGATTTTTGCATTACTTTCCATATAATGACTATTTACATTTATTCCCTTGGTGATTGTTGAGAGTGTTTATGCAATATTTATTACCTGAGTTTTAAATATTGTTAATTTCACTCCTACTTTTGTCTATATTGAGATGGTTTTTAATGATAATTACGGTAGTTCGAAGCAAGCAATCAACTCAATCATGTACTCAATTTCAAACTCAACTCGACACTCATATGACCTGTGACTCGGGGTTTAGAGATTTCTACTCAACATTGCTTGCAGGTCCAGCAGTAATTCTAAATCAAATTATATCTACTAAGCAAGGTGAGAATAGTTGATTATCATATTCATACTACTTAGATAAATGAAGCACATTTTTTCACTATAAAACGAAATTAAGTCAAAAGTAATTATTAGAAAACTTCATTATTGATTTTAATCATCTGACACTGATTTATTTTCAAAGATAAACTAAGATGATTCGATTTTCTAATTACTTACTCGTTTTCATTTTAATATTTTATTTACTGTTATGCTAATCATAAAGTCGAAATAAACATTAAGTTCATATATTTAATATTATATACAAAGACTGATGCAAAAAACATTGAGGGACAGTTTCAAAAATGTACTTCGGCAATTTAAATATATGTATGAATCTTTCCCAAGCGTACACTTTTCATAATGAAACTATATGCTTTGCGATATTGCAACCTATATATGTGCAACATATGTTCACGTTAAAAAAAGGCGCTCGTGTAAATAAAATAAACGATTTGATGACTCTTACATCATAATACATGGTTTAATAGCAGCCGGGTTTGCGTAATTATATTTCTATGACGTCACAGACACTTGTTGCATCAATGGGCCATGCTTAAATGATGCGAACGAAAGTAAATGAGGTCATTCATGTATCATATGCATTATGAAGTATAAATATAATAAATTTCATTTGGTTGTTTTAAAAGAAAATGCGACGTTGCGGTGATTTTAAAAAATCAATTTGGATGATAAATCAAATATCGTGAAATACTGTTTCGGTTTTAATTGGAAGGTAAATTCTGATTGAATCGATAACCGAAACTCGAAGATTTTTCTTTTAATTTAACATCGCCGTTTAAGAAGCGTGTCAAAAGATTTTGGCGGAATTTCATTTATTTTTAATTCACTATCTCATTGTTTTTTCCAGATTGTATTGACTTGAAATCATTTACAACGTGTAATTTCACGCCATAATTCGGCGCTCCAGAAGTGTGCGTACCAATACGGAGGTAACTAATTTTGTTCGCCTATTTTACATCAAGTTGTGCAAAGGGATTGAAACCTATGGGCAGGGAGATGGATATTCACTTGGCTAACACAAACAGTTGCCGAACTCGTAATAGAACTAAAATCGGAATAAACTTATGGCCTAACCGTACACACACTACGGGAGTACCCATAATTCTACCTACATAGTTATGACATTTGTAGACGCTTCAGCGTTGCGTTAACATTGCGTTGAACAAACTTCCATATAAAAAGGGCGATTTCAAAATGCAGGGAAACATTGTGTTTTCAAAATTAATTTAAATTGTTAAAATTTAATTTCGCGACATTTATGTTCTCAATTAATAAATTTGATCAATCATGATATAGGATAAAGTGAGTCTTGGTATTTTCATCCCGGGGGAGAAGAAAGGTGATAAGATGGCTCGGCTCAATGATGTATATATATTTATATATATAACAGATCACGGCCTCTCATCCGGCTAACAGTCCATATCGGGTATGGAAATACCGTAGATAGTTGATGATTCGTTTCAGATACACGTACTTGATGTATGCCCGAACAAATAATAACCATCCTACAATCTATACCTAATCACGCTAGATCCTATACTAAATCCTGCTCAACTCGATACACGTCATCTCAAATTAGACGATAACTCAAGAAAATTGACCCGAATGCTATATTGTAAAAACGCACGATAGAGGGAAACCTAGTATTTCGACAACTACTGTTATTTCATTCGAAATTGACTTTCCCAAGTGCTATATTACTGTCGCAGTTGCTACTTGGCAAGCAAACCTGTTATTTTCTTTTGTTACAATGATCTTGGTAAATCTAGAAAAATTCGCTAAAAACATGTTGTTCATGCGAAACGGAATGCGGCGTGAAAGAATTTCCAAAAATATATAAAAAAACGAAACGCAACTTGAAATATTATCGGTGGCCTAAAGCTTGAATGTATCGAAGGAATAGAAATTACCACGGACAATTGATTTCCAATGGACATAATATAAATAACCATTATCGTTAAAAGCTATAAAGGTTCAGAAATGAAATACAACAATCAACCCTAAAACGAAGGCGTATCCAAAAAATAGTAGAGATAATATAAATAACCATTATCGCTAAAAGCCATGAAGGCACTATGTTCACAAACGTAGGACAATAATATACCGCAAGACGAAGTCATATAAAAAATACCAGATATAAACATGGCCGTCGAGTCGATTTTGGCTTACTTTCACCGGAGTCGGAATGCTTAATTCCAGGAGTCGGAATTTTAGAATCTTCACGGTTATAAAAAGAATAGAACATTTCTACCGAATTTCAAAAAAGAATTTATTTTACTAAGCTTTTTTAATAGTCTATCAAAGAAGGCATACGCCAAAGGTTTTCTTATCAAAATTTGATTTTCTCTGTGCTCGGAGCTTGAGTCTAAATATTCCTCAACTCAGAGTCTGAGTCGAAGTTTTTTTAATCCGGATTTGGAGTCAATTTATTTTCAATCCGGATTCGAAGTTGATTGTGAAATTTCATCGACTCCCCAGCCCTGAACACAAGCTCGGAGTACTGTAACCTTATTCTACGAATATTTCGATTGACATTTAAGAAAAGCCCAAACAACGTGAAATATTCATTTCAGTGCAACATTGACATTTAACACGTCTGAGCAAAGTTAAGGTCACGAGAGAAAACATAGGAAAAACGTAAATCAGAATTGAATTTATGAACAAAATCGAAACAAAAAATCCATTAACTTCAAAATTTCACAATATTCGTTATTTCACATCACAAATGAAAATTTGAGTATCGAGTATTTGAAATCTAAAAAACTTTTAAATTCCGTTTAAAATAAACGCTTTCGTACAACGCTAGTATAAAATAATAAAAAAATTCTGATTTTCAAAATAATTCTCAAGTTTCTAAATGACATGCTCATGAACTCACATCTAAACCAATACTTAAACCTCAAAAACGCTTAAAAATCCCTCCAAGAAATCCATTAGAAACGGAATACCTTCCACCTGGGCTAACTAGCCTGGGTCGTTAACTTACCGACTCCAATCTGAGGCGAAGTCGATCAAGCAAGAAACGTCAATAAAGTAAGTAAAATGTAGTTCCGGTCCATGCCAAATTAAAGATAATTCGAAATATTATTAATTACTTTGTTATTAGTAAACAAGGCGCTATTTTTGTTTGTGATTATTGTTTGATCGAGGGTTACTCATTAACAGCGAAAATCGTGTTCCTACAGGTCTAATTCCAACTTTAATTCGATTTTTTTCTACTACTAAATCATTTGTAAAAATACAAATTACTACATATATCCATCATCATTAAAATCATCTTAATATTTCAATACAATATCAACATGCTAGCTAGGATGTTTAGTCTAACATAAAAAAAAATTGTATGGGAACACTTATCCAGCGAAAAAGAATTATTTGATAGGAATTCGTCTTCAGAAAAAATTAAGAAATGTGAAAAATAAAATAAGAAGTATTTGTAATAACAAAATCAGAATTACTTAGATTATGTTTGTCTGAAGAAACCAAAAATACATTTGCGTATGTCTACAGCAAGATTCATATTTCACTTAGTCTTTGAAGAATAAAATAAGAATTTTTATAACCAATTAACCTTCCAGGAAGCAAAATCAAAATCACGAAGAGTTATATTACGTAAAAATGTACAAAAAAAAAACAGTTTCAAGACATTAATTCTATGTCCAAAATTCTTAATTTCCGAATTCTTTCGATTCTCTCTCGGAATAACTAATAACCTTTGCTAGTATACTTACAAAACGAATTCCCATCGGAAATATTCCTAACTCAACTTCATCAAGTCATAACTTGCGTTTGATAAATGACTTCAAGAACACGCTATGTTACTTTTATTACTAGAACAAAACTTTTTTTTACAAATATCCTGTAAGGCTTAATTACGAGCTAAGACTGTTTGCTATCTCACGCGTTATTAGCGATCACAAGTTAAAATGTTACACCAGTTAGCTAATACACAGACGTGTTAAATACAAGGATATTAAACTGTCCGTAGCTGAGCTACATGAGTAGATAAACATTAATTTATGGCTTGTAACACGAGAGACTACACCAAGGACCCTGCGTAGGTACACTTTTCTTTTTAATCTATAATCAAAATGAACAAGAAAAAAACTATGCACGGGAGACTACACCAAGGACCCTGCGTAGGTACACTTTTTTTTTAATCCATAAGCAAAATAAACAATCCCAAAAGCTTGCACGACAGACTATACCAAGGACCCGTAGTAGATATACTTTTCTTTTTAATCTAGAATCAAAATATACAAGCCCAAAAGCTTCAAATTATCCCTATCCGATATTCAGCGGGATACAAAATTTGAATTTATCTCACAGTTTATTGTTTTGGGATTAAAAGCTTGAAATTAACAAGCCCCCAGCCCGATTCTGTATCCGATTGCATATATATACTACAACATCACTTATAACGAGTATAACCTTACAATTAAACGACGGACGTTGTTTAAAAATACGCGTAACACAGATATCAAATTCGGGAGAGTTAATTACATTTTTCTCTCGCTACTCTCGTTTTCAAACAATGTTAATATGCATCACCAACACGCAGTTTTTAAATACATAATACATGTGATTATATATATATATAACTTGACTCAAATTTGACTAAATTACGATTCAATCCGTAAGATGTTTACTTAAATTTTCATCGTGTATGCAAATATCTGGGGAATACTTGAGAGTACAATATTAAAGCAGTTGGAAGCCACTGCCTTATGTTACGTTATTTATGTAGTCGGTTTCGGCTGTCATGTCATGTTTCACTTTCTGATGTGCGTCGAAGAGGGGAGTCAAGAAAATGTTCCGGATCACACAAAACCGCATTTTAATCCTTGTACTTATCGCATTATATGCGGTCTCGTGTGGACGTGTGGGACAACTCCTCAATTAGCCCGACAAGAGAATAAGTAAGTAGCCTTTAATATAATTCTATCATAAATACAGTTATGATATGGATCAAGTAAAAGTCTCGGACAGGTATTGATATCGAACGCGATACCGCTCAGTGACGTATATAAGACTAAAATCTCGAAAAGGCATTTTTTCTCACTCCAAAATATGAGTAAATAACTAAATATGCAACGAAAAATACCCAATTCCAGTGCTCGTTTTATGAAGGGTAGGTACCTTTTTCCGACTCAACCTAGCGCTGATTGAAAGTAACATGAAATCGACTTTTTAAACTGGTATCAGTTCTCTGGTTTGGCGCTTTACTCCCTATCTCACTCTACATGTGCTACTGCATCCACACATGTTGAAGGTTGAAAATTCGGTTCTCTCATAGTGTGTGTATCGGGTTAGGGTTAGGCCATAATTTTATTTTGATTTTCCTTATTTTATTTCTATTACGAGTTTGGGGACTGCTTGTGTTAGCCAAGTGAATATATCCCCTACCCATAGGCTTCCGTCCTTTACACAACTTGATGTAAAGTAGGCGAACAAAATTAGTTACCTCCATATTGATACACACACTTCTAGGGCGCCAAAATTTATTCTTAGGTAATCATTCTTTCTTCCATAGGCAGTCGATTTTGAGCCCTTTCTCCAAAGTAAAAAATAATAAATCTTTATTCTGACCTCCATAACACGCAACCATATTTTAGCTTGGGGGGTGAAACCTAATAGGCAATACATTATAAGCGGTCGACCACCGCTATCATAAAAATGATTAAACGCGACAGCTGTGACAATACCAATTCACGGTCCGGCAATCAAAGGCATCGTTTCATACAAAAATAAATATACTTCACCGGATACACGATTATCTGGTAATTATATTAGTGAATATACCCCCTGCCCATAGCTTTCAGTTCCTTTACACAACTTAATGAAAAAGTAGGCGAAAATTAGTTACCTCCATATTGGTACACACACTTCTGGACCGCCGAAAACAAAAGATATATTAACGTTGGGTAATGCTCACAAGATATACATTAATACAGTTATCAGCTTCCCGTAATTTAACACCGACATACTCTCAATCATTATGAGGATACGAATTTGGGGCGTAATTAAATCACTTCCTAAACCAGAACATTTAGGCAGCCTATTTGTTCTGGCCTATATTGCCGATCGATTAGGCAGTGATCCTCAAACCTTCCTGATCTGTGGCATCGTTTTAAAGACTCTCCACACTTGCGGGCTCTTCTACAATGTACCGGATAATTTGTGAAAAATAAGTCTCCGACCGTCATAAGTGACGTAATAATGATTTCAATTTTGATGTTAAACTGGTGAAATCTAGGTATAGTAGGTCGTAACACCAGTACTTGGTAGTAATATCATCGAGAGATCAGTTCGAGAAGTCTTGCCATTGAGTATCTTATACGCATTGCTTGAAAATGTGACGAACAATAATTTCTGGTATAAAACTCCAAACTCTACTCCATTACCATTTTTTACTACCATACCTCAAGCAGCCCATAGTGCATTGTATATTTCGCACGCCTGAGATAAAAAACCTCATGTTTCATAAAAATCTCTCAAAACGTTTGAAACAATCTATTACAAACTTAAATATCAGATTGGTAAAAAGCTCATCAATTATCTTCTAAATAAAAAACATGCCGACTGTATCGATGATGGAACGTATTCACGGTTGTCGAATTTTCAAGAGAAACCTTGAGGAAATCCAAGAATTTACGGGGCTCAAAATGTACTTATTATAGAAAAAATATAACCTATTTACCAATATTCACTTTCTGAATGTTAAGCTATACTTCTAACCTATAACAAGATTACACTTGATCTTGAATACTCATAAATGCTAGTAAAATAACTGATTTTTTTTGTTCGACTTTTTCTTTAAGTAAATTGGTTCTAGGTTGACAAGGAGCGTCACATCTTCAGCCATGAGGAAAGGTGAGGTTTTATTTGGAAGCAAATATTGAAACGCTTTGGAGATTATGATAATGAGAGACGCAAACAAACTGATTTCCGCATTGGGCATCTTTTTCTTTCATAGAAATAGAACCCATCAATAGTATATAGGCATCAAGCATTCAAAAGTAATTATCATCAATTATAGTCAAAAATGTGAAAGTGCGGAAAAAACATAATTGCCATACAATATCCCTCTTCGGATATCTTATACTACCACGCTCCAGTATTTCTTTATTCTACATGTGCAAGTAGTAAAGCAGAGCTATGTGGAACAGTTTGCCAAACCAAGCATAGAAATGCATGCGGCACATACATTTCTAGGTGAAAAACACCGACAGTCGAATTTTGTTAAAACTCAAGAAACCCAAACGTTACGTCTTTATATAATTTTAGGCCAATGACTGAAAGAATATAAGAGTATAAAGAGTATAATCCTTCACCAAAACAACTATTTTGACACACGACAGTTAGACTTATTGGGCCCTATCCATCAAATTAACCGAAGCAGGGTCGCTATACCTTTCCGATATACTATACCAAGCATGTTTATATAAAATCATATCTCTCAGTCTTATATTTGCGTCCTCGCTTGTACAATAAAAACAATGGTAAGGTAAACTAAACCAACACCTTTAACCTGATAGGTTTGGCTAGAAAGCATGTAAAACTCACAAAGGATTTCTCGCATTAAGATTTTAATAACAAAAGGAGTTGAGAGATGATTCCTAACTAGATAACTACTTTAGCAATGCTAACGACGCAAGGAAACGAAAGTTAGGTTATCTCTGTCTAAGCTCACAGGATATAATGTTTCTAAACATAACGGCGCTCCAGAAGTGTGTGTACCAATATGGGAGGTGTAAAGGGACTGAAACCTATGGGCAGGGGGTATATTCACTTGGCTAACACAGACAGTCCCCGATCTCGTAATAGAACTAAAATAAGGAATAAAATTATGGCCTAAACCTAACCTGGTACACACACTACGGGAGTTTCAACATGACAACTTGAACTTCTGGAAATAGTGAAACAACCTTATAGTTTCATCTCAATAGATCCAAAATGGCGAATTTGGCCATTCCAAATACTTGTTAGCATTTCTAGGGCAAGTAGAAATCTGAATCCCCAGACAATCAAACACAATGTATCACCTTTGTCGTAATTTAATATAAGAGTTCAATGCACCTTTACTCAACTGACTAAATCTTATCTTTGGAGTCTAACTCACTTCGCACGAAGTTTCCCTTTTCTTATGTATATATAAGAAATGACAGTTTTACAAGTGCAAAGACCTTAACGACATTCTTGTTCCTACAAACGGTGATGACAAAATACTACGTAATGAGATTTTCTTCACGCAAGACGAGAGTTTAGAAAGCTTTAGCAATAACACAAGGCAATTGAAATGCATTCAGTATTATGGCCGATAATTGGTGACATTGCTATCGAACAACGATGCGTGATAATACCGGTATATATTTTTCGTTATGACTAATAGTACAAATCATAGTTTAGTTTGAAACTAATACATTTATAAAATCAAGTGACGCAATACAGGTTGTTAGAAAGTACACAACATATTAGTAACGTTTCCCACGATAAATAGTCCAGATAATTATTTTAAAAAAGTTTACACGATTTGATGCCTAATCTATATAAAGCACTATAATGGAATCAAGTACATAATAGAATTCACTCTTCGTCTAACATGGATACACACTGTGTTTATAAAGTCTTAAAGAATTTAAAATTGCAAAGGGTATTTATCCATACCATATATCGTGTGGGTGTATTTAAATAAAGAAAAACTCAAATAAACACTGATTAAAATAAACAAACCCGATTTAGATATATTGAGTACTGACTCTATAACAAAACTGAAATTGTAACGGGACTCCGTAAAAAACCCGTATAACCTCTCCCTAAAGTATTTACGACTATAGACTCAATCAGCATTACCTGTTTGATGTGCTTCTTACTATAAAGTAATCTATTCAAGCGAAAAATTCAATTCCCAAGCGACCATAGATCACCAATCAGTAGGAATTATTCGGTCGGTGATTGGAGTTTGATCGCTTAAATTAAGGCTGTTTCCCTTTGCACAAAAGAAATTGATTCCCAAAATTGATGAATAGAGTAAATAACAACACAATGGAGCGAAAAACTAAGACGCTGGTGGTTCTAACCTTTTCAATGCATTACTCACCAAATTTTGCATATTTGGAACTTTTTATTTCTCGCTAATCCTAAAAACTCAGATTTTGTTTGTTGTTTCAATTTTAATCGACCTTTAGCACTAGTCATACGCGCAACTCGCGCGTTTTAACTTTTATATAGTTTAAAAGGTTATAAAATATGTGCATAAACTAGTGTTAGGTATTACTGAATAACTAAATAATATGAGTAATTAATACTGCACGCAAAATACGAAATGGAAATTAGACCATAAAACAAATAAAAATCTCCCTGACTGGCTAACACCGTATCACACAGAGGTTATGCACGAGCTTCCGTCCGCGAAAATAAAATAAAATGAAGGCTCCTAAGCTAACGTTGTTTTTTCCTATAAAAAGTCACTTGAACCGTTTGTTTAGGCTAACATAACTCTAAAATTACACAAAATATTCAGATTCAAACATCGGAGCGGAATTCTTCAAGCAAACGGAAGAAAAGGTAAACACGAAATTACAAAATAACTCCACGCTACACCGTATAATATGTATTCGTCTGCGGCACCCAAACTAATCGAAGTAAATGTTATTATCCCGCTATCACCCCCAGGTCTTGGCGCAGGCAAAACCGGATCAACCCACGCAATGTAAAAGTTCGGGTCGAGCATAAAACACACATCTTTTTAGACAAAATCATGCTTGGTATGGCGCAACACCATGGATTTGAAATGAAAGAGGTTTCGACGAGAGGAAGGTGTATAAATTGAATTTTCTACGTCTCATCAGTCGATATATAATTTATATTGAAGATTAAAAAAGCCCCGAAACTAGAAAGTTAAATTATTTGGTGCCAATAATACACTTAAAAATGATATTGTACCGTATTGCCAACATTCAGTATTGAGTTTTTTGACAAATATTTTATGACCGCCCAAATAATGCTTAAAATCCACAAGTGCAGAACTACTGATGAACCACTTTAGATATTATGCTCGTTATTACAGGTTGCTGTGCACATTATAAAATGAACAAATACAGCCAAAAAGACAGTGACTTGAGACATATCCAGGACTAGGTAAAAAGAATGCATATACGGGCGTTTCGGTCGCCGCGCATTGCATGAATATGGGGGTATGTCCTATGTTGGAAAACCCAATTTTGTTCTCGATTTGCAAGTAAGAAATAATGCAAATTAATGAACCAAAATGTCCGAAAAAGGGGAAAATATATACGAAATGCCAACGCAAGGTACAGCTCATTAGATGTGTAAAAAATTGATTACCGAACTGAAAAAACTACAGATATCGGATAAGCAGTATCGACAGGTAATTAGATTTTATAATTGCTTGTTCGGGTGAAAGATTTGAATATGATAAACATTAACAAAAACTAAAAAAAAAATCATTCACCAACAAAAACCAGTGCTTCTATAGCATGAGGTCTGACGCTGCATAACGGATATCACTCATTATAGCAATTTATGGCATGGATCTGACCCCAACCCGAGCAAGTTAAACTGCAGACTGCTCCCGGGTGGGCGATATGTGGTGGTAGACCGCCTTCTCAAAACTATCGACTTTAAAAGAATCCGCGCTCCAGAAGTATGTGTACCAATATGGAGGTAACTAATTTTGTTCGTCTACATTACATCAAGTTGTGTAAAGGGGCTGAAACCTATGGGCAGGGGTATATCCATTAGACACAGACAGTACCCAAACTCGTAACAGAACTAAGATAGGAAAATCGGAATGAAATTATGGCCTAACCCTAACCTGGTACACATACTACGGGAGTACCAAAAAATCAACTAGCCTTATTAATACGGCGGAAGTCAGAAGCTAAAAATACGATTAACAGTTTCGAGCTGGCTGCATCCTAGTAAACTGAACTCCGAATAGCACAAACTGCAAGCAAAAAAGGTCACATTATAGTGAAATTGACTGATATCACGTAAACTAGGTTCGCCTTACGTAATTTTACGTGTCACCATGACGATAACATATGAGTAATAAAATTAATTGCGTTTCTATTCAGCAGCAATATGTGAACATGCAGTTTCAGTAAGGCGCCGGTAGAGTTATAAAGTTCAATAATGCGTCGTTGAGTAATGAAGCCTCAAATTGAAAAAGGCAGTTAGACGTTTTAAATTAAATAATTCAATCTCGTTTCTATTTACTAATTATATTTTTACCGCGTTTAAACAAAAATAATAAAATCGTGGAACGCTGAGGTTTTATAATAAAATAAGTGAAAGATTAAATATTGTGAATGAACCTAAGGAGTGGATATAATGCAAAGGTGTTGCAGCAAGTTTTTTTGTAGCGTTTCGTTTGTATGTTTGACGAACATCTGACATCCATAGGACGGAACGTAACAGAAATAGTAAAGTAGGCAGTGCCAAGCCAGAAAGATTCCGCAACTTCCAAGAATATCTAAGTGCGAATATACTCCGCATAAGGAATATGAAGCGATATGTAACTGAAAATGTACTTACCAGCAGATCTTGAAATCCTAGCTGAATAGCTTTTTCGAATCGAACGTCCGAAAGGCATCCGGGCAGCAGTTTTAATCAATATCGTTTAGGTACTATTCAACAAATGGCATCCATCACGTAATTTACGCATAGCATTACATTTTAAAAAGTCGCTGAACGCAAAAAAAGCAATGTAACCATAGAATTACTAAAAAGACAGGTTCATCAAAACAAGCAATAATGAAAAAGACTAAGTATTCGAGAAAATGTTCAAATATGCAAATCACATTTTATTTTCAACCGAAGTGTCTATTTTAATTAAAATGCGTCTGCGTTCTTCTTATTATACATTTTCACATTTTAAAGTAACTACAAGCTAATAAAAATATTTACTGTCAATGGCACCATATGGACTAATGGCTCTGATTGCCTTAAACCTTCAAATTTGGATAAATGTGTATTTTCTACACAATGAGCCTCTGTACCGAATGGACACAAGTCATTTTATTTTCCACAAGAGCCAAAACGACCTATCGACACGTGTAATTGTATTAAGACTGATTTTACGCCGCTTGGGTGACAAGCTAAATTCAATTAACCCGAAAAAATATGAAAAAACGATTCGTATATTATATCCGCGAAACCCTGGCCCAAAGATAAAGTTTGGATTTTAAATACGGGCCGAGTCTCTACGCTGTGACTAATACATTTACGTTGAAATATTAGCTGATGGAATTATGGCAAAATTAGAGTTTTACAACAATTTAGTGTCGGATTTTGAATTTGGTTTGACATTTTGAGAACGATGAAAGTCGATAAAGAACTGGGATTTTCAGAGAACAGTTCCAAGTTCAAGTTTTACCGAGTATAAAGTATAAGTTTGATACAGTAAGGACGAAAGAATAAAAGTCTTTTATCTAATTTTATCCTCGGGGGACAGGAAAGCCGACAGTAAGGCGATTATTAGAATGGCAAACTGCTTCACTCCGGTGTCTCAAGATGCCGTGCCCCATTTGTCCCACACATGCCCTAAACTTGTCCCAAACTTGTACCACTGTTCTGAGTTAGGGTAGATAGAATACTGGCAGAAAAAGTATTCATATGAATGGATTTACATACAATTGGGATAAATGTAGCAAGTGGGATAATTTCGAGACACCCTTTCTCCCGTAACACTTTGTAATTGTCCCAATTTTTTACACTAGTCCCGCTTATTCTAACCCATACCACTGCTCTAATTCAGGGTAAATATGATAATTAGTAGGAAGGTTTGAGTAACCGTTTAAAAGTGAGATTCGTACAATTGGAGCAAATGTGAGACACAATATTTTTGAGACACCCTTTTCTCGTACGCCAAATAGATTGCGCGTGATTTCAACTCGGGTAGAAATCAGTAGTAAGCCAATGGTCTGACACATGCAAACTACGGCCAACGGGTAATTCAATCTGGCCCGCCCGATGCTACCACAACCAAACTAAAAACTAATTTTGATGTTGATAGATCAAGGAATTTGTTGAGTGAGATTGCGATTAAATTTAGTTTTGGCACGAGGCTTATTGTTTTCAACTTTTGCTTTTGTAAAACCGCAAATAAATTTCTATTCATAAAATGTAACTTTTTACGTTATACTTATATGGCCCGCCAGTCTAGGTGGGCAAAAATGCCCTAGGTCGAACATTGCCCACACTTGAATTCTACGTCCTAAATAACAACTTTACGATACCGTACCGATATCCACAAGGAAGAAGTATCTATTCTGATGCATTTTTAGTAGAGCGTAAAAATACAAAAGGCGGAATCGAAATGAAATTATATATAGTAACTGCCGGTTTGGTTAATGTAACTAGTTAGATAAAATCTGTAGTCTATATAATCTCGTTGCTGTTTTGTGCTCAACACCTATATTTTGAGCCATATCATTGGACTAATCCTGGAACCGCAGTCCGAGGTGGCCAAACCTATGCCTAACGGAGCATTCTTGCATTCTCTGCTGCCTATGGACTAGAACGCCGAATATGCTGCCCACATCAGCACTGCCTATGTTATTATATTGAAATCTCAGCTTGAAGTGAATATATGACAGTAATATTCGCCCACATAATACTTCCCAACCTATACATATGCAGCAGCACGAGACGACGCACACGACACGACACAAAACATATAAATAGTCCAAAATTTGTAGTTTGCTACCTACTTCCACGTGACGCAGGTCATTGGGTCATAATATAACCTACTATTTGATGTAATTTCACAAATGGGCCATCTGTGGCACAAGTTTGATAGATGATGACGTCACTGGAGGAAATTTGTAATTCGACGCAGGTGCGTATATATTCAGTTTGCTTAGTTGCGTAAATAAAACGTTGGTATGCGACTATCACAGCGTTGTGATCAATATTTAACGTGGTACAATTTTGGATTAGAGTTGGACACAATTTAATTTCGCTACTCACTAATGTCCGATTTAGTAGTCATACACAGTCTCACCTTGCGAAGAAAGTTAGCACTGATGGATAATACATAAAGTAACCTCGCCCTGTTGTCTAATTTGATTAAAATAGTTCAGCCAATCAAGATTACCTTACCATAGTATTTGCTACACACACACACCAGTTGGTTAAATTAACAACCTAATAAACGGTATTTGAAATCGTACCAAATCATCCTCACATATTCCTATTCGAAATGAACCATATGTATAATGCAACTACTACGCTATAACACAAAGTCTTTAAATACACGACATATCAAATATTTTCCCGAGGTAACAGCGGCAATCAACTGGCGAAAGATACATTATGTCTTTTAATTTAAACGTGAAGTAATTTTTCAAGTACCATTAAGTATCAGGTATAATAAACGACTAAATGTCGATATCTTGGACAAGCCATATACCAGACAACTTCCGACTAATCTGAGCCACCCACAATTTGTTTTCAATCAATTAGATTTCAAAGAAGCATTGCAAAAAAAGGATGCAACGATAAAATGAAGGCGTGAGGCCTCGGGGGACAAGTTTGCTGCATTGCCAAGAAGACAGGTTTAACTAAAGTCCGATTGCAAATGGCTTGGTATGCTAGGAATGACGGGACCGCGCCAGTGGCGCATGGTCAGAATCATTCCATAAGAAAAGAGCAACGAAGCGTGGAATTGTTCGAATCGAAATTGCGTCCAGTGTGGGCGGGCTGCAAAATACACAAATGCCTACTTATGGTTACCAACAAAGCATCCGCACTACATTGTTTCAAATAACAGTCACTATACAGACTTCTACTCTGTGCAAAATATGGCAGTAAACACACCCACAACAGATAGAGATGAATATACGAAATCGGTATAGCTTGACTTGCACCAACGATGCCCATTAGTGGCAGCGCTTAGTTATTAGTACATGAATGTAGATTCGAGATATGGCGATTCCTTAGAGCAGTTTTCATACAGAACTTGAACTTAGAATTAAAAGGGAACATTTTTCCAACTTAAATGGAGACATAACACATCTTACTTTCTGATTACATTTGATTCTACTGCATTATTGACCAACGAATATCTGACTGAATAGCTATACTCAACAATACATTATAATTTTTGTTATATAGGCATAGCGCAGTGGTATTTGACCAAAGTTCAGGAAGTTTGCACTCAAATCCGAGTGTCTTTATTATTATATGTATATTGTTCACTTGAATATATCAAATACATTGTTCAGTACATTCCGTGGCATATTTTATGATAACATAGAATAAATTGCACATGTGTTCATCGAGCCTGTCCACCAAAAAGCTTGAAAACCACTGACAAAGAAAGAAGGGTGGGACCTCCTAAACTAAAGTATGCGCACCAAGATGGCGCACAACCTGAACTCAGGATGTGTACCAGGTTAGGGTTCAGGTTGTGCGACATCTTGGTGTGCATACTTCAGGAGTACCGAAGGATGTCTTCAAAGGTCGATCACAATTTCAATTTTGTTGTGAAGTCAGTTCTCAATATATCTTGACCAGGTTTGTCGTTCTTTAATCAGTAATTGTTTAAGTATTTTTACTTCATTTAATAAATCTGTGAGGGCCAAAACAATATATGGTATCGATAAATTTCCTTTGCAATTTCAAAATTTTTTAAGATTTTATGGACACTCGATATAGCAAACAAATAAAAATTCTTACTTGCGTCTCTCACTGTGACGGTAGCCTCATCTCCAGTACCGTTACTTTCGTCAATCGAACGAAACCATGACATTCGTTTTGTGAAAAATTTTCTCTTATTGGACGGATTAAAATCATAACCGCCGCTATGGCGACGCATGTTATTCATCTTGAAGACAAGCAAATACTACATTTGCTTTGTAACTTTAACCCATGATTTTTAATAGTATTTTCACATTATTATACGGAATTCTATAAATACAATAAAAGTCAAATTTTGAGATAAAACAGTAATATTTTCATATTTATGTATTATTTTTCAAATTACCCAATTTTTTACACCCTGGGTGAGGGGGAAGGGTGTACGGCATGGGATTTAAACCCACAAGGATGAATATATAAACATGGCCCTTCTTCAATTTGAATAGACTTTTGTCAACAAAAAGAGGAAAAATAATTAATGCATTACATTCAAATAATTGAACAAATCTGTCGATTTATTTTAAAATTATTGTAGTCATCGCAAATAGAACCTAATGAAACTTCTGCTTGTGGGTCCCTAGAAAATTACCCCGTGCCCCCTAGGTGCGTCGAAAGCTCAGTTTGAAAACGTCGGTCTAATTCGTTTTCAGCTATAAATTTCCACCACTTCACTCTAAACCCCCCCATCAGCCTCACGCAAACTACGCTATTGTAAATTGCCTGCCTGTCGTTATTATACTTCTTGCAAAAGTCCAATAAGAAATGTTAATCATTCTCTACAGAAAAGCAAACAAAGAGATTTACACAGCCATTGAGTATCAACCTCGATAACAAACAAGGCGCAAGAAATTCTTAACGAATAGCTGTAAAAGTGATTCAAGATTCTATCTGCACACTAACACAAATATTTGTGTTCAATAGCAAGACTCTTGAATCACTTAGGATTGTTATCTCTACTCTTGCTACAGCATCCTTGCAGTATATGCATACGGATCCACCGACACAAAAGCATAGAAGAAGAAGAAGTATGTTAGTCTCGCAGAAACTAAATCATTAGCGAAAGCTGTAAAATTTCCCCCTATGTTGTCGTTAATAAAACTAATCACTGACGATAATGCTAATACCTACCACAAGAACATTTTCGATTCAAAAATAGCTTTCAAGAACGTCATATCAAGCTGAAAAACAACATACCGGTATGCATTTGAAATTACTATACGACGCAGGAAAAGCTAGCTCTGGTCTATACGATAATGAATCAAGTCGGTAAAACGACCTAAAATAGACGGATGTGACATATGAAACTGACGGGAAGTGCAGCAAGGTAGCCCACAACACGGTAAGACGAAGAATGATTAATATATCGACTATAAGCTTATCGAAAGTAAATTTACTCGAAAGGAAAAGTCAGAGATGAAAGTGGACTAGTGCGTTAAGGGCAGGGTTCGCACTTTTATACGACGTATTTACACGATGTTCGTTCCGAATAAGGCTCTGCACAACACAAGCAACTGCTGACATGTGACGAGGTACTTTATTTTGGATAGACCGGTTTCTTCTTAGTACGACTTCGCTTATCCCATTCATTTTGGTAATTTGATTATAAAGCATCAATTTTTAAAACATATCACGTATCTTGGAAAAGACGAAAAATTATTTAAATTAAAAAAATAAGTTCACAAGAGAGTCGATTTACAATTAATCAACCATCAATTTTCATTTCATACAGAAACCGAAAAAAATTATACGCGTAACATATGTGGCCCTTCAAAAAAGAAATCCATTTTATTACGCAAATGTAAATTGCTTTGTACAAGAATAATTATTCATAAGTTCTTCAATGTCTAACTGACCGTTTTTTTAAATATTGTTAATGTTTAACCATCAATCAATATACCTTATCAATACCGTTGGTAATGCCAATAATGCGAGTGACCTTAATGTCAATCGCTGCCCACAGTGCAAATAAACTTAACACTTTTTAAACCGTCATTGAAATGGCCTCTCCCGTTATAGGTTTCCAGATAACAAAAAATAAGGTTTTATGAGTCACGTACATAACTTTAATTTTTTTGGACTCAATTACCCTGCCAGATTTGCAATAGAAGCACAAAATATTTTACGTGTTTCAAAAATATTTTACGTGTTTCAGAACGATCGTTTCGATTATATTAAATATGTAACAATCTCTCATTCATTAGTACTGATAACTAATTTTAGCCCAATATAGCGCAGTTTTTTCCGAACTAATTTTTGATTTGATTATTGTTACTGAACTAAAATTTGCAAAACAAGGTCACCACCATACGGTTATTTGATTTACAACTGAATTTCATAAATACTGCTTAATAGTGATTATTAGCTATCCAAACAACGAAACGAGCTAATGTTTACCACTATGCCTAAAAAATCTGTTGGCGTGAAAAAGTGTCCAAGCGGCTGCTAAAATTTCAATTATTACGTCACCGTTGACATCACGCTGATTAGACAATATTACGAAAATAAACAAGGAGGTCGGGAAACGTCCGGGAAACGTCCTTTAATAAAATAGCATTTATTGTCTCTGCCCGAGTCTGTGCAAATAGTTTTCTGTCTAATTTAAATTTATACCGGAGTCTACATAATGAAATTTATAAGGCTCAGTACCATTTCATAGCCTAGTGAAACACGGACTCAATCATAAACCATTATAAGAAGACCTCTGACCACAAATCAAAAATTTCTGGTTTAAAAATTTATTTCTCTTCATTGGGACAAGATTATGTATCATATACACATGGGCACAATAAAAACTTCTGTCTAGTGAATTATGCATGTTTAATCTCGTTTCAGAAAACGGGGCGAAAAACATCGAATTTCGATTTCAAAAATCTCAATCGAAACATGGAATTCCGCATGTTCTTGTCACGGGGATCGTGTTGCCCGTGTTCAATTATAAAATTCGCGACGTAAACTCAATCGGAGAAAATCACAAAGTAAATGGCTGAATATTTTCAAAACTTTTCGGGGTATGCTAGGATGTGGTATTGAACAGTAAGTCCTGTCGCCTCGTCTCCTTCTTGCATCGGATCGGATCCGTATATGGTCGTTGCGTTGGTTAAGTTATATCTTGTTTTGTCTAGTTTGACTATGATCTAACGGAAGCTAACAAATATACTTGATATTTCGTGGATAGCGATTATGTTATTCTTTTCATAACTTATTTCATAAAAAAAAATCTGCAATAGGCTGCATTCGCATCTGTATGTACTTATATAAAAAAAAAACTACGTAAACTACGATAATGCTAAAAACAAACGGCGAATAAAACAAAAAGCGCTGGAAATCTTATCACACATCCAACCTTTCTAATTCAAATACTAGAACGCTGGTATCAGTGGTTTACCGAGGACGGTTCGTGATGCATGCTGTCATTAATTAACCGCTACGTTTTAGTTCTGCCTGTCAATACGACTCCTGTAAGATTTTAATTGGCTTGTGATATTTTTATACCTCGTCTATCATGTATGATAGATTTGGAAGTATTGTATTATAAAAACGTGCAAATAACACAAAAACAAGATCTACACTTAGTACAAGGCTGGGTAAAAAGTATGCAATTCTTGCATTATGGGTATATTATTTTTGAAAATGTTGAATATTTCCGATTGTCAGGGCATAAGAATATACTCAAAATGCAAGTTTACTGAGAGTTCAAAGAAGGTTCGCATACGCAAAAATTTCTGATATCAAAATTTGAATTTTTTGGGGTTCGGAGATGGCGTTGGATTTTTTTAACCCGGAATTCAGAGTAGAAATCCAAATTTTTCTTAATCCGTGTGATTTTTCCCTTGATTAAAACCACATATTTACTCCACATGACGATGAAATCTATTTTTTTTACATACTTTTAATATCAGTTTTCGACAACCAATTTAAATTTCGAAAAATATTCTTTCTAATACTATTTGGCTTTACTATTCCTTCCTGTTTTATCGTCACAACTAACCTGCCTGTTTGTTCTCCTTCGTCACTTAAACCGAAAGTATCAAAGAATTTGGCACTGTAACTCCAACCTTTGGACTTCACAATACCAATACCGTCAAGTTCCAACAAGAAATAACGCCAAATTATCGATTACATTACATTACTAGCCAACAAATCCAATTTTATTTGTCTTCAGCTCAACGCTTCAACCTAACCTAAACTCCAAAACGATTCTGCGGGCTAAGTTTAGAACAAAAATATTTGTAGACTGCAAATAGATTTGAATAATTCCAATGAATAGCGGTGGGATGTAAAAATGTAAACATGTCAAAAATTCCATAAAATAATTCTCTTCCGTATTTAAAGAATGTAATTCACTAAATATAGTAAAATATACATGCATTTTTGAGTTATTCCCACGTTCAACGGGTTTTCTAACATAATGTAAAAGAAAAGATATTCACAACGTCATCTCTTTCAAAACGAATAAACCGTGCAATTGTAAAACAAACGGCATAAAAGTTCTTGTGAATTTTATTTTAAGAATCGAGCGCTTTTCATTATTTTTCGATCGGAACAAAACACTTGTATTGTCAATAAAACCATTCGGGGGAAAATTTGAAAATATAAAATTATAGATTTCTAAAGACTTCTTCCATTTTGCGGAGGCAGAATTTGTTATTGATTGGTCCACAAGTTACGAAAAAGTTACGATTTTTTTCATTACCAACAATATTTCAGAAAAATAATTCATATGTAGTGTCCAATGACGTTTATTTCTAACAGCTTCGTGTATCTATTTCAGATTGAGATAAGAAATAACAATTCATAAGATGAACAATATGATCGAATTTAAATGTGGCAGGTCCGTGACATAATTTGCAAATGGATCGGCTACAAAATAGCATAATACATCATGACATGGTAAGTTCGTGGCACGCTGGCATAATTTATGAGCGAGACGAAAATGGAATGACGAAATAGAATAAATTTAGAAATGCGATGTAATACATATCCACGTGCCTATTCAATACTAATATAAAAAAGTTAAGTCATTTTTTTGGTAATATATTTCCCAATAAAAGCTTGAAAAAAAGGCGCTCCAGAAGAGTGTGTACCAATATGGAGGTAACTAATTTCGTTCGCCTACTTTAAAACAAGTTGTGTAAAGGGACTGAAGCCTACAGACAGGGGGTATATTCACTTGGCTAACACAGACAAACCCCGAACATCGAAAAATCGGAATAAAAATGTAAGTGTAATTTCTTCCAGAATTTTCATTTAAGCCCTAATGGGCCCGATAATTAATCCATAATTTGAATGTTTATTCCAATTCTTTAAAACAATTATTTTTTTGATGAATGGAAATACTCCATTCCACCACGCTTGTCAGCCAATTTGTTCGGTAAACTTCGCACTTATTTACCGGTGCTGATGACAGACAAACCCCGAACATCGAAAAATCGGAATAAAAATGTAAGTGTAATTTCTTCCAGAATTTTCATTTAAGCCCTAATGGGCCCGATAATTAATCCATAATTTGAATGTTTATTCCAATTCTTTAAAACAATTATTTTTTTGATGAATGGAAATACTCCATTCCACCACGCTTGTCAGTCAATTTGTTCGGTAAACTTCGCACTTATTTGCCGGTGCTGATGCGCGTCCTTTGCGGTCCGCTTTTTTGAACATTGCTCATTTGTCAGAATGAACATACAAGTAACGGAAAAATTCGACTGTTAAATGTAATCCACCATTCCATCAATGACAAAAAACATTCGCGAAGTAGAATCATAAATTCTCAACTAAATGAAGAAACAGTCTCAACCTCACAAAGCTTTGTGCAACAAAAGACCTAAGAAAGAATGCCATAGATTTTCTTGTTCTACTTAAGTTAATCGGAATAAAAAATAATCAACTTCGGAAAACTATAAAATATCCAGTCCTAAAATTCCTTTGTTTTTTGTCTAATTTACCAATATTCTTGTAAAATATGTGGGAAAGTGTTCGTAGCAGCAAGTACTGTGAATACGAAACGTTCTAGCCTTTTTTAAACGTAAAATTACGTAACTGCACATTATACCCTGTGAAGCCTTTCCCCAGCCATCAGAAATGAAATATTGTGACTGGATTGAAAAACAAATTTGTAAATATCGGAAGTCTAACAAATATGGCCCACATTAAATGTGGATTTTATGTCAGATTTTGCTTGATCACTGCTATAGTACTAATCTCAAAAACTTCTTCGGATTTCCAGAAATATATATCTTATCCGCCACAAAAACCACGAGTGTCCTATTCAAAATTCACTCAAGTAGGCTTAAGTGAAAGCTTAAAATTTTCAGGTTTCCGTAAATCTCTTTTCACTTTAAGTCAACTTAAAACTTATGTCAGTTTTTTATATTTAAAATGAAAATATAGTTATAATATGACAAAAAGTTCACTTATGAAATTATATCCCATGACTTGTTTCCATTCTTCAGATATAATAGGAGTTGATGGTGTTGAGAAAAATCGTTTGAATATAGAAAAGATTAGTAATCTTTTATGTACAATGTTAAAACAAATTAATGTCAAATTTGTTTTGTAGTAAAATTAACATCTTCATTTGAAGTCTGAAGAAGTCTGACCTTGGTCAGACAAAACGTTACAGAAATATATTTGTGTTAGTGTGCAGCAGGACCCTTGAATCACTTAGGATATTCATTTGTTGAGTTTGTAGATTTTTAATTTTCATTGTTGTTTTGAATTTGATGTTGCAATGATTTTAGCTCAGTTTTATAAAAATGTTATGCTATGTCTGTCAAGTAAATCTGGAATCTTGTGAAGTTCATTGCTGGTCCCATTATTTACACTTTCTTGTATCATTTTTCTTGTAATCGATCATGTATGATGAATAACTGAAGCTTAGGTTTGCATTATCCACGATCAAAACTGGCCTTAGAAAATTACAACCATTAGCAATTTTTACTTACCTTGATTCATTGGTCCAATACATGACAGCGGCACCAGTCCTTGGCATGACACTGGGCTTGGGTCACGTGGCAGTGCACCAGGTGTCAAAGGTGGGTTCAATGACTTTTGACCTTCGTATGTCGTGGGTGTAGAGTTGGTGACTCGGACAAGAACAAGATTATCGTCTCTTGAGTTGTCCATGACCTCCAATGTTTGACCCCGTCGAATGGACAAGTGGTCTGGACGATTTGGTGCATAATCTTGAGTGGCAAGAACGAAGTCATTGCTCATAAACTGTTGAATATAATGAAGTAACATTTTTTTTTATTAGACATAGGATTATACTACATAGCAAGAGAGCAATGCTAAAATATATGGAAACCAAGGTCGAATGGCCGCAATGTCAGCAAAATTCTAGCCAAATGTTAAATGATTTGTACCCTATATTATATGAAAGGATTTCCACGAATTATAGAGAAAAGCATAATTAGTTGATGGAAAAAAAGCAATTTTTTTCTTCAACAACAACAATAACCCTAAACATCTCAACAACAACAACAAGAACTTTCCAAAATAGTCCATAAAAACTCAAATTCATGCCCAATAAAGTTCGTTGGAAAAAGATATACACCATGTAATAGCAAATAATATTGTACTCTAATAATATATATTAATATAATATTGCAAGCTACTAATACTGTAATATTGTACTATATAATTTTTTCCCACTTAAGCACCTACCCTATCATTATCTGCATTCTGTGAATGTCTGGAATAAAGTGAAATTGAATCGGGTTGTCCACCACTGCTCGTTTCACTCATTTTATCTTCATCCAGTAAACTTGCACTCGACCTGACAAAAATAAGTCGGAAATTTAATACAGTACTCGCACCATTAAGATGAGGGAAGATGTTCAGAATGAATCGAATAACCAGTGTAATCAAAACGGGTGATATTCGATATAGTAAATTATTGATTTTAGAAACAATTTGGAATATTTTCATTCAGATATTTAGCATGTCCAATGATCGGACAAAAAAGTAAACTTAGTGCAACTTCTGAAACTGTAAAAGAGTGAATATAAATTAAAACGAGTTGATATTAAAATATCCACATTATCATAATATGAATTCTCATTTGGGTAAAAGTTCTCTCTTGAACATGGCCCATTTTAGGTCATTCTACTATTAAATAGAAAAAGTATTTTCAATAAATGTTCGCTGATTGATGGTCAACTTGAAATTGATTTATATCCATTAGGTAACAAATGAATAAAGCTATAAAACCAAGGATTCATGAACGTTCAACAAATTATGATAATGAAAATGAAGAAAATAGATTGTAACTTAAATAAACATATGAATAAAATCGTAAAAGAAATTGGGTAAAATATAAATGAAAGATGGAAAATATGTTAATAACTGAAAAATGAATGAAAATAAAGGAAGATATGTAAAATCTTACCTATGTTAAGTATATAAAAATTTCAGAAACACATTCTGTGAATATATATGACATGATAAAAGTAAGAAATGAGAATAGAAAAGTACATGTGTACAAGTGGGTATTCATACTCCTGTAGTATGTGTACCAGGTTAGGGTTAGGCCATAATTTTATTCCGATTTTCCTTATTTTAGTTCTATTACGAGTTCGGGGACTGTCTGAGTTAGCCAGGTGAATATACCCCCAGCCCAAATGCTTCCATCCTTTTTTACACAACTTAATGTAGAGAGGACGAACTAAGTTAGTTACCTCCATATTGGTACACATACTTCTGGAGCACCTACAAGTGTTTATATGGAATGGCTTTATATTACAATAGAGTGATTTTTCCCCATGTTGTTCAAATGCTTTACAAACGAGGATCTTCACAATGATATGAATGAATATTAGTGTATTACAATTGAAATTTATTATTTGTATTCATTTGTATGATCTAAAATGGGAACACACCGCTTAGATCTGGACGAGTTTCTGAATGCTGTAGGTTTAGGTAGTTGCAATGTATCTTTCATATGTTCTCGAGCTTCTTGGATTATTTCTCGTAGTTTTTTCACCCATTCCTAAATATTGAAAATAGGATAGTATTTTTTTTTTATATATTCATGATTGAATAAAAGATATAATAAAATAAAAAATGAATTAAATGAAAAAGTTCTAGAATTTTTTTTATACCTTTTACTCTAAATAAGGCCTGTACAAGCCTCCAGTGGTATTTAAGAAGCGACTTTATTTTTAAAGAACTGGAATGTTTCAGGTTCAAAATTTCCTAATCAATTTATTCCAAGCACAGGATTTGAACCTTGAATGCCAACATGGTTAATTTCAAAGCTGCACCAGCAACAGACTAGTCAAACCACATTAAATGAACACAAGACTTAAAGAGATCTAAAACTGGATACCACTGGCATCGCAATAACATTCTTGAACTACCATATAATCATTTTAACTATTGCTGAAACCACTAACATTTTCAAAAGTAAGTCCATGTACCTGTTTTACATCATTAGAACTTGCTTTCAATGTTAATTTTCCATCGCTCGCTTTTCCTCCCCAAATCATTAACTTGCATTGATCTCCTTCAATAGTGTCTGACACACCGAGTTCATTGGCCTAAAAAATAAGATAAGCGTTGTAATTGTGATTACATTACATGTAAGTCGTTAAACAAGTGATTGAAGACGGTATCATTATATATTATCTTCGATCCAGAACCTTGGTTTACTGTTCATCAATAGCGAGATTAATTAAAACAAAAGAAGAAAGCTATAATCAGAAATATGACATTTTGAAAAAAAAAATTTACTAATCAACTAAAACTGTTAAGCCATTATATGTTTCATCAACACAGCCTATATATAATATTTTGTAACAGATGTGTTATTACCTGAAGTTTATATTTGAATTGATATTTGCTTTTTCCAGCATTATCCTTTCCTTCCTTGCAAACCAGAACTCCTTGTTCAAATAGAAATAAATTTCTATCTCGACCTTTGCGAATCAATTGTTTGGTGTCAGAAACCTGCATGTAAAAATTTGCTAGAATTAATATTGTTCGTCAAATTAAGATCAGTCTAACGTAAATTATAGAAATTGAAAACGAGGCAAATCCTGTCAAATAACCAGAATTGTTTGATTATTACCAGTTCACAATTAGATAATAGATACCTGAATGGATGGGATAAGATTTTTCATTTTAATCCTGGGGGTAAAAAGCAGGCGTACCGCAGCCTCTCGTTAAATTACCAGCCCATGTCAGATATGGGATTAGATAACCAGTTATGTGCTTCAGATGCATGGACATGATGGTGGAGTACAGGGGCGTAAGCCAAGGGAGGGGCGGTTTGGGGGTCGGAAGTGGAATAAGGCGAAACCGACCAGCTGTGCAAAGAGGTGGCAATCATATTTCAAACACGAAGCATGATGCGCTAACTGCGTCTGGAAGAAACTGATAAGCAGTTGTGTGAAGCACCCTTGAGTCGTGTAATCAATGGTACAATGATAAGTATGTTTCTATATAGTATTGTAGCATAGGCCACCCTTTGATCATACCAATGCCTAGATGAAAATATGATGAATGTACCTGGAATACATCTTGTAAGATGACATCACCCATGAATGCAATGTCCTCATCGTAACCTTCGATCAAACTAACGTGCAAAGCATCGTTAGCTTTCCTAGGTATCGTCATCATCACTTCTAATCCATCTTTAATTTCTCCTGGTTCATCTTTACAACAAGCCAATAGTTCCTGGAACAAGAAGAATGAATGTTAAGAAATTAAGTAAAAGTAAAATTCCTTCTCCCCTTGATTTATTTTGACTTTTGCAAATACTTATGATTTAAAAAGCGAAGTGCTTCTGAAAAGGAATTTCAAAGTAGAATTATGGATGTAGATACCTGAAATTGATTGCATTTCAAATTCACATAACTACAGTTATAGCATGCGACGATGCCAATTTTCTTTTTTTATTAATGACTAACAACGATCCGTCTCTCTGTAGTAAGAGCATACTAATATCTATTATGCAACAGAGGACGTAGCAATCCCAAGAATTTTACAATCTGCTATATAATCAATGCTGTATTAGGTCACATACTTCAATAAAAAACGGTATGTGAATTTCTTGTCTGCAATGTTTACCCACAACCACAAGACAGGTCAAAGGTCAAATTTTCCCCCAGTCACACATTTAAAAGATGGTACTTATGTGACAAAACATATAAATTATATTTACCTTCAATAATAGTTGATATTTGGTGATTCTCTGTACCGGTTTGATAAGATATGAAGCGATTGAATTTGATAAATTCTTTGCTGCTTGGATTTGTTCAAAAAACTTTCCGGCGTGTTCGATGAGAAGCTGAAACAATGAAAGAATTTTATGTTAAACAAGCCGGTAGGCCGTCAAGGGTTGATCAAACACGAAACATAACATCAATCCGAGCTTTGTGTAAAACGTACATAACCAATATCACATGATAACCAAGGTAAGGGATGTTACCCAGATTGAGTTAGCAGTTTTTTTAGATTCTACTACAGCTGGACAGCCATTTAATTAAATACACAGACAGACAAAATGATTAAGAATAATACTAAAGCGGAGATCCAATTACACTGAATAAGTTTAGTTTGTCTCTGAGTGTATAAAAGAACCTACGGCTTAAAAACCCAAAAATTCAAAAAGATGTGCAATTTAGAAAGACGATGTAACACAGCAAGATCTCGTAACTTTTTGGTTGAGGGAATAAATTAATTTAAGGGTTTCGAGATAAAAGCCTAAATATTAAAAGTAAAAAAAAAACGAAAAAATAAAATGCATGAATTGGATTTGAATATTTATCATTTCCACATATACTCACTAAGGCTATTATTATTTAAATTAGATACCTAATAAATAATTCATGAATAAACCCGAAACAGTAATCAAATTAACTAGCCAATGCAGTGAAATACTATCTGAAATAAACCGGAATAATGGGATGATGACAAAATGAACTAAATGTGGTTTTGTTTTATGAACAGATGAACACCACAGCCTGATATGCAAACTGTCGAAAAACGTGAAAAATAAAATAAAAACTTGTACAGGAATTAAGTAATACATGTGTGAGCGGCTATTGCAGCCCTACTACTCAGTGTGTTGGCACAACTTTTTTTCAGAAAAATTTCCTCAGAGGAAAGTGACATACACTCACTCAAAAACTACATAGAAGTGGTAGTGCATTACTCAACAGTAAGTACTGATTGACGAGAAACTTGAAGCAGTAAAAGTCAATATGACCAGGAAAAAAACATAAGGATGCTAGTGTTATGGATATCCACATATGATAGGTCTAGTACATGACTGTGCAACATTTTTTGTTGGTGGGCCATAAAAAAACTCACAACATCTAGTAGGATAACACAAAAAATACAAAATGCACTAGCAAGAACCAGAGAGCCGAAGGAAAGGCAAGAGAATAGCATGTGACTATCGCTTAGCCTCACAGTTAATAATACACTGTCAAATCGACGGAAGACTTAACGCAGCGACACGAGCATTCACCCATGTGAGTGCCCGTTTAAACAATTACCGAAATTAAGATGTCAAATGATACACATACCTGAGTTGAGTCGGGCTTGTTCTTGCAAAATGTAACATACATATTAAAATCTTGAGCCCATGTTACGAAACAATGTCCAAGATCTTCAGGAAGTTGTTCATATTTTTCTAATTCTTTCAGAAATGTTTCACTGTAGAACGAGATTTAACGTAACGTTTTGCTACTTATATGCATTATATTCGAACATTTCATAAAAAATTTCTATAATGATAATAAATAGTCGTATGGTGTATAATATTATGTCATTTCAACTGTGTGGTGAACATCTGATTTTAAGTGGCAGTTTCAATTTTTTGACTGATTTCTCAAGCCACCACAAACAGTAGCATACTAATGAATATATTAGAATCATGAGTGCAATGCACACTAATCCAGATGATGAGTATTGTACTTTCGCTCTACTGAACAGTGATGAGCTTATGTATATCTGATGGATAGTATAAAATGATGACAACTGGTTGGTAGTATAGGTATAGGTTTGTGGTATATGGAAAAGGATGACAGTTGGTGATTGTGGCGTTTCTGCTATGGTTAGTTGTTATGGTCAGTTAATAATAATTTTCATGATCAATTAATAATAATGGTTAATGATTCTAAATCCAACAAGCGAAAGTAAAAATTAATTAAGTAAAATAAATAAACAAATCAAAGCCAAATCTGCCTTAATTAAGTCTAGATTCTTGTTTGAGGTGGTGAATCAGGGGCCAAAAACCAAAAAAAAACTGGACTGGCGGGCCATGTGAATATGACATAAAGTTACATTTCATGAACAATATTTACAGTGTTACAAAAGCAAAAGTGGAAAATATAGGCCAATCGCAATCTCAACAAATTCATTGAGCTATTTTTTAGCTAAAATATCAAAATTTGGTTTTAGTTTGGTTGTGGCAGCATCAAGCGGGCCAGATTGAATCCCCCAGCGTGCCAAATTTGGCCCGCGAGCTGTAGTTTGCCTATGTCAGGTCTACATCCTTGTGTGAGGTAAAGATGTAAACAAAACCACCTTCGTAAAAACTTTATTTATACAACAAAACAAAAAATATTTGAAACTTACTTATGGAAGCTGAATATTTGATCGATATTTCCGAAAATTATGTTTTCTTTTCCACGAATTCCCATTGGTATATCGTATCTTCCTGATTTCATCTCCGATACGTAGTGACGTATGCAATCATCCAAATCTTTCACGTATCTGGAAGTAAAAGCGATTATGAAATTAAATGTCGGGAGTGGAAATTGTTTATTCTACTAAGCATTTTTAACAGTCTATGGAGGAAATCTTGCATATGGCAAAGTTTCATTATTAAAATTTGATTCTCTGATTGAGTTAAATAATTTCTTAACCTGGAGTCGGGTGTCGAAGGCAAAATCTTTTTCAAACCAGGGTCAAGGGTCAATCGTAAATTTTCTCAAGACTTCAAACCCTAAGATAAAACTACCACAATAAAATTACCCTATGTCTCTTTACCCCAATAAAGTCAAACCAATACATACATTCTCTCAGTTTGTAGTAATTCTGTCATGATACATTCCTTTCTTCTTTGTAGCCTGCGTTTTTCTTCTTCAAGCTGTGTCAAAGGTCGATCAGAATTACTTTGAGTCGCCTGGGCAGTGGTAGAGGGAGCTAGAGATTGAGAACTTGTTACTGTTGATTGTGATGTCACAGAGATATTTGATCCAGAAAAGTAGCCTGATGATCCTTCTGTCAAAATAAAAGGTCATATAAAAATCTGTAAACCATCAACAATTAAAATTGACTATTTTTTGTAATCAGTATCAGAGAGACTTGATTCATTGATTCGACTCGTTTCGAGTTACCATTTATCAAAGACTCAAAGTGACTCGAGTATAAATGAAAGGACTCTGACTCCCCATCAACTAACCACCATAGAAACTCAACTTAGTGACTGGAAATGTTAGGACTGTGTGTCGCAACCTAATTTCGAATCAGTCGCACAATATCAACTCATTTCCTGAAAACTATTTCTTATGTGCCTGATTTAGAACTGTCATGACACGGTAAAAATTTTCTGAATTATTGTTATGAGAGCAGTACGATTCACAGATATCGAAAATCCAGTTCTGTTATGATTGTTTATATGCACGAAAACAAGCTCACATGTAGCATTGATAAAATGCGCAAAAACTGTATTGTAAAACACCTACTTGTCGCAATTTAATTTTAATGTCAAATTTTTATTTTTTTATTAAATGCGTCAATATTCAGATCAAAGATAATGAATGTGTCTTGAGTCATTGCTCATTGCTCTGTGCATTATTGAAGATCAAAATTTATAAAAATTTTCACCTGATAAACCGCTTAATCTCTGATCTTGTTGTTCGTGTCTACTTGTAACTGATCCAATACCTAAAGCCTCTTCCAATTGTCTGCGATATTTTTGCATTCGCTGTAAAAAGTCTTTGTACCTGAAAAAAAAATGATAAAAATTAGACTTTTCCCATGAACTGTTTATGTTATGCAGCATACTTATACGCCTTTCACTCTGAACAAGGCTCTGTATAAGCAGTCACTGATAAGATAAAGCTAGTTTAGTTTGAAAGAACAGGACTCTTCCCGATTTGGCATTCCTATCTTGGCAACTACTTCAGTCTTTTAAGTACTGAAAATTTGAAATCCATTGGACCATTAGTAAAGAAAAGGTGATTTTTATTTTGTACCGAAAAAGTCGCCCCCAACAACAACAACGATTTTAAAAAGAATTGTTCGTATCATCACCTTGTGTTCAATAATAACAATGGTAAGTACCTGACATCCACAGCAGTCACCCATGCTTTAAACTGTGAAGAATGAGGACTTCCACGCTCAACAAAAATATCGGCAAGTTCTTTCAAAATTTTTGCACTTTCGTTCTTTTCCTAGACAGAAAAAAATTCAGAATCATGATGTAAAATGTTACAATAAAATCAAAAATTGTGATAGAAGTAAATAAAATAACAATGAAATTGGATGAATCATATTCAAATTCACATCTAAGAAAATGTATAATTCACACAGAATCTGAAAATAACAATGAAATAGGATGAGTCAATGGTATTCAAATTCACATCTCAAAAATTTTTTCGAACTTCATTAACTGTAATTTCAATTAATCCGCACTCAGTAACTTCGGACTAGCATTATAAATTCTAATCCAAAAATACCTTTGCTTCTTGTTCAAACTTGAGGTGTTTGTCATAAAACCTTTGAGTCTCTTCTCTCGTATTTCCAATGCCAGCATTCGAGTCGAGATATTTTTCACCTACAAACATAAGGAGTAAAAATTTCAATATGATAATGGACGGATAAAATGGAAAATAAATAAACAGCTGCGCCTAAATAGTTTATTCCAGAGCTTCAGGAAAATTATTGACTTTGAATTGAGAAAAATTTTGGCTACAGGTTAAAAAAAAACTTTACTCCGGGGATAAAAAATTTTGATCCAGACTTCAGCTCAAAACTGAAGTTGACTAGAAATTTTTTGACTGTGAGTGGATCATTGCAATTTTTAGGGGGGTTTTTCATATCTTCGCTGCAAACAAGGCTCTGTAAAAGCTGCACTTGTCCATGTCAGGACCCATAAAGAAGGGAAATCTCTCTAATTTATCATTACCTATCTATGACGTGATGGGCATGAGATTTGAACCAAAATTTTTATGCACAATACACACACGATTAACGCATCTTGTGAAACTAGTTAGATACACTTTCTGTTCAATTCAATTCTATAATAAATATGTACCTGCTTCTTGTACCCAATCCAAAGCCATTTTTGCACTTTTTTCAAAAGTAACATATTGTTCCCATTGTTCCAATCGTTTCTTTTTACTTGTCCAAAACTGAAGAACTTTGTTTTCTTTCTGCAGAAGTTCTTGAAGAACACCTAAAAAGATAGAAATAACTCATTAAAAACAATACCAAATACCACAAGATTCCTGGTATATTCATTCCATTTTTTTTACAATATTCAATAAAGGAGCTACAATATTTTGGATGGACATATTCTTTCTAATTCAGCACTGCCTACAAAATTTATTACATCTTGGAGGGGTCGGCATGGAATTTAAACCACAAATCTTCAGTGCATAACACAAATGACACACACTGGTATAGAAAATGTCTCAGCTTAGCACAGAGTGCGCCGCAAAAACTGATGAACAAGTATTACTTAATAAATGATCCCACACATCATAAAAAGTGTACCCATGAGTTGAAAAAAAAAAATAGCAAAATTTGTTGTAAAATAACCCATAGGACTCAGGGAAAATCATATGCACATTTAAATTATTGCAACAACTAATACAACAAAATTTGAAAAAGCAATACAACAAAATAAATTAATTAGTACGGACACCTTTAGATTTCTTGAACCTGCTCGATAATCTGCATCTTATAGAAGTAACTGATAAAGATTTCTTTGTATTTTTTGATAAATACATATCTATGTTAATGTTGTTAATAGCTAAATCATACAGACTTTCCAAATGATAGTTTAATAACAATGAACTTAAAATCTATTTATCTTTAGGTTCTTCATCAGCAAGAGTACTCAAGACGAGTTTGAGTCCCTTCAAATCTTCTCAGAAGCCTACTACCTGATTACTTTTGAGTACTGCTTTGGTGATTCATAAATTAAAGATATAAAAAGTCGTATCAATTCATGAAACTTAGCAACAACTTTGAAATTTTCTCAAGCGAAACGAAATAGTATACACTGTGCTTTTTCTGTACAGAAACAACTTTTAGACTGCTGACGGGTACCAAACTAGCTATTTTAACGAGAGACATAACTGCGGAGATTGTTTCAGAACCCGTAGCATGGAAATTCCCACAAAATTTTTAAAACCTCTCCTTTTTCAAGGCCTGCTTTCCCCCTAACTACAGGTATGTCATTTTATAAGTAGCATTCATATCAAACTAGAGACATAGAAATAAGCGGAATTTTTGATAAACCTGTTTATTAAATTAAGACTTTCCAGTAAATGACAACAACCTGTCATTTAAAATTCCAATTCCTGTGAAACCACTACCTCAAAAACACTTTTACAACTGTGGTGGTATGAAAACAAAACAACTGCATATCGGAAACAACAAATTCAATTAAAATTTCAAAAAACGCAAAAGAAAATTCTCAGATATCCTCAAAAACGACCAAAGCGTTCATTAAATATGCAGGACCCGAGGGAAGAGAAGGCAGCACTTAGAGCATGGCAGATTATAATGATATACGATGGACGAAACAGTCTCGTGATAAAAAGGTTTTTTGAAGCTTGGCATAAGATGCAAATCCTTTTGTTTTGTTTTTTAATTTGAAAGATTTTAATTTAAGTCAACGTTTTGGCCAACCCTAGAATTATCTTATCAAATATTAAAATTGACACAAAAGGAAGTTCAAGACCTTGGACAATGGATACATGACTGAACATTACATGCGCCATAATCTTTTCTGGGTTGAACTAAAATATGCAATTTCATGCCTCGAACTATGATCTACATAGACACTAGTAACAAAATTAGTGTTACAATAGGAATGCTTAGAAAACCAAGTTTAAGTATTGATCATGATATTAATGTTGGAGCATTTTGGTACGTCAGACCGGATTATAGAACAATGTAACAAAATTTATTGCTTTCATTTCTCGATTTTAGGAAATTATCAGAATAGTTTTATTTGAAAAATAATCATTTAATGCAATTAGAATTTACCAGTATGGTTGACGTTTCCTAAAGTTTGTAAAAACTATTAAATGCATTGGATATACAGTGATCACATATAAAAATATATTCGGTGCTCTTCATTCAAAATATTGTTCCAGAATATATTCGGAATACCATATTATTCGGTTTTGGAAATTCCCTTTTTCTTCAAATTTTTACTTCGGAGAGTTAAGACATTGGCCTGTACTTCTGAGGAACACTCATTTAATAATAAAATAAGTTAAAATTAAATCAGCAAAATTTATTTGAAACAGAATTTAAGAACAAAAAACTATTCAAATACATTTATTCCAAACTCCATTTACTAACACTACACAATAGGTAGTAGATTATATTTACAAAAAATCAATTCTCATTAGTTACGCTGACCTGCAACACCAAAGTTGACATAAAATATCCATTATGGCCACACAAACTTTTTATATGTCTGCACGGAAACTGCCATGCAGCAACGCAAAATAGCGAAATGTGGGTTGACGAGCCCCCATGGGTATGAGAGAAATGTTCGAAGAAATTGAAAGTAACAATTACCCAAACAACACAATTTAATAATAAAATCCATAAAGTAGGTATACAGTTATTTTAGTTATTTTTTATTACCTTCCAAGCAGCTAGGAAACTAAGTAAAATTCACACTAGATTTATTATCTAAAAAAATAAGCAATTTTCGTGGTACTTAGCAAGTAACATAAAGTGAACTGCAAGTAGCTTCAAAGCATATAAAATAGTTTAATAACTGTATACCCACTTTTGGGCCACCCTGTATATTTCATTTGCAATAAAAATCTGTCCTGATATTTTTCATCTCGAGTATAATACTACCTACGACTTGCTAAATAACAGTTCAATATGGTATCGCTAAATACGAAACAAATAACGTAAATCAACTTACGTCGAATACTTGATTTAGGATTCTTTGCTCTCTTTCCCATAGCGTCTTTATAAGCTTGTGATGTGGCTGAATTATCTGTATCGGATTCACCATGAAAGTATGGTTTCATTCTTTGTGCACATTTATTAAAAATATCTGCATGTCGTCGAGCGAAGGTGCATGCTCGTAGAAAACTTTCTTTTTGTTCACCATGTTTTTCTAGAAAAAAAAATAAATAATTAAAAATCAGCGGAAAAAGAGGTTACTCTAGGAATTTTGCGAGTTGGCACTTTCAAACTAGTATACATGTTTCATAACTATTATTTTGATGCAAAGCACTCAACCTACTGTCATTTAAATGTACTGATAGGTAAATTCAAACTAGTAAACTAAAACTTCTTGGAAGACATGTTATGAAAGTAAACAGGTGAACACTAGAACACAGAATCCTTAGAACTTAAAAAAGAATTACTATTAAAATTAGTCCGATATACTACATACCGAGTAAAGATTTAACGTCATCTAATTCAGCAGATGCATATCTTTCATTAGTCGGATAATCATTCTCTCTCTTGTAGTCGACTTCAAGGCTGTCGAGAACTGTACAAACCTAGAAAATGGTTATTATTTATAAATCTGGATTTAGAAGACTCTTATTAAATTAGGGGTTTGACCGGGGTAAATTTACCCAAGGCTGTGAAGCCAGAGTCGAGTTTAGCATATCTTTATTGATAGTTTGGAGTCCTAATTTCGAACTCCCCAAGATTCGGAGTCGCGAGTCAAATTTTTGAAAAACAGAAGTCAGAATTTCAGACTTTTACCGTAATTATGATAATCTATGTCAGAATTTGCAACAAAAACTCAAAAAGAATGAAGCTGCTTTTCAAGTAATTTCAAGAGACAAATAAAGAAGGGTTATAAGCACCAAAGATTGGTTTTTTTGGAGTTAAGAAAGAAAAAATTGAGGACAACATTTCTTACAACTTAGAGTTACCAGTCAAAATCAGAATTTTTTGTTATTTTTTTTTAATTGCTCGAATTTGGTGTCTGGTGTAATTTGCCAACGACTCCACAGCGATGTTCAAAACATAATCTTACAATTTAAAAAAAAAGTGAGTTTTCAATCACATCATAGCTACAGTAAAACTATACCTCTTCAGCAGTTTTATAAAAAACAACGGCAGAATGAACCAATCTTGTTCTATCCTCTAGGTGGCGTGCAGTTCTTTGCCATTCAGCCACTGTTCTTTCAGCAAGTTCTCGAACTTTTTCTGAATCTCTGTATAATTGTGATCGTTGATCGAGCGAACCACCTTTCCTTTGTAGTAGTTGTTGTTGTTTCAATAACTGATCGGCTTTTGATTGGACTTGTTTGACGCTGTTTCTCGTTTTCTGCGGAGAAAAAAAAAGATAATTGCAAAACATGAAGTTTAGCTGAATTTGCAATGTTGGGGAGACTCAAGTTATCTACTTGTTTCAAGTCTTATTTTTGATGACCTGGGCCAGTTACGTAGCAATACCACTTGACTGGAACTTGACAAACCAGCAGTAGGAATAGCTAACCAGTTGTTGTTTCAGATTCATGGGCTTGAAGATGGGCGGCGCCTACAGCACAAGCAGTTCTAGCAATCTTTTTGCAAATAATTTTCACCCACAGGATTCAACCCAGTGAACCCAGGCAGGGTAATCAGAGGTGCGAAAGTTTGCATATTCCTCACGCTTAGCACAATGCCAATTGCTGGGTCATTTATTTTTTGAAGTTGTTCACCAAAACAATATTCTGTTTTTCTACAAAAATGTATAAATCAAATACCTCAATGGCATCAGTACATTGTTGATGTTTTCTTTCACAATCTTCTGCGTCGTTCAAATTATTCAACGTTAATTGAGATGCTTGAATTAAATTTTCACCATCTTGAATACATCGCATTACCTAAAATATATCAACATACAATTTAGCAAATATTCGAAATTATGGGAATTACAAAAAGATACAATTTGAGCTAGAAAATTTGAGGTGGCATTTAAAAATAAAAGTAATTTCAGTAAATAGTGCTGACAACAACTTTGATTGCGCTAAAATTACCAGACCTTGCCCAAATCATTTTGTGCACCCCCTGCCCTTGGAGAAAGCTATGAAAATTTCCCACAACTACATACAAAATCCATATTTATTGTATTTGAAATATCTAAACTAAGAATTGTCAAAATAATTTTAATAGGTTCCATCCCCGTCTCAACAATATCAGTTGCCAATTAAGTACTTTCATCAATGTAGCCATTGCAAAAAAAGCTCGACCACCCCTGTTCTAATTATTATTAACTATTAGCGACTAATAACTTATTCAACTTATAAGTTTAGTACTAAACATGAGCAGATAATTCGACGTTCCAGAAGTTTGTGTACCAATATGGAGGTAACTAATTTTGTTCACCTACTTTACATCAAGTTGTGTAAAGGGACTAAAACCTATAGGCAGGGGGTATATTCACTTGGCTAACACAGACAGACCCCAACTCTTAATAGAACTAAAATAAGGAAAATCAGAATAAAATTATGGCCTGACATCAACCTGGTACACACACTATGGGAATACTGCTAACTCCATATTGCAGATCTATCAAATCCTTTCTAGCATAAACATTACATCGAATCTATTAGGCTTACCTGAGATACTTGTGAATCCAAATGTCTGAGTAATAATTTTTGTGCCAAAATAATCCTATGTCTTTCCACTGCCTCATCCATCTCATGTAAACTCTTTTGCACAGCTTCACACAAGTGACGAATTCTATCACTGGCTGTGGTGTCATCCTCGCATTGTACGTCAAGATCTTGAAAAGGAAATATTAGGAGATTAAAAGTTTGTAATATATTTTAAGCTCATTAATGATTTCCTTATATAAGATTATTCTCTCTTTAGGAATACAATGTATAATCTGATGATATGGTAGAAAATTTGATGTTTTTTTTTTTATTTGTATTTTTGCAATTTGCTTCAAAGATGGCCACACGCAGTCACTCAGAAATAAATGAAAGATCTCAAAACGAAGTTGCAGTCGATCTATAAAGAATTTAAGTTGTATGCGTAAATTGCCACGGAACTCGGAAGCAATTCATACTAATGCAATCAGAGAAAGAGCTATGAAGTAGTGAATTCTTTGCAACAGAAGGTCTCGGAAAAACTTCATGCAAAATTTTTTTTATCTCAATTAGTCGAAATTAATTAAATGTTCATGGAACACAAAATAGGCCATTTTCGTAAAATCACAAAGCTGTTTTCCTGATTGTATCCATTGACTTGATACCTTAAGCTTATAATAAATATAATCCAAAGTTTCAGAATGTCTAATATTGTTTTAATATCCATTTTAACATTTCAATAAAAATTGGAAGACTGGAGTTATTGACTCGACTCGAGTTAAACTAGAGTCATTCATCATTTATCGAATATTCGAATTAACTTTGAGTAGATGAATAAAATTGGACTTTGACTTTGGATTCAAATGACTTGCGAGTTTGGGTTTAGGGATTTCCACCCAAAACCGGCTTACTACTCTTCTATATCTAGTTTATACAGGGTGGCGCTAGAAAAGCAAAAATTTTGAAAGTTAGATGAGATCACCAATAAAATGCCTATAGGTTTTTAACCTTTAACCACAATTTAACCTTCAAAACGCTACACGAGCTTGGACTTCTAGGTTAGGACACTGCTCTGAAGTGCACAAACAACATTTTGAGCATCGAGTGTAATATGACATATTTGTAAGTTTTTCTTTGTAAAAATGAATAGCTGTTTGACAAATTTTCTGTTTTTCTAGCGACCACCTTGTATTATTGTACAATACCTGAATTCTCAATCTGAGCACAAAGTTCTCTTCCTTTCGCTAAGATATCGTTAGTTTGTATTCTCATGGTATGAGCGTTGCGATCAACTTGTGAAATTCTTTGCTCAATGACAGAAACGTCTTCAAATGAATCGATGTCAGCAACAGATACTTGTCGTACATCGGCAGACCAAGAATCTAATTCCGCAGAAACCTTGAAGTAAAATATGATTAAATGTTATTTCAGAGTAAAACCAACCGTGGAGAGAAATTTGAAAACATCAGACCACCCATATATAAGAAGCCACGAAGATAACAACAAACCAATAAAGGTAAAACAATAGAAATTAGACTTGTGCTGTCGGTAACTAGATAACCGAAAACTCCTCAGCACCATATCATTATTGTAATTAGTCATATTTTATTGAGTTTCAACATCTTCGCACTAAACAAGTAACTACAACAGGGTTTGGCAAGGTTTTTGGATCAGTGGCCAAAAAGTTTGCCCACCTAGACGACGGCCATGTGAGTGTGACATAAAAAGTTACATTTTATGAACATTGTTTACAGTGTTACAAACGCAAAAATGGAAAACAATAATCTCAACAAATTCCCTGAGTTATTTTTATGCTGAAACATCAAAATTTGGTTTTACTTTGGTTAGGGCAGCATGAGGCGGGCTAGATTGAATTCCTGATGGGCCGGATTTGGCCCGCGGGCCGTAGTTTGCCCATGTCAGAACTAATACAAAAATTCTGTACATTCTGAGTGAGTGTGTGGAGTAGTGTGAGTGAGTGAGGAGGTCACATGGTTGTTAATATGTAGGAATAACATGGTTAATAGTATGTTTCTTTGCCCCAATGCAACATCTCTTTTGTTTTAAGTCAATTACTATATTGTTGCTACCTAATTATTGGACATGTCGTGGACCTATGGATTGTTTTGTTATTATATTGTTGTTGTTCTTTGCGTTACTTCCTATCAATATGGAAAAAATGGCCACTACTGGACCAATTACTTTGAAATTTTCAGGGGTGAAAGACTTTTTTTGCTAGAATGCTATCGCTTTTATTCATTTCAAAATTTTCTATGAATCCTATGAGATCTCAACATAAAGTGTACCTCGACTGCGTCTCTTTCAAATGCTCTCAACTGGAGTTGAGAATCGAGGCGTACTTCTCTCTCGGCACATGCGTCTTCTAATGTGGCTCGTTCTTCGTCTAATTGTCTTAAAATACTGTCGACATGTTGAATGGAGCCGCTAGATTGTGTCGCACCGCTAGAAGTTGGAGTTCCTGATCGACCACTTGCACCAGAATTACTGGTCTGATCTATAGATGAATACCTGGAATAAAAAGAAAAATGTCACACAACAAAAAGAACGAAAAGCTAAATAAATGAGAATGATATACAATACCTCTTAAATCCCTGTCTCTTTTTGAATAGAGATATGTTTGTAATAGTTATGAACAAATCCAGCCAGAAAATTAGAAATTGTTGATTCTTGATACTCAGTATCATGGGTTTAAAGTCTTGGATTCATTACCTTATCCCCTACCTCCTTAGGAGTCCTCACGGTTACAGAGTCAAGTTATTAATCCAAAAAGTAGTTAATGAGGCGATCATGGTTATAAAGAACTTACTTTAAATTTTGCAGAAGGTGTTTTCCTTCTTGTTGTGTTGCGATAAATGTTTCAATTAATTTATAACGAACTCTTCGAAATTGGTCAACACCCTCTTCTGCTAGTTCTAATGTTGAGGCAATTTCAACGCTGTGCATTTCACGCTTGACAGATTCTAGCCAAGTCCAGAGCTTAAAATAAAAATATGTTAATGATCTAAAAAATTGTGCATATAGGAAGTAGGAATGAAAAGTTATAACTTAGTATGGCTAAATTTAAATAGCAATGATAAAATATATATCCATGGGGTAAATAGACTATGACAATGTACCATGATCAAAATTTAAAACTGTGAAAGAAAGAAAAGAAAGCAAAGTTATAATGAATAAAAATAAATAAAAATATGATATGAAAAATAAAATATGATATATAGCCTTTTAGCGACTCCTTCCATTCCTAAATACTGGAAATTTGAAATAGATTGGTGCATTAATTGCGGATAAAAGCAATTTTTCTGAGCAACAAAAAAAAAATTTTGAAAAATAATAATTATTGTCATAAATGCTTGAAATAACAGTTATATTGCAGTATAAGATTTTGTAAATCAAAACCATTTAAAACACATGTAACTTGATAACATTTAGTCATCAAGATCCATTTACATATTTCAAATACCAAATATTACAAAAAAATTTCAGGAATTCTGAAACACAACGAGAACATTGAAAACTATACTTTCCTATTAACGACCATTAATTTATTCATACTATATTCAATCATGGTCCGAAGAAAAATAGCATATAGATTAAATTACTTTATTCGGTAAACAGTTTTTCTAGTAAAACATGATGAGTTACCTCTTTAACGTGTGTATAGAATGACACTGACATATCGAGAAGCGTTCGTCTTCTCTCAACACGTTTAACGAAGTCATGAATTCTCTCTTCCAAATGTCTTGCGACCTGAAAATAAAAATATACCATTGGTCTTTACCCTATGAAAAATTCTCGAACTTTTAGAGACAGATTCCAAGGGTAGTATAACTATACTTGCACACTGCAGGATCCATGGTTGGATACTAGCAATACACAAAATATGCATGAACCGAAGAATTTAATTCACATTACCAGTATGTAAGGTATCGCACACATAAATAAAACTTGAAAAAAATGTGATCGATTTTACCCATAAATTAGCTAAAAGGTAAAAAGTTAAATCCGTTTACGTAAATTGTAAAATAATTCCTACCTGGAATATTTCGTGTGGATCACAATCTCCATTTTGAGCAAGTTGTTCTGCAGCTTCTAATAATTTGTCTGCATTCGTGTATGTGTTCTGAAATAAGATCAAAGGATGTAAAACATGATTTAATAAATGAATAATATTGTAATTGGAGAGCCTAAAAGAAACCGACGTCGTTTCTACCAACTCTCAATATTTCAAACCTTAAAAAGGACCAAAGAGTTGGTAAACCACAATTACGAGCAAGCCCAGTCACAAGTCATCTAAATCTCGAGTTGAGTAGGAGTGCAAAGTTGAGGCAATCACCAAGCCACATCTCAAGGGCGGTTTGTGAGTATGGGTTCAAGACACTTCAAGTCTTGGGTGACTGGAGTATAACTTCAGTCAATCAATGAGACCCCCCCAATACTGCATACAACTACCATTACTACTTTTATAGTAATATCAAAACTGGAACAAAACCATATGAAACGTAAAAAGTTGTAGTTTAAAAAGTTCCTTTTTTATATTCTCAATAACAGTATGATTATTTGATTCACTATATTACTGCTTTTGTTCTACAGTGTTCCACATGAAATCAATAAGCACTGATATTTGAATAACATTAAACAGTATTGCACGTCACAGTACTCTTATCTACAAAATAATACGACAATGACGAGACGAGTCACAAACTTCCGTAAATACCATTCAAGTGTTTGCATGGGTTAAATACTGAGTTCAGATTCTTGAATAGATTTTATACAAGGTTTGAAGATTAAAGCAAATGCAATGCTGACATCTTTGATATTTCCTATATTATGGTGAGAGGTGTACGTAATATATTTGTTATTAGCGAAATCTCAAGGCCATGAAGTAAAAAATGTGAAACATACTGATAAAACACTAACACACAACCATTGAGATCTAATTGCTATTTATAGGTTTAACCTTGCGACAAAGATGTCAGTATATAGCTAAACGGTGGGGTGCGAGTTAAGTCAAGTATAAGGAATTCCATTATTTTAACAAAATAATTGAGAAACAAACCATCAAGTCATCGTGGACAGCAGACTCAATTCGTTTCAAGTTATCCATCGGTAAGATAGATTCCGACATATTGTTAGTTTATATACATATATTTAGTAAGAAATAATAGAAACATGAAAAATGCAACTGAAATACAAGAAAACATATCTCATTATGTAATAATAAAATAACAGCAAAGCCAAATACATAAACCTTAAACATCTTAAGTCAGATATGTTTAATATTTAGCATTTAACCGTAAAAATCAGCTCACAGCTGAGAACTGAAAATAAAAATGGAAGCAGACTGTGCAACCTTTCTCTCATTCCAAACAATGTTTTCATATGATTACACCCAATTTATTGCAAAATATGCAAATTCTTTGTCTATATTTCGTTGCTAGCACCGTAAAAAGTAAAGGTAAGACGCCAGTTTGAAAGTAAACTCTTAAAACCTGGGGTGGACAATTTGAATTGCTACCAAATTAATATACGATACAAACACTGCGAAGACTACAAAGATTCAACTAAGTTTGTCCCTTGCTAGAAAATGGTATATTACCAGCTAAATATCACATCATCCATCCCTGACTTCTGAGTATATACACAAGATATTATACTGTAGCAACATTATCTAAACAAAAAAGTACTGTGAATTCACTTTTTAAATTACTATACTGTTTAATTTCATTTAAACAATAATCAGTTTACATGGAAAGATTTCAAATGCCCAGACATTGACTAACATACATTTGCCATAAACATAACCACATTCTCTTACATCTTCAGAATAAGGTAATCACTAATGGAAACACTAGTTAAATATGACTCATAACACACCACAAATTTATGACATAAACTGGTTTCTCTCTTATCACACCACTTCCCTAAACGCCTACAATTTAACGTCATCTTATAAATTAGCCTATGAGATTAAATATGAAGTAGGTAGATAAAATAAGGCCTTTTTGAATACTGCCAAATTACAGTAGTGGATATATATATTCTTTAAACCAGTGGTTCTCCAACTATCATGATCCATGGCCCATTTCAAGAGCTCATTAACTCTTGTGCTCTCTAGAAGAAGGCCTTTGCTTGTGTCCGCCGCAGAACCACTCCACAGCCAACTAGGGGGTTGGAAGTTGGAATCTAGTTTGAGGAACTGCAATGAACTCAAAAATGATCCCATTTAAATTCAAACTTGTAGGGAAAACATTCCTCAAAATTGCTTGCTTTAAACATTGCAAGCCAACCATACAATATCACACAATGACCATAATGATGAATGAATAAAATGATGTAACCAAGTTAAACCAACATTGAATGAGTATTCAATTATAAAACTTCCGTATAATTTACGACACGCATTCCACTCAGTAATATACAATTTTATTATTGAATGCAATCAACATATTACAAGTTAAGTCTAATTTTTTGAATAAATTTATTTAAAAGTTTGTCTACAGAATGACTGTGTAATTTGTTATTGCAATACCAATACAATTACCATGCCAATAAAATACTTGAAAGTTTCAATTAAATGTAAAATTTGACATGTCTATTGCAAAAAATGATTTGTATCAAGCTTAAAGAAGTCACCTAAGTCAGACTAAATGACTAATGGTCATTTTGTAGAAAACCAACCCAAAAGCATATATGGTATATACAGCATTGTATACAATACAGTAATATTCGTAGCCTCACAAATGTACTCGCCAACACAGGAGAATAATAGATGATGATATACCAGGCAATAAATGTCTCATAAAGTAAGGTTACATACTCCTGTCTGTGTTAGCTGTGTTAGCCAAGTAAATATACCCCCTGACCATAGGTTTCAGTCCTTTTTCCCAACTTGATATAAAGTAGGCGAACAAAATTAGTTACCTCCATATTGGTGCACACACTTCTGGAGCACCGAGAAACTGTAGCATGATATTCTACATGAACATTCCAACTATGATTTACTCAAATTATTCTAATGTACCGATATATGAAAATCCCAACATAAACCAAAACCGTGCAACCTTCAAAAACCTTTATACTTTGCTATATTCTCAGTCATGTAACTCATACAATCACATGACACTAAGACCTACGAAATTTATAGACCCAGTAAACCACGAAACACAATGAAAATATTTATTTTAAGTATTCAACTATTTCAGTCATAAACTCAATCGCACATTTACAACACTGTCTTGTCAGATAATAAAGCAAACAGAATAAGAACAAAAATTTAGTGTAGGAAAAATTTCAACCATAAATCGCAGTGAATTTGGTATTTAATGAAAAAAATTTTGATACCAAAGGTATAAACTTGAATAAAAAAAGTATTAAAGATGGGTGAAAATATTATTTAAAACATAAAATTATATAAACAATATTCCAAATAATAATAAAAAATTGAACTTTGATCAAAAATCAATCAAATTGATTCTATAATTACCGTAATTCTTTATTATAATAAATACTGTCGAAATAATAAATTGTCGAAACATGAAATTTGGTCTCCCAATAACCAAATCATCAGAAATACCTATCTCTAGTATTTTCCATCATATCCACCAAATCTCATCTATTTTTTCCAAAAAATAAGAGCACTTAAAAAAGCATACAAATTTAATATTACTGATACATCTTTAACTAAGAACATTAGAAACATAATCTGAATAAGTTATAACACCACATATCTCAAGAACAACAATTATTCTACTTTGGGTCCTATAAAACATAACCTACGCTAACATAAGATCTGGAACTATAATCAAACATAACGACAGTACTGCGATGTCACATATCTTCGAGCGATACTTTTGTCATTAAAAAACATTTTATTCATGATGTCGTAGTGGAGCAGGTTGGGTAGATAAATGATAATTTAGGATAAGATTAATCGATGCTCAAGTTCGAACGAACATAAACTGGCTATATTTTGTGATCACTGCTATAGATCTCTTTATCTCGTTCAATGTCAGTATCAAATTGCGAGACGCAATGTCATCGTCGCAAGTTCAAGGGAATTCCTGTATAATAGTTAATGTGATGGCCTCGCGCAGGGGTTCTCAATCTTTTAGTGTTACAGAGCATATAAAGAGGTTGACTATTGTTTACAGAAATCCCCCAATGCCCCTATACCCCACCCCCCAACCCCAAAGTGAATTTGTAAAAGAAAAACGTTGTTATTTATATGTACTGATAAATATCCCAGGGTGAACTAAATTTTCTTAGTTAAATGATTGAGATGTAGCTCGCGGATTCACTAGGTTTTTTTTAACGAATCCTCAAGGAGCACTTTGGGAACCCATGGCCTAACGAAGCGTTAGACTCAACTGTGTAGACAATAAAGGTTACCCACCATTGGCTATCAAACTCTATCCCTAAAACCTTATCCCTTATTATTACAAGAATATATACATAAAAAATCTCAAAGTCAAAATTTCATTACCGGCACATAGAAAAATTTCCTACTGTTAGAAAAATTGTAAATCCTAAACTGAAACACTTTCACTATCTGTTCTTCGAAAACTTCGCTACCAATCACTCAAACGATAAAATCTAATGAATACAACTTATCTCTTCAATGAATATAACATACTACCTACTCAATGTTCTCGTGAACCAAACTATTTATCTTGCTACACCTGACAAAGTCAACATTGAGGAATTAGGGTATTCGCAAATCAAATTCAATGAAAAGCAAACATAATATATCAATACTATGCCTTTTCATTTAGAACTATCGAAAAAGTTAAAAAAACAAGCAAAATTGCTAAGTAACCTATGTAAGTTTCCTATGAGGAATTAGGGTATTCGCAAATCAAATTCAATGAAAAGCAAACATAATATCTTAATACTATGCTTTTCATTTAGAACTAACATAGAAAAATAACACCCCATAAGTTTATAAAATATAAATCGCAAACTTTCATTTCATAAACAACATAATGCTAAAGATTGTGAAATTAAATTATTTTACAAAATTTTCAACAGCAAATTAGCTAGACGAATCAGTATATAATACCACAGTACTTACAACTATAATATGGGATAAGTGCATAGTTTAATACAACTACCACACCATTCAAGAATATTCTATATATATATATATATATATATATTAAACAGATAATGATAAATAATATAGTGAATGTAACAATAACAAAAACAAAATCTAATATGAATTTTTGCAACCCTATAGCAGCATAATCTTGGTACAGTCAACATATACCAAAATCTTGGTGAAGCCAAATTAAACTTCCAAATAATAGCTTTGTAATAAAGCAAGTAGCAATAACTTTGAACCTATGTAATCTCCATACTTTCAACTCACTCCTTGAATTTTTTACCTAAACTATGCAACCTCAAAATTACAATTGATAATAGAAGGACCATAGATGAAACCAGCAAATTTTTTATCAATATCTCATACCCATACTTGGGATAAAAATTTTAACTTTCACAAGAAAAAGAATTTTATATGGATATACAGTATACCGGTATAGCTTATAGTTGTTTCAACATTGCTTCACCGAATTGTTTGAATTTAGCGAGTATATGCCTTATACGGTGTACAGGAGGCGTAACTATGCTATCAATAACAGTAAATAGACACAATAATATAGCATCACAAATTCACGCCACATATTTTAAAACAGATCCTTCATTCACAAATACCAGGTTGCGTAAAGTCAGCAGTTAGGGTTGAATGATTTAGTGTGGCATATTTTGCCTATCCCGCAGAAATGTTTAAAAAAAATAGATACTTGATGATTTTTTTTCATAACTTAACTACAAAAACTGCAATTGAATAATTTTATCGAACCCTAATTTTTAATATATTTATCAGACGTGTACATATAGATCGTCATGCTGAATTTTTGTCGCTGTTAGGGCTTTTATTGTTGTTGTTAAAAATCCTTTTCCTCTCAACTAATCCCCAATCGATTTGCAATTTTCAGTACTTAAATATGAATGGAGCTGCTAAAAGGCTATTCCTATTACATTTACTTTTTTTTTTTTAATTTTTTTTAAGGGTTCAATAAGACCCACTAATTCACCCAAACTATTGTAGTTTTTTTTTAATTCCTGGGATTACTATTTTATGAAACATGGTAACATTATTATACAACCTTTGTTTCCATATATTTGAGCCTTTTTATTTTGAATAAAACATACTTTCGTCTTACTATCTGTTATTTGTAGCTTATTGTTATAGCTAGTTATTTCTGAGCTGGGGCGCGAAACTCAATAAATTCTAAAAAGTTTGAGAGCCACTGTTTCAGAGCAACAGGCTAAATTTTAAACTTGTGTTCTTGTGATTGGTTCTAGCGATCAAGAGTTTAAAATTTATAAACTTACCCGAGCATGATGTGAGTGACTACGACTACGTTTTCTAGCTCTTGTTGTTCTTCTCATCATTTTAATTCATAAAAGCAGTATCCAAAAAAATTAATCCATAGTTGGTCTACTAAAGTAGACTAATTTAGAACTAGTATTGACAAAAAATGAAAAAAATTTACTATCAAATACTGATAAGGAAAACATAATATACATTAGTTATTACGGAACTGTACTCAGAGCGTATGAAATTAGCTAATACCTATGCCAACAGTGGGCAAACTGCGCAAAAATTCCTTTATCAAAATGGACGCTCAAAAAGCACCTTGCTCAGATAAAAAAAAAATTACACCCCACAAAGTGTCACAAAATATCTAAATAATACCTCAATTTGCCATACTCAACAAGATTACTATAAAAAATAGGAAAATATAACTCTCAATTCTGCGATGCACCTCAAACAGAGAAAAAGTTCTATACTACATATATTCAAAATTATCTTAAAAATATCCCCTACTTATATATGACAAAGTATGAAGGACCAAACTAAAGTTTTTTTGTACACGCCGTTGTCTCTGAACAAGGCACTATACAAGTAGCCACCAATATCAAGGACAAATCCTTACTATGGCCAAACAAAATTGGTATAAACCATCTGACTCTGGTACTGGTACTCAGACGTTATTTAATGATAATTAATCACAATTGTCTGAAGAATAAATGAGACTTTAATATAATTAGGGCGAGACCCCTCATAAAATAAACAATTAAATTAATCCATTACCGGGTATCATAACAATAATAATAAATCGAATATCCTGCTGAATTAATCCTATATCATGATTGTCCGCGCACTAAAACGGGATATACACAGTTTTCAGAAAGTCCCGTTAAAATTTCAACTTTGTTATGAAGTCAGTCCTCAATATATTTTAACCAAGTTTGTTTTATTTTCAATCAGTGTTTTTTGAGTTTTTTTCATTTCATACACTTGCAATCGGCAAACAAACTTTATATGATATGGATAAATTCCCTTTCCAATTAAAAAAATTTTAAGACTTGGTGTAACATTTTATATTGCAAGATAAGACGCTGTATTATATTATACATAAACAACTACAAATTATACATTTTGAATAAGAATTACCATCAGCAAAACTGATGCATCTGTTACAGATAGATACGCCGGAAAGTAAAATTCCACGAACGATTGAATAACCAAAACCGATGGATATTTTAGGAAGGAAGCAAATTTACAGCGGAATTGTGATTAAATTAACTTGTCTTTCATTTATCAATAGTAAACCTAGCCCAAAGTTGCAGAAAACTAAATGATTACGATGAATTTTTATATCGGCTAACGTCATTACAGAATTTGTGCGGGAAATAATTCTGATAAACATTCCGATCCGTGTACTCTTTCCATTCCCCAACAATCTTCAATTCTAAGTCTAATATAACATCGATAGCCTAAGTCCACACTTATAGTACAATTATAAACTGGTTAGCTATAATCATAATCAACCTATGTGAATCGAATAGGACGTGAAACGCCCTACAAATTCATTTTATCGGTTTTCTTGAACGCGCGAAATTTGAAAAAAAAAAATTTCATTCTAGATTATTAAATCGGAAGACGTTTGAGTTAATAGCTACCGAGTCCGATATAAGCAAAGCTAAGTACAAACGTATTGTTCTTCTATCTGCCTATAACTCTGTCAACCAATCCGTGGCCAAATTAAGTTAAACGAATGATCGACCAATTTCATACGATATTATACCCCGCGCACAATTTTCACCGAGCGCTACCTGTCCTAAACCGATACTAAAAATGATATATCGCCTCTCGTCTCGGTTTTTAAAGTTACGTAAGAAACCCACAAAATCTAAAAATACCTCCACAGAATTGAATTAATTTTTTCTCTCGGCCAAAACAACAATACACTAATATTTCTGGCGCTTATTGATTATTGGTACGGGTTTTAGTTTAAGTTAGACTAAGAACGGGAAAGTAGAGGCGCCTAATCGTGCATGAAAACAAAACGCAAAAAGTATATCAGTCAGAAATAACAGTTCACCGAGCATGGACCAAGCGAATGAGGCAAACAAACGCCATATCACTAAATATTTTATTTATAACATATACTAACAGATTCAACTTCAAAAAAGTATTTATCCAAGGAGCGGGGAAAGTCGCCAAGACGCTAACTCTCTTTGCAAAATTCAGCTTCGGAGAAAATTACCATCTTTTTCTACTAGAGGCAACATATGAAATGAACCATCCGCCGCAATAAAATCTTTGTACTTTTTCCCACCGCAGACGAATAATAATGTCATCCATTATATCATTGAACGTTTTAATTAGTTATTACCGTTGTTACGTCGTAGGTAATCCTTTATGATACATAAGATGGCGCACCCAAGATATTGGAAAACAAGAGTTTCGACAGCAAAGAAAAAGCAACGTTACATAAAGGCAGACGAAAGACACGATTTTTATATTTACCCGGGAGAGAGGACAGCCGATAAGACGACTTATCAAACTCAATTTACGGCATGCCGTCCGGTTAACGGACAAGATAGAAAATGAATAAAGTTAACCAGTTATTAATTAACGAGATTCGAACCTGCGCGGCAGCTATAAAACCGAAAGAGAGGAATGCCGATAAGACGATTTAATCAAATGGCTAATTGCGACCTCTCGACTTCCAGATCAGGTCAGATATGAAAATAGACAAAGGTTTATCGCCCTGACTGTGAAGGATGCCACACCGATCAGAGATTAGATTAGGTAACCACAATCCACGGGAATCGATCCTGCGTAGCCACAACAAGTCGACTATCGATTGGTGGATTTTGAAGGCGGATACGTTAATAATTTCAATAAACTAGGGTCTGAAAATTAAAATTGCAACTTTCACACATTTCCCGTGATTCGACGCTATCACGGATATCGTCACGCTTTCTATCCATATTACCCGGCGTTTAAATCTATAAAAAAACATGCTAAAACCGAGTCGGACGATTGCACTGGACAAACCAAATAACTAGCACTGGATTTGCAAAACGCTATCGAACTATTATAGTCATTATCAATCTTTAAATTACACCGACTTCATCTAAGAAAATAAAAATATGACAATACAAACCCTACGGGCACACCGTGGACTGCGGGTTCATTAGCTTTATTTTATAGAACGGCCGAACATAACCTAACGATAAAAACAGGATATATCTACCAAAAACGCTTGGTTATATATAAAATATACAGTATTTTGAGCCAGGTTCGAAAAACTACAGAATACAATAATATCGTCAAATGAGGCAAAAAGGTATTTGTTATAGCATGATATCGTAACCTGAGTTCAAACGAAAATATAAAAAATATAAAACCGCACTTCAAAGATGATAATCGCACACGTCAGACGTAATATTTCGTAAACCGGCTTTTTACATTGTATGGAAATTTAGCAGAAGATAGAAAACCGATAATGATATCGCTTAATGATATGGAGAACCACAGCCAATCGTTCGTCAATTTTTTAGGAGTGGATAAAATTTTCGTTTTTGCCGGGGAGAGGAAAGGTGTTTTGTTTGTATAACAGTGATAATATATTTGTGAGACTTATCTCAGTAATTGACTCGACTCGATTGACTCGTATTTCGAGGTTTAGAAACTTTACCTCAAATTTTCTCACTGTACCAATGTATGAAACCATTGGCGAAACAAAAATACCGAAATATCCCACGCAAACTATTGGCGCCAAATATTCCATCATGTGACTCATACTGATAAATGATGAAATATTATTGGCTTACACATTGCCTATGGCAACCATAAACAAACAAAATTAATTGATTATAGATAAGTTAAGATAAGTAAAGAGGTTAAGATTACGATTTTAAATCTAAGGTAGTTACTTTTGTTTGTTGGATTAGAAAACGAGAGTCATCAATATCTCTTTATCCCGCCGTTGCGAGAAGTATCAAAAATAATATGAATTGTCTTATAAACATGCAAAGCTCGGCTAATATGGACGTCCTAATTGGAAATACCGAAATCCAAAATTAAATTAGACGTTTTTTTTTTAAATTCAGTTAATTAAAATAGGAGATTTTCCTATTAAATGGCCAGTTTCGCGTTCTATTTTAGATATTTTATGAAATAAAATTTGGCATATCTCGTATGATGTTGAGGCAAAATATAATCATTGGAACGTGTTAAATTAGGAATAATTGTAGGCAAAACTCTAGAATACAACACAATCACAATTGTGACATTACTGTCACGTAAAAAGCGCTCGTGCTAAAGTCGAACATATTATAAATGCAGAATACTACCAAATTACAAACGTTTCTAAAACAAGCGAGCAATGCTCAAATGTATGAACTCGAAGGTTGCGCATTGGTAAAGGTACAGCGACCCCTTGGAGCTCCGCGTTTTTGAAAATGTTGGCGGACAGACATCAATAAAAAGTGTTCTCCTTTCATTGAATCAAACAGAAAAATTTTGGCTGAAATACCGGGCCCTATAAGCATCAGAGGAAATTCGAACAAAAATCTTGGAAGGTTGAAATGATTGGACGAAGAAAAGCGATTTCTCCCAATGACAAAAGATAAGAATTCAGCAAAACGATTCACAATTACACCTTGTGTCTAATAATATCACGGCACATATTCTGACCTATCTAACTCCGATTACAGACTACACACTGTGTTACTACATTATATCCTAGAAATAATAAAAACTCAAAAAAAGACGAACTAAATCCCATACAGACCAGTTTTCAGACGCGACCAAAAGCGTCATAAAAGACTGAAAGAGAATGAACAACGAAAAAATAATCGGCAAGAAATTGTTTTTGGTCGTCAGGAAGTGTGGGCAAATGATTATGTAAATGTCACTTACATATTGCAGTTATAACATTCCGTCAGAAAATTGTGCAACTTTCCATGATGACGATATGAATTTGACATTTGTAACTTAATACCTATAGAAGTGGGCGATAATATTCGGGTTTCGTTTTTAGTATGTGCGACCTTGGTACAAGTTCATAGAATTTCTCAAGAATAATTCTTTAGTTTTGCAAGTAGTGTAAAGGATGCCTGTGTAGAAGTGGTGCCAATGTTGAAATTAGTGCAGGACAGACGGCCAAATAACTTGATATATATAAATCGGGGCTAAAAGCAGACAAATGAACAACTTTTTTCTGATTGAGAATTGTGGTCTTTAGGTAGCAATTATCAGGAAAATATCAAGGGCTGTGGATTCGGGCGTCTGATTTGATATGATTTTATAAATAGTGGGGTCAAAGTTACGACAAAATTTTTTCACTCCCCATCTCCCCCCAAGTTGACCAATTTTGACTAATTATTCTCAACAGAAAATTGAAGAAGACTTGCAAGTAGCGGACACCTGATTTTTTTTCTATGGTTTGAATTCGTTCACTAATATTGTACTATATTGTTCAAACCTATTCATCATGCACTGTAACTTAACAAACCTGAGCGACGTCTTCAAAATCTTCGTGTCTTTTCTTCAATTGCATAGCACGATGTAAAGATTTACCAACTCCAGTATATTTGGCAAGAAATGCTTCGCCATGATGCTCTATCCAATTCAATACCTAAGGGATGATTACAATAATAATGATAACTGGAACCATAAGATATCTACACTATAGCATGATATATTGAGAATTGGAGATGTGAATAAAATAATATGCAGAGGTTATAAAGTTTTGTAAATTAATTTGCAATAGCAGCATTTCTCAAACTATGTGTGCTTCTTCGCAGTGTTATGCTGGAAAGGGTCAAAATTGTGACTAATTTGTTCACCATGCGACTCGGCCGTATTTTAGCTCCTCTGGTAAAAAGCATAGGCATTCTGGGGCTAAAAGAAACGACGAGATATAGAATTGTGAAGGCCACTCGTTCACCACTATTTCTTTTATCTTTCTTGTATTTGATCAGCGTTGGATATGTTGGCACCACAGGTTAAAAATTTCAGGTACAATTCCCGAGCCCACCACCTTACCTAGGGTGTAATAAATTGGGTGCCAATTCCAAAGTCGAAAAAAATTCTGGCCCTCTCTAAATGAAGTGGCTCCTCCAAAGGCAATATAAAAAGCGTCATAACTACCACAAGTACTGTTAGCTAAATGAAAAGCCATGTATCCATATAATTAAGCTACATTATCGGCTTTCGTTTTCCAAATATATATTGGTAGAAAAAAATACCATGATATGTAAAGCCAACCTGCTCAACGTCTTGTTCATAAACTCTTAGCTGATATCTTTGTGTCAGAAGTATTTTCTTTTCTCTCCATAATTTTTCCAGTTCACGATGATGATGGAAAACCTGGAGAATAGTAGTTTTTAAGTTTTTGATTCAATATTTATTTAATTTATTTATAATCAGAAAGGTAATAATGTAAAATAGCAGTCTCCAGTGTTAAAAAAGTACTGTATACTGGGCTGCCACTTTTTGTAAAATAGTGGTGAAGTCTGAGAATATTTGCACCCGGCTTCAACTCTTCTCTGATTACCATTTAAAAGAATGGCTCCAACACCAGACTTAACTTGACAAAGATTAGACTTCAATTTTCGATCTCGTCCAGATATTTGGAAAAATATTGACCTAAACTCCAGCTCTGAAAAAACACATTTGTAAATACACTTTTGGGAAATAGCATGCAACCCTATAACTCTCAAATAATGTCGAATTCCAACTCCATGTCTCCAAGTATTCACAAACAAATGAGTTAATGCAACACATTATTAACAAGATCTAGTGTGATATCGATAATGAGCATGGACGGATATCAAGCATCGGCCCAGGGATGTGGATGAATGTGCTGAGCCCACAGGCCCATTGCATATATATATATCCTTACATGTGATCAGTGCTTTTTGCCAATTTTTTCAGACCACCTTTGACGAGCCCAAACTTTGCTTCGAGCTTTTTGGATATCGTTCTCGCATGCTCTCGTCATGCTAATGGGACTTACAATATACAACTGTACAATTGCACTTACTTCATGTATTCTGTCCAGTACTTGCTGTGAAGCACTACTGTAGTCTATCAATTGGGCTACAGCATCATCTGTACTTGGACTTGCAGGTTTCTGAAGAAACTCCAAAAGTGCTTTCCCATCTCCATGTGGTCCACAAACCTGGAAAAACAGAAGCATGAAGTTCAACATCAGAGAAATCATCTAGCTTACCTCGGAACAAGGGTCTATATGAGCAACCAATGCTACTTGGGGGCTATTTTTTTTTTAACAAGACCCCGAATCTTTCCAGTTCGGCATGGGAATGGCGACAGAGATTTTCAACACGCACTACCAATACAGCTTAATCCCACGCTTCAGCCACTGCACTGCAGGTCATTGCATCTACTTATTTAGTAGTAATAAATTGAATTGTTTCTAAGTCTCATGTCAGCTCATGCCTGCATGAAGCTCTTAGCTCTGTCTAGATATAAATGAAATTTTTGTTTCAAATTCAATGATATATTTAGCAAACAAGAAAGCTTAGTGAATCACTGATTTCAGATATCAGTGCCGAATCGGAAAGATTCAAGTCCTTTAAAAAATAGTAGCTTTGTCATTATCGTTAGATATGGAAGGCTGCTTGTTTTGAGCAAAATTTGTGAATAAGCGCTGTATAAAATATATTGGCAATCCTATCCTGAATGATTAAAGATATTTTGAGCTTTTTCTTCTAAAGTTACAAAATTCAAATTCAATCTCAATAGCAAATTGAGCTATCGATTGAGTTTCTATTTGACTTAACTAATTCTCAGTCTTCTATACTTCAGCGCCAGTGGATCCGTATGCATATGATGCAAGGATGCTGTTGGAAGAGTGAATATAACTATCCTAAGTGTTTCAAGAGTCTTACTGCAAACGTGGTATTTCAAAGAAATTTTCATAAAAAATTTGCAACCCAAATAACCCCAAATTCTGACTGTAACTTACTTCATGATATTCGCCAGAAATACTGTCTTGTAATTGATGATGTTTTTGAAGATGACCTTCCAATGTTGCAATGTCGTCAGGCACGATGTACGTCACGGCAACACCAGCAGATGACATTCCTGATACTCGACAATCTTCTTTCCATCTCGATGCGTTTCCGATGAATTGTTCAACTCGTTGATGAAACTTTACAGCAAGGACGAGAAGATGACTGGAAAAATTTGAAAATAGAATTAATGAAAGTGCACTCAAAATGAGTCTTGACTCTCTTTTTAGAAAACAAGAAAGCAATGCTCGAATAGATGAACATGAAGGGCTAATGATAACCACAATGTCCACAAAATTCAGCCAAATGTTCGAAAAATTGTGTCGAATGTCATGAAGTGTTTTCTAAGTCAAAAAACAGCAAAATTCTATCGCTATATCGAACCTCGTAGAATTTAAGCTACTTCATCTATCTTTAATTACTGAACATTTGGAATTAATTGGTCTATTCGGTATGAAGAAATGTGATTATTTTCATAACAACCCAATCATCCAAATAAGACATCAACAACAACAATTTTGCAAAGAGATCCACTCTATGTTCAATAATACACAATCAAATTTGACTATGTGTGACAAACGAATGAAAAACATCGTGAACAACAGTCCTGTCCTATTGCGATGAAATTACATGTGCCCCTTTTCACTGGCCATAATGACACCAAGCCCAAATAAGTGTATTTAGAATTAAATAATACCTTCTCTCATCTAATGCAGCAGCAAATATCTTCCATTCTCTGTCTAAATTAGCAGATATTCGTCTTATATCATCAGATGCATAATGTCCTGTTTCTAGTAACCTGTTTGCCACTGACATCACACGATGCACATTCACATAGACACTCTGCAACATAGAAAAAAGGTTATATGCTACTACAAAGTGCCAAGATTTACTGGAGAAAGATAAAGATTATAGCAGCGAATCATGTGTTAGTGAATATCGAGTGAAACACTTGACTTCAGCTAGTTCAGGAAAACAACTATAAGGCTGTGAATACCACATTACTGGAATTGTCCGAAAACTTTTTGGCATAACACCCATAGATGTGTTGAAAAAAAAACAGGTGAAACCTTATAAAAGCTTTAGAACAGTTTTTCTCAAACAGGGCACTCGTCATCCTTGAGGGCCACAGAGTTTTTACCGAGTACCACAAGCAAAGATCTTCAATAGGTAGCTTCGCAGATGCCTTCACTGGTATTGCAAAAGCTTTTGCTATCAAATTCAGAGTTTATAGTTGAGTAAAAATTCCTCTCAACCTGACATCAGAAACCAGGTCAGAGTTGAAATACCGTATTTGTCAATCCTGTGGCCAGGGTTGTTTTTAAATTCAACTGCCGATTTGTTATGTTCGCCAGTCAAACTTGAAATTGCGGTTTTACTATCATGTCATAGATTCCCTTGAAACATTCGCTTTTTCGGATCTATTTTTTTTGAACGTCCTTGAATTATTTGGTACCTCATAGTCTTTAGAAGACCACCACAGTTCATGAAAGTTTGAGAAGTACAGCTTCAAAAGCTTTTAACTTACCATTGAATTAGTTGCAAATTGTCTGTGCTGTTCTTGTAGTTCAGCAGTTTGTTGATGAGTAGTTCCGATCTCCGAACATTTCGTAATAAAAGCAGTTCGATTTAACTTGATCCAATCAAACATCTGAATTTGAATGCAAGAAAAAATTGAGAATATATAGTGATCTGCACCAGTGTTCACTATTAGCGCACTTTTTTGCGAAAATTGCGAAGCACTTTCGCAACTTTTTTTAGGGACTGCGAAATAGCACTTTTTTCCGATTTTGAAGAGAAATAGCACTTTTTTCCGATTTTGAATGGAATAAAAATTCAAAGTTAACAAATATTTTCGAGTATTAAAGTGACAAATAAGTAACATACTAGTACTTTTGTAACTCAATTCTGCATATCATAACGATATTTACCGGAATTCTAACCTATGAGATGCAGACATAGGAGATAAAGCTTTTGCATTAACGGCAAAATTCTTGTTTATAATATGATTATTATACAAGCACACCGATTCCGCTTCTCCCGCAAAAACGCTCCCCGTCTTTGAAACCAGATGTTGGAATACTACACAGTGCGTTTCTTTAAACTAGAGTGGTCATGTGACTATCAATAATATCGTTGAATTCAAAATGACTATAAAAGTGTTAGTAAAGTGTTATAGTCACTTTGGATGTATTGTGACCAAAGTGCACGATTTTCAAATCAGACGAAACTTTTAGCAGCATGTCACAGATTTGCAAAATCACCAAATTCACAAAATACCATTAAGTGCCATTTTATTGTAATCACAATGTTGAAAGCATGTGACATTTTGCGATATTTACACAACTATTTCTCATTGATATGCGAGTACCGGTGGGCAAAATTCAATATTTTATTGAATTGAATATTTTTAACGAATAACAAATATTTTTGGAACGTTGGTGGAAACATTATTAAAAAATCGGCAACAAAGCCTTTTTACTGATTAATTCCGTTGTAATCGCTAATTGTTCTTGTCGCCGATCGTTTTGGCGGCGATATCCAGGTTTTGTTAATCTATATTCCCGCCCTCTCTTTTTTACAAATATAAATTCTTGCGGGTCGGCGGACATCGAAGTTTTATATTTCGGGTTTACCCGTTTGTTCACATCGGCAACAGCTGTTGAAGACATTGAGGACTCGAATTAACATTTGCGTTGGCTTTAATATTACCTATCAAGATTTGTAAATTTACGGTCCCAATTTTATGCGAATGGTAATATTATTGTCGATACCGTGATGCTGATATTTATTAAGACGATAATTAACTTTCTCATGTTTTTCTATGGTGATAAACTTCACAAATCTGAAAATTGTGCCAATCCTGAATTTTGATTTAAAATAGTGATTGAATAATTCGGCAATAAAGGCATTTCTGCGTGGTCATAGGACGAGATGACGTTAATGAACAGCACTTTTTTACAGGATATTTTACGTAAGCGACTTAATGCTAAAAAGATTGGACTCGAGTGCTTTTTTTTCCAGTGCTCGAGTGTCTAATAGAGGTCAGGCGCTAACTGTAACTGATTCCCTCAAGTTTCAACATGTTTTCAACAAAACAATACCCCGGCGATAATTATAGCTAAAATGTTACCGAGCAATTCACAATTTTATTTATGGAATTTGAAAATTCACCAGTTTCTTGACGATATTGATAATGTCACGCCCTAATTATTAGTGCAAAAAATACTCCCCTTCTTCTGCGGCGGTTTGACGGGTTCTTTGTTCCAATCTTCAGAAATTTCTGACACGGGGATATAGAATACTGAATCCGGAGGGTTCAATCCCTGTCGACTTACTGGTGATTTTCCGTTTTGGAATGCGTGGAACACTTTAAATTAAATGACGTTTCGCGGACTAGAGTTCTCCCCGAAAATGATGTGTACCAGACGTTAGTTAGACGATAGATAAAACATTAGATAAATATATTTCATGACGCCCCATTTTCGAAAATACAAAATTATATAGCAAAAAATGCGTTTTGATACATTTGGATTGAAACATTATTTACGGTTAATTCAGATCATATTTTATTCTTCATGACACCCGGTATCCGAAATACAGTTGTATTGCGAAAAATGTGTTTTGTTACATTTAAAATAAAACATTTTTGCGATTAATTTAGATCATATTTTACTTTTCAGGACACCCGTTTTTGAAAATACAAGGTTATATCGCAAAATGTGTTTTGTTACATTTAAAATAAAACATTTTTGCGATTAATTTAGATCAAATTTTACCTTTCACGGCAATCCGTTTCCGAAAATACAAAGTTATATCACAAAAAAAATGCGTTTTGTTACATTTATTTTGCATTCCCGATAAAATACATATTTTCCCTAATTAAAGTCGTCGATGAATCTGTTCCTGTCGGTCAAGCTTGACATACGTTTGGACGAGTGTGGGGCGGTTTTTTGGTCGACGATAAATTAAAAAGTTGCCACACGTTATTTGTATGACGATAATAACTGAAAAATTAGATTTTATAATGGAAGTGAATTTGTCTCAAGATGGTATTTTACGATACTTGCCCACAGAAAATAAACACGCTGACAGGCTTGGTTATAATTGATATTCGTTTAATTTATTTTACACTATTAATAAACCCGCCACATCAAGTGCGGCCATATAAATTGCTGTCGCATCGGTATAATTATAATTTTCAACAAAACAATACCCCGACGGTCATTGAAGCTGAATTCGTTACCGAGTAATTCACAATTTTATTTACAGAATTTGCAATTTCAAGATCTCACTTGACGATTTTGATGATGTCATGCCCTAATTATTACTGCTTAAATGCCTCAAAATACAACAAATGTAATCATTTTCGACGATAACAGGCGCAACAATTCGTAAACGAGCCGTTATAACGAAATTCGCGATTGATTTTACCTCTCTCTTGTTTACAATTTTAACATCCCGCCGGCCATGTATGGTCGAATAAAATGTTCACATATTCGAAACATGACTTGGCCAAGGATGGAAGGGATCACTAAAGAGCTAATAGAAAGTACATACGCGAGGGTATGATATTAATATCGAGAATATTTGTGAGCATATCACGGAAACATTTTGCACCCGGCTGTTTGTTGGCAGAACAACGATACGCTAAAGTTAATTGATCGAATACAGGGAAGTATTTATTTATCATCTCACTTGCGAACATCGAAGTTTGGGCGGAATTGTACGATCATGTTGTCTTTCTTAAATAATAACCTCTTCAATAAATGTTCATTTTACTTTTGCGTCTTTATTATATGTCCGGGTTTTCATTAATTTTAAATTCGAAATTGTCCGAAATACTCCAACAGGTGTATAAGTACAATAATAATAGTACTTACCAGGGAAGTTTAATACACACGATGTGTTAATGGCGTCGTAACTCCCGTTTTTTAATTTGATTGTTTTACATTCTGCTTAAAAAACAATGTCGTTTTGCAGTCGCCTAACGTAAATCTCGCGACCAAATCTTTTTTGTTTTGTATGGCATCGTCTTGGCGACGAATTTATTGCCGACTGAATTTTAATTGTGTTTTAGGATAAGTTATTCTCTGTTTGTTGGTTTCTAAACTTTACAAACGTGGGTAGCAATTACTATTAATGTGAGATTTGTGCATATGAACGATTGAATATCGCGACTGGCTGTCCGATATCTGAGAATGCGTATATCAGCGTTCATGTGGTCGAATAAAAATTATTTATCAAATGGATTGGTATTTCGAGACACTCTCAAAATTATTTGGGATCCACTATCATATCATTCGTTTATTTTTTATATTCATGTTTTTTTCAAGAATCACCCTCGTTATATTTCGTGTACCTTCGCAAAAGAAAACTCTTTGTCATCGTTCCTATTAGTGTAATTGAAATATATGGAAACCTCGCAAGTGGCGTTGTGATGCGAATATTTGATACTAGGTCAGCAGCATTACAAAGAGTGCTATTTATGAATGCTGAAAGTACATGGCATTACTAAACATTTTGCCAATATATGATGCTTTCTGCCTGATTTAAACTAACTCGCACGCAAACCAAGGCATGTCGACATTTAAAAATTACTTGTCTTTGGGTAAGCTCTGAAATAGTATAATATGAATGTAAATGAGAAATTAGGTCACGCTAGCTCACGAAAGGGAGGATTTTCAAAGTGTAATATTTCGGAGAAAAAACTTTGAAAGGAAAGTAGGTCAATCTATCTCCTAAAACAGGGGAGTATCCTGCGTAATATTTGGGAGGGAACGTAGGTTAACCTATCTTTTAAAACAGGGGAGTATCCTGCGTAATATTTGGGAGGGAACGTAGGTTAACCTATCTTTTAAAACAGCGGGTGGCGACTTTCAAAGTGGTTCAAAATCAAAATTAATAATTATCAGATTAGGTTTAGGGATAAATCGAAAAGTTGAATTTCCAGCGCACCTAACCCTAATTAGTTGATTGCTATTTAAATTTTTTTTCGGGGGGAATTATTTTGCACGGGATTTGTGCAAATGATCCACCCTGATCATATGGTTTCCAGCCTACGTCGTTGTCTGTTAGATGGAAGGAGTAACAAATGTGAAAGCCTTTGCTGTTCACGCGAATAAGAAACTGACACCATGATACATTGCATGAAAATTTTGTTCGCGGCAGGTGTTAGCAGATGTCCTTTTGTTGCCGATGAATTCGCTTGTTTTAATTAAACATGAATTCGCTTAAAGGGAACTCGGTTAACGGAAAGGCTTCTCTTTAATTCATAATATTAACCGGAGGAGCGCATTTTCGAGTATCTATGCCATTTTAAATGGGTTATATGAAAGGCTAGAGCACCTAACTTGTTAAAATCGGCAAAAGCACTTTCGCACTTTTTTTTTCGACTGCGAAGCACTTTCGCACTCATAATTCGCTTAGAGTTAACACTGATCTGCACTCACTCATGATGAAGGCTCTCGAATCATTGGAAAACTGGATCTGAAACTGGCGACATATAATTACAGATACAGGCACAGCTATGGGAGTGTTTGAATATAGGCTAATAAATTATGTGTTGCACTTTGATATTTTTAACCTATAAAACCTATAAAAGATTATGGCCTAAACCACAGGTTCGCAAACTTTGCAAAATCGCAATGGAACGCATTGGAAAGAAAATTTTACCTTATTATCATTAAATTGCAACAAGGAAAAGTTTTATAATACATGAATTAAATCAATAGGATACACAACCTCATTTTTTGGCGCTCCCGAAGTATGTGCACCAAGATGGCGCACAACCTGAACCCTAACCTGGTACCCATCTTGGTGCACATACTTCAGGAGGTCCCATTTTTGGCACAAGAGACTAATATTGCACATTAGTATAGTAAGTTATTTCTATCCATCATTTTCTAGTCCAGGGTCAAATTCAAAGCAAAAATATATAAAGTATATAAAAGCTTCCCCTATTTATTTTTTCTTTTACAAAATACAAAATCGACAAAGTTTGCAAGTGCAAAACATAATTTTTAAAACCTATTTTTTTTTCTCGCATAACTAAACCTTGTAAGAACTGTACAAAACAAAATAAAAACGTATAAAAGAAGTTTTTTTGAAATATTTTCTTGAAGCAGAGTCACACTCAATCACAGCGCACTTACTCAGATATAAAGGAAATTAATCTCAACTTGAGTGACAAGTGCTTATGATGTTATAAGGACTTATAGTGTGGTATTGTACGCTAGTAAATATCCATCATTGCAAGACTTAAAAAAGAAATTCATGTTTTTAAAATAAAACATTGGGCGACTTTTTTTTTTTTGTCTGGTAGGCACACTGACAGTAAACAAGTGAGATTTTTGGACAACATGAAAAAAGATCAGTCACGAGATCTTCAGAACCCACCGCATGAAATCGAAGCAAAGCCATGGTGTATTCCAACTCCGCATCTCTAGTACATTAAATAAATAATTCATGCATCAACCGGTCAAATATTTCCCCTGGCAATGACCTTTGGCCGAGCATAAATTGATAAAAATTAATACTTAAACAGTGAGGATCAAGCTTGTCACATATAAAAAAATTCCCCATTTTTGCGAGGCAAAACCTAACATTGTGGCTATAGAAATAAAAGAAGATGGTCACAATTATGTCAGAATGTGAATCAATTACCCAAATCATTAAATTACGTTTAAATTTATAAAAATTAAATTAACAATGGATTACGAAAATAGACAAACAACAACTATGTCCAGCAAAGAGTTTCAATGGTTTGAAAACGCTTAAAATCAGGTTTATTGGATTAAATTTAAAGTTAAAGTCATTTGAAAAAGTTCCTATTTTTGTCATTAAATTCAAAAATACAAACTATCTAAAAATGGCATCCCCTAATTGGAATCAGTATTAGGCACAAGTCCCCAAAACCAGAATTGAGTTGCAGGTCATCTGAGTCTCAAGTCAAGTCAATCACAGAATTGAGTCCCACTCGAGTTCGAGTCATTTTATTTAGATGACTTGAGTCACTTCAAGTCTTTATTAATAATAGTGCCAACCTGCGTCAAGGTAATATGAAATAGTGAAGAGAAAAATTTTGCATGAATTATCAAGACCCATAAGACTCGATAAAAAGCTAAAATAAAAAGTGATTCTTGAGATTTATTCCATCTTCAAGAACTGAAAATTTGAAGCCGATTAGTTGCGGAAAAAAAAAGTTTTTTCACAAAAACAACAATTTTGCAAAACAATGTATGTATGTATGTATAAATTTTTTTAAAAAAATGGAAATTAAATTTCAGCTCAAACTTTTGATAAACAAAATTTTAGGATTTTTCTAATCCGGTGAGGTCATTTATAACCATTACCATTTTATTTACCAACCTTATTTGCGTCTTGTTCGAATAAACGTAGTTGAAAACACTGATCAAGTTTGACTTTTCGTAGATGCCACATATTATGAAGTCTATGACGAGTGTTGTGCAGTTTATCAACCAGACTGTGAATTCTTGGAGCAGCACATTGAAAATCTGAATTCCCGGAAAGAGCTACTCCACCTGAACTCCCTGAAATATAGAAAGAAAAGAGTAAAATGAAGAAAATATGATGAAATTGGAAATACGGACACAAGATGGGCATGTTTTTCTTGATATTAGAATCAGAGTTGGAGACACATGTCGTTCTTTCACTTAGTTGAAGGTCGTAGTCGAAATTTTAAATTTATCAGAGTCAGAAGTTCAAATTTTTCATGATAATAAGTAAGCTTGAAATTTCCAAGTAGCATTGGGTTAAGCATTTTTAACAAATAATTAAAGAATTCTGCACACAAATAGCTCCTGTTACCAATATTTCATTTTCTCAGGATTCAGATCTAGAGTCAGAATCAAAATTTCCTTGAATATGCAAGTCGAAGTCCTAATTTTTTTTTAGAGTGCTCGAAATTTGAAGTCAGATTTCGACTCCTCAACTTAACTAATCAGAGCAACACAACCCTTCCAAGTGGAATTTCCATTGATACGTGTCTACTAGTTTAAACCACTGTATTTGCGCCTACATACATTGGAAAAGGCTTATTATTATGATAAATATACTTTTCCTAAAACATAAAAAAATGTAAAAAACAGAAAGATATGAACGAAAATACCAATATAATTGTGATTAATGAGTTCTGACTAAGATAAAAATTACTAAAATTTTGAAATTTGAAAACTATAATCAAAATATTTTTAATTATCTTTATTTAGCGCTTATTCACGGCTTTCGCTCCAAACAACGCACTATGTACGCAGCCACTGATATCTAAAGAAATTTATCCCAAAAACTAAGCCAGCAGCACACAATTAAACATGTCATTCTTAAGGTAAATTTCCAATTTTAAATATTTCTGTATTTACTTTATACAACAAAAAAAAATTATTTTGGGTGAATGTTTAAATAAGAAACCAAACTTTATAAGTGCTTTGTAACAACAATAATGACGTGAAAAACCAAAATTACAGGTCACTGGACAAATCTGAAATGATGGCAAACCAGCAATTTTCCCATGACAATGTGGTGGGAAAATTTCAGCAATAATTCAACAAAAACTATATAATTGATGGGATAAATAGCTATTTCCTAGTATGAATTGAGGACGCATAGGTCAATTTAAAATCAAGACAAATAGCTGTTGAATAACAGCTATGAATTCAAAAGTAAAATGAATTTGGTAAAGCGAGTGTCTAAAATTTAACTAATAAAATTTCTGCTATTTGGAAGAGAAAGATTACGTTTTGTAAGATTTACCATTTTTTAAATTAAAAAGATGATTTAATAAGACAAATTTAAAAAACGGGAAGGTTAAGATATTAATTCAAAATCTATATGGAAACCAAACATATAATTTTTTTATACAACATGCATTCACACTAAATAAACCCTGCACAAGTGTAGGTATTAAATACAATACTTTCAAAAAATATCCATATAATAGTATTAGTAGGTGCGATAGCATCAGTAGCGATTAGTGTGCTGTACCTTGTCGTCACAAATATAAATACTTTTGAATTTTGAAACCCATGTCAAAAACCACACTCAAAAGTGTATACTAATAAATTTGGAATATGCCGAATTGTAAAAGGAAAAACAAATAAGCTCCCTACATATCATACTACTGCTTGAGTCTAGTTCGGAGAAAAAAAACATTTCTCATTATTGTTCAAGACCAAACTCAGCCGCAGGTTGAGAAACTAGAGTGTGAAATTCATGCTCAAAGAGTAATATATTAGGATTATGCCCAACTAGAAAAAAAAATTTCTGAATGCATCCCTATTAGCTCATGCTTGCGTAGAGCCTAGTTCAGAGTAAAATCAGTCTTCATTTACATTTGGGACAAAATTTAATCAAATCAAGTCAAATCTCAGCGAATGAAAAATTAATCAAAGATACTAGGATATAAAAATAATTAAACTTGATAATTGCTTTATTCTTTATTGAAACGGTGTCTCACACAGTCACACTGAATAAAAATAAATCAATTTTAGAATCGATCAAAATTAAAAAACTTGAAATTAATCAATAACATAATTATTCATAGGTATTAAATTAAAATAAAATTACCACAAAAAATTACGCGATAAGTCATTTCATTTAAAAAAAAATTTCAAATAAGTCTGAATCACTCAACAAATTTATGAATCACAAAAAAACAAATAAAAATAATAAAATCATAATATTGAATCAACATATTATTAAAAATATTGTGATCAGATCATCAAATGACGTCATTCTAGCCTTGATTGTAAATAACATGTCAGTTAATAATATACGAACCGTTCATATAGTACTTGTATGCTTTCAAAACTGAAGTAAAACAAGCAGAATTTTAATGATTTTTTAAAGATACTAAAATGTATCAGATGAGGGATAACCAATATCTCTATCCACTATCTACTGACATCTTTTTAAGAGCAGGAGCTCTTATCTTTATCTTCTCGTTTTCCCCTTGCCAAGTTTCGAATAAAAGATTTATCTCTTGTAGACTGTGTCTATACCAGGTGTGGGCAAGGTTTTTGGACCAGGGGCCAAATATTTCGCTCATCTAGATTGGCGGGCCATGTGAGTTCGACGTAAAAAGTTACATTTTATGCACAATATTTACAGTGTTACAAAAGCAAACGTGGAAAACAATGAGCCTTTTGCCAGAACTAAATTTAATCACAATCTCAACAAATTTCTATAACATCGAAATTTGGATTTAGTTTGGTTGAGGCAGCATTAGGCGGGCCATATTGAATCACCAAACGGGCCGGATTTGGTCCAAGGGCTGTAGTTTGCCCACCCCTGGTCTATACAGTAGCCTACTATCATGTTGTGTGTAAAATCTGAAAAGGGCACAAGACCAGACCATTTCTCCGCAGTGAGAGTATAATTACCCCAATTGTGCAAGAAAGTACTTTGTATGCATTATTATATGTTATACACAGATTTGACCGATTTGGCCAGGTACTTCTTGCTACCTCCAAAGGGTAAATTTCACGCCGACCGAAGAGAAATTCAGAAGAAAAAAATTTACGTTCCCACATTTATTGCTTGAAATTTAGCATAAATTTTGATTCAATATGAAAAATTAAAATTCTACAAAATAAGTTATTTTTACAACTTTGTTGTTAATGTAAATCTATTTCATTGGCAACAAATATTAACTTTATTCAAATTGTATTTGCTGAACTACTAGGTGGAACAGAAAAAAAAAATTAATCTCAACTGTTTTATGAGTAGGCTACATCTATAAAATTTTAAAACTCGGCAATGAGTCCAGATATAAAATTTAACAAGCTTCTGAATACACGGATCTCTGTTTGGTCAACTGTCAATAAACTTCATTTACACAAATTTTCAAATTTACAATTTATTTATACGATGATTTATATGTGTCTTTCCTGTTGAATAAGTATCCACTTTCAAAGTCAATACACAAAAAAATTAATTGAAAGCATATTTACTGTCTTTATTAGATAAATAAAACAGAATTTTGTACATATTTCTAAAATTAAAAATATAGGTGATACTTATTCATGATATACTTATTTAAAAGTATATTATTCGATTTGTTATGGTCTTACTGAAAAATTCATCTCTGGTGAACGCCATACTAAAAATTCCCCTTATCATCCTAAACATCAAGATCTGCAGTACTTACAGTGATGTAGGTTACACAAATATATAAAACAAATGAGTAAAATTACCAGAAAACCATACTAAAAATTCTCCTTATCATCCTAAACATTCAGATCTGCAGTACTTACAGTGATGTAGGTTACAGAAATATATTAAAAAAAGGAAAATTACCAGAAAACCCACTGTCAGCATCACCGTTGCTTCCGTTAATTCGTTTCAGTAACTTATGTCCTTGAGTATCAAGTTGTTCGATTGGGGCGTGAATTATCTTCTTTTTCAGTTTAACATGGTTTTCAATCATTGCCTAAAAAGTAGACATATTATAATGGCTTTCAAATGATTACAAGACAAGATATCATTTGTTATGCAGAGTTGAGAAGTCAAAGAAATCTACCATCGACTCAGACGCTTGACTATGGCATGTGAGAATTTTCAACTCTGACTCCAGCTTTAACACATTTAACTTCAATTAAGTTAAATCTTGACAACAAAAGCGTCTTTTGTCTGCATTGAAAGACCGGAATCCAGACTGTGACGATGAGGAGTTTGAAAATACAACTCCAGGAAAAAAAAGATCCCAAACTTTGACTCAAACTCACAGCCCTGCATTAAAAGATGGTTTGACCAAATTAGAATAATCTACTATTCTGAATATCTTTTGAATTACTATTCTAAAATACGGAATATCACATAATAAATTTAAATTAGTTTGTGTTCTCCCAATAAATATCCAGAAATCATTGTAAATTGAGAATTTGGTATTTGCAGAGTATTTCAGATTATAGTTTCACAAACCGGGCACATGACATCTCAGTGGGGTCACGACCAAAGTCTTCACTAGGCTTTCACCTTCACTTCATATGATGACTATATTATTTTGAAGTAAATTGACTGATTTGTTTATTTCTTTAACCATAATACATTTATATTTTTACTATTATTTATTATGTGGTGATTAAAATAACAAATGAAAAAAAAAAATCAAACAGGGTGAAGGTCTTTGAAAGGGGGTTACCAATCACAATGTTTAAGAACCACTGGTTTACCATAAACTTTGTTTTGATTTTATATATTTCAGTGTCAAAAGTTAATTGGACTCTTGTTTTTGTTCCCAATACAATAAGAATTCCTTACAACATATTTCAAAAAAAAAATATTTCAAATTATTCGTAAAATCAAGAATTCAATATATTGAATATCACCAATTTAAATATTTGATACACTTGGTCAATGCTGCTTATAGGCAAGGAGTAGTACCGGTATCGTCAAGTTACTGGCATTCCTAAATTTGTTTGAAAAAAGTCAATGATTTTCAATCAATGAGATTACATAGAAGGCCAGTAATCAGATTATATCCGAGAAAACCAGATCACGCTAAGCAAAGCCAAACAAAATAGTTCTGTTGAACTGTAGGTCAAGTGAACAACTCTGCTTTGGATCTCCAAACAATAAAATCAATTTTAAAATACTTTTTCGACAGGTTGAAGTCTAAAAATTTGGAGAAAATGAATCAAATTTTCAGCTTTGATACAATATTTTTAAACTCGTTAAAACTTCTCATTTGGAATTTTATCTAATGAAAACCTTGTTTGATTTTGAGCTTATAAGGTCAACTCGCTAGCCTGGCATTGAACCAAGAAATAAGGTAATGGGTCAAATAAATTATGAAAATATATTTCTCCACAGCAGAACCAAGTTAACTGTTTGAAAACAGTTGGAATATGACAGTAAAGCCTTAAATTAAGCAAAATTGACAAATTGATATATTGAATGTAAATTCCTATATCACACCAATAGTTAAATCCAAATAAAATGCTAAAAATATTTTTTACAAGAGGGAAAACTTTGATACTAAGCAAATATTGTGGCCTGAAAGTATCACTCTTAGCAATATAAGTAAAATAGTCTGATCAGTGATCAGATATGAACTAGCATAAATACGAGGATATTGTGTTAAATTATCACAAGTTGGTACTTGATCAGAGCTTGAACAAAATAGGCAAACAAAACATAATGGCAGTGTTGCTTTGACACTATAATGAATTAGTAAAGGTCATAGGTCGCTCGGCAGCCCATTGTTCATTCCCTTGAGAGCTGACGATCTGTTGCGGCTTCTTATTATGTTAGAATGTTTGAAGAATCTTAACACCGCTTCTGTTATACTTGATTTTTCATTTTTCAAATATAGACTACTAATACGAAACAAGTCATTCTTGCAGAAAAGTGAATAAAGTAAATTAAGAAATACCGAAAACCAAATTTTTATTTTCCATAATTCATTCTAAAAAAAACTATTTCAAATATGGGATATATCCAGATTGGCTATGTTTAATAGAGAAGACAAAATTGTTGCATATTCACGAGCTTATGGTAATAGTAGAGAAAACTTGGATTACAAAAATATGTTTCGAATGTTTTACCATTCTATACAGTTCTCAAAATTTTACTTTTCTTGGTCCGACTGTCAGATATCTTAAAATAATAAATTTTTAGACGGAATTATTAAAACTGATTCTAAAAATAAACCATTTATTAATATAACAAATTATTTCTAAAATTCAATTCGAATATGTAGGAGTATACAACCCTTATTTGACTGTTGAAAACAATTAGTAAAATAAGTGTGTTTGGGGGGTTTTTAGATGAAATTTCAATATATTTAATCACTATTGAAAGTCTGCAATTCTAAATGAGGCTGTTGGAAATTTCGAATTTTGACTCAGTCTTTGCAGCGTTTGAAATCTGACTCCGGCTGCTTAAGATAAAACATGCTAGATGAAAAAAGGCAAAAATAAAAAGTTATTAACAAACCTTAGCTTCTTCTTGTGTGTTTGCATATTCATCTGAGGACAGTTCACCTTCGATGGCATGAAGTTTATCGAGCGCGTCTAATGCGTCCCAGATAAATTCTTCGAACGCAAGACGAAGTTCGATCCATTCATCGTGATCATATGTCAACGTGCCGCTGATATCTGGAGTCAATTGTCGTGGATCGAGAACTTTGCATAAACTGTCGACTGAGACGAGTTGAGTCTGAAAGCAAAGAGGAAAGATTGATCATCATGTTTGTATACAAGATTAACTTTAAATTCCTTTCAAAATTTGTAGGCATTTTAGGCTCATCAGCAAATAACTGTATTACTATACTGAATCAATTTTAGAGTAGATTTGATTGTTATGAATATTTTTTATATGGCACGAATTATTTGTAGGTATAAGCAGCAAGTGATTTTTAGACGGATATTACTTTTTGGAGGACCGGAATCTTTACGATTCCGATTTCCGATACACCCTGGGTGAGGAGCATTTGGCTTTATGCCTCCCTTTCCATTGAATACCTACCGCTTCTAACAAAAAACTGCTGTAACCACTTTGATTCACGGGAGCCAGAGCTCCGAGAACAAAGAGCCACATGCAGCTCCGGAACCGCAGGTTATAGATCGCTGATCTGGAGCAGGGCTACTCGACTATTTTCATCAAAGATCTACCTACAAAGCTTCAATATTAATGAAGTACAAGCTTTCAAGAAATTATATTTCTACATCCTTAAACGCGCATTTCCTCGACTGGTTGATGATTATTCACTGATCAAGATAACGCTATTCGCATTGTTTATTATGTCGTTACAGTTCTTTTCATTCATAGTCAGGTGCAAATATGAGCAAATTATAAAATAACCTTTGAAACTATAAGTCATATAATTAAAACTTTTACATATCTATTGATCCAAAACAAAAAATTAGGTGCGGTTCGAATCGAATACTCGACAAAGTCCGGATTCAGACCTTGGTCCGCCAGTTGAGTAGCCCTGATATTGAGCACCAGATATGAAATGCTCGAAATAGCAAATTTTTAAATGAAATTATTCTAAATCATTACTAAAACCAAAAATCAAATATATATTTAAATTCAACTATACGCGTATTTGATTTGGATATCCCATCCTATTAATAAGTATTATCAACATACAGAGTTAAGTCAATTTAACTATAATCCAGAATATTCAGAATAAATACCTATTAATTCATGAATTTTCAGAAAGACATTACAATACACATTCATTCCATTTTTGAATAAGTTTAAATCTTCTTTGAATCAATAATAAAAGTTAGAAGTTGATTAGTATTGATACTTTGCAATGTATAAATACTTCTCAATTTAGGAGTATCTATCTGATGCAGTATTGATTTTCAATACAATGCACAACCGCAGCTGTTATTTGAAATTGGATATACTTACTACCAGAAACTCTATTATAGAGCCATTGAAGCTATTCAATATAGGAAACATATATGGAATATGGTGTGTATACTATACTCAGTACATATTAATAGAATTGTGATGGGTTGGATTACATACATAGAGAAAGTATAGTCAAACTCAATATGACCAAAGTTAATAATGTCCTTATCCAAAAGCATTCCAAAAACATTTGGTAAATATCTACCGGTATATTCAAAATCATGCGCTAAGATTCTGTTATTATTAATGTGTTGGACTTTACCATTACCGGCTTTACCGGACCGTGAGTAAAAGAGTAAAAACTCAGGTTCAAATCCCATGCCCAACATCTCACACAAGGTGTAATAGATTGGATAGGCAATGCAGAACCAGAAAGATACCAGTTAAAACTATAATAGCTTGTTACCTAAAAGTACTTGTTCTGAGTGGATGTATACCTAAATCGAATAAAAAAAGATGAACATTGTTTTGTTTGATTTGTAAATTTTTGTTCGGTGGTCAGACAATAATTTCCCAAATATAATTTTTTTTCAGCCTCTTTAAACTGTTTTTAATGAGAAAACATTCGAGTAAAATATAGGCTTAAATCTATTTCATAAGTACATTTTATATTTTTTTATATGTTTGGAAATCCCTGTATAAAAAAATTTGAATGCAAGGCAAATAAAAATCTAGCCTCAATTCCTCTATTAAATTGAGCAAGTAAACATAACTTTTACTAGATGACAAAAAATTACCGTAACTTTTTCTTTCAACTAATTAGATAGTAAACATTGATACTTCAGTATTATTATAACAAAGTTAAGGGTCATTCTCAACATTCCTCAAATGGTTTGGAATAGTCTAAGTACACGTGGAGTAGAATATAAATAGTAGTTAAAACATGTATGTCTGAGAACGTCTGACATCAGCTGGATGAAAGTTACAGAAATATATCCGTATTGGTGTGAAGCAGGACTCTTTAACTTAGAACCATAATAGTAGTTACTAATTCGGTATGAAAATAAATCGGGTTTGAAAAAGAAAATATATTTTTTACATTTTGAACGGCATGTATTCAAAACCATCAATTTTCACTTATTGATATTGTGCCAGTATATATCATCATATCCACTTAAAAATAGCATTTTTATTTTAAGTTTTAAAATGAACCTTGTGCCTAATTAAAATAAATCTTGTGAAATTTGACATTAGTGAGTTAAAAACAAATATCACACTGCATTAGCTTATTTGCATACTTCCATTCTGTCACTCTACTCTCTAGTAAAATTAGAAACTTATTTATAGTTCTGATTACTGATTAGCATTGCCGATATTCGGCGTTTATAAATAATTCAAACAAAATTATTTTCAGCGTAATCATGTTAAATAGCAAACTTTACTGGGTGAAATATCTAAAATTGCCATCGATTTTTATTGACAAATTGCATATTAAATAAAAAGGTAATGGCAGTAATTTTTAGTAGAAAATATTTCTCACTCAAATATAATATGTCAATACTGGATAGCATTGTTTAAATAAAATTCTACAAGAATACCCAGTTCAGATTCAAAGAAAATTTTTTTTAATTTTTTTGTAAGTGAAACGAAAAATTGCTTTTTTGACTGAATAGCCTATTCAATAATATCAGAAAAATGATATAAGCAAGACATTAAGGCACCAAATACATAGGTATTCATTGTTACTTTGGTATTGAACATATTTGCAAACAACAAATGTATTATATAGCGGGCTTTATTAGGAAGTAATGAAAATATTGATTTAAGGTCTTGCCAATATTTAGAAGTCTAAACAAATAAATTGAATCGTCGTGAATCATCAGTTAATTTGACTGAGTATGTTTATTACCATGAATTCAAAGTAATAAAATAGCTAAATAATGGAACGTAAACGAAGATGGAACATTCATTTCACTAAAACTGTAGATATGCCTTTGCATTATGAGGTGTTTTCACAATTTCACTCCATGGCCCTCTTTCAAAGAATTAACACTTGTGGACGTGGCCCCCTACCCTTCTATAAAAATACTGAGCTTGAGTTTGATTTCATCACTAATTTTAAGTGTTACATTAATTAATGTAAATGCAACAAATGAAAGCAAAAGAATAAAAGCATTACTGACATTTCATTACTTTAAATAAATGTGGTCATTGAGAATGATACCTAATGAAGGCCCAGCGGTTAGGGCTGGGCATTTTCGAATACTTGATGATTTCAGAATCAAATTTTTTTTTCGAATCGAATCTCGAATACTTGGGAGATGTAAAATTGTAAGTAACTTTCATTAGTTACTGACCATTGGCGGAAAGAAAAAAAAAGATGGCGGCGATTTGAAATTTTGCTCGAATGTTCGACTCGAAATGCCCAGCCCTACCAGTGGTACACTCTGTGGCACCAGGGGGCCCAGAGAAAGCCATGTTATACGAAATAATGTGAAAATCAATAATAGGGCAGTGGGGAACAGTGCTTACTAAATTATCAATAAAAGTATATTGAAGTCCTTTAATATACCTACATGATACATCCTAGAAGGGTGATACAATACTCACTTCGAAAGAAAACTTTGTGCTCCCAAAATTAGTTCTTTGTTTTTGCCAGAAATTGTCAGGTTTTATAATATAACTAATGTTGATCTTTCCAGGAAAACCTTCCTGTAAGGCTTTCAGTAAAGGTTTGACAGAATTCCATGTTGAACCACGCATGTCCATTATCACAGTGAATCCAATTTGCGCTACCTCCTCACTGTATAATAAAAAACAATTAGAAATTAGAATAATTGAATCATTAGAAAATACAAGAGATTAATGTTCAAATATATGAACGCAAAGGCCAAATCTCGAAACAGTGTTTACTTGAATGAAAATAAAACAGAAAAATTCTGAGTAGGCCCCAGAAAAAAATTTGAAAAAAATAAAATTATAGCCTGCGACTGATCTATTGGTCGATGAAAAGATTGATTTTTCTTTATAATAACAACAACAACAACCTCAACGAAAACAACAACAATTTAGCGGAGTTATCCATAATTCCACTTGTGTCCAACCAGGTTTATACAGTGGAAAAAGTATATGTAAATATGGCATGAATAAAATTTTAAGAATATAAACCAGTATTAATATCAAACTGAATAGCTATCGGTATTTATAAAGTGTCTCCTTTTCATATTCATATAAATAAAGAGTACAAACGCTCCCCTCTGAGGCCATGTATATTTCAACATTTGAAAACAATAGGTCAAAAATGTCTTTCATTCATACAGACAACATGCCGAGATAATAAGTGTTGTATAGTTTGTAAGAAAATGGGAGGGACATAGCGGCTTGAAATGTATTCACTTTCTGATACTGATGAATTCCATGAATAATGATGTGCCAATGTAAGTGAATCAAATAGGAAAGTATAATTTGCTATTTTTATGATAATTGTCTTTTTGAAAATGTTATGATGAATAGGCAATTCAATGAGTGAATCAGAATTTGAAAAAAATGATTTTACTCTTATAAGTTAAAATAGTACAGGAGTTTATCAGGCGTTTACTAAAGATTCAGTGCAAAAGCATTACTATAGTTGCCTGAAGGAGATACAATTTCATAAAGAAGTCGTTCAGCATTTTCCACCCAATTTATTACACCCTGGGTGAGGTGGTGCTGAAATAGCTCGCGTAAGTGGTAGCATTTCAAATTTTCTGGGCTAGTGAATAAAAACAATGCAAATCCATCATTAAATAGGATTTCCAATGTCTAATCTGAGATAAGAAAAATGGGATAAATGTGTTAAGCATAAGACTGTTTTTCACAATCGATTGACCTGAATAATCCTATAATACATGAACCTAATTGGCAAGTAATATAATACTGCAAAATACGTATAAAACGCGGACAATTTAGCTAATGATTGGCTCTTGGAATAACAAATACAAATTATCTAAAATGTTCAAAACTTGATATTTTGTGCCAGAAAGTTGATTTTAAGAAGATTGACTAGAATAGTAAAATTTATATTACAGAATCAACAATAGTCATTGTGAACATGTAATGGGTATCTGTTACTTGATAGAGCATGGATCAGCCAGACTGCCCCAAATATCAAATTCTTCATTTTTCCATTCTTTCAATACCAATTTCATCGTACAATTTTTTCAGAAATTTTACTCAAAGCGAAATCATGCACACTCACTTACTGAGAAACAAAAAAATGCAATCCCTTGGTGAAATTATGAAGAGAACCGAATTGCCAAGAGCTATTGACAGTATAAAGAATTTTAGCGGAAAAATAATATGATAGGATATAGAGATTTGCGTTATTTTCAGCCTTATAATTTGTATCTATAAATATTATTTCATATTGTATTTGGAACAGTAGAACTATTCCATTCTTAAGTCCATAACAATGCTCGATACATATAAATGCAAAAGAAATAAAAATATAGTTTCGAATTTAAAAATTGAAGATTCAATTTATACGTCCTACTACATTCAGTGCCAGACACAGTACAACATCTTTTGGCAATCAGCCTAATACATACTTACATAAAGTATATAACACAAAAAACCCAAGAGACTTGACACTACAACAATGCTAATGATAAAATAACCGTGACAATGACAGATTGTTCAATGGATAGGTTTAACAAATCAGCGTGGGAAAATCAAACATCAAAAGTCTACAAATTACCAAATTGTAAAAATGTGGTTTAACATCTCAGATATTAGTGAAACCCCTGGGTATATAATAACTACATTATCTTCCTGTTATACACCTACTAAGATTAAATTAAAAACTGATAAAAAATGAACATTTTCAATGAGCCAGTGTAACAGTATAATATGAATATCCTATAAACAAGTTCAATTATCAGCTGGATATCTGAAAGATGATAAAAACGTTTGGCTCCAGAAGTGCGTGAACCAATATGGAGGTAACTAATTTTGTTTGCCTACTTTACATCAAGTCGTGTAAAGGGAGTGAAACCTATGGGCAGGGGGTATATTCACTTGGCTAACACAGACAGTCCTTGAACTCGCAATAGAACTAAAATAAAGAAAATCGAAAAATAAACTATAGCCTAACCCTAATCGAAACACACTACGAGAGTTCCAAAACTATTGCGTAAGTTAGTGTTACAACATATGCATTACCTATCCATTGATAAGGTTTATTATTACCTTGGTACGCTGGCAAGATATGACAATAAATGTCTCATGTCATCAGGCTTAATTCGATCAGTATTTTGACGAGCTGGAAAGGTGAGAATAGGCCCGCCATTCTGATCTCTTCCCCCTAAAAAAATTATTCAAAAATGACACAATGATACACAATGTTTTTTTTTCCTAAATCACAAGTTTCCCACAAAATTTAGGCCACGATAACAATGATAATTATTTTATTTTTGTACTCTCACAGAAATGTGACTCCGATGAGAGTTATTATACATTCATCGGCGGCGAGGTGCTAAAGACAACTTCGCAATCCGCAACAAAAATTTTTTGATTCAAAAACGGCAATATAAAATACTAAAAATAAAACAGTAAACTATATAAGTTTTGTTGTAAGAGTAAACGCGAATAAACCAATAGTTGGCAAATAACGGGACAAGGAAGTTATATAAGTTGCATTACTTCCTGTGGGAGGTAACAATAAATATCAATCAACATGTTACAGTTTTATTCTGATTCGCAGAAGCAACATGCCAATATTATGTTCTGAGTTAAGACAGAAACATGGTTTAACATGGTCCAGAGAAAAGGGACAGTTGTGCAAAGGAACAGAAGGAAGCCCACGGGCAGAAGGTATATTCACTTGGCTAGCACAGACAGTCACCGAACTTGTAACAGCACAAAAAATATGGAAAATCGGAATAAAATTATGCTCTAAAAAGGCCCCTAACCCCTAACCTAGTACACACTACGGCAGTACCTATGAAAATGTATAATCTAAAAAAATCATACCTGATAAAAAAGCTATTTTTTCTTTTAAAGGTTCAATCAAATCAATTGCTTTTAATCGTTCTCCCATGATGACCGATGAAATATATCCAGTTACGATTATATTTTTTGTTGCCTATATCCAATAGTTACGTCTTGTTTACTTGCTGAATGAATCACAACAATAAACAAAATCGTCCATGCTTTTAGACATAAGTCTCGATGATTAAACATTAAACTAAACTTAAGTCTGTAAAAAAATAAAATAATAGATTTTACTCTCAATGTTTTTTCCGTCCTCAGCATAAAGTAGACATAGAAATATGAACTAAACAATGTCCACAAAAAGTGAAATATCAATGCCATAATTCTGAAGAAATCTTTGGTCTTTCAAACAAGTGGAAATACCAACCCATATAGCTTAGCGGTAGCTGGCAGTGACCAACAAAGTAGGTGGTGCAAGTTGGGGATTGCCTTATGAAGGCAGTTAAAACAGAAACATTAGTGCATTCAATTAGAAGATTTCAAATAGTCCAGATTGCGGACAATGTGTTAACTTTAGTAACAAAATTTGTCACAACCTATAAAAAAGCATGGTTAAACAATTCTCATCTGAAAAAGATTATTTTGAGTGTACATGATAGGTATGCCATTAAGATTCCAAATTCAAAATACTGATAAAATTCAGTCACATGAGGAATAAAAATTGCACTAATAACTAGTGATGTAATCATGCAATGCAAATATCTGATCATGACATTAATGATTATCAACAACAAGTAACTACACCGCTAACCTGAAATAGCATTGATCTGCATTAAATCATAGAATAGAATGCTTGTCTTATTGAAACATTTGAGTATGATGAATCAGATATTACACTACTAAATCATAAACCATAGATAATATAATTTTAAATCAAACTGACATTGGAAGAAGAAACTGCAGTTAGATTTGTGTAAGAACTATGAATGTATATTCTAAATAGCGACAATCTGAAGCTATTTTTTATTAGATTTTATCACACAAAGATATGAAATTAAACATGAATCACAATTTCACCACAAAATACTGACAATCTTATAAACAAGCGATACAAACTAACAGATGTCTTTTTCAATGATTCCTAATAACCCTCTTTACATTATGTTACAATATCTGAACCAGAAACATACATGAATTGGATACAGATTGACCCCAAAAAATCAGAACCATTTGCAACATATTCTATACCGTGTCCGGAAAATTCACGTAGCTTTCCGTAGATTTCCTACGGCAGAATTTCCTGCAACGAATTTTCCTAGAACCTTTCTATAGAGAGAAAATAACTGAAACTTCTAGGGACACTCATACATAAACAGAAAATCAAGCGCATAAAATAAAAGTGTAGAAGTGTATAATAAATTTATGTGTCCTGTTATTTTCGGTGAGGCAGGCCGGGTGACACAACAGAAGTGTGCAAGATTGGATTTTATTTTTTCAGGTGACTCAGAAATGCACTTCATCACCATAATAATAAATCCAAGGAATATTTTTTAATTACCATATCGGTACCCAATAGGCCTACCATATCAGGCAATATCCAGACATGATTTGCAAAATTTTCCAAAAAATAGTCAACAAACCTCAAACAAGTAAGGGTCTAAATCACTCTAAAAATAACCTGTTCTTTAATTAGAATTTATTCCCTATTTAACATGACAACAGAATGTAAGGTCATATTGACAATCTACCAGATGTAAACACTCAAAATAGAACAGTAAATTTGTCTTACCTAATGAGGCAAACATCTCACAAGATTAAAAAAAGATAAATGTAACATTGTGAGTCTCAGTGTTCAAATAATATACACTGCCATATGTTAATAAATCTCAATCAAAATAACAAAAAATGTAGCCATTACCAAATCATTATTCAGCATGGATATTAGGTTTCAACGTTCTTCATTACTCTGCTAGCTATCATGTTTTGTTTAAGTACTTATCTTTTCTATTTGACCTCTAAAACAGGCATTTATGTAGAGTTTTCTGTGGGCTGTCAACACAAAAGTCATCAGTAAATGTCCCATGTTGTATTATGAGCCTGTGAACTGCGATATCAATTTAACACTAAAAAGATCCAAATATTAGAAAATATATGTAACATTCAAACAAATCGAAGAGAAAATAGATAGGCACAGCCCAGGTATCTTTAAGGTGCATCTCTATTTATTGTTGAGCGCATTCTTTTCAACATTATCATATCAAAAATATTTAGTTAAACCTAGAGCATGTTAGATATAACCCTCAAGCTACCCACAAAAATTGAAATAAATTATTTCAGGATATCGTCAACTCATCAATTTTAATATGTAGGGGAAGCGTCAACTTATACTCACATCAGTAATGTCAATTCTTCAGTTTAATGCACCCTCTCATCATACACAAGATACCATAAGAAAAGTTTTACTGATTTTTTTTTTATAATATTTTTATATAGCTATTTTTTCATTTTGCCTTGAACATGAAAAATATTTACCGATAACTATCAAAACTTGAATCTCGCAATTACAAAACGAACAACACTGCAGACAGCACATACCATACCTAATTTTATCTAATCTGCGGGATCGGCACAATTTCAATATTTTGATATCAAAAAAAGTCCTAGATAAGTGAAGCCGCATGAAAATATCCCTTGAGGCAGGATTGCCCATGTTTTGTGTCGTATAAACGACGTGAGTTACGCGAGATAATTCATTTCGTGGCATCTAATTTGCGTTCTAATAAGATCAATTTTGTACGACGCGCGAATTTTATAATTTCAAAATTCCGAACGACAAATAAATACTACTATTCAGTTGTACAATTTTTGACGATGTATAAAGCTAGCGACAAAGCGCGCTTTAGTTTCTCAAAAAGAATGTGTTTTATTTAAAAGGCACTAAACGCAAAGCGCCGAATTGTCAGTATATTATAACCGCAGTGGAGGCACCATCGCGAACGTGTAAATTTGAATAAACGGCTTTTCGGAATATAATAGATTTCGTTTTTAGATACAAATAGCTTTGAACGCTTTCTATTATCGCCGAGAAAAACTCGACAAAACTATTACATAAATGGTCCAAAATTACACAGGACAAAGCAATTATAGCAAAATAGCTCGGTGTGACTATTAAAATCGCCTCCATAACTTAATGGCGTTACCGTATTTACAATTGAATTTCACCTAATTTACTTTAAACTTAAAATTCTTACACCGCCTTTAAAATGAACTTACCTCACTGAGCCTTTAATCGATCGCTAACTTTGTCCTTGACCTTACGTATCACCAACAAAAGATAAAAGTTTCACAACCGCTGATAGTAGTTAAACGTAACTTTAAGCGATAACCATCGGGAAAATTTGGAAGTTCTAAAGTCCCGCACACGACAGAAAACGACGACTGTTAAAAATTGTCCGCGTAATAATACACCATTTCAACGTCATGTTTATCGATTTTTCCAAAAAGACTTTCTCCTTACGTAACACTAACATAGTGTATCACATTTGTCGAAGATTTTAATCTGCCAAGCGAAGTCCAACGATGATAAATAAAAATTCCTCGAGCGCGTCATAAGTCAACGGTGATATACCGAACTAAATATGTGGAACAATTTTTCCGTACGCTCCGATTATTGTCCTAACATTTCAAATGAGAATTGATCATCGGCGGATTGGCCATTTTTTTCCGAATTTGTAGTATATTTCCAATTAGATCCTGTAATGGCGGTCTTTCAATTTTCTAGCAATTGAGTAAATATACCTGGTTTCCACCCGCCGATCAAATCCTTGGCATTATCGATGTACAAGATGACAAATTTTAAATTAACGTCGGAAGTATTTCAATATTACAATCTTTTCCGATAACCGTATATCGAACAGTGTCGTATCATTGCAACATAATCATGATCAATCGAACACTTTTCAATTTATTCGCGCGATTATGCATCTCCTTTTAGTCATTTTAACAAAGTTGCGGAATAACATAACCATCGGACAGAGTTAGGTCGTATCTAAAAAGTGCCACCACCGTAACGACAAAAATGTGAGCAGCGAAATGACGCATCACTATGCTACGTCATAAGTTGTTTTTGTTGCGGCGCGGTTGATCAAATTTCATGAAATCTAATCGTGACCCGGATTTAAAATTTACCTATAAATCGGACCCGATCGAAAAAACACGGATAAAGTAATTTGGGTTCATGGCATTTCAGATAGGAGACTGGTATGGTATATATTTAATAACCTAAACTTCAATCATTTTGACCATGTTCGCAGACAAACGTAATGATTTTTTTGCGTTCACCTGTGTAAAACTCAGTAATAGATGTTTGCTAGCAAAGACATACGTGTCAGACAGATTACTGTTGGACAGTTTTTGATTGTTGCCGTATGTAACTAATTTGTGAAACTGTTTTCCTTTAAAAAAAAACGTAATGATTAATTTGATAGTTATCCCATAAGGTAAACGCGACGAGTACACATACATAAGATTCCTCATAAGAGTAGACAACACACCTATCCCAGGATAATAAAATTTATTGTTAAAAAATTTAAAAATAAAAATTCGCACGAACCCCAAACTTCTGTGCTTCTATTATTTAATCTCAAACCTATAATTATATAACTATAAAATCTAATTTTAAGACAATTATATTTTAAACGAACAGGATACTAGTGTATCTTACCACACACCAACGAATACATCTTTTACTTTACTAGTTTAGAACTACACTAAAACATGATCATTCGTGATGGTAAGGAGTCAATCACTATTGATAAAAAAAAATCTATACACAACCCTTGCCACTAGTTGGTCTCATTTTCAGTGTAAACTGAAGAACTGCTTGCTCTATTACACTATGACCAGCACCGCCAAAACTAACTTTGTAAAGTGTTAAGTATCATTTTCCACCAGTGTTAACCATAAACAAATGTCAATGCCAAAACCGGCCAGTCGAGAGGAAACAAATTTTGGATTGATGTCAAATATTGATCACTTCAAAAATACGCAATATTTCAAGGCAGGAAATGTCTATACAAATTGTTCATGTATAACCCATTTATGATTCGTATAAAAAGTAATACTCAACAAACATTGAAAAAAATAAAATTGGAAATGAACCAGTAATGTGATGGGTGATTAGCAAGTTTCAAACATATAAGTATATTTATTGATTACTTTAATCGAATACATAAACAAAACATGCAGAGAATTCCTAATCATCAGATTTTGCATTTTTGCAATTGTGTTTGAATTTGCGAGGACCAAGCCGCTAGAGCGTTAGACCCAACTGTGTTGGAATCGCAGATTACAAATATCGGATTTTAATCCCATGCCCTTCACCCTACCCAGGGTGTAATAAATTGGGTAGGCAATGTCGAACAAAAGGATTATGATGCTTTCAGAAAAAGTAATAAAAGCTGCTCCTGCTCGTTTATGGCCTTGTTCAGAGCAAAAAATGTGAATAGCATTGCATAATTAAAATTACTGGTATTTGCAGTGCTTTTGAAGTTATTCAAAATAAAGAAACTCGAGCCTTGTCAGAAAGGGCAGAAAATATATAAAAATTTGGCATATTCTATATATTGATAGACTAATATGACGAAACATTTTCAAACGATGATTTCAACAACTTATCACTCCACAAACAAATATTAACATACTCTCAAAAACATAATTAAATCAACCAAAATTCTTGCACTGACAAATATAATCTAGAAAATGAACTGTACTCTGGGATTCTGAAGTGAGAGAGAGTAGTAGCCCACATATATTGAATTTATATACAGTGCGAATGCAAATTTTCAAATCTACAATCAGTGCTGAGCTGACACCCACAATTTCATAGCATTGCAAATTTTCGTGACCCTAGTATCCTATGCTAACATACAATACAATTTTCAGAATGGTAAAGTTACGACAATTAATATTAAAAATTAAAAAAAAAAATTTTGTATTGCAAATAAAAAAATAATTACCATAATTACAAGTTTTATAAAACTCACTTTTAGTCATTTACTATTCAACTTTTCAATGATCATCATAAATTCGCTCAGTAAAGCATGGGTTTAAAGATAATCCTTACTCGCTAGCATGTTGTGCACAACCGTAATTCTATATAAAACAGTTTCAGTACCGGTACTTTTTAGCCCTTTATTTGTCCGCAAGTAACATTGCTCAGAGATTACATTCTCCTTCAGTTCTGAGTCAGTGACATTGCTTTGAGAAATTTTCCTATAAAAAAGCAACAGAGTAAATTGAACAGAGAGATAATAAGATTTAAAGGACTTCAATATCCCTCGTAATTCTTGAAACCTCACAAAAATTGACAGACATTTTAACCAATGAATGAATGTAGCTTTTAGAGTATCAGTAATTAAGTAGAGTATTACACAGTAAAGGTTATACATATACAAACTGTGGAAGAATCCCACTTCTCATCAAATAAAGTGAACATGGAATAGAACAATACGAGTTTGCTATATGATCTCTAGGTTACATAAAAAGTGCTTTACACAAAAATATCATCGGATTTTTCCCAGCCAAATTCATTTCGCGTTATGTATATTCTAAATTATGGATTAATATAGCAATCTTTCACAATAAAAGTTTTTATGTAAAATCGGTTCAGGATGAATTTAACAATACAGAAAAAAAAATTTCAAGTTTGTTTTCGCTAACATGTTCACGAATAACATATAATATGTACCAAATCATACTTTGAAATCATTGTCAAACAATTACTGAATTACAAATGAATCCAAGTTAATAACAGCAGAATCCTCAAGTAGATGATTAGGATGATCTAAATATTTAAGAGCAATAGAAGGCCAATAAAATGGTGACAGGGTCAGGGACTCTTATATTTCTGAGTAATCAACTTGATAACAGAGACAGAAAGATTTATTACAGTACTATCATTAATAAATGTGAGCATTCGGTGTGGATAGAAGTAGCCAAAAGTCATAAAAAGGGAAATAATGTTTAATAATTTGAACATAGCATGCTGTCCGTCACCCCTTTCACTCAAATCATCGGGGTCTGGTATAGTTTAGTACCACATCCACTTCTAGTTGGCCTGGCTCAACAATTTTTGCATATGTCAATCCTAACCCCCACCTGACTAGTCACCGAAAAATTACGTCATTCCGACGTCACAGTGGCGTAATAAGGCTCACCGGAGTACGCGGATGGTCGCCAAAACGCGCAGACGATAACCCGAAATCAAGCAAGCTATTTCTCTCGTTTTCTCGTCGCAACGATCACGATAGGAGAGAGATCGCCGGCTTTAGCAAGTTCTTATCGGCGGCGCAGATGCCATTTCGGGCGATCGTAATTATACTTTGGCAATCCCTATGACGTCGTAGTGACATAGTTTTTGGATGGCATAGTCAGGTGAGGGTTAGGAATAACATATGCAAAAATCGTTATGCTACGCCCACTGGAAGTACTTGTGTTACTGAACTATACTAGACCCAATCATTGTAGCTACTGCTAGCTATGAACATAAATAAAAAGACTAAAAAATGGACGTGTTGAGGTGAGATTCCTAATTCTAAGCAATTCCCTTTTTGACATGTTTTGTGTATTTTGACCACAAGTTCTCGAATTTTGGTACCAAAACCCTCTCCCCCTCGAAGCACTTCAAATTAAACTAGTATAGTAGCACACTTGTCATCATGCATAGTGTTCTGAATGAAATGAATAGGCTTGTTGATTTTCAACTTCGCAACTACCGGTAGCGTAGGGTACGGTACTTTTCAATGTTTATCACATTTTGGTCCTATACAATCTTAAATCAGATATTTTCTTTGTTTTAGTGGCAACATCATCACATCTGAAAACCTTTATTACATCTTTTTAATACGATGTTGGAAATGCAAGAATCCGACATGTCGCGGCCTACGAATATAACTGTATTATTTAGAAAGCCCTGAAGTCACAGAAGGTTATTAAAGTAAACTGACTTAGACAATCGTTATTTAAAAAAAATAAAATCGAACTAGGTTTCAATAGCTTTTTACAGCTACTAAATAATCACGAAAACAAGTTTCGCGATGGGCTAATTCTGACCTTTCTCAAAGCCTTTCGAAATGCACTCTTGCCCCCTCCGGTTTTTGCTCTTAACGTATCTCTTTCGCCCTCTAGTCTAGACGGCGATATTGCACATTTGCTTTCCTGACATCTCTAACCCAAGAGAGAGAGATCTATTGAAATGAACACAAAAAATGAACAATGAAGTCATCGACTTCCTTGTTTACTTCGGGACATTGGCCAATCAGCAAGATGCAAAAAGTGACGTAACAGGCTCCCTTTTCGCGTCCGCTCAGTCTATACCGAAAAAAGTGTTTTTTTTTATAGCCATTATTTATTTATTATTATTATGACTGTATTTTTCCGGTTGACGAAATAAATCTCTCTCTCTCACTCTCTCTCAGACACTTTTCTCACTCAGACAGATTTTCAAGCGTGATCGTAAACATTACCTCGTTTTCGCGTTTTTGAACTCTATTCGTTAGTTTTCAGTTGTGTTTCGGAAACTTAAATAAAAATCAGATAATTCAATGATCACTCTGTATTCCTAGGAGTTTTGATTTGATTGCAGTAATAAAAAATTAGTGTAGAAATACCTATGATAGACTAGGCTAAAATTCTTTACCGATACTTTTAAAAAACAGATTGTTGTATGCGATGAATCATAATGAAACACACAGTTTGAAACACATACTTAATTTTACAGTCGCCAACTCGCAAAAGCACTCTTAAAATAGCCCCGAAAATTTTGCAATGGTAAAGTATAGTAAGAATTTTTCGGGGTCAACGGTCGGGGAAAGCTCCATAGCGGGCCTCAATATTTTCCAGCTTTCAGTTTACTTTGGTCTAAAATTTTATATAGTTCTGGTTTCTAGTCCCAACAGCGATAGGGTTCCTTTCTTAATGGACAGGAGGGGGGGGGGGGTAAATTTTTAGGCGAAATTTGAAGTTTCATTTTGAAGTTACTCTAATAAAGTTTGAAAAAAAATAAGAGAAATAGCTTCATATCGCATTAGGATAGGACAGGAATTACCTATTTATCCCTGAAGAGAGGAGAACCGATAAGACGACTTAACCATATGGCGAACCACGCCTTTCGTCCGGTTAACATTCTATGTCGGGTATGGGGTTAGTTAGTTATTTGTATTCGGAAGCATGGATTTGATGGTGGAGGAATCCGTATTAATGCCAATCGTTTTCAAGTACTGTACCGTTACTTAGTTGCATGAAAAAGAGATTTTTCTGAAAGAAGAGCAATTCAGCTAACACAAAGAAACGACATAGCAATGTTCAAATATATATTTACCAGTGGCGGCGCGTGGTCATTTTGACAACCGGGGCAAGCTACTGCGGGACCAAGTCACCCCCATCTACGGGGACAGGATGAGCGCTGTAAATTCTCCCATCATTTTATGAGTATAAAAACCATTCCATCGGTAACAACCAATCGGCAAAAGCGACAATTTTTAACGATAAGAAAGTGTCTTTAAAACCGGTCCAAGTCAAGGGATTAATAAATATAGACATAGTTTATTTTGAAACCTCTTTCAAAAGGAAAGGCAATATTTACCCAGATAAATACAATGACATATTAACAGAAGCTTCGGGAAAGCAGACAAAACCTAAAATAAGGTTTAAAACGTTACTATGAAGAAAGGAAAGTTAATGCAAAGATAAGGACATGCGTCGCTCACTCATAGATATATATGCTGCTAGACTTCTACTGCTTGAACATATATGCAACACGCCGCGGTTTCTTGGAAGCAAAATGCCCAATACCGCGCTGATTAAAGTCATGCATCCCAGAAATATCGTCTCTGTGAATGGATAAAACAGCCAAGGAATTTAATCTATCTTGCCTCATTGTGTTTCTGAGATACGTTTTAATACGCTTCAGTGTGCTGAATGTTCGCTCTGCGTCGGCGGAAGAAATAGGCGTCGTCAAAATGATGTCCAGAAATTTTGCAGACGCCGCAAAGGTAGTTACTAGAGTGTTATCTATGAGGAACCCATAGAGCGCGCAAGTTGATGTGATGTTCAAAAAAGTTTGATTGGTGTATATACATCGCAATTCATTTTCCAATTTACCCACGTTTATCATGGGGTAAAATATGGAGACAGTAGCCAACAAATGGATGGGAAATTGACGTGCAAATTTTGAAAAATTTTTGGGGTTCATCAAAGAGAACGCGGCAAGGTGTTAAGTGCGCAGACGATCGCCTATTTGATTCACCAGGATGTCACAGCATTCCTTTGCAGACAAAATCAAACGCTGCGTTGTTTGCCCGCGGCGTAAAGAAGCACTCCATGTGTCGTCGTATTTTATTGTTTACCGGATACGAGATACAGCATCGCAGAAGTCTGAAATACACGGCTGCACAGACGCTCCATCCACTAGCCTTGACTGCAATGCGCCGTATAATACATCCACGTGATAGAATATTGTGGAGAAAAAAGCGAGAAAAAATGAAAACTCACCATCTTCTAGCAGACGCTTTAGATCTGCCGCCTCCCTCACAGAGCGTTCGTCCCAAACCGGAGAGCTCTGAATGCCATTGAAACACTCAATGAGCTCAGACCTAATTTCGAACACGCCCTGCACCACGCGTGATTGGAAGTTCCAACGTGTTGGTGCACAATCTGGGAGACGGCGGCTACATATCTGGCGAAGGAGGTCAGAGCGCTTCGGCGAAACGGAAAAAAATGAAGAAAACCCCGAAACATTTGCAAAAAATATACGGACGAGAGGGGTATCAAGACACATGTTTTTAATAACGAGGTTAAATATGTGTGCATGTGATGTCAGTTGTCTCGTCAGACTGAATCGAAAGGAACTGGCAATTCTCAATTTCCAGAGCCAAATGTTGTAAATAAATTTTATACATTGAGTCGAGCAAATCATTTTGGATATCATTTTGGATACCGGAGTTGCGGAGTTGCGGAGTTGCAGTTGCGGCATCAAGATGATCTCTCAATACTGTATCTAGGGATGCGGTGTATTCCACCATATCCAAAAATACCCCTCTATTAGAAGAGCCAGCCCGTTCATCGTGCCCACGGAGGGACAGCTCGTGACAACCAATGAACTTCAAAACATCTATCAATCGACCGAGAACATGGCGGTTTTTCTCGACGTTTTGGTTGTGCCGACGAATAGAAACCGCGCGTCCTTCATCCAACTGTGCTGCAATATTAACATTTCCGAATGTTCGGTATTTTACTGCATTGTCCAGATGCTCCATAGAAGATTGATGATCCCTGGCACGCTCGGAAAGATGTTTAAGATCTCTAAAACCAAATTTACACCAACGTGAGTCACGGGCGGTAGCAAAAAGTAGGCAATAAAAACAAAAAAGTGCATTTTTGTCCTCGCTGTAACACAACCATTCGTGTTTTTTATACCAAGTTTCTGCGCAGAATGTACGCCGACGCTTTCCTCCGTCATGGGATTGTTCCAGTGAACAATTTTGTGGTTGATAAGGCCCAAGACGTTGTACCTCTAATTTTTGTTCCAGCGGCAGCTGCGAAAACGGAGTGCGAAGTAGTGCATCAACCTTATCCATTATGAGGTCTAAGGCTAAGAAATGCGAAGCCGGAAAGAAGTGAGTAGCTCAAAAGGAATGTGGAAAATCGAAAGCAAATGGACTAAAGGTCTCTAACTGATTCAAATAACGAAACAAGCGACAAAAACGAAGGCGAGGAAACTATCAACTCTTCAAGCAACCAACGAACGAGAAGGAATGCGTGAATATGTCAACACGTTGTTGTAAGAAACGTCGGCATTGTGTCGTCATAATTTCGGGGCTAGCCCGATCGGCCCCGATGATTTAGTAAAAGAAACAGAAAACAAACGAGACAAACGCGGCGAGTGGAAGATAAAAGAGAGAATACGATATACAATGAGCAACCGGGGCAAAATCGGCGTCGCCCCGTCGACGTTCGGCGAAGGCTTTGCGAGCGAAAAATGAACCATGTCGGGAGAATATGGCTAGTGTAGACAGTCTGTGCAACCGATATTGAGGTATTTTTCGAATATTTTTTATTATACCGAAAAAACAACCGGGGCATTGCCCCGGTTGGCCCTATTGACGCGCCGCCACTGATATTTACATATATATTATATAGACAAGAACGTTCCCCATCGGTGCCGACATGGTATAGGTCGCCCCGATGTCACTAACAAGATCGACGATCAGGAGAAGGTCAAGCGATACAAAATAAAATATATCTCTTTAAATTAAACAATCTTCAAATAAAACAATCTTTCTGGTACTACCATAGACTGGAAATAAAAGAAGTAATATATATATTCTTCAAGCGACTTTTATCATCTTCAAGTAATGACAATTTTAAATCGATTGGTCTGTTAGTGGCAAACAAGATCAATTTTTCTCGTTTAAAAAATATATACATATATTCTTTAAACGACTTCTTTCATCTAAATTAGTGGTTCTCAAACTGTGGTACGCGTACCACTAGTGGTACGCGGGAGCTTTTCAAGTGGTACGCGAGCAGATTTTAATTATTGCAATAATTAACCTTTCAGTTGGCTAAAATATGCCGGCAACGCTTCATCTTCCCTACTGTATGTATTTGCTGAGCGTTTATGGATGTTTTCCCAAGTTTCAGTTTCCTTGTTTATTTCCGTAACTATAACCAATCAGCAAGAAGTCAATAATGACGCAACAGGTAACAATTGCAATTTCTGCAACCAGCCGCTCAGACACTTTTGTCGCCCAAACAGATATTCAAGCATGGTTGCAAACATTGCCTCGTTTTTGTAGTTTTGGGTGATATTTGTCAGTTTTCAGTTGTGTTTCAAAAAAATAATTGTTAATTAATTAACTTAATTGTCATTATGTCTTCCGCGGAGCTTTATTTTAGTTGCAGTAATTAAAAATGAATCTCGCAAATGCTGCGATAAACAAGGCTAAACTTAGCTATATATATCAGTGGCTGCAAATGGCACATGGTTGATTAATTTCAATACAAATGATGGTTTCAAACACATAAACCAGTTTATATGCGCCAACATACCGAAACACTCTCAGAATAAGCATAAAGTTTGCAATAGTAAAGTATAGGGATAATTTTTCCGGGGTCAATGGTCGGGGAAACGTCCATAGCGCTGGTGCGCTACCAGTCCTTGACTTTATAAATCGCCCTCGCCCACCTTAAAAGAAGCGATATGGGCATGTTTTTGTCCGTTCTGCGTGTTACGCCACAAGGGATGTAGTACCACATCATAAAATACTCCCATAGCACGTTTCTTGTGTCTTTTTCCTCACGCCAAAAAAGGGGCTTTGTCGGTGGTACGCGGCCATAGTAATAAACAGTAGAGTGGTACGCGGTCTGTAAAAGTTTGAGGACCACTGATCTAAATCCTAAATTGATTTAAAAGGTGTTGCCCGATTTCATATCGTGTCTTTATTTTATTGTGTTTTTGACTGTTTTGGGGGGACGGGCACGTACTTGTACGTTTTTAACTTTCCCATGTTATGTCCATCCTCCAGGTCCTTTGCATTTCGTTTGTCCATTTGTTGTTGTTTTGTTTTTTGCAGAGTGACCAAAATAAAATTTATTGATGATTGATCTTCAAGTATTGACAATTTTAAACCGATTGGTTCGTTAGTTGCCAAGAAGGTCAAATTTTCTCAACAAAAGCAATGATAACCAGAATTCAGCAAAACGAATCATATTACGTAGTTTGCAATTTGCATGTTCAAAGACTTCTACAAGTAATCCTCCCCAATTCTAACCGTATAGCACAGGGGTTCCCAAACTTCATTGGCCGCGGACCAAAATTAGAATTTGAAGGGTGTTCAGAATGACGTGTAACGTGACGTGTGTCTATTTAATAACACGGGAGTGTGGGCACGCAGATTGGGCCTGTAAATAAGAATCATAAAAAATGAACATGTAGAATTGCGATAATAATCTGTCCAATGTAAATATTAATCATAAAAAATGAACATGTAGAATTGCGATAATAATCTGTCCAATGTAAATAATAATCATAAAAAATGAACATGTAAAATTGCGATTAACACAAGAAACGGGACTGGAAAAAGTACCGCTAAATGAGCTCCAAAATTATTCAAAACATATCCGGCTAGTGAAAGGAAACCGAGCATTGAAGCAGCAGGCGTGGCTGACAGGAGAAAAAAAGATCGTAACTGGTTACCGGGAGTTTCATTGGACACTATACGAAAATTTGCAAGAGAAAAGCAAGCATAAATAATATCTTTGGTATTAAGAAGTGCAATGCAGCCAATGAATACCATGGTATATATGTGACAATATAATCCAACGCAAGCGGTTATACTTCCTATAATAGAAATGACAACGGCACCTGTCAACGCTACCTTTTCACATTTGAATCGATCTATAATCCTTCCTATGATGGAATAAAAAACGCAAGAAACAATAAACGATGCACATACGATTGAGCCCACCGAACTATCAGCTCGTTTAGGGAAAACCTGCAAAATTATGGGAGACATAAGCGTTGATATTGCTGAAAGAGAAAATTCTAATGTATATTCAATAAGAAGCACACGAATAGCGGGAGACGAATACAGTTTGAATACATTGCTAACTTCAGATTTCAAACTGAATGCTTCCACTGACGAATCCACGTATTCGTAGCCATTACGCTGTGGAGTATCAGTAACAACACAGAAACCTATAACATAGAAAAGTAGGGCAAATCCAGCGAAAATCGAAAAATTCCACACAAGGGTGTTGTTGAATACGTCCAAAATGTTGACATTCTTGTTAACAATTTGAAACTTCGTTTGGTTCAATAATTTATTCTCTGGAACAATCCCAATAATTTTGGTAGAAACTAAAACTGATGTGATGGAGGAAGCCGATCTGCCTATCCAGATAAGTGATAGAACTGTCGCTTGCTCATTCAGCGCAAACCAGTTGGAGGTCATTGCCTGTGCCATAGGTCTCGAGATTGCTGCAGCCATTCCGATCCACACTTGTCCAATAATCACAATCGGATAATCATTCCGAGAACAAACGCCGATTGCCGCTATCATATATCCACAGAACAATATTAAAGATGCCATAAGTAGAATATACCGAAAATTCAATCGTCCACTTACGAAGCATAAGATGAACCCGAAAATTCCTCTTGAAAAATAATAAAGCGTTGATAAAAAATCCGTAATCCTGGGATCCGTGCGAAAATATATTGAAGACACATCGTTTACATAATTAAAGAAAACTTTGTTATAATCGCTCATATACACCAGAATAAAAACGGTGCTCAAAATTATCCATCTTTTCATTGTGTTCTAGATTTCATAAATAGGAAATGTATCAATAAGTTTAGCTTTATAATTTTATTTATACAAATGATTATTAATGTTAATTTTCATTGTGCAAAATTCATATAAACAATTACATTCATCTTTGGTATCGTATCAGGTGGGCCTACTAGAAATCATTTCTCAAATGATCTAATTCAGGGGTGTGCAACCTTTAATACATGAGGGCCAGATACAAATAACTGGGTGAAACCGCGGGCCGCACTTAACATATGTTTTTTAGTAGTTGCAGAGTACAGACACAAAGGGCATTGTGACGTCATATACATAGATAATAAATTGGATTTAGGTAGCAACGCAAAAAGTTTGGTAGTACTCGCTCCATAATATATACTCATTGCTCGCACGTACAAGATTAAACAAAATTGAAAATTCGTTTCGCGGGCGCACACCATTCAAAATTGGCACTTTTCCGCGAGACGCACAAAATTCCTTTGCGGGCCGCAGGTTGCACACCCCTGATCTAATTGACGAAAACTTTTATAAATATCCCGTATATAATGTCTCCAAAAACTGTCCTACGATTCGACGGGTTAAAAATATTAAGATCTAGAGCAAAATACTATATCGTTCGTGATCTAAAGTAAACGTTTGTCAGCGGTTTTTCTATACGATGATATCCGTCATTTAAGTCGTTCAACACAGTCTGTAACGGATAAACGGTCGTACCGAATCATGATTGAGCGACGTTACATTATCAATATATATTGTAATTTGATACAAAGCGTATGAACGTACAAAGCTATTTCGTTAGAGACGTCAAGGTGAAAAAGAAAGACATTTCTTACTGCATACATGTCAAAACTTCAATATGCGGGCCACGTTATCGCCCAAAAATATGTAATCATTTGGTTTCCACAATGCTTTCGCTATCACGGGTCACTATATTAGTCCCAAAAGCCTATAGCACCATTTTATTAATGATAATATCCCGACATTGAATTGGTATCTTTTTTTTTTAAATATTTGCATCTCCGTAATATGCTTTTTATGCACACATATCCATTTTTTAAAATCCCCATGGCGTAGATATTAGATTTTGTTGCGAATGATTATAAAAATAAAACTGAATATATCTATCGAAAGTTTTAATTTGAATAGTTCATGTGCAGATATATTATAATGGATGCCTGGAGATTATAAATTCAATTTTTCTTTGTAGATGTAACGGTTTAAAAACAATAGTTACTCCAAAACATCACTGAATATAAATATATATCGTCACGCTAATAACCGAATTGCGTAAGTCATTTTCAGCAGTTTTGAGAAAAACGTAAAAAACTTCCTAATGATATCGTTATGCAATTGAGAGTCAATAATTTGCCATGGTTGAATTTTTTGATCGTAGCCGGATTTAAGTTAATTTGTATGACGCAGTTAAGTGACGTCATAATGGCGCACTGTGACTTAGGCAGAAATGTGTCTATGACTTTGGGACATACGCAATTTTGCAACTTTACTATATGCACCAGTCCTGAAAACTAAACATTCCAAAAACGAATGTAATTCTCACTATCTACAATGTCTAATCCCCAAAATAGCTAATCAGTTTCAATTGCATTATTTTTTATGTTTAAAAATATATGTTTCATCAATATAACATGTTCTGCACACCCACCGAAATGAGAATGAGAATAAATATAAAGAATATAACAGCAATGCACCCAATATAAAAGCCAACCAAGGTGAATTGGACTCGGACAGTGAATATCACAAGTGCACGTCTTCCTATACTGTAGTATAAATTCAAATTAATACGCGCTAGGCTAGAATCCGAGATGCAAAAACTGGAAAATACTTAGCCGAGATTATTTTGCCTTTGTGACGTCACAATAGTCACGCGGTAACCATGATAATTCATTATGACGAAACAATTGCACAAATGTGTATGTCATACTAAATCTCCATTTTTATAGGTTTCGGAATTCTTAAAATAAAATCTGAGTTAACAGACAGGTGCGCAGCCTTACATAAATACCTATTTTAATAAAAACTCAAAATCGCCAAAAATGACTTACGCAATTCGGTTATTAGCGTGACGATATGGTGTAGCGAGTACATTGGGGTAGTTACTGTGTATTTCAATATTTTCACCTGATTGTTAATAGTGCATGTCATTCGCCTGAAACAAGGTCGTTGCTCTAATTCATTTCCTTCATGATTTATTTCCCTCGCTCAGTGTTGCTTGTCTTTAACGTACTTCGTTAGTTAGAGATTTAGTTTCATCATGTAACTGCATTAATTGAGGCTTTAAGTGTAATTTGTTATCTGTTTTGGGGATCAATTCAATTGTGCATCTTTACAATATAAAAACATTTGGCATTCAATCCATTGTGTGCTCATTGACTTCTGTGGAGTTCAGATCGGAGTTACACTCTGCTAACGTGTGTTCAATAACACGGGAGTGTGGACACGCAGATGGATCATACATAATCCCCTATAGGCCGCGAGCCGAGGCCATTTATCTTTCAGTTTCGTAGCGCACATAAGGTAACTACCTGAAAATAATTTTAAAATGTTCCTTAGAAATTTAGTAACAAATATTGCCTTGTTCCCATTTACAAAAGTTGCACGTTTTACAGAAAATACACTTTTACCACAATAAATATGTGTTACCATCTGTCCTACTTTCTCTGCTTATTCGGTATCATGGGCCAATGAACGCAGACAGCTGCATGACGTAACAATCGAATTAGTCAGCTGTAGGTGAAAACCCAGTGGTCGGATGAATATCAGATGTACTACTACTGCTTGCTTTTGCGTTGAGTAGCCTTTCCATAGTTTTTTCAGTTATTATTAGTTCAGTTATTCTAAGGAGGTGTTGAAAAGTATAAGTAAGATATTAAACACTTGTATATCCTTACCATAAATAGCAATTTTAGTTGAGCACTAGCTCATAAGACGTTGTTGAATAGGTACGGTGCGGTAATTCCAAGGAAGGCTAGACTTAGAATAATATGTCACAAACAACGATATTTTCTGGCTTGCATGAAATGTTTATGATTAATTTAATGACTCTTCTTGACTATTCAGCAGACTTATACTACTATATAGGCCACAGCATATTTGGAAATAGAAATTAATGGCTGTTTCTGTAATGCACGGTTGTGTGAAAGAGAAGAAAATAATCAATTTTACTAATGTCGGTTGGTCTAAATCTAAATTCATAGAGTCGACAAGAACCTGGGAAGCAATGATACGGTAAGTTATGCCGGAGTGGAAAGAAAGTAGCATTGGAAACGATTGAGAGGTGTGAAATCGAGTTGTAGACAGACAGTTGATGTTTTAAAATATAGTCTAGGCCTATAGTCCATACTCATACTGTCATAGGGCATTTCAGACTGTGATATATCAAAATTTAGTGTAGATATAGTCTAGTAATGGTATGCTAACACTGCTGGACTGTAGTACATACGCTCATTGAGTACATCAGATAAAATGCAATATTTATTCAAGGTATTAGTTAGTATTTAGTGGTATTTTTACACTCATGCTGTTCCAAATATGATTTTCTTCCTCATTTTAGATACTGTACGACAAAAGAAGACGGCAATGTTCCACCAATCCGACCTAATGCAGGCTCTAATCCCTGCTGCTATAAAATGGATTAAACAAGAAGTCTTGAAGCGTAAAGGTATATGAGAATCATAATAGTTGCAAACAGCTTAGATGGGCTATTCATATTGAAATACTTTAGCACTTTTCTGCAATTGGAACTGCCCATTAAACTCATGTTGGAGACTTCATTGTGGTTTTCAATTCATATTTTCTCAACTATGAAGATCTTTTGAGGTTAACGAGGCATTAATAAATAAAGCTGAGGAATTTGTTTGTTCACTGTATGAAGAGGATATGAAGAATGTAAATGATACCAGGGCACGTCTATTTAACACTGGCAAACATAAGGATTATACCCAACAATGATTCACTGAAGAAGCATGTGGCCCTCAAATCAGTTCTTGAGTTGGCAAACTGCAAGTGTAAAAAAATAGTCAAAATAATTTATGCAAGTGTGCCAAAATCAACTTAAATTGCACAGATTTTTGTTTTTGTATTGACTGCAAAATCACAGTACACTTATAGAGGAAAAGTCGATTTTCAAGATAGTGGATTTCGAAAACAATTCAGAAGAAAGTGAATTAGATATTGCAGTTGATTTTTATCATTTATCAGTAGTATCATTCATTTTTTTTTTTCCGAACATTTGTTAGTGTCGTAGTCCTGTTTCTAGAAATAATATTGCCTTTGTTCAAATACATAACCACATAAACTAAAAAAAGACTTATTGTAATATTTCTGTTCACTATGTTATGTACATATTGTACAATTTTCTTGACTTTTCGGGTAAATTTCTAAGTGAGAAATAACTGATTTATTTGTGTTTTCGTGCTCACGATGTTAATTTGTGACTTCATTGCTTAAAAATAAATACGTTTGATAGCTTCTATAAAATGGATGTAGCTTTTAATGCTCTTCTTGTTGTAAACTGCTTGTGGTTATTACATAAAATTCATTCGCTAATGTGAATCAGCGTTGTTGGTGTCGCTGCTTTCGAGGTCACTCGCCACTCCTGTCACACAATTAAAGTATTTTTTGTTGTTGGTTACACGTATGTCATATTTTTCATAATCTACCTAATAAATTATGATTGACTGAGGAAGTCCGATTTTGGTCAGGCAAAACATTACAGGAATACATTTGTGTTAGTGTGCTGTAGGGCTCTCGAATTGCATAGTTCTTATGTATGTGTTGTGAACTTATGGTTATTGAATTTCCGGGAACCTCTTATATTCAATTTCGCATCAGGATTGTGGAACAAGCTGTAATGCGTTCAGTATGTTCATTTTCACACTAAACTGAAGGATTTATTTAGTTACCAGATGTGCGCTACGAAACTCATTTTCTGGGCGTTTTCAAGGCTTCGTCTCACGGCCCATATCCGTTGTAAGGATCTACAAGAGTTTAATAACTTACTTATACATTTTTCAATAACGTCTTAGCATAACTTAACTAATAATAACTAAACAGGGCTATGGAAAGGCTGCCCAACTCAACGCAAGCTCGAGCAGTAATAACTAATATTCATCCGCTCGCTAACAGCTGATTCGATTCAATTGTTACGTCATGCAGAAGTCATTGTTCATTGTCGAAAATGTAGAGAATATAGGACAGATCGTAGCACAGATTTTTTGTAGTAAAAGCGTCTTTTCCGTAAAACGTGCAACTTTTGGAAGTGGGAACAAGGCAATATTTGTTACTACATTTTTAAGGAACATTTTTAAATCATTTTCAGGTAGTTACCTGATGTGCGCTACGAAACTCACTTTCTAGGCGTTTTTCATGGCCTCGGCTCGCGGCCTACTATACCAGGGGTGTCAAACTCGTGCGTTTTCAAGGGCCGCATTGCATTTTGGGAATTGTGCAAAGGGCCGCAAACAGCTTTTGATATATTTTGATAATGTATACTTAAAAGCATATTTTCAGATATGTGTAGTGTGTGACATATATTGTGATGCAATTAAATAGCCGAATGAAGTTGTTATTTTCTGAAATTTTAAATGGCATTTACATAATAATTTCTTGGTATTTCACTTATTATTGCAAATTTATTTATTCCAAAAAACAATTTTTTTTTACAACTATCCAAAACATTTTTGAACAAAGATTTGATAAAAGAATAATACATAATAAAAATGACTTAATCTAAATATATACCCCTAAAAGACTAACGAATAAACTCCCATGTTTTTTTTTTTTATTATATATGTCCTGACGTTTGGCATCTTTTGTGCCACCAGCTTACTAATATCGGGCTGAATTGATTTCACAGTATCAACTCTAATTAACGAGCAGGGGCGTAGCCAGGAATTTTCAAAGAGGGGGGGGGGGGGAGCTCTGAAATTTAGGTGTGTACGAAATGTCGCACAACCTGAAGATAGTATGTGTGCCAGGTTAGGGTTCAGGTTGTGCGTCATCTTGGTACGAATACTTTCGGGGCGCCGAGTTGACAGCAAAAGGTGGTCTGGCAAGAGCAACAGGCCGGAGGCCTCAAAACGCAAGGTTTCTAAGAGAACTGAATGTTTCCCCGAGCATCAACTTCCTTGTTTACTTCGGGACATTGGCCAATCAGCAAAATGCAAAGAGTGACGTGTTTCGCATCCGCTCAGACTGATTTTCAGGCGTCGCCGTAAACATTACCACGTTTACGCGTTTTGAAATCTATTCGTTAATTTTTAGTTCTGTTTCGAATATTTAAATGTAAATCAAATAATTCAATGATCACTTTGTCTTCTTAGAAGTTTCAGTTTAACTGCAGTAATAAAAAATTAGTGTAGAAAATAGCTGCAATAGACTAGGCTAAAATTCTTCACCGGTACTTTTACAAAACAGATTGTGGAATGCTATGAATCAGAATAATGGTCTGAAGCAAAATACCCCATTTTACAGGCGCCAACTCGCAAAACCACTCTTTGAATAAGCACCAAAAATTTTGCGATGGTTAAGTATAGGAAAAAATTGATGGGGGTCAAAGGTCGGGGAAAGGTCCATAAATCGCCTTATTCAGTCACAATCACATCGCTTCTACTTGCCACGGCATCCGGAGCCATAAAGTTTCATGCGCTTATTCGGCGCGTGGCAAGTCGCGCCTATTAGTCGTCGTTTTTACACATTCCAAAAGGGGGGGGGGGGGTCGACCATTGGCATCACGTGGCATATGACCGCTTGGATTATGATTTATATATATTGATTTTTAGTAACTAGGTAGTACGATAATTATAATATAAACACATAAAAATAAATGTGCCAAATTAAACAATGTGCTTTAGAATTTTGAGAAATACAGAAATATTGCAACCCCCTTTTTTTCGAAAATGCCAATTTCTTTGTGTACATTGCGTTTCATTTAGTTCCTGAAGTGTTGTTTTTTTCAATTCTTTTTTGCTAGCTTGAAGTGTATCCATAATTGGGTCAAATTGAAAATAAAAAAATCAATTTTTCAAAACTAGTTTTTGTAAATTGTCCTTTTTGTGTGTGAATAATCAATTAGATAAAAAATACTTACAAAATAATTACAATTATTGTTAAGCGTTCGAGGGCCGCATTGGAAGTTCTCTGGGGCCGCATGTTTGACACCCCTGCCCTATACTGTAATGGTAAATACGGCTGTAATGTATTTATATGGGATCATCTCAGATCGATGGAATACAAACAGAAAGTACTACATAGTACCCATAATAAGAGTACGTTTACCACCCCCAGCCAAACTCATTGATCCAGCACATTATAAGGTCAGATATCCGCATTTAGAGATGAAGCCTAATCAAAATATCACAAACAAAATGACAACATATGTTTTGATCAAATCCTCAGCCAGTAGAGCGCTAGAACTTTATTTCAATATTCAAACATACTTTGACCAGATACATTGCCGATAAAATGTTTAGGGTAATCGTTCTGGCTTTCGTAATTTTGAAAGTAAACCGTTTCGTCTGAATAATTCGATCACAAATAATTTTATGCGCAAAAAATTATATTGTGTTGGACAAGAAATTGAAGAGTTGGTGCTTGAATAACAAACCTTAAAAACTTTAATCAGGTATTTTAAATGTTTTCTCGCGTTATTGCTTGCTTTTGGAGTTATTCCTCGGAGGGGATGTTTTCTGGTGGGAACTTTGTACAAAGGGTTCCCATCGTTTTATATAAATTGTTATTAATAGTTTCCAATATAAAAAAGTGGTGTTGACAAGCGACGTCCTATTTTCTATACTAGGATGCATTACAAGTTACATTGCATTATATTGTCACATCTATAATATGGTAAATAATGGAGGATACGTACGCTAATCACCTAAGTAGATTGGATAGTACGTTAAATTTAGATACATTTTGAGAAACTCGAGGCTATAATAAAATGCCACGGCACCAGAACATGCAATGAAATCCAAATCCAAAAAACGATGAAAATCAGAGAGATTATGCTTTCGGATCATTACGAATCACATCAGCACGACAACACTGAAAGTCGAATTGAGTGACACCAGGCTAATCATATCGGCCGCGGGAAATTCTCGTTTCTTTGACAAACGTGAACCACCCTGCGACGACGAGGAGTCTGGGACGTCTCTCGCACATAATTATCTTCACAGGATGCGCACCTGCTGACCCACACGGGGAAATCAGCGGTGCGATGCCAAATGTGATTCTAACGGTTAAACGGTTTACGATTCCGGCGCTACAAATTACTATTTAATCAGCTTGTTGCGTAGTTTTTAGGAAAGACAGCAGTATTATCTTACGACGTGCTAAGGTCTGTTTGATTTGGAGCCTCGTTACTCGCACACTACCCAGTCCGGTTATCACTTTATCACAGCTTGAAGCAAATTATCCGTGAAGAACGTTAGGTTGTTTCCGTTTTCAGTGTATATAAGACAAGTAATTATAATATTGATTCAAATCCAAAGACTGCGCTTCCCAGTTCTACGAATGACATTGGAATTTATTCTATCCGGAATTGACTCCGCGCAATACCATGAGTCACGATGGGCTAAAAAGATTTATTTTGCGAGTGGCTGTTTTCTGAAAGTTTTGAGATTTTAATTTTCATATCTCAATATAAGACGATATTACCGGTAGTGTATAGCTCCTCAGTAGTACGGGAAACCAAGAAAAATAGATAAGAATTCTCATTGATTCGTGCAAGTGCAGTGGTGACAGAGTTGGAGTTTTGGAATCGAGATAGGCTGCCGATACGTTCGTAACCGGTACCGAAAGAACATAGTTTGGTCAGTTTTTCTCAGTTCGGAAGGCTGCTGTAGTGACTACCCCTATAATTCAATAACCCTTACTCTGCCTTTACACTACCGGCTGGCCGGCACCATTTGTAAATTTTGCTACAGGCAGATAGACCACTGGCCTATAGAAACTAACAGTACTAGCGTTTTTCATGTTTTTATGTATAAGCCTTTTACTTAGGCCTACTAAAACTATTTACTGCAGTACTGTAAAAATTGCTGAATTTGATAGCAGAAGGGCTTTTTTCACATTTCCACACTCTTGTATTACAGGTATTTAACTACTAAAATATCAAAATAAAATAATGGATCAAGATTTACAAATCAAGGATAAGCAACTGAGGAAAGAAATTTCTGATTTTAAACTTGGAATCGCTAAAGATGCTGAAATTTTAGTCAATGAATTTTTTCCAAAGAAATGTATTGAACTAGATAAATTTTTAAAAGAAGATGTTTTACAGACTGAAAACGTCAGAAACATTGCACAAAAACTTGAAATTCCCATTCCAAATGCAGTTATTGTGCAAGACTTTAATAACGTTGATGGTCATGTTACGAGCCCCAAAAAACGTAAACTTGATGTAGGACCGGGAGGTGACATTGATGGTACCAAAGTATTTTCATTTGCTTGTGGTCCAGTGCCCTGCAATAAAAATCTAATAGCAATAATCGATCGAATAAAACCCGATATTCGTCTACTGATGGAAAAAGTTAATACTGTTCGAATGTGGGTGACTCATCTTATTCCAAAAATTGAAGACGGAAATAATTTTGGAGTCTCAATTCAAGAAGATACTCTTGCAGAGTTGAGACAAGTTGAAAGCGAAGCGGCTTCATTTCTAGATCAAATATCACGATATTTTGTCACAAGAGGTAAAATTATCACCAAAGTAGCAAAATATCCTCATGTTGAGGACTATCGTCGCTTTGTTGAGGAGATCGATGAGAAAGAATTTCTTAGCTTGAGACTTATAGTGTGTGAGCTGAGAAATCATTATTCCATTCTTCATGACTTGATTCTAAAGAATATCGAAAAAATCAAGAAACCGAGAAGTTCAAACATTGATGGAATGTATTAAAGTCTAAAACTTTGGCGAGAGAGTATGATATGATCCAAAAAACTATAGAAAGCCAGGATATTATTGGACTCAAGATGGCTGGTGCAAGAATTAGTTCATCCTCTGTATTTGGCGAGGCATTTTATTGAAAACATTTTTATTACGAATAAAAGTTCACCATGAAATTTTTTTAGCTTGGTAAAAAATTCATTCATCTGTTTTTATGCTTATGTGTTTTGAGCCTGTCTAATATTGTCACAATTGCTGTTTCGCATTAATTTACTATTTTATTATTTCATTCAGTCTGCCATTCTTTGTGTTTTATCTGGCTTTTATTGTGAGGGTATTTGAATAAATTATTTGACAAACTATGGAATCAGAATGATAATACGCAGGTGATGGATATACAATGATAAAAAATATTGTCCAAATTCCAGTTGCTAAATTTAGGTGTATTGTTGAATTTAGGAGGTTTTGATTGTATCTTATTTTATTATCTGGTTCAATTATTGTTAGCTCTGAGTGTTTAAATCTCGTTTTTAAGTTGTCAATTGTCTAGGATGCCCATTAAAATATATTCTAATCCGTATTTATTCATAAAGCACAACTGTTGGTAATAAATGCCTTCCCTCCCCACATGCAAAGACTTTGAAAGTGTTAAGATACTATTTTCCAATAGTTGATTGTTGTAACATTAATAAGTGAAGTATCACTTAGAAGAAGATTCCTCATACTATTTAAGACTCTGACCCCTATTAGTCAATCATTTACTGATTACCAGTTATACAAAATAAAATTTGATTTCCAAATTGTCCAAATACATAAAACCTGTATTTGTTGCAAGCCAAACCCAGTTGGATTACGACGTTATGACCATATCAAAATAAGACTCCCTGTACTATTGAGGACTCCAACCATATTAGTCAATCATTTACTAATTACTAGGTATACAATTTGATTGTTTATTATTAAATAAAATTCCAAATTTCCCAAATACATAAATTCTGTATTTGTTTTAAGCCAAACCCAGATAGCTTATGTCGCTAAGACCATATTGTCAATATTAATATTACTATACCCATTCCGATTTATAACCTTGATGGTTTTCCAATAAAGGAATCTCGTTGTTAAACTGCCTGAATCAAGGTACTACATATTCCTGATTTCAGTATATTTATACCTGTTACATCTTGTCCTCTTCGATTTTGTAAGACATGTCTGAAAAATTGGGATCTTTTGTAGAAAGCCTCTGACAAAAAAACATCCCAGCGCTCAAAATAATAAAAAATTGGTGATTATCCAATTACAATTAAAGAATGATAGAATTCATCTGTGAATTCAGAGATGTCAGGGTTAGCGAACCTACAATTACCTAAAACAGGGCAGGTGAGGGTGTTGTTTTCAAGGTGGCGAGAGCTTTCTATAAAAGGTTCAAAATTAAATTGGTAATATGGTGGGGATGGAAAAAAAGACCTATCTTTTCAAGCACCATTTTCACCAGGTCTGCACGGTCCGATCAAGTATGCAATTTTGGATTCAGGATTTATGATAAAATTTAACTCCCGCTCATGACTCCGTAGTAGAATCAAATACAAAAACATTAGTAATTGTCGTATTTACTGTTTTGTATGTATATAATTATAATGGGTTAGCATTGTATTCTGTGGTGTCTGAAACAGTCATTTTTTTCTTGTTATTTGTTCTTAGACGATTGTTTTGTAGTAGCTCCCAACCAGTGAAAAAAACATTGCTGAACAGCATACTATTTATCCAAACTGATTTACCACTGTATGTGGTTTGTACTTTATTCCATATTTGTTTAAATAAATACTGTAGAATTTCACAGCGATTATGACGCAATAATTTTACATTAATGCTGGTTGCAATTTTAGAATTGGTGATAATTTTGACGGCTTGGCGCATGTGATTTTATTATTGCGATTGTCAAGTTATGTAATGGAAGTGAACATCCTCATTAATTGAGTTCATCGTAAGTCATTATGGCACTGTTTTAAGTGAATATTCCTGTAAAAAACCTGCCATCTAATCGCGGACATGGTGGCCATTTCCGTCTGTATTTTCTTCTTTCAATGTAATGAATCAGTGATATTAATTCTTTGTACAGCCTGGTAGTTAATTAGATTTCCTGAAAGGGGTCAAGGGTCATAATGGGACCACCACCAGTTGTGACAGGAGTCTCTCCAAAATTTGGAACGCCGCTAACGAAGATCACAATTCGTGGAGAAAATCTTGGAACTAGTAAAGCTGATCTGATTGGTGTGTTAATATGTAATAAAGATTGCACACTTACCTCCGAATGGCAGTCAAATTCAAAAATAGTTTGTCGTACTGGTAGCGGTTTCGGTAAAGGAGACATCATTGTGTTCACAAAGTCTGGAGGAAAAGGATCATCCACTGTTGGGTTTACAGGTCTGCCACCTAAAAAAGTCGGCCCGCTGGAAAAATCTGCAGTATGGGTGGATGAGAGCGAATATGTGGACCAACGTCTCGATAGAAATCAGAAGCAAACTGCTTTGTCATTGAGAAGTGACCCATTGGGGCTTAATTCTGATGATTCTGTATCCAGGGCACCAAGTAATATGAATCTGCCAGAAATGTACCCAAATGGAAGCCCCGATCCAACTGATGAAAATTTTGTGCCGGCTTGGTTCCTTATTGAGCGACATTTTACAACATCGTTTAAAGAGTTGAAAGAAGGCCATACCTACATGAAACGACGAGCGAATAAAAATACAAACAATGCTCCACTGAATCATGTCAAGGACAGTTTACCGGTATTTTTTGAAGTGCAAGAGATGTTATCATCGATTCACCAGAGGCAAGTGCAAGTGTTTTTTTTCTTTTTTTTTGTATTCTATTTAGTTATAGAGGGCTAGTAATAAATTCCCCATTTCTTCATTCGGAATTATTTTCTTCAGGGTTTGATGTATTTATATTATAATATGTACCTTCGTAATATCAAGTTCATGCATCTGAAACAAATTACAAGCTATCTATACCGATATCCAACATGGACTGGTAACAGGATGAGAGGCCATGGTTTCGTTACGTCGTATCGACTTTTCTCTTCCCAAGCAAGAATATAAAAATCCTATTCTTCTTATTCAGGATGATTAAAGATGAGGCTGGAAGAAACAATGAAAACATCACTGCTAATCTTGAGAGTCTGTTAGCAGAGGCAAGTGAAAAAGCTGGTTTGTTATTCACCACTGTACTAAACAGTAAGGACCGAGCTGACTCGATTCGTAACACTCTTGGAGTTCTCCAACGATTCAAGTTCTTGTTCTATCTTCCATTGAATATTCAACGTAATATTGAGAAGGGAGATTACAGCGTCGTTATCAACGATTATGAAAAAGCAAAATCACTTTTTGCTGAAACCGACGTCAGCGTATTCAAACGGATCTACGCTGAAGTGGAAGACAGGATTGCTAAATTTCGTGTGAAACTCCGCAACGAATTGGTCGAATTGCCTCTTCCGTTATATCGCCAGAAAAGTTTGATCCGCTATCTTCTCGAGCTTCATGAGCAAGGTGACCCAGCGTGGGATTGTCTCAATAATCAACACGAGTGGGTCCAGGGACAACTTCTCAAATGCAAAGATAAGTATTTGCTAAGAGCAAATAAGGAACACAATGCAAGCAGTGGAGATAGTTCTAAAACAACTGATGTTCCCAGAGAATTTTTGGAAGAGTTGGCTCAACTTGCTGTAAGTCAGATTCCAGAACACTGGCACCTATGGGAGCAATATTCCACTGGTAATTTTGAAATAATTTTTGCATCGAAGTTATTTTTATCACTGGTATCCTGTAAGACAGGCCTGCACAACATACGGCCCGCAGGCCGCATGCGGCCCGCTAGATACTTCTGTGTGGCCCGCGGGTGATTTGGAAACACGCCACTTCTCGGGTCTAACAATCAAAGCCGGCATTGTTATGCAAGCGCGACGCTATATCATATTCAAAATCGTGAGATTTATGTTTTGCACTAGTTTCAATAAATATCGAACTTTGTGTGAAATTGGTGTGCCCTTCTCGACCCCTAAAATTCGTCGCTTGACCCCTCGCCCCCCCAGTTTGAAAAACCCTAATTTGAATATCTCCGTATTCAGACTGAATCACGCTTAAAACAATATCGGTATACAATCTCACACCCATCAGTGCATATTAGCAACCTATTAATAATCCCATTATTTTTTTACTAGCAGTTTATGAAGCTGAAGTTTCTTTTTTGTGGCAAAGTTTGCGGCCCGCCGGGCCTTCAAATTTATGCTTGCGGCCCTCGTAATTTGAGTTGTGCAGGCCTGCTGTAAGCCTTTTTTGTCTTATTGAAACTAGTATTGAAGCCAAGAATCGATTTTCCACATCCTATTGGGAATATCAGTTGACTAAATAAATATTAACTACCGTAATCATGCCTTATCACTTAAACCTAAAAATGTTGTAATACGGACTTAATTAACTTCACAGTTTTTTAACCGTTTATCAATCTCATTTCCTATACAGGTATTATACTGAGTGAAACTGGTGAAAAATCCACCGATGTTGACAGACTTAAACAAATGGCATCAAAACATAGTAAACAAATGAAAGGATTGTTGAGAGATACAGTGAGTGTAACAATATTTTTATAGCTGTTAGAGGATTACTACTTGTACATAAGATAGATGCCACTCAAATGTCTATAGCACATTTTAATGGTTTTTCATTTATTCAAGGGTTTTAAGACAAAAGGACAAATGTTGGAATTTTGATGAAAAAATTTATAGGTAATCTCTGATCACTGGTATCCATAGTTGAAGCATTATTTACCAAAGTATTTCAACAAAAAGTTACATGATTTCCATATATCAATATTTTTCTGCAAAATAATTCAATTCAAAATTTCAAAAAATAGTTAAGAATTGTAACAAATTTGTACATAGATATGTACCTCTGCACTGCTTTTTGAAAAATTTATAAAAATATCATGTAGAATAATATACCAATACTTTTTATTTCAGATAATTCTTTTTGTTAATCTACTACGAGCTGCGTTCCTTCCTGCAACCTTGAATTTTGACGATGCTGATGAAGAAGACATGAAAGAAAGAACTTCTTATGGAATCTGGCCTAATGCTCATATTCCTGCAAACACTCTGGCAGAATGTGTGAGAACTGCTAGGTAAGGTCCAATGCAAAATATAAAAAGAATTCTAACCTTGGAATAACTGCAAAATCTGATCCACTTTCAAAGTATTTTTTTTTTCTTATCAAATTGAGTAAATATGCATGTAGGGACGAGCAATTAATGCTAAAATTAATTCAGAATTTTGGGTAATTTTAAATATCATACAAATATATTGTGATATCGTTCCCAGATAAAAGATTGAGATGTATTCAATTGCGCTTTCTCCCTCATACCATGAGTAAATAAAATAAATATTTGGGTAAAGTCTGTTTTAACAGCAATCCAAACCCATTAGCCTAGTTGCGCAGAGTGACAGTATGACACAATTTTTTTTTCAGTATATTATTTTTTGCAGAACATTCTAAAGTTGGTGTTTTCCCTAATTTCTCAACTTTTTTTCTGTTTTTAGGAATGTACTGAGAACTCTCTCACAATTGAAATTGGCAGAAAACACTCTACAATCACTGGAAGATCTGATTCACGATATGAGGGTGTTGTGTTTGAGTTCTTCCATGCAAGAAGCCAGCAGTTCGATTTCCTTGTTGAAACGAGAAGAGAATTGGCAAGTTGATAAAACCGGTATCACATCTTTACCTCCTGCGTTTGAAAATCTTGTCAGTAAATTGATCGTTACGTTACAAGAAACCCTACAATCGCAAGGCAAAGAGGAAGGCGTATTCACACGTGAAGCAGTTCAATCTCGCGTATGTGAATTGACGACATCACTTTTTACAACTTACGTCTCTTGCATGGAGCAGCTGGCATTTAACGATGCCACTTCAAATGCCTCTGCCACAAGCACCAATGTCGAGCCACAAATTGAGAAGCCGGCACTCGAAAAGAGAATCATTATCGTGTTGAGCAATCTTCGTTACGCTAAATTGAAAATAATGGCACCGATGTTACAGTGTTTTCATGAGCTATCCTTTCCGAAAATGCAGCAGACAAAGGAACAAGCAGAAAGTGCATTTGTAGATTTGGATGAAAGGCTCTTCGCATCGTATCTGGAACATAGAATCGAGCCACTTAGTGCAACCCTGGAGCCGGGAATGTATTCTGGATATTTCAGTTGGACAGATTGTGTGCGACCTTCAGGTAACTGCCATGTTAACTATCTAATCAGATAGATTACAGGTTAGACCATGAGTGCACCAGTTTGTTTGATCCTAATTCTAGATCAGCTTACTTGCATTTTACATTTGGAATGCCCATATGTGCTCACTTTCTCTATTTTAAATACCTAATTTTGGAGATGTTTCTGATATATTGTGAATGTGATGTTATTATGAGTGAGGCATGTGCTTTCTCTCTATATACAGTTTTCTGGTACATTTCCTGTATTTGTCATTTTTGCGTAGAGGTATTTTTGAATTATTCCTATTGTTTGTTTTTTCCCCCCCAGGGGTACGACCATATATCAAGACGGCGCTGACAGGGATAATTACTATACATGCTGAAGTTTACACGATTTCTCCACAACTTGTAAAGAGAATTATACAAGAAACTATCAAGTCTTTAGCCGAAGAACTCCTTCGCCTTATTCAATGTGTTCAAAAGTTCAGCGCTAATGGTTCTCTACAGGTATTGTATAAACTTGGAATAAGTTAGTTTATAAACAAAAGTGTCTTAAAACTACGTTCTAATGATGGCTGCTTCGTGGGGACGGTTATGAATATGCTCATCATATTGCCAATTCTCTCGCATTGCTTCATATGCCTTTTTGTCAAGTATTATTTGGTCATATATGGGTATTTTTTATAATTGTCCCGGATGATTAGAAAGCTAATAAGACTGCCTAATCATATGGCGAACCACAAACTGTCAGGTGAGGAGTCTAGCAATCCTCTCGTTCATAATTATCACTCATGGGATTCGAACCTGCGCAAGGTAATCAGAATAGTTGTTTATTTCGGCATTCTGAAAACAAAAAATTCGATGAAACAAACAAAACATGTAACAGAAATGCCCGGAAAATGACCAAAACCTAATAATAAAATTTATAACGTGCAATGCACATGCTCGATTCGCGACTTCTCTGATTTACTCAATTCAGTAATTGGATTTCCCTTTTCAGGCACGACTGGGGATTCTTGCTCTACAGCAATCAACAATATTATACGCAACAGAGCAGTCCAATAAGACATTTGAAGATGCTTGTGCTGTTTTGCCACAACTAGGTAGCGGTGCTGAGAAAAAACTATTGGAAGAATTGTTGAATAGATTCAAGAGTGGAATGCTGTTCCATCTGAAGTGCTTGGAAGCTCCTATAGATGTAGAGGATTATGAATGAAAATATATCATGTAAATGCATGTATCTGTGCAATAATATATTGAGGGTTTCAAGACTGAAGGGCGAATGTTGAAATTATCAAGTTTCACTTTCAAGGAGGAGCCCTCGAATTGTTATGTCTGTAAAATGTTGATTCTTGCTTTGTTATTCACATAATTCTACAATATATTATATTATCTGGATTTTTTTGTTGAAATAATTTTGGGGTCCATCTATATCAGCAGTCTATTTAAGATTCCCCAAAATTTAACTTCTATGATTTCAGATATGGAAATCACTCATTTAAAGTGGTCAAAATCTAAATCTTAAGGTGTCTGGAATATTAATATTCAGTTCAAAAACAGTATTTTATTGTCCGCGCTGTTGTTCTTGTGATAATCCCGAGTATTGGAGAGAACCTTTAGTTTTAGTGCATTACAATGGGAGATATTGTTAAATTATCAGTGGGACACCTACCATGAATAGATTTCTGTGAACGTTGCCGCTTACATGATTATGGTGAATATCACTGGAAAATATATGCTCCAATGGCCAGCATTGGAAATTGTTTAAGAGTAGAACGAATGCTCCAGTAGAGAAGAGCGCTTTTCGGTTCTCATTCAACAGATCTTAACACTACCATAGGAACAGACAGATTAATTGGGATAGTTCCGAGGTCCCACTATAAACCAGAGGACCATACTAGTTATGATACTTCAGACATTATTTTGCAGCATGCTAAAACTGTTGGTCAATGTTCTGCTGACTCCAATTAGTTATAGGTACCACCATCTCATCATATTTCTAGCTAATGAGCAGCTAGTTTCTCTTCATTTGCCAGTTAATGCTCCGGTGCATGGTTTATTTTTGTTTAATCTCAGTTATGCCCCAAAGTGCTCTTTGCCAAGTTTATATGAAAAGCAAATGCGGCAACATCAAATACGAGAATATCGGTTGGAAACCGAAGACTTATCGATCGATAGTTAGGGGATCCCCCAAAACAGAAACTGCAGTTTTGATTCATCCGCTCTTGTAACTTGCGCACTGCGCATCGCACACACACACTCGGCGGGTCTCAAAATTCTCTCGCTTTACAAAAATCTAGATCACTATATCAATAATTGATTGATAACTCGCTAATTATACGACATAATTCGCCCAAAATCAATAGGCTTCTGGTCCGAGATAAGATGAATGCACATGCAAAATCTGGAGCAGATTCAATCTCGCTTTCGTGAGATATCGCGTGCATCTAACAGACAAACAAACATACAGACAAATACCTATCAACATACTTACCGATTAAAATCGATAAGTAATAATAATCACATCAGAGAAATATTCCAGATCCACAGTTCATGAACGCAATTCATGAAAACTAACCAGTAAAGCACGTTAATGTGCCCCTTTTCAGTTATTTTCTGGTCCAAAGCCGGATAATAAGTCGGCACCAGAAACCACGCCAAAAAATTGGGTCCAGGGAATTGGCTTATTAGCTGGAAAATACAGTATATCAAAAAGGTAGACATCAATATACCGTAATTTGCATGTATTTATCTCCCATTTTTCAACAAGAAAAGTTCTCTGTACTGAAGAATTGATTACACTGTATAGAATCCACAATTCTCAATTTCAACTATCAAACGATTTTATTAATTAGAAAACTAGCAGACACACATAGCAACAATGCAAAAACTGCTAAAACGGTTAAAAAAGTAAAAAATGCATAGTGCAGAAAACAACTGATATCAAAATGGCAGTTTTGGTTGACTGAGAAAAAGGGAGATTGACAAAGTAGGGCAGTGCCATGCATCATTGTGTTTTGATTAAGAATTGGGTAATCCACGTTTTCAAAGGCATATAAATAGAAGACCTTATGAAACAGAGGTGAATGAAATGGCAGAAATTCAAAATTTTTCAATACAATGACGGTACATCACAAGGGGATTGTTCTAGGACCTTTTTTTATTTTCCATTATCCGATCCTCATACTTTTGACAGAGTTATGGAATTCCTTTGTTCCTTCTTCATATAAAGATTTGACTTTCAATGCAAGATCATTCCTACCAGCTTCTGATAAACCTGTTGTGAACCTAAAACCAAAAATATTGTAATTCTGAAATTACACAAAATACTATGATTGTTACAGCACTGTTAGCTTGCTCATGTTTGCATTTTCAAATCCCAAGCTATTTTCTTACTAGACCTGGACTTGTAACCTCATAGGAGGCAGCATTTTGCAGTGTTTAGGAGACTTGAGATACAGTTTTTAAAGACACGAGTCACACAAGCGAAAATTTTGGTAGAGCCTTTAAAAATAGAGAATAAAATTTCGGTATGTACGATACGACACCATACACAATGTTGTATTGGAAGAAAGTTGACTAGCTCGTGCAGCAATAAGTCAGTTGATACTGATATAAAGACAAAAAGATACAACCTAGTTTGATTTTCAAAATAACGTTGGTTTAATCTCAATGTGATTTATGCTACTTGTGACTCAGAAGTGCAGTGCCTCGACTAAAATTTCAAAATTTGCTGCCAGCCAGACTTACTCATACCTCGAGGACTGGGGACCATTACCCAAAACTGGAAATTTGAAAATCTTAGAGATGTCTTTAGGTCCCATCTATCCACAGGATACTGATGAAATTTTAATCCAATCTAACCTACATAGCAAAAATTCGAAACAGTTGAAAATTACTCCATTCAAAAATTTATATGAGCCCAAATACTTTGTGAAAGAGAAAGACAATTTATGAATGAATTTGAAATAAAAGCCCTGAAGTTTTATCTCATTCTTCTTTTATATAAAACAAAGCAAATAACACAACCTTTCAATACAATCTTCATCTGCTTTGTGCAGGTCAGACCAAGATTTCAGCATTCGAAAAATTTGTTCTGATAAATTTCCAGGATTGTTCATTTCAATTCTAAAACACGAAAAAAGACGATTTTAAAGAGAACAAATTACAAATAAATAACAGGAAAGAAGAAAACGCACAGCAAGTTATGAATCTTTCACTGATTGGAACTGGCTTACAAATCGAAGACAACAAATTCTATACTTGCATACCGGTCAAGTTGCGCAGAATTTAAGTCGAGGAAGGTTCCTATTTCTCTCCATTCTTTTCCAATATGATTTGAAAGATATCGTAAATTGTCTTCCCTGAACATTCCAGTTCCTTAAAAATATAAATTGATGTATCGCGATAAAATATTGAGTTATTATTGGTTAAATATGCTTCCCCTTCAAGTCACCCTAAATTTATTGAAAAGCCTAAACACGATGGAAATGAAAAATAGTGAAATCATCAACACAGTTATTTTTACTATTTCAAATGACAATATGCATGTACCTAATCCTCCATAGTCCAAGTCCATCTGTCTACTTTGATTGATAGTTGGATCCAATCCATCACCCTGGAAAAATATACTTTCAAGGTAAAGTCGTTAGGTCATGAGTTTGAGCATTGCCTTGTACAATAGTAAGGCTGTAAGCTTTGCAAAAGCAGAAAATAGCTTGGACATTTGCAATTTTCCTGGAAGCCCAAAATTCTGATTCAAACTAATTTAACACTCTAAAATTGCTAAAAAAACAATATAGTTCTCATATGTGAAAATCAAAATCAGTACATTATTTCAATTTATAATGTAAAAATAATGTTACATTAAAATAACGCAATATTAAAATCAAATTAATATTACATTAGCAAATTACAGTATCTATAGTGTCTCATTTGAAGCAAAGGACTTTTTGCTGTCATTTTCACTGTGGTTCGTCTCTATTGGCCATGAATTTTTAACCAAACTTTTCAGCATTCTTAGCCAGGGCTGCATTCTCATACCATTGAGACCAGTACCCACCTCCTGGTAGGTAGGTAAGCCAATGCTGTCTTAACTATTACTAATTGTAGAATGTAATTTCCATATGTATGAACATAACAATAAAACCCCAATAATCATTCTTACTTGCAATACAATAGGGATATCTCCTAAATGATTGTCATCATCAAACTCATCATCCGAGTTAATTTCAATGATCTCTTCTTTATTATTACTTGTGTTATTAATCACCGAATTATTATCCCCAGATTCTGCTTTTCGTTTCTGCTTCGTAATTTCAGGAGGCGAAAATGATGGTAGGTCTTCTCTAGCAGCTATTTTAGTAACTGCAACATTAAATAAAAATTGATGAAAAAGAGGCGCTCCAGAATTATGTGTACCAATATTGAGGACTAATTTTGTTAGTCTATTTTACATCAAGTTGTGTAAAGGGGCTGAAACCTATGGGCAGGTATATTCACTTGGCTTAACAAAGACAGTCCCCGACTCGTAATAGAACTAAAATATAGAAAATCGGAATCAAATCATGGCCTAACCCTAACCTGGTACACATTCGAGGTGCGGCTAAAAAGAAACGGGACAGACGTCACAGATTGCGCAACACAATTAACCATCGGTAATCAACACTTTTGCAGTGTGGCGTAATATGTGTTCTTTGTTTAACAACTGTTTTGACACAATATCGCAATTATTTTTGCTTTTCAGGATCCATAAGTGAATGTGATAAATTTCTTGTTGAAAAAAAAGCTGTGCGAGGTCTGATTGAGTTTTTTGGCGATAGGGGGTTCAATTAAAGAATGACGACTGAGCAAAGAATTAACATTAAATTTTGTGTCAAACTTGGAAAAACGGCGACTGAGACTTTGCAGATGTTGCGTGATGTTTATGGAGATTCTTCCATGTCCAGAACAAGAGTTTTTGAATGGCACAAGTGATTTGTGGAAGGCAGGGAGGATGTGGAGGATGATCCGAGGTCAGGGAGGCCTTGCATTTCCTCTACTGATACCAACATCGAAAAGGTTTGGCAGTTGGTTCGCAGTGACCGTCGCTTAACAATTCGCGTCATTGCCAACTTAATTGGGATGGACAAAGAAACGGTCCGCACCATTTTGGTTGACACTTTGGAATGCGAAAGGTGTGTGCCAAAATGATGCCAAAGGCTCTTGAGTTGACTGAGGAGCAGAAAGCTCAACGATTGAATGCATGCCGAGTTGACATGCATTTTTCCAAGTTTGACACAAAATTTAATGTTAATTCTTTGCTCAATCGTCATTCTGCAATTGAACCCCTTATCGCCAAAAACTCAATCAGACCTCGCACAGCATTTTTTTTCAACAAGAAATTTATCACATTCACTTATGGATCCTGAAAAGCAAAAATAATTGCGATATTGTGTCAAAACAGCTGTTAAACAAAGAACACATATTACGCCACACTGCAAAAGTGTTGATTACCGATGGTTAATTGTGTTGCGCAATCTGTGACGTCAGTCCCGTTTCATTTTAGCCACACCTCGTACTTGGGGAGTACAGCTTTCTGCATCAAAACTGTACTTGATCAAAAATCCCAGTCCTTCCAAAATCCTTACATAACAACATCTTTCTGTCTAGAACCTTGTTTGGAGCAAAGTACGGAATATCCCATTAAAGTACCCTATTCACCTTTTTCTTCTTCGTTGTCTACTTTATAAAAGGAAACAAATCCAGTGTGAAATTTTTTATTTTCTTCTCTTGATTCAATGAAAAATCTGAAGACAAATTGAAGACAAGTGAATAGCACAATCTATGCGAAGTGCTCACCATCGTATAACCTAATAAATGTCAAATTGTACTAAATAATATTCGAGAGAAAATAATCAGCAATCCTTAGTGCACACATAACTATTCTCAATAAGAATGGCATCAACTTGGTTTTAGACGTGAGTCAGATTATGTATATTTAATCCGGGTGAAAAGATATCAAGTAAAGTGGCTTAATCATATTGTGAACCACAGCCTCTCGTCAGTTACCAAACTATCTTATGTTACGGGAACAATTAACCAGTTATTTATTTTAGTTGCATGGACTCGATAGTGGAGGAAGTTGTATTCGACCAACGGTTGCATGAACCCCCCTTTAACACAAGGGGCGCACATAAATCAAGCTATTCAACCAAGGTATTGGGAAGTAAAAGACCCATTTTGAAAAAAATGCGACTTAATTCAAGGTATAAATTGACGATTGCTTTCTACTATGATATTTATTACTGAGATGGATACATATAAAGTAAAGAACGCCTACCTAGAAAATCCCTTTTTATCAGGAGGATATTGCGAAAAGAATCTGCATACTACAAGTTTTTCTTGAACATGTTGAGCAACTTTTTCTTTAAATGTTTGCAGTTTGACATCGCCAATTACCTGAATATTACAATGCATGGTTACAAACTAGAAAATATCTCTAAAAAAAACTTAAATACGGCAGGTGTTTTATGATGAAGTCTTTAATTTATTATGCGTTGTTGGCAAATAAATTTAAAAAATAAGACAAATATTATATACCTTCATTTTAAATACAGCACCCTCCATTATTTCTTGCACTGGAGTTACTGAATCTTCACCAGAATAACCAGATTCCGTCAGTTGCTTTACTCGTTCAGGAACTTTCTTTTCAAGCACACATTGTGCAAGTACTTGGGTTGGCAATGAATGTTTCTGTTAAACAATTTCTGGGTGAGTCGTTTTCAAGGCAAATCTATTTTATACTGGGGAATACCCCAGCCATCTAGTGGAATGAGTGGCCAGTGGAAAAAAACCTCTAGTTGGCAATGTTGGTTGGTACGAATACCATAAGCATACACATCCAAAATAAATGCACTTTTTGAACCTAGAGTCAAGACCTTTTTAATTCAATTAGATTTTAGAACCTTGGATATTGCTGATCGATAACTAGCTTTGGCTTCACTTCTCCGGGTCGTATCAAGAAACACAGAACCAAATGATAATATAACAAGGATCGCAAACTTGAACAGCGGGATAACAAAAAGGGCCCTTTATTGGGGAATATTATTGAGGTAATCTTTATTAAGTAACTTTTTTTGAATTATCTTGAGAAAACATAAGTTTTTAAAAAATAGGATTAGGAAAAAAATAAGTAAAAGTTAATTTATTATTGAGTAAAAAAACAAAAAACACAATTAAAATATCAGAATTAAAATAATCAACTATTAGCCAAATTGATTGGATGTCAAAAGGATCACTGAAATGAACAAGATAAACAGTCCACACTGTTTATCTCTTTCATCACAAACACTGTGGCTTTGTTTTTGCTGGTTAAAATGCGTCAAAAAAAGCGGCAACGCTTTTCCCGACCGAATTGACGCAAACTGTTTCAGGTCTTGCCTAAATCGATATTCACTCACATGAAATTCTACAGTGCAACTCTTTATAGTGTCAGTAGCTCTTAGGAATTGTAGTGTTCCCTAGCTTTGCTCGGTGTTCATTCTCCTCAATTTATGAGTGAGCTTTAGTGACCTTGCTTTGATAAATATTTTTGAAAAAAAAAAAAAAAAAAAAAATTGTTTTAAAATTACACAGGACGCAGTGCCAGTGCCTTCCTGTCATGGGTTGTGACTATGTATCATGAAGAGGAAGTAGTTAGTGTTTTTTTATAGGCTGTTTTGTAGGACTGTGTAGGTGTGACGCATTCATGCTTAGGCAAATCTACAGACATATAAAGCAGTTTAGTTCTGCCTTCTAGGCTCTCTCTTAGTCAGTATATCTGTGCTGTGTTGAACTGATTTTGTATTAAGTTTATATAAATCAGTTTATCATACATTTTTATGGGGTCTGTTTACTTAGATATCATGTTTAATTTGCTAATACACAATACAGGAAAATGTAAGAATGTGAGGAATTAAATAGGAAATGTGTAGAATAATTATTAAGTCTTAGATTTGGCAATCAAAAAAGTTTAATAAATACATATCGCAATGACTACATTATTCAAAAAACATATTACCTGAGACTTGTTTAATTTTTTTACCGTAATGAATTTCTTTTTTTGTTTAACTGTGGTACTACAATAACTGATGGAAATGTGTTGAAAGCAAACCTATATATATTTTTTATATAAAATCAAGGGGCGAAAAGTGTGGAGTTTTGAAAGGGGTCCAAATCATAAAAGTTTCTATGTATACTTAAGGCTTGTCCAACACCCATCATTTGCAATTGTTATTGTTACTTTTGGTGCATCTTGGTAAAATTAAGTACATTAGTACTAAATTGATTGGTATTTCAGAGGAATATCAAATATTTAAAATAAGTTGTGAATTTGATCTGCTCGTTAACTATCGAAAGTCAAATTATTTTAAAATGGACAAAGATATTCCCTCAATGGTTGCGTACAAAAAAGGAATACTATCGACAATCAATGAAATGAGAAAATCAGGATTTGCTTGTGACTTCTCAATAAAAGTAGCAAACAAAAGCTTTCCTGTACATCGCAATATCATTTCAGCTGCTTCTACATACTTTCGTGGTATGTTATCACACCAAATGAAAGAAAATCTGGAAGGATTTGTACAGATGGAAAAGGTGGAACCATTAATAATGGAAGTGTGCATTGACTTCATGTATACCGGTGATTCCAGCATGTTGACACAAGAAAATGTGGAAGCAATACTCCATGCCTCAAACCTGATGCAACTAAATGTGTTGACACAAGATTGCTTTATGTACATGCAAAACAAAATTTTCAACTGAAAACTGTCTTCAAATTGTTACTTTGGCCAAGTTTTATGACGAGGATGATGTGAAAAAGTATGCGGAAAAGTATGTTCTGGCCAATTTTGAAAAAATCATTCTCACTGAAGCTTTTGATAAAATAAGCGTTAACGATCTAATGTTTTATATGAATGAGTTGAAAACAACATTTTCATCTGAGAAAACCAAGTGGACAGCATTGTTAAAATGGGTGGAACATGATCTTGAAAGAAGAGAGAATTTTTCACAATTCTTCTGCTTGATAAAATTAGAACGTATATCGCCCGACTTCGTCAGCAAAAAAGTCCGAACAGAGCCCCTTGTGAAAGCATCTACTGAGTGTTTGAACCATTTACTCGATTCAATGGAAAAAAGAGGTGGTACAAGTTACATAAAGAAAAAACAATTGTTTTAATTTCAAATTTGAATGAACTATAATGACAAACCTGCATAGCAAGAAACTGCACTTTATGGGTCCTGAGACGTCTGTAAATATAACGAACAACTCCACAGAAAATTTCTGTGACAAGGACAAACCTAAAAAAAAATTATATTAATGAGCTGAGGTAGTTGAATTATGTGTGTGTGGAAAAATCTGCGAAATGATACAGTGTTTTTTTGTGCAGCCAGACTCTTTGATCACTTAGAATATATAATATTGCATGAAATGGAAAATGAAAGGTTCTAAGAAAATTCACAGTAGGAAATTTCACTGTAGGAAATCTCGCCGCAAGAGTATTTTGCTGTAAAATACGTATTTGTGATAAAAACAGTTCAGTTTTTGAATTACTGATACCTTTTTTTTTGAAAAGATTCGTTATTTAAGAGCATACCATAACCCTATAAACTTAACTTTTTTATCACAAATACTTGTTTTACAATAAAATGCCCTTGCAGCAATTTTTCAAGAGGCGAATTTTCCTATGTGGCGAATTTCCTGGACGCGCTACGTGAGAGATGTATACTTATTGAGTCCTCAAAGAATGATCAATGTACTGCACACTAGAATAAAATTTGCATTGTGTTTCTCAAAAAAAGTTTTTAGCACAAGTAAAACTATCCACACCGGTACTAAAATGCCAAACTTCAATAACATAACCAAAAATTCAGTTCAAATACTGTTGTGTTTTGGAATTGCTGACCTATCAATTTAATTTCTCTTACTTGGAGAATGAGTGTACTCGGAATGAAACATCAACGGCAGAAATATTGAGTGGGGTCGCATGAGTTACATCTTGCCACTCGATGGAATCATGAGCACATTTCATTAACTTCAATGTATTATGATCGAATTCCTTTCCAAGCTGAAAAGTAAAATTTAAATTTTTTTCATTTTTTAATGATAAATTTCATTTGCAAATGAATAAACTTGACAATTATTCACTGCAGTCAAAATTCTAATGCAATTTGAGTTATTATAAATTAGAGGATAGGACTAGGAGTTTTCTAATATAACCAGAGAGGGAGGCATGTCATAATGGTAAACCATGGCCGGTTGTCAAGTTACCAGTCCATGTAAGATATGTGGATAGTTAACCAGTTATTTGTTTCAGATGCATGGACTTGATGGTAAATATAGATATAACTGACCAGCAGTTATGTGAACCACCCTGCGGCTTCGGAAATTCCAAATAATTCTTGCATATAATTGTAAATCACAATATTTGTGATAGCGCAGAATAATCAGCGATGTAATGGCAAGTGTGCACCTAGTGCTTGCAATATATATGGTATGAAAATGTAACGGCAACTCACCAGTTTATCCGGCAATGCGAGCCGTACAATCACAGGTTTTTTGAAAACAGTTTCGGGTGGAAACACTTGAACAGATAAAATACAACTTGCAGTTGCAGTTTGACTTTGTGAGATTTCTTCAACAATTGTCGAATCCATGTTGATAACCTGAAAAATATTACAATGTTATTGTTTATTTTCGTTTCAATTGTGCAAGGTAGAGTAGGCAAGCAGGTGCATCATACTCGCAGCTTTTGATCCATATTCGCACCCCTGCATAGCCGAAAGCTGCTTTCCAAATCAGCTGAGAATAATTAATAACTAATGCCATAGTGTAAAAACTTCTTAAACTTAATTTTGAAGGAAAGGAAATTTTTGATTGGAACACAGCATTATCAACGGCGCTCCGAAAGTATGTGTACCAAGATGACGCACAATCTCAATCTGGTACACATACTATGATCAGGTTGTGCGCCATCTTGGTACACATACTTTAGGAGCACCTTATCAATAGTCCATATTAATGAGATAATACCTCTGTATCAAGTTTCATTCAGGCATTCCTTTTAATCTCAACTTATTGACGTCAAAAAACTTTTAAAAAGTTCATAAGCATTAACCCAACCTTCATAGTAACTTTGGTACCATTGTTCACAGATCCTTCTTCAAATTTTAATTTTGTTCTTGGAAAAGCGGGAGAAAAAAGAAGATGTTGACTGTCCTGAAAAGTTTGAATAATATAAAAAAATAATATTCAAATAGCAAATAAAACATATAGAACAGAAAAAAAAGTTAATACAATGATTCTTCCCGTCTTCCGATGCTATGAAATAAGCCATGTACAGGCAGCCATTGATATCTAACGGTAGGTAAAAAGCTGAAGCGGAAGGACCTGATTCTTTCTGGTTTAGTATCACCTATCCAATTTATTACACCCCAGATGAGATGATGGGCATTTAATTTGAACCTGTGATGTGTAACTGACAATGCCAACACAAGTCCAGCGCTTTCACTGCAAGACCACCATGTCCTCAAGAGCATTGAAGGAATATGAATGGATTGATATAGATTTTTAGGCATAAAGATAAAATATTGTAAAATCATACATTCTTATTTAGCTTAACATGTTTAGCAGAACATCCAAACCTATTGGATATAGTACAAGACAGGGTCATACACACGGTGACACCCAAGAGTGGAATGGAATACAATATTGCCAAAAGTTGAAGGTTTAATTTTAAAATTCAGATCACATCATGGTCTTTAATAGAACTCCTTTTGGGTTGATGTCTCATGATTGTGGTCATATCATAAACAATAATGGCTATGAAGCTGATGCTGGAGGCAAACTCTGCTCTGATGTCAGAGATAGCAAACAATCAATTTTGAATATACTGTTGCCTCAGAGCTTGGGCCAAGGTGATTTCAAACCTCAGCTTAGTTTGCCATATGTACAAACGTGCTTTTGCAATCAAATATTACCTCTTGTAAAATTGTACTAGCTTCCATTACTCTAGCTACAACACCAAACAAGCAGAAATGTGAGGCATATGCTTCAGCAATGTTTATGTCTCGTTCTCCATTGTTTTCTTTTATTGTTTGAGTTCTGTAAAACAAAATTGTATTTGAATAATTTCAGATAAAAGTCAAGCAAGTACATTATTTCACAACTTCTTCCACTTCATAACAATTTTTTTTTGTGGAATATGTTTCCAGCTTTGACTTGAAACTGAGTTCTGCGAGATAAATAATTGAGTCAGTCGGTTCCTACAGGGCTCAGGTCAACAAAATTTACACTCCCAACTCCAGGTTAATGATAAATTCGATTACAGACTCCCAGAAAATCGAATTTCATTAATAAAAAAAAAAAATGCAAGCTTTTTTTAATATACTGTTAGGACTGCTTCACTGAATTTTATTTTTGTGGAGTTCAAGGAAAATTACGACCTGAATTATCACTATTAGAAATTCTAAATTTTAATCCCAACTATTTTGAAAAACGATAAGTCAGTAAAATTTTTTTCTGGGGTCAATGGTTAAGGAAACATCTTCTATGACATAAGGTTCAAGATCATATTATGAAACTTACTCTAAATCTTCAGTAGAGCCATCTGCTGACATCACCCTGATCACAATCTCCCTTGTTTGTTGGTCATGTCTTTCAAATGAATAGGGTATCGATAGTTTGATTGGCTAAAATAATATTATTACTTCGAACTTAAAAATTTCAAATCACTGAAACTAATATTGAAGCTGAGGGTAATGAATGGAGACTTGAGGAGTTCTAGATCAAATTGTCATAATGTTAGAAACTTACAACTAGCGATACAAAGGACTAAATGATTCCAACGCATCTGGAAGATCTAGCTAATTGGAAACATGATAATATAGTAACTAGCCTGTCGGTTCAAATACTGTGGAATCATCCGATACAAATAATACCAGGCAAAATAATTCTATACCCAACATGGAATGCTAACCAAACAAGAGGCTGTGGTATGCCATATGATCACCCTATCTTATCTGCTCTCCTTTTTTCCCGGGACACCATAAAAATCCTATCCTATCATAGGTAAGACAGGTCATCAGTAAAATTTTCACGTTAAAAAGCAATGTTCCAAGGAAACCCAAATTTTTTTTTTAAAGTGAACGAAAAAGTTGAATAACTCACATTATCAAAAGTCAATCCGTCCGGAGTGAGTTCTAATACCCCACTTAGCAATTCATCCATGTCCTCCAGTCTGAAGTCAACATCAGCATCAGGAACAAGCTAAAATTGTTGAATCAAACTTAAAATACAAATGAACCTTCTAATTTGATAGAAGTGAACAAAGAGCAAATTTACCTGAGAATACAAGGTAAGATTAACTGCACAAGCATTCTTTGGCACAACAATATCGATTCCACACGGGAGTTGAAATTGAGCTCCCGTTTCTACTTCGACTTTCATACAACAAGTATCATTTTCCATTGCAAATGCAGGGACTTTGTAGAAATCCAGCAGATCCTGAAATCACCTAAAGGTTAGAATTGGTTTGAAATTCCAAAAGTGATCTAAATTTAATTCCTTTTTTTTTGAATAGGAGATAAATTCAGAATAAACTTTTCATAATAAAGTCTAAATCAGTGGTTCTTAAACTTCCATTATTTATTGCAAACCGCTTCCAAAGGGTCTCGTGGTCATTCCCTAATATTCAATGAAAAGAGTTTCGATTTTGAAGTATTAACATCAGTTAATTTATCCGCAATATTTAACAATGAAAAAGCCAACGAACAGAAGAAGTAAAATAATAGGTGCATTACAGTTGAAAATTAAACAATTTAGGAAATGCCAAAAACTGTGTCACTAAATGTCACAAAGAGAGTTAAGATGAAAACTATTTTAAGTTGAACTGGCAAATGGTACTGGTAATTAGATTGGTGACCCACAAGAGAACTCTTCTGAACCCCCTCCCCCAAGGCTCTGTTTGAGAAACCCGAAGTAAAACAAAAAATCGTGTAAATGTACCGTATCTATACTGCGTGTATACTGGATATTCTATAAATTTAACTCGATAGAATATGCATAATCATGTATTGGAACAGATGGAAAAAATATATAATTTTTTATATTTCCCAATTTTTTAGAATCTAATATACATGTTATTCTATTGATTCCGACACTAATATTACTCACTCTGTCTTCTTTTTTCGGGGAATTATATCCGATGGGATTTCCGTCCAAAAGTATGAAATCTTTTTCAATCAACAGAGACGAAACGATTCTTATTTTATTGAAGCGGAGATCAAGACAATTCAACGAAGTTGAATTAACAAAGTCAGCATCAACCGTAACTGAAATTAGATGATATGTTAAATATTGAGGAAATAACGGAGACTAACAATTTAAAAAAGGTCCATAAAGTCACTTTGTGTCTAAAAATATAATGCTCAGCAAATAACTGCCTAACTGGTCAAAGCAAGCTATAAAAATGAATACAGACATGACAAACTTTCCATCCAACTTACCTATTTCATTGTTTCTCAGTTTCAAACTTTTCAAATTTCTCCAACGTTTAGAAGAAGCGACACAGCCACCAATCAAATTTTCCGACAAATCCAAGGTTGACAAGTTTTGTAATTCGAATAACGCGAAAGGAATTTCCGTAAATTTATTATTTGACAAATTCAATACATTCAGGTTTTGAAGTAAAGAAAAACCTTCTGGTAATGTTGACAATTGATTTTTTTTCATGTGAATTTCTTTCAACATCGACAAGACACTGATTTCAGCAGGAATCTCTTTTAAGGCACAAAAACTCATCTGTAATCTTTGTAAATTTTTCAAGTTTAAAATCCAAGCTGGAAAAATGTTAATGTCATTAAAGCTCAGATCCAGATAAGTTAAACATATCAGCTTTTGCATATTTGTTGGAAGATTTGCAATATCCCCTTTAATAATATTTCCATTTTGGTCCTGTTTTCTACCTTTATAAACCAAAGTTTTCAATCTAGTCAGTTTCAAGATGGAAACCAAGAGAGGTTGCAATTTTTCATCAAATCTTGTAGATGGCAGGTGCAGGCTTTCAATGTTTTGAAGAATGTCATCTTTGGTTGTTTTCATGAAATTCTTGAATGAATCATAACACTCCAGTGTATTTGTTGAAACAAGGTTAATAGGCAGCCGTCCCTCATACTTTGCAATATTAAGAAGAATGTCATTGTTCATCTCATACTAGGCCAAAAAACTGAGATTATAAAAGATAACATATTTACTTGATATATTAAAATATACACATTAAATTCAAATATACCCAGACATATTTTTGAAGCTAGAATATATTGCATTTGCTGAATGGAACAGTGCTTAATTAAAGCAAGAAGTTAGAAGTGCATAGATAAAAAAAACAGTGGAAAAGGAACATATTTATCGAATTGAAGAATTTCAAATCTAATGAACATAGTGTGGATCTTTGAGCTTTTATTAAAAGAGCAGAAGAGCAGGTTTGCCCAAAATCACAACATAAGCCCGAATATTGAACAGAAAAAACATTGACGATGGATATTCACACACAAACATGCTGGATAATAAGAATGGTCAACTTTTCAGTGAATGGGCCCACAAATTTTATATTGATAAAAAGAATAACCGATATCCGAATTAATTGGAAATCCATCTCATTTTTGTTGAAAATTATCGTACTTCTATGCAAATTGGAAGCTGTTGATAACAGTGATGAATCGACTACAAAGTTTGCTGATCATGCAAGATTCGTAAAAAGAGACAATTTGATTCGCAAATCAAAGCATTGCATTGCTAGTTTATATTCATAAATATAACCATATTATAAGTATTAAAAATAAAGCATAGTATTTGGAAGCAACATTCAGAGAAATAAGTAGCTGAAATCGGCTATAGTAACATTTTAAAACTTTATACATCTAACTAAAAGCAGCAATATATGGCGGCTCTAACATAATTCATCAACAAGGCCACAAAGTCAGAGTTAGGCATGTATTTTTCGATTGTGAAGTCAGGGTCGTTTTTTCGGGCATTTCAGACTTTGGTATTATTAATGTTGGGCGTTTACATCAAAACTTCCTTCAAAATGAATTTTGTTTAATAATGTAACCTACATACGTAGGAACTTTCAATCAAAATAGCAAAGTGAGATACTTCGCAATATACTTATTAATCACTGCAGTACTTTTCTTTCAATTACTCAGTGGTGCGTATGACATTCTTTACATCCCATACTAGACTATGTTTTCACTGTGCTCCATATCAATTGGAGTTTGAAGGGTACTTTCACAAGTTACAGGTAGCAAAGGCGTACTCTGGCTTGCTTCTTCCTCTGGCAAAGAATTTTGCTGAGTTTCAGCCCCCTGTTGTGTTTCGGTTGGCTGTTGAGTTTGATTATCAGACTCTGTATTCCCATGAAACTTTCTTCTCATGCTTTTTTCAAGTTTAAGCTTCAATTCTTGTCTAACATCATAGTGACCAACTCTGTCAAAAACCCACATAGCAGGATGAGATTGTCCTGGTTCTGAGGGAATGGTACAATAAAGCATATGCTCAAGAACCTTAATGAAAGGGATAAACTTCGGAACATTGAACGAAGGCGCACTGTTTATTATACTATTCAAACATAAATCGAAAGGTGACCTTTTGTTGTGACCTTCATCAACATCAAACTCATAAACTCCACATTCAAAATGGCGAAGATTCATAGTTGTTTCAGCTATGTAGGAGTTTAACAAAGTTATAAAGATATCCCATTGTTTTGTAGATGCCAAGTACTTAGCAAAATTTTGTGCATCTGTATCCCAGTGAGTAAATCTGTAAGAAGAAATTTCGTTTTCAATCATCATCTTGTGATGTATATACTCTTCACTATTTCTGAACTCATCAGAATGCAATGCTGCAGAAAGCTGATGCTTCATTAAAATTCGGCGTATTTCCATCTCGCTGCAACTTGGAACAGACTTGCCTCCCTCACTTGCTTCTATCAATTTCTGTAGTTCTGTCAACTTTTGTTCAGTAAGATGAGGATTCTTATCAAATACCTTTTTCACGAAATCTTTTGCAGACCATGTCTGAAGACCACTGTGAACGTATTTAGGTCGATTATCCTTCATAGCTCCGAAAAGATACTCAGCAGCTTTAAAATATTCTGGCTCTGACAGAGCATAATATAGGATAGACCTTGGAATGTTATGTACCGGTACATACGGAATAGAATGTGGTTTTCTATATTCTTCCAATTCATCCAAATTTAGGTTTAATCTTTTAATATATTCTTCATTTTCAGACACTTCAGAGTTTAGGCAGCTAAGAACTGCGACCAAAAGAGGCCAATGACTATGTTTAACAGCTATTTTTATCAAATCCTCTGTTTCAGAATCTTCTACAGAGCACTGGATATGCTTCAAACATTTAATGATATCGTTTGCACCATATACATTACCTTGACTATCTTCTTTGTTTTTACGAAAGACACCAGCCAGGATTTTCATTACATGTCGCTCTCCATCTTTTCGCAATTTACAGTACATTTCAATGAAACGCATGTCATTAGATTTCACAACATTATTAAGCTGCGTTTTCATTTTATCCAATGCTTCTTCGCTAAAAACGAATTCAACAAAACTGCCAAATGCCCCTGACCGAGTGGGATCAGCACTTTTCCAAAAATTTATCATGAATTGAGAAAACTTGAATCCTTTTTGTAAATCTTTACTGCGTATGTGATCAGGCATGGTGATATTACGTGCCTTAATAATTCCCACAGAAGTAAAAGCTATCTGACAAAATGCAGCAATAGAGAATACTATGACAAAAGGAATAAGTTGTCTCCTTATATTCAAAGAACAAAAATATTTAAAGGGGTCACCAACGCCATGAACTTCTAAATGATAGCCCTCAGTAAGAGAGCAATGGAAGCGATTGCCAGATCCAAATAATTTCACCAATGTTGCAATTGAAAAACATAGCGATAAGAAAATAATGACAAGGGAGATGACATTCCTTATAACATAAAATGTAGCAACAGTGCTTTTGCATTTATAGCCAAACAAGAGTTCATGAGCTGTTCGAAGTTGTGACGAATCCCCTTTATCCTTATCAACGGGTTCAGTAACCATAGATTTTAAATCTTTATTTCGATCAAGCAATTCTTTAATGATGGTCTCCACCTCCTTAAAAGTGTTGAATGAATTTATGACGGCAGGAAAATATAGCCAGGAAGCAGAAGCAATCAACAATATTGCTACAAATGCCAACAATATTATCCCACTATAGGAAACAAACCAGGGGAATTGGTTGATACAGTAATTGTTCATTAAAGAGGTATGTGCTTTTGTGAGCTCAAATGGGAGACTTACATTCTGTGACAACGGAACACAAGCTGTGGATGTAGTCAACGTAAAATAAAACATGAAGAGAGACGCTGCGACACAAGCTGCATAACAATATCCTCTAGCCTTTTCCCACCAGGGTTTCATGTTTTTATCCGACAACAAATCACCCAATATGAAGTCACTCAACCCAAGAACAGACATTTTTAATATTTAGTACAGATATTTATTTTTACCAAACTACTGTAAAACCTGTCAGTAAGAAAATAGGTATCCACTGTTACAAATATACATTGAATTTACAATGTCTAGGGTAATTTTTGTTAGTCTATTCAAAAAGCTTAATAATATAATAAACCAAACCGAAGACCATACAGCATGAGGAGTTTATGAAACTCGAAAAGCAGAATATCCACTTGTATTATACGACAGAGAAATGATAATTCCAAGTTCTAGAATTAAATTATTACAGAGCAGTAGCCCGAAGCTAAATTCCGATTCTTACCAAAATTTCATAATATAAACCCAACAATAAGTGTACCGGTAAGTCAGTAAGTGTTTATTTTCATATTTCATTACAACAAAACAATAAATGGCAAAACGAACAAATATATACAAAAAAATCAGGGAAGTGAGCAAAATCTAAAAAATATTTAAGAAGTGCTAATGCAGGTGCCCACTTACCCCAAACAAAGCAATTGAAGTAAATTTTGAAAAAAAAATGAAAGATGATTCCGGCGTAAATATTTAGGTGTGGACGTGGTGTTTGAACATGAACTGCGGTTTCTACTATATCTGTACAAGAAAATAACAAAAGAGCAGAATACAACAAACAATCGGTGTGCAACATGTGATTATGAACGCACTCAACTAATAGCCTACTTGACGATAATCAACAACATGTCACATTGTAATTTAGTCTGATAAGGCAAGTTGGTGCATCTAATATAAGACAGATGTAGTAAATGCAGTAAATGGCACTGATTTTATTATATTACGATTAATTTCAACAATAATGTTTTACCGTGACTCTAATTACTGAATTATAATCAGTCCAACAATATCTTTTAAGGAATATTTTTATATCCACAGTATATAACTCTTGTTGACTCATTCGGTATCCAATTTGGCAATCCTCATGAAATTATTAATTCGGTGTGGCAAAAGAATTTATTCATTTTTTTTTTATATTTTTCTTTTTACTGAGTAATTTTATTGATTTTAAGTCTCGCTTTGTTCACTCCCAACCTTATCATGTCTCGATGATTGTATGTGTGGGTGTTTTAATTCGTTTTTATACTTTTGGGTGAGCGAACACGTACTACTTCTTTTATCAATACCTTTCCATCTGAAATTTGTACGCTCCAAATCTTACTTGAGGTTTTGCTTGCTCTATCGATTTTATAATCAGTTATTTTTTTTTGTCTTCAACTATTATTTTATTGTCTACTGCTGATTATGGAGTCGAAATGAACTTTTACCATACTGTTAGATACTTTTAAATTGAGTAGGTAACATACTAATTTAGTAACTAAACATACCAAAGTGGCACCAATAGTCATTCCTGAATCCACAGGTTCACCTTCCTCACTTCTCTATCAATTCCAGCAGGTTTGCAAACTTTGTTTATCAAGAGAAATTTTCTCATAACATAAATTTTCCATAACATGTTACGCAGACACTTTTTCAAAAACTACGGTACCGTACTATATTTAGGTCTTCTACTTTTCATGGCAAGAATATACTGATATACTCAGAAGATTTGTGAATTCTGTCATAGCTGAATTGACGAAGCCTTAAACAAAAAAGACTTTAGACTTCCAAAATAAGTGTCATATAACCCTTGTGCTCATTCATCAAAAATGTGATTGTATTAAAATATTTTAAGTGTGTTGTTCAAATCTATAGTGGTGGTAGCATAAAAGTCATATTGGGGATGGCAGAATAGGGATGGCAAAATACGGTCGAAAGGTGGCAGATTAGGGATGGCAAAATAGGGTCGAAAAGTCATATTGGGGATGGCGAAATGCGGTCGAAGCGTGGCAGATTAGGGATGGCGAAATGCGGTCGAATGGTGGCAGATTAGGGATGGCAAAATGCGGTCGAAGCGTGGTGGCAGATTAGGGATGGCAAAATGCGGTCGAAGCGTAGTGGCAGATTAGGGATGGCAAAATGCGGTCGAATTGTGGTGGCAGATTAGAGATGGCGACGTTTGAGAAAGTGAAGGGCATGGTGTCAGTGTTACCGTATACCGGTACCGTACGAACATTTTAAGGTTCTTAAGTTTAGCATGTAGCCTGAATGTATCTGCATATGCCAGAGTTACCATACTTGGACTTTTAATTACTATGGTAACGGTAGACTACCGGTACCGTATCATCGGACTACCGGTATGCCTTCGCGGTAGAATTATTGTGTGGCAAGATGTAGGCACGAACACGGTATGTCAAATTGGGACTGGTACCAGTAACATTGCAGCATTGTATGGAGCAAGCGATAAACTAAAAAGTGAAACTGCTAAAGACATTTGACTGTTTGAGTGAACTCCGCAGACCTAAGCAAAATGTTAATATGCATTCTAACTATTTGATATATTTAATTGCTGAATTGTCTAACTTCAAATTAGTAGTGGTGTGGCTCATCGTGCTAAGCCTGTAAGCGGAATAAGCTTGGCATCGCACCTCTTATTACTTACACTATGTCAGTCTGTGTAGGTTCGCAGGTTTAAATGTGGAGATCGTTAGGAATACGCTCGTCACCCCATGGTTATGTGCGAGAGGATTACTGGACTCCTCGTCTCAGTTGGGTGGTTCACATAACCGCTGGTCGGTTACAGCTTCCTCCACCATCTGGTCCATTATCTCTCTCCTGGGATAGATATATGTAGATCCTATCGTTAATCCGAGCGAGACACATATCATGTTAATTTACTGTAGTAAAAGCCCCGAACTTCCAATTCCATTATAAAATTTTATCGTAAATGACATTAAGTCTATAATGACTACTTGAAACTCTGTCAAGTATTTTGATATAATTTCAGATATGAAGATTAAGGTTATCTATTCTTTAGGGATATTGCTACAATGACTGAAGTGAGTCTATTTGTGCCAGAAAGGGGATCAAGAACTTTATAGTTTGCACTTTCAACAAGAGAGCGATGCTCAAATATATGGACACGCAGCCTGAGCGAAGCAGTAGTCCAGCTTACCTTTGACGGTTCGCTAAACACTAGAAGCACCAATGTTTGCTGACTTCGTGACTCGCTCGCACGATGAACCGCCACATGGTGGCAATTTTTGATGAGGTCATAGCACAAAAGAAATGAATTCCATGCAGCTCTCAGAAATATTGGAAATATATGAAAGTAATAGCCTTCAGGCAAATCAATCTTAAACCATTGAAAATTTCAAAGCAATTCGTCCAGTAATCAACAAGAAAAGCGGTTTTTCAATATGTGTCAAAGAACAACAACATAATAACAAAACGATCCATATGTCCACTACATGCCCACAAATGAATTGTGACATGGGACTTACTCCAAAACTATCTCTGTACTTCAAAACTGTGTTTTGAAGTTGATGACCGGCTCACATACTCTACTGTGTATTGGTTCAATCTGCAAATATTCTGAAACTTGAGAATGTTTATGAATTTGAAGTGCTGAAACTTACGTTTCAGTTCAGATTTGGTATCATTGCTGATCATTGCTTCGGACAATTCATTAAAAAGAGATAATAATCGTTCAGCTGATAAAGGTTCCTATTTTGTTATAGTTAACTTTACCCTGGTACAAAAATGTATTGAAGATACTTTCTAACACAATAGCTTCGTGTAGTATTTCACTAGTTCTTTGAATATGATTATGTTCAAATTTCATAAAGGAACCATTCTAATCTAGTGATATTTAATATTTATTCAGCATTTTAGCTTATAAGGCAAATGTTAAATAGGTTAGGTTAAATACTTGTTATTTGTAAAGGGCATATAAAACATTAAACTTTAGTGTATGTTTGCTAATCCATATGTTAGTAAGAGTTGTTTATTTGCCATAATTGCTTCTATTAAAATAATTTTCCTATTTTTGTTAATGTAACTTGGATCAATCATAAAAATCACTCTCATTGTTAATCTTGTTATTGCTACTGTTTTTTATGCAAACTGTATTCCAATTGTTGCATCCAAGGTTATCCATCCAGCTAATCTAAACATTTTTATGACAGATCAACTTTTTCATAGATTTCACCTAATAGCACATAGTCAGCCCTATAGTTATCATTTTATTTACACAAACATTTGAAAGAGTGCATTCTCCTGGTCTGATCTTTTACTTCCACAAATATTTTATCATTTCGACTTGCTACTAGTATGCAATCTCACTTACTTTTGTGATTTCCATTTTCGTGTCTTGAAGACATTCTCATAAAATTCAGTTCCTAACCCTACCTAAAATCCCTGAGATCACACAATCGCTGAGATTGAATACCTTTATATGTTTAATAGGTGCTCCCTGTGTGCATTCCGTCCCAGCATGTGCACCAAGATGGCACACAGCCTGAACATATTATGTGTACCAGATTAGGGTTATCAGGTTGTACGCCATCTCAGTGCACATACTACGGAAGCGTCGTTTAATAACCTAATAGCTCTATTTGTGCTACTGTTCAAATTAATGTCACTGACTTCAACTTGTGTACACAAATTCCAAATATTTATTTTTTTCTTCTAATAACGTGCAACATACTAAATTGTATTTGTTTGAGATTACATTTTTCCAAGATACAGAAATATGTTTTAATTTGCTTTCAGTATTTTTTGCCAATTATTAAACACTATTTATGGGGACTGTAGCATTTGTGTACACGATATTATATTCTTTGTCTAGTCCTTGTTTGTTTTGAAGTCAATCAATAAGATCTGATTTTCATTCATGAATCATAACCACTTTGTACTAATGCATTGTCTGCAATCCTAAAATAACAATTTCTCTGCTACTACTCCATACTGTGTTATTTTGTTCTTGTTATAAGATAAACTTGTTATTCATGTGGGTGGGTGCATATGCTGTTATATATATTCTATAATGAAGTTCCTGATTACTTTCTGTAGCAATAGTTTTCAGTGTGTAATCTTGAAATCTTGCAGTGAAAATATGTCTTCCCCCAGATAATGTCCTAGCATTTACTAAGTCCTTTGGTTAAGTTCATGTTTTAATATGCCAAACTATGCATGGAAACACATGTAATTGTGTGACAACATTTCGAATCAATATGATATACTGGTGTGGTGTTATATGCTTTCATTAATATAAGATATTGTAAATTAATTTCTCAATAATGTAATAATTTTTTATTGGTTGGATATCCCAATTTTTGTGTTCACATTTTGAACCTTACTGTAAATGACGCAGGATTTCCCATTTTGCATTTATACCCGATATCTTTATAGCATCATGTCATCTCAAATTATGTGCTTCATGTTATCTCAAATGTCATCTCTTTATTTCCGTTTACAACTTCTTTCTTGCGCGCATGTATGAATAAACATGCATGGTTCACTAACATTTGCATGTTTTCTCATGAATGTCCTGCTTGTAATTTTCTTAAAAGCTTCTTAAATATACTCTCACTCTCATGTCAGTGCGCTTTCGTTTCTATAATATAAAGCTTTCAAAATCATATCATATTACATGAGCCAACTTTAATGTTGCTCAATTTTGAAATGATTGATGATGATGATTTTTTTAAACCTACTTAGTGACAACAACTAGACCATTATAGTTACTTTTGATGCCTTATACCTTACTTTGAGTCATTCACCATTTACATATCTTAAGTAACCAAGGCCATTACCTCAAATTTGAAAATACCATAAAACCTACGATCTCTGGTCGTTCTTAGAGCATCGATTCACGGGCCTTTCAAACTCTCTGGTCATTTAGTTCAGGGACATTTTATTCATCCCTACATATATACCGTTCAATATGTTTTAATGTTAGTCTAGTCTTGGAAAGTTTTGAGATTGTTTTTATCGTGGAAAACTGAATAAAATGAAATAAAGAGGGTTGTGATTAGAGTGGTAGTGACTTCAACATGGCAGAAAGCCAATCTAAAAATGCAATTCTCATACAGTGAAATCCCGTTTCAAAGCTCTTTTGAAACCACGGGAATATTTACCGTAGCGTTGGAACATATTTCGGTAATTAGTATTACACAAATTACATAAAATCGAGTACAAGATATTACCTTAGTCTTTCAACTTCAAAGATTATGAGTCTCATGGAAAAATTGAGGCAGCGGGTTTCTCTTCAATTAAATACCTACGAGTGGCCAATACCGAATAGTTCACTGTTTCAAATACATTTGAAGTTCAAAAAACGCTTATCTATAATTAGGGCTGGGGAAAATATTCGAATAGCGAATCGAATATTAAATTATTCGAATGGCATTTTACTATTCGAATATCGGGTACCACGTGATCTGCGTCGCTTCCCTTGGACACGGAACGTCTGTGAACCGATCGTGAATTGCGCGAGAATTCACCTACAAGCTCGCTCGCTAACAGACAAATTTGAAAAATCGTTTTTGCGTTGTGGTGTTATTTGTTTTCTTTGCGTTTCGATCGTTCATTTCAATTCCCTATGTTGCACAAAGAGGTACCGACACCGTTCCCCAAATTTAGAAACGTTAAATCAGATGAGGTATTCAAAATAAATATTCCAGATTTTAAACTCCGTATGATTGGCGGCACGTGATTAGCCGTTTCATGAATGAACCAAACATAAATTTGTTTAACGAAAATTAAAAGTTGAATTAACTTTTGCGTGGAACCATATATACATAGTATAACACGAACAAGCTATGACCAGAAAAGAAATGGCAGGACATAGTTCTTTTAATGTACTTTCAAATAATTCTTTAGTGATCCCTTTCATTCTTGACCAAATAATGTTTCGAAAGTGTAAACATTTCACTCGGGCATGCATGGCGGGTGGAGTGTAGAAATCGTGAACATGAGTATGGCGTAAAATCAATCGTGAATTTCGATGTAACAACGCGCACTGTCTCGTTTACGAATTGTTGTATCGTCGGAAATGATTACATTCGTTTTATTTTTGAGCATTTTTGCACTAATAAATAGGGCGTGACATTGTCAAAATTGTCAAGAGAAGTAAAAGTGAATTCGCAAATTCCGTAAATAAAATTGTGAATTACTCGGTAACGATATTAGCTATAATGACCGCGGTTTGTTGAAAGAAAACGTCGGAACTTGGAAGAGTTAGTTATAAATAGCGCCTGGCCGTCTATTAGGCACAAAAGTACAGAAGCGCAATTTTTTCAGCATTAGGTCGCATATGCAAATTATTATTCAGGAAGCGCTGTTTATTAACGTCATCTCGTCATATGGCCACGCAGAAATGCCTTTATTGCCGAATTATTTAGTCACTATTTTAAATCAACATTCGGGATTGACGCAATCGCAGCTCTGCGAGGTTTATCTGTAAAGTAACATAACCACCATAGAAAAGCATAGCAAAGTTAATTACGGTATTGTCTTAATAAATATCTGCATCCCGGTATCGATTATAATATCACCGTTCGCTTAATATTGTGACGGTAAATTTACAAACGTTGATAAGTAATATATATGAAAGCTAACGCAAATGATAAAAATTAGAATAATATTAATTTGGGTTTTTACATCAATCCTTAATGGTTTTAACAGCTGTTGCCGACGTGAACGCACGGGTAAACCCGAAATATAAACGTCGATGTCCGCCGACGCGAAAGAATTAATACTTGCAAATAACAGAAAGGGTCACGGTGACAAAAACAATCATGATTATGACGAAATTAACCAGTAAAAAACGCTTTGTAGCCGATTTTCAATGTCTTTATTAATTTTCAAAGGGAGTATCGACCGACGTTGTAGACCTCCTGTTGTGTATAAAAAATATTCGTTATTCGACTATTCGGTATTCGTTAAAATATTCGAACTATTCGATTCAAAAAAAAATATTCGATTTTGCCCACCCCTATCTATGATATGCGAAGGAATTTGCATGCAAGAAACAAAGGAATAACTGGCTATATTGCCAGGCATTTCATATTCACAGATTACTGCGATATATATTTTAGAATAGTAACGCTTTTATTCTTTTATAAGTCGACGTAATCATGAGTTAGTTACGTTAACAGATTTAAATTAATATGGCAAGGCATTTGAAATAGTGGTATCGGTCATGGATTTGAATATTTGGCGCAACACAAAATCATCCTGGTAAAAAGTTCATACTTTCAAATACCAACCATTATTCAAATTATTTGCCAAAAAGCGGGATAAAGTATAAATTATTTTTCCGACTTGGGACAATTTTTCCAAGAGTCTGAAAATACGAATCAAAAATTAATTATATTCAGGCGCTTTACCACACATTTTAAGCCCACAAATTGCCGTTGTATTTTGGAGTAATAATACTTTTATTATTTCGTGAATACGAAAAAACGAATCAGCAATTAATTATATTCGGGCACTTTACCACACATTTTAAGCCCACAAATTGCCGTTGTATTTTGGAGTAATAATGTTTTTATTATTTTGTGAATACGAATCAGAAATTAATTATATTCGGGCACCTTGCCACACATTTTAAGTCCACAAATTCCAGCAGATTTCAGAGTAATAATACTTTTATTATTCAGTAAATCCGAAAATAGGAATCAAAAATGAATAATAATCGGGCAGTTCACTACACATTTTATGCTCACAAATTGTCGTCGCAACCATAAGCTACGTTAATAAACAAAACTAAATTAATAACGCATAATAATTTTATATGCTGGTATCGGTCATGGATATGAATAATTTGCACAACAGAAAATCATCCCAGTAAAAAGTCGAAACTTTCAAAGGTGCTCCCGAAGTATGCGAACCAAGATGGCGGACATCGGAACGTAACATGGGTAACAGGTTAGGGTTAGGCGATAATTTTTTTCCAATTTTTCTTATTTTAGTCCTATTATCAGTTCGAAGACTAGCCAAGAGCCTCCCGTAGTATTTATACCTAAAATTATGGCCTAACCCTAACCCAGTACACATATTACATTCCGAGCTCCGCCATCTTGGTTCGCATACTTCGGGAGCCCCCTTTCAAATATCATTATCAAAATTATTTGCCATAAAGCGGGAAAAAGTATTAATTATTTCCTCTAATAAATCGACTTGTTTTCCGACTTGCGACAATTTATTGGGTATCATAAAAATTACGACATTGAATAATCTTCAATTTCTTGACGTAATGGAAATGAATGTGTAAAATCGTTTAAAGATTCCCGCAAAAACGAAAAACCGTGTTTGCGATGAAAAAAGACTATATATTATTCGAAAATCAGCCGAAAATGTATTCGAATATTTGATTCGTTTTGGACAACCCTGTCTACGAACCACAGTCTTCTTTTCTACAATACAACAATAATTTTCGTCCCAATTCTTTAAAAAGGTTCGCCATTCCTGCTAGACTAACCCATCAAATTGCGTGTTCCCTGACTACTACATGAAACATTAGCGTTTTCTGACCATCAAATGTTTGAGATTGTTTTGTAAAGTTTAAAAACAATTAGGTTGAAAATTTTCAGTTGCAGATTAGTAGTAATTTGACTCCAGTGTAGATGTCGAATATTCAGGGAAGTATTTCACTGGCTTTATTTCGCTAAATGTCCGTACAATTATAGAGACCCTGCTCAGCGCAGAATGTTTTCAAAACATTTCGCCTATAAGTTTTTGAAAGTATAATTTCATTTAATTTCAATTGAAAATCTAGAAAGGCTTTTTGTATCTTATACACACCAGAACAAATATTACAATCATTAGATATGAATATTGAACGTATTACTAGCTCAAAATTAATCCCTCATCAAACGCATTTGAACGTGAAATAACGGTGCACGAAACTACGCCAGTTATAAGCATCATTAAATATTAAACAATGCGGATATATATAGCACCAAGGTCAAACCCACCCTATTCCAAACAGCACGAAAAATTCGTAGCAAATGCGTCTTTCCTTGGAATTCAATTGCAACAAAGAACAAGACTTGCGTTACACGTAACACATTAATTTATAAGTTGCTCCTTCGCTATCCAGTAAGACATGGGTTGGATTCTGTACCAAGTAATGGTAATTATGTTCCTCAAGAAGTAAAGCATGCAAGAAGATTCCTAAAAAGTCAAACTAGTCTTCGACATTTTCTTTCTCAAAAACGATAAAATGGATGACTTTGGTGGTTCCCAACATTTTGTGTTGTAATCTTCTATTAGTTGGTTTTTGAACTGTTTATACCAAAATCCCTATGTTTAATTACCTTGCCTTTTGTAGTATCTTTTCCAGTGTTATACAAAAGTCGCATTTTCATTTTTACGCAGTTCAAATAGTTTGTCGCGTTTTCATGAATATTATTATACAAAAGTGAGTAATACTACAATGTATATTCCTATTCAAAGACTCTCCTCTAGATAGGAATTCACCCAATATCATAAAAATCATTTTATAGCATAATATATCGAACACATCTTTACATCAAAAGGTTATATTCAAATTATGAAACCAATTAACTTCGAAAGAAATTTTGAGAATTGAAATTAACGAAACACGGAGAATGAACTCTTCATGCAGTGTGATCGTGAATTATGCCAAAAATATTTTAAAGCAAAACAGGATTCTTCTACATATATACTTGAGCAATTTGAAATATTTGTAATTGAAAAGAATTGTTTAATAACAGTATTTGGAATAGAAATATCGCAGGCTTCGGGGTGGCGTAAAAAATTGTAGCGACTATAATACCAGGGAAAAATTGAAATTTCCATGACGAAAGAGATAAAACATATGACCTCATAAATGATGGCACGATCCAGAATGCTATGCCAGCCAATGCAGACCTCTTGAAATATGCGCAACAAGCTGGCGCACAACCTCAGGTTAGGGTTCAGGTTGTGCGACATCTTGGTGCGCATACTTCAGGAGTACCCAAAACTTGATGAGAGAAACGTAATAATATATCAAACATTAAAAGATTGTATTAAAATTATTAATCAGAAAAATATAAAAAAAATGTTCAAGACTTGATGAGAAAAATGTAATAATATATAAAACATTAAAATTAATCATAAAATAAAGACACGATGAAAAATCGGAAAACGCCTTTTAAATGAATTTTAAAATGTGAAACACTGATCAGATTAATTCCTTAAATTTGACAATGTTCGTTTCCAAATCTGACACGCATTTCGCCATCCTTAACATGACACCCGTCAACCCACTGCCCTATTTTGCCCTCCCTAATCTGACACGCATCGACCATATTTCATCATCTCTAACCTGACAGGAATCGACCCTATTTCGCCACCCCCAATTTGACACGCTTCGTCCGCATTTCGCCATCCCTAATCTGCCACGCTTCGGCCGTATTTTGCCATCCCTAACCTGCCACGCTTCGACCGTATTTCGCCATCCCTAATCTGCCACCACGCTTCGACCGCATTTTGCCATCCCTAATCTGCCACCACGCTTCGACCGCATTTTGCCATCCCTAATCTGCCACGCTTCGACCGCATTTCGCCATCCCTAATCTGCCACCACGCTTCGACCGCATTTTGCCATCCCTAATCTGCCACGCTTCGACCGCATTTCGCCATCCCTAATCTGCCACGCTTCGACCCCATTTCGCCATCCCATTTTGACACTCATCGACTGTGTTTTGCCAGCCCGAATTTGACAGGTACTACTCCATTTCATCAGCCCCAAATCTAAACACTTTGGCCATATTTCTTTGTAATTTTGAGTCAATTGGTAATTGTTATCTGTATACTCAACAGCGCATTATGACAGTCGATTTGGCAAAAACTGACACCCATCGACCGCATTTTGCCATCCCTAATCTGCCACCACGCTTCGACCGCATTTTGCCATCCCTAATCTGCCACCATTCGACCGTATTTCGCCATCCCTAATCTGCCACGCTTCGACCGCATTTTGCCATCCCCAATTTGGCTTTTCGTCCCTATTTCGCCATCCCTAATCTGCCACCTTTCGACCGTATTTCGCCATCCCTATTTTGCCATCCCCAATATGACTTTTATGCTACCAACCCTCCTCGTTCAAATCTCAAAATCTTTTGGTCTACTCATGGTACTGTGATATGTCTCGGCATTAGTAATAAAAACAATAATGATACTGAAGATTAATTGCTTTTTCAATCACTATACGGTACGGTACCGGTACTGTACGGCTATACAAAGCATTCGGCATCTAATTTGTGTGTATATTTCCCGATCCCAAGCGCAAATTCGATGCGCAGCTACGGTAACACTTTATTATACCGATACTTGCTCTTTCCCAAAAGCCAGCATACTGGCACTTGTTTTAGAAAGTGGTAACAAGAATATAGGCCTGGAAAACATAATTTAAAGATTGGTGAGAGCCACCATTGTACCATTGATGACTTAACAAGTTGTTAAGGTATCAATGATTACACGTTGATTAACTTCCTCATTCATTTCTGCAACAATGGCTAATCATGGAATAAAGTCACAGTGACGCAACAATCGAAGACAAAAAAAGCGCCAGTCAGCACTTGTTTCACTTCCTCATATTTTTGGCCACTTTTCCCCAAAAATTTGAGTACAAATCGAATAACTTTTGATTTTCTTTTGGTGCGTTATTATTTATTATCTGAAATGATTTTGCTTCCGTCTATCGTACTAATATAATATAATAACAGCATATGCTCATTGCACCACTGTACGATGACGTTCCCGGAATAAGGTTTCTGCAGACGTCGTCTGCAAGGTTAACAGTCAACAAGTTCGACGTGCGGTAGGATCGTCTGTATCATGTCCAGTCACTGCATATTTTTCATAAAACTACCGCCTTTGCGACAATTCTGTCATGTCGTGTTGAAGATCAATAATAAATCATCAAATTGTCCCCAAACACAGGTAAGTGTGATATAGGCCTAGTACTCAATTTTATCCGATAAGGTACCGTTACGATTACGGTACTATTTTCTTTTTCTAGACGCTGAAATGCCGGCAACTTTGTTTTCTCTGTCGGGAGGTCGTGGTTTCCCCGAACTTCTATGACGATACCTTAATTGATGTCGTGATGAGCATGGGTTATTTTAAGGAAAAGAAACTGCATCCAATATGTCAAAAGTTAGGATTGCAGGTAATGTTTAAGCACCATATTAAATGATAATATCGGTTAAATTTATAATATATATGGTATAACTACTGAAAATGAAAAAAAATGTATGCACAATGGTCACTGGATTACATGGATTGACATTTCATGAATGTGGACACAATTCAAACTAATATGGGTAAATGTATCTGAAAAAATTGATATTTGTGATTATTTATATATCATGTATTGTATACTTAACACCTAAATTATTTGGAAATTGGGATTCATGCAATTAAATTGACATAATAATATATTTGGATAAACCAAAACCATCATTTTCATAAATCCGATTTGGCTATGGATTTAAATTTGGCAAAAAAAAAAAAAAAAAATGTTTAAGCACCATCATTTACCGGTACCGGTTGAATTCTAAAGCTTTAATAAGTGAATTTATCTTGAATAGTTCAGTATTTGAGCTTGCTTAAATTTGTTAACTGTATTCCAACACAATAGTACAAACCCTCTACTCACTACTGTGTTATTTTATATTGATTTCATTATATTTCTTACAGCCTATACACGCCAGTCCCGCTATGCTGAATGTTCTACAAGAATGTTTCACTTTCACTATGCGATTCAAAATATCAGCGTCTTGGAATATGATCGGCAATTTTTTAGTTAAGGGACCAGATGTTGTCACTTGCAAAGACAAACAAGAAGCTGTTGGTAGAAAAACTTTATAAACATATTTGTAGCCTACTGTTTTTTTTTTAAATATTGTCGAAACAAGGGCGATGATGTAAATTGTTTATGCATCCAGTTCATTATATATACGAAAGTGAATTGTGTAAATCTATTGACTGCATTAATTCTACAGATTTAGACATCCTTATTTCTGATGAACAAATTACTCTGACTGTACGACCACAAGCAATCAGAAACCCGCCACCCGTAATCCAAAGTTTTGATATCTGCTTTCAAGTAGGTGTTGACAATGTTTTAGTAAATAATGTTTTTGCACAATATTCCGAGATTGCAACTTCAAATAACTTTATATAGTAATAGTAACAAACTATGAAAGAAATGGTATTGGATCTCGGCAAACATTCTTAGTAGAGTTACAATTTAAATGCGATAATATGAAATGTCCCAAGTTACTCTTTTTTTGTTCAATTTTGTTCAATCCTTATCAGGCGCTTCGAAACTTTGAAGAAGATGAGAATATGGCGATAGAAGAATTTTCGATATATCGAAGCTGGTGTCACATCTTACCAACAATGAAACGTGGACAACTAGTCAGAGTTTCACATAAAATTCCTGTGGGAAGGCATTTAGATTCATCTTCAAGTTTCACTGATTATGCTGGATTGAAAAAGTACTGGAAGAATCATGTATGTTATAGGATAAAATTTTTTTTTTATATATATGTATCCCAAAAGAGAGGAAAGCTGATAAGTTGGTCTAATCTTTTAATCACATATTTATAATTATCCCTTTCCGGGGCTATGACCATTTTGTAATAAGTATAAGTTTAATAATAACGATAACTGCCAAATTTCCTCCCTGAGATATATTATAATTACGTTCTAAGATACTTTGTGCATTTATATTCTCTAGCACACATATAGATGGGTATTGTAGAGATTGCAAACTAATATAACTTATCAGTATCATTTAAGCATGGTATACGATTACCAGAAGAAGAAACAGGTATGTTATACGGAAGCATTTATTTCAAACTGATTGGACAACAGCTATTCACCTATCCACTCTGCTGTTTGAGAACAAGAGAGATACAGGTTATGCCTAGATGTGATGGACTAGCTATCATAAAGGTACATTTTGATAACACAATAATGCTTCCAACATTTTTTCACAATGCTTTTTTATCAAGTGTGATATTGCAGGATTTCATGACATGTTTGCATCAGAAATTCGACAGAGTTTGCGGATTTAAACTTGTTTATTCTTCAAAACCATGTTATGCGACAAATAATTTATCTGAAGCAACACAGGTTGGTTGAAAATCTGGGTACCCCTGTAGTATGTGAACCAAGATGGGGGACACCGGAGCGTAGTATGTGTACTAGGTTAGGGTTAGGCCATAATTTCAAGTACAAATACTACAGGAGTCCTTGGCTAGTCCCCAAACTCATAATATAACTATAATATGGAAAATTGGAATAAAATTATGTCTTAACCCTAACCCGGTACTGTACACATACTACGTTCCGGTGTCTGCCGTGTTGGTTCACATACTACGGGAGCGCAAAAGTTTGTTACACAAATAGTAGACCTATAGGATTTTTGAAGTTCTTATTGTTTCTACTATTTTCTTCAGATCAAACCGGGAAAGTTATTAAATGTAACAATGAATGACAATGCGGCTACTAAGAAAATGCCTCCTGTGCCAGCAAGACCTCAAATATCAAACACCAAAAATTTGATTCAGGTTTAGCATATTCGTGAATTCCAATACCTTGAGGTAATAATATAGAGCCTTTTTTATATATTATAAAATTTTTTCATTCACAGACGAATAAAGGAGATAATATTATACCCTCTTCACAACAAAACACAGAAAAAAGAATTATTGATAAAACCAAAGGTTCAACTTTTTAATAGTACTTGAAGCACTGGCGGTTTGAGAAGATTTCATGCATAATTTGTAAATAGGGTTTGCTATGCCAGGATAAGTACCGGTATTAGTTTCAATGTTTTAAATTATTTTATATAATGTACCTGAAATTAAGTTCCGAGCTGCCTATTAACAACTTCTAAAAGAATTTCTTGTTAATTGAAAATATTTTCTGTTGGAGCATAATTATAGCTAAAGAAATTTATTTAATTTTTTCAATCAAAATTCTTCATTAAACAACAGGAAAAAATGATCACACTGCCACTCAAGTGATCCCTTCTAGTCAGGCTGAGAAGACGAATTTGGGAAAAAGGAGAGACAGTCTTTCATCAAGAGTAAAGATACAAATGCCAACTAACGTCAATGGAAAATTTATTCCAGTATTTAAAGCCAAAGTGAAATCAACAAATAATTGTGGCGGCAAAATAAAAATTGATGTTACGAAGAAAAAGAAGCCTGGTGAGGAAATTTCGTATTTGTAAAAATTGCAACTTGCGAATCTTACGCAATGATCATTGTTTGATAGAAGTGTCTATACTCACAGGACATTTGAGTCAAGTGATCACGGAGTTAAGTCTCGCTAGTGACTAGTTGATAACGAGTCTGAGTCATTCCATTTAGATAACTCGATTTTCTGATAAACTCGAGCTGTCCCAAAATGACCGTGGCCGCATGAAAATTTACAAAACTCATCTAGATTTGTGTCTTAGGTTCGAAGAAGCACTCAAGCATTTCCACTTCAACTCCAAAACAAGGAATAATAGGAGGTAACAAATTTGTAACTTAAATCATCCTAATATTAAATCTGCACATAATGGACAGATGATATTGTTGACACTAGGAAATATCTAATTATTTTAAGGCTGAAAAATGAAAATAAGCAATGAATAATTTTCCAGTAGATGTAAATGAAAGATTACTTTGCAATTCGTTATGAGAGATGTCTTGCTCTTGACTTGAATTAGGAACACCTTTTTTGCTAACATGTTTTTGAAATCTAATTTGGTTTCAATTGAAAAAGCCTGAACTTTTTGACTCCTGATTTCGAATTCAACCTTAACCCTGGATAAAATCATTCTTGTCTGAATTATTAAAATGGGTTAGGTTTTCTAGATTATTCCTAATAAAAATTACTACTCTGAGCAGCATATCTTTCACACTAACATGTCAGGCAATTTGTTTCATCAGTGATTTGTAATTTATTACATACAGTTTGCGGATCAAGTTTAACTTTATGTTACCATATTTTTATTTCAAAAACTAGACAAAACAAACACTGGAATTGTAACATCTTTGGCTGCTGGCAAAACATACAAGACTCCCAAAGCAGTAAGTTTTGCTTACTGAATTAATTACTGTCTATCTATTGATAAAGTCTTATTTTATATACTTATGTTATAAGTCGATATTCAAATGCAACTAGAAAGCTTTCTGTGACTGCTGGATGTCAAAATTATAAGAAGGTATATTTACAATAAAAAATGTTTCATTTTTCAAAATCTTTTTACCGTCAGCTCGATCACAATTTTGATGACAGTGGGTATGACTCAAACGTTACGCCACAGAATATGGAAACTCAGCAAAGAATTGCTGCGAGGAAATACCAACCAAAGAAACTGTCATTTGAACACATATTAAGTAAGATTTTCATCCTTTTTGGTTTGGCGAATAAAAGCTTCCAGCAAACAGGCAAATGATTGATATGCATAGACCAGTGTTTCCCAAACCAAGGCCCACGGGTCAATTATGGCCCGCGTACCAATTCAATATGACCCACCGAACTTGAGTCAAATAGTTTAACATACTATGTTTTTACTTTTTTGCATTCTAGATACCGCCATTATCACAGTTTAATCATGTGTATATTCGTAACAATTCAATCCTATCAGTATCTTAATTATACGTACCAATATTAGCATATATATAAGTGTCACGCCCTTGCGTGCGCATCTTCTCCTGGCCCGCGAATATGCTTCCGCTTCTAATTTTGGTCTGGTCAATCAAATCTGAAAACCACTAATTTAGAGCTTTTGTGTTATCCAATTTTAAATATTAAAATGACACACAACCAGTGGTAAAATTCAATGCGCGAACCCATCCTTGGGAATATTGTGATAATTAGCAATCCCGTTTTTGCTTCAAACTTTAGATGAAATGGGCAGCCAATGGGTAACATGCATTGTAGCTGACAATTTAAGGTATATCCAGCGTTTCGAAAGTTATGTATTGAAGCGTGTCATCTTTAGTTCGATACAAAAGAAAACTCCTTTTTAAAATTTTCAATCCCGCCACTGCACTTAATCTACCAGTTACATATTCGTTACACAGATTTGACTTCTGACAGCAGCGCATCACCAGCATTTATGAAGCAAAAGAAGTCACCTTTGAAGATTATCAAAAATCACTTGTTTGATTCAATGTTTTCAAAAGCTACTGAAAGTTCCCAGAATACTTATTCTGTGGCGAACAAAACACCTGGTAGAGCCACCAATAATGAGAACAAAATCAATAATCTTGGATCAAATTCACCTTTGAAAATAATGCAAAATCATTCATTTGATAAATTATTTGCAAAGGCTGGCTACTCCACTTCAGCACAGAAGAATAGTAATATAGGATGTGTATCCCCCATGCTGCACAATGACAGTGGCTTTGATTCATCACCTCATAATATTCTAAAAAATCACTCCTTTGACAAACTTTTCAAACCAGCAAACAACTTTGTGAATGATGTGATTCCATGTTCAAGCGACAAGACAGGGAATATTAAGTTATTATCTTCCCATACTGATCGCAACTCGCAAGATTCAAATCTAAACTTCTTTGAGAGGCAAGCAGAAGAAAGAAAACACATATCAGCTAAAAATCATTCCTTTGACAAACTTTTCGCTTCTGCAAGCACAATGCAATCGTCCTATCCACGGAATGAAAGACAACATAGTTTTGAACATACTAAAAGGTCTTCATCGGCAAACTTACCAACGAAAAAGCATTCTTTCGCTGAGATTTTCAAACCAGCAAACGAAAGCATTTGTCGAATTCGGAATAGCATTAATACAAGCGATCCAAACGTAGTGCTTCTATCTCAAACAGCAAGTGTTGGCGATCCTGTGAGTATATAGAATAATAATGACGTGTTCTTGAAATTTCCAAATTTTTCTAAATTTCACATTCGTTATTGGAGAGCAGGTGGCAGGAAATCTTCAAGATGGTTCACAAATGGCAGGAAATACGACAGAAGCTTCTAAAAGAAAGTTGTCAATGAATGCTGATGGTGTTAGCCAGCAGATAGTTAAGAGGCCTAAAGTGAGATCAAATGTTGATGTTGAGGATATGGCCAGAGAGAATAAGGTAGTTCAGATTCTGAATAAATTTGAGTTTTTGTTATGTGGGGTGTTCAGTGTGTCTGGTTTGTCAAGAATATGAAGCAAAATCCAGGCGTAATTCTGAGTGCGGGTTTATATAATTCTTTGCCAGAGTCCGTCTGAAGTGGGATTCATATAATTGGGAGAAGTGTGGTGGTACAAGACACATCTGGGATACCTGCTAGTAACCCCTTTATATATAAATATAGTTCATTTGACAAATACTTGTATGACTAAACCTCTAATGATATAATAGTTCATTACGAATCCGAAAAAGTCGTGCTTGTGGAATACAGAATGAGTTATTATTACCTAAAATCTTTACACTTGAAATCAGCTTATGAAAAATGTGAATGCAGGGCTTACTGTTTTTTTTTTGTCAGCATTGTTTTGCAGTTTTCTATATTTTTTATTGTAAAGCTTCAATTTACTGAGTAAAATGCGTAGTGAAACACCGTCTCCGAATTATTTCAGTTATCTAAAGTAAATGCAGCCACCCTTGCATGCTGGCTCAAGTCTAAAGGAATATCAGTGAAAAGCAGAGAAAGGAAAGAAGACCTGATCACAAAAGTAAAATTGCAAGTCATGTTGAAACAGGGTTCATTTCAAGGAATTGATGACTAAGGATACATGAAAGACAAAATGTGAGACCTCGAGGATTTGAGGCCACCCAGTCAGTAGCAGTGCGATATGAATGATTTGGTTTAACGAGACTTATTAATGACAAATTGTATAATATATACATATTGTGTATTGAGACAACTATGTCCAGTTTTATATTGTTAATGTTTGAAGATTTAATAAAGTTATTTATGTTGTTGTGATAAACACATTCTTTGAGTATGCATAGTTGTAGAAAGAAAGCCTGCATCCGAATAATCAGCTGTTCCAGAAACACTTGTATACCTTATACCAGTGGTTCTCAACCTTTTATGACTCGTGGCCCCCTTTCGGAGGCTTTTAGCACTCATGGCCCCCACTTTAATATTCCAGAGGTATTAATAGGGTTATTTTCATTGATAGATTCCAAATCCCATTATGTTATAACAATTTGCACAAAGGAGAGCGAAAACACCCTGCGAAATAACTTTGTTGAGCAGCAAACTAGGAAAAACTGAGATTTCTTTTAAAGTGAAAAGTAAATTCAGATTTCAGCCCATCCTTGTGGCCCCCTTAGGGAGCCGCGGGCCCCCGGTTGAGAACCGCTGCCTTATACCATTATACTTATGGACCATCATGACCTTAACATATGCCGATTGTACGTATAAGAGTGATCAAAGATAATAAGCATCAACTTCTTCAGAATTTTCTTTAAACTTCTGGTGAGCACAGGTAGAAGTGTGAAAACGCACAAGGCGATGATATAATTAATAAATTATTTTGATCGGCGCTACGGTATAAACTACGCCCTAATGAAATTTAAAAACGTAATGTGCAAAGGAAATCTTATGGACACCATGAGATACTATTTAAACTTGTGGTACACCAATAACTGTGAAGCAAACACGATGAGATCAAACGCATGCTGCTGACATGCGTACAAGAGCGGTGAAAATACATGATTTAATGATAAATGTGGATACCTATAGGTTGTCATATCACGTAAGAAGTATGATGCTAAGAGCAAAATGAACACATTAGTGGCGTGTATACATTTTACGCTAAACAGCAAAGAAAAAATAGTGCAGCTGCAGTCAATCAGTCGTTTTGACATGCTAATAACTGATGTGAGATGCAATTTACGCTTTCATTTAAAACATATTGAGAGAGATTGTGACACTAAAACCGACACTTTTATCACTAACATGTCTGATCCCCGTGCGACCAAAAACTATTATTATCTTTTCCGACCATTCATGCTTTAATCCAAGATTTATAACCATCAGATGGGAGCGGGACTCGAGTGTAATAATAATTACAAAATAAAACAAATGTGGCGTGCAATTCATCCTTCTACAATATTCTTTAATAAATATATATCTTACCGATACATATATTATACAGGCTACAGCGCGAGAATTGACCGCGTACGGTATGTGTATACAAGTCTGCGGCAGCACATTTGCTCCGCGGTCATTTCTGCCAACGAATATTTGTTTCTTTATTAAATATTGAAAATAAAGATCTCTTACAAACGGAAAGTATAATCTAGGTCGCCATAGTCACGTTTTTAAATTCGTCAGTAGCAATAATCCTACCGCACAGTATCCTTTGCAACGGTCGGTTTTTTTTCAACGAAACGATCAAACGCAAAACAATCATGTATACCGATACGTGGCGTTCGGCTAGTGCACGCTAGCAATTACGCCGAATAAAAACTAGCCCAGACTGTATGCATCACGTCGGGAGTTTACTGATTGCACGGCGTTTTCGTAATATTCCATATTGCTGCTAGATGTTTTTCACCCGTTTCGAGGTCTTTCTTGAAATAACATAATGGATGGAAGTTTGGGTTCGTATTTATTACCTGTTATAAGATTATGATGTCCATCAGTCTGTGAAAAATGTCATTAAAGCCTCGTTTACTTCATAGAAGGGTCGGATTGCCCCAAACTAACCAATGTGAACCATATAAAATGGAGAAGTTTTGTCTGGTGGTGGAAATGTCCATTGGTACAATCCGTACACTGGTATCAAAACCTGTGGTGGCAAAAGTATACAGTTGCTAATATAATGAATGGAAACTGCAGGAGTTACACACTCCTTGTGGAAACAGTGGTAAACCGTTTGGGCACGTATTAACCCCACAACAGAATTTAATGGTCTTAAGTTCACAGTTCTCAAATCTTGGCATCTATTGTAGCAACATGTTTTCCATTAACGCTTGTCCGTCACTAGACAAAGATTTCCACATTTACTAATATCTAAAAGATACACTTTCTATCCACTAATCATAACCTTTATTTCAAATAACGGCAAAAATGTAATAACAATTACTACGAACCACTCTTAACAAGCACACCTGATAAGTGTCATATTGGTGAAAAACTCATTAATCCACTCGGACGTCATTAATTCAATATGAAACACATAAAATTAAATACTAATGAAAAACTTGGTGCCACTTTCTGAAGACGCAATGTTGTTTTTCCCCTAATATATGATTGGATGCATGAACATGACCAACACAGAATCTTGACAATTGTAAAGATAAATTGAACCTGGGACGGCTGGATACAAATATACTAAAAACATAAAATACATTAATAGGAAGTCCGAGCGACTATTCCTCTTAAAAAATTCAGGAATGAACAAACAGTCAACTCACTTTCTATGCAGAAAATCCACTCTAAAGCTGTTTCACAAGAGTGATATACCAAACAAATCAGATTTCTGTTTAAGATCATTTTTCAAGTTTGTGTCTGAAAAATTTATATTTAATTACCACAATAGCTTTAATCATTCATTATTAGCAAGTAAATGCAGAAAAAAAATGACCTCAATTAGACTAAAAATTATTCAAGATAGTTGCAATTCTAATTAATAATAATTGTGCAATGAATAAACTTCAAATTAGTCTTAGAGTGTGTTCGAAACAGTGATGTCATTCCCACGATAATTTTCGACAAAACTTTGACAGAATAAGCATCATCAATCTTTACGCGCTTTCCGTCTTGGTGATCTTCTATTTGTGCTGTAAATAAAATTGTTTATAAATTTACGCAATGACAAGTACAATGAATTGAGTAAAGATAAGGGGCACAGCCGGGCGTCTTAAGGGGAAAAGGGTGGTCGAAAATTTTTGTAACCCGGCCGAAAATTCTCCCGTAGCGGATTTTAGAACAATCGCAGCGATTAAAACACTCAATACTAATGCTTGATAAATTTACTGGTACTGGGGGCCAGAATCATACCTTCAAGTTACTTACGAAGAGTTACAATTTTAATTTCAATAAATTATTCCTATATGTCAGGACGGGAAAAAGTCAAAAACATCTTTTCTAGTCTAAATTTTGTTATTTCGGAATCAGCAGGTGAAGTCTAGTAAATCATCTTTAAAACTCAATTTTGCATCAAAAATTTTTATGACCTATATTAAATGTGGGTATTTGGTGCAGTGGTTGGATTAAACTTATCTCAGACCATGCAGATGAGATTATGGAGTTTAGAATCTGTGGTGATATCCCATGTAAGGCACTTCGTAAATTATGTGGGTCTCACAAACAACATTTGCATTGCTTTTTTTAACCTAAACTGCATTAACATGACACACTTCACATAAATCTAACGTTCAATATCGAATTCTAAAAAAACATTTCAACGTGCAACAAACAAGAATGTGTTTTATGTAGACATGAGCAAACTATTGCCCGTTGGGTAACTCAATCTGGCCCGCCTGATGCTGCTACAACCAAACTGAAATCCAATTTTGATGTTTTAGGCTTTTAGCTAAAAATAACTCAAGGAATTTGTTGAAATTGCGGTTTGCACCTTTGCTTTGTAATATTGTTTATAAATTGTGACTTTTTGCGTCACACTTTCATGGCCCGCCAGTCTAAGTGGGCAAAATTTTTGGCCCCTGGTTTTATGGTAAAATATTATTCAATGCCTACGTTTGTTCTGCAGGTTCTTCTTCTTGTTCTTCATCTTCTTCCAAATCAGTCTTTGAGGGTTTTTTCTTTGCGTCGCCAGACGCATCTTCTGGGGCTGAATGTAGGAATGAGAATTTTTGTGTATTTTTCACATTAAACACATGCCTTATATCAGTGAAGGCAACATATTTTACTCTGTGCCACACATAGTACTTGAAGGCCACAGATTTAATAAACCAAGGTCAGCATCGATGAAAAACTTGATTAAATAGGTATTAAGTAGGTTTGAGTTTTACACATAACACAACTGTGGTAATTTCTCGTACTTGGTTTTATGAAATTCATGCGACTATATTACGGTAACCGGAATACGCCAGTGGTCCGCCAGTAATTTATACATGAAAATTTCAACTTGGAAGTGGGTAAAGAAGTGTAGAATACGAATTCGCACAAATCTAGCAAGATTATAAAACAATTTAGAAAAAATAAGGGACAGAAATTTCAAGAAAACAAAGTCTACTGAAATATATATAAGATTGGTTTATCATCCACACGACCGACAGACACTATTCAAGAAAAAACAATGACTGACAAAAATTATGGGTACTCCCGTAGTGCGTGTACCAGGTTAGGCCATAATTAGGCTTCCCGCTGCTTGTCAGCAGGGAACCTATTGTATTCCTGTGTTTTATTATTATTATTATTATTATTATTATTTTTTTTTCAAATTGGTCCTACAAACTTGAAATTCACCTCAAATGTGCAGAAGTTCTCAGCTAGCAATAAAATGCAAATTTTATGCATGACTGACCATGCTTTCACGCTCCAGTGAGCAAAACGCAGTTTCAGTTTTTTTGCGATTTCTCAAAATTGATACATGCTATTGGGTTGAAATTCATAACAATGATTAATGGACATGTTCCGGATACGATATGTCAAGGATACGCATGAGTGACCTCGGCGATACGCTCCAGTGATCAATATAGGATTTTACATTTTCATCTTCTTCTCGAGAACGACACTACTTAGAGACTTGAAATTTACATCACATGCAGATAATAAGTCCCCCATCATAAATTGCAAATTTTATGCATGAGTGACGACGCTTTCACGCTCCAGTGAACAAAACGCGTTTTCGTTTTTTTTGCGATTTCTCAAAATTAATACATGCTATTGGGTTGAAATTCATAACAATGATTAATGGACATGTTCCGGATACGATATGTCAAGGACACGCATGAGTGACCTCGGCGATACGCTCCAGTAAGCAATATAGGATATTACATTTTCATCTTCTTCTCGAGAACGACACTACTTAGAGACTTGAAATTTACATCACATGCAGATAATAAGTCCCCCATCATAAATTGCGAATTTTATGCATGACTGACCACGCTTTCACGCTCCAGTGAGCAAAACGCGTCTTCAGTTTTTTTTACGCGGGAAGCCTGTTAAAGCTGCACGCAGCTCTAGTTTCATTCAGATTTTCCTTATTTTAGCTCTATTAAGAGTTCTGTATTAGCCAAGTGCATATACCCCCTGCCCATAGGTTTCAGTCCCTTTACACAACTTGGTGTAAAATAGACAAAATTAACAAAATTAGTTACCTCCATATTGGTACACACACTTCTGGAGCACCAAATTATGAGTATCTTTTGAATAAGGACTATAATTTATCAGAAATTGAGCAAAATATTGTATCAGTTCAGTACAACAAACCTTGCTCTGGTTCTTCCTCTTTTGCACTATCTTGCTCTTCTGGTTGATCTTCATCACCTTCCTTAGTTTCCTAAAAATTGGAAATTTATTTAAACACAATAAAAATGTGTCAAGAAAACTTGTGAATTGTGTTCATCACTGTTTGTGTACCAGTAGATGATCAAAAACAGATTTTTTATCTTTTACCCCAAGGAAAGGAAACCTTACAAGACAACCGCATCAAAATGGTAAATCAAAATATAAAACTATTTCATAGTTCCAAACGCATTGACTTAAGACTTTATTGGAAGCCTTAGCTTACAGATGGTTTATTAACCAAACTGCTGCCTGATTAGTAATTCTATCTCACATAACTATTCCCCACAGACTTCAAATCAAACTACAATTAGCCACACAATGTAATCAGCAAAGATATGGAGAGTCCCTTTGCAAAGAGTCTATCGTGTGTTGCAAACTTTTTTTACTGCCATACAAAAAACTCCAATAAAAAATGAGACTAAAATAGGCAATTCAGGTAATTATTGTCTTAAGTGTTCAAGTGCAAATGAGACGAGAAATGAGGAAATAAAGATATGTGATCTCACCTCATCCTGTGAATCGTGTGGGTCATCTGGTGTTGGCTCATCAGTTTTCTTTGGATCGGATTTCTTTTGCCCACTATAGATATAGATAACAACTAATATTTATAATTTTCATGCTGGCATTTTAATTTCGAACGGGTACATTGAAGTCATTAAAAAAAGGCTACAAAACAAATATGATAATGTAACAAATTCAACGATAGTATATGATTTGTGTAATTAAAAAAGGATGATCTAATGAAATCTAGCAAATATACTTGCTATTTCGGAATGAGATGTTATTCTAATTCATCACTTTAATACTATCTCATTCAAGCATCCATGTAGGAATGGAAACACATGGATCAAAAGTAGGAAGTAGAAAGGTCCTGCAGTTCAATATACAATATCGTAGTACTCCCTAAACTGAATCCTTAACAAATTAGAATATGATACGAGTCTTCAGAGTAGAAAATGATCCCATTTAGCACTGTTGGGGAGGCTTGAGTTATTGACTCAACTCAAGTTGAGCTAGAGTTACAACTTATCAAAGACCCGAACTCAACTGCAACTAACCATCAGTGACTTAACTTGATGATAGATGCGACTTTAGATTTTCGCCACGATTCATGGTTTAGGGACACAACTCGGAAATTTACAGATTATCTAATGATGGACTAGGAATTGATAGAAAAGTATTTCAGAAAATTCAAGTATTTAGTACAGGGCTTCCCAAACCAGGGGTCGCGATCCCAAATTGGGTCGGAGTGATGAGTAGGTGGGGTCGCAAACAGGTCATGGGGTCGGTGAGGTATGGTAGAGGATGGATATACAAATCATCTAAAATTTGTCAAACCATGTTAAATTCAGCAGTTTGTACCGTGGCTGATTTAGTACAATAGCTCACCTGCAACAAAATGTATACAGCATGACCAAAGGCAATCCGATAGCACCAATGTATACAGCCCATAGCCATGGTCTTCCTTCTGTCGCATCCATTATTTGTTGAAAGATTCCAGCTGCTGGCTAAAGATACAGAAAGAAGATTTGGTGAAACAACTTTTATCAATACTTGCGCGCAGAAGTATTTCAAAAATTCAACTAAAGTGTACTTTTAAGTATATTTGATCAGAAACAACAAACACTACAAATTGGACGTAAAATGATAAAAAATTTTTCATCGAAATGTGTTTACATGCAATGCAAGACTATTTGAAATACATATTCATGAAAAACACAAGATATAGGTTTGCACACAATATTTCACAATAATTCCATTAAAGCTGATTCAAGTATTTTCATTGGTACTCCCGAAGTATGTGAACCAAGATGGCGGACACCAGAACGTAGTATGTGTACCAGGTTGGGGTTAAGCCATAATTTGATTCCAATTTTCCTTATTTTAGTTCTATTACGAGTTCGGGGACTAGCCAAGTGTGTCCCCTAGTATTTATATCTGAAACTACGGCCTAACCTGGAACACATACTACGTTCCGGTGTCCACCATCTCAGTTCACATATTTCGGGAGTACCTTTTCATGAATAATGTTCAAGATGTAATAATTTTATTTTCATCTATGTATATCAATAAAGTAAGCAATTTTAAGCTGTCCACATATATAGATGAACTCTCAAAGTAAGACCTAAAATTCTCGGAGATATTTTATCGATCTGTAAGCGGAGATGATAAAATTTTGGATTCTGCCATGCGCCACCACTAATCAGTCTTCAAAGTTTAAAACTGAATCATTTTTGGGGAATCATGGTTAAATAACAAAACAATCGCAACAAATGACAGTTAGACTCAATCACAGGAAAGAATACTTCTAGCCACCAGTATTTTATCTCCAGAAGCAATTACATGTACTCGACACCTATTTATACTAAAATTAACTGAATGAATTGCTATCAAAGTCAGGATAGGATGTAGAATAGCGGTGAGAGTGCCAGCAATCCTCTCGTACCTAATTATCCACTGCAGGAATCGCAGGATTTAAATCTGCGAACAAGGTAATTAGAGATGCGATAGCAAACATTTAGCTCAATGCACAAAAGTATAAAGCAAAGGCTGAAAATCAATATTTATGATTTTGCATGGAAACCAAACTCATTATGAATTCAGAAGGTGGAAATCAGCCAGTGGGTAAGACTAAGATAGAACTTAGTTAAACATGGTATTAAGGACAACAGGCTTCTTTAAATTTATGCTATCCTGCCCAACAGGCTCTTCCCACACTCGATGATATGTTTTACATGAGAAGAAGCCTGGGCGCTCCAGAAGTGTGTGTACAAATATGAAGGTAACTAATTTTGTTCGCCTACTTTACATCTAGTTGTGTAAAGGGACTTAATCTTATGGGCATTCACTTGGCTAACAAAGACAGTCCCTGAACTTGTAATAGAACTAAAATAAGGAAAAATCTGAATAGAATTATGGGCTATGGGGCTAACCCTAACCTAGGACATATACTACGGGAGTATCGAAGCCTGAACCACCTACTTGATGATTCAAGCTTGCAACTCTTAAGCTGTCAATAGAATACACGCTTACCAATACATCCAACCAAGGATGTATTACATACACTCACACAGGTGAGCAATTACTGTACATTGTTATTATTCAATTGGAACTAAAATCTATTGAGAAGTTGTAAAACAAGGTTTAATTTACAGACAATGTTGTTTATTTATGTAAAATAGCATCAAGTGTAATGAATCGCGCTTCCTTTTTTATTTCTTACAAAAAAATCTTTTTTGCTTAGCATTGCCTACCCCAATTATTACACTCTGGGTGGGCATGTGATTTGGGCACTCCAGAAGTATGTGAACCAAGATGGCGAACACCAGAACGTAGTATGTGTAACGGGATAGGCCATAATTTTATTCCAATTTTCCTTTTTTTACTTCTATTACGAGTTCGGGGACCAGCCAGGTGACTTCCATAGTACTTGTACCTGAAATTATGGCCTAACCGAACCTGGTACACATACTACGTTTCGGTGTCCGCCCTCTTGGTTTACATACTACAGGAGTACCGAGATTTGTACCCTGAGACGCGAAAACACTTATGTCTAATGCTTAAACTGCTAAGCCTATGAAAACCTACCTCAATAACAATACTAGGATATTCAAATTGATAAAAACTTTGACGAGACTTTCCGAACAAACGATATTCATCCTCCATACTGGCGTAGCTTCAAACAGATATTTCAGAGAAAGAGAACTCAAATAGAACGGGAGCACTAACACATATACCAGTATATATAATTGCAACGCAATGCAACTCCAGAAGCCAAAAAAGGAACGCGAGTTTGAATTTTATTAATTCAGACAATTCAATTACACCTCGGCCATGGTTTAAATTTGGTAGGTTAATGCATTAAACTGGTATAATATTATTTAATTAGAATTATTGTCTTTCATATCTTTCTTATCGGGAGCAAATAATCAAATATTTCATTTCCACACTCCTCAATACTAATTAAATCTTTTGTTCGGTAATAAAACTGTCTACCATTGTCTAAAAGGTACTCCCGAAGTATGCGAAACAAGATGGCGGACACCGGTACGTAGTATGTGTAAGGCCATAATTTTTTTCCTATTTTAGTTCTATCACGAGTTCGGGGACTAGCCAAGTGACACCAGTAGTATTTGTACCAAATATCATGGCCTAACCCCAACCTGGTACACATACTACGTTTTGGGGTACGCCATCTTAGTTCAGAAGAAGAAGAATACAAAAAGCTCTTTTTTAGATATTTGAAATATTAGATTAAGAACATGCTGATTTGCCTGAAAATTGAAACTAACTTTTTAAAAAGTTATCTTGTTCTGTCCGAAATCTATTGTGAATTATTTGAGGCCTTGTCCTAGAAATGCTTGAGTTTACCTCAAATGAAATAGCGTGTTTATGATTTCAGATGATATTAGTCAGGATTCTTCAAACCCCCAGGGGTTGGGCCATGAAGCATTTTCCTAGGGGCCATGATCAAAAGCGTTCACTAGATATCATTTACAACGACAAAATAAATCTGAAGTTGATTTACTGTGACATGTCCAATTCTTTGGCTGAAATGAATTTATTCTTTTGTTTTTGTTTGTTGGCTTTTTATTATTGAACATGGTGCATAAAATAACTAATGGTTATATGTTTAAAAGGAAAAATAAATATTTTCATAAAAGAACTGGAGGCCTTGGAAGAGAGCGAAGCATCATGAAGGTTTGAGAACCACTGGTTAGACAATGGTGGGCAAGGTTTTCGGACCAGGGCCACTCGCGGGCCATGTAAGTGGGACGTAAAAAGTTACCGTACATATTATGAACAAAAATTATAGTGTTGCAAAATCAAAAGAGGAAAACAATAAGCCTCATGCCAAAACTGAATTTAATCAAAATTTCAACAAATTTTTTGGGCCTTTTTTCTAGCTATAACATCAAAATTTGGTTGCGGCAGCATCAGGTGGGCCAGATTGAAGTACCCAACTGGTCGGATTTGGCCCACAGGCCATACTTTGTGAGGGTTAGGCTAACTGGGTCTGAGTTTAATAACCATAATTACAGTATTAATACCAGTACTTTACCTTCTAATAAAAGAAAGTGTTTGCTATGAGAAACCAAAACTAAAAGTTGTTCATGTTTTCACACTACATCCTTTCTATACTAGCAATCCACCAATCTAGTTCAACCTTTTTTTGCTTCCGCCTGCCACTTCTCCTCCGTCTAGATCTTTTGCGCCTCCGACTTTTTCTCTAGAAGCACGCGATTGAGGATTTAGTATGTTAGCTATGTGAATGCTCGTTACAAAGAAGGTTTTCCAGTTCATTCTATGGATTTTTGTATTGGACACATTTTGAAGTCATGCTGAGGCATCTCAGAATAGTTTGAGAAATTCTGATTTAATTTTATTCATTCGTCTATCCTAAAGCAGCTGCTGACAAGTAGATCAAATGCTCATTTTGCAGTTATCGTGTCCATTCCAGGCAAACTCATGGATATATTTTTGAAAAACTATTTTATTGTGGTCATTTGCCTGAATGGCTAATATAAAAAGATTTGATTTGATTGTTTGTAAATTGTTGCATCACTAATATAATACAGTGAGAATTGAATTTTTTAGAAATCAAGAATGAAAAGCCGCTATACAGCTAATACTCGTTCGTACTTTGTGAGGCCTTTTACCTTAGCCGATTTTAGAAAAATGGCCAAATGAACAAAGTCTAAATTCCGGCAATTTTTTCCCCTAACCCTTGACCCCAGTGAAATTCTGTCGTTGCTAGAAGTCAATTATTGCACCATCGTTATGTTATTGCTATTTAACAGGTTGTTACGGAATTAAACAAAGAAGTCTATGCCATGGAAACATCTAATGATTTCGGTCAGCGAGACAATGAAGGTATCACTATCATGCGAGACCTAACTAAGTGTATTTCTCTTTTATTTTCGACAAAATGATTTATAATGAAGTGTTTCTCCAAAGAAGACGTGCTAATCATAGACATAGTAGGCATAGAAGGAAAATGGTTAATACATAGGAATTTTTTCAATGACTGTTTTAAAGTTTTGTAATACTCATGATAAAGGAAAGAGAGCTGTGAGTACAACACCAACACCCGTGAGAAAGCCACCACCATAATAAACCACCTCACTCCTACTCGCACTCACTATCACCTTAGACTTTCCTCTCTCTCTCGCTTCCTTAATCATCTGTTTTCTTTTCCTAGACTGTAAATTACAGTTTTCAAAATTTTAGGGAGATTTTAATTTATTGAATCAACAGCTAATATAAGCAGTGCTGGATTACCAGCCTGGGTCTCAGTTTCGCATGTCTTTATTGATAGTGGAATTGACATTTGAGCCAATAAATCAGGAGTGGGCAATTACTCTCTGAGTAGGCCAGTTACACAAAATAGTCTTGGATACTATGAGTAAAAACAGTTTATATACAAAAGCTAGTCCAACAGCTAGGCTAACGTTTATACAATAATAATGATGGGAACAATGTTACAATCGGGGTTATTTTGACATTATTTTCATCGATATTTTCAACGAAAATTTATATCCATGAAAACTATAGTCGTAATTTCAACAGACACAAGTGGGCCAGATGAAACACATCTGGCCTCGCAGGTCCGTAATTTACCCATCCCCACACTATATACATCGTAAAAAAAATGAAACTTCGAATAAGCCCCTTAAGCAGAAAAAACAAAAACATTCGCTAGATATCGTCATGGCCAATTTTTAGTAATCTACAATTCAAATTAAATTCTAAAATAATATTTCCACTGCAGAATAATTATATAACAGTCTTATATATATAGTCAGTCTACATTCTTAGTATTCTTGTAATAAACGTTGCAATTTACGTCTAGGTTCAACAAAAACTATATACTTCTACATTTTCAGAATTAATGCAAGCAGTATTAGTAATGAGATTGTAATGCAAATTCCCAATTAATTGTATTAGGAATGATTTTTTTCATTTGAAAAAAACACAAACAAACAACAATTTAATTGTTTATCATATAAAAGTATTCAATCTATTTATCAAAATATTCCTTATTTTGCAAGACCAATGAAGATGGAAAAATGCCAAATCTACATAAAACAATTTATCTTCTCATTAGTATAACAACAATACAAACCAACTTCAACATATGTTACAACTCATACCGGTACTGTAAGAGTAAAATATATTAGAGCTAGCGTCAAGTGTTTGGCACGGTTTTCAACTATGTAAAGACAAGTTACAGTTCTCTGGTACAACCACCTCATGCCTCACCCAGAATGTAACAAATGCGGAAGGCTTCCACATACTAAAATTTTCAGGTCCTATAGTCGAATTTGAGAGTCGAATCACAGGACTAAGTCTCACTGGTGGATAATTGAGTGAGAGTGAGTCATTTTAGTTAGATTACTAGAGTCAATCCGATAAATCGTTAACTCGAGTCCAACATGAGGCGTGTCAATGACTTGGAGTCTGCCCAACACCACACTTTATATAGAAACTGATAATAAGAATTAAAAAATACCTCATTTCTTGCATGTGCTATCTTCTTTTGCTTCCAAGTTTGCATTGCGTAATCATCAGCGACGGCTTTATCATTCGTCATGATGAAATTATCAAACATTATCTTATCGCTCATCGACCAGAGTTCAAGACCAATTGCTCCCTAGAAAAAATTAATATTAAATTTGATTCAATTTCTATTTTTATGCTGTTATCTTATCATGATAATTTTCCATAAACTGAAATTAAAATGACAAAGCAGTAGTTTCTGTCAGGGCTGTGAAATTTGGTAGGTACTCATATTTTCAAACTCCATGGTGTCTTTTCAATTGTGGTAAAAGAATTCAAAATTTAACAACAGAAACTTATAAAGCAATAATTTTACTAAGGTTTTTTACAGGATGCTATAGAAGGCTTACTGGGGTACAGAGCTGGAGTCAAAGTTAATTTTTTTTTTCAACCCAATGTCAAGACCTGGAGTTGAAGTGTTTCGAAACCAGAAGTCATGAGTGGAAGCCAAAATTCTCCTCAACCTGGAGTTGTGAGTTCATTGTAGATTTTGCTCAAATGTAATATGTGAGAAAAAATATCAAACTCAACTTACAATCGGTGTCATCTTGTAAGGTTGAAGATCTTCAAAGTAGTCTGGGTTCGGAATTTGACGAGGCTTCCATATTCCTTTGTACGCTGGATTTGCAATCATCGGTGCTCTCCATTTACCCTTGAATTCGGGGTTAGCGATGAGAGGAGGTTCCCATGTCCCACAACCTGGAGCTTCTTTGCATTTTGGATTTTCGATCTGGAATTTTGGAGCGAAATAATATTTATTTTTAGATAGCTTAGCCTTATATCAATTTACATAGGACGTTTTGACAAATTGATCAAGTCGCTGTTGGGCAACTGATCATGTTAAAAAAATAATCGCTGACAAATCAACAATGGGAATCAATTACAAATTTCAGTATTTAAAGCTTGAAGTCGCTGCAAGGCTAAAGTCCTATGGAACGAGGTTTCATTTTCATACATGCATTTATTTTTTTCCATCATGTTTATCAGCCACCGTCACACTTGTTTGCCGATCATTTGAGCAATCTTAGCTACAGCCCATACTGTACCAGTACACAAGACCTAGGTGTCTATATATTTAGGCACTGCTCTCTGGTATAGAAATAGACCGCATATAGTCTGCACCATAATGAAACAATCTACCTTTGGGTAACAAATAAAGTGCCAATTTTTTTATCAAATTACAGTACAAAGTGTTCTACAGTTCAGAGAACAAGCCGTAAAGTGAAAGTGAATTAGTTAATCAAATTCTATTTTCTTATTACACTGGCACTCTTGAGATAATTTATGTAAACCGTGTTATGTTATGTAATGAATTGAAAAAAAAATGCCCTTTTTCCGGAAATAAATAATATTGTTAAAAGGAATCGATATCACCAAGACTAAAAATAGGAATTTAAAGAATTTAGTGTGATTTTGATTTTTCATATGATGTTTTCGTGTGTCCCCTCTTATCAAAGCATTTTACTGAGCTATAAGTTATGTATAACAAGTCAAAAACCATTAATACAAAAATAAATTCCGAATCATCGCAGATTTTTGACAAAGTTTAATGAAATATATTTTTTTTGCTTGAATTTAATATTTACATTATGTCAAGGAAGAAAATAATTTTTAAAAATTTTCAAGAGTGAAGAATGCCACTTAGACGGTTAAATCATATGGCAAATTAACCACCCACCCCCGACACATTACTAATACATGTCAGGTATGGGAATAGCTAAACCGTTACTTTTTGAAATGCATGATTTGATGGCAAAAAAGCTGGAAAAACCCTACAAGAAGTTCAGCTGTTCAAAATCCAATGTTTGAATGAAGGTTATTTCCAGCTCGTGCTCCATACCTTAGGTGCTTCCCATTCTCCGTCCATTTCGTTATCCCAATCTTCAGGTTTAACAGCGTCAGGATCATCTGCGTATTGTGGTTCGTTTTCCAACCATCCTTCAGGCATTTCTGCGTCTGGATCAGGAATTTGAGCTGGTGCATCTTCATTCCTAAATAATCAGATCAAAAAAATTAAATTGAAAAATTTAAATGAGAAAATATTTCACAATATTTCGAAATATAAATATTTCATATCGAAATTTAATTTTTTTTTAGTTTTCTTCTAAAAGAATATTCTTATTCCGACTAGACGCAAAGTTAGTAGCTTACGAAATATCCAAAAGTGCTCGAGATATTTATTCTTATTATCTCAAAATGACAATGTGTTGCTAATAAATCAGCATAAAGCAGTATTTGATATTTACAGATATCCTATGAAGGAAATAAATTTCCTGTAACAGGAAACTCATTTGCATTGATAGATTTCTGATATAATGTGGGATGGGGATCTGTATACCACGCAACACGTAATATACAGAAACTGGTATATTCAAACAATTTAGTTTGAATAAAACTTGAAATTCAAATTGTAGTTGGAGTTTGCTAAAAAAAAAACAGGAATGTCCAAAACAAATCAAATACTCCTAAAATTAACTGTATTTAATTCAGTATACTCTTGATTTTGAAATAATTTATTTTGACTATTGTCTTTGATAAAAAAAAACGATATTGTATTAAATTGTAAAGTCAAAACCGACTCTTAACTCCTGATAATAGATAATATAGGAAACCAAGTGAAAAATTGTTGTTAACTTTTTGGCAAATCTGAATATCTTTGTTTAAAAAATGTGATCTATGTCCGATCTCTTTCCAAAAAGTTGCAGTATCGTTAGATATTGAGATTTCCGAAACCCTGCATTAATCCCTTTAGCGGATTTCGAAACCATTACAACTGTGAACATACCAGAACCTAATGAAATAATAAATAAAATGACCTCCGGTATGAACAAGGCACTGTACAAGCAGCTATTGATATCTAACAATATCTAAGGATCTACTATTTATTTGAAAGGAATAGTTCTGGTTCGGCATTGCCTACCAAAATGAAAACACCCTGAGTGATGTGGGGAACATAAGATTTTAAACCCTGAGATTAGTAATCCATGATGAGGACGCTTCGATCGCCATGCTAAAGCGCTGCCGTCTGCATATCATATTTTATTCAGTATGATATACTACATTGGAAATCGAAGCAAAATATAAAAAAATAAATACAAACCAGTCATCGGGTTTCGTTGCTTCAGGATCAGGAATTCTTTCCCTTTCATCCCATTCTTCAGGTTTCTTATCATCTTTATCTTCAATTTCTTTAGGTGGATTCACTGCAGGCCTGAAATGACAAAATTGTAAAAATGTAGATAAATAAACAGGGAGTGGGGTTGGGAACAATTTACAACCAACTCGTGCTTTTAGGAATTTTGATTAGAACTCTTGACTCTGTGAAAAAACAAATTCAGTGTAGGCAAGCTATTTTGACAGCTTGTTCAGAAAGGTGAGTCAACCTTTTTGGGACAATGTTGTTCTCGTGAAAAATCCCTTTTTCGTGACTACCAAATCAACCTATTTCAAGTTTTCAGTAGTTAAAGATTTAAGAGAAGGCAATGTCTTTTATTCTCAATTTGTTTTAAACAAATTTTGCTGCTTTCTATAGCATATAATATCAATTTATTTCATCAGGCCTGTTTGGCAATCTTTTCAGAAAACTCACAGTTAGCTAAAGCCCTAGCGATACCGATGTACGATACGGTATGTACTTCTTGTTCCCATATTTTTGGCATTGCTCTCTTGGATTTTATTAAGATAGTTAAAATACAAGAATACATACGTCATGTCTTCCAGTAAGCTTCCACTGTTGATTTCCTTTTGATCCAAATACATTTTGAAAGTATTATCTGGGTTGACGACCAGGGTGTAAAGATGGAAAGCCTTATCTGTGTAAGCTGACTTTAGATCTGCTGTCGTCTTCTTTGCATGTTTCTCTTCATATTCTCCTGTTTTTGGATTTTTGTGGCGGAAGATGAAATGAAGCTGAAACAGAAATTGACTTTTTCTTTAACGATTTCAACATAGGCAAAGTAGAATGTTGGTGAATTACCCAGTGCAGTTGAGGATAATTTACACCTGACCATTTTAAAACCAACTCTGGCTACAAAATTTGACTTAGACAGACATTAAGATACAGACATTTGGATGGGATGGACAGAAATTCGAAAATATTCATTTTGCTACCAAAATCTTTTGTGTATGCACATTTTTCCTTAAATTATCAACACCTGAAATTCCACATCACTATTCTAAAGAATCAAAAATTATGACTCCTGTGATTTTGAAACCATCAATTTGACTAAGAGTTCTATTCAAACAAATTTGCTTTTCTTGGAGTTCAAGACTAGAGTCCAACTCTAAAATCTATGCCATTGTTGAATGGCTTGGAATAAAGTGTGATTTTTACACGACTCCACATTTTGCCAAAATGTTCGATTTCTCTGTACAGACATCTAGAATTCAAATCCATATTCAATTTAAAACAGAACTACGTCAACAAGAAAATTTACCTTATAATCTTCCCCGCATTTGTCTGGCCCAAACATAATTGTGTACGGTGTTTTATCGTTGAAAGTTTTCTGAAAATGTAAAATAGTTGGTTTGTTGAAAATGCTTTTACGATATTGATAGAAAAGAGAATTGACGTTTTATTGATAAAAACTTACTAAGGTAACATCTTCAGTTTTTGAAAGGAGTTTTACATAGCCACCACCACATTCGATTCCATTTTGGAAATTGACTTCATACTGCATGACAAATGGTTCTCCATCAAATTCATATGGCTTTGACAGGTCGACAGAAATTGCATGATGTCTAAAATAAAGACATATTATATTTATAATTTATAAAGATCTGTTGCATCACAAAAATTAAAAGGTACTCACGTAGTATGTGTACCAAGTTAGGGATAGGCCATAATTTGATACTGATTTTTCCTATTTTAGTTCTATTACGAGTCGGGGACTGTCTGTGTTAGTCGAGTGAATATAACCCCAGCCCATAGGTTTCAGTCCCTTTACACAACTTGATGTAAAGTAGGTTACTTACATCAGTAGTAGTTACTTCCATATTGGTTTATATACTTTTGGAGCACCTATTAATATATATTTTATTGTTTTATACAACAGCATAATAAATTGAGTAAACAATAAGGAACAAGAAAGATCTCAGACTTTCAAAAAAATGTCATTGAATATCAGTGGATGCCTACATGGCCTTGTACAGAGGGAAAAGCCCGAATAAGTGTTGTATACAATACTGAACAATGATGCATTCCAACAGTAATTACAGCAAACACAAACGTATATACAAACAATGCTGATGTATACAGTTTAGATCCAAACCGGTTACAGATAGACTGACAAATGAGTCATTTCAGGATATTGCATTAGAATAACCATATCATAAGTCAGATGTCAACTGCGAACTGTTTAAAAACGGATGGGTTTCAAATTGAATTGAGACAGGAACAGTAACTCCTCTTCAAAATTTAAAAATATACAGGAATGCAAAAATGACATTGCAAATGAAATGCCACTAAAAATAATGGCGCTCCAGAAGTATGCTTACCAATATAGAAGTAACTAGTTATGTTCGCCTACTTTACATCAAGTTATGTAAAGGGACGGAAGCCTACGGGCAGGGGGTATATTCAATTGGATAACACAAACAGTCCCCGAACCTGGTACACTTATTACAAGAGTACCAAAATACTAACCTCGCTTTATCTTTCAAAACTAATCCCAAATCGCCATCTAACAGTGGTGTAATGGGTTGAACAACTTCCCAACGACCATTATATTTTGATATTTCTTCATCAACACCATCTTTTTTTGCTTCAGAAATTTTCCAACTAAAACACAATAAAAATTAAAATAATATTATATGCATTACAAAAAAATTCAAATTTTGTTGGAAGCTCAAGCAAAGCACGAAAATGAAAAGCCATAAAAACAAACTAAAAGTAATTATTTGTTATATCATAATGGCAATAAATAACCAGTATTTAGAATAAGATTTTTTATACTAAAACTGGAGGCAAGAAAAGGTGCCTCTCATCTGGTTACAAGTCTAGGTGTGGGAATCCCTTGGTAACAGTTGAACATCGGGTCAAAGGTTCAATACACAACTATACGAAGGTTGTTAATGGCAGAACACCATTCATTGAATTCCAGTATTGTATGTCCCTTGCTTCCCTTTGCCAAATGACGTTCAGTGTCGTGAATTCGCAATGATACATGCATGGCCAATAAGTACAGAAGTATTTCATGAGTTGAATATTATGTTACCAATTTTATATGCCCTAATTCAAACTTCCACTACTGGTAATTGCCAACCCCTGCTTCGTAGTCAGCAGCAACAACAAGGCGTTCTTTGCACTCGGCTCATATAAGAGTGAAGTTGTAACCAGACTGTGATTATATAACAGTAAGATGGGACCTCCACAACCCATTGCAATTAATTTAGCATTACAATTACGATGTTTCTTATGCTAAGTACGGATGAAAATCAAGATAAAAATTAATTAACAACCATTCAATAAATATTCAAATTGAAATTACTGCATTTATCATACCCATTAATAGAATCTGCTTTATCGAAAGGTTCTGCAAAGTTGACGTGGCCTTTGGGAACCGGTTTCTCATATTTTGTTATCTGGAACAAAAATAGTTCGTATTAACGAATAATATACAGAACAAAATAAAGAATTCTTTTAATATGATGGTGCTGTAAAATGCTGTTACGATTATTATCCATCAGTCCATAGATTCAAAGCATTTATAGATTATAAAAAATAACAATTTGGATTACAATAAAACAATAAAAAGGGCAAATTGCAGTCTAGTTACTATAGGAAGAATTTCTGGAGGTCAAAGGTTGAGGAAATACCCCTTAAAATTCTACAATATGAAGAATCTTACTGTGGATTCTGGTTCTTCAACTGCTTCTTCAACAACTACTTCTGCCTCATCATCATCCTCGGCCATGTTCAAGCCGAATCCAGAGAACAAAATTAAAAGAAATACTAATCCAAATTTAATGACAACCATTTTTAATCCTGGGTTATTGACTCATGTGGAATTACTAAATATTATTAAATATTACTTCAAAATAAAAAAGAAAATCAGTAAATAAATTAATAATATCTGATAGTTGAAGCCCTAAAGTTTTACTATAGCTCACATAATTCAATTACAGAATTACAGTTTTAATTTTGAATTCGGGAATTGGGGTTAACAAAATTATCCGAATGATTTCAATATTTAAAAAACTCTCAAATCGCGAATTACAGAATTATATATATCATTTCTTGTACATTTCAGAGCAGCAAATTCTGCTTATACTACAGAATTACAATAGCCAAGCAGAAAAGAGCGAGATTTGGAAATAAATATCAATTCTAATTGGCAGATCCAGTGCAAAATTGAGAAATCATACCCCTACCAGTACGGTGCATAAATGCTGAAATGAACACTGTGGTACCCACTTTCATCTGCTCATGTAATGATATCAAACGACTATGCATACCAACGCTCTCAGACTCTATTACTGGAATGAAAAGAATTTGGTAATCAGCTAGCAGGCCAGGGTTTCCACTTGCTTCTAAAGTTCTAGATGCCATTGCTCCAAGTCCATGCTTCCGAAAACAAATAACTAACTAATCCCATACCTGCATACCCAACGTGGAATGCCGGAATGGTAACCGGACAAGAGTTCGCCAGCCTTCTTATCGGCTTTCCTATCCCCGGGATAAATAGTTAAATCCTATCCTAAACCTGTCAACCGATTGATCAACTACCGTAATCTAATTCTGTAATTCAAAACGGTAAATTCAAAATTAATGAACTTAAAATTTACATCCCAACATCTCTTCTTTAGAACCTCTATCTCAGTATCTACCCTAATATCGATTAACAGAAATGGGCCAAATAATGCCATCGCGTTGTACATAGCCTAAACCGTGAATTCATTCCAAAGCAGTAGCTCAACAAAAATCGAAAGTTTTCTTATTTCAGTAGTGCAGTACCGGTAGTAGAATTTAGCTGTTGGTCGTTGGGTTTCTCCAACTTATTCCATGATTTCACCAGGGACCAGCTATTACGTTAAATAAAATACAGGCCTAAAACTTGTTTACTGCTCATGACATGGTCGTGAATAACTAATAAAATGTATATTCTATCATTTTATACTTATGTAATACAGTAATATCTGGCAATATGAATTGAAAATCCCTATCACGCGAAACACGCTTCCTCACTATTCATGCGAGACCAAGCACGTGATAGTGTTTGTTTAATTTATTCCTCGATGCGTGGTGATCTGTGAGTGGTCGATGTCCGATTTAAATTTACACGGCGTGACATGGATAGTATGCGTAATTCTTGCGCCATTTGTTAGCTCAAGACATTAAAATGTTGACATAAATCACATTGACGACTACCTGCTGTTAAATCCCTTCCACGCAGATAAGAATTACTAAATAAAACTACGCGAAACAGAGCGTACGGTGTCTGGCGACAAGTTTACGATAGATAGGGATTTAACTCAGCCGTGGCACAAAATACGGTAATACTTACAATGCAACAATCACATACGGCGGAAATTCGCCATGATTTCGAATCAGGTGAGAATAATGGTATGTGCAATCTCACCCTGTGACGTAGAATATAAATTATGAAACTCAATGCGATAATGCCTAACCTGATTTTGATACAACAGAACTCCGGTCATTTGGAACAAAAGCTACAGAAAATATAACTCTCGTGCAAAGCGCCCTATTTTACTGAGATTTCTGGGTACAAACCATACTTTTCTACATGAATAGTAGTGTTAACATCGTATTACACAAATGTATGTAAAAATCAGACGTCGAGAACTTGTTTTCCCATTATAAATATGATAATTCATAGAATAAGATTTCTATTTTTACCTGTTGGGGATGATGGATAGGGACCGTCTATCGCAATCTGTAATCGGTCTTCATAACCCCAAAGATAGCTCAAAATTAATATCAAAAGTTTGCAAAATTGATGAATTTATTGGCACATTCGAAAGTAAAAAAGTTAATACTGCTTACAAATAAGACTTCAGTTGTGCAAACTGCAATACGTAAATGAAAATTTCATACTTGTTCTACAATTATAACATGATAAAGAATATTTGGAATGGATCCTAATAGGCAATATGCTGATATTGAAACAATATAAACAGAGCAGTGATTAAGGTGAAATCAGTATATGGCAACAATAAACTAACAGATAGTGTTATACCAAACCCCAAAAAATTTTAAAAAAGTTTCAACTTAAGAATAACTTCAACTTTCAATGATTTTTGCAGTGACATCAACGAAATTTAACTCTAAATTCCAATTACGACTAAACAACACTGATCATTTAAAAAATGCCTACACTTGTTATAATTGTGTATTTGATTATATAGTAATACCCACTAGCACCTTTACAGAAAATGTATTAAATTTCATAGTTTTGATTGATAGTTGGCAGTGGAATTTTTATCTTCAAAAAAATAAAAAATTTCCTATTGAAGAAATATTGAGAAGTCACAGTTCATCATCAACTTTCTCTCCTATGATGCCTTCAAACTGTGGAGTCGGAAATTCCAGCTCTTTTTCTTGTAGAAAACCATCTTCATCTTTATCCATCACCTTGAATAGATTTTCAATCGTTTTTTCCTTCTCAGCACCAGGAAGAAGTTTGCCGTTACCAGCGTCAACTTCTTTAACAATGTATGACATCAACTGCAGGAAGTATATCGAAAGATAAGTTTTACTGGAGAAAGGGAAGTTGTGTAGAACCAAAACTGGCTATGGCGCACTGATACCCAGAGTTCGAAATCCAATATCTAATCGAAAAAGATTGGGAATTTTAGTTACCCAACAATTGTCGGCGAGTATTGTATGCTTTTTTGGTAAACCAAGATTTTTAATACATTTTCATTTCATCACTCCCAAATATGTCAAGCATCCACTAATATGTAAAATTTACTGTTTTTGGTGAAACGAACATTTTTCCAGTTCGGCATTACCAGGCTTATTACACCCCCAGGTGAGATGGTGGGCATGGCATTTCAACCCAAGATTTCAAACCTGCGATGTCAGCATAGTTAAGTCTATTGCATTGTGTCTAGATTACGTAAGTACTGAACTTCAAAAATCAAAAATGATATTTATTGTTACATAAAATGTTTTCATTGTGTACCTCATCAATAGAAACTTTTCCATTGGCATCATCATCAATCAACGAGAAAAGATTCTCAGGTTCAGATTTGCCTTCCTTCCACATGAATAACATTCCGTTAGGTAGAGAGTCTTCAATTTTATGCAGTTCCACAGTATATACCAGAACAGCACTACCAGGTATACCATCTGAATGAAACAAATTTGATAAAAGATTGAAAAACAAAATTATTTAATGAATAAAAACAGATTTGGGGGGACTCGAGTTCGACTTGAGTAGGACCAGAGTCACAATTTATTGAACACTCAATGGAATGACTTGGAATCAATATCGAATAACCACCAGTGAGACACAACAGAGGAATTGACTCAAATTTGGACTCGACTTGAGATTCAGATTACCCTCGACTCAATGTGCAGGGGTCTTTATTCGACGCTCCAAAAGTTTGTGTTACTAATTTTGTTCGCATACTTTACATCACGCTGTGTAAAGATGTGAAAGCCTATGGGCAGGGGGTATTTTCATTTGGCTAACACAGATATTCCCCGAACTCGTAATAGAACTAAAATAAGAAAAATCGGAATAAAATTATGGCCTACCCTAACAAACTACGGGAGTACCCTATATCCAATATTCACAAACTTAAAACAGGGAGATTTATGTTTGAAATCAAAACCTCCGCTGTATAACTCTACCTGCACCAGGTTCTCCAAAACCGAGATGAGGTGGTACAACTCCTTTTCTGATCTCCCCTACACACATTCCTGTTAGCATATTTTGAAGACCAAGTATGACTCGACCTCTTCCGTTGTACGTTGCCCAAGTCCCTTCTCTGTTCTTACTGTAAATAAGAAACTATATTAGATAATTACCTAACATGACAAATGACCCAACAGGCCAATCCCAAACTTCCAACTTTTTCCAATGCGGATAAGAGCGTTTGTCCATTGTTTTATAGACATAGAAATAGCATAAAAGATACCAGTGCTATGTTGAGATTGTCCAGAACATATAATGAAAGTTTTAAGCGAAGCTCAGTAATGAAATATTCTTTGCCACAAAAGAATCACTTAGCGATATCAAACACGCCTTGATTTTATATTCTTTTAGGTATACGAATTTCCTATTGTCGACTTGTCCGTAAAACTGAGTTCCTTTATTAGTAAAGTATGAATTGACATGAATATTCAGTTTTAAATGCCAAGGTTTGACATAACAATCTAAGATATTTGATGACCATAAGCAGAAAGCGCTATCATATAAAAGTCACTTAAGCCTGCCTGCTACATCTGTGACGATATGGATTTTTGATGAAATGTACTGGAATCTGTGGTGTAGCAGTCATTGACAGGCCCATTGAAACATATGTCTGCGTGAAGTCACACATAGATAAACTATTTTATGAGTTGTTTAAACGTAGAAGTTTGGGTATCTGTGATGGACTATATAGTTATTTTCGCAAATTAGTCAGCTGGGTACATGAAAGATTGTATACTGTACAACTGTTTCAGGGGACCTTCGTCGAACCCCAGAAACAGCTTCAATGAGGGGTTCGATCAAACCCAGGTTAAGAAAGAGTGAGTGTGGCAGAGGAAGTCGTAACAGTGTTACGAAAACCACTGTATGATGGTGAGGAGTCCAGCAATCCACTCACAGATTATCTCCAGTATAGTGTTCAAACCTGCGAACCCATGCCGGGTAATTAGAGGTGTAATGATAAGTGTGTTCCTATCGAGTGTTATCTGAACATAAATTAAGATGAGAACTTCAACATTCCCACTGTATACCAAAAACACCAAGAACTCACCTAGAATCAATCTTTGTCCCATCCATTAGTTCAAGTTCATAATCATAAGTTAAGTAATCATCTTTAGCTGCCTTCCTTTCACAATCAGTAGGTGGATCACGAATAACTTCAACTTTGACCTCATCTTTGGGATTGTGAACATCCACAAGGTAAATATCAAATATCAAGACAGCACTACCAGGTATTGTGCCTTCTGTAGTAAAAGAATGCATGTAAAGGAGAGAATAGTAGACAAGGATTTATTTGAATAGTGCAACGGTTTTGAACAGGGGTGTAAGTTTGTGATGCATAAAAATTTCAGACATAATACACCATGTTTATAGTGATGAGGTAGGATGGTACTGTATTTACATATTTATCCCGAGAGAAAGGAGAGCCAATGAGACGGCTTAATCATATTGAACCACGACCCCTCGTCCTTGTCGGTTATGGGATTAGTTAGCCAGTTACGGTAACTGTTTTCGGAAGCATGGACTTAATGGTGGAGAAAGCCCTAACTTACCGGTTACGTGAACCACCCTGCAGCGATGAGGAGTCCAGCAATCCTCTTGCACATAACTATCCCGGCATAGGATCCGAACCTGTGAACCCATGCTGAGTAATCAAAGTTGCGAGTGGCAAGCGAATTCTTAACGCTTGGCACAATGCACCACACCCTCGAATTAAAAAAACGTTCAAACATTCTTTCAAATTTGAGTTGGGATCACAACTGTTTCAAGATGTTTGAATTAAAAACATTTGAAATATAACATCAATGTTGGGAATGTATTGAGAAAAAACTAGATAACGCTCTGGCAACCATTTTAATTTTTTCGACATAAAACAGAATGAAAATTATCTGACCTATTCCAGGTTCACCATATCCCAGATGTGGAGGGATTGTAATTTTTCTATGTTCCCCAACACAAGTTCCGAGAATCCCGCGTTCCATACCAGCAATTAATCTTCGAAATCCAACATAGGTATCGTAGGTATGATTGTTGTCATGGCTGGAATAGAACAAATCAAAATGAAACCACAGCATTTTACCATACTTGCCGAAACTAAAAATATCTCAGTGTCTGCTATCTTTTGTAAACGATGGCCATCCATTCCAGAGGAGAGGGAGTTGATAAGCTGACTAATGATGAGGCAAACCAGGATCTTTTATATGTTTACCAGTCCATGTCTGGTGCAGGAATACTACCAGATATTTGTTAGATTTTGGACCGACCATGGACACATGGACCACCCTACCTACAACAATGAGTCCAGCAACTATCAGTGCCCATGTAGCTAACACTTGAACTGACTAGGTCGAGCATTCAGCCTTTGATCCATTCACCCCCAAAATGTCATTTTCCACTTTTCCTTTTCCTTTTCAATTTTCCAGCGAACGCAGGGTTATCAAAATTTTACAAGATTAATTTTGGTTAAGATGTACATTGTATTACAGGAGGAATATTTTTGTTATCAAACAAGATATAGGTATGTGACTTGTAGTAGAAAAATAACTTTTGTAATAAGAATCTATGCTCAAAACAATGTCGCACACACTCGCTCAGAGGTAAAGAAGATTAACAAGTGACCACTACAGTTACAATAATATGTAGACTTTGATGGCAGTTAGCATTAGTAAGAACCAATTAACTAAAGACTTGAGTTAACACAATGGTAGCAATGAAATTCATGAACGATTTTATGCTTAGAGCAAATGGTATTAAGGTTTCTTGTAAAAGATCTCACGCCCTATATTATATACCAACCTTGAGGCAAACTTAGTTCCATCGGCAAATGAAGCATTGTAATGATATCGAACAAAATCTGTATCTTCAACTTTCCGAGGACATGTAACTGCATCTTCACTGCCATCAGCTGTGGAATAAAATAGCCTTGTGATTAAAGTGTTTGATTTACCTATATTGGTATTGCATGTTGAAAATCTTGGGTTTAAATCCCATGCTTGTACAAAGCCTCCTTCTGAGTGAAAAAAACAGCATTAGTGTTAGAGTTAATTGTAGTAGGGGGCATTCTAACTGCATGCGGCGCGACGCAGCATGCACCCGAGATTGCTCCCCATTGTTTCAAATGAAGCCGTTTACACACAAAGCGTGGCACCTGATGGCGATGCGCGGCAGCGATTCAGTTTCTCTCGATGAGTGATTTTTGACATGCTCTGCTTCTGGTTGAGCGACACAGGTGTTTACATAGCGCGCATCATTTTTATATCGCCCGATGGTGCCAGAGGCGGTTGCTTAGAAACATAGACACTGCAAATTCAGTTAGGAATTTCGTCTAGATTTTTAACTAGAGCAGCGAGACGAAAATCGTGCAATTATTCCGCAGTGATGTAATCAGGAACGGCAAAAATAATATACTGTACTGGATATATAAATGGTATTTCTAAAGCTTGCTCGAACCATTGTGAAGTCAATTAAATTTAATAATACAGAGTAATTGAGACAAACACCGTTTCCACTGATTTTGTCTGGTAAATTAAAACATTTCCCAATTCAGCATTATGAAGTAATTGCATGATTTTCATATTTGTTGAAGACGCACGCTCATACCTTGCACTCTATCTCTTTAAATTGCATGTATATATTTACTCTATGCCTATACCTTTAAACATTGTTATTTATAGCCGACCAAAGTTATTGTAATGTTTGGTATATTTCATGTCAAACCTTTTACCTTACTTGCTTTCTCTCTATAACTGCTTTCATTAAATATTTTTGTAAATCATTATCTTTCTGCACATGTCCTTGCATAGTCTGAAATAGTCTTTTTATTCATTCTGTCCTTTTTGTAATTAAATAGGTCACAACCCATTTTATTCCCAAGTATTAAAAATATTCAATGTTTAAACTAGTTTTCTATTTTAAACTTTATTAATGTTCTTCAATGATTAATTGTATATATGACTTTCATTTTCCCCGCTTCATATTTATAATGTGTGAATACATTATCTTGTTTAACGTTACCTTCATATTTAATAACTTTAATTGCTTTGGAATCAATTTTTTTTTTAATCGTGTTCGCTGTTTGGTTTATAATCGGATCTAACTGTTCTAAAGCATCGCCCTGACGACTAAATTCAAATATTGAAACAAAATAAATAAGAACTCAGTTGATATCATGAAATGCGTGCTGAAACCTTACTAAAAGGGTAATTTAAATTAAGTCCTGTCCAAAGTTTAAATTTCATTGTGGACTCCTAGTTCCATTTTGTCAATAATAAATGATATTTATCGCGAATACCTTGTATATAATAACATTTCTATACAACCCTTAGACTTCATCAGCTAGTAGAAAGGTAGACGAACCAAACACAATATGATATGATTAGAATATATTATGAAAAAGGCAATTATAGTTATTCAAGGCGCTGTTAAGAATCAATGATCTGAACTTACCAAACTTATTTCTCCTTTTTAAGATAGGATGCACCCATCTCGCTCTCTCTTTTTTCTCGTTGTTGTTCGCTAAATACAAGGCAAGTGCCAAACTATTTTTTTTTTTGATAGTGGCATTTTTATTTATAATTAAGTGGGCGACAGACGAGATTCCTAAATGAATTTGTCGTGTCTATGTTTCTAAGCAACCGTCTCTGGTGCCATCGAGTGATACAAAAATGACAAACGCAGCGTAACCACCTGAGACGTACGACCAGAAGCGCTGCCGCAGCGTCGCATTCGGTATAAACACACCTTTAGTATCATAGATTACACACATATAGGGTTCAAATCATGAAAGATTAGGTAGGCTAAAATATAGCTCCTTTCGTGTCATCAGATATCAGTTGTCGCCTATATAGGCCTGCCTTGTACAGAGCCTTACTCTGAGTGAAAGTGAGAACATCATGACCTAGTGTTAGGATTAATTGTGTTGGTATCAAACACATTCAGAGTTCAAATCGCCCACCTTACCCATAATGTAAGGAATTAGTTAGGCTAAAAACTAGCTCCTCCTCGCATATCATCAGATATCAATTGCTGGTTGTATAGGGCCGTAGTTCCCAACCTTTTTTATATCGCAGCACACTTTTGAGCACTTTACATATTCGTGGCACACCTATCACAAAACGTGAACATTTTCTACACTATACATGAAGCCATTTTGCTATGAGATAATAATAAACAAGGAAGATTGGATAAGGGGAATTTTATTCATGTAAATACAAGTATACAACATACCCTGTATTCAGTACAGGTATAGAATAATAGCATTGAATTCTTTACTACTGCTGCAATTTGTGGGCGAATGTGAGAGATAAACACTCTCTACGAAGGCAAGGGAATAATTCAGTCTAGATTTTAACACATTTCGTTCCCGCTCTATAAAATTATCATTTTGTAAAAGTGCGATAGTCGAGCGCAAACAAATGTTTAATAGTTACCGATATTATAACCGTTTTCTTACAATATTGTACACAAGAGCGTTCTGAGTACCTCACAATATTGTAAAAGATGTGCGGCCGTGATATGTGATAAGCAGCCGTAATATGTGTTCTTCAAACCCGACATATGTTAAAGACAGCTAACACGGAGTAAATTTTTCTCCTTTGCGCCGGTTTCGCTTTTTCTCCCCACCGTTTGCAAATGACCTGTCTCAAATGTAAGTTCAAATAATGATTCAAATTGGAGAATTTCCCATGGCACCCCTGACAATATTTTACAGCACACCAGTGTGCCACAGCACCCCGGTTGAAAAGCACTGGTATAGGGCCTTGTTCGGAGCTAAAGGTATAAGTATGTAGCATATAGAAGCATATAAAAAGCACACACTTGAAGAAAATACGTCAAAACTTACCAGATCCAAATTTCTGACTCAAAGTAACAACCACAGCCTCATCATCAGGATTATGGAAATCAACAATTTCAACATCGAATCTTATTGTGGCAGCAGGTGGGATATTTTTATCTGGCAAAATAATCAATCAAATTATCAAATCTATGATTAGAAAGTCAAAATATAATTAACAATTAAGAGGATAGTTCAATGGCATCGAAGAATAGTCTAACAAATAACAGTAGAGACATTTTCAAATAACTAAAATCTTATTGACATACCCATGCAGATGTAGTTACCAAGCTACATTTAGACACCATAAAGACGTTTGATAAGAGAAATATGATATTTGTTAGTTCAAAACAATGAACTATGCCTCATTTTAGAAAAAACAATATGTATATTTTGAGTCGGGTACAATTTTCAAACTGGATATTCAAAATATGATTAGCACATATCTGGTCCAATGTTACTCAAAAAAGTTTGTCCCAAAAACAGAGCGGCTTACTGAACCATGAAAGGAACCATTCAACCATAAATCTCCACTATTGCAATTTTCTGATTCCATTACATTTGAACCCACGCACATTTGAACCCATGACAATTGCACCTGCATACTATTGCACCCTAACCCATGGGTTATAGCACCCGCACATAGATTGAACCCGCGGATATACACATGGCTTCAAATGTACGGTCACCCAATTTTCCATACGTGGTTAGAATTGATTTCGCAATGAAGGGAAATGCAATTTATTTTATTTACATTTCAACAGCATTTTTTCTTACCGTCTCCTTTGACTCCATAGGCCAGGTGTGATGGTATAGTAATAGTGCGGCGTTCCTTCATGCATGAACCAATTAAACCTATATCCATTCCGCGAATCAGCCATCCCTGTCCAACATACGTGTCGTAAGTTCTTTCTTCGTCATAGCTGAACAAACAGATAGAATTTAGTGTTTGGAAATTGTGAGCGAAACAAAAAATTACACAAACATAACTGAAGATAAATAGATTATTACAAAAAGCTATTCTGCATTGATGGTCGGTATTGAAGAGTGTTATAATAACACATAAGAGAGCCAAATAATGCCAAATTCAAGTAATATTCTGATTCAAGTCTCATTTAAGTATTCTATAAACACTGCATTGGCACGAGTCACATTACTATGACATTAATTAGCAAATGGGATCTGAACGCAAAAATATTAAACAAAATGGTACAAAACTCCACATACATTACAAAGTCTGTAACACATTTAACAATTCCTATACAATAAACAATTCCTCCTGAAAAAATTCAATACAAGATTTTACATTTACTTCACACCAGTGTTCCCTTTAAGAAAATGTTACACTGGGCACTGTTTGTTTTACTGAGCATGAATATTTTAGGGCTGAGCAGAGTCTCAAATGTTTTACAAACTATGTGAAATATTACAACAGTATAATATATTATCAGAATTCAAAAAAGTAGGCTATGACTCAAAAACATGGAATGAACATTCTAGCTAGAGTAAGTAAATATAAGGAGCCACGCTTTAAAAACGTAATGTTGCAATTGTGCGAGAATGGAATTTTACTGTGCAATGGTGCAATTGCGCACCTTAGAAGAAACCTTGCTCCATACATTACCATAAAATTATTAGAGTTGCCATCTTATTATGCATAATAATTAATTATAATCCAACCTTGAGTGGAATTCTTCTCCATTGAGTAGAGTTCCATTATAACGATAACGAACAAAATCAGTATCTTTCAGTTTTCTTTCACAATTTTCTGGCATGTATGTTGTTTTAATCTGTGAAAATCATAATAAAATGAACTCAATTAAATAGAAATAATGATTAAAAAAATGATCATTAAAAATAGAAGTATGCAAGTTTTCAAAATATTGATTATACACTGAAGGTTATTAAAATGCTACATGCCATGATTTATATGCTTTTCAATATATGACATCATGGTATCCCTGAAAGAGGAAAGCCAACAATCATGAGGCAGACCACAGCCTCTCGTCCAGTTGCCAGTCAATACTAGATATGAGAATAGTTAAATAGCATTACATGGACCCCCCTTCGATGGTGAGGAATCCAGCAATCCTCTGCATCTAATTACCCATCACCCGTGAGAATCAAAACCACATAATCTCTCACAAGCGAGTCTTGAAATGAATATGAATAAACTGGCAACATATAGGACAGATATATCAACCGGGAAATTTGAAATCCTTATATTGGGAAGTGTATTATATTACGTCCTTTTAAGTGCTTGTACACAAAGCAGACTTGAAAGTTTAAAGATTCCAGGGTATAAGTCATTACTGTTTAAAATGTTCTAAAGGGATAATTTTGCAGCAAAATCTTGATATCAAAAATGACAAATGTATAATCCATCCGAGTACTTTGGATAAATTTAAAAATCAAGTTTACCTGGACAGTGTCATCTTCGTTTGAAATATCCAACAATACAAAGTTAAATAACAATGTTGCTCCTCCCGGGATGCCATCTTAAAAAAAAAATTTAAATTTTTTTTAGGTCTTTCAGAAAATAATTATTAAGCATTAAAATGCTAGAATAGGGTTTGAACATATTTATTTCAAAGAAAGGACTATTTATTCATAAGGTGAACCAAGACCTATTCATCTTAGTAAATTAGAAGCTGGAGGAATGAGCTACACTGGACGAAAATCCAAGAATACCCCCAAAGTCATTTCACTGTCAGGTAACTATGTAGACAGCATAGGTGAAAAAATATCGGGTTCAAATCTCATGTCTGCTACCTCACCCAAGATGTGATAAATTAGATAGCAAACTTGAACCGAAAAAATTATGGTTCTTCCAAAAAAGTAGCTTCTCACATAGCAGTGGTTGCTTGCATGGAATCTTGTTTGGAGTGAAATGCATATAAAATATCAATAAAAAATTAAACCACAGGGTAGACCTTGGTTCAATTACCATGAAACACCAGTAAATATTTCAAATCCTTTAAAAATGTTTGGCAGTATGAAGCTTAACTAGAGCGCTTCAATACAAAAAATGTGTAGAATTTTTCTAAATCAGCAATAAGCTGTGGATTACCTGTTCCCTCGTCCCCATAAGCCAGATCAGGCGGGATTGACACAATTCTATGTTCATTCAAACACATTCCCAGAAGAGCATCGTCCATTCCTTGTATCAACATTCCTGATCCAACACGAGTGTTGTAGGTTCGTCCTCTCATATAACTGGAAAAATAAAGGGAATCTAAGGGGACAACTTGTCTGGGCAAGGTGTGGTCAAATTATACTTATAAAAAGTATCGTCCACAAAATTTGAAGTTTTTTTTAAAACTTCAAATACACCTGCAATAGCACACAACGTATTAAATTTTAAGCAAGTTGCTTTGGTTAGCCAATCAAACAATAACACAATGCCGAAGTTTTGTCAAAATCATTTCTGACAATTTTCTCACCTTGAATCGAAATGTTTTCCATCTTCAAACATTCCATAGTAATGATATCGCACTGAATCTCCACTTTCAACTTTTCTTTCACAATTAGGAGGAATCCATTGATGTAAAATCTTTATCTACATAAACAAAATTGTCTTATAAATAGTAGAAGTTACTCCAGTGACAATGATTGGATTTCAGAATTTCCAGAAAATTATTACAGCATCAACACAACCATTATGAGTGGCAACAGGGAAATAAATTGTTAATAGGCCTACTTTTAAACATTCAGCCTTTCAACACATAAGTGCAACCAAGTTAATATCAATATTTAGAATGCTTTATATTGGTGTATATGGCTTTTATACTGCCCTACTTTATAGATTTAGAATGTATAAATTAATTAACTCACCTGTTCCTGCGATAATGCAACATCATATAAAAGGAATGATAGCCAAATGGAAAATATCTTGATATGCATAGTCAAATTGTAACTTCCGTATACCTACTAATACTGTGATATAACAACCTGATAAAATAGTAATAATTGTTTGAATAGACAACACAATAATTGCTACAAGTTTCCCTGCAGTAGCTACATATCTTCAGACTCTTTCTCAAGATTTTCTGTATTTGTTATATTTTCTATTTTCATAATTACCGGTACCGTATACAGGTATACACTATACAGGTATACTTAATATATTCCAGTATTTACTAGCATACATTATTTTGAAACCTGCTTCATATCTTTCCTGGAGAATTTTATATGTTACTGGTACAAAGTCCCACAATACAATACTTATAATTTGGTATAATTCTTTCGGTAACCGTAAACCACAAAAATTCCTCACGAAAAAGCCGGTTCGAACTAGAACGTCGAGCGGAAAAGTCCGATTGCAAAACACATGTCTAGACAGTATACAACGGAGCTCAAAATAAAGTAACCAAAATCTTGTTGATTTTGAGCTATGTCTTTTTGCACGCCGACTGAGACTCTGCATTGTTGCAAGGAATAAGTAATTCACTAGCGCAGTGGTTCTCAACCTTTTACTGATTGCGTACCACTTTTGTGTTTTTCACTTTGGCCGCGTGCCACCGACAAAACTCATTTTTGAGATTGGTAACAATAGCAAGGAAACGCGCTATGGTAGTATTTTATGTGGTACTACATCCATTTTAGACCTTCGTGCAAAGTTTCAACGTATTCATTTTGAGCAGTAACAACGTATTAATTGCGTGCAAAATCGCCAGAGAATTTGCGTCGTCTACCGTCAGAGCTGAAAGGCTTTAATCATCGTTTTGTTTTAGGTGGCCAGTAGCGGGCGAGGGCGATCTTAAGACAAAATCTGGTAGCTTTTATGATACCGTTCAGCGAATACATACAGTATGGAAGAAAAAGCGTTGTCGTAATAATTTAGCCAACTCAAAAGTTAATTGTTGCAACAATTGAAAGCTGCTCGCGTATACTCGAAAAGCTCCCGCGTACCACAGGTTGAGAACCACTCTGGACCAGCGGCTCCTTCTTATATCTGGATCAGTTCGGTTTCTAATTCACTTTATATTGTTTGTGTCTATCTATTTTATCACTCCCGTTGTGTTTTAAATACAGACGGATTAATCTTTTTTCCATTCGTCGCATGCATGCTGTGTTGTTGTTTTCACTTGATAGACAAATTTAACACTTTCGGTATGACAAATGTACTTTATTTGTTGTATTAAGTATTAAACATTTAAAGTAAACAGCATTCAAACGATTTGTCATATATAAGTTTCACACGGAATGTCGCCAAATTGAGCGAATATGTCTGTTAGGGTTATAGTTTAATAAAATATCGATTTGGGGGTAATCTGAAGTCAAAATCACGCCAGCTGGTGCTTTTTGAAAGAAAAAACAAACAGTGGAAGCTTTCAGATTCAATAAACATATATTATTGCATTTCTGTATGTCTGGACGCTACTGTATTTATTGCCCCAAGGCCCCAACACACACGCTCTGTCATGAGAGCTTTTGCCAGAAAATCGCCCGTGTCCCCTTGAGTGATCGAGCGCCCAATTTGCCACATAATGTATAGTGCATGTATATTCTAAGATCCTTGAAATAATTTGTAAAGAACGATAGTTGAACTATCATTTATTGCGTTTTTGACTCCAAATGATTTGAGTTTCATACTCTTTATCGAAGATTTAATAGTCTTTTTCAAGATCATTTGCTAGTAGTCCTAATTCATATATATATTCAACCATCGCTGGCACTGTAGTGTATCCAGGCGATTTCTCCAAGAGCGATGTCCATTCCAAAAGAGCTATTTTTGGTCCATGGAAGCTTCTTTTTAAAGTCTAAAAATATCGACTTGCTTGAAGCAACCTTCTATGTCACTTAGCCAAACCAGAATGTTAGAAAGCGCATGGTAACGTAATATTATTCGCTATCTCAGATATATATATACACCATACGATAACTAGAAATATTTTCAACTGTTCAAATTTTAATAAACATTTTAATATTGGCATAATGCGAAAAATCATTCCTGAAGTAAATCGGTATATAAATGACGGAACAATTCAAATGTAATATTTATAGCAAACGATTGCACATAAAAGTAAATACACAATCATTCTGTTTTTAGCGCCTCAAGTGCATGTGCAGTTTTTGATCTTTGGGGATACGGAGGAGACCGCCTAGCGGCTCCAAATCGACTTCAGAGTTGTTGGCCGAGGAGATATGAAATTTTTGCACCAGTTTCACCAAGTATACAAACAGTTGTTTCTTGAATAGTGGTGCTCCTACACACTTCCGCAATCCGCCACCGAACGGCATAAATGCGTCATTCTGAATGAATTTTCCTTCCTGTTTAAAAAAATGAAATAAATTTTGTGACATCATGGACGGATGTCTTATTAATGTATTGTCTCAATTGTACGAATCTCAGTCCATGCGAATGTGCAAACCCATGTCTCTTCAAATTGGGGGCCCGACCCCCCGGTGGGTCGCAAAAGGGCTCAATGGGGTCTCGATACCTATTATTGCCAGAACTAGCCATATGTATTCTTCTTCCTTTTGCCTCCAATTTTCTGTGTGAAAAATTATTGTCGACGCTAATTTATGTTAAAACAAAATATCGGAATCAGGAAATTTGGAACCCGTACTGAGACACACTCACCGAAATAATGCCAAGATTCGATCTTTTGTGCGAAAATATGCACATCAGTTTTAATAAAGTTCATAAGGGTCACAAAAAATGCCAATTTTGAAGAACACTGCTCGTCTAACTTTGCGGCAAGGTTATCTCAACCCAGGACATAGCTTGAATCTCACTTCATATGTTGGTTTTAACCATTTGCAGCATAATAATTAAACCCTAACTCAGAACAGCGGGACACATTTGGAGCAAGTATCCTGCGAAAAAGACAAATGGGGATGGCATTTTTGAGACACTTTGCTCTTCGATGTTATCGGTAAACGAATGTCGCCAGTTACCCCTGACAAGAAATTTTCAGGGTCAAAGTGTTTCGGATTCTTCCATTTGTCTTCTTGCATGTGTGATGAGTAAGAATTCAACAAAAATATTGTTCCTTTTGGTATAGAGTAACTATTGAAAAAAATAAATATATATTTATTAAGCATTAACCCTGAAACGACAAAAGTTCGGAATATAAGTCATAGAGACATCGCATTAAACGAATAATAGGTAGCAAACTGAAAGTCGGTTCATTGTTGGCTAGTTACTAGTATTGTTATTAGTAACTTTTCTATATTTTACAAATAAATATTGAGTTACGACAGCAGTGTAACATGTTTATGACTTCACTCACCCACCAACTGTTACATCCCTTGTTGCTACTCGTGGTACACCGACTGGAGTAGCGTTCGATACTCTCAATATTTCATGTACAGTGGCATATGTATACGGCATCTTCAGTCCGTCAAAATTTTTTATCTCATCATCGTCGATAACTTCCTGAATTTCAGTTAATATTCTCGCCTGAACATTTTGATTAGCTGCCAAGTAAAGAGCAGCATATTCCAGGGTTCTTGCAGAGTTAACAGTGCCGGCAAACAACATATCATACAAAGCAGCTCGTAGACCGGCATCCGTGAATAACTCTTGGTTTTGCATTTCTATCAAGTATAAATCAATTAAATCTCTTGGACTCGTAGGATCAATTGTGTTTTTGTGCAATTCAATTTGATCACTGAAGTAAGAGAATATTTTTTCTGACGTTGATATGAATTTTGTAGCCGATTCCGGTAGCCATATCTTTTCCAGCCATGGTATCATATCAGGGAGAATGAATAAAGGGCTTTCCATCAACTCAAAAAGTTGTAGAATACTCTGAAATAGATCATCCGTCTTCACTTTGGCTTCTTTTGTGGTTGTTACATTCTTTTCTCCAACAAGGGTCAATATTGAAACATTCATATAAAAAGTCTCTACCGTTTTTCTTATGTATTGAGGCTGATTAGATTGAAACAAATCTTCAAGCTCATGCATCATGTCAGTTGTTTCTTTTTGTACAATATGATCAGCATTATTTTTCACGTATTTATTAGACATGAAGACTGAGCGAGTTAAGGCATGGAAAGACTTCAAAAATTCTCCATAATTTGAACCCTTGATCATATGAAAAATGTAAGCAGCTGATCGATCACATATATCTGTGTTGAGCAGAACTTCATTGTTGGCTTCAACGTCACAAACACAAACGTAATTCTGAGTGAAAAGACTCAAGCTGAAAATATTCCCGTATGTAGTTGCCAGTTTCAACATGTCTTGTTCGGTATATTGCTTCAGATAATGTAAACTACCTATTATCGGGATACCCATAGGACCAGGTGGATAATTTTTCGACTTCGATATTGACTTGTATATTAAATACAACAGAGGTCCTATCGCAGCTACAGTAATCAAGTTAGTAAATGATATGTCCATCGTCGCTCATGGGTACCTTAAGCTGATAAGTAGAGTAACATGTGTGAAATATTAGGATAGGATCCTGGGGGAGAGGAAAGCCGACGAGACGGCTTAATAATATGGCGAACCGCACCTCTCGTCCGGTTACCAGGCCATGGGATTAGTTAGACAGTTACTTTTTTTAAATGCATGGGATTGAAATTGTAAAATATAATATAAAAAACTTGTTCACGGGATGCGATAGTTTGCTCCCCAATTATTCATTCTAGTAAGGGATGTTTCCAATTCACGCTGTGACAGATATTTTGCTTTTAGCGATAAAACTATTTGTAGCTCATAAATATAAATATATGTGTTATCTATCTGACTGACCATATACGCCCCTTTCTGGATATTGAAGCACAATTATATTCAAATTAGAAATCGAAGCGCCTTGTCAAACCTCAAAATGAGGGGTGTAAAATTTGAAGGGGATCACCTGCTATATGAAGTATACGGAATTCAAAGTTTATCTGTATCCCGACCTTATGTGATTTTTCAACATTCTTTGCAAACATTAAAAATATATCAGGACTAATGCTTTAATAATGATTTAATGCTACTCAGACAACAGAAAAAACTCTAGTATATTTTCTAATGTCCACACCACACCTGTATTAAGCCAAACGTAGTTACTGTTACCTAACTAGTCTTAAATCCATGCCTTTTATCTCTTGAATTTTCAACAGTTTCTCGGATGCAAGAAATTTGACTCCGCCCATGCAAATTTCAAAAAGCTTCTTTTATTTTAACTTCAGTTCATAGGTGACTTTATTTAAAACTAAAGGGGTGATTTGTAATAACGCAATATGTGCGCACATCCGGCCGATACATTTCCCCTCGTGAATTATAAGCTCAAACATTTGCGAATCGGATACAAATCCGAAATATGTTTTAAAATTGGAGCTCCGTATAACAAGTTTGTATGAACCAGACATGGGCAAAATATGGCCCGCGGGCAAAATACGGCCCAGTGGGTTATTCAATCTGTCCCACCTGATGCTGCCACAACCAAACCTAAACCAAATTTTGATGTTTTAGCTAAAAAAAGCTCACGTAATTTGTTGAGATTGCGGTTAAACTTAGTTTTGGCACGAGGCCAATTGTTTTCCACTGCTGCTTTTGTAACACTGTAAATATTGTTCAGAAAATGTAATTTTTTACCTCATACTCACATGGCCCGCGAGTCTAGTTGGGCAAAATTTCTTTTGACTCCTGGTCCATAAACCTTTCCCACCGCTATAAACCTAGGTGAGCAACTTTACTATTTCAAGACCCGATTTCTTATATACTGTATAATATATGATAAAATATTCACTTCACATTTACGAGCTATATTATTTATTGTAAATACAGCCTAAGAGGAAATATTCAATCCACATAACTGCAAATATGTATCAGCTTATCACAGCTACTCGTTGTGCAAAATAAACGATGTATTGTCTGCAGTTAGTGTTAAGATTTATTCGATATTTGTACAACTGTAATGAATAATATTATTAAAAGAGGCTCATCTGTAAGTAGGTAATGTCATTCTATAAACAATGTTCAGTTTAATAATCGATCTCTCTGAGTTGCAGTCGAAGTTTCTGTGGCTTCGGACTGTGAACAAATCCTCCAATTGGTTCGTGATCAATTTTTGTGTCGTCAGTCTCCGGCTTGATATGAAATTTCTGGATTAATTTTACCAGGAATACAAACAGTTGTCTTTTGGCCAAGGACGCCCCGACGCAACTACGTAATCCGCCACCAAACGGCATAAGAGCGTTGTTTCTGACGAATTTTCCATTCTGTAAAAAAACAAGCCAAATACAAAGCACAATATATATATATGTTAATTTTGAAAATTATATAAATTAAAAAAAGGTAGGTGATCATCACAAAAGATGTCGCTGATAAATATTCTCATTTTCAATAATATTTTGCTACTCGTTTCTTTTGTTTGAAAAATTAAAAAAAAAACTTTTCTTACCCTGTCTAAAAAGTTTTCTGGGTCAAATTCTTTTGGATTGTTCCATTTGTCATCTTGTGTATGCGAAGACCACGGATTCATCAAAAAGGTTGTTTCTTTTGGAATTGAGTATCTGTGAAACGGTTTTATTATTGAATTTTCTCCATTATATTCCGCCACCCACCACGTTTAGTTAAGCCTAATTATTCTTACCATTGAGTTTTATAGAGTATTAATTTGGCCCTTATTTGGCAGACAACGTATAAAAAATTAAGTTAAAACATTTGCATGCGCAAACCTTATAAAATCAATCGTTCGTAATATTGCTATTTAATTTTATCTTGACACGGTAGCATACGCCATTATGCTGAAACCATATGTTGAAGGAAACAGTTTAAAAACTTGGAAAAAAATTACATGATAACATAACAGCAATTTGCTGTTGGAGCATGCGAATATGAGAGAAAAGGGAGAAGGTCATTTGCAATTTACTAAATTGATTGTTCATATCAGGGTATACAGATATTTTAGAATGTTATTTTACAACATATATCAAGTATGGTCCGTACCCGCAAATAGTTACATCTCTTATTGCCTTTCGGGTAACACCAACAGGAGCTGTCGATGAAAATCTGAGAATTTCACAGACAGTAGCTTTCGTGAAATCCATTCTTTTTATGTCGGCATATTGCATCTTTCCATTGCGCCCCAGGACTTGAATAATTTCTTTGTGAAGTCTTGATTGAACGCTCGGGTGTGCAGCCAAATATAAAAGCGCAAATTCTGCGGTATTTCCTGTATTTTCTAATCCACCTAGGAGGATATCGAAGAGTAGGTGTTGAAAATTGACCTTCGTGAACACTGGATCTTGCAATTCTTTTTCTTCGTCCATTTTATTCAAGTACAAGTCTACCATATCTCTTGGTTTTTCAGAATCCCAACTATTTTTGTGATCTTCTAATCTGTCTGCACCATACCTAAAAATGCCTTCGCTCGCTGAAATGAATTTTTTTGTTGACTCGGGGAGCCATAACTTGTGCAAGCCTGAAATAAGTTCGGGTAGCTTGAAAAAAACGTCTTGGAATGCTGTTCTTAGTAATAGCACATTCCGCAGTAATTCGTCTTTTTTGTTCTCCTCTTCGACCGTTTTATTTGTTTTGCGTCCAAAAATAACAGATAGGTAAGTATCAATAGCCAAAGTCATTAGAACATCACTCAAGTATTTGGGTTGACAACTCTTGAACATCTTCTCAAGTTTGTCCATCAAATTTGTGATTTCTATTTCAACGATCTCATCAATGTTGGATTCTATCTTTTGTGCATCTGTTAATACAGAGTGCATAAACTCACGGTTTAAAATGAGTTCCTTTGAATATCTTCTGGTTGTAATACCCTCTGGTTCGTTTCCTTTGACTATGAAGAAGGCATAATTATCTTTACGGTTAGCAATGTCTTTATGGTTCAAAACTTCATTGTTAAGGTCAGTTCCACACACACAGACGAAATTCTTTGCAGCTGTTTTTAAACTAAAAATATTTCCATAATTTTTCGAAATCTTCAGCATGTCTCGTTCAGGGTATTCTTTGAGCAAATGTAAACTACCAATAATTGGAATTCCACGCGGCCCTGGAGGGAAATTAGCTGGCCTGGTCATAGATCGATAAGACAAATACACAAGAAGGCCAACCAAAACCCCGACAAGTGCTAAAGTTATAGTTACTTCCATGGCCTATGACGTGCTGCCAAAGTAAATTTCTTGATTTTATAACATGCTTGGTAGCTGATTTATATTCGGTTAAGAATTAGTGAATAATATACCTTTGCCTTAGTTAAGGTTCCCATGTATTGACTCTTAACGTTGTATTTCTAGGATCTCGGGAATAACTTTGTCAATAAAAAAAGTCTGCTAATAAGCTATGTTAAAGGTACAAGGACGCTGAACATAGAATAATAGGCGCTCCACAAGTGTGTGTACCAATATAGAGGTAACTAATTTTGTTCGCCTATTTTACATCAAATTGTGTAAAAAGACTGGAACCTATGGGCAGGGAGTATATTTATGTGGCTAATACAGACAGTCCCCGAACTCGTAATAGAACTAAAATAGGGAAAATCGGCATAACCCTAACCTGGTACATACTACGGAAGTACCGAATATTGTACTACAAAACCATCTTTGACTTTTTATGCAAATGGCAACCACTCGGTGAAGTGAGTAGTTGAGGAAATATAATAATAGCCGGAGGTTATCACGGGAGCACCAGTAATTATATCCTTTGTAAGAGCAAGTTTAGAAGGATTGATTTTCAGAACGCCAAACTTGAAACGACTTTCTAATGCTATTTTGTGGATTCGGTGAAATATTTCAAAATAACTAAATTAACCCTCAAGCAGTAATTGAATGGGCCCTAATCCCCACAGTAGTCCAAGAATTCGCGCTTATTTGGGGTATTTTACGTAATACTGCACATTCATATTAACTTCGGTTGAATTCGTAATAACTGGGGAAATTCTATTATTATAGTTGTAAATCGGATTCAGCTTGAATAATTTGAATTAGAAGAAAGTAAGTTGGTAATAACATTCCATTTTCCGACTAAAGCTGCTGTGAAAGCTCCGATTCGCGAGCGTGGTCCTAAGCAAAAATATATTGTTTCGGCAAGACGATCAAGATTTGGTTTTGTGTCATAATTGATAGTACATTAATGAGGAGACCGACTATGTTGATATAAGCCTCGTATAATTTGTAGTGCGAGCCAAAAGGAACGATACATATCCGTAGTATTGCTGAAGTTTGGCAAACAAGATTGTTATTGTGTACGGAAAATTCGCCGTAGGAAATCTCGCCGCAGGAAATTTCGCGCATAGAAAAATCGCAAGAACATTTCCTGCGGTGAATTTTCCTAGAACCGTCTGTTTCAATATATCAACGCTTCTTTACCCAAGTTGGTGCTGCTGAGTGTGGAAATGTGACCAGCAAGCATGAGCAATTGCCCAACACCGACTTGTTGGACACAGAGTGTACACATGATTCGTTTTGTTTCTATGTGGTCGTTGATCATGTTGTTAGTATTCTTCCTCTTTTTATTGTTATGAAAAAAATCGCTTCTATCATTAACTACAGGGCCAACTGCTTTGAAATTTTCTATCACTAGTATTTTCTATCTATATTTATTTCAAAAATTTATGCGGCTTCTATGGAATTCGTTTTTTGTGTGCGTCATCAAAATTGAAAATTGCGCTCATTGTGGCGGTTCTTATTCGCGTAAGTTGATTTTGGTGGTCTATCGTGGTGGGGTACCGTTAAGATGCTCGCACCAGAAGTACGTTAGGTACGAAACTACACGAAATCCGAGATGCTTACCTAGCCTACTTCGTCTTCCTATATCTAGACATCGCTCTTTTGTTTCTGTATGGATAATTGCACACGGTAATGTATTTTGCACTTTTCGTCAGTATTAAAATGTTTACAATACAAGTACACAATATAGAAAGTTGGGACAATTTTCAAGTTTCAAATGAGGTATAAAAGATCGACTCTGGATATATTAGGTTGTCTCGACGTACTTGAGCTTTTTTTCCAGTATTTAATTCGATTTTTATTCATTTTTGTCCTCGACCCGATACTTGAATGTGCTACACAGACAATCACGCTCAGATTCCAAATATGCCATCCATTTTTTGAATATATATATATTTCGAACAATAAGTTCAATATGTTATAGCTGATGAAAAATACCTTTTCCTTAATTAAAAATAAAAACATCTTGATAATATCTTTGATATTAGTACTAGATAGATTATGACGGTAACTCTTCCAATAAAACTGTTTGACAACGATGTACACGTCGATAAAAAATATTATATATAAAGTATGAGGTATTCCCGGGTTAGGGTTAGACCATAATTTTATTCTGATTTTCTTTATTTTGGTTCTATTACGAGTTCGGGGATTGTATTTGTTAGCCAAGTGAATATGCCCATAGGTTTCAGTCCCTTTACACGACTTGATGTGAAGTAGGCGAACAAAATTAGTTACCTCCATATTAGTATACACACTTCTGGAGCGCCAAAAATTGTGCCTATGTTTATAAAGTTCGTATCATTTTGGGGAATACAAATGTCTGACAATGTATCTTAAATTACATCGATGTGCCATATACACCAGACAATACAAACGTTTGGTGTTATGGAGCCCGTGGAGAAATTGGCTATTATTTACGGAAGCCCACGATGAATATATGAAAAAAAACACATTGTTACTCAGTACTTACTTGTTACTTAGTGTTCCTGAGTAAATTAGATTACTTCGTTTAATACCTCGAATGTATTTCTCACAAGCATCACTTAAATTTCCCATCGCTAGTTTATCAATTTTTAGTATAGAAAGTATAGAAAAAAAAAAATTAAACAGAACTAAAATACTGAACCATCTTGAATAGGGTTAATGCAAGCAAGAAATAAATCTAAATGTTACTAATAAATTATATTCATTAATAAGAATAACATAATCTCTTTCCACGAAATAGTAAGTTTATTTATGAGCTTTCGTTAGATCATAGTCTAACTTCTTCAGATAAAGCAAGATACAGTTCAATATACAGCGAATAATGATATATATAATGAAATTACATTCACCCTGTGAATTTGACATTTGATAAACATATTAACAAAGTATTTCAAAATGTGACAAGAAGGCTGGAACTGAAATATGGCATTATCTATTGGAACTTATAGTCTAGAATAGATAATGTCTTATTTGAATTGCCGGCTTGTTGCCACATTTCGACGCTGTCGTTGTCAAATTTTAATATTGCCGTTATTGCTCCTCTGGATAGTTACAAAATCAGCCTAGAAGTCAGTATTTTGATGAGTAAACGAAAAGCTCGAGGAGCCACTAGATTTCTCCCACTGAAGCCCCCTGGGGAGCACTTCGAGGGGGGGGGACCTCACAATTAAATTTAGCGTTATATTTCGTAAACAAAGTCGTCAACGTGACTAAAATCTAATCATAATCCTCTCTGAGTTGCAGTCGAAGTTTCTGTGGCTTTGCAGTGTGGATTAGTCCCCCAAGTGGTTCGTAATCGATTTTTGTGTCGTCGGTTTCCGGCTTGACATGAAATTTCTGGATCAGTTTGACCAAATACATGAAGAGTTGCCTCTCGATTAAAGGTATTCCGACGCATTTGCGTTGTCCGTCACCAAAAGCCATGAAGGCGTCATTCATGATAAATTTTCCGTTCTGATATAAAAATTATAAAAGTTAATAAATGGCCAAAACCGTGTCTATAAAATTAGCCGCAGGAAATTCCGCCGTGGGAATTTTCGCCGCGTAGGAAATTCGCCACATGAAATATCGCCGCAAGAGCATTTTGCGGTAAAACAAGTATTTATGACAAAAACAGTTAGATTTATAGGGTTAGAGTATGCCCTTAAATACGAATCTTTTTTTTTTTAAAGGTTTTTCAAAAACCCAACTGTTTTTATCACAAATACTTGTTTTGCAGCAAAATGCTCCTGCGGCGATTTTTTTTAGAATCGGCCAAAACAAGTTTGTTAAACAAATTGTTAGAACGTAATGAATGAGACATGATAGCTATGTGTAGAGTACAAATTTGGACACAGTGAAACTGTTTTCTAATAGATTTTTTGATTTCGTTCAAGAACATTCAAAATACAGGTTTCTACTTCACCTCATCTAAAAAGTTTTCGGGATCGAAATTCTTCGGGTTTTTCCATTTGTTATCTTGCATGTTTGAAGAATATGAATTCATCAGAAAAGTTGTTCCTTTTGGAATCGAATATCTGAAAGAAAATTGTCCAATCAAAATATATGCCCTTCTCATTTATAGAGTAGTATAAGATATTCATGTTTATCAATAAGACGACTTAATCATATGGCGAACCACGGCCTCTCGTCCGGTTACCAGTCCGTGTCCCGTGTTAGGTACGGGAATAGTCAGCCAGTTATTTTTTTTTTTCAGATACAATGACCGTCTCCTTATCTGACATAATGACATCTACAGATATATAACTTGATAAAATTAAACTAACATGAAATTGAACTGATAATTCTAAAATCCTATTTAGCTTAATTATTGAAACATCATTTCATCATATCCATAAGTTATATAAATATAACAACAACAGTATAACAATTGACGAAGTACAACAATATCCACTTTGCGTTCCACAATTATAACAAATATATATGCAAACCATACCCACAAACATTGACATCCTTTATGGCTCTGCGAGGAAGTCCAAGGGGAGCCAACGATGAAAATCTAGAAATCTCAAAGACTGTAGCTTTTGTATAATGCATCTTCAATCTGTCCTCATATCGCAACTTTCTATCAGACCCCAATACCGTAGCTATTTCCTTATGGATTTTTTCTTGTATGTCTTGATGGGCAGCCAAATATAAAACTGCAAATGTTAGGGTTCGTCCAGTGTTTTCTAATCCGCCTATTAGGATATCGAGGAGTAAGTGTTGAAAATTGACCTTTGTGAAAACAGGATCTCGCAATTCTTTTTCTTCATCCATTTTATTCAAGTACAAGTCTACCATATCTCTGGGTTTCTCAGGATCCCAACCGCTTTTGTGGTTTTCTAATTGATCTGTGCAATACTTTAATATGTATTCACTCGTCGAGATAAATTTTTTTGCTGATTTGGGGAGCCATAAATTTTGCAAGCCAGGAATAAGTTCGGGTAACAAAAACATTTTGTCTTCATATACTTTTCTGAGGAATATTACACACCTAAGAATTTCATCGTTTTGGTGTTTTTCTTTGATCGTTTTAATTGGTTCAATTCCAAAAATAACAGACAAGGCACTATTGGAAGATGAAGTCATCAGAATATCGCAAATGTCTTTCGGTACCGAGTGCTCAAACATGTCTTCGAGATGATCCATCAAACTTGTTATTTCCTCACCAACAAGCTCTTCAATGCCAAACCCATTTGCATCTGTAAACGCGGAGTGAACCAAAGCCCGATTCAAAGTTCGATTCTTCGAGCAACTACTGTGAACAATACCTTTAAGTTCATTCCCTTTGATTATGGAGAAAGCGTACGTTGTTGGACGGTTCGCAATGTCTTTATGGTTCAACACTTTTTTGTTGAATTCAGTTCCACACACACAGACGAAATTCTTCGCAGCTGTTTTTAGACTGAAAATATTACCATATTTTTTCGCAAGCTTAAGCATGTCTCTCTCTGGAAATTCTTTGAGCAAATGTAAACTACCAAGAATTGGAATTCCCAGCGGTCCCGGAGGAAAATTAGCTGGCCTGACCATGGATCGATAGGACAAATACACAAGAAGGCCGATCAAAACCCCGACAAGTGCTACAGTTATAGTAAGTACCATGGTCTATGCTTTGGTTACCAAAGACTGAGCAAACGCATAAACTCTGTACAACCTTAATGTAAAAATGTTAGCTTTATATTGGTCGAGAAAAGGCTGATTCATACTAAGCATAGCAACAGATATTCATTCACGTTGATGACATTACCACGGCAATTATAACTAGAGGGCGCTGATCAAATATATGTTCACGAAGTGGTACGGGTGAGCAAATGTAGTAGCCTACCGGTACCGTATTGCAGCTGAGCAGTTCTCTCACACACAAAAAACAATTTTTGAAATAAACAAAAGTAATAGCCTTTTAGCGAAAAAAAAAACAATGTTTACCCACTGAAAATTTCAAAGCAATTGAGTACGAATTCTCTGCATATATTATTACAATTGGAAAAAAAAAACAGGATATAAGTTTTACCTCAAAATATTCTTATTTGACGAACATATAAACAGAGAACACACAGAATATCGACCTCAGTATTTCACGAGAAACCCTCCGTGATAAGTATATATTCTAACTTCACTTCTATTCATTTCTCTAAACATTTTGACGAGCTGTTGTTAGTTGTCTTGTTAATAGATTGTGTCGACATAGTAAAAGGGCATAAATGAGAAAACGTAGCCTTACATCAATTACTCATGCATTCACGAATCGTGTCATAAAAGTCTTGCGGGACCTTCTTACCGATTTCATCAAATAACGTTTCATGATAAACCGATCAATAGTAATTAATCATCTCTGCAAATTGCTTCGCTCAGTCAGCAGATTGCATGTATAAGACATAGGTTTTTGAAAAGCCGTTGATTTTATTATAATGAATAATATTTCTCAATAACGTGACAGAGGTCTTATTTTAGGTGACCGTACATTTGAACCCATGTACATTTGAACCCATGCGTATATCCACGGGTTCAATCTATATGCGGGTGCTAAAACCCATGGGTTAGGGTTAGTATGGGTTTAACTATCCGTGAAACAAAATAAATTCCATAGGTGCAATAGCATACAGGTGCAATTGTCATGGGTTCAAATGTACGTGGGTTCAAATTACAACCCAGTATACATTCTTATATTATTTCGTTATCCCATCCTATACTCAAATACAATATTAGAGATAACCACGATATGCACATCACATTGGTATCAAATTTTCGCAATATTAAAATCCGCCAATCGTATCAATAATTCGCGATAATATCACACGCGATTTTCATTTTCGTGTCAAAATATCACAAGAAAGCAATGCTTAAATATATGGACACGCAGAACAATTCCCCAAAAATCATATGCGGTGACTTACCTTTACCTGTATCGGGGACCGGGGTACCATGAACGGATCAGGTATCGAACCACAGTCAAACATTTCACATAAAAACGTTACTAAATAACATGCGTCAACTTAACACCACCTGAATCGAGTTACAAATTTTGATACAGTGACTGTCATAGCCGTTTAGGGCTGATGGACAATTCGACTACAGTCTACGCGGACAACTCACCAGGTCATTTTCATTTCCGTGTCAAAATATCATGAAGCACATAAACAATACAAGACTAATGGGCTGAATCGGAATGTAAACCTTTAGGCATGGGATGAATTATAATTTAAAATACATTTGGCACGCGTAGCCTATAGGTTGACTTGTTGGAAACGTCAGTGAACCCATGGATCGTTTTAATATTATGTTGTTGTTGTACTTTGACACGTTTTTGGAAAGTCGCTTTTCTCTCAGATTACTCAACCAATTGCTTTGAAATTTTCAGTATTTGAAGATGGAATATTTCTCCAGAAGGCTATTATTTTTATTTATTTCTAAATTTTGTATGAATTCCATGAAATTTGATACTTCGTCCAAAATTTCGCTGTGTTATTTTTATCAATGGAAACACGGTTTTCAGCCCGCGTGATGACGTTTTGATAAGTAATCAGTAATCAGTAGTTTATTTTCTCACCATACTAAATGCACACTTGATATACAAATTGCAATAAATAAAAAAAAGGCATTTCAGGGTGAGGGGAGCCGCGAGAAACCAAATTTGGTTATCGAGCAGCGGCACCCATAAGCAAGTCTAACAAGGAAATAATAACAAAAAAAAGTCGAACTGTGTATATACAGTATCATATATACGTTAATTTGAAAATAAATATAAATACGTCAAGGCATTCTAACCAGGTATGCCCAGTAATCTCGCGTTTCAACAACAACAAAACAAGAAACGACTCCGTGCACCAATTATCTAAGTAGCCATGACGATACTTGTTACTGGAAATCCGGAACTTTTTTGAGGGTACCGGTAGTGTCAAAGGTACCGGTAAGGACTGATTCGCTCTGGTATACGTGTCCATATATTTGGGCATTGCTCACTTGTTTTTATATATGTGATGAACACACAAGCACTTGGCCCAGAGTTGCGAGATTATCATGCGCCAACGAAAAATACCTTAAAAGCTGAAATTCTTCGCGGAATTTGTGCAGAGTGCACTCAGGTGTGACGAGGTAAAAATCCTCAACAAACTGTTTTTGCGTCAGGGGTCTTGATGGAGTATTCGGAATATTCAATCAAATTGTCTGCAGGGTCACGTTTGCCAGCAAAAGAAAATTTTCAATGTCGTTGTTATACGATTTTTACATTGATTTCATTTGCAAGATAAGTCACAATGCATTGTGTAATTTTAATGATCTGCACTGGTATTTTCAAGCTTTACCGTCGAACCGAAAATAATTTTCGGTTGTTTTACATGCTAGGTGAAATGGGGTTAAATCACTATATCTAGAAGAAAGATATTTGGCTTCAACTTTCTCTGGGTTCCATTAGCATTTTTTGTATTAGTGTGGTTATAATATATGATAGAAATTGTATTATTACTCAAGTGATTTTTTAGTATTAATGTTAACCTTCAGACCTTATTGAAATGCAAGTGACTTATGAGAAATTAACTTGGGTAAAACTTTCTGTGTGTGCTCGTGAGTGCTTGATAGATCGATCGTTGATGTCTGGTTTTCAATTAGAAAGTTTGTTCAATACAGTGCTGGGATATGTCATATGATATATATATATTGAAGTACCTTTCATGCCGTGTAGGTCATCACTCATCAGAAAAGATAGAACTGCGTATTCTAATAGTATTTATTTATTTTCTGTCCACAGGTCATCATTTAGGTGAGACTGTTGAAATATATTTCTTGTTTATAATATTATACTTCATGAAACAATACTATGTATGGTTTCAGTTGGTACAACACACTTTTTCTTAAAGTAATCCCAAAAGTAATTTACTTTCATTCAAACATCAATGAAGAATAATTGTTATGGACAAAATCCAAATTTGTATCAAAACGAATTCTACGCATATATTATTACAATATGAAAAGATACAGGGTATAAGATTTACCTCAAATTTTTTTTATTTGACATAGGCCTACACATAAATAGAGAACACACAGGATATCGACCTTGGTATTTCGCGAGAAACCCCTCAAAGTTAGGTATTCTAACCTCCATTCTATTCATTTCTCTTAACATTCTGACAAGCTGTTGTTAGTTGTCTTTTAAATAGATTGTGTCCACATAAAAAAAGGCATAAATGAGGCAATGTACATCAATTACTCAGTCATGAAAGTCTTGCGCGACCTTTTCACGAATTTCATTATCTAACCTTTCATGATAAAACGATCAATACCAATCGCTGAGCAAGTCTGCCTGACATCATCCGGACGAAATGCTACAGAATATAGATTATGAAAATGTGCGGCAATACTTTTGAACCTGTCGATAACGTTAAGTGTGTCTGTAAATAAGCTGCCAGTTTTCTTGCAAGACCGCTCGGCCATTTTCTTGCAAGACCGCTCGGCAATTATAACAAAAGAGCGAGTCTTATAATACAAGTTCGGATGTTACCACAATACTCAGACCCGACAAAACAGCATTGAATAAGGGCTGCGCACTTAAACATATACACACAACATAAACACGGACATTATGGTCCTTGACACAATTGATGTGATGGTGTCGTCAACGTAATGGGTTTTGTCATAAAAAATTGCTGATATTCAACTTTTTGCCACCAAAATAAAGCAATTTTTTACGTCCAGATTGTACAGTGTTTATGCATTTGCTTAGCGTTTGGTAGCCAAAGCATAGGCCATGGTACTTACTATAACCGTAGCACTTGTCGAGGTTTTGATCGGCCTTCCTGTGTATTTGTCTTATCGATCTATGACCAGGCCAGCTAATTTCCTTCCAGGACCGTTCAGAATTCCAATTCTTGGTAGTTTACATTTGGTTGAAGAATACCCAAAACGAGACAAGCTGAAGCTTGTGAAAAAGTATGGAAATATTTTCAGTTTAAAAACGACATGAAATGATCAATCGCTATTGATCGATTCATCATGAAACGTTAGATAATGAAATATGTGAGACAATGACCAAGAATTTCACTGCACGATTCGTGAATAACTAAGCAATGGATAGACATTTCCTCGTTTGTCGCCTTCAATGTCGACACATTCTGTTTTGAAGACAATTAACAAAAGCTTGTCAGAATGTTTAAAGTGATGAATAAAGAAGTTTGAGGGGTTTCCCGCGAAATACCAAGATCGATATTTTGTGTGTTCTCTTTTGATATATATAATCATTTCTATGGCGAATCTTATAACTTGTTCAAATTGTTAAATATGCGTCCCCTGCCTTACATATAATTGCTGTGATAGTGTCGTCACTCGTCTCGTCAACGTAATGGATTTTGGGACCTCCCGAAGTATGCGCACCAAGATGGCGCACAACCTGAACTCAGGTTGTGTACTAGGTTAGGGTTCAGGTTGTGCAACATCTTGGTGCGCATACTTCAGGAGCACCGGATTTTGTCATGGAAATCTGCTGATGTGCCTAGTATAAATCAACATTCCGCGACCAATATAAAGCAAATATTATTTACGTTAAGATTTAGTTTATGCATTCGCTCAGCCTTTGGTAGCCAAAGCATAGGCCATGGTACTTACCATAATTATAGCACTTGTCGGGGTTTTGATTGGCCTTCTTGTGTATTTGTCTCATCGATCTATGGTAAGGCCAGCTAATTTTCCACCAGGACCGCTTGGAATTCCAATTCTTGGTAGTTTACATTTGCTCAAAGAATACCCTGAACGAGACATGCTGAAGCTTGCGAAAAAATATGGAAATATTTTCAGTTTGAAAACAGCTGCAAAGAATTACGTCTGTGTATGTGGAACTGACCTTAACAAAGAAGTGTTGTACCATAAGGACGTTATTAATCGTCCAGATCTCTATGCCTTCCTCATTGTCAAACGAAATGACTCGAAGGGTATTACAGCCAGAAGATATTCAAATGAACTCATTTTGAACCGTGAATTTATGCACTCCGTATTAACAGATGTACAAAAAGTAGATTTCAACATTGATGAGATCGTTGAGAAAGAAATCACAAGTTTGATGGACAAATTCGAGAACATGTTCGAGAGTTGCGAACCCGAATACGTGAGTGATGTTATACTGGCTTTAATTATCGATACTTTTTTATCTATTTATTTCGGACACAAGACGGATAAAACAATCGAAGAAAAATACAAAAGAGACGAGTTAATCCAGAACTTGCTATCACTCAGGGCAGCATTTGAGGACGTTTATTACAAGATACCCGATCTCATTCCAGGCATTCACAAGGTATGGCTCCCTAACTCAGCAAAAAAATTCATCTCAGCAGGAGAAGGCATTTTTAAGTATTGTACAGATCAATTAGAGGATCACAAAAATAGTTGGGATCCTGAAAAACCAAGAGATATGGTAGACTTGTACTTGAATAAAATGAACGAAGAAAAAGAATTGCAAGATCCAGTGTTCACGAAGGTCAATTTTCAACACCTACTCTTTGATATCCTTCTAGGTGGATTTGAAAATTCTGCACATACCTTGGGATTTGCAGTCTTATATTTGGCTGCACACCCGAGCGTCCAATCAAGACTTCACAAAGAAATTATTCAAGTCCTAGGGCCCAATGGAAAGGTGCAATGTGACGACATAACAAGAATGGATTTTACGAATGCTACTGCCTGTGAAATTTTCAGATTTGCATCGACGGCTGCGGTTGGTGTCACCCGCGAAACAATAAAAGACGTCACAATTCGTGGGTATGGATTATACTTGATATACATTGCAAGATAACATTCCAGAATATCTAGGGATCTAAAATTCCCTGATAAAAATCCTCTAGTCAATTGGGTCAATTCCAAATAAACTTTCTGCTATTTTAATTTTTGATTAAATTCATGATATAGCTGTTATGTTATCATGTAATTTTACCTAGGTTTTTGAATCCTTTCCTTCATATTTTGATTTCCTAACGTATATATAGCGTCCGAGTCACGATAAAACTCAATGGCGATATTGAGAACGACTGATTGAATAAGTTTTACTCATTCGAATGTTTCCACTCAATTTTTTTTGAATCGTCTGCCGAAATTAGTGCAAAATCGATACTCTATGTCTATAACAAGGGCCACAAGTCAATTTTGGATGCGTGACAAAGTCTTCAAAATAATCTTGACGTGCGCCGCGTCATGTTCGAATAATTGTTGGACGTTGGTATTGTAAACGGGCCCAATAAAACACATAATGACTCCACGAGCTAGCAATGAGTGAATAAACATGGTGATTTGAGTATATTTTTTATTTCGATGTAAATGTGATTTTTTGGATTAAATGTAAGACCAAATCGTTTGTGCGCAACGTTGGAGGTCATGGCGTGCCACATTAAGCACCCATGTATTATGAAACACAAAGTTACGATCGAACAGATTTATTATCGGAATGAGGTGTAAAAAATTTAAATTTAATTATATACCGTTTTACAGATATTCGATCCCAAAAGGCACGACATTCATGTTTAATCAATGGTCTTCGAATACACAAGATGACAGATGGAAGAATCCAAAACATTTTGACCCAGAAAACTTTCTAGACGAGGTAAGAAAAGTTTTTTTTAATATTTGAAACAAAAAAATAAAAGGAGTAAAATATCATCAAAAATGAAAATATTTCCAAGTGAGCAGTATTTATTGCTACGACATCTTTTGTCGCGATGGCCTGATTTTTCGATTTATTTAATTAGTAAATTAACACTGATCGTGCTTTATATATTTGGCTTGTTTCAACAGAACGGAAAATTCGTCAGCAACAACGCACTTATGCCTTTTGGTGGTGGATTACGTAGTTGCATCGGGGCCTCCCTGCCTAAAAGACAACTGTTTGTATTCCTGGTCAAATTGATACAGAAGTTTCATATCAAGCCGGAGACTGACGACACAAAAGTAGATTGTGAACCGATTGGAGGATTTATTCACAGTCCGAAGCCACAGAAACTTCGACTGCAACTGAGAGAAATCGATTATTAAACTGAACATTGTTTACAAAATGACATTACCTATATTTACTCATTACATCCTCAAAAATATAAAATCAAAAACAAACTATGCATCGTTCAACTTGCACTGCAAGCGTCGGTGAAAAGTTGGACTGATTCAACATAAGTGATTTCCCTATAAAATCTAAAACACTGCCTTACTTTTAAATTGTGATCATATTGTTTAAGATGCCTGACATACATTATTGCTGTTCATCACAAATACTAAATTTACTTTAAGTTGTATTTACAATAAATTATAAATATTAAAAATGTGAAGTGAACATTTTCTTATCTCATAAGTTGTTCGGTTTTGAATAATAAAATGGCTTACTTACTTTTATGCAAACCTGATTTACCGAGATACAATGCGATAAGCTCCAATTCAAAAACATTGTTTATTATGTAATAGAGTGAAAAGGATAATTTTGACACTTTTGCGACCATTTCGGAATTATAACCAATTCGCTAATGTTTGAGCTTATTATACATTAGGGGAAATGTAATACCATGCGCGCACATATTGCGTTATTCCAAATTACCCCTTTAGTTTTAAAAAAAGGCACCTTTGTACAGAAGTTAAAATGGAAGACTGCACAGTGATATAAGAAATGTGCATGGGTAGAAGCATTTTTTTTGCATATGAGATACTGTTGGAAATTTGAGGGAATGAAAGGCAATGATTTACGAACTGTGAGATACTATTAGCTACGTTCAGCTTAGTATAGGTGCAAACATTTGAGCCGATTCTTAAGTTCTTTGAAATTTCTGTTGTCTGAACTTATATATAGTAAGAGTACATTGGTCCCGATATTTTCTGATGTTGGCAATGAATGATGTAAAATTGAACTAACTTTATACGATTCAAGTTCGTATATTCCTTTACAAATAGTGTTAACACATGGTGAATTCCCTATATGGGTGGAACGCCCGCCTAAAATTCCCACCCGTTCCCCATCATTTTGAGGTTTGAGCAGCACCTCCTTAAATTCTGATGTTGATAACTGTTTTAGTAATTTTTTACTTGCTCACTGTCGATGCACTTGATGGGATAACCAAGGAACATTTGGCATATTCTCATCCAATTCTACCAGTGCTTTTATGTTTGTACATTAACACTTGTATGAACCATAGTTGTATTCCAGCATCCTCGCTTTCAAGTGCTATTCAACCTATAATTAAGAACAAAAATGGTGGCATTTGTGGTGCAAGTAACTACGGGCCTATTGCAGTAGCCTCTGTCTTAACTGAGATTTTTGAGAAACACATTTTAAATAACATTGGGTCTTACTTAACTACATCTCACAACCAGTTTGGTTTCAAGCCTGGTCACCGGATGCCATTTATTCACAAGTTAATCATTGGACTCTATTTCGTAAATTAATCAACAGAAGAATCCCTAAAATATTTTTGTCGCTGATTGTACACATGTATCGAAATCAATCCATGTTTGTTAGATGGGGTAGCAGTGTGTTAGATCCTTTCTCTGTCCATAATGGGACCAAGCAAAGTAGAATCTTAAGTCCATATTTATATGCTGTTTTCATGGATGACCTCTCTGCTAAGTTAAATTGAGAGACCCTTGAATGTGTAGCAAATAACAATATATATTATCAATCATATTTTTTATGCTGATGACATGTGCTGCATTTCACCTTCAGCCAAAGGCCTTCAACGTTTACTCAACAAATGCGAAAAATACTCTATTGAACATGACATCTTGTACAACTCGGAAAAATCTGTTTGTGTGTGTATCCAGAATAAAAAGTTTAGGCTGGATAACTTGCCTGATATCAAACTTTGTAATTCTGTATTGACGTATGTTTCGTCCACTAAATATCTTGGTGTTTACCTATCCAATGATCTTAGAGGTGACCTTGACTGGAAACGTCAGTATAAATAAATTTATTTTATAGCCCATACTATTTTGAAAAAATTTGTCAATCTTAGTTCGACAATCTTATTTGTCAATCTGCCAGCTCTGGTTGTTTTTCAATAATTATAATTATAAAAGGGTGAAAACTTCATATAATAATGCTTATAGCGTAATTCACTGTGTTTCTAGATCTGAGAGTGTCCGTCACAAAATGGTATCTGGAAACATTCCCGCTTTCGAAGCACTCAATAGAAAAAATCTGTGGGTGTTTATGACGAGATGCAGGAACTCTAATAACATCCTATTACAATCATTATTTGATTTCCAGATACTGTTTGTGACGGCTATCTTGAATTCTATACTTCACTTTTGACCTCTTTGATTACTATATTAACTCTTTTTTGAGAACTACTGTGAATCTGATTGTCGTATCAGGTGTTTTATGTATTTATTGTGTTATTTTTGTGTTTGCTTATGTTTATTTGTTTGTGTTATTTTTATATGGACCGCAGCGGTCTGAAGTAATAAATGAATTGAATATAATGGTGCTCGAATGTACAGGAAGTAGTGTAGGTTAGTCAGTAGCGCAAATGGTCAGTCAAATACATAAAGACCTTTTATAAATAGTTTTATCGATAATAGCAAAATATCCGCCATCCTCAAATTGGAAACTCCACTTAAAATGAAAAGCTGAGAGCATACTGTTATTTGGTAACAGTGATTTTCCATGAGAAACTTTGTAGGGCTCACACTCTACCAAGATTAATTTCGCCAATATAGTTGCCCCTAGAAAGTCGATATATATTTCATTCTAACGATCCAGTAAATAACTTGTAACTGGACTCTAAAAATGTAACAGCAGCAACGTTAAATTAGTAAAACTGTCTGCTCCGGTTTGATGCAAATGACTTTTTTTGCTTAATTTTATTTTTCAACTATGACATAAAATTCCACTTTTTAATATGTAGATATGAATCAAAAAATTTCTGAATGATATAGACAATCGAAAGTCGCTATAAGTAGATAAACAAAAAAGCGATGCTTGAATATATGGGCACGAAGACAAAAGAAAAGCAGCCATTTATAGTACCGGTACCATCAAAAAACTTTCGTCTTTCGCGTAGCACGGGAGAGGTCGAAGAACCGCTACAAATAAATTTTATTAATTTTAAAGAGGTAATCACACAAAATTTCGAAGTGAAAAATCAATCCCATAGACCCCACAGAAAGTTATGAAATAGATAAAAGTAATGGACCTTTCCCCGAGCATCGACTTCTTTGTTTACTTCGTGACATTGGCCAATCAGCAAGATGCAAAAAGTGACGTAGCAATGCTCCCTTTTCGCATCCGCTCAGACACTTTTCTCACTCAGACAGATTTTCAAGCGTGGTCGTAAACATTACCTCGTTTTCGCATTTTTGAACTCTATTCGTTAGTTTTCAGTTGTGTTTCGGGAACTTAAATGTAAATCAGATAATTCAATGATTACTCTGTCTTCCTAGGAGTTTTAATTTAATTGCAGTAATAAAAAGTAGTGTATAAATAGCTGTGATAGACTAAGCTAAAATTCTTTACCGGTACTTTTAAAAAACAGATTGTTGTATGCGATGAATCATAATGATGGTTTAAAACACATACCCCATTTTACAGGCGCCAACTCGCAAAAGCACTCTTAAAATAGCCCCGAAAATTTTGCAATGGTAAATTATGGGAAGAATTTTTCGGGGGTCAAAGGTCGGGGAAAGGTCCATAGCCTTCTGGCCCAGTAGTTGAGAACAGGGATTTTGATTTTTTCATACTAACAATATAAAAAATACCAACAAAAACAATAATAACAAAACGATTCATAGGTCCATTTCGTGTCCAATAATTAGGTCGAGTCAGTGTGATCGTCCACCTCTCTGAGCTGTAGTCGAAGTTTCTGTGGCTTCGGAGTGTGAAGAACTCCCCCATGTGGCTCTTCATCAATTTTTGTGTCGTCAGTTTCAGGCTTGATATGAAATTTCTGGACCAATTTGACCAAAAACACAAAGAGTTCTGTCTTGATTAAAGGCTCTCCAACGCATTTACGCAATCCTCCACCGAAACCCATGAATGCATCATTCATAGCAAATTTTCCACCCTGTTAATAAAACGCAAAATGTTAAATTATAACATAGAATTTTAATTTTCATCATTTACTTTTTGTTGTTATGTTTGTTTCACGAAATAATATTATTATTTGCATAAGTTCTCAGAGTAGAATTTCAAGATTGTTGGAAAATAAAAGTTATAGAAAACGCAGCGTAATTTACCACACAAAAAAAAATTCTAACACTTTCTTGTTTGCGATCTTTTATCAGGCCAACAATATACAATTTTATACTTTTTCCGAAGAATTATGATAACATTAGTAACTTATACCTCAAAATACCGTCATTTGACAAATTACCAGTCTATCTACATTCCCTAATCTGATCATGCCATATACATATGCAGTCGAACTAAGATCTATCACCGTTTAGTATGTCAATTACCATTAAATCTGATAAAAGTGTTATCTATAGACAGCATCTGCACTTTTCTAGCAAATAAGAGAACTCTTACTTTCATATTATTATCGAGTAAGAACATATGTATATCATTATACGTTACTCCCGTAGTATGTGAGCCAGGGCGGTGGACACCGGAACGTAGTATGTGTACCAGGTTAGGGTTAGGGCCCAGTGGTTCTCAGCCTTTTTTCTTTCGTGGCCCACTTTCGTTTCATAAAAATTCGATGGCCTACTAACTTTCTCATGCACGGAAAAAACTAAAAGCAAGACAAGACTCTTTGCAAAAATAAATACTTTTACTTTAATAATTAGAATGAAAAGCAGCAGCATCATTAATTGCTACTACCATAAAAATTTGACTATAATGACACAAATGAAAGTAAAATTTGCAATACCCATAGTAATTTTTAATAGGCTTGTGGCCCACTTGAAAATGTCTCTATCGCCCAGCAGTGGGCCATGGCCCACTGGTTTGTTAACCAGTGGGTTGGGCCATAATTTCAGGTACAAATACTACGGGAGTCATTTGGCTAGTCCCCGAACTCGTGATAGAACTAAAATACGGGAAAATGGGAATAAAATTATGGCCTAACCCCAACCTGGTACACATACTACGTTCCGGTGTCCGCTATCTTGGTGCACATACTACGGGAGAGCCTATTATACCACCAATTATATGATTATTTTCAAACGCTAGTGCTAACTTTCAATTCGTTGACTAACAATGGCTAGAGGAATGTTATAAAATAATACTTCGTCTACTACCTCGTCTAAAAAGTTTTCTGGATCGAAGTTGTCTGGATTCTTCCATCTATCATCTTGAGTATTTGAAGACCAGGAATTCATCAGAAAAGTGGTGCCTTTTGGGATGAAATATCTGTAAAAAATCAGAATTACAACATAACTTGTACCAGTTTACTAATATGCAGTAATATGGCCTAACTTAGGATCAAATTAGTTATCTGTGTAACCTGTGTATGTGCAATGGTTTTTGTCTTATGCGTTTTACAACACGTTGAATGTTGACAATATAGTTTTCAATATAGTCACTGTTGAAGATGTTGATCTTATAGACCAGGGTGGTCCAAACCCAGGCCCACGGGCCACATGTGGCCCGCCGCTTCATTATCTGCGGCCCGCATCACATTCGGAGAGTAATCAAAAAATCGGATTTCGTGTTGTTTCGTCATAAAATTTATCATAAAAATCTTTTGAGGTATTGTCATCACTATTGTCACTGAATTAAATAGTGTTATAGATAGCTGGGGAAACTAGCCAAGTTGAATGATGTGCTTGGCGGTCTAAATTGTTATCTGGCTTTTTAACTTTTTGGTCGGGAATATATGCAAACAATATAGGCATCATAGAAAACTAAAAATCGAATGCAGATTCTATTAGCCTAGAATGGCTATGCCTGATAACTACGTGTTTGCACAATAAAGGTGTTTGTTTTGTATTGCACTGTTTATCTATTCCTGGCACTATTATGGCCCGCGAACAATGCAAAAATAATTTTGTGGTCCGCGGAGCCGACAACCTTGGACCACCCTGTTATAGACAATGCGGTGGCGTTATGGGGTCCTGTAACGACCGCAAAATGTTCCGAAACGCTATTTCGAAGGCTTCCCCCTTCGCAGGAATTTATTCATACACAGTCAATAATGGTCACTGTTGAAAATTACTAAGGATACCATTAATATACTTAGTCGTTTCGTATATATGGCGTGGTAATGCTGCAAGTCTGTACATGTTTACTAATACTTAACCAACCCGTTCAATGTGATATCTTTCATCGCTTTACGGGGAACACCGTTTGGAGTCATTGAGGAAAATCTCAAAATTTCAAAAGCAGTGGCGATTGTGTAATGCATTTTCAATCTGTCTTGGTATTGTACTTTCCCATTTTTTCCGAGAACCTCGGTAATTTCCTTGTGGATTTTTCTTTGTACATCTGGTTGGGCAGCTAAGTATAGGGATGCAAATTCCATAGTCTTTGAAGCGTTTTCTGTTCCCGCTATAAAGATATCGTATAACAGAATGCGGAAATTATCTTTTGTGAAGACGGTATTTTGCACATCTTTTTCTTGGTCCATTTTATCCAGGTACAGGCCAACGAGACTTTTTGTTTTTTCGGTATCCAGTCGAGTTTTGTAAGCAGCCACCTGTTCTGCACAATATTTGAAAATGGTATCACTTGTTTCCAAGCATTTCTTTGCAGACTCAGGAATCCATATATTGTGTAAACCAGGAATTAGTTCAGGAAGCATAAACAATTTGCCAGTAAACGTTTCTTTGAACGTGACTACGGTTCGCACAATTTCTTCAATTCTGTCTTTTTCTTCTTTCGTTCGAACAGTTTTACTTCCGAAAAGCACATCTACGACTGTTGTAACAAAAGACGCAAAAATAAGGTCACCGATATAGCTGGGCTCACCACTTCCAAAATAATCTTCAAGTTCGTTCATCATGTTCGTTGTTTGTGTATCAACAATTTCATCGGCAGAATCGGTAAGTACTGTATGCATCAGGGCACGGTTTGCCTTGAGCCACTCGTTGAATTTGCTGTGCACAATACCTCTAGGCTGATTACCTTTCATCATGTAAAACACATACGCCGTGGGCCGATCCGCAATGTTCTTGTGGTATAAAACTTCTTTGTTAGCATCAGTTCCACAAACGCAAACATAATTCCTTGCTGCAGTTTTCAAACTGAATAAATTTCCATATGTTTTTGACAGTTTTAACATATCTTGTTCTGGATATTCCTTCAGTAATTGTAAACTACCGAGAATCGGAATTCCAAGTGGTCCCGGAGGAAAATTTGCTGGCCTAACCATAGATTTATAAGCCAGATACATCAAAGTACCGACTACCAACCCAATGATTATTTCAATAGATGATATTTCCATGGTCTATTTCACTGAGATTCTATAAATTTCTGAAATAGGAAATCAATGCATAAAATACCAAAAATTTAACACGCAATTTTCAAACGAATATGACACACAGAAATCTGAACATTTATATTACGCAGAAAAGTAGGATAGGATTTACATATTTATCCCGGTATATAGAGATTGTTTAGGATACGGGGAACTGAGGGCCGCATTGAAAAAAGTACTTAATTTTTTTAAAAGACCATTTTACATAGTTACCTTTAGTTCAAATTTGGGCCGCAAGTTGGCTGTGGGTCCGAGTTTGCAAACCATTTGCTTTGGACATAAAGCATTACAAAAATTAGTGTCGTGTTTATACAAGAGAAATTTCATACATTTAAAAACTTGATTTCCGTTTTACAGAAATTTCAATTTAGCAATTCAGAGTTTTGCTCTAGTATTCGTAAGAGCCCGAATTATAAAACTCGGACCTGCATTATGCCAGTTTGCAGTGGCGGCGCGTGGTCATTTTGACAACCGGGGCAAGCAACTGCGGGACCAAGTCACCCCCATATACGGGGACAGGATGAGCGCTGTAAGTTCTCCCATCATTTTATGAGCATAAAAACTATTCCATCGGTAACAACCAATCGGCAAAAGCGACAATTTTTTAACGATAAGAAAGTGTCTTTAAAACCGGTCCAAGTCAAGGGATTAATAAATATAGACATAGTTTATTTTGAAACCTCTTTCAAAAGGAAAGGCAATATTTACCCAAATAAATACAATGACATATTAACAGAAACTTCGGGAAACAGACAAAACCTAAAATAAGGTTTAAAACGTTACTATGAAGAAAGGAAAGTTAATGCAAAGATAAGGACATGCGTCGCTCACTCATAGATATATATGCTGCTAGACTTCTACTGCTTGAACATATATGCAACACGCCGCGGTTTCTTGGAAGCAAAATGCTCAATAACGCGCTGATTAAAGTCATGCATCCCAGAAATAACGTCTCTGTGAATGGATAAAACAGCCAAGGAATTTAATCTATCTTGCTTCATTGTATTTCTGAGATACGTTTTAATACGCTTCAGCGTACTGAATGTTCGCTCTGCGTCGGCGGCAGAAATAGGCGTCGTCAAAATGATATCCAGAAATTTTGCAGACGCCGCAAAGGTAGTTACTAGAGTGTTATCTATAAGGAACCTAATAGCGCGCAAGTTGATGTGATGTTCAAAAAAGTTTGATTGGTGTATATACATCGCAATTCATTTTCCAATTTACCCACGGGTAAAATTTGGAGACAGTAGCCAACAAATGGATGGGAAATTGACGTGCAAATTTTGAAAATTTTTTGGGGTTTATCAAAGAGAACGCGGCAAGGTGTTCAGTGCGCAGACGATCGCCTATTTGATTCACCAGAATGTCACAGCATTCCTTCGCAGACAAAATCAAACGCTGCGTTGTTTGCCCGCGGCGTAAAGAAGCACTCCACGTGTCGTCGTATTTTATTGTTTCCCGGATACGAGATACAGCATCGCAGAAGTCTGAAATACACGACTGCACAGACGCTCCATCCATTAGCTTTGACTGCAATGCGCCGTATAATACATCCACGTGATAGAATATTGTGGAGAAAAAGCGAGAAAAAATGAAAACTCACCATCTTCTAGCAGACGCTTTAGACCTGCCGCCTCCCTCACAGAGCGTTCGTCCCAAACCGGAGAGCTCTGAATGCCATTGAAACACTCAATGAGCTCAGACCTAATTTCGGACACGCCCTGCACCACGCGTGATTGGGGAAGTTCCAACGTGTTGGTGCACAAGCTGGGGGACGGCGGCTACATATCTGGCGAAGGAGGTCAGAGCGCTTCGGCGAAACGGAAAAAAATGAAGAAAACCCCGAAACATTTGCAAAAAATATACGGACGAGAGGGGTATCAAGACACATATTTTTAATAACGAGGTTGAATTGGTGTGCATAACAATGTAAAAAATGCGCATGAGGAAAATCTTCTTTTATATAAACTTGAACACCCTGTTTCGACCCACTCATGACTGCCGCGCCGTCATAAGTTTGAGCTATCAATTTTGACTTCGCGTTGTAAGGCTGTAACACTTCTTTCAGTACAGCCGATATCCCGCAAGCCGCGCGATCAACGATTGGTACAAAGCTGTGAAATCTCTCGGTAGGTTTACCATCTTTCACAAACCGAAAAATCACAGCCAGTTGGGAAACGCACGTGATGTTAGTTGTCTCGTCAGACTGAATCGAAAGGAACTGGCAATTCTCAATTTCCAGAGCCAAATGTTGTAAATAAATTTTATACATTGAGTCGAGCAAATCATTTTGGATATCCTTAGATGTCCTTTTCGAAACAGTTGCGGCATCAAGATGATCTCTCAATACTGTATCTAGGGATGCGGTGTATTCCACCATATCCAAAAATACCCGTCTATTAGAAGAGCCAGCCCGTCCATCGTGCCCACGGAGGGACAGCTCGTGACAACCAATGAACTTCAAAACATCTATCAATCGACCGAGAACATGGCGGTTTTTCTCGACGTTTTGGTTGTGCCGACGAATAGAAACCGCGCGTCCTTCATCAAACTGTGCTGCAATATTAACATTTCCGAATGTTCGGTATTTTACTGCATTGTCCAGATGCTCCATAGAAGATTGATGATCCCTGGCACGCTCGGAAAGATGTTTAAGATCTCTAAAACCAAATTTACACCAACGTGAGTCACGGGCGGTAGCAAAAAGTAGGCAATAAAAACAAAAAAGTGCACTTTTGTCCTCGCTGTAACACAACCATTCGTGTTTTTTATACCAAGTTTCTGCGCAGAATGTACGCCGATGCTTTCCTCCGTCATGGGATTGTTCCAGTGAACAATTTTTTGGTTGGTAAGGCCCAAGACGTTGTACCTCTAATTTTTGTTCCAGCGGCAGCTGCGAAAACGGAGTGCGAAGTAGTGCATCAACCTTATTCATTATGAGGTCTAAGGCTAAGAAATGCGGTGCCGGAAAGAAGTGAGGAGCTCAAAAGGAATGTGGAAAATCGAGAGCAAATGGACTAAAGGTCTCTAACTGATTCAAATAGCGAAACAAGCGACAAAAACGAAGGCGAGGAAACTATCAACTCTTCAAGCAACTAACGAACGAGAAGGAATGCGTGAATATGTCAACACGTTGTTGTAAGAAACGTCGGCATTGTGTCGTCATAATTTCGGGGCTAGCCCCGATCGGCCCCGATGATTTAGTAAAAGAAGCGGAAAACAAACGAGACAAACGCGGCGAGTGGAAGATAAAAGAGAGAATACGATATACAATGAGCAACCGGGGCAAAATCGGCGTCGCCCCGTCGACGTTCGGCGAAGGCTTTTCGAGCGAAAAATGAACCATGTCGGGAGAATATGGCTAGTGTAGACAGTCTGTGCAACCGATATTGAGGTATTTTTCGAATATTTTTTATTATACCGAAAAAACAACCGGGTCATTGCCCCGGTTGGCCCTATTGACGCGCCGCCACTGCCAGTTTGTCTCCTCATCAATTTCCACTATGCCAGTAGTTCAAACACTCACATCGGAAAACGGACGTACAAATCCTTGTTATTATCAGTATTTGTATTAAAAAATCTCTTGTAATTTAAACATCATTGATTTCTCAGCACCTACAAGTACAACCCCAAAAGATATCCCTAGTTCATCTAAATCCTTTAACTTGTAGGCTACTATTCATCAGTCCTAGAAAAGCGTTCACAGCAATGCTCAATCCAGCGGGTGATGATATATATATATAAATCCCATTTATCTCAATTGCTCATTATAAAAAGACGACTTTCTGCTATTACCTAAAAATCGGGGATTTATCAGACCTCAGAAAACCAAAATTTTCGAGCAATTACGCACGGTTGAATTAGAAACCTGCGCCATTCTCGCTAAACACGAACAAGTCTCAACAATGCAATGAATTATCTCGCGCCAAAGCGTGCCACCTGTAAGCTTTACTAGTTTTTCGTACTAAAGCAAATAATAGAGACAATTTCGTAAAGCTAAAGGTGCTCCTTATTTCTAGAATGTGACCTATACTTGAAATAGTTTATTGAGCAGCAGTGTATGTGTTTATACCCGCATCGTCAGCCCAAATAAATCTTAGAAAAAATACTGAACAAATGTGAAGGAAATGGAATATAGACTGCCATACCAACTAGATTCGGATGATTTGTACAAAGAACCGGCCAATAAAAACATGCCCACCAATGCCCAAAATAAGAAAATTAGTATTTAAAAATGCAGATTTTGCTGGAATTTCACATTTTCAAATCAATCCTAACCCCAACTGGATAATTACTAATTTGCTTTAAAAACGTGGCGGAGGTGTTTTCTCAAATCTCACATTTTTGCATTAGTGGCGGTGTCTGTTAGCGAGAATCGACGCAGCATTATTGCGACATAGTCCTGTTTCTCGATTAATCCCGGGAATTCTAAATTATCGCCACGCTGCTTCGATGAGTTGGCACCTTCTGACTTGTATCCAGTGTAATGTATTGCGCTGGGAGTTGTTTATCGTGTTTAATATTGGGTTTGCTATTTGCGGTTATGATAAACGATTCGGATTGAAGTTATTATTGGGTTCAAAATTAAGGGTTTAAACTGGTGTTGTAATATAATGTAGGGATACAGGTTAGGGTTGTATTATATTCCAAATGAAATGATAACTGCTGTTCTTTGTTTTTAGTCACATAAATTAAGTTGTATTTACTTTGGATTATAATTTTTTGAATTAAGTTGCCTGGAGATCCTAAACATTCGGTATGTAAATATTGTTTTATCTTGTATGATTTTTTCTGTATTTTAGTATTGTGATTGCTATTTCATCCTATGTAATTCAATCTGTACATAATTGTGACATATGGTTATCTGCTAATTGCTGTGAACTGTTATTGCTTGTACAACGGTAATGCTATTATATTTGATTAATTGTACCATATAAGCTATTTAGTTTTATCTATTATTTTGGCAGAAAACCGTTCCTTCACGTTCCGTACCCACATATTCTGATTCATGTTCAAGATTTGATTTGAAGTGTCTGTTGATTGTTATTAAATATATTCACCGATTTCAAGTTGAATTTTATTGGGGCAGCACTTGGAAGGCACAGAAGAATCTGGGGGCACTTTAACCGCTGTTTACAACCTTTAATTGCATGAAAGCACGGACTAGTTGTAACAATTAACCGATATAAGTTTGGGGTCAGGACTGGGTTATTACTTATTAGGACGCGTTTTTGAAGTCTCCAATCTCTTAATGTGCGAGAGAAGTAACCAGCCTACATAGAATCGAGCGCAACAGTGGCTTTGTACCAAAGATCCCTAGATTCTTCCATGAAAATGTTTTATTCATTCATTATTAAACTATATCCCAGGCGGCATGATCGTCACACAGGCTCGTTTGGCAGAATGCATTAGTTTAGCTAGGACAAGAGACCCAATTAGAAATTCCACGCTCCGTGCGATTTTAATAAACATTTATCAAAAACTTGCATGACCATGTTTATAGTGTTAAGAATAATATTAAAAAATACCAGAAAATAAACTTTTCAATAAAAATGCCTTCACGGTGAAAAATAACCCGGAACCCACAAAAGCGCAAATTTCTGCTCTGGTGATCACATTCCATATAAGAGTTAATGTTAAAATTGTTTTGTAATGCCACGTTTATTTCCTCGCCTGGAATGGGTATTGAATGACTAATGTCTAATATATATCGGGAATGAATAATGCCCGCGTGCGTCATTGTAAAAAACATTGTATATACAGTACCTTTCCCACAATAATATTGCTCGCTTATTTCCAAAATATTTAAAATACTTCAAAGTAAAGATCGGCCCGTATTTTGCGTAAAGGTGTAAGCGAACACAAAAGGCTACATAATTTGTTTAGTAGATTTGAGCAACCGAAGTGAAAGCGTGTGCACACGAAAGCTTAAACGAAGTAGTTTGCCGTACCTGATCCACAGTGCGTTACCGATATTGGATAGCCTTCGACTTTCAAAGCAATTGTATTAATAACGAAAATATATAATTACCGTTGTAATTATTGCTTCGCCATCTATTACCATAACTGCTCGCAACTGCAATTCGTATTACGGTATGCACCTCTAATCATATTGCAAATAAGCGATGCGATGAGTACATGAAACAGGATATCTTTCGAAAAACGCGATCTATCCCTTATGTAAGCTTGCTGATAGGCTCACATTCGCGTGGCGTAGGCCTCTAGCCATATTGCAAATATGAGATGAGCTGTACAGGAAACAGGATATCTTTCGAAAAACGCGGTCTATCCCTTATGTAAGTTGCTGATAGGCTCACATTCACGTGACGTAGGCCTCAAACCATTTTGCAAATATGCGATGGCCTGTACAGGAAACAGGATATCTTTCGAAAAACGCGATCTATCCCTTATGTAAGCTTGCTGGTAGGCTCAAATTCACGTGACATAGGTCGCAGTTTGTCATGGGACACACTGCTATCGTATGCCACTTTTTAATTGATTGGACGCCATCACGTCTTTTTTAGAATTCCTCATACACTCTCATCAATATTTTGAAAAAATCGACTTTCACTACTAACAAACGGTAATGACGAAATTTACGCAAAGCAAAAATTTGAATATTATTGGTTAGTCGTGCTGGAAAACGTTAATTAGGCGTTAAGTTCGTTTTTTTATTGGTTTCAAAAACATAAAATCTAAAGTAGCAAATCAACTGAAATTACAAGTGTATAACATATTAACGTAACATACAGTAATTTTACTTTCTCAACAATGACATAAAATTCCACTTTTTAATATGTAAAGCTAATTTGCCTTGGTTTAATTTTATCGCTTTCACTTACACTCTGGAAAAAGTAGACAAAAACCGAGCACAAATTAATATACAACTTATCAACGACCACATCTGATGACACTGATACGGCACCACGTTCGTTTCCAAGAGTTTAAACATATAGCTCGTTTGATTTTACGTTCACAATTTAAAGGAAAATTCTAAAATATGTTTTAATATATATATTACTGGAGCGGAAATGTGCCCTCAAAAGGCTTTGACACCACAGTTTTGTGAACTATTAATTCTCTACTGCTATCACTACTTTCTTGTTTTCATAAATTTCTACTCGAGCTAAGACTACGTATCAGTTTCAATAAAACAACAATCTTTTCAAAACGAAATTACTTAATATATTTCATATGCAAAGCGTAAAAGCAATAAAAAAAAAACGTTTGCGATATTGAAGCAATTTCGATCCATTTACAATGGTAAACTGCTGGCTGGTCAATTGTAGTTTCTTCCTATGACGCCAAAACAAGTGATAGAGCGGATACCTCCGAATAAAACAATTGTCCGAACTGACTTGCAATCCCTATGTGCTCGCTAAATAGTTAAACTTTGTCAGAGTGGTCGTCAATCTATCTGAGCTGCAGTCGAAGTTTCTGTGGCTTCGGGGTGTGAATAACTCCCCCAAGTGGCTCGTAATCAATTTTTGTGTCGTCAGTTTCAGGCTTGATATGAAATTTCTGGACCAATTTGACCAAAAACACAAAGAGTTCTGTCTTGATTAAAGGCGCACCAATGCATTTACGCAATCCTCCACCGAAACCCATGAATGCATCATTCATAGCAAATTTTCCATCCTGTTAATAAAACGCAAAATGTTGAATGATGACATAGAATTCTAATTTTCAGCATTTACTTTTTGTTGTTATGTGTGTTTCACCGAATAATATCATATTTTGCAGTTCTCAGAGTAGAATTTCAATATTGTTGGATATTACAGGATATAGATATTGCAGCGGAATTTACCACACACAAAAAAGGTACTCTCAAAGTATGTGTATCAGGTTAGGGTTAGGCCATAATTTTATTCCAATTTTCCTTATTTTAGTTCTGTTACGAGTTCGGGGACTAGCCAAGAGACTCAAGAGATGTGTACCTGAAATTATGGCCTAACCCTAACTTGGTACAAGCACTACGTTCGGTTTCCGTCATCTTGTTTCACCTACATCGCGAGTACCCAAAATAAATTCCTAACACGTTCTTGGTTGCGACCTTTTATAAGACAAACAATACCATTTTACCAATAGATCCTCCCATATGATTATATTCAAACGCTAGTGGTGACTTTCAATTCGTTGGCCAACAAATTTAGATTTGAGAAATAATATAAAATAATATATACTTCGTCAACTACCTCGTCTAAAAAGTTTTCTGGATCGAAGTTGTCCGGATTCTTCCATCTATCATCTTGAGTATTTGAAGACCATGGGTTCATCAGAAAAATGGTGCCTTTAGGGATAAAATATCTGAAAAAAAATTCAGAATTACAACCAGACATGTTGCCTACCAGTTTACTCATATGCAGTAATCTGACTTAACCTAGGATTAAATTGGTTACCTTTTAACACCATGTTGATTATTTGCCATGGTTTCAGTCGTATGCGTTATACAATACGTTGAATGTTGACAGGATTTTTTTTTATCATATTAAGTCAATAATGCTCATTGTTGAATATAAAATTACGCTATAGACAGAGCGGTGGGGTTTGGGGGTAATGACCGTGAAACGTTCGGAAACGCTATTTCGAAGGCTTTCACATATATATATATAGCAAAAATATCTGCCTACGACTTTTAGAAATTTCTAAGGATGCCAACTTAGTTGTTTCGTATATAAGTCGTGGTAATACTGCAAATGATGCATGTGCTATTAATACTTGACCTACCCGTTCAATGTGACATCTTGCATTGCTCTACGGGGAACACCGGTCGGAGTCAATGAGGAAAATCTCAAAATTTCAAAAGCTGTTGCGATTGTGTAATGCATTTTCAATCTGTCTTGGTATTGTACTTTTCCATTTTTCCCGAGAACCTCGATAATTTCTTTGTGGATTTTTCTTTGTACATCTGGATGGGCAGCTAAGTATAACGATGCAAATTCCATAGTCCTTGAGGAGTTTTCTGTTCCCGCTACAAAGATATCGTATAACAGAATGCGGAAATTATCTTTTGTGAAGACGGTATTTTGCACATCTTTTTCTTCGTTCATTTTATCCAGGTACAGGCCAACGAGATTTTTTGTTTTTTCTGTATCCAGTCTGGATTTATGAGCCTCCACCTGTTCTGCACAATATTTAAAAATGGTATCACTTATTTCCAAGCATTTCTTTGCAGACTCAGGAATCCATATGTTGTGTAAACCAGGAATTAGTTGAGGAATCATAAATAATTTGCCAGCAAACGCTTCTTTGAGCGTGACTACGCTCCGCACAATTTCTTCAATTCTGTCTTTTTCTTCTGTCGTTCGAACAGTTTTACTTCCAAAAAGCACATCTACGACCGTTGTAACAAAAGACGCAAAAATAACGTTACCGATATAACTGGGCTCACCATTTCCAAAATATTCTTCCAGTTCGTTCATCATGTTCGTTGTTTGTGTATCAACAATTTCATCGACAGAATCGGTAAGTACTGTATGCATCAGGGCACGGTTTGCCTTGAGCCACTCAGTGAAATTGCTGTGCACAATCCCTCTAGGTTGATTACCTTTTATCATGTAAAACACATACGTCGCGGGCCGATCCACAATGTTCTTGTGGTTTAAAACTTCTTTGTTAGCATCAGTTCCACAAACGCAAACATAACTCCTTGCTGCAGTTTTCAAACTAAATAAATTTCCATATGTTTTTGACAGTTTCAACATATCTCGTTCTGGATATACCTTCAGTAATTGTAAACTACCGAGAATCGGAATTCCAATTGGTCCCGGAGGAAAATTTGCTGGCCTAATGATTGATTTATAAGCCAGATACATCAAAGTACCTATCACCAATCCAATGATTATTTCAATAGAGAATATTTCCATGATCTATTATAATAAGATTCTATAAATTTCTGAAATACGAAATTATTGTATAAAATACCACAAATTTATTTTTTAAACGAATATGACAGACAGAAATTCAAACGGATATAAAGCGGGAAAATATTCACAAATAGCTTAGGTGAGGACGAGAGGGTGGTCTAGGGGTCGCATTCAGAAAATCTTTATTCCAATGGGTCGCATAATGAAAAGTATATACCCCCTATACCCCCTGCACATAGGATTAAGTCCTTTTACACAACTTGATGTAAAATAGGCGAACAGAATTCGTTACCTCCATATATTACACACATTTCTGTAGCGCCCAAACTTAACACTGATAATATTGAACCGGAGATGAAAAAAACGTTTATATCATCTTAACAATTCATAGTTCAAGTATTTTAAATATAATTTGAATAAAATCTAGATTTTGTATGCAGTTGTATAAAATTTTCACAATTTTCTCTAGGACCATTGGGCGTGGTTTGCTCCTCATTTACTTAGGACATGAGATATTACAAAAATTAGTGTTGTGTTTATACAAGTGAAATTTAATAAATTTGAAAACCTGATCTCCATTTTATAGACATTTCAATTCTGCAAGTCAAACACTCTGGCTCTTATATATGTTAGTAAAAGCCCATACCTTAAAGCTCAAATCTGCATTTTGCCATTTTGTCTCCCCATCAATTCCCATTGTGCATGTGATTCAAGCACTCACATCAGAAGGCAGGCATACAAATCATTTCATTATCAGTTTTTGTATTCAAAAATCTCTTGTAATTTCAACATCATTGGTTTCTCAGCACCTACAGGTACGACCTCAAAAGATATCTTCAGTTCTTTCAAATTTTTTACCTTGTAGGCTACTGTTCATCAGTCGTAGAAAAGCGTTCACAGCAATCCTAAATCAAGCGAGCGATGATATCGAGTATATATCTCCCATACATCTCAATATATTTATTATAAAAAGACGACTTTCTGCTATTACCTAAAAATCGGGGATTTATCCGACCTCGGTAAGCCAAAATATTCGAGCAATTACGCACGGTTGAGTTACGATCCTGCGTATTTCTTATCAAACCTGAACGGGTCTTAACAATGCAGTGAATCATCGCGCCAAAACGTCCAAGCTGTAGGCTTTACTCGTTTTTCGTACAAAAGCAAACAATAGAGACAGTTTCGTAAAGCTAAAGGTGCTCATTATGTCTAGAGTGTGGTCTACTTGAAATCGTTTTACAGCGTATGTGTTCATACCCGAATCGGTAACCCAAATAAATCTTAGAAAAAATACTGAACAAATGTGAAGGAAATGGAATATAGACTGCCATACCAGCTAGATTCGGATCTTTGTACAAAGCCCCCACCAAAAAACATCGCTATCGATCAAAATGAGAAAATTAATAGGTGCCGAGTTAGGTTTAAGAATGCAAATTGTGCTAGAAATCCAGATTTTTAAATTATTTCCAACCCCCAACTGGAAAGTTACTAATTTGCTATTTAAAAACGTGGCTGAGGTGATTTTCTCAAATTGCACATTTTTGCATTAGTGGCGGTGGCTTTGTACTAAAGATCCCTAGATTCTTCCATGAAATAGTTTTATTCATTCATAACTAAACTATATCCCAGGCGGCATGACCGTCACACAGGCTCGTTTGGCAGAATGCATTTGTTTAGCTAGGACAGGAGGCAGTCAGAAATCCCACGCTCGATGCGATTTTAATAAACATTTATCAAAAAACTTGCATGACCATGTTTATCGTGTTAATATGAATATTAAAAAATACCAGAAAAAAATCTTTCCAATAAAAATGACTTCACGGTGAAAAATAACCCGAAGCCCACAAAAACGCAAATTTATGCTCTGGTGATCACATTCCCCATAAGAGTTTTAATGTTAAAATTGTTTTGTAAATGCCACGTTTATTTCCTCGCGTGGAATGGGTATTGAATGACTAATGTCTAATATGTATCAGGAATGAATAATGCCCGCGTGCGTCATTGTAAAAAACATTGTATATACAGTACCTTTCCTACAATAATATTTTAAATTTACGAATCAGAAGTACAATGGTCCGCCCATATCTTCGTTTCACTGAAGTACCTACTTAATGATCGTAATCGGTACTTGCTTATTTACAAAATTTAAAAAATACTTCAAAGTAAAAATCGGCTCGTTTTCTGCCTAAAGGTGTAAACGAACACAATCGGCCACATAATTTTATTTAGTAGATTTGAGCAACCAAAGTGAAAGCGATCTCATTTAGCACAAGAGAGCGATGCCCAAATATATGGATACGAAAGCGAAAGTAGTTTACCGTACCTGATCTACAGTGCGTTACCGATATTAAATAACCTCCGACCTTCGCGTTGCACATGTTCGCAAAATCAAACCGAATCACCACGTTGTCATAAACACGTGTACCCGCGAATGAAAATAAAACAGCGGAATTTCAAATGAAATATCTATTAGATCTCATAGAACATTAGACAGCAAATAAAAGTAATAACCTTATGACGACAAAGACAATCTTAAACCACTGAGAATGTCAAAGCATTTAGTCCAGTAATTGAAGAGATTTTCATAACAACAACAAGAAAAGAATCACTTACCTCAAGATCAGTGAATAACTGAGAATATTCAACTTTATCGGACTAGTTCAATAAAACGTAAGCTTTTAGAAAACCAATCGTTTGACTAATTAGGACCGCGAATTTATGTCGTTTCTAATGTTGTGCGCGGACCACCAGCCGCGCTTTCATGCTTCAATTGCATATATTGGTATTTCACAATGCACTGTTTTCAACTACTCTGCTCCCTACATTTTGCTCAGTTTTATTTTATCCACATACCTCAGGTGTACCTAGCACGATCGCATTACTTTGTAGTCACAATTATACCGAGTTGATTGAATTTCCGCAAAAATATTATAACTAGTTGTTAATCGGGTTTAAGTCAGATTATTTGAATTTGGACAAAACGAGTTGGTCACTACAATTCTTACCTTTTGTGCATCATTCGACTCGCAGCCCGAGGACAAAACATTATGTTTTGATCGGACAATGAAGATTACATCTCTAATCCTCAGCTTGATCTATATCGCACCTTTTAGTTCTATTACGAGTTCGGGGACTAGCCAAGTGACTCCCATAGTTTTTGTACCCGAAATTATGGCCTAGCCCTAACCTGGTACACATACTTCGTTCCGGTGTCCGCCATCTTGGCCCGCATACTACCGGAGGGAGTACTCACAATTGGTATATTATTGCCAACTTGATCCTCAATTCTACAGTATCTTATGGATATATACTTAACTCTCATTTTTTTTTTCCTGATACCAACCGTGGCGTCCTTTTATAATAACTTGCGTCTTCAAGTTGAGTACTTTTTATACCGGCCGGAGACCTAATCTTGATCGTCCGATCAAAACAATATGTTTTGTTCTCGGGCTACGGCTTGCGACTCGAATGCGACAGCTAAGATGTGTTATGATCAACTCGTTTTGTCCCAATTCGAAGAATCTGACCTATACGCGATTTACAACTAATTATAATATTTTTGCTAAAATTACTGAATTTCAATCAACATGATATAATTGTGCCTACAACTTAATCGGACACTTTTCGTATATAAAAACCAAATCCGCTGTCATGCCTCTCGTTGGAATTTGCCACTTAAATTGAGGAGTTAACCATATTACCTACATTCGCTTTATCACAGCTATACGAAATACTAACCTATGTCCCAAGCCGCCATAACTTTTCAAACAAGATTGGAAAATATATTCTTTCAATATTACCGTATTGAGCTAACTTTTTCTCGCCCCGCGGCTGTTTTGCAGCGTTTTGCTAAACCGCTGAAAACAATATATTACTATTTTCAGAGTCATCGAATAATTACCGCTATTATTTCTTCTTTATCAATTACCATAACTGCTAGCAACCGTGATTTGTATACCGGTATGCAGTACTAATCATATCGCAAATATGCGATGAGCTGTACAGGAAAAGGAATATTGTTCCTGTCGAATATCTTCCGAAAGACGCGATCTATACCTTATGTAAGCCTCAAGGCTCAAATTTACGTCACATAGGCCGCAGTTTGTTATGGGACACACTGCTATCTTATGCCAATTTCTAAATGGTTGGACGCCATCACGTTTTTTTAATTCCTTTAACAGACTCATCAATATTTAAAAAAAAATCGATTTTTCCTACTAACAAACGGTAATGCCGAAACTTACGCAAAGCAAAAATTTGAATATAAAGCGTTAGTCGTGCTGGAAAACGTCAAGTAAGCGTGCTGTATCTGAAGCCGGTAGCTTTTAAGCGAAAATGTATCTACGGATGGAAAACTCATATGTGGCCAAACAAACAGGGACAAATACATTTATTGTTATGGGTTAAAATGCTAGTATAATATATAGAAATTTGCACACGTCGGAGATTTGGTACTATCTGAAATTTGAAGTCCAATAAGTTTACACCTCTCGTCACACTGAGTGCTTATGCCGCGCAGAAGCAAAACAGACTGAAATTACTCTTGAAAAGCAAGATTATGTTCGCGCTTCTCAGACTTTTCAACGCTTAATGTGTATTAATCGACTTTCAAAAAAGTACTCTTGTATTCATTTGATAAATTTTATTTGAAAAATATTTTTCTGGCATGAATGAAATTTATTTATTAATACTAATCTATTATATTTTGCTGTTATTGTTTCCTTCATTTGAGGATCTTTTAGTGAAATTTGTGGTTTAGAGTATGAAATAAGAAAAAGTTCAAGAATGGGTTTTGATACCTACTTCTCACAAAAAGCTGGTTGGTAAAGTTTTACCACCGCTCTGGCAACATTTTATCTTTTCAATTTTCATCATCAATTAAAATGGCCAAAATTAGGGGGATAGGATAGATTTATTCCAACCAATATCGAACTAGAAAATAACTTTTGCTTGACTGACCCCATGTCTCACCACACCTTCTAGCTGTTTCTCGGTTGGTTTCCCCCAATCTCATTTCTCTGCGATCATGATTTGATAGACTGGAATAAAATAAGCGATGGGATTCAAAATTCTAAGAATTTGTCTCTTTTGTATCAAACTCACAAAATAACAGATTCCCTCATTTCAGAAAATGTACGTACGTCACTAAACGTAAGCTACATCAACAGAACATGCTTCACACAAATCGAATACATAAATTTCTTGTCGTCAGTGCAAGTTATATATACAATTGCTGCGCTTGTCTAACGTTTCAAACAAAAAACAAGAACGGTAACTATCCCGATATTCCATGAACATGATCGCGCCCAACCCCTAAATCACACAACGGGGAAAAGATATTTGCAGTTCGAACATGTATGTACGAAGACAGCTCTGTTTTTAGCTTTTTTCTTCGTGATAAAACTTTGCGTATTTCGTTTTACTTATCGAAACTAGATTGGTAATTGACTAATGCAGCGGTTCCCAAAGGGTGCGCCGTGGCGAGTTGCTAAGTGCGGCGCGTGAATTAACAGAATTGTGTTTAACATCACTAAAATATGATTAAATATTTTACATATTGTATTTATTATAAATGTTTATCAATGATTTCACCTTACCTTTCCATGTCGTTTACTTTCTGTTACGTCGCGTTTGCCTCTATTGTTACGTAACAATAGAGGTAGACACTACTGGCTGCAATTTCGTGAGCTGCAGTTTATTTATCTGCTGAACCTATTTTATTTATCGCTGAGTTTAGTCTAACATGAGTGATTTTTTTCTGCATTTTGAGGGAAAATCAGGCAGAGATGAGGGAAAAGAGTTTACCTTTTGTATTTATTCTTTAGGCTTACACTACATGTTTACAAACCTTATAATGCATGAAGTACACATTAGCGAGTTTTTTTTTTGAAAGGCAGCATTTTTTTTCGTATAAGTGCGACGTGAGTTTTATCCGTGATAACTTAGCGCTGCACAAATAAAAAGTTTGGTAACCGTTGGACTATACCGTTCTCTTTATTTCCGCATTTAATCAATACAAACAACGCTGCCGGTTTTGAATATTCACAAAATATACTGTCAGTGCAACAACTGCGCTACGATTTTATATTGCCCGAAGCTGTTTCGAAAAGTTTCCATTGTTTCATATTATGAAAACTTCCATTCTTCCATATTCGTTCGATGACAACGAATTATAAGCTTTTTACTGTAAATTACCCATCGATTTAAAAGTTTAATCTCCGTGAAATACTACAATGCAATACCACCCCCACCCATCTCGTTTTAGCCTTACAAATCTTCACGAAATGAATGTAGTGATTACCGCTTAGATTTAGAACTTAGCAGTGTTGAATGTTAAAATAATTTTACTGAAAGTAATATGAAGTATGTCCTTGAAGCGAACTGAATTTAGAGTAAATATAGGTCATTCCAACGACTTCTTCCACCTTTAATTTCTCTATTGATATCAATTGGTCCGTCAATTGCACAGAAAAGTGATTTTTTCGCAACAACTACCCAACAATAACAACGCATATTTTAATACATTTGTCCATTTCGTGTCCAATAAATAGAAGATGGACATTCAAACGAAGGCTAGTTTGCACGTCGAGTTATGCTCGACTAATTATGACCACATAGGCTAACAGAACACAGTAACAAAGCCTAATTAATAATACAACACCAAGTTATGATATGAAACTAAGGACTGATAGCTAGTTTTGCTAAGGTGTTGACTTTTTCTTGTTGTTGTTGGGATGAAGCGCTTCGCAACTAATAGACGCATTCATTTCTAATTTTCAGCACTTACAGATGGTTTAAGTTGCCGCAGAGCTATTTATTTCAATTTGGAACAAACTTTTTATGTAATATAGAAACACTTTATTTCGTCACACGTATCTTCCTCCGCGTCACGCTCGTCAATCGACCTCTTCGCAAACTCGATGCTCAGCCGGACAGCTAACGTACCGATGCACCATCTTCGTGTCCGTATATTTGAGCATCGCCTTCTTTTTATGTGATATCATCACGGTATAACTCTAATACACTTATTTTTATTTAAATAAAATTGATGTAGAGTAATAATGTTACACCATGCAATGCTAAGATTAGTGAAATGAAAGAGTAGCCTAACTTGCGTCTTGAAAAGTGTTATACTTCTCTATTTTCGTTTTAACGTCAAATGTTATTTACAAAAAGTTTATCATATTTTCATCGTGACACGCACTTAAAATATTGAAGTAAAACAAATATGAAACAGCCATGACACAATTAAAAAAATTCAGATAAATTAATTTGAGAATTTACAGTCCCATATATCAATCAATTAAGATGGCATGATGAATTTAATGATAATTTGTTTCAAAGTTAATCACGCGGTAATAATCGTATTTTTTGCTTCCGTGGCATTCGAATAAGTCCAGGCAAACCATCATAATCAATTTCTGTTTCGTCTGTTTCTGGTTTGATGGTAAAATTTTGCATTATTGTGACCAGGAACATAAACAACTGTTGTTTTGCAGCGCGGGGACCAGGGCATTTCCTTGCTCCAGCACCGAAAACTTGAAATGCTGCGTTATTCTGAAATTTCCCTTCCTGATTAAACAAAATAGCAGCGATAATAGCAATAGTAAAAAGACTTTCGGGATTTTAATATCCTTTGGTGTATTTTGATCGCAAAATTGCAATAAAATTTTCTCATACACATAGAACATAACGAGTATATATATATAGTATCTGAGACATATTTCAATGCTGAATAGTCCAGGATATGGAATCAAAAACTAAAATTTAATTTTACTTCCGTGCTATTTATAAAACAAAACTCCAACAAATATAAGACTCTACTCCCGACACCAGCTTAATAACAATTTCAACTACTTGCTCCAACTTCAAGTTGAAGAACATTCAATTCCATCTACAAAGTTTGGCATTTCTAACCCTTTTTTCCTTTTAAAATATCAAAAAAATACAAAGAAGGAGGAGCTTTGAGGAGCTCCAGAAGTGTATGTACCAATAGGGAGGTAACTAATTTTGTTCGCTTACTTTACATCAAGTTGTGTGAAGAGACTGAGACCTATGAGCAGGGGGTAACGTATATTCACTTGGCTAACACAGACAGTCCCCGAACTCGTAATAGAACTAAAATATTCTCAATTCAACCGAAAAACTTAAGGAAAATCGGAATAAAATAAAATTATAGTCTAAACCCTAACCTGTTACATATACCACGATAATACCAACTCCGACTCCATATACCAATTTAGGAATGATTACTGAGACGATTTGAGAACTACAAGAATGTGGATAAATTAGCCTACATTTTATTATAGTTTTATTATAAACGATCGTGATCTCACCTCGTCCAAGAAGTTCTCCGGATTGAATGATTCTGGATATTTCCATTTTCTCTCTTGTTTGTTGCTGGAATAAGGATTCATCAGAAAAATAGTCCCTTTCGGTATTGAATACCTGAAATTCGGAGAATTATTCAATCTTAAATATTCAATCTTCTGCGAATTTTTCCTATAAAAGTTTGATTTTATGATATTTTGCGCAAACGAAAATAAAAGTAGGATCAAAAGTGATACAAGGAACTTTATACCTTAGTCAATGCTTTGAATCTTTTTTAAATAAAAAGGGACTTCGAAAACCTAACTGTTTTTTTCACAAATACTTGTTTTACAGCAAAATGCTCTTGCGGCGATTTTTCTTAGAACCGAAATAAAACGTTCTTTGTAAAACGTTTCAAATTATGAGCCATAAATTTAGTTTGGGGTGAAACTCTAGAAAAATATAAATAAATATATCAATGTATAAAATTTGAGTAAGCATACCCGCTGATGGAAACATCTTCCATCGCAACTCTTGGAACTCCATTTGCGAGCATATTGCCAAATCTTAGAAGCTCATACAAAGTTGCTTTGGTGTATGGCATTCGTAAAATGTCATTGTATTTTACTTCGCCGTCTTTTCCTAAAACTTCAAACACTTCATCGTGGAGTTTTTTCTGAATATCTGGATGAGCTGCCAAGTATAACGTAGAGAATTCCATTCCAGTTGATACATTCTTAAGGGCGCCGATAAAAATATCAAATATTAGAATCTTTAAATTATAATCAGAGTACAATGAATCTTTTCCATGTCCGGCGTTTCTTCTTCTTTTTAGATAACAATCAATCAAACTACGAGGTTCAGTCAAGGATTTGAATGTCCTTTTATGAATGTCGATGCCTTCTTGAATAAATGCAAATATTCTATCACAAGCCGCAATAAATTGTTTCCCCGCCTCAGGCAGCCATATTTTGTCCAATCCGGTGAGCAACTCCGACATGATGAGTTTCTTGTCCATAAAGTAGTCTTCGAGTGCAATGATGTCCTCCATAACTTTTTCGAGCTTTTTCAACCATTTCTCTGATCGATTTTCTTTGGTTCCAAATATCATTGAAATCAAAACAGTGAAGAATCCTATTCGAACTGATTTTCGAACATACCCTGGCTCACCATTTTTGAATAAATTTTCTAACTCTTCAATCAATCGTGCAGTTTCCCTTTGGGTTATCTGTTCCAGGTTGTTACCGGGAACAGCATTTGCATCTGTGATCATAGTGTGTAGAAATGTTCTATTCACTCTAAGTTGTTCATTAAACCTGCTATGGACAATACCAGGAGCATTTTTCCCTTTTACCATGGTGAAAATATTTGTTGGTGTACGATCTGCAATATACTTATGGCATAAAACTTCTCTGTTGGCTTCAGTTCCGACCAAGCAAACAAAATTGCTTGCCAGAAACTTTAAGCTGAATGTATTCCCATATTTCTTTGCAAGCTCGATACAATTTTTTTCCGGAAATTCTCCGCGAAGATGAAGACTACCGACAAATGGAAGGCCCATTGGACCAGGAGGAAATCGTCTTGGTCTCGTCATAGATTCATAAGCAAGATATAGCAGATAAAGCAGGGGTCCTGCAAGGAGAGAGATTACTACGGCATATAACATTTTGCCCTGTATCTGCAACAAAAATGTTAGATTAACTGGAAGAATATTTGATTCGTACCGCAGCATCCTACGGATTCACTTCCGCGAAGACATAGAGCAAGGAAAGGTAGTTAGTCTTACGTAACCCTAGCTGATAATTAATTGGAAGATTTTCACTTCTTACCTTCAAGAATTGCGTAAATTATTCATGTATTCTATTTAAATAAGATCCCCACACCCAGGGTTGCCAGATCCCAGTGATGAAAAAATCCAAATCAAGACAGAAAAAAGCCAACAAGTACAAAAACTTGACAGATTAGAACTCCTAGCACAATAGTGGATTTGCACAATTCGCAATATGCTGGTTTAGAGCCATCAGTTGATTTAGTGAGCCACATCAAATGATAAAAAATCCTACTAAAATTTGTAGTTTTGGTTGCTACCATGACGATTTCCACTTCAGCAAGATCAAGGGTTTACAACTAAGAAGGATTATTGAATGGCAGATTTAGAATGTATATCCGACATAATACAGTCAAGCTGATATCTACATAAAATATTTAAAACATCAAAAAGCCAAAAAAGGATTTTCAATTCAGATATATACAATACACCATGTATATCGCTTTAGGACGGATAAATGTACATGTTTCTACTTGAACTTGCGATATATATATCTCAGAAAATTTTCCCGATATTTTGCTATTGAAATTTTTTTTATGATTGTTTTCAAGTGTTGGAAATTATAAACTGGTCCACATGTTTGAAGGCATCATTTCTGCTAAAATTACTCAATCACGTGCCGCTTGCACAGATAGTCTACTGATAGATAATTTTAGCCTAGATAATCACGTCGTTTGCTAGAATTTTGATTACGGCAACCAACTTAAAGTTCCTCGGAAGGCAAAATGACCATTACTGAATTAAGGCATATAGCTATTTTTTAAAAACATAAATTAAAACTGACGAATAACACTGTAACACGCAAAACTATGAAAACGAAGCTTGCTTGAACATCTGTCTGAGTGGCTGCAAAAACTGCAATTGTTATGTCATTCTAAGTGATTAAATAGTCTTGCTACACACTAATACAAATATATTTCTGTAACGTTTCGTCTGACCAAGGTCAGACTTCCAACAAATTTGGTTAAGATATATTGAGAACTGACTTCATACCAAAATTGAAATGGTAAAGGGACTTTATGGACACCCTGTATATTCAAAAGCTGAGGCAATCTACATGATGTCGAATTATCTTTGCAGAAATAATTTACTCCGTATCAAGACACGGTGTAGCGATATATTATTTTGTAATCGTGAAATTAATTTGACAGGTCGAAGTATATTGCAATATTGAAATGCGCCTGTGACAGTAACGTATTATGATAAAATCTACAATGATAGATGAAATGAGATTTTGATTCAATTAATTTGATTGAAATCATTTTATTTGAGTCACGACAACGGTCTTTAATTCGATGTCACATCCTCTACAATTTATTACCTAATTTCGCCATTTCGCTTCTTTAGTGCGAGCATAGGATAATTCTTCGCGAAATGACGATAAGAATGTATAACACGAAAAAATTATTTGTGCCCCCATCGTGACAATAATCGCGCTGATTAATGTATGTATCGATAATTTGAACGGTGTTTTAAAAAAAGAATAATATCATTGCCTCAGACAAAAGTCGCGACGTGATTGAAAAAGCTTCATAAATTGAAAATTGATTTTATAATAATTTATCCGTGTCTCAGATCGAAAAATATGATGAATTCTTCTCAGAAATTTTGATAGATGGATATATAACGTTTTCATCCACCAATGCCGAGAGGGACATAATTTATTTTTCCAATTTCCACCTATACATGTAAAAACTTAAATATATTTGTTTGCTGTTCCATCATGGTAACAAAAGAAAATATTTGTCTGTCTGTCCGTCTCGATAAACAGAAGATCGTTTATTATTTTTTCACCTTACTGAAAATACATCTTGTACTACAGAAATCTCTTTTAATAATCATAATCTGATTTATGTACCAGTCCAATTGGGTGTTGGGTATTTTGTAAAATTCGAACTATTTTTTCTGACTTTATTATTGAGATCACCAATAAATATGGCATACTGGATTTCACCGCTTATTATACGCGCCTATATATCAATATTCCAGGTTTGAAAATTTATACGTGCTCATAATTTAATGTTTTCAATCGGGAAGATTTTCCTTTAGGGGGGGAATTACGTGTTGCAATCGCAATTACTATTATTCTTCAGTTTTTTTTCATCAGCACTGTAATATTCGCACATATTAACTACTTGAACTTCAAAAAAACGGGAGTGCGACTTACGCATAACACTAGCAAAGAATATATTAAATTTTAAATGAATAAAGTAGTTTCATACGAACATAGGGCGGAAGGGATATAGTTTCCCAAATACGCAAAGGCAGAGTTTTAACAGAAAAAGGTTGGGTACCACTGGTAACTGAACCACTGGATGTCCCTCCAAGCAAAAAATCATCATTTTTATATTCAAAGAACAAAGTAGGAATTGACTAAATAATGCGAAATCGAAATATAAATTATTTAAATCATTTTGGGTTGTTTTTAATTTACCGAATTAGTCTCGTTAAAAAACGGCCACATGCATACATACATACAAGTTATATATAAAATATTGAAACGGGGTATTTTTGCAAGAATTTGCATTCAAAATGTTATTAATAGACTTAAAAATAAATGAAATTTATTCAAATATTATCACATGAAGCAAAAAACGTTTTAGTTTCAATTTTAGATGAAAATTATTGCCATCAGAAAAGTTTTTTAGATTTCAGAAAAATAACCTGCATTTCTTTATGCCGAATTAAATTCAAATTTTTTTTCAAATTTCCATAAACTTGTGTTTAATTCGCCATGTATAAAAATATAGATATATTTCCTTTAGCTTGTCATAAATCTTATGTATTAACACTCATATTTTAGTCAAAAGTCTGATATTTTCAATGTTGCTATTAGTAAGTGTATGACAAATGGATATATGCTATGAAATCAATTATCATTTAAATATTCTTTCAATATTTATTGAACATATTACTAAGAAGACAACATGATTGATTATATGATTCATCCTTTAAGAATCATCAACAGTTCATATACATTAACATGAGTTATGTATGTATATATGCTATATAGGTATGTTATGAATGCAAATGTGCAATCTCTGTTAGCAGCAATTATCTAAATAAAATGATGATTAATTCATTAGATGAGGAAACGTTATAGGTACTGTATGCAATGTATGAGTCGCCTTTATTTTCGTGAAACTTGCTTAGCTTGTTAATTGAAATACTGTTCAGATATATTGGTCGCCGGCAAGTGAGTAATAACACTTTGGAACTCCTCCACCGTTTTGGACCTTCTAGTGCTAGATTTCCGGAGGGAGTGTTCATGTGTGAGTGGATTTGTCAATAAAAAAACAGTATTACTGACTACATGACTTCGCCATTTGACAATCGCACACTCAAAAAAATTGATGTTTGAACTTCGAATTCTTTGAGGTATAGTCAAAACGTTTTGCCTATTGCTATTGTCCGAGGGCCTAATGAAAGCATTGCAAGACAGCATGTCATGTTCATGTCAAATTAGGAAAAACTTTGAATCCTCGTTGGAAAAAGGATGGATATTTGGTCCCAATCGCGATTATCTCCTGCGTAAATGACAATTTGGCTGTTCGATTGACTGCGGGTGTGCATTACATTTTATGATGCCGAACTGCGTGTATGGGAACACGGCTCAGTGGCGACTTTTGCAATACAACTACTATCACGTTGGGGATTCTTTTTAATTAGTGTTTAAAAGAAATCGTGTGTCTATGGCATCCAACAAAACATGTTTTATTTCGGCGCGTCTTTCGTGCTGCAGTATTGTTAAAAACTGTCAAAAACCAGCATTGATTGATTATTTAGCTCATTTTCCATTCTTGTATGCATGTATAATAAATTTATACCAGAGGAGCCGATGATCGTGTGACACGTAATTCGCAATGCGGACATGACTTGTTTTGATTCGTTAGCGACTGAGCGCAGGTATTGCTATCTCGAGGTATTTTCGTTAAAAATATCGCATTACGCAAAAATCGAAGGTATATTATTACGGGCGCGATATATTCATAAAGTTCACGAATATTCCTTTAAAGCTATTTGTTAGAATGATTGAAAAGAAGATGATGATTCACGTAAAAACAAAAGTAAAATTAACCAATGAAGTGCAAGAGTCATCAAACAAATGTCGCGCCGCTTTCAGATTTTGCTTTACACGAGACATAAAACAACTAGCAGGTAGTAAATTCAGCGATCCCGTAGTATGTGAACCAAGATGGCGGACACCGGAACGTGGTATGTGTACCAGGTTGGGATGAGGTCATAATTTTATTTCCTTTTTCTTTTTTTTAGTTTTATTACAAGTTCGGAGACTAGTGACTCCCGTAGTATTTGTACCTGAAATTATGGCCTAACCCTAACCTGGTACACGTACTACGTTCCGGTATTCGCCATCTTGGTTCACATACTACATGATTACCGTAAATTCTATAAACCAGTGGTTAGAAATCATTTTCTCCCAGATATTTTATTGACAACACGTTGACTCAATCGTGAATGAATGATATTTCAATGAAAATTGAGTAAGTGACTGAAGAAATTGAGTAAGAAGAAATTGAGTAAGTGACTGAGTTTTGTAGTCAGAAATAAAAGATAAAACTTAGAATCTCGTCAATCATTATCAGTCGAAAGCCGCAAAAGTTGCGCCTAGAGAAGGAAAAAAAATAGATCTCAATTTGTTCAAGAATATTTTATATCCAAAGGCAGAATTGCAGAATTTATACCTAGTTACGCAAATTATTGGCTTATAATGTATTTGATATATATTCGATATTGAACAAGTTGCGCAAGGATGACACGCACAATCGTGAATATTGAACAAGTTAATAGGTAGGTATGTTTGAAATCCTACGACTAATCAGTAAAAAGGGCCGTAGTTGGCTGTAGGCAAATATATCTTACATTCAAACGCTGATTAAGTACCGTCGAACTGCCGGCCATCTTTGAATAAAGATAATATTCAATAACTAGTCGGGCGCAAGTACCAATTATGATCGAATTTCGCTTTAGTAATCAAGACTGCTCTAATTTCACCGCCAAATCTGCATCACCTACGGGCAAATAATTTTCAAGAGAATATAAGTGAGGTTTGTCGGATTTGGTTTATAAATTAAAGGAAATGTTTATTATAGACAAATAGTATATTCCAAAACTTGCGATTGTCAGTTATGAGTCGGGATTGGAGATAGTTATATACACCCATTCGCCATTTGAATTTACTGAAACTTTAGCATTATTCGGACTATGAAATAGTATTAACACAAATGTATACAGATCGCTTTCAAATATATAACGACAAATTATCGTCGTGGCGTTTTTTCTTTTTTCTTAGAAAACTGACAAAATTGCGCTATTGACAGATTTCATGTTAATCGCTAAGAGCTTTTTCGTTCCGCGTCAGGAATTCTCTTGGGCTGTAGTAGTTCTGATCGAGCTTAAGATGTATACAGAGCAGACGTGAGGAAAGTTTGGAGAACGTGAGAAAATGTTGGTCGCGAATTAGTATTGGATTTCGAAATCAAATCGAAACTCGCGCTGTTTCAAGGCAAACCTGCTTGCTTGTCTTTGATGACAGAAGACAGTTACAATATAGGCTGATTTAGATGCTTATGGAAGTTATATTATAATTCAATACATTGTATTACCATCCTTATATGATTGCGTTTTCTTCCCTATTGAGGTATCCATTTTAGATTGTTCGCACTAAATACATCTATATATTATATCAGTTCATGTTGTGGCAAGTGTTAGTTAGAATCGACTAATATGCACGTATTAATTTTTAAAAGGCGCGTGAATTTATTATTTCGAAGCACCCTAAAAAGTAAGGTCTCTAGCTCTCATAGGGTTGTGTCAGTTTACGACTCTCTATATAGTATGTATCATTTTATTTTGAAACAGGAATTGGTGTATATTATAAATTTTGTATCTGGCTGTTAACACAGCATTATTATGGAACGATCTATAGGTGAGTCCCTTTCCGCATTTGCTACCACATTTTGTTTTATGCACTCTGTCACGTTCATCATGATTATTATTGGATTTATTTTGCAGGTTACAAGGTTCTGTTTGCTGTTCTATTCGTATTAATTGCAGCGGCATATGCAGAACAGAAATGTAAGTCGATATAATTTCAAGCAGGTGCAAAAACAGCGAAGAATTTGAAAAATTTGATAATGGGGTACTTAACAGGCATGCGGTTAAATGGGGTATTAAACCCCATGTCATGTCTATATAATACCATACGGCGTATATAACCACACTACCCATTGTCTATATAATTGCAGTTTGATTTAAAATCTGATTTAACGTTAGTCAACCCTTCCCCATTCTTTACCAATATTCGCAAAATTAAAGTTCACTTTTTGTGTTCAGACGACCCCTGCTGTTCGTTACCGTGTGAGAACAATGGTATTTGTTATACGAAGGGATTTGATGATTATGAATGCGACTGCACGAGAACAGGACATTACGGAAAAAACTGTGAAATAGGTAAGAACGTGAAATATACAGGCTATTAGTTTAGGTTAAACACTTGGGTGGTGGAAAAGCCGCAACTGACCATGCGTTGCAAGTGGCAAAAGAAGACGGTGGTGACCAGTAATTAATTCCTGACCTGACGGGGGCAAACTACGGCCCGCGGGCCAAATCCTACTCGTTGGCTAATTCAATCTGGCCCGCCGAATGCTTCCACAGCCAAACTAAAACTAAATGTTAATGTTTTAGCTAAAAATAGCTTAAGTAATTTGTAGAGATTGCGATTAAATTTAAATTTTGGCACGAGGCGTATTATTTTCCAATTTTGCTTTTGTAAGATTGTTAATAAAATGTAACTTTTACGACACACTCACACAGCCCGCCATCAGTCTATGCGCAAAAACCTTGTCCACCTTTGATATAGACCTTCTGTAGTTTCTGTCAATCACAATAATTCAAAATAAATCTAATTCGAAATTGATCGGGTGAACTCAAATTTCAACTTCCTTTATTTTAGCCCCGTTTTCGACATGGCTGAAGAAATTTATTAAGCCCACACCAGCTACAATCCAATATATTGTTACACATTATGAGACGTTCTGGAAGATTGTCAACTCCATACCATGGCTTCAGAAAACCTTCATGGCAGCTGTTTTAAAACGTAAGTTATTTATTGATTTGTTAGAGTTAGATACATGACTATCTCTGTTTTTATTCAAATTTTATATCAATATTGTATAATTCTTGGGAAAATAGAAGGCTGATTATAGGTGGATCACTCCTCCGAGACTGCTTACAGTTCGGAACCCAAAATATTTCGAAGTAGTGATATTCGATATAAAACAACTTGAATAATAAATATCAAATGCACACAAATGTTTACTTGGAATGATAATGCTATTTCTACTGATTTTTGATCCTAGATCATGCGCAAATCTAACCTTGTAAATGTGCCGGTTGTTTTTATCGTCACCTTGTTTCCCCTTCTTAGTCTAACTAACTAACGACTGCTTTTCTCCGCTGATTTCACGTCAAGCATAACGTGTTAAAACCTGAAATCTTCAATCCACAGTTCGCATCGGTTTAGTTGAAGAGCCTTCAGCTTACATTGCAAATGATGATTATACAACGTGGGATACTTACGTTAACAGATCTGTCTACGCAAGAACTTTACCGCCAGTACCAAGAAATTGTCCTACGCCAATGGGCGTAGCAGGTACGTCGATATTTTTGACTTTCAATTTGATGGGGATATTTGTTGGTGGTTAAAGAGCCAGACTTAAATACGTTGTCATTGCAGGTGACACGTCTATGTTCCCATAATTTTTGTTTTTGCACGTTTTTGAAAGGATCATGGTGGTTTTACACTGTTTTTGCAAGGTTTTTGGTGATTTTCCACTGTTTTTGCAAGGTTTTTAGTGGTTGTTCACGATTTTTCATTTGGTTTGGAGTCTTCACAATACATCGCCAATTCACTTTGATATTCAACATTAATTTTCCAACAAAACGAAATATTGGAAAAAATCAATAATATATATATAATAAATTTTTCTACAGGAAAAAAGGAACTACCACCAGCTGAACTGGTCGCTGAAAAATTATTTACAAGAAAAAAATTCCGACCTTGTCCACAAAGATCGAGTGTTGTTTTTCCGTTGTTTGCACAGCATCTAAATCATCAATATTTTAAAACTGATTTTCGTAAAGGATATCCCTTCTATTGGGGAAGTCATTATGTAAGATATTTTTACAAACTTTAAAATTACTACAGAAAATTAAATATCTTTTTTTACGAGATAAATTTAAACCGAAAAATGTTCTACCCAATCTGTAGAACCGCGTCCAAATATTTTTGCATTACTTGTTTATCTTCTGTAATATAATAGAGCCTTACTGATATACTGATGGCAAATTTCTAAAACCTACTTTTGTCTCTGCAGGCTGATTTGTCTAATGTTTACGGCCACACTATTAAACGCCAGCACGCACTTCGTTCCTTTGTTGATGGAAAAATGAAAACATCGATAATCAACGGCGAAGTTTATCCACCACTCGAAGCAGATGCTGTTGGAGCAGAAATGGTTGGTGCTGCTGCAATTCCAGAAAAATACAGAGTGTCTGTGGGTCATCCTTACTTTGGAGCTTTACCATTTTTTATGATTTGGGCTACTGTATACCTCAGGTCAGTATGATCAGATATGGCAGTCTCTGTCGTCTCCAACCTCTCTCTTATTGGACACGAAATGGACATATAAATGATAGTTTCGTTCATTTTTTATTGAATTTTTCATAAAACAAAACGATATTGCAATAAACAATATTAATCAATAACAATACTGATCGATAACAGTAATTTATCATAATATACAGGTATTGCATTATTAGTCTAATCATATTACAAGATTTCTTCATTTTTGTTATGTTTGACAATCAGTCCTTTTTCCAATGCCAATTGTCTTTTGTTCTCTCTGATAGTGTTAATTAATTTAAAAATATTTGAACAATGGCTTTCTTCTACAAATTTTACATTTACTGTATATACATAAAACCGACCAGCAAGCATGACACAAATATGATCAAAGATATTTCAACGTGTCGTTAAATTGTGAAATTAACAATCAAAATTAAAAATTGCGCACCGCGTGGCGGTTCCGCGATCGCATTTGAGCGATCTAGTGGTCAGCGAAGTCGAAGGTTTTTTTGATAAAGAAGACTACCGGTACTGTAAATTATTTGATACTACTTTGTTTTGGCATTCGTGATCATATATTTGAGTTTTGCCCTCTTGTTTTCATTCTGCCTATTTTCCCATTTCAAACATGGTATTTGAATGTCAGTGTATTTTCTTTCTAATTCTCTTTTGCACCTTCATGAATTATTGGTATTTTTGCAGAGAGCACAACCGTGTGTGTGATATTCTGAAGGTAGAACATCCAGAATGGGACGATGAACAACTCTTTCAAACGGCGAGACTTGTAATAACAGGTGAAATATTTTGAACTCTATTGTATTTCAAGAGGCCGTAACTCATTGTTGGTGTTGAAACGATTCGATATCACTTGAACTTCCAGTAATGGAATTCTCAACCGAAAATAAGAAAAGACAAACAAATGCCAAGTTATTCACAGGGAAACATGGGCAGGGTAACAGTCAATTTTTTTGGAGCTCCCGAAGTATTTGTACCATGATACACATAATTCGGGAGCGCCATTTTTTTTACTCTGAGTCAAAAAAATTTACCAACCCTGGGAATACAACTTTTCAGAATTCTACTGACATAGCCCGATTTTCTAACAATTATTTGGGGCTTTTATTCAGGTGAAACAATAAAAATTGTCGTTGAAGAATACGTTCAACATCTTAGCGGTTTCCATTTCAAACTTATATACGACCCAGAGATAGTTATGGGACAATTATCATATCACAATCAGATTCATCAAGAATTCCATGCCATTTATCATTGGCATCCAATGATTCCGGATTATTTAGAGTAAGTAGGACTGTTCACAATTCTTGTTAATTAAAAGATAAAATGCAATTCAATGTAATTGTTTGTTTATACAACTGCAGTCCAGCGTTGATTGTTGTATCGCTTTAAAACCAAACGGCAATAATCGATGTGCTGTAGTGTGTTGTTTCTTTATTCGGCGGAAGTATTCGTATCAAGATGACGCACAGCCTGAACAACCATGACCGGGTACACATACTATGTTCAGGTTGTGCGCCATCGTGGTACGAATACTTTGGGAGCATCCTTCATGCCACTTTTACTCATTTTACCCACTTATTACAAGCGTCAGCAATTCGTTTTTCCTATCTAGTTACTTGCGCTGTATTTTACTTTAAATTCATTATAAATATACACTTTAGATTTAGGTTGAATAAAACCTTATACCAAGGTTCTCAATTTTTAATCTATAACACTAAGTAACCCAATAACCTGTTAAATCATGTTGAAAATCATTTTTTTTTAATTTTTTTCTAAATATTACAGAGTACGAGGTAAACATTACAAAATCAGAGAATTGTTATTCAATCCAAAGCCTTTCGTCGAAGCTGGCTTAGGCAACTTATTGTCAGATTTACACAAGCAATTTAGCGGTCGGGTGAGTACTCTCTAATTTAATCCCACATTTTTATGCTCGCTCGATTAAATATATCTAGTTCCCACATAATGAGGGACGAGGAACGTTTTATGCATGAGTGCACCGACCTTGGGCTGACATTGCGTTTCACGTGCTCCGCCCAAACTTGAACATAATAGAAATAACAGACTGACGAGAAAATAATGACGAGTACGATATTAATATGCACGAAAAATGTGAGAAATTTTTCTACATTGATAAATATGCCAATATTTATGAGGTATGGGTGCACTGCTCAAATATACGGACATGAATGACTAGACTCAGTACCGGTACGCGACTTGCATCACAGTAAGTTATCCAATCATTCATAAGCTTCAAATCAGAGTTGCAAAGTAATCCTCACTGCTGCAGCAATTCACATCGGTACCGGTAAGACTTATAGCTCAGCAGTGAGAATCGGCTTTGTCCAAAATATGGCCAACTTGTCTGACGTAATACCACTTGGTATAGAAATTTTGGCCGAAATAAGAAAAGAGAAATTCGAAAAAATAAAAGTAATAGCCTTCAACCACTTTTAAATACTGAAAATTTGAAATAGATTCGTTCAGTATTCGCTGGGAAAAGCGATTTTCCCACAACAACCGGAATAACAACTAAAACTTAGCTAAACGATTCATACGTACACTTGGTGTATATTAACAAGGCAATGGATTAGGTTCCCACCTAAATGCAACATGATATTCTCAATCAACTTATTTCAGTGGGCAGGAGGACAAAATCATGGTTCCGGTACCCTGGTTGTTGGAGTCCAAACTATTATGCAAGGAAGGGTAATGAGACTCCAGTCGTTTAATAAATACAGAAAAAGGTTTAATTTGCCTCCATACAAAAGCTTCGAGGAGTTTACAGGTAAAATGCGCTATAGCAGTAGCGAATTACTTCTGCGGGTGTAATGACACCCGTAATTTTAAGTGTATCCGTGATGTTTGGACTAATTTACATTACGAACCTATATTGTGACCGTGAATAAAAGTAAGATGACCGTGACAAATATACTGTAAAATAATTTCATTAAATCTACCAGAATTTTATAGATATTAAATTCGACGACTTAGCTAAACTGCATTTACAATAATGTACTGATGTATGGTATATTATCATCTTGCATTCCTACTTATTACTCGCGTCTGTATCACTGCAAAACTCAGTAATAAATCTTGGCAAACGCGATTTATTTAGTTGTGCATACCGTAACCAAATTAATTATTTCAAATTAAATTAATGTTCATTAAGGCGAAAAGGAGATGGCCGCGGAGCTTGAAGAATTGTATGGTGATATTGATGCTTTGGAATTTTACGTTGGGCTTGTGCTTGAAAAAAGAAGAGATCGTCAGCTATTTGGAGAAACTTTGGCCACAATGGGTGCCCCTTATTCTTTGAAAGGTATACACAGTACTTCGTATCTACTTGATTTACATAAGATGCTTGAAATGATACAAAGCTGTGAAAATGGAACTTAGTTGACTTGGGTGTCCATAAAGTCTCATACCTATCGATACCATGTATTGTTTTGGCCCTCACAGATTTATTAAATGGATAGAAAATACTTAAATAAAACAAACCTGGTTAAAAATCATTGAGAACTGACTTCATAACAAAATTGAAATTGTAAAGAGACTTTATGAACACACTGTATTACTTTATGTTATGGATTTGTCGTTCTTGAGGGGAAATTTTGCTTCGTACTTGCTTTGGTTTAACTATTATGCTCAGTTCCTTTGTATACTTGTTTATGCAGCTTTCGCATAACACCAAGATTGAATAAGTGAAGGGTATTCCTGTAGTGTGTATATCAGGTTAAGATTGGGCAATAATTTTATTCCTATTTTCGTTATTTTATTTCTATCACGAGTTCGGGGACTGTCTGTGTAAGCCAAGTGAATATAACCCTTGCCCATATAGGTTTCAGTCCCTTTACACAACCTGATGTGAAATAGGCGAACAAAATTAGTTATCTCCATATTGGTACGCACATTTCTGGAGCGTCAAATAAAGTACTTCTTATGCATAGTGAGAGAGTAATAATAAGTTCCAAAATAGGCGAAGCGGGGAATTTAACGAAAAAAGTTAGGAACCACTGCGTTTATGAATTGTAAATCTTTTTATTTTATTTTCAAAGGTCTGTACGGAAGTCCACTCGCTTCTCCAGGTTGGTGGAAACCCAGTACATTTGGAGGAGAAGTTGGATTTAATATTGTGAAGGAAGCATCGTTACAGAAAATGGTGTGTGATAACGTAGAAGGTTGTCCAACCGTTGGATTTACCGTCCCAGATGACGTAGAATACAAAGAAGACGAGTTCAATACTGTGCCTGTACCTGACGATGACACCGCTGACATCATGGTGAAATTATCACATCAAGCCAAAAAAGCATATCAATCAACACAACAACAGACTTGTGATAAATCGAAAAATGATTGTGGCAAAATTTGAATTTAAACATTTTTGACATGCAATTTATTATTGATGTAGTAACGTCCACGCTTATTATGCTTCAAGTACTTAATCTACCTTTTATCGTGGGTTTCTAAGAATATTTTTGCATACTGCATACAAAGCAATAAATCTAAGATTTCATATTGATAAACTCTGAATTGTATGAAAGACGTTTTCGAGGTGGAAACCGGAATGATTTGCGTTGTGTTACAGAGATTAACAAAAAGTTATGTTATACCACAGGTCCACACTCACTGTAAAATATAATATTAATAATACAAGATCGCCAGAAAAAAACCTTGACTAAACCTGATACAGAAACAGATAGGGGTACTCCCGAAGTATGTAAACCAAGATTGCGGGAAACCGGAACGTAGTATGTGTACCAGGTTAGACCATAATTTTCAGGTACTATTACTACGGAAGTCACTCAGAATCTCACTTCGGGAGAACCCAAATGGGTACTCACATCACCCACACAGCAAATACAAACATTTGTAAAAATAAGATATGGGCAATTACCACCTAGTTTTGACCTATATCAAATGTATATTGTGAATTTTCCCTTCATGAGAGTAAAACCGCTGTATCACAACGAGCAGGATTGAATAACCTGATTTTGTGCTCCGAGAAAGATTATAAATTAAAATAAGAAAAATACTAACAACAAGAGCAACAACAACATAACAAAGCGACGCTTGGGTCCATTTCGTGTCCAATACATATTTTGCCAGACGATAGTCGGGATATACAGGCATAAGACAACAAAATTCGAGATATACACCATGAAGCAAGACTATAATCATTTAAGAGGAGTTTTTACGGTATGTATATCAGGCTGATGAATGTGCAGAATATCGCAAAAGTGTGCGCGAGAACGGCGTTCAAACTGGTCCACATCCGGACCCGCTCAGCGATACTAATCGACCAAAACAAAATCATCGCCACCAGTCAATGGTGACGCAACAACTGAAATTTGAGCAGCCGCACGGACAACTTTTTTCGCTACTGAAAGTATGTGCACCAAGATGCTGGTACACATGCTATGTTCAGGTTGTACGCCATCTTGGTGCACATACTTCTTGAGCTCCCAATTTTTCTCTTCTACGGAATTTTGGGCGCGTTTGTAAACGTTATCGATCTTTTGCTAGCTATTTGTCAGTTTTTATTTGTGATCACAATTAAGGTATATATAAAGCAAATAACGCCAATAGTATATTACCATTTCTCCGATATGTCGCAATGCACCAAACGAGTTAGCGATCGGAGACCGCCGACTTATTGATCTAGTGACGTGAATCCTTAGCTCTAACTTAATAGCGACACCGCGTGTCCCATCACTAATTAATTAATAACTCGCTAATTATACGACATAATACATCTAAAATGAATGGGCTTCTGTTCCGAGATATCATGATTGCTCATGCAAAATTTGGAGCACATTCAATTTCGCTTCCGTGAGATATCGTGTGTATCTAACAGACAAACAAACATGCAAATACCTATCAACATACTTACCGATCAAGATCGATAGATAATAATCTGTCATCTTTATGAGGGGGCCCCCCTTCACAGCTTTATTCTCCATTGTAGAGAGAACTATTTTGTATTTGAATATCTTCCTTTTACAAACTCAAACTCTGCTGTATTATTAGCGAATACCCAATGAATGCATGACAAATGTTGAATAAGTTTATTCTCTTGAAAATGCTTTACAATAAATTTATTTGTTCATCCTCCTTTAACAGAGTTTCATTTCAAGTCTGTGTTTAAAAACAGTTACAATACAAATATTTACACAATGGTAACATTTCAATATTACGATCCGCTCTGACAGCAAATGAAAATGTTCATGACAAACGAAATTGACAAATTACTTCAAATATCCTTCAATGTTTTTTATCAAAGGGCACTTGGAGAAATATAAAGGTACAGGCATATCGTCGTGTTCAATCATTGCATTATATATTTTTGCCGTAGTTTCAGCTGAGATACCGTTGTAGGAAGAATACGCAAACACTGCCGGGCTATCTGTGAATAATAAAAACAAAATATTGTCAATTTGGAATTAGGAATGACGTATTTCCATAATAATACAATACGGCTTAATTAGCTTCATTAACCTTAGTGATAGAAATATACCAATTACGTTGAAATGTTATCTCAACTAGGAAATGTTTAGCAGGGGTGAAACGTATAAAAATAAGTCGTTACGTCATGTAAGTGAATCGTGTGGTTATTTTAAACAATTTTCCTGGACTTGTTTAACAGGGGTAAAACGTATTTCAACTCAATAATGAAAATAGTCGACGTATTATGTCTTTCTAATTGTGATTTGAGGTAAAAAATAAATAAAATATCCTGATAAATCACATATCTTCTGAATGCGCTGTGTGCATTTCGAAATTTATTTACTAATAAATTAAACTTTAATGCAATGTCGGAAATAGTCGACGGTTAATGTTTGTGGCACTTGTTGGAGAGAATGGAATCGTTTTTAAAAGCAATGCAGAATGCATTACTGGCAAATATCCTTTTGTGCCGTTAGCGATGATCTTTTAGTGAACACGGACTTTTAATATATTTACTGGCCAATGTTGCGGTTATTTTCCGACAGCAACCAGAAATTGTGCCTTTTTTCATCATTGAACAAGTTGTGATTTGCATGTTTAGAACTTTAAAAATTTACCTTCTAGGCACAAAATACCAATGTAGTAAGTTTCGTAGTCGGTATAGATATGCACAGGGTATTTGAAGTGATCGAGTAATTCTGAAAAATAGTTCAAGGATGAAATTCGCTTTGATGATTGAATTGGATATTTTCAATAAACGGAAACAAATTATTGTCATTCAACAAAAATAGCAATGAACATAAATACACACTTCTCGGAATTTGCGCAGAAACTTATAGACAAAACTGTTTGTATAAAATGGAAGGGTTAAAATAATTATTGATATTTAGCAATGCTCATAAAATGTTCAATGTTTTGTCTATATAAAATTCACTGACCCTTCTCGTTTCCACTCGCATCTTTTGGTTTATCCAACGCCTGCTTTAGCGAAGCCTTCAACCATTTTCCCTCTGAAACAAAACAATTTTTAGAGAAGCCTAAGAGGATAGGAATAGAAAAGTGTAAGCTTGAAAAGGATGTTAATACTAGTTTAAAAGCAAAGACCTGAATTTGGTGAGAAAAATCGCCTCAATGCTTAGCATACGTTTATGGGTATATGCTAAAGCATATCATCTATTGTAAAAATGTGTGGCTGTTGATAAATAATGAAAACGACCAAAATACCAAATACAGTGAAACTAATATTCAGCTTTATTTGCGATTAATTTATGAACTGATTATTTATGGAATAGTTCTATATTTGGTTCTGAATTGCCCTGTGCAAAACATCCGAGTATGTGAAACTTGAAAGCACCGTAAAAACTTATACATTCTTTTCAATTACCAACGCATGCGAGGTTAGTGACCACAGACGATGCGTCATAGTGTCACTTGACGCGCTTGGAAAACCAAAACCTTGAAGAAAGGGCGGAAAACCCTACGAGAAACGATACCGAGACATAAAAATGAAATCTAGGTGCGCGCATCTTATCATTAGTCGAAAAGGCCATAAACAAATTAAATAACTTTTTTTTACATTCACAGGTTACAATTTCGTCACATCTTTTTTGATAACAAATAAATTATAATAACCATTCTCCATCTTGAATCTGAAGGCTTGTCCTTCCTTGTAGAATTGTTGATAAGATGTCTCAACACGACCCAAGTTACTGAAAAAATTAGTACCAAAAATTCACTATTTGAAATTTTGTGTTCAAACTTCATATAATAAGACAATTCTGGTAGTTTATTGACTTTTTGGTATGAGGTGCAATACAAATCACATTTATTAAAAAAGGATTATATAAAACTGTGTATTGACGCCTTGGTTGTACACGGCATATAAATCTTTCAAATGAAAATTCACACCCGTTTCTTGCATACTAAGTCAGCACAGATCTGCTTATCTGCATATAAGCATTTCTGAACCATTCGAATTTGTTACGCTTCAACTTAAAACCCACCTGGGGTCTAGCATAACAAATTCAAAGCTGATTCCATCTTCTGTGGCTTCACCAAACTTCATGACATAGCAAGGTGTGACACGATCAATCGGATCATCTGCATTAAGCATTTGATACCAAGTTGTTCCAGCAAGCTGAGAGACGTAAAATATATTCAGTTCAAAATGGGCAATGATACACGTAAGACAGTTTTTGTCGCATGAAATTGAATTATTTCTCTTAACTTATGAATTTCCCATCAATTCCAATTACTGTTAAAGCGAATGAAGTCGTTTTCAGAAGCAATGCGGAATGCATTTCTGGCATCTATCGATTTGTACCGTTAGCCATATTTCAGTTGGTACTCCTGAAGTATGCGTACCAAGATGGCGGGCACCGGAACGTAGTATGTGTACTAGGTTAGGGTTAAGCCATAATTTTAGGTACAAATACTACGGGAATCACTTGACTAGTCCCCGAACTCGTAATAGAACTGAAATAAGGAAAATTGGAATAAAATTATGGCCTAATTTAACCTGGTAAACATACTACGTTCCGGTGTCCGCCATCTTGGTACGCATACTCCAGGAGCACCTTTTAGAGAACCTGGACTTCTAATACTTTCACTGGTCAATGTTGCGGTTATTTTCCGACGGCAACCAGAAATTGAATTTACTTTGGAGGTAACTTTACAGGTTAGTGATGACTAGCGATAAAAAATACCGCGAAATTCAATGCTAATAATACTGTACTCACCCTATTCAAATCCACGCCTTTCTCCATTGGTTTAACAGAACAAGTGTTGCAATTGACTGTTACAACAAAAGCAGTCACAAATAGCAACAATGTTATTTTACTCGCCTGTGACATTTTGTGAATTATTTATTCCCTTTTTGAAATTTGCTAGAATAATTCTTAAGAGAAAAAGATTTTGATATTTATATAAAACGTTTTTTGGGGGTATATAGGCTGCTGGGTTCTTTTCAAGAGGTGTAGCCTTGATAAATGGTGCAGAGTAAAAGCAGACTTTCACTGAAGATATATTAGGTTACTATGAATTGTGTTGATTGATAGTAATCCAGCATGGCGTCCGTTATCCGCCTCAATTTTGTCTGAAAATGCAATTTTAATATGTAATAAGAATTATATGAAAAATTCCCCAATATTCGCATTTGAAAACGAAACAGGCTCAACCTTTCATCTAAAGTCATTTAAACACACCACATACTCAACATTTGAGGCATTGCTGTCTGAAAGCCCGATAATTCACAAGAAACCCGATGCTTCCAATATGCTCGGCATCCTATAAGAAATGAACAACAACAATTACATGGCTCAATATAAAATATGCTTCGGAAAAAGAATGCGACACGGCGGATGTCACATTTCGACTGTTTACATCAATCTTTTATAACGACAATTTGTTACATATTAATTAATCTTTCATGCTGTCTGACATGAAGCTCGAATGAAGACAAGAAAATTCCACGTTCCCACAGAATGTAAACAGACTTATTATCTGTCATTGTGTAAAATAGCGTGGTTGATGTGCGAGTGGTTCTTGAATCAAAATATCATATTGGAACACAAAACATAATTTTCAATTTATCTTACAAAATTTTAGTTGAGGGCGATTATCTAAGTCAAGGTGGTCCAAACCCAGGCCCGCGGGCCACATGTGGCCCGCCGATTCATAATCTGTGACCCGCGCCGCATTCGGAGAGTAATTAAAATATCGTATTTTAAATTGCTTCTCATGAAATAAATCAGAAAAATCGTTTGACATATTGTTGTTATATCACTACTGTGACTGAATTGACTAGTATGATGGCTAGCTGAAGCAGCTATAGCAAAGTTTAAGATGTGATGGGTAGTCTAAATTGTTACCTGGAATTCTATCGTTTTGCCATATGCATGGTAGAAAACTAAACATCGGATGCGGATTCCATCAGCCTAGGTTGGCAATGCCTGATAACTATGTGTTTACACAATAGAAGTGCTTGTTATGTATTGCACTGTTTACCTATTCTTGGTACTATTGTGGCCCGCGACCAATGCCAAAATAATTTTGTGGCCCGCGGAGCCAACAACCTTTGACCACCCTGATGTAAGTAATGTTGTGAGGGGCATATTACGAGACATGTATTTTCTTTACCGACTTCTTTCTAGCATCGAGAAAACTTGCTGAGCTTCCCATAAGAAATGAACAACAACAAACACATAGCTCAATGTAAAATATGCCTCAGGAAAAAGAATGCGACACGCGGATGTCACATTTCGACTGTTTACATTAATCTTTTATAACGAACAATTTGTTACATATCAATTAATCTTTCATGCTGTCTGACATGAAGCTCGAATGGAGACAAGAAACTTCCACATTTAAACAGACTTAAACACATGTAAACAGACTTATTATCTGTCATTGTGTAAAATAGCGTAGTTGATGTGCGAGTGGTTCTTAAATCAAAATATCATATTTGAACACACAACATAATTTTCAATTTATCTTACAAAATTTCAGTTGAGGGCAATTATCTAAGTAATGTTGTGAGGCCGTGAGGGGTATATTACGAGACCTGTATTTTCTTCACAGACTTCTTTTTTGCATCGAAATAACTTGCTCTTTAATTTCAGAGTAAAGATTTATTATTTTAATGTGTCCATATAGTTGAGCATAGCTCTCTTGTTTTCGATATAGAAATGTTAGGACTGCATTGTTATCTCATGTCGAGTTTTTATCGGGCAATACACACGTCATTGATGAGTATACGGATTAGAAGCCGTTTGATATGAATTTATTTGTGCCCCCTCCCTTCGAAAGTAAAATAAAACACTTCCTCACTTAACTTGAAGGTCCAATTTGCCTGTAAAACGCAAGCGAATTTTAATGTTCGATATTGAATAAGGATTACCTTTTACTGTTGACTATTATTTTACGTAAACTTAAAGCATTCCGTCATACCGTATTCATATTTAGGACAACAGAGCTACGCACAAATATATGGACACGTCAGACCAGAGCGAATCAGTCCTTACCGGTATCTTTGACGCTACCGGTCCCCTCAAAAAAGTTCTGAATTTCCAGTAGCAAGAATTTTGCAGAATCAAAACGTACAGCCAGTCATGACACTGACTAAAATCCGTGTTCCCATGGATAAAAAATAATACAGCAAAATTTTAGACGAAATATCAAATTTCATAGAATTCACGCAAAATTTTGAAATAAATAAAAGTAATAGCCTTCTAGCGAAAAAATTAATCTTTAACCACTGAAAATTTCAAAGCAATTGGTCCAGTATTCGAAGAGAAAAGCGACTTTTTAAAAACGTGTCAAAGAACAAGAACAACAACAACAACATAATATTGAAACGATCGTTATGTCCACTACGTGTCCAATAAGCAAATATCATGGTCATATTGCCTCTAACGGTATGATATAGCACGGCTTGCCCTCCACTGTTTTAAACTGCGTACGACACTTTATTGGACACGTAGGTGGACCTATGGATCGTTTTAATATTATGTTGTTGTTGTTCTTTGTCACTGAAAAAACCGCTTTTTCTTTGATTACTGAACCAATCGCTTTAAAATTTTGAGTGCTTGAAGATTAAATTTTTCGCTAGAAGGCTTTCACTTTTATTTATTTCAAATATTCCGGTGAGCTGCTTGGGATTCGTTTTTTGTGTGCTATGACGTCATCCGAATTTTATCCGTGGGAACAATGGCTGTCCGGTTTGATTCTGTAACTTCTGGCTACTCGAAACTCGGGAAATTTTTGAGGGTACCGGTAGCGTCAAAGGTAAGGACTGCTTCACTCTGGTAAACGTGTCCATATATTTGAGCATTGCTCTCTTGTTTTTATATTATTGGACACGTTTAGTGGCCATAACGATCGTTTCAAAATTTTGTTGTTATTGTTATTTGTCTCCGTCTCCATTTTTAAAAAATCGCTTTTCTCTTCGAATACTGGACCAAATGCTTTGATATTTTCAGTAGTTAAAGATGAAATTTTTCTCCAGAAGGGTATTACTTTTTTTCTCTCGCTATGACGTCATCAAAATTATTGCCACTGGGTGGCGCTACGTGTCCATATATTTGAGCATAGCTCTCTTGTTATTGTTGTGATCTTGAAAGTCTATGAAATTAGAATTTGATGAATTACGCCATTGTGCCCAAATATCGATATATTCAGACTGAGAAAATAGAAAACTATTATTGAAAATGATTGATCTGGACAAATCTTAAATCGGTCGATAACAAAAATCTTCGATTGTATTGATAGAAATGTGTATGAGGTTTTAGGTTTCATTGTGCACTCAGGATTTCTGATTTCTTCAGGATGGTATTTCTGTATTTTTCAACATTTCCCATAATGAACGTCCCCAAATCAAATGCCTTTACTTACCAGCACCTGAATCGGGGTACAAATAACGATACGTGGACTGCCGTAATTTTTCCATGTCTTGTGGCAATAATCTATTCTTCTCCATTCACTTTCAACATGAATTAAAATACCAAGTGATGCCCAAATATATGGACTCGTAAGACGAAACGATATATTTTATTATCAATTCACCGAAAATCATAGGGTATCCTGAACGAAGCGTTACAGTGAAACAGCTACATGGCTACAATGCGGTGACTTACCCAACAAGGCCCAGTTTACCGATTCCAAGAGAAGTCCCCGCATTAAAGACATTATTCATACCAGTGAGTGCAAGCCCCGCTTTTATGAGACAGTTACCTTTCTGTATTACGGTTCCGGAACTGTCCTATCTTTGTGCTTATTGTTTGCAGTTCACTGTTTATTATCTCGATGGTCACGAAATATAATTAAAGGCTAGTTACGTAGACTGCAAGAACGTTGTGGGTATGTAAGTGAATTCAAATACTGAATCAGCGAATACCCAATGAATTCATGGCAAATGCTGGATAATTTTATTCTCTTGAATATGCGTGTCATTAAATATATTCACTCTCCTTTAACGAAGTTTCATTTCAATTCTCTGTGTATACAGTTACAACACAACATTTACATCATGGTACCATATCAACAAGGCGTTCCGATCCGCTCTAACAGCAAATGAAACTGTCCAGAATCACAGTCGTAATTGTTGACAAATTACTTCAAATAATCTTCAATATTTTCCATCAAAGGGCACTGGGAGAAATATAACGGCACAGGTGTATCGTCGTGTTCAATCATTGCATTATAAATTTTTGTCGTAGTTTCAGCTGAGATACCGTTGTAGGAAGAATACGCAAACGCTACTGGGCTATCTATAAATGATAAAAACAAAATATTGTTAATTTGGAATTGGGAATGACGTGTTTATATAATAATACACTACGCCCTAATTGGCTTCATTAACCTAAATGGTAGATATATGGCAATTAAGCTAAAATGTTATCTCAACTTGCTTAACAGGGGTGAAACTCAAAAAATTAAATCATTACATCATGCAAGTGCGTCGTCTGGTTATTTTAAATTGAATTTTAAATTCTTTAATCTACATTTCAATCCAACAGCGCAAATAGCGGATGTATTATGTCTTTCTAATTGTGATTTGAGGTAAAAAATAAATAGAAAAACCCAATAGTTATAAATAAAATATCCCGTGAATGCGTCGAGTGACTTTCGAAATTTTCATATTAATAAATTCCACTTCAACGCAATGCCGGATATAGTCGACGTTTTATGTCTGTGTCACTTGTTCCAACAATACCGGGACGAATATTTAAGCATTTTTCATCTTTGCTCAAGTCGAGATTTGCATATTTAAAACTTTACCTTCTCGGCACAAAATACCCATGAAGTAAGTTTCGTAGTTGGTATAGATATACACAGGGTATTTGAAGTGGTCGAGTAACTCTAAAAAAATAGTACAAGGATGAAATTTGTTCAGATGATTGAACTGGATATTTTCAATACACGGAAACAAATTATTGTCATTCAACAAAAATAGCAAGGAACATAAATACACATTTCTCGGAATTTGCGAAGCAACTTATAGACAAAACTGTTTGTAAAAAATGGAAGGGTTAAAATAATTATTAATATTTAGCAATGCTCATAAAATGTTCATTCATAACAACAAGAGAGCTACTCACAAATATATGGATACGTTAGACCAGAGCGAATCAGTCCTTACCGGTACCTTTGACGCTACCGGTACCCTCAAAAAAGTTCTGAATTTCCAGTAGCAAGAATTTTGCAGAATCAAAACGTACAGCCAGTCATGACACTGACTAAAATCCGTGTTCCCATGGATAAAAATAATACAGCAAAATTTTAGACGAAATATCAAATTTCATAGAATTCACGCAAAATTTTGAAATAAATAAAAGTAATAGCCTTCTAGCGAAAAAATTAATCTTTAACCACTGAAAATTTCAAAGCAATTGGTCCAGTATTCGAAGAGAAAAGCGATTTTTTTAAAATGGAGACGGAGACAAATAACAACAAGAGAGCTACGCACAAATATATGGACACGTTAGACCAGAGCGAATCAGTCCTTACCGGTACCTTTGACGCTACCGGTACCCTCAAAAAAGTTCTGAATTTCCAGTAGCAAGAATTTTGCAGAATCAAAACGTACAGCCAGTCATGACACTGACTAAAATCCGTGTTCCCATGGATAAAAAATAATACAGCAAAATTTTAGACGAAATATCAAATTTCATAGAATTCACGCGAAATTTTGAAATAAATAAAAGTAATAGCCTTCTAGCAAAAAAATAAATCTTTAACAACTGAAAATTTCAAAGCAATTGGTCCAGTATTCGAAGAGAAAAGCGACTTTTTAAAAACGTGTCAAAGAACAAGAACAACAACAACATAATATTGAAACGATCGTTATGTCCACTACGTGTCCAATAACAACAAAATTTTGAAACGATCGTTATGGCCACTAAACGTGTCCAATAATCTAGAGACTTTGTATTTTATAAAATGAACAGAACTCTTATTTTAGAAATTTGTGGGATTTCGTTCAATGTTGTATCTTGTATTCATATAAAATTCACTGACCCTTTTCGTCTCCACTCGCATCTTTTGGTTTATCCAACGCCTGCTTTAGCGAAGCCTTCAACCATTTTTCCTCTGAAACAAAACAATTAAGAGAATAGTAATAGAAAAGTGTAAGCCTGGAAAGAATGTAAATACTAGTTTATAAGCAAAGACCTGAATTTGGTGAGAAAAATTGCCTCAATGCTTGGCATACGTTTATAGGTATATGCCAAAGCATATCATCCATTATAAAAATGTGTTGATGTTGATAAATAATGAAAACAACCAAAATAACAAATATAGAGAAACTATTATATAATTTTATCATGAACTTCTAATTATTCACGAAATAATTCCATATATGGTACTGAATTGCCTTGTGAAAAAGTCAGAGTTGAAACTTGAAAACAACCTAAGAACTTATACATATATATATATACATTCTTTTCAATTACAACGCATGTGAGGTTAGAGACATAGACAGTGCATAGAATAACGAAATAGTTATCTCAAAGCTTAAGGCACATCTTTTTGATAACAAATAAATTATAATAACCATTATCCATCTTGAATCTGAAAGCTTGTCCTTCCTTGTAGAATTGTTGATAAGATGTCTCAACACGACCCAAGTTACTGAAAAATTAGTACCAAAAGTGCACTATTTGAAATTTTGTATTCAAACTTCATGAATAATGGAATTCTGGTAATTCAATGCGGTTTTGGTATGTGATGCAATACAAATCATATTTATTAAAAAAGTATTATATAGAGCTGTGTATTGACGTCTTGTCTGTACACGACATATAAATTTTTTCAAATGAAAAATACCACCAGATTATTGCATACTAAGTCGGCATAGATCAGCCTAAAGGCATTTCTGAACCATTCGAATTTGTTACGCTTCAACCTACCTGGGGTCTAGCGTAACAAATTCAAAGCTGATTCCATTTTCTGTGGCTTCACCAAACTTCATGACATAGCAAGGAGTGACGCGATCAATCGGATCATCTGCATTAAGCATTTGATACCAAGTTGTTCCAGCAAGCTGAGAGACGTAAAATATATTCAGTTCAAAATGGGCTATGATACACGTAAGACAGTTTTTGTCGCATGAAATTGAATTATTTCTCTTAACTTATGAATTTCCCATCAATTCCAACTACTGTTAAAGCGAATGAAGTCGTTTTCAGAAGCAATGCGGAATGTATTTCTGGCATCTATCGATTTGTACCGTTAGCCATATTTCAGTTGGTAATCCTGAAGTATGCGTACCAAGATGGCGGGCACCGGAACGTAGTATGTGTACTAGGTTAGGGTTAGGCCATAATTTTAGGTACAAATACTACGGGAATCACTTGACTAGTGCCCCAACACGTAATAGAACTAAAATAAGGAAAATTGGAATAAAATTATGGCGGAATCTAACCTGGTACACATACTACGTTCTGGTCCGCCATCTTGGTGCGCATACTTCAGGCGCACCTTTTAGTGAACCTGGACTTCTAATACTTTCACTGGTCAATGTTGCGGTTATTTTGCGACGGTAACCAGAAATTGAATTTACTTTGGAGTTAACTTTACATGTTAGTGACGACTAGCGATAAAAAAATAACGCAAAATTCAATGCGAATAATACTGTACTTACCCTATTCAAATCCATGCCTTTCTCCATTGGTTTAACAGAACAAGTGTTGCAATTGACTGTTACAACAAAAGCAGTCACAAATAGCGACAATGTTATTTTACTTGCTTGTGACATTTTAGGGATTATTTATTTCCTTTTTGAAATTTGCTAAAATAATTCCTAAAAAAAACAGATTTTGATATTTATTTAAAGCGCTTAATTTGATCTCGTGTTTTTTTTTTCGGGTAAATAAGCTGCTGGGTTATTTTCAAGAGGTATAATCTTCATAAATAGTGCAGGATAAGAACAGACTTTCACTGGAGATATATTAGGTCACTATGAATTGTGTTGATAGTAAGCCAGCATGCGGACGTCCGTTATTCGCTTCAAATTTGTCTAAAAATTCAATTTTAATATGTAATAATTAATTATAATATGAAAAATTACCCAATAATCGAATTTGAAAGCGAAACATAAACAGGCTCAACCTTACATCTAAATATACCACGTACTCAACATTTGAGGCATTGCTGCCTGAAAGATCGATAATTCAGAAGAAGCGCGATGCTTTCATTATGCTGAGCATCCCACACGAAATGATCGACGACAAATACATAGCACAATATAAAATATGCTACAGGAAAAGAATGCGACACGGCGGATGTCACATTTCAACCGTTTGCATCAATCTTTTGTAAAGGACAATTTGTTCAGATATCAATTAATCTTTCATGCCGTCTGACATGAGGCTCGAATGGAGACAAGAGAGCTATGTTCAAATGTATGGACACATACAAGGTGTCCCTATTTTTTATTCTGACACAAAAAAACGAATCTCTTGAAGGCCACAGAAATTTTTGAAATAAGTAAAAGTAATAGCCTTCTGGCAAAAAAAATCAATCTTTAACCACTGAAAATTTCAAAGCAATTGATCCAGTATTCGAAAAAAAAGCGATTTTATCATGACGAAGGAAAACAAAAACAACAACATAATATTGAAACGATCGTTATGTCCACTGACGTGTCCAAAAAGAAGCTTCCACAGAATGTAAACAGACTTATTATCTGGCATTGTGTAAAATAGCGTAGTTGATGTGCGAGTGGTTCTCAAATCAAAATATCATATTGAAACACAAAACAAAATTCACAATTTATCATAAACAATTTTAGTTGAGGGCAATTATCTAAGCAATATTGTGAGAGGCCTGTATAAGGTTTCGAAGCTCGAGATTGTAAATGTGTTTGTAAAAGTTCAGCGATTACCAATGCTGTTGCTATGTTTGCCAAAACTGCGGAAAACGTTTACAATTTAATCTATGTGGCCATCGGTATCATTCATGGAAATGATCTTTTCGACTACATCCAGAGTCAAGTCATTAGTCTATTCTCAAATCAAGTCGCTGTTATTTGGGGCTGAGTGAGTTCCATGGTACCCATTTGGCCGATCATATTTGTAATTCTCATTAGATCTCGGTCAGTGACAGTTTCGCGATCTCTGCTCTGTTGAGCAATAACTTCGCAAGAACGTATCATCATTTTGAACGGTGAAGTAGGCCTATCCCATCCAGGGATAGTTATGTGCGAGAGGATTGTTGGACTCGCCACTGTAGGGTGGTTCACGTAACCGCTGGTCGGTTACGGCTTCCACTATCATCAAGTCCATGTTTCCGAAAACAAATACCTAACTAATCCCATACCCGACATGAAATGGTAATCGAACGAGAGGCTGTGGTTCGCCATATGGTTGAGCCGTCTTATCCACTTTCCCCTCCCCCGGGATGAATACGTAAATCCAATCCTACCTGCGAGTGACAAAAAGGCCCAACTTTTCAGGTTTTCAAAGCTTTAGGTTTGACATAATAAAATTATCGTCAGTCTGAGACTGGAATTTAACATTCACTTTGCTGGCGGCAGGGCCTATTTTGGGGTTTAGAACAACAAAGCTTTATCTCAAGTATTTCTCCTATGTTGGAACCCTCAACCGTTTATGAAATGGTACATCTTTTCAATCTTCACCCAAAGTCTGTTACACCCCACCCATGCCACATCGGTCGGCAGGTGCGAGACGATTGCTGTAATTTGGGCTCAGGCAGAAATTTTCGCTGACGAATAAAAAGGTTTTCAAGCTACAAAAATGTGCTATGTATACACAGAAAAATGATTTTTTTACATTGAAAATGGGGGCTGGGGTCCCGCACCCACTCCCTGGACTCCTTGCAATCGTACAGTAACGTACGGTAATCTTCTCGTAACATCTGGTCGGTTAGGGACAAATAAATATAACTGATTACAGAATCAGGAGATATGAAAATGGTATGAAAAGCCCACTACTGAGAAGCATATACGGTATATAAATAGGTATTATACAGAAACAACAATATTCGGACCTCCTGAAGTATGCGCACCAAGATGGCGCACAACCGGAACTTAGGTTTTGTACCAGGTTAGGATTCAGGATGTGCGACATCCTGGTGCGCATACTTCGGTACCCAATATTCGTTATTTGTTCAAGTAAGCTGAACGTTGGCAGTTGTCTTTTTAAACATCTATGCCTCGGGATAAGATTGGACAATTAAATATTGACATCCCATCACCTGTGACCACTTTCCCCGCGAGACCTAGCATCGAAAATGTTTGTTTATGCCACTTTATGTTTTTTCATGGGCGGCGGGTTTTTGTATGACTAAGGTCTAATAAGACGCGTGATGCTATATTTCCTTATTTTTTTTCAAATATTTTGATAGTTTGACCTAAGTCTAGTGGTATTTAGCTCGAGCTTGTGTTCTTTATGAAGCTACAGCTGTCATTTTCAGAGCGCTGACATTCTCATTCCTAAACTAAAAATGATTGAACAACGTTCAGCGACAATATGAGGAGAAAAAAACAAACAATTGTTCTGAAAGGAGAAAATAAATGTGTGTTTACGCAGCTCACGTGTTCCGTGAGCACATGACTTGAGGAAAACAACGAGTGAGCGATTTACAAAAAGAAACACAATGAGAAAAGTGTGGGGATGTGGAGTGAGATAATAAGGGAACAAAGTCATTGACGAGCAAAAAAATTTATTACTCGCATGGTAATTTTACAGAATTGCAGCCAAGCACGGGATTCGCATATTTGTACACAGCATGTGACTACAGATGTTTTGTTTGTGTAAGTCTGTTACACCCCACCCATGCCACATCGGTCGGCAGGTGCGAGACGATTGCTGTAATTTGGGCTCAGGCAGAAATTTTCGCTGACGAATAAAAAGGTTTTCAAGCTACAAAAATGTGCTATGTATACACAGAAAAATGATTTTTTTACATTGAAAATGGGGGCTGGGGTCCCGCACCCACTCCCTGGACTCCTTGCAATCGTACAGTAACGTACGGTAATCTTCTCGTAACATCTGGTCGGTTAGGGACAAATAAATATAACTGATTACAGAATCAGGAGATATGAAAATGGTATGAAAAGCCCACTACTGAGAAGCATATACGGTATATAAATAGGTATTATACAGAAACAACAATATTCGGACCTCCTGAAGTATGCGCACCAAGATGGCGCACAACCGGAACTTAGGTTTTGTACCAGGTTAGGATTCAGGATGTGCGACATCCTGGTGCGCATACTTCGGTACCCAATATTCGTTATTTGTTCAAGTAAGCTGAACGTTGGCAGTTGTCTTTTTAAACATCTATGCCTCGGGATAAGATTGGACAATTAAATATTGACATCCCATCACCTGTGACCACTTTCCCCGCGAGACCTAGCATCGAAAATGTTTGTTTATGCCACTTTATGTTTTTTCATGGGCGGCGGGTTTTTGTATGACTAAGGTCTAATAAGACGCGTGATGCTATATTTCCTTATTTTTTTTCAAATATTTTGATAGTTTGACCTAAGTCTAGTGGTATTTAGCTCGAGCTTGTGTTCTTTATGAAGCTACAGCTGTCATTTTCAGAGCGCTGACATTCTCATTCCTAAACTAAAAATGATTGAACAACGTTCAGCGACAATATGAGGAGAAAAAAACAAACAATTGTTCTGAAAGGAGAAAATAAATGTGTGTTTACGCAGCTCACGTGTTCCGTGAGCACATGACTTGAGGAAAACAACGAGTGAGCGATTTACAAAAAGAAACACAATGAGAAAAGTGTGGGGATGTGGAGTGAGATAATAAGGGAACAAAGTCATTGACGAGCAAAAAAATTTATTACTCGCATGGTAATTTTACAGAATTGCAGCCAAGCACGGGATTCGCATATTTGTACACAGCATGTGACTACAGATGTTTTGTTTGTGTAAGTCTGTTACACCCCACCCATGCCACATCGGTCGGCAGGTGCGAGACGATTGCTGTAATTTGGGCTCAGGCAGAAATTTTCGCTGACGAATAAAAAGGTTTTCAAGCTACAAAAATGTGCTATGTATACACAGAAAAATGATTTTTTTACATTGAAAATGGGGGCTGGGGTCCCGCACCCACTCCCTGGACTCCTTGCAATCGTACAGTAACGTACGGTAATCTTCTCGTAACATCTGGTCGGTTAGGGACAAATAAATATAACTGATTACAGAATCAGGAGATATGAAAATGGTATGAAAAGCCCACTACTGAGAAGCATATACGGTATATAAATAGGTATTATACAGAAACAACAATATTCGGACCTCCTGAAGTATGCGCACCAAGATGGCGCACAACCGGAACTTAGGTTTTGTACCAGGTTAGGATTCAGGATGTGCGACATCCTGGTGCGCATACTTCGGTATCCAATATTCGTTATTTGTTCAAGTAAGCTGAACGTTGGCAGTTGTCTTTTTAAACATCTATGCCTCGGGATAAGATTGGACAATTAAATATTGACATCCCATCACCTGTGACCACTTTCCCCGCGAGACCTAGCATCGAAAATGTTTGTTTATGCCACTTTATGTTTTTTCATGGGCGGCGGGTTTTTGTATGACTAAGGTCTAATAAGACGCGTGATGCTATATTTCCTTATTTTTTTTCAAATATTTTGATAGTTTGACCTAAGTCTAGTGGTATTTAGCTCGAGCTTGTGTTCTTTATGAAGCTACAGCTGTCATTTTCAGAGCGCTGACATTCTCATTCCTAAATTAAAAATGATTGAACAACGTTCAGCGACAAAATGAGGAGAAAAAAACAAACAATTGTTCTGAAAGGAGAAAATAAATGTGTGTTTACGCAGCTCACGTGTTCCGTGAGCACATGACTTGAGGAAAACAACGAGTGAGCGATTTAGAAAAAGAAACACAATGAGAAAAGTGTGGGGATGTGGAGTGAGATAATAAGGAAACAAAGTCATTGGCGAGCAAAAAAAATTATAACTCGTATAGTAATTTTACAGAATTGCAGCCAAGCACGGGATTCGCATATTTGTACACAGCATGTGACTACAGATGTTTTGTTTGTGGCTATGAATGAAAAGTACCGGTACCCGTTCCGTGATTGAAGCAAACGCATAAAATAAGAGAACGATTTAAAACTTTTTCATTCAAAAAGTAGCAACGCTGCAGGGCATTTAAACAGTTATTACCAGTTGAGTTATTGATTCCGCCAGGTAATCTAGCTCTGTACTTAGCGAGCAGCCCATAAATTCCAAAAAAGTATGGTATGCTGGTATGGTAAATGATAAATATTAGTTTATTTCGACTACAAGTATTTGATAATATATATATATATATACGGCTTACAGGATCTGGAATGAAAACAAATCTTTGAATAACTAACTTCTGCATATTATATTTTCAAATCGAATCTCGAATTTAAAAAATTTTGAATCAGATTTTTCCGAATATGAATATGTTGAGGTTTTTTCTTGAATGATTCTGTTTGCTCCAAATCATAACATAACAAATCTAGGACAGAGGAACATGACAATAGAATACTGGCACGCAAAAATTATAGATAACAAATAACTGGATACAATTCTCATACCCAGCATGGACTACTAACGGGATGACGGGCTGTGGTTCGCCATATGATTATGCTGTCATACTGACTTTTCTTTTCCCTGACATAAATTTGAAAATCCAATCCCATCCATTAGTTTAGGAAGTTATCAATCACAGAAATCAATATTTTATCAATATCTTTCTCATGCCGTCATGTCTGCGTCACGATCATTTTGTCTTTAACATTTAATCACAGTTATTTAATTTTAGGTTTCTTAATATAATATAATTATTATGCCGCCTGAAGTAACAATATGGCGGCAAACTGTCACTCTAATAAAGAGAAATTTTATCGCAAAAATCAGAATTAAACAAGCTACAATTCAGGTATTTGATATTTTTAATTACTTTATTACACTATAGAATTTGTGTGTATAATACTAGATTATTAGTGATTTTCTATATTTTTAATAAATATTTTCTGTTCAAGCAAATGGCTCATTCGAAATCTACTGAATATAGCAATAACATTTGTGAAAACTATATAACACAACATTAATCAACTAAACAAACTTTGTCTAGTTCACTCCAGTCTGCTTTAGCTTCAACCTAATTTGGAAAACCCCATGAGTGAGAAATAGCAGAATCTTCACTAGCTTGCTAGGGCTAGATTATCTTGGTATTAATTATGCTGAAGTTGGCCATGAGCCCAACTTCAAACTTTTCATTTAATTCATTATTTACGTTCCATCCAAGTATTTTCAAGAAGTTTTTTGAATTGAACATACTTTCGCCTTACTATTTCGTAGCTTATTGCTATCCGATGTTAGTTTTTTTTGAGGTGGGTCACGAGACTTGACAAATTCTAGCTTCATCTGACTGATGAACAGTGACTCCGCGGTGTGGCGCATTGTGTTAAGCGTTAGCAATATGCTCGCTACCGCACCTCTGATTACCCTAAGTAGGTTGGCAAGTTCAAATCCCTTGGTTATGGTTATCCCAGGGGATGGTCATGTGCCAGAAGATTGCTAGATTCCTCTCCCTCAGGATAAATATGTAAATCCTATCCTAACAGTGATTCGATTCGACTTGAGACTTTGGGTTCAGGAATTTCTACCCAACCCCGATAATAGGAATGGTATTATTAACTTAAGAATTTCATTTCACACAATTTCTGTAACAAGTTTTTCTGATTGTATTTCAGGAAGTGTTTATGCCAATCTACTTTGTCGTTCTCCTTGCTGTATTGAAGTCATTTGCTTATAAACCTGTTGCTCTACCAGCGATACCGTCATCAGATATAGCTACAACTGTTATATCTCCTCCTCCGACCCTGCGAACGATCTTTACTGCCCCAAATTTTGTTGAAGCTCAAACGTAAGTATAAGCAATTATGTTTAGCAGTTGGTTTGGTTTACCAATTGGCCAATATTTGTTTAAGAAAAGCGAACATTACTATTGTAAGGATAAATCAACCTAAAACTTAATAGAATTTAGTAAATATGTTTGAAAGTTACCAATTTTTATGTTTTCGAAATATTTGCAATGTATGATGCACCGATTAATAAAATCCTGCGTTGAACGAGCGTGTTTGAAATGAAAATTGGACTTTTTACTCTTATGAATAGGGTTTTTATATCACCGCTGGTTAGTTGTGGTGTTCTCCACATGTTGTGCCCATGTATTAGAACAAATTAAAATGACTAAGTAGAGTAGTAGTCAAAAGTCAAAATTTCCAACAGATACGAAACATTTTTTAACCTGGCGTATATTTCTGGTACCGAAACTTTTTCTAGAGTAGCATATAAATTTTCCTCTACTACACTTTCTTGTCTCAAGCAGTGAAAAGATGATAATTAATTTGCATTGTACATATTTTGATATAATTGTTCTGTCAACCAATTGCTTTACAGGTTTATGAAATCACTGAATGATTCTGGATTACTTCCATCCTTGAGCTATGAAATCTTTGACTCTCAGGTAAGATCATGATTGCAAATATATTATATGATACCACGATGCCCAAATGGTTAAATATTTAAGATTTCACCTTTGCAGATTATCTGAATTCCAAAACAACCAGACTTGGTCCGGTTTTGTGATACCTACCTACCTTTTTAGTCCCTTCACTTGTACGAATCACTGATACATTGGGAACTCTTACTAGTTTATCGTTTTATACTCAATTTTTTTCCAAGAACTTCATAGCTGTTTTCCTGATCATATTGAAATGATTGAGTGGGGGTGGCGCCATTTTCCTTGATCATATTTCCTTATTTAAAAAAATTAAATTATGGTCTCCGTGCATTGCCATACCTTTAATATTTTGAAATATGATCAATACCACGTTTTTTCAAATTAATATACTTCAGAATTTCGATTGAACTAATTTTCCTAAATTTCCTTTTATCTGATTCAGTCATGAATTATTTGGTATTTTTTGTTGAACTATGTGTAAAAACAAAGGGAATGGCGATTTCAGAATTGATAAGCAAAAAAATGAAAAATAATGGTTTTCAAAATGCAGATCTGCCTACTTGATTATACGCTTTAGTATGTTTGAGACAAGTTTTTTGGGTACTCCCGTAGTGTGTATACCAGGTTAGGGTTAGGCCATAATTTTATTCCAAGTTTCCCCTTCGGGGACTGTCTGTGTTAGCCAAGTGAATAAACAACCTGCCCAAAGTAATCGATCCCTTTACACAACTTGATGTAAAGTAGGCGAACAAAATTAGTTACCTCCATATTGGTACACATACTTCTTGAGCGTCGTTTTTTGAACTGGTACATGCCAGCATCATCGATATTTTGATACTTATATTATTTTGATATTGTTTGATACTTTTATTATATTTTTCGACAGGCGGCAATGGATACAGCTTATAAAAATCTGACATCAGTTGAACAAGGGACAACAGTTGGAATTTTATTTCAAAATTCTACGATTAGACAATATGCTCTTCGATTTCCTTTCGGGAGAATTGGTGATAGCTTCGTAGACCTTTCACAATGTATGTTTATTTTTTGAAATTTGAAAACTTTGAAAAAAAAAAGGATTTTGGACTAACTGTGTCTAATTATATAATAAGCCTTTTTGCTTGTATTCTTTTTTTGCCTGTGGAAGGAATTTCAAATCAATTTATTTCGATTGATTTTGTGTTGTCTTTTAAATTGTTTTTTACTTCATTTATGCATGGTAAAATGTGGTTATATCAAGGGCTGTGAGGTCACAATCAAGTTTTGACATGTGCTCACAATCCCACTCAAGCTTTAGTCATATTTTCAAATTCTCTGGAGTTGGAATTTGAAGTTGTCGTTTCGAAAATTGTAATAATCAGCCGAAATGTTGCAAAATGTTAGATAGCTTTTATTAGCAAGAAAATCTGTTACACATACTCTACCATATTTTTGTCTTTTATGATAGACTAAATTTACAATAAACTTCAAGCGCATCTATATTCACAGTGTAAGATAGAATAGGATTTTCATATTTATCATTGGGGAGAGGAAAGGCGATAAAAACATTTCATCTTGCAAAATACCATTTGAAGAAAATAAACTAACAATATCATTGTTTTTGCAGCAAATTGTAGGCAAGGAAATGGAAGCGACACGTTTCAATGTCCAGCAAATAATTATCTTTTCTCTGGATTTGCCGGTTTACAGATGGTCATTGATACAATGATTGCAAAGGTGAAGGCAGTCCTTTCATGAATTATAGATATTTTTGTAACACTTTATTACCTGGGGTGCTAATTTATAATCAACATTTTCTTTTGTATTTTGGGCAATGCATTATCATATTTTAAATTTAGTGAATTAAATCAGATTTTAAAAGCCTGCTGGAAGTTGACAAGACTCCTATTTTTGAATGATATACACTGTTAAAAATTGAATGTGGAGAATTGATTGTCTTTGATCTTTTAAATTGTAAACGAAAATCTTCAAAAATTTTTTTTTAATTTTTAGCTACTAAGTTTTCAAAGTTTATTAAAGTGCGATTTGGGATTATGTTATTTTATTCTTGGTTGTGAAATCTAAAATATTTTAATAATTCTTCAGACAATTGATCCGAACTTTACCTCAACGACAATATCAGCTCGAATAATGCCAAAAGATGCAACTCTTTCAAACACTGATGCTTTCCTTATCATTGGGCCTCTGTACCTCGTTATAGCAATGGGACCGTTTTTAACGTGAGTAAAAATGATAGTCTAGAACAGTGTTTCCCAACCCTTTATTTCATGGCCCACTTATATTGCACAAAAATAATCTATGGCCCATTACCTTGCTCATGTAAGGGATAAACTACAAGAAAAACAAAAAAAAATAGATGGACTCCTTACATAGATAGACAAATCACTATTTAGTTTCCAAAAACAGCTTTATAATTCATTTCTAATACAATCGAATTTAACTAATTTATCAATAAGTCTAGCCCTTTTTAATTGATTTGTGGCCCACCTGAAACTGTTTCTGTTGCCCAGTTGAGAACCAGTGGTTTAGAATAATATGATTAATTTGAAATGGTCACAAGAAAAGAGGGTGAGATTTATTGTTGTTTTGTTTCGAATATGTTACATGTCACGGACGTGTCGTTCTAACGATTTGTCTTGTTTTAAATATGTTACTTACATGTTACTGGCATAATCTTAGTGATAAACTTTCATATTCTTATACTTTTCCAGTTTCTTGTTAGTTTTCGTTGTTTATGAAAAGGAAAAGAAGATCAAGGAAGGGATGAAAATGATGGGACTCAGTGATCTTGCTTATTGGTAAGTTTAATCAAGTATTCGAATAGGATTTTCGTAAGCTCAACGAATTTTTATTCGTTTTCATATCACAGCAAAATTAACGGCTATTTTCAAAAACTAGTGACTGCGTTTAATTAAGGTGTAACGCAATATGAAATGATTCTGGTCAATCCAAATTAGAGTAATTTGTGACCTACTGTCCTACGCATTTATTTTTTTCTGCAGGTTTTCGTGGGGAACGGTTTATGTTGCATCGTTGTTTGTGATGACCTTAGTTATGACACTCATTGGATATTTTGGGAATTTGTTTCCACTCAGCAATTTTTTTCTTGTCTTTCTCCTCTTTTTTATCTACGGACTTAGCATCGTGAGTTGTTTTATTATTACTTTGAGTAATATGAGAATACAGGTGATTGAGTGAGTGCTCTTTAAATATATTTTCATATACGAACTTAGAATTGTGAGTTCTTTCATTATAACTCCTGAATCGTGAGGGATTATGAGTGATTGAGTGAGTGCTGTTTAAATTTGAATGAACATTTTTCAATAAGGTTTCTTCCCATAGTTAATGGTCAGGTTTAGTTGGAGTCAGGTCAACCATGGAGTCAATTCTCACTGAAAGTTAGTTAGTGGCGATTCCTATGGATGTTTCCCCGACCCTTGACCCCAACAAAATTCTTTCTATACTTTAATATTGCAAACTTTTGCATATGCTATGTTGCGTGTGTTTTGGAGAGTTCACACCTACAAACTGATTTACATGCTCGAAATCATTATTTTTATTAATCTACGACCACGTGCCACAGGGAAACATCCATTCCTAGATAACCTAAAGTCACTTCACGTCTTCATTATTGAGGACGTCACATAAGTCCAGTTCTACTCGAGTCAAGGACTCGATCAACCCTAACAAGTAATTAATGCGATAGGGGCTGAGTATCCTCTTCTCCCTCTCAATGTTAATTTTAAAAATTTCATCATTTTATGGAAAGTTCAGAAATACACATAACGCAATTGATATTTCGCAATGCACTCAAAATTATTGTGGTCAAATTATTAGTCGAAGAAATCATCACTAATTTCACTCTTTATATTTCTAGGAAATGCTTGGATTCATGCTCACACCATTCTTCAGTAAAGCTAGAACAGCAGGAGCTGTTGGAGGATTTATTTCCATTATTATGTCGCTTGTGTTTCTCGCAATCCAACTAGCAGGCGATTTTCCTGAACCTGCCATTTGGGCAGTTTCTCTACTCTCTCCTACAGCTTTTTCATTCGCGATGGGGAAGGTGGGTTTTGGTTTATTACTTTTTGTAGTTACTGAAATGGAGTTTAATATTGCAATGTTTTTTAGTATTCAAGTTTATTTATTATTAGAATATTAACATTAGAAATTAACCCTAATTTGAGTAAAATCTGATGGCTAAGTAGTTAGAGTGGAATAAAATTAGAGTGAGTGAAATATTACGTTACTGTTTATAAATTTAACGAAGTCGAAATTGGCACAAAATATGATTTTGCTGTGCAGTGTACTTGGTTCTGATGGCGTAGTTATTAAAAGTTTTTCAGACTCCAAATCTTATGACCATCACCTCAATTTGCAAGGTTTTGAGTGCACCTCGAAAATCAACAGAATGGTGTTATGCATATAACTAATATATGATTGAATATTGTACATATTTTGGAACTGCTGGGGTAGGGAATATCAAATCAGATAGATTCTGGCTCCTACAAAAATAGTCGCTTCTTATATCTTTAGATATCATTGGCTTCTTGTAGAGAGCTTTGTTTGGAATTAGTGCCATATAAAAAATAACAAAATAAATAATTCTCCTTCAAAATTGTTCTCAGATGAAGTTTATATGTGTATGTAACTGATTTAATACTGATTTATTGAGAAATTCATTTTTATTATATTGGTAAAAACTAAAAGTCACATGATTTGTGGTACCCTACCCGAACCCACAAGTCATGTGATATTGAGATCATGTAAATCATGTGAGGTATATGGAACCAACGTTGAGTCAAGTGGTAACTGCCGCAGACTGCCATTTTTTTCAGCATCCTTTCAATCGTTCTTGACTCTTTTTTTCCTTTCGCAATTTGAAATCATTGTTTCTCGCATCGCCATTCTAAAAATATTTGAAAAAAAATTGTTCTAATATGTAAATAGCAAACTATTACATGATTTTTCATTTTTTGTGTATTTAACACTACATACCCTAATATTGGATCTAGTTGGTATTACATGCTAATTAGTAATTTTGTTGTTTTTCCCACTGTGCTATGCCTGTCTAAAGACCATGATTGTGTATATTTTATTCAAACTTTATGACTCAACATTCTTGTACCTCTAAAAATAATGAGTGCTTCACTGGTTAAGAGGCATTGGACAAGCGCAGCAGTTCGCAAACATTTTGTTCGTGCATCCCACCCACCCCAAAAAAACTTTTTTTAGACGGACACTAAGTAACAGAAAGTGAACAACCCATAAAAGGAGAATGAATTTATTTATTCATATACACGGCATTAAAAACAAGAAACAATAAAATATTTTTGATAAATACAATATGTAAATTATTCAATCACATATCAGTTATGTTTAACACAATTCTGTTAAATTTCGGGACGCCGCTCTGGGAACCTCTGGACTGGCGGCTAAATAAGATTTTAAACCTAGTACAGGATTGCTCATACCCACCACGTCCCTTCATTTGGACATAACTTGGGCGGGTAATGCTGTACTGCTGTACTATAATGCTGTCCACATTCAGACTTTTGTAATCATAGCAGTTGTCATGTACACCAAGTACACTTGTTCAGAGCCTGATTTGGAGAAAATTTGTTGAATATTTCCAACTAAATTTCCTCTTACTGTAATGTAGTGACTCATATCATTTGAAAATTAAATTACACATAACATGAATGTTTTTTGTCTGTTTAATGAAACCTATATCCGAATATGTTAATAAACTTTCTTCTGTCATTGTTCAGTTTCCAAATTGAATTACAATAAAGTTTGGTGCAGTCTCAATCTTATATTTGAGTTTCGAGTTGTTTAATTGAACACGAAGTGCATGCGAATTGTTTTTCTAAATCACTGTTATTATTTGTTGGGGCGTATTTCTGGGGCATGAAAAATCTGTTTTTATTTATTTATTATAAAACCTATATTTAAACATTACTCTCTTGCTTTGAAAAAAAAACCTAGCTCATCTCAATGAGTAAATATTTGCAATCTGTTTAAAACAAATCGTGTAAATCAGACAATACATGATACCGCTTAGTGCCTAACTACAATGATATTTTATGATGCCTTTTATTCTTGGTATGTCATTTTTTATTAGTTTAATGATCTCTTGGTTTATAGGTATATTTACTACACATTTGTCCTATTTTTTATTTTTGTAAATATTTTCTCCAAAATTTTGACTGTTCTAGGGTAAGATTTAAAATTTTTAGGAGCAAGTTTTCATAAAAAGTAAAAATTAAAACTTGTGAAAAAATGTCTCAACTCAAATAGAATTGCTCCAGTCTGATATCTGACAATGGCAATGAGTATGAAGTTTTACCCGGTGAAATAACTGTCTTAAACTCTCATTTTTTAAAGTTTAATAGCATCCATTGCTTTTCAATATTACTCTATTGTATCATATTATTATTAGAAAAAAAGAGAGAAATCAAATTTCTGATTTTCTTATATTCTGGGTATAAATTTTCAGTTAGTAAGATAACTTAAATCAAAACTCAAATTTTTTCTAATTTTTACAAAAGATTTTATAAAATTATATTACGTCTTTTACTTTCACTTATAGAAATGCTTTATGATATGCAAATAATTATAACAATAGAATAGATTTATTTTGTTCCTTTTTATTCGTTTGATGTTTTTCACAAAAGAGTTTATAAAATTATATTACGTCCTTTACTTTTCACCTATAGAAATGCTTTTACGATATGTAAATAATTGTAACAATAGAATAGGTTTATTTTGTACCCTTTTGGACGTTTGATGTTTTTTATCGCTTTTTTTATATCACATTAAACAGAATTAGCTACTGAAGATGAGTGTTTTAATATTTTTACAACTTATCCAAATTCGTCCTAAATTTAGAAATTATGAAAAAATTTCATTTCAATTGATTTTTGAAGAGTACACATCTTTATAACCGTAAAGTTTGATTGAAATGAAATATGAATTCTTCTTTGTGAAAATAACATCCTTCCTTTGCATATATTGCAATTTGCAACTCTTAATTCTTCCTAACTACACATAAAAACGCTTTATTAGACCATTACCTAGTAACGCGCAATCTGGATTTTGTGTAGTTCGAATAGTCCCTTCACACAACTTGATGTAATGTAGGCGAACAAAATTAGTTACCTTTCATATTGGTACACACACTTCTGGAGCGCCTAAATATGTAATGCAATATTACTAAGTGGAGTATACGACCTCACCAAGGGTGTAATAAATTGTTTAGGCAATGTTGAACCGTAAAGTTTGTGGTTCTTCCAGAAAATAATAGCTACTCTTATATCAGTGGCTGCTGTTTGGAGCGTCAAGAAGCTGATTATAATAAAATTCATATTTTATCATAATAGGTTTTCCTGTTCGAAGTTACCGGCCAAGGAGCTCATTTTTACAACATTGCAGAAGGACCAAAACCTCTTTATATTGGACTTGTTATGATGATTGTTGATATTTTTCTCTATTTTTTTTTGACCTTATATCTTGATAGTGTGGTTCCAGGTTTGTTATTATTTATTGCTTTGAACCTATTATTCTAAAATTCATGTGCATGTGCCTACTCTTTGTTTCACAGACAAATTTTATTTTTATTCTATATTTTGATGGCCCTTTGCGCTTAAATAGGTCTCTGTATAAGCAACTTTGCTCAGTATCAGAAAACATACGAGCTTCTCAGCGTCGTAGGTTGGTTTACACAACAGTTGGTCTTCCCATGGCTTGTTTCACAAGCAAAGTGTATGCATCATACCGTAAATGTTACCTGTTTTTTCACTACCTGAATTTGGCTGTGGATTAAGTTTAGAATCCACATCACTTTGAAGCAATTTCAGAATTTGAATGTGTGAATTTTTGAAAGAATCATATTTTTTCTGCTAACTTTATTCATACTTTGGTTTATTAGAATAATTTAATCCCAATTTATCCTGTAGTTAGTCCAATCATGCAATCAAATTCGGAAATATTTTAATCGGAACATTCTCATTCGAAAATAGAATACTACTTTTCTATGCTCTACTTTCAACATATGATTAAATTGTCTCTTTCTAGAATAAATATGAAAATCGCATTCTATATTTTCAGGGGAATATGGTCAACGCAAATCACCTTTCTTTTGTTTCAAACCCTCATATTGGAGTCGATCTCAACGAGGTTTGTCTCGTGATCGTGCATTATCGAGACGTTCAACGAGCGGGGAACCATTCGAGGGATATTCACAACATGACTTTGAACCTGTGTCACCAGACCAGATTGGCAATGAAGCTATTTCGTAAGTTTTTTTTTCAAATTTTATCCAGTTGCTATAGCAACAATTGGCATTAGCAAGGAATCAGAAATTCTAGCTGAGCTAGGAAAAAAGTAGGTTGACAGCATCTGTAAATTAGCCTATTGTTTTTTTATAAAGTCGTCCCAATTTTTTCTGGTTTTTCAGATAAATCATGTCAGTTAATGGTTTAAACTTAACTGTTACATATCTCTGTTTAAATCCCATCCACATCACCTCACAAAAGGTGTGATAAATTGGATAAGCAGTGCTGTAGATATTGGTCCTTTCACTAATAGTAGCATTTTACACATCGCTAGATATCAGTGGCCGCCTTGTTTGTTACGAAAGGAATGAATAAATTAAATTGAAAATCATGTTATCGAAGTAAAATTTCATGATTATGGTTTTGCTAATTTTGCTAAATTTATACACGGTTTTTGAAATCAAAATAAAAAGCAAAATGGAGCATTAAAAGAGCCTATTATCTGAACGTAGATTTTCTTAGTGTCAAAATAATCATTTTGTTTTATTTTATGTGAAAATCGTTTATATCGTTTTATAATACAGCATGTCAAACATAAGAAAAGTTTTTAAAAAATCTGCAATCTTTGGTCAGTCATCAAAGTCTACTGTTGCAGTTCAAAGGTTCAGTCTCGATATATACAAAGGTCAAATTATGGCTTTACTTGGCCACAACGGAGCTGGGAAAACCACTATCTTCAATATTCTTACAGGTATGAAATTATAATTTTTTTTGTACCTTTTTTTTGGGCGCTCTAGAAGTATGTACCAATATGGATGTAACTAATTTTGTTCTTCTATTTTACATCAAGTTGTGTAAAGATATGGAAACCCATGGGCAGGGGGTATATTCACTTGGCTAACACAAACAGTCCTTGAACTCCTAATAGAACTAAAATAAGGAAAATAGAAATAAAATTATGGCCTAACCCAAACCTGGTACACATAATACAGGAGTACCATTCTTTGTTTGTGTCACGTTTTTAATCTGCCGATCGATAACTGTTATTATACTTAGTGTTGAAGTCTATAAATGCAGAGCATAAAGCCAAGTCACAAATGCTGAATTCCAGAGTCACATATACACGATAACATGAAAATTTCCATCTTACTTTAAACCGACCTAATTTACAGGAATTTGCATTTTTAAAGACTAGCTAGACAAAACTTTTTTCTATGTCCCAAGTCAAGTCCTTCTGGAGTTTAGCTGAGTATGGGTTCAGTCAGTTCACTCAAGTAACTTAGTCATTGAGCAACATGACTCTAGGTATTTTTTAGAGTCTCCGCAACTGTACTGTATGCTGTAAATTGTATTTGTCTAATAGCTGCTTTTTTGCAGGTTTTGTCCCTGCGACCTCAGGATCAGCATCGGTTTATGGATACGATGTAAAAAATTTAGATGACATGGAAGAAATACGCAGAATGACTGGAGTTTGTCCGCAACATGATATTTTATTAGATTTTCTTTCTGTGAAAGAACATTTAGAAGTTTTTGCTGGGCTCAAAGGATACACTGGAGAAGAGGCTGTGGCCGAGGTATAATAGTTGTTTTTAGACTCAAAAGTCTCCAATGGATCACTTTGCCAAATTATTGTTGTCGACCACCCCAATCAGCAAGTCAAATTGCCTGTCATAGCGCCAGAGCTGGATTCAGGATTTCATTGGGTCAGAGCCGGGATTGTATTTTCTGACTAGTTGGGTCAAAATTCTGAATTTGTCAGAGGCATATTTGTGAGATTTCAGTGTTGATTAAAAAAGTTCATTTTCTTGGAGGCTCTTGTCGGCCTAAAAATTTTTTACAACACTGAGTCTGAACAAATTTTATTCAACCCCAATTTTCTTCAACACTGACCCGCAGTCAATTGTAAATTTTACGATCTACAAGGCTCTGCATTGAGCCCCTTTTATTCATTTTATTCTAAGTTGGGGTCGAAATTATAAATCCGTTGTTGTTACAGAATTTTAGTGATGATAAATGAAATTTTTAATTCAACAAAACCTAAAAAAGCATCGAGTTTATTCAGAGTTTTTAACAGTCTATTAATAAAATAACTTGCATAAGCCAAAGTCTGAGTCTGAGTTAACCAATTGTAAATTTTCTCCGAATCCATAACTGTGCATAAATCCCAATTTTTATTTTTATTTCATTCTACTTGTAGATGGAACGAGTCATCAATGTTGTTGGACTACATGATCAGAGAGATACATTTGCTAAGAAACTTTCTGGCGGACAGAAGCGGAAATTATCGGTTGGAATCGCAATATTAGGAGATCCCAAGGTTTCTATATTACCCGAAAATTTTTAATCAGTGAAAATTGAGCAATAACTCTTTCTAATGATTTTTTTTTCATAATTTTCAGATTCTTATTCTTGATGAACCGACAGCTGGAATGGATCCATATTCTCGACGCAAACTCTGGGATTTACTCCGATCTCATCGTGAGGATCGAGTTACTTTGTTAACTACTCATTTTATGGACGAAGCAGATATACTTGCAGGTATAGTGATCGTTAGCCATAAATAGACTTATTCCATGTTTCGTAATTTTTATAACAGGAGTATGGAGAGCCCGTTGGCCTTGTGGTCAAGTGTGTTATACCTAACTAAAATGTCCAGATTCTTCTACCATTGTACATTCCACAAAAGCAGTCATTTCATCTTCCAAATTCAAAAGCAGTGCCTTAATCATATTTTATTTTTAGATCGCAAAGCCATTCTTACCTGTGGGAAGTTGAGATGTGTTGGCTCGTCATTGTTTTTGAAGAATAGATTTGGTTGCGGATATCATCTTGGGTAAGAAAAATTTAAAGTTGTTAAAACGATGAAATTTGGTTGAGATGGTGAACAATTTGTAGTCTATTTTGACTTTGATCTTATTTCTAATGGTCTGCATAACTTTTACTTGGTCTGCACTTGGCATGGTCAATGTATGGTCGGCATGGTCATTGTTTTGCCAGCTTGGTCAACACAACCAGTGTTTGGTCAGCTTGGTTAATGTTTGGTCGGCATGGTCAATGTTAAGTTGGAATGGTCTATTTCTTGTCTTCAGGATTAATTGGCATGGTCATTGTTTTATCAGCATGGTCAATGTTGAGTTTGCACGGTCAATGTTTGGTTGGTATGGTCTATTTCTTGTCTTCAGGATTAATTGGCATGGTCATTGTTTTATCAGCATGGTCAATGTTGAGTTTGCACGGTCAATGTTTGGTTGGTATGGTCAAGAATAAGATAGCCCAGGTTTGATATGCTAGCCATCTACTACTTTATTTATTACTTATATCCAAATTGATAACATTATCTTTGTTTTCAGCGTTGTATCAAAATCACCAGAAGATGCAACAAGAATTGGTTCCTGTGTGAATACTCACATTGATGATGCTCAATTGCAAAGATCTGTTGGAATGGAACATGTTTATACATTGCCATTAAATCAAGTGTCTAAATTTTCAGGTAACTCAAGCTTAGATCTGGTTTTACCTTACATTGTACTATTTTTTTATTTATTTCTGACTGTATTATTGAAGTCTGTATTGCTTTATAAAAATGATCAAAGTCATCATAAATATAAAGCATTGCTTAAATTGGATATTACAGAGTGATTGATAGGATAGAAGGTAAGGAAAGGGTAATAGCCAGGACTGTTGGGTTGGAAAATTCAAACCAGACTCCAAACTCAAAGCAATTTAAACATCGGATTAAACTTCGACCTCCGTTATAACTTTGACTCCGACTTTGAAGTCAGAGAAAATTTGACGACAGTCAACCTTGATGACAACAGCTTTGGCATATGCAAGCCTTCGTTAATTGTATATTGATAAATTTTCATGAACTTGAATCATTTTTAGAGTTTGGTAAAATGACCCTGACTTCAGTATCGACTCAAGACTTCACAGCCTTTACAGTTCACATCTCTATTTAATATTCAACGATTTTTGCTAAAATTAATTTTTCAGAACTATTTGCTGACTTTGATAAACGTCAAGATGAATTGAATATTCAAAGTTACGGTGTTTCCATGACAACCCTTGAAGAAGTTTTTTTGAAAATTGGTGAAGACGATGACGTGGATGAAGAGGCAAATGGACAAACTGGTAAGTGAAAATGCTCGGACTTGTTGTCTGTGACATTCTTAGAAATTGCATGTTATAAGTATTGGATTCAAATTCCATGTCCAACACTTCAATCTGGGTGTACTAAACAATCAGGGTGTATTAAATTGGGTAGGCAAAGCTGAATCAAAAGATAACACTCATGAACTTGAATCTGAAACATGATTTTGGAGAACCGTTTGAATTTGTATTGGAAATGTAATCACTTTTTATGCTATATAAAAACGTTGGGTACTCTCGTTGTGTGTGTACCGGTGGGTTACGCGATAATTTTATTACAATTTTCCTTATTTTAGTTCTATTACGAGTTCGGGGACTGTCTGTGTTAGCCAAGTGAATACACCCCCTGCCCATATGTTTGAGTTCTTTTACACTACTTGATGTATGGTAGACGAACAAAATTAGTTACCTCCAAATTGGTACACACACTTCTGGAGCGCCCAGAATTTTGCTTGCATTGCAGCCACTCAAGTAAAGCGCATTAGGATAACAACTCATTGATTTATTTAAAAATTGCCAAACATTGTATAAAGACTACAACTTACAGATCCTCTGTTTTGGCATAAATAAATTGGAATATTTATATATAATTTTATTTATTCAAAAACCTATGATATGCTGAGATATTTTCGGTTCAATCCCGAATCTACCACCTTATTATCTAAGGTGCAATGATTTGAGAGGGACATCACATATTCTAGCTTTTTTATCTCACTATTATACTTTCTGAAATGGCTTGTCAGGTCCTTTATTTAGACTTAGAGTGAACCTCTGAATCCTCTCATAAAAATACAAGCAAGGGTTTATATTGACTTATTAAATAGCTGAATGTATTTGTGGTAATTTTTATTTTGTATCTCTAACTCAGAAACATACAGAACGTATGATAATGGTAAGATATTTTTCACATCATTTAGAACTTTACTAATTATGGCATTATTAAAAATAGAAATGATATTGTAATTTCTATATCCCAATAATTAATGGATATCACCTCGAATGGCGGTGACTAATGAATGAAAACTTGAACTATGAACTCTTTTGGTGGAGGATGTTGTAAATTTATATTAATATTTCAAAGTTTGTGGATTTTTTATGACATTTGGACAAACTAGAATATTTAAACCATGATGTTCTCTTTATTTTAAAAAGTCCAATTGTAAATCACTGTTAGAAAAGCACACATTCGTCCTAAATCAAATACACGTAGAGTAAGTCTAGCATAATTGTTCTGTTATGTAGAAGCATTTCAATCACTCATGTCAGATGAAAATGGTAAGATTGTGCCAGAATTATTTGCAAAAGTAATTTGAATTTTGTGTGAAAAAAATCATAAAATGCAATTTTTAATTGCCGGTAACATTTCTTTGTTGATTAAAACCACAAAACAGGCATGATTCCTTGACTAACATGCAAATCGAGAAACCATAAATTAACTTTCTTTATGTTTATGCTTTTTTATTTTAACTAATAAGAACAGTTGCCATTATTCCTTGACTACAGGAGAGCGCAACCACTATTCCTAAAATACATACAAATGAGATTTTGATTTTTCATTCAAAAAAGGAAAAGCCATACTAAATTAGTCGATATAACAGCAAAATCGCAAGCATATTGTGCAAGGATAAATACAATATGCAACAAAATGCTGCATCTTGCTTTGATTTCTGCTTCGATATTTAAAAACTTAAAACACTTAACTACTTCAGGTAATATTAACTTGTGGTGAGACTTGCTGTTTTTGCCAACCCCAATGTATAGATATTAGCACTTCATCCTGTATTGTTCATCCTCAAAACACTGTAGTTCTTATATTTTTTTTTATTAAATATTTCTTTACACAATAAGTAGGATGTCCTCGAAGGCCCTTTACAAATTCAATTTTGTTTTTAAGTCAATTCTCATTATATCTTTACCAGGTTTGTTGTTTTTCAATCAGTAATTGTTTAAGTATATTTACTTCATTTAATACGTCTGTGAGTTCCAAAACAATGTATGGTATCGATAAATTCCTTTTGCAATTTAAAAAAATTTAAAATTTCATGGACACCCTATATATTATAAATTGATTTACATTTACTCTGATTTTTATATAATCAAAAAATAATCAAAAATAGTAGTTATATTTTTTATCAAAAGTTTTGAAATTGAATCCTTTATTATAGCGTATTCTTTTGACCATGATATTGAGATTCCGTTAATTTGCAAATAGCCAATATTTACATATTTATCAACTGTGACGTTATTCACGTTAACACAAGGAAGCAATATCAAATTCTCATTTTTTCGAAAAAGAACACAAAATTTCAATACATTTCAAAACTCCCAAGATTTAAAATTTTTTTATATTCCTTCAATATAAATTTGGAGCTGCAATTTTAGGTTCCAATTCTCTCTCTTTGGACATACTCCAATTCTATTAATATCCATATTTCAATAGATTTAATAATCATATATAGTCCTTCGCTAGACATACCATTGGGTACTCCTGTATTAAGTGAACCAAGATGGCGGACATCGGAACATAATATGTTTATGTGTACCAGGTTAGGGTTAGGCCATAATTTTATTCCAATTTTTGTTATTTTAGTTCTATTACGAGTTCGGGACTAGTCAAGTAATTTCGTAGTAAATGTATCTGAAATTTTGGCCTAATCCTGATACCACGCTCTGGTGTCCGTCATTCTGGTTCACGTACTACAGGAGTACCTACCATTGTATTCGATTTTCATCTTGATTAGTTTCTATAGTAACATGTAAAATATTCTAGGCACTAAGGAAAAATATGCAAGTGTCGGATATTCAAACCCATTGGCTGTTCCAGAAACAAACGAAGACCGGGATTCAGTTGCTATCAATGTTACAAATTCTCCACCGATATTTGATCCTTCACAAAGTGAGGTGAGATGGTGACAATAGTTTTGAAAATTTCTCATGGGGTGTTTTTACTCTAAACAAGGCTGTTTAGCAGCCAGTAGAGAGAAGTATTTCCAATGGACGAGGTGGTGGGCATGAGTTTTGAAACCGAGATGTTTGACCGTGTATATCTAGGGTCATTTAATTACTTTTCTGAGTGGGCGTGGGCCAGTTACAGATAATAGACTTGATTACTGAGCCGGGGCTCAAAACCTAATATGAAAAACAGTTTATTTACAAAGCTAGTCCAAGGCTAAAATTTATATAATCATTAGTAGTACGAAGTAACAATCATTATTATGGGGTCATTATGACGTGACTTACATCGTTAATTTATATATAGAAATTTATATCTATAAATGCTATAGTCGTAAATACAGCAGGCACAAGTGGGCCGAATGAAACACTTTAGTAGGGGGGATCTGGCCCGCAGGCTACCCCTGGCCTAGCTGGTACGTTAGCTATCTCAGGTGGGTCCAATTCCTATGCTCACCACCTCACCCATGGTGTAATAAATCGGGTAGATAATGGCAAACCTGGAAAGATTTCGGTCATTTGAAAAATAGTAACTCCTTGCATAACAGTGGCCGTTTGTACAGGGCTTCATTCGAAGCAGGGGGTGTGAAAAAAACACTGTATAATAGGAAAAAAAATTGAATGCTAAAATTCCCCCAAAATTATTTCTCGCTATAATCATATTATCCTGTCTTACAGGGAAGTGGAGAATCAAGGTCTGGATCGATTATATTACAAATGATGAGAAGAACTCTTCTGATAAATCTGCGCAATCCTGGTTATATCATCTTTGCTATTCTGCTTCCAATGGTTCTTGAAAGTATGTAGCTTATATTTTTTTTATCTGATCTGTGTTTCAGGATTTTTTGTGTAACTGGATACAGAATTTTCCTGAACTTCCTTGCCACACCTTTTTATGTGCCATTATGATTTATAATGTTGTCTCTCAACATTAACTTATTAGAGAAGGCACTGAATGACATTGGATCACCAGCCATGTTTTTCTTCCATTGAACTCTGAAATGACCCCAATTTATTAAAAATCAAGGGACTTTTTTGTCTGATGTCTGATTATGTCAACGCGAATCTTTTTTCTATATTGCAGAACCTTTATGATTTCGATCTTTTTTCCTGCTCAGTACCGTAACTACTTTTCCCTTTTTTTGCTTAATCCAGTAATCAACATACACTATTTGCTTTGAACTTCTTCTTGTTGTAAATCCTCCAATCGAACTGCCCTCAATTAAACATTTAAATAGAAATTTTGTTAAACAAATCTTCAATTCTTCTCTAGTTGTCGGTACATGGTTATTCACTCAACAACCATCTGCGAGTGACTCTGGGGATCCAGATTTAATTGACGTTACTTATGCAAATAATCTCGAAGCCTACAAGGATAAAAGTGTTCTCTATAATGGATTAACTGGTAAGATATTTTTATGAATGGATCATGTCTTTCGCTCAAACAAGGCTTTGTATAAAGTGGGAAGCTACTGTTTTTAGAAGAGCCAGATTTTTTTTTTCCTATTCAGCATGTCTCATTTTATTACACCATGTGCAAGATGAGGCTCTGCATTTGAACCTTAGATGTGTGCGCTTTGATGCCAAATCAATAAAGTCTAACGTTTCATCTGCTAGACCAGTGGTTCCCAATCTTTTGAGGCTCGTGGCCCCATTTCGAAGGCTCTTAGCACTCGTGCCCTCCCCTCTTGTTTATCATTCCAGGGGTATTCATAGTTTTATTTAAATTGGTAGATTCCAAATCCCATTATGTTTAAACAATTCATGTTCAACAAAGTTAAAACACCCTGTGAACTAATCTTTTCAAGCGATCAAACTAGAAATAATGGGGAGTTTCTTGTAAAAGAAAAAGTGAAATCAATTTTGAGCCTAGCATTGTGGCCCCCCTTCAACTGCTCTGTGGAATCCTATATTCCAGGTACTTCTAAGGACAACTTCGTCAACAACGCACAAAGTGGAATATCGTTTGAAGAAAGCACAATGACAGACTCTGTGTTACTTACTGATGGTTTTTATCCTCATTCTGTTGGGTTGCAAGTCAGTGCATTTGCAGCGAGTCAGGTAATTGTTGGCTTTCAAATCTATGATTACAAAACTTATAAGGTTATGCTGTATTCCTGAGTATAAATGCATTTAATAGACATGAAAGTAGGGCGTTCCAGAAGCGTGTGTACCAATATGGAGGTAACTAATTTTGTTCGCCTACTTTACATCAAGTTGTGTAAAGTGACGGAAGCCTATGGGTAGGGGGTATATTTACTTGGCTAACACAGACATTCCCCGAACTCGTGATAGAAAACTAAAATAAGGAAAATCAGAATAAAATTATGCCTAACCCCAACCTGGTACACATAATATGAAAGTACAGAAAGTACACATATGGGTCGACTAGCAAAATTGCTTAGTGGTGTTGTGGAAAAATTCGAACTCAGTCAAACTAATTAGACTAAAACAAAATTTTCAGTATTCAAAGATGGAAGAACTCTCTACATGAAGAGTCATATGCGGCCTAAAATTTCACAGACGAATCTTCATATGACATTCAACACAATTCTTTAAACATTTAACTGAAATTTTGCTGTCATTGCTGTAATCATTACAGATTCATGTTCGCACATTCAGGCATTGCTCTTCTGTATGAAGAACAAGAATGCAGTAAATAATGATAGTTATCGAGCATATCTATGAAAAATTTATATTATCAAGGCTTATGTTCAGGCAAAATGAAAAAATTAGCTAAAAAAAAAAGGAATCCTGTAATGTGTGTACCAGGCTAGGGTTAGGCCATAATTTTATTATGATTACCCTTATTTCATTTCTATTACGAGTTCGGGAACTGTCTGTGTTAGCTGAGTAAATATACCCCCTGCCTATAAGCTTTCGTCCCTCTTCACAACTTGATGTAAAATATTAGTACACACACTTCTGGAGCGCCGATAAAGCCGTGAGTGTCAATACTACAAGCTGGTTTTAGTAAAGGCTTCAAAACTCCTTCTCAAATTGTTTATATTCATTTTTCAGGCTGCTTACCTTGTTTTGTACAATACTTCATTTACAAGATCTTTACCATCAGCTATCAATGTATTCTCCAACACATTAACATCTTTCCTAAATGGTGGAAATCCTACAAACATCATTACATACAGTAAACAGTGGCCCCAAGTTGGTAAGTTTTAGTTTTTATTCTTTAAAGTTGCTGTATTCTATTCGGTTTTTAAGAACTGTCTGCAACTCATTTTGTTTTCAAAAAACTATCAAATTTGTATCAAATTTGTAAGCTGTTAAGACGGCTTAATCATATGGCGAACCATGATCTCTCGTCCAGTCACCAGTCCAAGTCGGGTATGGGATTAGTTATCCAGTTATTTGTTTCAGAAGCATAGACTTTCTGGTAGAGGAAGCTGTAACCGACCAACAGTTACGTGAACCACCTTACAGCAGCGAGGAGTCCAGCAATCCTCTCGCACATAACCATCCCTGCACGCAGGGAAATCAGAGGTGCAGTAGCGAGCGTATTCCTAATGCTTAGCATGATGCGCCACACCGCACAATGCAAATTTGATTTTAGAGAATTTAAAATTTCAATCCCTGACTCTGGGAAAACACAATTTTGATTACAAAACCACAATGTCAATAAAAACATTCTAAACTCGAAATTCTGACTTTCAACCCTTGTCATGATGATGTGTTATTTATTCCAGGTACTCAGCAAGGTACTTTCAATGGTTCCATATTTGGTGCAGCTATGATGGTTGCCATAGCAATTGTATTATCGACATCATTCGCAGCTAGTAATCCTGTCAAAGAACGAGAGGTTTGTAAAACAATCAATCAAAACAGAATTTTTTAAATAGAAATCGCATTAGAAATTGCCGTCTATTAATATCAAAGTCTATGCTAGGAGTATTTCTGTTCAATATTGCGCTGGATAACCGTGGGTTCCTTTTTTCTTATATTCAGGAAAAGATTCGAGCTCAACTTCGAGTTTCTGGAGTAAAATTTATCAATTATTGGTTTGCTTTTTTGTTAAGTGATTACATCATTTATTTTGTGATGTCTTTGATATTCATTATTTGCATTGTCGGATTTCAAGTTACTGGACTGAATAATGGAGGAGCTATCGCAGCTTTGGTAAGAAATACATATACCTATTACAAAAATAAATGGATAAAAAACTTTGTTGACATTCATTTTAGAAATTTTCATCTACTTTATGATTTTGCCAATAGATAATTTAAAAATTTTAAATTTTCACATTTTTTTATGACATTTTCACATGATTTTCACTCCTTAATGAGCACATGTACGCGCAGTCACTAATATGTATGGAACTCACATTTTTAAAATGCCAATACGAGATACGGTTGTTCTAAATTAGTAAAAGTTGTAAACAATATATTGTATAATATTTTGTGCTATACTTCATTTTTAGATACTACTACTACTTGGTTGGGGAGTTGCTTGTCTTCTAGCATCGTATTGTGGAAGTTTCCTGTTTGATAGATATGAAACCGTATCTGCTTCTTGGCCAGGATTAGTGCAACTGGTAAATTTTTATGGTAAAAGTAGGGAAGTCACATGAAAAATGTCCATTTTCTTGCCATTGATGATGGAAGATTTTCCCCATATTTTTACTCTTCGGGATTCACTCAACTGACTCATTGTGGCTTCATTTACCATGGCGTATCGTTTTTATTTATGTCATAGATAGTGTGATGTAACTTTGAGGGATAACAGTTTTTTAGGAATTAAGTATTAATCTTCGCTATCTTGTCTGGAAGCGTACTTCCAAAAACAGCTGAAATATTAGGGGACTATTTCTTTGTTACAAACTGCTTAAAAAGTTGTTAAAAATTTCGTGTTGTGGGAAGTTGGATTAAAGTATTTCCAGTCAAACCTAATTAAAAGACAGACAACTTTTTCTACATATTTAATATGCAAATATTTTAAAAATTTCTATTATCACCAGGCTGCCATCATACCATACATTATTGTGTCGACTTTGGATCAAACTAACAATAGAGAAGCTGCCAATGCCTGCAACGTTGTGTTTTGTATATTAAGTCCGTACTATGTGGGATTTGCTGGAATTTATTACTGCTTCGTAGTAAGTTTATTTTGAAAAATAAAATAAATAAATAAATCTTATTTATTTGACATTTTTAGTGAGACACTTAAAATTTCAAGTTCATTGTTTGATAAAATCAGCTTTGACAGAAGTAAAAGATAAACTGTCGGATTAGGATTTTATGCTTAATAATAGGGAAAATCAGTGTTGACGGAGGGCTACACTGAATGGCTTGGTGAGCCAGGTTGGGGTTGCAGGCCACCTGTTGTGTTACTCATCTCTGATCCAAAATGCTTGCTTGTTTGGAGCTTTGTTCATCGATATCGCTTTGTTTGAACGCTTATAAAAAAATTTCTAAAATTTTGCAGGTCTACCTTCGATACCTTCTCCAGGGAAAAGGAACAGACATTCCAGCATCAGCGTACTTTGACTGGAGTGAGCCTATGTTGCCGTTTTCTATTCTAATGGCTTATGTTCATATTGTCCTACTCTCTGGAATTCTAGTAATTGCCGATATAAAGAAGAGTGGCGGAGAATTGCCTGGTTGTGGAAGGTACATTAATGTTTTGAATCCTGTATCTCATAACATGTCAAAGATTAAAGATTTCCTGTCCTGGTTTCATCCTTGAATTTATTGAATTCACGCTCTTTGATCCGAACAAGGCCCTGTACGAGCTACCACTGATATCTCACAACAAGTATTATAGAGTGTTGAATCAACTTTCTTGAACTCGTTTCCCATTTACGCTCGCCGCTCCGAACAAGGCTCTGTACGCTTAACAATAAGTATTACGTATATGTTAAATCTTTCACTGTTTCAGGAGTCAAGTGGGATCATCAGAATGGGTGAACGTTGGTAACAATGATGTGGATGACGCAGAAGATGATGACGTTACAAAAGAAAGAAACAAAGTTGAAGAGATTTCCAGGAACCAACATTCTGATGATGTATGTATTAATTCTATACTTAAAATAAGATTTTTATTTAGTATAACTGGACACAAAGGGAACACATGGAGTATTTTGTGAAATTATTGTTGTCGTTTTGGTTGTGGAAATTTTTTTTCCGCAAGATTTGGTAGTAAGATTCTTTATAGTTCTCTTTAGCTTTTGCAGATTGTTCAGTAACTCAATTGGTATAATTCTTTGACCAGCGCAGCCCAGGACCTTTATGTTAACTTAGTAGGGCTTATTTTTACTGATCGCTTTTACATAGAAAAATCCTTTTTGTTTCTATATTTACTATTTGGAAATATTTTTTAGGGGCCGGTTGTATTGATGGAAGGTTTGCGCAAAGAGTTTACAAAACGAACAGAGAAAAGTTTTCAAAGTTGTAGAAAACCTTCTGATGGAGAAGATGACGAAACAGTCAAGGTAATAATTGCATGATTTGACATTTTAATAAAAACAATTTGTTTGACTTGTTACTGTTTCGCTGACTTTTCCAAATCCCTGATCGCGTTTTTGATTGATTGTAACAAATCAATTTTTGAAGTTAAACAAGATTTTTAGACTTAATGGTAGCTCTCTGTGACCTGTGCCAGGTGTCATCTCATCCACAAGAAAATCTTTTACATCTAATTGCATCAGTATCATTTCTATCAAATTCCAAATTCCTTCAACTTCTTGCAATTGTGAGTTTTCAGAAATTTCCGACATTTCCAATTGAGGCTGGAAAAAATTATGCATTCAAGTTAAGTGTTTCTTCCATTGACACTGACATTGTCTCCTTCTGACTTGACTATAAAAAAGTATTAATTTTTGAATGGAAAAAGATTATTGGTCTTATTACTGAAAAAAATTAGAAGACTTTATGAGATATTTATATAATATATGACAATTCAATTTAAGCTTTTTTTGATATGATCATTGTTATCAACTAGGTTGCAGTTCGCAATTTATCAATGACTGTTTATCCTGGTGAAGTTGTTGGATTACTTGGACCAAATGGTGCTGGAAAAACAACTGCCCTAAACGTTTTGATTGCGGACGTCGGAGCTACTGCAGGAAGAGTATGTTTGGATTAAAATTTCTGATATTTAACACAATTCAATTTTGGTTTTTTGGTTAGAATGCTTTATTAAAACTTTGTTTGATTTCTTATACTGAGACTTGTTAGGAGATAAATATTGAAACTTTATTTTAATAGTCTATGCAGGAAGTACTTTTCTCCTTATTGAACAAATGCTGGATTTTTCATTGCTGTGAGGGTTCACATATCATAATTGGTTTGCACTGTAATTACGCCATTTTGTCTCGTCATATGTGAATTTTAAATTCTATCTTGTGTGCCATAATCTGCTTTAGGTATTCAAGTTGTCTTCCAGCCTTTCATAACTATTATGCAGACAGTATCCTTTGTTATGTTTTTTATTTCAAATTTCATCTGACAATAAGATCATATGTAATAAACCAAGGCTAATAATTCATACCAATAATTTTGTTCTTCATAGGTATCTGTTGGGGGACATTCTGTTACTTCTACTTTCTCAGAAGCTTTCAAGACAATGGGATATTGCCCACAAGTACGTTGATAGTTCTTCGACCTATTTTTCATTATTTTAGAATCAAATCATGTTCAAATGTTAATTTTTGTATAACACATTGTTCATTTTGCTGAATTTAGGAGTTTCAAGAAAAAAAAGTGAATGTTGAAATTTATAAATTAAAAACAGAAATAGGTGTATTTTTAGACATTTTGCTATTCACCAAAGTATCTGAAGTTTTGTTTTGATGTTGTTGTTTGATGTTTGCCCTACAGTTCAGATCCAGTTTCTTTCAAATTTTTAGTAGATAAACATGAAGTCTTAAAAATATGTTTCTTGAAAGGCTGCTTGTTACAAAACACTTTGGGATTCCTGTCCATTGTTCATCCAGATTTCCCAAATATAATAACTGTGTCATAACATGAATTGTCTGATGACGATTTTATGTTAAACAAAATGGATTGTGATTTCTAGTTTCTAAATTGCTTTCTCATACAAATATTTCTTTGTATTTTAGAGTAATCCGTTGTGGAAACCACTTACTCTGAGAGAGCATCTTGAAATCTATGCTACTGTTCGTGGTGTCCCGAAAGATAAGATTCCAGCAACCGTTAAGAAGTAAGAGTTTTTCTGATCGTTCTAAAGAATATAATCTTTGTGGTTATAGTTGAATATAGCCTCATCATGCTTAGTCCTTTTATGATAAAAAAATAGAGTAATATAGAGACTTGAGACTAAAAATGATTAATTCATAATTTCGATTTTGTTTTCCAACAACAGTACGCTTTAATTTATAAAATTGTAGTATATTATAAAGTTGGTTGCGTGCGAATGAAAATTTTGAATTATTTGCGCTATCTAAAGGTACATAATATATATTCAAAACTGAATATGAATCTGTGAGCTTCATTTACTTCCTTAATTAAGCCATGTGTAGAGAAAAATTGGATGAATTATATCTTCATGCATACAGGATATGAAAAATATTAAGTATTAGTTGTGGTTTCACAAGACTAACTACCTATTTTTCTTATATGCCTCTGCGCTAGTGAATGTGTATGATGCAAGGATGCTGAAGCTGGAATAAAGATGACTATTCTTCATAATTCAAGGGTCTTGCTGCGGGTGTGTTTGCGCAGCAGTAACTCTCTTGAATCGTATTGAATGTTAAAATATTATTTGCAGTTGAATACCTTCATTCGCTTGTCCAATTGCAACATTGCCATTTTGTTGCCTAACTTTATTGTGTCAAATATGATTATTCATGACAGTATTCGAGCGTTTCTTTCATTTTGTATTTAAAAATCTTTTTCATTTTTAGTTTTATGGAAGCATTAGACATTGTCGAACATGAGGATAAAAGAGTTAAAGCACTGTCTGGTGGCACTCAACGAAAACTGTGTTTTGCGATATCAATGCTCGGAAATCCACAAGTTGTTTTGCTGGACGAACCATCTACCGGCATGGATCCGAAAACTAAGAGATTTTTATGGTGAGATGTTCGAATTTTGTCCCGAGGGTTAATAATTTGATATTATTCTGAAATATCTGTCAGTTTATTTCATAATTAGACTTATGTTGTGCATTTTATGTAAAATAGGTGTTCAAAAATAAATTACTTTCAAGACTGTTTCATTATATCTAAATATTTTGTGAAATTTTGAAAATTTTATTTCACAATTAGACTGACTTTTTTGTACTTTTTTGCCGAAATAATTACCTATTTTTCTGCAAAGTATCATTTAAATTTGGAATCAGAAGCCATTTCTATGCAATTGTGTGATAAAGCAATGTGAGAATTTGTAAATATGATCGCTCATTTCATAACCGACAAGCCTTAGCCTAAAATCGAAGAAGAGTTGCAGCAGACTACTGATAGAATCAGAGATGAAACATTCTTGATTGCTGCCAACAAAAAAAATCCCCAATTTTATAACCCAATTTTTTTTCAAATCTTATAATCTTCCCATATTTGATATGAATTTCTATAGCTAATTGATGAAAATTTCGATAATTACCAATGCTAATGTATTGAACTTATACTATATTTATGTGATTCAGGAATACAATCAGCAGTGCATTCGAAGGCACAAACCGAGGTGCAATTTTAACAACACATTATATGGAGGAAGCTGACGCACTATGTTCTCGAGTTGGTATCATGGTACTTGGCCAATTGAGGTAGGAAATTATTTGAAATCTAAAGTTCTCAATTTGGAGTCGAAAATAATGTCATGCTCATGTCAGATTTTTGATAGACTCTGAATTGTACAAAATGTCGCGCAACCTTGTACGCAGCGGAAAATACGAAATAAATATTGTTGTTATTTTCAGTCTAATCCAACCACCACGGATACTAATGCTTATGTGTTTTCAGATGTATTGGATCAACGCAGCATTTAAAAGATAAATTTGGCCAAGGATATATCTTAGAAATTAAACTCGATCATCAATTACAAGAAGGTGAAGAAGATGGGGAGGGAGGAGAACACATACCACCAGAGTCTGATGATTTGGATATATTTGTCAGAGGGGTAAATATTCATTAATTTGTATTATTTTGTTTACCAATGAATAAAATTTTGGCGCTTCAGAAGTGTTTGTACCAATATGGAGGTAATTAATTTTGTTCGCCTACTTTACATCAAGTTGTATAAAGGGACTGAAATCTCTGGGCAGGGGTATATCCACTAGGTTAACACATGGTATATTCATTTGGCTAACACTGACAGTCTCAGAACTCATAAACTAAAATGAAGAAAATCGGAATGAAATTATGGCTTAACCATAACCTGGTACACTCAGTAGGGGAGTACCAAAACTTGTATAAGTTTGTATGTGCGGACCTAGAGATTGCGTTTCCAGCTCAGAACTAGTGATGTAACACAGCGATTCGTAACAATTTTTCAATAAAAAATCCTTTTGCGTAATTTGGATTTCTTTATTCCTCTCTCACTATGCATAAAAACCTCATTCTACCACGATTGGGAAACGCTGATGTAACAACTCGAGTGTACTTGAGTTGTTAAAGCCGAACAGGGAAGAGTTCGATATTGGTGGTTGCAAGTCTTTAAATAGTATTAGCCATATCTCAGTTCAGTTATACACTTTGACCACCTAGCTCACTTAAGTTGTCAAAGCCAATCAGAAAAGATTGCGATAGTGATGATATAGTTCAGTAGTGGTAAATTATGAATGGAAGTTTGTTTTTGAAAGGAAATTTTGATAATAAATCTATGACAAAATAACATCGCAGATTGAAGTCATGCTCGCCTCCTCAATGTGTAATAAATTGAGTAGGATAGGCGATGCTAACTGATTCTGGTGCTCACAAAAATATTAGCTTCTCACTTATCCATAGATGCTTGTACAGGGCTTTGTTTGAAGTGACAGACATAAAAAAGTGTTTCAAAATCGGTGGCGGAGAGTAAATATGTACCTCAAATGTCGCTATAAACTTTCTCGAATGGGACAGGATAAAAATCAATTCAGGTTACATTAATATCTGTGGATAGACAAGAAATGAGCTTGTTTTTTCAAAAACTTTTTTTGGTTTACGAGACTATTTTTCTTTTTAGCTTTTCCCTTCAGTGGAAGAACCAGAAAAGTTTGGGAATCGCTTAACGTACAAAATCAAGCGTGACGACGTAATTTCGCTTGCAAATGTGTTTTCATCGATGGAAGAAGCTAAAACAAGACTCGGAATTGAAGAATATAGCTTCAGTCAGTCGACTCTAGAACAGGTGAGATATCATGTCCATATTTTTTTACAAGCGTTTCTGTAATCTTCCTGTTATAATCTTGAAATGAGGGCTAATTACTAGGGCAAATCACGACCTGTTGCCCCGTTCACATATATAGGTTGGGTACAGGAATAGCCACCATTTGACATACAAGCGTCTTTTAAGATTTTTTTGTTATATATTTGTAATGGGAGCTTATTACTAGGGCAAATCATGACCTGTTGTCCTGTTCACATATATAATTTGGTACAGGAATAGCCACCATTTGACATACAAGCGTCTTTAGGATTTTTTTGTTATATTTTTGTAATGGGGCTAGGGTACTAGGGTTCACATATATAGGTTGGGTACAGGAATAGCCAACATTTAAACATTTCACTCACTTACAATCGTCTTTGTAATTTTTATTATAATTCTATAATGACGGTTAATTACTAGGATAAATCATGGCCCTCGTTCTGTTCACCTATCTAGATTGGTAGAAGAATAGCCATCATTTAATTGTTTCACATGCAACGGTTTGGATAGTATAATGGTTTGAACATTATTCTGAAATGTTTGTCGATACGGGTAAAGGCCTCTAGTTTTAACTAATTTGCCTAGGATGTAAAAAAAAAAGAATTTAAAATATCTCTGTCATTTTAAAATATAACATATACTTGGTAATTGCTTGGGCGCTCCAGAAGTGTGTGTACCAATATGGAGGTAACTAATTTTGTTCGCCTACTTTACATCAAGTTGTGTAAATGGACTGGAACCTATGGGCTGGGTAAGTATTCACTTGGCTAACACAGACAGTCCCCGAACTCGTAAAAGAACTAAAATAAGGAAAATTGGAAAAAAATTATGGCCTAACCTGGTACACACATTACGGTAGTACCATTGCTTGTCTAGAGACTTCTTCTGAATAAGATACAGAAATCATATTTGTAGTTACTTAAAAAACGTATGATCCCGCATTTTCAGGTTTTCCTCAGATTTGCAAAGGAACAGGCTGTGAAAGATGAAGAAGAACAACAGAGAGCAGAGGAGAGAAAGAGAGAGCAAAAGTTAAGAAAAAGAAAGTGAAGATAAGAGAGAAAAACGTGATAAAAAAGGGACTTGCTGTTCACTGGACCAGAGACAATTATCATATGTTCTCAAAATTTTGTTACAGAATTTCTCATATATGATCATCTCAGATTGCATCCTGCCCAGTGTTAGCTGTTCCTAGACATGACCGAATACAAAATATAACATTTTTCAGTGCAAAAGTTTTTTATATTGCATTTTTTCATTATACCAATAAACTATAAATTGGCCACAGACTCAAATTTGTAAACAACCGCTTTGAGTGCTTCAATCAATTTGCACCCTGTATTGCTATGTATGAGTATTAGAATAGTTAGTTTCATTGAAAAGTTTATGCATTTCAACTAAATTGAATAAGTTACTGATTGTTAATTATAATACCTCTAGATTCTAGAACATGAATTCCCAAACTTTTTTATCTCGCAACCCCTTCCAATATATCGAAATTTCCTGCGCCCTCCGTAAAGTCGGGAATGTTATGTAAGCGCCGCTTCTCTGATTCTATGTATTTTCTCAAAATCGTGAGATTTATGTTTTGCACTTGGTTTTGATAATTGTGTTATTGGAAGCAAAACTACAATATATATATTACTTTATGTGAAATTGGTGTACTCTTTGTGACCCATAAAATTCGTTACACGACCAAATACAGGGTCGTGACCCCCAGTTTGGGAAGCCCTGCTCTAGAACCATGTTACTTGATTTCCCTAGTATCTGCCTATTGAAATTGATTTTTTATTACTTCACTTGACTGAATTTTTTTTGATCAGCACTTTTATATATAATTCTTGATATTGAACATGTGCATTAATTACCTAATTCCTGTTACTGCTTGTATTATCATGACATTCATTACCTTAGATCAGTGGTTTTCACCAGCACATGAGTCTACATCCAAAACTGTGGGGTCCGTATTGTTTTATATTGTTTGAATATAATCTGCTACAAAGGTATAATATAATCATGTAATAAGTAGTTCACTAGTGTCCCAGTCAAATTTTTGTTACACATTTTGTGATAGCAAAACCGATCTTATAAATAATTATACACATAATCAATTGCACAGGATTTCCTCGAGCTTCTAGAATTTTATTTGGTTATGCTACACCAAAAAGGTTGAAAAAACTGCCTTATATATATTAGCTTTTCTCTTATACTCTTGCTATATGCCAAAGTTATCTAACCAAAATGAAATGAGGATCAAGAGCTGTTGTACTCAATCCAATTGCACTAATCTACTTATTACTCATCGCCATGAATAATGGAAAGAATACAATGCTGCATTCCTCGCGTTCCAGTAGTCAGTCATTAGTCTAATTTGCAAATTTAAATTTCACCATAATTCTATTGCAGAGTTTTTCTTGTGTATTGCAGCTTGTTCTATAGATATGGTTTATAAATAAATATGCTTTTAAGTATCATAATAAGACTATATATTTCACTTCTGTTTCTGTTACCATATTTGGCAATATACACACTTACTACGTAATGTTCAAGATGGCGAACGAAACCAAATCGTAAAGCAAGACTTGTGGTGATTTTGTGGATTTACTTTCAGTTCGTTGGGCCCTATATCTAACTTGCTTGGTAAGGCCGGGTATACGAATTGGTAACTACCGTAATCTGGTAACGCGAACAGCAATATATACAATGACTATATACTGCATGGTGTTTAAGATGGTGAGGGAAACTTGATGGTTTTTAAAATATTATTTATAGGCATTTGGCTTTCAACTTTACTATTTCCTTTTCTGCTGTTGGGTACATGGACAAGTAAAACTATCAAAAGCATTATATGTTAGATGGCTCTGTCACTGCACCAACCTGTTTGTGAGTCTAACAACCTCGTCACCACCATACTTAACCACTCACTGAAAAGCTCATGTAATTATTAACTGTTATACAACAAACAACACGGAACACAATGAGCCCACTCTTAGAAGTTTAGTGTTTTACTGCCTTATTAAATATACGTAATTGATCAGTAATGGTATCGCCTAATCTTATCCAAATTGCATTAACAAAGTAGGCGTTTCAAAAATGTTTCGTTGCATTTGTATGAATCGCATTCTAGACGCATAGTGGGACGACTGTGCTAAAAAGGAAATGAGGGGAACTGCATTACTGAGACACTTTTTTACTTCCAAACACAGTTGGAGCCAACTTTCAAATCAACAGACGAGCATTGTTGCTAAAAATATATTTATGTTTAAGAAGATCAAACGATCTGTACACATCTAAGGTAATAAAAATAAAACAGTGGAAGCCAGGCATTTGAAGAGAAATATTATTCTGAATTGAACATAATAAAAGGATAACTATGCAATTAACTGATAACCAGCTGACTGGACCGATTTTACGTGGGATAATAGTTGTTTTCGCGCATACTTTGTTGTAATGTCAGTTGGCTTATTTTATATTTCCAAATGCTTGTAATCAATTTTAAATCGGAAGAGGAAATTGTATTAATGTACTAATATATTAATATTTTTCCGGGGTACGGTGCTGGCTCCACGGCAGTAATTCTTCACAATTATTCAACAAATTGTTGCTGAGACAAAAAACAAACTAAAATGGTTAACAGACTGGACAGAAAAGTGGTTTGGTATTATCTTGATTAGAAAATTATTTTTAGAAGGCATACATACACAAAAAAAGAGCTATAAAATGAGAGTGATACGATAGTATGGAAAAAGTACAATAAACACAGTGATAGTGATAGTTTTGTTCTTGCCAATTTTTTTCAATAACTGTTACTGAATATGAATGTAAATTTTAACGAAACAAACTCAAAAGGTAATATGCCGTATGCGCATAGTTGTTAACAACTTACTCAATAGTTGAAAAAAAAATCCATTAGGTTCGAAATACATAATATTAAACTGTGCGTAATAGTCACACGTTAATTCTTTGGAATACTAAAACTTTTTTTTAATTCATAATCGTTTTCATTTTCACTGAGTGTATATTTTTTAAAACAATGAAACTTTTAAAACATTAATTAATGCCCCGAGCTGCTTGAACTTTTCATTTTTCTCAATCTTGTTTCACTCGTTTTCAATGATTCACGTGTGTTAAAAATGTGGGTTTTTTATTCATCATTTATAAAATTGTTTTACGTTGAAACTACATACATACTTCTTTAATCTAGTGACATACCGTTGCAAAGTATTAAAAATTTAGCATCAAGTGAAAACACTCGCCAACTTGAAATAAAATTATTTTAATACTACAATATCATGTACACGTTTTCGTTAATAGGTAACGATTTTACTATTCACAAGCAGAAATATACTATTGAATTTTTCCGATTATTTTTTACATTTATATATTCTCAATTTCAAAAGCTGCGTTATAAAAACTTTTAGCCTATATGTAAAGAAATGAATGAAATTAAAACAGAGCTTTATTATTTTATACGTATTCACTATACATCTGACTTTATGTGAATAAGGTGACATTTACCAATTTATTGTGAAACAACGTGATATGTTGAGTTTTAATTCAAATTTTAACTTTTTTCATTTGTGATTCTATATCATTCATTTTCAGTTACAAGTGAATCCTACAAATATGCGTGAGATGATAATACAATATCGAATTATTTCTCAATCCAATGACATCATATCTTACATTGCTATGGAGGAATCTTATATTCTATATTTTTATTATGCGTAGCAGCTTGAACAAACAAACACGGACAGGTAACATACTTGAACAGAAAACAAAAAATTATCTAGTCAAATCAGTTACCCATTATAATATTATTCAAAACCAGAGCTGCAAAGTCAGTGAAAATTTATGATCAACTCCGGGTGCAGTTCGAAATAAAATTCTGGTTCCGACTGTGGGAAAAAAAATATCAACTATGACTCTGTGTTTTGAAAAAATCGATTTCAACTTTTGGCCGAAAAATATTAGTGTATGCATAACTATTAAGAACGCTCAGTAAAAGTAATGATTTTGCAGTCGTAATCAGAAGTTATACATGATAATCTTCATCGATGCTCTGCAATTTTGACTCCAGATAGTTTAAAAATAAGACTGCGGCTCCATTGAAAACATGTTAAACTTCAAATAGCCCGGATTAAAACAAAAACCGAATTCACTGAAGTTGTAGATTTGTACCCTCTTTATCATTTAATAATTAAATATTTAATCTTTTTAAACCCCACACATACTTTAAAACATTACCATGATCTCAATTATTAAAAATAATGTGACATAAAAGTAAAGGCGTAGATGTATTCCTAAAACACATTTATTAATATTCAATATTATTATTCATATTTATTTTACTTTGTAGAAATAACGTACGAGTATTAATTCTATGAAAAGTATTATTAAGCTCAAATAATCGTACATTACAACAGAAACATTCGAAATATTTCTATTACTCCGAGATCAGGTTCAGATTGTGCGCCATCTTGGTGCGCATACTTCAAGAGGTCCGACTGATAAATTGCCTACATATTCAACATTTTATTATCATAAAAAAGTTTATTGTAAAAGCTTTTTGGCAATGTATGCTTATTTTACTTTACAGAAATAACGTGCTGGTATTCATTCTATAAAAATATTATCAACCGTAAATAATCATACATTACAACAGAAACATTCGAAGTATTTCTATTACTCCGAGATATTAACTGATAAATTACCTACATGTTCAGCATTTTACATTTTGTTATCATAAAAAAAGTTTATTATGAAAGCTTTTTAGCAATGTATAATTATTTTACTTTACAGATATAACGTGCGAGCATTCATTCTATGAAAAATAATATTAATAATCATACACTACAACAGAAACATTTGAAATATTTCCATTACTCCGAAATATTAACTGATAAATTGCCTACACTTTCAGCATTTTACATTTTTTTTTTATCATTAAAAGTTTATTTGAAATCATTTAGTAATTCATAATCATTTTACTTTACAGAAATAACGTGTGAATATACATTTAATAAAATATAATATTAACCGTAAGTAATCATACATTAAAACAGAAACATTTGAAATATTTCCATTACACCGAGATATTGACTGCACTTTCAGCATTTTACATTTTTTTATCACAAAAAGTTTATTTGAAATCATTTAGTCATTTTACTAATAACGTGCGAATATACATTTGATAAAAAATAATATTAATCGTAAATAATCATACATTACAACAACCGAGTAATTAACTGATAAACATATATCAAAAATGCATTTCAATATGAAGCAACAATGACATTATGAATTAAATATCAATACAATGTCATATTGACTCAAAAATAAAGCTACATGACAAATAATCGATCTACATTGAAAATTCAAAATTTAGAACTACGCACTTGGGCGGCATGAATCAAAACCCGTTACAAATTTTTAATCATCCAATCTTTCATGTATATTAAATTTAATTTTAAAATAGTTGAGAAATGTTCTCGGACAACGATAAAGGCCTTATACTACAATATAAATAACAGTATCTTCTATATTTAGAATTACGATTTTAAAGTGTTTACCATGAACTGATTTTATTTTACTTTTCAATGATGTTTACTGAAAGCAACCGTATTTGTTACCGCAACAAGTTGAAAAATCCAATTTTATTATGCGGAGATGAAACGTATAAAATTAGTTGTTTTACATTCACCTAAATTGGGTAAAATGTTATCAGTAATCTAATCTGAGCATAATACCAAAATATTAAACATCTCAACCTCATTCCGATTTGATCTTCTTTATTGAATTACCGATAGATGGTAAACGCGTTACAATGTCTTTTTAAAAACAACGCTACACACAACTTCACGAAATTATAAAATTAAGTTTATTATAACAGAATAATCTTCAATGCACTGCAACAATATGTTTGAACATAAACGCTGAAATTCCCTTATAGAGTTCATAAACGATGCCATGAGCAATTTCATCAAAATTTATCAAAAATGCACTTCAACGTCCAGGCGCGAATACATGAAATTACGATCATATCTCCTATAAGCGACGTCCCAAATAATCTCGTGGCTCTACATTTTGGACGCGATTGAGTAATTTTTTATGTACAAACCGTTATGCTAAATATAAATGATAAAATACCCCCATACCGAGTTTAGAGGCCCGCCATGAACAACTCCGCAACTCCAATGCAACATGTAATGTGTAGCAACTATACGCTACAAAGCAAACGATTTACCCTCATACCGCTTCTTAACACCTCATAAACAACTTCATCAAACTTATAAAAACAAATCAGTAGACAACAATATTTCTCTTCAGATATACGAAAGCTGCACCACAAGTCACTTCGAATTTCCAATATGAATTTTCGAAAAGTATTTATATATTTTCCACATTAACATAAAGTCTAACAATTTAATATTATACCAAAACATTCAAGTAAAATAAAATATTTCAAATTCTTTTTCAATCTTTTAACAATAATTAAATATCTTTCATATTTAACGAGATATTTAGTAAAAAAGCATACGTTAACAAATAACCGGATAAAATTCATCGTCAAAATTTCAGCAATCCCACTCGCATTTCATTTTTTATTCCTTTGTTTAAAGTTTATTTTCATTTTACAGTATCACCACTGTTTAGTTAATTTTCCTATAAATTCACGGATTGATATATTTCCGATTTTGTTTAATCGTTTGTGATAATGCGAAATCTCTACGTAACTTCTCTTTCGTGCATATGAAACGAAATTTAGGAACTGAACAGCTCATACACCGAAACAACTCTATACTCTAAATATCAGAATCCTTCTCACTCACATCAAGCTAAGTGCAAAATAATTTCGCGATACTACATTATTGTCACATGATAATCATATTCGTCATCGAATTAATCACGGTTAAATAATCTGAGTTATGTTTTAATTATAAATGATTTAAAAAAAACAATATGTATATTGTTACGTGTATGTAAGATACTTGAATAAAGTCATGTCTCACAATCTGTTTGGAATATATAAACTTTCGGGACATATATACATGTGTGTAACCGCCATTTGTTTGTATACATGTTTCATAAATAAAAACAGAATCTCTGTAATTTTTATCATGGCCATAGCGGTATTTTAGTATCGTAACATGGTTACACTCATATGCATATTACGTAGCTACATCTCTGCCGAGTGTAATACGGGGCCAAATTAATTCTATCATAATAAAATACTAAAATAGAAACAGCTCTGTCAATTTTCAGCAAATCAGTTACGGGGAATACAACTTTCATTCTGGTCGACTAAACAAAATCCAAGCAAAAAAAGAATCGTTCCAACTGCTTAATCAACATTTTATCTTTACATAAAATTTATACCAATGTATCAAATGTCAGAAGTATTAACAAAATAATTTTATTAGTTCATTACTGAGCATTCAATATTTGCCACATTTGAAGATTTGTTAATAAATATGCACACGCTAATAAATTGACGCATGCTGAATTTTTATGATGTATAATTAGATACCATCGCAAGAATTACCGCAGTTCAACTAACATTTAAACTTTTCTACTTCACTCATTAAAATTAATCGCACGCCAAAGCATAAAACATTTACTTCATTTCTGAGGAACCTTTCACACAACAGTCTCAATATGTTAAAACTACAAAGCCGCCCCGCATAGTACGACCAGTGGTATAAAATAAATTATGTGGTCTGATACTACACGAAATGGTGGATACTGCGTTAGTTTTGTTATTAAAGCTGCAAACCTTAAAAACCTAACCGACTTTTCATTCATAATCGCAACAATATTCCAATAAAATAAGCACCAGATGGGGGTTTTACTTGTCACGCTGAATCTATTTCATCATATTTAACGAGATATTTAGTAAAAAAGCATACGTTAACAAATAACCGGATAAAATTCATCGTCAAAATTTCAGCAATCCCACTCGCATTTCATTTTTTATTCCTTTGTTTAAGGTTTCGTTTCATTTTACTGTGTCACCACTGTTTAGTTAATTTCCCTGTAAATTCACGGAGTGATATATTTCCGATTTTGTTTAATCGTAAAAATAGCTAGATTTTTCTGTAAATAATTTTTCTCTCTTTTACATTCTTTATAAAAACAAACAGTGTAACAGCGCTACACAGCAAGTCTTGTTGTTTACGGCACAAGCCATTAAAAGAAAACGATGGCGCAGATTCATTTACAAACATTGCTGATATTTTCTTCATAAGCGTCAGAATATTTCAAAGTAAACAGTTTATCATGGTCAAGCAATCATGATGTTTTTCTCGCCTTGATCAAGTTTCAACAAACTCTTTCTTCGTTTATAATAAGACACTATTCCATTTAAACAAAACGATTGCGCAGATCTTCTCACGCAGTTTTATTATCTAATTATTCACGGTAACTCACTTCATCACGCTGAGGTCTTATCGATCAAGAGAGCGAAAATACGGTTAATTACACCCCCATAAAGTAATAACGCGATTTTTCTCTTTCCCCAGTTCGCCGAAGTCTTATCGATTATACAAGCGATTCCACCACCGTTTAAACAAAAACAACAATAACGCGACAAGCGATTCCACCCCGTTAAAACAATAACGCGATTTTTCTCTCTCCCCAGTTTGACGAAGTCTTATCAATTAAAGGGCGAAAATTAAACAATAGCGCGATTTTTCTCTCTCCCAATTCTCATGTCAAAGTCTTATCGAGAGAGAGAGAAACACCCCTGACCCTCTACGCGAATACTCTAATACCTTACCGAAAAAGTGGACATGTCCTGTCCATGTAGAGCAATGTGGATGTGGAGTAATGTGGAGTAAGAGCATTGTGGAGTATTGTGGAGTATTGTGGAGTAATTTACCAATTCTGGACAACATCATATACTACTTACATAGCTACAATGCGGTGACTTACCCAACAAGGCACAGTTTACCGATTCCAAAAGAAGTCCCCGCATTAGAAGACATTATTTATACCAGTGAGTGCAAGCCCCGCTTTTACGAGACAGTTACCGTGCTGTATTACGGTTCCGGAACTGTCCTATCTTTGTGCTTATTGTTTGCAGTTCACTGTTTATTATCTCGATGGTCACGAAATATAATTAAAGGCTAGTTACGTAGACTGCAAAAACGTTGTGGGTATGTAAGTGAATTCAAATACTGAATCAGCGAATACCCAATGAATTCATGGCAAATGCTGGATAATTTTATTCTCTTGAATATGCGTGTCATTAAATATATTCACTCTCCTTTAACAAAGTTTCATTTCAATTCTCTGTGTATACATTTACAACACAACATTTACATCATGGTACCATATCAACAAGGCGTTCCGATCCGCTAATGAAACAGCAAATGAAACTGTCCAGAATCACAGTCGTAATTGTTGACAAATTACTTCAAATAATCTTCAATATTCTCCATCAAAGGGCACTGGGAGAAATATAACGGCACCGGTGTATCGTCGTGTTCAATCATTGCATTGTAAATTTTTGTCGTAGTTTCAGCTGAGATACCGTTGTAGGAAGAATACGCAAACGCTACTGGGCTATCTATAAATGATAAAAACAAAATATTGTTAATTTGGAATTGGGAATGACGTGTTTATATAATAATACAATACGCCCTAATTGGCTTCATTAACCTAAATGGTAGATATATGGCAATTAAGCTAAAATGTTATCTCAACTTGCTTAACAGGGGTGAAACTCAAAAAATTAAATCATTACATCATGCAAGTGCGTCGTCTGGTTATTTTAAATTGAATTTTAAATTCTTTCATCTACATTTCAATCCAACAGCGCAAATAGCGGATGTATTATGTCTTTCTAATTGTGATTTGAGGTAAAAAATAAATAGAAAAACCCAATAGTTATAAATGAAATATCCCGTGAATGCGTCGAGTGACTTTCGAAATTTTCATATTAATAAATTACACTTCAACGCAATGCCGGATATAGTCGACGTTTTATGTCTGTGTCACTTGTTCCAATATTTAAGCATTTTTCATCATTGATCAAGTCGAGATTTGCATATTTAAAACTTTACCTTCTCGGCACAAAATACCCATGAAGTAAGTTTCGTAGTCGGTATAGATATACACAGGGTATTTGAAGTGGTCGAGTAATTCTAAAAAAATAGTACAAGGATGAAATTTGCTCAGATGATTGAACTGGATATTTTCAATACACGGAAACAAATTATTGTCATTCAACAAAAATAGCAAGGAACATAAATACACATTCCTCGGAATTTGCGAAGCAACTTATAGACAAAACTGTTTGTAAAAAATGGAAGGGTTAAAATAATTATTAATATTTAGCAATGCTCATAAAATGTTCATTCATAACAATAATCTAGGGACTTTGTATTTTATAAAATGAACAGATGGAGCTCTTATTTAAGCAATTTGTGGGGATCTCGTTCAATATTGCATCCATATAAAATTCACTGACCCTTCTGATCTCCACTCGCATCTTTTGGTTTATCCAACGCCTGCTTTAGCGAAGCCTTCAACCATTTTTCCTCTGAAACAAAACAATTAAGAGAATAGTAATAGAAAAGTGTAAGCCTGGAAAGAATGTAAATACTAGTTTATAAGCAAAGACCTGAATTTGGTGAGAAAAATTGCCTCAATGCTTGGCATACGTTTGTAGGTATATGCCAAAGCATATCATCTATTGTAAAAATGTGTGGCTGTTGATAAATAATGAAAACAACCAAAATAACAAATACAGAGAAACTATTATATAATTTTATCATGAACTTCTGATTATTCACGAAATAATTCCATATATGGTTCTGAATTTCCTTGTGAAAAAGTCAGAGTAGTTGAAACTTGAAAACAACCTAAGAACTTATACATATATATATACATTCTTTTCAATTACAACGCATGTGAGGTTAGTTACATAGACAGTGCATAGTATAACGAAATAGTTATCTCAAAGCTTAAGGCACATCTTTTTGATAACAAATAAATTATAATAACCATTATCCATCTTGAATCTGAAGGCTTGTCCTTCCTTGTAGAATTGTTGATAAGATGTCTCAACACGACCCAAGTTACTGAAAAAATTAGTACCAAAAATGCACTATTTGAAATTTTGTATTCAAACTTCATATAATAATGGAATTCTGGTAATTCAATGCGGTTTTGGTATGTGATGCAATACAAATCATATTTATTAAAAAAGTATTATATAAAACTGTGTATTGACGTCTTGTCTGTACACGACATATAAATTTTTCCAAATGAAAAATACCACCAGATTATTGCATACTAAGTCAGCATAGATCAGCCTAAAGGCATTTCTGAACCATTCGAATTTGTTACGCTTCAACTTAAAACCTACCTGGGGTCTAGCATAACAAATTCAAAGCTGATTCCATTTTCTGTGGCTTCACCAAACTTCATGACATAGCAAGGAGTGACGCGATCAATCGGATCATCTGCATTAAGCATTTGATACCAAGTTGTTCCAGCAAGCTGAGAGACGTAAAATATATTCAGTTCAAAATGGGCTATGATACACGTAACTCTCTTTTTGTCGTATAAAATTGAATTATTGCTCTTAACTTATGGATTTCTTATCAATTCCAAGGATACCGTACCTTTGAACCCATGTACATTTAAACCCATGCGTATATCCACGGGTTCAATCTATATGCGGGTGCTAAAACCCATGGGTTAGGGTTAGTATGGGTTTAACTATCCGTGAAACAAAAAAAATTCCATAGTTGTAATAGCATACAGGTGCAATTGTCATGGGTTCAAATGTACGTGGGTTCAAATGTAATGGAACCCAATTCCAACTACTGTTAAAGCGAATGAAGTCGTTTTCAGGAGAAATGCAGAATGCATTTCTGGCATCTATCGATTTGTATTGTACCGTTAGCCATATTTCAGTTGGTACTCCTGAAGTCTGCGTACCAAGATGGCGGGCACCGGGACGTAGTATGTGTACTAGGTTAGGGTTAGGCCATAATTTTAGGTACAAATACTACGGGAATCACTTGACTAGTCCCCCAACACGTAATAGAACTAAAATAAGGAAAATTGGAATAAAATTATGGCCTGATCTAACCTGGTACACATACTACGTTCTGGTGTCCGCCATCTTGGTGCGCATACTTCAGGAGCACCTTTTAGTAAACCTGGACTTCTAATACTTTCACTGGTCAATGTTGCGGTTATTTTGCGACGGCAACCAGAAATTGAATTTACTTTGGAGTTAACTTTACATGTTAGTGACGACTAGCGATAAAAAAATAACGCAAAATTCAATGCTAATAATACTGTACTTACCTTATTCAAATCCACGCCTTTCTCCATTGGTTTAACAGAACAAGTGTTGCAATTGACTGTTACAACAAAAGCAGTCACAAATAGCGACAATGTTATTTTACTTGCTTGTGACATTTTAGGGATTATTTATTTTCTTTTTGAAATTTGCTGAAATAATTCCTAAAAAAAACAGATTTTGATATTTATTTAAAGCGCTTAATTTGATCTCGTGTTTTTTTTTCGGGTAAATAAGCTGCTGGGTTATTTTCAAGAGGTATAATCTTCATAAATAGTGCAGGATAAGAACAGACTTTCACTGGAGATATATTAGGTCACTATGAATTGTGTTGATAGTAAGCCAGCATGCGGACGTCCGTTATTCGCTTCAAATTTGTCTAAAAATTCAATTTTAATATGTAATAATTAATTATAATATGAAAAATTACCCAATAATCGAATTTGAAAGCGAAACATAAACAGGCTCAACCTTTCATCTAAATATACCACGTACTCAACATTTGAGGTATTGCTGCCTGAAAGATCGATAATTCAGAAGAAGCGCGATGCTTTCATTATGCTGAGCATCCCACACGAAATGATCGACGACAAATACATAGCACAATATAAAATATGCTACAGGAAAAGAATGCGACACGGCGGATGTCACATTTCAACCGTTTGCATCAATCTTTTGTAAAGGACAATTTGTTCAGATATCAATTAATGTTTCATGCCGTCTGACATGAGGCTCGAATGGAGACAAGAGAGCTATGTTCAAATGTATGGACACATACAAGGTGTCCCTATTTTTTATTCTGACACAAAAAAACGAATCTCTTGAAGGCCACAGAAATTTTTGAAATAAGTAAAAGTAATAGCCTTCTGGCAAAAAAAATCAATCTTTAACCACTGAAAATTTCAAAGCAATTGATCCAGTATTCGAAAAAAAAGCGATTTTATCATGACGAAGGAAAACAAAAACAACAACATAATATTGAAACGATCGTTATGTCCACTGACGTGTCCAAAAAGAAGCTTCCACAGAATGTAAACAGACTTATTATCTGGCATTGGGTAAAATAGCGTAGTTGATGTGCGAGTGGTTCTCAAATCAAAATATCATATTGAAACACAAAACAAAATTCACAATTTATCATAAACAATTTTAGTTGAGGGCAATTATCTAAGCAATATTGTGAGAGGCCTGTATAAGGTTCCGAAGCTCGAGATTGTAAATGTGTTTGTAAAAGTTCAGCGATTACCAATGCTGTTGCTATGTTTGCCAAAACTGCGGAAAACGTTTACAATTTAATCTATGTGGCCATCGGTATCATTCATGGAAATGATCTTTTCGACTACATCCAGAGTCAAGTCATTAGTCTATTCTCAAGTCAAGTCGCTGTTATTTGGGGCTGAGTGAGTTCCATGGTACCCATTTGGCCGATCATATTTGTAATTCTCATTAGATCTCGGTCAGTGACAGTTTCGCGATCTCTGCTCTGTTGAGCAATAACTTCGCAAGAACGTATCATCATTTTGAACGGTGAAGTAGGCCTATCCCATCCAGGGATAGTTATGTGCGAGAGGATTGTTGGACTCGCCACTGTAAGGTGGTTCACGTAACCGCTGGTCGGTTACGGCTTCCACTATCATCAAGTCCATGTTTCCGAAAACAAATACCTAACTAATCCCATACCCGACATGAAATGGTAATCGAACGAGAGGCTGTGGTTCGCCATATGGTTGAGCCGTCTTATCCACTTTCCCCTCCCCCGGGATGAATACGTAAATCCAATCCTACCTGCGAGTGACAAAAAGGCCCAACTTTTCAGGTTTTCAAAGCTTTAGGTTTGACATAATAAAATTATCGTCAGTCTGAGACTGGAATTTAACATTTACTTTGCTGCCGGCAGGGCCTATTTTGGGGTTCAGGACAACAAAGCTTTATCTCAAGTATTTCTCCTATGTTGGAACTTTCAACCGTTTATGAAATGGTACTTCTTTTCAATCTTCACCCAAAGTCTGTTACACCCCACCCATGCCACATCGGTCGGCAGGTGCGAGACGATTGCTGTAATTTGGGCTCAGGCAGAAATTTTCGCTGACGAATAAGCTTGCACGTAATTTACGGATTTACGGAATTACGTAATTATTTCGAGTTACGGAAGGGAAGTTACGAATTACGTAAAGTCGTAATTATTGGTCGAGCGCTTTGGCAATTGAAACGAGCTCTTTTCAGAGCAGTCAATTCCGTCGATTGTAAAAAATTAAAGTTTAGTAAGTAGAAGAAGTTAGAGTTCCGGTATTCGCAGCCGTTTTTCTCTCTCTTGTCACGCAGGTGGGGAAGGCATAACGCGTTGCCAGTTACTAATCTATTATCAACTTATCTAGCATGGCCAATGTACATATTAACCGTAGATAATGCCGTGATAATTAATGTCGCGCTTATCAAACAGCAATATGACGACGGAAGAGAAATTGCGTAATGAACCAACGCAACTTAGTCTTTTCGGCATCAGTAAAGCGATTGAGCCGGCAGAGAAACGCCGGGATTTCCCGTGTTTATTCTGCGCGAGAACCATTTTCTATTACAGAATCTTGATGTTCTGTTACCGGTTTCATCGTTATATATCTGTCCAGACTTGGCCTCGCTCAATATGTTTTTCACAATGCCTCGCAATATTTCGGCCAAATATGATTAAATGTCTTTACCAAATGCGGCAACTTATTTTGATTTATCATCGTCTCGAATAGCGCCAGCATTCGACCAAACTTGTGTCAATCTTGGCCGATAGGATTGTCGACTTGAGTTAGAAAAATAAATTAATATTTTCGTGAGTGCAAAATAAATGTCACAAAATGCATTGTTTTGCGATATAACTTTGTATTTCCGGAGAAGGCATGTCATATAAGTACGGTATTTAAATTATGCGCAAATAATTAGTATTTGATCTGAATTATCGCAAATAATGTTATAATATTTAGGCCGCGAAATGATTTAATGTAAAATAAAGCATGGTAATCGGAATATCGTCAATAAGTCGGCAAAATGCTAACTAAGTAGGAAAGTCGGATATTGTATAAAAACGGTGAAATAACAAGTCTGATTAATAAATTAGAAACCCGAAATTTTTATTTAATACGAAAGTCCTATCAATACGCTAATACGATTAAAAAAAAGTCAACTATCGTTTCATAAATATCCGTATACCAGTGTTGGTAATGATAAAATTGATCGCATGAAATTGGGTGATAAATGTGATAAAGGAAAATCAAAGCTAACACAAAAGATAAAAATCAGAATAAAATTAATTTGAATTCACTCCTTGATATTTGTCTTTAACACCTGTCGCCGGCGTGTAGTACTGCCGGGAATATGAAAACCAAACTTCGATGTCCCATTCGGAATAGAAGTTAATTCAATTGGTTGTTATGATAGGTTTAAATGTGTGAAAAAAATATCGAAATTACGGGGTCATTACGTAATCGATTTGGCCGTAATTACGGAATTGATTTTTGTCAATTACGTGCAAGCCTACTGACGAATAAAAAGGTTTTCAAGCTACAAAAATGTGCTATGTATACACAGAAAAATGATTTTTTTACATTGAAAAATGGGGGCTGGGGTCCCGCACCCACTCCCTGGACTCCTTGCAATCGTACAGTAACGTACGGTAATCTTCTCGTAACATCTGGTCGGTTAGGGACAAATAAATATAACTGATTACAGAATCAGGAGATATGAAAATGGTATGAAAAGCCCACTACTGAGAAGCATATACGGTATATAAATAGGTATTATACAGAAACAACAATATTCGGACCTCCTGAAGTATGCGCACCAAGATGGCGCACAACCTGAACTTAGGTTTTGTACCAGGTTAGGATTCAGGATGTGCGACATCCTGGTGCGCATACTTCGGGAGTACCCAATATTCGTTATTTGTTCAAGTAAGCTGAACGTTGGCAGTTGTCTTTTTAAACATCTATGCCTCGGGATAAGATTGGACAATTAAATATTGACATCCCATCACCTGTGACCACTTTCCCCGCGAGACCTAGCATCGAAAATGTTTGTTTATGCCACTTTATGTTTTTTCATGGGCGGCGGGTTTTTGTATGACTAAGGTCTAATAAGACGCGTGATGCTATATTTCCTTATTTTTTTTTAAATATTTTGATAGTTTGACCTAAGTCTAGTGGTATTTAGCTCGAGCTTGTGTTCTTTATGAAGCTACAGCTGTCATTTTCAGAGCGCTGACATTCTCATTCCTCAACTAAAAATGATTGAACAACGTTCAGCGACAATATGAGGAGAAAAAAACAAACAATTGTTCCGAAAGGAGAAAATAAATGTGTGTTTACGCAGCTCACGTGTTCCGTGAGCACATGACTTGAGGAAAACAACGAGTGAGCGATTTACAAAAAGAAACACAATGAGAAAAGTGTGGGGATGTGGAGTGAGATAATAAGGAAACAAAGTCATTGACGAGCAAAAAAATTTATAACTCGCATGGTAATTTTACAGAATTGCAGCCAAGCACGGGATTCGCATATTTGTACACAGCATGTGACTACAGATGTTTTGTTTGTGGCTATGAATGAAAAGTACCGGTACCCGTACCGTGATTAAAGCAAAAGAATAAAATAGGAGAACGATTCAAAACTTCTTCATTCAAAAAGTAGCAACGCTGCAGGGCATTTAAACAGTTATTACCAGTTGAGCTATGGACCTTTCCCCGACCTTTGACCCCCGAAAAATTCCTCCTATACTTTACCATTGCAAAATTTTCGGCGCTATTTTAAGAGTGCTTTTGCGAGTTGGCGCCTGTAAAATGGGGTATGTGTTTTAAACCATCATTATGAATCATCGCATACAACAATCTGTTTATTGAAAGTACCGGTAAAGAATTTTAGCCTAGTTTATCACAGCTATTTCTACACTAATTTTTTATTACTGCAATTAAATTAAAACTCCTAGGAAGACAGAGTAATCATTGAATTATCTGATTTATATTTAAGTTTCCGAAACACAACTGAAAACTAACGAATAGAGTTCAAAAACGCGAAAACGAGGTAATGTTTACGACCACGCTTGAAAATCTGTCTGAGTGAGAAAAGTGTCTGAGCGGATGCGAAAAGGGAGCATTGTTACGTCACTTTTTGCATCTTGCTAATTGGCTAATGTCACGAAGTAAACAAAGAAGTCGATGCTCGGGGAAAGGTCCATTGATTCCGCCAGGTGATCTAGCTCTGTAGCTAGCGAGCAACCCATAAATTCCAAAAAAGTATGGTATACTGGTATGGTAAATATTAGTTTATTTTGACGACCAGTATTTGATAAAATATATGTATATATATGGCTTACAGGATCTGGAGAGAACAAATCTTTGAATAACTAACTTCTGCATATTATATTTTCAAATCGAATCTCTAATTTAAAAAATTTTGAATCAGATTTTTCCGAATATGAATATGTTGAGTTTTTTTTCTTGAATGATCAGGTTGGCTCCAAATCATAACATAACAAATCTAGTACAGAGGAACATGACAATAGAATACTGGCACACAAAAATTATAGATAACAAATATCTGGATACAATTCTCATACCCAGCATGGGCTACTAACGGGATGACGGGCTGTGGTTCGCCATATGATTAAGCTGTCATACTGACTTTCCTTTTCCCTGACATAAATTTGAAAATCCAACCCTATCTATTAGTTTAGGAAGTTATCAATCACAGAAATCAATATTTTATCAATATCTTTTTCATGTCTGCGTCACGATCGTTTTGTCGTTAACAGTCACTATATATATTTTATTTCTGTATTTTGTCACATATATTTAATTTTAGGTTTCTTAATATACCGTAATATAATTATCATGCCGCCTGAAGTAACAATATGGCGGCAAACTGTCACTCTCATAAAGAGAAATTTTATCGCAAAAATCAGAATTAAACAAGCTACAATTCAGGTATTTGATATTTTTAATTACTATAGAATTTCAATTACTACACTATAGAATTTGTGTGTATAATACTGGATTATTAGTGATTTTCGATATTTTTCATGAATATTTTTTGTTCAAGCAAATAACTTATTCGAAATCTACTGAATTTAGTAATAACATTTGTGAAAACTATATAACATAACATTACTCAACTAAACAAACTTTGTTTAGTTCACTTTAGTTTGCTTTAGCTTCAACCTAATTTGGAAAACCCCATGAGTGAGAAATAGCAGAATCTTCACTAGCTTGCTAGGGCTAGATTATCTTGGTATTAATTATGCTGAAGTTGGCCATAAGCCCAACTTCAAACTTTTCATTTAATTCATTATTTACGTTCCATCCAAGTATTTTCAAGAAGTTTTTTGAATTAAACATACTTTCGCCTTACTATTTCGTAGCTCTTTGCTATCTGATGTTAGTTATTTTTGAGGTGGGTCACGAGACTTGACAAATTCTAGCTTCATCTGACTGATGAACAGTGACTCCGCGGTGTGGCGCATTGTGTTAAGCGTTAGCAATATGCTCGCTACCGCACCTCTGATTACCCTAAGTAGGTTGGCAAGTTCAAATCCCTTGGTTATGGTTATCCTAGGGGATGGTCATGTGCCGGAAGATTGCTGGATTATTCTCCCTCAGGATAAATATGTAAATCCTATCCTAACTGTGATTCGATTTGACTCGAGACTTTGGGTTCAGGAATTTCTACCCAACCCCGATAATAGGAATGGTATTATTAACTTAAGAATTTCATTTCACACAATTTCTGTAACAAGTTTTTCTGATTGTATTTCAGGAAGTGTTTATGCCAATCTACTTTGTTGTTCTCCTTGCTGTATTGAAGTCATTTGCTTATAAACCTGTTGCTCTACCAGCGATACCGTCATCAGATATAGCTACAACTGTTATATCTCCTCCTCCGACCCTGCGAACGATCTTTACTGCCCCAAATTTTGTTGAAGCTCAAACGTAAGTATTCAAGCAATTATGTTTAGCAGATGGTTTGGTTTACCAATTGGCCAATATTTGTTTAAGAAAAATGAATATTTCTATTGTAATGATAAAACAACCTAAAACTTAATAGAATTTAGTGAATATGTTTGAAGTTACCAATTTTTATGTTTTCGAAATATTTGCAATGTATGATGCACCGATTAATAAAATCGAGCATTGAATAAGCGTGTTTGAAATGAATTCTGACCTTTTTACTCTTATGAATAGGGTTTTTATATCACTGCTGGTTAGTTGTGGTGTTCTCCATATGTTGTGCTTATGTATTAGAACAAATTAAAATGACTAAGTAAAGTAGTAGTCGTCAAAAGTCAAAATTTCCAACATATACGAAACATTTTTTGAACCGTCAAAACTTTTTCTAGAGTAGCATATAAATTTTCCTCTACTACACTTTCTTGTCTCAAGCAGTGAAAAGATGATAATTAATTTGCATTGTACATATTTCGATATAATTATTCTGTCAACCAATTGCTTTACAGGTTTATGAAATCACTGAATGATTCTGGATTACTTCCATCCTTGAGCTATGAAATCTTTGACTCTCAGGTAAGATCATGATTGCAAATATATTATGTGATACCACGGTGCCCAAATGGTTAAATATTTAAGATTTCGCCTTTGCAGATTATCTGAATTCCGAAACAACCAGACTTGTCCGGTTTTGTGATACCTACCTACCTTTTTAGTCCCTTCACTTGTACGAATCACTGATACATTCATACATAGTTGTTACATTATTACATTACTGTTGTCATATTTGGGCTAGCCTTTTGACAATACCTAACCTGCTAGACCATATTCAAAAAAGGCTGTCAAAAATGATTAGGTTATATTTGGTGTTGCGTCGATGTAACTTGTCACAGACAAAGTTTTGTGTCATCCTAAATTAATGGGCTGGGAACTCTCACTAGTTTATCGTTTTATACTCAAATTTTTTTCCAAGAACTTCATAGCTGTTTTCCTGATCATATTGAAATGATCGAGTGGGGGCCGCGCGATTATGCTTTGATCATATTTCCTTATTTAAAAAAATTGAATCATGGTCTTCGTGCATTGCCCTGTTAGGAGGGGCAATGCCTTTAATATTTTGAAATATTATGAACAATATTACATTTTTAAAAAATAATAGACTTCAGAATTTCAATTGAACTACCGGTAATTTCCTAAATTTCTTTTTAATCTGATTTAGTCATGAATTATTTGGTATTTTTTGTAGAACTGTGTGTAAAAACATAAGAACTGATTTCAGAATTGATAAGCAAAAGAATGGAAAATGATGGTTTTATAAATGCAGATCTGCCTACTTGATTATACGCTTTAGTATGTTTGAGACAAGTTTTTTGGGTACTCCCGTAGTGTGTATACCAGGTTAGGGTTAGGCCATAATTTTATTCCAAGTTTCCCCTTCGGGGACTGTCTGTGTTAGCCAAGTGAATAAACAACCTGCCCAAAGTAATCAGTCCCTTTACACAACTTGATGTAAAGTAGGCGAACAAAATTAGTTACCTCCATATTGGGACACATACTTCTTGAGCGTCGTTTTTTGAACTGGTACATGCCAGCATCATCGATATTTTGATACTTATATTATTTTGATATTGTTTGATACTTATATTATATTTTTCGACAGGCGGCAATGGATACAGCTTATAAAAATCTGACATCAGTTGAACAAGGGACAACAGTTGGAATTTTATTTCAAAATTCTACGATTAGACAATATGCTCTTCGATTTCCTTTCGGGAGAATTGGTGATAGCTTCGTAGACCTTTCACAATGTATGTTTATTTTTTGAAATTTGAAAACTTTGAAAAAAAAAAGGATTTTGGACTAACTGTGTCTAATTATATAATAAGCCTTTTTGCTTGTATTCTTTTTTTGCCTGTGGAAGGAATTTCAAATCAATTTATTTCGATTGATTTTGTGTTGTCTTTTAAATTGTTTTTTACTTCATTTATGCATGGTAAATTGTGGTTATATCAAGGGCTGTGAGGTCACAATCAAGTTTTGACATGTGCTCACAATCCCACTCAAGCTTTAGTCATATTTTCAAATTCTCTGGAGTTGGAATTTGGAGTTGTCGTTTCGAAAATTGTAATAATTAGCCGAAATGTTGCAAAATGTCAGATAGCTTTTATTAGCAAGAAAAACTGTTACATACTCTACCATGTTTTTGTATTTTGTGATAGACTAAATTTACAATAATCTTCAAACGCATCTATATTCACAGTGTAAGATAGAATAGGATTTTCATATTTATCATTGGGGAGAGGAAAGGCGATAAAAACATTTCATCTTGCAAAATACCATTTGAAGAAAATAAACTAACAATATCATTGTTTTTGCAGCAAATTGTAGGCAAGGAAATGGAAGCGACACGTTTCAATGTCCAGCAAATAATTATCTTTTCTCTGGATTTGCCGGTTTACAGATGGTCATTGATACAATGATTGCAAAGGTGAAGGCAGTCCTTTCATGAATTATAGATATTTTTGTAACACTTTATTACCTGGGGTGCTAATTTATAATCAACATTTTCTTTTGTATTTTGGGCAATGCATTATCATATTTTAAATTTAGTGAATTAAATCAGATTTTAAAAGCCTGCTGGAAGTTGACAAGACTCCTATTTTTGAATGATATACACTGTTAAAAATTGAATGTGGAGAATTGATTGTCTTTGATCTTTTAAATTGTAAACGAAAATCTTCAAAAATTTTTTTTTAATTTTTAGCTACTAAGTTTTCAAAGTTTATTAAAGTGCGATTTGGGATTATGTTATTTTATTCTTGGTTGTGAAATCTAAAATATTTTAATAATTCTTCAGACAATTGATCCGAACTTTACCTCAACGACAATATCAGCTCGAATAATGCCAAAAGATGCAACTCTTTCAAACACTGATGCTTTCCTTATCATTGGGCCTCTGTACCTCGTTATAGCAATGGGACCGTTTTTAACGTGAGTAAAAATGATAGTCTAGAACAGTGTTTCCCAACCCTTTATTTCATGGCCCACTTATATTGCACAAAAATAATCTATGGCCCATTACCTTGCTCATGTAAGGGATAAACTACAAGAAAAACAAAAAAAAATAGATGGACTCCTTACATAGATAGACAAATCACTATTTAGTTTCCAAAAACAGCTTTATAATTCATTTCTAATACAATCGAATTTAACTAATTTATCAATAAGTCTAGCCCTTTTTAATTGATTTGTGGCCCACCTGAAACTGTTTCTGTTGCCCAGTTGAGAACCAGTGGTTTAGAATAATATGATTAATTTGAAATGGTCACAAGAAAAGAGGGTGAGATTTATTGTTGTTTTGTTTCGAATATGTTACATGTCACGGACGTGTCGTTCTAACGATTTGTCTTGTTTTAAATATGTTACTTACATGTTACTGGCATAATCTTAGTGATAAACTTTCATATTCTTATACTTTTCCAGTTTCTTGTTAGTTTTCGTTGTTTATGAAAAGGAAAAGAAGATCAAGGAAGGGATGAAAATGATGGGACTCAGTGATCTTGCTTATTGGTAAGTTTAATCAAGTATTCGAATAGGATTTTCGTAAGCTCAACGAATTTTTATTCGTTTTCATATCACAGCAAAATTAACGGCTATTTTCAAAAACTAGTGACTGCGTTTAATTAAGGTGTAACGCAATATGAAATGATTCTGGTCAATCCAAATTAGAGTAATTTGTGACCTACTGTCCTACGCATTTATTTTTTTCTGCAGGTTTTCGTGGGGAACAGTTTATGTTGCATCGTTGTTTGTGATGACCTTAGTTATGACACTCATTGGATATTTTGGGAATTTGTTTCCACTCAGCAATTTTTTTCTTGTCTTTCTCCTCTTTTTTATCTACGGACTTAGCATCGTGAGTTGTTTTATTATTACTTTGAGTAATATGAGAATACAGGTGATTGAGTGAGTGCTCTTTAAATATATTTTCATATACGAACTTAGAATTGTGAGTTCTTTCATTATAACTCCTGAATCGTGAGGGATTATGAGTGATTGAGTGAGTGCTGTTTAAATTTGAATGAACATTTTTCAATAAGGTTTCTTCCCATAGTTAATGGTCAGGTTTAGTTGGAGTCAGGTCAACCATGGAGTCAATTCTCACTGAAAGTTAGTTAGTGGCGATTCCTATGGATGTTTCCCCGACCCTTGACCCCAACAAAATTCTTTCTATACTTTAATATTGCAAACTTTTGCATATGCTATGTTGCGTGTGTTTTGGAGAGTTCACACCTACAAACTGATTTACATGCTCGAAATCATTATTTTTATTAATCTACGACCACGTGCCACAGGGAAACATCCATTCCTAGATAACCTAAAGTCACTTCACGTCTTCATTATTGAGGACGTCACATAAGTCCAGTTCTACTCGAGTCAAGGACTCGATCAACCCTAACAAGTAATTAATGCGATAGGGGCTGAGTATCCTCTTCTCCCTCTCAATGTTAATTTTAAAAATTTCATCATTTTATGGAAAGTTCAGAAATACACATAACGCAATTGATATTTCGCAATGCACTCAAAATTATTGTGGTCAAATTATTAGTCGAAGAAATCATCACTAATTTCACTCTTTATATTTCTAGGAAATGCTTGGATTCATGCTCACACCATTCTTCAGTAAAGCTAGAACAGCAGGAGCTGTTGGAGGATTTATTTCCATTATTATGTCGCTTGTGTTTCTCGCAATCCAACTAGCAGGCGATTTTCCTGAACCTGCCATTTGGGCAGTTTCTCTACTCTCTCCTACAGCTTTTTCATTCGCGATGGGGAAGGTGGGTTTTGGTTTATTACTTTTTGTAGTTACTGAAATGGAGTTTAATATTGCAATGTTTTTTAGTATTCAAGTTTATTTATTATTAGAATATTAACATTAGAAATTAACCCTAATTTGAGTAAAATCTGATGGCTAAGTAGTTAGAGTGGAATAAAATTAGAGTGAGTGAAATATTACGTTACTGTTTATAAATTTAACGAAGTCGAAATTGGCACAAAATATGATTTTGCTGTGCAGTGTACTTGGTTCTGATGGCGTAGTTATTAAAAGTTTTTCAGACTCCAAATCTTATGACCATCACCTCAATTTGCAAGGTTTTGAGTGCACCTCGAAAATCAACAGAATGGTGTTATGCATATAACTAATATATGATTGAATATTGTACATATTTTGGAACTGCTGGGGTAGGGAATATCAAATCAGATAGATTCTGGCTCCTACAAAAATAGTCGCTTCTTATATCTTTAGATATCATTGGCTTCTTGTAGAGAGCTTTGTTTGGAATTAGTGCCATATAAAAAATAACAAAATAAATAATTCTCCTTCAAAATTGTTCTCAGATGAAGTTTATATGTGTATGTAACTGATTTAATACTGATTTATTGAGAAATTCATTTTTATTATATTGGTAAAAACTAAAAGTCACATGATTTGTGGTACCCTACCCGAACCCACAAGTCATGTGATATTGAGATCATGTAAATCATGTGAGGTATATGGAACCAACGTTGAGTCAAGTGGTAACTGCCGCAGACTGCCATTTTTTTCAGCATCCTTTCAATCGTTCTTGACTCTTTTTTTCCTTTCGCAATTTGAAATCATTGTTTCTCGCATCGCCATTCTAAAAATATTTGAAAAAAAATTGTTCTAATATGTAAATAGCAAACTATTACATGATTTTTCATTTTTTGTGTATTTAACACTACATACCCTAATATTGGATCTAGTTGGTATTACATGCTAATTAGTAATTTTGTTGTTTTTCCCACTGTGCTATGCCTGTCTAAAGACCATGATTGTGTATATTTTATTCAAACTTTATGACTCAACATTCTTGTACCTCTAAAAATAATGAGTGCTTCACTGGTTAAGAGGCATTGGACAAGCGCAGCAGTTCGCAAACATTTTGTTCGTGCATCCCACCCACCCCAAAAAAACTTTTTTTAGACGGACACTAAGTAACAGAAAGTGAACAACCCATAAAAGGAGAATGAATTTATTTATTCATATACACGGCATTAAAAACAAGAAACAATAAAATATTTTTGATAAATACAATATGTAAATTATTCAATCACATATCAGTTATGTTTAACACAATTCTGTTAAATTTCGGGACGCCGCTCTGGGAACCTCTGGACTGGCGGCTAAATAAGATTTTAAACCTAGTACAGGATTGCTCATACCCACCACGTCCCTTCATTTGGACATAACTTGGGCGGGTAATGCTGTACTGCTGTACTATAATGCTGTCCACATTCAGACTTTTGTAATCATAGCAGTTGTCATGTACACCAAGTACACTTGTTCAGAGCCTGATTTGGAGAAAATTTGTTGAATATTTCCAACTAAATTTCCTCTTACTGTAATGTAGTGACTCATATCATTTGAAAATTAAATTACACATAACATGAATGTTTTTTGTCTGTTTAATGAAACCTATATCCGAATATGTTAATAAACTTTCTTCTGTCATTGTTCAGTTTCCAAATTGAATTACAATAAAGTTTGGTGCAGTCTCAATCTTATATTTGAGTTTCGAGTTGTTTAATTGAACACGAAGTGCATGCGAATTGTTTTTCTAAATCACTGTTATTATTTGTTGGGGCGTATTTCTGGGGCATGAAAAATCTGTTTTTATTTATTTATTATAAAACCTATATTTAAACATTACTCTCTTGCTTTGAAAAAAAAACCTAGCTCATCTCAATGAGTAAATATTTGCAATCTGTTTAAAACAAATCGTGTAAATCAGACAATACATGATACCGCTTAGTGCCTAACTACAATGATATTTTATGATGCCTTTTATTCTTGGTATGTCATTTTTTATTAGTTTAATGATCTCTTGGTTTATAGGTATATTTACTACACATTTGTCCTATTTTTTATTTTTGTAAATATTTTCTCCAAAATTTTGACTGTTCTAGGGTAAGATTTAAAATTTTTAGGAGCAAGTTTTCATAAAAAGTAAAAATTAAAACTTGTGAAAAAATGTCTCAACTCAAATAGAATTGCTCCAGTCTGATATCTGACAATGGCAATGAGTATGAAGTTTTACCCGGTGAAATAACTGTCTTAAACTCTCATTTTTTAAAGTTTAATAGCATCCATTGCTTTTCAATATTACTCTATTGTATCATATTATTATTAGAAAAAAAGAGAGAAATCAAATTTCTGATTTTCTTATATTCTGGGTATAAATTTTCAGTTAGTAAGATAACTTAAATCAAAACTCAAATTTTTTCTAATTTTTACAAAAGATTTTATAAAATTATATTACGTCTTTTACTTTCACTTATAGAAATGCTTTATGATATGCAAATAATTATAACAATAGAATAGATTTATTTTGTTCCTTTTTATTCGTTTGATGTTTTTCACAAAAGAGTTTATAAAATTATATTACGTCCTTTACTTTTCACCTATAGAAATGCTTTTACGATATGTAAATAATTGTAACAATGGAATAGGTTTATTTTGTACCCTTTTGGACGTTTGATGTTTTTTATCGCTTTTTTTATATCACATTAAACAGAATTAGCTTCTGAAGATGAGTGTTTTAATATTTTTACAACTTATCCAAATTCGTCCTAAATTTAGAAATTATGAAAAAATTTCATTTCAATTTATTTTTGAAGAGTACACATCTTTATAACCGTAAAGTTTGATTGAAATGAAATATGAATTCTTCTTTGTGAAAATAACATCCTTCCGTTGCATATATTGCAATTTGCAACTCCTAATTCTTCCTAACTGCACAAAATAAGGGCTTTATTAGACCATCACCTAGTAACGCGCAATATGAATTTTGTGTAGTTCGAAAAGTCCACTGCATAAATATTGGTACCCCGTAGTATGTGTACCTGGTTAGGGTTAGGCTTTGGCCATACTTTTAGTTCGATTTTCCTTATTTTAGTTCTATTACGAGTTCGGGGACTGTCTGTGTCAACCAACTGAATATACCCCCTTGTCCATAGGTTTCAGTCCCCTTACACAACTTGATGTAAAGTAGGCGAACAAAATTAGTTACCTTCATATTGGTACACACACTAAATATGCGCCTAAATATGTATTGCAATATTACTAAGTGAAGAATACGACCTCACCAAGGGGGTAATAAATTGGTTGGGCAATGTTGAATCGTAAGTTTACGGTTCTTCCAGAAAATAATAGCTACTCTTATATCAGTGGCAGCTTATACACTGCCTTGTTTGGAGCGTCAAGAAGCTGATTATAATAAAATTCATATTTTTTTTTCATAATAGGTTTTCCTGTTCGAAGTTACCGGCCAAGGAGCTCATTTTTACAACATTGCAGAAGGACCAAAACCTCTTTATATTGGACTTGTTATGATGATTGTGGATATTTTTCTCTATTTTTTCTTGACCTTATATCTTGATAGTGTGGTTCCAGGTTTGTTATTATTTATTGCTTTGAACTTATTATTCTAAAATTCATGTGCATGTGCCTACTCTTTGTTTCACAGACAAATTTTATTTTTATTCTATATTTTGATGGCCCTTTGCGCTTAGAATAAGTCTCTGTATAAGCAACTTTGCTCAGTATCAGAAAACATACGAGCTTCTCAGCGTCGTAGGTTGGTTTACACAACAGTTGGTCTTCCCATGGCTTGTTTCACAAGCAAAGTGTATGCATCATACCGTAAATGTTATCTGTTTTTTTACTACCTGAATTTGGCTGTGGATTAAGTTTAGAATCCACATCACTTTGTAGCAATTTCAGAATTTGAATGTGTGAATTTATGAAAGAATCATATTTTTTCTGCTAACTTTATTCATACTTTGGTTTTTTAGAATCATTTAATCCCAATTTATCCTGTAGTTAGTCCAAATATGCAATCAGATTCGGAAATAGAATACTACTTTCTATTCTTTACTTCCAACATATGATTAAATTACCTTTTTCTAAAGTAAATACGAAAATCTTATCCTATATTTCAGGGGAATATGGTCAACGCAAATCACCTTTCTTCTGTTTCAAACCTTCATACTGGAGCAGATCTCAACGAGGTTTGTCTCGTGATCGTGCATTATCAAGACGTTCAACGAGCGGGGAACCATTCGAGGGATATTCACAACATGACTTTGAACCTGTGTCACCAGACCAGATTGGCAATGAAGCTATTTCGTAAGTTTTCTTTCCAAATTTTATCCAGTTGCTATAGCAACAATTGGCATTAGCAAGGAATCAGAAATTCTAGCTGAGCTAGGAAAAAAGTAGGTTGACAGCATCTGTAAATTATCCTATTGTTTTTTTATAAAGTCGTCCCAATTTTTTCTGGTTTTTCAGATAAATCATGTCAGTTAATGGTTTAAACTTAACTGTTACATATCTCTGTCCACAATCCCATCCACATCACCTCACAAAAGGTGTGATAAATTGGATAAGCAGTGCTGTAGATATTGGTCCTTTCACTAATAGTAGCATTTTACACATCGCTAGATATCAGTGGCCGTCTTGTTTGTTGCGAAGAGAATGAATAAATTAAATTGAAAATCATGTTATCGAAGTAAAATTTCATGATTATGGTTTTGCTAATTTTGCTAAATTAATGCACAGATTCTGAATTCAAAATCAAAAGCAAAATGGATTATTAAAAAAGCATATTATCTTGAAGTAAATTTTCTTAGTGTTAATATAATCAATTTTTTTCAATTCACATGTGAAAATCGTTTATATCGTTTTATAATACAGCATGACAAACATAAGAAAAGTTTTTAAAAAATCTGCAATCTTCGGTCAGTCATCAAAGTCTACTGTTGCAGTTCAAAGGTTCAGTCTCGATATATACAAAGGTCAAATTATGGCTTTACTTGGCCACAACGGAGCTGGGAAAACCACTATCTTCAATATTCTTACAGGTATGAAATTGTAATTTTTTTTGGACCATTTTTTTGGGCGCTCCAGAAGTATGTACCAATATGGATGTAACTAATTTTGTTCTTCTATTTTACATCAAGTTGTGTAAAGATACAGAATCCTATGGGCAGGGGGTATATTCACTTGGCTAACACAAACAGTCCCTGAACTTTTAATAGAACTAAAATAAGGAAAATCGAAATAAAATTACAGCCTAACCCAAACCTGGTACACATAATACAGGAGTACCATTTTTGGTTTGTGTCACGTTTTTAATCTGCCGGTCGATAAATGTTATTATATTTAGTGTTGAAGTCCATAAATGCAGAGCATCAAGCCAAGTCACAAATGCTGAATTCCAGAGTCACATATACTCGATACCATGAAAATTTCCATCTTACATTAAACCAACCTAATTTTTCAGGAATTTTTTTCGCATTTTTATAGAGAGAGCAGCTAGACAAAACTTTTTTCTATGTCCCAAGTCAAGTCTTTCTGGTGATTACCTGAGTATGGGTCCAGTCAGTTCACTCAAGTAACTCAGTCATTGAGCATTATGACTCTAGTTAATGTATAGAGTCTTCGCAACTGTACTGTATGCTGTAAATTGTATTTGTCTGATAGCTGCTTTTTTGCAGGTTTTGTCCCTGCGACCTCAGGATCAGCATCGGTTTATGGATACGATGTAAAAAATTTAGATGACATGGAAGAAATACGCAGAATGACTGGAGTTTGTCCGCAACATGATATTTTATTAGATTTTCTTTCTGTGAAAGAACATTTAGAAGTTTTTGCAGGGCTCAAAGGATACACTGGAGAAGAGGCTGTGGCCGAGGTATAATAGTTGTTTTTAGACTGAAAAGTTGCCAAAGGATCACTTTGCCAAATTGTTGTTGTCGACCACCCCAATCAGCAAGTCAAATTGCCTGTCATAGCGCCAGAGCTGTAGATTCAGGATTTTGAATGGGGGTTTTGCTTGCTTTTATTGGGTCAGAGCCGGGATTGTATTTTCAAACTAGTTGGGTCAAAATTCTGAATTTGTCAGAGGCATATTTGTGAGAAATCAGTGTTGATTAAAAAAGTTCATTTTCTTGGAGGCTCGAGTCGGCCTAAATTTTTTTACAACACTGAGTCTGAACAAATTTTATTCAACCCCAATTTTCTTCAACACTGACCCGCAGTCAATTGTAAATTTTACGATCTACAAGGCTCTGCATTGAGCCCCTTTTATTCATTTTTATTCTAAGTTGGTGTCGAAATTATAAATTTGTTGTATTTACAGAATTTCAGTGATGATAAAGGGAATTTTAATTTAACAAAACCTAAAAAAGCATCGAGTTTATTCAGAGTTTTTAACAGTCTATTAATAAAGAATACTTGCATAAGCCAAAGTTATTGTTATCTGCTTAAACTGGTGACGAAGTCGAAATTTTCTACAAATTTTTCCAGCATGGAGTCTGAGTTAACCAATTGTAAATTTTCTCCGAATCCATAACTGTGCATAAATCCCGATTTTTATTTTTATTTCATTCTACTTGTAGATGGAACGAGTCATCAATGTTGTTGGACTACATGATCAGAGAGATACATTTGCTAAGAAACTTTCTGGCGGACAGAAGCGGAAATTATCGGTTGGAATCGCAATATTAGGAGATCCCAAGGTTTCTATATTACCCGAAAATTTTTAATCAGTGAAAATTGAGCAATAACTCTTTCTAATGATTTTTTTTTTATAATTTCCAGATTCTTATTCTTGATGAACCGACAGCTGGAATGGATCCATATTCTCGACGCAAACTCTGGGATTTACTCCGATCTCATCGTGAGGATCGAGTTACTTTGTTAACTACTCATTTTATGGACGAAGCAGATATACTTGCAGGTATAGTGATCGTTAGCCATAAATAGACTTATGCCATGTTTCGTCATTTTTATAACAGGAGTATGGAAAGCCCGTTGGCCTTGTGGTCAAGGGTGTTATACCTAACTAAAATGTCCAGATACTTCTACCGTTGTATATTCCACAAAAGCAGTCATTTCATCTTCCAAATTCAAAAGCAGTGCCATAATCATATTTATTTTTCAGATCGCAAAGCGATTCTTACCCGTGGGAAGTTGAGATGTGTTGGCTCGTCTTTGTTTTTGAAGAATAGATTTGGTTGCGGATATCATCTTGGGTAAGAAAAATTTGTTAAAACGATAATATTTGGTTCAGATGGGTGAACAGTTTGTAGTCTATTTTGACTTTGATCTTATTTCTAATGGTCTGCATAACTTTTACTTGGTCTGCACTTGGCATGGTCAATGTATGGTCGGCATGGTCATTGTTTTGCCAGCTTGGTCAACACAACCAGTGTTTGGTCAGCTTGGTCAATGTTTGGTGCGCATGGTCAATGTATGACCAGAATGGTCATTGTTCGATGGGCATGGTCAATGTTAAGTCGGAATGGTCAATTTCTGGTCTTCAGGATTAATTTTAATTGGCATGGTCATTGTTTTATCAGCATGGTCAATGTTGAGTTTGCACGGTCAATGTTTGGTTGGTATGGTCAAGAATAAGATAGCCCAGGTTTGATATGCTAGCCATCTACTACTTTATTTATTACTTAGATCCAAATTGATAACATTATCTTTGTTTTCAGCGTTGTCTCAAAATCACCAGAAGATGCAACAAGAATTGGTTCCTGTGTGAATACTCACATTGATGATGCTCAATTGCAAAGATCTGTTGGAATGGAACATGTTTATACATTGCCATTAAATCAAGTGTCTAAATTTTCAGGTAACTCAAGCTTAGATCTGGTTTTACCTTACATTGTACTATTTTTTTATTTATTTCTGACTGTATTATTGAAGTCTGTATTGCTTTATAAAAATGATCAAAGTCATCATAAATATAAAGCATTGCTTAAATTGGATATTACAGAGTGATTGATAGGATAGGAGGTAAGGAAAGGGTAATAGCCAGGACTGTTGGGTTGGAAAATTCAAACCAGACTCCAAACTCAAAGCAATTTAAAAATTGGATTAAACTTCGACCTCCGTTATAACTTTGACTCCGACTTCTGACCTTGAAGTCAGTGACAACTTTGACTTTGGCATATGCGAGCCTTCGTTAATTGTATGTTGATAAATTTTTATGAACTCAAATCATTTTTAGAGTTCTGGTAAAATGACACTGACTTCAGTATTGACACAGACTTCACAGCCTTGACAGTTCCCATCCACTAATTAATATTCAACGATTTTTGCTAAAATTAATTTTTCAGAACTATTTGCTGACTTTGATAAACGTCAAGATGAATTGAATATTCAAAGTTACGGTGTTTCCATGACAACCCTTGAGGAAGTTTTTTTGAAAATTGGTGAAGACGATGACGTGGATGAAGAGGGAAATGGACAAACTGGTAAGTGAAAGTGCTCGAACTTGTTTTCTGTGACATTTTTTGGAATTGCATGTTATAAGTATTGGATTCAAATTCCATGTCTAACACTTCAATCAGGGTGTACTAAACAATCAGGGTGTATTAAATTGGGTAGGCAAAGCTGAATCAAAAGATAACAGTCATGAACTTGAATCTGAAACATGATTTTGGAGAACCGTTTGAATTTGTATTGGAAATGTAATCACTTTTTATGCTATATAAAAACGTTGCGTACTCTCGTTGTGTGTGTACCGGTGTGGGTTACGCGACAATTTTATTACGATTTTCCTTATTTTAGTTCTATTACGAGTTCGGGGACTGTCTGTGTTACCCAAGTGAATACACCCCCTGCCCATATGTTTGAGTTCTTTTACACTACTTGATGTATGGTAGACGAACAAAATTAGTTACCTCCAAATTGGTACACACACTTCGGGAGCGCCCACAATTTTGCTTGCATTTATGCCACTCAAGTAAAGCGCATTAGGATAACAACTCATTGATTTATTTAAAAATTGCCAAACATTGTATAAAGACTACAACTTACATATCCTCTGTTTTGGCATAAATAATATGGAATATTTATATATAATTTCATTTATTTAAAAAGAACCTATGATATGCTAAGATATTTTTGGTTCAATCTCGAATCTACCACCTTATTATCTAAGGTGCCATGGATTGAGGGGGACATCACATATTCTAGTTTTTTTATCTCACTATTATACTTTCTGAAATGGCTTGTCAGGTCCTTTATTTAGACTTAGAGTGAACCTTTGAATTCTCTCATAAAAATACAAGCAAGGGTTTATATTGACTTATTAAATAGCTGAATGTATTTGTGGTAATTTAATTTTGTATCTCTAACTCAGAAACATACAGAACGTATGATAATGGTAAGATATTTTTCACATCATATAGAAGTTTACTAATTATGGCATTATTAAAAATAGAAATGATATTGTAATTTCTATATCCTAATAATTAATGGATATCACCTCGAATGGCGGTGACTAATGAATGATAACTTGAACTATAAACTCTTTTGGTGGAGGATGTTGTAAATTTATATTAATATTTCAAAGTTTGTGGATTTTTTATGACATTTGGACAAACTAGAATATTTAAACCATGATGTTCTCTTTATTTTAAAAAGTCCAATTGTAAATCACTGTTAGAAAAGCACACATTCGTCCTAATTCGAATACACGTAGAGTAAGTCTAGCATAATTGTTCTGTTATGTAGAAGCATTTCAATCACTCATGTCAGATGAAAATGGTAAGATTGTGCCAGAATTATTTGCAAAAGTAATTTGAATTTTGTGTGAAAAAAATCATAAAATGCAATTTTTAATTGCCGGTAACATTTCTTTGTTGATTAAAACCACAAAACAGGCATGATTCCTTGACTAACATGCAAATCGAGAAACCATAAATTAACTTTCTTTATGTTTATGCTTTTTTATTTTAACTAATAAGAACAGTTGCCATTATCCCTTGACTACAGGAGAGCGCAACCACTATTCCTGAAATACATACAAATGAGATTCTGATTTTTTATTCAAAAAAGGAAAAGCCATACTAAATTAGTCGATATAACAGCAAAATCGCAAGCATATTGTGCAAGGATAAATACAATATGCAACAAAATGCTGCATCTTGCTTTGATTTCTGCTTCGATATTTAAAAACTTAAAACACTTAACTACTTCAGGTAATATTAACTTGTGGTGAGGCTTGCTGTTTTTGCCAACCCTAATGTATAGATATTAGCACTTCATCCTGTATTGTTCATCCTCAAAACACTGTAGTTCTTATTTTTTTTTTATTAAATATTTCTTTACACAATAAGTAAGATGTCCATGAAGGCCCTTTACAATTTCAATTTCGTTTTTAAGTCAATTCTCATTATATCTTTACCAGGTTTGTTGTTTTTCAATCAGTAATTGTTTAAGTATATTTACTTCATTTAATACATCTGTGAGCTCCAAAACAATTTATGGTATCGATAAATTCCTTTTGCAATTTGAAAAAATTTAAAACTTTATGGACACCCTATATATTATAAATTGATTTACATTTACTCTGATTTTTATATAATCAAAAAATAATCAAAAATAGTAGCTATATTTTTTATCAAACGTTTTGAAATTGAATCCTTTTTTTATAGCGTATTCTTTTGACCATGATATTGAGATTCCGTTAATTTGCAAATAGCCAATATTTACATATTTTGTCAACTGTGACGTTATTCACGTTAACACAAGGAAGCAATATCAAATTCTCATTTTTTCGAAAAAGAACGTGAAATTTCAATACATTTCAAAACTCCCAAGATTTAAAATATTTTTTATATTCCTTCAATATAAATTTGGAGCTGCAATTTTAGGTTCCAATTCTCTCTCTTTGGACATACTCCAATTCTATTAGTATCCCTATTTCAATAGATTTAATATTCATATATAGTCCATCGCTAGACATACCATTGGGTACTCCTGTATTATGTGAACCAAGCTGGCGGACATCGGAACATATTATGTTTATGTGTACCAGGTTAGGGTTAGGCCATTATTTTATTCCAATTTTAGTTCTATTACGAGTTCGGGACTAGCCAAGTGACTTCCGTAGTAAATGTACCTGAAATTATGACCTAACCCTAATACCACGCTCTGGTGTCCGCCATTTTGGTTCACGTACTACAGGAGTATCTACCATTGTATTCGAATTTCATCTTGATTAGTTGGTATAGTAACATGTAAAATATTCTAGGCACTAAGGAAAAATATGCAAGTGTAGGATATTCAAACCCATTGGCTGTTCCAGAAACAAACGAAGACCGGGATTCAGTTGCAATCAATGTTCCAAATTCTCCACCGATATTTGATCCTTCACAAAGTGAGGTGAGATGGTGACAATAGTTTTGAAAATTTCTCATGGTGTGTTTTTACTCTAAACAAGGCTGTTTAGCAGCCAGTAGAGAGAAGTATTTCCAATGGACGAGGTGGTGGGCATGAGTTTTGAAACCGAGATGTTTGACCGTGTATATCTAGGGTCATTTAATTACTTTTCTGAGTGGGCGTGGGCCAGTTACAGATAATAGACTTGATTACTGAGCCGGGGCTCAAAACCTAATATGAAAAAACAGTTTATTTACAAAGCTAGTCCAAGGCTAACATTTATATAATCATTAGTAGTACGAAGTAACAATCGGGGGTCATTATGACGTTACTTACATCGTTAATTTATATATAGAAATTTATATCTATAAATGCTATAGTCGTAAATACAGCAGGCACAAGTGGGCCGAATGAAACACTTCAGTAGGGGGGATCTGGCCCACAGGCTACCCCTGGCCTAGCTGGTACGTTAGCTATCTCGGGTGGGTCCAATTCCTATGCTCACCACCTCACCCATGGTGTAATAAATCGGGTAGACAATGGCAAACCTGGAAAGATTTCGGTCATTCGAAAAATAGTAACTCCTTGCATAACAGTGGCCGTTTGTACAGGGCTTCATTCGAAGCAGGGGGTGTAAAAAAAAAACGTATAATAAGAAAAAAAATTGAATGTTAAAATTCCCCCAAAATTATTTCTCACTATAATCATATTATCCTGTCTTACAGGGAAGTGGAAAATCAAGTTCTGGATCGATTATATTACAAATGATGAGAAGAACTCTTCTGATAAATTTGCGCAATCCTGGTTATATCATCTTTGCTATTCTGCTTCCAATGGTCCTTGAAAGTATGTAGCTTATATTTTTTTTATCTGATCTGTGTTTCAGGATTTTTTGTGTAACTGGATACAGAATTTTTCTGAACTTCCTTACCACACCTGTTTATGTGCCATTATGATTTATAATGTTATCTCTCAAAATTAACTTATTAGAGAAGGCACTGAATGACATTGGGTCACCAGCAGTGGCATAGCCAGGGGGGTGGTTTTGCGGGTCGAAACCTCCCCCCCTCTTTTTGAAATGTAAAAAAAATAATAAAATCAATTTTCTGTATCATAGATAGCAATTTTCCATAACGTGAAATGCTTTTTAGACTCCCAAGACTACTAAAAACCTGCGTATTCTAGTGTTCGATCTGACCCAGCTGTTTCAATCTAACTTGGCAAAAAAATTTCAGAACCCCCCCTTTGAAAATTTCTGGCTACGTCCCTGATCACCAGCCAGCCGTGTTTTTTTTTCATTGAACTCTGAAATGACCCCAATTTATTACAAATCAAGGGGGATTATTTTCTGATGTCTGATTATGTAAAATCTTTATTCTATATTGCAGAACCTTTATGATTTCGATCTATTTATCCTGCTCATGCTCAGTACCGTAACTACTTTTCCTTTTTTTTTTGCTTAATCCAGTAATCAACATACACTATTACGATGAAATACATCATCTTTGCTTTGAACTTCTTCTTGTTGTAAATCCTCCAATCGAACTGCCCTCAATTAAACATTTAAATAGAAATTTTGTTAAACAAATCTTCAATTCTTCTCCAGTTGTCGGTACATGGTTATTCACTCAACAACCATCTGCGAGTGACTCTGGAGATCCAGATTTAATTGACGTTACTTATGCAAATAATCTCGAAGCCTACAAGGATAAAAGTGTTCTTTATAACGGATTAACTGGTAAGATGTTTTTATGAATGGATGATGTCTTTCGCTCAAACAAGGCTTTGTATAAAGTGGGAAGCTATTGTTTTTAGAAGAGCCAGATTTATTTTTTCTATTCAGCATGTCTCATTTTATTACACCATGTGCGAGATGAGGCTCTGCATTTGAACCTTAGATGTGTGCGCTGCGATGCCAAATCAATAAAGTCTAACGTTTCATCTGCTAGACCAGTGGTTCCTAATCTTTTGGGTCTCGTGGCCCCCTTTCGGAGGCTTTTAGCACTCGTGCCCTCCCCCCTTGTTCCAGGGGTATTCATAGTTTTATTTAAATTGGTAGATTCCAAATCCCATTATGTTCAAACAATTCATGTTCAACAAAGTTAAAACACCCTGTGAACTAATCTTATCAATCGATGAAACTAGGAATAATGGGGAGTTTCTCGTAAAAGAAAAAGTAAAATCAATTTTGAGCCTAGCATTGTGGCCCCCCTTTAACTGCTCTGTGGTTCTTCGGAGTGCAACAGGTTTGGTGTGTCGGTTGGGAACCACTGCGCTTGACCACCCATTTTTGCTAAAAATGAATCCTATATTTCAGGTACTTCTAAGGACAACTTTGTCAACAACGCACAAAGTGGAATATCGTTTGAAGAAAGCACAATGACAGACTCTGTATTACTTACTGATGGTTTTTATCCTCATTCTGTTGGATTGCAAGTCAGTGCATTTGCAGCGAGTCAGGTAATTGTTGGCTTTCAAATCTATGATTACAAAACTAGGATTATGCCGTCTTCCTGAGTATAAATGCATTTAATAGACATGAAAGTAGGGCGTTCCAGAAGCGTGTGTACCAATATGGAGGTAACTAATTTTGTTCGCCTACTTTACATCAAGTTGTGTAAAGGAACGGAAGCCTATGGGTAGGGGGTATATTTACTTGGCTAACACAGACAGTCCCCGAACTCGTAATAGAAAACTAAAATAAGGGAAATCAGAATAAAGTTATGCCTAACCCCAACTTGGTACACATAATATGAGAGTACAGAAAGTACACCCATGGGCCGAACTCAGTCGAACTAATTAGACTAAAAAAAATTTTTAGTATTCAAAGATGGACGAACTCTCTACATGAAGAGTCATATGTGGCCTAATATTTCACAGATGAATCTTCATATGACATTCAACACAATTCTTTAAACATTTAACTGGAATTTTGCTGTTATTGCTGTAATCATTCCAGATTCATGTTCGCACATTCAGGCATTGCTCTTCTGTATGAAGAACAAGAATGCAGTAAATAATGATAGTTCGCATATCTATGAAAAATTTATATTATCAAGGCTTATGTTCAGGCAAAATGAAAAAATTAGCTAGATAAAACGGTACTCTCGTAGTGCCGGGTTAGTGTTAGGTTATAATTCCATTCCGATTTTCTTTATTTTAGTTCTATTACGAGTTGGGGGACTGTCTGTGTTAGCTAATTGAATATAACCACTGCATATAGGCTTTCGTTCCTTTACACAACTTGATGTAAATTAGATACCCTTATATTGGTACACACACTTCTGGAGCGCCGATAAAGCCGTGATTGTCAATACTACAAGCTGGTTTCAATAAAGGGCTTCAAAACTCCTTCTCAAATTTTTTATATTCATTTTTCAGGCCGCTTACCTTGTTTTATACAATACTTCATTTACAAGATCTTTACCATCAGCTATCAATGTATTCTCCAACACATTGACATCTTTCCTAAATGGTGGAAATCCTACAAACATCATTACATACAGTAAACAGTGGCCCCAAGTTGGTAAGTTTTAGTCTTTATGCTTTTAGGTTGCCATATTCTATTCGGTTTTTAAGAACTGTCTGCAACTCTTTTTGTTTTCAAAAAACTATCGAATTTGTAACAAATTTGTAAGCTGTTAAGACGGCCTAATCATATGGCGAACCATGACCTCTCGTCCAGTCACCAGTCCAAGTCGGGTATGGGATTAGTTATCCAGTTATTTGTTTCAGAAGCATAGACTTTCTGGTAGAGGAAGCTGTAACCGACCAACAGTTACGTGAACCACCTTACAGCAGCGAGGAGTCCAGCAATCCTCTCGCACATAACCATCCCTGCACGCAGGGAAATCAGATGTGCAGTAGCGAGTGTATTCCTAATGCTTAGCATGATGCGCCACACCACACAATGCAAATTTGATTTTAGAGAATTTAAAATTTCAATCCCTGACTCTGGGAAAACACAATTTTGATTACAAAACCACAATGTCAATAAAAACATTCTAAACTCGAAATTCTGACTTTCAACCCTTGTCATGATGATGTGTTATTTATTCCAGGTACTCAGCAAGGTACTTTCAATGGTTCCATATTTGGTGCAGCTATGATGGTTGCCATAGCAATCGTATTATCGACATCATTCGCAGCTAGTAATCCTGTCAAAGAACGAGAGGTTTGTAAAACAATCAATCAAAACAGAATTTTTTTAATAGAAATCGCATTAGAAATTGCCGTCTATAAATATCAAAGTCTGATTAAGAATATGTTAGTATTTCTGTTCAATATTGCGCTGGATAACCGTGGGTTACTTTTTTCTTATATTCAGGAAAAGATTCGAGCTCAACTTCGGGTTTCTGGAGTGAAATTTATCAATTATTGGTTTGCTTTTTTGTTGAGTGATTACATCATTTATTTTGTGATGTCTTTGATATTCATTATTTGCATTGTCGGATTTCAAGTCACTGGACTGAATAATGGAGGAGCTATCGCAGCTTTGGTAAGAAATACATACACTTATTCCAAAAATAATTGGATAAAAAACTTTAGTGACATTCATTTTAGAAATTTTCATCTACTTTATGATTTTGCCAATAAATAATTTGAAAATTCTAAATTTTCTCATTTTTTTATGACATTTTCACATGAATTTCACTTCTTATTCGCACATGTACGGGCAGTCACTAATATGTATGGAACTCACATTTTTAAAAGCCAATACGAGATACAGTTGTTCTAAATTAGTAATAAAAGTAAACAATATTTGGACCTCCTGAAGTATGCGCACCAAGATGGCGCACAACCTGAACTCAGTTTGTGTACCAGATTAGGGATCAGGTTATGCGACATCTTGGTACGCATACTTCAGGAGTACCCAATATTTTGTATAATATTTTGTGCTATACTCCATTTTTAGATACTACTACTACTTGGTTGGGGAGTTGCTTGTCTTTTAGCATCGTATTGTGGAAGTTTCCTGTTCGATAGATATGAAACCGTATCTGCTTCTTGGCCAGGATTAGTGCAACTGGTGAATTTTTATTGTAAAAGTAGGAAAGTCAAATAAAAAAAGGAAAAAAAATGTCCATTTTCTTGCCATTGATGATGGAAGGCATGGAAGGTTTTCTCCATATGTCCGATTTTGAAGTCCTGTGTATGAGACAGAACGGCAGAGTTGAGACAAAGTTTGATTTAATTTTTTTTTAACGAATAAGTTCAAAGCGAATCCAGCCTCAATTCCACAGTTCTGATGAGGAGGCCTTCTTGCCCTTGGGGATTTACCCAACTGACTCATTGTGGCTTCATTTACCATGGCGTAACATTTTTATTTATACACATCATAGATAGTGTGATATTAATTTGAGGAATAACAGTTTTTTAGGAATTATGTATTAATCTTCGCTATCTTGTTTGGAAACGTACTTCCAAAATGAAAAAAGAGCTGAAATATTGGGAAACTATTTCTTTGTTACAAACTGCATTAAAAGTTGGTAGATTTTCGTGTTGTGTGAAGTTGGATAAAAGTATTTTCAGTCAGAATTTTTGACAACTTTTTCTACATATTTAATATGCAAATATTTTAAAAATTTCTATTATCACCAGGCTGCCATCATACCATACATTATTGTGTCGACTTTGGATCAAACTAACAATAGAGAAGCTGCCAATGCCTGCAACGTTGTGTTTTGTATACTAAGTCCGTACTATGTGGGATTTGCTGGAATTTATTACTGCTTCGTAGTAAGTTTATTTTGAAAAATAAAATAAATAAATAAAATCTTATTTATTTAACATTTTTAGTGGGACACTTAAAATTCCAAGTTCTTTGTTTGATAAAATCAGCTTTGACAGAAGTAAAAGATAAACTGTCGGATTAGGATTTTATGCTTAATAATAGGGAAAATCAGTGTTGACGGAGGGCTACACTGAATGGCTTGGTGAGCCAGGTTGGGGTTGCAGGCCACCTGTTGTGTTACTCACCTCTGATCCAAAATGCATAGCTTGTGTAGAGCTTTGTTCATCGATATCGCTTTGTTTGAACTCTTATAAAAAAAATTCCAAATTTTGCAGGTCTACCTTCGATACCTCCTCCAGGGAAAAGGAACAGACATTCCAGCATCAGCGTACTTTGACTGGAGTGAGCCTATGTTGCCATTTTCTATTCTAATGGCTTATGTTCATATTGTCCTATTCTCTGGAATTCTAGTAATTGCCGATATAAAGAAGAGTGGCGGAGAATTGCCTGGTTGTGGAAGGTACATTAATGTTTTGAATCCTGCATCTCATAACATGTCAAAGATTAAAGATTTCCTGTCCTGGTTTCATCCTTGAATTTATTGAATTCACGCTCTTTGATCCGAACAAGGCCCTGTACGAGCTACCACTGATATCTCACAATAAGTATTATAGAGAGTTGAATCAACTTTCTTGAACTTGTTTCTTATTCGACTCTTATTCACGCTCGTCGCTCCGAACAAGGCTCTGTACGCTTAACAATAAGTATTACGTATATGTTAAATCTTTCACTGTTTCAGGAGTCAAGTGGGATCATCAGAATGGGTGAACGTTGGTAACAATGACGTGGATGACGCAGAAGATGATGACGTTACAAAAGAAAGAAACAAAGTTGAAGAGATTTCGAGGAACCAACATTCTGATGATGTATGTATTAATTCTATACTCAAAATAGGATGTTTATTTATTATAACTGGACACAAAGGGAACACATGGAGTATTTTGTGAAATTATTGTTGTTGTTTTGGTTGTGGAAATTTTTTTTCCGCAAGATTTGGTAGTAAGATTCTTTATAGTTCTCTTTAGCTTTTGCAGATTGTTCAGTAACTCAATTGGTATAATTCTTTGACCAGCACAGCCCAGGACCTTTATTTTAACTTAGTAGGGCTTATTTTTACTGATGGCTTATACATAGAAAAATCCCTTTTGTTTCTATTTTACCTATTTCTTAATATTCTTTAGGGGCCAGTTGTATTGATGGAAGGTTTACGCAAAGAGTTTACAAAACGAACGAAGAAAAGTTTTCAAAGTTGTAGAAAATCTTCTGATGGAGAAGATGACGAAACAGTCAAGGTAATAATTGCATGATTTGACATTTTAATAAAAACGATTTCTTCGTCAGATGGGCAGTTTTAGGCTGACTTGTTACTGCTTTGCTGACTTTTCCAAATCCCTGACCGCATTTTTGATTGATTGTAACAAATCAATTTTTCAAGTTAAACAAGATGTTTCAGACTTAACGGTAGCTCTCTGTGACCTGTGCCAGGTGTCATCTCAGCCACAAGAAAATCTTTTACATCTAATTGCATCAGTGTCATTTCTATCAAATTTCAAATTCCTTCAACTTCTTGCAATTGGGAGTTGTCAGAAATTCTCAAAATTTTCAATTGAAGCTGAAAAAAATTATGCATTCAAGTTGAGTGTTTCTTCCATTGACACTGACATTGTCTCCTTCTGACTTGACTATATAAAAGTATTAATTTTTGAATGGAAAAAGATTATTGGTCTTATTACTGAAAAAAATTATAAGACTTTATGAGATATTTATATAATATATGACAAATTCAATTTAAGCTTTTCTTTATTGTTCATTGTTATCAACTAGGTTGCAGTTCGCAATTTATCAATGACTGTTTATCCTGGTGAAGTTGTTGGATTACTTGGACCAAATGGTGCTGGAAAAACAACTGCCCTAAACGTTTTGATTGCAGACGTCGGAGCTACTGCAGGAAGAGTATGTTTGGATTAAAATTTCTGATATTTAACACAATTCAATTTTGGTTTTTTGGTTAGAATGCTTTATTAAAACTTTGTTTGATTTCTTATACTGAGACTTGTTAGGAGATAAATATTGAAACTTTATTTTAATGGTCTATGCAAGAAGTACTTTTCTCATTATTGAACAATGCTGGATTTTTCATTGCTGTGAGGGTTCACATATCATAATTGGTTTGCACTGTGATTACGCCATTTTGTCTCGTCATATGTGAATTTTAAATTCTATCTTGTGTACCATAATCTGTTTTAGATATTTAAGTTGTCTTCTAAGCTTTCATAACTATTATGCAGACAGTATCCTTTGTTATGTTTTTTATTTCGAATTTCATCTGACAATAAAATCATATGTAATAAACCAAGGCTAATAATTCATACCAATAATTTTGTTCTTCATATTATCAATGAATAGTCTTTACTGCTTTAACCTTTTTTTTAGGTATCTGTTGGGGGACATTCTGTTACTTCTACTTTCTCAGAAGCTTTCAAGACAATGGGATATTGCCCACAAGTACGTTGATAGTTCTTCGACCTATTTTTCATTATTTTAGAATCAAATCATGTTCAAATGTTAATTTCTGTATAACACATTGTTCATTTTGCTGAATTTAGGAGTTGCAAGAAAAAAAGGGGAATGTTGAAATTTATAAATTAAAAACAGAAATAGGTGTATTTTTAGACATTTTGCTATTCACCAAAGTATCTGAAGTTTTGTTTTGATGTTGTTGTTTGATGTTTGCCCTACAGTTCAGATCCAGTTTCTTTCAAATTTTTAGTAGATAAACATGAAGTCTTAAAAATATGTTTCTTGAAAGGCTGCTTGTTACAAAACACTTTGGGATTCCTGTCCATTGTTCATCCAGATTTCCCAAATATAATAACTGTATCATAACATGAATTGTCTGATGACGATTTTATGTTAAACAAAATGGATTGTGATTTCTAGTTTCTAAATTGCTTTCTCATACAAATATTTCTTTGTATTTTAGAGTAATCCGTTGTGGAAACCACTTACTCTGAGAGAGCATCTTGAAATCTATGCTACTGTTCGTGGTGTCCCGAAAGATAAGATTCCAGCAACCGTTAAGAAGTAAGAGTTTTTCTGATCGTTCTAAAGAATATAATCTTTGTGGTTATAGTTGAATATAGCCTCATCATGCTTAGTCCTTTTATGATAAAAAAATAGAGTAATATAGAGACTTGAGACTAAAAATGATTAATTCATAATTTCGATTTTGTTTTTCAACAACAGTACGATTTAATTTATAAAATTGTAGTATATTATAAAGTTGGTTGCGTGCGAATGAAAAGTTTGAATTATTTGCGCTATCTGAAGGTACATAAGTATATTCCAAACTGAATATGAATCTGTGAGCTTCATTTACTTCCTTAATTAAGCCATGTGTAGAGAAAAATTGGATGAATTATATCTTCATGCATACAGGATATGAAAAATATTGAAGTATTAGTTGTGGTTTCGAAAGACTAACTACCTATTTTTCTTATATGCCTCTGCGCTAGTGAATGTGTATGATGCAAGGATGCTGAAGCTGGAATAAAGATGACTATTCTTCATAATTCAAGGGTCTTGCTGTGGGTGTGTTTGCGCAGCAGTAACTCTCTTGAATCATATTGAATGTTAAAATATTATTTGCAGTTGAATACCTTCATTCGCTTGTCCAATTGCAACATTGCTTTTTTGTTGCCTAACTTTATTGTGTCAAATATGATTATTCATGACAGTATTCGAGCGTTCCTTTCATTTTGTATTCAAAAATCTTTCATTTTTAGTTTTATGGAAGCATTAGACATTGTCGAACATGAGGATAAAAGAGTTGAAGCACTGTCTGGTGGCACTCAACGAAAACTGTGTTTTGCGATATCAATGCTCGGAAATCCACAAGTTGTTTTGCTGGACGAACCATCTACCGGCATGGATCCGAAAACTAAGAGATTTTTATGGTGAGATGTTCGAATTTTGTCCCGAGGGTTAATAATTTGATATTATTCTGCAATATCTGTCAGTTTATTTCATAATTAGACTTATGTTGTGCATTTTATGTAAAATAGGTGTTCAAAAATAAATTACTTTCAAGACTGTTTCATTATATCTAAATATTTTGTGAAATTTTGAAAATTTTATTTCACAATTAGACTGACTTTTTTGTACTTTTTTGCCGTAATAATTATCTATTTTTCTGCAAAGTATCAATTAAATTTGGAATCAGAAGCCATTTCTATGCAATTGTGTGATAAAGCAATGTGAGAATTTGTAAATATTTCAAATATATGATCGCTCATTTCATAACCAACAAGCCTTAGCCTAAAATCGAAAAAGAGTTGCAGCAGACTACTGATAGAATCAGAGATGAAACATTCTTGATTGCTGCCAACAAAAAAAATCCCCAATTTTATAACCCAATTTTTTTTCAAATCTTATAAATTCCCATATTTGATATGAATTTCTATAGCTAATTGATGAAAATTTCGATAATTACCAATGCTAGTGTATTGAACTTATACTATATTTATGTGATTCAGGAATACAATCAGCAGTGCATTTGAAGGCACAAACCGAGGTGCAATTTTAACAACACATTATATGGAGGAAGCTGACGCACTATGTTCTCGAGTTGGTATCATGGTACTTGGCCAATTGAGGTAGGAAATTAATTTGAAATCTAAAGTTCTCAATTTGGAGTCGAAAATAATGTCATGCTCAAGTCAGATTTTTGATAGACTCTGAATTGTACAAAATGTCGCGCAACCTTGTACGCAGCGGAAAATAAGAAATAAATATTGTTGTTTTTTTCAGTCTAATCCAACCACCACGAATACTAATGCTTATGTGTTTTCAGATGTATTGGATCAACGCAGCATTTAAAAGATAAATTTGGCCAAGGATATATCTTAGAAATTAAACTCGATCATCAATTACAAGAAGGTGAAGAAGATGGGGAGGGAGGAGAACACATACCACCAGAGTCTGATGATTTGGATGTATTTGTCAGAGGGGTAAATATTCATTAATTTGTATTATTTTGTTTACCAATGAATAAAATTTTGGCGCTTCAGAAGTGTTTGTACCAATATGGAGGTAATTAATTTTGTTCGCCTACTTTACATCAAGTTGTATAAAGGGACTGAAATCTCTGGGCAGGGGTATATCCACTAGGTTAACACAGGGTATATTCATTTGGCTAACACTGACAGTCCCAGAACTCATAAACTAAAATGAAGAAAATCGGAATGAAATTATGGCTTAATCATAACCTGGTACACTCAGTAGGGGAGTACCAAAACTTGTATAAGTTTGTATGTGCGGACCTAGAGATTGCGTTTCCAGCTCAGAACTAGTGATGTAACACAGCGATTCGCAACAATTTTTCAATATAAAATCCTTTTGCTTAATTTGGATTTCTTTATTCCTCTCTCACTATGCATAAAACCTCATTCTACCACGATTGGGAAACGCTGATGTAACAACTCGAGTTTACTTGAGTTGTTAAAGCCGAACAGGGAAGAGTTCGATATTGGTGATTGCAAGTCTTTGAATAGCATTAGCCATATCTCAGTTCAGTTTTACACTTTGACCACCTAGCTCACTTAGGTTGTCGAAGCCAATCAGAAAAGATTGCGATAGTGATGATATAGTTCAGTAGTAGTAAATTATGAATGGAAGTTTGTTTTTGAAAGGAAATTTCGATAATAAATCTATGACAAAATAACATCGCAGATTGAAGTCATGCTCGCCTCCTCAATGTGTAATAAATTGAGTAGGATAGGCGATGCTAACTAATTCTGCTAACTGATTCTGGTGCTCACAAAAATATTAGCTTCTCACTTATCAATAGATGCTTGTACAGGGCTTTGTTTGAAGTGACAGACATAAAAAAGTGTTTCAAAATCGGTGGCGGAGAGTAAATATGTACCTCAAATGTCGCTATAAACTTTCTCGAATGGGACACGATAAAAATCAATTCAGGTTACATTAATATCTGTGGATAGACAAGAAACAGTCTTGTTTTTTCAAAAACATTTTTTGGTTTACTAGACTATTTTTCTTTTTAGCTTTTCCCTTCAGTGGAAGAACCGGAAAAGTTTGGGAATCGCTTAACATACAAAATCAAGCGTGACGACGTAATTTCACTTGCAAATGTGTTTTCATCGATGGAAGAAGCTAAAACAAGACTCGGAATTGAAGAATATAGCTTCAGTCAGTCGACTCTAGAACAGGTGAGATATCATGTCCATATTTTTTTACAAGCGTTTCTGTAATCTTCCTGTTATAATCTTGTAATGACGGCTAATTACTAGGGCAAATCACGACCTGTTGCCCCGTTCACATATATAGGTTGGGTACAGGAATAGCCACCATTTGACATACAAGCGTCTTTAGGATTTTTTTGTTATATTCTTGTAATGGGAGCTAGGGTACTAGGGTACTAGGGTTCACATATAAAGGTTGGGTACAAGAATAGCCAACATTTAAACATTTCACTCACTTACAATCGTCCTTGTAATTTTTATTATAATTCTGTAATGACGGTTGATTACTAGGATAAATCATGGCCCTCGTTCTGTTCACCTATCTAGATTGGTAGAAGAATAGCCATCATTTAATTGTTTCACATGCAACGGTTTGGATAGCATAGTGGTTTGATCATTATTCTGAAATGTTTTGTCGATACGGGTAAAGGCCTCTAGTTTTAACTAATTTGCCTAGGATGTAAAAAAAAGAATTTAAAAAATCTCTGTCATTTTGAAATATAACATATACTTGGTAATCGCTTGGTCTCTCCAGAAGTCCGTGTACCAATATGGAGGTAACTAATTTTGTTCGCCTACTTTACATCAAGTTGTGTAATGGACTGAAACCTATGGGTTGGAGGTATATTCACTTGGCTAACACAAACAGTCCCCGAACTCATAATGGAACTAAAAAAAGGAAAATCTGAAAAAAATGATTGCCTGACCTTAACCTGGTACACACACTACAGTAGTACCATTGCTTGTCTAGAGACTTCTTCTGAATAAGATACAGAAATCATATTTGTGGTTACTTAAAAACGTATGTTCCCGCATTTTCAGGTTTTCCTCAGATTTGCAAAGGAACAGGCTGTGAAAGATGAAGAAGAACAACAGAGAGCAGAGGAGAGAAAGAGAGAGCAAAAGTTAAGAAAAAGAAAGTGAAGATAAGAGAGAAAACGTGATAGAAAAAGGGACTTGCTGTTCACTGGACCAAAGCCAATTATCATATGTTCTCAAAATTTTGTTACAGAATTTCTCATATATGATCATCTCAGATTGCATTCTGCCCAGTGTTAGCCGTTCCTAGACATGACCGAATACAAAATATAATATTTTTCAGCGCAAAAGTTTTTTATATTGCATTTTTTCATTATACCAATAAACCCTTAAATTGGTCACAAACTCAAATTTGTCAACAACCGCTTCGAGTGCTTCAATCAATTTGCACCCTGTATTGCTATGTATGAGTATTAGAATAGTTAGTTTTATTGAAAAGTTTATGCATTTCAACTAAATTGAATAAGTTACTGATTGTCAATTATAATACCTCTAGATTCTAGAACATGAATTCCCAAACTTTTTTATCTCGCAACCCCTTCCAATATATCGAAATTTCCTGCGCCCTCCGTAAAGTCGGGAATGTTATGTAAGCGCCGCTTCTCTGATTCTATGTATTTTCTCAAAATCGTGAGATTTATCTTTTGCACTTGGTTTTGATAATTGTGTTATTGGAAGCAAACCTACAATATATATATTACTTTATGTGAAATTGGTGTACTCTTTGTGACCCATAAAATTCGTTACGCGCCTCTCTACGGGGTCGCGACCCCCAGTTTGGGAAGCCCTGCTCTAGAACCATGTTACTTGATTTCCTTAGTATCTACCTATTGAAATTAATTTTTTATTACTTCACTTGACTGACTTTTTTTTTGATCAGCACTTTTATATATAATTCTTGATATTGAACATGTGCATTAATTACCTAATTCCTGTTACTGCTTGTATTATCATGACATTCATTACCTTAGATCAGTGGTTTTCACCAGCACAGTACAGAGTTCCATGAGTCTACATCCAAAACTGTAAGGTCCGTATTATTTTATATTGTTTGAATATAATCTGCTACAAAGGTATAAAATAATCATGTAATAAGTAGTTCACTAGTGTCCCAGTCAAATTTTTGTTACACATTTTGTGATAGCAAAACCGATCGTATAAATAATTATACACATAATCAATTGCACAGGATTTCCTCGAGCTTCTAGAATTTTATTTGGTTATGCTACACCAAAAAGGTTGAAAAAACTGCCTTATATATATTAGCTTTTCTTTTATACTCTTGCTATATGCCAAAGTTATCTAACCAAAATGAAATGAGGATCAAGAGCTGTTGTACTCAATCCAATTGCACTAGTCTACTTATTACTCATCGCCATGAATAATGGAAAGAATACAATGCTGCATTCCTCGCGTTCCAGTAGTCAGTCATTAGTCTAATTTGCAAATTTAAATTTCACCATAATTCTATTGCAGAGTTTTTCTTGTGTATTGCAGCTTGTTCTATAGATATGGTTTATAAATAAATATGCTTTTAAGTATCATAATAAGACTATATATTTCACTTCTGTTTCTGTTACCATATTTGGCAATATACACACTTACTACGTAATGTTCAAGATGGCGAACGAAACCAAATCGTAAAGCAAGACTTGTGGTGATTTTGTGGATTTACTTTCAGTTCGTTGGGCCCTATATCTAACTTGCTTGGTAAGGCCGGGTATACGAATTGGTAACTACCGTAATCTGGTAACGCGAACAGCAATATATACAATGACTATATACTGCATGGTGTTTAAGATGGTGAGGGAAACTTGATGGTTTTTAAAATATTATTTATAGGCATTTGGCTTTCAACTTTACTATTTCCTTTTCTGCTGTTGGGTACATGGACAAGTAAAACTATCAAAAGCATTATATGTTAGATGGCTCTGTCACTGCACCAACCTGTTTGTGAGTCTAACAACCTCGTCACCACCATACTTAACCACTCACTGAAAAGCTCATGTAATTATTAACTGTTATACAACAAACAACACGGAACACAATGAGCCCACTCTTAGAAGTTTAGTGTTTTACTGCCTTATTAAATATACGTAATTGATCAGTAATGGTATCGCCTAATCTTATCCAAATTGCATTAACAAAGTAGGCGTTTCAAAAATGTTTCGTTGCATTTGTATGAATCGCATTCTAGACGCATAGTGGGACGACTGTGCTAAAAAGGAAATGAGGGGAACTGCATTACTGAGACACTTTTTTACTTCCAAACACAGTTGGAGCCAACTTTCAAATCAACAGACGAGCATTGTTGCTAAAAATATATTTATGTTTAAGAAGATCAAACGATCTGTACACATCTAAGGTAATAAAAATAAAACAGTGGAAGCCAGGCATTTGAAGAGAAATATTATTCTGAATTGAACATAATAAAAGGATAACTATGCAATTAACTGATAACCAGCTGACTGGACCGATTTTACGTGGGATAATAGTTGTTTTCGCGCATACTTTGTTGTAATGTCAGTTGGCTTATTTTATATTTCCAAATGCTTGTAATCAATTTTAAATCGGAAGAGGAAATTGTATTAATGTACTAATATATTAATATTTTTCCGGGGTACGGTGCTGGCTCCACGGCAGTAATTCTTCACAATTATTCAACAAATTGTTGCTGAGACAAAAAACAAACTAAAATGGTTAACAGACTGGACAGAAAAGTGGTTTGGTATTATCTTGATTAGAAAATTATTTTTAGAAGGCATACATACACAAAAAAAGAGCTATAAAATGAGAGTGATACGATAGTATGGAAAAAGTACAATAAACACAGTGATAGTGATAGTTTTGTTCTTGCCAATTTTTTTCAATAACTGTTACTGAATATGAATGTAAATTTTAACGAAACAAACTCAAAAGGTAATATGCCGTATGCGCATAGTTGTTAACAACTTACTCAATAGTTGAAAAAAAAATCCATTAGGTTCGAAATACATAATATTAAACTGTGCGTAATAGTCACACGTTAATTCTTTGGAATACTAAAACTTTTTTTTAATTCATAATCGTTTTCATTTTCACTGAGTGTATATTTTTTAAAACAATGAAACTTTTAAAACATTAATTAATGCCCCGAGCTGCTTGAACTTTTCATTTTTCTCAATCTTGTTTCACTCGTTTTCAATGATTCACGTGTGTTAAAAATGTGGGTTTTTTATTCATCATTTATAAAATTGTTTTACGTTGAAACTACATACATACTTCTTTAATCTAGTGACATACCGTTGCAAAGTATTAAAAATTTAGCATCAAGTGAAAACACTCGCCAACTTGAAATAAAATTATTTTAATACTACAATATCATGTACACGTTTTCGTTAATAGGTAACGATTTTACTATTCACAAGCAGAAATATACTATTGAATTTTTCCGATTATTTTTTACATTTATATATTCTCAATTTCAAAAGCTGCGTTATAAAAACTTTTAGCCTATATGTAAAGAAATGAATGAAATTAAAACAGAGCTTTATTATTTTATACGTATTCACTATACATCTGACTTTATGTGAATAAGGTGACATTTACCAATTTATTGTGAAACAACGTGATATGTTGAGTTTTAATTCAAATTTTAACTTTTTTCATTTGTGATTCTATATCATTCATTTTCAGTTACAAGTGAATCCTACAAATATGCGTGAGATGATAATACAATATCGAATTATTTCTCAATCCAATGACATCATATCTTACATTGCTATGGAGGAATCTTATATTCTATATTTTTATTATGCGTAGCAGCTTGAACAAACAAACACGGACAGGTAACATACTTGAACAGAAAACAAAAAATTATCTAGTCAAATCAGTTACCCATTATAATATTATTCAAAACCAGAGCTGCAAAGTCAGTGAAAATTTATGATCAACTCCGGGTGCAGTTCGAAATAAAATTCTGGTTCCGACTGTGGGAAAAAAAATATCAACTATGACTCTGTGTTTTGAAAAAATCGATTTCAACTTTTGGCCGAAAAATATTAGTGTATGCATAACTATTAAGAACGCTCAGTAAAAGTAATGATTTTGCAGTCGTAATCAGAAGTTATACATGATAATCTTCATCGATGCTCTGCAATTTTGACTCCAGATAGTTTAAAAATAAGACTGCGGCTCCATTGAAAACATGTTAAACTTCAAATAGCCCGGATTAAAACAAAAACCGAATTCACTGAAGTTGTAGATTTGTACCCTCTTTATCATTTAATAATTAAATATTTAATCTTTTTAAACCCCACACATACTTTAAAACATTACCATGATCTCAATTATTAAAAATAATGTGACATAAAAGTAAAGGCGTAGATGTATTCCTAAAACACATTTATTAATATTCAATATTATTATTCATATTTATTTTACTTTGTAGAAATAACGTACGAGTATTAATTCTATGAAAAGTATTATTAAGCTCAAATAATCGTACATTACAACAGAAACATTCGAAATATTTCTATTACTCCGAGATCAGGTTCAGATTGTGCGCCATCTTGGTGCGCATACTTCAAGAGGTCCGACTGATAAATTGCCTACATATTCAACATTTTATTATCATAAAAAAGTTTATTGTAAAAGCTTTTTGGCAATGTATGCTTATTTTACTTTACAGAAATAACGTGCTGGTATTCATTCTATAAAAATATTATCAACCGTAAATAATCATACATTACAACAGAAACATTCGAAGTATTTCTATTACTCCGAGATATTAACTGATAAATTACCTACATGTTCAGCATTTTACATTTTGTTATCATAAAAAAAGTTTATTATGAAAGCTTTTTAGCAATGTATAATTATTTTACTTTACAGATATAACGTGCGAGCATTCATTCTATGAAAAATAATATTAATAATCATACACTACAACAGAAACATTTGAAATATTTCCATTACTCCGAAATATTAACTGATAAATTGCCTACACTTTCAGCATTTTACATTTTTTTTTTATCATTAAAAGTTTATTTGAAATCATTTAGTAATTCATAATCATTTTACTTTACAGAAATAACGTGTGAATATACATTTAATAAAATATAATATTAACCGTAAGTAATCATACATTAAAACAGAAACATTTGAAATATTTCCATTACACCGAGATATTGACTGCACTTTCAGCATTTTACATTTTTTTATCACAAAAAGTTTATTTGAAATCATTTAGTCATTTTACTAATAACGTGCGAATATACATTTGATAAAAAATAATATTAATCGTAAATAATCATACATTACAACAACCGAGTAATTAACTGATAAACATATATCAAAAATGCATTTCAATATGAAGCAACAATGACATTATGAATTAAATATCAATACAATGTCATATTGACTCAAAAATAAAGCTACATGACAAATAATCGATCTACATTGAAAATTCAAAATTTAGAACTACGCACTTGGGCGGCATGAATCAAAACCCGTTACAAATTTTTAATCATCCAATCTTTCATGTATATTAAATTTAATTTTAAAATAGTTGAGAAATGTTCTCGGACAACGATAAAGGCCTTATACTACAATATAAATAACAGTATCTTCTATATTTAGAATTACGATTTTAAAGTGTTTACCATGAACTGATTTTATTTTACTTTTCAATGATGTTTACTGAAAGCAACCGTATTTGTTACCGCAACAAGTTGAAAAATCCAATTTTATTATGCGGAGATGAAACGTATAAAATTAGTTGTTTTACATTCACCTAAATTGGGTAAAATGTTATCAGTAATCTAATCTGAGCATAATACCAAAATATTAAACATCTCAACCTCATTCCGATTTGATCTTCTTTATTGAATTACCGATAGATGGTAAACGCGTTACAATGTCTTTTTAAAAACAACGCTACACACAACTTCACGAAATTATAAAATTAAGTTTATTATAACAGAATAATCTTCAATGCACTGCAACAATATGTTTGAACATAAACGCTGAAATTCCCTTATAGAGTTCATAAACGATGCCATGAGCAATTTCATCAAAATTTATCAAAAATGCACTTCAACGTCCAGGCGCGAATACATGAAATTACGATCATATCTCCTATAAGCGACGTCCCAAATAATCTCGTGGCTCTACATTTTGGACGCGATTGAGTAATTTTTTATGTACAAACCGTTATGCTAAATATAAATGATAAAATACCCCCATACCGAGTTTAGAGGCCCGCCATGAACAACTCCGCAACTCCAATGCAACATGTAATGTGTAGCAACTATACGCTACAAAGCAAACGATTTACCCTCATACCGCTTCTTAACACCTCATAAACAACTTCATCAAACTTATAAAAACAAATCAGTAGACAACAATATTTCTCTTCAGATATACGAAAGCTGCACCACAAGTCACTTCGAATTTCCAATATGAATTTTCGAAAAGTATTTATATATTTTCCACATTAACATAAAGTCTAACAATTTAATATTATACCAAAACATTCAAGTAAAATAAAATATTTCAAATTCTTTTTCAATCTTTTAACAATAATTAAATATCTTTCATATTTAACGAGATATTTAGTAAAAAAGCATACGTTAACAAATAACCGGATAAAATTCATCGTCAAAATTTCAGCAATCCCACTCGCATTTCATTTTTTATTCCTTTGTTTAAAGTTTATTTTCATTTTACAGTATCACCACTGTTTAGTTAATTTTCCTATAAATTCACGGATTGATATATTTCCGATTTTGTTTAATCGTTTGTGATAATGCGAAATCTCTACGTAACTTCTCTTTCGTGCATATGAAACGAAATTTAGGAACTGAACAGCTCATACACCGAAACAACTCTATACTCTAAATATCAGAATCCTTCTCACTCACATCAAGCTAAGTGCAAAATAATTTCGCGATACTACATTATTGTCACATGATAATCATATTCGTCATCGAATTAATCACGGTTAAATAATCTGAGTTATGTTTTAATTATAAATGATTTAAAAAAAACAATATGTATATTGTTACGTGTATGTAAGATACTTGAATAAAGTCATGTCTCACAATCTGTTTGGAATATATAAACTTTCGGGACATATATACATGTGTGTAACCGCCATTTGTTTGTATACATGTTTCATAAATAAAAACAGAATCTCTGTAATTTTTATCATGGCCATAGCGGTATTTTAGTATCGTAACATGGTTACACTCATATGCATATTACGTAGCTACATCTCTGCCGAGTGTAATACGGGGCCAAATTAATTCTATCATAATAAAATACTAAAATAGAAACAGCTCTGTCAATTTTCAGCAAATCAGTTACGGGGAATACAACTTTCATTCTGGTCGACTAAACAAAATCCAAGCAAAAAAAGAATCGTTCCAACTGCTTAATCAACATTTTATCTTTACATAAAATTTATACCAATGTATCAAATGTCAGAAGTATTAACAAAATAATTTTATTAGTTCATTACTGAGCATTCAATATTTGCCACATTTGAAGATTTGTTAATAAATATGCACACGCTAATAAATTGACGCATGCTGAATTTTTATGATATATAATTAGATACCATCGCAAGAATTACCGCAGTTCAACTAACATTTAAACTTTTCTACTTCACTCATTAAAATTAATCGCACGCCAAAGCATAAAACATTTACTTCATTTCTGAGGAACCTTTCACACAACAGTCTCAATATGTTAAAACTACAAAGCCGCCCCGCATAGTACGACCAGTGGTATAAAATAAATTATGTGGTCTGATACTACACGAAATGGTGGATACTGCGTTAGTTTTGTTATTAAAGCTGCAAACCTTAAAAACCTAACCGACTTTTCATTCATAATCGCAACAATATTCCAATAAAATAAGCACCAGATGGGGGTTTTACTTGTCACGCTGAATCTATTTCATCATATTTAACGAGATATTTAGTAAAAAAGCATACGTTAACAAATAACCGGATAAAATTCATCGTCAAAATTTCAGCAATCCCACTCGCATTTCATTTTTTATTCCTTTGTTTAAGGTTTCGTTTCATTTTACTGTGTCACCACTGTTTAGTTAATTTCCCTGTAAATTCACGGAGTGATATATTTCCGATTTTGTTTAATCGTAAAAATAGCTAGATTTTTCTGTAAATAATTTTTCTCTCTTTTACATTCTTTATAAAAACAAACAGTGTAACAGCGCTACACAGCAAGTCTTGTTGTTTACGGCACAAGCCATTAAAAGAAAACGATGGCGCAGATTCATTTACAAACATTGCTGATATTTTCTTCATAAGCGTCAGAATATTTCAAAGTAAACAGTTTATCATGGTCAAGCAATCATGATGTTTTTCTCGCCTTGATCAAGTTTCAACAAACTCTTTCTTCGTTTATAATAAGACACTATTCCATTTAAACAAAACGATTGCGCAGATCTTCTCACGCAGTTTTATTATCTAATTATTCACGGTAACTCACTTCATCACGCTGAGGTCTTATCGATCAAGAGAGCGAAAATACGGTTAATTACACCCCCATAAAGTAATAACGCGATTTTTCTCTTTCCCCAGTTCGCCGAAGTCTTATCGATTATACAAGCGATTCCACCACCGTTTAAACAAAAACAACAATAACGCGACAAGCGATTCCACCCCGTTAAAACAATAACGCGATTTTTCTCTCTCCCCAGTTTGACGAAGTCTTATCAATTAAAGGGCGAAAATTAAACAATAGCGCGATTTTTCTCTCTCCCAATTCTCATGTCAAAGTCTTATCGAGAGAGAGAGAAACACCCCTGACCCTCTACGCGAATACTCTAATACCTTACCGAAAAAGTGGACATGTCCTGTCCATGTAGAGCAATGTGGATGTGGAGTAATGTGGAGTAAGAGCATTGTGGAGTATTGTGGAGTAATTTACCAATTCTGGACAACATCATATACTACTTACATAGCTACAATGCGGTGACTTACCCAACAAGGCACAGTTTACCGATTCCAAAAGAAGTCCCCGCATTAGAAGACATTATTTATACCAGTGAGTGCAAGCCCCGCTTTTACGAGACAGTTACCGTGCTGTATTACGGTTCCGGAACTGTCCTATCTTTGTGCTTATTGTTTGCAGTTCACTGTTTATTATCTCGATGGTCACGAAATATAATTAAAGGCTAGTTACGTAGACTGCAAAAACGTTGTGGGTATGTAAGTGAATTCAAATACTGAATCAGCGAATACCCAATGAATTCATGGCAAATGCTGGATAATTTTATTCTCTTGAATATGCGTGTCATTAAATATATTCACTCTCCTTTAACAAAGTTTCATTTCAATTCTCTGTGTATACATTTACAACACAACATTTACATCATGGTACCATATCAACAAGGCGTTCCGATCCGCTAATGAAACAGCAAATGAAACTGTCCAGAATCACAGTCGTAATTGTTGACAAATTACTTCAAATAATCTTCAATATTCTCCATCAAAGGGCACTGGGAGAAATATAACGGCACCGGTGTATCGTCGTGTTCAATCATTGCATTGTAAATTTTTGTCGTAGTTTCAGCTGAGATACCGTTGTAGGAAGAATACGCAAACGCTACTGGGCTATCTATAAATGATAAAAACAAAATATTGTTAATTTGGAATTGGGAATGACGTGTTTATATAATAATACAATACGCCCTAATTGGCTTCATTAACCTAAATGGTAGATATATGGCAATTAAGCTAAAATGTTATCTCAACTTGCTTAACAGGGGTGAAACTCAAAAAATTAAATCATTACATCATGCAAGTGCGTCGTCTGGTTATTTTAAATTGAATTTTAAATTCTTTCATCTACATTTCAATCCAACAGCGCAAATAGCGGATGTATTATGTCTTTCTAATTGTGATTTGAGGTAAAAAATAAATAGAAAAACCCAATAGTTATAAATGAAATATCCCGTGAATGCGTCGAGTGACTTTCGAAATTTTCATATTAATAAATTACACTTCAACGCAATGCCGGATATAGTCGACGTTTTATGTCTGTGTCACTTGTTCCAATATTTAAGCATTTTTCATCATTGATCAAGTCGAGATTTGCATATTTAAAACTTTACCTTCTCGGCACAAAATACCCATGAAGTAAGTTTCGTAGTCGGTATAGATATACACAGGGTATTTGAAGTGGTCGAGTAATTCTAAAAAAATAGTACAAGGATGAAATTTGCTCAGATGATTGAACTGGATATTTTCAATACACGGAAACAAATTATTGTCATTCAACAAAAATAGCAAGGAACATAAATACACATTCCTCGGAATTTGCGAAGCAACTTATAGACAAAACTGTTTGTAAAAAATGGAAGGGTTAAAATAATTATTAATATTTAGCAATGCTCATAAAATGTTCATTCATAACAATAATCTAGGGACTTTGTATTTTATAAAATGAACAGATGGAGCTCTTATTTAAGCAATTTGTGGGGATCTCGTTCAATATTGCATCCATATAAAATTCACTGACCCTTCTGATCTCCACTCGCATCTTTTGGTTTATCCAACGCCTGCTTTAGCGAAGCCTTCAACCATTTTTCCTCTGAAACAAAACAATTAAGAGAATAGTAATAGAAAAGTGTAAGCCTGGAAAGAATGTAAATACTAGTTTATAAGCAAAGACCTGAATTTGGTGAGAAAAATTGCCTCAATGCTTGGCATACGTTTGTAGGTATATGCCAAAGCATATCATCTATTGTAAAAATGTGTGGCTGTTGATAAATAATGAAAACAACCAAAATAACAAATACAGAGAAACTATTATATAATTTTATCATGAACTTCTGATTATTCACGAAATAATTCCATATATGGTTCTGAATTTCCTTGTGAAAAAGTCAGAGTAGTTGAAACTTGAAAACAACCTAAGAACTTATACATATATATATACATTCTTTTCAATTACAACGCATGTGAGGTTAGTTACATAGACAGTGCATAGTATAACGAAATAGTTATCTCAAAGCTTAAGGCACATCTTTTTGATAACAAATAAATTATAATAACCATTATCCATCTTGAATCTGAAGGCTTGTCCTTCCTTGTAGAATTGTTGATAAGATGTCTCAACACGACCCAAGTTACTGAAAAAATTAGTACCAAAAATGCACTATTTGAAATTTTGTATTCAAACTTCATATAATAATGGAATTCTGGTAATTCAATGCGGTTTTGGTATGTGATGCAATACAAATCATATTTATTAAAAAAGTATTATATAAAACTGTGTATTGACGTCTTGTCTGTACACGACATATAAATTTTTCCAAATGAAAAATACCACCAGATTATTGCATACTAAGTCAGCATAGATCAGCCTAAAGGCATTTCTGAACCATTCGAATTTGTTACGCTTCAACTTAAAACCTACCTGGGGTCTAGCATAACAAATTCAAAGCTGATTCCATTTTCTGTGGCTTCACCAAACTTCATGACATAGCAAGGAGTGACGCGATCAATCGGATCATCTGCATTAAGCATTTGATACCAAGTTGTTCCAGCAAGCTGAGAGACGTAAAATATATTCAGTTCAAAATGGGCTATGATACACGTAACTCTCTTTTTGTCGTATAAAATTGAATTATTGCTCTTAACTTATGGATTTCTTATCAATTCCAAGGATACCGTACCTTTGAACCCATGTACATTTAAACCCATGCGTATATCCACGGGTTCAATCTATATGCGGGTGCTAAAACCCATGGGTTAGGGTTAGTATGGGTTTAACTATCCGTGAAACAAAAAAAATTCCATAGTTGTAATAGCATACAGGTGCAATTGTCATGGGTTCAAATGTACGTGGGTTCAAATGTAATGGAACCCAATTCCAACTACTGTTAAAGCGAATGAAGTCGTTTTCAGGAGAAATGCAGAATGCATTTCTGGCATCTATCGATTTGTATTGTACCGTTAGCCATATTTCAGTTGGTACTCCTGAAGTCTGCGTACCAAGATGGCGGGCACCGGGACGTAGTATGTGTACTAGGTTAGGGTTAGGCCATAATTTTAGGTACAAATACTACGGGAATCACTTGACTAGTCCCCCAACACGTAATAGAACTAAAATAAGGAAAATTGGAATAAAATTATGGCCTGATCTAACCTGGTACACATACTACGTTCTGGTGTCCGCCATCTTGGTGCGCATACTTCAGGAGCACCTTTTAGTAAACCTGGACTTCTAATACTTTCACTGGTCAATGTTGCGGTTATTTTGCGACGGCAACCAGAAATTGAATTTACTTTGGAGTTAACTTTACATGTTAGTGACGACTAGCGATAAAAAAATAACGCAAAATTCAATGCTAATAATACTGTACTTACCTTATTCAAATCCACGCCTTTCTCCATTGGTTTAACAGAACAAGTGTTGCAATTGACTGTTACAACAAAAGCAGTCACAAATAGCGACAATGTTATTTTACTTGCTTGTGACATTTTAGGGATTATTTATTTTCTTTTTTAAATTTGCTGAAATAATTCCTAAAAAAAACAGATTTTGATATTTATTTAAAGCGCTTAATTTGATCTCGTGTTTTTTTTTCGGGTAAATAAGCTGCTGGGTTATTTTCAAGAGGTATAATCTTCATAAATAGTGCAGGATAAGAACAGACTTTCACTGGAGATATATTAGGTCACTATGAATTGTGTTGATAGTAAGCCAGCATGCGGACGTCCGTTATTCGCTTCAAATTTGTCTAAAAATTCAATTTTAATATGTAATAATTAATTATAATATGAAAAATTACCCAATAATCGAATTTGAAAGCGAAACATAAACAGGCTCAACCTTTCATCTAAATATACCACGTACTCAACATTTGAGGTATTGCTGCCTGAAAGATCGATAATTCAGAAGAAGCGCGATGCTTTCATTATGCTGAGCATCCCACACGAAATGATCGACGACAAATACATAGCACAATATAAAATATGCTACAGGAAAAGAATGCGACACGGCGGATGTCACATTTCAACCGTTTGCATCAATCTTTTGTAAAGGACAATTTGTTCAGATATCAATTAATGTTTCATGCCGTCTGACATGAGGCTCGAATGGAGACAAGAGAGCTATGTTCAAATGTATGGACACATACAAGGTGTCCCTATTTTTTATTCTGACACAAAAAAACGAATCTCTTGAAGGCCACAGAAATTTTTGAAATAAGTAAAAGTAATAGCCTTCTGGCAAAAAAAATCAATCTTTAACCACTGAAAATTTCAAAGCAATTGATCCAGTATTCGAAAAAAAAGCGATTTTATCATGACGAAGGAAAACAAAAACAACAACATAATATTGAAACGATCGTTATGTCCACTGACGTGTCCAAAAAGAAGCTTCCACAGAATGTAAACAGACTTATTATCTGGCATTGGGTAAAATAGCGTAGTTGATGTGCGAGTGGTTCTCAAATCAAAATATCATATTGAAACACAAAACAAAATTCACAATTTATCATAAACAATTTTAGTTGAGGGCAATTATCTAAGCAATATTGTGAGAGGCCTGTATAAGGTTCCGAAGCTCGAGATTGTAAATGTGTTTGTAAAAGTTCAGCGATTACCAATGCTGTTGCTATGTTTGCCAAAACTGCGGAAAACGTTTACAATTTAATCTATGTGGCCATCGGTATCATTCATGGAAATGATCTTTTCGACTACATCCAGAGTCAAGTCATTAGTCTATTCTCAAGTCAAGTCGCTGTTATTTGGGGCTGAGTGAGTTCCATGGTACCCATTTGGCCGATCATATTTGTAATTCTCATTAGATCTCGGTCAGTGACAGTTTCGCGATCTCTGCTCTGTTGAGCAATAACTTCGCAAGAACGTATCATCATTTTGAACGGTGAAGTAGGCCTATCCCATCCAGGGATAGTTATGTGCGAGAGGATTGTTGGACTCGCCACTGTAAGGTGGTTCACGTAACCGCTGGTCGGTTACGGCTTCCACTATCATCAAGTCCATGTTTCCGAAAACAAATACCTAACTAATCCCATACCCGACATGAAATGGTAATCGAACGAGAGGCTGTGGTTCGCCATATGGTTGAGCCGTCTTATCCACTTTCCCCTCCCCCGGGATGAATACGTAAATCCAATCCTACCTGCGAGTGACAAAAAGGCCCAACTTTTCAGGTTTTCAAAGCTTTAGGTTTGACATAATAAAATTATCGTCAGTCTGAGACTGGAATTTAACATTTACTTTGCTGCCGGCAGGGCCTATTTTGGGGTTCAGGACAACAAAGCTTTATCTCAAGTATTTCTCCTATGTTGGAACTTTCAACCGTTTATGAAATGGTACTTCTTTTCAATCTTCACCCAAAGTCTGTTACACCCCACCCATGCCACATCGGTCGGCAGGTGCGAGACGATTGCTGTAATTTGGGCTCAGGCAGAAATTTTCGCTGACGAATAAGCTTGCACGTAATTTACGGATTTACGGAATTACGTAATTATTTCGAGTTACGGAAGGGAAGTTACGAATTACGTAAAGTCGTAATTATTGGTCGAGCGCTTTGGCAATTGAAACGAGCTCTTTTCAGAGCAGTCAATTCCGTCGATTGTAAAAAATTAAAGTTTAGTAAGTAGAAGAAGTTAGAGTTCCGGTATTCGCAGCCGTTTTTCTCTCTCTTGTCACGCAGGTGGGGAAGGCATAACGCGTTGCCAGTTACTAATCTATTATCAACTTATCTAGCATGGCCAATGTACATATTAACCGTAGATAATGCCGTGATAATTAATGTCGCGCTTATCAAACAGCAATATGACGACGGAAGAGAAATTGCGTAATGAACCAACGCAACTTAGTCTTTTCGGCATCAGTAAAGCGATTGAGCCGGCAGAGAAACGCCGGGATTTCCCGTGTTTATTCTGCGCGAGAACCATTTTCTATTACAGAATCTTGATGTTCTGTTACCGGTTTCATCGTTATATATCTGTCCAGACTTGGCCTCGCTCAATATGTTTTTCACAATGCCTCGCAATATTTCGGCCAAATATGATTAAATGTCTTTACCAAATGCGGCAACTTATTTTGATTTATCATCGTCTCGAATAGCGCCAGCATTCGACCAAACTTGTGTCAATCTTGGCCGATAGGATTGTCGACTTGAGTTAGAAAAATAAATTAATATTTTCGTGAGTGCAAAATAAATGTCACAAAATGCATTGTTTTGCGATATAACTTTGTATTTCCGGAGAAGGCATGTCATATAAGTACGGTATTTAAATTATGCGCAAATAATTAGTATTTGATCTGAATTATCGCAAATAATGTTATAATATTTAGGCCGCGAAATGATTTAATGTAAAATAAAGCATGGTAATCGGAATATCGTCAATAAGTCGGCAAAATGCTAACTAAGTAGGAAAGTCGGATATTGTATAAAAACGGTGAAATAACAAGTCTGATTAATAAATTAGAAACCCGAAATTTTTATTTAATACGAAAGTCCTATCAATACGCTAATACGATTAAAAAAAAGTCAACTATCGTTTCATAAATATCCGTATACCAGTGTTGGTAATGATAAAATTGATCGCATGAAATTGGGTGATAAATGTGATAAAGGAAAATCAAAGCTAACACAAAAGATAAAAATCAGAATAAAATTAATTTGAATTCACTCCTTGATATTTGTCTTTAACACCTGTCGCCGGCGTGTAGTACTGCCGGGAATATGAAAACCAAACTTCGATGTCCCATTCGGAATAGAAGTTAATTCAATTGGTTGTTATGATAGGTTTAAATGTGTGAAAAAAATATCGAAATTACGGGGTCATTACGTAATCGATTTGGCCGTAATTACGGAATTGATTTTTGTCAATTACGTGCAAGCCTACTGACGAATAAAAAGGTTTTCAAGCTACAAAAATGTGCTATGTATACACAGAAAAATGATTTTTTTACATTGAAAAATGGGGGCTGGGGTCCCGCACCCACTCCCTGGACTCCTTGCAATCGTACAGTAACGTACGGTAATCTTCTCGTAACATCTGGTCGGTTAGGGACAAATAAATATAACTGATTACAGAATCAGGAGATATGAAAATGGTATGAAAAGCCCACTACTGAGAAGCATATACGGTATATAAATAGGTATTATACAGAAACAACAATATTCGGACCTCCTGAAGTATGCGCACCAAGATGGCGCACAACCTGAACTTAGGTTTTGTACCAGGTTAGGATTCAGGATGTGCGACATCCTGGTGCGCATACTTCGGGAGTACCCAATATTCGTTATTTGTTCAAGTAAGCTGAACGTTGGCAGTTGTCTTTTTAAACATCTATGCCTCGGGATAAGATTGGACAATTAAATATTGACATCCCATCACCTGTGACCACTTTCCCCGCGAGACCTAGCATCGAAAATGTTTGTTTATGCCACTTTATGTTTTTTCATGGGCGGCGGGTTTTTGTATGACTAAGGTCTAATAAGACGCGTGATGCTATATTTCCTTATTTTTTTTTAAATATTTTGATAGTTTGACCTAAGTCTAGTGGTATTTAGCTCGAGCTTGTGTTCTTTATGAAGCTACAGCTGTCATTTTCAGAGCGCTGACATTCTCATTCCTCAACTAAAAATGATTGAACAACGTTCAGCGACAATATGAGGAGAAAAAAACAAACAATTGTTCCGAAAGGAGAAAATAAATGTGTGTTTACGCAGCTCACGTGTTCCGTGAGCACATGACTTGAGGAAAACAACGAGTGAGCGATTTACAAAAAGAAACACAATGAGAAAAGTGTGGGGATGTGGAGTGAGATAATAAGGAAACAAAGTCATTGACGAGCAAAAAAATTTATAACTCGCATGGTAATTTTACAGAATTGCAGCCAAGCACGGGATTCGCATATTTGTACACAGCATGTGACTACAGATGTTTTGTTTGTGGCTATGAATGAAAAGTACCGGTACCCGTACCGTGATTAAAGCAAAAGAATAAAATAGGAGAACGATTCAAAACTTCTTCATTCAAAAAGTAGCAACGCTGCAGGGCATTTAAACAGTTATTACCAGTTGAGCTATGGACCTTTCCCCGACCTTTGACCCCCGAAAAATTCCTCCTATACTTTACCATTGCAAAATTTTCGGCGCTATTTTAAGAGTGCTTTTGCGAGTTGGCGCCTGTAAAATGGGGTATGTGTTTTAAACCATCATTATGAATCATCGCATACAACAATCTGTTTATTGAAAGTACCGGTAAAGAATTTTAGCCTAGTTTATCACAGCTATTTCTACACTAATTTTTTATTACTGCAATTAAATTAAAACTCCTAGGAAGACAGAGTAATCATTGAATTATCTGATTTATATTTAAGTTTCCGAAACACAACTGAAAACTAACGAATAGAGTTCAAAAACGCGAAAACGAGGTAATGTTTACGACCACGCTTGAAAATCTGTCTGAGTGAGAAAAGTGTCTGAGCGGATGCGAAAAGGGAGCATTGTTACGTCACTTTTTGCATCTTGCTAATTGGCTAATGTCACGAAGTAAACAAAGAAGTCGATGCTCGGGGAAAGGTCCATTGATTCCGCCAGGTGATCTAGCTCTGTAGCTAGCGAGCAACCCATAAATTCCAAAAAAGTATGGTATACTGGTATGGTAAATATTAGTTTATTTTGACGACCAGTATTTGATAAAATATATGTATATATATGGCTTACAGGATCTGGAGAGAACAAATCTTTGAATAACTAACTTCTGCATATTATATTTTCAAATCGAATCTCTAATTTAAAAAATTTTGAATCAGATTTTTCCGAATATGAATATGTTGAGTTTTTTTTCTTGAATGATCAGGTTGGCTCCAAATCATAACATAACAAATCTAGTACAGAGGAACATGACAATAGAATACTGGCACACAAAAATTATAGATAACAAATATCTGGATACAATTCTCATACCCAGCATGGGCTACTAACGGGATGACGGGCTGTGGTTCGCCATATGATTAAGCTGTCATACTGACTTTCCTTTTCCCTGACATAAATTTGAAAATCCAACCCTATCTATTAGTTTAGGAAGTTATCAATCACAGAAATCAATATTTTATCAATATCTTTTTCATGTCTGCGTCACGATCGTTTTGTCGTTAACAGTCACTATATATATTTTATTTCTGTATTTTGTCACATATATTTAATTTTAGGTTTCTTAATATACCGTAATATAATTATCATGCCGCCTGAAGTAACAATATGGCGGCAAACTGTCACTCTCATAAAGAGAAATTTTATCGCAAAAATCAGAATTAAACAAGCTACAATTCAGGTATTTGATATTTTTAATTACTATAGAATTTCAATTACTACACTATAGAATTTGTGTGTATAATACTGGATTATTAGTGATTTTCGATATTTTTCATGAATATTTTTTGTTCAAGCAAATAACTTATTCGAAATCTACTGAATTTAGTAATAACATTTGTGAAAACTATATAACATAACATTACTCAACTAAACAAACTTTGTTTAGTTCACTTTAGTTTGCTTTAGCTTCAACCTAATTTGGAAAACCCCATGAGTGAGAAATAGCAGAATCTTCACTAGCTTGCTAGGGCTAGATTATCTTGGTATTAATTATGCTGAAGTTGGCCATAAGCCCAACTTCAAACTTTTCATTTAATTCATTATTTACGTTCCATCCAAGTATTTTCAAGAAGTTTTTTGAATTAAACATACTTTCGCCTTACTATTTCGTAGCTCTTTGCTATCTGATGTTAGTTATTTTTGAGGTGGGTCACGAGACTTGACAAATTCTAGCTTCATCTGACTGATGAACAGTGACTCCGCGGTGTGGCGCATTGTGTTAAGCGTTAGCAATATGCTCGCTACCGCACCTCTGATTACCCTAAGTAGGTTGGCAAGTTCAAATCCCTTGGTTATGGTTATCCTAGGGGATGGTCATGTGCCGGAAGATTGCTGGATTATTCTCCCTCAGGATAAATATGTAAATCCTATCCTAACTGTGATTCGATTTGACTCGAGACTTTGGGTTCAGGAATTTCTACCCAACCCCGATAATAGGAATGGTATTATTAACTTAAGAATTTCATTTCACACAATTTCTGTAACAAGTTTTTCTGATTGTATTTCAGGAAGTGTTTATGCCAATCTACTTTGTTGTTCTCCTTGCTGTATTGAAGTCATTTGCTTATAAACCTGTTGCTCTACCAGCGATACCGTCATCAGATATAGCTACAACTGTTATATCTCCTCCTCCGACCCTGCGAACGATCTTTACTGCCCCAAATTTTGTTGAAGCTCAAACGTAAGTATTCAAGCAATTATGTTTAGCAGATGGTTTGGTTTACCAATTGGCCAATATTTGTTTAAGAAAAATGAATATTTCTATTGTAATGATAAAACAACCTAAAACTTAATAGAATTTAGTGAATATGTTTGAAGTTACCAATTTTTATGTTTTCGAAATATTTGCAATGTATGATGCACCGATTAATAAAATCGAGCATTGAATAAGCGTGTTTGAAATGAATTCTGACCTTTTTACTCTTATGAATAGGGTTTTTATATCACTGCTGGTTAGTTGTGGTGTTCTCCATATGTTGTGCTTATGTATTAGAACAAATTAAAATGACTAAGTAAAGTAGTAGTCGTCAAAAGTCAAAATTTCCAACATATACGAAACATTTTTTGAACCGTCAAAACTTTTTCTAGAGTAGCATATAAATTTTCCTCTACTACACTTTCTTGTCTCAAGCAGTGAAAAGATGATAATTAATTTGCATTGTACATATTTCGATATAATTATTCTGTCAACCAATTGCTTTACAGGTTTATGAAATCACTGAATGATTCTGGATTACTTCCATCCTTGAGCTATGAAATCTTTGACTCTCAGGTAAGATCATGATTGCAAATATATTATGTGATACCACGGTGCCCAAATGGTTAAATATTTAAGATTTCGCCTTTGCAGATTATCTGAATTCCGAAACAACCAGACTTGTCCGGTTTTGTGATACCTACCTACCTTTTTAGTCCCTTCACTTGTACGAATCACTGATACATTCATACATAGTTGTTACATTATTACATTACTGTTGTCATATTTGGGCTAGCCTTTTGACAATACCTAACCTGCTAGACCATATTCAAAAAAGGCTGTCAAAAATGATTAGGTTATATTTGGTGTTGCGTCGATGTAACTTGTCACAGACAAAGTTTTGTGTCATCCTAAATTAATGGGCTGGGAACTCTCACTAGTTTATCGTTTTATACTCAAATTTTTTTCCAAGAACTTCATAGCTGTTTTCCTGATCATATTGAAATGATCGAGTGGGGGCCGCGCGATTATGCTTTGATCATATTTCCTTATTTAAAAAAATTGAATCATGGTCTTCGTGCATTGCCCTGTTAGGAGGGGCAATGCCTTTAATATTTTGAAATATTATGAACAATATTACATTTTTAAAAAATAATAGACTTCAGAATTTCAATTGAACTACCGGTAATTTCCTAAATTTCTTTTTAATCTGATTTAGTCATGAATTATTTGGTATTTTTTGTAGAACTGTGTGTAAAAACATAAGAACTGATTTCAGAATTGATAAGCAAAAGAATGGAAAATGATGGTTTTATAAATGCAGATCTGCCTACTTGATTATACGCTTTAGTATGTTTGAGACAAGTTTTTTGGGTACTCCCGTAGTGTGTATACCAGGTTAGGGTTAGGCCATAATTTTATTCCAAGTTTCCCCTTCGGGGACTGTCTGTGTTAGCCAAGTGAATAAACAACCTGCCCAAAGTAATCAGTCCCTTTACACAACTTGATGTAAAGTAGGCGAACAAAATTAGTTACCTCCATATTGGGACACATACTTCTTGAGCGTCGTTTTTTGAACTGGTACATGCCAGCATCATCGATATTTTGATACTTATATTATTTTGATATTGTTTGATACTTATATTATATTTTTCGACAGGCGGCAATGGATACAGCTTATAAAAATCTGACATCAGTTGAACAAGGGACAACAGTTGGAATTTTATTTCAAAATTCTACGATTAGACAATATGCTCTTCGATTTCCTTTCGGGAGAATTGGTGATAGCTTCGTAGACCTTTCACAATGTATGTTTATTTTTTGAAATTTGAAAACTTTGAAAAAAAAAAGGATTTTGGACTAACTGTGTCTAATTATATAATAAGCCTTTTTGCTTGTATTCTTTTTTTGCCTGTGGAAGGAATTTCAAATCAATTTATTTCGATTGATTTTGTGTTGTCTTTTAAATTGTTTTTTACTTCATTTATGCATGGTAAATTGTGGTTATATCAAGGGCTGTGAGGTCACAATCAAGTTTTGACATGTGCTCACAATCCCACTCAAGCTTTAGTCATATTTTCAAATTCTCTGGAGTTGGAATTTGGAGTTGTCGTTTCGAAAATTGTAATAATTAGCCGAAATGTTGCAAAATGTCAGATAGCTTTTATTAGCAAGAAAAACTGTTACATACTCTACCATGTTTTTGTATTTTGTGATAGACTAAATTTACAATAATCTTCAAACGCATCTATATTCACAGTGTAAGATAGAATAGGATTTTCATATTTATCATTGGGGAGAGGAAAGGCGATAAAAACATTTCATCTTGCAAAATACCATTTGAAGAAAATAAACTAACAATATCATTGTTTTTGCAGCAAATTGTAGGCAAGGAAATGGAAGCGACACGTTTCAATGTCCAGCAAATAATTATCTTTTCTCTGGATTTGCCGGTTTACAGATGGTCATTGATACAATGATTGCAAAGGTGAAGGCAGTCCTTTCATGAATTATAGATATTTTTGTAACACTTTATTACCTGGGGTGCTAATTTATAATCAACATTTTCTTTTGTATTTTGGGCAATGCATTATCATATTTTAAATTTAGTGAATTAAATCAGATTTTAAAAGCCTGCTGGAAGTTGACAAGACTCCTATTTTTGAATGATATACACTGTTAAAAATTGAATGTGGAGAATTGATTGTCTTTGATCTTTTAAATTGTAAACGAAAATCTTCAAAAATTTTTTTTTAATTTTTAGCTACTAAGTTTTCAAAGTTTATTAAAGTGCGATTTGGGATTATGTTATTTTATTCTTGGTTGTGAAATCTAAAATATTTTAATAATTCTTCAGACAATTGATCCGAACTTTACCTCAACGACAATATCAGCTCGAATAATGCCAAAAGATGCAACTCTTTCAAACACTGATGCTTTCCTTATCATTGGGCCTCTGTACCTCGTTATAGCAATGGGACCGTTTTTAACGTGAGTAAAAATGATAGTCTAGAACAGTGTTTCCCAACCCTTTATTTCATGGCCCACTTATATTGCACAAAAATAATCTATGGCCCATTACCTTGCTCATGTAAGGGATAAACTACAAGAAAAACAAAAAAAAATAGATGGACTCCTTACATAGATAGACAAATCACTATTTAGTTTCCAAAAACAGCTTTATAATTCATTTCTAATACAATCGAATTTAACTAATTTATCAATAAGTCTAGCCCTTTTTAATTGATTTGTGGCCCACCTGAAACTGTTTCTGTTGCCCAGTTGAGAACCAGTGGTTTAGAATAATATGATTAATTTGAAATGGTCACAAGAAAAGAGGGTGAGATTTATTGTTGTTTTGTTTCGAATATGTTACATGTCACGGACGTGTCGTTCTAACGATTTGTCTTGTTTTAAATATGTTACTTACATGTTACTGGCATAATCTTAGTGATAAACTTTCATATTCTTATACTTTTCCAGTTTCTTGTTAGTTTTCGTTGTTTATGAAAAGGAAAAGAAGATCAAGGAAGGGATGAAAATGATGGGACTCAGTGATCTTGCTTATTGGTAAGTTTAATCAAGTATTCGAATAGGATTTTCGTAAGCTCAACGAATTTTTATTCGTTTTCATATCACAGCAAAATTAACGGCTATTTTCAAAAACTAGTGACTGCGTTTAATTAAGGTGTAACGCAATATGAAATGATTCTGGTCAATCCAAATTAGAGTAATTTGTGACCTACTGTCCTACGCATTTATTTTTTTCTGCAGGTTTTCGTGGGGAACAGTTTATGTTGCATCGTTGTTTGTGATGACCTTAGTTATGACACTCATTGGATATTTTGGGAATTTGTTTCCACTCAGCAATTTTTTTCTTGTCTTTCTCCTCTTTTTTATCTACGGACTTAGCATCGTGAGTTGTTTTATTATTACTTTGAGTAATATGAGAATACAGGTGATTGAGTGAGTGCTCTTTAAATATATTTTCATATACGAACTTAGAATTGTGAGTTCTTTCATTATAACTCCTGAATCGTGAGGGATTATGAGTGATTGAGTGAGTGCTGTTTAAATTTGAATGAACATTTTTCAATAAGGTTTCTTCCCATAGTTAATGGTCAGGTTTAGTTGGAGTCAGGTCAACCATGGAGTCAATTCTCACTGAAAGTTAGTTAGTGGCGATTCCTATGGATGTTTCCCCGACCCTTGACCCCAACAAAATTCTTTCTATACTTTAATATTGCAAACTTTTGCATATGCTATGTTGCGTGTGTTTTGGAGAGTTCACACCTACAAACTGATTTACATGCTCGAAATCATTATTTTTATTAATCTACGACCACGTGCCACAGGGAAACATCCATTCCTAGATAACCTAAAGTCACTTCACGTCTTCATTATTGAGGACGTCACATAAGTCCAGTTCTACTCGAGTCAAGGACTCGATCAACCCTAACAAGTAATTAATGCGATAGGGGCTGAGTATCCTCTTCTCCCTCTCAATGTTAATTTTAAAAATTTCATCATTTTATGGAAAGTTCAGAAATACACATAACGCAATTGATATTTCGCAATGCACTCAAAATTATTGTGGTCAAATTATTAGTCGAAGAAATCATCACTAATTTCACTCTTTATATTTCTAGGAAATGCTTGGATTCATGCTCACACCATTCTTCAGTAAAGCTAGAACAGCAGGAGCTGTTGGAGGATTTATTTCCATTATTATGTCGCTTGTGTTTCTCGCAATCCAACTAGCAGGCGATTTTCCTGAACCTGCCATTTGGGCAGTTTCTCTACTCTCTCCTACAGCTTTTTCATTCGCGATGGGGAAGGTGGGTTTTGGTTTATTACTTTTTGTAGTTACTGAAATGGAGTTTAATATTGCAATGTTTTTTAGTATTCAAGTTTATTTATTATTAGAATATTAACATTAGAAATTAACCCTAATTTGAGTAAAATCTGATGGCTAAGTAGTTAGAGTGGAATAAAATTAGAGTGAGTGAAATATTACGTTACTGTTTATAAATTTAACGAAGTCGAAATTGGCACAAAATATGATTTTGCTGTGCAGTGTACTTGGTTCTGATGGCGTAGTTATTAAAAGTTTTTCAGACTCCAAATCTTATGACCATCACCTCAATTTGCAAGGTTTTGAGTGCACCTCGAAAATCAACAGAATGGTGTTATGCATATAACTAATATATGATTGAATATTGTACATATTTTGGAACTGCTGGGGTAGGGAATATCAAATCAGATAGATTCTGGCTCCTACAAAAATAGTCGCTTCTTATATCTTTAGATATCATTGGCTTCTTGTAGAGAGCTTTGTTTGGAATTAGTGCCATATAAAAAATAACAAAATAAATAATTCTCCTTCAAAATTGTTCTCAGATGAAGTTTATATGTGTATGTAACTGATTTAATACTGATTTATTGAGAAATTCATTTTTATTATATTGGTAAAAACTAAAAGTCACATGATTTGTGGTACCCTACCCGAACCCACAAGTCATGTGATATTGAGATCATGTAAATCATGTGAGGTATATGGAACCAACGTTGAGTCAAGTGGTAACTGCCGCAGACTGCCATTTTTTTCAGCATCCTTTCAATCGTTCTTGACTCTTTTTTTCCTTTCGCAATTTGAAATCATTGTTTCTCGCATCGCCATTCTAAAAATATTTGAAAAAAAATTGTTCTAATATGTAAATAGCAAACTATTACATGATTTTTCATTTTTTGTGTATTTAACACTACATACCCTAATATTGGATCTAGTTGGTATTACATGCTAATTAGTAATTTTGTTGTTTTTCCCACTGTGCTATGCCTGTCTAAAGACCATGATTGTGTATATTTTATTCAAACTTTATGACTCAACATTCTTGTACCTCTAAAAATAATGAGTGCTTCACTGGTTAAGAGGCATTGGACAAGCGCAGCAGTTCGCAAACATTTTGTTCGTGCATCCCACCCACCCCAAAAAAACTTTTTTTAGACGGACACTAAGTAACAGAAAGTGAACAACCCATAAAAGGAGAATGAATTTATTTATTCATATACACGGCATTAAAAACAAGAAACAATAAAATATTTTTGATAAATACAATATGTAAATTATTCAATCACATATCAGTTATGTTTAACACAATTCTGTTAAATTTCGGGACGCCGCTCTGGGAACCTCTGGACTGGCGGCTAAATAAGATTTTAAACCTAGTACAGGATTGCTCATACCCACCACGTCCCTTCATTTGGACATAACTTGGGCGGGTAATGCTGTACTGCTGTACTATAATGCTGTCCACATTCAGACTTTTGTAATCATAGCAGTTGTCATGTACACCAAGTACACTTGTTCAGAGCCTGATTTGGAGAAAATTTGTTGAATATTTCCAACTAAATTTCCTCTTACTGTAATGTAGTGACTCATATCATTTGAAAATTAAATTACACATAACATGAATGTTTTTTGTCTGTTTAATGAAACCTATATCCGAATATGTTAATAAACTTTCTTCTGTCATTGTTCAGTTTCCAAATTGAATTACAATAAAGTTTGGTGCAGTCTCAATCTTATATTTGAGTTTCGAGTTGTTTAATTGAACACGAAGTGCATGCGAATTGTTTTTCTAAATCACTGTTATTATTTGTTGGGGCGTATTTCTGGGGCATGAAAAATCTGTTTTTATTTATTTATTATAAAACCTATATTTAAACATTACTCTCTTGCTTTGAAAAAAAAACCTAGCTCATCTCAATGAGTAAATATTTGCAATCTGTTTAAAACAAATCGTGTAAATCAGACAATACATGATACCGCTTAGTGCCTAACTACAATGATATTTTATGATGCCTTTTATTCTTGGTATGTCATTTTTTATTAGTTTAATGATCTCTTGGTTTATAGGTATATTTACTACACATTTGTCCTATTTTTTATTTTTGTAAATATTTTCTCCAAAATTTTGACTGTTCTAGGGTAAGATTTAAAATTTTTAGGAGCAAGTTTTCATAAAAAGTAAAAATTAAAACTTGTGAAAAAATGTCTCAACTCAAATAGAATTGCTCCAGTCTGATATCTGACAATGGCAATGAGTATGAAGTTTTACCCGGTGAAATAACTGTCTTAAACTCTCATTTTTTAAAGTTTAATAGCATCCATTGCTTTTCAATATTACTCTATTGTATCATATTATTATTAGAAAAAAAGAGAGAAATCAAATTTCTGATTTTCTTATATTCTGGGTATAAATTTTCAGTTAGTAAGATAACTTAAATCAAAACTCAAATTTTTTCTAATTTTTACAAAAGATTTTATAAAATTATATTACGTCTTTTACTTTCACTTATAGAAATGCTTTATGATATGCAAATAATTATAACAATAGAATAGATTTATTTTGTTCCTTTTTATTCGTTTGATGTTTTTCACAAAAGAGTTTATAAAATTATATTACGTCCTTTACTTTTCACCTATAGAAATGCTTTTACGATATGTAAATAATTGTAACAATGGAATAGGTTTATTTTGTACCCTTTTGGACGTTTGATGTTTTTTATCGCTTTTTTTATATCACATTAAACAGAATTAGCTTCTGAAGATGAGTGTTTTAATATTTTTACAACTTATCCAAATTCGTCCTAAATTTAGAAATTATGAAAAAATTTCATTTCAATTTATTTTTGAAGAGTACACATCTTTATAACCGTAAAGTTTGATTGAAATGAAATATGAATTCTTCTTTGTGAAAATAACATCCTTCCGTTGCATATATTGCAATTTGCAACTCCTAATTCTTCCTAACTGCACAAAATAAGGGCTTTATTAGACCATCACCTAGTAACGCGCAATATGAATTTTGTGTAGTTCGAAAAGTCCACTGCATAAATATTGGTACCCCGTAGTATGTGTACCTGGTTAGGGTTAGGCTTTGGCCATACTTTTAGTTCGATTTTCCTTATTTTAGTTCTATTACGAGTTCGGGGACTGTCTGTGTCAACCAACTGAATATACCCCCTTGTCCATAGGTTTCAGTCCCCTTACACAACTTGATGTAAAGTAGGCGAACAAAATTAGTTACCTTCATATTGGTACACACACTAAATATGCGCCTAAATATGTATTGCAATATTACTAAGTGAAGAATACGACCTCACCAAGGGGGTAATAAATTGGTTGGGCAATGTTGAATCGTAAGTTTACGGTTCTTCCAGAAAATAATAGCTACTCTTATATCAGTGGCAGCTTATACACTGCCTTGTTTGGAGCGTCAAGAAGCTGATTATAATAAAATTCATATTTTTTTTTCATAATAGGTTTTCCTGTTCGAAGTTACCGGCCAAGGAGCTCATTTTTACAACATTGCAGAAGGACCAAAACCTCTTTATATTGGACTTGTTATGATGATTGTGGATATTTTTCTCTATTTTTTCTTGACCTTATATCTTGATAGTGTGGTTCCAGGTTTGTTATTATTTATTGCTTTGAACTTATTATTCTAAAATTCATGTGCATGTGCCTACTCTTTGTTTCACAGACAAATTTTATTTTTATTCTATATTTTGATGGCCCTTTGCGCTTAGAATAAGTCTCTGTATAAGCAACTTTGCTCAGTATCAGAAAACATACGAGCTTCTCAGCGTCGTAGGTTGGTTTACACAACAGTTGGTCTTCCCATGGCTTGTTTCACAAGCAAAGTGTATGCATCATACCGTAAATGTTATCTGTTTTTTTACTACCTGAATTTGGCTGTGGATTAAGTTTAGAATCCACATCACTTTGTAGCAATTTCAGAATTTGAATGTGTGAATTTATGAAAGAATCATATTTTTTCTGCTAACTTTATTCATACTTTGGTTTTTTAGAATCATTTAATCCCAATTTATCCTGTAGTTAGTCCAAATATGCAATCAGATTCGGAAATAGAATACTACTTTCTATTCTTTACTTCCAACATATGATTAAATTACCTTTTTCTAAAGTAAATACGAAAATCTTATCCTATATTTCAGGGGAATATGGTCAACGCAAATCACCTTTCTTCTGTTTCAAACCTTCATACTGGAGCAGATCTCAACGAGGTTTGTCTCGTGATCGTGCATTATCAAGACGTTCAACGAGCGGGGAACCATTCGAGGGATATTCACAACATGACTTTGAACCTGTGTCACCAGACCAGATTGGCAATGAAGCTATTTCGTAAGTTTTCTTTCCAAATTTTATCCAGTTGCTATAGCAACAATTGGCATTAGCAAGGAATCAGAAATTCTAGCTGAGCTAGGAAAAAAGTAGGTTGACAGCATCTGTAAATTATCCTATTGTTTTTTTATAAAGTCGTCCCAATTTTTTCTGGTTTTTCAGATAAATCATGTCAGTTAATGGTTTAAACTTAACTGTTACATATCTCTGTCCACAATCCCATCCACATCACCTCACAAAAGGTGTGATAAATTGGATAAGCAGTGCTGTAGATATTGGTCCTTTCACTAATAGTAGCATTTTACACATCGCTAGATATCAGTGGCCGTCTTGTTTGTTGCGAAGAGAATGAATAAATTAAATTGAAAATCATGTTATCGAAGTAAAATTTCATGATTATGGTTTTGCTAATTTTGCTAAATTAATGCACAGATTCTGAATTCAAAATCAAAAGCAAAATGGATTATTAAAAAAGCATATTATCTTGAAGTAAATTTTCTTAGTGTTAATATAATCAATTTTTTTCAATTCACATGTGAAAATCGTTTATATCGTTTTATAATACAGCATGACAAACATAAGAAAAGTTTTTAAAAAATCTGCAATCTTCGGTCAGTCATCAAAGTCTACTGTTGCAGTTCAAAGGTTCAGTCTCGATATATACAAAGGTCAAATTATGGCTTTACTTGGCCACAACGGAGCTGGGAAAACCACTATCTTCAATATTCTTACAGGTATGAAATTGTAATTTTTTTTGGACCATTTTTTTGGGCGCTCCAGAAGTATGTACCAATATGGATGTAACTAATTTTGTTCTTCTATTTTACATCAAGTTGTGTAAAGATACAGAATCCTATGGGCAGGGGGTATATTCACTTGGCTAACACAAACAGTCCCTGAACTTTTAATAGAACTAAAATAAGGAAAATCGAAATAAAATTACAGCCTAACCCAAACCTGGTACACATAATACAGGAGTACCATTTTTGGTTTGTGTCACGTTTTTAATCTGCCGGTCGATAAATGTTATTATATTTAGTGTTGAAGTCCATAAATGCAGAGCATCAAGCCAAGTCACAAATGCTGAATTCCAGAGTCACATATACTCGATACCATGAAAATTTCCATCTTACATTAAACCAACCTAATTTTTCAGGAATTTTTTTCGCATTTTTATAGAGAGAGCAGCTAGACAAAACTTTTTTCTATGTCCCAAGTCAAGTCTTTCTGGTGATTACCTGAGTATGGGTCCAGTCAGTTCACTCAAGTAACTCAGTCATTGAGCATTATGACTCTAGTTAATGTATAGAGTCTTCGCAACTGTACTGTATGCTGTAAATTGTATTTGTCTGATAGCTGCTTTTTTGCAGGTTTTGTCCCTGCGACCTCAGGATCAGCATCGGTTTATGGATACGATGTAAAAAATTTAGATGACATGGAAGAAATACGCAGAATGACTGGAGTTTGTCCGCAACATGATATTTTATTAGATTTTCTTTCTGTGAAAGAACATTTAGAAGTTTTTGCAGGGCTCAAAGGATACACTGGAGAAGAGGCTGTGGCCGAGGTATAATAGTTGTTTTTAGACTGAAAAGTTGCCAAAGGATCACTTTGCCAAATTGTTGTTGTCGACCACCCCAATCAGCAAGTCAAATTGCCTGTCATAGCGCCAGAGCTGTAGATTCAGGATTTTGAATGGGGGTTTTGCTTGCTTTTATTGGGTCAGAGCCGGGATTGTATTTTCAAACTAGTTGGGTCAAAATTCTGAATTTGTCAGAGGCATATTTGTGAGAAATCAGTGTTGATTAAAAAAGTTCATTTTCTTGGAGGCTCGAGTCGGCCTAAATTTTTTTACAACACTGAGTCTGAACAAATTTTATTCAACCCCAATTTTCTTCAACACTGACCCGCAGTCAATTGTAAATTTTACGATCTACAAGGCTCTGCATTGAGCCCCTTTTATTCATTTTTATTCTAAGTTGGTGTCGAAATTATAAATTTGTTGTATTTACAGAATTTCAGTGATGATAAAGGGAATTTTAATTTAACAAAACCTAAAAAAGCATCGAGTTTATTCAGAGTTTTTAACAGTCTATTAATAAAGAATACTTGCATAAGCCAAAGTTATTGTTATCTGCTTAAACTGGTGACGAAGTCGAAATTTTCTACAAATTTTTCCAGCATGGAGTCTGAGTTAACCAATTGTAAATTTTCTCCGAATCCATAACTGTGCATAAATCCCGATTTTTATTTTTATTTCATTCTACTTGTAGATGGAACGAGTCATCAATGTTGTTGGACTACATGATCAGAGAGATACATTTGCTAAGAAACTTTCTGGCGGACAGAAGCGGAAATTATCGGTTGGAATCGCAATATTAGGAGATCCCAAGGTTTCTATATTACCCGAAAATTTTTAATCAGTGAAAATTGAGCAATAACTCTTTCTAATGATTTTTTTTTTATAATTTCCAGATTCTTATTCTTGATGAACCGACAGCTGGAATGGATCCATATTCTCGACGCAAACTCTGGGATTTACTCCGATCTCATCGTGAGGATCGAGTTACTTTGTTAACTACTCATTTTATGGACGAAGCAGATATACTTGCAGGTATAGTGATCGTTAGCCATAAATAGACTTATGCCATGTTTCGTCATTTTTATAACAGGAGTATGGAAAGCCCGTTGGCCTTGTGGTCAAGGGTGTTATACCTAACTAAAATGTCCAGATACTTCTACCGTTGTATATTCCACAAAAGCAGTCATTTCATCTTCCAAATTCAAAAGCAGTGCCATAATCATATTTATTTTTCAGATCGCAAAGCGATTCTTACCCGTGGGAAGTTGAGATGTGTTGGCTCGTCTTTGTTTTTGAAGAATAGATTTGGTTGCGGATATCATCTTGGGTAAGAAAAATTTGTTAAAACGATAATATTTGGTTCAGATGGGTGAACAGTTTGTAGTCTATTTTGACTTTGATCTTATTTCTAATGGTCTGCATAACTTTTACTTGGTCTGCACTTGGCATGGTCAATGTATGGTCGGCATGGTCATTGTTTTGCCAGCTTGGTCAACACAACCAGTGTTTGGTCAGCTTGGTCAATGTTTGGTGCGCATGGTCAATGTATGACCAGAATGGTCATTGTTCGATGGGCATGGTCAATGTTAAGTCGGAATGGTCAATTTCTGGTCTTCAGGATTAATTTTAATTGGCATGGTCATTGTTTTATCAGCATGGTCAATGTTGAGTTTGCACGGTCAATGTTTGGTTGGTATGGTCAAGAATAAGATAGCCCAGGTTTGATATGCTAGCCATCTACTACTTTATTTATTACTTAGATCCAAATTGATAACATTATCTTTGTTTTCAGCGTTGTCTCAAAATCACCAGAAGATGCAACAAGAATTGGTTCCTGTGTGAATACTCACATTGATGATGCTCAATTGCAAAGATCTGTTGGAATGGAACATGTTTATACATTGCCATTAAATCAAGTGTCTAAATTTTCAGGTAACTCAAGCTTAGATCTGGTTTTACCTTACATTGTACTATTTTTTTATTTATTTCTGACTGTATTATTGAAGTCTGTATTGCTTTATAAAAATGATCAAAGTCATCATAAATATAAAGCATTGCTTAAATTGGATATTACAGAGTGATTGATAGGATAGAAGGTAAGGAAAGGGTAATAGCCAGGACTGTTGGGTTGGAAAATTCAAACCAGACTCCAAACTCAAAGCAATTTAAAAATTGGATTAAACTTCGACCTCCGTTATAACTTTGACTCCGACTTCTGACCTTGAAGTCAGTGACAACTTTGACTTTGGCATATGCGAGCCTTCGTTAATTGTATGTTGATAAATTTTTATGAACTCAAATCATTTTTAGAGTTCTGGTAAAATGACACTGACTTCAGTATTGACACAGACTTCACAGCCTTGACAGTTCCCATCCACTAATTAATATTCAACGATTTTTGCTAAAATTAATTTTTCAGAACTATTTGCTGACTTTGATAAACGTCAAGATGAATTGAATATTCAAAGTTACGGTGTTTCCATGACAACCCTTGAGGAAGTTTTTTTGAAAATTGGTGAAGACGATGACGTGGATGAAGAGGGAAATGGACAAACTGGTAAGTGAAAGTGCTCGAACTTGTTTTCTGTGACATTTTTTGGAATTGCATGTTATAAGTATTGGATTCAAATTCCATGTCTAACACTTCAATCAGGGTGTACTAAACAATCAGGGTGTATTAAATTGGGTAGGCAAAGCTGAATCAAAAGATAACAGTCATGAACTTGAATCTGAAACATGATTTTGGAGAACCGTTTGAATTTGTATTGGAAATGTAATCACTTTTTATGCTATATAAAAACGTTGCGTACTCTCGTTGTGTGTGTACCGGTGTGGGTTACGCGACAATTTTATTACGATTTTCCTTATTTTAGTTCTATTACGAGTTCGGGGACTGTCTGTGTTACCCAAGTGAATACACCCCCTGCCCATATGTTTGAGTTCTTTTACACTACTTGATGTATGGTAGACGAACAAAATTAGTTACCTCCAAATTGGTACACACACTTCGGGAGCGCCCACAATTTTGCTTGCATTTATGCCACTCAAGTAAAGCGCATTAGGATAACAACTCATTGATTTATTTAAAAATTGCCAAACATTGTATAAAGACTACAACTTACATATCCTCTGTTTTGGCATAAATAATATGGAATATTTATATATAATTTCATTTATTTAAAAAGAACCTATGATATGCTAAGATATTTTTGGTTCAATCTCGAATCTACCACCTTATTATCTAAGGTGCCATGGATTGAGGGGGACATCACATATTCTAGTTTTTTTATCTCACTATTATACTTTCTGAAATGGCTTGTCAGGTCCTTTATTTAGACTTAGAGTGAACCTTTGAATTCTCTCATAAAAATACAAGCAAGGGTTTATATTGACTTATTAAATAGCTGAATGTATTTGTGGTAATTTAATTTTGTATCTCTAACTCAGAAACATACAGAACGTATGATAATGGTAAGATATTTTTCACATCATATAGAAGTTTACTAATTATGGCATTATTAAAAATAGAAATGATATTGTAATTTCTATATCCTAATAATTAATGGATATCACCTCGAATGGCGGTGACTAATGAATGATAACTTGAACTATAAACTCTTTTGGTGGAGGATGTTGTAAATTTATATTAATATTTCAAAGTTTGTGGATTTTTTATGACATTTGGACAAACTAGAATATTTAAACCATGATGTTCTCTTTATTTTAAAAAGTCCAATTGTAAATCACTGTTAGAAAAGCACACATTCGTCCTAATTCGAATACACGTAGAGTAAGTCTAGCATAATTGTTCTGTTATGTAGAAGCATTTCAATCACTCATGTCAGATGAAAATGGTAAGATTGTGCCAGAATTATTTGCAAAAGTAATTTGAATTTTGTGTGAAAAAAATCATAAAATGCAATTTTTAATTGCCGGTAACATTTCTTTGTTGATTAAAACCACAAAACAGGCATGATTCCTTGACTAACATGCAAATCGAGAAACCATAAATTAACTTTCTTTATGTTTATGCTTTTTTATTTTAACTAATAAGAACAGTTGCCATTATCCCTTGACTACAGGAGAGCGCAACCACTATTCCTGAAATACATACAAATGAGATTCTGATTTTTTATTCAAAAAAGGAAAAGCCATACTAAATTAGTCGATATAACAGCAAAATCGCAAGCATATTGTGCAAGGATAAATACAATATGCAACAAAATGCTGCATCTTGCTTTGATTTCTGCTTCGATATTTAAAAACTTAAAACACTTAACTACTTCAGGTAATATTAACTTGTGGTGAGGCTTGCTGTTTTTGCCAACCCTAATGTATAGATATTAGCACTTCATCCTGTATTGTTCATCCTCAAAACACTGTAGTTCTTATTTTTTTTTTATTAAATATTTCTTTACACAATAAGTAAGATGTCCATGAAGGCCCTTTACAATTTCAATTTCGTTTTTAAGTCAATTCTCATTATATCTTTACCAGGTTTGTTGTTTTTCAATCAGTAATTGTTTAAGTATATTTACTTCATTTAATACATCTGTGAGCTCCAAAACAATTTATGGTATCGATAAATTCCTTTTGCAATTTGAAAAAATTTAAAACTTTATGGACACCCTATATATTATAAATTGATTTACATTTACTCTGATTTTTATATAATCAAAAAATAATCAAAAATAGTAGCTATATTTTTTATCAAACGTTTTGAAATTGAATCCTTTTTTTATAGCGTATTCTTTTGACCATGATATTGAGATTCCGTTAATTTGCAAATAGCCAATATTTACATATTTTGTCAACTGTGACGTTATTCACGTTAACACAAGGAAGCAATATCAAATTCTCATTTTTTCGAAAAAGAACGTGAAATTTCAATACATTTCAAAACTCCCAAGATTTAAAATATTTTTTATATTCCTTCAATATAAATTTGGAGCTGCAATTTTAGGTTCCAATTCTCTCTCTTTGGACAAACTTCTATTCTATTAGTATCCCTATTTCAATAGATTTAATATTCATATATAGTCCATCGCTAGACATACCATTGGGTACTCCTGTATTATGTGAACCAAGCTGGCGGACATCGGAACATATTATGTTTATGTGTACCAGGTTAGGGTTAGGCCATTATTTTATTCCAATTTTAGTTCTATTACGAGTTCGGGACTAGCCAAGTGACTTCCGTAGTAAATGTACCTGAAATTATGACCTAACCCTAATACCACGCTCTGGTGTCCGCCATTTTGGTTCACGTACTACAGGAGTATCTACCATTGTATTCGAATTTCATCTTGATTAGTTGGTATAGTAACATGTAAAATATTCTAGGCACTAAGGAAAAATATGCAAGTGTAGGATATTCAAACCCATTGGCTGTTCCAGAAACAAACGAAGACCGGGATTCGGTTGCAATCAATGTTCCAAATTCTCCACCGATATTTGATCCTTCACAAAGTGAGGTGAGATGGTGACAATAGTTTTGAAAATTTCTCATGGTGTGTTTTTACTCTAAACAAGGCTGTTTAGCAGCCAGTAGAGAGAAGTATTTCCAATGGACGAGGTGGTGGGCATGAGTTTTGAAACCGAGATGTTTGACCGTGTATATCTAGGGTCATTTAATTACTTTTCTGAGTGGGCGTGGGCCAGTTACAGATAATAGACTTGATTACTGAGCCGGGGCTCAAAACCTAATATGAAAAAACAGTTTATTTACAAAGCTAGTCCAAGGCTAACATTTATATAATCATTAGTAGTACGAAGTAACAATCGGGGGTCATTATGACGTTACTTACATCGTTAATTTATATATAGAAATTTATATCTATAAATGCTATAGTCGTAAATACAGCAGGCACAAGTGGGCCGAATGAAACACTTCAGTAGGGGGGATCTGGCCCACAGGCTACCCCTGGCCTAGCTGGTACGTTAGCTATCTCGGGTGGGTCCAATTCCTATGCTCACCACCTCACCCATGGTGTAATAAATCGGGTAGACAATGGCAAACCTGGAAAGATTTCGGTCATTCGAAAAATAGTAACTCCTTGCATAACAGTGGCCGTTTGTACAGGGCTTCATTCGAAGCAGGGGGTGTAAAAAAAAAACGTATAATAAGAAAAAAAATTGAATGTTAAAATTCCCCCAAAATTATTTCTCACTATAATCATATTATCCTGTCTTACAGGGAAGTGGAAAATCAAGTTCTGGATCGATTATATTACAAATGATGAGAAGAACTCTTCTGATAAATTTGCGCAATCCTGGTTATATCATCTTTGCTATTCTGCTTCCAATGGTCCTTGAAAGTATGTAGCTTATATTTTTTTTATCTGATCTGTGTTTCAGGATTTTTTGTGTAACTGGATACAGAATTTTTCTGAACTTCCTTACCACACCTGTTTATGTGCCATTATGATTTATAATGTTATCTCTCAAAATTAACTTATTAGAGAAGGCACTGAATGACATTGGGTCACCAGCAGTGGCATAGCCAGGGGGGTGGTTTTGCGGGTCGAAACCTCCCCCCCTCTTTTTGAAATGTAAAAAAAATAATAAAATCAATTTTCTGTATCATAGATAGCAATTTTCCATAACGTGAAATGCTTTTTAGACTCCCAAGACTACTAAAAACCTGCGTATTCTAGTGTTCGATCTGACCCAGCTGTTTCAATCTAACTTGGCAAAAAAATTTCAGAACCCCCCCTTTGAAAATTTCTGGCTACGTCCCTGATCACCAGCCAGCCGTGTTTTTTTTTCATTGAACTCTGAAATGACCCCAATTTATTACAAATCAAGGGGGATTATTTTCTGATGTCTGATTATGTAAAATCTTTATTCTATATTGCAGAACCTTTATGATTTCGATCTATTTATCCTGCTCATGCTCAGTACCGTAACTACTTTTCCTTTTTTTTTTGCTTAATCCAGTAATCAACATACACTATTACGATGAAATACATCATCTTTGCTTTGAACTTCTTCTTGTTGTAAATCCTCCAATCGAACTGCCCTCAATTAAACATTTAAATAGAAATTTTGTTAAACAAATCTTCAATTCTTCTCCAGTTGTCGGTACATGGTTATTCACTCAACAACCATCTGCGAGTGACTCTGGAGATCCAGATTTAATTGACGTTACTTATGCAAATAATCTCGAAGCCTACAAGGATAAAAGTGTTCTTTATAACGGATTAACTGGTAAGATGTTTTTATGAATGGATGATGTCTTTCGCTCAAACAAGGCTTTGTATAAAGTGGGAAGCTATTGTTTTTAGAAGAGCCAGATTTATTTTTTCTATTCAGCATGTCTCATTTTATTACACCATGTGCGAGATGAGGCTCTGCATTTGAACCTTAGATGTGTGCGCTGCGATGCCAAATCAATAAAGTCTAACGTTTCATCTGCTAGACCAGTGGTTCCTAATCTTTTGGGTCTCGTGGCCCCCTTTCGGAGGCTTTTAGCACTCGTGCCCTCCCCCCTTGTTCCAGGGGTATTCATAGTTTTATTTAAATTGGTAGATTCCAAATCCCATTATGTTCAAACAATTCATGTTCAACAAAGTTAAAACACCCTGTGAACTAATCTTATCAATCGATGAAACTAGGAATAATGGGGAGTTTCTCGTAAAAGAAAAAGTAAAATCAATTTTGAGCCTAGCATTGTGGCCCCCCTTTAACTGCTCTGTGGTTCTTCGGAGTGCAACAGGTTTGGTGTGTCGGTTGGGAACCACTGCGCTTGACCACCCATTTTTGCTAAAAATGAATCCTATATTTCAGGTACTTCTAAGGACAACTTTGTCAACAACGCACAAAGTGGAATATCGTTTGAAGAAAGCACAATGACAGACTCTGTATTACTTACTGATGGTTTTTATCCTCATTCTGTTGGATTGCAAGTCAGTGCATTTGCAGCGAGTCAGGTAATTGTTGGCTTTCAAATCTATGATTACAAAACTAGGATTATGCCGTCTTCCTGAGTATAAATGCATTTAATAGACATGAAAGTAGGGCGTTCCAGAAGCGTGTGTACCAATATGGAGGTAACTAATTTTGTTCGCCTACTTTACATCAAGTTGTGTAAAGGAACGGAAGCCTATGGGTAGGGGGTATATTTACTTGGCTAACACAGACAGTCCCCGAACTCGTAATAGAAAACTAAAATAAGGGAAATCAGAATAAAGTTATGCCTAACCCCAACTTGGTACACATAATATGAGAGTACAGAAAGTACACCCATGGGCCGAACTCAGTCGAACTAATTAGACTAAAAAAAATTTTTAGTATTCAAAGATGGACGAACTCTCTACATGAAGAGTCATATGTGGCCTAATATTTCACAGATGAATCTTCATATGACATTCAACACAATTCTTTAAACATTTAACTGGAATTTTGCTGTTATTGCTGTAATCATTCCAGATTCATGTTCGCACATTCAGGCATTGCTCTTCTGTATGAAGAACAAGAATGCAGTAAATAATGATAGTTCGCATATCTATGAAAAATTTATATTATCAAGGCTTATGTTCAGGCAAAATGAAAAAATTAGCTAGATAAAACGGTACTCTCGTAGTGCCGGGTTAGTGTTAGGTTATAATTCCATTCCGATTTTCTTTATTTTAGTTCTATTACGAGTTGGGGGACTGTCTGTGTTAGCTAATTGAATATAACCACTGCATATAGGCTTTCGTTCCTTTACACAACTTGATGTAAATTAGATACCCTTATATTGGTACACACACTTCTGGAGCGCCGATAAAGCCGTGATTGTCAATACTACAAGCTGGTTTCAATAAAGGGCTTCAAAACTCCTTCTCAAATTTTTTATATTCATTTTTCAGGCCGCTTACCTTGTTTTATACAATACTTCATTTACAAGATCTTTACCATCAGCTATCAATGTATTCTCCAACACATTGACATCTTTCCTAAATGGTGGAAATCCTACAAACATCATTACATACAGTAAACAGTGGCCCCAAGTTGGTAAGTTTTAGTCTTTATGCTTTTAGGTTGCCATATTCTATTCGGTTTTTAAGAACTGTCTGCAACTCTTTTTGTTTTCAAAAAACTATCGAATTTGTAACAAATTTGTAAGCTGTTAAGACGGCCTAATCATATGGCGAACCATGACCTCTCGTCCAGTCACCAGTCCAAGTCGGGTATGGGATTAGTTATCCAGTTATTTGTTTCAGAAGCATAGACTTTCTGGTAGAGGAAGCTGTAACCGACCAACAGTTACGTGAACCACCTTACAGCAGCGAGGAGTCCAGCAATCCTCTCGCACATAACCATCCCTGCACGCAGGGAAATCAGATGTGCAGTAGCGAGCGTATTCCTAATGCTTAGCATGATGCGCCACACCACACAATGCAAATTTGATTTTAGAGAATTTAAAATTTCAATCCCTGACTCTGGGAAAACACAATTTTGATTACAAAACCACAATGTCAATAAAAACATTCTAAACTCGAAATTCTGACTTTCAACCCTTGTCATGATGATGTGTTATTTATTCCAGGTACTCAGCAAGGTACTTTCAATGGTTCCATATTTGGTGCAGCTATGATGGTTGCCATAGCAATCGTATTATCGACATCATTCGCAGCTAGTAATCCTGTCAAAGAACGAGAGGTTTGTAAAACAATCAATCAAAACAGAATTTTTTTAATAGAAATCGCATTAGAAATTGCCGTCTATAAATATCAAAGTCTGATTAAGAATATGTTAGTATTTCTGTTCAATATTGCGCTGGATAACCGTGGGTTACTTTTTTCTTATATTCAGGAAAAGATTCGAGCTCAACTTCGGGTTTCTGGAGTGAAATTTATCAATTATTGGTTTGCTTTTTTGTTGAGTGATTACATCATTTATTTTGTGATGTCTTTGATATTCATTATTTGCATTGTCGGATTTCAAGTCACTGGACTGAATAATGGAGGAGCTATCGCAGCTTTGGTAAGAAATACATACACTTATTCCAAAAATAATTGGATAAAAAACTTTAGTGACATTCATTTTAGAAATTTTCATCTACTTTATGATTTTGCCAATAAATAATTTGAAAATTCTAAATTTTCTCATTTTTTTATGACATTTTCACATGAATTTCACTTCTTATTCGCACATGTACGGGCAGTCACTAATATGTATGGAACTCACATTTTTAAAAGCCAATACGAGATACAGTTGTTCTAAATTAGTAATAAAAGTAAACAATATTTGGACCTCCTGAAGTATGCGCACCAAGATGGCGCACAACCTGAACTCAGTTTGTGTACCAGATTAGGGATCAGGTTATGCGACATCTTGGTACGCATACTTCAGGAGTACCCAATATTTTGTATAATATTTTGTGCTATACTCCATTTTTAGATACTACTACTACTTGGTTGGGGAGTTGCTTGTCTTTTAGCATCGTATTGTGGAAGTTTCCTGTTCGATAGATATGAAACCGTATCTGCTTCTTGGCCAGGATTAGTGCAACTGGTGAATTTTTATTGTAAAAGTAGGAAAGTCAAATAAAAAAAGGAAAAAAAATGTCCATTTTCTTGCCATTGATGATGGAAGGCATGGAAGGTTTTCTCCATATGTCCGATTTTGAAGTCCTGTGTATGAGACAGAACGGCAGAGTTGAGACAAAGTTTGATTTAATTTTTTTTTAACGAATAAGTTCAAAGCGAATCCAGCCTCAATTCCACAGTTCTGATGAGGAGGCCTTCTTGCCCTTGGGGATTTACCCAACTGACTCATTGTGGCTTCATTTACCATGGCGTAACATTTTTATTTATACACATCATAGATAGTGTGATATTAATTTGAGGAATAACAGTTTTTTAGGAATTATGTATTAATCTTCGCTATCTTGTTTGGAAACGTACTTCCAAAATGAAAAAAGAGCTGAAATATTGGGAAACTATTTCTTTGTTACAAACTGCATTAAAAGTTGGTAGATTTTCGTGTTGTGTGAAGTTGGATAAAAGTATTTTCAGTCAGAATTTTTGACAACTTTTTCTACATATTTAATATGCAAATATTTTAAAAATTTCTATTATCACCAGGCTGCCATCATACCATACATTATTGTGTCGACTTTGGATCAAACTAACAATAGAGAAGCTGCCAATGCCTGCAACGTTGTGTTTTGTATACTAAGTCCGTACTATGTGGGATTTGCTGGAATTTATTACTGCTTCGTAGTAAGTTTATTTTGAAAAATAAAATAAATAAATAAAATCTTATTTATTTAACATTTTTAGTGGGACACTTAAAATTCCAAGTTCTTTGTTTGATAAAATCAGCTTTGACAGAAGTAAAAGATAAACTGTCGGATTAGGATTTTATGCTTAATAATAGGGAAAATCAGTGTTGACGGAGGGCTACACTGAATGGCTTGGTGAGCCAGGTTGGGGTTGCAGGCCACCTGTTGTGTTACTCACCTCTGATCCAAAATGCATAGCTTGTGTAGAGCTTTGTTCATCGATATCGCTTTGTTTGAACTCTTATAAAAAAAATTCCAAATTTTGCAGGTCTACCTTCGATACCTCCTCCAGGGAAAAGGAACAGACATTCCAGCATCAGCGTACTTTGACTGGAGTGAGCCTATGTTGCCATTTTCTATTCTAATGGCTTATGTTCATATTGTCCTATTCTCTGGAATTCTAGTAATTGCCGATATAAAGAAGAGTGGCGGAGAATTGCCTGGTTGTGGAAGGTACATTAATGTTTTGAATCCTGCATCTCATAACATGTCAAAGATTAAAGATTTCCTGTCCTGGTTTCATCCTTGAATTTATTGAATTCACGCTCTTTGATCCGAACAAGGCCCTGTACGAGCTACCACTGATATCTCACAATAAGTATTATAGAGAGTTGAATCAACTTTCTTGAACTTGTTTCTTATTCGACTCTTATTCACGCTCGTCGCTCCGAACAAGGCTCTGTACGCTTAACAATAAGTATTACGTATATGTTAAATCTTTCACTGTTTCAGGAGTCAAGTGGGATCATCAGAATGGGTGAACGTTGGTAACAATGACGTGGATGACGCAGAAGATGATGACGTTACAAAAGAAAGAAACAAAGTTGAAGAGATTTCGAGGAACCAACATTCTGATGATGTATGTATTAATTCTATACTCAAAATAGGATGTTTATTTATTATAACTGGACACAAAGGGAACACATGGAGTATTTTGTGAAATTATTGTTGTTGTTTTGGTTGTGGAAATTTTTTTTCCGCAAGATTTGGTAGTAAGATTCTTTATAGTTCTCTTTAGCTTTTGCAGATTGTTCAGTAACTCAATTGGTATAATTCTTTGACCAGCACAGCCCAGGACCTTTATTTTAACTTAGTAGGGCTTATTTTTACTGATGGCTTATACATAGAAAAATCCCTTTTGTTTCTATTTTACCTATTTCTTAATATTCTTTAGGGGCCAGTTGTATTGATGGAAGGTTTACGCAAAGAGTTTACAAAACGAACGAAGAAAAGTTTTCAAAGTTGTAGAAAATCTTCTGATGGAGAAGATGACGAAACAGTCAAGGTAATAATTGCATGATTTGACATTTTAATAAAAACGATTTCTTCGTCAGATGGGCAGTTTTAGGCTGACTTGTTACTGCTTTGCTGACTTTTCCAAATCCCTGACCGCATTTTTGATTGATTGTAACAAATCAATTTTTCAAGTTAAACAAGATGTTTCAGACTTAACGGTAGCTCTCTGTGACCTGTGCCAGGTGTCATCTCAGCCACAAGAAAATCTTTTACATCTAATTGCATCAGTGTCATTTCTATCAAATTTCAAATTCCTTCAACTTCTTGCAATTGGGAGTTGTCAGAAATTCTCAAAATTTTCAATTGAAGCTGAAAAAAATTATGCATTCAAGTTGAGTGTTTCTTCCATTGACACTGACATTGTCTCCTTCTGACTTGACTATATAAAAGTATTAATTTTTGAATGGAAAAAGATTATTGGTCTTATTACTGAAAAAAATTATAAGACTTTATGAGATATTTATATAATATATGACAAATTCAATTTAAGCTTTTCTTTATTGTTCATTGTTATCAACTAGGTTGCAGTTCGCAATTTATCAATGACTGTTTATCCTGGTGAAGTTGTTGGATTACTTGGACCAAATGGTGCTGGAAAAACAACTGCCCTAAACGTTTTGATTGCAGACGTCGGAGCTACTGCAGGAAGAGTATGTTTGGATTAAAATTTCTGATATTTAACACAATTCAATTTTGGTTTTTTGGTTAGAATGCTTTATTAAAACTTTGTTTGATTTCTTATACTGAGACTTGTTAGGAGATAAATATTGAAACTTTATTTTAATGGTCTATGCAAGAAGTACTTTTCTCATTATTGAACAATGCTGGATTTTTCATTGCTGTGAGGGTTCACATATCATAATTGGTTTGCACTGTGATTACGCCATTTTGTCTCGTCATATGTGAATTTTAAATTCTATCTTGTGTACCATAATCTGTTTTAGATATTTAAGTTGTCTTCTAAGCTTTCATAACTATTATGCAGACAGTATCCTTTGTTATGTTTTTTATTTCGAATTTCATCTGACAATAAAATCATATGTAATAAACCAAGGCTAATAATTCATACCAATAATTTTGTTCTTCATATTATCAATGAATAGTCTTTACTGCTTTAACCTTTTTTTTAGGTATCTGTTGGGGGACATTCTGTTACTTCTACTTTCTCAGAAGCTTTCAAGACAATGGGATATTGCCCACAAGTACGTTGATAGTTCTTCGACCTATTTTTCATTATTTTAGAATCAAATCATGTTCAAATGTTAATTTCTGTATAACACATTGTTCATTTTGCTGAATTTAGGAGTTGCAAGAAAAAAAGGGGAATGTTGAAATTTATAAATTAAAAACAGAAATAGGTGTATTTTTAGACATTTTGCTATTCACCAAAGTATCTGAAGTTTTGTTTTGATGTTGTTGTTTGATGTTTGCCCTACAGTTCAGATCCAGTTTCTTTCAAATTTTTAGTAGATAAACATGAAGTCTTAAAAATATGTTTCTTGAAAGGCTGCTTGTTACAAAACACTTTGGGATTCCTGTCCATTGTTCATCCAGATTTCCCAAATATAATAACTGTATCATAACATGAATTGTCTGATGACGATTTTATGTTAAACAAAATGGATTGTGATTTCTAGTTTCTAAATTGCTTTCTCATACAAATATTTTTTTGTATTTTAGAGTAATCCGTTGTGGAAACCACTTACTCTGAGAGAGCATCTTGAAATCTATGCTACTGTTCGTGGTGTCCCGAAAGATAAGATTCCAGCAACCGTTAAGAAGTAAGAGTTTTTCTGATCGTTCTAAAGAATATAATCTTTGTGGTTATAGTTGAATATAGCCTCATCATGCTTAGTCCTTTTATGATAAAAAAATAGAGTAATATAGAGACTTGAGACTAAAAATGATTAATTCATAATTTCGATTTTGTTTTTCAACAACAGTACGATTTAATTTATAAAATTGTAGTATATTATAAAGTTGGTTGCGTGCGAATGAAAAGTTTGAATTATTTGCGCTATCTAAAGGTACATAATATATTCCAAACTGAATATGAATCTGTGAGCTTCATTTACTTCCTTAATTAAGCCATGTGTAGAGAAAAATTGGATGAATTATATCTTCATGCATACAGGATATGAAAAATATTGAAGTATTAGTTGTGGTTTCGAAAGACTAACTACCTATTTTTCTTATATGCCTCTGCGCTAGTGAATGTGTATGATGCAAGGATGCTGAAGCTGGAATAAAGATGACTATTCTTCATAATTCAAGGGTCTTGCTGTGGGTGTGTTTGCGCAGCAGTAACTCTCTTGAATCATATTGAATGTTAAAATATTATTTGCAGTTGAATACCTTCATTCGCTTGTCCAATTGCAACATTGCTTTTTTGTTGCCTAACTTTATTGTGTCAAATATGATTATTCATGACAGTATTCGAGCGTTCCTTTCATTTTGTATTCAAAAATCTTTCATTTTTAGTTTTATGGAAGCATTAGACATTGTCGAACATGAGGATAAAAGAGTTGAAGCACTGTCTGGTGGCACTCAACGAAAACTGTGTTTTGCGATATCAATGCTCGGAAATCCACAAGTTGTTTTGCTGGACGAACCATCTACCGGCATGGATCCGAAAACTAAGAGATTTTTATGGTGAGATGTTCGAATTTTGTCCCGAGGGTTAATAATTTGATATTATTCTGCAATATCTGTCAGTTTATTTCATAATTAGACTTATGTTGTGCATTTTATGTAAAATAGGTGTTCAAAAATAAATTACTTTCAAGACTGTTTCATTATATCTAAATATTTTGTGAAATTTTGAAAATTTTATTTCACAATTAGACTGACTTTTTTGTACTTTTTTGCCGTAATAATTATCTATTTTTCTGCAAAGTATCAATTAAATTTGGAATCAGAAGCCATTTCTATGCAATTGTGTGATAAAGCAATGTGAGAATTTGTAAATATTTCAAATATATGATCGCTCATTTCATAACCAACAAGCCTTAGCCTAAAATCGAAAAAGAGTTGCAGCAGACTACTGATAGAATCAGAGATGAAACATTCTTGATTGCTGCCAACAAAAAAAATCCCCAATTTTATAACCCAATTTTTTTTCAAATCTTATAAATTCCCATATTTGATATGAATTTCTATAGCTAATTGATGAAAATTTCGATAATTACCAATGCTAGTGTATTGAACTTATACTATATTTATGTGATTCAGGAATACAATCAGCAGTGCATTTGAAGGCACAAACCGAGGTGCAATTTTAACAACACATTATATGGAGGAAGCTGACGCACTATGTTCTCGAGTTGGTATCATGGTACTTGGCCAATTGAGGTAGGAAATTAATTTGAAATCTAAAGTTCTCAATTTGGAGTCGAAAATAATGTCATGCTCAAGTCAGATTTTTGATAGACTCTGAATTGTACAAAATGTCGCGCAACCTTGTACGCAGCGGAAAATAAGAAATAAATATTGTTGTTTTTTTCAGTCTAATCCAACCACCACGAATACTAATGCTTATGTGTTTTCAGATGTATTGGATCAACGCAGCATTTAAAAGATAAATTTGGCCAAGGATATATCTTAGAAATTAAACTCGATCATCAATTACAAGAAGGTGAAGAAGATGGGGAGGGAGGAGAACACATACCACCAGAGTCTGATGATTTGGATGTATTTGTCAGAGGGGTAAATATTCATTAATTTGTATTATTTTGTTTACCAATGAATAAAATTTTGGCGCTTCAGAAGTGCTTGTACCAATATGGAGGTAATTAATTTTGTTCGCCTACTTTACATCAAGTTGTATAAAGGGACTGAAATCTCTGGGCAGGGGTATATCCACTAGGTTAACACAGGGTATATTCATTTGGCTAACACTGACAGTCCCAGAACTCATAAACTAAAATGAAGAAAATCGGAATGAAATTATGGCTTAATCATAACCTGGTACACTCAGTAGGGGAGTACCAAAACTTGTATAAGTTTGTATGTGCGGACCTAGAGATTGCGTTTCCAGCTCAGAACTAGTGATGTAACACAGCGATTCGCAACAATTTTTCAATATAAAATCCTTTTGCTTAATTTGGATTTCTTTATTCCTCTCTCACTATGCATAAAACCTCATTCTACCACGATTGGGAAACGCTGATGTAACAACTCGAGTTTACTTGAGTTGTTAAAGCCGAACAGGGAAGAGTTCGATATTGGTGATTGCAAGTCTTTGAATAGCATTAGCCATATCTCAGTTCAGTTTTACACTTTGACCACCTAGCTCACTTAGGTTGTCGAAGCCAATCAGAAAAGATTGCGATAGTGATGATATAGTTCAGTAGTAGTAAATTATGAATGGAAGTTTGTTTTTGAAAGGAAATTTCGATAATAAATCTATGACAAAATAACATCGCAGATTGAAGTCATGCTCGCCTCCTCAATGTGTAATAAATTGAGTAGGATAGGCGATGCTAACTAATTCTGCTAACTGATTCTGGTGCTCACAAAAATATTAGCTTCTCACTTATCAATAGATGCTTGTACAGGGCTTTGTTTGAAGTGACAGACATAAAAAAGTGTTTCAAAATCGGTGGCGGAGAGTAAATATGTACCTCAAATGTCGCTATAAACTTTCTCGAATGGGACACGATAAAAATCAATTCAGGTTACATTAATATCTGTGGATAGACAAGAAACAGTCTTGTTTTTTCAAAAACATTTTTTGGTTTACTAGACTATTTTTCTTTTTAGCTTTTCCCTTCAGTGGAAGAACCGGAAAAGTTTGGGAATCGCTTAACATACAAAATCAAGCGTGACGACGTAATTTCACTTGCAAATGTGTTTTCATCGATGGAAGAAGCTAAAACAAGACTCGGAATTGAAGAATATAGCTTCAGTCAGTCGACTCTAGAACAGGTGAGATATCATGTCCATATTTTTTTACAAGCGTTTCTGTAATCTTCCTGTTATAATCTTGTAATGACGGCTAATTACTAGGGCAAATCACGACCTGTTGCCCCGTTCACATATATAGGTTGGGTACAGGAATAGCCACCATTTGACATACAAGCGTCTTTAGGATTTTTTTGTTATATTCTTGTAATGGGAGCTAGGGTACTAGGGTACTAGGGTTCACATATAAAGGTTGGGTACAAGAATAGCCAACATTTAAACATTTCACTCACTTACAATCGTCCTTGTAATTTTTATTATAATTCTGTAATGACGGTTGATTACTAGGATAAATCATGGCCCTCGTTCTGTTCACCTATCTAGATTGGTAGAAGAATAGCCATCATTTAATTGTTTCACATGCAACGGTTTGGATAGCATAGTGGTTTGATCATTATTCTGAAATGTTTTGTCGATACGGGTAAAGGCCTCTAGTTTTAACTAATTTGCCTAGGATGTAAAAAAAAGAATTTAAAAAATCTCTGTCATTTTGAAATATAACATATACTTGGTAATCGCTTGGTCTCTCCAGAAGTCCGTGTACCAATATGGAGGTAACTAATTTTGTTCGCCTACTTTACATCAAGTTGTGTAATGGACTGAAACCTATGGGTTGGAGGTATATTCACTTGGCTAACACAAACAGTCCCCGAACTCATAATGGAACTAAAAAAAGGAAAATCTGAAAAAAATGATTGCCTGACCTTAACCTGGTACACACACTACAGTAGTACCATTGCTTGTCTAGAGACTTCTTCTGAATAAGATACAGAAATCATATTTGTGGTTACTTAAAAACGTATGTTCCCGCATTTTCAGGTTTTCCTCAGATTTGCAAAGGAACAGGCTGTGAAAGATGAAGAAGAACAACAGAGAGCAGAGGAGAGAAAGAGAGAGCAAAAGTTAAGAAAAAGAAAGTGAAGATAAGAGAGAAAACGTGATAGAAAAAGGGACTTGCTGTTCACTGGACCAAAGCCAATTATCATATGTTCTCAAAATTTTGTTACAGAATTTCTCATATATGATCATCTCAGATTGCATTCTGCCCAGTGTTAGCCGTTCCTAGACATGACCGAATACAAAATATAATATTTTTCAGCGCAAAAGTTTTTTATATTGCATTTTTTCATTATACCAATAAACCCTTAAATTGGTCACAAACTCAAATTTGTCAACAACCGCTTCGAGTGCTTCAATCAATTTGCACCCTGTATTGCTATGTATGAGTATTAGAATAGTTAGTTTTATTGAAAAGTTTATGCATTTCAACTAAATTGAATAAGTTACTGATTGTCAATTATAATACCTCTAGATTCTAGAACATGAATTCCCAAACTTTTTTATCTCGCAACCCCTTCCAATATATCGAAATTTCCTGCGCCCTCCGTAAAGTCGGGAATGTTATGTAAGCGCCGCTTCTCTGATTCTATGTATTTTCTCAAAATCGTGAGATTTATCTTTTGCACTTGGTTTTGATAATTGTGTTATTGGAAGCAAACCTACAATATATATATTACTTTATGTGAAATTGGTGTACTCTTTGTGACCCATAAAATTCGTTACGCGCCTCTCTACGGGGTCGCGACCCCCAGTTTGGGAAGCCCTGCTCTAGAACCATGTTACTTGATTTCCTTAGTATCTACCTATTGAAATTAATTTTTTATTACTTCACTTGACTGACTTTTTTTTTGATCAGCACTTTTATATATAATTCTTGATATTGAACATGTGCATTAATTACCTAATTCCTGTTACTGCTTGTATTATCATGACATTCATTACCTTAGATCAGTGGTTTTCACCAGCACAGTACAGAGTTCCATGAGTCTACATCCAAAACTGTAAGGTCCGTATTATTTTATATTGTTTGAATATAATCTGCTACAAAGGTATAAAATAATCATGTAATAAGTAGTTCACTAGTGTCCCAGTCAAATTTTTGTTACACATTTTGTGATAGCAAAACCGATCGTATAAATAATTATACACATAATCAATTGCACAGGATTTCCTCGAGCTTCTAGAATTTTATTTGGTTATGCTACACCAAAAAGGTTGAAAAAACTGCCTTATATATATTAGCTTTTCTTTTATACTCTTGCTATATGCCAAAGTTATCTAACCAAAATGAAATGAGGATCAAGAGCTGTTGTACTCAATCCAATTGCACTAGTCTACTTATTACTCATCGCCATGAATAATGGAAAGAATACAATGCTGCATTCCTCGCGTTCCAGTAGTCAGTCATTAGTCTAATTTGCAAATTTAAATTTCACCATAATTCTATTGCAGAGTTTTTCTTGTGTATTGCAGCTTGTTCTATAGATATGGTTTATAAATAAATATGCTTTTAAGTATCATAATAAGACTATATATTTCACTTCTGTTTCTGTTACCATATTTGGCAATATACACACTTACTACGTAATGTTCAAGATGGCGAACGAAACCAAATCGTAAAGCAAGACTTGTGGTGATTTTGTGGATTTACTTTCAGTTCGTTGGGCCCTATATCTAACTTGCTTGGTAAGGCCGGGTATACGAATTGGTAACTACCGTAATCTGGTAACGCGAACAGCAATATATACAATGACTATATACTGCATGGTGTTTAAGATGGTGAGGGAAACTTGATGGTTTTTAAAATATTATTTATAGGCATTTGGCTTTCAACTTTACTATTTCCTTTTCTGCTGTTGGGTACATGGACAAGTAAAACTATCAAAAGCATTATATGTTAGATGGCTCTGTCACTGCACCAACCTGTTTGTGAGTCTAACAACCTCGTCACCACCATACTTAACCACTCACTGAAAAGCTCATGTAATTATTAACTGTTATACAACAAACAACACGGAACACAATGAGCCCACTCTTAGAAGTTTAGTGTTTTACTGCCTTATTAAATATACGTAATTGATCAGTAATGGTATCGCCTAATCTTATCCAAATTGCATTAACAAAGTAGGCGTTTCAAAAATGTTTCGTTGCATTTGTATGAATCGCATTCTAGACGCATAGTGGGACGACTGTGCTAAAAAGGAAATGAGGGGAACTGCATTACTGAGACACTTTTTTACTTCCAAACACAGTTGGAGCCAACTTTCAAATCAACAGACGAGCATTGTTGCTAAAAATATATTTATGTTTAAGAAGATCAAACGATCTGTACACATCTAAGGTAATAAAAATAAAACAGTGGAAGCCAGGCATTTGAAGAGAAATATTATTCTGAATTGAACATAATAAAAGGATAACTATGCAATTAACTGATAACCAGCTGACTGGACCGATTTTACGTGGGATAATAGTTGTTTTCGCGCATACTTTGTTGTAATGTCAGTTGGCTTATTTTATATTTCCAAATGCTTGTAATCAATTTTAAATCGGAAGAGGAAATTGTATTAATGTACTAATATATTAATATTTTTCCGGGGTACGGTGCTGGCTCCACGGCAGTAATTCTTCACAATTATTCAACAAATTGTTGCTGAGACAAAAAACAAACTAAAATGGTTAACAGACTGGACAGAAAAGTGGTTTGGTATTATCTTGATTAGAAAATTATTTTTAGAAGGCATACATACACAAAAAAAGAGCTATAAAATGAGAGTGATACGATAGTATGGAAAAAGTACAATAAACACAGTGATAGTGATAGTTTTGTTCTTGCCAATTTTTTTCAATAACTGTTACTGAATATGAATGTAAATTTTAACGAAACAAACTCAAAAGGTAATATGCCGTATGCGCATAGTTGTTAACAACTTACTCAATAGTTGAAAAAAAAATCCATTAGGTTCGAAATACATAATATTAAACTGTGCGTAATAGTCACACGTTAATTCTTTGGAATACTAAAACTTTTTTTTAATTCATAATCGTTTTCATTTTCACTGAGTGTATATTTTTTAAAACAATGAAACTTTTAAAACATTAATTAATGCCCCGAGCTGCTTGAACTTTTCATTTTTCTCAATCTTGTTTCACTCGTTTTCAATGATTCACGTGTGTTAAAAATGTGGGTTTTTTATTCATCATTTATAAAATTGTTTTACGTTGAAACTACATACATACTTCTTTAATCTAGTGACATACCGTTGCAAAGTATTAAAAATTTAGCATCAAGTGAAAACACTCGCCAACTTGAAATAAAATTATTTTAATACTACAATATCATGTACACGTTTTCGTTAATAGGTAACGATTTTACTATTCACAAGCAGAAATATACTATTGAATTTTTCCGATTATTTTTTACATTTATATATTCTCAATTTCAAAAGCTGCGTTATAAAAACTTTTAGCCTATATGTAAAGAAATGAATGAAATTAAAACAGAGCTTTATTATTTTATACGTATTCACTATACATCTGACTTTATGTGAATAAGGTGACATTTACCAATTTATTGTGAAACAACGTGATATGTTGAGTTTTAATTCAAATTTTAACTTTTTTCATTTGTGATTCTATATCATTCATTTTCAGTTACAAGTGAATCCTACAAATATGCGTGAGATGATAATACAATATCGAATTATTTCTCAATCCAATGACATCATATCTTACATTGCTATGGAGGAATCTTATATTCTATATTTTTATTATGCGTAGCAGCTTGAACAAACAAACACGGACAGGTAACATACTTGAACAGAAAACAAAAAATTATCTAGTCAAATCAGTTACCCATTATAATATTATTCAAAACCAGAGCTGCAAAGTCAGTGAAAATTTATGATCAACTCCGGGTGCAGTTCGAAATAAAATTCTGGTTCCGACTGTGGGAAAAAAAATATCAACTATGACTCTGTGTTTTGAAAAAATCGATTTCAACTTTTGGCCGAAAAATATTAGTGTATGCATAACTATTAAGAACGCTCAGTAAAAGTAATGATTTTGCAGTCGTAATCAGAAGTTATACATGATAATCTTCATCGATGCTCTGCAATTTTGACTCCAGATAGTTTAAAAATAAGACTGCGGCTCCATTGAAAACATGTTAAACTTCAAATAGCCCGGATTAAAACAAAAACCGAATTCACTGAAGTTGTAGATTTGTACCCTCTTTATCATTTAATAATTAAATATTTAATCTTTTTAAACCCCACACATACTTTAAAACATTACCATGATCTCAATTATTAAAAATAATGTGACATAAAAGTAAAGGCGTAGATGTATTCCTAAAACACATTTATTAATATTCAATATTATTATTCATATTTATTTTACTTTGTAGAAATAACGTACGAGTATTAATTCTATGAAAAGTATTATTAAGCTCAAATAATCGTACATTACAACAGAAACATTCGAAATATTTCTATTACTCCGAGATCAGGTTCAGATTGTGCGCCATCTTGGTGCGCATACTTCAAGAGGTCCGACTGATAAATTGCCTACATATTCAACATTTTATTATCATAAAAAAGTTTATTGTAAAAGCTTTTTGGCAATGTATGCTTATTTTACTTTACAGAAATAACGTGCTGGTATTCATTCTATAAAAATATTATCAACCGTAAATAATCATACATTACAACAGAAACATTCGAAGTATTTCTATTACTCCGAGATATTAACTGATAAATTACCTACATGTTCAGCATTTTACATTTTGTTATCATAAAAAAAGTTTATTATGAAAGCTTTTTAGCAATGTATAATTATTTTACTTTACAGATATAACGTGCGAGCATTCATTCTATGAAAAATAATATTAATAATCATACACTACAACAGAAACATTTGAAATATTTCCATTACTCCGAAATATTAACTGATAAATTGCCTACACTTTCAGCATTTTACATTTTTTTTTTATCATTAAAAGTTTATTTGAAATCATTTAGTAATTCATAATCATTTTACTTTACAGAAATAACGTGTGAATATACATTTAATAAAATATAATATTAACCGTAAGTAATCATACATTAAAACAGAAACATTTGAAATATTTCCATTACACCGAGATATTGACTGCACTTTCAGCATTTTACATTTTTTTATCACAAAAAGTTTATTTGAAATCATTTAGTCATTTTACTAATAACGTGCGAATATACATTTGATAAAAAATAATATTAATCGTAAATAATCATACATTACAACAACCGAGTAATTAACTGATAAACATATATCAAAAATGCATTTCAATATGAAGCAACAATGACATTATGAATTAAATATCAATACAATGTCATATTGACTCAAAAATAAAGCTACATGACAAATAATCGATCTACATTGAAAATTCAAAATTTAGAACTACGCACTTGGGCGGCATGAATCAAAACCCGTTACAAATTTTTAATCATCCAATCTTTCATGTATATTAAATTTAATTTTAAAATAGTTGAGAAATGTTCTCGGACAACGATAAAGGCCTTATACTACAATATAAATAACAGTATCTTCTATATTTAGAATTACGATTTTAAAGTGTTTACCATGAACTGATTTTATTTTACTTTTCAATGATGTTTACTGAAAGCAACCGTATTTGTTACCGCAACAAGTTGAAAAATCCAATTTTATTATGCGGAGATGAAACGTATAAAATTAGTTGTTTTACATTCACCTAAATTGGGTAAAATGTTATCAGTAATCTAATCTGAGCATAATACCAAAATATTAAACATCTCAACCTCATTCCGATTTGATCTTCTTTATTGAATTACCGATAGATGGTAAACGCGTTACAATGTCTTTTTAAAAACAACGCTACACACAACTTCACGAAATTATAAAATTAAGTTTATTATAACAGAATAATCTTCAATGCACTGCAACAATATGTTTGAACATAAACGCTGAAATTCCCTTATAGAGTTCATAAACGATGCCATGAGCAATTTCATCAAAATTTATCAAAAATGCACTTCAACGTCCAGGCGCGAATACATGAAATTACGATCATATCTCCTATAAGCGACGTCCCAAATAATCTCGTGGCTCTACATTTTGGACGCGATTGAGTAATTTTTTATGTACAAACCGTTATGCTAAATATAAATGATAAAATACCCCCATACCGAGTTTAGAGGCCCGCCATGAACAACTCCGCAACTCCAATGCAACATGTAATGTGTAGCAACTATACGCTACAAAGCAAACGATTTACCCTCATACCGCTTCTTAACACCTCATAAACAACTTCATCAAACTTATAAAAACAAATCAGTAGACAACAATATTTCTCTTCAGATATACGAAAGCTGCACCACAAGTCACTTCGAATTTCCAATATGAATTTTCGAAAAGTATTTATATATTTTCCACATTAACATAAAGTCTAACAATTTAATATTATACCAAAACATTCAAGTAAAATAAAATATTTCAAATTCTTTTTCAATCTTTTAACAATAATTAAATATCTTTCATATTTAACGAGATATTTAGTAAAAAAGCATACGTTAACAAATAACCGGATAAAATTCATCGTCAAAATTTCAGCAATCCCACTCGCATTTCATTTTTTATTCCTTTGTTTAAAGTTTATTTTCATTTTACAGTATCACCACTGTTTAGTTAATTTTCCTATAAATTCACGGATTGATATATTTCCGATTTTGTTTAATCGTTTGTGATAATGCGAAATCTCTACGTAACTTCTCTTTCGTGCATATGAAACGAAATTTAGGAACTGAACAGCTCATACACCGAAACAACTCTATACTCTAAATATCAGAATCCTTCTCACTCACATCAAGCTAAGTGCAAAATAATTTCGCGATACTACATTATTGTCACATGATAATCATATTCGTCATCGAATTAATCACGGTTAAATAATCTGAGTTATGTTTTAATTATAAATGATTTAAAAAAAACAATATGTATATTGTTACGTGTATGTAAGATACTTGAATAAAGTCATGTCTCACAATCTGTTTGGAATATATAAACTTTCGGGACATATATACATGTGTGTAACCGCCATTTGTTTGTATACATGTTTCATAAATAAAAACAGAATCTCTGTAATTTTTATCATGGCCATAGCGGTATTTTAGTATCGTAACATGGTTACACTCATATGCATATTACGTAGCTACATCTCTGCCGAGTGTAATACGGGGCCAAATTAATTCTATCATAATAAAATACTAAAATAGAAACAGCTCTGTCAATTTTCAGCAAATCAGTTACGGGGAATACAACTTTCATTCTGGTCGACTAAACAAAATCCAAGCAAAAAAAGAATCGTTCCAACTGCTTAATCAACATTTTATCTTTACATAAAATTTATACCAATGTATCAAATGTCAGAAGTATTAACAAAATAATTTTATTAGTTCATTACTGAGCATTCAATATTTGCCACATTTGAAGATTTGTTAATAAATATGCACACGCTAATAAATTGACGCATGCTGAATTTTTATGATGTATAATTAGATACCATCGCAAGAATTACCGCAGTTCAACTAACATTTAAACTTTTCTACTTCACTCATTAAAATTAATCGCACGCCAAAGCATAAAACATTTACTTCATTTCTGAGGAACCTTTCACACAACAGTCTCAATATGTTAAAACTACAAAGCCGCCCCGCATAGTACGACCAGTGGTATAAAATAAATTATGTGGTCTGATACTACACGAAATGGTGGATACTGCGTTAGTTTTGTTATTAAAGCTGCAAACCTTAAAAACCTAACCGACTTTTCATTCATAATCGCAACAATATTCCAATAAAATAAGCACCAGATGGGGGTTTTACTTGTCACGCTGAATCTATTTCATCATATTTAACGAGATATTTAGTAAAAAAGCATACGTTAACAAATAACCGGATAAAATTCATCGTCAAAATTTCAGCAATCCCACTCGCATTTCATTTTTTATTCCTTTGTTTAAGGTTTCGTTTCATTTTACTGTGTCACCACTGTTTAGTTAATTTCCCTGTAAATTCACGGAGTGATATATTTCCGATTTTGTTTAATCGTAAAAATAGCTAGATTTTTCTGTAAATAATTTTTCTCTCTTTTACATTCTTTATAAAAACAAACAGTGTAACAGCGCTACACAGCAAGTCTTGTTGTTTACGGCACAAGCCATTAAAAGAAAACGATGGCGCAGATTCATTTACAAACATTGCTGATATTTTCTTCATAAGCGTCAGAATATTTCAAAGTAAACAGTTTATCATGGTCAAGCAATCATGATGTTTTTCTCGCCTTGATCAAGTTTCAACAAACTCTTTCTTCGTTTATAATAAGACACTATTCCATTTAAACAAAACGATTGCGCAGATCTTCTCACGCAGTTTTATTATCTAATTATTCACGGTAACTCACTTCATCACGCTGAGGTCTTATCGATCAAGAGAGCGAAAATACGGTTAATTACACCCCCATAAAGTAATAACGCGATTTTTCTCTTTCCCCAGTTCGCCGAAGTCTTATCGATTATACAAGCGATTCCACCACCGTTTAAACAAAAACAACAATAACGCGACAAGCGATTCCACCCCGTTAAAACAATAACGCGATTTTTCTCTCTCCCCAGTTTGACGAAGTCTTATCAATTAAAGGGCGAAAATTAAACAATAGCGCGATTTTTCTCTCTCCCAATTCTCATGTCAAAGTCTTATCGAGAGAGAGAGAAACACCCCTGACCCTCTACGCGAATACTCTAATACCTTACCGAAAAAGTGGACATGTCCTGTCCATGTAGAGCAATGTGGATGTGGAGTAATGTGGAGTAAGAGCATTGTGGAGTATTGTGGAGTATTGTGGAGTAATTTACCAATTCTGGACAACATCATATACTACTTACATAGCTACAATGCGGTGACTTACCCAACAAGGCACAGTTTACCGATTCCAAAAGAAGTCCCCGCATTAGAAGACATTATTTATACCAGTGAGTGCAAGCCCCGCTTTTACGAGACAGTTACCGTGCTGTATTACGGTTCCGGAACTGTCCTATCTTTGTGCTTATTGTTTGCAGTTCACTGTTTATTATCTCGATGGTCACGAAATATAATTAAAGGCTAGTTACGTAGACTGCAAAAACGTTGTGGGTATGTAAGTGAATTCAAATACTGAATCAGCGAATACCCAATGAATTCATGGCAAATGCTGGATAATTTTATTCTCTTGAATATGCGTGTCATTAAATATATTCACTCTCCTTTAACAAAGTTTCATTTCAATTCTCTGTGTATACATTTACAACACAACATTTACATCATGGTACCATATCAACAAGGCGTTCCGATCCGCTAATGAAACAGCAAATGAAACTGTCCAGAATCACAGTCGTAATTGTTGACAAATTACTTCAAATAATCTTCAATATTCTCCATCAAAGGGCACTGGGAGAAATATAACGGCACCGGTGTATCGTCGTGTTCAATCATTGCATTGTAAATTTTTGTCGTAGTTTCAGCTGAGATACCGTTGTAGGAAGAATACGCAAACGCTACTGGGCTATCTATAAATGATAAAAACAAAATATTGTTAATTTGGAATTGGGAATGACGTGTTTATATAATAATACAATACGCCCTAATTGGCTTCATTAACCTAAATGGTAGATATATGGCAATTAAGCTAAAATGTTATCTCAACTTGCTTAACAGGGGTGAAACTCAAAAAATTAAATCATTACATCATGCAAGTGCGTCGTCTGGTTATTTTAAATTGAATTTTAAATTCTTTCATCTACATTTCAATCCAACAGCGCAAATAGCGGATGTATTATGTCTTTCTAATTGTGATTTGAGGTAAAAAATAAATAGAAAAACCCAATAGTTATAAATGAAATATCCCGTGAATGCGTCGAGTGACTTTCGAAATTTTCATATTAATAAATTACACTTCAACGCAATGCCGGATATAGTCGACGTTTTATGTCTGTGTCACTTGTTCCAATATTTAAGCATTTTTCATCATTGATCAAGTCGAGATTTGCATATTTAAAACTTTACCTTCTCGGCACAAAATACCCATGAAGTAAGTTTCGTAGTCGGTATAGATATACACAGGGTATTTGAAGTGGTCGAGTAATTCTAAAAAAATAGTACAAGGATGAAATTTGCTCAGATGATTGAACTGGATATTTTCAATACACGGAAACAAAATATTGTCATACAACAAAAATAGCAAGGAACATAAATACACATTTCTCGGAATTTGCGAAGCAACTTATAGACAAAACTGTTTGTAAAAAATGGAAGGGTTAAAATAATTATTAATATTTAGCAATGCTCATAAAATGTTCATTCATAACAATAATCTAGGGACTTTGTATTTTATAAAATGAACAGATGGAGCTCTTATTTTAGCAATTTGTGGGGATCTCGTTCAATGTTGTATCTATATAAAATTCACTGACCCTTTTCGTCTCCACTCGCATCTTTTGGTTTATCCAACGCCTGCTTTAGCGAAGCCTTCAACCATTTTTCCTCTGAAACAAAACAATTAAAAGAATAGTAATAGAAAAGTGTAAGCCTGGAAAGAATGTAAATACTAGTTTATGAGCAAAGACTTGAATTTGGTGAGAAAAATTGCCTCAATGCTTGGCATACGTTTATAGGTTTATGCCACAGCATATCATCTATAGTAAATATGTGTGGCTGTTGATAAATAATGAAAACAACCAAAATAACAAATACAGAGAAACTATTATATAATTTTATCATGAACTTCTGATTATTCACGAAATAATTCCATATATGGTTCTGAATTGCCTTGTGAAAAAGTCAGAGTAGTTGAAACTTGAAAACAACCTAAGAACTTATACATATATATATACATTCTTTTCAATTACAACGCATGTGATGTGTAGTAATTGATAGACCATTATTAATTAATGAAAAGAAAAAAATACAAAGAACATTATGCCATTGAAAATGTACGGCACCGTAGTGATGTACACCGAAGTTGATCTCATGCAGTTTCGTACATACTTCTAGTGAGCGTATCAATCAATCAATCAAGTTTATTTTTTTCCAACCAGTAAAAAATAAATAAATAACACAGGCACAAATTACAAGAAAATAGTACACAATTTTACTGGGGAAGGGAAGTCGCGGGGAACCAAAAATGGTTATCGAGCAGCGACACCCGAATGTGAGGTTAGTGACATAGACAGTGCATAGTATAACGAAATAGTTATCTCAAAGCTTAAGGCACATCTTTTTGATAACAAATAAATTATAATAACCATTATCCATCTTGAATCTGAAGGCTTGTCCTTCCTTGTAGAATTGTTGATAAGATGTCTCAACACGACCCAAGTTACTGAAAAAATTAGTACCAAAAATGCACTATTTGAAATTTTGTATTCAAACTTCATATAATAATGGAATTCTGGTAATTCAATGCGGTTTTGGTATGTGATGCAATACAAATCATATTTATTAAAAAAGTATTATATAGAGCTGTGTATTGACGTCTTCTCTGTACACGACATATAAATTTTTTCAAATGAAAAATACCACCAGATTATTGCATACTAAGTCAGCATAGATCAGCCTAAAGGCATTTCTGAACCATTCGAATTTGTTACGCTTCAACTTAAAACCTACCTGGGGTCTAGCATAACAAATTCAAAGCTGATTCCATTTTCTGTGGCTTCACCAAACTTCATGACATAGCAAGGAGTGACGCGATCAATCGGATCATCTGCATTAAGCATTTGATACCAAGTTGTTCCAGCAAGCTGAGAGACGTAAAATATATTCAGTTCAAAATGCGCTATGATACACGTAACTTTCTTTTTGTCGTATAAAATTGAATTATTGCTCTTAACTTATTTCTTATCAAATTCCAAGGTGACCGTACATTTGAACCCATGTACATTTGAACCCATGCGTATATCCACGGGTTCAATCTATATGCGGGTGCTAAAATCCATGGGTTAGGGTTAGTATGGGTTTAACTATCCGTGAAACAAAAAAAAATCCATAGGTGCAATAGCATACAGGTGCAATTGTCATGGGTTCAAATGTACGTGGGTTCAAATGTAATGGAACCCAATTCCAACTACTGTTAAAGCGAATGAAGTCGTTTTCAGGAGCAATGCAGAATGCATTTCTGGCATCTATCGATTTGTATTGTACCGTTAGCCATATTTCAGTTGGTACTCCTGAAGTCTGCGTACCAAGATGGCGGGCACCGGGACGTAGTATGTGTACTAGGTTAGGGTTAGGCCATAATTTTAGGTACAAATACTACGGGAATCACTTGACTAGTCCCCCAACACGTAATAGAACTAAAATAAGGAAAATTGGAATAAAATTATGGCCTGATCTGACCTGGTACACATACTACGTTCTGGTGTCCGTCATCTTGGTGCGCATACTTCAGGAGCACCTTTTAGTGAACCTGGACTTCTAATACTTTCACTGGTCAATGTTGCGGTTATTTTGCGACGGCAACCAGAAATTGAATTTACTTTGGAGTTAACTTTACATGTTAGTGACGACTAGCGATAAAAAAATAACGCAAAATTCAATGCTAATAATACTGTACTTACCCTATTCAAATCCACGCCTTTCTCCATTGGTTTAACAGAACAAGTGTTGCAATTGACTGTTACAACAAAAGCAGTCACAAATAGCGACAATGTTATTTTACTTGCTTGTGACATTTTAGGGATTATTTATTTCCTTTTTGAAATTTGCTAAAATAATTCTTAAGAAAAACAGATTTTGATATTTATTTAAAGCGCTTAATTTGACCTCGTGTTTTTTTTCGGGTAAATAAGCTGCTGGGTTATTTTCAAGAGGTATAATCTTTATAAATAGTGCAGGATAAGAACAGACTTTCACTGGAGATATATTAGGTCACTATGAATTGTGTTGATAGTAAGCCAGCATGCGGACGTCCGTTATTCGCTTCAAATTTGTCTGAAAATGTAATTTTAATATGTAATAATTATAATATGAAAAATTCTCCAATAATCGAATTTGGAAACGAAACATAAACAGGCTCAACCTTTCATCTAAATACACCACGTACTCAACATTTGAGGCATTGCTGCCTGAAAGATCGATAATTCAGAAGAAACGCGATGATTTCATTATGCTGAGCATCCCACACGAAATGATCGACGACAAATACATAGCACAATATAAAATATGCTACAGGAAAAGAATGCGACACAGCGGATGTCACATTTCAACCGTTTGCATCAATTTTTTGTAACAGACAATTTGTTCAGATATCAATTAATCTTTCATGCCGTCTGACATGAGGCTCGAATGGAGACAAGAGAGCTATGTTCAAATATATGGACACATGCAAGGTGTCCCTATTTTTTATTCTGACACAAAAAAAAAAACGAATCTCTTGAAGGCCACAGACATTTTTGAAATAAGTAAAAGTAATAGCCTTCTGGCAAAAAAATCAATCATTAACCACTGAAAATTTCAAAGCAATTGGTCCAGTATTCGAAAGGAAAAGCGATTTTATCATGACGAGGGAAAACAAAAACAACAACATAATATTGAAACGATCTTTATGTCCACTGACGTGTCCAAAAAGAAGCTTCCACAGAATGTAAACAGACTTATTATCTGTCATTGTGTAAAATAGCGTAGTTGATGTGCGAGTGGTTCTCAAATCAAAATATCATATTGAAACACAAAACAAAATTCACAATTTATCATAAACAATATTAGTTGAGGGCAATTATCTAAGCAATATTGTGAGAGGCCTGTATAAGGTTTCGGACCTCGAGATTGTAAATGTGTCTGTAAAAGTTCAGCGATTACCAATGCTGTTGGTATGTTTGCCAAAACTGCGGAAAACGTTTACAATTCAATCTATGTGGCCATCGGTATCATTCATGGAAATGATCTTTTCGACTACATCCAGAGTCAAGTCATTAGTCTATTCTCAAGTCAAGTCGCTGTTTTTTGGGGCTGAGTGAGTTCCATGGTACCCATTTGGCCGATCATATTTGTAATTCTCATTAGATCTCGGTCAGTGACAGTTTCGCGATCTCTGCTCTGTTGAGCAATAACTTCACAAGAACGTATCATCATTTTGAACGGTGAAGTAGGCCTATCCCATGCAGGGATAGGGTGACCGTACAATTGAACCCATGTACATTTGAACCCATGCGTATATCCACGGGTTCAATCTATATACGGGTGCTAAAACCCATGGGTTAGGGTTAGTATAGGTTTAACTATCCGTGAAACAAAAAAAATTCCATAGGTGCAATAGTATGCAGGTGCAATTGTCATGGGTTCAAATGTACGTGGGTTCAAATGTAATGGAACCAGGGATAGTTATGTGCGAGAGGATTGTTGGACTCGCCACTGTAGGGTGGTTCACGTAACCGCTGGTCGGTTACGGCTTCCTCTATCATTAAGTCCATGTTTCCGATAACAAATACCTAATCCCATACCCGACATGGAATGGTAATCGAACGAGAGGCTGTGGTTCGCCATATGGTTGAGCCGTCTTATCCACTTTCCCCTCCCCCGGGATGAATACGTAAATCCAATCCTACCTGCGAGTGACAAAAAGGCCCAACTTTTCAGGTTTTCAAAGCTTTAGGTTTGACATAATAACATTATCGTCAGTCTGAGACTGGAATTTAACATTTACTTTGCTGCCGGCAGGGCCTATTTTGGGGTTCAGGACAACAAAGCTTTATCTCAAGTATTTCTCCTATATTGGAACCCTCAACCGTTTATGAAATGGTACATCTTTTCAATCTTCACCCAAAGTCTGTTACACCCCACCCATGCCACATCGGTCGGCAGGTGCGAGACGATTGCTGTAATTTGGGCTCAGGCAGAAATTTTCGCTGACGAATAAAAAGGTTTTCAAGCCACAAAAATGTGCTATGTATACACAGAAAAATGATTTTTTTACGTTGAAAAATGGGGGCTGGGGTCCCGCACCCACTCCCTGGACTCCTTGCAATCGTACAGTAACGTACGGTAATCTTCTCGTAACATCTGGTCGGTTAGGGACAAATAAATATAACTGATTACAGAATCAGGAGATATGAAAATGGTATGAAAAGCCTACTACTGAGAAGCATATACGGTATATAAATAGGTATTATACAGAAACAACAATATTCGGACCTCCTGAAGTATGCGCACCAAGATGGCGCACAACCTGAACTTAGGTTTTGTACCAGGTTAGGATTCAGGATGTGCGACATCCTGGTGCGCATACTTCGGGAGTACCCAATATTCGTTATTTGTTCAAGTAAGCTGAACGTTGGCAGTTGTTTTTTTAAACATCTATGCCTCGGGATAAGATTGGACAATTAAATATTGACATCCCATCACCTGTGACCACTTTCCCCGCGAGACCTAGCATCGAAAATGTTTGTTTATGCCACTTTATGTTTTTTCATGGGCGGCGGGTTTTTGTATGACTAAGGTCTAATAAGACGCGTGATGCTATATTTCCTTATTTTTTTTTTTAAATATTTTGATAGTTTGACCTAAGTTTAGTGGTATTTAGCTTGAGCTTGTGTTCTTTATGAAGCTACAGCTGTCATTTTCAGAGCGCTGACATTCTCATTCCTAAATTAAAAATGATTGAACAACGTTCAGCGACAATATGAGGAGAAAAAAACAAACCATTGTTCTGAAAGGAGAAAATAAATGTGTGTTTACGCAGCTCACGTGTTCCGTGAGCACATGACTTGAGGAAAACAAAGAGTGAGCGATTTACAAAAAGAAACACAATGAGAAAAGTGTGGGGATGTGGAGTGAGATAATAAGGAAACGAAGTCATTGGCGAGCAAAAAATTTATAACTCGTATGGTAATTTTACAGAATTGCAGCCAAGCACGGGATTCGCATATTTGTACACAGCATGTGACTACAGATGTTTTGTTTGTGGCTATGAATGAAAAGTACCGGTACCCGTACCGTGATTAAAGCAAAAGAATAAAATAGGAGAACGATTCAAAACTTTTTCATTCAAAAAGTAGCAACGCTGCAGGGCATTTAAACAGTTATTACCAGTTGAGCTATTGATTCCGCCAGGTGATCTAGCTCTGTAGCTAGCGAGCAACCCATAAATTCCAAAAAAGTATGGTATACTGGTATGGTATAAGTATAAGTATAAGTTTATTTCGACTCCATAATCAGCAAAACAATAAAATGAATGCTAAAAATAAATAAATAAAAACTGATTATGAAATCAGGAGAGCGAACAAAACCTTAGATAAGGTTTAAAACGTACAGAATGTATATAAGATGGAAGGTTTTGCCAAGAAGATGTGGTACGTGTTCACTCACCTAAAATAATTGAAATATTTCACACACGCTCACACGCACCCACACACACAACCATATAGAAGTTATTAAGTAAAGAGAACATGAAAAATTACATACTGGTAGTCAATAAAAAATAAATAAATAAAAATTACTTGCCACACCATATTAATAAATTTATCATGATTGCCACTGCCAAATTGATCAATTTTATAAATGGGAGTGAACAGTAAAGATAAACTTTTATAAAAAAATATATTGTCAAGCTGATTATAGATGGAGTCAAATGCCAAAATGCCCAACCAAAGTTGCCAGAATTGGGTGCATGAAGAGGTGGGCTAGACCACTTCATTGCCCAAACTAGAGCCTATTATTGCCAAATTGTAGTCCAGATTGCAATAAGTATTTAAATCTATCAGTAACTTTATAAGTATGAGTAATTATAATTAATTAAGGTAGAAAGACAGGGTATAGGAATATGTTGGTTGCTAAGGTTATAAGGTTTTTTTTTTTTCATTCTTAGATATTGACTTCTGCAAGGATAAAGGAATTAGGAATAAAGGAATTAGTATTGTTATTTCACAGGATCATTTCTTCATTTAATTATTATGGCGTAATAGGTTCAAGTTTATCGTGGATGAGACATCAGCCTGCGAATTTTGTTGTTGTAGACACCATTTATATTCAATAAACTAGCCATTGTATTGATCATCACAGAACGACCTGAAAAACAGAAAACAAATCTGCGAGTAGGATATTCAAGGGTTACATATTTGGAAACAGCAATACCCTACACTTTTGTTTAGAATTAATTATTATTTCGAGTAGATATCGATTATTAGTTATCTATCTATAAAACGCTAGTTCAAAGACCAGAGTTGAAATATGGTTGGGACACAGGGTGAATTCCTCGCAAACCATGCAGAAACTCTCAAACCACACTGACCATTCGTATGTTGGCCTTCACATCAACTTCACAGCAGAACCTCAACCTAGGATAAAATTTTGTATACACACAAAACAAATCATAGAATACCACAACAAATTAAAATGAAGGGGAGAATCCAATATATCTCCACTGGTCGCCTAATTACAATAATAGGTACAGGAGCTAAACTATACGGTCTACAACCCTCATAAGGTATCACACCACCCATATAGAAACAAAGATCATGCATGTGTAATGTCAAAAATCCAACGTTAAGCAAAAAGGGAACATGCGCATGCAGATGTCAGAGTGTAAACAGCCATTTGAAAAATAAATAAATAAAATAATTTGCTGTGCATGCTACAGAACCCGACACACCAACAATAGATGTAGAACAGGTGGAGAGAGCTTAACTGCCGGCTCAACAACAATCAGCAGCTGCAGGAGCAATAGCAATATTGTAGCTGTTTAATATTTTCATGAAAATAAGTATGTGCAAGTGAAGAGTGTCCCAACTTTCTATCATGGTCATTCATGAAGGTTCAATATTTTTTGTGTCCGAGCTATCAAAACGTTGTAGCTAATTTCATACGAAAGAGTATATATATCAGTGTGGTTATGGGAAAATAACTTTTAATATTTGGATACCAAGTACGTCTTAACTTGTTTCTGAAATGATTTTTTGGATTTTAATGACTTCAAATTCAAGGGGAGAGAGTTCCATAGCTTAGGTCCATTATAGCATAGGGCATGCTGACTCACAGATTTACTCATAAACGGTATAAATAAATTGGAATTACTTCTTCGATTGGAGGTGGTTTTGGTTAGTATGTCGTCAAAGCAGTTTGACAATGAGTTGTCATGAAAATCATAAACTAATGATAATACTTCAAATTTCATTATGTCTTCAACCTTGAGTATATTTAGCGATTTATAGAAATGATTTACGCTTTCACGTTTACTTTTCCTAAAGACAATTCTTAAAAAATTATTACAAATGCTTTGCAATTTCGAGACAAGTGTTTTATTACCATGGAGCCAGACTGAGCTACAATATCGGATATGACTTAGTAGTAGAGATTGAAACATTGCTAGTAAAGCTGATTGATTAACGCACTGGGATACTTTAGCAGCAACTGCCAAGTTCCTTTTTGTTTTACCAATAACATGCAACATTTGTGATTTCCATGATAGATTTTCATCAAAGATAACTCCTAGAAATTTTATTTCTTTCACTCTTTCAATTTCATTGTCATTGAGCAGTAGTGGTTTTGAACAACTCACACTTTTATGCTTGCTTGGGTGGAATAATACAAATTTAGTTTTGTTAGCATTAAGAGATAATTTGTTAACCAACATCCAGCTATGAATGTTGGTTAGTTCTTGGTTTGCAACTGTGAGTAGATCTTCAAGGTTTTTCCCATGAAGAATCAAGTCAGTGTCATCAGCAAACATGATCGACTCAGAGGATTTCAGACACCTGGACATGTCATTAATGTAAGCTAGAAAAAATAATGGGCCAAGTAAAGATCCTTGTGGAACTCCGTGCTTCATGACACAAATATTTGTAGAGAATGAGTTGTCATATTGCACAATTTGTTTCCTGTCTTGCAGGTAGCTCCTGATCCAATTGAATGGGACGCCTCTAATTCCATAGTGATAGAGCTTACTTAAAAGGATGGAATGGTCAATGGTGTCGAAAGCTTTTGAAATATCAAGAAATATTCCAATTGCATGTTGTTTGCTTTCAAAGGCCTTGGTCAGTTTGTGTACCAAAACATTAGCAGCCATAGCAGTGGAGTGATGCTTGCGGAAACCAAATTGATGAGAGTGGAAAACATTGTTAGTTTCAAAGAAGTTTGACATTCTACTATACATTATTTTCTCAAGAATCTTAGAAAATGATGGTAAAAGACTAATAGGTCTATAATTTCCAAGATCTGAAACACTACCCTTTTTAAATAGAGGAAGAACTTTAGATGTCTTGAAGCTTTCAATGAATAACCCACTAGATAGTGAAAGATTAAATATATATGTCAGGATGTCAATGATATGTTCTGGAACGTGTTTCAATACTTTGAATGGAATACCATCAATTCCAAAACTTGACTTGGGCTTCATTTCGCGTATAATATTTTTTATTTCTAATGATGTAGTTGGCCTTAAAAACATGGATGAGGATTCTTGCTTTCCAAGATATGAAATGTAATTTTTGTCACAGCCAGCTGGTTGTGGCATACAGTCGAGCAGGGTTTGTGCCACTTGGGAAAAGTGTTCATTAAATTTATTTGCAATTTGTGTATTACTGCAATCGAGTCCAATCAAAGGACAAGAACCTGTTTTATTTTTACCAATAAGTTCATTAATTGTTTTCCATACTGCCTTGATGTTACCTTTGTGAGAGGCAAATTTAGATTTGTAATAATTTGATTTCTTTTTGTAGAGCAATCGAGTATAAAGGTTCCTGCATTCATTGAACTGTAATTTGTGCTTGTCATTTATGTTTTTATTGTTTATTAATTTCTTATAAAGTTTTTGTTTGACTTTGTTTAGTTTACGTAACTCAGTATCATACCAAGGTTTGTTTGATCTGTTTGTTTGTTTTTTGTAAGGAAAAGATTGAGAGTAAGCAGTAGAGAATTTTTCAAAAAATTTTTCAAAGCAAGTGTTGGGATCCTGGATGCTGCTGAAGTCATCAATATCAATAGAATTCAGTTCGTTCATAAAAGTATTCAAGTTGGACGAAGTAAACTGGCGGTAAAGCGTTTCAATTCTGTTCTGAATTTGCTTTTCTAGAAGAGAGCATTGTACAATTGGCAGATGATCAGAAACACATTCTGCTAAAACAGCACTATTAACTTTTTTATCATATACGTTTGTCCAAATGTGGTCTATACAGGTAGCAGAACTTGAAGTTATCCTGGTGGGGCAGTTTATCAGAGAATAATAGGCCACGTTGTGCATAATATCAACAAATAGGCTGGTATTCATATTGGACTCATCAATAAGATTATAGTTGAAGTCACCCATTATATAATTATAATTCAACTTGTTCATCTTTGAGAGAACTTGGGACAAGAGATTCCGAAAGTTAGCATTGTTCAATTCATCAGTTAGTGGTGATCTATAAATAGTACCGCAGGTTATTGTTTTATTTTCCAATAATATGTCAATAAATATAGATTCGAAAACCTTTTCACACATTATAGTAATATCCTTGCGGACAATGTATTTCAAATCATTTCGAATGTAGAGACCAACACCACCACCTCGGTGATGAAATCTACTGTTAGTGATAAAAACATAGCCATCCAATGTATTGAAATGGCCATTTGTACCAGATACAATCCATGTTTCATTTACAGCAATTACATGAGGCTTACAATTCAGTGAATTCACTAGTGCTTCAAATTTTGTGTAGTTTTTGAAAGAGGCTAAAGATCTGATATTGAGTGAAAGAGTCATGAAACCACTTAGTTTAAAACTATCATTGAATTTGAGATCATTGACATCACTAGAGCAAATATACTGATTTGAGCTGTTGTACATGAAAACACTGTTTATGTTGTTGAATTCATCATTGTCTGTATTGGCTGACTCAAGAAACATTTGGTTTAGGTATTCAGGATCAAGAATTTTAGTAAGTGCCTGGGCTTCAGCTTTTTCTGAATGAAGGAAAGTACATGATTCTAATAATTCAGAATCAGAGAGAGAAGAGAATGGTATGCAATCTTTTTCACAAAAGAAACAGCACCAAGGCATATCATCAGCTTCAGATTGCAGGTTTTCATACTGCTGGTTAGAGATATTGGTGCATTTTAAATGTATCCAATGTGAGCAAATGTTGCAAAAAATAGCTTTCTGATTAGTTCGGACTGATTTGTGGCAATTTCTACAGGGATATTTTAAATTATGTTTCATGGTGGTGGCAAAGTAATGAAATAAAAAAATTAAAAAAGTATAGTGAAGTAAGACAAAATCTAAAATACAAAGCTTAAATACAAAGTTTCCAGGTGCAGAACTTATGGTTAAATAAGTACTAGCCTAATTAGCATAAGGAAAATAAGGGTGAAAATAAATTGAGTTAAATTAAATTATATTATCAACCCTGTGCTAAAGGCCACCACTATACCAATGAGACCAAGTTGCAAACAGTGTGCCTATTTGCTAGGTCCCATTGGGCCAGCAGCAGCCCTGGAGTACAGGGGACGAGAGAGAGTAGTGATATCATTTAAACAAGATATAACTCGCCTTCTGTCCAAGTAAGCGTATATAGTCCCATTCATTGTCGACACCTTATGCTTCCCGAATGCTTCCTTGGCAGCGGCGAGGAGCTTGAGCCTATTCCGGGTCAAGGACTCCGTGATGGACAAACCGCTGCCTTTTAGATCTTTCTTCCTACCATATATTAAATTTTTTGTCGATCTTCGGACAAATTTAATAATGATGGGGTTCTTCGGGGACTTGGATCGCAATTTATGGGTTATATCAATATCCGTGTTAACAATAGGCTGGTCAAGATTGAAGTTATTGTTCAGGGTGTTAACAACAAAGTCTTCAAACTTGTAGTACTCAGATTCTGGAACAGATTTGCAGCCATGAAGAACAACACAGTTCCTCCGGCTGTACTGTTCCTGATCATCTTGCTGTTTTTCACATAACTCCAGTCTTTTTATAATCTCCTCGATCTTAAGAGAGATTTGAGCCACATCATGCTGGAACTTCTTAACAGCTTCAGACTTGCTGCCATGGTCTTCAGTGGCAGCAACAATAATAATAATGGTAAATATTAGTTTATTTTGACGACCAGTATTTGATAAAATATATGTATATATATGGCTTACAGGATCTGGAGAGAACAAATCTTTGAATAACTAACTTCTGCATATTATATTTTCAAATCGAATCTCTAATTTAAAAAATTTTGAATCAGATTTTTCCGAATATGAATATATTGAGTTTTTTTTCTTGAATGATCAGGTTGGCTCCAAATCATAACATAACAAATCTAGTACAGAGGAACATGACAAAAGAATACTGGCACGCAAAAATTATAGATAACAAATAACTGGATACAATTCTCATACCCAGCATGGACTACTAACGGGATGACGGGCTGTGGTTCGCCATATGATTATGCTGTCATACTGACTTTTCTTTTCCCTGACATAAATTTGAAAATCCAATCCCATCCATTAGTTTAGGAAGTTATCAATCACAGAAATCAATATTTTATCAATATCTTTCTCATGCCGTCATGTCTGTGTCACGATCGTTTTGTCTTTAACATTTAATCACAGTTATTTAATTTTAGGTTTCTTAATATAATATAATTATTATGCCGCCTGAAGTAACAATATGGCGGCAAACTGTCACTCTAATAAAGAGAAATTTTATCGCAAAAATCAGAATTAAACAAGCTACAATTCAGGTATTTGATATTTTTAATTACTTTATTACACTATAGAATTTGTGTGTATAATACTAGATTATTAGTGATTTTCTATATTTTTATTAAATATTTTCTGTTCAAGCAAATGGCTCATTCGAAATCTACTGAATATAGCAATAACATTTGTGAAAACTATATAACACAACATTAATCAACTAAACAAACTTTGTCTAGTTCACTCCAGTCTGCTTTAGCTTCAACCTAATTTGGAAAACACCATGAGTGAGAAATAGCAGCATCTTCACCAGCTTGCTAGGGCTAGATTATCTTGGTATTAATTATGCTGAAGTTGGCCATAAGCCCATCACCAAATTATCATTTTAATGTTTAAAGCAGTGGTTCTCAAATGGTGGGGCGCAACCCACAAGTAGGCGTAGACAATTTTTTGAGGGGGCGTGAAGCTACGGTGATTGAAAATAAAATAATCGTTAGATTTTATTTTGTCTGCCTTATTTTGGATATTTACATTTCTTATTCTGTCAGTCAAAAACGACTGCACTAATAAAAATAGCAACAAATTGTGCCTGTTTCCAAACTTTTCATTTAATTCATTATTTACGTTCCATCCAAGTATTTTCAACAAGTTTTTTGAAATAAACATACTTTCGCTTTACTATTTCGTAGCTTATTGTTATCTAACGTTAGTTATTTTTGAGGTGGGTCACGAGTAGGGCTGGGCATTTTCGAATACCTTGTGATTTCAGAATCGAATCGAATAATTTTTTCCGAATCAAATCGAATCTCGAATACTTGAAAATATATAATTGTAAGCGACTTTATTATAGTAGATGGCGGCGATTCGAAATTTAGCTCTGAACCGATTCGAATAATTTACTATTCGATTCGAATATTCGATTCGAAATGCCCACCTCTAGTCACGAGACTTGACAAATTCTAGCTTCATCTGACTGATAAACAGTGGCGGTGTGGCACATTGTGCTAAGCGTTAGAAATATGTTCGCCATCGCACCTGATTACCTTAAGTGGGTTGGCAAGTTCAAATCCCATGGTTATGGTTATCCTAGGGGATGGTCATGTGCCGGAAGATTGCTGGATTATTCTCCCTCAGGATAAATATGTAAATCCTATCCTAACTGTGATTCGATTTGACTCGAGACTTTGGGTTCAGGAATTTCTACCCAACCCCGATAATAGGAATGGTGTTATTAACTTAAGAATTTCATTTCACACAATTTCTGTAACAAGTTTTCTGATTGTATTTCAGGAAGTGTTTATGCCAATCTACTTTGTTGTTCTCCTTGCTGTATTGAAGTCATTTGCTTATAAACCTGTTGCTCTACCAGCGATACCGTCATCAGATATAGCTACAACTGTTATATCTCCTCCTCCGACCCTGCGAACGATCTTTACTGCCCCAAATTTTGTTGAAGCTCAAACGTAAGTATAAGCAATTATGTTTAGCAGTTGGTTTGGTTTACCAATTGGCCAATATTTGTTTAAGAAAAGGAAATATTACTATTGTAATGATAAAACAACCTAAAACTTAATAGAATTTAGTAAATATGTTTGAAAGTTACCAATTTTTATGTTTTCGAAATATTTGCAATGAATGATGCACCGATTATTGAAATCCGGCGTTGAATATTGGGTTTTTATATTACCGCTGGTTAGTTGTGTTGTTCTCCACATGTTGTGCCCATGTATTAGAACAAATTAAAATGACTAAGTAGAGTAGTAGTCGTCAAAAGTCAAAATTTCCAACAGATACGAAACATTTTTTGAACTGGGGTATATTTCTGATATCAAAACTTTTTCTAGAGTAGCATATAAATCTTCCTCTTCTACACTTTCCTGTCTCATGCGATGAAAAGATGATAATTAATTTGCATTGTACATATTTTGATATAATCATTCTGTCAACCAATTGCTTTACAGGTTTATGAAATCACTGAATGATTCTGGATTACTTCCATCCTTGAGCTATGAAATCTTTGACTCTCAGGTAAGATCATGATTGCAAATATATTATGTGATACCACGATGCCCAAATGGTTAAATATTTAAGATTTCGCCTTTGCAGATTATCTGAATTCCGAAACAACCAGACTTGTCCGGTTTTGTGATACCTACCTTTTTAGTCCCTTCACTTGTACGAATCACTGATACATTCATACATAGTTGTTACATTATTACATTACTGTTGTCATATTTGGGCTAGCCTTTTGACAATACCTAACCTGCTAGATCATATTCAAAAAAGGCTGTCAAAAATGATTAGGTTATATTTGGTGTTGCGTCGATGTAACTTGTCACAGACAAAGTTTTGTGTCATCCTAAATTAATGGGCTGGGAACTCTCATTAGTTTATCGTTTTATACTCAAATTTTTTTCCAAGAACTTCATAGCTGTTTTCCTGATCATATTGAAATGATCGAGTGGGGGCGGCGCGATTTTGCTTTGATCATATTTCCTTATTTAAAAAAATTGAATCATGGTCTTCGTGCATTGCCCTGTTAGGAAGGGCAATGCCTTTAATATTTTGAAATATTATGAACAATATTACATTTTTAAAAAATTATAGACTTCAGAATTTCAATTGAACTACCGGTAATTTCCTAAATTTCTTTTTAATCTGATTTAGTCATGAATTATTTGGTATTTTTTGTAGAACTGTGTGTAAAAACATAAGAACTGATTTCAGAATTGATAAGCAAAAGAATGGAAAATGATGGTTTTATAAATGCAGATCTGCCTACTTGATTATACGCTTTAGTATGTTTGAGACAAGTTTTTTGGGTACTCCCGTAGTGTGTATACCAGGTTAGGGTTAGGCCATAATTTTATTCCAAGTTTCCCCTTCGGGGACTGTCTGTGTTAGCCAAGTGAATAAACAACCTGCCCAAAGTAATCAGTCCCTTTACACAACTTGATGTAAAGTAGGCGAACAAAATTAGTTACCTCCATATTGGTACACATACTTCTTGAGCGTCGTTTTTTGAACTGGTACATGCCAGCATCATCGATATTTTGATACTTATATTATTTTGATATTGTTTGATACTTTTGTTATATTTTTCGACAGGCGGCAATGGATACAGCTTATAAAAATCTGACATCAGTTGAACAAGGGACAACAGTTGGAATTTTATTTCAAAATTCTACGATTAGACAATATGCTCTTCGATTTCCTTTCGGGAGAATTGGTGATAGCTTCATAGACCTTTCACAATGTATGTTTATTTTTTGAAATTTGAAAACTTCAGAAAAAAAAAGGATTTTGGACTAACTGTGTCTAATTATATAATAAGCCTTTTTGCTTGTATTCTTTTTTTGCCTGTGGAAGGAATTTCAAATCAATTTATTTTGATTGATTTTGTGTTGTCTTTTAAATTGTTTTTTACTTCATTTATGCGTGGTAAATTGTGGTTATATCAAGGGCTGTGAGGTCAGAATCAAGTTTTGACATGTGCTCACAATCCCACTCAAGCTTTAGTCATATTTTCAAATTCTCTGGAGTTGGAATTTGGAGTTGTCGTTTCGAAAATTGTAATAATTAGCCGAAATGTTGCAAAATGTTAGATAGCTTTTATTAGCAAGAAAATCTGTTACACATACTCTACCATATTTTTGTCTTTTATGATAGACTAAATTTACAATAATCTTCAAACGCATCTATATTCACAGTGTAAGATAGAATAGGATTTTCATATTTATCATTGGGGAGAGGAAAGGCGATAAAAACATTTTATCTTGCAAAATACCATGGTTTTATTTTTTTGTACTATGTGTTATTTCTATGTTTTTGAAGGAAATAAACTAACAATATCATTGTTTTTGCAGCAAATTGTAGGCAAGGAAATGGAAGCGACACGTTTCAATGTCCAGCAAATAATTATCTTTTCTCTGGATTTGCCGGTTTACAGATGGTCATTGATACAATGATTGCAAAGGTGAAGGCAGTCCTTTCATGAATTATAGATATTTTTGTAACACTTTATGACCTGGGGTGCTAATTTATATTCAACATTTTCTTTTGTATTTTGGGCAATGCATTATCATATTTTAAATGTAGTGAATTAAATCAGATTTTAAAAGCCTGCTGGAAGTTGACAAGACTCCTATTTTTGAATGATATACAATGTTAAAAATTAAATGTGGAGAATTGATTTTCTTTTGATCTTTTAAATTGTAAACGAAAATCTTCAAAAATTTTTTTTTAATTTTTAGCTACTAAGTTTTCAAAGTTTATTAAAGTGCGATTTGGGATTATGTTATTTTATTCTTGGTTGTGAAATCTAAAATATTTTAATAATTCTTCAGACAATTGATCCGAACTTTACCTCAACGACAATATCAGCTCGAATAATGCCAAAAGATGCAACTCTTTCAAACACTGATGCTTTCCTTATCATTGGGCCTCTGTACCTCGTTATAGCAATGGGACCGTTTTTAACGTGAGTAAAAATGATAGTCTAGAACAGTGTTTCCCAACCTTTTCTTTCATGGCCCACTTATATTGCACAAAAATAATCTGTGACCCATTACCTTTCTCATGTAAGGGATAAACTACAAGAAAAACAAAAAATAGATAGACTCCTTACTTACATAGATAGAAAAATCACTATTTAGTTTATAAAACAGCTTCATAATTCATTTCCAATACAATCAAATTTAACTAATTTATCAATAAGTCTAGCTCTTTTTAATCGATTTGTGGCCCACCTGTTTCTGTTGCCCAGTTGAGAACCAGTTGTCTAGAATAATACGAGTAATTTGAAATGGTCACAAGAAAAGAGGGTGAGATTTATTGTTGATTTGTTTTGGATATGTTACATGTCACGGGCGTGTCGTTCTAACGATTTGTCTTGTTTTAAATATGTTACTTACATGTTACTGGCATGTTCTTAGTAATAAACTTTCATATTCTTATACTTTTCCAGTTTCTTGCTAGTTTTCGTCGTTTATGAAAAGGAAAAGAAGATTAAGGAAGGGATGAAAATGATGGGACTCAGTGATCTTGCTTATTGGTAAGTTTAATCAAGTATTCGAATAGGATTTTCGTAAGCTCAACGAATTTTTATTCGTTTTTATATTACAGCAAAATTAACAGCTATCTTCAAAAACTAGTGACTGCGTTTAATTAAGGTGTAACGCAATATGAAATGATTCTGGTCAATCCAAATTAGAGTAATTTATGACCTACGCATTTAATTTTTTTTCTGCAGGTTTTCGTGGGGAACGGTTTATGTTGCATCGTTGTTTGTGATGACTTTAGTTATGACACTCATTGGATATTTTGGAAATTTGTTTCCACTCAGCAATTTTTTTCTTGTCTTTCTCCTCTTTTTTATCTACGGACTTAGCATTGTGAGTTGTTTTATTATTACTTTGAGTAATATGAGGATACAGGTGATTGAGTGAGTGCTCTTTAAATATATGTTCATATACGAACTTAGAATTGTGAGTTCTTTCATAATAACTCGTGAATCGTGAGGGATTATGAGTGATTGAGTGAGTGCTGTTTAAATTTGATTAAACATTTTTCAATAAGGTTTCTTCCCATGGTTAATGGTCAGGCTTAGTTGGAGTCGGGTCAACCATGGAGTCAATTCTCACTAGAAGTTAGTTAGTGACGATTCCTATGAATGTTTCCCCGACCCTTGACCCCAACAAAATTCTTTCTATACTTTACTATTGCAAACTTTTGTCTGCTATGTTGCGTGTGTTTTGGAGAGTTGACACCTACAAACTGATTTACATGCTCGAAATCATTATTACAACCACGTGCCACAGGGAAACATTCCTAGATGACCTAAAGTCACTTCACATCTTTATTATTGAGGACGTCACACAAGTCCAGTTCTACTCGAATCGAGGACTCGATCGACCTTAACAAGTAATTAATGCGATAGGGGCAGAGTATCCTCTTCTCCCTCTCAATGTCAATTTTAAAAATTTCATCATTTTATGAAAAGTTAAGAGATACGCTAATACGCAATTGATATTTTGCAATGCACTCAAAATTATTGTGGTCAAATTATTAGTCGAAGAAATCATCACTAATTTCACTCTTTATATTTCTAGGAAATGCTTGGATTCATGCTCACACCATTCTTCAGTAAAGCTAGAACAGCAGGAGCTGTTGGAGGATTTATTTCCATTATTATGTCGCTTGTGTTTCTCGCAATCCAATTAGCAGGCGATTTTCCTGAACCTGCCATTTGGGCAGTTTCTCTACTCTCTCCTACAGCTTTTTCATTTGCGATGGGGAAGGTGCGTTTTGGTTTATTACTTTTTGTAGTTACTGAAATGGAGTTTAATATTGCAATGTTTTTTAGTATTCAAGTTTATTTATTATTAGAATATTAACATTAGAAATTAACCATAATTTGAGTAAACTACTGATGGGAAGGTAATTAGAGTGGCATGAAATTAGAGTGAGTGAAATTTAACATTACTGTTGATAAATTTAACGAAGTCGAAATTGGCACAAATTATGATTTCGCCCTGCAGTGTACTTATGGAATCGTGTAGCAATTGAAAGTCTTAGACTTATCTTGGCATCTCAGGTCGCTTCTTACAGTAGTAGTAGCTTTCTTAGTAGCTTCTTGTAAATAGCTTAGTTTGGAATAAGCGCTGTATAAAAAAATTTCATCTAAAATTGATTTTGGATGAATTTAAAGATTCTGAAGTTCACGATGTATGCATCTAGTTTAATACTGACTTATTGAGAAAAATTCGTTTTTACTATAGTAGTAATAGTGGTAAAATCACATGGTTTGTGTACACGTCCCGAACCCACAATTCATGTGATATTGCGATCATGTGAATCATGTGGGGTATATGACCAACATCAAATAACTATAACTGCCACACATTGCCATTTTTTTCGTAAGTCACATTGGACTAGTGAGTCACATTGTCACATTGGTCTAACAGTCTCATATCCACCACCCCTTATCATTTGGACATAACTTGGTTGGAATATGTCGTACCGTACACGCTCTTGTAAACATAGCAGTTGTCATGTACACCAAATGCACTTGTTCAAAGCCTGATTTGGAGAAAATTTGTGGAATATTTCCAACAAAGTTCCCTCTCACTGTAATGCAGTGACTCATATCATTTGAAAATTAAATAACACATTACACATAACATGAATCGGATTATGTTTTTGAACTATCTTCTGTTGTTGTTCAGTTTCCAAATTGAATTACCTCACAATAAAGTTTGGTGCAGTCTCAATCTTATATTTGAGTTTCGAGTTGTTTAATTGAACACGAAGTGCATGCGAATTGTTTTTCTAAATCATTGTTATTATTTGTTGGGGCGTATTTCTGGGGCATGAAAAATCTGTTTTTATATATTCATTATAAAACCTATATTTAAACATTACTCTCTTGCTTTGAAAAAAACCCTAGCTCATCTCAATGAGTAAATATTTGCAATCTGTTTAAAACAAATCGTGTAAATCGGACAATACATGATACCGCTTAGTGCCTAACTACAATGATATTTTATGATGCCTTTTATTCTTGGTATGTCATTTTTTATTAGTTTAATTATCTCTTGGTTTATAGGTATATTTACTACACATTTGTCCTATTTTTTATTTTTGTAAATATTTTCTCCAAAATTTTGACTGTTCTAGGGTAAGATTTAAAATTTTTAGGAGCAAGTTTTCAACTCAACTCAAATAGAATTGCTCCAGTCTGATATCTGGCAATGGCAATGAGTATGAAGTTTTACCCGGTAAAATAACTGTCTTAAACTCTCATTTTTTAAAGTTTAATAGCATCCATTGCTTTTCAATATTACTCTATTGTATCATATTATTATTAGAAAAAAAGAGAGAAATCAAATTTCTGATTTTCTTATATTCTGGGTATAAATTTTCAGTTAGTAAGATAACTTAAATCAAAACTCAAATTTTTTCTAATTTTTACAAAAGATTTTATAAAATTATATTACGTCTTTTACTTTCACTTATAGAAATGCTTTATGATATGCAAATAATTATAACAATAGAATAGATTTATTTTGTTCCTTTTTATACGTTTGATGTTTTTCACAAAAGAGTTTATAAAATTATATTACGTCCTTTACTTTTCACCTATAGAAATGCTTTTACGATATGTAAATAATTGTAACAATAGAATAGGTTTATTTTGTACCCTTTTGGACGTTTGATGTTTTTTATCGCTTTTTTTATATCACATTAAACAGAATTAGCTTCTGAAGATGAGTGTTTTAATATTTTTACAACTTATCCAAATTCGTCCTAAATTTAGAAATTATGAAAAAATTTCATTTCAATTTATTTTTGAAAGAGTACACATCTTTAAAACCGTAAAGTTTGATTGAAACGAAATATGAATTCTTCCGTTGCATATATTGCAATTTGCAACTCTTAATTCTTCCTAACTGCACAAAAAAAGGCTTTATTAGACCATCACCTAGTAACGCGCAATCTGGATTTTGTGTAGTTCGAAAAGTCCAGTGCATAAATATGGGTACCCGGTAGTATGTGTACCTGGTTAGGGTTAGGCTTTGGCCATACTTTTAGTTCGATTTTCCTTATTTTAGTTCTATTACGAGTTCGGGGACTGTCTGTGTCAACCAAGTGAATATACCCCCTTGTCCATAGGTTTCAGTCCCTTTACACAACTTGATGTAAAGTAGGCGAACAAAATTAGTTACCTTCATATTGGTACACACACTTCTGGAGCGCCTAAATATGTATTGCAATATTACTAAGTGGAGAATACGACCTCACCAAGGGGGTAATAAATTGGTTGGGCAATGTTGAATCGTAAGTTTACGGTTCTTCCAGATAATAATAGCTACTCTTATATCAGTGGCTGCTTATACACTGCCTTGTTTGGAGCGTCAAGAAGCTGATTATAATAAAATTCATATTTTATCATAATAGGTCTTCCTGTTCGAAGTTACCGGCCAAGGAGCTCATTTTTACAACATTGCAGAAGGACCAAAACCCCTTTATATTGGACTTGTTATGATGATTGTTGATATTTTTCTCTATTTTTTCTTGACCTTATATCTTGATAGTGTGGTTCCAGGTTTGTTATTATTTATTGCTTTGAACCTATTATTCTAAAATTCATGTGCATGTGCCTACTCTTTGTTTCACAGACAAATTATATAATAATTCTATATCTTGATGGCCCTTTGCGCTTGGATTAAGTCTCTGTATAAGCAACTTTGCTCAGTATCAGAAAACATACGAGCTTCTCAGCGTCGTAGGTTGGTTTACACAACAGTTGGTCTTCTCATGGCTTGTTTCCCAAGCAAAGTCTATGCATCATAAATATTACCTGTTTTTTTACTACCTAAATTTGGTTGTGGAATAAGTTTCAGAATCCACATCACATTAAAGCAATTTCAGAATTTGAATGTGTGAATTTTTGAAAGAATCATATTTTTTCTGCTAACTTTATTGATACTTTGGTTTATAATATAATTTAATCCCATTTATCCTGTAGTTATTCCAAATTTAAATAAATCTATGGACAATATGATGTTATACAACATGATCTAGGAGACAAGGATCCTATTCTCAAGATATGATTAAGTTGCGTCTTTCAAGAATAAATATGAAAATCTCATTCTATTTTTTCAGGGGAATATGGTCAACGCAAATCACCTTTCTTTTGTTTCAAACCTTCATACTGGAGCAGATCTCAACGAGGTTTGTCTCGTGATCGTGCATTATCGAGACGTTCAACGAGCGGTGAACCATTCGAGGGATATTCACAACATGACTTTGAACCTGTGTCACCAGACCAAATTGGCAATGAAGCTATTTCGTAAGTTTTCTTTTCAAATTTTATCCAGTTGCTATAGCAACAATTGGCATTAGCAAGGAATCAGAAATTCTAGCTGAGCTAGGAAAAAAGTAGGTTGACAGCATCTGTAAATTAGCGTATTGTTTTTTTATAAAGTCGTTCCAATTTTTTCTGTTTTTTCAGATAAATCATGTCAGTTAATGGTTTAAACTTAACTGTTACCTATCTCTGTTTAAATCCCATCCACATCACCTCACAAAAGGTGTGATAAATTGGATAAGCAGTGCTGTAGATATTGGTCCTTTCACTAATAGTAGCATTTTACACATCGCTAGATATCAGTGGCCGCCTTGTTTGTTGCGAAGAGAATGAATAAATTAAATTGAAAATCATGTTATCAAAGTAAAATTTCATGATTATGGTTTTGCTAATTTTGCTAAATTAATGCACAGATTCTGAATTCAAAATCAAAAGCAAAATGGATTATTAAAAAAGCATATTATCTTGAAGTAAATTTTCTTAGTGTTAATATAATCAATTTTTTTCAATTCACATGTGAAAATCGTTTATATCGTTTTATAATACAGCATGACAAACATAAGAAAAGTTTTTAAAAAATCTGCAATCTTCGGTCAGTCATCAAAGTCTACTGTTGCAGTTCAAAGGTTCAGTCTCGATATATACAAAGGTCAAATTATGGCTTTACTTGGCCACAACGGAGCTGGGAAAACCACTATCTTCAATATTCTTACAGGTATGAAATTATAATTTTTTTTGTACCTTTTTTTTGGGCGCTCTAGAAGTATGTACCAATATGGATGTAACTAATTTTTTTCTTCTATTTTACATCAAGTTGTGTAAAGATATGGAAACCCATGGGCAGGGGGTATATTCACTTGGCTAACACAAACAGTCCTTGAACTCTTAATAGAACTAAAATAAGGAAAATAGAAATAAAATTATGGCCTAACCCAAACCTGGTACACATAATACAGGAGTACCATTCTTTGTTTGTGTCACGTTTTTAATCTGCCGATCGATAACTGTTATTATACTTAGTGTTGAAGTCCATAAATGCAGAGCATCAAGCCAAGTCACAAATGCTGAATTCCAGAGTCACATATACACGATAACATGAAAATTTCCATCTTACATTAAACCGACCTAATTTACAGGAATTTGCATTTTTAAAGACTAGCCAGACAAAACTTTTTTCTATGTCCCAAGTCAAGTCCTTCTGAAGTTTAACTGAGTATAGGTTTAGTCAGTTCACTCAAGTAACTTAGTCATTGAGCAACATGACTCTAGTTAATTTTTAGAGTCTCCGCAACTGTACTGTATGCTGTAAATTGTATTTGTCTGATAGCTGCTTTTTTGCAGGTTTTGTACCTGCGACCTCAGGATCAGCATCGGTTTATGGATACGATGTAAAAAATTTAGATGACATGGAAGAAATACGCAGAATGACTGGTGTTTGTCCGCAACATGATATTTTATTAGATTTTCTTTCTGTGAAAGAACATTTAGAAGTTTTTGCTGGGCTCAAAGGATACACTGGAGAAGAGGCTGTGGCCGAGGTATAATAGTTGTTTTTAGACTGAAAAGTCGCCAAAGGATCACTTTGCCAAATTGTTGTTGTCGACCACCCCAATCAGCAAGTCAAATTGCCTGTCATAGCGCCAGAGCTGTAGATTCAGGATTTTGAATGGGGGTTTTGCTTGCTTTTATTGGGTCAGAGCCGGGATTGTATTTTCAAACTAGTTGGGTCAAAATTCTGAATTTGTCAGAGGCATATTTGTGAGATTTCAGTGTTGATTAAAAAAGTTCATTTTCTTTGAGGCTCGAGTCGGCCTAAAAATTTTTTTCAACACTGAGTCTGAACAAATTTTATTCAACCCCAATTTTCTTCAACACTGACCCGCAGTCAATTGTAAATTTTACGATCTACAAGGCTCTGCATTGAGCCCCTTTTATTCATTTTATTCTAAGATGGGGTCGAAATTATAAAGTCGTTGTATTTACAGAATTTCAGTGATGATAAAGGAAATTTTTAATTTGACAAAATCTAAAAAAGCATTGAGTTTAATCAGAGTTTTTAACAGTCTATTAATAAAGAAAACTTGCATAAGCCAAAGTTATTGTTATCAAATCTGCTTAAACTGGTGACGTAGTCGAAATTTTCTACAAATTTTTCCAGCATGGAGTCTGAGTTAACCAATTGTAAATTTTCTCCGAATCCATAACTGTGCATAAATCCCAATTTTTTTTTTATTTCATTCTACTTGTAGATGGAACGAGTCATCAATGTTGTTGGACTACATGATCAGAGAGATACATTTGCTAAGAAACTTTCTGGCGGACAGAAGCGGAAATTATCGGTTGGAATCGCAATATTAGGAGATCCCAAGGTTTCTATATTACCTGAAAATTTTTAATCAGTGAAAATTGAGCAATAACTCTTTCTAATGATTTTTTTTTTATAATTTTCAGATTCTTATTCTTGATGAACCGACAGCTGGAATGGATCCATATTCTCGACGCAAACTCTGGGATTTACTCCGATCTCATCGTGAGGATCGAGTTACTTTGTTAACTACTCATTTTATGGACGAAGCAGATATACTTGCAGGTATAGTGATCGTTAGCCATAAATAGACTTATGCCATGTTTGGTCATTTTTATAACAGGAGTATGGAAAGCCTGTTGGCCTTATGGTCAAGAGTGTTATACAACTTATACCTAACTAAAATGTCCAGATACTTCTACCGTTGTATATTCCACAAAAGCAGTCATTTCATCTTCCAAATTCAAAAGCAGTGCCATAATCATATTTATTTTTTAGATCGCAAAGCGATTCTTACCCGTGGGAAGTTGAGATGTGTTGGCTCGTCTTTGTTTTTGAAGAATAGATTTGGTTGCGGATATCATCTTGGGTAAGAAAAATTTGTTAAAACGATACTATTTGGTTGAGATGGGTGAACAGTTTGTAGTCTATTTTGACTTTGATCTTATTTCTAATGGTCTGCATAACTTTTACTTGGTCTGCACTTGGCATGGTCAATGTATGATCGGCATGGTCATTGTTTTGCCAGCTTGGTCAACCCAACCAGTGTTTGGTCAGCTTGGTCAATGTTTGGTGCGCATGGTCAATGTATGACCAGAATGGTCATTGTTTGATGGGCATGGTCAATGTTAAGTCGGAATGGTCAATTTCTGGTCTTCAGGATTAATTTTAATTGGCATGGTCATTGTTTTATCAGCATGGTCATTTTTGGGTCAACATGGTCAATGTTTGATCAGCTTGGTCAATGTTGAGTTTGCACGGTCAATGTTTGGTTGGTATGGTCAAGAATAAGATAGCCCAGGTTTGATATGCTAGCCATCTATTACTTTATTTCTATTACTTATATCCAAATTGATAACATTATCTTTGTTTTCAGCGTTGTCTCAAAATCACCAGAAGATGCAACAAAAATTGGTTCCTGTGTGAATACTCACATCGATGATGCTCAATTGCAAAGATCTGTTGGAATGGAACATGTTTATACATTGCCATTAAATCAAGTGTCTAAATTTTCAGGTAACTCAAGCTTAGATCTGGTTTTACCTTACATTGTACTATTTATTTATTTCTGACTGTATTATTGAAGTCTGTATTGCTTTATAAAAATGATCAAAGTCATCATAAATATAAAGCATTGCTTAAATTGGATATTACAGAGTGATTGATAGGATAGGAGGTAAGGAAAGGGTAATAGCCAGGACTGTTGGGTTGGAAAATTCAAAGCAGACTCCAAACTCAAAGCAATTTGAAAATTGGATTAAACTTCGACCTCCGTTATAACTTTGACTCCGACTTCCGACTTTGAAGTCAGTGACAACAACTTTGGCATATGCGAGCCTTCGTTAATTGTATGTTGATAAATTTTTATGAACTCAAATCATTTTTAGAGTTCTGGTAAAATGACACTGACTTCAGTATTGACACAGACTTCACAGCCTTGACAGTTCCCATCCACTAATTAATATTCAACGATTTTTGCTAAAATTAATTTTTCAGAACTATTTGCTGACTTTGATAAACGTCAAGATGAATTGAATATTCAAAGTTACGGTGTTTCCATGACAACCCTTGAAGAAGTTTTTTTGAAAATTGGTGAAGACGATGATGTGGATGAAGAGGGAAATGGACAAACTGGTAAGTGACAATGCTCGAACTTGTTGTCTGTGACATTCTTTGGAATTGCATGTTATAAGTGCTGGATTCAAATTCCATGTCCAACACTTCAATCTGGGTGTACTAAACAATCAGGGTGTATTAAATTGGGTAGGCAATGCTGAATCAAAAGATAACAGTCATGCCCTTGAATCTGAAACATGATTTTGAAGAACCGTTTGAATTTGTATTGGAAATGTAATCACTTTTTATGGTATATAAAAACGTTGGGTACTCTCGTTGTGTGTGTACCGGTGGGTTACGCGATAATTTTATTACAATTTTCCTTGAGTTCGGGGACTGTCTGTGTTAGCCAAGTGAATACACCCCCTGCCCATAGGTTTCAGTTCTTTTACACAACTTGATGTATGGGAGTCGAACAAAATTAGTTACCTCCAAATTGGTACACACACTTCGGAAGCGCCCAGAATTTTGCTTGCATTGCTGCCAAGTAAAGCGCATAAGGATAACAACTCATTGATTTATTTAAAAATTGCCAAGCATTGTATAAAGACTACAACTTACAAATCCTCTGTTTTGGCATAAATAAATTGGAATATTTATATATAATTTCATTTCTTTAAAAACCTATGATATGCTGAGATATTTTCGGTTCAATCCCGAATCTACCACCTTATTATCTAAGGTGCAATAATTTGAGAGGGACATCACATATTCTAGCCTTTTCATCTCACTATTATATATGGCTGCTTGTCTGGTCCTTTATTTAGAGTGAACCTCTGAATCCCCTCATAAAAATACAAGCTAAGGGTTTATATTGACTTATTAAATAGCTGAATGTATTTGTGGTAATTTTTATTTTCTATCTCTAACTCAGAAACATACAGAACGTATGATAATGGTAAGATGTTTTTCACATCATATAGAAGTTTACTAATTATGGCATTATTAAAAATAGAAATGATATTGTCATTTCTATATCCTAATAATTAATGGATATCACCTCGAATGGCGGTGACTAATGAATGAAAACTTGAACTATGAACTCTTTTGGTGGAGAATGTTGTAAATTTATATTAATATTTCAAAGTTTGTGGATTTTTTATGACATTTGGACAAACTAGAATATTTAAACCATGATGTTCTCTTTATTTCAAAAAGTCCAATTGTAAATCACTGTTAGAAAAGCACACATTCGCCCTAATCCAAATACACGTAGAGTAAGTCTAGCATAATTGTTCTGTTATGTAGAAGCATTTCAATCACTCATGTCAGATGAAAATGGTAAGATTGTGCCAGAATTATTTGCAAAAGTAATTTGAATTTTGTATGAAAAAAATCATAAAATGCAATTTTTAATTACCGGTAACATTTCTTTGTTGATTAAAACCACAAGACAGGCATGATTCCTTGACTAACATGCAAATCGAGAAACCATAAATTAACTTTCTTTATGTTTATGCTTTTTTATTTTAACTAATAAGAACAGTTGCCATTATTCCTTGACTACAGGAGAGCGCAACCACTATTCCTAAAATACATACAAATGAGATTTTGATTTTTCATTCAAAAAAGGAAAAGCCATACTAAATTAGTCGATATAACAGCAAAATCGCAAGCATATTGTGCAAGGATAAATACAATATGCAACAAAATGCTGCATCTTGCTTTGATTTCTGCTTCGATATTTAAAAACTTAAAACACTTACTACTTCAGGTAATATTAACTTGTGGTGAGGCTTGCTGTTTTTGCCAACCCTAATGTATAGATATTAGCACTTCATCCTGTATTGTTCATCCTCAAAACACTGTAGTTCTTATATTTTTTTATTATTAAATATTTCTTTACACAATAAGTAAGATGTCCATGAAGGCCCTTTACAAATTCAATTTTGTTTTTAAGTCAATTCTCATTATATCTTTACCAGGTTTGTTGTTTTTCAATCAGTAATTGTTGAAGTATATTTACTTCATTTAATACATCTGTGAGCTCCAAAACAATGTATGGTATCGATAAATTCCTTTTGCAATTTGAAAAAATTAAAAACTTCATGGACACCCTATATATTATAAATTGATTTACATTTACTCTGATTTTTATATAATCAAAAAATAATCAAAAATAGTAGTTATATTTTTTATCAAACGTTATGAAATTGAATCCTTTATTATAGCGTATCCTTTTGACCATGATATTGAGATTCCGTTAATTTGCAAATAGCCAATATTTACATATTTATCAACTGTGACGTTATTCACGTTAACACAAGGAAGCAATATCAAATTCTCATTTTTTCGAAAAAGAACGTGAAATTTCAATACATTTCAAAACTCCAAAGATTTAAAATTTTTTTATATTCCTTCAATATAAATTTGGAGATACAATTTTAGGTTCCAATTCTCTCTCTTTGGACATACTCCAATTCTATTAATATCCATATTTCAATAGATTTAATATTCATATATAGTCCATCGCTAGACATACCATTGGGTACTCCTGTATTATGCGAACCAAGCTGGCGGACATCGGAACATAATATGTTTATGTGTACCAGGTTAGGGTTAGGCCATAATTTTATTCCAATTTTAGTTCTATCAGGAGTTCGGGACTAGCCAAGTGACTTCCGTAGTAAATGTACCTGGAATTATGACCTAACCCTAATACCACGCTCTGGTGTCCGCCATTTTGGTTCACGTACTACAGGAGTATCTACCATTGTATTCGAATTTCATCTTGATTAGTTTCTATAGTAACATGTAAAATATTCTAGGCACTAAGGAAAAATATGCAAGTGTAGGATATTCAAACCCATTGGCTGTTCCAGAAACAAACGAAGACCGGGATTCAGTTGCTATCAATGTTCCAAATTCTCCACCGATATTTGATCCTTCACAAAGTGAGGTGAGATGGTGACAATAGTTTTAAAATTTTTTCATGGTGTGTTTTTACTCTAAACAAGGCTGTTTAGCAGCCAGTAGAGAGAAGTATTTCCAATGGACGAGGTGGTGGGCATGAGTTTTGAAACCGAGATGTTTGACCGTGTATATCTAGGGTCATTTAATTACTTTTCTGAGTGGGCCAGTTACAGATAATAGACTTGATTACTTAGCTGAGGCTCAAAACTTAATATGAAAAACTATGAATGAAAAAACAGTTTATTTACAAAGCTAGTCCAAGGCTAACATTTATATAATCATTAGTAGTACGAAGTAACAATCGGGGGTCATTATGACGTTACTTACATCGTTAATTTATATATAGAAATTTATATCTATAAATGCTATAGTCGTAAATACAGCAGGCACAAGTGGGCCGAATGAAACACTTTAGTAGGGGGGATCTGGCCCACAGGCTACCCCTGGCCTAGCTGGTACGTTAGCTATCTCGGGTGGGTCCAATTCCTATGCTCACTACCTCACCCATGGTGTAATAAATCAGGTAGACAATGGCAAACCTGGAAATATTTCGGTCATTCGAAAAATAGTAACTCCTTGCATAACAGTGGCTGCTTGTACAGGGCTTCATTCGAAGCAGGGGGTGTAAAAAAAAATCGTATAATAAGAAAAAAAATTGAATGTTAAAATTCCCCCAAAATTATTTCTCACTATAATCATATTATCCTGTCTTACAGGGAAGTGGAGAATCAAGTTCTGGATCGATTATATTACAAATGATGAGAAGAACTCTTCTGATAAATCTGCGCAATCCTGGTTATATCATCTTTGCTATTCTGCTTCCAATGGTTCTTGAAAGTATGTAGCTTATATTTTTTTTATCTTATCTGTGTTTCAGGATTTTTTGTGTAACTGGATACAGAATTTTTCTGAACTTCTTTGCCACACTTTTTTATGTGCCATTATGATTTATAATGTTATCTCTCAAAATTAACTTATTAGAGAAGGCACTGAATGACATTGGGTCACCAGCAGTGGCATAGCCAGGGGGGTGGTTTTGCGGGTCGAAACCTCCCCCCCTCTTTTTGAAATGTAAAAAAAAATAATAAAATCAATTTTCTGTATCATAGATAGCAATTTTCCATAACGTGAAATGCTTTTTAGACTCCCAAGACTACTAAAAACCTGCGTATTCTAGTGTTCGATCGGACCCAGCTGTTTCAATCTAACTTGGCAAAAAAATTTCAGAACCCCCCCTTTGAAAATTTCTGGCTACGTCCCTGATCACCAACCAGCCCTGTTTTTTTTTCATTGAACTCTGAAATGACCCCAATTTATTACAAATCAAGGGGCTTATTTTCTGATGTCTGATTATGTAAAATCTTTATTCTATATTGCAGAACCTTTATGATTTCGATCTATTTATCCTGCTCAGTACCGTAACTACTTTTCCTTTTTTTTGCTTAATCCAGTAATCAACATACACTATTACGATGATATACATCATCTTTGCTTTAAACTTCTTCTTGCTGTAAATCCTCCAATCAAACTTTGCCCTCAAATAAACATTTAAATAGAAATTTTGTTAAACAAATTTTCAATTCTTCTCTAGTTGTCGGTACATGGTTATTCACTCAACAACCATCTGCGAGTGACTCTGGGGATCCAGATTTAATTGACGTTACTTATGCAAATAATCTCGAAGCCTACAAGGATAAAAGTGTTCTTTATAATGGATTAACTGGTAAGATATTTTTACGAATGGATCATGTCTTTCGCTCCAAACAAGGCTTTGTATAAAGTGGGAAGCTACTGTTTTTAGAAGAGCCAGATTTTTTTTTTCTATTCAGCATGTCTCATTTTATTACACTATGTGCGAGATGAGGCTCTGCATTTGAACCTTAGATGTGTGCGCTTTGATGCCAAATCAATAAAGTCTAACGTTTCATCTGCTAGACCAGTGGTTCCTAATCTTTTGGGTCTCGTGGCCCCCTTTCGGAGGCTTTTAGCACTCGTGCCCTCCCCCCTTGTTCCAGGGGTATTCATAGTTTTATTTAAATTGGTAGATTCCAAATCCCATTATGTTCAAACAATTCATGTTCAACAAAGTTAAAACACCCTGTGAAATAATCTTATCAAGCGATCAAACTAGAAATAATGGGGAGTTTCTTGTAAAAGAAAAAGTGAAATCAATTTTGAGCCTAGCATTGTGGCCCCCCTTCAACTGCTCTGTGGAATCCTATATTCCAGGTACTTCTAAGGACAACTTCGTCAACAACGCACAAAGTGGAATAACGTTTGAAGAAAGCACAATGACAGACTCTGTGTTACTTACTGATGGTTTTTATCCTCATTCTGTTGGGTTGCAAGTCAGTGCATTTGCAGCGAGTCAGGTAAATGTTGGCTTTCAAATCTGTGATATACTAAACTTATAAGATTATGCTGTATTCCTGAGTATAAATGCATTTAATGAACATGAAAGTAGGGCGTTCCAGAAGCGTGTGTACCAATATGGAGGTAACTAATTTTGTACACCTACTTTACATCAAGTTGTGTAAAGGGACGGAAGCCTATGGGCTTGGCTGGGTATATTCACTTGGCTAACACAGACAGTCCCCGAACTCATAATAGAACTAAAATAAGAAAAAATAATAATAAAATTATGCCTGACCCCAACCTGGTACACATAATATGGGAGTACAGAAAGTACCCCTATGGGTCGACTAGCTAAATTGCTTTTTGGTTAGTGGTTTTGTGGAAAATTGAAACTCAGTCGAACTAATTAGACTAAAACAAAATTTTCAGTATTTGAAATTGAAGCTCTGAATTGAAGAAAATTGAAGAACTCCCTACATGATGAGTCATATGTGGCCTAATATTTCACAGATGAATCTTCATATGACATTCAACACAATTCTTTAAACATTTAACTGGAATTTTGCTGTCATTGCTGTAATCATTCCAGATTCATGTTCGCACATTCAGGCATTGATCTTCTGTATGAAGAACAAGAATGCAGTAAATAATGATAGTTCGCATATCTATGAAAAATTTATATTATCAAGGCTTATGTTCAGGCAAAATGAAAAAATTAGCTGATGAAACGGTACTCTCGTAGTGCCGGGTTAGTGTTAGGTTATAATTCCATTCCGATTTTCTTTATTTTAGTTCTATTACGAGTTGGGGGACTGTCTGTGTTAGCTAATTGAATATAACCACTGCATATAGGCTTTCGTTCCTTTACACAACTTGATGTAAATTAGATACCCTTATATTGGTACACACACTTCTGGAGCGCCGATAAAGCCGTGATTGTCAATACTACAAGCTGGTTTCAATAAAGGGCTTCAAAACTCCTTCTCAAATTGTTTATATTCATTTTTCAGGCCGCTTACCTTGTTTTATACAATACTTCATTTACAAGATCTTTACCATCAGCTATCAATGTATTCTCCAACACATTGACATCTTTCCTAAATGGTGGAAATCCTACAAACATCATTACATACAGTAAACAGTGGCCCCAAGTTGGTAAGTTTTAGTTTTTATGCTTTAAGGTTGCTATATTCTATTCGGTTTTTAAGAACTGTCTGCAACTCTTTTTGTTTTCAAAAAACTATCGAATTTGTAACAAATTTGTAAGCTGTTAAGACGGCAACCATCACATGAGCCACATCCTCTCGTCCAGTCATCAGTCCAAGTCGGGTAAGGGATTAGTTATCCAGTTATTTGTGTCGGAAGCATGGACTTCCTGGTAGAGGAAGCTGTAACCGACCAACAGTTACGTGAACCACCTTACAGCAGCGAGGAGTCCAGCAATCCTCTTGCACATAACCATCCCTGCACGCAGGGAAATCAGAGGTGCAGTAGCGAGCGTATTCCTAATGCTTAGCATGATGCGCCACACCGCACAATGCAAATTTGATTTTAGAGAATTTAAAATTTCAATCCCTGACTCTGGGAAAACACAATTTTGATTACAAAACCACAATGTCAATAAAAAACATTCTAAACTCGAAATTCTGACTTTCCAACCCTTGTCATGATGATGTGTTATTTATTCCAGGTACTCAGCAAGGTACTTTCAATGGTTCCATATTTGGTGCAGCTATGATGGTTGCCATAGCAATCGTATTATCGACATCATTCGCAGCTAGTAATCCTGTCAAAGAACGAGAGGTTTGTAAAACAATCAATCAAAACAGAATTTTTTTAATAGAAATCGCATTAGAAATTGCTGTCTATAAATATCAAAGTCTGATTAAGAATATGTTAGTATTTCTGTTCAATATTGCGCTGGATAACCGTGGGTTTCTTTTTTCTTATATTCAGGAAAAGATTCGAGCTCAACTTCGGGTTTCTGGAGTAAAATTTATCAATTATTGGTTTGCTTTTTTGTTGAGTGATTACATCATTTATTTTGTGATGTCTTTGATATTCATTATTTGCATTGTCGGATTTCAAGTCACTGGACTGAATAATGGAGGAGCTATTGCAGCTTTGGTAAGAAATACATACATCTATTACAAAAATAAATGGATAAAAAACTTTGTTGACATTCATTTTAGAAATTTTCATCTACTTTATGATTTTGCCAATAAATAATTTAAAAATTCTAAATTTTCTCATTTTTTTATGACATTTTCACATGAATTTCACTTCTTATGCGCACATGTACGCGCAGTCACTAATATGTATGGAACTCACATTTTTAAAATGCCAATACGAGATACGGTTGTTCTAAATTAGTAAAAGTTGTAAACAATATATTGTATAATATTTTGTGCTATACTTCATTTTTAGATACTACTACTACTTGGTTGGGGAGTTGCTTGTCTCTTAGCATCGTATTGTGGAAGTTTCCTGTTTGATAGATATGAAACCGTATCTGCTTCTTGGCCAGGATTAGTGCAACTGGTAAATTTTTATTGTAAAAGTAGGAAAGTCAAATGAAAAATGGACAAAAATGTCCATTTTCTTGCCATTGATGATGGAAGATTTTCCCCATATTTTTACTCTTGGGGATTTACCCAACTGACTCATTGTGGCTTCAATTTACCATGGCATATCATTTTATTTATACATATCATAGATAGTGTGATGTAACTTTAAGGGATAACAGTTTTTCAGAAATTAAGTATTAGTCTTCGCTATCTTGTCTGGAAGCAAGCGTACTTCCGAAATGGAAAAACAGCTGAAATATTAGGGGATTATTTCTTTGTTACTAACTGCTTAAGATTTTCGTGTTGTGTGAAGTTGGATAAAAGTATTTTCAGTCAGAATTTTGACAACTTTTTTTTGACAACTTTTTCTACATATTTAATATGCAATATTTTAAAAATTTCTATTATCACCAGGCTGCCATCATACCATACATTATTGTGTCGACTTTGGATCAAACTAACAATAGAGAAGCTGCCAATGCCTGCAACGTTGTGTTTTGTATACTAAGTCCGTACTATGTGGGATTTGCTGGAATTTATTACTGCTTCGTAGTAAGTGTATTTTGAAAAATAAAATTAATAAATAAAATCTTATTTATTTGAGATTTTAGTGGGACACTTAAAATTTCAAGTTCATTGTTTGATAACATCAGCTGTGACAGAAGTTAAAAATAAACTGTCGGATTAGGATTTTATGCTTAATAATAGGGAAAATCAGTGTTGACGGAGGGCTACACTGAATGGCTTGGTGAGCCAGGTTGGGGTTGCATGCCACCTGTTGTGTTACTCATCTCTGATCCAAAATGCTTGCTTGTTTGGAGCTTTGTTCATCGATATCGCTTTGTTTGAAGGCTTATAAAAAAAATTTCTAAAATTTTGCAGGTCTACCTCCGATACCTTCTCCAGGGAAAAGGAACAGACATTCCAGCATCAGCGTACTTTGACTGGAGTGAGCCTATGTTGCCATTTTCTATTCTAATGGCTTATGTTCATATTGTCCTATTCTCTGGAATTCTAGTAATTGCCGATATAAAGAAGAGTGGCGGAGAATTGCCTGGTTGTGGAAGGTACATTAATGTTTTGAATCCTGTATCTCATAACATGTCAAAGATTAAAGATTTCCTGTCCTGGTTTCATCCTTGAATTTATTGATCTTTTTAACGCTCTTTGATTCAATCAAGGCCCTGTACGAGCCACCACTGATATCTAACAATAAGTATTATAGAGTGTTGAATCAACTTTCTTGAACTCGTTTCCCATTTACGCTCGCCGCTCCGAACAAGGCTCTGTACGCTTAACAATAAGTATTACGTATATGTTAAATCTTTCACTGTTTCAGGAGTCAAGTGGGATCATCAGAATGGGTGAACGTTGGTAACAATGATGTGGATGACGCAGAAGATGATGACGTTACAAAAGAAAGAAACAAAGTTGAAGTGATTTCGAGGAACCAACATTCTGATGATGTATGTATTAATTCTATACTTAAAATAGGATGTTTATTTAGTATAACTGGACACAAAGGGAACACATGGAGTATTTTGTGAAATTATTGTTGTCGTTTTGGTTTTGGAAATTTTTTTTCCGCAAGATTTGGTAGTAAGATTCTTTATATTTTTTTAAGCTTTCGCAGATTGTTCAGTAACCCAATTGGTATAATCCTTTGACCGGCACAGCCCATAATCTTTATGTTACCTTAGTAGGGCTTATTTTTACTGATGGCTTATACATAGAAAAATCCCTTTTGTTTCTATTTTAACTATTTCTTAATATTCTTTAGGGGCCGGTTGTATTGATGGAAGGTTTACGCAAAGAGTTTACAAAACGAACGAAGAAAAGTTTTCAAAGTTGTAGAAAACCTTCTGATGGAGAAGATGACGAAACAGTCAAGGTAATAATTGCATGATTTGACATTTTGATAAAAACGATTTCTTCGTCAGATGGGCAGTTTTAGGCTGACTTGTTACTGTTTCGCTGACTTTTCCAAATCCCTGATCGCATTTTTGATTGATTGTAACAAATCAATTTTTGAAGTTAAACAAGATTTTTAGACTTAATGGTAGCTCTCTGTGACCTGTGCCAGGTGTCATCTCATCCACAAGGAAATCTTTTACGTCGAATTGCATCAGTGTCATTTCTATCAAATTTCAAATTCCTTCAACTTCTTGCAATTGGGAGTTGTCAGAAATTCTCGAAATTTTCAATTGAAGCTGAAAAAAATTATGCATTCAAGTTGAGTGTTTCTTCCATTGACACTGACATTGTCTCCTTCTGTCTTGACTATAAAAAAGTATTAATTTTTGAATGGAAAAAGATTATTGGTCTTAATTACTGAAAGAAATTATAAGACTTTATGAGATATTTATACAATATATGACAAATTCAATTTAAGCTTTTCTTTATTGTTCATTGTTATCAACTAGGTTGCAGTTCGCAATTTATCAATGACTGTTTATCCTGGTGAAGTTGTTGGATTACTTGGACCAAATGGTGCTGGAAAAACAACTGCCCTAAACGTTTTGATTGCGGACGTCGGAGCTACTGCAGGAAGAGTATGTTTGGATTAAAATTTCTGATATTTAACACAATTCAATTTTGGTTTTTTGGTTAGAATGCTTTATTAAAACTTTGTTTGATTTCTTATACTGAGACTTGTTAGGAGATAAATATTGAAACTTTATTTTAATAGTCTATGCAGGAAGTACTTTTCTCCTTATTGAACAAATGCTGGATTTTTCATTGTTGTGAGGGTTCACATATGGTTTGCACTGTGATAACGCCATCTTGTCTCGTCATATGTGAATTTTAAATTCTATCTTGTGTCCCATAATCTGTTTTAGATAAGTTGTCTTCCAGCCTTTCATAACTATTATGCAGACATTATCCTTTGTTATGTTTTTTATTTCAAATTTCATCTGACAATAAGATCATATGTAATAATAAACCAAGGCTAATAATTCATACCAATAATTTTGTTCTTCATATTATCAATGAATAGTCTTTACTGCATTAACCTTTTTTCAGGTATCTGTTGGGGGACATTCTGTTACTTCTACTTTCTCAGAAGCTTTCAAGACAATGGGATATTGCCCACAAGTACGTTGATAGTTTTTCGACCTATTTTTTATTATTTTAGGATTAAATCGTGTTCAAATGTTGATTTTTGTATAACACATTGTTCATTTTGCTGAATTTAGAAGTTTCAAGAAAAAAAAGCGATTGTTGAAATTTATAAATTAGAAACAGAAATAGGTGTATTTTTAGACATTTTGCTATTCACCAAAGTATCTGAAGTTTTGTTTTGATGTTGTTGTTGGGACAAAATATTGTTTGCCCTACAGTTCAGATCCAGTTTCTTTCAAATTTTTAGTAGATAAACATGAAGTCTTAAAAATATGTTTCTTGAAAGGCTGCTTGTTACAAAACACTTTGGGATTCCTGTCCATTGTTCATCATGATTCCCCAAATATAATGACTGTGTCATAACATGAATTGTCTGATGACGATTTTATGTTAAACAAAATGGATTGTGATTTCTAGTTTCTAAATTGCTTTCTCATACAAATATTTTTTTGTATTTTAGAGTAATCCGTTGTGGAAACCACTTACTTTGAGAGAGCATCTTGAAATCTATGCTACTGTGCGTGGTGTCCCGAAAGATAAGATTCCAGCAACCGTTAAGAAGTAAGAGTTTTTCTGATCGTTCTAAAGAATATAATCTTTGTGGTTATAGTTGAATATAGCCTCATCGTGTTTGGTCCTTTTATGATAAAAAAATAGAGTAATATAGAGACTTGAGATGGCTAAAAATGATTAATTCATAATTTAGATTTTGTTTTTCAACAACAGTACGATTTAATTTATAAAATTGTAGTATATTATAAAGTTGGTTGCGTGCGAATGAAAATTTTGAATTATTTGCGCTATCTAAAGGTACATAATATATTCAAAACTGAATATGAATCTGTGAGCTTCATTTACTTCCTTAATTAAGCCATGTGTAGAGAAAAATTGGATGAATTATATCTTCATGCATACAGGATATGAAAAATATTGAAGTATTAGTTGTGGTTTCATAAGACTAACTACCTATTTTTCTTATATGCCTCTGCGCTAGTGAGTGTGTATGATGCAAGGATGCTGAAGCTGGAATAAAGATGACTATTCTTCATAATTCAAGGGTCTTGCTGCGGGTGTGTTTGCGCAGCAGTAACTCTCTTGAATCGTATTGAATGTTAAAATATTATTTGCAATTGAATACCTTCATTCGCTTGTCCAATTGCAACATTGCTTTTTTGTTGCCTAACTTTATTGTGTCAAATATGATTATTCATGACAGTATTCGAGCGTTCCTTTCATTTTGTATTTAAAAATCTTTCATTTTTAGTTTTATGGAAGCATTAGACATTGTCGAACATGAGGATAAAAGAGTTAAAGCACTGTCTGGTGGCACTCAACGGAAACTGTGTTTTGCGATATCAATGCTCGGAAACCCTCAAGTTGTTTTGCTGGACGAACCATCTACCGGCATGGATCCGAAAACTAAGAGATTTTTATGGTATGATGTTAAAATAGTTTATAATTTTAGATTCTCAAAATTTTTCAATTTGCTTCATGATTAGTCCTATGTTGTGCATTTTCTGTAAATAAAATTATTATGCAGACGATTCAGTATAACGAAGTATTTGGTGTTATATTTCCAAAGTATTTTTGCAGTATAGGGAAGCTTACATTCAATTAATCAAGTATATACAATTGGAATTATTCGCCAAACTGTTCTAAATATTTTAACAAAAACTTCCTTACTGTTGTAACAAAAAAATTGGAAATCAGAAGCCATGCAATGGCTTGTGATAAAACTATTTGAAAATTTGTCAATATTTTATATGTACGAGTCATGACGATAGCCCGTTGCATAACCCACAAGCCTTAGTCTATGATTGTAAACATCTAGTAGAGCCTAATTCTGATATAATAGGAAATAGTATTTATCCATGGTTGCACCAGATTGGAATGAAGTCCACAATTTCAGGGATGCAATCGCACAAAAAAGTTCCTTAAAACCAAATTTTCTTTAAAATTTTTTAGCTTATAAACTCCTTTACCAACAGGAGTTTCTATAGTTTATTGTTGAAAGTTTGGATGTTATGCATTTATACTATTTAATTGATTCAGGAATACAATCAGCAGTGCATTCGAAGGCACAAACCGAGGTGCAATTTTAACAACACATTATATGGAGGAAGCTGACGCACTATGTTCTCGTGTCGGTATCATGGTACTTGGCCAATTGAGGTAGGAAATTAATTTGAAATATAAATTTTTCAATTTGGAGTCGAAAATAATGTCATGCTCAAGTCAGATTTTTGATAGACTCTGAATTGTACAAAATGTCACGCAACCTTGTACGCAGCGGAAAATACGAAATAAATATTGTTGTTTTTTTCAGTCTAATCCAACCACCACGAATACTAATGCTAATGTGTTTTCAGATGTATTGGATCAACGCAGCATTTAAAAGATAAATTTGGCCAAGGATATATCTTAGAAATTAAACTCGATCATCAATTACAAGAAGGTGAAGAAGATGGGGAGGGAGGAGAACACATACCACCAGAGTCTGATGATTTGGATGTATTTGTCAGAGGGGTAAATATTCATTATTTTGTTTACCAATGAATAAAATTTTAGCGCTTCAGAAGTGTTTGTACCAATATGGAGGTAATTAATTTTGTTCGCCTACTTTACATCAAGTTGTATAAAGGAACTGAAATCTATGGGCAGGGATATATCCACTAGGTTAACACAGGGTATATTCATTTGGCTAACACTGACAGTCCCAGAACTCATAAACTAAAATGAAGAAAATCTGAATGAAATTATGGCTTAACCATAACCTGGTACACTCAGTAGGGGAGTACCAAAACTTGTATAAGTTTGTATGTGCGGACCTAGAGATTGCGTTTCCAGCTCAGAACTAGTGATGTAACACAGCGATTCGTAACAATTTTTCAATAAAAAATCCTTTTGCTTAATTTGGATTTCTTTATTCCACTCTCACTAAGCATAAAAACGCTGATGTAACAACTCGAGTTTACTTGAGTTGTTTAAGCCGAACAGGGAAGAGTTCGATATTGGTGGTTGCAAGTCTTTAAATAGTATTAGCCATATCTCAGTTCAGTTATACACTTTGACCACCTAGCTTACTTAAGTTGTCGAAGCCAATCAGAAAAGATTGCGATAGTGATGATATAGTTCAGTAGTAGTAAATTATGAATGGAAGTTTGTTTTTGAATGAAAATTTTGATAATAAATCTATGACAAAATAACATCACATATTGAAGTCATGCTCGCCTCCTCAATGTGTAATAAATTGAGTAGGATAGGCGATGCTAACTAATTCTGCTAACTGATTCTGGTGCTCACAAAAATATTAGCTTCTCACTTATCAATAGATGCTTGTACAGGGCTTTGTTTGAAGTGACAGACATAAAAAAGTGTTTCAAAATCGGTGGCGGAGAGTAAATATGTACCTCAAATGTCGCTATAAACTTTCTCGAATGGGACAGGATAAAAATCAATTCAGGTTACATTAATATCTGTGGATAGACAAGAAGCGAGCTTGTTTTTTCAAAAACTTTTTTTGGTTTACTAGACTATTTTTCTTTTTAGCTTTTCCCTTCAGTGGAAGAACCGGAAAAGTTTGGGAATCGCTTAACATACAAAATCAAGCGTGACGACGTAATTTCACTTGCAAATGTGTTTTCATCGATGGAAGAAGCTAAAACAAGACTCGGAATTGAAGAATATAGCTTCAGTCAGTCGACTCTAGAACAGGTGAGATATCATGTCCATATTTTTTTTACAAGCGTTTCTGTAATCTTTCTGTTATAATCTTGTAATGACGGCTAATTACTAGGGCAAATCACGACCTGTTGCCCCGTTCACATATATAGGTTGGGTACAGGAATAGCCACCATTTGACATACAAGCGTCTTTAAGATTTTTTTGTTTTATTCTTGTAATGGGAGCTTATTACTAGGGCAAATCATGACCTGTTGTCCTGTTCACATATATAATTTGGTACAGGAATAGCCACCATTTGACATACAAGCGTCTTTAGGATTTTTTTGCTATATTTTTGTAATGGGAGCTAGGGTACTAGGGTTCACATATATAGGTTGGGTACAGGAATAGCCAACATTTAAACATTTCACTCACTTACAATCGTCTTTGTAATTTTTATTATAATTCTGTAATGACGGTTAATTACTAGGATAAATCATGGCCCTCGTTCTGTTCACCTATCTAGATTGGTAGAAGAATAGCCATCATTTAATTGTTTCACATGCAACGGTTTGGATAGCATAGTGGTTTGATCATTATTCTGAAATGTTTTGTCGATACGGGTAAAGGCCTCTAGTTTTAACTAATTTGCCTAGGATGTAAAAAAAAGAATTTAAAAAATCTCTGTCATTTTGAAATATAACATATACTTGGTAATCGCTTGGTCTCTCCAGAAGTCCGTGTACCAATATGGAGGTAACTAATTTTGTTCGCCTACTTTACATCAAGTTGTGTAATGGACTGAAACCTATGGGTTGGAGGTATATTCACTTGGCTAACACAAACAGTCCCCGAACTCATAATAGAACTAAAAAAAGGAAAATCTGAAAAAAATGATGGCCTGACCTTAACCTGGTACACACACTACAGTAGTACCATTGCTTGTCTAGAGACTTCTTCTGAATAAGATACAGAAATCATATTTGTGGTTACTTAAAAACGTATGTTCCCGCATTTTCAGGTTTTCCTCAGATTTGCAAAGGAACAGGCTGTGAAAGATGAAGAAGAACAACAGAGAGCAGAGGAGAGAAAGAGAGAGCAAAAGTTAAGAAAAAGAAAGTGAAGATAGAAGAGAAAAACGTGATAGAAAAAGGGACTTGCTGTTCACTGGACCAAAGACAATTATCATATGTTCTCAAAATTTTGTTACAGAATTTCTCATATATGATCATCTCTGATTGCATTCTGCCCAGTGTTAGCCGTTCCTAGACATGACCGAATACAAAATATAATATTTTTCAGCGCAAAAGTTTTTTATATTGTATTTTTTCATTATACCAATAAACCTTAAATTGGTCACAAACTCAAATTTGTAAACAACCGCTTTGAGTGCTTCAATCAATTTGCACCCTGTATTGCTATGTATGAGTATTAGAATGGTTAGTTTTATTGAAAAGTTTATGCATTTTAACTAAATTGAATAAGTTACTGATTGTTAATTATAATACCTCTAGATTCTAGAACAGGAATTCCCAAACTTTTTTATCTCGCAACCCCTTCCAATATATCGAAATTTCCTGCGCCCTCTGTAAAGTCGGGAATGTTAGGTAAGCGCCGCTTCTCTGATTCTATGTATTTTTTTCAAAATCGTGAGATTTATGTTTTGCACTTGGTTTTGATAATTGTGGTATTGGAAGCAAAACTACAATATATATAGTACTTTATGTGAAATTGGTGTACTCTTTGTGACCCATAAAATTCGTTACACGCCCAAATACAGGGTCGTGACCCCCAGTTTGGGAAGCCCTGCTCTAGAACCATGTTACTTGATTTCCTTAGTATCTACCTATTGAAATTAATTTTTTATTACTTCACTTGACTGAATTTTTTTTGATCAGCACTTTTATATATAATTCTTGATATTGAACTCGTGCATTAATTACCTAATTCCTGTTACTGCTTGTATTATCATGACATTCATTACCTTAGATCAGTGGTTTTCACCAGCACAGTACAGAGTTCCATGAGTCTACATCCAAAACTGTAAGGTCCGTATTGTTTTATATTGTTTGAATATAATCTGCTACAAAGGTATAAAATAATCATGTAATAAGTAGTTCACTAGTGTCCCAGTCAAATTTTTGTTACACATTTTGTGATAGCAAAACCGATCGTATAAATAATTATACACGTAATCAATTGCACAGGATTTCCTCGAGCTTCTAGAATTTTATTTGGTTATGCTACACCAAAAAGGTTGAAAAAACTGCCTTATATATATTAGCTTTTCTTTTATACTCTTGCTATATGCCAAAGTTATCTAACCAAAATGAAATGAGGATCAAGAGCTGTTGTACTCAATCCAATTGCACTAGTCTACTTATTATTTATTACTCATCGCCATAAATAGTGGAAAGAATACAATGCTGCATTCCTCGCGTTCCAGTAGTCAGTCATTAGTCTAATTTGCAAATACCATAATTCTATTGCAGAGTTTTTCTTGTGTATTGCAGCTTGTTCTATAGATACGGTTTATAAATAAATATGCTTTTAAGTATCATAATAAGACTATATATTTCACTTCTGTTTCTGTTACCATATTTGGCAATATACATACTTACTATGTAATGTTCAAGATGGCGAACGAAACCAAATCGTAAAGCAAGACTTGTGGTGATTTTGTGGATTTACTTTCAATATAACTTGCTTGGTAAAGCCGGGTATACGAATTGGTAACTACCGTAATCTGGTAACGCGAACAGCAATATATACAATGACTATATACTGCATGGTGTTTAAGATGGTGAGGGAAACTTGATGGTTTTTAAAATATTATTTATAGGCATTTGGCTTTCAAATTTACTATTTCCTTTTCTGCTGTTGGGTACATGGACAAGTAAAACTATCAAAAGCATTATGTGTTAGATGGCTCTGTAACTGCACCAACCTGTTGTGAGTCTAACAACCTCGTCACCACCATACTTAACCACTCACTGAAAAGCTCATGTAATTATTAACTGTTATACAACAAACAACACGGAACACAATGAGCCCACTCTTAGAAGTTTAGTGTTTTACTGCCTTATTAAATATACGTAATTGATCAGTAATGGTATCGCCTAATCTTATCCAAATTGCATTAACAAAGTAGGCGTTCCAAAAATGTTTCGTTGCATTTGTATGAATCTCATTCTAGACGCATAGTGGGACAACTGTGCTAAAAAGGAAATGAGGGGAACTGCATTACTGAGACACTTTTTTACTTCCAAACACAGTTGGAGCCAACTTTCAAATCAACAGACGAGCATTGTTGCTAAAAATATATTTATGTTTAAGAAGATCAAACGATCTGTACACATCTAAGGTAATAAAAATAAAACAGTGGAAGCCAGGCATTTGAAGAGAAATATTATTCTGAATTGAACATAATAAAAGGATAACTATGCAATTAACTGATAACCAGCTGACTGGACCGATTTTACGTGGGATAATAGTTGTTTTCGCGCATACTTTGTTGTAACGTCAGTTGGCTTATTTTATATTTCCAAATGCTTGTAATCAATTTTAAATCAGAAGAGGAAATTGTATTAATGTACTAATATTTTTCCGGGGTACGGTGCTGGCTTCACGGCAGTAATTCTTCACAATTATTCAACAAATTGTTGCTGAGACAAAAAACAAACTAAAATGGTTAACAGACTGGACAGAAAAGTGGTTTGGTATTATCTTGATTAGAAAATTATTTTTAGAAGGCATACATACACAAAAAGAAGAGCTATAAAATGAGAGTGATACGATAGTATGGAAAAAGTACAATAAACACAGTGATAGAAGATAAAAAAAAGTCACAGTAGATCTGAATACTGGAAAAGGTTTATACCCAATCACATGAACACGTATATACTAATTCAACAATTTAGGGAAAGAGAGATGGTAAAACGGACGCAAAAAGAGTAACGACAATATCACACATAAATACATTAAGACTTGGAGCTGACTAGGCTTGGGCCACCGGAGTCATGTTGTCGTAGGCTCTGAAGGAATCCGGAGTTGCTCCCCTCCAATCCCTAGAAATTAGAGTTCAAATTAATTGAAAGTTTATTTCAGTAGAATGAATGCTACATCTATTTTGCTAGTATTAAAGGTTGGACCCCCCCGGATGCCAAAGGTCTGAACTGCGATATGAGAATGTTGCAGTAATAAAGGCAGCGGGCAAAACGGCAAAAAATTTAAAGCAGTGAATAGAAAAAATACCATTACGTTTTTTACCCATTAAACATAAGCTGTTGGATTGGGAATGTTATGCTTGATGGGGAAAAATGTAAAAATTATTCTCCTATATACTTACTTTCCCGTTCCTGGCCGAAAACTATCCAATGAATAGTACAACGGGGCTTGCGACTCAGGGCTTCCACTTCTGGCATCCAAACATCTCATCGCAGACACTTTGGTCATAGCTAGAAGTAAACATATAGTTGGAGATATTCATGAAGAAATTGCTTATTAGAGCATCCATTGGACATATATCGATTAGATTAGATATTGAGTTCAAATTTAATTCCCACAACCTCACCAAAGTTGGGTAGGCCATCCAGTCCTCTCAAATAAAATTTAGTTTCTTACTATCACCAGATATCAGCTGTTTGCGTAAATAGAGCCCTGTTTGAAGCGAAAAACGTCAATCTACAGGGTCACAGAAGCAAAATTGCAACACTCATTAAATGAATCCATCTTATAATGGCAGCGTGAAGAACTAGTGAGAAAGGCTTAATTATGTTGATATGAAAGCGGTGTAATATCAGGGTTTCAAGAAATAATCGGGGAAAAGTAGAGCTTTCTAGCAGCTTTTACCATCTTCAAGTACTGCAATTTTGAAATCGATTGATTCAATAGTTGCAGAGAGGAGCGAGTTTTATAAAAACAACAACAAGGCTATCATTTCACTGCTGATAAATGCTTTTCAGGACCACCCGATTTCTTAGGTGTTGCTTCGAGCAAGGTAATATCACATTAAAATAATTATGAAGTTGAATTCTCACTATTTTGGCGCTTCACGAGGCAAGTTGTAGTAATGATGATCGCAGCCAAGACCACGCATCCACCGAGTGCTGCGAATATTATGATGGTTGTCTGACTGTCAGTGCTAACTTCTGCTGAAGCTTTGCTCGTAGTGGTTGTGTCCTGGAATTGAAAAATCAGATCATATCAAGATAGACATTTTCAGAGTGGAATAAAAAAAATTGTTAGGATGGTATGGTTATATGGTGAAACACAGCTTTTGGTTTTGGTACCAGATGAAGTTGTGCTATCTTAAACACTTGCCTGTAATGGACTGCACCAGAACATACGTAAAACACCCCACAGAAGCGATGAGCTTAAAATTATTTATGCACATAGTCATCGCCACTATGTGGGCTTGTCAGGAAAAATAAAGATCATTTTTCTTGCATTTCTTTATTACATTTATTAACTCATTTCGCTCTTAACAAGACCTTGTCAAGGCAAGATGCCACTGATATCATTACCTAAATTTTTCCAGACCCTGGGTGAGGTGGGGACCATGGAATTGGGCCCAATGACCAAGTAGTGAAAGTGTTAGACTTAACAAAGATAGCGCAGGAGGCAAATAAGTTTTAATTCAAATCCACGCCATCAACTTACCCAGAGTGTAATAAATTGGATAGGCGTTGCTGAAAGCTTGAAACTAATATTTGATAATTGACTTATTATTCTTATGTGAATTCTTAACATTGCAAGTTTAAGGTTGTTTATTTTCAAACCACAAAAATCAAATTTTTCAGCGAAAAGAATTAACGCTGAAATCCTACCTGTACAGTTGTAGCCTCTTCTCCATAACAAGAGCCGTCCTTTGTAATGCCACATGAAGATGCAAGTGTGAGTTGAGTGCTACCATAATTAACCCTTCCGTCCGCTTCGAAATCTTCAATGAATTGGTCTAAATCTTCCTGAGTCGTGCCCCTTGCTGTTGTGGTAATTGTGAGTTTGCCATCTGTAGTTCCTGTTGAACGTCTCTTGCGAGAACCTAGGGTATTTATATATTTGTTAAAAAAAAGATTTTCCAAGTTAAAACTACATGTTATTTACATTGTTCAACATGACATCGCAGAGGGGGAGTGAAGATGGATATAATTCAAAATTTGTGATGTCAAAATTCATGCAATTTGTTATATTTTGTATTTTGAAAAGCAGCGTAAAATATTCAGTGTATTATTTTTGTTTAGAAGATGTTATCATGTGATAATGGACATTTTAAAACAATATTATGACTTCATTCATAACAATTGCCTAAAATACAGAATTGAGGGTATATGGAACATGGGCATGGTTATGGCTCAAGTATTCTATTAATAACTGGAATTTTAAACCATGTCAATCCTAATACTATAGTGATACTAATAGCAAAAGGGGGGTATGGTTCATTATCTTCCCCTGGCTATACTGGGGGTATGACATCAAAAAATTAGTACTAGTTTCTAGTATTTAAAATTGTAACAGAACAGTATAATAATTCACCTGTTGATTTTGAAGCAATGAAAGGACTCAAATAGACTTTATCAAATTTTGAAGCCATATCGTTGTATGTCCCGGTCTGTACTGTTTTAACATCACTGCTCTGAAGCACAGTATCGTAGTCATCAACAAAAAGGAATCTTAAAGTAAAAAAAAAGGCTTGTTACAGATTCTCTTTAAAGAAAATTTTTCCTATTTATCCGTAGATAGAGAGGAAAGCCAATAAGTCTACTCGCTTTTTTGTCTAGCTCCTATTCAAAGTTAATTGAGGAAGATAGCCAAAAAGTAAGCCGTCCTATATGAATATACTTGGTAGCAAAGGATAGATAACCAAACAGCATAGTGAATATACCCCTTGACCATAGGTTTCAGTGCCTTTATACAATTTAATGTAAAGTAGGCGAACAAAATTAGTTACCTCCATATTGGTACACATACTTCTGGAGCATCGAAAATACTATCCTGTTCATTGTATACTAAAATAATTATTGACACATAAGACGTTGATATTACTGGTTATCAATTTTTGATTTGAGCCCTTTTCTATTGATCCAATCTAGCCCACCATTTTAAACATTAGGCAGAAAATAACAAAAATTTACTCACACAAGTTGCATTGTCACTCCACCATTGTGCTTGTAATCTGCCTCGTTTGTTGGGTAAATCTAGAAAAATAAGGAAATTATTTTTGAATATGAATAATATAATCAGAATATTTTATTCTCGTAACTATCTGAATTTTTGAAGTCATAGAGGTTGGTTGTCAAAGGTTTATTTGTTTTTCTATTGAAATCTCTATAAGTTATATCGACTATGATTAAGAGATGGAGCGTAACATCAATGACAGTACTTCTATAGATCAGGGGATCGCAACATTTTTTGGACTTTTTACCCTTTCAGCAAATCTGGTTACTAAACTTATCCTTGTGGTGCTAATTTTTTGAAAAACAATATAGGCTAATCAACGGCATAGTATTAGCCTTATATTCATTTAATGTGATGGCTATCTTTGTTTATCGGCAAGTAGCTGTTCAATGTCTGGTGAAGTAGTAGGTAATGCACATTGAATATTGAGTGAAAAATTAAGTCAGATTTGTGCCTTAGATTTGATTCTTTCAATGTTTTCACCTCGGATTTGTTGGCACTACCGAAATATGTGAACCAAGATGGTGGACACTGGAACATAGTATGTGTACCAGGTTAGGGTTAGGCAATAATTTCAGGTACAAATACTACGGGAGTGACTTGGCCCCAAACTCGTAATAGAGCAAAAATAAGGAAATGTGGAATCAAATTATGGCCTAACCCTAACCTGGTACACATACTACATTCCGGTGTCCGCCATCTTGGTTCACATACTTTGGAAGTACCGATTTATTTACTCTTAAAAGCAAAAAAATTTACTGGTATAATTACGGTATGTGTGAGGGAATTGCTAGACCGCTCCCCGAGGTAAATATGAAATTCTCATCTTATTCTAAACCACTTTTGTCCCAAGTACAGCTCAAATTCTTGTATAATTTTTATTGAATATATACCTGAACATCCTTGATACCAATTGTCTTGTCATAAGTGGTGGTTGCTGGTTCTGTGTAAAGTCGGAACTTCAAATTGTAAATTAGGTAATCACTTGTTCCACTCAATGAAATGCTGGTGGTCGCTTTTCCTGTTTCTCCATCAAAAGTAACCACATTCGTGTCAGATAAAGCAACGCCTGTATACATGTTGGGATCGTCAAAACAAATTTCAATTTTCCATGTAAGTCCCTGTAAAATTGAAGGTAATTTCAAATTTTTATTTTCAAGTCTTGCCAGATTTTTCCACTTGGCTATCTTAAAGAACTTCAAATTGAACTGGAAAGGGTCGAATGGCATGAAAAAAGTTTCATATTGATAAATTGTGACTGCGTTTCTACATGCATCTTGAGTTTTATTGCTCCAACGAGAGTTCACTAATGACTTCCACCCTTATAGATTACCTGCTTGTCAAAAAATATTTTGATCCGTTTCGTATCTAAATAATGACCAAGCAATTGAAATCCTACTTGTAATTTTATCAATTTTTTAACAGCATAGCACACGGCAACCTATGCATTTCATAATTTTAAGTGTATAAAATTTAATCATTATAAATTATATCTTATTTAGATCAACCTGATTATTCTGTGCACGCTAGGCTCGTAAAATGTTAAAAGTTACTTCTCTTCTATCTCTGCCTACACTAGGAGTGGGACATGCACAATCTGTTTTGCACAACAGTTGAGGTTGGCCCTGGCATTGCACATTTTGTCTCAACTTTTTAAAAAATCTTAAATTTCGCTCAAACAGAGACTGGAATACGAAATTATAAATATAGATCAGACTTGAATACTAACTAAAACGTAGGACTCTTTTGACTTGATTTGTTTCAACCAGAATTTATCAACTTTTACTAATCTATTCAATTTTTTATCTGGGATATTTTGGAGCTGATAACGTTTGGACATGACTACCCTGCAAAAGGTTCGCAGGTATAAATTTCGTGAGAATAATTATGAGCAAAAGTATTGCTAGACTAGCTGTCATAAGGTCACAAAACAGCTGGTCGGTTATGGATTCCTCTACCATCAAATCCATATATTTGAAGCAAATAACTGGCTGAAACAACTAACCGGTAACTTGACAAGAGTTCGTTTTCGTGATTTGATTAAGCCATTTCATCTGATTTCCACTCCCCCAGGATAAATATGGAAATCCTGTCCCGTAACTCCTAGATTTGAGAAAACCCGCATGAACAATTTACCTTATGAGATACTTGTGTTAAAGCTTCAGAATTTTCATCTACAAGTTGCAACTCAAATTGTAAATTGTCTTCTTCTTTCGGTAATTCTGGAGTCAGTTTTTCAAAATTCACATTGACTGTTCGTTCTGTAATGACGATTTCTGGTGATGTGGTAGACAGCGTTTTGTTATCTGAAGCTGTACTCCAAGCCGTAAATACAAGTGTGTAAGTTCCACTGTGTGAAATACTAAGGTCAGTAAAATTCGCTTCTCCCTGAAAAATGGAAATTGGAATTTTTTTGTTCAAAAACACTAAACGTTTTCATATGGTTTTCCAGCCATATATCAAGAAGGCAGATTATGATCTAACCTATACTTATTCGAAGAGATTGATAAGTGAATAGTCTTGACCAGTCCAGGTTTAATATCTTAATATCGAAATAGTTATGACTGGTGGATAAAGATGTAACTATACTGTTAGCGAATGCATGTACTACGCTATAGCAGCAAGACAATAAAAATCACGGCGGTGTGGCTCATCATGATAAGCTTTGGGAATACGCTCGCCACCGCACCTCTGATTACTCTGCATGGGTTCGCAGTTTCGAGTCTCATGCGTGGATGGTTACGTGCGAGAGGATTGCTGGACTCCTCGCCATCGTAGGGTAATTCATTGGGTAACCGCTGGTCGGTTATGGCTTCCTCCACCATCAAGTCCATGCTTCCGAAAACAAATAACTAACTCATCCCACACCCGACATGGAATGGTAACTGGACGAGAGGCCGTGGTTCGCTATATAGTTAAGCCATCTTATTGGCTTTCCTTTCCCCTGGGATAAATATGTAAACCTTATCCTATCGACCAATGGTTGAGTTTAAAAAGGAATTTTTATGGGATCAAGGGTCGAGAAAAAATCTATTAGGATTTACTTAATTTTGAGTCAGTGTCAGTTATATTTTAAAATAATTTACGTTTTCAAATGTGACTTCAACAGTTGTTCCCGACAATTCAGCTGACGAGTCTGATTTGGAATCCAAAGTGACATTTACTTTCCATGCAGTGGTTGTTGATACAAGTGTGTCCTGAAAGAATAAAAAGAAAGATAAAAAGATTGGAAATCCGGCAATACAATAGAAAACATTCCACAGCAAGCAGCACAGCAAAATTGCTGGTGAAATATCGGGCCACTTGGGACTTGCAGGAAATTAAAAAAAAAAATTACAAGCCCTTCAGCGATTTTTCCCATTCATGAGCAAAAATAGTTTTTGGCGATAAAATGTCACTAAGCGTTAACGATTAGTTGTATGTTATCATCACAGGGTAATAAGCTTTATATTCTTCACTTTTTTTAGTAAGTAAAATATTAGGTCCGCTCGCTAATTGCTGAAACTTAGAAAACCAAGCCATTTTCAATATTAATACAAAGAGATTACATTTTGCCAACATGAATAAAGACAGTCCTTACAATACCAAGTTAAAATTCCAAATAGTCTGGCGATAGCGATGCAATCAAAGTCAGCTAAAACAGGTATTTTCTTGTCTCCATATGACTGCTAGTTTAAAGCCTTGTTTATAGTAGAACTATAAGACACTGATAAACAATTAAAGAAATAACAGTAACTAATTAGATGTACTCACAGTATCATCTAAGATGTGAATCATTGCATTCGTTTTGAATACTGACAACTCCTCACCAGCAGGGGACGTGACCAGTGATAATTTTGTCGGAATGAGAACGGTTTCAGTACTGTTGACTGTTTCCTCATTTCTCAAGGCTGGTACATTATCGGTAAAAGGAAAGGTGTTAAGAGTTGAAAACTAATATAAGCAATTAATAAATTTATGAAATATTTCACCAAAATATTCTTAGTATAAAATTGAATTTAAACCTTCAAAATGATGATTTTTTTAGATAAACAGATAACTTTGATGCAATTTACCAAATTAGTTTCAAGTAAGAGCTGCAATAAATAAAATTAGAGTAGGTCTAAAGGTAAATGCCGCAGATTAACATTTTGAATTGAGTTTATCATTAAATTCAACTTAAATTTGCTTTTTGACAATTTATTGACCCAATCAAAATTATTACCCTGGGCTAAAATCTTCCTAGCAATTGTATATTTGAATGCATGTTAGTCATTAAAACTTTTTTTCGTTCAACCTGTCGTTTCCCAACAGTGGAGGAATTTTGATTTGTATTTGCTGTAGTCTTACCAATATTATTTAGGGTTTTAGGAAAATTCGCCGCAGTAAATAACCCTATAAACCTACCGTAACTGAGAGAAGAATTTAACAAAAAAGATTGGGTAGCACTGGTTTAGCCTAATCTTTACACAAATGTGATATAAAATTACCTTCGTCAGTCTCCGCAATAGTTTTCGCATCCATAGTTTTACCTATAGAAACTGACTCTATTTCTCCAACACCCAATTTTTCTTCTAATTTATCAACTTGAACTTCATCTATGATCTGTTTGAAAAAATATTTCTTTTCAATTTCAGGGGGGGGGGGGGCTTAGGGAGCAGTGGGTGAGTCAAAAAAGAGGAAGAAGTGAGTGGGTCAACAGTTAACTCATCATGCCACCGTGCCTCTGATTACCAGGCACAGGTTCACAGGTTCAAATCCTGTTGGGACAATTATGTATGAGAAGATTGCTGAAAAATAAAATAACTGATTAAATATTTCCATAACTAGTATGAGGCTGTAATTTGACACATAATTAAACTTATCTTATCAGATTTCCGCTCTGTTTGGTGGATGTTGAAAATAATAGTTTAAAAAAATCTTAAAAATAAGTAACATAAAAAAGGAATCCGTTTTTGTAAGACTAACTACTTATTCTTCTATGCGATTGTGCCGGTGAATCCGTATGCATATAATGCAAGGATGTTGTACCAAGAGTGAAGATAACTATCCTAAGTGTACATTGTATCTATGTATGTCTGAGGAAGTCTGACCTCGGTCAGACAAAACGTTACAGAAAGATATTTGTGTTCATGTGCAGCAAGACTCTTGAATCACTAAGGATAAAAGAAGAATTGTTACCAATTTGCGAGCTGCTGTAGCATCATCAGTTGAAATCTCTACTGTTTTTATTACTGTTCCATCCTCACTAAAACGATACAGGAATATTTTAATCATTAAAATATAATAAACATGAGTTACTACAAGATAACAAACAAAAATTTCGGGCTTGGTGTTTAGATGTTTGATTGTAGGTTAGTACTGCTGGCTTCAAATACATTGCCAACTGTGTTACTCAGAAGTTAACAACTAGAGTGTAATAACCACGCCAAACCAAAGGATTTATTTTATTCAGGTGTCAGTTTGTGTATAGCAGGGATGTGCAAACTGAGGCCCGCAAGAAAAAAATAAGTGACCAGTGGATAAATGCCAATTTTGAATGGTGTGCCCGAGTTTTAAGTTCAGTTAATCTGGTATGTGCGACCAGTTCCGACCTCTTTGTCACTGCCACATATATACTGTGTAATTCAGTCAAACAATCAATTGTAAACAAGAAATCAATGCTCAAATACCAGTATAAAAACATAAGGATAGCCATACTGTCAAGGGCACAGTCCAGATTTTTTTACCTTGCCTTTAAGGGGGTTACGCTGGAAGTTAAACAATGCACTGGAGGTGCAATTTGAGGTGCCATAAGTCGTCATCCAGTTAGAAAAAAATAACAGTCGTCACGACAACAACAATTTTACAAAATGATCCATATATACACTTTTTGTCTATTCACCAAATTTCATTCACCTTCGTTTTCTGCGAGATGAAGTTTCTCTTACAACATTAACATATCGAATATTAGCTGGTTCTATTCCAAGAAGAGCAGCCAAGTTATTGATTAGATTATCTTCGAAGAATTCATCAAGAGCAACCGCAGGGAATCCAAAGTTAACAATAACGCTATCCTTCGTTTCAACTGTGACAACTGCATCGCCATCGCCTCCGTCACCTCCAAGAGCTATATGGGTTAATTTGGTATCAAAATCATACACGTTGGCACCGCTTGGAGCTGAAACAACAAAAAGATAATAAACCAACAGAACTAATCTCATAGCGAACAAACTTTTGCGCCCGTAGTATGTGAACCAAGATGGCGGACACCTGAACATAGTATATGTACCAGGAGAGGGCTAGGCCATCATTTTATTCCAATTTTCCTTATTTTAGTTTCATTATGTGTTCGGGGACTAGACAAGTGACTCCCATAGTATTTGTACCTGAAATTATGGCTTAACCCTTACTTGGTACACATACTACATTCCGGTGTCCGACATCTTACTTCCCATACTGCAGGCGTAACCAAACTTTTCGTACCACAGATTTGCCATGCCATCAGATGGCATACAGGAAGATTTCTTGTTTCCATTATATATATATTGTTATATTTTTCAAACAAATTCTATCCAATGAGTCAATACTTTTAATCGTCACACGTTAAATCGTTAAAGGTCACACATTGCAGTGTATCGGTTACCAGTATATGCCACTATCATGGCGAATACGTCCAAATGACTCAAATCATCTTGGATTGCAGTTTAAGTAGTCTGTGATATAAAAAGTCTGTGAACCTGATTTCATTACCTAGGAAGACAAGTATGACGCATCCATCTACTAGTATCTGAAAATTTTCGTTGTATAGTGTTATTGACAAAGAGGATATAAAGGGTAAAACAAACCTGAAAGGGTTGGGATATTTTCATCAGTTGGCTTGGCCAGTCTTACTTTGCCATCAGAAAGTGAATATGCATTTGATGGTGTCACCACTACACCATTTGCATTTGAAACTTCTTGCTTTTGTGGAATGGGGTTCCTGAAACGGAAGAACAAATCATAAATATGTTATAAAATTTATTACAGGTAATTGACGTTAAAATAAAACAGTTTATGCCAGCTAGTTCATTGACAGTTGGTGTGCCATGTGAAGTATTAAAAACACGCCTCTCATCACCCTACATAGGTTGAATGGATAGAATAGGATTTTCATATTTATCCTGGGGGAAAGGAAAGTCAACAAAACGGCATAATTATATGAAGTGTCACAGCCTCACATTCGGTTACCAATCCATGTCAGGTATGCGATTAGTTGGCCAGTTGTTATATGTTTCAGATGCATGGACCTTAATGGTGGAAAAAGACATAACCGAACAACCGAGTAGTCCAGCAATCCTCTCGCACGTAAGTATTCTCACAGCATTCGAGCCTGCAAATTCTAATGCTTAGTACAAAGCGCCGCACCACAGAAGGATTTTTATGCAAGATTGCTGAACTCGTTTTCAAAGGATGGTCATGGCAAAAATGACCTAAACCACCAAAATCATTGCACCTGTAACGTATAACTGATTCATTGACATCATTGTGAATAGGTTTGATAATTTAAATAATAATGAATCATTGTATAAACTGACTTACCAAACAGACAAAACAACTTTGTCTTCAGGTTTTGGATGAAGCAAATGAAAACGTGTTTTCTTTGGGTTTGTACCAGAGAAATAAATAGTTACATTACTTTGATTAGGTACAATAATCCAGAATGTGGAAATTCTTTTCTGGCAAGTATATCCTGCACACCAGCCGTGATCTTGTGGGCCTGTTTTAATATAGAAACAAATAAGAAACAACGTGTTTACTCTGCTATCTTCTAAATCAGTGATTTTCAACAGTGACGTACATAGCCAGGGGGGTTCTGAAATTCTAATTGCAAAGTTAGATCGAAACAGGTAGTGGGTCTTGGGGTTTAATGGGTCTTGTTGGTCTAGACTGGAGAGTGTATCAAATGGGGGTTAAGACCCCCAACACCAGGTAATGTATGCCCTTGGTTTTTAACCATGGTTCTGTAGCACCCTGTGGCAATTGTTTTTAACCATCTTAGAGCGGAAACTGATGAATTATTTGGGAAACTCAATGAGCTTCTACGCAAATGTTTAATTGTAATTTATTGGTTGAATTGTACTACATATAAATTTATAAAAAAAAAAAAATCCAATAAAGGCGAAATAAATTGATATTTTTACCATTCAGAAAATTGAATGAATAGTGAAAAACCAGATTTGGGGGATTCACAGAACCCTGGTTGAATAACCACTGCCTTTGGGTTTCGCAAGTCCCAATTCAAATCCGAGAGTCTGGAATGGTACATGTATATTGTTTAAATATAATCAAATACATATTAGGTTTGCCACTATTATTAAACTTGCTTCTTGCTTCAGAAGATTGTTTGACCAGTGTTAGATTCACTTTTATAAGTCAGAAATGCACAAAGAAATGAGTGAAGTGTTATGGCCCAGCAGGTAAAGCATTAGAATTTGACTGCACTGCCATCGCAGACTACATACCTCTGATCAAAATGTCATGGCCCACTTCACTCAGGCCTTACGTATCATCAGATATCAAAATGAACAGAACACAAAAAAGGATTTTCTTCAAATTAAAATTATATACCATTGGCAAGATTCATGTGATCATTGCACAAGATTCCGACAGGAGACAATCGTCTAAGTTCTGTATCTGGGTCCAAACTTTCCATAACCAATACTTTGTAATCATAAGCCCCTACACCAACACATTTATATGCGTTCCATTCAGGTACCCAAGTACATGCATCGTTCCGAGGAATTCCTTTAAATAAATAAACAAATCAAAAAATCAAAATAAGAGTCATATACATTTATAGACTACGGTACCTTACTTCTGCTACTACTTTATAGACATTTATAGACTAAAAATGTTACCTCTTTCCTTGGCTATGTCATCAACAGGTATTTTCTGACCATTTTCATCCGATCTCATGACTTTTGGAACTCTGTAATCTCCAGTACCATATCTTGGATCTTCGCCCCATTGAAATTCAGACTTCAGAATAAATAAAACAATAAAGTTGAGCGAATATTATATTTAGAATCAACAAGATGGCCTAAAAGCACGATGTACCGATCATCATGACTTTTGAAACTCTATAATCTCCAGTACCATATCCTGGATCTCCGCCCCATTGAAATTCAGACTTCAGAATAAATAAAACAATAAAGTTGAGCGAATATCATATTTAGAATCAACAAGATGACCTAATAGCACGATGTACCACAGCCTTTTATTCGTAAGTTTTATTCATACAGCTAATGAAAAGTAGCCGCTGACAAGTAGACCGAATGGTCATTTTGCAGTTATACTTTTTATTCTTGACAAATGTATAAATATATACAAATATTTTGTGATCTCTCATGCTTTCATTTCATTGTGCTTTTCCTGAACGACTAATATAAAACGATTTGATTGATTTCACTGGAGGGAAGATGATACTGATCAAACTACCACCTTGGGCCTACAAGAAGTTTGGCTACGCTCTATCACTAGTACCTTAGTATTTGTGTGGTGTGATGGGAGACGAGGAAACGGATACTTCATGTCAATTATGGGAATAGTTAACCAGGTATTTGTTTCTGAAGCACGAACTCGATAGTGCAGGAAGCAGTAACCCACTAACTGTTTCGTGAACTACCCTATCACAGCAAGGAGTCCATCAATCCTCTTGTACATATTTATTCCCCCATTAGAATCAAATTTATACTTCATTTGATTTCCAAAATATGTATTTTGTTATAAATTTTTATCAGTATTTTTTTTTAATCTAACAATAGAAAAGTGAACTTGAAATGAACAATAAGTGTCAATCTCACACTTGTTTCTGATATTCAAATAAAAATTTGATTTTAATGTTTCCACAGATAAATAAATTTATGTCATACCTTTGGTATTACGGCACCAACTTCACCGAGAAATGACCCATCAGTATCTTTGACCAAAACTTGCTTTTTCGCGTCACATGGCATGTCGACACAATCAGCTGGATTGACTTTCCTGCAAAAATATAGGAGTAGCTACATGCAGTTTTTGGGGCTCGAGTCATTGACTCGACAGGAGTTGAATGCGAATCACCACTCGTCAAAGATTTAAAGTTACTCAAGTTATTTAAACAAGTCAATCAGATGATATATATTGAATAATTTAGTAAACAAGATGGCAATGATGCCAAAATATATGTATGCAGCAGTATTGCATCGTTCCCAGTATTGTGGGCAAGAGCAATTCTGGTAACGTCCTCCATCTTGAATTTCTGACTGGAAATTATATATTGATTGGTTAAATCCTCTCGTACATCTATTACCTATTTTTCAGCAGGATTCGTACCTCCGAGCCCAAAAATATGTGAAATAAAGCTTATTCCTAATGCTTGGCACAATGTGCCATACATCAGCATATGGTGAACCATGTCGCACCAAGGCATGAAGTTTAAGAATAGCTAACCAGTTATTCAGTCAAAATGCATGTATGGAAAAAGCTTTCAAATACAAAAAATATTACAGAGAAAATTTCAAATTTCTACAAAAACAACAACTACAACAACATCACATACACTTTGTGGGAAATTGAAAAGTTCTTACGAAAGTGATGCGTCGAGAAAATCCACTTTTGCAGCTTCTGAAACAGCAACCAATTGAGTTTCACTTAGATCTGTTGGATGAATAAAATCCTCGTTTGCACCGGCAGTATGTAAGACAACATCAGTAATTCCACTACACTCTTCTGATTGGTAACTGGCAAATGTGACACCTATAAAATTCCGAAGAAAAAAATGAAAACAGAGCTTTTATTTTCGATTATATTCCTCTGATATGAATCATAGCGAAGTTGTTTGATTTCGATGAAAAGTTGGGCAAGGTCAGTTAATTGAGTGGTTTTCAACTGGGGTTTCAGCGGCTACATGGGGCCCGCCAGCACAGCATTGGGTAGTTTATCCAAGATATACCGGTATTAATATATATAATATATAATATAATCAAACGCCATTATTGTTAAACTTGCTACATTTTTAAAATTGGTTTACCGTACTTCATAATAATAAGTTTACTTTTATACATATTTATAATTTATACAATTCAGACAAAGTAAGACAATTCCTGGAGCATCTAGAATTTTTCATTGGGCTTCCACCCCACCTAAAAGGTTGTCGACCACTTTATGAGTCACTATTACTTTGAGTGAGTTTTTATCAATTATTTTTTCTTCATATTTTTATATTTGCTAATCAATTTTACATCGTCTCAATTTTACATCGAGCTCATCTAGTTAAGATAAGTTTAACAAAAGAAAATACCTTCCACAGTTAGCTTTCCACGAATTGATGGGTAGTTTTTATTCATCAGTAAACTTTTAAATGTTGCTCCGTTTTGACCACTTGCAAACATTGGCAATAGAAGAGCGATTCGTCCACCGTGACTATTTGACGGAGCTTTTTTATTTGCTCTACGTAGCATAAAAAAAATGTATGAAGATTTTACCAAAATTTCATCACAAAAAACTTAATAATAATAGAACTAATCACCATAAATAGTAGATCCTTATATATTGTTTCATATTAATGCCTGTTTGTACAGCAAGGCTGTTTAGAGAAAACTGTGCAAGTAGGCGTTATATATGTCAATATTAATAACTAACCTAAATTCAAATTTTTTTATTTTTCCCATTTTTAATATGGAAAATTGTCAAACATTGGTCAAAGAAACACATATAAAATAATAACAAAGTTGTAATGAGCAACTGAAGATTTAATAAAATAGTACATGATTGACAAATGATCGATTTTTCAGGGAAAAAAGGTATTCAAGATTCGCCTTTTGTCCTTAAAATATGGTTCGTATCGAGTTACATATTAGGTAATTGGGACTGAAGTTTTTGAGTTTTCTGTTGTTTAAACCAGAGTGAAATGATGCTTACTAACTATCGTGGGCAAAATATCTCACCCAGCAACTCTGCGGGCTGTTAAGCTATCATCTGTATTTTCATCCAAGTCATCAGCATCACATGAAGTTCGTCCAACAAATACAGAATCTGCAACTTTTGCGTATTTGTCTTCAAATTGATGAGTCAGAGAAGGTGGTCCAAAAACAATAGGTGCATATCCAACCTACATGAATTATAGAAATATAATTTTAAAATCACCAAGTATATATATGAGATGTTAAAAAATTAACGTAAAATTAACATAGGTTAAGATGAAATTCTACTCAAAACATTTAACGACTGACACCTTTTAGGAGTATTACGGTGAAATGCGCCGAACGTATCCAAATGGAATTTTTCGAGATGCAATGCTATGAGGAAATAAATCTATATTCTATTCGAAAGACGTGTATCACTGCTTGATTTTTATTATAAAAAGGATCGTTTGGTTTCCAACTTTTTAAAAATATGTGCCAATGACTTGCAACCCCTAACTTTGGCCCGTGAGTGACAAAAGGTTGCAGACCCCTGGTGTATGCCATAATATAATCAAAATCGTACTTGAGCATCAAGAACTTTGCAGTTGACGATCTCAGCACTTGAAGAGACTTGATGATAAATTCCATAATCCCAAGCTTTGTAAATAGTGAAATCATTCAAAAGAGTACATGATGAGGATGCCGCAATTTGATATACTCCAATCAAGGTGGCGTGTGCAACATTCCCTGTACAAAAACACAAATTTGAAGGATGTAAGACATTTTAGGTATAAAGGTGATTTTTCATTTCACTGGGAAGCTTGCAAAAGTAGATCTATACGCACATGTCAAATATAGAATAATAGACAGCATGTATAAAACTTCATATCTTTTGCGCAGAATATTTTCAAATATCTAGAAATAACTGACTACAATACGAACATTACATACCTGACCATGGCAAGACTGGATTATTCTCGCATGGTTGTCCTGCAACCTGAAACGCAGCTCTCTCAGCTCCAGCAACAGTGTTGTTGTTAAACTGTGCATTTTGAGACTTGTCTAGGGTGAAGGCACCATGATATTCCTACAAAGGAGTCATATATAAATTCAACACAAAATGCGATTAACTGAACATTTGGGTGGTGTATGCTGAATTGGGATCTAAGTGACAGTATTTTGAATCGAAAAACTTATTTGAATTAACAGCAATTTAAATTGATTCGAAGCAATTTCAAAGAACTGGATTAATTTTATTTAAAAAAATATTGCAGGACACAACGGAGCTGTCGCAACATTGATTAAAACCCTCTCTTTGTTGTTTTTCCCTGTGTTTACAGATTTTCCAATTCATAGCCAGGGTATATTGAAATTAAAAAAAAAAACAGTCACTATATGTCCGGTATTGTTTGAAAAAGCAAATTTTACGTAATAAAAAATAAATATGTAATGTAATGTTGATATGATATACCAAATATAATCAGATTCACAAATATTCGAATTGAAACATTTCGATTGAAATGCGATTTGGAAGTTGAATATTGAAAACTTACATCCCTAATGCTGAATATCGCTAATTGTTTGAAAAAAGAATAAGATTTTTAAAAATGTGGCTCAAGTCTTAATAAAAAACATGACACCTAAACATACCCAGCTTTTCACAAATCTGTCGCGATAGGTAAATGGAAATTCATCCATTATGGCGACATTATCCTTGATATCATTCGATATTCCTTCATCAACAAGAGCTTAAAAAAGAAATTAGCATGATATGAAAATTTATTATTTATTCAATTATATTGCACTTCACTATCATTCAGCAATACGCAAAGTATCTGTTATCGTTGTGAATTCAATACTTTCTTCTATAATATAACAACAGTGGTGGAAGACCAGTTCAAAGGATTGATTGCAAAAATAACACTAGATTCAATGATGTGTTAAAAAGTAACTAGAGCAGACTAACGCCATAGTATTAGTTAATGTTAGAAGTAAAAATGATTAAATATGTTCACATTTGCCTTGTGGATGGCACATTGAGCTGTCATATTATAGACAGTAGGGTTGATTTATGGGGCATCTACACAAGACAGGTACTGCCAATCAAGTGCGGTGGGTTCTGCAGGGGTGAGTCCCGTTGATGCTGTATAAAGCAATGGTTTTCAAAGTGTTCCAGACGGAGCCCCAGGGCTTCATGAGAAAAAAACAATGAGCTGCGCGAGCTATTAGTTCACCTATTAAATATTCTGACTTGGCTAATTCTGTAACTGTCCATAAAAGCAATAACAGTGTTAATAAAATTTGACAAGCAGCAAATACATCCGAGGCATTGAATAAAGTAATTTTAATTTACTCAGAAACATTAATTGACAATGAAACAATGTGTTTTTATATTTATAAATTTATTGTAATAGTAAACTCCTCACAGGCTCCATAACTCCAAAAGTTTGAGAACCCCTGGTATAATGTGTATGACCTGAATGAAAAGTGGTGATGAATGTTTAAGGAATTTTTTCAAAAAAATTGCATACACTATTGCCTATGAGAGAGTCAATTGAATCAATAAATAGGTAAATATAAATTATTCGATTCAAGGGTTCTGAGACGTTTCGGAGCAGACGATTCGTCCCATGCAGGAATGACTACAGAATTACGCTTATCAACAATGTGTGGGGATCGATCGCCGCGACTATATATTCCTTGGAAATTACATTATTCACAGCAGCCCAGATAAACGTATCTTCGCACTCGACAAATGAAGTGAAAAAAAAAAATGTTTACCTCCTCCAACCGTGTGGAAAAACACATTCTCATACACCTTTGTGGCACTTGTAGAGTAGAGTCCTACACCAATCGAGAACCCATCTTGGAAAGAACATTTCTCTACTTTACCACCAGGTCCGGCAGACTTGTAAGCCAACTGAATTCGTGGATCGAAAGAATCAGAGTGTCCCAACTGACCAGCATTTTTAAATTGCACAGATGTGAAACTTGATATTGCTACAAAAATTGAGAACCAATTGATTATAAAAAAGCATTGTAATCTAAATTAATAAGCTTACAATAACAAAATTGCAAACTATTTAGTGTTGATATTCTAGCATGTTTACTGAGTGACTCAATCACCTCATGATGGCCTGATTACAGCCTTGTCACATTGCCTTAATACCAATTTCGAAACATGGTTATCATGCGTTTAAGCTATTTGAAATTCTCGACAGAATAAAATACTATGGTACTACTACCAGCGATTTTGTCACTTTTCTAACTGTAATTCACAAAATGTATCAGCTAAATGGAGTAATAATTGTTCTTCTCTGTCCACTAATAACTGTACATTTTGTAGGTAATAATGTAGACTTGATGTTAAACAGCCAGATAGACAGACAAATATAAAATATGAACTCAACACAATATGTACCTTCAAATTCTCCAGCAGTCCCTACAAGAGTTCTTACTCCAAATCCATCATCAAGTATATCATCATCGATTTCACCTGTATGAGAGAGAATTTGAATTGAAAAAAAAAAAAAAAAATTCTAAAAAGAGAGAATAAGATAAAATGAGTTTTAAAGGAAAAAAGGGTGGAATAAAAAGAGAGTTACATACCTTGTATTGTTATTTTACGTGAAAGAAGCACAATTTCTGCCAACATTTCAACTTCCCATGTCCTTGAAGAATCTGTTTTCGATCCATGGCTGAAGGTGGCGGCTTTATGGTCATGCTCAAGGGGTGCTGCCAAAACTAGAGTCATTCCATCATCAGATACGGATGAAACAACAGCTTTTTCAGAATTCCATGGACTGAAAATATATTTTGAAAAGCTTCAGGAATGAAGTCTCCTAATTAGCTCTAACTTTATTTTTTAGTATCTCACAATTTATCTGCTTTTCTCGATTGGCACAAGATCTTATAGAATTAGAAAACAAAATATAAATATCAATAACTTAAGAAAAGGATTAACTCGTTTTATTTTTAAAAAAACCATTGCTGTGGAATAAAAGTTTCTCCATATCTCAAGTCAAAACATAATAAAAAATACCGTAAATGCTTAATTTCAACTCCGAATCTACAACATACCATACATGTCACACAATGCCTAGGACAGGGATGGCGAACCTTTTTCAATGAAGGGGTCAAAAATTATAATTTTATCGCGGAACATAAGAGAGTGGGTCACAGATATTTAATTCACGTTTGTATCTATAAGAAACTTCTGAAACAAATCTTATAAGCTGGTGTTGGTGTAGTTTTGGGCTTTACTTATGCAGCACTTCTATCAGGGACTTTTCATGGCACTCGGCTTTATGATATTAGAGTACGAAAACACGCACATGAATTACCAAAAACGTTTAGGATGATGCGTTAAAATATTTTACGGTTCTAGTGTTTGGAAGTAATTCCGCTTTGATAGTGTTATAATTTTCGATCAGCTTCCAACCACATTAAGCCACTTTCCCATTGTTATATCAGATTTCTAGATTTTTATTTTAAGTCTGAAAGTTTTTGTTTTCACAACGGCATTGTAGACGAGAAACTAATAAAATGCAAAGTAGCATCTAGTTCTCGTATAACCACTGAAACAGTCTGCAGATGCACTTCCAAAAAAGACAGGCGTTGCGAGAAATGAACAGATCAATTGCCTTGTTATGTCATAAACGATGTCAGACCCAATAGCTGAATAACGGTACACAGCGGTGCATACATGCGTACAAGATTAGGGGTGTCGAAAATTACCATACCGGCTCAAAAATCAACATTTTGAACATGAGCGATCGCAGCTCTTCCTGACTGTCCAACTGACGGTACATTATAATAGTTTAGTTATTGTTAGATTAATTTAAGGCCGGTTTTATCAATTTTTATCACTGATATGTTAGAATTTTTTTATTTTATTCGTGCCTTCGCTTGGCGGGTCAAAAATAAAACGCGGTGGGTCACTTTGTGACCCGCGGGTCAGTGGTTCGCCATCCCTGGCCTAGGAGGTAAAGATTTTGCAATTGTAGGATAGAATCTCAGGGGACAGGAAAGCCGAAAATGTGGCTTGAGTATTTGTTGAACCACAGTCTTTCGTCCGGTTACAAGACGGTTACGATTGGGTATAGGAATAGTCAACCAGATATTTGTTTTAGATGCATAGATTTAATGGTGGAGGAAGCTTTATTTTACCAGCGGTTATGTGCACTACCTCACGATGGGGAGGACCTGCAAACCAACACAATGGCATTTGTATTCCTAACGTTTCCGCCAACGTCTAATATTTCAACACAAAATTCAAACAGTATACTCACTTGAATCCTGTAGGAGCAAGAGCGATTACATTTCCAGCGACCCATGGTACAGGTTCTAAGAGCGATAAGGTTGTTGAACCTTTTAGTACGGTTTCTCGAAGTTTCGTTTTTACAACACCTGCGTCAAGACCATGTATCTCACATCTTCCAAGGCAGGCTAAGACTTTTGCTCCAAGAGCTAAAGAACCTAGAAATGTGTTTTATCATAAGACCATATTGTTTCATCCTGCCTAAAATTATTTTAATTTTTTATAAATAAATTGATATCAAAATTTTTAATTTATCATTAGTGCTGGAAATTTTTGAATACCTGATGATTTCAGAACCTGATGGACTATTTTTTTTTTCTAATTGGAACTCGAATACTTGGAAGGTATTAAAATTACTGAAAGAATATAATCCATCACTCAGATAGTTCGCTGAGTTGTTACTCCCAATAAGAAACACTAGGAAGAAAAGTGAATAGCATTTTGAAAATATGGCTTGACAAAAAAGTTTGAAGGCTCCACTACAAAGCATATGACTCAAATAGAAAATTTTCGTATGAATAAATTCGGATAAATTACTATTCAATTCGAAAAGCACAGCTTTGCTGTTTTAAAATTATCAAGCTTCTGCTAGAACTATCACAAAAACTCACCAGTTGCATCCAACTCTTCACTTGTAGTGTTTCCACGAAGTGTAAAATCCACTACACCAGGATGTGGATCACTGTCATCCCAACCAACGTACAATGAGCCCTAGAATTTAGAATATTGAAAAGAAAGCATAACATGATACAGAATTGATTGAATTGACAGCTACAGTTTCGTTAATGTCCACGGAACGAATAAGTTCTAATCAACTGACAAATGTCAGCATTTGAGTTTTTAAATGCAATTAATTATGTGTGAATAGATTGCTCGACTCATCACCAATAGGGTGATTTACTTGACTGCTTAGTCAGTTACAGCTTCCTCCTTAAGTCCATGCATCTAAAAAAATAACTGGCTATCTAATCCCATACCCGACATGGACTGGTAACCCAACAGGAAGCTATGCTAGGCCATATGATCAACCCACCTGATAGGCTTTCCCCCTGTAGGGTGAATACGAGAACCTGTCCTATACTCTTCACTGCAGAGTTGCATTATCCCTCTTTTTGACATTAAGTTTACATACCTGTACAACGATGTGTGTAGCAGATAGTGCCATTGCCGGAACTGCAGGATCTAAACTCACTGTTCCGCGTATAAAAACTTTATTAAGCCTTGCCTGTGGCACAGCCCACACAACCCAACAATCCTCTGGAATTGTGGCATTGGGGCTGTCTTCAGCTGAATCTCCCTGAAATCAGGTGAAAAGTTATTTTCAAAAGATTCCACGGCATAATAAGAATTAGGGCTTAGAATGTGGATGCAGGCATGAGGCAAAAAAAATTAATTTCATCATATACGCCTACCCTAATAAATCCTGATTTTGTTTACCTTTTAAGGCTGAGAGGTAAAAGTTATGGCTCAAAAAGTGGAATCTTGCTATTTGTCTTTCTATCCCTATTTTGTTAATGCTGTATTTTACTTTAGTTAAGTTAAATTGCATTATTTCGAAATATTTTTAAACTTTTGAAATCTACTTTTTGCTTCGAATCAATATGATTAGATATAGTAGAAAAAATATTGAAAAATAACTCTTGCCTCAAATACGAAACAATCACTGTGTGTGGTAAGATCTGAAACAGTCGTGTAATTGGCTGGAAGTTCTCGAGCTCGAGGCAAACCAGATGTGCTGAGTGGCTGAATGCAGTCTTTGTAAAAACACCTAAATTGTGGATGGTTTTTCTCAACACAAATTCCAATTAAACAGACTAAACTATAGCTGATTATCGTACATTAGTATTTCAACTAAACCCAAGAAAATTAAAAAATATATAATGAAATTCCTAATTAATATATATTCATATACATACATATTGACAAATAGTTGTCAAAACACTAAAAATAATATTTGTAAAATAAAATTTGGTAGTTATCGGATCAATAAATATTACTATAAATAAATAAAACATAAAAACAACCGATTCTTATAAGCCTCTTTATAGGCATACTCATGTCTCTTCCTCCAAACAAGGCTCAGGATAAGATACCACTGATATCTAACTATTCAAGAGTTTGCTGCACACTAACACAAATGTATTTCTGTAACGTTACAGAAATATATTTGTGTTAGTATTGCAGCAAGACTCTTGAATTGAATAGAATAGTCATTTTCACTCTTGCTACAGCATCCTTGCGTTATACGCATACGGATCCACCAGCGCAAAAGCATATAAAGCAAGGAAAGGTAGTTAGTTTCACGTAACCCCAACTGTTAGTTACGATATATAACAATATGTGATGAGATACTTATTATTTGCAAAGACCAGTCTTTCCAGTCCAGCATTTCCTACCCGATTTATTACCCCCTGAGTAAGGTGAGGTCGCATGGGTCCAAACCCAAGATGTGTAATCTTTAAAACTTTAATCGCTAGGTCATCTTGCTTTAACATTACCTGTAATATTTGGGTGCGACCGAGTATGTCTCCCAGTCAGTTGGAGTTGTAGATTCCTCGTCTTCATTCTTGACCATGTATTCTACCATCTTATCTTCCGCACTGTAATACCATGCCAGATGTGAACTGGCTGCTGTTAATTTTTCCATTTCCTCCATGGTCCTATCGTCATTATCATGCATTGTAATTCTAATTTAAACAAAATGAAAGTATTGTAACAAGATAGTTAAACAAAGAAAAAGAATAAGTGTCAAAGTTGAAATTTTTCTTTTATTCAATCGATCGATTGTTGGCACATTATACAAAGCACTAACTCACAAAGAATGAAAAATTTATATGTCAGAATTGAATTTTGAAAATTAGGGCTTCAATAAAAAATTGATGTAATCACTTCAACCACTGGCGTACAAAAAAAAACAAGATGACAGCAATTCCAAATTTTCGTCTGGACTGATTCGAATAATTGGCTATTCGTTTTGATTCAAATATTTGATGGGAAATGCCCATCCTTGATTGTAATGATTACATCCTAGATTATTATGGCTTCCTCCACCATCAAGTCCATGCTTCCAAAAAACAAATAACTAAAACTAATCCCATACTCGACATGGACTGGTAACAGGACGAGAGGCCGTGGTTTGCCATATGGTTAAGTCGTCTTTTCAGCTTTCCCTTCACATGGGATAAATATGTGGATCCTATCCTATAACATAAATTAATGAATGAACAAAACTAAAACTAACTTGTCAGGCTTTTGATTGACTGGATGTTTTATGATCAGATAGTCACCGTGATTGAAATCATATAATCCTGCATTATAAGTCAAGTTGGAGATGTGCTCGCCATTTTCAAACCAGCATTTATAAGTTTCACGGCTACGAAGTAAGAGCATCCATCCTAAAGATACAATGAAGAATTCAAATCGCTCCAATATCATAAAACAAAAATTTGAAACTCATTTTTATTCTCAATTTGGGGTTGTTTTCTATAATAAATAGCAATATGACAGTTAAAGATTTAATAAATTTTCAAGTTTTTATCAACCACAATAATATTTCATATACCGTATTTCACAGACCGTAAGACACACTTTAAATTCTTTTTATTTCAACTATTGATCGTGCACCTTATAAGCCGGTGCGTCTAATGTATGGATCAGGTAGTGCTTTATGCTTTATTTGCCCACACTCAAAACCAGTACCAGTACAATTTGCGCCCAATAGCCCGGTACATCTCATGGTCCGTGAAATACAGTATTCAGCAGGCCAGCATCCTTCATAAATTTTTTTGCCATTGATTCAAAAGTGATGACAAATCTTTTCAAATAAAGTATACACCCAAGTGACCCAAACATGCCCTCACTAATTAAGTTTTGCTTCTAATTATACAATGATTGATTTGGTACATACTATATGTTTAAGGTTTTTAAAGTAGGTTTCAAATATGGATTAGGTTGAAGAATTTGAATACATTGGGCAGTTACTTACCGAGTCTAATTTTCACATCATAAAGTTTTAAATCACATCAAGTCTCACCTAATTTATGTGTGAGTCTTTTCTTTTGATATGTGGAAAATGTTGTGCCATACTGGTTTTCACAAATAAAATCTTGGTATTCCAGAGAAGATGGGGCAACGTTATTCATTGCAAAACGATGAAAGTCAACAGTCCAATCGCAAAGTCCTGTTGAAATTGCATCAGTTGCACCATACAAAGGGTTTGTAGATTCCTGCAAGAAAAATCGCAAATAAAATGAATTTTTGTACTTTTGCAAGTCACAAATAAACGATTAGTACATTGTGTTAAGAATTTATCTCAAAACAAAATAAAAAAAGTTGATTGTGAAAGTACTGAAAAATTTCACAGATACATGTATTGTAATATATTGTTAGATAGTCCAATGCCAAATACCGTAACTTCCAACTTATATAAGAATGAATATACTAATGAATAAAAATTGTATTTCGAATTCTAAAATGCTACCTCACATATTCCAGTTGCAGTACTTCCAGCAATATGGGAACCCCATGGTACCAGTTTTTTGGGAACTCCTAATCCTGTGAATGTACCATCAACGTCATTGTAAACAACCTCATGCACCCAACTCCACGTAGTGCGTACTGGTGAATTCGTGAATGTGAGTTCTGTAATTTAGAGAGGTTTTACTAATAAAGAAAAAACATTTAATTTGTTTTACTCAGGAAGGGCTAGGTGCCCCGGACAGCATGTTTGAGTATTTATCCTATCCCAATATCCCGGTTGAAATTAAATCCATTCAGACAATCCAGAGCCACACATCACAGACCAGCCAGCCATGTCATTTAGTGTGGACCTAGTCAACACTAAAAGTTTTCTCCATCAATCATGAAATCCTAATTCGACAGTTTATGTTTAAAAGGGGGCTCAATTGGGTCAAAATACATATTGTTATTTACTCTTGTAGCTGCATTAATTTTTTTGCTCTAAGGCTAAGTGATACCCTCATTCTCCTAGGTTGCATTTCTTGCGGCGATCTGGTCATCGCTAATGTATTCCGTTGCTGCATTATATTGTGACTGATACTCCTGTATTGTTGCTGCTTGATTTAATTCGTTGTGTACATAAAAAAAACTAAATCCAGCTAGATGTCTAAAGTCGGTTATATGGCCCACCGACAAAAATGATCTATGTTAATTGCTAAAATCAATGACAGTAACAAATATGAACTCACTTTCAAGGAAAACATTAAATCCGCCACAGAATTTTGTACAGGTGCCAGAGATGACCGTTATTGCAAAAGTTGGTCCCCTCCAATTGATGAAGTTGACACCATATATGTATATACCTTGGGACATGGGCACTTTCTGTTTAAAATAAGACATAAATGTGAATAATTGATGACATTTTCTATAAGTGGGGAGAGCGATAGGGGGTTGAAATATGACATAAACTTATTCAATTCTATTAGTAGTTACTATTTCTTAACAGTGTTGGATAGAAGTCCCGAAATCCCAAGTTTAAGTCAAGCCCAATCATAGGTAAGCTGAATCCAGAGTCAAGTCTGAAGTCTGGCAGTTGGTTAAGCACAATTCTGAGCTATTCCAGTTAGATGACTGGAGCAATTTGACTCAAATCGAGTCGATTCAATGACTGAGAGCTTTGAGCTATCAAATTCATAACAGATATCTCTACAATCTGTGTTGATCAGCAATGAGACCAATATATATGAAACAACTTGCATGTAAATGGCCTATCATAACATTATTGTAAAATTGCCACTACATTAATCCTATAATCCATTAACTGGATAACCAATACCAGTTTTATGAAAACATAACTTTTATATTGTAAATGCAATTCCATGCTTATTATTTTGAATGATTTTTTGAGCTTATTCACATAAGTTTTTATGAAAAACAATAACAAGTATTTGATAAGAAGATATTTTATCATAGTCAATGTCATTTTATTTCACTCATTGACTCAATGTCCGGCCTAATGCAAATAACATAGGAAACATGTTCGATCTCTTTTGTTTTGGGAATTACTCTGCCGACATTTAGAAGGTTCTGAGCTAATGATTCGGTGTGAAAATGTCTGGATTCCTCAATGTCTATCTATGCTCCAAGCCCTAATATATAAATGATAAACGTAATTTGTTTACTATTTAAGCTGTCTAACCAGCTTTTTCCATCAAGTATATATTAAAAATATTCACTATTGTAACTTACAATTGCAGTTGGTGTAGATGTCATTCCGAGGCTTGCTGCCCAATTAGACTCTCCAACTAGCCAGGAATCACTAACCCTTGCTCCACGAAATGGATCATAATTAACATTTCTGCCAGTAATTGTCTTTATATCCATAGCAGAATCTTCATTAGTAGACAACATGAAGTTTTGAAATTGTATAGCTCCACCAATAACCCACTCAGCACCCTTTTCACAATGCCAGGCTTTGAGCGAATCAAACTTTGCAGCGATTGGAAGTGAACTGCTGCAACTGTGGTAAAAAAAGAGTAAGAATGAGAATCAAGAGTGAAATTCAAAATACTATGACCAGGATAGGTTTTCATATTTATCCAGAGAACATCATAGGTGTAAAGAATGAGTATGATTGACTACATTAGAAGATGTTGATTCTAAAACATAAAACCACTCTACATGTGGACCATGTTCTACCGCACGCTCGCCACCGCATTTCTGATTACCCGCCTTTTGATCACAGGTTCGAATCTCGAGTGGGGATAATTATGTGCGAGAGGATTGCTGAATTTCACCCCGCTATAGAGTGGTTCACAAAGCTGCTGGTCGGATATGGCTCCCTCCACCATCAAGTCCATGCATCTGAAACAAACGGCTAACTAATCCCATACCCGACATGGACCGGTACGATAAACGGACAAGACGCCATGGTTTGTCATATGATTAAGCTGTGTTATCGACTTTCCTCTCCCCCGAGATAAACATGTAAAAATCATAATATAGTGACTGCTTGCTTAGAGCATTGTTTAGAGAAAAAACACCCGATTGATTCATACCTATCGCCTTCCATAGGTTCATAAATCTTGAAAATCCACAATCCGAACCATCCCATTGAATGAGCGGTGTTGTTTTGGAATACTCCAAGTGGGACATGTTGTTGACAAACAAGTTCAGTGAAGGATGGACCGTCAGGGTGCGCATGCATACGATACCAGAAACCAAAATGAGTTCCACCAGCTGCGTGATTGTGTCTAACAATGTTGTTTGGATTGGTAATCCAAAAAGCCGCTGAAATGAAATAAACATGCAATAATCGTAACAGAATATATTTACTTCAATACTGAAACTGTCGAACAGAGAAAAAAATAATGCAATATTCTTGCATCGACTTATTGTGTGGTAACATGGAAAAACCACCATTTCCAATACTAAAAACTTATCGCCAAGTCGAATCATTAGTATTTATTTGGAAAAAATCCAATCTAACCTGGTGTAACGTCATCATTGAGCAGCGACGAACTTGCTCTGGTAAAAACCGCCAGATTATATTGTATTATATTGTTGGTTTCAATTCCATCTTCAACGAAATAGTTTCCTCCCATTACATTATATGCCACATTTTGTTCAACAAGTAGATTGTGTGTCCCTTGATTAATACAAAATTAATGTATTGTCATGTAGTCAGAATCCCATTCTCAACACAAAACACAGCGCATGTAATTGGATTGGTTATTTCAATTCCAACTTATTTAAGATGTCAATGAGAGATGGTCATTCAATAAAAATACTGATAAACCAAAAGTGTGACGGTATTGTGCGTAATAAGTGATGTCATTGTACTGTGTGAGGAGGCATGACCAGTGGTGCGATTAAAGACTTTAATAACAGGTTCTCTTTTGTATAGAACTCACTAACAATGAATTCCCACAATATTTTTTCCCACATAATATTTTCTTCTTGGTAAAAATAACCTACCGTGGATGGTTACTGCGCGATTGAAGGATTGGTGAATTGCACACCCGCGCACATAAGCCTCCGACATGTTCCCCATCAAATGCCAGTGAATTGGATATCTAAATAAATAAATAAAAAAGGTGCCAGATCACTGCCAGCATCATGTCTCAGGAATAATTAATAATATGAATGGCATAGTGAGAAACAAAAGTTTTAACAAATATCTCTATCTTCAGCTTACCAATTTTTGAATAATAATATTAGGACTTTTAAATAGTCATTTACTGTCTTTTTCCAGGGTCTAAAAATTTGATTGTACCCCTTGTGACATACTTCTCTCACTTTTCACATTGTTTTTGAGTTAAGGGAGATATGTTATCGTGGAACAAATGGTCAAGATGAACATGTGAAAGTGGAATTCATGCTATGTTTTGGGTTAAAATAGATATACCGTGATACTTTGGCAGAAGGATAGATTATTCATATAATTGGGACAAGTGTGGGGCAAGTGAGACAAATGTGAGACAAGTGGGACACAACATTTTTGAGAAACCCCCTATTCTTGATAATGTTGATATTATATTTTGTCTCAAATTTAAATAACGCGTACTTACAGATGCATTACCTACACTGAATTTCAAATATATTCAAATTGTAAATTGGTATAAAATGGTAAAAAACAAAATTTAATACCTGCCAAGTCTGAACGCCTGTCCAACATAATTCAATTCTACATATTCAAGACGAGCTAGTGCGAGGGGTTGATGGGGATCGGTTGCAGGTTGTTTCGAATGTATCATGATGGATGCACCAAATTCATCCGATCCCATCTCTTCACCAAATCGGCCCTAAACAAACGATTTATCTTTTTTTCAAATTCATTATTCATTCAAAAGATGATGTTCTATTTAGAATTATTTAATTAGTTTGTGAAACATTTGGAATCATAAACACATTGCGTGCCTATTTGACCTCTGAAGAAATTCAGGTTGGAGATCTTCCCACTAATTACATTTTGACCTCCCGAAGTATGGCGCACAACCTGAACAAAGTATGTGTACCAGGTCAGGGTTCAGGTTATGCGACATCTTGGTGCACATACGTCAGGAGCACCTTACATCTAAAGGTACGGGGAACAGGTACTCACAGGTCTCATATACTTATATGCCAGCGTTTACCAACCAGGGGGGAACGTTTATTATTATTTTTTTTTTTGGTGGGGGGGGGGGGTAAATTTTATTTAGCTCATTAATATTGAAATATGTATTTATGTTTATTTATTATACAGAGTTTTGCATATAACTAGCTAATGATCCAATGAATATTGAACAAATAATGAAATAATGATTTAGGACATAGTGAGAAACGAATGAAAAGTTTTCAATATAAGCAAAGGAGGAAATGTATCAGAAAAGGTTGGAAACCAATGTTCTTTGCAGTTCAACCTACTTGGAAACAGGTTTGAGTTGCAAACATTCCAGTATTGAAACCATCTGCACATGCTTCAATTACATCATGCCAGGACTTGTCACTCGATCCTTGGAATTTAATGTTTCTTGTCAACAAACCGACTTCAGCTATGAAAACAAAATTATTGAGGTTATTATTGAAGCATTGGTATGAGAGAAAGTACAAGTCATTTCATAACAAGATATATGGACATGAAAGCCAAAACAAAGTAGTATTGAATCTTTTACAGTACCAGTTTGTTAAATACGACCGCGAAATCGCCATACATATAAAATTTTAATTTTGATGTCATCACACAAATTTCAAAGTGAAAAACGAATCCCATAGAGCCAACACACATTTTTGAAATAAATAAAAAAAAAAGCCTTCTAGTGACAACAACAATCTTTAATCACTAAAAATTTCAAAACAATTGGTCCAGTAGTTTAATAAGGAAAAAACAACAACAAAAAAAATCAAAAAAATGACCAATACGTCCATTCCGTGTCCAATAAATGTGAATACCACGGGAATTACCTCTGTATTGGAACGTTACTGGTCCTTTTGGTGTTTCATAAGTTTCTTCAATTCCCAAATGCCGATGAGCAAGTGGTTGTGCCAATGTTAAAGTCATTCCTGAAAAACATACAAGTTGGACGTTGAGAAATAAATAGAAAGAAAACAGATTGCCTGTAAATAATTATGATTATGGCTTCACACTAACACAAGTTTCTTAAACGGCACTTACTCGCACATTTCGCTAAGTACAAGCAGCCACTGACGTGTCAAGTTATGCATGGATGGAGCTACTGTTATTTGAAACATGAATTTTCTGGCCTTTCTCTGCCTACCCAATTTATTACTCCCTGGGTATGATGGGGAACTTGGGGCTCGAACCCAGTGATATGAGATGCCATGGGAATAGCTACCCAGTTATTGGTTCCAGACGCATGGACTTAGAATTATTCACATTGTTGCCGTAATTAACTAATTTAATAGATAGATTTAATAGCTAATAATTTTTTCCAAAAAAGCAAAATTTTATTTTCCATTCATTATTGTTACCGTCAGTTGACACTGCTGCAATCTCTGCCTCTTCATTTTCGCTTTGGCTGTGACGGAATCCGGTCGATGCAACCACGACAGTACTTCCAACTGCCCACGCAACTGGAGTTTGTAATTGAAGCTAAAGAGAATTTTTTTAATTAGGTAACACAGGCGGGGAGTGTCCTATGAATGACAATCTGGGATGGCCAAAACCGAATATTTGACTATTCCGAATACATTCTGAAAAAATATTTATGACTATGGAATATCGAATACATTCCAAATTGGAGGCAGCAAGTTCATGTGCGAAATTACGTAAATCATAATATTTTCATGTTGATCATTTCTGGAAATGACATATAATATAAAGGCCATTGTTTTCTCAGTGTTTTTGTTACCAGTTAAGATATCGTACGTTCGATCTGCTTGTCTGATGGTTCGAAATCTCTAATTTTCAAGAAAAAATTATTCTAAATTAATCCGGAATTCAAAAATTTTCTATATTTAATATAATAAAACCCAAATGTACTCGAATATTGATTTTTTGAACATCCCTTGACTGATAATAGTAAAACATAATACCTGTGTAGCCCCACTTTCGACTGTTTGAGCGAGTAGAACCCATGTATTGTCTATGCGTTTTCCGTGCATATCCAAAACCCCTTCTCTGACTCCTAATGTCTTAGCACCGTAGATTGGTAACTCTTGAGAGCGTAAATGCCCGTGCATTGTGATTAGTGCGTTTGATTGGTAAGGTTCCTCTTCAGTGCCAATCTTTAGTATAAAGTCGAATTTAAGATTCACAAAAAGTATCAAAAAAGAAAACAAACGAAGCAATAACATTATCCGAAAATAATAAAGGTTGTTAGGCATTATATTGTTTACTTCCCCTAGCTCAATTTACGAATCGTGATGAATCCAGCCAAATGCCGTAATGTTCTGTTAATGCCAACAGAAGTACGAGACTCATTCTCCGATCTAATCAAATTGAACCGCTTCAAGTCTTACTTCAACCCGTATTGACTCAGCGTAATGCACCACAAGAATTCTGTAGTAAGTTGCTATTATCACAAATATCACATCAGTGGTGAACTGTACCTTTATTTGTGCGAGTGCGTGCAACCTTGCTTTAAGCAAATTTACTTGGGATAAATTGCATGTTAATACCTCCTTGATTTCAAAATGTGATACCACAGCATTATTCCTAACTTGAATATAATTGTATTTGAATATAAAGAAACTGGCGTAACTACCAGTGTCTATGATCAGTTGGATATATATAACACATTTTTATACGTTTTAAATAGTTTTATCGCTGATAACAAAATATCTACCAAGACCTAAATTTGAAAACAGTTCGTTCCAGCAAAATGAAAAGCTGAGGAGAATATTGTGTGGTATTCATCACTATTCGCGAGTATTTAAATCCAATTTATTATATTAGGTCAATTAATAATATATTTAGAATTGTTACCTGTAATTTTCCACCGCCCACGATTAATATATTCTCAGCTTGTAGATGAGTTACGTCTGATCTTCCGTCTTCGAAAATCACTGTACCGCCTTGTATAAGAAGCATTTTCAGTATGTTGGTTGATGTATCAAGAAGAACGGTCTGACCCTATTAAAATGGAAACAGTGTTACTAACAAAAAAAGTTACTGCTTTTCAATCCATAGTAGGTAATCCAATTACATATACTAACATTATAGTATTTCAAGTGATTCTTAAACCAAGCACGAATTACGCATCCCAAAATAAGGTTGTTTTGTTTAATTTCATGACTGAATACGTTATCTAATTTTAATAGGTGTTACTGGAATTAGATAAATACGGATGAAAAGATAACAAACCAGAATAAAATATACTGAGAACTCACTTCATAACAAAATTTGATTGTAACGGGACTTTATGAGCTTTCAAAGGCGCGTGAATAGTTGGTAAATTGGGCTATATATTCGATGTAAATGCAACAAATTAAAATACATGTCTCAAACGCCCATTCTACTCGTAAATACCTCTTGAACGACGACAAATTCTCCATCTTGTGGTAAAGATTCTCCACCCCATGTAAAAACAGACGACCATCTGTCGATGTATTCAAAATTATCACCAGCAACGCTCGCCAATCCATGAGATCCCGATCGAGCTAAAACCTTTGAAAAAAAAACTAACTTTTATTCGGAGCCATATGAAAATTTAAGTTGCGGCATAACGAATTCGTCAATTGCAGTTGCAGTCATTTAGGTATTAGAATAATGAATAGCATACAGCTATGGCCGAGTTAGTTGACCGTTAGAAATAACTCCTAAACGTATATCGCAACGTTGAGTTCTTAATAAATAGAATAGCAATAGCCATCAGGATATAGATCTGTTTGTAGACACACATAGTGATCCTTCAGATCTTGAAACCCTGAAGTGAAGCAATGGGTAATTTTAAGAAAAGTACATCACGATACATTAGAATCATGTAGTAAGCATACAAAACTAACTACATATTTTTAACAGTAAACAACCCTTACTCTGGTTTTGGTAGTTCCTGAATGAGAGTTTGTTGTGCATTGGAAAGAGGTTTCAGTAATAGAATCTGAATCTAAATCACAGACGCTTCCAGCGATGGTTACTTCAGAAATTCCACTGAAAAGAAGAAAATTAAACGTAGAATACAAATTAAACAAAGTAACTTTAAATTCAATTGTACCCAACGGCCTATAGTGGGCAATGCGTTATGCTTAACTATGCCAACATCACAAGTTTGAAATTTCGGGATCAAATCCCATCAAATTCATCAGGGTGTAATGAATCTGTTAAACAATACCAAACCAAAAAAACTTCGATTCTTTGACAGTATGGTGGGTTTGTGAGGGTAAGTATCTGTAAGTCTGTAAGAATGGTCTCTGCAGTTGGTGGAAAAGCCATATTCAACCAGTGTTTGTGTGAAACATCATGTACCGAAAGCTTGCTCGAAGACTCATTGGCTCATAGAGTCACGTTGTAAGAAATATTCCCAAACATATTCTCTATAACTACATACCTCAGGCCGGTTCCTTCCACGGTTAAAACTGTTCCTCCTCCAGTTCCGCCAGTCGCTGGGGAAACTGATGTAATTGTCGGAGAAATTGACTCGTCGTATTGATAATCTGCAGTCAGTGAGACACTGTCCGTATCGGAATTTTTTACTTGTACATCGCATTGTTTGCCTGTAATAAATTTTATATCGAAGTTATGATTTTAAAAAAATTGGTAATAATAGCGCCGGGTGTCCACGAAAGTCTATACTTGCCCTATACGTTTGTTCCACACCTGTGCTTTGTTTGTCCCACTACTGTTCCCCATCTATTCCACTTGCCCTACTTGTCCCATTCGCCCTACATGTTTCCCATTTGTCCGACACTTGCCAAATTTGTCCCAGTTTCCCTACACGTTCCGCATTTGTCACACACTTCTCCCATTCGTCACAAATTTGTCCCATTTGTTCGGCAATTGTCCCACACTTAACCCGCACCTGTTCCGAATGTCCCACCCTTGCCGCACAACTATCCCACTAGTCAGTCTCTCACTTGTTCCACTTGCCATACTTGCCCTATTGCTCCATACTGTCCCAACCTCGTCCCAATTCGTCTTTCACTTCTCCCATTTGTCTCACACTTGTTCCCCGTGTCCCCAATTGTGCATCTTGTCCTATACTTGAACCGCGCTGGTTCCACACTTATTCCTTGTCCCACTCTTGTCCCACATTTATCCCACTTGCCCCTCACTTATCCCACTCGTCGTACACTAGTTCACTTATCACCTTGTTCTCATAGGATATAACTAAGGGTCATTATATAGATCCTTGTTTCTAAAGGAACTCATTTTTAAACGGTACGTACCTTCGTCCGTTGCTGGCGTCTCACATGTGATTGACGTTGCCTGGACTTCAGAAATTTCGCACTTTTCTCCACAAATCTCAACAACAGATTCTGCTGCAAATCCGTCTCCCGCAATAGTCACCACCTGACCGCCACCGATAGCCCCTGAAACAGGAAAAAAATCTGATGAAGCAAAATTGAATACTCTAACAGTTCTGTCTACCACCTAATTAAATGAAAGTAAAAATGTAAACGAACAAATCAAGTCAGTCGACAAAAACAATTTGGTATCAAAAATTGAAACGTAAAAATACCTGTATCTGGAGTTATGGAAGTAATGTCGAATGTGTACTCGAACGTCGCGGTTCCAGCAATTGTAGCATATCCAAGTTCGGCTATTTTCACTGATACAGCAGCGGCCCCACCGTATCGTGCACCAAGAGTGCATTGCGTGCTGGTATCAGATGGTGAAGTGACTTCGCACGGCACACCACCAATGGTTACTAAGGGTGCGCTGCCAATCTGCGTTCCGGTCAAGGTGATCGTCTCTCCAGCCTTAGCTGCCAAAATAAAAAAGACATTGCGTAAGTAATTTGTAGGGTCTTGGGACCCCCACATTTATGTGGCGTTCGCGGGTATTATTTTTTGTATTATTTGTTGAGCTTTTGAGGCAATGGGGTGAATGTAGAAATTTAGAAAGAATACAAAAGAGCTGTTTGTTTGAGCTAGTTTTCTAATCAAAGCTTGAAAATATATCCACCAAAGTATTTGGATAAAATATTAGAGATATATTATATATATGTGTATGAGAGAACGGAGCAGTAGTCATTCTACTCCAATTCCATAAGCTATGTAATAACGAATAATATATTATGAATTTTACCTGTGCTTGGCTCGACAAGGGTTACAGTTGGAGTTGCATCGTTTGAGTAATCAAAAGTTTGCGGGCCGTACTGGACATTGTTTGATGTAACAATGAGTTGAGCCTGTCCAGCAGAATGGGCTGGAGTTGCAATTTTCAGTTCGCTTGGTGAGACTGATAGAACAGTACATGCGGCTCCTGTGTCTTCAACAACAACTGATGTACTACCCTCAACAAAGCCGTTTCCTGGACAGAATAAATATAATAGTTTTCAAATTTCGATGATCTGGTACCTAATTTTACGAAAATAGTATAGCGTACTCAAGACAATTTAGCATTTTTTTGGTAGAGATTAGTGGTTAAAGAAATGAACGTGAGTCTGCTGGAATCGCAGGGTTTAAATCCCATGCTCACCTCATGGTGTAATAAACTGGGTAGATAATACCTAACTGGATGCAAAATGCAAGATTTGGAAGCGACGTCGGTTGATAAATTCCCCAAAGCAATCTCACTGATAACGACATTAATACCAAACTAAACTTCCACATCTTTCGAATTATACCTGGATATTAGAATTCGGGTGTCGGTAATTGATAACCCGATTTCTTATCCCTAGTAAAAAAGAACGACCTGATTTCCTTTCCTCGGTAAAAATGGAGGATCCTTTCTCCCTCGTAATTTGTGTATGGTCGACTTTTAATGGGTGAAAAAACTATGAAAAACTAACCTTGAATAGTAACTTCTGTTCCGCCGTTTATGCTTCCAGTGGCAGGGTCCACACTGCTTATCTCAGCTGTACTTGTAAAAACTGGCGCGCTTGTTCCAGGATCAGCGTTACCTATAATTATATTCAGAATATATATCCAATAAAAGATGTGCTTGCTTAGAGGACAGGGGAAAAGTGGATGTGATAGTTCAACGATATGGTAAAGCACAGTCTTGTGGTCTATAGTTAGCATTCCGAAAATCTTGTCACGCTAAATTACTCTGAAGGTACTCGAAGCATCGATCTCACAAGATCTTCGTTTTGTTCAAAGTAAAACCTTAGTAAAGTGGCAAGCAGGGCTACGAGAGTTGAAGTCAGAGTTTGTCATGTTTTCATCAGAGTCGGAGTCTTTATTTCAAATTTCCCGGGTGGGAGTCAAAATTTCAGACTTTCAATGGTGATAATTGAACCCAAAATTGCGATTTTTTTTTTCATCGATAACCTGGTTGCAAGACATCAAACTAAATAGAGTAATTGTGCTCAAAATATCATAATAAATGCTAAAGCAACAAAACTAATGTTACCCATTGCAATGATGATGTATATTACCCCAGTTTTGTCATCTAATATTCATATTCAGTATTTCTGAATTTTGTTAGCCTGCTCAATCGCGCCATCCCGGAACGTAGTATGTGTACCAAGTTAGGGTTAGGCCATAGTTTCAGGTACAAATAATACGGGAGTCACTTGGCTAGTCCCCGAACTCGTCATAGAACTAAAATAAGGAAAATTGGGATAAAATTATGGCCTAACCCTAACCTGGTACACTTACTACGTTCCGGTGTCCGCCATCTTGGTTCAAATACTTCGGGAGTACCCTATTTTTTACTAGATAAAAAAAATGAACTTGGCTATGACTATACCTTTTCCATCAACTACAACTTTTACTTGGTGATCACCAGCCGGTACATCTGCAACAGTGCAACTTATGCTTTCATCGGTAGCGGCCATTACTGTCCCAACTGTATTCCCAACTGTCACACTTACATCTGCCGCCACTGTTCCAAACCCTGAAATAAATTGTTTTAAAAAATGAAAATTAGCCGTGAATTATAACAATAAATGTAAATTGCTTTTGATAATCGAATGCATATCTGGATGTAACTCATAAAAATGGCAATGCCAAATCTAGTTTCATTATTTAACTAGTGGAATTACGTTATACATACTAGCCTAGCGCTTGAGCTTCATCAAAAATCTTTGACTTACAAATTTAAATACAGTATTTTGGAGTCTACTCTGTATTCATACCTGCTCCAGTTAGCGTAAGAACAGTCGTTCCTGTACCACTTGCTGGGCTGACATCAGAAAGTGTGGGAGTGGCGTCTGCTGAATATTGGAAACTACAAGTTCCAGTGCAAGCTGCTGTCATTACAGCCCTGGAGAAAAAAAAATTAATTTCGCGTGATATGTAGTGGATAAGTTAAAATTACAAAATGACAAGAGAGCGATACTCAAAGTATGGACAGGGTCACATCTGCACTCGTTGGCCTTAAAGCACCGAATTTGTTGAAAAGAATGGCGAACAAGCGGGACGTGGCAGGTAAGTGTGTCAGGAAACCTTTCCTCTTTAACCAGGATAAAACTACAAAATTTTGAATTAAACATTGTGTCTTATTGGACATTTAAAACAAAAGATGTAGTAGCCTCCTAGCGACTATCTTTAGGTACTGAAAAGCTGGGACTGATTGGTCTCTTTGGTAGTGGATAAAAGCGAGTTTTCTCTTTGACAATACTAACAATGAAAAACTTAAAAACAACAATTTATCAAAGCGATCCACAGGTCCATCTCGAGGTAGACCGACCTAACGGTAAACCCAGAATCTCGTGATGTTTCACGAAAACTTTGTTTTAGGTGAATGGGACTTAATGGTAGGAAACTGCAACCACGTAGTTTATTATCAGTAGCATTTTAACTTACCCATTTTCGGTGACTTCGTGAGTAATATCACCAGACCATGCTGGGGCTGCAGCTGTCACACATTGTGCCGATGTATAAGTTCTGGTGTTTTCATCTATGACACACGCCACGCTTCCAATTATCACGGATGAGGTTCCCGTAAGTCCGCCACCCTAAATATGATAACAAAACTAAAGAAAATATTCAGAAAATGAAAAGGAGAGACATGGAAAAATAAGAGAGAATAAAAAAAAGAAATACGAGAGAATGAATGAATCAGCAGGAAGCTGTGAATAGATAATAAAGAAATATATAAAGTAGATTTCCAATTATTTTTTATTTCAATTCAATAACTACTTCTAACCTACTTGTTGGCCCCCATTTTAAGTCAACCATTAACAACACATTCGAAATGATTTTGTTTTTGCCACCTTTTTGTAATAACCGTTAACAATATTACATTCAGAACAAACATACCGTGATTGTAAGGCGAGTTCCGCCGGCCAGCGAACCGCTTGCTGGAGAAACACTTGACAAGGATGGTGTAAGAGCAAAATATCGCGCGGATAGAAGACGAATGTCACTTCTAGAAGAGCCTTTATTAGCAACATTGACTGTAACTTCTTGGTTGAGTCCTAAAATAAAAGTTTTTTGCGTCATGTATTATTGATTGTAGCATTAAATAGAAGGTGGGTAGTATTTACTGATGATTATGAATTAATTACTTGATATGATGTTTCATTCCAATCATTGTTTAACGCGAATCAACGCAACTATGCATTTAGCATATTTATTCAATACCTAGAAAATATTATACTGTATATAAAATTAGAAAAAGAAAAACATAAAACCGTCCGATATGGTACTTACCTACTGAAAGGCCAGCATCCACACCAATTTTGCAGGTCACTTCTGTGGCTGTCGTCGTTCCTTCCACTGTGCAGGGCGCACTTCCGACTGTTACAGTTGTTTCTCCTGCAACTGCGGAGAATCCGGTACCTAAAAAGACCCATTGACAATTATGAATCCGACTGATAGCACAAATTAAGAATGCTTTGAAGCTTCGATTCGTCGGTAATCTAAGTTTACTCACGGAATTCCAATCTGGAGAAATATATAAGCACTCACCAGTTATAGTGACCAGAGTGTCAGAATTTCCTTGTGACGGTGATATTGAATCGATAGTTGGGGTCAGTGCAACTTCACATGCCACGGATAGTCCGTCAGCAGTCTGAGGAAAACATCATAACGAAGGGTTACTTAACATGAGAGAAAAAATATATTCGAGAGAAATGCGATTATTTAACAGAAAAGAAAAAATAGATTTGAGAGAGATGAGATTACCAAGAGAAAAAAATAGATTCGAGATAAATAAGATTCCCTAACAGCGGTGAAAAAAGATACTCGAGAGAAATGATATTACTTACCCTGACAGAAAAAATAAATTGGAGAGAAATGAAAAAAGAGAGAAACTATAGTCCTTACAGTACTGTGCAGTGTTGTACAGTAAATGTAAATTTATAGATATTTTGTGGCAAATTATCTTAAGGAAACTCATTTTTATCTCGAATCGAGAGATGAGATTACTTAACAAGAGAGAAAAATAGATTCGAGATAAATAAGATTACTTAACATGTGAAAAAAATAGACTCGAGAGAAATGAGATTCCCTAACAGCGGTGAAAAAAGATACTCGAGAGAAATGATATTACTTACCCTGACAGAAAAAATAAATTGGAGAGAAATGAAAAAAGAGAGAAACTATAGTCCTAACAGTACTGTGCAGTGTTGTACAGTAAATGTAACTTTATAGATATTTTGTGGCAAATTATCTTAAGGAAACTCATTTTTATCTCGAATCCACGTAACATATAAATATTGCATCGGCTTACTGGATATGTTGCTTCAATATCGCCAACTTTCACGGAAACCACAGCAGAAACGTCGGTTGGATCTTCAACAGTTACAACGCCCCGCATCTCCATTGAACACGCTTGGTTTGCACAACCGTAGTAGTAATAGATCCCAGGTTTATTGAATCGATACGAATAACTTCCTGAATTTAAAAATATTGTACAATTATTTGCATGTACTATTATGATTATTATGTACTATTATGAATTTTAATTGCATCGACACGTGAGACTTAATAAAAATATGTCCTACTTCTAAATGAGATTTGATACTTTTACTGTTTATTGGGGTAAATATTGTTTCGTTGAACACAAGAAATACTCAACATAAACAGCTTAGTTGTCACCACAAGTAACAGAATATAAAGTAAGGCACACGTTGCTTCTGCTACAAAGTACTGAATGACCTCTGGAGATCAGCATGACAGTATTTATACTCAGGAAGCATGCTTCAGTGGTTTCACCCACCCATGCCATACTATCATGATGTGCTGTCATTGGTCAGTTAAAGAGTCGGAAATAGAATTGAAGCACAGTTATCTTGGACCTGGATCACCTGGACAAAATGTAAATGAGAACACACAAGTAAAGATTTACTTACCAGTTGTTGATAGTGGGCCACTGTGAAAACCATTTTCGTCGTATTCAGTGCTATCAGCAGACTTAGTTGTGTATACTTGATATGAAGCGCCAGATGCCGTTAGTTGAGGTTTCCATTGCCAAGCTATTGCATCACCGACGGAGGCCTGCAATTTATCGGGGTTCCATGCGTATCCGATTCCGTGCGCTAAAATAAATATAACAGTACATAATGACTTGACTATTCGGTCATTTGAATGATTTTTTTTGTGAACTTTTCTCGGACACGAGATAGATATACTTATAAGAACCATGATATTTATAATACTAACACACAGGGCTGAGAATTTACAAATGCCTGATGATTTCAGAATTGAATCGAATATATTTTTGAATCAAATCTCGAATACTTGGAAGGATTTTGTATGTGATTTTTTATTGTAATTTGGTTTGTATTTTATTTACCAAATAATGCCTTATATATCTAATTCTATTGAACTCTTTATTGACTCACTCCATGGTCCAGTGTTATCGACCGCATGCGTTGTTCCACAGCTCCCCATGGTACATGTGATAGAAGTTGCTGTAGTTAGCGAACTGTCTATTATGCATGGTGTATCACCAATTCTGACCTGTACAGAAATACGTAATTATGATAGATACGGACGAGCCAAAAATGTCATATATTGTAGAATGAGATATTGAGAAAGTGGATAAATTTCCAAACTATTAAACGCCTTTTCTTCTAGATTTGTAGTTTTTTACAGGAAAGTTCGCTCAAAGCAAACTTATTCTCACTCGCTGAGAAAAATAAGAGATTGATCTCTGGGCGGAGCCGAGAGCTAATGAGACAAAAAACCATCATAAGAATAATAATGAGATATCATTTATATCCCGAAGAGAGGAAAGCCGATAAGACGACTTGAACATATGGTGTACCACGGTCTCACGTCCGGTTACCAGGCCATGTGCGGTATGAGATTAGTTATGCATGCAGTCATTTGTTTCAGGCCCATGAACTTGATAGTGGGTTTAGTGTGGAATTGCATAAAAATTGACGTGAGACTAAGAGAGTCGTCGCGACTCCTCATCGTTGTATCCCATATTTTGATGAACAATACCGCTTTGTGATATTTACGGAAGTGTACACACCTCAATGCCTTCAGCATCAAATCCTTTGCCAGTGAGGACCACCTGTCGTCCGCCCGATAACGATGACGTAGTCGGTGAGATATTATCTACTTCAAATGCGTATGTTATTTGGTTTGAAATTCTGTAAAAAGTGTTTCATCTTATTTTAACAGCAAGATGTACTAAAAAACGTGTCTATAATGAACTGTGTTATTTGAGAGTGCCGTCAAGCGATGTCCAATTAGAACACAAGTAAAGATATTTGATCAGTGAATTTTAAGTAAAAGCAAATACGATTGGATGAAAAAATTAACAAATGGTAAAAACTACCGATTTCCTGAAGTTTGATTTGAGACAGGATTTTTATATTCATCCCAGGAGAAGGGAAGAGTTTAATTATATGATTTTCTGCTCCCTCTCATACGGTTACCAGTTCATGATGAACTTGTCGTCTGAAGAGGCCATGACCGACCAGCGTTTACGTTGAACTACCCAAGGGATTCATACCCACGCAGGGTGATCAGATGTGCGACGGCAAGCGCAATTCAAATGCTTAGCACGATGTGACAATCACCGATTCAATATTTTTCTTCACCATGTGTAACTGACCAACATCATAGGGATTTTTATGAAATGAATCAAAAATTGATATAGGAAAAAACAACAAAAATATACTCAACGTGAAAACTTACGCAAAAGAAGCATATCCTGCGGGATATATGCGTACTCGCAAGTTGTAAGTACCGGGCGCCATGGATGGCAGTGTTACCACGATTTCGGTGTCTGACCATGATTTTGTCATGACCTCAGTGTCTCCAATGAATACTTTATTATTCTCATTGCTGTCCCCAAAGCCGGTTCCAGTAATTGTCGTATCACCACCTATTAGTATGCAATGCAGTCAATTGTACTGAAATTGGTAAACGAGTAACTTTCTGCGAGATGTTATTATAAAACAGAACGTGAACCTATGTATCGTATTTTTTTACTGTGTTGGTGTTTTTAGTATTCTTCCCCTTGATATCCTTGTTGTTGTTGTGCTTGTTTTTCTCTTTAACGCACTATTTGTCAGGATTTAGAGATTTATATTCCTTACGTACTCACGAACACTAAACAGTGAAGAGAAGGTGTCGTTTGGGAAATCCAGCACTTGTTTAAAAATTACTCAGAATTGCTCGAACGCAAGATAATCGGAAGAAATTGCACCCTTATCCAGACTTTTGCACGGACTTCGACACCAATTAAACACCAAAGAGCGGGGTTTCAAAGAAGCATGTCTCTGATCAGCAAAATTTAAGGGTGATGTAGCATAAACTTTTTGAATCTTTTTTACTCACCCAATGCATTGAATTCCGTTTGTGAAAGGTCGGTAACTTCGGTCGTAGACACACCAAACTCGAACTCAGCGTCAGATGTGGCGGAGAGAGTCCCCATAGTTGCGGTCAATACCCTTGCACCGGTAGCCGCTCCAGTTATGCAAGTCAAAGAAGTGTATTCTACTGGTGTCATAATTATACAAGTCGAATCTCCAAACTGCAATGAAATCCCACTAGAAAATCCTGTTGAACAAAAGTAACTTTGATCATTTTTAATTGATTCATTTTCACTAATTCAGACTTTTTACACCAGACTCGCTATCTGTTTCGATCTAACTTGGCAAATAAATCTCCCCCTCTTGAAAATTTCTGGCGACGCCCCTGTATATCGTGTTTCGTTTTATCGAAAGTAATTTGGTAACACAATAAGTGAGAGTTAATCTCCGCATCATTATAGAATCTTAGTGCTTCATACTCACAGTAATACAAGCCACAAACCTGTTCCAGTAACCGTAACATCAGCTCCTCCTTGTTCACTTCCCGTATTGGGGGAAAAGCCGGTGATACTCAGTGGGACATCGATATCTACAGAATTCGCATTGCCTTTTCCATTCACAGTAACAACCACGGGTTGGGTTCCAGCAGGAGATTCTCCCAGGGTGCACGTCAAAGATGTTTCAGTGGAATCTGTTACAACACAACTCACTCCCCCAACTGTTACAGAATTTTCTGTTGAGGTGGCATCAAATCTTTCACCTTAAAATGTATCAGAAAAAAATAAGTACAAATAATATTCATTTAACGCTTAGCCGAAAATTTTCGATAAGAAAAAATACCTGTTATTGTCAATGTGCTACCTTCAGGTGTTGCACTTACAACAGTAGGTGTGCTGTCTTCGGACCATTCAAAATCACAATTCCCAGTACATTTGCTCGGTACATTTTCAACCGTTACTTCGACCTGTTTCAAAGGCATTAAAATAATCTGATCAAACCGCATTAATATTATGGCTGCTTATGTTGATAATTGATTGAGAAGAATATTAGGTGAAACATGGTGAAAAATATCAAACCTTTTGATTTTCAATGAACGGCATCTTAACCATATCATTACGCCAATGTTTACCTTTAGTTACATAAAAAATAACTGTATGCTTCAAATACTTCAATGACATATTTAACGGATGAAGCTCATGGCCATACATTTCCACAATGGTTTATCAAAATTAGTTGCATATGATCTGACTATATGTGTTTAAATTAGAAATATTTTTAATTGATATTTCCAAATATTTATCGACTTAAACGTTTTGAATTTTTTTCTCTTGGGGTAAACTAGGCTGACCAGTAGAAAAAAACGTAGAAATCTTACATTATATTGAATTCAACATCATTGATAGTTATTTTGAGAATCGTTCAACTTATTTTCATCGTTTTTTCGATTTTTCAAAGTGTTACTTGGTATTGCCATTAATGTTTATTATTTTATATTTAGTTACTTTACTTGTCATAAAATTACCCTAATTGTGGTTTGTGAAATGCGATGGAGAACATTACTGAATTCACCTGTGGTTTCTGGTGAGCCGTTCGGAGCCAATCTGCTGGAATAGGATTGAGATAGAGTCCTCCCTGAGACTTGACGCTGGCATCGAAAGTCGCATCAGCATTAGTGATCTCGGTCTGGTCAACGGTGAAGCTACCTTGTCGGCCTGCTGGATTCCTAAAAGTCACGTCCCATGTGTATCTAAAACGTAGAATACGTAAAGTATAAAATATGTGAATACGTGTAAAATACATAAAGTCTCTAATAAATAGTAACCATTTGTTTAACCGTTTTAATCCACGAACAAATATATATTATACTATATATTTTTTCATTTATCGCGAGGAAGAGGAAAGCCGACAAGACGTCATATGACGTACCACGGCCTCCAATTCGGTTACCAGTTCGTGCTGGGTATGGTATTAGTTTAGTCGGTTGTTTGTTTCTGATGCGTGAACGTGCATAAGTAAAATAAATCAAATACTTTCCTAAAAAAAAAATTGCATAGCACAAAAAAACATTTTGAAAATATCGTTATTATATTACCACTTCAAAAAGAGAGGATCCGACAAAAAATTCAATTTTTTTAAAATTGTGCCAGTATCATTGTTTCGATAGTTGTTAAGAGTGATCATTTCTCACCCTCTGCACGTTCCCCCTCTAGTTACTTGAACATCAGTGACTCCGTTCAGCGTTTCAATGGCATTCTCTAAATATGTATCAGTTGCATTCCATGGAATGCTAGCTAGAGTCCCGCCGTAGGTACTTCCGTCTACAGGTAATGTGAGAGCAAAGGTTCCGCCCATCGGTTGCGCAACCTCTTGAGTTCTTACTACCGTGATCTAAATTTTTAAACGAAGAAAATTGAGTGAATAAATGATAAAACTAGAGAGTATCGAGACAAATAAAAAAAGGGAGCAGGAATGAACAAGAGAAAGGGGGAAGAACAATGAGAGAATGAATGACAAAACGAGAGAGTATCGAGACAATTAAAATAACAAACGAGAGAAATATGGGGAAGATAAGAAAAAAGTGAAGAAAATTGAGAGAATAAAAGATAAAATGAGACAGTCCGAGACAATTAAAATAATAATAAGAGAAAAGTGGAAAAGACTAGGAAGAGGAGAGGAAATCGAGAGAATAAAGGATAAAACGAGAGAGTTCGAGGCATTAAAAAGGAACATGAGAGACGAGGTGGTGCAACATAGAAATCTTACCGATGAAGTTGTTTGAGCTTCGCTGACGAACGTGCCGTCACCGGATGCTGTTGCATATGCAATTTCAATGAGAGGCAGATTATGACCGCAATTTAGAGGAGTAATTGAAACAGCATAGCTCGAGCCATCTTGTTGTACTGTGACTGCGGCAACACGGTTTTCATCCAATGGCAGCCTTCTTTTAGTGCGTATGTCTGCAAAACAAACAAAATATAAAGAATAGATTTGATGAACACAAGTCAAAATGACCTTGAATACAAGTTAACATGGATAACTACAGAAACGATGGATTGGATGGGAATTCAATTTTATTCAGACGGAGAGGAAAAGCCGACAGAACGGCTTAATCATGTTGCGAACTACGGCCTTTCGTCCGTTTATCGGTCCATGTCGGGCACCAGTTATTTGTTTCAGATGCATGGATTTGATGGTGGAGTAAACTGTAAACGACAAGCGATTACCATAACCCACGATTGTAGGCGCATATGTAAAAAATATTCTGTAATAATTCAATAAACCAACCCTCGGCACATTCCCAACTCGTTTGATTGTTAAAAAGTTCCAGACAAAATCTGTTTAAACAGAACAGAACTTCAGAACAGAACTAACATAGTAACAACTCTTATCAAAATAAAAATAAAAGTGAATGTGGTATAATAAGCATTTGATAAGCGTTGATTCAAATTTTCATATATTCAAAATGATAGATTACTACTAGCCATTCCCCGAGCATTACCATTAATTTTATGTATTTTACTTTCATTTATTTGGGGGTTAGCCAAGTTAAATAAGCTGTAACATTTTCTTTCCTATTGGCGTATATATATGTTGACTTGCATGTTCAAATTATATTTTATTTAGGTTGTTAGTCATTTTTGTATTTAATTTATAAACACCGCCTCTCTTCCGGGTTGACAAGGAAAATACAGTACAATATAAAGCATTTGAATAAATACAGTAGAGCATAGCGCTAATACCTTCCAATGCAGTGTCTGTATAATAAGGTGTTCCAACAAATACGTTGTCGATGAAAAAACCGTTATCTGATGGGCCGACAGCGACTGCAAGGCCAGTAATCTCATGTCCATAGGCGGCTACTCCAACTAAATGTGCTGAAATGGAGTGATAACAAAATTTAGTGACAATATCTTCAATAAAAAAGGTCAAATACATATAACCTATGTCATGTTATCAGATGGCATAGGATCGGATTTACATATTTATCCTGGGGGAGAGGAAAGGTGGGGAGAAATAGGAAGGAAGACGGCTTTAATCAGATGGTGAACCACGGTCACTCGTCTGGTTACCGGGATCGGTTTGCCAGTTATTTATTTCAGATGCATGAACTAGATAAAGCCGTATCCATTAAAAGCGGTTTTAAACTACCTCATGTTATGCTATTGCGGTATTGAAGACTTTCCGTAATCAAAAGTATAAGTAATTTAACTATTTATTGTGTATATATATATTGAAGATAACGCTATTGGTACTGGGTCAGCATTTTTTAAAGGGGTTTCACCAATATTTGAAGGTGATTGAATTTCAAGATTTCCTTGTGACCGGCCAATCTGTCAAATTGCTTTATCTGTATTAACTAATCAACGATGTACGGTTACATGAAATATTGGAATATCAAAAAATAACAATCGCAATCCTTAAAATTAATGAAACAACTTATAATCACCAGCTATTATCGGCATTATATCCACACACGTGTGTATCCAGTTATCAGCAGACTCGGCGACAGGCAATTGTATAGAACTACTTTTTCTCTCTTCAGAGACAATGTACGAGTAATCCAATTTCACAGATCCGGATACCGAACCTTTGTACGCAAAGCAAACCTAAAAAAGGAAACTCATTTAAATATATAATGCTATATTAAATGATTTCCAGCAGGTAAAATTTGAAAAAACCTGTTGCCCGACTGGCTTATAGGAATATGTTATGACACCCTTTCCCAAGGGAACTCCAATCCTGGCCAGAATTAGTATAGACCAGGCGCAAGCAACATTTTTTGTCGGTGGGCTATGTAACCAAGTTCAGGCATCCAGCTGGGGCACACATAAAAACTTTAGTAGATGAAGCTACTCAACCGGCGGACTATCCCAGGCGTTTTGACTATTTAATTTTGACGGCATTTGCGTCATGTATTGAAACCAATAACATCGTTTTTTATTGCTGTTGTATGGTAAAGCCATTACCCATACGCGAAACTGAGCACTGCTCTTGTTGGACACGAAATGTACATAGGGATCGTTTTGTCAATAATATGTTGTTGTCGTTTTTGTATTTTGTTGAATGATGAATTTGGAATTTTGTTTGCATAATTACAGATGTTTTCTGCAATGACCGAAACGCAGGATGTTTTAATTTTTGTAAACGGATGGTAAAAATGGTTGAGTAGCCACGCAGAAGAACACACAGTGTTTCTATAAAGTCCCTTTACAATTTCAATTTTGTTATGAAGCCAGTTCTCAATATATCTTAACCAAGTTTATTGTATTTTAATCTGTAATTGTTCAAGTATTTTCACTTTCTTTAATACATCTGTGAGGGCCAAAACAATATATGATATCCATAAATTTTCTTTGCAATTTTAATTTTGTTTATAACTTCATGGACACAAACCTTCATGGTCGTAGCTATGCTGATTGCTTTTATATCTTCAGTAGTGGTGAATAGTGTTGTAGGATTTTTCAACGACCTCGATCCACAATAAGAATCTTCCCGTGATAATTCGCCTGTCGGGGCTGTTGTGGTTGATTCGAAATCCCTAAATAGAGATGAGAACATTTATTAGTTGAATAATAACATTTCGTAAGCGAAAATTTACTGAGGGATTGTAATTCAGTCGGGCATGGAATGTTTTAACGTTTGGTTCCTACAAAGTTGAAAATAAATAAAAGGGCTTACAGACGTTTTGGCTCATACAGGCTAGAGTGCATTTATCAACAATTCGCGGTGCGGGAGTGGACGATGCTTGATCGCCGTGATTAGATATTTTACTAAAGAAAGCGAAGTATTTTGTTATTTCATTATTTTATTATTTCGTTGAGGTATCCGACGGGCTGGATTCAGTCTCAAAAAGTGTGTCCACTTAAAAATCATTTTTGATCTCATTCTAATATTTATTCCCGCGTTTCATGATTTCTTCAACAATAATGTCGAGTTCAACTTACTCAAACATTCCATATCCAATTCCCTTTTCCAAAGCCGCCGGACATTTAGTACCAAATATTGCACGTACAGCTGACGCAAGTTGTGCGGTGTTTCCAACAGCAACGTGTCCAGTAGGAATGCCATTCAGCCCCACGGTAAAGGATTGCATGTCGGGTACTGCTGCAGTTGATACCGACAAAGTCGCACTAATGCTTGTTGCATGTTTTGCTACAACCGAGAGGGGCAGAGAACCTGTTAAAATAAGAAAAACACATTGATAGAATAATGTTGATACAAGTTGAATCCTACGTTGATATATTTTAGCAGAAATTATCATGCCAAGATAAACTATGTCGGACTTAGGTTATTGGGCCAAGGGTTTGGGATAGTCTGAATTGTGTATCCGAATCAAATATTATTGCGTGGAACAGATAATATATCGACGCCGAATGATTGGGCTGTTTGAGAGAGAGAAGCCTATAAGATGACCTAATCATATGGTAGACTGGACCTCTCCTTTACTAGTCCATGTCGCATGAAGAAAAATAGTTTATACGAATGGAAACTATTTGAATCAACTATTTATTTTGAAATACGCTATTGTTACCAACAATGTTTCTGGCTGCGCTTTTCATGTTTGGCTGGCTCAGCAACAATTGTGCACAATTTTTTTTATTCATTTAGGCAGTTGTGGGCTGGATGGATATCAGCGAATCTACATACCTCTCTTAGATCCCACCGTAATTTGATGATGGCCAAGATCACATTCGCCGATGACTGTTGTATCTGTTGACTGTATTACGCTCACAGTATCGCCAAGAAGTGTAGGCAGCTTGTTAATAGCAGTTTGGATCATTTCTGCTGTAGAACTGACTAGCAATTCGCCTGTAAACGAATCAAATTTAAACAGAGTTAACTAATAATAAGTTATAGCCGTGGAAATATTGTGACAAGTAGTTCCGATTTTTGACGCCTTTGAGTATTGGTTATACTGTTATATATGAATAAAATTGCTTTTAACCGTTCAATGTTATGTCATATAAAAATTCAATCTCAATAAAAAATCATCAACTAATTTTTATTGTCTTCAATATAGTTTCACTCGTCTTCAAAAATATCGCAGTTTGGTTCATTAATTCAAAATCCGACTCAGATTAGTTGTATAAAAAGTATACCTGATGTAATGCCGTGTAACGAAAACACGTATTCTTCTTCAGAGGTGCAGTTTACATCAGGATTGCATTTGATGCATAGATCAATCACTTCACTTACTGCAGTGGCGTCGGTTTCCCAATTAGTCAAGCCGATAGTCTGAATTTCAGGATGATCGGGCGACGTAGAGGCTACTTGTTGAACTTCGTCTACAGACATAGCTGAAATAACGGTATTTCTATTTTACTATCAGTTAGGGTTAACGCAGGACTAACTATTTTTCTTTGCTTTATGCTTTTGTGGAAGTGGATCGTCCGTATGCGCGTAACGAAAGTATGCTGTGGCAAAAAACAAGTATGACTATACTGTTTGATTCAAAAGTCTTGCTGCACACCAACGCAAATGTATTTCTGTAACGTTTCGACTGACCAGGGTCAGACTTTTTCAGACAAGCATTTTTCAACTAACCGGTCAGACGGAACGTTACAGAAATACATTTGTGATAGTGTGCAGCAAGACTCTTGAATGAAATAGTATTTCCATTTCATGTATAAATCTCTACGTATTTGTTACATGACTATGCAGGGTGAGACGATAAAACTCCTATATTTCATTTTAATCTAAAGTGTGGGATGTTTTTTGCCCTATCCTGAACAACAATTTTGCATATATAATTTAATATATATAACATAATTGTCTTCACAGAGTTGAATGAATATCAGTAGCCTCTATATAACATCGTCAACAACATTCGTGAAATTTCACCTCAAGAAAAAATAAAAACTCAAATAATTTTATTGTCTCATGATTTTATTGGTTCAATAAAATATCAGTTGTGTTCGAAAATATCGCGAAAGCTTGGCTTTAAAAACTAATGACATCGATGGATATAATTCACACTCATATGTACTCACATGTTTGGGAGCTCATGTAGTCAGTTTCCCTGAGATAACCTTCGATTGTCATGGCGACCGAGGTTGATGATTCCAATCGCACGGCTTCATAATAATACAGATTCCCTTGAGTTAATTGAACACCGTCTTCCAACATCTATGGAAGGATAAGTATATTTTGATTTCATAATCAGCATAGAAGATGATTAAATAATTGATAAAGACAAAGAAAGAAATGCTCAAATAAACGGACACGAACACCAAAACCTCAATTTCCCAATAATCGTATCCTGGACGAAGCAATCAGCAATCTATATAACCACCTATATCAGTATAAAAAGACTATAACATTATTAGAGCAAAGGCCAGACGCGGGAATCCGGTCTACTTGTCGTTCATTTTCTAAGAACCCATGCCAGGTAAGATCCGACCATCGTTTTGCCCTCAATCAATTATAACCAAGATAGTTGTCTTTTTTTGAGAAGTCGTATATTCACATTACGATTTCTCTTGATGGTTTTGTCCACGAAATACGACATTCAACAGTGGGAATGGATATACGGTCACAATCACCATTTGGATGGACTCCTTCATAGATGGCTATAGTTAGGAAGTAGGCATGGAGATATAGTATGGCCGTGGTTCGATAAGTGATTTTCCGTATTAACTGATTTTCCCGGTAATAAATATAAAAAAAAATCTAATACTATCCCATGATTGCCATCAGTACGGTTGTTTCTGTGAAGACTTACAAGTTTTACCCCCTTAAGAAAATTAACGAAAGAAAAAAAATTAAAATAACTTTATAGAAACCTCTAATTACAATATATTTTCTAGAATATTACAAAAGAATAATCTTCTAGATTTGACATACCGCAGCTTTATTCGCTTTTGTGTGATCGGTACTGAGGTACACATCCGCTTCCACACTCGTACTAAGCGTGTATGTACCCGATTTTGCGGGTCGGAAGAATCCTCTAACACGGACAACGGTTGGAGATTCTGATGTTGTGTGTTTGAAGTTGGATTGTTCGTACGGGATTCTTTGTTTTGTACCTTTCGAATCGAGAGTGTAATTTTGAAACAAATGAGTATGCTACAAATGTCGAAAATATAAATATTTTAATATATTATACTCAAAGGAATGTTTGATTGTATAAGCCAGTGTTTCCAAACTGGGATCCGCGGACCCCTGGGGTTTTGGATGACTGCACAGTGGGTCCGCAACGATATGAAAAGAGTCTGATTGATCTTTAATCATTGATTTCAATCAAAAAGCCATTGCATACTTTTGGCTGATCCATTGCTGTCGGAAAAGGCAATAAAATGTTATTGCCTTTTGCAACGACCTAGATGTGTGAGACAGCGTTTTCAGCCATTACCAATACGATGACAAATACAGGTCGAGACTTACCGTAGAGTCGGACCTACGAGTTTGCTTGTCACAAATTGCTCCAAGGTGCTACCGAAGTATTCGTACCAAGATGGCGCACAACCTGAACATGGTATTGTATCAGGTTAGGGTTGTTCAGGTTGTGTGTCATCTTGGTACGAATACTTCCGAAGCGCCGTTCCGTGTGCGCAGGTCACAAAATGATCCGGTATGTTTTGAGAATACCCATTATTGTACTTTTCAAAAAAACAAAAAAAAAAAAGAAATATTACAGAAAAATAATATAAAACAGAGTAATCTCTCGGTAACGTTATATTTACAACCCGGATTAGTGAAGGATAAAATTTTGTAAATATATGACTCGCATTATTCAAGAAGTGTGTGTATCAATATTTCGCCTACTTTACATCAAGTTGTGTAAAGGGACGGAAACCTATGGACAGGTGGTATATTCACTTGATTAACACAGACAGTCCCCAATCTCGTAATAGAACTATAATAAGGAAAATCGGAATAAAATCATTGCATAACCCGAACCTGGTATACACACTACGGGAGTACCTAAAAATATATCATGCGGCATATTTTTCTTTATTTTAACAATATTTACTCATTCACTCAGAAATTAATAAAAATCCTGCCTGAGCGACCATTAAAATGCTCTATTGGCACTATAAAGAATTGAAGTGTGGGATTGTGCGTTTGGAAGTACTGATTGACGAGAGACTTGAAGCAGTTTGCGCAATACGGCCAGGAAAAAAGCTATACGGTAGTGAATTCCATATACCAGAAGTTGTTAAAAAAAACTTTGGGAATATAATTTTTTTGTCTGGTAAGGAAAAAGATTCGCCATACCCGGACATTGCATCATCTTGGCATTGTTATAATATACTGGTGATATTAGTTAGGTAAGCAAGTTTAGTTTCGTGCTTTAAAATAATTTCCTGCACTATAACATACCCGAATAATCTTCATAATCAACGCCTTCAATTTCACTTGAATCAGTCAGCCCAGGATAAAATTCTGCAATAATTCCTCGGCCTCCAGGATACACATCATAACCCGAGACAGTACCTGGTGTTTTACACGTCAACCAGGTATCCTCCAGTTCTTGAAGTTCGCAAGGAGAACCGCCAACCTCTACCTGCAAAGTTAATTCAAAAGAAGTTGCTCAGACAAAGGTCACGCGCACTTACTCAGAGGTAAAATAGACTTATCTCTAAGTAAATGCTTAGATAACATTTTGTATATGAATACAAGGTATAAATATGGAATGATGACAGGGACATATCGTCACGCTAATAACAGAAATGCGTAAGTCATTTTTAGCAGTTTTGAGAAGAACGTAAAAAACTTCCTAATGTAATTGTTATGCCATTGAGAGTCAATAATTTGCCATGGTTCAATTTTTTGATCGTAGCCGGATTTGAGTTAATTTGTATGACGCAGTTAAGTGGCGTCATAATGGCGCTCTGTGACTTAGGCAGAAATGTGTCTATGACTTGGGGGACATACGCAATTTTGCAACTTTACTATATGCACCAGTCCTGAAAACTAAACATTCCAAAAACGAATGTAATTTTCTGTATCTACAATGTCTAATCGCAAAAATAGCTAATCAGTTTCAATTACATTATTTTTCATGTTTAAAAATATATATTTCAATAATATAACACGTTCTGCACACCCACCGAAATAAGACTAAGATTAAATATAAAGAATAAAACAGCAATGCATCCAATATAAAAGCCAACCAAGGTGAATTGGACTCGGACAGTGACTCGTCACAAGTGCACGCCTTCTTATACTGTAGTATAAATTCAAATTAATACGCGCTAAGCTAGAATCCGAGATGCAAAAACTCGAAAATACTTAGGCGAGGTTATTTTGCCTTTGTGACGTCACAATAGTCCTGCGGTAACAATGATAATTCATTATGACGAACCAATTGCATAAAAGTGCATGTCATACTAAATCTCCCTTTTTATGGGTTTCGGAATTCTCAAAATAAAATCTGAGTTAACAGACAGGTGCGCAGCATTACATAAATACCTATTTTATAAAAAAAACTCAAAATCGCCAAAAATGACTTACACAATTCGGTTATTAGCGTGACGATATTTTACATTTCTACACAATGGCAAAGTCACAACATTCATGATTAAACAATATACACCGCAGTTGACATTGACAACTATATGATTATATTTAGACTTTGAGAAGTTTTATAATAGAATTACGTAAAACGTGTCATGTTATTGCAGCTTACGTAGTACGAATTAATACATTCTCTGAAATGAGGGAACCTGTTGTCAGTGGGTTCGATACTAACGAAAATCCGCGCTTGAATCCCGCTACTGGTAAGTGACGCTTAACAAATTCCACGTCGACATCGCGAGTTAAAGTTGATTGCGTTGTTGCCCCCATGGTTTATTATTCGAGTTATACTTACAGAAACAGAGCCAGGTTCTTTAAAATAATTCCCCTCCACTCTTATTGTTGTTCCTCCATGAGTTGACCCGCTTGTGGGCGACACAGAGTCAATTACTGAAGAAAAAAATACATTGGCATGCAAAGTCATGTTTAGAACAGTGTTGTGAAGGCTCGAGTCATTGACTCGACTCTATTTGGAGTTGAATCACCGCATATCAGGAATTCAAATCATCAAGGTCATCGAATGATTCGGACTAGTCATCAACTAACCGCACGAGAGACTTGACTTAGTGACTGACTGGTAACCTGAATGACCCGACTTGACCCTCGAGGTTTAGAGATTTCTACCCGACGCTGGTTTAGAGTTCGGGCACAAACACGAAGCAAAGCTGATGAATTCCCAAATAAGTACTTTGTACGTAGATGGTTTTGAAGCACATTGGTGCGTTCCAGTGGAGTAATCATTGACAAGTTAACTTTCAATAGATTAAGTTTACCTGAATATATAGTACAGATAACATTACTAACCTGCGTACGTCTGCACGGTACATAGTCTGTAATCTGCATGAACAGTCAAAGCCCCGGGTTGAAATTCCGAACGTCCGTAATTCTCGTTTATAATGAAACTTGCATTTTGGCATCCAACGTAAGTACCTTGATGGAGACATTTTATGTTTCCCCAATTCGAGTATTCATCATCGCTGTTTTGCCTTAAAGCCAGTTGTACGCCATATCTGTCAATTTAAAATTTCATCATCAAATAGCCAAATCGCAGAATGCATTAACTTCGAATGCATCGCAATTACGCCGGGGCCTAGCAAAGCGAATTCAGACTCTGTAGATTACAAGTTTCAAGTCGTCATCATTGTTTTGACGAAAAAAGGGTACTCCCGAAGTATGCATACCAAGATGGCGGACACCGAAACGTAGTTCACATAATTCGGGAGTACCAAAAAAATAATTGCAAAAATTCAATATTCTTACAGAGTATCATTGTCCATGCGAAGTTTACATTCCTGTCCTCCAATATACACCCGAGAAAGAATTGCTTCGATTCCATTAGAACTTAAAGAGTCTCCGGCGTCTGTTTTGTCCGTAAATAGTCTACCATGCATCTCTACTATACTCCCTGGTGTTGTAGTCGACGGCCAAAAGGTGTGTAATAAAGGAGTACGACCTTCCAAAACCTATAATAATGGAAATCATTTTGCCTTCCTTATGCCACTTAAACTGGAGCTCGACCGATAACTTTTTGGTCACTGATACAGTTTCTTTTTCGCTTGAAAGTATAGCTTCAACTAACCGGTTAGAAACTAAAACATCCTTTGTAAAAAATTTCACAAGCAAGGTATTCAGTACAAAATCCACATGGTCGAAGAGTTCCTAGAATTATTTTCTAGGCCTTGGGTATCTGATTCGATAAGAGCAGCCCATCAAGTCCAAGTTCGATTTTGGAACACAGTTACTTATTCCTTATTTCGTTACTATTATATTTTCTCCAGTTTCATAATCCGAGAGTGTTGCCACTTTCTCCATTTTTTTGTGATTTCGTTTACGTATTATCTCAAGTATTTTGATAAAGCATAATTTATTTTATTCATAAATATTCTTAGAATTAGCACTTTCAATTCAAATTATCAATAATTTAATATTAAAATAAAAATAAATAAAAAGCACCTGAAATCTGCACCACCATCCGTCAGGGTTACCGTGACACATATTTGCTCCCGGCACTTCATCTCCGTTCGACTTGATTCTCAGTTGGTATGACCCTCTCGGCATTGGGCTGTGTTATGGCAATTTAATATAGAAATGGTTTGCTTCAAAAAAGTTGTCGGGGTGCATACTACTGAAAGTGATCAAGGCATACCGTTGGCACAGCCTTGCATGGTCGCTTATTTATCTACTAAACTGAAGTCACGAATCCACGGGACAGGTCGACAGTGGCATATCTTTACGTTTACGGTATGGCGTATCTATACAATATTTCAAATCGGAAATAATTGAAATTAGTACGTTTATTTGAATAATAACGTATAAGTATATCAATTAAGAACAGTCTTTAAAAATTGTCAGTCAACGATCAAGGATGCCAATTGGCGCCACTTTTACGTAGATGCGCCACTATAGATCGAGTAGCGGTTAAATGCCAATCAAGGTACTTGTGATTTCTTTCTAAAATGAAACTAAATGTCACGCAGAAACAAAATGGGAACCATTGCACGGACGCTTCACGTACAGAATTTAAACACAGTACCGGCAGGTAAAAAAGCAACATATTTTCAGTTTGTGTACTTTACCTGAACTCATTTATTTTTAAGCCACAGTCTCAAAATTCTAACTAATACACCAACTAACTTACGTGGTCTCGCAGATAAGGGTATTTTCATCAGAGGCATCTTTTTCTATATTGCATGGGTAATCTCTTTCTGGTGAGCGAAAATTCACTTCCACGCCTAGATCAGTTGACGTACCAGATGTACCGAAACTGTTGTCAACAATACCTTAATCAGAGCAATTACAAATTATTAGGCATCGTAGGATTAGTGTTGAGATTAGAACAGTATTGGTTGGTTTGTCTGAGATTGAATTTCGGGAATGAAGCACGCAATTCGTGTGTTAACCATCCTTGATAAATGACATTACTGCAGAATACCCTTACCTTCGCCTATAATTGTCACTAGCGTTCCACCAGCTGCTGAACCAATGTTTGTATCTGCATGAATCCTGGTCACAGTGAGTCCGTTCACTAAAATACAAATGATTGAATAACGATAAATCCCCACCCTGTTACGTGCAAATAACATAAAAATGTTATAATAAAGTTTTGCCTGTTTTGTTCGGGCATTATGTATTTTGGCGCGGCGGTGTGGCTTAACGGGCTAAGCGTTAGGAATACGCTCGCCACCGCACCTCTAATTACACTGCGTGAGTTTGCAGGTTCAAATCCTATGCAGGGATGGTTATGTGAAAGAGGATTGCTGGACTCCTCGCCGTCGTTGGGTGGTTCACGTAACCGCTGGTCGGTTACGGCTTCCTCCATCACCAAGTCCATGCTTCCGAAAACAAACAATATAACCAGTATGTTCCCCAGCTCTTCTTTTTAGGGGGGTGTTTCGAAATTTAGGGGTGGTAAATAATTTGCTATTAGAGATAAAACTAGGCTATTTGTATTCTTAAAAAATGGTATGTATTTAAGAAACGATGTACATGAGGGGCTCCCCAAGTTGATTGACGGCGAGCCAAAACCCACAGCAGAATAAAATTGTAGGGCCATAAAAGGGTGGCGAGGAAAAGTGCGGGGCGTCACGGCTGAGAAAATTTTAAGAAATAGGCCCCAAAATAGGCATCCAAGCTTGATTTTAGATACACCTAGCATCGCAGTTTGTTATGTAATGAAATCAATAATTATAATATTTAGCTGATAGAATTCCCGGGAAATAGAAAACAAGCACGACTTTCAACCGTAAATATATACTACTACGTTTCAACAAGTAATTTGCAACTGATAGTGACTAATGAAGTTACTTGCTCATCTGGCATTGTATGAATGGCTACTTATGGCTTGTTTTGTTACACATTTCACATTTTTGTTGAACATGTTTGTTTGACTTTTGCATGAATTAAGCAATAAATTAAATTTTGAAATACGCGCGTCAACTGATCATGATGTTGTATTCCTTCGGAACTGAAATATTTTTTGGTAAGAAGACAAATCGCTGAAGTTTGATTCTTTTCAATAAAGAAATAGAAACGCTGTCATTCATATAAAAACGTCTGTTTTCAGTGCCTAGTTTTCGTTTTGTGACATCTTTAAGCTTTCCTAATATACGGCTGATATCTAAAATACTGCAGTGAGTAATCCTAATACCCAGTGTGTAATCCTAATACGTATGCATAAGATACCGGTGTAATTCAATTGGTACGAAATAAACGTGTTTAAACTGTGATAATAACGGTATCTAAAACTCAAAAGGTCTCACATGAAGTGTTAAACTATTTCACTCAAGTTCGGCGGGCCATTTTAAATCGTCACGCGGGCCGTATTTGGCCCGCAGACTGCGGTTTAAAACCCCTCATCTACACTGATAAATATGCCATAGTCGTTATATTTGAATACAATTATACAGTGTGGAATCGCACCCCAAAATTAGGGGGGGGGGTGTTTGAAATATTAGGACGGGTGTAGGGAAATCACTGTACCCGACTTGGAATGGTAACCGGACGAGAGGCCGTGGTTCACCGTATGGATACGCCGTCTCATCGGCTTTCCTCTCCCCCGAGATAAATATGTAAATCCTATCCTATCATTTTGTTAATGGAACGTGCAGGCACTATGCATTTCCAGCATACTTATCCACCACTGATATCACTACTTCACGCCATTGGCATCAAAATCTTCAAAAGGTAAACTTTTAAAAATCATTCAAACAATATTTCGTCAATAAACCCAATTTTTGCCGAGAATAGTATTTTCATATTCACCCCGGAGGAAAGGAAGTCGATAACACGGCCAAATCAAAAGGCGTAGGGCGACCTCTCGTCCGATTACCAGTTCATGCGGGGTATGAAAGTAATCAGCTAGTTAATTGTTTCAGACGCATAGACTTGGATGATGGAGAAAGACGTAACCGTCATGATATTTTTGTAAACCACTCGGCGGGGACGAGGCGTCTAGAAATCCTCTTGCGCCTAATTATTCCAGAACGGATTTTGAACCCGCGCAGGGTAATCAGAGGTGCGAGGATGTGGACAGTGTTGCATGTGCCAACTCGAAATGCTCACCAAAAAGCATGAAAAATTGCGCCATAGCGAAGTTTAGGAAGAATTTTTTTCGGTCGAGGGTCACAGACCAGACAACGCGTCAGTACCGATTTTTTTGACCATTCGCCGCGCTTTAATTAAAAAGGTCGCATACAATTACATTGTCTACAGTCTACATGACATACCAACACGTGCGTCCTTACTACTTGTGCTGATTCATCCGATACAAAATTCACTAGTAACGTCATAATATTTACGGATTGTTCGCGTCATGTGTTGGTTACAATATTGTGTCGTCACAATATCACCAATACATGAATCATAATTTTGCTGTAGCTGGAGATATTTCTTTTGTTCTACGGAAAACGATGTCTGGTATAAATAAAATTGCATAAGCGGAGACTATTTAAGTCTTGAAACGCGATAACTCAATGTGTGTGGGATCAGGCGTTGTCCATTGTTTAGCGTGATATTCTATACGTTACTGTGTCAGCGTGTTTAACACAAAAATCTCCATTTTATCACGCCATTTTGTTGATGGTTTACCATATATGATTAGAGACGAGTGTATCGCAGCATATAGGCTGCGAATTTGCAGCAATGTGTAAAGTTTAGACCTAAGGCGAATCCTATCCGCCCATCTGTGCATTACATACTTCGCAAGGTTGAGGAACCTTCATCAGTTGTTACGTCGAGAGAGACAGATGATTTTTCCGGCATTGTTGTAGGCTACGATGTCTGGTATCAATGTCACGTAAAAGAAACAATTTGATTGGGTCCGCGCAAATTTAAAATTAAAATCGTCGATAGCGCAAAACACAACATGACATTTCAAAACCTGTGTACAGCGCTGGAACAATATGGACCTACTCGAATTACTTTACACGTTAACATTTTAGGTGAGAGGTCACGTCGGGTGTAACAAAAATGGCTTATGCCTCCGAGTTTTGTTATTGCGTAATAATATTCCGATTAATGAAATGCTGTTTTTTTTTGGTAGTTTCCATATAAATTATAATTTTTATCAAAATCGTATTTTAAAATTTATGAAAGATCAAATGTGAACCCTACAAAATTGGTAAACAACATACTTGTACTGTAAAGAGTGCCGCTGAGGACATTGTGAGTGTATTCTATCTATGGAAGTGGACAATTTAAATGAGAATTCCCATGTTCGTCAGCGAAATAGAGTTTACTAATTTTCTAATTAGCAATATTTTTCCCAATTTCATCTCAAACCTCACTTTGGATTTAGATGGTTTTTCTTATTCAATTTGATTAAATTTGAGTGCGCTGAAAACATTGTGAGGGTATTCGATGGAAGTGAACAATTTAGATGAAAATTCAAATACTCGACAGCAAAAGAGAGTTTAATAATTTTATAATTAGTACTGATATATTTTACAATTAAATTTCAAACTGCACTTTAGATTTAACTGGCTTTCCTTATTCAATTTGATCTAAAAAAATGACAAATGCTATTTTGCTGTTAGTATGATACTATTTCGTCATCAGTATGCAATTTTTAAGTGATGCGCAATCGGTACTGTTTGTATATATTATAGGCTGGAAAGTACCGGAATAAATGAACACTATTTTTATTGATGAACTGAAGTTTCCGCTACTAAGTACCGTTTATTTCCAAAACTTCTAGTTTTACCCACAGCTCCAAAAAAGTTTTATAATTTAGTTCAACTTCATACACCGCAATCAATTCATTCGCTAAATTGGGCGATTAGCATTGTAAACATCTGTACAAATAATATATTTATAAGCATATATAAAAGCGGGGTGCTTCTGAAGTATGTGCACCAAGATGTCGCATAACCTGAACCCTGACCTGGTACACATACTATGTTCAGATTGTGCGCCATCATGGTGCAGACCCAAAAGCGGTGGTCCAGTTCTCGAAATTCGCGAGGATCAGCAAACCAGTTTTCTGTTTTAGACGCGAGACGACTGCAGCAAATGGGCTACATGCGTATATGGCATTTCAAAAATTATGTATAAATTATATATATATACATGTAAAACGTGTCATACGTATATTCAAACATATATTTCTGAAATGAGGGAACCTGTTGTTAGGGAGTTAGATACAAAAGAAAACCCTTTCTTAAAAATTTAAATCCGATCATTGCATTAAAATAAGTTTGGATTGGAATAGTCATTTCCATCGACTCCTTTTTTGTTAAAATATTCTTGAATCGTTGACGAGGGCGTTTCAGATAAAAGCCTCTGTGTGTGCGAAAGCGGTGTAGGATTTCGCACAGTAATTTACAATTTATTTTTTCTGGATAACACAACATTCGCAAAAAATAACACGAACATATTCATGTATAATCAATTATATACAGGGTTGTCATACCGTGCTTATTTCTAAGAAAAGTGCTTATTTTTGAGTCGCGTGCTTATTTGATCTCAGAAACGTGGATAGTACCCAGTACTTGTTTTGCGTACAAAGCTTGCGTGGAAACGAGCGACGAACTTTTTTTGTCAACGGTGGGGTTTGCGGTATTTCCAGGCAAACTGTGACACACACAATAGTTGCAGTTAGTTTTTAGGAATACTGTTTTTAGGGACAAACTGCAATTTAGAGTAGGCGTAACCATGAGTTCTGCTTCAAACATGAAAAGAAATTTTCTATTACTACTGCTCTTACTACTGCTATTGCGACATCGAGAAAGGTGAAAACAGTAATCGGTGCCCACAATACTACCATAAAAACACAAGAAGCATTGCGGGAAACCAAAGTATGAGGACTTTAGATTAGAGGTCGGCCACCTGCGGGCCATATCCGGCACACTGAGTAAAATAATCCGACCCACAGTGCTTCACTTAAACCTACGGATCGTTATTATGTTATTCTTGTTCTTCATTAATAATTCGTTTTCCAATCTTTATGAAAAAAATCGCTTTTGTTTTCAATTACTTAACCAAAATGAAATTTTCCTCGCGAAGAACTAGGATTAGTGATAGACATTTAGAAAATTTTGATTTTATCTAGTGTGTCACCTAGAGTCGTATTAAGTGTTATTTGTAAATATTTTGTATAATAAGACGACTTGAGTCCACGAGTTGTCGCAGTGTTCGCTCGCTATTAAAGTCCGAAATTTGAATTTCTAATCTGTATAAATAATGTGGTTCATCAGCTACCCGTTCAGTTTTTAACTTTCTTGAAAAAATATGTGCGGCCCGCCAAGATTCGTAGCACTTGGTTTTGGCCCGGGAGCGACAAAAGTTGCCGACCCTTGTCTCAGAGATTGCGTGTGGCAGTGACTCTCATTCCCTAGATTTTTGCAATTTTGGAGCTGCGTACAACCATGTTCGAAGCGACTTCTAATGATAAAAAGTGGGAGACTCGTGTATGATCTCACTCTTATTCTGCGTTTCTACCGTTGTTAGGACTTTTCCCCTTGAAAAATAACATTTTGACTCCGTGCTTATTTTTGGCACTGGGTAGATGGCAACCCTGATTATATATATATATATTAAAATTTTCTTGCATCGAATTCCGTATTCACAGGGTATCAACATTTTACTTTGCAAGAGATATGCAAGTTTAATTGTGCGCACTAATTTCTCAGAGCTGATGATAATACCAAGCGTGTTGTTTCATTTTATAAATGTACCAACGCGTGTTCAAAAAAAAAAAATCAAGACAAACGAAAGAGTATGTTGCGCTATATTTTCAATCGATCGCCGATTCAAGCGATAGAAAAAGGTACTTATGATTAAAGTGGATATATGCGCATGGACCTGTGTCATGTCTTTGAAATGCGTGCCAAATGTTAAGGTTGGAAATTGCACTGAACGTTTAACTTGAGTTCAGTTTGTCTGTATTTTAGAACTTGCAAATTTTCATAAACATACAGAAATATAATGAGTTTGGAAATTTTTTTGTCCTCGTCAAATTGTGCGGTCTTCAAGTTCATTAATTTTTAAATTTTGGTGACAGGTCAAAATCGAGATCCGTTTCTGGCATGCCATCGGTGCTAGCCTCCCGGCTCTCCATTAAAACACACATATATAGTATTTTTATTGATTACGAAGTGTACATATAGATAGTTTTGTTATTATGTTATAGTTGTTCATGTTAATTTCCTTGTAAAGATTTTTCTTGTTATGAAAAAATCGCGGATCTTTTGTACAAAGCCCTCGCAAAAAAAAAAAATTCCGCCAACGGTCAAAATATGAAAATTAGTAATTATCCAGTTAGGGTTAGGAATGCAAATTGTGTTGGAAATTCAAATCTTCTGTTTTGACCTTTGTCTCAATATAGTCGAGAATCTCTCTCTTGTTGCATATTGGATTGAAAGACATATAAAAGCGTCGCAATAAAAAAGTGCCATGTTTTTGTATATATAACAATAACAAAAAATATGCGATTTTGATTTGAAAAATTGTTAATCCGAACCTACCTCACCGGCAGCTTTTAAAATTAAGATAAATTCATTCTACTAGTATTCATTCATTCTAGTCATGTTAGTCGATTGTTACTTGCTTTGCGTTTACGGCATTTAAGCCACTTGCTGTATCATGCCTACGGGCCCAAATAGAATTTCACGGAGAAATAAATAAACCAAAAACAAATTTTACAATTAGACCAGTTATATAATAAACAAGGCCCGAATATTCCTTCAATTTGTGGTTTTATATATAAACCTAATAAGAGGGAATGTACTTGCGAGTGTAACAGATTCAGTTGTGAATAAGCTCACAATCTGAGAAATGATTTTTGCTAACTGAGAGAGCTGAAAATTTTCAATGCAGCACCATGTGCGAATGTAAAGCATCAATCATTTTTAAATAAAAGGTAATTAGTAATACAAATAATAAATTATTATCTGTATAGTATAATATTCTTACCTGCTGTGCTGACCGCTAACAGAAGAGCGGTCAATGTAGCAATTAACATGCTGTATATTCGGCCTCAAGTTTCCCCAAACTCAAATTCTTTCTTCGCCGTTGCTTCGATTTTGTAGTAATATAATTTGCAAAAAATAACAACTAATAAAAATGGTATTCTATGCTGCAATGTTGCTGCCAGAATGTGACATCCAGTTGAAGCTGGCACTTTTATATAGAATGAAACGCTGTTGAGTATGAAAAACTGTATTGATTTGCTGAATTTTAAAGTAATTTTGCTTCGCAGAGACGCCAGTTTACTCAAGAATTCGGGTGAAGTTTCCGTTTCAGCTACATACATTTTCAAAGATATCAACTTTCTAGGACAGAAGATGAAACAATAGGTTCTCAAACAATGGTGTCGACTAGGTTATATTATTATTATCATTTCCGATATTAAATATGGTTTTTAATTTTCTTTGTTTGTATCGGCGAACAATAAACACCATCGGACAACAATACTGTTCAAGGTTTTTGTTAAAATGTTATTGCATCAGGGCAAATATAGATTATAATAATAAGAAATCCCATATATTTAATTTATTTGTCAGCGATCATAGTTTTGAACGTACCATGCCAACTGGAAAAATAACGTGATTCGTTCCACGAAATCGAGTACAAGCTTTTGTTTAATGAATGATACTGTGGTCTCACACCAACAACACACACGATGCTTTGACGAAGCCAATACAATTATTTTTTGTGGCAGCACCTGATCCAAAGTTACGCATCAAAACCTAGTCCCCGAATTTAATGAAATTGAGACATCCGTATCTTTTTTGAATTTGCAGTGCAGTAGGAATTGAAGAAAAATCAAAGGAAACTTAATTTATTACAAAATATCAAATCTTCCAACCTTATTTAAATAAAACTTTTATGAGAATATGTCAACCTGAATAAAAATCAACTTCCATTCATTTTAAATTGTTCGTTCAAACCAAAAATCTAATAAACTTTTAAATTTTTTAGAGCATGTCCACAAAAAGGTGGTCTTTAAAATGGGCAAGTGTAGACAAAGTTATAATATGTTTGATGTGATTCGTCACTTTGTTTTCAGAACAACGTTAATTTAAAAAGTAAAATCTCGTTTTTTAATCATAATTGAGGGTATGGAGCATTTTCGACAAAACAAAATTTTTGCAAAATTGTTTTTGCATGGTTACAGTAATTTCTTGGTAGTTATAGGCAACAGTAGCTTAGCTGCGACGAAAACGAAATAAAGGTATCTGGCTTAAATAATGGAAGTGAATTGAATCTTGTAAAACATGTTTTTCTTACTACTTTATAATATAGCAATCTGTAATAATAAAATCATTCAAGTCGGGAGAAGATAATATTTATCAAATGTAAGCATATGATATTAGCCGTGGTCCTACTTGGAAAATAAAATTTGTTATTAAATTTTATTCATTCTGATATTAAATTGGCCGTTAAGTTCTGATATTATCAACCAATGCATTTGTGTAGTCACAATAAAATACCGTAAGCATAATGTCAGTGCCCAGGGTGATTACTCGTTTATTTCACACGATTAATACCTGTGAGATTACAACTATTTTTAACAGCGTATTGAATAAACATTCATAGGCACGCAATCTTCTTGTTTTACTTTATAGTATTTAAGGTCACACAACTAACACAAATAAACAAAGATTATTTTTTTATAATTGTGTGAAGTATTGTATTGTCGGCATTTTCTTTTATTGTTTGTAGCTATTGATAAACTTATATAGACAATGAACTATTCACATGAGCGAAGCCTAATTTTTGTTGCGTAATAAAATTTATGTAATGTTGTGATTAAAATGATATTATATATAACAGATTAATTTTCAATTATTTACTGTATTTACCACTTCCATAGCGTATGCTGGCATCAATTATGAACATGTATTCACGCTTACAGAATTTTTGTGCATTAGAGTTTTTGAAACCAAAAATTACTTTTGCCAAAACAAAATGATATTCTTAAAATTAATTTTAATGCAAAAATAAACAGTATATAATCACAAAAACACAAACTTTGAAAATGTTAATCTCGCCCTAAATTTATTCGTTAGCCTAGTATGTGATCGTAGCAAAGCTGTCAATAAAATCCCGTTATTGATTTAAAACATTACCAAGACTCTACCTTTGAACAACCAATTCCTGAAAATAAAATTTCGCTTTTCCTAGTGTGCAAGTTTGGCATAGCGGGCGAATGTATCAAGGAATGTTGAAAGATTGACTACATTCGAATTCGAAGTCGATGCAGATTCTGACGAATGTACATTTGTGGGAAGCAAGTGAGCACTGCTCTAATACACAACACAAAGGACACGCGTTAGTACGTTTTTGACATCGTTATTATATTCACGTTGATATGTCAATTATACACAATTTGCACTAAACAAAAATGACAATGAAAGCGTCTATCCAGTATTTGCATACGGCCGACGTTGATGATGGCTTTCTCATGCCACGAAAGATTTTGATGAAATATTTGAACTTTGCTTTCTGGAGTTGTCTTACGTTATTGGACAGGTAGTGGACATAGCGATTGTTTCAATTTTATGTTGTTGTTGTTCTTGTCCTTTGGCACAAAATTTTTGAAAGTCGCTTTTCTCTTTTATTACTTGACCAATTGCTTAAAAATTTTCAGTGGTTGAAGTTTGATTATTTCGCTAGAAGGCTATTACTTTTATTTAATTTAAAATTTTCTGTGGACTTTAAGAGATTCGTTTTTTGCGTGCGAAGACGTGATCAGAATAAGAAATAGCGGCACCTTGTGTTACGTTGTAAACGCACGTTTTTTACAATTTTGTCGTACATTTTGCCTCTGTATGCAGTGCATCGTGCGCTGCGTTGTAACCAATCATTGTAGACCCATTATTGGACACGTAGTGGACATAACGATCGTTTCAATATTATGTTGTTGTTCTTGTTCTTGTTCTTTGACACGTTTTTAAAAAGTCGCTTTTCTCTTTGATTACTGGACTAATTGCTTTGAAATTTTCAGTGGTTGAAGATGAAATTTTTCTCCAGAAGGCTATTACTTTTATTTATTTCAAATATTTCTGTTAGCTCTGTAAGATTTGTTTTTGTTTGCTATGACGTCACTAAACGTTCAAAGGATATCGGACGCCATTTTGTGTCCAACGGACCATCTTGCAATTTCAATTCACGCTGTCACAAGACAGGAGTTCTGGTACCGTAACGCAGCGCGGTGACACTGAACTAACTCGTAGCTGTCAAAAGCTTGAAAATCCATACAAATATGAGAAATAAAAAGATGAAACTTGGCAGGTGGGGAGAGTTGTGTTTCTTTTAACCATATTTGAAAGTTTCGCGTTTCTACATTTGAAGGAGGGGGAATAGGGGGTGTGCATTTCCGATACGTCGATATTATCTTTGTCAACCAATTTACGGCCACCGTGTTTTCGTATGTTTGATTGCTGTGATGTGGTGCTTTGTTTATAATTTAACGAGTTTTGTTCGAAATAACCGTGTTCTTGAAATATATGACGGTCAGAAATGCAATTAGAAGCCCAATGCTTCAACCCTTTGTCGTAGAAAGTTAATACGAGGTTTAGCGTGTAGAATAAAGGCCGCCAATGCACCCACGGTGAAAAAATTAACGGGTTAGATATATTGGTTTTTGTTTTATAGCGGTTTGAATGAAATTGTCCGCAGACTGGCTACACCACCCTAGGCCTGGTGAGTTGTCCGTGTAGTCGAATTGTCCATCAGCCCTAAACGGCTATGACAGTCACTGTACCAAAAATTGTACCCCGATTCGGCTGGTGTTAAGTTGACGCATGTTATTTAGTAACGTTTTTATCTGAAATGTTTGACTGTGGTTCGGTACCTGATCCGATAATACGGTACATAATTGACTCATATCACGAGATATTTCAACTGATGTTTCAATTGTCACAGGACCTAAAATATCTATTACAGTCCCTGTACCGTCACGGTACCCCGATACAGGTACTGGTAAGTCACCGCCGGTATGTTAGTCGTTGGTCACCGCATATGATTTTTGGGGAATTGTTCTGCGTGTCCATATATTTGAGCATTGCTCTCTTGTTATCCTTTTTTCCCTTTGCTCGTAGCGTAAATTAGTAATATTATCTGTTGTCTGGTTTAGCGTTTCCCTTTCGGTCATTTTCGCATCACGTATTCGTCGTGTTGCAAGAGCCGCAGATATTTGTCCGTATTGTGGACTGTTTACTTATCTGTTTTTATATATATATATATATTGTAATTGTATTAGCCACCCGGATCGGAAAACGTTCGGTAACAAAAAAAAAAAAAAAAAAAAATTTGCCTTTTGTTGTTGATATATGCTTTGACATATGTTAATCGATTGTGTTTTATTCATTAAAGAAACCACTGTTCTCTGCCAAGTGTATAAAGAAGAAGCTGATCTATGCATGTGTCTTGTTTGTGGACAAAGGGCTGAGAGTGGCGCGTTCGATACGTTTTTATTGTGTCTCGTCTGTATAGATTCCGGGCTATCAAAAGACGTCACACCTTGTGGCGATTGCGGTGATGGCATATCAGCTGAGAAGCGAGCGTAAGTCTTTTTCGCTAAGAGTTGTTTATGGGGAACGGCGTGCTACGGTACCTGGTTGCGAAAATACATACAGTAGTGATTCGGATAGCTGGTGTTACTACAGCTGTGAGTCGAATCATCTTGTAATTTTAATTTTAATTGACACTGACACAAGAAAGGAACTGGTGAAGATAGGTCAGTTCCGGTACCGTAACACATGCTTACACATACCTACCGTAACTGTCTCGTAAAAGCGGGGCTTACAGGTCCACTCACTGTGATGATTAATGTCTTTTAAATGTTGGGGTTTTTTTGGAATCGGTAAACTTTGCCGTGCTGGATAAGTCACTGCATTGTCACCATGTAGCTGTTTCACTGTTCAGCTTTGTTCAGGTTACGCTATGAATTTCCGTGAATTGATGAAACATTTTGTTCTGTATTACGTGTCCATATATTTGAGCATAGCACTCTTGTTTCGTAGAAGCATAGAAGCATTCAAGATATACTCGAGGTGTCGCAACGGAACAGTTTGGCGGGATATACTCGATACATGCCAGATTTTAATCACGAATTCGCTAATCATTATAGGCCGAGATAAATTGAATTTCACCACATCTGAATAATGTCTTTTTTTAAATTTCTTCAAATCATTATGGTTATTTTTTCCCTTCATATTTTCGTTTTATAAAAAAGGATCAACTATTTTCAAACATGTATATGCTTTACGACACCTTTGAGAAAAATCTGGTAACTTTATGTTATTGTTTTGAAAAATAGTTTTACCATTGTTTTCGGTTTTAATTAAAACGAGTTTCGCGATTCACTTGGAAATGTGTAGCTTATTTTGTAGATTGTTTGTTAAAGGATTTTCACAGAAAATTCAATTCAATCAAATCAGTAAACTGCGAAACTGACACAATACGGTAATACCGATATTTGGTAATGATAGCCTAGTCAGGTATCGGTACCGTACCCTACTGTACCGTACGGTACCGTACCCATTGAAGCTTATTCCAGTATTCAGTTATTCACATTGCAGTACCGGTACGGTCTGACGGTATTCTGGTATTGCTGTCAGGCTGTAGTTTAGACATACCGTAACTGCATAACACTGTAACATTTACAGATTTATTAGACCAATTACCGTACCGGTACGGTATGTCTTGTGTTCATTTTGAATAAATTCAGAAATTGATTACCGTATCCAGTATAACTGTATAAAGTTCTTAAACAGAAATGAGTCCAAATGACTGTATGAATGGTGCTTTATCGCTTCAATGCTGCAATCTGAATGACTAGATTTCAAAATTCTTATTTCTGAAATTTACAATGTTTGTCCGCAATCCAGCAATCTGAATCTCTAATCACATTTTGAACTTGATTCTACCACTACAGCACTACCGATAGCATACCGTAGCCAATAGGATAGTACCGGTACGGTACCGTACGGTACTGTAGTCTGTAGTCAGGTAGTAGGGTACCGTAATTTTTGTATTTCCTATGAAACTGCAGAAGGTCTTCTGATTTTGATAAAATCGAAATACATTTTTGATGGCTATTATTGATTCATTTCTGCTCCTGTACTGCAAATTGTAATATTTATCTTATGTTTTAGTTAGCAATATTCATTTTACTAACATTTTTCGCTCTTCAAAAACCTGGTGTTGATAAAAGTGTCATAAATTTTGTTTATTTCTGTGATGGCCCCTGGAACCAGGCCCGCTTCACACTCAAATTTTTGTCCTGAATTTCCATCAGAAGGCAACATGTTTGAGGCCAATTTTGATGACGTTGCTGCGGAGAGCGACCCATGGTCAGGTGCCACAGATCCAGACTCTGGTGCTCAAGATACAGATCAAGGATTTGAAGATTCGTTTATATCTAATGATCAGAATGATTCAGAATTTCCAACAAATCAGCAATCTGTGTCATATGAGTCAAACAAGGATTATTTAAATTATTTAGAATCGAAACTTCAACGAATGGAAACAAAACGTAAAAATACTGATAAAGTTAACGCACGAGATGTTCTCAAATCACTGAAAGATGTAAAAGAAAAACAAATGCAATGGAGTTTTCAACAACAAGGGGTTTCGTCGTCAGAAGGTGATACTTTCGACAGTGACAGTGGCCACAGCAGTGGAAGTGGTAACTCATTGACAAACGAACTTCGAAGAAAAATGTTTCCAGAGCAGCACGCACAAAATGACACCGAACTTTTGCATTTACTAGATCATGATGTTATACAAAAATTATTTCTTAATGTTCAAGATGATTCTGCAAGTTCAAGCAAAACTTGAATATATTTTTATCCATTTGAATCGAAATAATTAAGTTCAAATGAAATTTGTCGCAGTAGAAGTCTTTGTTTACTCAAATCATTAAGTTTGGTGCATATAAATCAAGTGTATGTCGAATCAATTTCCATGTACCATATTTGGCGCTCTAGAAGTGTGTGTACCAATATGGAGGTACAGTAGCTACACATACTACGGGAGTAACTTTTATTTTTTAAATTTCATTTTCAAAATTATGGGACGTGTATTATGCATTGTTGTAGGAAAATACAAAAAATAAACAATTCTGTTGTGAATGATATGCCATATTTGAAACTACCGTAAGTAATAATGACCCAGAGTAGAAATTTGAAATGTCTATAATTGTTTTATCATTACTCCACTTTAATTTGTTTGTTTCCAGCAATATATCGTAGCTGGTTTGTCATCGATAAATGGTGCATTATGTTCTTGTCCATTCTATAAATAGCGATTAGGTCATGCTATAATTTTTATTTCTTTTATGTTATATTTTTGTGATCGTGATTACAGTCAGGATTCATGAATTTAGAGAAGTCTAAGCTATAAATACTCATTCCTGTCATGCTGTATTGAAATTTTCGACAATTTTGAAATTATGCTTTTGTAGCGGCCAATGTTCCCTCTAATTTTTTGTAGTATGTGTGCGCAGACATTTTGGTGTGTGCACACTTTTTTGGAAATGAATAATATTTGTGCAAAAAACAATGAAGAAATTTTGGCGTTCTAACCGGTAATAAGTGGGCCAACAACAAACTTTCTCAACCTGCCAACCAAGCACATTGTTACATTACATCGAAATACGTCTGTGCGCAGTAAATCTATGCGTGTGCGCAGCCTCTGAAAGCTATGTGCGCGCGCACACGCGCACACCTTAGAGGGAACACTGGTAGCGGCTGATGAAATAACATAATTTTAATATGCATGTCACTTTATTACCCAGCCCTACATGTGCTAATTGACACAAGTTCATGTAGAAGAAGTATTTAAATTTGTATAATTTTGTTGCTCTTTACAAGCGGCAACTTATTTTTGGTTTTGATTACTCAACCAAGATGAACCAGTATAGTTGTGTATATTACTCCCTTAGCATCTATTAATTCACAGAATATATTAAGCTGTGACTGTTGCTCTAAGTAATTGTGTGTTTCAGGTGCTCAGTCAATTGTGATATGTTATATTACTATGCCTATACTACTTTATTATAAATGTATCAGAAATGTATTATATTATAGATTGTAAGCTCTAAATAAGTAATATTTGAAAAATAGAATATAATAATATTGGAACATTTTGCTCATCAGTATGTCTGATCGTCTCACACAACTTCAAGATGCCGTCAATCAGATGGCGGAATATTTCTGCAACAGCGTTGGAATCCTACAACAGAATGCCCCACCTGGATCATTTGCTGGATTAGAAAAAACTGGAAATAAGGAGCCTGCTATTTCAACTGATGAAAACGTCAAACTTTTTGCTACATTAATAACAAGAACTGCTAAAGATATAAACGTTTTAGTAGACTCGTTACCAAGCGAAGAAAGTACGCCTGAATTACAGGCTGCTCATTTAACTCGTTTAGAGCAAGAAAACCAGGCTGCTGCTGCAAATCTTGAAAACCTGGTGCAGAGAGGAGAACTTGAACTTAACAGAATTCAAACTGCCTTAGCGGAAATTGCCGAAGCGCAACTAGCAGCACGTAAACTTGAAGCCATCCTTGTATGTGAGAGCGAACCTGCTGTTTCTTTTCCTGTTACTGATAATTCAATTGCAGATTTTTCAGATATTCCGCAAAGATGATATTTTTTTTTGCAATGGTTAGCGATTTATGTTTAAAAAACAAGCAGGGTGCAATGGTTTTTGAGCAACTTCGGTGTTCAATGAAACATTTGGACGATCCAGAAGTGTGTCTACCAATATGGAGGTAACTGATTTTGTTTGCCTACTTTACACAAAGTTGTGTAAAGGGACTGAAACCTATGGGCAGGAGGTATATTCCTTTGGCTAACACAGACAGTCCCCGAACACACAATAGAACTAATATGAGGGAAATCGGAATAAAATTATGGCCCAACCCTAACGTGGTACATATACTACAGGCTACAGCAGTACCAACTTTTGTGTCTCAACAATCTCAATCATACACGAGCAGAAGTTCAAGTGTTGATATAATTAAATAATTTTAGTTCATTCTCATTTTGAAATCTAAAAAAAGGGTAATCAAAGCCTTGTTTTCCTGACCTTTTCAGTATTTCTAAATTCAAGCTCATTGAAAATACTTCTATGTGTTCCTCATTGATGACGAGCTGATTTAGTACCGGTATATATTCACTATTCCATAATAAAAATAAAGTTTCAGAATCCAGAATCTTTTTGACTTTCCTTTGCAACATGTTATAAAAAGATCCATGCCAAGATCTAGTTTTGTAAAATGGAATTAGTGTAATTCAGTTTATTTGAAAACATTATTAATTGAGCCTCCATACTCCTTGTGCTTGTTCATATCTCAGGCAATAAACAGGTGACAATTGTTTTGTACCTATAAATAGAAAATTATTCATATGATGTTCTTTATCAGTTTTGTATTTATGCACGATGGCGTAGTGGTGAAATCATTAGACTTAATACCTGTGTTGTCATCGCAGGTTACTAACCTCGGGTTCAAATTCCATGCCTATCATCTCACCCAGGGAGAATGGATGCGAATGTCAAACTGGAAAGATTTCAGTTCTTCCAGAAATGTAGCTCCTCGCGTATCGTTAAATTTCAACTGTGCCTTGTTCTGAACGAAAGGGATGAAGAAGCGTATAAACAATTGCATGCATACGTTAGTTTTGAGACCATTGAATATAGTTTTTCACAACTGCCTTAAAAGGCATTAATATATCATCTTGATATTTTTGTTATCTTGTTTTAGTTATGTTATCAAATCATTTATTTAGTTATGGTATTAGACTATTAGTACTATTCCACAATGAGTCGTAAAACAAAATCATCATTTGGTCGTGATTCTCTACAATCTCGCAGTTCAATAACTGGTGCAAGTGCATCAAAACTACCAAGAAGCACACCGTTACCTCATTCCTCAAGGAAGGTTCTTCCACGTAAGATATTTTGACATTATTGGACAGTGGACACAAATTGGACCTTTAGATCGTTTTGCAATGTCGTCTTGGTGTTTTTTTTTGTTTGCGGGGGAAATACTTTATTCCACTTCTATTGGGCCAATCAATTCCGAGTTTTCAGTACTCAAAAGACGATGAAGCTGTTAGGACGCTATTATTTTCATCATTTTGCTAGATATTTGTTGTTGTTTTTTTTTTTTGTTGTTGGAAAAAATATGCTTTTCTGGCAACTAATGAACTAATCGATGTTGAATTTTTTGAAATTCATCACTTTCAGTCGTGCTTGTCAGCAATTCTTTTTAGCATACGCTGTGCTCAGTTACCAGAACCGAATTGCAACTGCCATGCCCAGATATTTGATATTGTTGTTTTGTTATTATATTAAATAACTTTAAAATGCGTTTGCTTTGTTTGATTCAATATTACTTAATTTTTTCTAAGCCCATTCCAGCATCAAATCGTCATCGAAAAGATCTTCCTACTTCGGTGGATCGGATCATCATGTTGTCAAAGATACTCGACCTTTGAATGACAAACCATACATGAGGAGATGTATTAATGAGATTGTTAATGTAAGAATTCAAGTTTTTGTTATTCGGAATTTTAGTATAATATTCTGTTGCAATGTCTTGCGGCGATTTGACCCCAAATAAACAGAACCCAGGTCGTTTGGAACATATTCTAGAGCAGTGGTTCTCAAACTTCAAAAGCCGCACCCCCCTTTTAGAAAAGTATGTTTTATTCAAAAAATACATGAATGAAACGTAAATTTCCAAAATAAGGCGGGCAAGATCAAGTCTAACAACTAACCTCGAAAAATTGTCGCCCTCCACCATTTGAATTACACCATTTCTAGAAAGAACATAACTTTTGTGCGTGTACAAATGGCTGTAAGATTGCTAAAACTTTTGGGTACAATCATAAATTTCATGATATTTTAGTGGTCGCCATTGCTGAGAGTCTAGTTTTCTTCACTTCTGAATGAATGTGCTACATGACCTTGCTTAAACAAATTCGGATTATATTATCCAGATATATGAATCTTTCATTAAATAGGATTAGGATACATTTTGCAATTTATCAATCACAGTTTTCAAATTGAAATATTTGAATTTTGAAAAATAGACTTTCCTAAAGCCTTTTTAAAAGAAATTCAACCCTAATATTCACAGTTTATCAAAGACCACGGCTACCCGCACCCTATAACAGCAAAACTAATGAGTCCACCCACAAATAAAGAATATTTTCGAATTGTTGAATTTGTTTATGGACTTGCCTCACCGGGATATAAGATGATTGTTCGGCCGGAAGAAGAAATGTTCAAGCTACTCTCCGATCATAAGTATATATTTCCTATAATGCATATTAATGCATTTGATATAAACACGTCTTTGTGTTTAACTATTAATGGCTTGCTGTGTGGCTCATCTTGCTGAGCTTTAGAAATGTGTGAGAGGATTGCTGGACTCCTCGTCCATACAGGGTGGTTCACGTAACTGCTGGTCGGTTACGGCTTACTCCACCAACAAAATCTTTGCTTTCGTAAACAAATACCTAGCTAATTCCATACCCTACATGGCGACATGGACTGGTAATCGGACGAGAGGCCCTGGTTCGCCATGTGGTTCAGCCGTCTTATCGGCTTTTCTTTCCCGTGGGATAAATATATAAAACTCGCCAAGCCTATATTGGTATGGAATTCTTGAATTTAATTTCAACCAATTTTATGATACACACGGTATATAATTTCATACTAATACTAAAGCTATACATTTATAGGTATCAATTGCTCTTTTTGTCAAAATTTGTTAAAAAAAAGAGTCCTATTCATCTGAAAGTTCTTAGGATATATTCAGGTTATGAATGAAATCTGCTGTTGTCAAAATTCAAAGTTTGCTTATGTATCAGTGATGAATTATACATAACTCTGTTCAGAGTAGAGGTGAAACTCCCCACAAAATATCAGCTATTGACACTATTTTTTTATAATGCATGCAAGATGCAACAATGGATTCTACAACACCATTTGGTGCAATCATTCTCTCCTGCTTACAAATAAAAACCTCATTACATTTTTGTTTTTTTCTCATCTAGCTATCCATTCAGTGTGTCAAAAAGTACGTTGAGTAACGTTGGGGCAATGAGTGCGTGGCCAAATGCATTAGGAGCTCTGGATTGGTTAGTTGACCTGGTCAAGGTAAATGATTTATTATTCAAGGATTTTAATGTCGATACTCTTAAGTTTTGAAAAAGGTTCTAAAGGTGATGCATCTGGCTAAGTGTTAGGAATACGCTTGTTGTTTCACCTCTGATTACCCTCAGTGGGTTTGCAGGTTCAAATATAGTGGAAGATAATTATGTTCAAGAGGATTGCTGGACTCCTCGTGGTCGTAGGGTGGTTCATGTATCCGCTGGTTGGTACGGCTTCCTTACATCTGAAACAAATATCCGGCTGACCAATCCTGTATTTTATTGTAACCAATGACACAGTTCATTATACTAATCATGGCAATGCTGGTTTTATTGGTTAGCCCTGCCCATATCTAATTTGACATGGTTGTGCTGGCTTATTAGCTTTTCCAGCCCTAAGATAAAGATTGAGTTGTAGCTGATGGTACATGAATCTAGGTTCAAATATACAAAGCTTATTGTAAAAAAGTGGAAGAGTATTGAAATTAAAAGTTACAAAAAGGTTTATTGTATTATTTTAGAAAAACGCAAGTCACTCATTTTCTATTTTTTGCTTTCAATTTTTCCTGTCAACGAAATAAAATTTGGAATAATTTTGATGTACAATGACTCAATCATATGCTTCAAAATTAAAATATATTAGATTGGACTATATGGTCACTTGAAAAATTGATTTATTGATTGCAGCCTATTTCTATTTTGTTTAGTATCTTAAATCCTTGGAGGACAGTGAAATTGAATTGGATGAAATATGCTTCGCTGGTGACAAAAAACAAAAGGTAGGGACGTCACAACATTATATCTTCTAGTAATGAATCAGTATCTGGTCATAATTGAGGCATCATCACAGTGTTGTTGCTAGTTTCATAAAACCATTTCTTGTGATATTTTGGGTTTACCCCCTTCTTTTTTCTGTTTTTTTTTTATACTCATTTCTCTTTAAACAAGGCTCTGTATAAGTCTCTACTGTACTGTTGGGTAACTATATAAGCTACCTGGAAGATATCACAAGAAGCCACTTTTTTATATATTGAAAGGGCTTTTTATGGTTCAACCACCCAATTTATTACACAATTTGGAAAAGCATTGAATTTGATTCTGAGATTCTTAACCTGCAGGGATATGTTGGTAGCTATCCAGTCAAAGGCTTTAACTATGAGGCTATTAAATCGTACTGTGAGTTTCTAATTTTCATTTTTGAAAACCCATACTGGCTGAATGACAGAAATGCACTGTAGCAGACCGACTTAATGTTATTGTACTTTACAATGTCACAAAATGCATCTGACCACTCTAATAGCCTCGACTGCCTTACAAATTACCCAATGCTTAGATTTGTGACGTTTCCATCCATTTCAGATGCATCATGAATATCTTCAAGCCACCTATATCGCATTCATGCGGGGAGAGAATGCTCCTTTTACTGAGATTGACAACGCTTTGAAAGACCAAATTGGTAATTCTTATTATGAAATAAAATGTCAAGTCTACCATTCAATTGCTGCCCATCTAAAGCATTGTTCAAATTGAAGCCAAGAATTGAGCAACTGAGTCTACAAAAATCTCTTTTCTAAAGCATTATAACATGCACTCACTTAGAAGTAAAGGAGCAATACTATGGATGACCAATGAAATGACAGAAGCTACTAAAACTATTCAGAATTATATCAACACATTGCAGTTCAGTATTGAGAAACTTAGAAGTCAATATATTCAGAAAAACAGTTGTGATTTTGTGAATTTCACATACTGTAATTGAAGTTTTTGAAAAAATATTTTGGCAGAAAATCCCTTTGTCTGGATTTAGACCAGTGTTTCCCATCCTATGGATCGCCACCCAAAACTGGGTTGGGAAACACTGGTCTGAATCCAGACAAAGGGATTTTAGCTTGTAAATCTTCTGGGGTCGCTTGTTTTTTTAACAAAAGTCCAAAAATTACTAATTTTAATTTCTATAAGTTTTATTCTTTATTTTATTTTTGGTATTGAATTTGGTGTTGCACAATAGTGATTGTATTTGTGGGAAGTATCACAGCATGAAAACTTTGCAACAATTATTTTGTTTTGCTTAGGGAAAGCCACGCTACGATTTCAAAACTTTATTGAGGAAAAACTAGTGTTAGTCATGTTTGTCATTCAATTTTGTGTCCATTAATGTACTACATCTCTACATGTCATTTAGTATTTGAGTATATCCTTGAGTCGTGAGATTTTACAAAATATTTTTTCCTGAAATTTAAAATATTTACCATTTTGTTTTATTCCTAAAGCGGAGAAGAACAAGGGTATGGTTGCTGAAGTTGCAGACTTGAAACTCAAATTAAAACATCAGCATGTGGAAATAGAAGAACAGATGAAGCAGAAGGTAATGTAGTAGTAATGAGCAGCTAAATTAACTGTTTAATCGAAACTTCTCAAACTCATGAAGCAGTTACGAATGCTGCATTCAAAAGAAAATTTGTACTATATTTACATTTTTTGGGTATAGTGTAGTTTCTACCATGAGTACTTCTACTGGGCGTAGCATTACAATTTTTTCATATGTCAATCCTAACCCCCACCTGCCTGCGTCATTCAAAACTTACGTCACTACAATGTCACAGTGACGCAATAAGGCCCTTCAAACTCTCATCATACATACAACCTCTCATCCGAGATGCGCTCGCATACGATCACCTGAAAATGAACAAGCTATTTCTCTCGTTTTCTTATCGCAACGATCCCCATATGAGAGATTGCTACCACTAGTGAGATCTTTATCGTCGTGATTGTGATGTCGTAGTGACATAATTTTTGGATGGCGTAGTCAGCTGGGGGGTTAGGATTGATATGTGCAGAAATCGTTATGCTACGTCCAATAGAAGTACTTGAGGTACAAAACTACACAAGACCCAAATTTTTATTTAATTATTATTCATATAATTAGGGCTGGGCATTTTCGAATACCTAATGATTTCAGAATCTAATCGGATTTTTTTTTCGAATCGAATTTCGAATACTTTGGAGATATAGGATTGTGTACCGTAACTTTCTTATTGTATTAGGTCCTCCAGACACATAAATTACTGAAAACATAGAATACATCACTCACGCAGATTGCTGAGCATTCACATACAATAAAAAACACATTTTCATCAATAACTCACTACAAATTCTACCTTATACCTTGTCTATTTGCGTAAATTTGACTATCTCAGCTAATAAATTCAGTTTCTATTTTTTAGCTTCAAGAAACGAATATGGAAGAAAAATATTTGACAAATCAAAAGCTAAAAAAAGATCTCGAAGTTTATTTTGAACAATTGGATAAATATTGTGAATCCGTGCAAAATAAATGCACAGCAATGCAACAGAAAATAGAAGAAATGGAGAATCAAGCTACTCAAATGGAAATGGCGAATAAAGAAATTCAATCTGTTGTAGTTGGCCAGGTTGGTATTAAATTCATTAAGAAAAAAGTGGAATGTAGTGAGCAGTACAAAAGGACTTCTTAGTGATGTTTGTGAACATGTAAACTCTGACTCTCAACCATGATCGTCAAACACTTAGTAAAATTAATGCAAAGTTTTGACAAATTTTCTTCGTTGTAACTTCTGCGTTCCTCATCTGGACTCTTGACTCCCAATTCGAAATTTCAACTCCCAATTAAGTGGTGTTTAAGAATACTACTCAGACTCAAGTGAAAACATGCTAAAGTCTGACATCAAATTTCTTTTCCACTGCCTTTGTATGAACCTAATATTGCCCATACATCTCTTGTAGTTTGCATCATTTTTTCCGACCAGGATCTCAGTGTCGAAGATGTCCAACATATGAATATTGAGCTCAATCAATTAGACGGCTCAGTAAAATCAATGGAAACGAGATGTAAACAGTTGCAGGATCAATATTATGAGAAACAAATTGAACAATCAAAGATGATTGATAAAGTGAGTCAAAATAGATTTAGTTTTAATACGTAAGTTCAACACCGTTTGCTCATCTCAGAAAATTCCATTTTTGGTTTTGATTAGAAAGAAGGGAAAGTTTGGCAACAAATACCAATTGAATTTGCCATGTTAGGACACATGAATGTGGTCGTTAGTAAAATCCTTGACTGAACATTGCTGACTATGTGCTTATAAAAACAAATCTTTTGACTCCTTGTGAAAACGTGCCAAACTCAGCGCGCGCAACTCCACACCGTTGCTAGAAAAACTCATGCCTCATGGCCTCAATATCAATACAATCATGCCGAACTCCTACACCGACTCCCTAAACCTAATGAAGAATAATCAGCACTCAGCAGTGTGATAAAGATGGCCTAACTTTGTGTTCCTTTCTCAAGCTTAAAATCTTAACGATAGATACTCTTTCATTCAGATCAATTCTCAAATCGTGGAATACACAGAAGCATGTAGAGAACTGGAACTCATACCAGAGACTGCTGCTAATGCTAACGGCATTGATTATAGTCTCAGTACAGATCGTTCTAAGATTGATAAAAACGTTGACAATTTGGTTGCTGTTATTAGAGTAAGTTTAATTATCTTGGTTCAATTAGATGGATCTTTGTGTGGCGCTCCAGAAGTATGTGTACCAATATGGAGGTAACTAATTTTGTTCGCCTACTTTACATCAAGTTGCGTAAAAGGACTGAAACCTATGGGCAGGGGGTATATTCATTTGGCCAATACAGAACTTTTAATAGAACTAAAATAAGGAAAATCGGAATAAAATGATGGCCTAACCCTAACCTGGTACACACACTACGGGAGTACCCTATTGTGTTCAAAAGTTTTTTATATCGCGAATATTATTTTTACAGTATTTTCATTTGTTTCATTTCAGCCCAAATTGATTGCTATGAAAGGTTCGTTTCTGAAGGATGTTGGCAGATTACAGCAGGAAAGACATCATAATGCTACTATCATAGAACAGGTTTGTTATTTAATCTTCTTTATACCCAAAACAATGTTCTTTTCCTGAATTGTTTCAGGTGCTCAGCCAGTTTTTTTTAAGATCGACCTCCCCAACCACGCTCCTTTTGGAAGACTGAAAAAAGTCGCTAATAACATGTGCGATTGCATTTAGCTAAAATTGCTGATTGTTTTTGTCAGCGTGATGTGTTATTCAGGCTGTAAACACATTTACGTCGTCGTTGTTTATTCATTCTGAATGGCAAATTTCCCTCAACATAAGTATGTCTGGTGCCATGACAACGATGATATTTAGTTTTGAAACTTCTTTTTGAAAATCCTGGCTGCGCCCCTGTCTGGTTTGGAATTTTTCACCAATCAGTAATTACTATTACATAATTCATCGCTTCCTTCCTTTTCCGTACCAGTAGTTCTTGGTAATTCATTTCGCTCTCTTGCCTACTTATTTTTGAAGTCTGAATAGGTTTAATAAACTCATTCCTTTCTAATTCCAGTTGAAAGAACAGATTATGGATCAGAAACGATCAAAAGAAAATGTTTCGCAACAACTCGAAAAATTAAAGGATGAAGAAGAACAACAAAAGATTGTAAATAGGATTTTCTTACACTCAGAAATAGGATAGGCACGACTCCAGCACAAAAATTGATCTTATGGCAGTGGTTCTTAAACTGCGCTCCCTGTCTTATTCAAAAAACATGTTGAAAATATGAGGATGGAATGCAAAACTCCCAAAATAAATGAATGTGAATATCCAAAATAGGGCGGGCAAGATTAAATCTAACACATATTTTGAATTAGCTACACGTCCCCTCTGAAAAAATGTCTACGTCCTCGTTGTGGTTGTGGGGCTCGCCCTACCCTTTGATAACCACTGTCCTTTGGTATATCCAGTTAGATGTTTCCCATCATCAAATCATTTCTCTCTGATCTCTAAATCATTATGGTTGTTGATGGCCAGCGCTGCCTCGAATACCCAATTTCTTGTGGAGTCTCTCAGGGACCAGTTTTTGGGCCTCTCCTTTTTCTAATATTCATTAAAACTGTGACACATTCTCGGTCAAGCTAGGGAATAAACCCGTTTGATCTTGATTTGCAGGATTTTGACAAAGCAGAGGAGGAACAAAGAAAAGATCTTGAAAGGTTAAAGGAAGATATTCAGAGTTTGAAAACAATGAACTCACTCTCACTTGAAGATGTTAAAGCTCAAGTTAAGATTGAGAGAGAGAAGTAAGCCAAGGTTTTATTTCTGCTGTAATCGTTCGTATTTCATATGTATCGAATGCAATTTTAATGAAACTCAAAATGTAATAATATTATGATAATTTAAAGTTTAAGACTTCTATAATTAGTATTTCGGTGATAAACCTACAAAATTCTAAGATTAAAATTCTTTACCTCATCACCCAGGGTGTAAAAATGTATGCGAGCCTCCTTTACTAGAAAATAGTAAACTTGAGGCCTATGACCAACGTTCCTTCTAAGAGCTTAGTTGCGCGAAACAGAAGGCCATGTGAGCTCCAAAAAAAAGGTCTTAGAAAAAATAGAAAAGAACACAACATTTTAATACTTATGCAGTCAGCGGCAGAACGAGAGTACTGCGCGGGGATTCTCGGCAAGCTGTGCAGATTAAAGGGAACGTGGCCTATGACTTGAGTTTTTTCAGAAAATTTCAACATCTTCGGAAAATATCATCTTTTAAATTTTTCCTTGTGAGCCGCATTTGGCCCGCGGGCCGCAGGTTGCACACCCCTGGTTTAAAGTATAAAAATCTTAACTCGGATTAATTCAGAATTCAAACTTCGACTCCAGTGCAAACATGCCAAACTGCCGACTTTGATGGCACCCTAGCCTTGCTTGTTACACAAGTCAGCTTTTCACTGCTTCATTGTATAAATTTTTGTATTCTAGATTGAGAACCACTGAACTAAGAAACGAGAGAGAAGAAGATGAAATGGATGAATCACTGATAAGAATTTCTGAAATGTGTTTGTCGCAAAAATCAAAAATTGATGAAATAGTAAAAACGTTTTACAGTGATATCAGAAAGACCAACGAGGTAAAACAAATGGACATTTTACTTTTAGCTTATCAGTCCGGGTTGCACAAGACAAACTTCTATCCTTCCTTCATGGTCTTTGCACTACTAGATCCGTATGTATGTTGTGCAAGAATGCTGTAGCAGGAACAGTGATTTAAAACTTTTAAACCACATAGTTTATTTCAGGATTGATATTTCCTAAAACAAGATCTTGGTCTCAAGACAAGCAATTGAATTCGCAAGTAATCATCACTGACTGCATTAAATTATGTGTCCGGTTAGCAACTGCATCTTATCTTGAGACTAGACCAGTGATATTCAGACTGAGATAACCTTGTGAGAGACTAGAACTGTCATGGGCAGACTATGGCCTGTTGAATGATTCAATCAGGCCTTCCTGTGATGTCACAATCAAACTAAGACCAAACTTTGATGTTTTAGCTACAAAAACAACTCAAGGAATTTGTTGAGATTGCGATTAAATTTAGTTTTGTCTTATTGTTTTCCGCTTTAGCTTTTGTAACACTGCAAACTTTGTTCATAAAATCGAATTTTTCACGTCACGCTTTCATGGTCCGCTAGTCCAGATGCTCCTGGTCCAAAAACCTTTTCTATAATAATTAGAAATAATATTACCATCAAAATATTTTTCTCAGAAATTTCTCCCATTATTTGACGATTTGAGACAGAAGAATGAAAGTTTGAAAGCAAAAGTGGAATCGTTGGCTGCTCAATTCAAAGAAATAATAAATAAATGAATTCTCAAGACATCTTGTAGTGTTGAAAAGCTTTGTGCAGAGAAGTCTGCCTTTTAAGCGATACTGAGTCAAAATATACAGGGTGTTCATAAAAAAGAACTTTATAATTTCAATCTTGTTATGAAGACAGTTCTCAATATATCTTAACCAGGTTTGTTGTTTTTTAATCGGTTATTGTATACTTTACTCATTTAATACATCTGTCACGGCCAAAACAATATAGGGTATCAAAAAATTCCATTTGCAATTTTGAAAATTTTCGAGACTTTATGGACTCCCCCCTATACATTTGATCATATCTGATTACTCAATCCTGCTGTGCTAGTGCACTACCAGATTGGTCATGGCTGGATAGTTGAAAAAAGTAGGTTTTTCAATTAAGTGCCTTCTGTGCACAATTGTGTATCAGACTATTATTAAAAATTTGATTGCAATATCTTTTGGAAAAAGTCGATTTTGACCTAGTCATAGACCTCTCTGTTCCTTGGTTGGTCATAATTAAGGAGATTCTTTCTTGCGAAATAATGTGGTTCAATCATATTTATGGGAATTCCACTTCTATCTCTCATCTTCATACCTTCCTTCACTGACGATTTTCATGATAATAATAACACACTGCCTTATTACTTGCTGTTTTGTAACATTTCTTTTTGAAAATAAAATTTTTCGTTATTTTATAAATGCCGGTGATTTTGTTTTTCTGTGCACATTGGTATGTAAATAAAACGTCACTGAATTCTTGCATTTCTGTAATGTGAAGGGTTAAAAACTTGTCTCGTAGGTCAGTAGGATTATTCCGCTTGGATTTTGGAAATACATTAGACCAGCGGTTCCCAGTTTGTACTTCGGAAAATATTTCCTGAAAAATGACTTATCTCTAGTTATTAGATCTACTCGAAGCGGGGCGGACAACTCAGCATAGATAGAATACTCGCCTACCAATTATCATTGGCGAGTTGTCAGTCTTGTCGCATTTGACTCTAAAAAAATTGCTTATAATACATGTTTAGATTTTTCCATAACGTCACACCGGGTCGAACGAAGTCGATTCGATATTTTTTACACTTCCCGTAGTGTTTTATTCAGTAAAGCAACGCATAATAGAATGCTCCGGAAGTATTCGTACCAAAATGACCCACAACCTGAACGTAGTATGTGTACCAGGTTAGGGTTGTTCAGGTTGTGCCTCATCTTGGTAAGAATACTTCCGGGGTGCCCATAATAGTACTAAAACGGAGAATTCAAGCCATTATACCATCCTATGTTCATACATATATATTTATTGAGATACTTAAAACTGTGAATTAAATAAACCAAATCTATCTGCAATTGCCGTAAAGTTTTTGAATATAGAATTCTGTATTTTGCTCAGTGTTACTCAAATTTGTAACTACGACAGATTTAAAATGTATATTACAATTACAAGTCAATAAAATCATTAAACGATTACGAAAAGTCGATGACTGATCAGTACATTAAAACATTTATTCTCACTCTAGTGAAGTTGAATCAGGAATTTTGAATTAGTTGAGTAATGGCATTCGGCCACACAATCGGTGAAACTACCCATACATTATCACGTGCATTCAAATTTGATCTTCCTTCCATATATTCATTTTTCTTCGTGTTTCGGACAAATAAGCATAGGAATATGGCTGTGATGTAAAACATAATCACTAACCGACCCTAGGATTGTTCTTCTTATAGAACCTAATCCTCTAGTACCAACTACGATAAAAGTCATGTTGTTCTTGATCGCGGCTTCTACAATTGTTGCACCGACGCCATGATTATCTTTCATCTTGGTAATGAAATCATGTTTCATGCCGGCATCCTTACATTTCGTACGATACTTTGTTTCAATTTCTTTCAGCTTTTTTCGTTCCTGTTCCAATGCAGATTGAAGCATGCTTTCCGTTGACCCAGTAGGCATAGCGACTCCCATTCCATAATACAGATGTGAATGTGGAATGACTAAATCAGCAACATGCAATAAAACTATCTCGTTGCTTGGTTTGTGAAAGTGATCAGCATAATAGTTGAAAGCCAGCTCGGCATTGTGACTTCCATCGACACAAATTAAAACTCGAGATCCACCGCTTGTTGTTTCTCCAACCGAATCTGACATATTTATATGATTACATATACATTCTATTCAAAATAAAAGTAGGTAACTAGGATCTCTTGTAGAAAGCCCGCTCCAAAGTTAGCGCGGTGAACGCAATCTGCAGTGATCGAAACGTAGCGGGCATGTTTTCTCAAATCTCACATATTTGCAGTAGGGGTGTGGAGGCTTTCTACAAACGATCCGGTAACTATAATTTAGTAGTGTCAATAACCTATCCATTGGCTAGCGGTACAAAGGATATATATGATTAAGCAAGTACTAAATGCGTATATCGGTTCTTTTTATGCTTAAACCTTAGTGTTGAATACTTCACGCTGGTTTCATTGCATTTAAACCCACGTACATTTGAACCCATAATTTGAACCCACGACAATTGCACCTGCATACTATTGCATATATGAAAATTTTTTTCACGGATATTCGAACCCATACTAACCCTAACCCATGGATTTTAGCACTCTCATATAGATGGAAACCCGCGGATATATGAGTGCAAATGTATGGGTTCAAATGTACGGTCACCCCGCACGCTATAGTATCACCCTGAAATGAGCTGGTATAAACTATATTTTGAAATATATTTTTTAAGCATTCTGTCGTCTGCTCGGTTGATACTTTGTCAAAATCCTCCCCAATAAAAAACAGCAACTTACCAGCACGACAGTATAAGCAGTCTCTCCCTCAAACTGCCAATTCAGTTTTTAGTCGCCCCTGATCTGTGAATCAATTATTATTTTCTAAATATTTTGTGCTTATCACCTTCCAGTTCAAACCTTAACCGGAATATATTATGTTACATAGGTTGATATACTTTACACCTAGTTAATTTTTGATAACACTGGCAAACAAACCCAGACTAATCTTCTCTAAAGGGAAAAATACTTACTTGAATTTTTCTGTCATTAAATCTGGCATCTACTTTGACAACACATCGGGTATCCGTCATCGACAGCGGTTATGCATTTGCAAAAAGAACGTAATATACTAAAAACTATGCAGCCTGATTAAACAAGTAGTATAAATCATTGTTTGATTTACACGAAATGAGAGTATTCAAGGTTATTTTACATTTTTGCTAAAGCTGACAAATCAAACATCGTCTGACGTGTTCTCAAATCAACAATATTGTATAAGGAAGTTGTTGGCGCCGAACTCAATCAAAAAGTTGTGCGTACGTGCATACCGAGGGATAACAATAACTCGTTACGCGCGAATACTAGGGCAATGTAGCAATGAAATTATTATTACAATCTTTGAATTGTCATATTCGTCACTTGAATTGAAAATATTCCTAATTTAGAATCGAATTTACACCATTTGCGGTATTACAATTTTGGAATTACGGTATATTGGCAAATTTCGGTCGCAGACCACAATAGCCTTTCACGGCAAGAATGAAATTGTGACAATAAATTACAAAATATTCATTAATCGTGCAAGCATCTATCGTAAAAGAGTCTCGCGCAACGCAACTCATATTCACAAAAAAATTTAAAATAACGGTTTGACACGGACACACCGATGAAACAAACAACCCAGGCTTCTGCGGAACCCTGATCGAAAACCGTTCTGACAAATATACATGGTGTTCAAAAACTTTCGCCCAATAATAAAGTCTTCATAATCAAATGTTATTTTTTTTTATTTAAAAAAAGATTTATAGTCAACCTGTTTCTAATTGGATGTTATGGATGTTCAATGTTGTCGTCCCCATTTATCATACAACAAAATTTATTCAAATTTGCAATTGGTAATGCTAGGAAATTGGGCGGAACTTTTTGGGCACCCTGTATAATAATCCCCTTCGGGGCAAAATAAATGTTGAGCAAACTAATTTACCCTGTCAAATCTTTGTCATACGCAATACTCTCATTGGATTTGCAGCAAATATTTTGTAGCTCTATTGGCTGACTAATAAGATAGCGCCAACGGCAATCGTTATTTAAAGACACTGTCTTATTTTCGGCGAAACATGGTCCGTCATTCTTATAATTAACCTATAAATACTGGTTCTATTGTACCATATCATAGATGGAACGATGTGTGTATAGTGTGTGAGTGGATTGTTTGTATGGGCAGATGTTATTGCTCCCATCTCACGTCAATCCGTTTCTTTGCAGTTCAGTACTTATTAAAGTCAATTTTCTGGCAGGTAGGTAAATGGAAACTACGATACTCCCGTAGTATGTGCACCAGGTTAGAGTTAGGCCATAATTTTATTCCGATTTTCCTTATTTTAGTCCTATTACGAGTTCGGGGACTGTTTGTGTTATCCAAGTGAATATACCTCCTGCCCATAGGCTCCCTTTACACAACTTGATGTGGAGTAGGCGAACAAAATTAGTTACCTACAAATTGGTACACACACTTCTGGATCGCCGAAACGACAGGTAAACGGGTTTAATAAACGTTTGGTTCCACCGAGTATTTTGTTATATGTTATGTCGTAATTCAAGCTAAAACCGACTTTTCCATCATGGTTGGAATCTACTTTTTAAAACGTTTGTTGCGCGAGATTGGTGTACCAAGACTTATGCTCCAGATTAGAGATGTACCAATACCACTTTTGTCGCCGATACCGATACCGATCCGATACCAGCTAAAAACGCCGATACCGATACCGATACGCCGATACTACAAAAAGGCCGATATTACCGATACCGATACTATGTAATTATTACTTAATTAGGTGTGCTGTGTAGGGCAGACGGGTTAAAACAATGGTCTTTGAGCGTTGTTCATGGTACACATTATTTCAGATCGAAAAAAAAGATATATCACATAATATGAAATTGATGTTTGGTGTTTGCTTCAACTGATTAAGATACATTGTACAGTAAGGCTAGTAATCTCGGTGTTCAATTGAAACTCATAAGCCGGGATGTCCAATTTGAACTTGATATAAATATCGCGACCTTCGAATATCGTTATTCGAGTTTAAAAGAATATCGAATATCACCCACACATTCTAGCGCCGCCGTCCTACGTTCAAATTAAAAGCATTTTAATAATATTTTTTTTCGTGGCTAATCGTAATCGTCGACGCAATAAGTCAAAGCCAAATTGAAAGAATATCAAACAGCACCGACAAAAAGAAGGCCTACCTATAACCGTCGAGGATGTTTTTTTACTTCACTATTTTATAATATAAAATATTTTACAATTGCTATTTGCTATCATAAATTTTGAATTTCGAAATTTGGTTTATTGATGTCGACGGACTAAATGACACTCGTACTTGACGACAAACAGTCAGCATTTATAGCCGTGCCAAAAGTCCTTGTGCCGTTAATAAGGACCCCAATTCCACTGTATGATTTAAAACTGGGCGCCTAGTTGCTTTTTGTTATGTGCTGGGTTGATATATTTCTTCATAATTACTATGTAATATTAAAAATGTCAATGTAAAAAATTGACAGCAAAAATAGCCAAATTAGTTGAACTAGTTTGGCTGATAAATAGCTAAAAACACGTGAATCCTATTCTTTTGCGGGGGTTGGGACATGTATGTCTCATAGCGCACGATCTCTCCAGACAAAAAATAAATTAAAAAGTAGTATTCCAACTTATCTTTTAAAACATTCTGGACCATATCAAAAAGATAAATATATCGGAAATATCGGCCTTAATTCAACCGATACCGATACATGGCCGATACCGAAAAAATGGCCGATATTGCCGATACCGATACCCGATACCGATACATCGGTACATCTCTACTCCAGATTCGACTGATTGGAAAAGTATAATAGCCTCAAACTTATTGTATATTAGGACAAATTTCAAAAATAGTTAAGACTCTAAATTTGGTATATAAATAATAATTGGTAGGATTGCATTTTCCGTATAAACAAATATATTTTCGGAAACAATGATCCCGTGTCAAACCATAATAATTGCGTTATCAACTTTTTCAACTCGTTTTTCGGGCATTTCTTAAAAAATGAATGAATATCAGTGCTTCGTTGCGATTGTTTTACCAGTGGATAAGATAAAGTTTAGTTGGAAGCGGATCAATCATCAAAATTGCTAATTTAAAACCAATGAGCATACTGACCTTTGTTCCAAAAAGTAAACTATTTTAATTCAATTAATACATAACTTTTGCTGCTTGATTGGATATTGATCGTTTATTTAAGCAATATCGCATTTTGAATTTGATTAGTAAATGATTATTAAACGTCAAAAAATCAACCAAGCAGAAAAAATCTAATTTTATTTTGAAACCTCAACCTCTCTCTCATGTCGAGCGATCAATTATGGCTTCGTGTATCGATTTTACGAGTCAATCTTTATAAAGAGAAAAGTATTTATCTTAACCAAAGATCTCAATAAAATTATGTCTGAATGAAGCGTGGCCACTTTATGCTTCAATAATATCGAACTTCGTGGTACCGGGGAACCTCGTATGGTCGATACACGATCTTAGCCTTTTTCGAGAGAGTACTATTCGCTTTTACTGCTTGGCTAGAAATAAGTGAAGTTGAGATCCAGGCAGCATGGCACATATTAGTCGCGGCATCCTGCATGCTATGCCGTAACGAGATTACGGTAGAGCTGTAATCTATTTAGACGCTGGGCCTTGGACACTTACAAATTGTGGTTTGACGCACGTCCATACGTTCTTTGCGTAGCTCAAAGACGCAACACAAACAGATAAAGTTGACCATAAAGTGCTAAATTATATCTCAGGACTATTTATTGACCATTGGCGAGGTTTGGAAAATGCGGATTAGTGTGCAGAACAATTTTGGACGGGTTGGACTAAGTGCAAGTCTTGCGGTAACGATACTTGTTTTCTTCTACGTAATTAAAGGTATGGTGTCTCATTTTGTTCCAATTTCGGCAAAATTAAATTCTAAATTGAAAATATAATCCTATTTATCAAGATAATATCTAATGTATTAATTTTTAAAAATTGCAAATTTTGTGATGATTTCGTGAGACGGTCGTATTTAAAACAGAAAAATCTTAAAATGGGTGTGACACACAACTTTCTGACAAATTCAAAGTACGAATATAAAATACGTTATAAAATGTTAGAAATATAAAACGTTTTTTGGCTGTACACTACTTTGAGGCTGTAAAACGTTCTTTCGAAACCTCAAATATTTATTAGTTTTGAAGTTGTATTGATAGCGGACTGTGCGGGCCCCTTCATTGTTTGTCTAAAAAAAATTTAAACTTTTGAAAAATGGACAAAACCCAAATTTAATTTATAATGTAAAGGATATGACAAAATCATAATTTACTCTTTCATACAACCGACTATTTACTATCGAAATTTAATATACAGTATATTTTTTCGTTATTTTGCGGTATTTTGCAAATATATCGTCATTTCTTTCATAATTTTTAATTTCGTAAAGCTATGAATTAGTGAGAAGTTGAACCGTTGCGAACGCCAGTTTCAGAACCCATGCTCTAATCATTTGCCGACTCTTACTACGACTCACGCCCTTGTCACTAGACTAAAATGGGGACAATTTATGCGGTTTTCATTCAGAAACGGAATCTGCGAGAGGAAATTATGTTAAGAAGTTAATAGATGATTTATTCCTGACTTATAAGAAAGATATTCGTCCAGTCAACAACACGGAAGAAGCGGTTTCAGTAAATTTTACTGTGTTCTTGTTCCAGATATTAGAACTTGTGAGTAACTGGGTAAACAATAATATAATATATTATATTTATATTATGTTTTTTGTTATCAAATTTTTATTGTTTCTCTCAGTAGAGGTTGCGCGAGAATGAATTGCTATTCATTGTTTCGTTTGCAAAATAAATATTTCACTCAATTAATATATTATTTCGACAAGTTGGAAAACCATTTTGACTATTTCACTCATTAATTTAGCTCTGTCAGTCGATTGTTGTATTTGCACATATATCCAAAGGAAGTAGTCCGTTTAAAGCGATTTAGTGCAGAGCTTTTTTATAATCATACATTTTGTGCCAATAAATATCGCAATTTTCTGCAACTTCTTCTAATTTTATGTGTATAATTAAATACATGTGATGGAAATTACATCGCTGAACCCTAAAGAGTATCGAATGATTTTTTGGAATGTGTTGCAACAACATATATTTCAGTATTACGGCGGTGGATGGGCTATAGTTCTACGTTGCAAAAGAGAACATTTGCGAATCTGCCGAACTGATCACCCGTCAAAATAGCCATTTATTTTAGCATTCCACGTTGAAAAACTAAAAACAGATACTCTAGACCTAGAGCAGGGGTGGGCAAGGTTTTCGGACCGGGGGGCCAAAAAGTTTGCCCATCTAGACTGGCGGGCCATGTAAGTATGAGGTAAAAGTTACATTTTATGGACAATATTCACAGTTTTACAAAAGCAAGATTGGAAAACGATAAGACTCGTGCCAACTCAACTTGATCGCAATCCCAACAAATTCCTTAAGCTATTTTTTGCTAAAACATCAACAATTGGTTTTAGTTTAGTTGTGAAAGCATCTGGCGGGCCAGATTGAGTTACCCAACGGGCTGGATTTGGCCCGCGGGCCGTAGTTTGCCTTGTCTGCTCTAGATTCTAGATCAACTTTGTTACTTTTCTCTTCAGGATGAACGAAATCAGATTCTTACTGCATATCTTTGGTTACGTCAGGTATGTTGAAAACGAAGGAATAATTTACAGATATTTAAGTGTAATTCAGACACTTTGTCAATCGCAAATACAATTTTTTTACTTTTCATACGACGCTCAAACAAGCCTTCATTTCCGAATATGGCCTTATAGAAGAAGCTATTGATACAGTATGTTCCCCAGCTTTTTATTTCAGGGTGTTTACATTTTAGTATGGCATTCATGACTCGTGCTATGTGCGCCGTTTGGACAAGAGCGCAAAAAGGGCGAAGGTTTTAATCGTAAAATGTTTCAATAAAATAATTTCAAATTGGGATACATAAAACTCTTTTTTTTAATAAAATAATTAACGTGAATATATATTACTCCAACAACAGTAGTTAAAATTTTTTTATTTGAGGGACGCATTATTTAACTTTGTCATGAGTGCAATTTTACGCCACTGCGCTTTCACGCCGTTAATGGTACATAAACTCATGCAATTCGAACTCCCTCAATGCCACATAAAATTTTAAGGTAGTAGAAGAATAATAAGTAATGAAGATCAACTAGAAAAAGCGAATAGTTTTTTTTTTAATTTTTCCAAACTGAAACTAAAAATGGAAAATCATGTAAAAATTCTTTGCTAATATTTTAGGAATGGGTTGACGCAAACCTGTACTGGAATCCAAAGAAATACGATGGATTGGAAAAAATTCGACTTCCATCGAAAAGGATATGGCTTCCGGATATTGTTCTTTATAACAAGTGAGCATCACAATAATATCAAATATTTTACAATACCGGTAGTCTGACCACCAAATCCCTGAGATGTGATCGCGGAACCATAGCACGGTACGCAATTTATAATTTTGATAACGGGGACTAGCCAAGTGACTCCCGTAGTATTTGTACCTGAAATTATTATGGCCTAACCTTAACCTGGTACACATACTATGTTCCGGTACCCGCCATCTCGGTTCACATACTTTGGGAGTACCCAAACTGATCCATAGGTCCATTTCATGTCCAAGTGAATCGACGTGAAAACGTCAATGAGCAGTATATCTCTACATCCTACAAATTTCCCGCAGATGTTAAGTCATAAATTACAATTTGTTTTTAATTTCAAAAAATGAAAAATTATTTTAAACTTCAAATCCGTTTTGCTTATAATTTAAGCTTCATCGAGCTATATTTGTTTAGTCTTGAAATATTTCCGAAGTGAAATAGAGATTCGAAAATACGTTCATGCTATTCTAGAAAGCCGCGTCGACATCCGTGGTTGCATCAATATATCGACAACATTTGGGCAATATTTTAAATATAGTGCTTTCTCTTATTTTAAATATTTTAATGAAATTTCGGAAATTTTCAAAACAGGAATTGAACAAATACATTCAAGTCGGATTTAATCCGAAAATCAATGGTGCACGTTAAGATTTAAATTTGGTCGAATAAATAATATATTTTAATATTTCATCCGTTTTGGATTTGAAGTAAATATTATCAAAATGTTCTAATTTTGTCTTTCACACATTTGCTGCATATAGTATATATAAACAAGCATGAAATTTACCTCAAAAAGACTCTCTTTAAGCATGGACGTAGATGTTTAAAAAAAAAATAGATTTTGAGCCGCAATATTTTGGAAACTACTTTCAATCGCTATATTAATATAATATGAAATATATATATTTAGTACGCTTGATATTTTTTTCGTTATACCATAAAATCTAGTTTGGTGTAATTACCAATCATACTAGGAATTCAGTTGACTGTTTTGTGTACAATTTAGATTTCTGGTGTTTTTCAGTTTTGTCACAAGCACCATCTATGACAAATGCGCAACCAGAAAATGTTTTGAATTCGTCAACAGTCCAAAATTTGTCAATTTGTCGCAGTTTTATTTTGCGCATTTTGGAAATTCCTGTGGCCTTCCATGGATCTGAATGTAAATTTAAGTATACTATTTTGGCAATTGCTCAAATGAACCTTCTTGAGAGCATCTCACTTTTTGGATTGAACTGATGCATAATGTTCATAGTTCTATCAGAAATTCTTCTCATCTATTTCAAGATGTAGCTTTATTTTTGGAAAAATTGAAATGTTAAAAAAAATGTGACCGGACAAGTGATCACAGACTAGCGGCAAATAACCAGCATTGGTCAATTTATCTACTTTTCTAATAATAATTCAAATAAACCACATTGTAAAACACTTTAAATTCATAATCTGTTCCGTTTGGCTTCATTTTCTGGATAGTTCTACAGATTTTTATGATAAAAATTTTGAAAAAAAAAATTTGACCGGAAAAAAAGACCACAGACTAGTCGCCAGCATCGATATTAAACTTTCGAAATAAATCTGGCATCAAGTTTCTCTACTTTATAATTGCATCATTTTTGAACTTCATGTCCAACAATAGATTATCAATATAACAAGTCTACTTTACCGACAAAGCTTGTTAGAATCGATCGAGAGATGGAATATCGTCGTCTTTACAGTATTTGTTTTTCAGCCTACATTGTATAGTCAATTAGGGCGTCTTGGAAAATCTCGCGATGCAAATATAATCAAAAACGAACGGAATATTACCTGCAGTTTTCCCAAAACAAACAAGAAGTTTCTAGCGTGGTAACTAAATAAGCTAACGAAATTTCCGGTGATAATAGTATACAGTGTCTTTTGGCAGAAAACAACTCTCGATCGAGTAAAAAAAAAGTTTTATACGTAAATGCATATTTCCAACGACATTTAATTATATGGAATTAACAAAATTAAAAAGGGCATTGCTGCATATAACCCCTGTGGGTAGTAGCGTATCTCGCTTATTTAAGCCGGCGTATCAATTTACTCAATCTACGGCGCTAAAGCCATAGTTTCGTAAATTGTTTAGTTTTGCTCATTCGAAAGCCTTCAGGAATGGTTTTATATATTTTGCTATATATTTTTTGAACACAAGGAAAAAAAATGATGTAGATTCACTTCTATTGTGCTCTTTAAACAATATTTTGGCATTTTCAGTATTCAACAAATGGTGTATCGGTTACATATATACACACAAAGAAGTTGGGCAGAAACGTTATATTGCTTATTCAGCAAAATAGAAACAAGCGATAAAGCTTACAAATGACCGGGCAACCATATTTAAAAATATCCCAGAATCAGTGACTTGTTTTCAAAACAAAACCGTTATCTTAAACAAAGAGATAGTATCCATGGTTGTGAGCCAAAGCTTGACCGAAATCCGATTACTCTAAATGAGTACTTCATTACATCTAATAGACAGTTCATTTAATCCTGTTAGCAAATCTCCTTTGTATCGGAAATTTAAATTTTCAAATCAGTACTCTTCAGTGCAACTCCAGGAACAGTTGCACTTCTACACCGATTATCTGTAGGTCATGTGTGGCCAACGCCCAAAAAACAGGTAAAAACAAAATGGCAGTAACGATAATCTGTTGTCTATATATACAGAAGAGTAAATTGACACATAGTGGTCCCACGTTTTTTGATATTAAAGCTATCCAAAAAATACAGTGTTCCCTTTTACCACAACGCATCATTTATATCTAGAATTGACGAAATTCAAATGTTCAATTCATTCTTAGGAGAGGATGATTTAAAACAGAACGATGTTTTCAATAACAATATAGGATTGAATTTTTGCAATATATATAATATTTAAAAACATTCCTCACGAGCATTGAATATTTAATTATTTTCGAAATTAAAAAACATTTCACATGATCAAAATTGGTCTGGTGTGAGCTTCGTATATCAATAATAGTTATCTCGTGGCCATGGTTATACACGAATCGGTATCACCCATTTATTAAAAATGAATACCAGTTTTGTTTTGGTCTGAGAAATAATATCCTGAGGGAATTAGTTAATCTGCGGATTCATCAGCTTTATCTCGATGGGCTTTGTTGCCAAATGGTGCAAATTTTCTGCCGGGCTCTTTGTCTTGAATTGATTAACAAAATCTTTAAAATGACATTGGTAGATTTTGTAATACCTTCCAGAACATGCCTTATATTATTCAATTATTTAGGCCGTTATTTTGATATATTATGCCAGCATTCCCCATCTCAATAATATTGTTGTTTTTAATTAGGAAATATTAATTTTTATTCGTATTTCTAATATTGCTTAGTTATTTCACATTGTTTTAAAACATATTTATGCACACATAATAAACAAATCGATTTGCGCAAAAGCTAGAATTCGACTTGCGCTTCACACTATATTTAAACATTCATTATAGACTAAACACATGCCGAGTTTTTGCGCATAGTGGGGAGGGAATAAAGAGTTCCAAAATAGGCAAAGAGGGAAGTTATCGAAAAATTCGAACCATTGTATTATGCATTCTAACTTCAATTCGGACTTTGAGGTTACATGCAATGATTTCCCCCAAAGAGCCTATCTTGGGGGAATTTTGTTTTTATAAATTTTTCAATCATGTTCCTAATAGGTCAGTTTGATAAATCAGAAAAGTCAATATTCAATTTATTTTTTGGTTAATAAGTATTGAATTTCAAAATTCAGGACCAAAATCAACACAGTAAAATTGTTACACACGTAATGTGTGTACCGGGTTAGGGTTAGGCCATAATTTTATTCCAATTTTTCTTATTTTAGTGTTATTACGAGTTCGGGGACTGTCTGTGTTAACCGAGTGAATATACCCCCTGCCCAAAGTAATCAGTCCCTTTACACAACTTGATGTAATGTAGGCGAACAAAACTACTTTCCTCTATATCGGTAAACATACTTTTGGATCGCTCGATTTTGAATCCCATCTCTGGTTATAATGAGGGACCTGTTATCATGATTAAACGTAATATAGATCCCGAATCTTTGCCAAGCGTTGCTTTGTTGATCCTGGCCGCAGAAATCAAGAATGTTGTACTTTTTCTAAAAATATATATATATTTCGAACCTCCGGTGTAGGTAATCGTACGGATTGTTCTAAAGTTTCAATCTTGACAAAAATATCGAAGTTTTTTTTTAATCGTGCTCATATTACATTAACAGTTGGAAAATTTAAAAGCACTAAAGGTTTCTATTCTTTGGGTGATTAGTATTGAAAATTGAAATTTAGGAACACATTCGACACAGTGTTATTTTCATACCACAAGCTTGGTGATTGGTTATAGAGACCTAATATCAAGATAAAATCGTATCATAGACCTGAAACTTTGCCAAGTGTTGCTTTGTTGATACTGGCCACAGAAGTCAAAAATGTTGTACGTTTTCAAAATACTATTTCGAAGCTCCCGTAACAAAATTTTTAAATTTAATTTTAGTTTTTTATTTATAATTGTTTTAAATTCTTCCTGATTCATTTTGAACTTTATATGAATATTTTGTCATAAAATGGAGAACATTAAGTGAGTGATTATCATGATAGGAAAACTATGAAAACGAATTTAGGTTTAACTGGTGCAATAATCAGGGATTTTGTTGGGTTTATTGTATTCAATAATCATTATCTTTCAATAAAATTTGGCGGCGTGGGGACATAGCGATGAAAGCGTTGAGTTTATTTGTATTGGCAGATCACACATTACGGGTTCAAATTTAAATACAATGTCCCCAATCTCACCCAGGGTAAAATAAATTTGGTAGGCGATACCGAAAATAAAAGATTCCCGTCCCTGCAAATAAATAGTGGCGCTGAATAAAATTATGGCCTAACCCTAACCTGGTACATACTCTACGGGAGTACCTCAATCGCAGCTTCTTACCTATCGTTAGATATCAGTAGCTGCTTATGTAGCGCCTTGTTCGGTGTTCGAAGCGAAAGGTGTGGTGTATAAGCGTAATATAAAAAAGAAAAAGTTTGGAAATGCCATGCCGAAAACGATACGAGCCATAAATAGTTAACCCGACTTAACAAGTCTTGTTATAATGATAATATTTAAAAACTCCGGCACCGGATATACAAAATCACGACTCCAACATCCATTGTAGTCATTGTATGTTACGTAATGTGAGATACTATACTTCAACCCCACAACTCTGGTAATAGAGATCATTATTGGACACAAGATGTACATATAGATCGTTTTGTTATTATTTATTATTTTTTCTCTTATTGTTATGAAAATATCGCGTTCCTCATTAACTACTGAACCAATTGCTTTGAAATTTTCAGTGGTTAAAGATTGTATTTTTCGCTTTATTATTATAGGCTATTATTTTTACTTCTTTCAAAACTTTTTGTGGGCTATATGGGTTTCGATTTTTTCGTGCGATGACGTCATCAAAAATGCGTAACTTGTGACGGTTCCGATTCGCGTTAGCCGTGATTACTGCGGTTTCGGTAGTCTACTGTGACAGATTACATAGTCGCACTACTTCGTTTTGGCTTTCGTGCCCATATATTTAAACAACGCCCTCTTGTCATTTCACTTTCAGTGCCGACGGTACATTTCCAAAAAATCTACAAACCAACGTCGTACTGACATCGAAGGGCGAAATTAGATGGGACCAACCTGCAATCACTAAAACATCATGCAAAATGGATGTTTCGTTCTTCCCGTTTGATTCTCAGTCGTGCATTTTTACTTTTGGATCGTGGACTTTCTACCTGGAACATTTGGACGTAATTCCAACACAAGCGCAGGGAAACAGGTACACTTTTAAAAAATCTTTATTTAGTTTTACATTTTTTAACGATGAATTGGTGTTTCCCAGAACACCGAATTCATCAGTAAAAACGTTACGGTGACGTAACAATTAAAATTCACAGAGCCAATATTCAGTGTTTATTTAAATTTTCAAAATCGCAGAAGGAACTTATCGATACCATATATAGTGTTTACTTCTACTGGTATATTTTGAAAGTGAAAAAAATATGATTAAAATAAAACAAACCTAGTTTAAGATATACTGATTACTGATTTGCAGCAGAATTGAAACTAAAAACAGTACTTCATGAAATTTCTGTTCACCTATTAATAGAATATTTTTTATATACTCTAGAGACGACTTTGTGACCAATGTAGAATGGCAAGTAGTTGATATGCCGGTAAAACGCGTAGTGGAAGAATACTCATGCTGTCCGGATCCTTATCCTATTGTAGAAATCACTCTCGGATTGAAACGAAAATCAACATTTTATATTTTCAACTTGTTGCTTCCGTGCATTTTCATCTCCATTCTTCTGCCTTTAACGTTCTATCTTCCCGCTGAATCTGGGGAAAAAGTTTCGCTCGGAATCACAACTTTATTGGCGATGACTGTATTCCAACTTTTGGTAGCGGAGAGCATGCCTCCCTCGGAAGCAGTGCCTTTGATAGGTAAGGTAATTTGAATGATATGGGTGACTAAAATAAAGAACCCATGTCATTCGGATCACTTTCTAGAAATAACATAACTTTTGTGCCAAGCGTTCTACATTTATGGTACAATCATATACAAGCAGAAGTTGTGTGCACACAAACGAGTGTTAAATGAATGTTCCTCATTATAAATAAGAAGTTGAAAAAGTTATGTTTTTGTGTGTGTGTTGAGGTCACCCTGTGTCTACCTGCAAAAACTGAGAAAATACAATTTCACTTTTTATTGGATAAAAACTACTTTGAAAAATATTACTTCAGTGAAAATGAGGAAAAATTTACGGTAAATATTTTGCAATTTCAGGACACTTTGAGTTGGACTTTCATTATTTGAATTTTTTCTGCAAAAAAAACAACACTATACCTAACTTCAGTAGCTAAATCTACTCGTTTTAACATATAATTCCAAATTTCAATTATTTTTTAGGAAAATATTACATCACGACAATGGCTCTGATGTCCTTCAGTACAGCTACAACCATATTTGTCCAAAATATTCATTTTTGTGGTCCTAACCCTCCACCAGTTCCAGGGTACGTCATTTACTATATCTTAAAAACAATTGTGCTTTGGTAATTGAGCTTGTTGGCCGTTGAAATCGTTTGGTGACGTTATCTCGCCAGTCAAGTCAAACAAAATTTATGCTTATTTTATTAGTTTATATATCTTTCATATGTACTCTATTGTCACTTTTCTCATCCATTATTTTTACTCATATTGTACGGGAGTGGTTCAATCTTACATCATTCCACTATTACCGGTTGTATACATTTACCATGAATCGGTTACTCTTGACACTTCAGTTTTCGCTTGTGGCTTAATTATAAGATGACTTTCCTTCACATTTAAGTGATTGTATTTTGCTCTACAATATTCAACTTTTTATAAAATAGGAACAAATGAGGACCCAGTAAACTGCCTTGGATAACTCCTATTTCCGCGAGGGACTTAGTTGATGTGGGTTTATCCAAGATATTGTAAAATAATCCAATTACTGGTTAAATTTCAATGAGTAAAAAAGCATCATTATTTGTGACTCAAAGATTGGGTATAATATATCTTGTCCAACGAGGAATTCAGAATTCGTGGATGTTTAAAGAGTTGCCAGATACTGTATTTCCATACGACAAGCAAAGACCAATGCAATATTTCTAGTGCCAGACACGAGAGATATTTTTGCAAGTTCATTTCATCTCGAAGACACGTCTATCACAAAAACTTATTATCCATCTGTCTATAAAATTATTCAACTTATTTCAATATTATCCCATTTCCCAAGTGAGAGAGATTACGTGTAAACGTTAACTCGATACGTTGACCGTATTTAGTTTATTGAAATATCGATTATACTAAACGTAATGGATATTAAATTGTGTGAAGATTAAACTTTCCCATTGCAACGGCTCGAAACAGTCTCAATATTCGGCTCGAAACAGTCTCAATATTCGCCTCCAAACGCTATTCTGTGGTTTTATGAAATGTTGGGCCCCATTCCTACACATAAGCAGACATAATAAAGCCAGGAACTTTGAATGAAATAGTAAATTATTCCAATCGACTCAGAAAAAAAAAATTCGAGTCGCGGCCATCTTGTTTCGAGGTAAATTTTCCTTGTGGAATCACATTTTCGAAATGCAATTCTAAAATATGACTTTTTTTATCCTATTGTGTTATTGGTGAGACGTGTTTCTTATTGTGCGCGACAACTCAGCAAGCTGACTGAGTAATCGATTCTACGATTACACCATTTCAATTTGATTCTGAAGTGTGTGTACCAGGTTAGGGTTAGGCCACAATTTTATTCCGATTTTCTTTATTTTAGTTCTATTACGATTACTATGTTTTATTATTGAGTTCGAAGAGTGTCTGTGTCAGCCAAGTGATTATACCCCCTGCCCATAGTTTTCAATTCCTTTACATAACTTGATGTACACACACTTCTGAAGCGCCGATTATATTATGAGATACTGACACAATTTGAAAAACACATTTATCAATAAGATATGATCCGTTAAGTTTTTATCATTGGTATTTTAGCTGGATGAGAAAATATATTCTACATTATCTTGCTGGACTTCTCAATATCAAAATACATCATAAACCACCAGAGCCACTGAGTGATGCCTGTGAGTCCAATGAGTCTCTTGCTGGTCAAAAATCTAAATTTTATCACAAAAGCAGCACTAAACGTGAAAAAGTTGAACCGAAACCGATCACACACGATGAAGTGACTCCATTTTTGACCAATTCAAGACAGAATCGTCACATTTTGTCACCTGAAGGTGCCCAAGAAAAAGATGGTGTTTATAGAAAACCAAATGGTAATTGTTTGAGATATACACAGAGTGTGAGAAGTTTTGCCACTACTCCAATAATAAGTGCGCCGGAACCTATTGCCCATGAATTGACAAAAGAATCCGAGGTCAACATATCTCAGTATCAATTTCAGAAACTAAAAGCAGACGCTCGTAGTAGTTGGCCCACATTGTCACCGGAGTGTATTGCCACACAGCCTCCGATAGACCCGCCTGACTATTTTGGAACTACATTGCCACGCCCACCTTCAATTTCAACGACCTATCAACGACGGCCTTCACTCAAACGAATCACATCTCAACAAGTAATGAGATCCACTATGCGTTCATCTACTTCTACTCCAATACCATCTAACCCGCTAGAAAGTGCGAGTTTACGACGACAGAATTTAGTTCAAATGAATGCGATGACAAAAACAGCCGACTTTTCCGACGATACAGAAGTATCAGTGGTAACACCAGCGTGTAGCGAATCTCCAAAGCGCCATTCTTCCCCGGGACAATATCATCGCAAACACTCTTCGCCTCATGAGATAACAGATTCAGAAAAGACATGGAAAGGACAAAACCCTATACTTGGGCTTGGATTCAACTCGTACACTATAAATCATCCACCACGAGATCGAGAAAGGCGAAAAAGGTAAGACATTGGACTAGAACCGTGAAATCGAGGAAATTTACAATTGGCTCCGACTTTAAAGAGGCTGCATACGCCATAGTTTATATTATTGAAATTTGATTTTTTTCGGGAGTTCGGAGCTGAAGTCGGAGTTTCCTACAACCGGGCGTAGGAGTAGATTTTTTTTCAATAACTGTTAAAAAGCCAACCTGTGGTTCTCACATTTTTAACTCCCCCCCCCCCCCGTTTTTCAGAATTTGTCAACTCTCGGGCCCCACCTCAGAAATAACTAGTTAACAATAAGCCACAAATAACGGATGGAATCGCAATCTCTAAATAATAAAGAAATGTAAATATCCAAAATGGGGCGGGCACGATCAAATCGAACAAATATTTTTATTTTTGATCAGCTCCCCACCCCCTCAAAAAATTGTCTATACCCCTATGCCCCACTAACTTCACTTCACTAAGAAAAATTTATTTACAGTTACGAGTTTCCTCCACATTCCGAATATGGTTCGAGCACGAAAATATGTAGAAATGGATCAAAGAGGAAACCAAGCCGTGAAATTTCATCTCAATTAAGCAGAAGGTGAGTTTATTTATTTAGACGAAAATGAAAAGAAAATTCCACAAACGTTCACACCAAGTACACACAGAGAGCTCGCATTTTTGTAAATTATTGTGTTTTTGAAAACGTATTCTTTTTATGTACTCCAATCGGTACTCCCGTAGTGTGTGTACCAGGTTAGGGAAAGCCATAATTTTATTCCGATTTTCCTTATTTTAGTTCTATTACGAGTTCGGGGACTTTCTGTGTTAGCGAAGTGAATATACCTCCTGCCCCTAGGTTTCAGTCCCTTTACACAACTTGATGAAATGTAGGCGAACAAAATTAGTTACCTCCATATTGGTACACACACTTCTGGATCGCCCTATAATCTAATAGTAAATAAATTTTCGATTTTGTGAGGCGTGAATTCCTATGTTAGCATTTTCAATATTTTTGGTAGTCCGCCACCTATTTGTATTCTTCGATATAACTTACATATTGCTTTGAAAAATCAAAAGCAAAGGATTTATTATTTTGATTCTCAAAATAATTCTGAACATTCCCTTGGATTTATAAACAAATCTGTAAGAACAGATAAAGTTTCTGAAATTCTACTTGAAAAATCTTTTTCCAAATATCAGATTGTTTACGAAGTTATGAAATCTAAACCGCCAATTGAAAATAGATTAAAACCTTAAACCGTGAACCATAATTAACATTTAAATGATGTTGATCGAATATTAGGAATTGGAGGATTAGGAATATTGGAATTTTATTATTCCATTCGTGGCGCTGTGTTACATCATATGTACAATATATAAAAAACAAAAATATTGACAAACAAAAAGAATGTTAAATGTACTAAATTCAATTGAATATTTGATGAAAAAACAATTTATTTGAGAAAAAAAACGGCATTTAAATTTTATTCGATGACGTGACTATGGTTCTCCAATACCCGGGTACAGATTAAATTAATATTGATTACTGACGTCAGTTGTAGTCGTTGGTCTGGGATGATTTTAAAAAAACTTAGAACTGATTTTAAGTGTTTCTGATACGCGATCAAACTTGGAATGGTTTATTGGTTTAGATATTGTACTTATAATATAGTATAGTTGATTGGGTATGTGTAACAAGATGGTGGACACCGGAACATAGTACGTGTATCAGGTTATGGTTAGGACATAATTTTAGGTATAAATACTAGGGCAGTAACTTGGCTTGTCCCCGAAATCATAATAAAACTAAAATAGGGAAAATTTGAATCAAAGTACGGCCTAACCCTGACCTGGTTCACATATTATGTTCAGGTGTCCGCCATCTTGTTGCACATACATTGCCCATTGTTGTGGAAATTTATGTTCAAACCAACATTTTAGATTATCGAGGTTCAAGCATCCGAACGCGGCGACCATAAACAACCTTAATGCGACACTTTTTGTAAATGCATTTTGTAAAATATATCTTGTCAATAGAAATACGAGAGCAGGGCCCAAATATGTTGACACGGTAGTTGCGCATCGCTAAGAACACCAAGTTTGCTGAAAATATCAGTGGAAAGTGTGACGGAATAAAGTGTTTCTATATTTCATAAAAAGTGTTCCTAATTGAAATAAAACAGCATAATGTGGGTTGAAATACTGGCTCCATGAAGATTTGAAAAAAATAAAAATAATCAAAGTAATAGCCTTCTAGCGGCTTCAGTTTTTAAATACTGAAAATTTGGAACTGATTAGTCCATTTTGTTGCGAAGAAAAGATTTTTTCCTCAGCAAAAACAATCGCATTAACAACAAAACTAATTCAACAAAACAATCCGTACGAACTCTTCATGTTTAATAATTTGTTTTTTAACTTTTTTTTTTTCGCAGGAGATCAAGAAGTCATTCACCCGGAAATCCTCTTGAGAGTGAATCAAAGCAAGCCGTTGTGCTCCAAAATCACAGTACACAGACACCATCTAGTGATGAAAGTTCATATTTCCATGACGACGCAAAATTGCGCAAATCAATTTCTAAAAACATTTCAACTATTGCGGATCATTTTCGAAGGCAACGAAAAGTTGTGGACAATATGGACGAGTGGAAAAATGTTTCTCGCGTATGTGATCGAGCTCTTATGTGGGTTTTTGTGATGATTCAAGTCCTTTTCAGCACTTTAATTTTGTGCAAAATATTGTGAGAAATATTCTAACATTTATCGAAAGAAATTCATGTTCAAAGAAAAGATAATTGATAACTAATTGAGTAAGAAGGGGACTCTAGTAGTGTGTGTACCAGATTAGGGTTAGGTCATAATTTTATTTCGATTTTCCCTATTTTAGTATTATTACGAGTACGGGGACTGTCTGTATTGGCCAATTGAATATACCCCAGTCCATCTATTCGAGTAGTGGGATTCAGCCGGTTTGCACCGGTTATAGAACCGTCTCACGGAATTTTATAAGATCAGCAAACCGGTTAGCATTACTGGTTACTGTCAATGATTCTTTGTAATAGAACCGGGTGAACAATATGACTTTTGTGATGGAACCGTTTGGCAAAAAAATTGAATCCTACCACTGCCCCTGCCCACAAGTTTCAGTCTCTTTATACAAGTTGGTGTAAAATATGCGAACAAAATTAGTTACCTCCATATTGGTACACACACTTCTAGAACGACATTAATTGAGTAGAAAATTTCAATATTCATTAATATTTGAAAAAGACTACAGACGATTACTAGCAAATTTCGATTTGTTCAAAAATTATATTTTTGAGATCCTTATAAACTCATTAAAATTAACCAGATTGTTGGTACTCCCGTAGTGTGTGTACCAGGCTAAGGTTAGGCCATAATTTTATTCCTATTTTACTTATTTTAGTTATATTATGAGTTCTGGCTGTCTGTGTTATAGTCGAGTGAATATATCCCCTGTCTATAGGTTTTGGTTCCTTTACACAACTTGATATAAAGTAGGCAAACAAAATTAGTTACCTCCATATTGGTACGCACAATTATGGAGAGCCAGTTTGTTAATGAACATCATATTGTTACGGACCAAGATGTTGTTACCGTGGTTATAGAATGAATCAGAAGACTCAAAGGTTCCGGATTGGTTGTTTATTGTACGGCAATTCTAATATCAAACTTAAAACAACATAAACAGACAACACAACAAAATATAACTAAGGAACCGAAAACACGACCGCCCGCCAGTGCGGCAGCCGGAGAAGAGAGATCGAAAGACAGTTTTTGCCTCACATGTAGTGAGTGGTCGGAGTCCAAATCCGACAAAACAGCATTAAATAAATGTCAACATAACAGTCTATAAACATAAAAATATATATATACACAAAACATGAACGCGGACACTTTAGTCCGCGACAATATTTCGATCCAATTGAATACTTGTCACAGCAAATTGTGGCTGTTCTATTGACAGTTTTTTGTTTTTAAAAACTTTTTAGATTCATCTAAAATGTTTGAACTTGCTTGTCTTTTATTGACCTACAAATGAAATATTTTTACTGAATTATAAATAAAAACTTACTTCATACTTATGCAGCTTACTTAACTTGCCTGTACCGATTAAGACCGTCCTGAACGCCACTCACCGCTTACCACTTTCCTACAGAATTTTTCCGGATTCGGACTAAACAATTAAAACCAGATTGCTTCCGATCCCATTGTCCAATTCTAATAGCTTTACATTAAGATTTTGAACTAATCAATTTCGTTTGATAAAAAGTGGAATTCCATACCAATAACGAAACATCAAATCTGCAACATTAGTAAATTCCTAAATTTACATCTTCAAAAGAGTTGTCGGTATACTACTATAGCCCATTCCTTTTCTGTCTATCTGCTCTGTTTGGGTCAGTCCTGATTATCTTAAGTTAGGTTATTGTTCGACCTATCTCTGTATGTCTTATCAATCTCTCATCTACTCTAATCTGGTGCAACGAAAAATTGTAAACAAAGTCCTCGACGGAGCTGTCACGACGCGTGGTACAAAACGAAAACTATCTGTGCTGTGTACGATTGCTAAAATCATTTACCCATCGGTAATTGAGTATACTAAATCTCAAGTGTGTGTACCAATATGGAGGTAACTAATTTTGTTCGCCTACTTCACATTACGTTGTCTAAACTCTAAAAGAACTGAAGCCTATGAGCGGGGGTATATTCAGTTGGCTAACACAGACAGTCCCCGAACTCGCAATAGAGCTAAAATAAGGACTATCGGAATCAAATTATTGCCTAACCCAAACCCGGTACACACGCTACGAGAGAACCTTTGTGACTTGGTATCGTTAATAGAAATCACAAATTAGAAGCACACACCCAAAGTACACACAAGAAAGCTATATATGGACACGAAAGTAGCGAATCGGTAAGGTACCGGTAGGATAAGGCGTCGCGGCGGCGCCGACTTTGCCAGAAAGATCGACGAGCAAGCTTGAGGGAATAAAAGAAGTGTTCCCTTTCGATTTAAAATAAACTGCAGAATTTTAGTCGCAATAACGTGTCACATAGCACTCGAAGACAATTAAAAAAATTAAAGCAACTATCCTTGAATTCAATCGTTTCACAGTTTGAGGGAAAAACCCAATAAAATAATTACTAATTTGTTGTTTTAAAACGTGGCGGGGTGTTTTCTCAAATCTTATTTTTTTGCATTAGTGGCGGGGGCTTTGTACAAAAGATCCAATCATTTTTCGGTACTCCTGTAGTATGCGAACCAAGATGGCGGACAACAAAACGTAGTATGTGTACCAGATAATTTTATTCAAATTATCTTTATTTCAGTTCTATTACGAGTTCGAGGACTAGCCAAGTGACTCCCGTAGTAATTGTACCTGACATTATTCGGGGCCTAACCCTAACCTGGTACACACACTACGTTTCGTTGTCCACCATCTTGATTCGCATACTACAGGAGTACCCATTTTTCAACAAAAACAACAACAATATTCACTCCAACAACAACAACAACAACAACAACAATCTAGCACATTGTCCAATACTCTGATGAATTGAACGACATCACTTCAGACCGTATTTGAATTTACAGCGCACAATGCAAATAAGTAATCAGCCAATTTTGTTCGCAAGCTTAAGCTAATACAGAGGCGGGAACTTATAATTTAAAACAACGATGTCCTATTATTTTCGCGTTAAAACGTATCTTATATACATATAAGCAAATGAAAATGAAGCCTACGCAAAAACAATATTACCGTACAGATAAGGCAATTCAAATTAGCAGGTTCGATTTATAAAGCTGAATCTTCCGTGATTTAATACGACTTTTTATCATGTTTGACAGTATTGTGTATTTTTATTCCTGCTACAGCATTCTTGTACTACATACATACCTTGTACGCATACGAATTCACTAGCTCATAGAATTCATTCATAGCCCCAATCTTTGGGTTTTGGTTAATACCAAAGTCACTGATATCACACAGTCGCTGTGATCGCATGCGAAAGTCGCACCATTTATACTCCTGTTGTCGCGAGGAAAAAGTATCAGTATCATCGAATGACGTACAGGATGTTTTAAAGAATAGAGTCATCGGACAAGAGGATGCCGTAATGCTGTGGGCGCAGTTTTACCAAATAAAGTTGGAGGATAATTCGAAAGATAAATGAAATTACTACTGCAAAAAGGAATCAATGCTGGGAATGTTTTGATATTCAGCGTAGAGTGTAGTGAACATAGTGAAGCAGTATAGCCGGATTGCTAGCGTTGACGAATTGAAAATACAGTTTAATCCTTTCAGTGCACAATTAAAAATTTACGCAAAATTTATATAGTCATGCACATATGATAAACCTGTTACTCAGAGCAAAAATAAAAAAATCAAGTGATCAAAATAGTAATATGGTATTCGAAACTGTTATTGCAAAAACATATAGCTAGATCAGTTGTTCTCAAACGGTGGGGCGCGGCCACAAGGCGAGCGTGGACAATTTTTTGAGGGGGCTTGAAGCTAATAAAAAATATTTGTTAGATTTGAACTTGCCTGCATTATTTGTTATATTTACATTTCTTTATTGTTTATAGATTGCAGAGAGCTGTTGTGCTTGTATCTTTATTATCCTTAGCGTGGAGCATGTTTAATAGTTCAACTTTGTGATGATAGTTCACAGTTTTGCCTCACTATCTGTTATATGCAGCTTTTTGTTAGCTAGGTATTTTGGAGGTGGGACGCGAGACTTAACAAATTCTAAAAAGGGGCGTGGCTTAAAACGTTGGAGAACCACTGATCTAGACTGTTCAAAAATTTATATGTTTTTCGGTGATTAATATTCCATAATAAATAAGGGGAACTTTTTAATTTCATTTTTGTATGGAAAAGTTTTAAAACAATTTATTTTTAAGACTATGAATATTTTAGGAATACTTTGAAACTCGGATCACAATGATGTAATGTCACGTTATTCATATTTATATTTTTCACGAAGTGATACTGCAATCCTGGCTTACTTAAGAATTGCATTGTGTCCCTTCTATTACTAAATTTTATAATACAATGACCAACCTTTGATAATTTATTTACGCATGCTTTACTAGATAGATACCTGTAAGACAGGAAGTATATGCATCTTGTTACACCTAACACACTTAAAAAAACGTTTTAGTACGATGCATTGTTCTTGTGTGAATAAAAATAAATTTCCCGCACAACGAGAATCGTGCGACACGTAAGTGATCCGGGCAATTGTTTGCGTTCTACTTACGCGGTTCCTACGCTCGTGGTGAGGTTTTGAATGTACTATTAGCGTGATAAATGGCCAAGTTTGCTTGCTGGTAGGTGATTCCTGTGTTTTGAATGCGTCTATGCAATGCCGAATTGTATCTGTATGAACTTTTAATGCTTCTCGGGGATGTCCATATACACAATATATTGTCTTTGTGACAACCAGGCGGTATAGACCGGGAATTCCGCATAGAAAAGAAGTTATATATCAAGCCACAAAGGGATTTGAATGAAATCTAGAATATTTCTCTATACGTGACACTAAAGGAAACGTTAGCTGCACATATGAATATTAGCTTTATGTAGATTTTTGTAATGCTGAGTTTGAGTTTGAAGGTAACATTGCTGTCTGATATATCCAATCTCATTAGCAAAAAAATAGATAGTTTATTTATTAACGTTCTATGGCCAGATATGCTAAATGTCATAGCTTCTTCAAAATATTCAAAACTCTCTGTTGCTTACAGCAGGAATGTGCAACGTGCAGCCCGCGGGCCAAATGCGGCCACAAGGAAATTGTGCGGCCCGCGAAGGAGTCCCAATTTTGAATGGAATGCGGCCCGCGAAACAAGTTTTCAATCTAGTTTAATTTAGTACGTGCCAGTAATTCCAATCCCTTTGCGTTGCAAAGCCTCAGTCCAATTTAGTATTTATGCCCATGGTATTATTATGCCCTATTAGCTATCTTGTGAGAAGCGAACAACGCATGTCATAAGTATTAAAAGTCATTCCTGTATTAAACGTTGCACACCCCTGTCTCCCAGAGTTCCACAGAACAACATACAAAATTTGGTCATTTGAATAAGTCCAATTTCAGTTACCGTGGACCAGCGGTGCTGCACAACTGGCAGCCATCGAAGTTTGCGGCCGTGCTAGTACTTAGCTACAAAATAAACACAAATATCTACCACGCCATTAGTTAAATTTCACCTCAAATTTAAATAATTACTTGTGGACAAAATGCGGTTAACTGTAGAAATAAGCTTGTAAATCCCTGCCGTAGATCCTCATTCCAAGATTTGCGGAGTTGTATGAAAAATTAAGCCACAATTACAGATGTGAAGATCGGAAGATTTTATTTCCTAGTTTAAGGGTGTATATTATTCTCGCATTGAAACCTAATTATAAGAGTTCAGCAAATGAACCATGTGTATAAAGCGGGGGTGAGCAACCTTTAATACGAAAGGGGCAGATAAAAACGAAAGATAAAAAAAAACAGGGTGAAATCGCGGGTCGCAACTTTATTTAACATAGGCTACTTAGTAGTTGCAGGCACAGATATTTTGGTTGTTGATTTTGTGGCATGCCTTGTTCGCACAAGCTAGCTGTTAAGGAATTGTAAAGTCATTTGTATAGATAGATAATAAATTGGACTCAGGCATAGGCTTCGCAACGCAAAAGGATTGGAATTAATTTCACGTACCAAATTAAATGAGAAACTCATTTTGTGAACTGCAGATCATTCAAAATTGGCTTTTCTCCGCGGGCCGCACAATTTATCTTTGAGGGCAGCAGGTTGCACACATGTATAAAGCATGGGATTTTTTTGGAAACAATTTATTCGGGTAGTTCAGGGTAAAGCATATTATAGGTGTTCATTTCAATCGCTACATGAAAAGATGGATTGAGATGGAAGGGTCAAGCATACTTCGTAACCCTAGTTCGGAACAAAACAAGGTGTTTACCATTTTTTTTATTTGTGCTCGACCGAAAATGAAGGTCCGTCTTAGTCTAAAGTTGCAAGGAGGCAAAATGTGCTATGACGCACCCCCATTGTTTAGATTATTTTTGAAATTTCCGGGAAGTTTATAATGCTTTATAGCGAAAACGCATTTATGCCTGTTCATTTTATATTTTAGCTGTACCATAGAAATCTGGTATTCATTATTTTAAAAGTGCAGATATTTCCGTATACATTCCATCACACAAAAAATTATTATTGTTGAATGACACCTGAAAAAATAACGTTCGGATGTTGCGTTGCTGAAATCAGAATGACTAATAGACTATGGTATTCATGCACATCAAACCCGATCGGTTCACCGATAACCGCATATGATACGTTCATCCATGGCCAAATTTTACAAATACTAGGTTATAAACTTGCAACCAAATAAGCATTTTAAATATTGACATTATAAACGATAGCAAGAGCAATAAGCCAGTACACATTGCATAGTCTTGTGAAAAAATGGAACTTGTCGTGAATTTTCCAATGCTTTTTCCCAGATTATTATTGATAGTATTGTCATTTTTTAATATCACATTTTATATGTAGAGTATTTTTATCATCTTATTTATACAACAACACCTACCTCTATATCGAGGTGGAAATACATACAAATCTTAGCCCAAATGGCGACGATGGGGGTGTTTATATTTCTCTCGGGTATTCTGCTTCAAAGTTTTCTCATCTCCTGTGAAAATGTTGAAACTCGGATACACACTTTGATGACGCCCAAAACTCCCAAAGTAGATTTTGGAAGAAGCGTTCACGGGACAGGGTAAGATCCTATTTATATATATATTTATATACATTTAATATTTTAAACTAGGAACCCTCACCCTCACCTCACAACGTATACAGGGTGCTCCAGAAGTATGTGTACCAATATGGAGGTAACTAATTTTGTTCGCCTACTTTACAGCAAGTTGTGTGAAGGGACTAAAGCCTATGGGCAGGGGGTATGTTCACTTGGCTAACCCAGACAGTCCCCGAACTCGTAATAGAATTGAAAGGAGGAAAATTGAAATAAAATTATGGCCTAACCCTAACCTGGTACACATACTACGGGAGTCGCTTGGCTAGTCCCCGAAATCGTAATAGAATTAAAATGAGGAAAATCGAAATAAAATTATGGCCTAACCCTAACCTGGTACAAATACTTCGGGAGTCGCTTGGCTAGTCCCCGAAATCGTAATAGAATTAAAATGAGGAAAATTTGAAATAAAATTATGGCCTAACCCTAACCTTTGTACACATACTACGGGAGTAACTTATACAATATATACCTGATATGTGAAATGCAGTAAGTTTCTAATATTTGAAGTTTTTGTTCTTTTCTAAAATTGTGAACGCGATGTTTGAAGTTTCAAAACATTATTAGACTTTTGTGTTGACAAGGCGAATCATTTTTTTAAACGAATAGTCGCATTAGATGAATTTACCTCTAGATGAAATAAAATAGTAGTAGATACATATATTATGCACAGTAGGGGGATTCAAAATTTTGTAACGGGTTCCCTTTCATATGGAACTCATTAACAAAATGTGCTCTAATTTTAAAAGATGTGAAAAACTACGTAAGCTACATCAACAAGACGCACTTTATATAAATCTAATACATAATTTTCATTTTCGGAAGGCCAAGTTTACTACTATTCGTCAGATTCGGTTTGAGTTATTTATTTCAGGGGTGGCCAACCTGCTTTCGACTAAAATCCTCAAAATAGCTCGCAAACGACTGATCGGTAATAATGCCATCATACACAAAAATGAGTGAGTACTGCAGATGCAGACAACTGCACGTACAAAAAATTTCACCGCGGCCAATTTGGCCACCGCTGATCTATTTGATGACGTCGTCTGGCGTCTAAAACACGGACGGGTTCGCTGATATCACGGTATTCCATGAACGGGTTCGCGCGGACCCAACCGAATTCCACAACCGATTATGTGAGTTATGTGATTATGACTGTAATAAGACTGTTAATTATGTACATCTCAAAATGTGTGATTTATGTTTTACAGTCGCAGTGTTTATGCAAGTGCTCCGGACCTTGGCCCATCAGGCGGAATGTATAAATGTGAATATGATGTGACAAACCCTACAACCAATGATACATTTGTATGCCCAACTGAAATTTCTTTCGGGACCGGTAATATTTTTGCTACTTGTGACAGATGTCAATTTTTATTTTGTAAAACTCTGATTTATATTTTTATTCTTTGTCAACTCAAATTTGACTCTATACCTTTGACTCGACAATAGCATGGATATATATAACGTTTACCACAAAAATTTTGGGAACATGACTAAAAACTAACAATAACACTCATAACTACATAAACGAGTCAACGTTTACAGACATGGTTTATAACCTGTCAGAGTGAAAGAGATATCTGACCGATTTCTTAAGCTTCAATTGTCACGTCTTTGTGACGTTTTGAAGTTTATGCTGAATAAACAATCTCGCGGAAGTAAGGAAGAAATTCAAAGCTCGGCACCCTCAACAACAAATGAGTTGCATAGCTAGCATCTTTTCTTCTTATTTAAAGAGTCCTAACTGACTGTCTTTACAAACCAAGAAGGTTTCGATCGAAAATCAAGCAAGTTAAAACTGGCCTAAATGCTTATTCTTCAATGTTTTGAAATCAATACATCATTGCGTCATATATTAGAAATTTATACGGAATAGGGGCAAATCTTAGGTATACTGGTCTTACTACTTATCAGTAATAACACTCATGGTGCATGTTAAAGCTGTCGTCATTAATAAACCCAAAACGGGGTTCTATTCAACGTAGCATAAGATAGTGGCATCGATGTAAATGTAAAACTTCTCCGTTGATTTATAGTTTGAATCAAAACATCATTGTTACTGACTGAGTCGGAAATTCAATCATTCTATATCTGGCATAACTAAATATATTTGAATGCCGACGGTTCGCGCTTGGAATAAGCGTTGGAAGCAATTTTGACATCGATTTGCTGACTACTACGATTAGATTTGCAGGTTATAGTTTTATAGAAGATACGTTGAAGCTAGAGCAGTTCCAAGCTTCTCGGTGGATCAGAAGCTGTCACTTGATCTTTGGTCGATTACGACCTTATGGATTGGTAATTATTCAAGACGCCGTAGTTCGTCATATGATTTATATGTCTTATTGGCTTTAATCTATGCGGCGTGAATATGAAAGGAAATCTTAATCCTGCAAATTAAGAATTATTCGTTACCAATGTTCTCGTCCTTCATCGCGTTTTTAGTCAATGTTTAACTTACTGAATTCAATGGCACATACAGTTAATCAAAGATGTCATTTATTTTTTTCAGAGAACGCTACCACAGGCACATCGTTGGAAAAGGTTACCGTTTCAGGACACGAATATTTTATTGTGAGTTTTTTATAAGCAGTTTAGGGTTTTTTCGATTTTCTATAAAAACGTCAAACTTCGAAAATTTTGTTTTAATAAACTGATGCACCGGTACTAGATAAGGAGTGAAGTCCGCGACACAAAACTCTGAATGTGTATTAACAATGATTAACATTAGAGCATTCTGACTAATTTGTGATATTTGAAAATGAATTCCACTTTCTGAAATCATGCAGATAATATTTTACATATAGGCTATATATTTCATATGCTAATCCGATATCAAATGCCGGCTTAAAATTTTATGCTATAAGAGAGAAGTCATCGTGTGGGAGTAATACCTACTCAGATTGCATAAAAGTTCTCAATCATTTTGTTTATTCAACAAAAATTAAAAGCACGAAGTCTTTTGCGAAGCGTTTAAAATCGTATAGATTTCTATTTGCGAGGAAATTTCCTTTGATGAGCAGTTTTGAATTCAGTTGATTCAAGTTCCATGTCAATTGGGTATCTTTGTCTCTAAATGAATCAGTGTGAGCTATTTGTACCAGGGTGTGAAAAAAGAGAAAATTTCACCCTACACGACCCATTTGGACACTAGACTTCGGCTCGGACTCACGAATCAGCATTGCAATTACCGCGACCTCAATGATAGCATGAAATTATTTTTCAAATTAAATTATAGGGGTATTGCACCATTGCATTAGACAAATTTAAAAGCTTGGATACTGTATTTTAGACTTGTGGCAACCAATACCATTTTACTTGCCCAAAACTGCAAATTCAAGAACGAATGATTGGAGAGTGTTACACTTATAAAGTTTCCGGAGGAAGTATTTCTACAATTCCGTCACCATGTCCGATAGGTAAGGCTACTTAAAATCTACAAATAGGTCTAATATTATGTAAGTCAAGTCAAGTTTATTTTTTCCAACCAGTAAACAAAAAAAACACAGAAAATACAAAAAAATGAAAACTACACAGTTCTTCTGGGGAAGGGAGGTTCAATTATCTAATTTATTTTTATACGTTTCTTATCAGTTTCTTTATAATTTTTTAACAACATGACATCAATTTCAGCTTGTCCTCAAGGTATATCAGCAAATATTGTGTTTGTTATTGATGGTTCCGGCAGTGTAGGTGCAGGTAATTTTGGGGAAGGATTAAAGTGGATTGTTAACGTATTAAAAAAGTTTAGGTAAGAAATATTTTAGTATATTGAAAAATATAACTGTGTAACAGATAACCAACTGTTCAATAGATCTCTATTGAAAACGATAGAAAATATGGCATATTTATTATGGATTTCAGATTACACATTTTTCACTTCACTTTTTGTAGCAGGCTCTATTCTTTTATGCGCATGATAAGATAGGATAAGATTTACATATTTACCACGGCCTCTCGTCCGGTTAACAGTCCATGTCGGTTATGGGATTAGTTAGACAGTTACTTGTTTTCAGATGCATGAACTTTGTCAACCTACAATCAATGGTCGAATTTTCAATGGGCTGTCACGGGCTCCATTTTACGTAGATAAATAGATGTTTGCACATAGAGTCTAGTTTACCGAAAATTACAGTGTTTCTTCCAGACTTTTTGTGCACAAATATGCGACATGTGCATTTCAAAGACATGTTATTACAGTGATAAAAAAAATATTAAAACCTGGCATACAGCTCAAACCCACATTATGAGACCGAGCTGTTGAGTTATGACTTTACAGATACTTTAAATCAGGAGTTGGGTCGATGGAGCCTTTTGGCCTCCAGTTCTAAAAATATATTGATAAAAGGGCGCTCCGGAAGTATTAGTACCAAGATGACGCACAAACTGAACAACCCTAACTTGGTACACATACTATGTTCAGGCTGTGCGTCATCTTGGTGCGAATACTTCGGGAGCACCGTTTGGTTTCCTGATGGTGTTTGGGCTATTTTATCATGAGTCATTTCATAAAGAGTTACCGCTCCTGCTATCTCGGCGGTTACTTTTGATTAATTTTTTTGGCTTTTGTGGCCTTGACTGTCGGAATTGTATGAGACATCAATACTGAGAAACTACTACAAGTACAAGTAAGATTAAAAACGGACTCTAATATTTTCGAGACATTATCAAAACAATAACAAATTCAGATATAATGTGGCAAGCTATCACATATTTCAAAAATGGTACTCCCGAAGTATGGGAACCAAGATGGCGGACACCGGAACGTAGTATGTGTACCAGGTTAAGGTTAGGCCATAATTTCAGGTACAAATACTACGGGTACATACTTTCAACTAATACTTTCAGGTACAAATACTACAGTCACTTGACTAGTCCCCGGACTCGCGATAGAACTAAAATAAAGAAAATTGAAATAAAAAAATTAGGGCCTAACCCTAACCCTGGTACACATACTACGTTCCGGTGTCCGCCATCTTGGTTCACATACTTCGGGAGTACCTCAAAAATACCTATTTCTGTACCAGCATACGTGCATCAATATTAAACACCAACAGTATTCGGTATTTCCTGGAATATGTATTTTAACAGCTACGACATTAATTTGGGAAATATTCACGTTGGATTTGTCCCCTTTAATGGAGGCGTATATGAAGCAAGCTCTTCACTGGCAGCAGGAACTTTCTACGATTTCAGAGGTTGGTATAACGAAACTTAGTGCACTACTAAATTTTAACGATTGTATACGGAACTTGCGATATATTGGCGTCAATGATATGCGTAATTTATAATCCTCACATAACGAAGAATCGTATGCAAGTCTACTTATGCATTTCTCAATATTAAATGGAAGAGAGTGGTAACATTTGTAATTGTTTCAACAATAGGTTTTCTCACTTTTGAAAAGTAAAAGTAACTTTTTGGTTTCTGTGATTTTTGATAAATAGATATAAAATTGATTCTGATTAATTTTTTTTTGCGGACCCTTCCATTTGTCCTGTGAAGAATTAGCTTTTATAGTATTATTAACAATATTTCCTAATTTTGTGATAATACATACAAAAATTCCTCGTCGGATAAATAAAATCACAATTATAAATACGCGTTTGCTTATTGGAAATTATGGTCAAATATATTTGAACACTAGCTCATAAATATTCCCTCCTTTTTTTCCATAGATAGGGCATTGGGCATAGGTTACCATAGGGGCGGAACAAACACTCCACAAGCTATCACAACTGCCACCAATCTACTGATATCATCAACTGCCAGGACAAAAGTTGCAAAATTGATGATAACAATGACTGACGGAGGGAGTACTTCAGGTTCGCCAGACGCATCAGCATCAGCTGCCGAGTAAGTGCACTCTGACACATCAGTCAGATAAATGTCCGGGTTAATGAAAATCCAACCCTGACCCCCAGTTTCGAACCCAAAGTAGCATAAAAATATGCAGTTTGCTTATAAATTCTAGGTAGTGGGAGGAAAGGGGTAGTTGGGGCTCAACATGTAATTCTGCGTCAAATTTGCACACTGACGGTAGCGTAGGTAGAACTATATTAATTTTTGCCTAAAAACAATTGCCTCATTAAACATTAAAGTTATGACGTTCATATTTCTGTGTTAATTACAACTTAATGTCAGGTACGTTCGTAGTAAACGAAATCCAACTAACATGTGCTTTCGCTAACGCTATTAACTACAAAACAAACAACGTCAAACGGCCATTGTTAATAAGTAATTTTCGTTTTCATACATTAAAAGTGACATTATTCGTTTGCCACAAAAATTGTCAACCTTTTTGTCCACTGTTCGTCAACCGCTGATCCAACATGTCAGAACATACATACCTGATTTTTGCTAATTTACTAATCGCCTTCGTCTCGCATAATCCATAACGAACGTACGCCGACGGCTGTTTATTAGACTGTTCATTAGACAAAGGAATTTATCGATACCATATATTGTTTTGGCCCTCACAGATGCCTTAAAACCTTATAATACCTTAAAACCCTATAATGCCGGGATGACACTCCATTATAATATAAATATGGCTATAATATGATTGGTCATTAAGAGTTAACATTCATTATGTATATGTCTTATCGTGGACGTAACTTAAAACAAAAGCAATAAAACATTGCCGCGACGTTTTCAAGCATGATATAGATAGGCTTTTCCGAGTGTTTGTGTACCCCGGTTGCGCATCACTCCTTTCTGCCATATTTTTAATTCCACGAGTTTTATATCTGTAAGTATTTGAAAGCTAAGAAATATACATAGGAATATGTTATTACTTGAAAGAAAGTCATTTGAGCGAACGAGCAATAGTTTTCGACGCGTAAACAAACGAGTAATCATTACACGCACAACAAGAGAGCTATGCTCAAATATATGGACAGGTAGCGTTACCCAGTGGCAATAATTTGGATGACGTCATAGCAAAATAAAAAAGTAATAGCCGTCTGAAATTTTTTTTTATCTTTAATCACTGAAAATTTCAAAGCAATTGGTCCAGTAACCAAAGAGAAGCGATTTCTTCAAAACGTGTCAAAGAACAACAACAAGTATAAGAACAACATAACAAAACGAGCGCTATGTCCACTACGTGTCCAATAATGAACAAACAATGATTACGCGTCTCGAAACTGTTAGCGAAAACATGCTCTCTTTGTTTCTTGAATGTCGCTGCATTTCGCTCAAGATAGCCACTCTTATCTCTTTTGAAAGATGACACAATTCTCTATGTCTGGAATATCAGATATAGAGTCCTTCTGGCTTGCATATTACACTACAATTTGAAATACAAAATCTTTTTCAATTTATTTTTTTACATCTTTCGTTTCAACGCAAAGGTTCAACGCAAAGGGGTCGAGTCATTCGTGCACGTGTATCGAGCATCGGCTTGTATGAAGCGGCATAAGTAAGCTTTCAAGAGAAATTTAAGTGAAGTCTCTCGCACGTTTAAAAATTGTGAACTGACGTCATAACAAAATTTAAATTGTAAAGGGACTTCATGGAAACCCCGTATAATGCATTTTTAAAGTCATGAGCGGCGGTATACGTTACCAATTCGTCGCGGTCTTCAACGTCTAAAACAAAAATATAAAACTGGAACGGGATCGCTGATTATCATGACATTTCAAGAACGTGTTCGTGTTGTATGTTGGTTTATTCCGTATATCCATATTCCTGTCTTCTTGCGATCTAAGTTGCCAATTTTTTGAAATTAACATTACAGAACAAATGGCATTACGATGATAGCTGTCGGAATTGGAAACGGAATAAAATATAGCGAATTGCGTGAAATAGCTAGACATAGCTCTCGAATTCTCAGTGTGACGGATTACTCTAAATTGGATGGAATCATTGACACATTAAGTAAAGTTATAGAAGAAACTGCGAAAGGAAGTTTAGAAGGTGGGGATCATATAGTAGTTTGAGGCTCCTGAAGTATGTGCACCAAGATGGCGCACAACCTGAACATGGTATATGTACCAGTTTAAGGTTCAGGTTGCGCGCCATCTTGGTGCACGTACTACGGGAGCGCCGATAGTTTTTGTAAAAGTGAAAAAGCAACACAATGTCTTTGCCCTCTAGTGATACAGTGCGATAGTTTACTTTTTGATGTGTTCCCACCGCCTCACCGCGCTTCTCCGTCGAACTTTTTATAGAAAATTCTGTATTCTAAGACTTTACCATACGGCTACCAATGCACGATCTTCGTTTCCATATTTTGAGCTGTGATCCTTTTCGTATCATAAGAGATATATGCAATATATTATCTAATTTTCCCTGGTTTATAGTACAGGTCTATATTGCGATTGTTTTACCCCGGTTGATATGAGCTAGAGCAGTGATCACCAAAGTGTGGGTCTCGACCCCAAGTGGGGCCGCCTTAAATATTTCGGGGGTCGCCGAGTGTCCGGCGTTGTCTTCTTCAGTTATTATTCTATTGTGTGTGATGTCTTGGATATTATCAAATCACAGGTACACAGAAATATTACAGTACATTATACGACAAAGAAAGACTTCAGTATAACAGCACTCTTTAGCTATGACTAACCATGCTACCATTAGTCATACATTTGTACATTGGCTTGCTTTATCATTTTTATACAAATTACAACGCCGAAAATTTGGCTGGAATTTTCCTCACAAAGACGATATGAGTTTGTTTGATTTTGACTGTGCTAATTTAAATAAGGTTAACATTTTCTGTACTATTATTTTTGAAAGGCGGTTCGAGCAACTCAACTACAGAAATGACAAATTGTCAATTTGGATCGTCGATTCATGCATCGAAGGTAATAGTAATGTAAAATAAACTATAAAACCGCAACAAATAATTAGTTTCAGGGCAAAGTATTCAATCCAATAGTCACATATTAAATTTCAGCAATTTGCCCGAACGCCTAAGATTGGAATTGTCTGTAGCCTTAAAATTATAACTAACTAAGCATTATACAATTTCTATATTTTAGACTGGTCTTTATATAGGAGCCATTGGTTCTTACGACAGAACAGGAACAGTAGCAGAGTATAATAGCCTTACGAATTTCCCCAACCTGAGGTCAAGCGGTCATTTAAACGCAACGGAAATGGCCAATAACTTGAACGGAGTCAATGCAACTGATTTGAAAGAATCATATTTTGGTAAGCACGATTAGGGACACCCAAACCCAAGTGTACATAATTCCAAACTATGAACTATACTCCATGAATCAGAGAGACAAAAAACATTTACGGTAGTTAACAATTACTAACAACAAACGTCAATTACCAATACTTAATAGTAAATAATAGTTTAAATAGACCAACACTACCTCATTCAGGGTTGAAACAACTGACTGAAAGAATTGCATACAATAACGGTGAAATCAGTCTACTTACGAGTTTCTTCTGCCTGAACTACACATCTCTATATCATGAATAAACATGCTGTGTACCATTTTTAACAACCTATAACAGTCCATACTAGGTAAAAGACCCTGAAGCAGGCCTGCACAACTCAAATTACCACGAGGGCCGCAAGCATAAATTTGAAGGCTCGGCGGGCCGCAAACTTTGCCACATACATATTTCACAAAATGAACTACAAATCAAAATAATATTGTAAATAAGTTAAATTTAATGAAAAACTTTCATTACTGGGGAGCTTAAAATTATGAAGAATCTTATTTTCTTGAGTAAAAACAAGTAACAGTATTTTTGCATATGAGATGGCAAATATGTATTGAGTGGTTCAACTACCTTGAAAACCCACCCTTCATTTTCAATATTTCTTTTTTATTAGAATTAGGTATTGCGTGTTGTAGTATAAACTGACTGCAGGAAAATATTTACTCAGGTTCAGTTTTGTAAAATCGTCCCAAATATATGTATGACAATTTATATACTCATATCTAACATTTTTGGATATTTCCATTGTAGGCTGTACAAACAATCCGTTTAGTATCAATAGATCTTCCTCTGTTGTATTTTTTCGACTGTTAAATTACATTTTTCTACAAAATCTGCTCCAATTTTTTGAAATTTTACAGTAAATAGCAAAATCTTTTGTGCGAGAATTTCTGCACCATTCATAAATGAAGGAATTGTTTTCTAAGTTCTAAATTTGAAAAAGAAACTTCAGTTTCATAAACTGCTAGTAAAAAATAGTGGAGTTATCAACAGGGAAGCTAATATGCACTAATGGGTGTGAGATTGTACCGATATTGTTTTAAGCGTGATTCAGTTTGAACACTGAGATATCTAAATCAGGGTTTCCCAAACTGGGGGGCGAGAGGTCGAGCGACGAATTTTAAGGGTCGCGAAGGGCACACCAATTTCACACAAGGTTCACACATGCGGGCCGCGCGCCGCACAGAAGTATCTAGCGGGCCGCATGCGGCCCGCGTGTTGTAGGGCATAAAGCACTCTGAATCTAACGAGACACAACCCGTAATGCTGCAGATTGCTACCCGTAGTCTAGAGGCTAGACTTTGGCCCAGACCAGCTAAATACCAGAAAAGAATGAAAGCGCATGGGTGCCGTCGGTGGTTCTATCAGTAAAATGCAAGTTCGAGCAATAAGAATCATACACAGTAAAATGAATAACAAAAATAAGGGGTGTCACAAAATATTCAACACTTTGTAATGACGATTTATAACAGTTTCATAAAAATAACTCTCCTAACAGGTTATTCGGTTTCCAGTGGAACTTTTACTGTGGATGGCCGAGAATGGGTGGTAATGAGTGCTCCAAGATACCTCTTGAAGGGAATGGTATGAATAATTTTGCTATTCCAAGTCACAAAATATATATTGAAAATATTTATATCCTAGCTTAACAAAATTTTACAATACAGCAGATTGACTGATGTGATATCGTATGGATTTGACTCGACGTATACCAACATTGAATTAACTTGACTCAAGTCAAAATGTAGTGAAGTAAATCTGGCAACTAAAAAAAAATAGATACTGATTAAAAATGATAGACTTCTCTGGTTCCTGCATTATCCCATGAACTTCGTTTCAAATATAAATGATGCGGTGTCTCGAAAATGTCGTGTCCCACTTACACTACGGGTCCTACTTGTTCCAGGGTTGTGGAAATTGGCGTAGCATATAGGTGAACTACAACTGATTGAATTAAAGTATTATAATTACTATTTATAAAAAATAGTTTTTAATTCAAAAATTTGAATGGCGATATATGCATTAAGATATCGCTTTTATCGCCGATATCGGTACCGATATCGAAACGCCAATATTTCAAAATGCCGATATTCCGATAATATCATCTGGATTGTAAGGGAATGACAGGATAAAATGGTTGACTGAGTTGTACAAAAAAGGCAAGTAGGACACGTTGGACAAGTGGGACACGACATTTTTGAGACACCTAAAATAATGTAATTTTTAAATCAGGTCCTAATTTACCGAGAAACGCCTACTAAATCGTTCTATCAACTTCATCCAAATGATAAGTTCTGGCAACTTGGAGCTTATTACGGTCAGAGTGTTTTGGCAATGGATATTGACAATGATAATGAAGATGACCTTCTCGTCTCTTCTCCCCTGTATTCAAAACTAGGCGGATACGACGAAGGAGTGGTGTTTGTGTACATGAGCAAAACTAATTCTATTTCTAAATGGGTAAATCAATTTTAAATTTCGCTTCGTTTGCAAATTGGCTCGAGCGAGTCTGTCACTAAAACTTGAATAAAGTTATATTGTTATATTTACTGAAATTGTACCTTAATTAGCATTTTAGACTTGCTCGGAAAAGACGAGTTGTTATATTAACTGATAATATCAAAAGTAGGCTTTTAAATAACATAGTTTTTGTAGTTGATAGCCATAGTCAGAAATTTTTCTAATGTGGATTTTTGAGTGGCGCAGAAGTTGTTTCATTATCGTCGGATAGACAAATTATTCGACTTTACATTTTCGATTCTCTATATAATTTTATTTTTACTTAGGCTAGTTCAGATTTTTCTCCATTAGTATTGGAAGGAGACAGTATCCAAGGAGCGAGATTTGGGATGAATTTAGTTGACGGAGGCGACATAGATAAAAATGGAATCAATGACGTCATCATAAGCTCTCCATCCGAGGGAGATGAAGGGTCAAACACACCTAGTGGATCGATTTATATTTACTTCTCGTCGTCAACCGGACTTTCAAATTCCAGAAAGCAGGTAAAGTCTCGATAACTGAATATTAACGGTATGATAAGTCAAGTTTAATTCTTTCAACCAGTAAACAGTTTTACACAAAATAAAATAATCACACATTTTAACTGGGAAAGGATATAGACGCGGGTAACCAAAGCTGGTTATCGAGCAGCGACACCCAATGACAGCATACCTAGTTAAAAAGATCAGGAAGTTTAGTGTCGGAATTACTCTTGCCGTCGTATATTGCCAATATTCAAATTCACATGGCTATCAGAAAGTGAACCAAAGGCGTTACACGTGGCCTGCTGAGTATTTAACGATTGAGCCATGTCGGTCCCTGAAAAAAAAGGAAACGGCCTATACTTATAATAATATTGAGCTTCTTCATTTTGAGGTAAGAATAATAATATTCATTTTTTTCATTTTGTCTCTTCCAGAAAGTATTTGGGCGAACCGTCACCTCGAACACTCAATCTCTGCGTGCATTTGGTTGGAGTACTTATGGTGGTTCTGACTATGACAAGAACGGTTATCCGGATGTCGTGGTGTCAGCTCCTTCAAGCAATAGATTGATTGTGTTGTGGTCTCGTAAAATCATTACTATTACACCAAGTATTTCAATCGGACAAACCTCAATCGACGTTAAACATTGCGCAGCGAATCCAACGACGGCATGTTCTAATATTACTGTTTGCTTGAATGCTAAATATGAGGATGGAACCGAAGTTTCAAAAACATTTGGTTTGTTATAATTCAATCTGTACTTTGTACCGTTTTAAAAAAATATTATGAACTTTATGTGTAGGTGCCTACATTCCGATAATAGCTATACTCGCCAAAAGACAAGACACAGACATAAGAAAGCAATATGTTGTTTCAGCGGACCTGATATTTAACATTGGTTTACTCCCACACGGTAAATGCGGAAAGATTGCTGGACTGAAGCACGTTCAGTTGGTTACATTAATAAAGCGATCGACTATTTATTTGCCTATTCCGTACATGATTAAACGCTGTTTTCATAATACCTCACTGAATATTGATATACCTAAGAAAATTAAAGCACAAAGGACAACTTTTTATAATATCTGTTACAGAAATAACATACAACGTCACTCTCGATTCCCTAACGGCGGCGAACAAACGACTTCGTTTCAAGGATCAATCGGCCAGCATCATTTCTGAAACATTGCGAGTAGGAAGAACGGAGATTTGCAATTATTATGACGTGGCATTAAAGGTATGAAGATTGTTAGTTACTCAATTCAGTAACAATTTATTTGGTAGTGAATAGAATGCTTCCAATTTTTGTATATAAAGCAGTAAAGTACCGTTTAAGATTTTGCAGTATGACATCACATTTTCTAAAAATTCTCGCGAACAATACTAATTTTGTTTACCGTACCTTCCAAATTGATTAGAAATAATTAATAACACAGAATAACCACAAAAAATTTGTGGCGTTTCCGCGTTAGGGCGAAATCGTTAAGACTGCGGTACCGGTGGTCTACTGCAAAAGATTGCATATACCCGTACTACTTCGTTTTGGCTTTCGTGATCATATATTTGAGAATCGCGCTCTTGTTTAATGATATTATTTTCATCTAGAGGCTACAAATGTATAGGATGACAAAACCTTTTATTGTTTATGGAATTTACAGATAGAATCTTTGGGAACGTTGAGTGGAGGAGGCGGTTTTCAAATAACACCACGGGCTGAGCTCAGTGTGGGATTATCCGATAGCCATAAGACAAAAGTGATGTCCGGAGTGTTGAGCTCTAGCAGTCAAGTCCGAATGACATCTGATTGGTCTTTTAAGAAAGGATGTTCTGGAATAAATGAACGCTGTGAACATGATTTACAACTCAACGTTACCAGGTACCGGTAGTAGGAAACTTAAGGCTCCAATTTCCTAATTAAAACCTAATCCTTAAAATGTTGTTTAAAGTAATAAGAGAGCAATGCTTATGAATGTACACGAAAATCTGATCACTTACTCCAGTACGGTAGGCGGTAGCTATTGTGGTAGCCTATGCAACTTAGACTAAAATTTGTTACCGGATTATGAAAGCAACCCACGTGCGGGTAAAACTGCAGATAAACGGCGAGCACTGGATTTGTCAGAAAGCTGTTGGTCTTTGCCTACGTAACAGTGATCCTTGTGAAGTAACTATGCCCGGTCTAGTCTGACGTAATAACATAATGGCGGAAGAATCGTGGAAACTACATCATACCCGTACTACTTCGTTTTAGCTTTGGTGTCCATATATTTGAGCAACGCTCTCTTGTTCTTGGCGAGATATCGATTCCCTAAGGCTCAGAAAAAAAAAGTTTTTTTTTAATTTAGCACATTTTTTAATTTAGATACTGAATTTTTGAATACGATTGGTCCACTAGTTTTTGAAAAAGGCAATTTTGTTACAACAACAAATATTACATCAACAACAAAATAGAACTAAGCAAAAAGTACACTTAATCTTTAACAATGATTTTGGTTTTAAATTGAAATACAAAACGTTACATTGCAGCGATACATCGTCGAAATCGTTACTACTCCTCACTGACAAAAGTCAGAAATTAAAACTTCATGTTACGATCGAAAACTTGGGACCCGATCATGCTTACTTTACCCGGATCAACGTAACTTCAGGGAATTTGACTTTAAATTTGGTGAGTCGGCTCGTGGTTTACGAAATTCGATTTCGACGTAATAGTAGTATAACATAACAATTGTTTGTGATGTAGGTGAATGGGTCCTGTGTGACATCAGACGACGAAGCACGTGATTCTTCAAAAGGATTGGCGGTGATTAAATTCGAATCCCACAGAGCTGGTCTTAAAGACTTGATGGTGTCAGGAGATAAGGTATATATCATACTGGTTATGTATCTTGTAAACGACCGTTCTCATGAAAAATTGTTCATATACTATACCATTGCACAATTTTTGATGCTTATTTTGAGAGTTTTCGAGTGTTGGGCGCTTATTTTATAACCATCATTTGAATTCAAAATGTTAACTAATTTGGTGCTCCCGTAGTATGTTTACCAAGTATGACGCACAACCTGAACATAGTGTGTGTACCAGATTAGGGTTATAAGGTCGTGCGCCATCTGAGCACACATTCTACGGGAGCGTCGCTGATTTTCCCTTATTCTGTTGCAGCTCGAGACGAAATTTTCATTATTGCAACTGAAGTAGAAATTAAAATAAAAAATACCCATTGATTTATACTTAAATTTTCGCAACTCAACTAAAAGTTGACAAATAGCTGATAAAATAGCCGATATATTCACTTGGCTAAAGCAGACAGTTCCGAACTCGTACAAGAACTAAAATAAGGAAAAACGGTGTAAAATTATGACCTATAACCTTAACCTGATACACACACTACGGAAGTACCAACTTATTTGCTAAATACAAACATACATAAAGGCATTCCGGCCACTCATGCTCAAGGCTGTGAAAGTGATGAATTCTGCCAAAAAATATGATATCCAATCTAGTTAGCAATATTTGTTATATATATAATTTTAGCAATATTCATTCTATAATATTATTTCTATCTAAAGCATAAATATATACGATTTTGTTTTTAGTGCGAGTTCACCTTAGAATTTGACTTTACCAGGATGAAATCGACAGCTAATGAAGGAAACTACAATATCCAGGGAGTGATATATTCAACGTAGGTTACTGTTTCGGTATTTCATAAAGTTGTATTTCCAAATCGTTAAGTAATTCCACATCTGCAGTGTCACTTGTTTTCATATTAAATTAATACAACAGACGATAATATAGGAACTATTTTGACATAAAACGAGACCAACCACCCGTGATGTTGACATTTCTTTGCCCCCCACCCCCACCCCACTCGAGGCTCTAAGCGTATTATGATGTATCTTTCAATTATGTTGCCATTTCCGATTTCTTTGTTTTTTAACCCCCCCCCCCCCCCCCCCCCCCCCCTCCTAATGGCTACTCTTTGATCGAGATCAAAAACACAACATAATTGTAAGGTAATCGCCCAGTAGATTGGGAGGTGTTGAGCCGTACAGGATTACCCTAACAAAATAATTATCGTTCAGGGCCGGAGACGATAACATTACACTTGATGGAAATTCAGCCAACAATAGGTTCAGCATTCAAGGATCTGTGCAATATCAATCCTCGATATCTATTACTGAGTAAGTGTTAACTATTTACCAATGATGAGACGAATCAATTTGAGTTAATTTTGGTCAAATATGTGTCACTGTTTTTAAAATTTCCGCTCCATGATTTTAGATTCAAACGGCATGCATAGTGTTATGAATTGAGTATAGATCATGCCGGAAGGTCTCGTGGTATTGTCTAAACAGCACACTCAATAAATTCGACTATAGGCTTGATGCATCCCTTTTGAGTGAGGCAGGGGTTGAATTAGCCGGTAAATGACTTGTTTCCGCATAGCTTATTTTTATGAATCTCGTATATTTTATATTATTCCAACAGTTATTTCATACTTCGTTTATACTGTAAAATATGAACAAATGTAATTACATATCTGTACAAGAAATTGTAGTCGTAAAATAGCAATTACTCAGACAAAGTAATGTTGGCTGGTGTATCGTTGGGAATACGCTTGCCCGTGCACAACTGATTACCTACTATGCGTGGGTTCGCAGGTTCGAATCTTGCGGGGGATAATTATGTGTGGGAAGATTGCTGGACTGTTCACCTCTGTGGGGTAATTCAGGTAACCGCTGGTCGGTTATGGATTCCTCTGTCATCAAGTTCAAGTATCTGCGAATCCCATACCTTATTGGTATTCGGACGAAAGGCCATGGTAGGCCATATGATAAAAGTCGTGTATCCCCGTGATGAATATAAAAATCCAATCCTATACATAATTTATGTTTTCCATTCCAGGCTTTCCATTCCTGAGAGCATTTACTTCAATCGAACCTCAACCGACACAACCGTTGTTAACACACTAGAAGATGAAGCATTGGCCGGGAACAAAACGAAATTAGTTCATCAATATACGGTCTGTTGTTTCATAATGTAGATTTACTTGTACCGGGATTTATTTGATTTGAATCATATTATAAGGATGAAAAAAAAAAGGATGTGTTATAGTAGTGTCAGTTAATTGTGTGACCATTTAAGGCCTGATAATTACATACCGCCCAGTATTTGAGCATATTCCTGGGTCACGGGTTTTTACAAAATTTATTTTTCAAAAAATTTGGGTAGCTTGAGCACCAACCAAAGCTTGAGTTAGATAACTAAATGTAACTGAATGAATATTTTCAGTTATACAATCGTGGACCACTTGGATTTGCAAAAGGTCGTGTCAAACTTACATGGCCTGAGTACACTCAGAATGGATTGTATCTACTTTATTTAGTTGGCATAAAATGCAAGGTAAGAATATTCATTTTTTCATTTTTGTTTTATTCCCTTTTTATTTGACAACATGAAGTATTATTGCTGATGAAGTGGGTCGATCCGTTTTGCATATAAGCAAGTTGTACACTTGAGATCACCTCACTCAAGGTGTGATAAAAGGCGCTCCAGAAGTGTGTGTACCAATATGGAGGTAAATAATTTTATTTGCCTACTTTACATCAAGTTGTGTAAAGGGGCTGAATCCTATAGGCAGAGGGTATATCCACTTGGCTAACACAGACAGTCTATAACCTCGAAATTATGCCCTAACCCTAACTTGGTACACACACTACGGGAGTACCTAAAAAAGTACAATGGATGCATGTCGTACCTGAAAGTTTCTAGTTCTTAGAATAACATCGTAGCTTCCTACGTATACGTGACCTTATGTCTCAATCCTTCTTCAGAAAAAAAATGGAAACGCTCACAAAAATTTAAATCCTATTCCTATTTAGCGTTTATAAATTTGTAAAAGTGAAGTATTTTCAATTTAGCCGGAATCAGCGTGTAAGTGCGATGCAACAGGAAAAGCAAATAAATTCAATCTTGCTCCTAAAATGAACTCAAACGAAACTTATGAAAATGTAACCATAACTTATCCTGATGATAGCCAAGCGTTCGGGTCTATAAAGACAGTTGTGAGTCATTTTTTTTTTTAAATATTTTAGTGTTAGAATAATATTTTCAATACCTATTTCAAAATGAGTGGAAGCCAATAAGACGGCCAAATAACCAACACCAAAATGATCTTTACAACAGAAAAAGTTTGATAATAGTGGTCGACCTATGAACGAGATAGCGATCGGAGACGCCGACTTCTAGCGGCCGGTATCCTTTAATCTGACTCAATAGCGACACCGTGTGCCCCATCACTAATTAATTATTAACTCGCTAATTATACGACATAATTCATTCAAAATAAGTAATATTAATGTAGACTCTCATATTTGAATGTAAACTTGCAGAATCCCTCGACTGTACTGTCGGAACCATAGAGTGCCACAGAGCCCTAGCTGAGGACCACTGCCCTTATGCTTGGCATGGTACTATAACATTCGAGTCTTCTACTTGTGGAGCTATATACTATGAATTATTATTAACCCTGTGTTTCCCAATTTATTTTTGATGCGGACCATTTCTGGAACAACATCGATCGCGGTAGACTGAAGACACGAAAATTAGACAATAGTTGATTTTTCCGAGATTTGTTCATGAGGACAACCATAAAAATACCAATTATCGCTCACATATTTGCAACATTTTGATAGTGAGATAATGAGGTAGTTTTTATTATTTTTCTTAGACGTGTGCAAACAGCAAGTGCAGCGAAGTTTATTGTGATCTGGACTACATATCTCGGTTTGGAAACATCATCGTGTTAGCCGAATTCAAACCGTGGATTCCAACATTTGGGAAGGTACATGATTTAATAAATCATACGATCTTCTGCTCCTCTCGCCTCTCGTAACGTCTCTTGCAGATAGTACTAACATTAGCTACTTGAACACCAGGCATATGAATGACCTCCAGACCTCTGAAAAATATCGAACCTCCAGCATGTATCTATCATTGAGAATCAAAAACTTCGAGAGGACAGAGATTGTTTTGTACTATATGCATAATTTAGCTTGGCTGTATATGTACATTGAATTGACTACCTATGCATAATTGATTTAATTAACGCATATTCTATATGTGTATATGTATACTGTAGGATCTACATTGTGTTCTTGGCTCGGGGGAATATGCATATTACATTGGCGTTATACGCACATAACTTAGCCATATAAACAGAACTTGAATATATCTGAATCCTTCGAATTTGTAATAGTATTTGACTGGCTGCATATGTATGCTTGGTTGGGTAGGATGCGTATTGTATTTACAGTAAATGTATATCTATCTCTTAATATTGTTTGACTGTATGTGCAGTATTTTCTTTTGAACATTAAAAATAAACCTAATTGATTTTTTTTAAACTCATATTGTACTAATAATAATGAAATATGCCCATGGAGTGACAAACTTTTCAATTTTGGTAACTGTTTGAGAACATTAGAAAAATGTAAACAACGGGTTAAGATTTTCGCAATCCTCGGTGACGAGCGTTTTATTTTTCACCAGCCAATTTTTTTTTTATATTTCAGGAATTTTCCAACACTCAAATATTCAGCACATTGGATTTGATTGTATCAAATATCTCATCAGATCAGCAATCCACGAACCAGAAGGTACGTATAGACCAGTGGTTTCCAAACCGCGGGCCAATTACGGCCCGCCGAACTTAAGTGAAATAGTTTAACACTGTAATTTGTTTTTGCGTTCTAGATGCGGCCAATTGTTACGTCATTGTCACAGTTTAAACATGTGTATACTCGTAACAATTCAATTATACCGGTATCTTAATTATACGTACCGGTACCGGTTCCTTTCGGCTGCTCCTTTCTCTTGTCCCACGAATATCTTTCCGCTTCTAATGTTTACCCCCTGTCTATCAACTCTGGTAACTATAGAACAAGAGTAAATTAACCCCTTACGAGTACATTCGACCTACATTGGAAGTAAAGGGAGTAAAGTAAAAGGGATAAGCTGGATAGAAGTCCACAAAACTCTGAGCAGCGGTTGAGTCAATCATCGGGTTAAGTCTCACTGGCAGTTAGTTGATGGACGAATCCGATTTACTCCATTCAGAAGACTCAAGCCACTTTGAGTCTTTGATAAAGATGACTCAAGCCGAGTCCATGACTCAAGCTTCTTCAACACTCAAAATAATCGCTCGGGGTCAATTAGACTTGCATTGGCAGTCAATTTTGCAAGTCCGAGTGTACATGTCCAAATGTAGCAGTTGACCTTGACCGCATAGCAGATTGCAACATTGCTGGGAGTGCAATGTACTGTGTTGCGCAATACATTATGTTTACTCGTTATGAAAAGATTTCTTCACCTAGCGCCACCTATTTCATAAATCACTGCGGCACACTGAAAATGACGTTTACATACACAGTTTAGGGCAGGGGTCGGCAACCTTTTGTCGCTCGCGGGCCAAAATTAAGCTTGCAAGTCATTGGCGGGCCGCACATATTTTTAGAAAGTTGAAAAACCTAACGGATGGTACTTTTTATAATAAAAATCAAGCAGTAATACATCTCTCGAATAGAATATAGATTTATTTCCTCATTGCATCTCATAGAATTCCATTTGACTAATTTCAGCGCCATTGAACCCTTTGCACTTAGCATCAACTTTTCTGCGTTTTGTTGCTCTTTGCTAAATTCTAATTAAATTATACGCTCATTAAATGAGTTATTGTGAAATATATGATCGTTAGGTTATAATATAATTAAGTCTAAAAAATATATTCGTCAAAACGGATGTTTTGTTACTATAATTTAGTGAAGCGTCGCGGGCCGGATTATAGTGTTCCGCGGGCCGGATCCGGCCAGCGCCATTGAACCCTTTGCACTTAGCATCATCTTTTCTGCGTTTTGTTGCTCTTTGCTAAATTCTAATTAAATTATACGCTCATTAAATGAGTTATTGTGAAATATATGATCGTTAGGTTATAATATAATTAAGTCTAAAAAATATATTCGTCAAAACGGATGTTTTGTTACTATAATTTAGTGAAGCGTCGCGGGCCGGATTATAGTGTTCCGCGGGCCGGATCCGGCCAGCGCCATTGAACCCTTTGCACTTAGCATCATCTTTTCTGCGTTTTGTTGCTCTTTGCTAAATTCTAATTAAATTATACGCTCATTAAATGAGTTATTGTGAAATATATGATCGTTAGGTTATAATATAATTAAGTCTAAAAAATATATTCGTCAAAACGGATGTTTTGTTACTATAATTTAGTGAAGCGTCGCGGGCCGGATTATAGTGTTCCGCGGGCCGGATCCGGCCAGCGCCATTAAACCCTTTGCACTTAGCATCATCTTTTCTGCGTTTTGTTGCTCTTTGCTAAATTCTAATTAAATTATACGCTCATTAAATGAGTTATTGTGAAATATATGATCGTTAGGTTATAATATAATTAAGTCTAAAAAATATATTCGTCAAAACGGATGTTTTGTTACTATAATTTAGTGAAGCGTCGCGGGCCGGATTATAGTGTTCCGCGGGCCGAATCCAGCCCGCGGGCCGTAGGTTGCGACCCCTGGTTTAGAGGGTAAATATTATTTTTGAAAACGACAAAACACAGTTGTGAATACCTGGTATAGAAAATGTTTACATCTAACAAAGTGTGATTAGATAGAGTAAAGTATGTAACATCGAATAATCTTCTTCATATTTGTTTGTTTTGGTTTTATATATGAATTTTAAATTCAGGTCACGACTGAACTCTCTACTTCTCCATGGTATAAAGAACCCACTAAGAATCCTTTAGAATGGTGGCAGATTCTACTAGCAATACTCGGTGGAATTTTGTTGCTGGTTGTAGCAGTATTAGCTATGTGGAAGGTGAGAATATTTATTTGCTTCAAATCAGGGGTGTGCAAATGCGACCCGCAAGGAAAAATTGTGCGGCCACCGTAGAAGTGCCAATTTTTGAATAATGTACGGCCCATTTAGTTGAGTTTAATCTGGTATGTGACAGTAATTCCAATTCCTTTGCATTGCAAAGCCTTTACCGGAGTCCAATTTATTATCTATGACCTTTCAATGCCCGCGGTTTCACCCAGTTATTTGTTTTCTGGCCCTCTTGTAAAGGTTGCACACCCCTGATCTAAATAGTATTATTAAACCATTTCGCCCACATTGCAGTTTAAATAAGTTATAAAATTCACATGGACACACTAACTGAGGTGAAATTGTGAAAATAGACAGATTGCTGCATATTACTACACATTCAATTGCATCGCGTTCAGATTTTTTTTATCCTGAATGACGGCAGCCGTTAAGATAAAATTGAATGAAATCCACGGAAAAAGGGTAACTAAGTAAATCTGCTTAATCACTTGGTGAATCACAGCATTTTGCCCGGTCCCTTCACCAGTACAGGCCGGATATGGGAATAGTTGACCAGTTATCGTTTTAGATTCATGAGTTTAATAATGGATGGATCCGTAAACGATCATTAGTTACGAGAATAAGATACAAGTTGCTTTTAACTTCTAGAATTATTATCATATTATCTGTTTTAATCGATATAAAGCTAAATTGAATGGACTTACGGGAGGGATGTACGATATTCTGCTCTAAGCACAAAGGGTATGTCATTGTAAAAATGACTAAAATGACGTAAAAAAAAAGATTACTGATCGCTAATCTAAATGCTCACTAAAGTTTGCTAAATACTTTGCTGTCACGTATTTGACCATTCTCAAATCCAATACTCTTCTATTTAATTTCCATAAACTAGCTTGGCTTCTTTGAGAGCAAGTACAAAAAGAGAACCAGAGCAGGCAGACAGAGCATTCGTGAACGCGAAGCAGCTGGGCCATCAGATTTTGATGGAGGGCAGTCATACGAAAATGTCGGTGAAGGACCGTCATACGAAAATGTCGGTGAAGGACCGTCCTACGAAAATGTTGATGCAGATGCTGGAATGGGGCAAAGTACTGCCGATCTGGTGAACGTGGATATTTAAACTTGCTATATATTATCGTAAATTTTATTTCAAAATGTTGTCTTCTATTATATAAAATTATGTGTTGATGGAACAAACAATATGAACTGAATACCGTAGTGAAAGTTGACATATCAACGTGAAACATTTTTATACTATATATAGATATTTCATGATGTTTGGAAAAACATTTTTCAAAGTTTTTTTTAAATAGGTAAACTTTACATATTTTGATTTTTTCTCCAAAAGTTCTAGAAAAATTTCTATACTGCCATAACTGTTTTACATTTGTTCTCAAAGTTCATATTCTAGGAATTATTATTAGTTCTGTTTTTCCCAACTTTTTTTGCTGCCGACCATTTCCGAAACATCTATCGCGGTAGACTCGAGACATGAGAATTAAATAAAAATTAATTTTTTTGAAAGTTGATCATTAATTAGCACAACTATAAAAATATCATTTATCGATCAAATATTTGCAACATTTAATGAAAATCGTGCCCCCGATCTTGTTTCTCCATTCTGTTAAAATTGGGATCCAAGGTAGTCAAAGCGCATCATGTAAGGTTCACCGCTGAATGCGTAGTAAACCCAAGGTAATTAATAATGTTATCTGAGGTCAGCTAAAGGCACATGAATGAACCTGTCTTATGGCGCTATAGTAGCGGCTTACTGAAAAAGGCCGAACTGAGCTCAACAATTATTATTGTTCCTCTGTATAAAAAAAATGCTCGATGTAGCAAATATGTCTGCGGACTCAACAGGACCCGTTTCGAACTCATTTAAGTTCACGGGGTTGGGAAACACTGAATTAGTCTTCTACTCAAACAATCATAATTTAACGAAATCTCATTGTTTTAACAGAAAATGGACTCCAAATTGAAATTTATGATATACTTTAAAGCAGTGATTCTTAAACTTTTTAAGTCACGCCCCCTTTTTGGAATTTGTTAAGCCTCGCGTCCCAACTTAAAAATAACTAGCTAACAATAACAGATAGTAAGGCGAAAGTATGTTTTATTGAAAAAAAAAACGTTAAAAATACGTGGATGGAATCACATTCACTAAAAAGTAAAAAAATGTAAATAGCATGTAAAAATAGGGCAGGCAAAATCAAATCTAGCAAACATGTTTGTTCTCAACGAGCTCACCCCCCCTCAAAAAATTGTGTACGCCCACCTTGTGGGGCGCGCCCCCAGTCCCCCCATTTGAGAACCACTGTTGTTAAAACTTTGTTCACTTTTCACGCATTACTGTATCAATTGATGATTTACTGTACAATCATTGTGTAGCATTGAAGGAAACATGACAAAAACATTTTATATTCTATTTTTTATATTATCCAGAAAACTATGCATTTAAATAAACTATTTTGCAACTGCAAGACTTGTTCAATTCCAAATAGCGGTAGCGGAAGGTAGCGGACTAGCGGTAGCGTTTTGAAGTAGGTTAATCGAAGTTTGCCAATGTCGAAGCCGGCATATACACCTGTATTCAGGAGTTGGATTCGATTTTTCGGAAAAAGTTTTTTTTTGTATGGAACTCACAACAGGTTCTCTCATTTCAGAAAATACTAGGGATGGGCCGATATTCGGACCCGGTCTCGGATTCGTGTCGAATTTACGCATTTTTTGACTCGGTTTCAATTTCTTGTACTTTTATCTTTATAAAGCACAGAAAATACGTCAGGAACGTGTTTTTTTGTTTTCCATTATGAAGTCACGGATTCTCTTCAAGTCCTTGACCTATTACTAAGATTCGTCAAATTTCTTTAATTATTTGACTGTTAACTGTAACCCCACTCTTGACCCATTGTTCCCTGAATACCACCACTACCCGCATCCCGCTGCCCATAAAAATGCGTGTTAATAGCGTTGCTGTTGGGGTAAAGTGTATCCTACACAAAAACAACTGAACCCAAACCGCGGGCCAATTACAGTCTGCGTAACGATTTAATATGGTCCGCCGAACTTAAGTGAAGCAGTTTAACACTATTTTTTTGCGGCCTAGCCACAGCCAATTGTTACGTCATTATCACAGTTTGTACAAGTGTATAGTCGCAACAATTCAATTATATCGGTATCTTAATTATATTTAACGGTATCGGCCCCTGGTGGGCGAAACCCTCTCCTGACCCGCGAATATCCTTCCGCTTCTAATTTTGACCCCCTGGTCAATCGACTTTGGGAACCACTGCTTCAACGTGTATCACTCTAGTATGAATTTCCATATATGCATTTATTGCTAAAGTATATATATATATACAACGAATTTGATTCAATTTGAAGAATTAAGGTTTAACAAACAGGTAAATAATTGACTGATATAATCCAAACGAAGATTTTTTTTAATACATATATAAAACAGCATAATGTAACGATTGCAACAAGTGAGCAATGCTCAAATATATGCATACGAAAGCCAACCTAAAATAGTATCAAATCTTTTACAGTACCAGTAGTATGTACCTTCAGTTCGCTGAATTTCAATCGTAGAACCGCCGCACGGTGCCAATTTTTAATTTCGCTGATGTCATCACACAAAACTTCGAAGCGAAAAACGAATCCCGTAAAGCACACAGAAGTATTTGAAATATATAAAAGTAATAGCCTCTTAGCGACATCAACAATTTTTAACCACTGAGATTTCAATGCAATTGGTAGTTGAACGTGAAAGCGAATTTTTTACAACAACAAGAAAAAATAGCAAGATGAATACTAACAACAACATTATATCCCACAATGCACAAAAAAATATTTGAAATAAATGAAATTAATTTCTAACGACATCAAAAATCCTTAACCTCTGAAAATTTCGAGGCAATTGGCCGAGTACTTGAACAGAAACGCAATTTTGTCACAAAAACAATAAAAAAACAGCAAGAAGAATACTGACAACAACATTATAATAACAAAACTATTCATGGGTCGGTCCCGTGTCCAAAAATACTATAGACGAAAAATGGGGCAGATACTTTAAATCAACAGGGACTCATTCAAAAACTCAATTTCTAATCCTGGTTAAAACGAAGTCGACAAAAGTTTATGTAGACTCCGGACTCAGAGTTTGGCTAAAGTAACGCTTATTCTGTTCAGGTTTAAAGTTTCAAGTCCAATTGTATCACCCATGGAATTTGACCCCAACTCACCACTCCGAAAGGTTCTGATAACACCGGAAAACAAAACGTCAACTCCTAACTTCAATCCCCGCTGAAAACCGCCAAGTGTGAGTCACGTTATAAATTACTAAATATTGGATGCGATTCATTGTATCAAAATAAAAACATTAGTTTAAGATCAGCATTCAATAGCAAAAAACTTACTAACTGTTGTTGTTTGTTATATGGTTATCATGGAAAAACAAAATGAGGTTCAATTACGTCTCTTGCATAGAATAATATACGAACATTGGTGCTACAACAGCATATGGTATACCGCCATATGTCGCCTATCCAGCTGCAATTCGGTGATTACTCTATATTGCCAGTGGTAGGAATGAGATTCAGTGGACGAACCCGTTTTTGGAATGTCATGACCATTAGCGAACCCGTTCTAGATTTAGTTCAGCTTGGATTTTAGAATGAGGAAACCTGTAGATAGCGAGTCCGACCTTAAAAGAATTTGTTTCTAAAATTTCTAATCCTACCACAGTATATTAGTTTGAGGTAGATCTCACGCTGTATTGCGGTGCACCCCATGCTAAGTCAGCCCCAAAATGTTATTACAGCAATAATCGGCGCTCCAGAAGTATGTGTACCAATATGGAGGTATCTAATTTTCGCCTACTTTACATAAACTTGTATGCATGGACTGAAACCTATGGGCAGGGGAAATATTCACTTGCCTAACACAGACAGTTTCCAATTCGTAATAGAACTAAAATAAGGAAAATCGAAATAAAGTTATGGCTTAATCCTAATCTGGTACACATAGTACGGGAGTATCTATTAATTCCCATGCATATTTAATACTGATTTACATGCTGGTTCCTACATGATCTCCATCTTTTTTGGGTTGAATAATTCCTGCAAGAAATGCTTTCGAACCTCTTGTCGTTTTGAGAAAAACATCCTTATTCTTCTCATTTGTCGATAAAATTATCTTGTACCATTTCCTCAAGTCACTTCGCAGTTCTTCGGCTCCTTTTTTCAGAATTTCATCCTCTAGGGGTAAATAACATACCTGGAATATATCGTCATCTCGTATCATTCTTTCCGCTAAAACAATCTCAAACTTGTCGTGAATGACTTGGAGGACTTTGGGTTCAACGTAGGCGTCACGCATCCCCTGAAACAATAGATTGACATTTTGAATAAAAATTTGAAAATTCTTTCTGATATTTGTCGCACGAGAAGCGTTCGTTTCATCAACTAATATATTTCACAACTAAAACAAATCGTGGCACTAAACTGAAGTCTGGTGTATCTGGTGCTGGCTTCCATACGACCCCATTGTCCATGGTATGACGCTGTCATCTTTGATAAATCGCTTCTAATAAAAGGGCAGTATCCGAAATTCACAAACTTGTAGTCTGTACCCGTAACTTCAATTTTGTGTTCAGCAACGCTGAAGTCACGTTAATAAGGTCAGTACCGGTATTCTCTTTACAAATAGCCGTGCAACCTAAGTCGCCTGGGTTCTCCAGCATAACTGACTAACTGCATAATGTGATGCTTGAGAATCATTTTAAAATCAATCATTTTGATTCTTCTGCGTTATGAATCTTAATTCAAACGACATATTTGTAGCTTTTGGTCCAGGTAAGGCTCAGCAAAAGCAGCCAGTGTTAGCTTAGGAATAGTTTGAAAGAATAGAATAGTTTTAAAGATCAGGAATCTTTCTTAAATTGCGATGATTTACTCCTAACTCACCAATTGCATAAGGAATCTGTATTCCACGGCAAGGCTTCTTTTCTTCTGATGGATAACTTTGAGCATTGTTGTCTGAATATAAAATAAGGCGGCATAGAGAATTGAAAAGCATTCATTATATAATAAAATCTGTAAGGTTCAAGGGAGTTTTTTTAATATGCTTCGGTTCGGCCCTTGGCACATCGCATATTCGAATCACGTGAGGGATAATTATGTGCGAGTGAATTTTCGGACTCCCCATCGTCGTTGTGTAAGCGCTGGTAAGTTTCGGCTTCCTCCACCAACAAGCCTCCCCGTAACCGACATGAACTGGTCGTGGTTCGCCTTACCAATAAATCGCCTTTTCGGATTTTCCTTTGTCCAGAAAAAATAAGGAAAACCTCCCTCATTCAATGCATGCATACAGAATATCAGAGTTGAACAACATTTTATGAACAGACTCGCAAAACTAAATTTTATGTGCTGCCTCAGATCACGATTTTTTACATTAAGTGCGGAGGATAATTGGGTCACAATCAACTTTTAACGGCACTTACAAGCTGGGATATGGATTTAACTGTCGATAAAAATGCCGATAGATTCTGGTTCACAGGAAACTTGAGTATGTCGCAGAAGAACTAGGCCGGTGGGAAATTACAGGGAAAATACTACAAGCAGTGCAACCAACGGTTTGTTGAAAGCTCCTGATCCTCTATCAGGACTAAATGAGAACATTACTTGCCAGAAATCTCGAGTATTTTCAATATAGCTATAGCATACCTTGTTCTCTTCATTATTTTTTACAAGTGCATTAAATTCTTCCTTCATTTTCTGGCGCAAAATTTCTTTATAAATATTAGCTTCTGTTTTAGATATTTTCTCAGCTTCAGTCGTAAATTTTTTCAAAACATCTTCTCTAATTTTGACTTCTCGTTCGACAAAATATGGTGGATGAACAAAGCTTTTTGTGAACTAAAAAATTATATAAAAATGCATTGTCGCGTATGTAGAATGTCATTTTCTGGCAACTATGTTTTCATAGACTAATTACTTGAATTTCTTTACCGAGCTGTTGGTGTAGCGCAGGGGTCGGGAACCCATGGCTCGCGAGCCATATATGGCTCTTTTGGTGACGGCATATGGCTCTCAGAAAAATCTAATATCCCAAGACTAAGCTTACTATTGTTGCGGGATTTCAAACTCTTTTATAGCCAAATTTGGCAGGAAATTCCCAATACGTTTGAGAACGCGTGTCTAGCACACGTCTATGTTATGTAAGATAATTACCAGACAGGCATTGTGACAAAAAAGGGGATTCTGGAACATATATTGTGACATCACAGAGCGATAGAGTTTCAAAAACACTACGGAGATGCCTAAACGAAAAAGGGTGATGAGTATCGTAGATTTCAACTTGGGCTGCATGTGAGCAACCGTTCAAGGCCCGCAGCGACTACATGCAGCATCAGAAATCACATTAAATGTATATTGACATTGTATGTGTTGACTTTTGAGTGAACATTTCAGGCCTGATTAAGTGAAGAAATGTTATATGGCTCGCACGGAAATGCAATTGAAAATATGTATATTTTATGGCTCTCTTGACCAAAAAGGCTCCCGACCCCTGGTGTAGCGAATGTGGATTGTAACTATGGACGTCAATGCTATTTATTCTTTTTATAGTTCATTGAATTTAACATACTATTAATATAAAGGGGTCAAATACCATTAAAGTCTATAGTTACAATCCACTTTCGCTACATTGGGATACTGAGACATGTTTGAGGTCAGGATTTTGTGTCAAACAGATAATGCCAGGCGGTACCGTTGCCGAACTTTCGATACACGCTTACGCTTATTACAGTTATATAGTAGACTTTGTATGATATGATAGTAGACTAAATATAATTTTTATAAAGTTGGCGTTTAATATGTACAAAATATAAGGATTTTGTGGCGAACAAGCAAAAATGGTGAAAGATTTTAAAAATCGACGAATCGCTGAAACTAGCAATCAGCACTGGCTTTCCTTATTCAAAAGTGTGAAACAATTATTCTCGATATTGTATATTCGAAAATGTAGAATAAGGTTTTTAGTAGTGGGGAGAATTGAATTGTAAGAAAAGGTTCTCTTTTGTATCGAACTCACTAATGCCAGATTTCGTCATTTCGAATATTCCGACCATTCCGAATTTATAACTCGAATAAAACAAGAACGTTCTGTCACACACACCCTAAATACCACCGTTAATTTTCAGGCTTTACTAACAATTCATTGTGCGCATCATCTATCTTCCCAAGCGGACAAGATTTTAAAATTATATTACCGCCAGTAGCGTATCTTACATAAAATGGCGCCTATGGTAAAGTTTTAAAAATTCGCCAACTTGATCGCTGACTGACAATTTAAACGACTGTTGTTGAATTGAGTCCGTTATTATTTAATTGAAAATATGAGATTTTAATTTTATTGAAACATTTTATATTTAAAATCTTTCACCGTTTTGCGCTCTTGTCGAAACGGCGCCCATGGCACGAGACATTGCTGCCACACCCTAGATTCGCCACTGTATGCAGCCTGAACATCCGTTTTTTAACCTCGTCATTGGTAATTTATTCAAATTTCCACCGTACTGCTTACAGATAGACGCAATTATTTTTCTTCCCTCGAAGACGAAATGTCAAAATAAATGGAGTAAACTAGATTACCTCGTACATTCCTCCATTGTAATTTTCTAAATAATCACTGATGAGAATCATCATTTTGGTTTCATTCTCTTTCTGAAAACAATAGTCAAAATCAGTAAAGTAAACTGCAATATCTGGTATCTCATTCCTACTTTATTTAGGCACAATTTATATAATCGTAATTTGGCGTAATCTGTAGACATTTAGGACAATTATTTTTGGTCAAAATAAATATCAGAATGGAAACTCGAAAATAAATTGCGACAAGTATACAGAAATAGTGTTTTCATTCGAAATCATCATGATTGTAATAGTGATATTTCAGTGGTTTAATAGGGATGGCGGACTCGCAGTATGATTAGGTCGTCATATCGGCTTTCCCTTTTCCAGGGATAAATATGTAAATCATATCCTGTATAGTCGGGTAGGCTACAGATTCAATTTCTGAACACACAGGGATTTACCATAATATTATACCTTTTGCGTTCGTTCAGTGTTTAACTTTTCAAAGTTAAGTTTTTTCACGACGGAATAATAGGAACTAATATCAGTTTGGAGTTTTTCCATCGCTTCATAGAATCCACGACTTTTCTGGAACTTAGATTGAAACTTATTGGTCGCCATTTCATGGTTTTGTTTGTGAACCGCGCTCAGTTCGGATTCCTCCATTGCTGTCTTTTTTACTATCTGGAAAAATATGATATATATAATTGCCTACTCAATGTGATAAGAGTAGTAGCCGTGGCTCTGGTTGGAGTCGAGGAAAATTTGCAATCGGGCACAGGTTTGCAATTTTGACTCATAGTCCGGAATCGGCTTTGACTCCAGGTTGATGAGAACCTTCATAATATACTTCTCTAACAGACAAACGATTTTTACCAGTAAAAGTCTGAAGTTCTGAATCCAGGAAATTCAAAATTTCCATTCATTACACTAACCTCCAGCATTACTGTAGAATATTCTTGCACCAACGCAGTCGCCCCTGCAGAAACTTGGCGAGAGATTACTTCCTGAATTAGAAATATATCTTGAATAATTCATTGATGACTTTGCTAGTTTAATTTTCGCTGTTTATATTAAATACTTTTATTCTAAATGATAGTAAGTCCTGACTTCCCTGGTTCTGTACAAAAATTCACAACAAAGTATGCCCGTATCTCATAAAATTCATACTATAATAAATATTTGGACCTCCTGAAGTATGTGCACCAAGATGGCGCACAACCTGAACTCAGGTTGTGTACCAGGTTAGGGTTCAGGTTGTGCGACATCTTGGTGCACAAGGTGCCATTTTTCGTTGCTTGACACGCTTTTTAGACCCTCAAAGTCAAGACTCTTGAAAACCCCACGCCCCGCTAGCTATTACGGACTAGACTAACTTGACAATTAGAAATTTCAGACCCCCCTCCCCCCTTTGAAAAGTTCTGGCTAAGGACTCGAACTTCTCCAACATTTATAAATTCTACGGATAACTTCAGATGAAACTCATAAGATTTTGGCGCATTTTTTTTTACTTGTTTCTAAAATTTAAATACATTACCCCTTGGTTGAAATTTCTTCGTTTATAAAGTTCGTATTGTTCCATCAACGTGTCCACTAAATTTCGTCTGACATTTTCTGCAGCTTCTTTCGATTGCGTACTGCAGTTCTTGTCGAAAGAGTCCATGCTTTGTTTCACAAGTAATTTATTAAGGTCTTTTACTTCATCTTCTTCCATATATTTTCTTTTTGTTAGAGCCTGATATAAGAGAATTTATGGTGTTATTACCATATATACGGTAAAAGTGCGCGCGTGTGCAGACATAATGTCTTATCAAACATAGAATGTAAATATATCAGTCGTTTGTCGGAACAAAGTCTGAGTCCCTGTCAGTTGTTATTTCGTTTCGTGCTCAATCGTGAGTCGCCTCATTAGTGTATTTAACAGCGCTTTGTTAAATACCATGGCCAACAAATTGCGTAATTTACTCACTTTTAAAATTCAATAATCCCATGCCAAGTGGCATTTAGAGCCTTGTTTAGAAAGAGGTGATGTCAAAGAACGGGAAACAATACGTCAGAAACTGAATTTAAAATGGACCCGCTATAAATATTGCATCTAGACTAGGGCTGAGCATAGCATAGTAAATTATTCGAATCGGTTCAGAGCAAAATTTAAAATCGCCGTCATCTTGTTTTTTTTCTTTCTCTAGGGTTGAGATGAATTCCCCAATTTATACAAGCCATATTTTTCAACGCAATTCTGACATAGGACTCTTGACATCCATCCTATCCTGATTACAGGATCAATTAAAATGAAAAAGGGGGGGAAATTACATAGCTCTCATTGACTCCCAAGTATTCGAGATTCAATTCGATCCGAAAAAAAGATTCGATTCGATTCTGAAAACATCAGGTTTTCGAAAAAGCTCAGCCCTAATCTAGACCAGTGGTTTTCAAGATTTCATAATCCATTGTTTCTTTCCAAAGACTCTCAACATTTGTAACCCCCTGCTTTTCTATTAAAATACCGTAAACGCATTACCATCAGTTATTTTGTGTGCCACGTTTAATAACAATAATAAAACCGCTTTGTGATATCGAGGGCCCAGTTTGAAATACCGATCTGCCCATTATATATATAAACCAGCAGGTATTGATAACTTGCCTTGTCCATTTCATATGCATACATATCCACAGCTGCGTTTAATGCTTGCAGATTCATAACTTCGGCAGAGTTCTAAAAAAGGATATATAATATATTTGTTTTTCACTGTATAGACAAATGATGCGAAAAAATACTTTACTTCAAATCAGAGTACATGTACACGGTAAAATTGTTTATAAAAACAATTTTTTTAGTAGGGAGTGATGACTTGCGTTGACTTCTGTGATTGTTGAACCAGCTAAACTCCAACTGCATAGCCTGAGTCGAACTGATTGAATGAGAAGTGACAGGAAGAGCAAGGAATTTTTTACCTTTCATTCTAATAAACTAAACTTTTACACTATTTCCAACCGTTAAATCGTTTTCAGAATATAAGTTTTGCTGATCATTTCATGAGGCATCAGAGGCATTCGTTCCTACATGGCCCTGACAAACCTTTGATCAGTCGAATCCTACTATGGGATATCCAATGCTTCAGAAAGGAGATCCAATACCATGCCCACCCCCTCACTTAGGATGTAATAAATTTCGCAGACGATTCCGGTCTATTCAAACATCATAGTTTCATATATATTGTTAGACATCAATGTATGTTAGTACACGGGTTTATTCGGGGCGATACACTTTTATTCTGCCTTTAATCTAATACAATTTAGATGATTTGGAGACATAGGGTTTGAATCCAAAATATTTGAAGGTCACCCTGGCCTAAACCTCTGAAATAATCTCCCTAAAGCGCATCAATTTTGAATTTTATCAGTTTTCTTTGCTCGTACCTGTATCATACTTTCAGGTTCAGGTAAGTTTCCTCTGGAAAAACTTTTGCTGCACGAAATCGCGTAATTTAGCAGTGAGTTTCCTGTTATGACTTCACCGTAGATTTTCTTTGGTACAAGGTGTTTAGGATTAAGAAGCAAATCTGCCAACACTTGAACGTGATAGAGAAATTCTGTTGCTACGTCTGAAATATAATTAATAATTTTATAAAGCCTGCCAAACAGAGAAGAATTCCGACTAGGAAAGCAATATATTTATTTTAATATTTAAGACAAGTTCACCTTTTAATTCTCCTTTGAATTGTCTATCTTTTCTCGTCACTGCGACATTTAACCCCGGATGCGGAAGAAAGAAGCATTGAATGTCATTGAAGCTTTTATGAAGATATTTTCTAACAGCTGTTAATTCACTATTCTTTGACGCACACGATAACAAATCGTTCAAATATCCAGTGCGGCCAGAACTATCTGTCTCAGAATCAAGCCCATAGTCATGGTCCTCCAACTCTTGCCAGTCCCGTATGACAAACATTAGTTTCTAAAATTAAAATTGTTTCAATTAATATATGGAAAAATGTCAGGCGGCTGAAAAAAAAGAGAACAATGCTCAAATATATGGACACGAAAGTCAAAATAAAATAATATCAAATCTTTCACAGTCCCGATTCTCGCCAAAAATCTCCCGACTTCGCTGGTCACCAGATCGCTAAATTGCGATCGCGGAACCGCTACACGATCCGCAACTTTTCAAGTTTGTTGACGTCGTCGAAAACGAATCTCATAAAGCGCACAGAAATAGATAAAATAAATAGCCTTCTAGCGACAGCAACTATCTCTAACCACTGAAAGTTTTGAAACGATTGGTCTAGTAGTTAATGAGAAAAGAGATTCATGGGATCACCCCGTGTTCAATAATTAGCAGCAGTAGTAACTTTTTCTTTCGTGTTTGAAGGCAATTTTTCCTTCGATAGATTAATGGGTAATTAATCGCAGAAGCGCGAGAGACCAAAATAGTGCTTTTCTTGTTGTGAGAATTTACAGTCGAATCCGGCTCCGGAGCTCAAGATTTCGACTCCGAATCCGGGCACTGTAAAAATACAACTCCTACTTCAGTAAAAATATGCCAAACTTCGAAATCACAGCCGTAGAAACAGCAGTGGATGAAGTATGTGGACACGATAGCCAAAACGAAGTAGTACGAATATGAAATCTGTCTTGACGACTTCGCCTGACCACCAGAGAGCAACTGCGCCAACGAGGAAACGCCACAAAGTGCGCAATTTTGATGACGTCATCGCACACAAAAAACTAAATTTTTAAAATAAATAAAAATGAAATCAAATCTTTCACCACAGAAACTTTCGAAGAAATTGGTCCAGTAGTTAATGAGAATAGTGATTTTAAGAACAACAGAAAACTACCAACAACAACAACAGCATAATAACGAGAATATCGCTCGGAGACCGAAGACTTATCGATCGAAAGTTAGGGGATTCCCCATTCATTCACTCTGACCCTCTAGTGACGCCGCGTGTCACATCACTAATTAATTGATAACTATTATTTTAATTATCCAAAATCAATAGGCTTCTGATCCGAGCTATGATGAATGCACATGCAAAATTTGGAGCAGATTCAACCTCGCTTTCGTGAGATATCGCGTGCATCTAACAAAGACAGACAAATATCTATCAACATACTTACCGATCTTAAGATCGATAAGTAACAAAACAATCCATAGATCCACTCCGTGTACAATAAAATGATAGACTGATATAATAAAACCAAGGTACCTGGAAGGAAGGCCCGTGCGATGCTTTCGCGGCTTGTGCTGCTCTTGCATACTCAGTGAAGCACTGAAATGATGAAATTATTGTCAAAAAATACCCGAAATGATGCAATATTTAGAATTGAAAGAATCTCGTACTTTATTTGAATTATTGAGTGAAATAACAGTACTTCTCCGTTTTTAGAAATTTCCAATATTAGTTTGATGTAATTATGATTTCACTAATCTTTGATCGCTAAAATGCACAAAAACAATTTTTTTCATTTTAATTTTCCATCAAAATATTTGTTTATTACAAATTGATCATCTAAAGATTTATTATTCAGCCAAGCCATATTGCGCCGACATACTGACAGGTGTCATACTTCACGTAGTTGGCTTTATATAAACAAAAACAACCTGTAAATACTCCAAATCGTTCTCCTGTATTTGCTGTGATAAATTGAAGACTTGAATTGAGCTGAGCAAAGTGCTTAAAGCAAATATTTGAGTGCAAAGTCTCCTATCTGAGTTGCTGTCAAATAAACCTTGAGTGTCCATCAAAAATACAGCAACCTATAAAATAAACAAAAACCTTCCAAATTAGTCTGTTTATTCACGATTTGAGTATGGGCCAAACAAATTAGAACTTGAATATCGCGGAAAATCATTTGCAATTGCACAACAGCTAACAATTGACGTCATACAATTTTAGCTCCGCTTTATTGGTTTCAGGTATGTAGTTCGCAAGCAACCATTTGACAATGTCGAAACAATAGCATAAAGTGAAGTATGATAATATTTAACTATTTGCAGAATAGGATGAATTATTACATTAAACATTTCATACTTAACAAAAGTTTATGAGAAGAGAGATTTTTATAAGAAAACAAATACCAAGTTCATTTAAAATCCAATCCTGGTTTAAACGAAATTTTGTGTTCGCAGAGTACAATTTAGGAACATTATTAAATTCGACTTACCACTCGCGAATATGAATAAAAAATTTCGACCATAAATGAATTATATTTAGCCCAATATATTCCGTTTTGGTAGGAAATTCTGAAACATCAATCGAAATTAGAAAGTCTGTGAATGTGATATCGGTTCCGGTTTTATTACCATAAAATAGTCCGGACTCCGACTCCACAACGGTTACTTATTTCAGAAAGCAGCAACTTGAATTTTCACAGAGAATAACTGTCTGTTTTTTTACCTTTTGGGTTTCCACGTCAACGATAAATGGTTCATTCAGAATAACTATTCCTTGGGTCACCGGAGCCTTTCCTCCTCTCCATTTGAAACCGTCTGCAATGTTGTCTTTCCCAAGCCAGTCGGGATTATTGTACTGAAGTAAATAATTTAAGAATTCACTTATGCGGTTGTGCGGCTTTTAATGAACTCCTAGTTGCGCAAACATTTTTGAACAAAATTGTAGACGGATTTTCACCATTTTTAATGTCATCAAGGAGTTTTAGAAACTATTGTACCAGAATATACAGCAAAGCGCAAGACATTATTACTCCCAAAACTGTCAATTATGTAGTCGTACAGAGTAATTTTGGTACTGCAACTGACTGGGATTTTGCTATTTGCCAAGGTCAGGGGGTTATTTGGAAAATGGTCGCTGGTTTGATTTTCTTCAATAGCATCATTTTTAAAGAAAACAATTTTTTCAATCAAAAAACAGCAAGACACATTTTGAATGGATGGAAATGAATTGAAATTGCACGACCAATGCGCTTTTTACATCGGAAATAATTCGTTATATTTTTTGCAAAACGCAATACTGTTACGGACAACTGGTAATAGGCAAGTTCCAAAGACAAGCAATACCGCGTACTCACCCCTTTTTGTCTCATGTATCGCAAGAAGAAGTTGAGTAAAAATGACTTTCCTTTTCTGAAAGCTCCAGAAACTGATAGCAAGGCTACTGGAAGTTCAGAAACTTCTGGATTTGTCAAAATTGTTGTCAGAGCTTCCTCGTCGATTACAAGTTTATCTTCATCTATCTTGGCGATTGGGACGAGTTTCGCATCTACAAAAAATAGATTTAGAGACTCGGAAAAGTCGCCTTTTAAAATTTAAACTATTCCAGGTTACATTGTTTGAGAAGCCACACTAGATAAATACTTTAAAAGTGATCTACCTAAAAAAAGTGTCTTTGAACACAGGTAGTATATTACCTTCTTGGGCGTAAGCGCTCCGTGTGTAAAGCACAAAACTCCCCAGTACCAACCAAAATTACAAGACTTACGATAAAGATGAAACAGCAGGTTTGATTGACGCAAACTTTGATGAAATATCTATGACCCACAGTCTTATTTCTAACAATGAAAATATATTTACTCATTCACTGAAAAAGGTTTCCCATCTTTAGCCTAGCAGTTACACCGATAGACTTAACTATGTTGGCACCGCAGGCAGCACGTCTCGGGTTCAATCACCACCTCACGCAAGGTGTAATAAATTGATAAGGTAATGCCGAATCGCAAAAATTTCAGTTTTCAGAATAGTAGTTCCCTGCATATCAGTAGATGCTTGTACACGACCTTGTTTGTAGCGAAATGTGTGAACGAGCATTGTATGAAAATGTGAGTAGCATTTTCCCCCACCTGAAGACGAGACTGTGCGTTCAAATGGAAAAATTCGTTCGTAAGGATGCCTTGAAATAAAAGGATGTTTGACATGGAGCGACTTCATTTTCACGTAATCTCCTTCTGGTTCTTCATCATAAACGCCCGACTTGCGGCGATAGGTGATTAATTTAGCCGTCATTACCAACGAATTGGAAATCTATTACACTTGACAAAAAAGAAAATATATTTAAGAATATCATACACCCTATACATGCCCTATTTGGGTACTCCCGAAGTATGTGTGTACCAGGTTCGGGTTAGGCCATAATTTTATTCCTATTTTCCTTATTTTAGTTATATTAAGAGTTCGGGGACTGTTTGTGTTAGCCAACTTTATATACCCCCTGACCATAATATGCTACCGTCCCCTTCACACAACTTGATGTAAAGTAGGCGAACAAAATTAGTTACCTCTATATTGGTACACACACTTCTGAAGCGCCCACGATTGTTTACAGCACACTGGTCTTGAAATGGATTTCTTATACCCCAAACACAAAAATTTCGTTGGAGTTCCATACATTTTAATGGCCGGTTTTTAGATTCTCATTTGAATTGAAATGGTAACTAAATAATTTAAATACTTTCCTAGCCAAAATATGATTAAGGTATTTCCTCTTTGCTCTGAAATGCATTATTCTTCCCTGGACATTGTTTCTAAAATGTTATCCGACTGAACAATTTTAAGTAGAAATACAGGGTGGTCGCTAGAAAAGTTGAAGGTCAGATGAGATCACGAATAAAATGCGAAAAGGTTGAATTGAAACGATATCCCACAAGTTAACCTTCAAGACGCTACACGAGCTTGGGCTTCTAGGTTAGCTCATTGTTTTGAAGTGCACGGACGACATTTTGAGTATCTCCGAGTATAGTATAACATATGCCTGTAAAAACTTTTTAAATGTTATTCTTTGTAAAAATAAATATCTGTTTGACAAATTTTCTGTTTTTCTAGCGACCACCTTGTATATATATCTCTCGGGATTTGAGCCAATTTAAGTATTAACTGTAGACTCAGTTCGGTAAAGTTGTTGGAAGGAAAACTGTTATTATTGAATCTTCTTTGATAAACTGGCACAACTTTAATCCTCTTAGTAGTTCTAAAGCAGAATTTCGGACAAATGATCTTTTAGAGACAATATCCCATCTACCGTAAAGGCTACACGAAACGTTGTTTTGCGTGACCTAAACTATTGTGTCTGTCCTTTGCTGCTCAAATTAATTATCAACTTTGATAATGACGAGTAAAAATAAATATATCGGTTGCAATACTTGAGTGTAAGATAAATATTAGCTGAACTCATTTGTGAGTGAGCCAGTCAGAGAAGTAAACATCTTTGTACTTACAGAATCAAACTGATCAAGCCTCGGACTATTTCAAGATTGAAAAAATAACGAGTACACTATATCAGGGCTACTCAACTATTTTCACCAAAGGTCCGCTTCAAAGTTTCAACAATGCAATTGCGGCGCAAGTGAAATATAAAATGTCATTTACGCAAAGAACCGACGTGAGCACATTGTTACATCACAAATTATATAGATAATGCGGTCACGTGTCTGGGTTGGTGATTTCGGCTTCCATGCACTTCGTTTGATTTACGTTAAACATTATTCCCGTTGACGCTAAGGCCGTCAGTCAAATTTATAACTTGCAGAGACTTAGCCTATTAGATTGCATGATGATATTGCAGTACAATCTGTGCTTAAAATTTAATGTTAATTTAAGCCTTAAATTAGGGTGACCACATTTCCAAACTCTAAAAGAAGGACACATCGTTTGGTAGAACCATGTTTCACCAGTGCATGAGATAGGCTATACATTATATATCTGCTAATTTTTCTATTTTTTTTCTAATTTATTAGAAAAACATCCACAGAACAATCAATTTATTTGTCAATAAAATTGTAAACTAAGTGAGTATACTAGCCATAGACCCAAATAGAAATCAGACTCAAAGTATTGATATATTTGCTTTAGTTCCTAAAATAAGGTTTTTCTTTTCAACATAATCTACTGGGCATACTGACGCAATTTTTTGCCAAAATTGAATCTTTACTAAATTGCGAAATACAATGTGAAATGACGTAAACATATTTGCAGAACAAAACGATTTTACGCCATAAACGAGTAAGCATAACAGATAGGCCTCTGCGTTTAGAGTAACCCCATGTGCATGCTGTCACTACGCAATGCATTGCTTGTCATATGTATGATGATGTTTACAAGTCTCTACTCGCTTTAAAATTTTCTTAACACATAAAAAACTGTTGTTTATATCATAAGAGAGTTTTAAATATTTCATCCTGTAAAAGGAGGACATTTTAGAGCGTCCTCGGAGGACGTAAATTTTTTAACAAAAAAAGAGGACAAATCCTACAAAAAGAGGACGTATGGCCAGCCTACTTAAATAAACATTGGTATTTGTAAGGTATACAAAGTTTTTGAAAAATTGTAAAAGGAATACCACGACAAAAAAGGTTGAAGAACACTGTTGTAATTACTTAAATTACTTCAAGTTTTTCAAGCATGTACATGGTATACTATACCATCAGTGGTGAGCTGTAGCCGGAACGCACCGGTTGTTGGACATTTTATTGCATTTGCGTTCCTGTAGTAAGTATTTGATATAAAATTATGGTACAAAAAGTCTAGTTTCTCTGGTAAACCTACTTATTAATTTATGTTTTGTTACATCATAATTCGTAATTCTTTTTACATCACATCACGCAAATAATTAGTACGTCAGTAACATGTAATAGATGTTTCCCCGACCTTCGACCCCGTAGAAATTCATCCTATACCTTTCTAATAATAACATTTGTATTGAATTGCTATGAATATATTTGTAATTTTACAGACTTATTTCAGATAATTTCTTCATAACACATTGCAGTTCTTCGACTCTATCTTAGGAAAGACGAAACTTTCTGTAAACGTCCGCGTCGTGTTGTAAATATATTACATTTTTGCGAATTAGCTGCGTTCCGGTTGTTACGATTTTTCCAGCTCATCACTGTATACCATGTATGAAAAACATATCCATTCATGAAAAACATGAACTAAATCGAGTACGTTTTTATCATATCATTGTCTCGAGGACTAATATCACGGCAAACAACGAAGAAATAATCGAAATGTAAAAAATGATAAGCCGATAAAAAAACTTCTGAGCAATTTTTGTCATTTTATTTAAATGCCGGAACAAAGATGCTAATCGGGTTCAACCAGTATATAGAATCCCCCCAGATTTATAATTATATTTCTTGCGTTTTGTTTCGTAGGGTGAACCAACTCCTTAAAATATGCGACACAATTTACGTCGTTTAACTGAGCATTCACCCTTTTAAATTTTCAATGACCAGGAATTACGTACACACACACATAAAGCAACATACATAAAACCGCTTCCACGTCTACTTACGTTTTCCGCGGTAAAGCGTTTCCAAAATATCTTAGTTTGAGTCAGCAGCACCAAATAAGAGTAGAAATGTCGGTACTCTCGTAGTATGTGTACCAGGTTAGGGTTAGGCCATAATTTTGTTCCGATTTTCCTTATTTTAGTTCTATTATGGGTTCGCGGACTGCGGACTATCTGTGTTTGCCAAGTGAATATACCCCATGTTCATAGGTTTCAATCCATTTACACAACTTGATGTAAAGTAGGCGAACAAAATTAGTTACCTCCATATTGGTACACACACTTCTGAAGCGCCGAAATGTCTCTTACAATAAATTGTATTGCATATAGAGTAAAATTTTATTATTCGAAATTTCTATGTAAGTTCAGTTGTAATCAAAGATGTGCGAAAGAACATTTGTTTGACTCAGTATAACGAGTATAAATATATTCGGCAGTTTTGTTACTGATGCCGAAGTACTGTTTAATTAATGAAATAGCGATTATCTTTGCATCCTATGTCCACAAAACTGGAGACTCAGAATTATGTCTCAACCAAATTTTTATTTGATGATTTTCCAATTAGAGACCCAAATCCGGGACTAATGATAGTCGATTATATGCCACGTGACAGCTTTGTAACTGACTGATTTCCATAACCAAAGATCGATAACTCTAAAAATGGGGCGAATGCTAGTCGATTGTATATGGATTAGGATTTGACATATGACAGGTATGTAAATGCCTGAAACCGTTTAATACAGGATGTCATATATAATCAATTGAATGCTTAATTAAAAACCCTTCTGAATGATATTGTGTTTGCAATCTCCTTGCTCGTGCGAAATGAATGCTAATGAGAACACCACTAGGGAACAATTATAATAGGAAACATAGCCCGTGGGACACAGTTATTTTCAAATTTTAACGGCAAACTTGGCTAAGCCTTTTTTAAATATGCACAAGCTTTTATTGAAACCTACATTTATATCGATCGTTTTGTTCTACGTGCCAATTATTTCAAATATTTTAGAACTAAGTAGATTTGATCTCATATGACACTGTATGAAGCACAGCTTTGGGAAATAATTTAAATTTAATAGAAAAAGCCGTATTTTTGCATTTTGGCGAGGCTTTGCTTTCTCAATCGAGATGAACGCTGGTATTAATGCGAAGAATGATTTTTCATATATATATGGTCTGCTGATCATGCAATACATAATGTTCAAATAATTATGTTTATGGGACGGAAAGTCGTTTATTACTAAATGCTTAGGCGCTCCAGAAGTGTGTGTACCAATATGGAGGTAACTAATTTTGTTCGCTAACTTTACATCAAGTTGTGTAAAGGGACGGAAGCCTATGGGCAGGGGAGTATATTCACTTGGCTAACACAGACAGTCCCCGAACTCGTAATAGAACTAAAAAATAAGGCAAATCGGAATAAAATTATGGCCTAACCCTAACCTGGTACACACACTGCGGGAGTACCAATGCTGCGATTTATCTTAAGGTTATATTTTAAGTAACATATTGAATAGTTAGTTATTGAATAGTTTAAAAAGTTTAAAACGAGGAGAATAACTGTTACACTTGGCCGTATTAGAGGAAATGAAATAATGGTAATCGCTGTTGGCATGAGTACACTCGAGCACGACAGAGTGGGAAAATATATTTCTAAAATGTATGTATTAAAAATCTCGTTATTCTATACTTTATCGACAATATGTTTATAGAATATATATAAATATATACATAAAATTATAGGCCCTCTAGAAGTGTGTGTACCAATATTGAGATACCTAATTTTGTTCGCCTACTTTACATCAAGTCGTGTAAAGGGACTGAAACCTATGGGCACTTGGCTAATACAGACAGTCCCCGAACTCGTAATAGAACTAAAATAAGAAAACTCGGAATAAAATTATGACGCAACCCTAACCTGGTACACACTACGGTAGTACCAAATTATAATTCCTAGTGTTTTATGCACTTGGTTAAGACTCTTCAAGTGAAAACACTCCATTATCATTTGTTTCCTAATATAGTTGGAACGTGTAAATCAATAAATTGATTCAATAATGAGGCCTCGAATATGCAACACAGGTGTTTGATTACTTTGCGTATATTCAATCAATCAGTGCGATCTCTCCAAGCAGGTAATTTTGATTGGAAAAACCATAAAATCGCCTAATTAATCATACAAATTGTAAAGAAAAATGTTCACAAATGTTAATATTTCTTAATGAGTTTATCAACTCTTTCATTATCGTAATTTGAGAGACTAATTCCCACAGTGAATTGAACGAAATAAAATGATAAAACTTGAATTTTTATACCAAACTACCAATTCAGCTAAATGTGTTATTGATTGCGCACTGCCCGGGGCGTCGATCCAATCGGTTTCATTTTATAACTTAAAGTATATATATACTGTATAATGTGAGTTTGGCGTGCTCTATATAGATGTCTGTTTATGCTCGCAAACTTGCGTATTTTGTGTATTTTCTTTAAATAGTATGAGATTAGTTTTATCCAATTTTAAAAATATCACCAAAATATGATTATTTATTTCCACAGTCTACCGGAATAAATGATTTAATGAAGAAATATATACCAATCATCCAATTATGTTGAATCATCTTGGCTTCTGTGTGAACGATGACGCAAATACGTTGAATAATACTAGACGACGGTTCAATAAGCGGTTATCAAAGAAAATAAACAGTGAACTTAAATAGCGATGTTCAGAATTAAAGTTCATATTAATATTTAAAACGTGACTTCGAAATAATATAGATGATACAATTGGCTTTTTCAGACTTAAAGACGAACAAAGAGTGTCATGGGTTAATATGACCGTGTGGAATACAAACGAGGCATACGTTGTGTCATCAGCGAACAAGAGTTGGGTTATATAATGGGGTTCAGCGTTGAGTTTTGTGTGTTAATATTGCCGTGTGGTAATAAAATGAGGATATAAGTTAGTCATCAGAGTACAGGAAGCGTTGGGTTATATATCATTCATATTTCCTTGTTATTTGGTACAGAATTTAGTAGTTAGATATTCTATAAAAAACTGCTGTGCAGAAAGTATCATTGATTTTGCAAGTTGATATTTTCGAACATTGAGCTTGGGATTATTCGAATAAATAAAGACAAACGAATAGATTTGGGTACTTTATCTAAATAGTAAGTAAGCTGCAATGATTAGTTGAGATTGACTACTGAGATATCATTATTATTTTATAATATTTTTTTGGGGGGGGGGACTTAATTATCCTGTAGAAACAACATCGGGGAAGTATTGCTTTTTGTAATATTCTTTTGGCAAATTCTTTTATACCGTTGAACATTTTATTATAAAATTTGTATTAGACAATCGATTAGTTTTTCGCATTTTCATTTTTTCCCTGTCTATTATTGACGTTAGACGTAAATCAATGTATACTTCAATATCCGGACGCCCAGGGATTTATAAAATCAGGTGTTTTAACTAATTGAGACTTAAGACAGACACCCAGGCAAGCATATATTCTGTATGCCATAGTTATTCAAGAACATATATCTGTATTTTGAACGTGAAGTGGGGATGGGATATTAGGTAAATTAAAACCTTGCAGGGGGCTCGAGATGTTCGCGCTAATACCGTGTTTTCCCGAAAATAAGACCTACCCGGAAAATAAAACCTAGCCTGAATTTTAAAAATGATTTTAATATAAGCCCTCTTCTTAAAATAAGATCTAGTCATTTTTTGCCTAGTTGATAGCAAGAAATTTCTCCTATACGTTTTATATGATTGATAATCTATGTTTTGCAGTTATTTCGAATAAAAACGTGTTATTTATAAGTAAATGGATATCGGTTTTCATATTTTGTATATTTTGAAAACTCGTAATTCTCCACTTTATAATTTCGTTTTTGAAATGATGAAAATATAAGACATCCCCCTAATATAAGCCCTAGTGTTATTTTTCGGATGAAAATTGAAATAAAACCCAGTCTTATGTTCGGGGAAACACGGTATGCATACAGTATTCAACAAAAATATTTTATAATAACATTTCAACTTTTTTTTCCTATAGATTTTTAAGGTAACCTTATTAATAAATTACCATGGCGGAAATACCTACAACATTGTATGCTTTATCAAACGTGACATACGTGATATCAACATTTTCAGTTGAGATACCAACTTGGAATACTCTGCACACCACATGCCAGATTTTAAACGCTTTTATGCTTCTCTGTTCACTTTGGTTATTGCTGTCTATGGCTGTGTACGGTACAAACACGAAAAAGTGGAAGAAAAAAACTAGCTCTTCGAGCTTAAACAGCGGTATTATTTACACATCTTGCGTTGCATCTATAATCCTATCGACGACAAAGTTGATATTTAATTCTGTGTTTTTAAACATACATTTGATTGACGGGGCTATGGATTGGTGCGAACTGGTAACAGATATTTCTATTGGAACCGGCATTATCTGCCTCTACGCTATTTACCTTTTCTTATGGCTACGACAAAGAGTAATATATGGACACCCTTGTGTACGTAATTTAGCTGGTAAAACTATTAATGTACTGAGTTGGATTTCGTTATTCGGGATCAGCTTGATATTTACCGGACTTCTGATTGTGTCTGTTGTGCCATTAGAATATACTTCTACACAAAATGCATGCATACGAAAGGAAACAGAATTGCGTAACATAGCGTACATTGTTCTAGCCGGAGTTCTGCTTCTTGTCCAGGGATTGCTGCTATGCCTGTTTGTTTATCCAATGATTCGAAGCAGTTCAGTTCAAGGGAGAAAACAACAAAGTGTGGCAGAATCAAATCAAGAAAATTACCTTACAAGAGATAGGAAATTGTTTTCAACCTGCCGTAGAAGTAAAAACAAATCAATTATTAGAAAAAACAGGAGCACAGTTTCAAGAATGATTCGTCGATCTGTTATATGTGCCGTTATCACTGTAGTAACTGACATAGGTAGCATGACTTTTCTTGCTCAGCTTCCCTCAAGCGTATCATTCGCTATAACGAGTTCTTTATACGACATCAGTATTTTTATAAACATTTGTTGCGCGCTGGCAACTTTCGGGAAAGCTAAACGCATTCTTCTTGCTCCATTTTCCATTTGTACAAAAACTACGCTATCACAAACGTCGTCATCATTTGGAGAAAGCATCGATGACACTTCGAGACGTAATACTACTCAGCCGACTGGAGAATCCTTTGCCAAATATACGATTGGATTCAGACGGAGTGTCGTTAATGATCTAGAGATCGAAGAAAGCTAGTCTATGAACCCAAAATCATTTACTTGAGTGTGTATATGTAACTGCGTAAATTGTGCAATACACCTAACTCAAAGAGTAGCATAAGGAGGATTCTGCGCGTGAACTCGGAAGGAACCAAAATTCGTACTCTGGCACTGGGAACCCGAATATTGTTTGTGAATCCAATTTGTTTATTGATGTTGTTGGTCATTGTTATATAGCACTGAGGAGCGTGGACTGTTTTAATTATATTGGAACCAGAGTCGCACTCAAGTGATACCCGCAGTTAAAATTTTGAAATCTCCGAATTCGTAATTTCAGACTTCCAATAGTGATAATGAAAGCCAAAATTTCCGACATAGACTTAAAAAGCATCATTTTTGCTAGCCATTTTCATTAGACAATTCAGAAAGGCTTGCATAATCCAAAGCATCGTAATCAAAAGTTGATTCTCTTGGGGAAGGAGTAACAAGTGATATTTCCTTCACCCTGGAGTGGAAATCGAAATTGTTGTTAACAAAGCTTGGGGTCGGGAATGAATTCTCCTTGACTTCACAGCCTTGTCAACAGCAAAAAATTGCAAAGTCGTCGCACATTATAATACATTCAAGTATTTCTATTCTAAAGTTTCAATATTTACCTTTGTCTAATTTTCTAATCCCGCTAGTTGACATAAGCTATTCTTGGATAAATGATTTTTTGCGCCCTAGTTACCGCTTTGTTTCACGAAATTGATATTTCGTCGATGACAAAACTTATATTATTGCATTTTATTTTTAAAAATTGCTTCACTTATATATATACTTTTTCCCTGTTTCAAAAATCACTGTTTGTTGTTGAATTAATTATATCGAATAAAATTATAATATAGTAATTTCAGTAACATACTCACCAATTGAAATGAAGATTCATTAGTAATATTCTTGATTTTATAAAAACTTGTTATAATACCTCAAAAATTTTTGCTCCCTTATTGATAAAATTTCAACCCAAAAACGAAGACGACAAATATACTTCAGTTTAAATTTTAAAACATTTATTTTTATTTTTTCGTTGAAGATGTAAATACACACAAATAAAATCTGATTCATGTTTGATCCCTTTTCTAGAATTATTATAAACTACTGGTTACGGAAAGCTAATTTCAGTATGTCAAGCAGACGAACGCCGTCAGATTCCGGAAGTTCTTCACCCTCTTCCATATCGTTAATCATGATCTCAAGTTTTGCGAACTCGTCTGGAAAACCAAAGTAGAATTAATGTTTCCTCAACCACCAGTGGACAGTCCATGAATAGGTGCTTCGTAGCATGTGTACCAGGTTAGGGTTAGGCCATAATTTTATTCAGATTTTCCTTATTTAGTTCTATTACGAGTTCGGGGACTGTCTGTGTTAGTCAAGTGGATATACCCCTCGACCATAGGCTTCAGTCCCTTCACACAATTGATGTATAGTAGGCGAACAAAATTAGTGACCTCCAGATTGGTACACACACTGGAGCGTCAATAAATGAAGGAAATTTAATCCTGATTTTGAGCATGTGTTAGCCAGTGTTAGGTACAAGTTCATAAAGATTGAGTCGCGAATTATGGACCACTCGGATTTCCAATCAAGTCCCAGCATTATTGGTGTTCGAAGTCGAGTCAGTGCATTCCCGGGTCCCAAGTCAATGCCCGTTTGAGTCACATGTCGCGACCGAGTCATAGTACATTTCATTAACAATGGCGGAGTGGATAAATATGTGGAGATAGCACTACGACTTTCATCTGGCGTAAACTAACGGTATTCTGAAAGACAATGTAAGATCGACTTTGTGTCAATACATAAGGACTTACTTATGCTCATTTATTAACAACATTTAACTCGGCATCAACACTGCCAATTATGAGTTATTGCTGTAAAAATTAGTAAATATACGATTTTTTCAATGCAGCTTCAATATACGTAGAAAATCGAACTTCAAATCACAATCATTTTTAGGTCTTTACTCGAGTCAATTTTCGTTGGGTCTCGAGTCAAAGTATCTGGCATTTAAGGCGAGGCGAGTTCGAGCCTATTATTTTCGCGGAAATAACTCAATTCTTTATTTGCAAAGGTGACTTGGATCGAGTCACTGACTCGACACTGAAGTGGCGTGAGCAATATATATACACATTCTAAATAAGGGAACCTGTTGTTACTGATGTGATACAAAAAAGAACCCTTTCTAGAAATTTTGAAAACTATCATTTATTAGAACCAATGCATTACCTTCGCTCAGGTTTCTCATTTCAGTCAGACCATCAACAACTTCGTCAACTTGTTTTTCGCTCAAGTCTTTGCTGAGTTCTAGAGCAAGTTTGTCCATGTTGTCACGAAATACCTCGTCAGGCTGAAAAAAGATAAATATCGTAATTTAGCTGATATTTTCATGAATTTTTCGTTTTAATATTGCCCAGATATAATCGAACAAAATTAATTGTAAATCGTCCCGGAGAAGTCAGATCGGGGCTGACGTAATTTAGATTTACTCAAGTTGGAAGCTATAAAAGGTAGAGTTACGGTACTGGCAAACGATGGCAGTAGTTTTGTTCTCTTTCCTGACCCGAAGTCGGAGTCAAAGTTTCTCCAAACCGGGAGTCGATTGTATATTTTTTCGACCCCGCGAGTCGACTGTTCTTTTTTGACAATTCGCGAATTAACTCGACAATACCTAGACAGGTGGCTTAGATATTGAAGTCGTGGTTGGACTTATTATTGAGTCTAGGCCTTTTCTCTCAGTCGGTAGAATTATTTAAAAACGAAACGGCGAATATTAATTAACATATATATCGATGTCTCGCAATTCTTTCTAGGTAATTGACTAGTTACTTCTGCCAGCTGGCGGTTGGTTACCGGATGAGGAGTCGTGGTTCGACTTTTTATAAGTGACGGAAGTCATCGGCTGGCCCCCCGCGACTAGAATAAATATATATATAAAAAGAGACAGGGAATGTTAATAATAATATTACCATTTCCCGAAATTCCCCCTGTAAAACAATTTTGCCAATGCCTGGACTATATGATTGGTTTCCGAGCGAAAAGTCCTGGTTCTACTCATTATTGACCATTTGATTCATCGGTCTTTTCTCAGCCGTTCTAGATATTAAAAAACGAGAGGGGAATATTGATAATAATAATACTTCCCGTGGCTGTCTTTGGCAATCAATTCTGCCCCCCTTGCTATTGGATTGGTTACCGGACGAGGACTCAAGGTTCGACTTATTACTAGATAAAAATAAGAAACGAGACGGGAAATATCAACAATAATGGTACCATTTCCCGCAGTTCTTTGACATCTCCCACCGCTGCTAACCCGTATCTCACAGCATGCGTCAATCCAACGTGCACAATTTTACGGACCCATCTATAACAAAAGGTCGCAAAAAGTGATTTAGTTCCATTAACGGATCATTAAATGGGGTTGATAAAAATCGAGAACCTGATGCAAATTCGAAGAAAATAGTCACTTTTTCACAAAATTTTCAACTTCATTTTCCTACAAATTTAACTTGTCATATTAAAATGATATACAGTGAGGGAAGATTTCGACTTGGAATATGATTTATCTCATCTCGGCCTGTTTTGGATGAAAAATAAAATTTGATATTATTTGTTAAAAATTATATATATGAGTCATGACGCTCCCGTAGTATTTGTACCAAGATGGCGCACAACCTGGTAACTCTAACCTGGTTCACATACTATGTTCAGGCTATGCAGGCTGTGCGCCATCTTGGTACGAATACTACGGGAACACCATATATATTATCACTTATCAGTAGTATAAATATAAAAATACTAATATTTGGGTAATTTGAAACAAGATAAATTGTAACTGGAACGTAGAATCCAATCCTTTTCAATTCATAAATTCAACTTACGCATGCCTTTTCCATATGCGTTTTGCTCCATACCACGCTCGCTTTACACCGTGCCATACCTTCCTTGCCCACCCCCACCCATCAGCGTTGCCGAAAAGTAGTGCCACCGACAGAAGAGCAAAAACAATCGCTTTCGCGTGCATGATTGCTCAGAATTAATTCAAGGAGAGTCTAAAACACGATTCGGCTTTTAATCGATAAGATTTAAACTAAAATTTTCTCTTTCAATAAGTTCTAGAACAGTGGTTACCAACCTTTTTTTGCGCCGCGACCCCCTTTGGATAGTTTCTAACATGCCGGAACCCTTTTCGCGATATATATGCTGAATTTAAATGAATTAAAACTAATAGGTCATGCAAAAATGAATATTAGGCTTTATTGCGTTTTCTGCAAAATAGTTCAATCAATTCAAGTACTAGCAAAAAATTTTATTCCGTTATCCCAAAAATAATTTTTTATAACTGTCTTTGAGTGCACTATCACCACTATTCAATGAACACCGTATTATCTGGGTATTAGGCCGATTATCAAGACCTAAACTCCGGGAGACAAAAACGGTCTGGACGGTACCGCAAAATACGTTAATGAAAATGCATAACTCGTATACTTCCATGCACTTCGCATTCAGTACCGTACATATTGTGCAGCACAAATATTGATTTAGTTTTTTTACAATAAATAACTTGAACTGAACAAAAACGGGAATGCGACTTGCGCATCACATTAGAAAGCGGTCTATTGAAGATTGAATGAATAAAGTAGTTTTATTTATAGAGGGAGTGTTCCAAAATAGATAAAAGGGGAAATTCAATAGAAAAAAGGTTGGGAACCACAGACTTCAAGTCGAATTAAAATGCGTGCTGCCAACAGATAAGAATTCATGGTGATAAGAGTGTTATGAAGTGGGAGACCTTAGTTTGATTCTGGGATTGGTCAACCCAAAGCCTTAAAAATTAGTTTTCACTCTTTTTCTTGTTTTTAAATTTTCCGCCTATAAAACAAATTTGTTTTTCCACCACTTATTATAATAGATTTTATGGAAAAAGTCGTACGTATAATTATTTTGTTCTACGATCCCCTGAAAAGTGACCCCCGGGTTGGGGACCACTGTTCTAAAATAACTGGTTTATGTTATGAATACGACGAAGGCGCGGTTCACGAACCACAAAGTCAGAAAATATTTGAAACAAAATAATTTTTTTCTCATTAATGAAATGATTACTGAGTGAATTAAAGCCGCGGCTTGTCAAATGAGTTTTATTTGGAACAAATAAAATTTCATGTTGCATTATACAGGGTGTTAATAAAGTAACGCAAAGTTAACAGAAGTTAAAGACTTTTTTTAACGTTGTCATGACAGAAAATTTTACCTTACATTTTGCGTAACTTTTTTACCACCCTAAATTAGATTCCATACGTCAGGTTTCCCAGAGTACGGTATTTTTCAATAATTCATTTTATATGGTTGGTTAGCTACCTAGAATAATTTATATATAAATCGGAAAATACCACTGGAATATTGTAGTACCGATAGCAAAACATTACCTAAATATATCAAACTGCAGGCGCTCTCCGCAATTGTTTTAAGCCAGAAAGGTGGTCGACTCTTACACTTATTCTAATACACGCCGTTTTGAGCAAAAAATGGCGCTCAACAATATGCGTGCACATATCATTGTATTATTATGATTAACGTGGATTTAAAAAGCTCTTAGATAATCTTTCCCGCAATGACGAGTGATAGAAAATATCCCCTTTTATTCAATATACGAATATGCAACATCGAAATATCGTTTCATGACGAGTAGGCCGGAACATTGTCATAGGTTCATCAGCGGATTTGCATACAAGTCCAATTTAGTCATGCATTGTACAAATTACAAATGCTCAATCAGCACGAGTATTCTGCCGAAATCTTGCATTGAAATTTGATGTCGATCATGAGTCAAGTAATAGGGTTTTCATTACTATCCCGGGCATGGCGAAGTAGATAACACAACGTAAACATATAGCTGGTCGATACATCACGCCCGCTTACAGTCCAGGTTGGCCACGGGATCCAGTGATTCACGCGACTTGGTGGTTCATGTGAAGGTCTCGTAACCGACTGGCGGTGACGTTCTTTTCTTTGTTCTATTACGAGTTCGGAGACAGTCTGTGTTAGTCAAGTGAATATTCCCCCTGCCCATAGGTTTCAGTCCTTTTACACAACTTGATGTAAAGTCGGCGAACAAAATTAGTTACCTTCATATTGGTACACACACTTCTAGAACGCCAAAAATTGTATGTATTCTCATGGGCCAAAACGAATTTGCAGGCAGTTCGTTTATGTATGATTAATAACTTATTACGTCATTGATATACGCAAAAGCGGATGTCGAGACTAAGTTCTACTTCTGACATTTGCTGCCAGGCCACTTGCAAACTCTGCGCTAAAAAGTCAACAAATGAGAAAGTACTTTGCACATAATGAAATACCACCATTTGAACTTAAAAAAGTGTACAGGTCGAAGAAAAGAATACAAGCAGCAAAACAGTAAAAAATGATTTATAAGATATTGTAACGAATATTATATGTGGTGCTGGGGTAATCTATTTTTTTCTACCGTTTACCCACTCATAAAAGCAAAATTACCCCCTCAAGTGTGGAGTTCGAAAAAATACAATTGAAGCACGAGAAATTGCTAATATTTTTCTCAGTATAAAGAACAAATAGACAGTCTTGCTGTCGTGATCATATGATAGCTATCGCGCAACAGAAAACATTGCAAATCCTGGAATGTAGTAATCAACAGACGCCGTTAGTACCACTAAAAGGAAATTGGTAGCTGCAAGAAGGCAAGTGTAAATTTCTCGTTCTTAATTTCATTTTTAAATATTTTGCATTAAAATCCTAAATTTAGCCAAGGTTGTAATTGCACATGAAAATTCAACAATAGAAATTTGATTATCTGAATTTGGTTTTTCAAATCGTTTCAATTAAAATTTCATTTCAAACAAAAGGTCGTGAATATTCTTTCATAATAGGTGTAAAAGAAGAGAATTTAATAATTTATTCGACAAAAATGTACAGTTTTAGTCTTATCTTTCTCAACAAAATCTCCATTGTAAGCAAGAGTGTTGGGTAGAAGTACCTAAACCTGAGGTAGGCAAGGTTTTCAGACTGGGGGCCAAAAACTTTGCTCAACTAGACTACCGGGCCAATCAAATGTGACGTAAAGTGTTATATGTTATGAACAAAATTTACAGTGTTATAAAAGCAAAAGTGGAAAACAATGAGCCTCGTGCCAAAACTAAATTTAATCGCAATTTTAACAAATTCCTTGAGCTATTTTCTAGCTAAAACATCAAAATTTGGTTGTGGCAGCATCAGGCGAGCCAGATTGAATTATCCAACCGGATGTATTTGGCTCGTGGGCCGTAGTCAGTCCTAAACACTTAGTCAAAAGTTATACAAGTCTCGAGTTGAGTCAATCACTGAGTCAAGTCTAACTGGCTGTTAGGAGATACCACGTCTGAGTAATTCCATTTAGATGACCTGTGTTAAGTCGAATATTCAAGCCTTCCCAGCTCTGCTAAGTGGTAACAAATCAGATGAATAGGAGTAAAAAAAAGTTGAAAAAAAAGAATTAGAAATATGGCACACCAATTCATGTGTAATGACTCAAGATCAAAGGGAATACACATACTTTGTTAGATTTTGTGAAAATAGTTAAAAGGACAGCAGCAATTAAAAAAAAAAAATTGATAGCAATCCTAATATTTAAATTTTTATATCATCCTCGAAAACATATTTTCACGGTTATTACTTTATGACTACTACAGCTTGAATGTGTATAAGACAGTGGTATCTTGCATAATTAAAGAAATTCTTTTTAATATTTTCAAAATTACCAGGACGATCTTGAATGAAATCGCAACTGCTCATATGCGCATGTTCGCACGTTCAAACCCAGTGGAGGTATAATAAAGTGTGAGAGAATTGCTAGACTCGCCACTGACGCGAGGTGGTCGATAACAGCTTTTTCCACCAAGTCAATGTATCCGAATCAAACAACACCGGCTTATCAGTTTTTATCTCCTCCGGTATGAGTATTAAAACCCTGTTCCATAATGCAAGCTTTCAGACCTTGTTGACAATCACAAGACTGATTCTCGTGCTTCAAGATCAGATAAAACCATTTTGCTGGATTTATCTGTGGTAGTCCGATTACCTTTCTTGTTAAAATGCCGTTGTACATGCGAGTGGACATCCTGGAATAAAATTAAAAGTTTTTTATTAAGTTTTATATGCTTTACAGTCTGCACATGGCCCCGCACAACCCTCCAATACCAGGTAAGGTGCTACTATGGTTTACAAGAACTAATTTTTGGGGTATTGCATAACCAATTTAGCATTGAAATGAATACAACTACTAATTGTGGGTAATTCAGAATTTTGAATTTGATTCGCACCTCCGGAGAGTTTAAAAATGCGAACCTGACTAAGTTGAAAAACGTACACTCCAGTACAGGGTTTACCGAACTCTGCCGTCCCCTGGGTCCCCAACGATATTAAAAGAGTCTGATCGATCTTTAATGATCGATTTCAATCAAAAAGTCATTGTATCTTTTTGGTTGAGTGATGAGGACGAATATCCATTGGTATCGGTAAAAGCAATTGTGTCGTTGTGTTGTAGTGTTCCTCGATGGTTAGGCACACAGATTGATATGGCATAGTATGGGGTAGTCCGCCAAAACTAAGATTCACAAATGGGGTCCGCGGCCTAAAAAGTTAGGGAAACCCTGCTGCAGTAGATAGTTATAAGTCACACAACCTTAACACTTACAGTCATAGTATCCAGTTCTGGAGCAAAATAATGAGTACAACTCTCCCATTGACAACATGTTCCAAATGAGAGAGTAGCTGTTGATCTATCTAATGCATATTCTGTTAGATCGTGGGGATTGACATGTACGCTGAACACATGCTTCTGAAGAGAACCAATGTCTGAAAATGTACCAGCACCTACGCACCCAGCCCACTGAATTATAATAAAAATAATAAATGATATTAAAATTTAAAATAGTCATCTAAAATAAGATTTATTATTGAAGAACTTGCTTTAATATTGTAGAGAGTAATGGTATAAATTGACTCGAACCTCAAAATAGTAAATCAAAAAAGGATTCACTTATAAAATTTTAAACCAGATAGCTGTTGTTTTTCAAAGAAAAAGGGGTATATCAAGAAAAAAAATTCTTTTTTTATGATTTTCACTTTGAACAATGCTTCTAACCTACATATTTGAAAATCTTAAAAAATAATAACAAAATTCTTACCCGACACTCATAATCACCAGTTAAATTAACTGTATTTTTAGCAGGAGATTTCCTGATAGGACTTTCTGTAGAAAGATCTATTGAAGGCTTCCCATTGGTCGGAAAAGGTAGGCGGATCACTGTACTATCCTCACAACCGATAATAACTGAGCATTTATCAGAAGATGTCAAATCTTTATTGATTTGTAGACATGAAAAAAGTGGGAGTGAAGGAATACTTGTTGGTGTCTGTAGCAAGCGACTGGTCTAAAAATGGGAGAGAGAGAGAGATGTTCAAACTATGAACACAAACGCCAACAAAACGAAGTAGCACGAGTATGCAATCTTTCACAGTAGACTACCAGTACCGCAGTAATCACAACTTCACCTGCGCACAAGATAGCAGGGAATTCCATAATCTTCAACCACTGAAAATTTCAAAGCAAGCGGCCCAGTAATTAAAGAGAAAAGTGATTTTTTCATAACAAGAGTAAGAAGGAAAGAAATAATAACAAAATGAATAACAACATAAAGTCCCAATAAAGTGTGCCAGAATAAATTTATGTTCTGTGGGCTTTCAACCGTGACCGGACGGAATTTAAAAACACTTCGAATCTGAGATTAGGCAGAATCATCTTATTATATAAATTCATCACCTTAATATCAAAAAATCTTATATTCCGATCAGAACACAGTGTCACCAACTTTCCAGAAAATACTGACAGTGAACGTACAACACCAACATGTCCTGAGAACCTGAAAATGCAGAACAGTAATAAAATCAGGAAAACAATATCCAAAACAAATTAAAGAATCCAGAAGAGACGTCAGAAACTGGGAAATATCGTAGAAAAAAATAATGATTTTTCAAATATTATCAAAAAAAAAAATAAAGCGAGTTGGTCCGTGGGGTCAGAAAACATGAGAATCTCTACTAAAAGTCATTGTTACATTATTTTGTTGCCCAATGATTCAATTATGATAAGATTTTGAAATTTATACTATGAGAGAGAAAAGTCAATAAGATGACTTAATCATTTGGTGAACCACAGCCTCTTTACTAGCTCATAGAAATACTTGACTCGTTATTTGTTTCAGATACATGGGCTTAATGGTGACACTAACCTAAGCAATCAACGATTACTCGAACCACCCTAAGGCGACGATGAATCCAACAATCCTCTAGCACATAAATGAATGAAGAATATTGAAACAAAGTTACAAACCTATGAAGCAAATTTCCAGTTATCAAATCGTGGCCGAGAACCTTTCTGTCGACACTTGCACTGAATAACTCATTGTGGACCAACTGTCAAGAACAAATTGTAACATATTTTTGGTTTGGGAAATTGGTCTTGAACAGGGTTTCTCAAGGGCAAAGGGCGTACGTTGCCGGCATATTTCAATGTTTTAACCACTAGTCCATAACCTAAAATCCATTTCAAGACAATAGTACAATACAACAATGACAAGAAAATTGAATCTACCTGTAAACAAGTCACAGTTTTCATATGTCCTTGGATAGTTCGAAGTAAAAGGCCGTCAGTTGCATCACGGACAGACACAGTGCAGTCCGTTGATCCAGAACATAAAATACGACGAGGACCTTCTCTACCAGTTGTTAGACAAGTAATAGCACTACATGAGTGACACTCAAGCACATTGACATCGTCATCTGGCTGTCAAAATGATCCAAAGCTTAAACTCAGGATTTGAGTAGTTTTTTACCATGAGACTCAGGAGGGAAATTTTTTACTTTTTACGCTTATTCACTTTGCTCCGAAGAAGGCCATGTAAAAGCTATCACTGATATATAACAATATGTAAAGAGCTACTGTTTTTAGAAGGACTGTGAACTTTTCTGTTCAGTATTGTCAGGTGTCAGCCCAATTTATTATACTCGGATTGGCGGGAATGGGATTTGAACCCAAAAGGCGTAATCTGAAATACCAACATAGTTGAGTATATTGAAAGTCAATACACCCTTTCCCATCTACCCGAAGAAATCGAAGGATAAGGTACTGATAAAATTATCAAAAAAAAGGAAATAAACAAGTCAAGCATTTCATGACAGCACCTTATAATTCATATTTAATGACACAATTGCTGTCATTCCATCTCTCATTCCACAAAATAAATAATTTTTATCATAATGCAAACATAATACTCTTGTCTTGATTGGTATTCGATGCATTAAAATGTACGATGATTCCCTGTTGAAGGAATGTTTCTGAAATAAAAAATATTGAAATTTAAAATTATGATTGAAATCAGATCAAAATATTAAATAAACATGACTGATCTTGGTATTTAGAGCCAATCACTGATCCAATTCGTTCCACTGACATACCTGAGGGACAGTTGTTGTATAAATACTGAGATGATGTTCCATTTTGTTTATAACTTGAGAATCATCATTATTATTCTTTGTACAAATCATTTTTTGAGTAGCGACAAAAATGACAACGCTTCTATCATCTGAAGTTGCTGTCATGGCTGTAGGAGTAGCACCAAGATTTTCAGAAATTCTTCTTCCTGAAAATATAAAAACAATCCACATAAAATAGGTTTAAAAATGATTGCAGAAATTTTGAAATGCTTTAAAATTTGGTGTCTAATTTGACAAGGCTTTATAGAATAATTGGTCGCAGGCTATAATCCTGGCCTGGGTTCAAAATCCTATGGTCGCTATATCGACCCAGCGGTATAAATTGGGTCTAATTATATAATATTTGGTGTTTAACAGGAGTTTCATGAAAAAAGCAACTAGTAATAATTGCGTCGGATGTTATAATTAGAAGTTCAAACCCATGAGAAGTAATAGTTCACCATAGGATTAAGTCATCTTATTAATTTTCTTCTCTCCTTCAAAATCCTATTCCCTGCACACTATTACTCAAGAACGATTCTGAAACTGCAAACTTTATGGGGGTAATCAGCAGTGCAATGACAACGCGTTCTTGCAAGATCTCTAATTATAACCAGACCATCTTCTCATCATTATACCCAAAAATGTAACAGAGAAATGCTCAAATAGTTGGGCATGATTAATACCTAATTAATAAAATCCCTTTACCTCCAGTACGATGCAAAGTCACTGTTTCATCTAATGAACAGGTAACTAAGCCTTCATCTACAAGATGCATTCCAACCAATGGTAGATTATGAGCCTTCATTGTTTTGGGAATAACATCATTCGTAATAATATCTGGAAAATTAATTTGACATATGTAGTGATGTCAAAAAAAATTAATTTTAAACAGCGGCTGTTGAATCGTAGAGAATTTGAAAACATACTTAAACCCCAAGATCTGATCCATTTAAAATACTTCAGCTCAGACACAGATTGACAACAATTTATACTTCCGAAAAATGGTTTTAACCTCTGACTCCAGCTTAAAAGTCTTTTATAATTGTTTGATGAGAATGCTCAGACAACTCAATGCATTCTTAGTGACTATGAATATAAGCATTACAAATCTGAATTTTTAAATTCAAATTTTTGAATTTATAACAAAAGTCATGATTTGAGCGATTCTACCGAAGCAGTCAATTCACCATATATAAATTTTCATAGTACAAATAATATAGAAGATAAAATGTTTGCGACACAACATTACTTTCGAAATTTCATCAACCCAGGGGAGTTTTAAAATACGACCCTGGTACAGTTACTACTTGATAGCCCTAATTTTTTTTTATAAAATCTTACCTTCAGAAATTTCTTGTGGTTGTTCATTTCCATTTATCTGTTACACAAAGTTGAGGAATAAGAAAAAATTATTATGAGAAATCCCTAGCTATTCTATCATTTTTATCAGTAATTTTCTAAAAAAAAAATTCATCATTTTTGTAAATATTTGTCTTCAATAAGAGACATGAAATGTGATATTCCAAATGTGTCAGTTAACGCAAGAAGCTACCTAACAGGGCGTTATATTTACTTGGTTAACACAAACAGTCCCGATCCAGTAATAGAACTAAAATAAAGAAAATAGGAATAAATTTATGACCTGACCCTAACCTGGTACACACACTACAGGACAGGAGTACCCAACTTATTACACACTGAGTGAGGTAGTTGGCATGAGATTTGTACTCAAGATAATTGACACACAATTCCCACATAGTTAGTCCACTGGTCCAACCACTTCATAATCATGACCAGTGGTGGGATTCAGCCGGTTCGCACCGGTTCTATAGAACCGTATCACAGAATTTTATGAGACCAGCAAACCGGTTAGCATTACTGGTTACTGTCAATGTTCTGTTTGTAACAGAACCGGCTAAAAAATATGACTTTTGTAAAGGAACCGGCTGACAAAAAATTGGATCCCACCCCTGACCATGACTAATTAAATTCAGCTATACACCATTAACTCATTCGCTATACTTACTTCATTAGATGAAGTCTGTTGTTGTGGAGAAGATTTGGATAAATTACGTGGACTTCGTCGCATACCAATTCTCGGTTGTAATTTTTTCCTCTTATTCTTCATTCTTGAATTTTGTTTTTGCGGAGAATTTAAATTTTGGTCAGAACTGTTAGAATCAGTTTTTTGTCTTGTATATTTCGACAAAATTCTATCAACTTCTGCGCTCGTAGCAGAGAGAGTCGTATTGTTGAGTGTATCGTTACAAATTGAGTAAAATTGAGTAGAGTCTGCTTCTCGTGAGAGCTCTCGATTACCATCGCAGCGCAACGAGGACTCTGACGATAAACTTTTAGATTGATTGAAACTATTCGATGATTGTTGATTATCTGTTTCTTGCTTTATATTTATTTCTGTGTGTTCATTTCCTTGTTCACTTCCTTGACCTTTTGATCTCGGGAAGGGCACTTGAACAAATGGTAAATCTTTTTGTGTTGGCTCGCTTTTAACATTTCTTATATCAAAAGCGGTGTGTTTAGGAGGTGATGTGATTGTTGGTCGAATTTGATCCTGATGTATTGGTAAAAACGGACCAGAATCTGGTGGTTGAAACGCTGGAAAAATAAATAGAAATATGACATTTTTATCTGATAAACGAAAAGTTAATGTTACAAATAAAGTTAATTGACATTTTAGAACAGGGTTCTAGGGGGGCAAAAATTGTTTCTATGGCCAACACAAGCAAAGGGCTTATCATATACACTATACAGAAATAAAATATATATAAATATATAGAACTGCACTGAATATTAATAGAGTAGTACACAGTTAAACGGCTGACTGACAAAAAGTCCATTCCTGCATTATACAATAAGTAATTTTAAGATTATGGCAACAAGCTAAATTTGGAGTTCTGTCAAAGATAAGAAATCGTATACAATAATCAGGGCTGCTCAAATTGGCCCCTCTGCCCCCATAGGTATCCACGAGAAGTTTTCTAGGGGTCATGAGCAAGGGCGTCCACATTTGCGATGGCTACGTTGATTGAAAGTAGATTAACCGTGACTTCTTTAACTCTCTAATTGTAATAATTCCTTCAATGGCTTTTTATTATTAAACATGGTGAATATAATAACTAATGGAAAACAGTCCACAAAAAGGAGCAGAAAGTCTTTGGAAAGCGGCCACGAATCATCAGGATTTGAGATCCATTGTAATAGACTGAAGTTCATATTGCAAATCGAATTATAAGGATTCCGCAGGAGAAAAACATAGAATTCTGAGACTACAATGCTACTCACCGGCCCTACCAGAGATCAATTGTGCAGTTGCATTATTCACATGTCCAGAATTCACATTTGTGGCAAATGATGAAATTTCAGCAGAAGAGTTTTGCATGTCAGGGATCGGGGTACTGTGGGTAAAACTGGACCCATTGAAAGAAGATCGTCGACAATTGGGAATAACTTCTTGAAATATGGAACCTTCAGTTGTAGAATTTTCTTGGGAAGCATTACCATTCACAGTGCCTCTGTAAAATAAAATTGAATAAAAATCTGAATGAATGAATTTGAGATAACAGAAATAAATTACTATAACAGAGTGTACAGGAAATATTAAATATAATTTATTTTTAAACAATGAGTAAAAATAATTATAATACTATCATTCATTCAGAGAATAAAAGTAAATGAAACGAGATTTTCATGGCAAACATTTTACAGTATTCTTCTACCTCAGAGCTTCCCAAACTGAGGGCCACGGCCCCAAAGGGAGGCGTGCAACGACTCTTGAGAGTCGCAAAGTATACACCAATTTCACACAAAGTACTATATCTATAGTACTTTATTATTTACTCTTGATTCGAAACACAATTATTGAAACCAGTGCAAAACATGAATCTCACGATTTCTACAAATACATAGGATCAGAGAAGTGGTGCGCTTGCATAACAATGCTGACTTTGATCGCAAGACCCGACAAGCGGTAGCTAGGAAATTTCAATATATTAGAAGAGAGTAGCGAGCTTAAAAGTTTGGAAAGCCCTGCTCTACCTCATAGCTGCCTTCCTGATCGTATTGATTATTTTTACTAACAATTCAAAAGGGTTTTGCGGTTCATCAGTTATAGCAAGAAATGTCAACAAGGTATATTTTGAGATGAATATTTCAGAATCTAAGAGGCTCATAGTTATAGAAAAATAAGTTCAAACATAGAGAAATAAATTAAAATTTGTAACTTTAGTGTCATCATACCTTAATAACATAAGTCTTTCTTGCCTTAACGATTCTAACTCTTGTTCGTTCTTCCGTTTCAAAGCATCAATGCACATTTTGCGTTCCTTGAGCTTCTCGACTTCAGCATAAAAAAGCCTCAAGGCCTGGAATGTAAGAATTTTTCCAGAAAATGGTGTTTTATATATCTAGTTGACAAAATGTACATACAAGTACAACACATCCAAGTGAACGCAATGGCCAAGCGCAGGGGTGGGCATAGTTTTCAGACCAGAATCCAAAAATTTTGCGCACCTAATCTGGCGGGCCATGTAAGTGTGACATAAAAAGTTACATTTCATAAACAATACTTATAGTGTTACAAGAGCAAGAGGAGAAAAAAATGAGCCTCGTACCAAAACTGAATTTAATCAAAATCTCAATAAATTCATTCAGCTATTTTTCGGCTAAAAACATCAAAATTTGGTTTTAGTTTGGTTGTGGCAGCATATTAAAGATGTGAAAATGGCTCATAAAAAAACTGTAAATTCAAAAACACAGAAAGTCAGAAAGTTTATACCTCTACTTTTCTTTCAATTTCTGACTGTACATTTGCCTCTTGTACCGCAAGTGATCTGACAGAAGCATGTAATGTCTCTTCCCGCTCTGACATCGATAAAAGTTTCGAATTGAAAGACTGTGACATTGGATCAGGAACTACCGGAGTTGAAGCACCTTCAGAAAAAAGCACCAATAAATTTTTTTGTTGAAATATGGATTTTGGAAACTTAACTGACAGTTATTTTTTCTAATTCAAAGAAAAACTAGGTATTTTCATAGTAAATCAGGGGACCACATTTTGAGAGTCTTCAGAAAAAAGCCATGAATCATGATGGTTTGGGGACTAATGAATTAGATTGACATCAGATATATATAAGTTCTAAAATGCATATGACCTTTGACCCTTGCATAGTTTTTAATTTTATTCAGCAATTTGAATATTAATAATACTACTTATACCAGTTTGGCAAATTGAAGCATTATTAGGCTGTTGTTGTTGTTGTTGTATAGTTTGAGAACTTTTTCCATTGGGTGTTAAATTTTGTCTCTGGATATTTTCGTCAGAAATAATATTAGTTGCGGAATTTGTGCCAGCAGTTGCAAATGATAATGTGCTGTCGTTTTCTGATAGAGATCGAGTTCGTTTCTCTGGAAATAATTCCACCAATTCTATTGCCTGAAAATGAAATATTATTTCACATTAGGGATAGTTATTTGGCATTTATCCCAAGAAATTGGAAAGGTATGTAACGGTCTAACTATATCACGGACCACGAGATCCCGTCTGGCTCCCCATGTCAAATATGGGATTATCAGTCGACCAGTTATTTCTTTCAATGCATGAGCCAGCTGCTGAGACAATCATTTAAATAAGATTATAATTAGTGTTTTCGTCACACAAGAGGGATTAATCATTTTTAGACTTGAGATTCAATCTACACACCTTTGCTATGGATTCCATCTCTGAATTTTCTGTGCTTTCGCTTCGCAAATGTAAATTGATGCCAAACCTGGAATAAAATGAAAAAAATCTTTTTGACTGAGTGGTAAATTGCTGAACAAGAAAGATAGATTTAGGTGCTTTAATAAAGTAGTTAAAGAGTTCTTATGTACATACATGTCAATGCCTGCTCAAATACAGTCCTTTTTGGTACTCTCGTTAGAGTATGTAACAGAGTAATTTTATTCCGATTTTCCTTATTTTAGTTCTATTACGAGTTCGGGGACTGTTTGTGTTAGCCCAGTGAATATACTCCTGTCCATAGGTTCCAGTCCATTTACACAACTTGATGTAAAGTAGACAAACAAAATTAGTTACCTCCATATTGGTACACATACTTCGGAAGCGCCCTTTTTCATGATTGAAAACGCCTCATAGAAACACCTTTATTTATTATTAACATTCAATGCTTGCGATGCCACTTTCTGTATGACTTTCATGCATATGCTATGTGTCACTAAAATTTTTCCTCTCCATACATAGTAACAGTTATAACACAAAGGTATGTTTTACGAACCTGGGACCAGCAATCTTTTTCCCAGCACTGTTGCCAACGTCTGGCGAATTCTTTTTCGTTCGATCATACTTTTGTAAAAGTTTTTTTAATTTTGCTTGTCGTCCTTCAGGCGGAATATCGGGACTTTCTTTCTGTTTTGAACATAATCTGAAAATGAATTTTAAAAATGATCAGCCGATAACAGTATTTAAAAACCAGCAATTCCAAATAATATTGACATGAGGGTTGAACAACTATGTCAAAGAGCCTAACATAAGATGAAATTACCCTGTATTCAATGCTGTACACATAATAGACAAGTAAGACAACACAAAAAAAAATATAAAAATTTGAAGGTTAGGGTTATTTTTTGAAACTATTTTTTAATTGATGGTAATTTTTGGAAATTTAAGATACAAACAACATTCATAACAAAAAAATTAATGAAATAAATATATTAAAGTCATTGACCCACCTGCTCCTGGCTTTATTTATATTCGGCTGTGGATGAATCCTATTCTTTGTGTTAGGAGTATCAACATCACTTGCAACTTGAATGACATCCCGTACAGGAGTGTCAGAATTTGGTGTCAGATTTGAGGACTTTTCTGATGTCAAATCTGCGCTCACTTTTACAGAGTTTAGATCAGAATTATCTTTAAGTTCAGGTAGTGAGGTATATTGAGTAGTATCTGGAGTAAATCCCTCGGTACCTTGAGTATACACACTCGAATATAGGGTATCATTTTGAGTAGTTTGTTGCTCAGAAAGATCGATGCTTGAGGATGTTGGTGTGTCTGAAAACTTAAAAATAAATTACATAAATTAGAACGAACTTTTTGAAACTCTAGAACTAACTCACTTCTAACGCATAAAAAATTGCTCATAAATTTATTAATATCAGCTTGTTGTATGGCGTTTGTTTTGTAGTAATTAACGAGAGTTAATATGTGGACAGAAATAAGAGTTGCGAGTGCGTCATAACATAATTTGAAGTTCAATATGGCGACTTATAGGCAGAAATCAATGTGGTATGTGCATTACCGTCAATGTGCGTATTTGGCCTAGTAGTATATCAACCACAGCTTTAAAGTAATTACTCTTATGTCAGTAATCTAACTTTTGATTTAGAGTAGTGTTACATCAATCTAATCTAAAAAAAAAACATCAAAGACTTACGTAATAGCAATCATCAACTTTCCCATTTCCATTGTCCAATTTTTCAGCATTCTGTATAATTTCCGATGCTGAAGCAACTGGCTGATCAATTTCATCAAGAATTTTCCTAAATTCAGCTCGGATATTCTCCGAGGTTCCAGGTTGTTTCGTTACATTTTTGTCATTCTTATTTGAGCTGTCGTTTTTAGAAACAATGTTATTTTTTGATCCTTTTTCATTATTTGCCTTTTCGTTTGTTTTAATTCCATTTTTTCCAACGTTTAAAGCTTGCGTATCAATTTGATCTCGGAATTTATTGATCATTTCAGAATTGACAATTTTATCAAGAGAAACGGCTCGCTTTCGGCATTGCCATTTTTTAAGTTTTTGTAAATTCACAGACAATTTTTTATCGTTCACTTTTGATAAATCCGGATCGAGACTCCCAACTCGTTTCATTTTTTTTGCACTCTGTTTTTTTTCAGTTGAGGTTAAAGATGTTTTACTTTTGCATGAACTGGAAGAAGAATTACTCCTGTTTAAAGTTTGATTGTTACTTTGCGTTTTATTTTGTTGTTTTTCTGATTGCTTCTTGTTTGAAGATGAAACATTTAATTTTTTCGGTGCCGGTTGTGATGAAGATTTTCCATTTTGAATGACTTGATGAGCCCGAGCGACCAGTTGTTTGGTTCTCGCTTGATCACTCGTTAATGATCGTGAATGATGATCGTTGTTATTTCTCGGACTTCTGTAATGTGCACTGCTCTGTGAAATCGAAGAATGGGGATGAGATTAAAATATCGGCGAATATTCACAACTACAAAAAAATTAAAATAAATTAGATATTCAAATACTTGAAAATTGATTTATATAATTGATTTATATTCAATACAGTGTAAATTCTTCATTTTTTTGTGAAGAAATAGTCTCCTACCGACCTTTTAAACCTTCAATTAAGTAGTGAAAATTTGATATTAATTAGTTCATTAGTTTCAGAGAAAGTCAATTTTTCGCAACAACAACAATAATTCAGCAAAACAAGTCAAAACACACTTCGTTTCAGTTAAAGTCAAAACGAAAATTCCAAAAAAATTATTTGCAAACCTTAGGAAGAGACTCGATACTTTTATTCAGCCGTTGAATATTTCTCGTGTTTTTATCAAACTCTTGTCTTTGCCATGAATTCATATTTCTCGGTAATCTATCTATCCATCCATGATTGTAAGGATTTGAATCGTCGTAATTACGATGATCATAATCCGGAACATTGGGGTAAGGTCGACGGTCACACCCCCCATAACGACCCATGGAATGCCACTGTGGGAAATTGTTAGGATGGTATTGGCGCCCGTAGCGATAATCATTGTCTTGCCAATGATATGGGGGCCTGGGCCTCTGATCTCTCCCGAAATTGTGATGCTCGTTATTTGGTCTTTGATTAAAATGAAAATCTTCTCTTTCATAATTCTTGAACTGAGGTCTGGGATCTCTTGGAGATACTGAAATTTGGAATAATGATTTGAAACATTAGTTGGTTACTTCTTTTGCTAGTGTTCATATATTCACCCCTTTTGCTCAGAACAAGCCTTGTGCAAGCATTCATATTTACGCCATCCAATCAGGTATGACAAAAAACAAATGATTACTTATTCCAAATACATTCTAAGATTGAAAAGATAAAAAAAATTTCGAATATGGGATAATAAATATATTTTTAAATGTGTTATTTAGAACAGAGAAATTGCCAAATCCTTGCATATTCATAGATTGGTGACATGATAAATAGAATATTTGGGAAAAACAGCGTTTCTCACCATTTTTTATAATTAGACCAAAAAATTTTCAGATGACTGTATAAAAACAATCCATGAGAGGAGAAAATTACAATTTTTCACATTAATTAATAATTAATATTTTTTTCTATTACTTGTTTGCCATTTTTTAATTGTACAGTCCTGATTGTGTTAATTAAACGGAATATTTAATATACCTGTTGGTTTTGGATTTTTCTTCATTTCTTCTGATAATTGCATTTGTTTCGCTTTCCTAGGTAAACACATGAACGTCGAGGTGTATCTAAAAACCAAATTAAATAAACTTTGTTTAAGTCAGGGACAGAACGTGTAATGTGACGACTGCAACGTCAAGTCAATGCTAACGTACAGTACAGTGCATGATACCATACAAAACTATTTGATATTTGATATATAATAAATAAACTATGAGACTGGAAAAACTAATCCCAAGCCAAAGTTGGAACTTTATTATAACGCCCTTAAAGTTTACCCAAATGTTTATTCAACTTAAAAAAATATTCAGCGATATTGAAATAATGACTTGAAACTAACTATTCTACAAAAATAACTTGTTAAGTTGTTATGAATGAATGTTCCCTTGAAGGGTAAAGAGGGGACTCAAGAAGGCGTTCCAGAAGTATGTGCACCAATATGGAGGTAACTATTTTGTTCGCCTACTTTACATCAAGTTGTGTAAAGGGACTGAAACCTATGGGCAGGTGTATATTTACTTGGCTAACACAGACAGTCCCAGAACTCGCAATGAACTAAAATAGGGAAAATCGGAATAAAATTATGGCCTAACCCCAACCTGGTACACACACTACGGGAGTGCTACTAAGAAGGTAATACAATTCTGCAGTTTTTTTTAACGTTGCCTTATTTTCCAAGTCATGCCTTCCTAATAAACATCTCAATTCTCAACCATCAAAAGCCTTGACTTCATTTTGTTCACAAAAGATGTTTGATACAAATACTGATCACATTCCCCAACAATATAACCAAAAACTTTTAATGAAATCTCACTTTCGCAAATTATTCTTCGGATGTGAATAATGTCCATTATTGATTGCTTCTTTTCTTTCATTTGTTTTTTCTTTATGAGAATCACTAGTCAGATGAGCGACATAATCAGTAAGATTTTTGCAAGTGACTCCACACAGATTACATTCATGCTTGCACCTATTATTGTCAAGATTAAAATTATTTTATTGATTATTCAATAAACCAAAAGAGATCATCAATAATTTGAGACTGCTGTTAGTGCGTTAGACATGCTACAATGCAATTGGTAGAATTTAGCTGCATATGCATAGTGTAACAAAATTGGGTCCCTGCAGTATGCGCACCAAGATGTCGCATAACCTGAACCCTAACCTGGTACACAACCTGAGTTCAGGTTGTGCGCCATCCTGTTGCGCATCCTTCAGGAGGTCCCAAAATTGATAACCTCCAAATCTCCGTTTTGCCTATGATTATTTATAAAAAATAGTAACAAAAGTAAGTTCTGATATAGGAATCTGGAAACTAGTATTTGCCATGAATCCAAAAACTCCTTCAATGTGATTTATTTAATTTTTTTTCTTATTATCAGTAATTTATTTCAACCTATTTAATCGTACAATAGAATAATTATAATTTAATTACAATTACAATTACAATTCACTTACTCTCCCTTCTCTGTATTCAAAGCTCTATGATGAAGAATCGAAAATAAATGTTCTTCTAGTTCCTGAAAGAGAGAGAGAGATGATGAATCAACGATTTAAAAAAAAATGGAGTATCGAAAACTGCATCTTATAATGATAATTGTTGACATTATGAATTTGAACAAATTTTGAAGAGAGTTCGGTTCGGGTCTATATTACAGGTACAAATTATGTTAAATTTCAACAAAAGAACAAATGATAGTTAACCTAATAGGTTCAAAAAGTAGAACCAAACGACCCAAAATATATAATATATTGAAAATAAAATGAAATCTTATTAAGCCTTGAATTAGGAACAGATAATGAAAATGACATACACCTTTTTTCTGAGATGTAATATTCATTTCAAAATTGGACATATTTGATATAGCACATTGTGACCTAATTAAAAAATTTCATTCAAACATCTGTAATCCAAAATATATTTTTAGGATATAATTAGTTAAATTCCTTTTGGCCCTCCCTGTCTATAACTTCTATATTCAAATAAAATTATAAGCAAATGTATACAATACAGTATTAATATAAAAATGTACTCACTAATTCTGATTTAAACTTGAGTTCACACAATTTACATTCGGTGAACTGCAACATAATCCTTGGTCTTTTGGTGTCCCACTAAACACAACAAAAATTAAAATCCTCTTGACATGCCGATCATATGTTTGAATTCAAATATTAAATCGGCTTTAAAAAATTTAACTGTGTCTTGCCACAGCGTCTTTCACTAACGGCCGGAACTAAGTAAATAAGCTGTCTATGAAACAGACAATTTTAGACATAAACTAACATGCTTTGTGAAGTCTGGCCAGGCATGAATTGAGTTAAAATAATATGTTTTAACCGTGGGTCATGCTTCGTAAGAACGCAAATATTTTTGACAAAGTGAATTCTAAGTGTAGGTAAATAATGAGTTTCCACATAAAAGGAGAGAATTCACATTAAATGTTCTGCATATATTTAGTTATTTAAATAAAAAAGCTCTTGTAAAATTGTTACTGAATGTAAACAGTAGGGCTAGGGTATTCAACAAAATAGTGAATAAAATATATCTTATTAAATGAGTGATGTGAAAAATAACGTTGTACTCAATATATTACTGATTGACTGATTAAGTAAGTAGTGTAAAATGATTATTGTTAAGAATAGAAACAGAATCATATCTATAATATCGATAATAGAATTGGAAATAAAATAGTTTGGGACCAAAATTTAAATTGCTATGAAAGCATGTCTAAGATCTGCAAGTACTATCGGTATTTAATTCTTGTGAGATTGTATTATCAGTTGACGAAAATAACTAGGTCTAATGTTATTATTAGCAATCGTTGTATCTGACCTATTATAACAACTATATGAACACGAGAGCAATGCAACAATATATGGTCAAGTGGGATGAAGCAACCATGAAAGAATAAAGTGTTACCAGAAAATAAAAAATATATAAGTGATATGAGATAAAATCTCAAAGAACTCGGGAAACATTTAAAAAAAAAAATCAACAACCATTCAACCATCTTTTAAGTACTGAAAGTTTCAAATCGATTGGACCATTAGTTGCAGAGAAAAGTGATTTTTCCTGACAACAACAATTTAGAAAAATGTCCATATGTATACTATGTTTCCAATAGCATATAACAAATTTGCATATTTATTATTCATACTTGCATATAGTGAGATGGAGAACCATTTCTTCTCTTCTGTGATTGTTTTTGATTAACAGATTCCCGTTTTCTTGATTGAAACTCTTCATCTCCCTTGTTTACACTAGAAAAACAAAATCAACGAGTCAATATAGAAATCAATATCATACCATAAAAATGGTAATAGCAACGGAAGAATTTTTTTTAGTCAAATATTTAAATTCCATTAATATGAGGCTACATTCTCTGATGAAAGGAAATTTTCTCAAAGCAAGGCCATGCGTTCATTCAGAAATAAAAGAGATCAATCTTTGAGCCAGATTAAAGGCAACCAAACTAAAGAATAATAGTTTAGAATTGTGGGTACTCCCATAGTGTGTGTACCAGGTTAGGGTTAGGCCATAATTTTATTCCGATTTTTCTTATTTTAGTTTTATTACGAGTTCGGGGACTGTCTGTGTTAACCAAGTGAATACACCCCCTGCACATAGGATTAAGTCCCTTTACACAACTTGATGTAAAGTAGGCGAACAAAATTAGTTATCTCCATATTGATACGTACACTTCTGGAGCACCGAATTATGCATTAGTAATGCACACCAACGACTCTTTATCATGTTTTATATATTATGTACATAAGCCAAGTATATTACATAATATTGAGTAGACAAATCCTTCCATAGTCAGTGGAATGTGTCACTTTAACATGATGTATATCCAAGTAATGAAACTAACATTACTGGCAATTATGTGAAAACTCTATGGTCCAAGACCGATATAATCACACAAAGGTGACAAAAGAAATAAATAGACTTCTGGCAATAATGTGCGAAAATATAGGTGGCTCATGGATGACATAAAAAACATAGCACGAAAGTAAGAGCCATAGTAAATGTTCGAATATAAAATATTATTAGGTTATTAATTATGATGTCGATTGCCTTTACAAATCGAGCCCTCAAAGGGAAAAATTATTAAAAAAAAAGCTACAAAGACCAACTAACAAAACAAAAGCAGCAATATGCAACTCCATGAATTTATTTACAAGGGAGAGAAATTTCAACAACATGAACACTTCAATGTGTTGAATTCGTCAGGTTATACTAGTCCATACTAAAAATAAGTTTGTCAGATAGATGCTCCACAATGCATAAATAAAATTGGTTGAAAACACCTGACCGTTAGCAATTACAGAAACATGATAATGGGTGAATATCCAGACAACAACTCGATAGTCCAGTGGTTAAAGCGTCGAAATAACTATGATGGATGGCATCTTAGATTAAAATCTCATTCCCACCCTCTCGCCCAGAGAGTAATAAATTGGGTAAGCAATCCCAAACTTGAAAGATTCCGTCCTTCCGTCCTATAGTATCTCTCTACCTAACAGAGGCTGCTTCTGCAGAGCCTTTTTCAGAGGAAAAGATGTATAAATACATTGTATAGAATAAAAGGAACCTTCTAACACAGGCACATATTTGACAGGATTCAAACATGAAATTCATATCATGTTCAATACCTGCAAGATGGATGCAAAATTTCACAATTCACAAAAGAAACAAAGGTGTAAAAAAACGTGCGAAACCAACTTACTTTTCCCATAGTGGTGCACTTTGTGCTTCGAATGCCACAACATCAGAAGAAAACATTTTTAATTTTTCTTTTCTTAATAATATTGAACATACTGCTCATCACAATGTCACATAACCAAGGCTGTATATGAATAATGATGCCTACATATTGCTATATAAACCATCTAAATAAAAAAAAATTGAATTATTTAAATGCTCAGAAACAAATGAGAAACCCAATGTGGTTATTCAAAGAGTGTTGGGATTGAAATTTGAAGTACAATATTAAAACATGTACAATATATTTTGAGTGGTTCAAGTGTCTCGTTGCACGCTAATACAAGAATTTAGTCTGATCGATGTCAACCTTCGTCAGACAATTTTGTGATAACATGAAACATTACAGAAATAAATTTGCGTTAGTGACAAGTAAGAGTTTATCTTGCGTAACCCAAACTGATTGTATATTGGAGTATTTTTAAGTATGCTATGAAAGCAATGAAGAGAGCAAGATTTAATAATCAACATCAGCATTTCTTGAATGCATTCCACAGATCAGCACTTCTTCGTGTCAGCGTGTTTAATATTTTACCATAGGCTAAATTGTTTTGAAACCATCCGCAAATTTTACTTTGTAATATCTTGGTGAGGCGAGTTAAAACTTGTAAGTGTTCCAGGGCAAAAAAAGTTTGAGAAACGCTGATCTACATGCAATCTGAACACAAGCTAGATATTGACAATTTTTCACTGAACAAAATACTTTTATCAACCAAAGATCCAGTAACATCAGCAACTATTATATGCTAAATTCATCCACACTTGACTATTCACTTTGTTCTTTTGCACTACCGAAAAATATTTTTATTCTTTTTATTTTTTGAGAAGCCCCAGTTTGGATTGAAATGACATTCCATCACCCATTGTTGCTTTTCGATTTATTTCTTGATGTCGACTTTTCGATACAATTTCTTCGAGAACTTCACCATCTCCTTTTATTAATCGAGATCGTCCAGTCTCTTCGTCGTAAACTCTGCGGACAACACTTTGTTGTTTTTCCCATTCTTCTTTCGTCATAGGGCACATTCTACCTCTGTCTTAAATAAAAACATTGAGACAGTGTAAAGAATTTTCCTATATTCTGATATTAGTGAGATAGAAATGAAAAACATCACAAAATTGCATTTTTGTGGTCTTGTTAACTTTAGAGCAATTTTGACATCGCCGCTAGAATGAATAATTAAAGTACGGTATGGCATGTTGAAATAATCCCAACGCAGTTTCATTGGTGCTACAATTGTACATTTAGATGTATAATTGTATAAGCATGCTAATTCTGTTGAAGTACCATAATCCCGTATCAGATACTAAAATACTGAAATATGTAGCCGTTTTGTGATCTATTAGATTTGATTTTCTCATGGGACAATCATAGTCATGTTTTCTTTGAAATTGCTACCGATACTCTATATATTTTTAGACTCTGACGTGTTATGCTCTCCAAAAAATATGAAAATCCTATCACACGTATCACTGTATCATAAATATAAAATTTCAAACTACAGACTAGCAGATCTAGGTACTGATCTAATATACCGGTATTGGGACACAGACCCACCTTTGCCTTGTTGAGAAACAGCCTCTTTTAAACCAGAAGAGCTCACATCAGAATCTGCAGAGGTTTTGGATTTTTTCTTTTCCTCTCTCATTTTCTTGCGTTTCTCCTTTTTCAAACGTTTTTTCTCCTTCTTTCTTCGTTTTTTCTCTTTCCTTTTCTCATCTTCACTGCTGCTGTCAGTGCTCGATGTAGAATGGTCTTTTTCTTTGTGTTTTCGTTTCCTTGAAGACATGTCATTCAACGCAGATAAAGGAAGGTGACACACATAACAATCTTACTTCCCAATGACAAACTAAAACATAACACCAGTACGGTACGGTAAGTTATTTTTCCGCAATTAGTTTGCAGTCGAACGGTCCTATCTGTCAGAGTGTCAGTCTGCGCCTTGCAAAGCACGCTGCATGCGCTGCGTAGGTTGTTTTCGAAGAACTATCATATCATACCGGATAATCCGGCGGAGACTCCAGCAGGTAGGTAAAAAGGTAAATTTCAATGCAAATAATAAATAAAAAGAGTTATGTTAGGTACGATAATGAATTATCGAAAAAATTCCAGGATAAAATAGAATTATTAGATTAGGTATTTCAAGAGGTGAGAATTCCGATAAAAAGCCTGAATCGTTGGTCATCTCCGACCTGCTACCTTTTCGTTAGTACGTTCATACGTATATAAGTATAATAAGTATATACTTATGTGTTTTACTTCATTTAATCACTTTGAAGTAACCTGAAAAACAAAAAATAAAACTGCGAGTAGATGTTTCAATGATTGGGTGAAGGGGAACGTGCTGAACTATTTATTACAGGCAAAAAATAATTGTTTAATTAAATGGGATGTATTGTCATTATATAGCGATGGATAGATGATCTATGATGACATTCTGCTTGGGACAGAGAAAAATTTATCACACCATGCAAAAAACACACAAAATTTTACTATCTATACCTTGGCCAACAAGTCAACTCAAACACCAATATCATGCCTTAACATAAAACGCATGCATACATAAATGATATAAAAACCACATCCAATTACAATGACCCACAGCAAATTAAAATCTGAAGGGGAGAATCCAACATAGCTCTACTACTCGCCTAGTTGCAGGAACTATATTATATACAACCCTTATACCACCACTCAAACATAAGACCAAGCGTGTATGATAGGGACATCACAGCTAGAAAAAGGTAAAAACACGAGCGTGAAATGATAGAATGTGTGCTGTTATTTAAAGAAAATATCATCCGGGTATGTCAGCTACCTATATATATATTTAAAAAAAATATACTCATGCATGTCACTATACCATTTCTTCGGTGCTGGACTAGATCTGGCCAAGTCATGGCAAGATATAACAATATTATTATAGCTGTTAAACATTTTCATTAAAACAATAATGTGCAAGTGTGGAGTGTCCCAAGTTTTTGTCATCGAATACCACCAGTAGTAATTTTTAATATTTGGAAACTAAATGAGACTTGACTTGTTTTTGAAAAGATTTTTTGGAAAGATTTTTTGGATCGTCTTCAAATTTAAGGGAAGAGAATTCCAAAGTTTGGGTCCAGTAAAAGACAAGGAATGCTGACTCACAGATTTACTCATGAAAGGTACGAATAAATCAGAACTACTTCTTCGGTTGGAGGTATTTTTGACAAGAATGTCATTAAAGCAATTTGGCAGCGCATTATTATGGAAGTCGTAAGCTAGGGATAATATTTCAAATTTCATCATGTCTTCAACCTTTAGTATATTTAGTGATTTGAAGTAAGGGTCTACACTTTCACGTTTTTTTTTACCAAAAACTATTCTTAAAAAATTATTACAAATACTCTGCAGTTTTGAGACAAGTGTTTTATTACCATGAAGCCAGACTGAACAACAATATCGAATATGGTTAAGTAGTAATGATTGAAATATTGCTAGTAGCGCTGATTGATCAACACACTGGGATACTTTGGCAGAAACTGCTAGGTTTCTTTTTGTTTTACCAATAACATGCATTATTTGTGATTTCCATGACAGATTTTCATCAAAGATAACTCCTAGAAATTTAATTTCTTTCACTCTTTCAATTTCATTGCCATTGAGCAGTAGTTGTTTTGAACAACTCACACTTTTATGCTTGCTTGGATGGAATAATACAAATTTAGTTTTGTTAGCATTATGAGATAATTTATTATTAACTAACATCCAGCTATGAATGTTGGTGACCGTACATTTGAACCCATGTACATTTGAACCCATGCGTATATCCACGGGTTCAATCTATATGCGGGTGCTAAAAACCATGGGTTAGGGTTAGTATGGGTTTAACTATCCGTGAACCAAAAATAATTCCATAGGTGCAATAGCATACAGGTGCAATTGTCATGGGTTCAAATGTACGTGGGTTCAAATGTAATGGAATCATGAATGTTGGTTAGCAACTGTGAATAGATCTTCAAGGTTTTTCCCATGAAGAATCAAGTAAAGGCGGAGGAGCAAGAATGGGGATTACGTGACCCACCCTCTGCGTCCATCAATCTTCTCGCACGTACCGGTAATTATCGCCATGGGACTTGAACCCATGCAGAGTGATTGGGGGTGCGGTGGCAAGCGTATTTCTAATGCTTAGCTCGATATGTCATGCTGGCGAGCCTAGCAGTTATCCGATATTTACCGTTCATCGCGTGTTTCAGTACAAGATGATACAAAAAACTTAAATTAAATTACTTTGCAGCTAATTATCAACTTGAGGATTGCATTGAGTTTCCACAATCGCGTGGTTATAATGGATACGGACTAATTGACTCTCTATATTGCGCACACGAGAAAATAGTGATTCGCCATATAAGCCCTCCTGGTTTAAACGATACAGCACGTGTACACACCCCTTTCCTGGAGACACAAGCCGTTGAGAAAAAGTTACTGAACACTGCTCATTTAAATCGAAACTAAGGCGTGTATATAGCAAGCATGTTCCTACCTCTTAACCAACTAAGCAGATTGACAAATTCCACATGGTTCAGTGTACGAATCTGAGCGCCCGACCCCATAGCTGAAAACGAAAAAAACACACACACTCAGAATTCTAATGTGACATCATCGATTTGAAGTTCTGACAATTCATTAAGTATTGAATACATGTATAGTTTGCAATTCTTCATCCAAACGTACAATTTTTTCACAATTGACCAGAAATCATGAAATCAATTTGTGCAAACAAATCAAATGCAGAGAAAAAGCCATAACATTAGACAAGCTGCGAAAGAAAACTAGTTACCGTATGCGAATGCTAACAGATACCAGAAGTGGGGGAACAAAAGACATAACATTGAAAAAAGCAATTATCATATCAATAAGGATCCATACAATTAGACAAAACTACTGTCAATTGCACCATGATTCACATTCTGTAACTGTCCTAATTGTAGAAATGGAATAATATAACATATTAGAGCATATTTTAGAAATATGGCCTGTAAGTAATTTTGAATAACTTAATGATCCTAATACATAAAACTCTCAAAATATGCCAAGTTCATCGAATTCAACATTTAGCAGATTCTACAATAGAGACAGTAACATCAATTAACGATAAGCTTCCCAACAACAATATTTCCTATTTTCTTTTAATGCAAATTCATTGAATAACACCAGTGCACAATGGAACTGAAAAACAGTACAATATTCTGCTACCAAGTTTTTAGATTTTTCGAGTCAAAAATCTGAACTAAGCTGGGTAATACAATCAATTTTGGTTTTCTGAACACCCTTGTCTAATCTAATATTGATTGATATTAGTTCTTGGCAGTGGAAAGCAAAACAAAAAGTCTTTGTGGAGCATAGCATTGGAAGCGAAGCATATTCATTCAGAGAACATCATGGCTGTTGGCTTGTAGATGGTGATGCCCCTCCACCCCTGCCTCTTGATCTCGCACCTGATTGGGTAAAAGATTGACAAAGTTATATTTTTAATCAAAAGAAACTAACGATTACTACTGCTATGGCCCCAAGAGCATGTCTAAAGGGGGCAATGGGGGCAGCCGGCCCAGGCAGCACGGTATATCATAGAGATGAGTTTGTTGGTTTGTTTGAAATTAAAATAATACAAATATTTCACTCTCACCTGACCTTTTAATTTATTTATTCTTATGTATAACAACATCTATAAGTTTTTTAGCTCCTAAATTATTTTTTGAAGTGAGGTATGAAGGGCATCATTATCAGAAACTTAAAAGTTTGGCAAGCCCCTTTATGGCCCTATTAACTAATATACTGTTATATAGATAAATGGTGCTTCAAAATTAAAAACAAGTATTGCCTTCAAAATGTTTCAACACAAGATTATCTTGGAATGGCATATTATATTATTTGTAATTCAAACAGTTTTTAAACCCAATATTTGCCAGAAAAAAGCATATTTTCCTTGTGTTTGATCAGGGATGGCCGAAGGGGGATTATTCGGCTATTCTAAATAACATTAAAAATAATATGAAATAAAAATGAGTAAACTCACCAATCAGTCTTATTCTTCTGCCTCGTATATTCTGCAAGTTAGATGAAGCAAGTTCTCGACTTTCCGACACAGAGGAGTTATCGACATTACCAGTTTCCTCAGGCACAGAAGAACTTATTGGAACCATGAGATCTCCTTCATCATCCTTATCCACATCTACAATTTCTTCCTGGTCTTCCATGATGCTGCTACTGACAGCAGACTGAAATAGAGAATTGAATGTGAAAATTCCGTAAATTTTTTATTGTGGCTTTGAGGATAATTTGGCCAGAGCAAGATCACATGCACTCACTCAGAAACAAAAGATATTGATCTCTGAGTTAAGCTATGGGTGTGCGGTAAAATGCCCAAAACTACCGAGATTATAAAGAATCATACTATAGAATTGCTCGTAATCAGGGGTGTGCAACTTATTTTGTCGGTGGGCCAAATACCCAACTTTAGACATCTAGCTGGACCACACAAAAAATATAGTTTTACCATGTATACAACAAATTGAAAAATTCTCACAATGCAAAATTTTACTTAACATTTTTGTAAGATGCTTAAAATTTTGGGTTTTTGCATTGTTTATTGCCCTCAACTGACAAAATACAATAGCGACAACCGTGTGCCACAGGGAAGGCAAGAGAAGAGAATATAATCAAACAAGATTCAGTGAATAAAGCAACTCCTTACCACCTCAGATTGAGGAACTTGAGAAGACTCAATGAAAGTGTGAGTAACTGTTGTTATTGTAGCAATAGGTGTTGTTGGAACGCTTCTCGCCTCGTCACCAGCACCACTGAAATCCATTATAGTGTTGTCGACAGTTCCGATTCCTGTTTGAGGTTGTACGGATTGAGAAGGCACAGACACATCTTCAAATCGGAAACGGATAGGTGGTCCACCAGGTGGAACATGAGGTGAATTAATTGTTTGGTAATTATCGTCATGACGACGAGTAGGTAATGTAGGAGTACATGGAACAATACCGTCACCATCGTCTGCAGATGGAGCAGTGAGACCCGGGGTTAGGGGTGCAGGTCGCATAGGGGTGCGGTTTCGTAGAAGATCAGGTGGGGTCGGTTGCAGTACGAGAATTGGTCTGGCTGAATTTGTTGGTACTTGGTTGTTTGCTTCCTGCTGACCACCATCTCCTGTTAATGATAAAACATATTTTATAATTCATCAAGTCGCCATGGTCTTAAAATTACAAACACACAATGTTAAAAAATCACCAAACTCATGAGAACATTACTTGTACAAAATATTAAATAGTCTTAAGGTAATTTGCAGGGATTAAACAGCTTTTTGAATTGAATCACTACAAATAAATTTAGAATATACCTGTACCCCTTTATCTTAGATACATAAAATTAATGCTATACCGGTATTATTAGATTAGAAGCCAGAGTAAATATCCAAATGTATAATATTCCACAAATTAAATTTCACATAATGGCACCTGTGGCATTCTAGAACTCTATGCATGTCATATTTGGATCGCAGGTCACGTATTGTTCACCTCTTGGTCATAACATTTCGTAGTGCAGTTCCATAACTAGTTGTCTATTACTATCCCCAAACCGGACTGGTAACCAAACAAAGGACTTGGTTTGCTATATATATGATTAGGTACCTCTCTCATAAATCGTAGTTATTATAATGTTGGCAATTGCGTAAAATATTACCTTCTGCATCCGCAATTATTTCCCCGTCTTCAACAACATACATTTCTACTTGGTCTTGTTCCACATTCAAGTCGTCGCCACTTTCGTCGCTTGTCAGGTCTATAACCTCCGCACTGGAAGAAGACGGCATTGGTTGGACTTCTGTAGACTGTATATCATCGGCTACCGCTATTGGTGTAAAAGAGGAAGTATCCACTCCGTCTTCCTCATTTCTGACCTCCGCGTCTTCTAAATGAGATGACACTTGGGCTTCAACCTCAGTAGATGATTTAACCTCAACTTGAGCAACACTACTCTCAGCTTGTTGAATTCTTGTAGAACTCTCTCCAAATGATCGCGATGCAGTTTGGGATGTAATAGGATGAACAGCGGAGCTTGATTGATCTGGGCTGCTGCGTTGACGCTTTGAAACCGGTGCCATGCTCACTTGTGCGTCGCTTGAACTACCGGGACTATCATCCATAGCTGAAGCTGATTCGTCGGCGTCTTCGTATGAACGCTTGTGTGATGGATGTAGAGCCTGTCGGCCGATTAAAACTGGAATGCTCGATACTGCTACGCTTGAATTTACGCTGCTGCTCGCATTTGATGATTGTGAAGGTGCGGAATCCGATTCTGAAACAGTTGTTGTCGATGAAGTTTGACTTTGACAGCTGGATGAGGGCACAGACGGCTGTGCACCGTCCTCAGACTGAGCTGGTTGGTCATCAGACGAAGAAACAATCGCTTGGTCACTTTCAGAAATATCGACATTGGTGGAAGACATAGCTACGACAGAAGAAACAGAAACTTCTTTTGATTGACCATCAGTTGTACTGCTCGTATTGCCACGAACAACAGCCTGTTCTAGGGGTGTCGCGTCAGATCTTGTTGGTATTTGATGAGTAGCTGAGGAAGTCGGCATTGAGCTAACAACGTGTTGATGACGACCAGCAGATGGATTGATCGGATGTACGAAAGCACGGGTCGGCATCGATGTCGACGTACCAGAACTCATGCTTGATGCAGGAAGATGACTAGATGAGGGAGCAACTTGAGTGTGAGGTGAACTTCTTGTTGGAACAGAATCAGTGGACGAGCCTGTAATAATATGTGAGTGAGAATGTATGATTAAATAAAATTTGTCACAATTAGAATCAGTGTTGGGCCAAAGTCACCGAACCTCAAGTTGTGAGTTGAGTCGCTGGCCAGGGAGTTATGTCAGTGGTGATAAGTTTAGTATGAGTCCGGGTCATTTTATTCATGTTACTCGAGTCACTTTGAGTATTTGATAAACGACGACTCAAGTCAAGAAAACTGGTCGCAATCAAAATATTGTGCTAACTCAGGTAGGCATTATAGTCTTTCAATCAATGAACTTATTTTATATTATTTGAGTATTATATAAAAATTCAAATTCAAATTAAAAAAAAACGCATACAAAAATGGTTATATTGGAAATTAAAATATATATACAAAATTAACTATTGAATTTCTAAATCTATTAAAATGAAAAGATCAAACTGAATTTCTACTAATATTAGCAGAAAGAATCAACTAATAAAAAAATTTTGAATTTCATATTACCGTTGTCTAACACATATGTGCATACAGTACTTAATTGACTCAATTCAAATATAGAGTAATATCAGGCATATATTAACACTCAATTTTTTAGAATTTCCATAAAAATTACCTTCTTGTGCCTCTTGTTGTGGTTCTGGCATCACACGCGCTGTACGAGTCACTCTCATGGGAGACACTTGGCTCACACGTTGAGTAGATATCGGCCTTATATTTGCAGCTTTCCTAGGTTCTACCATACCACTTGTACCAGGATAATGATGAATTTGGTGTCCCACGACACTCGTAACCTTGTTTTGCTGTTGTTGTTGAGAAGTAGCATTCGTTAGTTGCTTCTGTAAATCGTCGACTTTATTTTGTAGTTCAGTTTTTAAATCTGTTTCAGTTTTAACTTCTTGTTTCAATTTTTCTAGTTCTTCTTTCAATTTGGTTTCTTCTGATTGTAAGCGGTCTCGTACAGCGGCAATTTCATCTTTATCTTTTATTATTTGTTCGATTCTTGTTTTTGCTTTCGATAAAAGTCTTTTAGATTTGTCATCTTTCTCTTGAAGTTGTTTTTTCATTTCATCTCTTTCGCTCATTAATTTCTGATTTTCAACAGCAAGTTCACCATTGTTTCCAGATTTGGATTCTTCTGCAATTTTTTGATTTGCGTGTTGAAGTTGACTTTTCAGTGCTTCAACTTCAGCTGTTTTCATATCCAGTTGTTTCTGCGTATCCTCTTTTTCTTTGGTTATTTTCAAAAGACTCGCTTCCAACGCTGAAAGTTTTGCGTTGATCTCTGCTAAAGTCGCTTCTGAGGTACTCGTGTCTTGTACACGATTTTCTTCGTTGGATTTATGTTTTTCTTCCATTTCTTTCTGTTTTTTCTGTAATTCCTCATACTGAGTTTTATATCTTCTACCAACTCTTCGAATTTGCATGATTGTTTTGTTCTTTTCTTCAGATTCAGTTTGTTTGGCTTTGATTTCAGTCTCCGAAGTTTCCAGTTTTTTTGTAAGATTCACATTCTGGTTTTTCAAACTTTCTGTTTGTTGATTGAGTTCTCGTATCTTTCCTTGCAATGTTGAAACTTCAAGTTTTTTATCAGTGACTTCTTTGTTCAGATTTTCCACATTTTTTTGTAATTTCTGTTGTTCAGCAATAAGTTTTCTGTATTCCTCAGGATCCTGTCGCCGTGGTGACTGAATAAGTTGTTGTGATCTCTGCTGCCACCTTTGGACATCCTGCTCGAGTATAACCTTTTCAGATTTTAATGTCGTGATTTGAGTAGAAAACAAGTTGTTTTCTTGCTGTATAGGACGGAATTTTTGTTTCAGCTCAATTAGAGCAGCTTTTGTAGTTTTCAATTCTTCTTGAATGCGATCTTTTTCTTCGCGCAGCATACGATTGCTATCCGTCAAGACATTTAGTGTTTCAACTTTTTTCATGAGTGCTTCATGTTCTGATAGTTCCGCTAATGTCGATTGCGATTTTTGTCGTTCAGTATGTAACGATTTCTTAAATTCATCAGCTTGTTTTTGTAAATGAGAGAGTTGCTGTTTCATTCTGGTATTTTCAGATTGAGCAAGTGAGCATTTTACTTCCGATAAATTTTTCTCTTTTCGCAGAAACTTGATAATATCCATGAGTTGTTCATTAGATTTATCAGTAGGATCTTCAGCGACAGACTTCGCTTGTTGTTGAGTAGAAAGCCTGCTATATTTTGCCGCTGGCGAAGAGGTCGCGCTCTTATGTTGCAAGGCTACCATTTGGTTACTCATAGTTTCAAGTTGGGTATGTAGTGCGGACAACTGGTCAGTCAAATCTTTATTTCTTTCTTTCATTTCGTCAATTTCATCCGTAAGTTTTTTTTTCTGCTTTTCCCACATTCCTTTATTTGAATCAAGAAGGTGTTGAGCTTGTTTTGCACTGATTTTAGCTTTCTCTATATCTGAACTGTTGGTTTCCGATTTTTCTTTTAGTTGCATGAGTTCTTTCACACTTTCAGCATGTAATAACATCTCTCTTTGATATTTATCTTGAGCATCGTGAATTAAATTCATTTGTTCTGTGAACTGATTTCTTGCCTCCTGTTCACTTTTTTGCAAATCCTTCTCTCGTTTTAATGCGTGATCCAAGTCGCTTTGTAGCGTAGCCATTTGTCGGTTTAAATCCGCTGTACGTAAGTCGACCTCACTAATTAAGCTTGTCTTTTTGCTATTCAGTTGTCTATTCTCGTCTTCGAGTGTGGTGATTTTTTGCTCTAATGTGGTCTGATGTTCACTAGCATTTTTGAGCCTTGTTTCCAGTGCCTCGGACAATTCACGATTTGCAGAATTCGCCTGTTTAAGAGATTCCTCAGTCGCAGCCGCAAATTCTTTGTGTTGTTGGACAGCACGTTGTGCTTTTTCTAACTTCAAAGTTAAAGAAGAGATTTCGTTTTCAAGTGAAGCACATTTGGCTTTCATATCTTTCAAATTTTCGATAGCGTCATCATCGCTGGTACCCAGTAAAGTAACGTTACCCCCCTTCTCACCCGCAAGCCGTGCTAATTTCTGTTCCAGATTCGCTACTTTCGCGATATTACTATCATTCTCAAGTTTACTTGATTCCAATTCAGATTTCACATTTCTTAAAGTTGCAGAAATTGTGTCATTGATGTGTTGTTGTTTCTCTAAGTTTCGTTGAGTCGTTAAGAGTTGTTTTTCTGTCATCTGGATAATAGTTTGTTTTTGTTGTATGGTATCATTTGTAGTTCGTCGTAAATTCTTCAACTCGCGTTCCTGTGACTCAAGACGGCTTCTGAGCTCTGAGCGAACTTCAAATTCCTGTTTTTCCATGCTTTGTTGAATCTTTTGTATATTAGCTAGAAGAACGCCTTGTCCTTGCTGTTCTCTCTGTAAAGAATTATTTTCAGACCTCAAGCGTTCTTCCGCACGACGTAAAATTTCCATCTCAGAAAGCAAGTTTTCTACTTTGGATTTCAAGTTTTCTTTTTCTTCTTGAGAACAATTTAAATCGTTCGTAATTTTGTTGATATTCAGTTCTTGCTTTTGAATTAGCATTGAAAGTTTTGAATTTTTTTCTCTGTACATTTCCGATTCTTTTCTCAAATTATCAAAGGTCTTTTTCAGCAATTCATACTTTTCAGCAGAAAAGTTGACATTTGCTTGCAGTTTTGTATTATCCGTACGTAATTCAGAAATCTGCGATCGCAGCCTATCAGCTTGCTCATTTATCACTTTGTTATTATCCTGTACATCTTTTTTATATTCATCGAACTCACTTTTGAGAACTTGTAATGCCTTCGATGACGAGTCAGTTTTATCTTGCGAATCGGGTGTACGATCAACACTATCTCTTATTGATATCTGCTTAGTTGGGGTAGCTTGAGATGGACTTGCTAAAATCGAAAGTGGAACGCCAGTTTTGGGTTCTTGTGCCAGAAGAACTCTGTACATATCACGTTGTCTTACAATCGCCTCGACAAATTCTATTTGTTTTTGTCTTTCCTCTCGAAGATTTTCAAGTTCTTCATTAGCTTGTTGTAAAGAATCTTTCAGTTCTTTCAATTCCTTGTTTTCAGTTTCTTTTTCTCTCGCTTCACTCTCTGCACTCAGTTCTCGAACAACTTTCAATAATCTTTGGTTTTGTTCCTGTAATTCCTTGATGCTACGGAAAGTAAGAAGATGTTCTGAGATAACATCAGAAGCGCTTGTTACATCCGTCTCATCCATACTTTGATCCATACTGATGTTATGTCCTCTGCTTTCTTCAAGTTCTTTGAGTAGGAATCGAATTTGCGTTGAGAGGTCGCCTGTTTCAACTTGAAGCCTTTTCTTTTCACGTTCCATACAAGCGAGTTTTCTGGCAGAATCGTCTGCCTCTGCACGAAGATGTTGACACTCGATGACTGCAGCGTCAGTTTGCGAAGTGAGTTGAGTAATTGTGGAAAGCGCTCTCTCATAATCTTCCCTTTGCTGTTTCAAAATCGGAGCTTTTTCGTTTAATTCTTCCAAAATGGCATCCATTGTTTCATTCGATTTTTTACATTCTTGTTTTGCAATCTCGAGTTCATCTACTGTGTCGATGTATTTTGAATAAATTTCTGTTAACGTCATGCCAGATTTAATAAATTTGCTTGCCATTGCAGCTGTAGGGCAAAGTGCAGCTAACTCTTCATCACTGAGTTTCTCTGGATCTTGCCCCCTTTTTACTGCAAGTAGATCATTTGCTTTCTCTAATTCACCTTTTAAGAGCTCGATTTGATAGGAAAGATCGTTCGATTTTTTTTCAGATTCTTCAAGTTTTAGTACATTTGCTACTTTTTCATCCGCTGATTTGGTAACTATTTTTTGAAGTTCATGCACCGCTGAAGCCAGTTCATTCGCTTTTTCTTCTTCATCTTTTGCCGAAGCTTTATATAACTCAGCCAAATTGGTTTGTGATTGCAATTCATTCCGATAAGCCTCTTCCATTGATCGATGCTCCTCTTCCGCGGTGTTGGCCTTCGTTAACAAATCATCAATTTTCTTTCCCAATTCTTCATTTGTTGTCCGAAGATTTTCAGACACAGTTGCAAGTTGTTTGCATTCATCCATTTTCACCTCAAGACGACTTCGTAATGACACTAATTCATTTTCTTTCTGAAGTTTTACAGAATTTAATTCAGTTGATTTTGCCTTCAATTCTTCTGTCAGTTGATTATTTTGTATCGCCAAAAGTTCTTTTTCTTTCTCCAAACGTTTGGTATTATACTGAATCGTTACACCAGAATTTTGCAGTTCATCTAATTTTAATTCTATTTTGTTCTTGCTAAGAGTAGTGACGGCTAGTTTATCAGAAACCGCTTTCCATTCTCCTTTTATTTCAGTAATTTCCAAATCTCTTTTTTCTATAGAATGTTGCAAAGTCATTTTTTCTGCTTTCCATAGATCGTGGGTGTGCTTGAGCGCTGCGATTTCACCCTGCGCTTCAGCGAAAGAAGTTTCCAACGATTCATTCAATGATTTGAAAGATTTCAGCTCTTCATCGAGTTCTTTATTTCTTCCTGTAGCCTGCGAACAATTTGAAGAAGCACTGTTAAGACGCGTCGACATTTCAATCATATTTTTTTCAATTTCATAATACTTCTGTTCATGTTCAGCTTTCATTTGATCTACTTCAGCTTTTAGCGAATCGATAGAGTTTTCTTTAAATTGCAATTCATTTTCCAACTTTTTTCGAACTGTTTCTGGCAATTGCGAGACTTCATCTGGATTGAATATTCTCACCAATATATCAGCCATGATGAATTTCTACTGTAAATAATTATTTCACTAACAAAAATTTATCAACATAAGTTTTGTCACATTATCTGTATGAAACGAAAAACATAATTTTGAACGAAAGGAACCTAGAGTATTGCTATAAATATACAGAGTAAATTTGTAAAATCCTTTACTTGATATCTTAAATATTTGTGGATTCCAGAATACATTTTAAAGTAATATAAGTTATTCATATTGGTGCTATATCTAATTGAAAATGATTAAAATTTGTTACAGTGTCACAAAATATCTCAAAATTCAGCAAATGATTCAAAATTCACAGAATGTTTCAGATATGTTTGAGAAAAAAAGAATTTATTTGTCTCTAGAGATCTATTTCTATTTAATAAATTATATTAAATTAGGCCAACATGTCAATACATCTGGAAAGTAAAAAATGGGATAACCATTCCCATATCAAACCCAAACTTGCAAGTAACATAAAAGAGACAAACCACGGTTTACTATGAGATATGATTGAATGAATATGAAAATTCTATTCCATCTTTATTTTGAATTTATATCGAGAGAGGGAAGAGAAAGCCACACTTCACGAAGGACGAAAACAAAACAAATAGCAACAAATCCAAACAACTACGAAAGAAAAATTCAAAACAAGAAAATCAAATTAAAACTCATAATGCACATTGGCAAAGCATATATTTGAAAATAAAACACAATGATAGTCCTTTGTTATTATGGCAGCAGCATAATAAATGCAATATTTTGAATCCAATTCATATTATGACCAGTATTGTTTTAAAATTGATAATAAACAGAAATAGTTTAATAATTTTGATACAGAAATAGCAAATTTTGATATATTATTCAAGTGTTGTAAATTCCAAAAAATAAACTTCTAAACATGAATTTGCATATTCCAATTAAAGATATGATTGATATAACAGGGATGGGGGGTTCGGGCTAGAGTTTGGCATGTTTTCATTGTAGTCTTAAGTCAATAACTTCAAATTCTGTGGAGTCAAAATTTCTGATATTACCAGTGATAATTAAATTTAAAAATTTCTAAAAAAAAAAACTCAAAAAGAAGAATTAAGTAAGCTTTCGTAACAGTCCGTTAAAGAAGGCTTGCATATACCAGTTTTTATTATCCAAATTCGATTTTCTTCGGAGTTCAGAGCTAGAGTTGTTTCCATTACCCTGGAATCAGGGGTTAATTGTTAATTCTCCACAGCCCAGGTTGATACTTCATACACTAATTTGTATTATTGTGCTAAATAATATATCTTACATTCAGTTTAGCCTTGGAACGTCAAAACCTCTGGATTTTAAATATCCCTCTAACATTTTCATATTAACAGGTGGTAAATATGAGCCGATCTTTTTTCTTCTCCACCATTTTCCATCTCTCGCAGCATTGCTGCCTATTTTAGTGAACTGATATTTATAATGCTCTGCTCTGATAAATTTTGGTGGCTTTCCATTTGCAAATGGATTATTTTCTATGAGTTTTGTAACATTTGGGTCATTTTCTAATAGCTTGGCAATCAGACGTATAAACCATGGGTTGCTTTCTGCGTTTTGAAATGCAGCAAACCACATCAGCCAATCAAGTCTGTAGTGGTATGGTGATATTATACAAGGACGACGAGTAATGTTCCCTGGTTTGCATTTGAATTCATACTCAAGCCATACAGCGTCGTCAGAATTTGGGTTATTATCGTAAGTTCCTTGCAAAATAACTTCAGTGCGGGTTTTTGTTACGCTGCCGAATGCACCGTATGTATTAACAATACGCAATGAGTCGAAAGAACGATTCATTGCCTGTCGGGATGACAATATGTTCATAACAACAGGTATACTTAAATAAGTAATTAAACAAAATAACAGAAAGTTAACAAAAGATCGAAATTTGCTACTAAAACTTCGTTTTTTTCTATGACTTTCTATATCATTCATACAAATAATACGAGAAACTTCAACTTTCGATTTCGTTGAAAACATCCATGAAAGTGAAGCATCATCAAAACAACAAATCGAAGGCAATATAGTCAACCAGTTTAAAAAACTTAAATTACCACTTATTATTAAGATAACTTGAAATAGTATTTGTAAGGCACCAGCTAACATGCGTAGTTTTCTAGGTAATATTAGGAAAAATGGCACAATGAGTTCAATAATATGATTGCCAGCAGTTTCAAGTTTGTGTATAACATTAGGAGATTGGTGTAAAAAATAACTAATAGGGTTTGGAACAGGTTGGGTTTGATAATGATAATTCATACATGTTAGATCTCGCCAGCATTTATCCCCTCTAATCTTTATCAGTCCAGCACCAATCATAATACGAAATATAAGCCAAAGATAACCATAGATAACAACTTTTGACGTTGGCGTGTTTTTAGGATATGGTTTAAGATTTAATAACGGACAGAAAAATATAGCTAGAAACCCGGTTTCTAGTAATTGAGACTCCCAACCAAAACCATACCAAGTCTGCCCAACATTTACGATCGAGTGATATAGAACCCATAATGTAAACATCATAAATATATTAGAAGCACCAAACGCAATCAAAAAAGCAGATATTACTAGACCAGCATATGCCATGGCACTAAGCCACCAATCAATATCATTTCTGTCAACAAACCAAAGCAATGTAGGACAAGCTTGCAGTCTTTGCCAGACTCCATTTTTAAAATAATTTTCATACATGAGCATATGTTTTGATGCAGGTAAAATTCCATCCTTTCCAATTAAAGGAATGTTTTGTTGTAGAGCCACAAAGAATGCCGTAAAATAAATAAATCCAAGAAATCTTAAAAATAATACTCGAGTGAACCAGAATGTTCCTGGCGCCCATGATGATTTTGATGAATCAAATGCGTCATCTTCTACGTCACGGTCGTTCTGCTCTTTTTCTTCATTTTTTTCCTTCAAAGGTTTTCGTCTTCTCAATCCATCTGACTCTTGCATTATTAAATATCTATTCCAATATTAATTGAACCTTCGCCCAAATGCGCAATCTGTTGCAGATCTTGAAAGCAAAATTCAACGCAAACCCTGCCCGACTGCCAGCAAGTCTGACCAATTTAAGATTATCAGCTCGTTAGCGCACTCGGTTTCAGTGATTTTGTGGTGAAAGGCATCGTTCGAATTTTGCGGGTTAAATTACATTTTCAGAAGTGGGCATATCGTAGTAGTATATATTTACGGGCATATGGGTGTTTTTCTAAAGTTTTGTTGTTTTTCTTGTAAAATTCTCACTTTTCTGTGTAACTAAAGAAGTAATTTATTTCAAACTATGTGTCTCACAGAACTTGCTAGAAAGCTCTTACTTTTGCCAGGCTATCTCCGAGTAGGCTACTACAAAGCCAGACCTTAAAATTTCTGTATTTAGAATTTGCGGACATACCATCAATTGGTACAGGTACAAATTTTTTCACCATTTGAATTTTGCTGACATTGGTGGCCATATTAGTCAGTTATGCAACATGTTCGACCATTGCTATATTATATTGAAACATCGCATGCATTATTTGTCTGAATTCAATAATTTTCATGATACGATGAGAAGGCTGTTTGTGTGAAGAATTTGAGTGGATGATTAATACTCATACTAGCGTCATATATGCTAAGAGAACCATCTATAAGCACCTGTATCAAAAATGGAGACAAATACAAGCTACTAAATATCAGATCCGATGTCGTGGAGAGCGATTTTAGGATAGTATTTTCATGCTCATCCATTTCATTTCGTCGTTCTGACAATAAACAATTCACAGATTTTTTAAATAGTATTTATTTCATATATATATATATATTTCATGAATAAGTTTTTTTCAGCTACATGAATGTTACTGGTCTGCTATATATCAATCCCGGTTTTCAAAAATTGTAAAGGAGATCAATCTACATCGCATTTTCTTTTGCTCTGGGTTGTGTTGTGAGTCGGAATCTTCGAAGTCCACGTAATATGTCTCTCCAATTTTTTGCATCAAGCGGAATTTCCCGTGTATTCTGTAAAATAGTTAATAATAGCTAGACAATAGTATTCACATTAAGTTATGTTGTTAGAACTGCGCCACAGTAATAGGAAGCTTTGTCAAAGTAGCAAGCAGGGTTGTGGAGTCGGAGTTGTGCATGCAATCACTGGAGTCTTAAATCTCAGTCAGTCCAGAGTCGAAATCAGAATTTCTCAACCCGTAGTTATTTTGTTCAAGCCGGAGTCAGGACTTTATCTTAAATTTTCTCCGACTTCACAACGATGACTAATAGACGACCGGATTGAGTACTGGTTTAAGACTTGTGAAAACCTCGAATAAAAACGCAACATGGAATTCGCAAAGTTAATAAACCTTGTTCCTTTCATCAAGCTTAAAATAGCTTTCTGTCCTTGGCATATTACTTTCAGTGTGCTCAAATGACGACAGAGGTGCAGATTCTGTAAATAAGAGCGGTTAATAAAAAGAAATCTGGCATTCTATATATCTGAACAATGGTCATATTAGGGGGAAAATGGCCAAGAAGTGTTACTTTCGACGGATTTAGATAATCATGACTAACCTTGTTATCTTTATCGACTAAATATGCATCAATCTCTTATCTGTTCTACTATATGTAGTTTACAAGGCCAGTAACTCGAATTATACAAATAAAAACACAAAATCTCTGAACCGTACAATTGATAAAAAAACAATTTTGCATCGACCGCAGGTATAGCAAACAAAAAATCGGTGCTGGATTATCTGAAAAATTAACGTCCTCTTCGACTTTGTTAACTTGATATTATTGTGAAATCTGTCTCAATGCTAACCTCGACCTCCTCTCGCACTTGCACTGTGTCTATCCTTCTTATGTCTTCTATGTGAACACCTCAAGACACACAATGACTCGTCTCTATATTGCAAAGGTCTGAAATTTGCGTATATAATTACGACACTAGCGGGCTATAATATTCTGCTTTCTTCAACTGATAGCTCATTCGATTTCAAATTTTCGGTACTTGGAAATGGAAGAAGTCGCTAGAAGGCTGTTGTTACTTTAATTTTTTCTATATAGAGTGATATGTATATGTTGTGCAAGCACTATACTTAAAAAGAAATATAGGGCAAATTTAAATTCTGAAACTCCAATTTCGAAATGAGGTTCCGGCGCCGATTCCTGAGAGTTTGGAATGACTACGACGGCGTCAGAGAATTATTAAAAATAAGGATTATTGTCTAAACGTATTTTAGTCAATCCCGAAATCTTGTCTAATGAAAAAACAGAACATGGTTATGCCTAGCTGATGAAACAATTTTCAAGCAACCCTTTCCGAAATCCCAGCTATTTCTTTATGTCGTGACAAAGCATACATGAAAAATCAGTTGATACCTCTTCGTTGCCCATCTTAGACTTTCCGTTGTAGACGAATACTTTTTATTAACAGATTGCATGGCTCCCAACTCTCCTTTCTCATTTTCCATCGTATTTTCCCAGAATGTCACTGCGCAAAACAAAGAGTTTTTTTTATTATACAGAGAAATCGTTTCGATTTCGTACGCTTTCTATAAGTTATATTACCTCGATCACAGCTTGATTCTTTGCGAAAAATATCTTCAGACGATCTGTGAGAAAAAAATTAAAATTTGTAAAGGGATCCTATTCCACTTTGGACTCAAAATTGGCAGTCAACGGTCAGAAATTTTAATATCCCTTTTATTAAAGAGTATTTCACTTATGTTCTGACCAGCGGTACGCGCAATCAAGCATATTGAGCAGCAGGGTTAAGCTCAGGGCGATCGAATCGAAGTTTGGGCTATTAGCGGGAGTATTTTCAAAATCATCGGAGTCAAAATTCGAAATTACTTGGAGGGAAAATGGTGATTAAAATGGGTCCAAATTTCTCATGAAAAGTCAGAAACCAATAAGAGTACGCATGCGTCAAACTTTTCGTTATCAGTATTTGATTAACCCGTAGTTTGAAGTTGAATTCGGAGTTCAAATTTTTACATCTCAGAGTCGGGAGTTGAAGTCAAGACTTTCTCAATTCGAAGTCGGAGACAAAAAAAATTTCAGTTTGCAATTTAGAGTTGATTGTGAATTTGTCCAACTCAACAACCCACAGGCGATTAACTTTGTGTGGACCTTCTTGTATTGGCCTAACCATATGGACAATTAACTGTAGTTTTTGATAACGAAGTGTTTATCCCAGCTTTTAAAGGGGAGCTCCAGAATCGTGTGTACCAATATGGAGGTAACTAATTTTGAACGCCTACTTTACATCAAGTTGTGTAAAAGGACGGAAGCCTATGGACAGGGGGTATATTCACTTGGCTAACACAGACACTCCCTAAACTCGTAACAGAACGAAAATCGGGTATAAAATCATGCCCTAACTCTAACCTGGTACACGCACTACGGGAGTACGTATTTTCTGTATTCTAATTGTACCTTATATCTAAAGTCATTCTGGTCGCTGTTGTCAGTGAAGACTTTCCTCTGCTTGTAAAATCAGTAGCGCCCGTGATGTCATCTTCAGTTGAATTGAAAGCGGTTGTCAGTTCAAGAGTCGATAACCCAGTGGAAGACTTGACGTTTTCTTTTAACTGTGCTATTGAAGAAAAAGTATAAGTTTCGTTTGAATGAAAATATTGGTAATAATAAAAATAGACATCATAAAAGAGGACGATGCAATATGATTTTTTGATTATTTTCCGAAGTGTCCCATAACTTCCCGGCCGATAGATGCCTATAAGCAGGGGCATGCTATTATCAGAATGACCACTGAGTAATCTATTAAATAACTTTATGACGTAATTAAATGATGTCACAATGACGAACTAACATTCTTACAATAAAGAACTATTTTTGTGGGTATCGGCTACAACAGTCTTACGGTAGGAACCAGAAATGTTCAAACGTTAAACGATTTTCGTGTGATGGACGTCAGTATTACAACGGTACGGTAAATACGATGAACTGTAGTATGATGCCTAAACTTCTGAAATTTGTGAGTTACAGAGAAAATCGGAATTTTGTTGGGAATGAAATTCGTTTCAATTTGCCTGGATTAATTATGTTCAATTAACGGGAAAAGGTCAATCCGATCCCAGTGTCGCACAGACCGAAATACTATGCACCAGATTCGGAAATACTCGAGCCGTTAACTTCACTCGTGTCACTTTTATCAATAACTCAAAGTTACTTACTTAAATCATTTAAATGGAATGCCATCAACTAACAGTCAAACAAATTTAACTCATAGATTGACTCAACTCGAGACCAGGATAGCCTGTGACTCGTATTGACTCGCGGGTCGAGGTTTATGCAATTAGTCATAAGGTAGAAAATGTAAATATAATTCTATCTCACGGAATCCGTATACATACTTTGGTTTTGAGATGATTTTTCTAGACTGCTGAAACTCTTTGGTTTAGCAGAAGGCAATAGGTTATCTTCGTCTTCTTTTGCTTCCAGTTGAGTTCTAAAATTTTTTACCCTTTTAAAATCGATATTTGACATATTGCACATCAAAAACACTATAAAAATGAGAAGAAAAAAAATTGAAAAGAATGGTAAAATAAATATTTTCCCAAAAATATACTTGAACGACTTGGATTTGATCTTATGTTCCTCAAGCTTAATCTTGTCATAATCAATTGGTTTTTGAAAGACATGAGCGGCCCACGTCTGAAATGATAAATGTAAGGTATAGTACAAAATAAAAAAGACGAATATTAAAGATATACAAGGTATCAATAAATAATGTTCTATCAACTTTTCTCGTTTATTTCCGTAAAAATGACTAATTAGGATTAAGTTGATGGTGATGTAACAATTGGAATCTGTGTAGCCGCCCGGACACTTTTTTTCACGCAGTTGCTTTTTTTAAATATAATTGTAAACATTGCGTTGCATTGAGGTTTTGCGTGCTGTTTGTCTATTGTTAGTTTTTATTCGGTTCTTCGTGACTTGAGACTTAGAAACTCGTATTCAACAGTGGGAATAATTATTTCTTTTCAAGTTTTTGGGCTGCATTGCATAAACGTATCACTCCAAATAGTCTCTTTACACGTATCCAAAGATTCTGAAAGAACTAGAAACTTTGGCTTACCCCGTAATTCTGTCGTACAAGCATTTTGATTTGATGTATCAAACGGTGCCAATCATTTGTAAATTAATTTTGATAACACACTATTATTCCCGATTGGTATGGCCAAACCACCAAAGTTAAAATATAAACTTACCTCAGCGTCCTTCTTTTGAACGCCGTCACTCATCATCGAATCCAAAAATAATTTGTCAAACTTTTGTATTTTATTCAAAACACTTTCATTTATTGAATTATCATTTGTTTTTTCAAAAGCTTTTCTCAATGAACGAGAATCAGAAAACTTTGATATTGTTGCTAGCGACGTCATACATGCCGTATATTCATTGTTTTCCGATAGATTTTTTTCAGCAGATGAATTTGCTTTGAAAATGTATCTCAGCTTCCGTTCTAAGCGTCTTATTATTCCCTTAATACAAAATAATTAATGAAAATTCTAACGAGTGACGATGCTAATACAGGTATCATAGTATCGTACGTTTATGCAGATAGTATTATAGGGATGTATGCTATTGAATACGAAAGGGACCCATGGATCGTTGTGTTAAATTGTTGTGAAAAAAGAAACCGATAACTTTAAAATTTTAGTACACGGCTTCAAGGCTATTATTCTTTCTGTATAACACGTTATCTACCCGAAATTTTTCTGTTTTATTTTTCAAGGGGATCTATGGACGACCTACGTGTCCATATATTTTAGAATTGATCTCTTGTATTTTTATTTTATTTTTTTCAAAAACAGGATCTCGAGCCATGAACTTAAAGTTGGAGTCGTACTTCCAAGAAGTCAAAATATTTGATTTTGAAGTCTACGGAGTTGGAGAGGCAATTACAACCTTTCAGGAGTTGAATGCAGAGGTTCAAATTGTTATTTGAAAAAGGCTGGCAAACCTCTAATGTAATTTCTGCGATCGAAATTTTATTATAAATATGTAAGTATATCTTAAAAACGTCCAAGAATCGTCAAACAATCATTTCAGTTTTTCGGCAAATCAAAAAATATCTCTTCACCTCAAGAATTGAATCATCGAATTTTGAAATCAGACAAGTTGTCATTCGTCGAATTTCTTGACAATCATGGTTCAGCAAATCATGTAAGTTCTCGGATATTGCTCGCTGACATTGCATCGAAATTCCACTAGAATATAAAATAAATGGCGCTCCGGAGGTATTCGTACCAAGATGACGCACAACCTGAACAACCATAACCTGGTATACTATGTTCAGGTTGTGCGCTATCTTGGTACGAGTACTTCGGGAGCAGCAAATAAATAATAATTTAATAAATGAACTGGCGCTCTTATATCTACCACCCCTGAATTTGGAGACAATCCCCCTAAAATAAAACGCTTGGAAACATACTGGCCCTACATATATTGGGAGAAGCGCGGAGAATCCAGATGGTTACCGACCAGCGACAACCAGGGTTGATGTCTAATTAAAAATATTAGTGATATTAGTCGATCTACTGTTATTGTCGGTAAATACGGTTCTGACGAATCAACCAACCAGCATTATTACAAGTCGCAAATCTTCAATTGAAAGAATCACCATTTCAATACAATAAAAAATTATTAAAAATTTCCGTTTTTAATAATCTAATATTGATATATTTCAAGTAAAAACAAAAAAAAAACGATTACCAACCCTTTTCCAGTCCCAGCAGCCAGATTTTTATGCTCTTCTAAAATTTTTAGCAAAGATGCCAGAATTTTAATGACAACGACTTGGTCTGTGACTGATTCCAAAAGATTCGAAAGATCTACTAGGCTATCTTCAATGTTTGAAGCATGGAGTTCAATAGGACACCATTTTTCTTTGTTCACGCTGTTCACAACATCTTCCAATCGTCGTGTTCTTTGGAATTTTGCTATGTTCTTTGGCTTTTCTGTGACGGTTGATTTTACTATTACCAAATTACCATCGTCCTCTTCCTGCTGTAGAAACAAATTATACACTTGCTAATTATATTGTAAGTAGATTGAGATTGTTACAATCTAGCGAACGGGCCGGGATGTGCGACGGAAAACGGTCAGCAAAAACCACGGGCCACAACGGAGCGGGATGCGCGACGGAAAACGGTCAGTAAATGCCACCGACCACAACGGACCGGGATGTGCGACGGAAAACGGCCAGCAAAACATCCGACCACAACGATGGACGTAAATCAAGAAGGAAGCTTTATCTATGGGCTCGCAAATTTACCCGCAGCGCTGGGACCATGCTTGATAACCTTCCGCACTAATTACACGTCACAGCAGGTATAGGTCGAGAGCGGTAAAATAGGTTGCATTACGGTGATTTAAATTTGTCAAAACTGGATTTTTCTTTTCATTTTGTCATAAACTGAATTATTGCATTATTCGTAATTTATTTGGCTTCCTCTTAGTAAGAACTAAAATATCGCTTCATAAGTGCACTTATGGTTTTCCAAGAGTTTTAATAGTCACTGACACCAAATGGCTCTTTTAATGCTAAAAAGGTTGATATACAAAAACTATTGATCGGAGTGAACTGCATAATCATGGAAAAAAAAACCCAGCTCAAAACATAATCTAGTTACCTGAGGAATTATATTCTGGAATTCTTTACTACTTTCTGTCGACGGATTGAAAGACAAAACCAACGGTTCATCTGAAGCTGCAAAACACGATAGGGAGTGATATTTATTTAAATCAGTGGTTTTCAAACGGTGGGGAGCTCCCCACAAGAGGGGTCGTAGACAATTTTCTTGAGGGGCGTGAAGCTTATTAAAAATAAAAATATTTGTTGGAATTGATCTTGTCCGCCTTATTTTCAATATTTACTTTCTTTATTGTTTAAAAATTGCGATTCCATCCACATATTTTCAACGTGCTTTTTGAATAAAACATACTTTCGCCTTACTATGTGTTATTTGTAGCTAATTGTTTCAGATTGATACGATATGAAACTTACGAGTTTCCTTCTAACTGAACTGAAAAGAAGCTGCGAGCGCTGGTCCACCGAACCGGCGTTTACAATTTCGAAACATGCTAAATATATGGGAGTAGTGTCGATTTTTATGAAAATATTATATCATAAATTTTACTGCGCGGGTTTCAAAGCAAAGGAGCAGGCACAAAAACAAAAAATTGTCTGAACTGAATACAAGTCCAAAATCTGCTGAATTCACGTGATCAATGTAGCTGCCTAATAACCATGGCGAGTCTAATTTGATTATATTCGAAGATGTTATCAAATCAAAAAATATTTAAATCATTTTATGTCGAGTGTCAAAGAAACGAACCAGACATATATTAAAAGAACGGTCTAACAGAAATTTAATAAAATATTAGTTTTTTTTTTGCGTACAGTGAACTTAACTGGCTGTCCGAATCCGGTATTTTTGAATAGTGCAATGAGGACACGTGCCTGGAGTCCTGCTCAGAGTGGAATGTAGGAAAGAAACATGAAATAATTAGAAATATATAATCACTCGCAATTCAATACTTTTGCTTATACAATGCACATTCGCACTCGATTCAAAAATTGAGGAAATAACGAAAAATACGCTAAAAAAACAATAGTACCGCATTCAGAGTTTTCACCCTCGTCTTCTAAAACTTCCTTGTCGGTGAGCATAAAATCTGGTCTGGCCCAAAGATCGTCCACATATCCGGTATATATGGAGTCAACTCTCTTCCGAATAACAGAGTTCGGAATATATCCGTCCGGAGCAACAGGACAAAGCTTGATTCTTTCTACCATGGAATCTTGAAAAATTGTATTTTGAATGAAATGAAAAATGTCAAATTTGTGACAATTTACGGTTTTTCAATAATTTTTATTAAACTGATAAAATCACTCAAATCTAAACAAAGAAAATTTGCGATTTTTTGTTGTTAGTATACATTATTCTTCTCAAAATAAGCAGTTATTTAAAGGCAGTGTCTGCTTGCATGGAGTCTTGTGTATAGCGAAGTAAATTAATTCTTATATTGCACGATAAAAATGAGATGTAGAATTCTACCAGAGTGATACGGTCTGTACTGTTAAAAACTGGCACTTCCTCAACTGTGATTTCACTGTAATCAATTATTACGCACAAGGAAAAAAATATTATATTTTCCAAATAAGTGACAACAATATAAACCTGTAATCACAGCAGGATCCAGAGTACGGTCAGGAATTTCCAGTAACAGTTTCATTCTTTCATTGTCAATATCCATGTCTTGTTCGTCCTAAAAAATAAATATGCATTGAAATATATCAAGAGAAAACTCAATTTCCACAACGTAGCGTTGACTATAATTTGCCAGTCTTGAAGCGCTCGAATCATTGACTCGACTCTATTTGGTCCCGAGTGACTATTTATCACATACTCGAATTGACGACTAGGACTCGTCATCACCTAGCCGCGATGTTGTGTGACCTAACTCAGTGATTGACTCAAATCCGACTCAAGATTTGAATGGCCCATCACTCAATTTGACTTGTTTTTAAGGACTTCTCTACCCAACACTATAATTTACATTTAGTCATTTTTCTTGGTTGTTATTGTTATTTGCATTAAGAATAACCCATGAACAAGGGATTTTGAGAGTTGGTTGCAAACGCATTGGGCTTACCATATTGGCATTGCAAGATTAAAGATCTAATGTTCAAGTTATGATAAGCTCAGCGCCACCACAATCAGAATGTCACAATGTGGGCCGGTTGTATACACCAAACCAGATAGATTCCGATTATTTCTCGTTTCTAATAGAGCTAAGTTGAAATAGCTGCGCGTAAAACGCCTAGTTCCTATACTTCGCCATTGGTAGATTATGAATGTTTATTTTGAGAGTAATTCGGGTACAATTTGGAATAATATCACTTAAATAAATTCTTTTCACCAGTACTATGTAACATACTTCATACCATGTCAGAGTCATCGGCCAGAGCGAGGGTAGAAGCAGAAGCTCCTGTTTTTCGTCTGAGTAAAACTTTTCGAAGTAATCGCGTCCGGCGTCGCTTCGTTAGTTTTTGCTTTTGCGCCAGAGTCAAGTTGTTCGGGCTGTCGAATTTATTCTCGTCTGTAGAAAAAGTTGAGAAAACGTTCCATACAAAGAGTGTTAACAAAGTTCTGTTATTTTGATATCAAAATTTTGAAATTGTACATGACTTCATAAGCATCCTGTATTTCAGTATATATTTATGCAGTAATATTGAAATGCATAGTTCATCCAGTTATCTGGAGGTTCAAACTCTGAATTCTAATGAAATGAATTGAAATTGTATTGGAATTTTTTAATACAACTTAACACATGGGATAACAAATACAACACCAGTGGTGCAACTGGGACAAGAGGGATATGCCATATAAGTGAAGTACAAGTGTGAACAAGAATGTGGTTCACGTGAATTAAGAGCGACAAGGGTTGTATGAGCCGGTTAAATGGAGTGAATGGCGACTAATTTGGTGCAAGTGGGAAAAGTGTGGTGCAAATAGGACAAGTGAGGTGCAAGTGGGACAATTGCGGTACAAGTCGGACAAGTGTGGTACAATTTGTGCATATATGCTACAATTTTATAAGTACGGAATAGTTTACAAAATAATAAATAATATTTACCAAAAGGACTATGTCCTGGTTTCATAGCAAATGCGCCAATGTCAGTCCCGCCCTTCATAGGTATCGGTGATTCAGGTGGCACGTTCTGAAATAGGGTTCGTATATTATGAGTGATCTAGTTTGTTGTTGTCGACACAAATCGACTTTTCTGCTCTACTGCTACTACTCTACTGAGAAGTCAATCGATATCAATTTTCAATTCAAATCAAATTTCAAACCTAATTAAGGTCTCATGGTACCGGTATCGACACGCTAACTTCGTGTCCAAATATCTGAGCACTAATCTATTATTGGACACGAAGTGAACCTATGGATCGTTTTGTTACAATGATTTTGTTCTTGTTGGTATTTTTTTCTTGTTGTTACCACATATATTTGGGCATCGCTCTCTTGTACTTTATTTGGCATACTCATATACACTAAATGTCTTACCGTCTTATCGCTGTGGGTCCTTAATGTATTTCGGTAACAGAGTAAAATGATATTTATGATGCAATAAAATACTATCATTTTGCAGTTGTGAGCGTGTTTGTTTTTGTGGAAAATTTTGATTAAACGAAAAACATATCTACCTGTATTGTAAATGTGTCGTCAAAATCCAGCAGTTCGTCTAATAATTCTAACGGTAAGTAGTCATGAGCTTCGATCAACACAATATGGTTCCGATAGGATGCCAATATATCACGGCCATTCGAGAAGCAAGCGGACCAAGTATCTCCCAAATCTAGTTCACGAACCAGTTGTCCGTCCTCGTCCCATATTTTGATCAGCTCGAACATCCCGCAAGTTAAGAATAGATTTAATATATCCGAATGTGCAACATTGGTTATTCGTGCACGGTGTCGAATTTCTTGATCAATGGGAACTCTCTCAACGGATGTAATATCGCTGTCACCTAAGTTATTTATGATACAAGGAGGCAATGTATAGAGTAGGTAGAGGACGACGGCCAGAATGGCTTAGTTTTGACTGAAGTTGAAAAGTTTGTAAAATTGGCTCGCGTTTTTTAGTTGTAGTTCCATATTTTATATTTTGTGAATATATTCAAATTGAATTTTAAATAATATAATAAATAACATCTTCATTTTATTTTCCGAGAAATTTTCGTTTAATTGCAGTAATCAAAAATTAGTTAAGAAAAATTGTGACAGACCAGCCTTAAATAAGCTAACGTTATCATTACTTTTGATCTGTAGGTGATCAAATATTTTGAATCATAATGATGGTGACGAACATCTGAACCAGTTTGTAAGAGCCAACTTGCGTTAACGCTCTTTCAAACAACATGAATATTATACAATGGTAAAGTATAGAAGAATTTCTGCGAGTCAAGGGTTGAGGAAACACCCAATTAGCTGGTATATATACATATCACCATTTAATTCGTGGAGGGAATATTGTTTTGCCATATTTAACCGCAGGTTTGAACATTTACACTTACTTTCAATTGTTTCAGATACATAATTTATTCTGTACATTTTGATGTAAATTTCGTCATATGCCAGCATGACTACATGTGATGATCCAGTTATAAGTTTAGGTTGATAATCTAATTGTAGTTGGAATAGTTTCTGGAGAGTGAGCTAGAAAAAATTAGAAGCATATTGATGGAGCGATAAGCGTATGAATTCATCGCAGAAAAAAATGTATTCAACGTAGTTTAGTATCGCATTATTCAGTGCCTACATCTTACCGCGTAACAATCGGAGATTCCTTCTTTCGTGAATACAATTTTCCATAACATCAACATTCTATCAGTTCCAGTACTTAATAAAATATCATCCCGAAGAAATAAATTAGAGACAGTATCAGAATTTCCTGTGTAAGCTGATATGGACTTTTCCTCGTGCGATGCGAAAAGATTGGATACCCCACCTGCGTGGATCTGGAAATCAGGGAATTTATTATCTCAGTGAGGGGTGACCGTAAATTAGAATTATAAAAATGCACATATGCACACTTCGTATCCATAAAAAATGTAACAATAAAAATGTGACGCAACAATACATACCAAATTACGTCATACTGCGAAAAATAGGGGGCGGAAACATGGGCCCAAAAAATAGTCCAATACTATCGTATGACTCAGATATTGAGAAATCCAGAACTTTGAGACGAACTATGAAGATTTTTTTTATACTTGTATAGATTTATATGTATTGGTGGATGATCGTACAGAAGCTCATTTTGGTGCTGCCGAAGTATTCGTACCAAGATGGCGCACAACCTGAACATAGTATGTGTACCAGGTTAGGGTTGTTCAGATTGTGCGTCATCTTGGTACGAATACTTCCGGGGCGCCCTCAATTTTGTCTATATAGATCACGGTGTACCTCACGGGAACGGGACGAAAATGCACAAAAAGAGAAAAAAACGAACAAAACATAATTGTATAAAATCAAACAAAACCTTCTGTGGCTCCATGTTCAGAGATACTTTTTCAGAAGCATTTGGATGAATGACATACGACGCATCCTGATGCAATTTTACGTATCCAGTATTGCAGCCAAACAAAATAGCACATGCTGACAAATGAAAATGCAATAAAATAAAATCATAATAAAAATCAGATTGATCCAAATCACATTACTAGACTCGCTCATTGGAACCTATTCGCTGGAAATACTGAATCAGGAGCCTAAGCGCTGCTATGATATGGGTTAAACTAAATGTAGGATAGGATTTACATATTTATCCCGGGGGAGAGGGAAGTCCATATCGTCACGCTAATAACCGAATTGCGTAAGTCATTTTAGCAGTTTTGAGAAAAACGTAAAAAACTTCCTAATGATATTGTTATGCCATTGAGAGTCAATAATTTGCCATGGTTCAATTTTTTGATCGTAGCCGGATTTGAGTTAATTTGTATGACGCATTTAAGTAACGTCATAATGGCGCACTGTGACTTAGGCAGAAATGTGTCTATGACTTGGGGACATACGCAATTTTGCAACTTTACTATATGCACCAGTCCTGAAATTTAACATTCCAAAACCGAATGTAATTCTCAGTATCTACAATGTCTAATCCCCAAAATAGCTAATCAGTTTCAATTACATTATTTTTTATGTTCAAAAATATATATTTCATCAGTGTAACACGTTCTGCACACCCACCGAAATAAGACTAAGATTAAATATGAAGAATAAAACAGCAATGCACCCAATATAAAAACCAACCAAGGTGAATTTGACTCGGATGGTGAATATCGCAAGTGTAGGTCTTTCTATAGTGTAGTAAAAATTCAAATTAATACGCGCTAAGCTAGAATCCGAGATGCAAAAACTCGAAAATACTTCGCCGAGGCTATTTTGCTTTTGTGACGTCACAATAGTCCTGTTGTGACAATGATAATTCATTATGACGAAACAATTGCACAAATGTGCATGTCATACTAAATCTTCATTTTTATGGGTTTCGGAATTCTTAAAATAAAATCTGAGTTAACAGACAGGTGCGCAGCATTACATAGATACCTATTTTATAAAAAACTAAAAATCGCCAAAAATGACTTACGCAATTCGGTTATTAGCGTGACGATATGACGACTCAATCATATGATACAGCGGGGATTTTTGTCCGATTACCATTTCATTTTGGGTATGGGATCAGTTATCCATTTATTTATGTCAGATGCATGAAATGGATGAAAGTGGATGTGGTAACCGTAACCGATTACGTGAACCACACTACGGCGGCGAGGAACCCAGCAATTATCTCGCACATAAATATTTCCTACGGCCTACGGGATTCGACCTGCGAACCCACATTGGGTAAGCAGAGGTGCGGTGGCAAGGGTATTCATAACGAAGTGAAAGTCGATAACGGGGAGTCGCCCCAACAGTCAGGTCAAAGATTCGAAACTATGTATCGGTGCCAACCTTGTACCGTAATAATAGTCTTTAGTGAAGTAGGCTACACATTAGACACAACCATAATTCAAATTCATTCCTTACGGAATTTCGATACATATTCGTATTCTTACCCACGTATTTTGTCAATTTGCACCAAATCAATATAAAAAAAGGACGAAAAAACGACTACCTTGTAAATTACTATTTGAAGACGACTTGGTCCCATTCGAAAATTTCGTGTCAATGACTACAACGCTCGTGACCTGAATATATAAACATTCCGTAAGAAAATGGTTGATATTTATAATTTTATGATATTGCCAGTCAATGCAGACTTTCTTCCAAACGAGACTAAATTGTATTTTTAAAAAATATTTCACAATTTTGCGCGTGACAGGGAACTTGGAAAACAGTAGAATCTTTCCTATACGGCAGGGGTCGGCAACCTACGGCCCGCGGAGTAATGTAATCCGGCCCGCGACGCTTCACTGAATTATAGTAACAAAACAGCTGTTTTGACGATTATATTATTTACGTAACAGAATTTGTGGTGAGACACGTGTAGACTAAATTATATTAGAACCTAACAAGTATATAATTCACAATTACTCGTTTAATGAGCCTATAATTTAATTATAATTAGACAAATGGCAACAAAACGCAGAAAAGTTGATGCTAAGTGCAAAGGGTTCAACGGCACCGAAAATATTCAAATGGAATTTTTGAGGTGCAATGCAATGAAGAAATAAATTTATGTAAAGTATCATCCGTTCGGTTTTAAACTTTCTAAAAATATGTACGGCCCGCCAATGACTTGCAACCCTTAATTTTGACGGCATATGTTGGTTAGTTTCACCGACGTCGAAGTTGATTGTAAATTTCTCTGGACCGCACTGTCTTCTGGGTTCATACCTAACGTGCGACACCAACATAGAAGAAACAGTTTAACTTACTTCTGTATAATTATGAGATTCATCTTTGCATCCTGGGTTTACGCGACAATCATATTCCATAATTTCACCGCTTTGTGGAAGAACGAAACTTTTAGATCCGTCGACATTTATCGCGACATCCAGCGGCCTCTTGTCTGTTCCTCGCTCTGTTGTCGGATAAATCATGTGAATCACTGAACCTGGTGTGAAACAAAAAAAATTCATAAGCTGAGCTTGACAAGGGTTTTATCTTGCTGGTTCTCCATATGCAAATGGCGTCGGAGTTTGGCTTGCTGTGAGTCGAAGTCGTTATTTGAGCCTCAACGGAGTTGGATACGATATCCAAATTCTCTGGAGGTGGCGATCGGAATCTCAGACTTTGATGCCGAAAATCGAAGCAAAAGTTTAGGCGCTCCGGAGTATTCGTACGAAGATGACGCACAACCTGAACAAATCTAACCTGGTACATATACTATGTTCAGGTTGTGCGCCAATTCTTCAGGTTGTGCGTCATTTTGGAACGAATACTGCAAGAGCACCAAAATTTGTACAGAATCTAAAAACTGAGCCTCCTTTACAGGTCATTCAAATATGGAGTACGCGATAACGTTTTTGCTATTAAAGTTTGATTTTTGGGGAGTTGAAATCGAAATTTTTATCACTAGGAGTCGAAGTCAAAAAAAAATTTCCCACCCGGAGTCGGGAGTCGATTGTGAACTTTTTCGACACGCAATCGTCGGTTCACCAGAGAAAGGCAAGACGTAGAAAAAAATACAAAATATTTTTTTGTCTGGTAAATTTGTTTACTCATATTCTTTTCACACTGCTCAAGAAATCACTGCTTGGTAAGAATCTACTATAGTTTGAAAATCCAGAATCTTTCTGGTTCGTTATTTCTTATCCAATTTAGGTACTCCCGTAGTATGTGAAGCAAGATGGCGGACACCGGAACGTAGTATGTGTACCAAGTTAAGGTTGGGCCATAATTTTATTCCAATTCTAGTTCGATTACGAGTTCGGGGACTACCCAAGCGACTCTCGTAGTATTTGTACCTGAAAATATGGCATAAGCCTAACCTGGTCCACACACTGCGTTCCGGTGTCCGCCATCTTGGTTCACATACAACGGGAGCACCTCAATTTATTACACCCTGGGCGATGTGATGAGAGTGGGATTTGAACCCGTGCAACAGTTAGTTACACATCACAGTTACCTGATACCGGAGACACCGTGATAATACTTCCATCGTCTAATATGCAAATTAAACGACTTCTAGGCTCCTTGGAATTTTCATTGTACTTGTCTAGCAAAGTAGAAGATTTCTTTTCTATCATTTTATCAATCCATCGGAGACGTAAATTTTGAGCTGGCGCAGACAACGTTGCGAATATGGTGAATAATATGTTAATTTCAAAAACACGGATTTCGCTTTCTGTGGAATAAAACAATCGATCGGGTCGGACAAGAATTAAGTTCCCGATGGTTTCTGACAAAGTGCTTTCATCCATCATTTCGAGAGTATCAAGTCTCCATAACCGTACACAACCACTGAAACATGACCATGATATGAGAATAGGTTGAGACATCATGCATTCTACTCCAGTCAAGCCATCTCTGTGAGCAGGAAATCTGTGAATCACGGCATTTGCAACTAAAAAAGAATTGTAATGAATAATTATCGTATAATTATTGTTGGGTCGGAAGAAGCTTTCCTTGTATTTTTTTGTTCTTTGAGTCTTATTAATTTTTTTTACAATGCGTCAAGGGTTATGTATAGCCTAATACAAAAAAGTACATTCGTTGAAAGTTTAACCTCAAGTTAAATGTAATGAACAGTTATATTCAACGAGTGTTTACAATATCATGATAATATCAACTCTTCTCCGGTTATGAGCGTACTTAGTGCAAAAGGTTAATGTTATTGACAGACGAGAGGGCGCGGTATGTCATGCCATTGAGCCATCTTATCGGCTTTCCAGAGTTCCTAATTTTGAACTTCCCGGATTCGTGTGACAAAATTCCAGACTTTCTCACGTCGGTAGTCGAAATAGAATTCTTTTAATCAAACAGAATGACGCTAGACCAATTTCAATATTGAATTTTTTTTTTATTACGAAGTCGGTAGTCTGAACGGAATGTTTTTTTTTTCAATTCTCTGCTCTACTTTGGAAAATTCTTAGCAAAAACGTGAATTATATCCATCATATAAGCTAAAGCGTTTTAAACGTTCACAAATCCAACGTTACCTGTATGGTGCACGTGAATGGATCCGTTTCTGGCAGCTGTGATGACGTATGAAAAACGAGGATACCAAGCACAACCGGTTAGAGAAGCATCATGTGAATTTTCAACCATATCAAACTGTTTTCTGGTTTTCATATCAATGAAATATACCGCTTCCTCAGATAGAGCTATCAGAACTCGGTTGCGTTTTGCATAAGATAATCGTGTTATCCAAACATCAGATTTCTCTGCCAAAGAAATTTAATATTTTATTCAAGAGAGGCTGCACAATCATTATTGACATATACGGAGCTACTTTCTTACTTAACAGCATTGCTGGATGAAAATCTCTAAATCCGAGTCGCAAGTCAAGTCGAGTCATGGGTCATTCGAATCGAATCAATAACTGAGTCAATTCTCACCTACGGTTAGTTAGGTACGCGTCTGAGTCATTCAATTTATACAACTCGGGTTGTCACTGACGGGGTCAGTGACTCGATAACCCACAACAATGATTAAAAACATCACGATCCTCTTAGTTTGGCATAGTTTATAAAATTTACCGTATTCTTGCCAACCACTAAGGTCAGACCCTCTCTGAAAAAGAGTAGATAAAAAAACTGGAAAGGCCATAAAGAACAGAATAAGTTAGATGGTAATAGTAATATAACAATCGTAGAACATATGCAGGGCCAATAGAAGAATAGGACGAGAAAGTTTTATGCTGCCGATTTACCATTCACGTCACAATCAAATGGAGGATCTTTCCACTCAAAAGGTCGTCCGAATTCAATAGGATGCAGACGCCAGGAAATTACATGGCCTTGTCCCGCTGTAATGAGTTCGTCATAATCATCCAGATATATCGTACATAATACGGTGTTAGATACAGACACTCTCACTTTTTCTTCCATATTGGAACCTCTATATCCGCGAAGCGTCATATCATCACAGTACCCTGTATAGAAACTTTGCAGTTAGTCCTGACATGCGCAAACTACGTCCCGCGGGCCAAATCCGGCACGTTAGATAATTCAATCTGACCCGCCTGATTCTGTCACAACCAAACTAAAACCAAATTTTGATGTTTCAGCTAAAAAATAACTCAAGGAATTGGTTGAGATTTTGATTAAATTTAGTTTTGACTGGAGGATTATTGTTTTCCACTTTTGCTTTTGTAACGCTGTGAATATTGTTCATAAAAGTTAATCTTTTATGCCCCACTATTTACCACCTGCATGGCCCGGCAGTCTAGGCGGGCAAAAAATTTTGGCCCCTGGTCCAAATAACTTGCTCACCCCTGAGTTAGACGCACAATTTTTTTTCTTGTCTGTGGCTAACTCATGCTTAGCGTTACGACACGTATGTCATATCAAGCCGTTGATTACATTTACACTGGTTATTAAATCATGAGAATTCGTTTCAGCATTTTATTACTTTTCGCCTAAGTACAAAATTAAAGTAATTTTACTTTACGAGACTTGTGTGTACGAAAAAAAAAGTTGACCTATAAATTAGCGCGGTCCCACTGTGGTCGACGCTGTTCATATTCCCCAATTATATATATTTATACCCCCCCCCCTCAGATCAGAGAGAATTGTTGTCATTAAACCTGTTTATGTAACCCTATTCACATTGAGATGAAACAAATACAACATGATTTATTTAAATTTGCAACACAGGTTATAGCAACTCTGTCACCCCAAAATGCTGAGAGAGGTAAAATATCTGCCATCCCCCAAATTTGAACCCTTTCCCTACAAAATCAAAAGCTGGGGAATATACTGACCCAAGTATCACCAATTAAATTGAAGTTCGTCCATTATCTGGCAGACTCTCAGAATAAGACAAGGCAAAATTTATCATCGAGGTAGTTTCGTTTATAGTTTTGAACAATAAACTATTGACTCACCAATGAACGCTTTTTGATTTGCAATCCAAATTAAATGCTTCAAGCAATTACGAATTGAGAATTTCCTTTGCACAAATATAGATTGCGTTGCAATATCATATCTCCATTCCACGATAACGCTTCCACCGCCATCCGACGACATATAATTGATAACGTAATACTCATTCCCGTTTGCAGGGTCGTCATGATAACAGTACGAAAATATCGGACTGGGGTAATGCGAAATTGTCTTTCGTAACTGAAAACCAGATTTTATTCCGACATCTCCTTCGTAGCCAATCAAACATTTTTCAGCAATCGTACGTTCAATCTGAGTCCTAGAAGTTGCCCAAGTTTTGTAACCAGAGTTTGACATGTTGTTCTATCTAAAAAAGGTTATTGATTCAGAAAATGAGCTGGAGCTTTTCCTATTTTATTTCATTCCGTTTTACGTAAATGTGTTGTCTTAATATTAGGGTTGAGTGCTTGTCCTGCTACTCATATGATAGAAATCAGTACAACATCATTTAATCCCACCAAACCCAAAGCGCTAGCCCGCAGTTTTCTGGGTCACCGGTTCGGCAGATAAGCCTGTAAGTTGGGCAGTGGTCCCCATGGAAAGTATGCTAAAAAGCATGTCCACGGTGTCAAATGAGTCTGGTAACCACATTATAATTAAGAAGGGGGTAGGGTATCCCCACTTACTGTATCCGCTCGCTAATATTTCTCATTATCATTTCAATATTAGCCGGATGTGTTTGGGAAGATAATAGTGTCGCAGCGACCAATCCAGCTTTTGGCACAAACACACAATTACGGAAAGGAAAACACTTACAACTATTATAGTTTAGGCCGCATTCTAAATGCGTGTTTATCATCGGTTATTACTGTGAATTGTAAACACAGTTATGAACCTTCGCTTAGATTTGAATACAAGAGCATGAACGCCTTTCGCAGATGGACTTTGCACTCGGTTTACTCTCATTTCTTTTTGCTGACCACCAACACATGAGATAACCTGCCTGACTGATCTAACTCGAACTATACATCGTTCACAAATCAGGAAAAAAGTAGAAGCTAAACACGCTGTTTAGATGACATAATAGTCCAATCATGGTCTCCGTACCTGGACAGCCACCAAACAACAGACCGACGGGGAGGAAAGTGATTGTGACGGCATATTTGGCTTTGGAAGTTAATTTGTAAATTTGTGCCGGTCACCAGGGACACCGCCCACAACACACCCCTGCCATCAGACCGTTTTCGATGTAACCGAGCGCTCGAAGCCTCAATTCTTCATGTGCGCACATGTCTAGTATCATATGTAGTACGTGCACGTGTCGAAATCTGTGGTCAATACTGGAATAACAGATGGAAGAGCGGCTTTCAGACAGTAGCGGTACCGGTAATCATCTTTGTAAGAAGATAAAGTCGTTCGGGAAACATTTAATTTCAAGGTATACCACTATGGTTTATATCAGTTCGCTGTTTCGAGCTTTCCTTGTCGATTGTCGTGTATGCTGGTATGACTGGATAGTAAGCATTTTGATGTCGGCCCTGTTGCCTTGTTTATGAGTTTACCTTACTTTTAGACTTTGGTATTAAAATAGGATTTTCATAATTATCCTGGGGAAAAGAAAATCCTGGATGAGACGGCTGCCTTTTATCTGATTGCCAGATGTCGTAGTTATTAGAGGTGTGATGACTGGCGTATTCCAAGCCCTTAGCGCGATGCTGTATCTTCCAAGCTGAGCAATTTATGAGAGATTTTACCATTGTTTTAAGTCGGTGGTTCCCAACCTTTTTCGTTAAACACTTCCCGTCTTATTCCTTCCCAAATATGCATAGAAACCATGATATTTTATTTATTCATTATTACAGTATTGATTGACAGTTTAAAGAGTTTATAACATGTGAATACTGTAATAAATATATAATAATAGGGAAGAATAAAGAACTAAAGATTATTAATAATGCTACAAATACAAAATAAAATCTCCCTCTAACAATAACAAAATTCCTCTCATGCAGTCATGTTAGAAACTGAATTTTACTGATAAATAAATAGCATAAAAAAATTCAAATATATATGTTGTTAATTTTTACAGGGAAGTTCTGGTTCCACTTCTATATGGCCAAGGATTGTCACTACTGATATGTGGTACGGCTGTAACGAGTACATATCTCGTGGAAGATTACAATGCAGATATTCCATGCACACAAAGCTTTTGCAATTATTTTTTACTCTGCATTGTTTATGGATTGTTGCTTCTTCGACAAAAGGATGAAAATGGAAATAGAGTTTTATTTAAGGTTGTTAGAAACTCATCAATATTCATTTGTGATTTGTTAGAAATTTTTTCTGTTGTATGAAATTGGATGTCCTGAGTTTCTGCATATGAGTGATTTAGTTGGAATTTTTTCAAAAATTTCTTATTCTGTATAAGTTGAATTGGAAATTTTCAAAATAAATAGGTTTTACTAGTACCATAATATGTAACTTAGTTTGAATCATAAAGTCGATAGTTATCCATGCATTGATTTACTAAAGAAAATTTTTTGCATGACTTTGAATAGAAATGAAACCAGTAATGACAGGATATTTCATATCTATCCCAATTAGGGAAAAGCTGATTGAGACATCCTATTTATATGGCAAACCATGGCTTCTTGTCAGGTTACCAGTCCATTAGAATAGTTAACAAGTTATTTGTTTTAGATGCATGAATATTACAAGCGGCAGTTGACTTGGCTCAACAGCTAGAGAGTATATTGGGTTGAACTTATGGTAAAAAATTTTGACTGAAAATTAATAATTGAAAATAAACAGCTGAGATATTCCCCATAACAAGGGTTTGATACATAAACCTCATAAATACATAAAAATAATTACCATTTTTCATTTTTAGACTTTGAAAGAATTTGGATGGAAATATTTTTTAATATCAGTTGCTGACGTCGCAGCTAACTTTCTTATGGTGACTGCTTATCAATATACCTCTTTAACAAGTGTCCAGGTACAAATTTATATCTTGAAAAACATGTGCCATAGATTATTTAAACTTTGCTTATTAGTATATATCTGGTTTTCAATGTTTGTGTCTTACTTTGGATGAAGCTTACGACAAACAAATACTTATAACCAATATATTTTTGAAACAACAGAAATATTTTTATATCAGTATTTTTATGGCAAATTAGTTAAAATCATACTCTAAATACTAAACTGTGTGTGAAAATAATCAATTTCATCAAGTGGAAACTAATGGTATCGATGAAAGTTTTAAGCATTGTCCTCTGATTCATTATTGTTTACCCTCAGGTGCTCGACTGTTTCGTTATATTCATTGTCATGGTGCTATCCTGGTTCATTTTAAAGACTCGATATAAAGCCGTACATTATGTTGGTGTCGTGATTGCATTGTTGGGTGTTGCAGTCATGATTACTGCTGATGTGTTACTCGACAGAGGAGGAGAAGGATCAGGTGAGTGTATTTTGTATATGACTGTCTGACATACTTCTAATCTAGTTCTCATAGCTTCATTCGGTACTCCCGTAGTATGTGTACCAGGTTACAATCAGGCCATCATTTTATTTTGATTTTCCTTATTTTAGTTCTATTACGAGTTCGGGTGCTGTCTGTGTTAGCCAAGTAAATATACCATAGGTTTCAGTCTTTTTACACAACTTGATGTAAAGTAGGCGAACGAAATTAGTTTCCTCCATATTGGCACACACACTTCTGGAGCGCCGTTCATTCATAGGTTGACAAATGGTTATAGCAGACAGGATTGTGGAGCCAGTGTTTGAAATAATTCATATGTGGATTTGAAGTCCGTGTGGTATTTTTAAACTCTCCAGATTGGGGAGTCGGGGTTAACGTTGCACACTTTTAATAGTGATGAAGGAAGTGAAATTGTCTACGAAAACATAAAATGAATTAACACTACTAAGCTTTCATAACAGTCTGTTATAGTAATTCTTGCATACGTCAAAGTTTTTTCGTTAACAAAATTCAATTTTCTCAAAGTAGGAGTAAATATTTTTTTGCAGCCTGGTTTCGGAGTCAAATTTTCTTAACTTTTTGGTGCTTTTTACATGTCATTGAATAGGCGTTCACGTAGTATGTGAACCAAGATGGCGGACACTGGAACATAGTATGTGTACCAGGTTAGGGTTAGGCCATAATTTTATTCTTATTTTCCTTATTTTAGTTCTATTACGAGTTCGGGGACTAACCAAGTGATTCCTGTAGTATTTGACTATTTGTACTTGAAATTATTGCCTAACCCTAACCTGGTACACATACTTCAATCCGGTGTCCGCCATCTTGGTTTACACACTATGGGAGTACCAATAAATATCAGCGACTACATGTACAGAGCCTTGATCAAAGCAAAAGGTGTGAATAAGCACCATGTTAGTAATATTCTTTGTGCAACTTCTAATGGCATAACTTTTATTTATGTGCAGTTGCGGACAATTTTAACTTGTTATTCCAGGTTCCAATCCCCTTCTTGGTGATATGATGGTTTTACTTGGTGCAACATGTTATGGTATATCGAATGTCGGTATGGAATTTGTTATGAAAACTCGGCCAGTTGGAAGAACAGAAATATTAGCCATGTTTGGTATATTTGGCTCAATCACTACTGGTATATTAATGTAAGTTAAAGAAGATTCAGTTTATTAATGAAATTCATTGAATATTCATTTAACAACTTAACAGTCTATATTATATTCATTCAGACTTTCCCCACTTGATAAATTAATGTGCCATGTTTGCAGTATCAATATGTTAATATTGTAGAACTGTTTGATTTACCAGAACATACACTGGCTTGGCATTGATTATCAAATAATACTGAGACTGTGATTTTGCAATATTTAAAGAAGAGCCTATCACACAGTGTGTATGTGTACACTTGCAATTGTAGACAATAAAAATGTAATAATATCTGCATCTGCAATTTCAAACCATAAACCAGCGACAAATGTTTCTCGCATCTACTGCTTTTGGCTGTTGTTTTAGTTCTGTCATTGACACCAGATATACCGGTAATACTCACCTCGCCTTGGCTACACAAGAGTGAAAATATTCTCTCCAGAATTCTCCATTTTCAATTTGTTTTTATTGTCAGATTGGGGAGTTTTTAAAATAAACTATCTATCTATTTTTATAATAATATGTAGCATATTCATAACATGACAACTTTCAGTTGTTGTATTGTTGGTCTTGCATTCTGATTTCTAAAATCGTATTCAAATATTTTTAAATTATCCTTTGTTCATAATTTCATTCAATTCTTATTTCGATTACTGGTATATCCTGTGAAATTTAACATAGAATTTCAGTATTAAAATAGTCAATTTCACATAAAGTTGTTCATCTTTTTTTAGATAGTTATTGTGTTTAAATTAAATTCTTTGGACATCTGATATCATATATTTCACATCATAATGATGATTTTTTTTCATGAACACGATTACTATATTTTACAGAGCTGCTTTGGAAAGAGACGCTTTGAAAGCAGTTATATGGTCGGCTGGTTCTATAATGTCTCTGGTAGGATTTGCAGCATGTATGTTTGCGTTATACTCATTAATGCCCATTGTTATGAAGATGAGTAGTGCTGCCACAGTGAATCTATCAGTTTTGACGGCCGATCTTTATGCATTATTTGCTGGAATATTCCTATTTGGATATAAGGTTAGTAGAGACGTTTTGTCTATGAAACTGATCGTTTTGTCACTGTAAAAAAAATTCAGTAATCACCAATAACTTAGCTCAAAGCTCGGTCTCCTTACTGGGTGGGACTTCGCTTGGGCAAATTTTCTCCACAATATGGATATGATCTATTATAAGATTGTTTTAAACATATATCCTAAAAATTTTAATTAGTTCGGGTTGTGACAGGTGCATCGAATTTTAGCCCAACCCACGTACTTGAAACTTTGGAGAGAAATATCACATATGATAAGCTGCCTTATTAGCTTTCCTAGCCTTATTAGTATTACATGTAATATTCTATCCATGTCTCATCTCTATATATCTTTATAACACCAAGGCCTATTTCACTGTCATCAGGGATGAGAAATAAAAATTTACAACAGTATTTCCTCTAATTCATACATCTTTTTTTTCTCAGTTTACACCGTTATACATCATTTCGTTTTTTGTCATATTCTTATCACTGTTGATATATAATTCCAAACCTCCTGGAAGCCTCGTGGTACAAAACTCCAGTGCAATCGAAACATCGGATAACGCTGAGGGTGGCGTTTTACCAACGAGTTGCAATAATATAAGCACAACGTCTTTCAGCAGTACTAACAGCTCAACAAAACCGCTGTGCTCTGCTATTTCAGATGCTACTGACGATTTTTGATCTGCTCTTTTTATAAAGATAATTCGTAAATAAAATTTTTATTTGATACTTAAAACATCAGTGCAATGAATAAAAAATGTTCAATCACTAGACAAAAGATGTTACACATCATATTTTCGTAAACTTCCCCAGCAATATTTGAAACGAATTTGTGATTGATGTATATTGCATAGATATGATATTCCAGAATTATTTTTGGTGTCGTTTATGCCAACAAAGCATAAGTGCTATAGTACTATGAGGAAATGCAATTGGTAAATCAATTATTCCTTAGTCCATTCAGGCGGGCCCGATTTTCAATATTGATAAGCCCTGGGCGAATCAATTGCCCGGAGCCTGTTCTGTATAGAGATGGAAATCGTGAGATTCATATTAGATAAATTCAATGAGCTACCCCTAAACTAAGCGTTGGGAGCCAAGGGAGGCCGTCTGTAAATTGCATTCATGTAAACCAAATTAATTTATTTCTCTTCACAGTGGCTTTATTTAAATCCTATAAAATGAAGCACACGGACATCTGATTAATTTGTTTTGGTAAATTATTTTGCGTTCCACAGTCTTTTATTATTATCACTGGTGCATTTTACGACTTGTTTTTTTATGCAACATTATTTGTGCCAATTTTAGACTCGTAAAAATGAGATTTGTTTCACTGTCTTGTTTAAATTATGATGGGTGGGTCATTCTGAACAGATGCCTATTCTTATGGTGTTTTCCAAAGCAAAATTGGATCACTACGGTCGCACATCGCAAATATGCTGATGGAATGATAAAAAAAAATTTGCGTATTGTCGGGCGCTCCGGTTAATCTGTAAGGACGTATCGGAATATACTCGAATGTAATATATTTTGGCAGTGGTTTGTAGATATGCACCATCGGAAATTTTTATTGGTCCAATTGCTCTTTTGATATTTTAGCCGTTGTGCGTAACTTCACTCAGACGGGGGTTTCTTTGATTATGAGTGCGAACGGGGGAGTAGATCTCACACAAATCTATGGTAATTTTATTTTTTAAGACTTTATATCAAAGTTGATATTTTTGCCATGTTTCGGTTCACGTCGCTATAGTTACAGCACTGTATTGACGGCTGTCATCGGTGAAATGCACTTTGGCCTTTTGGGGCACTCCAGAAGTATGTGTACCAATAGGGAGATAACTAATTTTGTTCGCCTACTTTGCATCGAGTTGTGCAAATGGACTGATTACCACTAAAATTATGGCCTAACCCTAGCCTGGTACAAATACTATGAGTGTACCCACATTGGGCCTAAGAATATGTGCGTCTTTTCCATTCCCTTTTACCCTAACACGCATAAGTGTCGCCCGATTGAACTTCATTTGAAATTTTGGCGACTTTTCTGAGTTGACGTATTTTGTGTCATCATCATCATTTTTTCACCTTGGCTGAGTTCAAAATAATTATCTAAGTGACTGAAGATTTTGCATTACTTGAATAACGCATGGACATAATTCAGACTGGACAAAACACCATTCACTGGTTCAGACCAAGCCGCAAACTCATCGATTGATCATTACAATTTCTTCGCTTTCACTATTTCGGTTTTGGCTTTCTTGGTCCAACATGAAAACTTTTTTTCTTATTGTTCACTGGTTGATTCATCGCTTTCATATCTTTATCGTATAAGATCAAATACATTGTCGCCTGTAAGAAGAGAAAGATTGAAGAGGAACCATTTGGATTTTAGAAATTCGAACAGCAGCGCAAAGATATACTACCATGATGGGATCTACATATTAGGAGCATTGTATAGTGACTCGCTGAAGGAGATAGCTTCGAAACGTGTGTTCACGCAATTAAAACTTACGTCGACCGATACAAGAGAAAGTCGGTCTGGGACGAAAAATTGATGAGAATTTAGGTAGCATATTTGATACTCCCGAAGTATGTGAACCAAGATGACGGACACCGTAACGCAGTAATGTGTAGCAGCTTAGGGTTAGGCCATAATTTTATTCCAATTTTCTTTTTATTAGTTTTATTACGAGTTCGGGGACAAGCCAAGTTTCTCCCGTAGTATTTGTACCTGAAATTATGGCCTAACCTGGTACTGATACTATGTTCCGGTGTCTGACATCTTGGTTCACATACTTCGGGAGTACCAGTAGTGCTATGGAAAGATACCTTTTTTATACGTATATGCATTCTTAGGCTTAGATGATTATTTTAAATTTTTGCTCAATAATATTGTTTGTTTCACCCGAGGGGAAGAAGACTGTTGCGTCAGAATGCGATGTGTTTTCACGCGGGCTAGATTAGTCACCATGATGTCATAATTGTTTTCTCAAAATTGCTCCTTGCGTTTGTTTGCGCATTTATTGGTATTTTTACTTCGGGATATCTCAAATTAAGCTGTGGTTTACTGACGTTTATGATATCTTAGTTTGATTGTTTAATATTGCCTAGTCCTTAGAATATGTGTCACCTACCCTACTGCAAGCTTCCATCGCAGTACGACGAAGAAAAGGCCAACTATTCATACTTGACATCATTATTTGTGTCATCCTAGATCTGTCTTGTATTCGATGAAAATATTCATACAAAGGTTGAAGAATCCATCTTGTTATTCCACACATATGAAGAGTAGCGTTGTACCCCGAACAACTGAGAACAAACGATAAGATTTTCATATTTATTCCGATGGAAAGGAGATAGGACGGCTTAATCGTATGGCGAACCAAAGCCTTTCGTCCGGTTGCCAGTCCATGTCGGGTATGGGATTAGTATCCGATTTTTTGTTTCAGATGCAAGGACTTGATGGTGAAAGAAGCTTTAACCGAACAGCGGTTACGTGAACCACCTCACTAGTCACGACGACAAGGAGCATTCGGCGTAATCAGAATTGAGATGGCGAGGTTATTCCAAACTCTAAGCAATTCAAAACATGAGCAACCCGCCGAACAACTGTTAGCAAACACAAAAGAAAACGAGTTAAAATAACAATTATAAAATGCCAAATTCTCGTCTTACCTTCTATCTGTACATAGCGGTAGTGGATCATTACATTTTTCATACACCACTCTATTTGCTGACCCATTCACCCACAAAAGACTTGTAGGTGCCGGACAATTATCGTCGTATTTGCATGTGCTTCCAGAAAGGATGTTACGAGACCCATGATGAGACAAAATATCAATGTTATTGATATGAACCTACAAGATAGAAAAAGAAGATATTTTCATAAAAAATATAATTGAAAACCTCATTCTTGTATTTTAACGTAGCCTATATCATAAGTTTAGACATTGAAATATACAAAAACACGGTAAGCTGGGTTTATTTGAATGAAGAGGCGTATTTCTGTATTATGAATTACGCCTTGGACAGAAACATCGGCAACGATTACAATTTAACAATAGAGAACAATTCCATTCATTATTTCATATTAAATAGAATATAATACTTTATTTTGCCTCCATATGATGTATATTAATGTGCGCAAACTATAGCTGAAATAGAATTTAATTGATAAACCGTTCTTTTGACTTTCACTTTAATGAGATGACTGAGCTCAAAGCATATTTGAATTGAATACATTGAGTACGTTAGCTATCGATGTATAATATTTTAACTTCGAAATCGCGTTGACTGATATATGAACGAAGGGTAGTAAGTGTACCAGGCAGTGGCGTAGCAAGACTCTCGTGACCCCCCCCTCGCAAAAATATTTCGTGAAAATGACCCTAAAAACTTTCGGACATAAGCTAAAACAACGTTTTTTTTATTTCGTCAAAAAGCCTAACATGTCGCTATTAAATAGCAATGGTAACCTAAAATTTGCCGTTTATCTTGGTTACTTTAATTTTCTTTCATACGTGCTTCCGCTTCTGCGTTTCTGTGCGCCACTGAGAGTTTTTGCTTTCGACATCATTCTGACAGCCTTCCTAATTTTGCCCGTGCAATCAAACCATATTTACGATCAAACCACAAGACGCCGAAAATCGACGACTCCCTGGCATTGTTACGAGACAAAACGATTTGAGCAAAACTAACATCAACATTATGAGATGTGCATTACTGGTTTTGCAATACAACTTTTGGTTTTGCGGCTTAAATTTCTAAATTCTAATCGCTTGAGCCTCTTTGAGCTGTGGGCCCTCCCGCGGCCGCGGGGATTGCGGGGTTGGATGCTACGCCACTGGTACCAGGTTAGAGTTGAGCCATAATTTTATTCTGATTTGCTTTTATTTTAGTTCTATTACGAGTTCAGGGACTGTCTGTGTTAGCCAAGTGAATATACCCCCTGCCCATAAGTTTCAGTCCCTTCACACAACTTGCTGTAAAGTAGGCGAACAATATTAGTTACCTCCATATTGGTACACATACTTCTGGAGCGCCTGACTAAGAATAAAAAAAATTGATCTTACAGAAAAATTGGAAGAAAATGAAATATGTTTTCCATTTATATCTTGCATAAAAAATTTCTTCCTTTCTATTTCTGCGAACACGCATAATATTTCCTTTATGAATCCGAATGCAGATCTTGTTTTGTCTTCACTTGCTTCAATGCGAGCTCTGTAATAATGGGAAAATATACCAAGTTATTGGACATGAAGTGTACATATAGATCGTTTTGCTATAGATTCTCGTTATTAGCCTTGTTGTTGTTGCTAAAATCGCTTTTCTGTGCAATTAATGGACCACGACTCAATTTTCGACACTTGAAGATGGTTGAAGCCGCTAGAACTAACATGACAAACTACGCCCCGCGGGCCAAATACGACCCGTTGGGTAATTCAATTTGGCTCGCCTGATGTTGCCATAACCAAACTGAAAACAAATTTTGATGTTTGAGCTATAAAATGGCTCGAGGTATTTGTTGAGATATAGACTGAATGTAGTTTTGGCACAAAGCTTGTTTTCCATTTTTGCTTGTGTGACACTGTAAATATTGTTCATAAAATGTAACCTTTTACGTCACACTTACATGGCCCGCCAGTCTAGTGAAGCTAAATTTTCGGGCTCTGGTCAAAAAATCTTTCAACCCCTGCGCTAGAAGAATTTTTTTTTTAATTTCTCCCAATCTAATGGGCCCCGATTTTACCCAAAATTGTGCTATTGAATTTTTATCAAAGGGGGACATTTTTTTAATTTTGTCACGTGGGTCGTTTCAGTAAAGTCAGTGCTCAGTTAAACCGATAAGTCCGCACCAGTATTATTGCGTATATTTTGTGTCCGTATTCATGAGCATTGCCACCTTGTAAAACTTAATGATCGATTGGCAGAATACGCTTGGAGTAAATTGGGGCTGAATCATAACATAGCAAATTTGACTCCTTATAAATGGATGGTAAAATGACAATATTCTGTTTCTCACCTTAACTTTTCGTTTCTTATACATTTTGAGTTTGCATAAGTTCCCACCTGCTCATCATCACATAATGTAGTGGATTCCTGCAAAATTAAAAATAGACGAAAAACTTCTTTTGGTCAAATTTCAAATGATAGGTTCTTGCTCTAAGTCAACAGAAAGCTGGAACGAAACGCAAGATCGTCACCTAGCTTCATTAGAGAAACATCGGGTTCTTATGGAAAGTTCAAGATAGTATTTGAAGTGATCCGACAAAGCGTTGAATTATATTAGCATGCTTTAACATTATTGATGTTTCAATGTTTAACGGTCATTATATTGACTTCCCTTCACCGCGCGGGTCATGGGTATCGTCAACAACAAGTAAGTGATTAGCTATTTCAAAGTTCCGCCTTGACTAGTGACAAAATTAAGGACAACGATTGGCTAAATGAAATGATGTACGTTGTACATATATGTATATATATATGAATGCTGGATATTAGTATATATGCAACGCCGGGTTGGTAGGCCTACTATAAAAATTATTATGCTTTCTTCTGTTATTGTTGGGCGCATGTTCTTGATTACGCGATTTGTAGTTGTGTGATTTTGTTTACGACAATACGTTCGAGTCCCGGTTTTTGTTAGAGTAACGTGTGTTTTCTGTCCTTGCTTGCACATCACTAGACAGGAGAGTTTGGTTATCTAATAACTAGATTAATTTTTATGTTATGACATAAAATACAAACCAGATCTCTTTCCACTAAAATACTCAACGACTCTTCGTTATCACATTCTCCCAACAATCTCTTTGTAACTTTGGTATTTCCTCCTAAAATTTTTCTTTTTTCAAATTCATTAATCAGAGTGCGGTGTGGTATCCCGTCATTTACTTCCTTATTAACCTTGAAGACAAGATAGACGATACAGTAAATAGAACGTTAAATGGAAAGTAGAAAGGAACTAGGTGGCATTGGGGTCCTGAACGAATTAAAGGAAAAAAAACGAAACACATGAGTTTAACCGTTTTTACCTTCTTTAAAATACAAGGTGTGCGTCCTAGAACCGGATGTTCTATATAGCCAGTGTATGATACAATTGAAGTTTCGATTCCATCTTGGCTATGAAACTCATCGGGAGAATCAGGACTGAAGAGTCGCTCAATTTCCTCACAATTCAGCATATGTAAAACCGAGCCTTGTTGGTCTTCCATCAAAGTCAGAGTCTTTAATTTTGGTCTGAACATATTAGTGCAAAATATTTATAGTGTGACAAAATTTAACTTTTGGATATTAGCAAAAAATATTTTACCCTAAATTGCCGACAGCTTTTTCTTGCTCTGGTGCTTCTTCATCTAACGTTGGGATGAACTTTTCTGTAAAAAGTAGAACAAAAGTTTGAGTTTTCAAAATACAGATATTTAAGGTTTGAACTATTTGGTGGACGAATGGAGACATTAAATTCCTCTCATGGTGTGAATCAATCAGTCTTACAAGTTTCAAGCCTTGTTCTGGGTATATTGATATCAAATTTCTAAATTAAATGTTTTTGTCTATGTGACGGGACTTGAATTTGCTATTTTATTTTTGTTTTATTTGTGTATATTATCTCAGAGTCGTGTACACTGTACAGGTTTGTGGTGTCACGGTCATGGTTTCGACTTATGTGCTTTCCACCGGAGCATATCCAAATGACTCCGAGCACCTCTGTCCACGTGACCCAGTACACACCTCATCAGGCTAGCGAACCTGCTGCGTGGCTTTGCAGCACACGGGCTTTTTGACTATATAACTGACACAACGAGGACCCTTACATAAAACCGTTACAATGCACCTATATATCTTAATATTATCGTTTACTTCAAGGGTGTCAAACTCGCGGCCCGCGGGGCGCATGCGGCCCAGAGAACTTCCAATGTGGTCCTTGAACGATTCACAATAATTGTAATTATTTTTTTTTAGTGAAATTGATTATTCACACAGAAAACGACAATTTACTCAAAGTAGTTTTGGAGAATTATTTTTTTTTGTTTTCAATTTGACCCAATTACGATTACACCTCAAGATAGTAAAAGAATACTTGAAAAAACACTTCAGGGATTAAATGAAACGCAAAGTGTACATGAAAAAGGTGGCATTTTTGAACAAAAATGGGAATTACAATATTTCTGCATTTTTCAAAATTCTGAAGCACATTATTTAATTTGTCACCTTTCCATCAGTACTTAGGGTTGGTTCGGATACCTATAATTTTTACTATCCGGATAACGGATATATCCGGGTATTCCATAGTTTAACTACCCGGTTAACCGGATAGTTACTGCTAATTTTAGAGAACCGATTTCACAATATTTTTGCGGTGAATTGACCAAAAACCACCTCACAGTTCTATTGTGAATAGCTCAAATTTGATAAGATCGAATTTTGGAATGCTACACAGATTACATGGAATCCGAAGTATTGTAAAATGAGTTCTCAAAATTCCAACTGGTTTATTCCATCATAAAAATCCGTTTTTTCAATGCACGAAACAACCAAAAGTCACACCCGACCAAAAAGCAACAAACTCACATGCCAGACGTCAGGACATATGTAATAAAAAAAAATATTGAGTTTATTCTGCAGTATTTTTGTAAATTTTAGGTCTATATATTTAAATTAAGTCATTTTTAGTGTATGTATTCTTTCCTCACCAAAAGTCTGTTCAAAAATGTTTTGGATAGTTGTACATAAAAAATTATGATTTTTTGTAATAAATACAGTAAATTGCAATAATAGTGAAATGCAGAAAATTAATATGTAAATGGCATTTCAATTTAGGAAAATAACAAAACTTCATTCGGTTGTTTAATTGCATCACAATGCATGTCACAAACTACACCTATCTAAAAATATTCTTTAATTATACATTATCAAAGCATATCAAAAAGTATTTGCGGCCCTTTGCACAATTCCCAAAATGCAATGCGGCTCTCGAAACCCCACGAGTTTGACACCCCTGGTTTACTTGACGGTTCTATTACGAAATGGGTTCATTACTGAAGACAATATTTCTATTCTGACCTTTGTCGGTTTCCAGGCTGAAGACTTTCCCGTTCACAATAGCTCTGGTACTATTTTTCGGAGTTGCATTTTTACATTCTTCAGTTTGTGACTTATTTCCCGCACAATCAAATCCAAACTTTTCAAATTCCAGTGTAACGTCATTTTCAAAATACAAATCAAGAGATGACCGTTGACATGGTGATCCATTCAATGACAACTGCGATTCAACCATACAGTATGCCACGAAAACACAGGCTATGAGAATAGCTTCTCGTGCTCGTAGTGATCTCATTTCCTTATTTGCTTCAACTAATTTTGTTCTTAAGTGACTTAACCACTCAAAACGCGCTTTAATGGAAAATATAGAAATATACTGGCATTCAACTAGAAAAATGACCCGGTATAGCCTAGGCTTAACTATCGTTAGAATAGGCTACTTAAGAATATTCACCAATCTTTTTCCTTTCTGGTTAGTCGAATCTCAGTGTTTTCACTGATTTTACTGGAAACTAAATTTACTGGAATATAAAGATGATGCGACTGAAACCTCTATGGAGCTGACATGAAACATAACAGGCTAGCTTGGATCGAAGGCTTCACATTTTAGTATGTATTGTATACTCGACATTGCTTTAGATTTACATTTTAAAGTTTAGAAACTGAAATTATTCGTAGACAACAACGGTGTCCGCCTCTGCTTTTGTGAAAAACTAAATAATAATGCCTACGTCAAGATTATTTTCAATTACAAACCTCAAAACTAGCCATTTATGCCAATACTTTGAATCCAGTACGTGTAGCAAAGCCTACTGATGCATGAGCTGTCAGGCAACACTACTCTAATTCTTACTAACACGGAGACTTCAGTTGCCCTCAGGGTACAAAAACCCTTTGGCCTATTCTGCGTTCCTATTCTGCGTTCCTATTCCTCTAAGGGTTCAATTTCAATAAATATTTGGCTATCAAGTTTGGTCCAGGTGAATTCTTAATAACAGAACTTATTTATTTTACAGTAGCTTCTAATTTAAACGAAACAGAAGCAGAAATTACAAAGTTTATATTTTAAAGTGTTACAAGCCATATGTACGCGTAAACATGGTATGTTATGTCAGAAAGTATCCCGCCACCAATATTTCAAAACATGTCTAAATATGTTTTTATGGTTTTAGACACTAAGTGTACATATGGATTGATTTGCTGTACGGTTTATCACTGTTTCATCATACCGGTACCATACCGTCTTGTCTGTATATTTGAGCATGCGCTTATATTTGACTTAATTAAATATCTGGCTTCTTTCAGTAATCCCGTTAATCCTTGTTATATCGCAGGTACACAATTGAATCTGATGGATTACACCTTTTAATTAGAAATACGACTTATAAACAAAGCATTTTTTATCTATTTATATTGAAACCATATATTATACAAGGCTTTTAGCCCGAGGGTCAAAAATTTCATCCATTTAGACTGGCGAGCCATGTAGCCAAGTCTGACGTAAAAAGTTACATTTCTTAACAGAATTTTATTTACAGTCTTACAAAAGAAAATCTGGAAAATACCAATCCTGGTACTAAAACCAAATTTAAGCGCAATCTCAATAAATTCTTTGTACTATTTTTACCTTAAACATCGTAATTTGGTTTTGGTTTGTCAACCTGAAATGCAACTTACACAGACTACGATCATGATCTAACAGTGCACAGATTCCAATAACAACAACTATGTAGTGCATGAAAAATTAATTTGAGGCAGAAATTTATGCCAGCATCAGGTGGACCAGATTGAAACACCCAGCGGGCCGGATTTTGCCCGTGTCAGTATCATAACGTCCAGGATGAAAAGTACCAAATTTTTATAACTTTGTTTATTGCAGAAAAATTCAGATGCACTGGAAATTACTGTACGCAGTATTTCGTTATTCTGAAGTAATTTGGTTGAAGTGAAATTTTTTGTCAAAACGACATTTAAAATGAGATATACCACTCGTTCATCGATATTGTTTACTCAATGAAGGTCCGTGTTCTTTCATTTTCAAGTTCTGGATAGTTTCGTTTGTAACAATATTTATAATAACACTGTAAGTTATTACAAAACTTTAAAACAAATCATGCGAAATTCATATAGCTTGATTTAATTTCAAATAATTAATAAAAAACAAAAATGTATTGTTTTTTGTATGCATGAATTATTTCAGTCTGCTATGAAATCTCTATTTTATTTAGTCAGATATATGGTAAAAACTGAGACAGTTAGTTTCAAGCTTAGAGATTTATCTTCAGCGTTAGGTGCGCCAATGAGTGCTTTGAATTCTTTTTTCAGCCTTACGAATGGTTGTTCATGAGATCCATAATTTGAAAAGTGTTGTCGAAAGATAGGAGTACGGTTCATATATTCCTCAAAGTCGTCGAAATTGAAATATACATCAAAAAATACATCCTGAGGTTTTTCCTTATTAATGCCGGTAATTTTTTGATAGATTCGTTCATATCTCAAATCCCACGCTTCATATGATGGATGACCGGTGTTTTTTAAATGATTCACAAGCGGGTTTAAAATTATTTTTTTCAAAAGAGGGAATCCAGAAGTACTTGACACAATTTTGTTGTCTACTACTTGTTCTATCACCATTTCTGAGTAATATGCAGCAAAAAGTGCGGCAAGGCCGTGATTTTTAAGAACACGTTTACATTCTCGTACAAACTCATCCACATTCATATAATGGATTGCACTTTTACAAATGATCAGATCCACAGAATTATCTTTTGCCGGCATCTCCGCTTCAGTCGCTACATAATAGGACATAGTTTCTTTCATATCTGCGAGGCCGAGCACTTTGAGCCATCTTTATTTGTTCCTCACTAATATCAAATCCAATCATCGCTTTGAAATACGGTAAAAAATGCGTTGCTGCACTTCCCGCTCCGCACCCAGCATCAACTAACAATTCAAATTTTTCATTTTCTTTCATTTCTGGATTCAACTCTTCCAGCTTTTTAATTACACCTTTAGCAAAATGTGGGGGGTACTTGGTACCATTTTTCGCATATATTTCGGCTGAATTTTTTTCCATGAAATCCATATTGTAAAGAATGAACTCATCTAGCTAGAGAAATAAATAAAAAGGATATTGTAAATGTAATTTTCAATATTTAAAAATATTTCATTACCGGGGGTCAGAAAATACCCTCTACTGCGAATGGGTGTTTACTTTGCACGGTCTGACAATCGCCCGAGAAGTACCACCCAGCTATTGAAAGCTTATTTCTTATTTATGTCCCTTTGTGAGCGTTATTGCTGGAGAGAGATGCCGTGTATTTTAATCTGTTTTTCCTTTTTTTCTGTGAAGCTAGAAGAGGCAGTTTTTATGATCCTAATATTTGACAGCAATTATTTGTACGAGCAAGTTTTTTTGCGGATGAACCATGTCAAATCTCCCGAGAGATCACTAATTTCTGATAGTCATATATATAAAAAATTCGGTATGCATGACTGCTTCGTCCATCGCACCAAATATTGACAAACTTACTGGATAAAAGCGGTGTCATACTTCACATTAAAATATATATGTGTGGTAAAAACTTTTGACTTGACTGTATCTTTGTATTTTCATTGTTTTTATAATTTTGGTGTGATGGTTTTGTTTGTTTTTTAATCAGTAGTCGGTGTAGTGAAAGCTAGAATATAAAAACCATGTCAAGTGGCCCGCTCAATCATTCGTAAACTAAATGTGGCCCTTTGGTCAAAAAGGTTGGACAACCCTGTTCTAGAAAAACTGCACTCGTAGGATAAGATCTTTATATTTTTCCCGGTGGAGGGAAAAGCCGATTTATTCATATCCAAAATCCTTGAATACCCAGGGTCAAAATTTCAGACAATAATTTTGCTTGCTGCCTCTTTGCTCGTTCTGTACGTACAGCTGGAACTATTTATCCGACTATTTCCAATTCAAAAACATCAATATACCTTCGCGCTCATATCCTACAAAATGGTACATAATAAAAAATTATTTTTTGAATATTTCCCAGTGGCTTCATAGTTTTGTGTATTTTAACATTACAAACGATCTTCATAACAGCGGACACGCCAGCGTTCATTTGTAGCTTTATTGACTTGGCCTGTTTCGTGCAAATATCTTATATATATAATGAGAAATGATTAAAAAGTCATCAAAGTCGCTGTTGCAATATTCAAACAGCATGAAACGATTGATATATTTCGATTCCAAAACCTGATTAAACTGGATCAAACTTGCTCTTATTCAGTCACAATGTCACTGAATTCTGACTAAGTTCTCGCTGAAATTTTCACAAATTTATAAACTTTAATTACGAGTTAGCAATTAGCAAAGGCACGTAGTGTTGGGGAATTTTTAGTAGTATTCTATCAATTCAAAATTTTAACCTTATGTTAACCGACTTCACTTCCAAAAACTGGATGCGTTCTATAGCGCGACTATAAATCTAACCTGAAAGTACGCCTTGAACGCTCTATAAAAGTTATTTTCGCTTCAACATATCTTAAACTTTAACCATTTATGTTAATGGCAAAGGCAAGCACGTACTGGTACTGCTTTCCATTTACTATAAATCGGTCCACATTAGTTACCCTGGGGCTTCTGGTTGCGGCACATCCAAGTTTTGCGAGATGACAGTTGCCGGCAAGTGAAGCAATTGGCGATTGGACGGTTCGTTTTGTACAGTCAACGTCACGCGGTTTCAGTTAGTAGCGTAAAGGAACGTCCAGTTATACAGCGGGAGCCATTCGTAAAACTGTATTGACCAGTGTGGTCCAAACCCAGGCCCGCAGCTTGATTATCTGTGGCCTGCGTCGCATTTGCTGGAGGGTAATCAAAAATTCGCATTTGGTGTTGTTGCGTCATAAAAGCGAAATTGACTAGTGTTATGGTTAGATGAGGCAACTAGAGAAGTTAAATAATGTGCTTGTCAGTCTAAATTGTTAACTGGCTTTCTATCTTTTTGGTCGGAAATATATGCTAACAATATAGGCATCATAAAGAACTAAAAATCGATAGCGGAATCTATTAGCCTAGGTTGGCTAACTGAATATTAATGCTATGGCCTACCAATATAATTTATGGCGGGTATTTATTTGCAACCAGCCTAGACAGTATTACAAAAAATGCTGCCTATATATCACCCTCCTGTACCCCGCATTTGGTAATCAATCAATCTGCAGTTATTTTGTAAACATGAGTTTGAAAAAAAAATTTTGGTGGTTTTTGCATGTTTTAGTTTGATGAATTAAAAATACTTATCAATGCGTTTGCACTGTCTACAGGGTGGACAAAAATTTAGCCTCCGCTATAGTATAGAGCAGAGCTACTCAACTGGCAGACCTCGATCCGAATCCAGACCTTTCGAGTATTTAATTCGGACCGCACCCAATTCTTTATTTTGGATCATTAGACCCACTTTTGAAGTTTCCTTCTATGAAATGACTTTTATAGATTGAATATATAAAAAAGAACTATAACGTCATAATAAACAATCTTGATTAACTAATTATCATTAACCTTCCAAGGAAGTGCGCGTTTAAAGGGTTCCAAAATATGATTTCTGGAAAGACCGGACCCAAATAATTTTGAAGTTTTGTATGCAGATCTTCGGTAAAAATAGTTGAGTAGCCCTCGACTATAGAGTAAATTGGCTAGGTTTCTGAGATTATTTTTTTTTTACTACAGCTATATATCAGAGTGTTGAAAAAGTTACGCAAAATTAAGGTGAAATCCGTCAAATTCGTTCGTTTCGTCATGGCAACGTTAAAAAAGTAACTGTTAAAAATGACAGTCCTGAAATGTTTAAATGGCAGTTTTCCGTAATTTAATACTGTTGAAAGGTGTTAGTCGTTAAATGTTTTAAGTAGCATTTCTTCTTAATTTCTGTTGATTTGGCGTTATTTTTTTAACACCCTGTATTTGTGATTTTTCACGGCCTACAAGTGATTTCTTGACAGCCCACTTACAACTAATCAAAAAATATTGAAAGGTTATTCATGACCATGATTTTAAAACACGAATAAATTTTTGAATGTTAAAAAAATTTCATGAATAGTGAATAATAAAAAACGTGGAGCCTCAATTCATAAATAGCATGATGTAGTCACATTTTTGTCTAGCACATCACGTCTTGTAAATAATGCTCCAAACGTTAGCATGCGCTATTTATTTGGTACTCCCGAAGTATGTGAACCAAGATGGCGGACACCGGGACGTAGTATGTGTACCAGGTTAGGGTCAGGCCATAAGTCCAGGTACAAATGCTATGGGATTCACTTGGCTAGTCCCCGAACTCGTAATAGAACTGAAATAAGGAAAATTGGAATAAAATAATGGCATAACTACGTTACGGTGTCCGCCGTCTTGATTGACAAACTCCTGGACTACCATTTATTCTTATACGAGTTCAGTAAATCTATTCTATTTCATCTTGAAATTATCAATACAGTCACGAAACAATAAAAATGTCACATTAATAGTTAGAATATATATATCGATTACGAGTCTGGTAAGCGCTTTTGATAAATGATATTGATAAATAGGATCAAAGAGTTTTTGACTTATAACCATCCTTTGTCAAGTTCTACATAGTTATCGTATATGGAAACTTCTCTTTGTACTTTTATAACGTTGCATCCAATAGAAATCAACCAAGCTTTCAGTTCTTCACACTTGCTTTTTGCGTGCGACTTGCCACCCTCATATAATCTCAAAGTGACGATTCGAAATATCCCACCATTTTGTGCCTTTTCGCGCAGCGCAGATTATGTTAAGATATTGTTATATTATCAATGTTTATTTTTTCTTTCTGCTTAATATCCACGCTACAGAAATTTAGATATATATCTGCCGAATACATATACATTCGCCAAGTTTGCAAAATTATCAAAAACTGGTTTGGTATATTTAAAAAAAATAGAATCATCTTATCTAAAACATATTCCAAATAAAATTTATAGTAATCGTTTTTTCTTTGAATGAATCATTCAATAAATTACTTCCTCAACAACCAACAGGAGGCTTGATATTAGTTACGTACTCTGAGAGCATCGTTGAAGTCTCCCGTCACCCATTTACTGCACATCAATTGTTGATAGTTCTCAGCGGTTTTCGGCAGTTCGATTAAGATGGGATGCGCCTTTTCGTCCTCACAAAGTTTTGCAAATTTTTCTTCGTTCGCTTTTTTTACGGTAACATGTATTTCATACATGATGACTGTTGATCGAACAACTAAAAATGATAACCCAACACACGAAAACGAACCTTTTATATTGAATTTAGGGTGAAAGCAACAATATCTGATGCAACAATATCTGTTTACCGGTAATGAAATTGGTAATAAACTAGACGAGTGCAAACGAAACAGCTTGACAGAACTTCAAAGGCTGTGCAATATTGGTGCAATCTGGTTCGAGAGAATCGATATGAAAACGAGAGAATTTACGTCTCAATTGTTGTAAACGTCATTTCATTCAGTACTTAATGACGCACCGTGATAAGCGCGAGGAATTCATGTTCCGAATTCTGATTCCATGATCATAGCCGCTACGTCGTGTGTTAATAATAGACCTTGGTCCTATGAAATTATAAGAAATGAACACAACTATTTAGCATTACGCCTTATCGCTAATCTGGTCACTGGAATATAAATTTTCATTTTTTGTAGTTTCAGATAGAGTCAGTACCATGTATTTTCTGCTGGCAGCTTGTCAAAATCAGTTTCTTCTATTTCTTCTTACCTTCGATAATGTGAATGAAAGTTAATTTTCAGAGAAACCGTATTTGGAGAGCGGAAGCTCAAATTGAATTGTTAGTATTGTAAAAACTGTCCAGGGGCTTTTTTCGCTGAATAAATTGTTGTCTACAGAAACAAAAGCAAACGCTAGTCAGTTATGACTCCGTGCCTCCCTCCACTATTGAAATCCATATTTAGCTGAAATAAATAATTTATAACCCTACCTAAGGATCTGAAATCATTTCAGAGTATGGATAAATAAATTTCCACGAAATTTTGAATATATTTGGTGAAGATTCAATAACGAGGTTTATATATAGTCTACGCATACGTCAATAGCATAAATAATATGAGCTATGTCAAGTGACATAAAATCTAAAGCAGGGGTGTGCAACCTTTGATACAGGAGGGCCACGTAGAAATAACTGGGAGAAATCGCGGGTCGCAACTTTAGGCTTTATAGTAGTTGCAGGCCCAAGAATTTTGGTTATTGATCTTGTGACATGCGCTGTTCATATGGCACAAGCTAGCTGTTAGGGTATCGTAACGTCATAGGTATGAAAAAGATATTGGACCCAGGGAGAGGCTTTTCAACGCAAAGGAAATTGAATTACTCGCACATACCAGATTAAGCTAAATTAAATACTTGTTTCGCGGGCCGCACAACATTCAAAAATGGTACTTCTCCGTGGGCCGCTCAATTTTTCCCTGTGGGCCGCAGGTTGCACACCCCTGATCTAAAGTATGATTAGCGTTCTTCGTAAAACGTGCGTACACTTCTCAATCTGAAATTGATTTTGCATCTTTACTAGAGTCCCGCTTTAGTTTTAAACCATGTGTAGTGTTTGTTCACGGTTCGATGGTCATTAATGACATGACTGACTTAGGCCTACGCGATATGAATGCGCAAGTTTACATGTCAAGTTGAGCAGAAGGACTATTACGGAGTGGCTGGTGCTTGTTCTAATCAATTATTATTCGCTGTTTAATTAAGTTGTATTAGTTACCTCCGTGCATACTGAATTGTAGCAGTAACAGCCTCTTATTTTTGCGCGCAAATATCGTGTGTTGCTTTGGGGAAAGCTTAGCAAGTTAAGGAACTTGCAGATAAAGGCGAGACACTATACCAGGGGTGGCCAACCTTTCACATACCATGCGCCACGTTTTAAACATGTTTCAGATGCGCCGTAAATCTCTTGTATTCCCACGCCTAATGTCCGTTTCTTGTTGAAATTATATAAATTTATAATACACACACATATATACACACGTATATGTAGTTTTTACAATTTACAACTTCAGATGAATAGAAATTAAGCAAGGAAGTATAATAAATAAGAGTGATCAATTTTATTCAAGTACCGCCTTTATGAGACTTTTGCTGCTGTTTTACTTTCGCCTTTTTTTTTTATTCTTGGAGTTAAGTTTGTTACTGAGAGGAGCAGTGCATTCTTCAAATTTAAATATGTAAGTCTTGACCTCGCTTTGCTTTTAATTAGTTTCATGGCAGAAAATGTTTGTTCACATCTATATGTCGTTCCGAAAAGACATATAAAACCCTGGGCAAATTTTCTCAGTTCTGGAAAATTTTCACGGGGTAACGATTGCCAGAACTTGATCATGTCAGATGCACTTGGGACTGAAGAAAGCTCATCCAATTTAATTTTCAATGGTGGATGAGTTTTCAAATCAATTAGTTCCAATTGTATATTGCTTGGCATCTTCATTATGGTTAGTTCACTAAGTGAAAATGGGTTTATAAAAGCAAGTATAAAGTCTTCTTCTTTTGAAATATCATGAAAACGACTTTCAAATGACTTGCAATAACTTGATTTTTTCTGTGTATATTGCCAAATTGCCATTACCAGCAGCACATTCACGGTGTTATTTCATGTGAGGAAATTGGGACAAATCCTCTTTTTCCAACTGGGAAACGAAAAGTTTCAACTTCATCTTGAATGCGATAATGTCATTTACTAAGCTTGGAAATAGTTTGCATTTGCCCTGCAGTCTCAAATTTAGATCATTGAGATGGCTAGTAACATCAACTAAAAATGCCAAATCAAATAGCCAGTTTTTATCACATAAAAGTGCTCTTTCCTCAGGTAGCTCGTTCTTCTCTTCAAGAAAATCATGGACAGTAAATTTTTTAGGCTTGGGCAATTCAACTGGTTGTTCAATGGTTATTGGGAGATATTTTGGAAGTCTGGGCAATGGAAAATCCATGTTTCAAGCTGATAAATGACGATTTTCTATTTTTCCAGAAGTTCTGAACTTTTTACTTTAGTAGGGAAAAAATAGTAAATTTCACTAATTTTTGCTAAAAGTCTATAATGAATGTCATAAAGTCCGTCCAAAAGCTAACGTCGATAATCGCCTGTTGTTTCTAATTCCAACAATCCGTAAGTGGGCGACGTGGGTAAGGAGAATAGATTTTAGGTACAATCAAAAGTCACCATGTAAATCGCAAAAAAACGGCTTGGCGTGGAGAAGCCAAGTGCAATTAACAATTTTGGCATGAAAAGGGTTAAAGATGCAATGCGCCACCTCTAATCATGCAATGCGCCACGTTTGGCGCATGCGCCATAGGTTGGCCACCCCTGCACTATACCATGCAAAGTAAGCAGACATCGGGAATGTCACAACTTCGACAGCATATATGATACCAAAGAAGGCAAAGATTAAATTACAATTTTGATTCACGCATTATATTTATTATTTGCTCTATAAATTACAATCAAACTAAAGCAGTCAGAGCAACGTATGAGTAACAGACAGGGCTCACTTGCCGTTTATACCCTTCAGCGCCTTGTTTCGTGAAGGTTTGAGGATCTTTTGAAAACTTTAAAAATTGCCAAGAATATATATATCGGAACGGTGAATCAACCATTTGTTTAAAATTGTGTCCGCTACTCATTTCATTTTTCGACAAAATAACACTGATAGCATTCGTCGGTGTTTATTAAGGAATGAATACACATCGTCGCATGTTGGTTACAGTTGTATCGGATTAGTAGGTATTCGTCGTCAACAGCCAGGTAATGGACAAGCTCGTTCTCTATAATTCTGGGAATCCAAATTGCAAAAGTGTGGCGCGACATCCTACAATGTAAAAAATAGTTGTCTTTTTACTACTGTATATTGATTTCAATCAACATTTTTTAAATATAAAACTACTTACTCGTCCACGACTGTTGCAATATCGCAAACGAGATTGGAAACCTTTACACCGGTCTAAACTGGAAAGCGAGAGACGACATAACGACCACGGTTGCCAGTTTCCCCAAGAAAATGTTTCTTCATTAGCTAGATGAGAATATGTAATTTACAGAATTTAATGAAATTCCGGTTGCGATTTCACACGGTCTGTTTATTTATACAATTGTGTAAAGTTCTTATTGTGTGATGTGTATGTACCGTGTCCGGAAAATTCGCCGAAGGAAATCTCGTCACAGGAAATTTCGCTGTTGGGAAAAATCGCAAGAGCATTTTGCTGTAAAACAAGTATTTTGATTAAAACAGTTAGGTTTATAGGGTTAGAGTATGCTGTTAAATAACGAATCTTCTTTTGGATAAGGCAATTTTTCATACGGCGATTTTTCCTATGCGGCGAAATTTCCTGCGGCAAATTTTCCGGACACGGTACAGCGCAGTTCATTTGTACCATATTCTAAGATTAGTTTAGTGAAACTTTAGTGAACAATTATATAAAAACAGAAGTTCGAGGGTTAAATATTGTTTGTTTTCTTTTATGTGAAGGTAATTAAAAAATTCGTGGGTTCTGATTGTTTCGGTCGCCCTGTGTGGAAAATTGATTTTCTAGAGCCTACAATCAAGCGTGCGACTTTCGTGTCCATATATATTGGAGCGCTTCAGAAGTGTGTGTACCAATATGGAGGTAACTAATTTTGTTCGCCTACTTTACATCAAGTTATGTAAAGGGACTGAAACCTATGGGCAGGGGGTATATTCATTTGGCTAAAATAGACAGTACTCGAACTCGTAATATAACTTAAATAACGAAATTTGGATTAAAATTACGGCCTAACCCCCGCCCTGGTACACAAACTACGGGAGTACCTTGCTCTCTTGTTGCTACTTGTCCACTATCAATGCACTTCATTTTATTGCATTCTTCCAGTCTGAAGCTGTCACCAGACCCACAGTTGGCATCGGATACGAATCGCTTTTCTCTGTTTTGGCAATTTCGAGACTTAATCTCTGTACCGCCATCGCACGAAGCTGTACATTCTGAAATTACTTCCCACTCGCCCCAGGAATATTCTGAAATATAAGTGCATTGTTGCCGTATAGCAATCAGAAAAATAAAAATATGACTGAATTTATTGCACAGAGAATGTTCTCAAAATTTCCCTTTTAACTATATATTCAAGAATGGACTGAAGTCGCATAAAATTCATCGGCAGTTTCGCACTCGGAAATTTTAGAGTTTAAAACTTAAGTCAGAGTTGTTGTCAGAGTTCTTAAGTCAAATTGCTTTTGAAAGTTGAAAGGATTTGAGTCCAAATTGAAGTCGCTCCGGAGTCAGCGCCTATTTTCGAATTTTTGGGAGTTACATTCAACTGTTTTCAGATAAACATGCTACTGCATCTTACAATTTCGCTTCAATTTACCTGGTGATATTCGTACACAGGATTGTAGACGACAAATTCCTCTTCTAGTTGCAGGTTCTTGGCCACAAAGTGTCTTATCTACAATTCTGTCATTGTCATCCAAGCAGTCTCTTTCTGATCTTCGTATTCCAATTCCACATGTTACACTACATTGATCTCTCCAAGAACCCCAACGGTAGGAAATTGCTGGATGGAAACATAATTAAGTGAACGCAGGATTCAAGCTAGTTAAAATCATATACAGTATATATAGCTGTCGTGGTTATTATTGGTCGCGATGCCTCCATATGGATCGTTTTGGTAAATTGTTATGCTATGTTGGGCGACTATTTGGTGCAGAAAAAACACCTTCTCCGTAACTAATGATCCAGAGGAATTTCCGTCCTCAAGGTTGTCTGAAGTCTGTTACTTTTATTTTTTCCTCGAATTTTCTCTGGGTCTTTCGGAACCCTACATTTCTCCCAGAAAGTTTGCTGGCTGGTATTCAATTCATGGTAACACTTTTGTATGAAATATGACAATTTATTCCATCTCGCTTGTCTGCCTCAGTCACGCTCGCCCGCCGATCTTTTCAACAAATTAGATTCTGTAAGGCCGATTATATCGAGTAATTCTCTTTGGTTTACTAAAGATTGGATCATAAGAGTTCTAAATTACCTTTGCTTAACTAATCAAGTTTTATATAACCAAAGAAATCTGTGAAATTACTTTCCATACTTACTTCTACAAGGAGGTAGAGTACAGGTCTGTGTGCGAGTTGAGTTTCCTTCGCAGTTCTTACTATCAACAGTTACATTTTTATTCAAGCACATTCTTCTTTGTGATACTAATCCGTTTCCACAAGTTACAGCACAATTTCCTTGCCATTCACCCCATTTATATTCTGTCCAATATCAATATAGAATGCATCGTTAGCGTTTGAGTGCAGCAATCATGCCAGGAGTCATTTGCAAACGAGAGCGACCTTGCAGTGCGTATTGTGCAACACTGGATCGCGCGAATTAACGTGAACGATTGAAACTGGCCCGCGTCGTTGCTTACATTTTGATTACATCGATTATCGCAGTGCAGTTGACAGCAGTGAACCTGTGCACTTTCAGTTCCAAAAATGTGTTTAATTAATTTTTTTAATTTTGTATGTTATTTTCACTGAATGAAAAAAAATAAAATTGACCATAACTATGATACAAAAACCCTGAATTTCATCTTTGGTCGTAAGTGTAATGGTATGACCCAGGGTGGGCAAGGTTTTCGGACCATGGGACAAATCCGGCCCGTTGGGTGATTCAATCTAGCCTCAAAATAGGCTTGTTAGAATATGATCGTAGTCTGTGTAAGTTTTATTTTAGGTTGCCACAGACTTCAATGATATGGAACGTTAACAAATCTTTACGTTTTCTCTCTCACTCGATTCCGCGTCGTGCTTTTCACACCTCTTCCTTTCGCCTCGGTCACGTGTAACTATTTAATAAGTCACACTTACATGACCCGTCGATCTGGTTGACCACCCCTAATAAGCCGCAGTGTATCGTATTAGGTAACTATCAATAAGTTTGAGCATTAAATAACATTTGATCATTCAACTTATACCTTTACATAGAGGTTGACTGCAATTGTGAAGACGAAATGAGCTTCCTTCGCAATTTTTGATGTCAACAGTTACATTTTTATCCAGACACCATCTTCGTTGTAATGCTAATCCTTTTCCACAAGTAACGGCACAATTTCCTTTCCATTCACCCCATTCATATTCTGTCCAATATAAAAATAGAATTCTTATTTGCGGTGGGTATTGGCAAGAGTTGTTTGTCAATGTAAGATGATGTGTAACCGTGCCCGGAGTAATACACGAAAATAACTGGAACCTCGAATATTGCAACGTGATAAAACTGCGCAGTTCCGGATTATATTGAAAATGCATCGATAGCAGTGTTACCATTGTGACGTTTCATTATCCACGACCTTGTCACGGACATGCTCACTCTTAGAGTGTACTTTTTCAGTTAACGGTAGGGTTTGCGGTATTTCCAGGCAAACTGTGACAAGTTTGCTGCTAGTTTTTAGTGATACTGTTTTTAAGTATACCATAATTGAGACATTGAGTAAGCGTAAGCACGAGTTTGTTTCGAATATGAAAAGGAATTCGCTAATGTCAAACAAGGTCGAAAAGGTAAGAGCTATGCTCACTGCTGCCATTGTGATAGTGATATCAATTAACCTAGAGGCCATGTGAAACAAGAGAGCTATGCTCAAATATATGAACACGTGGTGACACATAGTGGCAAATTTTGATGGCGTCATAGCACACAAAAAACGATAGATGAAAGTAATAGCCTTCTAGCAAAAAATGTAATCTTCACTCACTGAAAATTTCAAAGCAATTGGTTCAGTAATCAAGGAAAAAGGCGATTTTTTCGAAACGATACAAAGAATAAGACCAACAAGAACAAGATTACCAAAAATATGAAAACGATTCATAGGTCCACTCATGTGTCCAAAAACAGCTATTGAAAACAAATAACTAATCCCATATCCGACACGAACTGGTAACCGGGCGAGAGGCCGTGTTTCGCCATATGATTAAGCCGTATTATCGGCTTCCTTTTCAACCGGGTTAAATATGTAAATCCTATCCTATCTTACCTTTGCATGGAGATTGATTACAAGGCTGAATACGAGTTGAGCTTCCTTCACAATTTTTGATGTGAACCGTTACATTTTTATCCAAGCATATTCTTCTTTGTAATACTAATCCGTTTCCACAAGTTATAGCACAATCTCCTTTCCATTCGCCCCATTTATATTCTGTCCGACGGAAAAAATAGAATATATTATTTGCCGTGGAGTGCGTCATCATTTCAAGCTTTCGAATCAGCGTTCGGCATGTTTTCGCCGCAACTGGTGTCGTATTTCTGACTCCCTGGAGTGGACATTCTGATTTCAACGGTGCCAGATTTTCAGTGGTGAAAAAGTAGAAAAAAAAAACTCAAAAATATTGAGTTTACCAGGAGATTTCAATAGTTTAGTGACGAAGGCATATATGTCAAAGTTTTAGTTATCGAAATTTGATTTTCTGGGAGTTCGGAGCTGGATTCAAATCTTTTACAATCCGGCGTCGGAGTCTATTTTTTCAACCCGGAGTTTCAATCGAATATAAACTTTTCCCTGTGATTATGGCACAAGGCTAGAAAATCCACTTTTGCAAGCCTCGCGCCATCAAGTGCTTGCAACCCATTCTAGTCCCTACTTTATTGTGATGATTTTGTCTGCTCTATAAGTGCTTTAATTAGTTAGTAACTCGGTGACTCTATATATCAGTGATTCTCAATCGGGAGCCACTTGCTTGATAAGATTCTTTCACAGAGTGTTTTCACTTTGTTGAGCATGAATTGTCTGAACATACTAGAAACTGGTAAATGACGATTGAAATAACATTGGAATGACAAACAGGGGTGCATGGCTTCTGAAAGCCTAGGAAAAGAGGGCCATGAGCCATAAAGATTGGGAACCCCGGCGCTCCAGAAGTGTGTGTAACAATATGGAGGTAATTAATTGAAACTGCCTCTTCCGCTTCATTATGTTTTAGTTGCTTACCACTGGAGGCGTTGGTGGTACAAACGTTCACAGATTTTACTGATTGTGACTTCATAATACCCCCGCGCGCCGTTTCGAGCAGACCTCCTCGGGATGCTGGGATCACCGATTTGTAGAGCGTGGTTTTAATTTTCTGATTATAGTTTTGTGGTTCAAAATTTCAATTGTCTTTTTGATATATTCAGATGTTATAACAATAACCTAATTTTACTAAACTCTTTCCAATCAACTGTTGATTGTTTTGTAAGCTGGAAGCTACACTGTCAAGTACGTATTTCAGTTTATTGTTTTTATATTTAGGGAATATTTCAGATGTAGAATGTTATGTGAATGACCGCTTTTGTAATAGACCGTTTTCATACTGGATTAGTCCTGTGTGTGTTTATATGAGTTCAGTTTTGATTTGCATAATTTTGTTGAATTATTAATTTCAAGTGTCGACATATTTCTTGCCGGCACATTACCTGTTGTAAATATTGTTCGTTTGTTTTCTTTAGAAAACCGTATCGACGTACCGTCGTATTTTCGTACACCTGTCGACGTTTACTTTTCGACGGACACCCGTACTTTCCTGACGATAATAAAACGACATCAACAACTTGTACGCGTCTTTTTGCATTGGAGTGACGAAATCAACATATATACATTAACAGATTGATCATTTAAGAATTATACCCTGGTGTGGGTGTTAAATGCCACTCCACTCCAAATTTGACGTCTACACTAATAATTGTTTTCGCCTACTTTACATAAAGCTGTATAAAGAGACTGAACCCTATAGGCAGGGGGTATATTCACCTGGCCAAAACAGACAGTCCCCAAACCCGTAATAGAACTAAATAAAGGAAAATCGTACACATACTACGGGAGTACCGAAACCACTACTCTGTATTTTCACCCAGTTTTAGTTTTATTTTACCTTTACATGGAGGATTCAAGCATAGCGTTCTTTCTTCGGAGTCTCCAATACAACTGTCACCCGACATACAACCCCTTACTCGCGTAATCTCTCCCACTCCACAGGTAACGCTACATGGAGACGATAACCACGGTCCCCACGTAGATTCTGTAGATAATTTGTAGAGTTATGTAATTTCAGGACTTCACTTCCTTGGGTAAATCGGGATCGGTTACATGACTTGCCAATGGTGTTGGAATAAGGGCATGGACTGAATAAACCGTGGTACAATATAACGCTGCAGATTGAATTTAACCAGTATGCCCATTCAGACTTTCAGGAAGTCCAAATTTAAGAGGTGGTAAATGTTAGGCAATTAACGATAAATTATAAGAATGTGTTATGCATATGACTGACGATCTAAACTGATATATAGACAACTTTTTGGATATTCAAATACAATTATTATATTCAAGTTAGGGTTAAAGTCGCACCTCAAAACTAGAGAAGTATTGGACATTTTAACGGAGTGAAAGGATATCACTGTATTGAAGTTAATCATACACCGCCTTTGCAAGGAGTTTTCACTCCTTTAATCCTTGGTTACTGGACAGTGTGAGTGACAAACTGTTCTATGATAATCTTTTATCTATGATTATGTTTCATTAACATGGTTTTTAACCGACATTATTTGTGAGTAATAACTTTGTAAGTTTCATTTAGTGCTAGTTAATTTACCTTTGCAAGCAGGTTTTTCACATGGTATTGTGTCTTGTGAGATACTGGTACTACATGGGGGAGCATTCATGATATGCGACATACAATGCCTTACTCGAGAAATCTCTCCAGTTCCACACGTTACACTACAGTCACTCTCTATCCAGGGTCCCCAAAAAGGCATTTGCATTTCTGAAATAATAGGCATAAAAATAAATTATACGGTACTCTCGTAGTATGTGTACCAGGTTAGGGCATAATTTTATTCCGATTTTTCTCATTTTAGTTCTGTTACGAGTTCGGGACTGTCTGTGTTAGCCAAGTGTGGATATACGGGTGGCCCAAAAGTAGGTGGGGCTCCAAAAGTAGGTATACAGTTATTAAACTATTTTATATGCTTTGAAGCTACTTGCAGTTCACTTTATGTTACTTGTTGAGTACCACAAAAATTGCTTATTTTTTTAGATAATAAATCTAGTGTGAATTTTACATTAGTTTTCTAGCTGCTAGGAGGATAATAAAAAAATAAAATAACTGTATACCTACTTTTGGGCCACCCTGTATAGGTTTCAGTCCCTTTACACAACTTGATGTAAAGTAGGCGAACAAAATTAGTTACCTCCATATTGGTACACGGACTTCTGGAGCGCCAGATATGCACCAAAACAAGAGAGCAATGTTCAAATATATAGACATGAAAGCCAAAACGAATTACGGTATCATTAAATCTTTTACAGTACAGGAAGTCTTTTTTACTCCTGACTTCGATGAACACCAGATTGCTGAAATGCGATCGCGATACGCCAGACGGTGCGCAACTTTTGATTCCGAACATGTCATCACACAAAACATCAAGGTGAAAAATGAATCCCATAGAGCCCACAGAAACTTTTAAAATAGCAACAATAACAACGAGCATATCGGTCAGAGACCGAAGACTTATCGATCGAAAGTTAGGGGAACCCAAAACAGAAACTGCGGTTTCCTTACGAAAAATTCTGCAAACCCGAACCGGATTGTTTCGATTAGTTTCAAGCCAATAGCATATTTACCAATCCTATATTTTGTGTCAAATACAACGGCGCTAACCCGGGTTGCGACAGCTATCCAAACACAGTGATATTTTGGTGAAGAATTCTGCAACCCCTAACCGGATAGAGGGATATGGACATTGCTTAAAGAGTAATTATAAGTATTGAGATACGATCTCGCGGCGTGTATCCTTCGCTCTGACTCAATAGCGTGGAAAATTTCTCGAATGAAACTTGCGCATCGCGACAACGTCAAAGTTACAAGAGAGATATGGACAATGTTTAAAGATTAATCACGAGATACGATTTAGCGGTGTGTATCCTTCGCTCTGATTCACTAGCGTGAAAACTTGCGCATCGTACACACACACATTCAGCGCGTCTCAAAAATCTCTCGCTTTGTAAAAATCGTTCTCTCGATTTGCAAAAATCCAGATCTCTTCATCACTAATTAGTTAATAACTCGCTAATTATACGACATAATTCATCCAAAATCACTGTCAATGAAAGGATATCACTGTATTGAACTTAATCATACACCGCCTTTGCAAGGAGTTTTCACTCCTTTTATCCCTGATTACTGGACAGTGTGAGTGACAAACTGTTCTGTGATAATCTTTTATCTATGATTATGTTTCATTAACATGGTTTTTAACCGACATTGATTTGTGAGTAATAACTTTGAAAGTTTCATTTAGTGCTAGTTAATTTACCTTTGCAAGCAGGTTTTTCACATGGTATTGTGTCTTGTGAGTTACTGGTACTACATGGGGGAGCATTCATGATATGCGACATACAATGCCTTACTCGAGAAATCTCTCCAGTTCCACACGTTACACTACAGTCACTCTCTATCCAGGGTCCCCAAAAAGGCATTTGCATTTCTGAAATAATAGGCATAAAAATAAATTATACGGTATACTCTCGCAGTATGTGTACCAGGTTAGGGCATAATTTTATTCCGATTTTTCTCATTTTAGTTCTATTACGAGTTCGGGACTGTTTGTTAGCCAAGTGGATATATAGGTTTCAGTCCCTTTACACAACTTGATGTAAAGTAGGCGAACAAAATTAGTTACCTCCATATTGGTACAGGACTTCTGTAGCGCCAAATATGCACCAAAACAAGAGAGCAATGCTCAAATATATAGACACGAAAGCCAAAACGAATTACGGTATTATCAAATCTTTTACAGTACAGGAAGTCTTCTTTACTCCTGACTTCGATGAACACCAGATTGCTGAAATGCGATCGCGATACGCCACACGGTGCGCGATTTTTGATTCCGAACACGTCATCACACAAAACTTCAAAGTGCAAAATGAATCCCATAGAGCCCACAGAAACTTTTAAAATAGTAACAAGAAGAAAAAAAAGAATAGTAAGAAAGATACTATCAACAACTATTTCACGAGGCGATCCATAGGTTCATTTCATGTCCAATAAATTGGAAGAAAGACTTCATTTTATATCTCACCTTCGCAAACCGGTTCCTCGCATTCCTCCATCATTTCCGCATCGCCTTCGCATTTCCAATTGCTTGCACTTTTATTTCCCGTGTAGCAAATTCTGCGCTTTGTTATAAACCCTAACCCACAAGTGACGCTACACAGTGAGGACGCCCAAGGGCCCCATGTGTAAATTGCATCCGGATCTATAGGAGTAATTTACAGGATTTACCCTTTCTGATATGATTTGTTATTGATACGGAAAAATCGCCATTAAGTTAGTTTACATTATGGATATACAGGGTGGTCGCTAAAAAAACAGAACATTTGTCAAACTGCTATTTATTTTTACAAAGAATAACTTTTACAAAGTTGTTTCCTGCCTTCTTAAGGTGTCAAAATAGAAATCAAATAGAACCTAAAATGTATCAACCTAAATCAACCGAGAAGAAATAAAATCGTATCCTAAAAGAAATGAGTAAGCATGCATTTTATTCGTGATCTCATGTGACCGTTACATAATCTGCTTTTTAGTGACCACTCTATATGTTGTTTTATCTATCGCAGATATTACTGTAATTATAACTCACAGACGAGAATGGATGAGTTTTAGTCGGAGATGTCAAGCACGGCAGAATGTGTGCTACTGTGTTTTCCTTAAAATACGACCCAGCCTGAATTTCCAAAATGATTTTAATATAAGCCCTCCCCTCAAAATAAGACCTAGTCAATAACGGGATTTTTTTTTGCCGAGTCGATAGCAAGAAATCTCTCCCACACGTTTTAAAATGATTGGTTATATATGTTTTGCAGTTTTGAAAATTTCGTAATTCTCTACTTTATATTTTTGTTTTTGCGGAAACACGGTAGGTATGTCACCAGAATTGAATGTTGGATAATAAATGCTTAAAATAGATGTATGAACCGCCGCATAGTGATGGAAAACTTTGTGTATGGATAGACAGGATATATATGCAACAAACCAATCTCAAGTTTTTTTATGATATCTTCTATTGCTCACCGTCAAACACAATTGAAGCTTCCCATGATCCGTAGTTTATTGAAGTAATTCCGTGCCTTGTGGAACCTCTATGTCTACGTTGACCATCAATTTTCCAAACTGTGAATTCACCCCCTTTTTTCGCTGCAAAAACACGTTAATGTTACCAACACTTTACTTAAGACAACAAAAAATCGACTGGAGAGTTGGTTAGAGTCTGGACTTTTTATCTGATTCTGGGATTGGATAAGTTAAGGTGCTTGATTTCAATTTATTTCAACTCATCGGAGTATAATTTTTTCAGCTAACTTGACTAAAATGACAATGAAGGTCGTTTTGGCGGGGATGAAGTGCTCATTTACAAGAATAGGAGAAATGTTTCATCAGCCCAATCGATAGTCGATAGGAGTTGAAGTCAATTTTGGGAATGGTTTGAATGCCAAAATATCATAAAGTCGGAATCGAGGTTAGGTTTTCCAAAAGATCACAATCAAGGAAGTCGTGTACAAATTACTTTGTCGTACAATGTCGCTTCACTTGGAAATCAGCACGCTTTGCAATAGTCTCCTAAGAACTCAACTGGTCAATATAATTGGAATTATCTCATTTTTTTTCAAAGCGGAAGCACAAATAAAAAATGAAGCAAATTCAACAAAAAATGTCCCACAACAACAATGTTAAAATTGAGTTAAAAGGGATTCCATTCCGTACCTTCAATCACTCCACTGTGAATAGCAGCAGCACATAAGTAAGAGTCTTCTGTATAAATGTCTGTTCCCCACACCGCAGGTTTTCCTATGCTTGGCAGTGGACATCCAGGTGGACAAATAGCAACAAATTTTTTTTGGAATAAATCACTGGATGAAGTATTGCACAAGACGTTATCTTCAAAACAATAAATAAGCAAATAATTTAGAAAATTATTATTTAGAATATTATTATAAACTCTGAAATCAGTAGAAATCGAACTCGAACAAGATGAAATTAGCTAAAAATAACTCGTATCGTGGTGAAAAATGATACTGTAACTTTTCGAGACTCGCACCAAAGAAGTTATTTGTAAGTATTAGGGGTACTTCGTAAATGCAGAGCAGCCAACTAATATAAATGAAGCACAATCCCATTAAAATACATACGAAGGGATACAAATTTTATATTCTGATACAATTTTTGTTCGTCGATTATTACCTTCGGTCCAAAAAACGGCGCTTCTGAAGTATACTTACCAAGATGGCGGACACCGGAACGTAGTATGTGTACCAGGCTAGAGTTAGGCCATAATTTTCAGGTATAAATACTACGGGAGTCACTTGGCTAGTCCGCGAAATTGTAATGGAACTAAAATAAGGGGGATTGGAATAAAATTATGGCCTAACCTGGTACAAATACTATGTTCCGGTGTCCGCCATCTTGGTACGCATACTTCAGGAATATCCCAAAAAATAATATTTTAGGCAACTATTTAATCAATTATAGTAGACTCTTAAATGTACATTGCTGAAAGAAAATATCATAATAAAATAAGGTTGGCTCAGTTACCAAACTCATTTTTCGTAGATCATCTGTAGATGCGAAATCACCAGCTGTTTGCAAGATAATGAAGGTTGCGCCTTAATGGTCATTCACAGAGTCGGATGTCAAACTATTAAAAAGCCAACTAACTGGTAAAAGTGCAACTGTGTTAGAAAGTTGCTTTTTTCAAAAGAACCAATGTTATGTCTTTATAACTCATTGCAAAACTGCACGCGATTTATTCAGATTTCCGTTTATGAAATAAAATTTGACGTAACAATACAACCCAGAAGCGTAGTAAACACGTTCATGCATTATATTAAACGGCGCTCCAGAAATGTATGTACCAATATGGAGGTAACTAATTTTGTTCGCCTACTTTACATCAAGTTGTGTAAAGGGACTGAAACCTATGGACAGGGGTATATTCACTTGGCTACCACGCACAGTCCCCGAACTCGTAATAGAACTGAAATATAGAAAATCGGGATAAAATTATGGTCTAACCCTAACCTGGTACACACACTACGGGAGTACCTAAAATCCGTGCGAACCTGAGCATCTTTTTGTGTTATAACATGTTGCACGTGCTTTTGCAGGTTCTTCGCCACATAGCTTTGGATCCACAGTTTTATTGTCTTCGTCCAAACAATGGCGAGTTACATTCATAAAACCTATTCCACAGTTGACGTCACATTCGCCTTTCCACGGCGTCCATGAATAGTCTAAAATTCAGCAAATATATAAATTGAAAATAAAAACATCACAGTAAAATCTGCATGTAGAAAATAGAAACAGTATATATATGTACTGTAGCATAAGGATATAATTTCTAAATATATGGTGTCCCAAAAGTATGTTCAGTTATCGATTATTTATTATTATCGGTACCGTCCGTCTGAAAACAAATATCTGGTTTAACGAATCCCAAACTCGACATGTACTGGTAACCGGACGAGAGGCCGTGGTTCTGTCTTATGGGCTTTCCTCTCCCCCGGGATAAATATGTAAATCCGATCCTATTAGAAATGTTGTCTCCCCCTTGCCCCATTTTCCCATGTTTAGCGCACTTGTCCTACTATCACAGGTCGGGTTCATTGTTCAGGTTTGGGTTATATTCGGACAGAATGCTGAACTATTCATATGATATGAGCAACATCATAATATGTTCAAAATACTACTCCTTACATTTTTATACGACGCCTATTCATCTCGTCTGATCCAAACTAAGCCCCGTTCAATCACCCACTGATATTCAGTTTTAAGTATGAATGGAATATATATAACGTTCGGTATTGGAATTTAGAATGACCTGGTTGAGGCGGTGGGCATTGATGTTAATCAGATATGTGCTGTAATGTGTAATGCACAAGCCTACCAGAAAGTCTTTAACCCAGAGGTAGGCTAGGTTTTTGGACCAGGGGCCAAATATTTTGCTCACCTAGACTGGCAGGCCATGCAAGTGTGGTGTAAAAAGTTACATTTCATAAATAATATTTACTGTGTTACAAAAGCAACCGTGGAGAACAATAGACCTCGTGCCAAAACTAAATTTAATCGCAATCTCAACAAATTCCATGAGCTATTTTCAGCCAAAACATCAAAATTTGGTTTCAGATTGGTTGTGGCAGCATTGGGCGGGCCAGATTGAATCATCCAACGGGCCGGTTTTGGCCCGCAGGCTGTACTTCGCCCGTGTCTGCTTTAACCGCTCGTCGTAAATCATAACATAATAAAATTCTACTCACCAATACATATCGGAAGAGCGCAAATGTCAATGTCGAAATCAGGTCCAATACATTTATCCGGACTGACGGTATCGTTATTTTTGTTGAGACAAGAACGATAAAGCATCAGGTTGCCTTCACCACAAGTAACACTACATCTTTCAGTCCAGGGACTCCAGTGATATCCTTTAAGAAAATTATAGATTGGAAATGTTTTAGTTTTCACGCTCTATAGCAGAGGTGTGAAACTGGGGGAAACCCCGGGCCGCATCTTTATTTAACTCAGGCTTTCTATTAGTTGCAGGCACGAAAATTCCGATTATTGATCTTATGGCATGCTTTATTTGCTTCGCATAAGGTAGTGTTAGGGCATCGCGACGTAGACAACAAATGGTTCTAGGACATGGACTTTGCAACGCAAAGGGATTGGAATTACTCACACCTACCAGATTGAACTAAATAAAAAATTCGTTCCGCTGGTCGCACACCATTGCACATTTTTTTTCTTGTGGGTCGCATTTGGCCCCCGGGACGCAGGTTGCGATCCCCTGCTCTATAGTATTACTACAGAGCAATGCTCAAATATACATTTACGAAGGTTAATTGGCCACTGCAATGTCAGAAAAATTCCAACCAAATGAACGAATTGTACCTGAAGTGTTACTGTGAATTTATGAAAACAGCAAATATACGCCCCAGCATGGGACCCAGAAAATATTGAAAAATTAATAAATTGAAGTTAAAAATAAAAGTCAGGTACTGCAAGTAAAAATGGATTGTTGCATTACTTGCATATCAAAGCGATTTTTCTGCAATACCACCGAGAAACAGCAAAACCGTCCATAGGTCTAGCTCTGACATGGGCAAACTACGGCCCGCGGGCCAAAACCGGCTTGCTGAGTAATTCAATCTGAACCACCTGATGCCGCCACAGATTTGATTTGAATTATTTTGAATTCCGTTTCTATCGGTTTCAACAGTCATTTATGCTTCCACACTAAAGTATACGCGGTCATTTTTAGCTCGCAAGCGGTAGTCTGCTGCTTTTGATGTTTTTCTATTTATTTTTTTAGTTGAGAAATATCAACCTTGAGATGTGCAAAAAAAGAAAAACGATATTAAAATATTGAACAATACCTTGGTCTGCGTCGTCAATTGTTTTTTTAATCCAAGGCAAAAAGTTTCCGACTTTCGTATAAATGCCAGGTGATTGTTTTGATCCACACTGTACAGGACCGAAGCTAGTTATACCGTACAAGAAGCGTGTTGAATTATCGCTCATGCAGACAAACGGACCGCCACTATCTCCACCACATGTATCTGCACCGCCCCCGATGTGCCTGTTCGAAAATATTAACACAATGTAAAAAGCATTACAGAGTGTCTAAAAAATTTCGCCCGATTTTATGGTAATAACAATTATAAATTTTTTTGTCTTTGTTTATTATTAACAGTTTTTATTGTGCTTGTAGTCCTCATTTATCATACGATAAAATTTATTCAAACTTACAATTGTTATTACTATAAAATAAAATTCAAATAACATTTTTTGGACACCCTGTATAGTTAGATTTAGCATGCGATAATTCTCCATCTCTAGGGGACAAAGTCGAATATTAAATGACCAACCGGTCAAAATTTGAGATTACAGTAGTATTTTTTACAGAACTAGATACAAATAGTCACTGACAAGTCTATTTATTAAACGCGACCCAGTTATTCAAGAAGCAGTTAAAGCGAAATAAATCAAATTTATCAACTTTGACTATTTTTGTAATAAATCAAGTTATAAAACTTTTAGTTTAGTGCCATTGAGTTTTAATGTCGGTAATATTTCATTATACTGCGTTTCACACATCTTTCAGGCCGAACAATACTATATTTTAAAAGGCCGGATTCTTTACTGGCTCGGCAAATTCAATTTATTACTCTGTGCGAAATTGGGGCAATGGTATCCGAACCCCATATTTCAAACTTCCCATGCCAACATAATAAGGTCAAACATCAACCAACAAGCCATTGTACCCGAGGTAACCACTCGCAGAAATTTTGATAATAATAAATAATTTTGATTTCTATTATTTGAACACATGTCACATATACATGCCTAAATTTACTATTTTCACAATTTATCGATCAAAATTGCGTTTTGGTAACGTTTTATGACCTTCTTGGTAATCGGGTATACTTCTTTCCCTTTCAATTGGCACTGAAGATATAATTATAGTTAAATTACAATTTTGTAAGTGCTGATCACTGATAGGCATTTTAATAAAAACAGACTCAAATGTTCTAGACTTTAGAGTTAGTATTAATACAACGAATACCAATAAAATACCTTACCCAGCGCAAATAGTATTTGCCGGAATTTTTGTCCCACTTTTTTTGTACCATTCGACACATTGTTTTCTGTCGATAATTTTCACTCCAGCTTGACGTAAGAGTTCTGGCAGATTACCATCTAAATACATAAATACATTATTTTAATCTGGTGAGAGTATCCATAACAATTACGGAATGTTTAAACATGGGGGGCGGAGACAAGTTTTTAAGGGGTGTGAAACTGATTAAAAATAAAATTATCTGTTGGATTCGGTGTTGCTAACCTTAGTTTGGATTTTTACATTTCTTTATTATTTATAAATTGCGATTCCATTCACGTATTTTCAACGTTTAATTTCGCCTTACTATCTGTTATTTGTAGCATATTGTTAGCTAGTTATTTTTGAGGTGGGGCGCGAGACTTGACGAATTCTAAAAAGGGGGCGCGGCCATAACAATTTGAGAGCCATTTCTTTAGTCTAACTTACGTTCATCATAACCCCATCCTGCGACACCGCACTCAGTTCCGTTTGATAGGCTTGCATTTGTTTCCATCGCGTAAGGTATAGGCTTTGCATATCCCATATTTTCTTGCCATGGTATCTTTATCAAACAAATGTCATTTGACAAGTCTCGAGAATTAAAATCTGTAAAAGAGAAAATCAAAATGGCGATCAGTGAGTCATAAAAATCGTCAAATTTTAATCATGCAAATCCTTTCCAAAACTCTTTTAACCATCAGTGGATGCTCATGCAGTACCTTGTTGTCAGCGAAATCTGCCAATGAGCGTCGTATCATATGGGGTCGGTACTCCCGAAGTATGTGAACCAAGATGGTCGACACCGGAACGTAGTATGTGTACCAGGTTAGGATTAGACCATAATTTTATTTCAATTTTGCTTATTTTAGTTCTATTACCAGTTCGGGGGCTAGCCAAGTGACTCCCGCAGTATTTGTACCTGAACTTGGCTAGCCCCCGAACTGGCAATAGAACTAAAATAAGGAAAATTCAAATAAAATTATGATCTAACCTGTTACACATACTACGTTCCGGTGTCCGCCATCTTGGTTCACATACTTTTGGAGTACCATGGGGTCTGATAGTTATAGTCAAGTTCACAGTAGAGATGCCGAGATATTTGTGCACTTCACCATATTTTTTGTTATCTCCAATATTTATTTAAAAACATGCTCTGTTCTTATACGTATATACCACTTACCTTCGTGACAAATCACTTTTTCAGGTTTTGTATTGACTGCAAAAGGCTCTGGTGCGGTTTTATTTCTGCTGCTATATGCGATTCTCGTTGCCTTTTTCCGCCCTCTTTAAGAGCAAAACATCAAACGATATCAATGAGTTATTTTATGTCGGGAGACATTAATTAAAAAAACTGTTGTGTATCTTTGAAAATAAACTCCAATGGAAAATTAACTTCTGGTTGTCAAAAGCGAAATTTTTCCAGTTATTTTATTTCCGGGTCCGAACTTTTCTTGAGACCACAAAATTGAGATGTACTACTATACTTTTGAAGTCTGTTTGTAACGTCCGGAAATAAGTTATATCATTAATGTATGCGACATTTTCCTGTATTTCGGCTTATAGTGCATTTTAGAGTGTTACGAAATGTGATCGATTAGATCGAGCGACCCAATTTTTGGTACTCCCATAGTATGTGTACTAGGTTAGGGTTAGGCCAATATTTTATTCCGATTTTTCTTATTTCAGTTCTATTACAAGTTCGGGGACTGTCTGCGTTAGTCAATTGGGCGCTCCGGAAGTATTCGTACCAAGATGATACACAACCTGAAAACCTCCAATCTGGTATACTATGTTCAAGTTGTGCGCCATCAGGTACGAATACTTCGGGAGCACCGCCAAGTGAATATCCCCCTGCCCATAGGTTTCAGTCCCTTTACACAACTTGATGTAAAATAGGCGAACAAAATTAGTTACCTCCATAGTGGTACACATACGTCTGGAGCGCCCATTTTTTAGCAATATGTCGCAACTGAACATGAAATTTCATTCCATTGTCATCAAATTTGTACTTTTTATATATAAATCTGGAATTTAAAATAAAAATATCGAAACCTGTTAAAGCAATGGGCAGCAGTCAGTATCCACGTGTCAGAAATCAGACTTCCTCCACATTGATCTGCACCATCGTCAAGTTCAATAAAAACCTGCCAAGGCCATGACTTCTCAGCAGCTAAGAATCCACGTACGACTCCCGATAAATTTTCTTCGCATTTTACGGCGAGTTTAAAAACTCCATCACAAAAAAGTTCTTTGCCGTCATTGATATCGGTACTGTTACAAAACCGTCGTGTAATCTTCGCTGTATCTGTCTCAGTTCTGTGTACTGGATTACAATCTGACGGCTTTTGCCATGGCCCCCATGTACCTCAAAATAAAAATATAATGTATTAGTATATAGGCCTAGTTGGGGGATGTTTGGACATTTAGAGAGTGGTAAATATTTTGCTATTAGCAATAAAACCATTTGTAACTTATAAAAATGAATTTGGTATTCAGCAACCGATCTACACTTACGAATTTTATATTTAAATAGAATTAAACTCGAGTCAGGAATTAAAGTGTGATATCACACCTAAAATTAGGTGAGGTGTTTGAAATCTTAAGAGGGGTGTCCACCCCCTATAGAGGGGTGTAGGAAATCACCGGTTTTACGTGACCTATATATATATCCGTTATCCAAGACCATAAATCTAAAACAATTATTAACAACCTTCCACGCCCGCTCGGAATTGTAACCTGGTCGTAGTCCAAATCCTTCACCATCACAATTAATATGTAAACGCTATGCTCTACCTAACGCTTGCCAGAGTCCTAACACAAAAACTTGCATTTTGAATACCTAATCTAAAATACTGATAGATCCCATAATAATCCTTGGCCTATATTATTATAATAAAATTTATATACAGGGTGTCCATAAAATCCCTTTACAATTTCAATTTTGTTATGAAGTAAGTTCTCATTAACCAGACTTGTTGTTTTTTAATCTGTAATTATTCAAGTATTTTTACTTCATTTAATACATCTGTAAGGGCCAATACAATATTATGGTATCAAATTTTCCTTTCGTAATTTTGAAATGTTTTAGGTTTATTGACACCCTGTATATAACGAGGAAATTAACGCACGTCCCTTTTCACTAGCCTACTGTTCAAAATGTTGAACGTCAAAAAGTAGAAGTCGAAAAAGACAAAAACTCACCTTCGGCTAAATCTCCGTCAGTGTCGGAACTTGAAGAAAACGGTAAATTTGAAATGAAACTTAATGACAAATATAAAACGATAGGCAAAGTATTTTGCATTATATATATATGTGCTATTTCATAAATAAAACAATCAGTATGAAAGATAATAGTGAAACGTGGATTATAAATGACAATCAAAAACTTTCACACCATGGCATATCGATGTCAAATTATATAAATGCGTTTTGGAGTTCTCATTGTGGAATAGTGACCGGGAGAGAGGCCGTGGTTCGCCATATGGTTAAGCCGTCTTATCAGATTTCCTCTCCCCCGGGATAAATATATATATCCTGTCTCATTTATTCAAACTTTGGTAATTTTAATGTATATCACCAAGACTTCACTCACCCCAATAAATAGAGTCGCCTCTCAAATGTGACTCTTAACCTAACTGAAACTTTCTTGTGGAAGGGCTTATAAGATATCGATTGATGCAATATACGGCAACGACATCAGGTAAGCTATGCAGCTCGACATATTTTTCCAATGTTAACTCACAGTCGCTGACAAATTAGGATGACACACTAATATAATATAACAACTATTGCCATTTTGACGTACAATCACGCGAGTAGTTGATTAAAATGAGTGTAACAACTTGAATTGTGTACGGCCTATCATTACCACAAGTCCCCAGCATAACAAGGATGTAGACTACTCCACTGAACATTCAAGACTTTAGCTATAACGCTCCAACTATAACGCCTGTCCCACTTCACGTCGGTGAACGACCAAATAAAATATATTGGTTTAAATTGTTGCACATAAATTACTACGCAGCGTTATTTTGCCAGAAGCTATTTATATTGTAAGCCTATTAAATATCGCACGATGAAAAATTTTTGAACTTTTTTGAAACAAATGACCAATTATAAACCACCGTAGTCTATTTTCGTGTCATGTTTTATAGTTTTTTTTCCACTTGACTGGATTGAAATTTTTGTAATCTTGTGAGCATAAACAAAAACAAGTGGAACATAACGAAACGAAGGCAAATCGAATAAAAACTCAAATTTACCAAGGACATTCTATAAAAATAGAATTTAAGGAACTAAGGAAGCATTGTATGACATCAACATCATACGATATGAATATATGAAATAAAAATAGGTCAGGGTATATATGCCCATTTACTCGATCTCAGACATATCTATTAGAAACGCAACGTTCTAGTCGTACTATTTCACATTATTATTCCACATTTTATATCCCAAAATCTGTCCTAAACCTAATATCGGGCAGAATAATAATAAATGCATAGATATATTCGATATAACAACACAATGTGATAATTCTTAGGATGATGGATCGTAGGTCTGCCCGATCCTGAGCAGCTGCAAAAGAAGATATTGCTTCGTGTATCGTTATCAGCGGTGTACTTCCCACGGGTCGCCCAGTCGATAATAAAATGTTGGGAAAGGACATTTAAAAACAGGTTTCGCACTAGTCGAAGATATAAACTTCTATGCTGTCTATATCCTAGTATTGCTTCAAATCATCATTCATTCTACACATTCTTCATATTTCACAAAAATGAAACTGTTCGACCCGCTGCAAAACTGAAAAATAATTCGCGATTCCCAAAGAAATTTGGGTGGAACATGGATGGTGTAGGATTTAGATAACAGCCATTTCTGTTGAGTTTCACCAGGGTCAGCGCTTCAACGTCAGACAATGTGGGACATCCGTGGTACGGTTAATCAAAACTACACTTTGGTATATTTAATCTACCATATGTGATGACTGAATGCAGTTAACGCTGGAAAAGAACTATTGAAATGATGCATGAATCGTTTAGATTTAAAATATCTTTTTTGTATTTTGACGAGTAGGCTGATTTTTACCTCGCAATTTTTCGAGTTTACAAGAATCGCATGGGCTCATGATCAGGGTAAACGTAAACACTGCCAATACTAGCTGGGGTGTGTCTAGAGAGGGGCCAATGGGGCAGCTTCCCCGGGCATCACGTTATAGGGGCGAGTTCGTTCCTCTGTGTGATGATTTAAATAAAAAATAATACAGTTAGTTCCCAAATTCTGTTTGTAGTTAGGTATGGGGGGCATCATTATTAGAAACTCGCCCCTGACAGCAGAAAGTTTGACACGCCCAAGCATGCCAATGTTGTGTTCATCTCCCAGTTTAGCAATGTGTTCATATAATTACACAACACCTCTGGTCGAATGCGACTTCCTCCGCCGTCTGAAACCGTTCATGCATCTGGAACAAATTACTGATAAACTACCTCCATACCCGACGTGGACTAGCAATTAGTAGAGAGTTACTGGTTTACCGTATGATTAAGCCGTCTTATCGGTTTTCAGCTCCCCCTTGGATGAATAAAATGATCGCAACCTAATCCGATTTTATACCTCTGATACCAGATGGTTTGCGTATTTGCGCCCTCTAGTGTGTTTACCGTCGTTAAACTTTGTTGAGAATATTTGTAAGGTTTCGTCTCTTTAGCTCACTGCTTTACCTGTCTTCGCCGTGTTCTCTAATTCTGTAATTTTATATAAACTCGGCATATAGAGTCAGAGAGTGTAAAATATGAACATATTCTGATTTATACTATGTATCAGACACTACAAGACTGACAGTTGTTCAAGTCTATTCATTCTTATTAGGCTAGTTGCGAGACTGAAAGAGCGTAAAACCTGCTGAAGACAGTGTTTCTACCGCCTGGAATAAAATAAATGGATTAACTTCAGCAAAGAAGAGAAATGTTGTTCAGCGACCAGGTAAGCAGTATTTCGTATTTCTCACTGTTCTGTTATGAATATGTTCACCTAGGCCTATATAATTTTAAAATTAAAAATAATTGTGTTGCTAGAAATGACGATTAACAGACAGACAGATGGAACAGAATAAACTAATTTCTGATTTCAGGAATTAAAAAAAATGATGAACATGAACCAGTAAACATTGCCCTGTGCTTTATGCCATTATGCCATTTTTTAATATCAGTTTTTTAATTGGATTCATCGATATTGTAGGTATATTTTGAAGCATCAAGGTGCACATCAACCAACTCATTAACGTTGGGGCTTTGGGATCTGGTCAAGAAAGAGTGTTTAGTCTGTTACACTACAAAAATATTAAAAATATTAAATATTAATCAGTAAATGATTGAGTAGTAACAATACAATTGAGTTGTAACAATACAATCGTTTATGGCCGTCTAAGTTTTACCGTTCGGTACAATTACCTACAGCCAGGGATGGCCAATACCGAATAGTTCACTTCTTCGAATACATTCGAAATTATTATTTTCGAATATGAAATTTCGAATACATTCAAAAATAAATTCAAATAAAAAGCATAATCAATTGCATACAATAAACAATGGAATACGTTAACGTTTATCTACAACCTGCCGATTCACCTGACATTTTATGTCTGCAGATTGCCTGATATTGTAGTATTGCTTTTCATATTTCAGGTACAAAACTTGAATCAAAAATGAATTATAATGGGTAGTTTCCACCCATTTTATGTCCACAGATTGCCGTGATATTTTAATATACGATAGCAATGCTTTTATTTTTTCGTAAGTTGACGCAATCACGGGTTATGTTAAACAGAATTAAATTAATATGGCAAGGCATTTTAATTGCCCTTTATCTAAATATTTTACGCAACAGAAAATCATCCTAGTAAAAAGTCGATACTTCTAACTATCATTATCAAAATCGGTTGCCAAAAAGCGAAATAAAGTATAAACTATATTTCCTAATAATTCTGACTAATTTATTGGGTGTTGTAACAATTGCGGTTTTACATGATTTTAAATTGTTCGACGTGAAGGAAATCAATGTGTAAATTAGAAGCCTTGCAGGGTAATAGCGGCAATGCCAATCGTGCAACAGAATATCACAAACAATTAAAGTACCGATTTTATTTCAAGTGCCGACTTCTAACTATCCTTATCAAAATCGATTGCCCAAAAAACTATATAAACTATATTTCCTAATAATTTTGACTAATATATTAGGTGTTGTAACAAATGCGGTTTTAAATGATTTTAAATTTTACGACGTGAATGAAATCAATGTCAACTGGCAACAGTATGAGGCGCACGTTTTGGACAACCCTGCTTACAGCGAGTAATAAGTATTTATACAAGGTTAATGTCAGTAGGGCACATTTCAAAGATGTCCCGACAGTTGGAAACCAACACTTGATTTGTCTCTGAGACGAGGGAGTCTCGCATGATGGCAAATTGCACCATACTTGTTTCAATAATAATTTAAATTAATCGTGACATGCATCGGCCGTCACATGTCCAAAATTGCATTATTTTCTAAAAAAAAAGGAAGTCAATTGGATAATATTTTGCTGAGGTATCCAATGGGGACGATTCTAGATTGTGCCTCCTTTTGGTTTATTACGCAGTGCTGATTTGATTCGATATGGAGGCCCAGACTATCTGTTATTATTCTACCTGGTATAATTGATGTCTTCTAATGTGGGGACTATTCTTGGAATCGGAGAACTGTGTCGTACTGAATGTAGATTGAATCATTTCAGTATTTAGGTGTCAATCTGAATATTTTCATTTCAGCATTGCCTACCCATTACATACCACCTAAGGTGAGATGGCGGCCATTGGGTTTTGTTTCCAAGATTTTAATTTGACTTGTACTGATCAACTATCACTATAATGGTTCAATGTTGATATTTTTTTTGTTAGGTGAGCATTCTTTCAACCTGGTTCAAAAATTGGAATGAATGCGAGCAGACTGTTGCTCTGTTTTCATTATTGAAACGAGTACAGAAGAGACAAGCTAAATTTCTTGCGAGATGTCTTGAACATGGACTAAAAGATTGTTTGGAACTGATTCCTGTGGAAAAAGAGGCAAATGATGCTGGTAAGGCAAATATTGATAATTTTTATTTTGTGGCGAATTTGACAATTCATAAAAAGCCATCTGATATCGTTGTCACATTATTTTCAACCAACCTTCAATGAATCTATCGATGTTATTTTACTCTCTTTGGGATGTATTTTCTTATACAACGATTTGCTCTATGCAAGGTATTCACTCAGAAATATAGTAGACTTCACTCAGAAATACAGGAGACTGACTTCTGAGTTCTGAGTGACCACTAAAGACTGTTTTATTTATTTCTGATTTTGGAATAATTTTGATGACTTTAGAACTTTGATATGATTTTTGTGCAGTAAGCCTCACTTAATTGTCTGTCAAGAATGCTCAATACATTTTGGGTTTCTGTCACAAAAAAATTTGACTTGATTATCACCATTAAAAGTATTATTTCAAATTCCCGACTCCTGAGAATATGAAAATACAATCCCACTCCCAGCTATTACTCTTGTATCTATAATACATGCTAAACTTCACAGTCCAAGAAATTAATGTAGGACATGAAGTAGGCCCATCTTCTCCCTGCCTACAGCTGCTCAGTGCTCGGGCAATTATATTTAAATATCCCATTCGTTTTGAACATTCCTGTTCTGGGCAAGGTGGCCTAATTGTTTTTCCACCGGTTTCATATTCATTTTCATTATAGGTTTCATCGGACGTCTTATTAATGAACCACAGCAAGAAAAAGTTATTAAAATATTATTGAGTCATTTACCACTATTACGACCAGGAAACAATGATGCTAAAACCAGATACCTTGATTTATTACCCAGAGTTCTTGCATTTGCCGTTGAAAGTTCAAAATATCTTCAAGAGGTAACAAACAGCTAGTAATTTTTATATCAGCCTTATTGTCAAGTCTATACCACTTTTGGGAGTCCAACCCTCATTTTCACCATCTCTACCAAAGTGTATGTTTCACCTAAGATCTACCTCAACTATTATATTCTAATTAAACTTCAATATTGGAAAATTTTATGCTTATTTCAAGAACATTTCAATTAGTTGAAGTCTGTACTTCTGCAAAAGAACAAGCACTTTCTCAGTGACACAACTTCAACGAATTGAATAAGAATTTCTATGGGAACTGGAAATGTGTTACAGAAATATATTCATATCAGTGGGCAATAAGATTCTTGAATCACTTGGAAAAGTTATCTTCATTCATGATATAGCATTCCTACATTATATACAATAGTTCTACATGCACAAAAGTATAGAAGAAGGATGAGTATTTGGTCCCGAGAAACACATGTGATGACATAAATTATTTTATCTTATATTTTTGCTTCCAATGTATTTATTCTTAAAAAAAGAAGTTTTTGATTAGTCTTTTTATCATTTTGTATATTTTTAGTCACGACAACTTCTATCATATTCACTGATTCATCCCGCATTTGATAACGATGAGAGATCGTCGTTAACGTCATGGATGGAACATTTAGACGACAGAATACCAAACGTTGTACCGGAAAACAATTATCCTCCTAATGCCCAACTTGGTGAGAATTTTTCAAAAAAACTAGTGTTCTTCTGAATTTTCGACTTATTGCTTCTCACTGAAATTGTACGCAAACTTACAATGGGAGGACCCACCAATAATGAAGGAACAGTGGGTCTCAATTAAAAGTCGTTTGTCCCTTATTCTCATTGATTTACTAGAAACAATTATCCTCCAAGTGCCCAAGTTCGTAAAAATTTTACAAAAAATAGCATTCCTCTTTAATTTTTGACTTATTGGTTCTCACTGAAATTGTAGGCAAATTGGTACTCCCGTAGTATGTGAACCAAGATGGCGAACACCGGAACATAGTATGTGTACCAGGTTAGGGTTAGGCCATAATTTTATTCCAATTTTAGTTCTATTACGAGTTCGGGGGTTAACCGAGTGACTCTCGTAGTATCTGTACTTGAAATTATGGCCTAACCCTATCTTGGTTCACATACTACGGGAGTACCAGCAAATTTACAATGAGGGGGTGTGCCAATGATGAGTGAACAGTGGGTCTCAATTAAAAGTCGTTTGTCCTTTATTCTTGGTAATTCATCAGAATCCTTACTATATTTTGGTTATTACATTTCAGAAGATTCTCAGAATGCAAATGACGTCAATCACAACCGATTATGGAAAGATGATCCTGCTTTGTTGGGACCTTCAGATACCACGCGTAAGTATTTACATATTTATAGGATAAGATTTTCATAATTATCCTATGGAAATGGAAAGCCAAACACACCGGTTAGCATTCCATGTCGAGTATGGGGATTGGGTATATGTTTCAGATGCATGGGTTCTGTACCATGGTTATATGAACCGCCCTGCAGTGGCGAGATGTCCAGCTGCCCTCTCGCATATAGTTATAAATATCAAACTGCCCTAATGATGTCAATAGATAGGCTTTAAACCTATTGAATCAGTCTGCCCATTCCACGAATAGTGAAGTCTTCTCTTCACTGAGAAGATTCAACTAAACTGGCAGGCGCTCCAGAAGTATGTTTACCAATATGAAGGTAACTAATTTTGTTCGCCCAATTTACATTAAGTTGTGTAAAGGAACTGAAACATATGGGCCGGGGGTATATTCACTTGACTAACACAGACAGTCCCCGAACTAAATAAGGAAAATCGGAATAAAATTATGGCCTAACCCTAACCGGGTACACACACTATAGGAGTACCGGCAGGCACGGTGGTTACAAAACTTGTTTCGAATCCAATGCTCACTGCTGCACCAGGACCACTAGTTAGCCAATTGCAAATCCGAAGGATTCCAGACCTCCATGAAATAGTAGTGCTTTATTACTCATGAGTCACTACTTCTACAGAGCCTTGTTCAGAGTCAAAAAAATTAAAAATTTGCTGTATCAAATATTTTTCATCTCACTTTTTGTACAGCCGCTCCTTTATTAACCAGTCCTACATCATGGCAAGCTTCAGACAACAATGGTTTTAAGTCTGAAACAAACCAGACAAATTCATTGTCACCTGGACACAGACGAACTGAAGACATTGAGACACACCAACACACTGACACAAACAAATCAACTTCGGAAGACACAAATGCTGCTGAATATGGTAGGTTGAGGTTTTTGTTTGTCAAAGTTTTAATTCGGTTCCATTAATTTAAAAAACATCCAAAAACAAGATAGACTATGTTTTTATTATTAGCTGCCAGTAATTTTCATCAACAGTTGCTTTATTATTTTGGGCAAAATGATGATTTCGAAGATGAACCATAAATTTGTGCACGTGCCCAATTGCAAAAATGCTTTCAGAATAAGCATTAACAATTTTGTAATAGTGAGGTATAGGGATGATTTTCGAGGGTCAAGGGTCAAGAGTTGGAGAAACATCGATTTTGCCTTGCTTACATTGGTGCAATCTTCTAGCGATATCCTACATCCCATTGTAAAAGCGTATTCATTGTTCATATTTACCAAATGCATTGCATTTGCATATATAACGGTAGGCAATTTAGGTATGTGCAACTTTTAAATTTTATCAATCATTTCGAGGAAAATCCTTTTATGCTTTCTTGTTCAGACTTCATATCATGGCTAAAATCACTTCGACTTCACAAATATAACGACCTATTTGCCAGCATGAAATACGACGAAATGATGCAATTGAATGAACATACTCTTTCTAAAAAGGTTGGTTACTGTTCTCTTATTTTAAAGTTTTCAAGCTGTTAAATATTGATAGTATTGATAGTTCCAAAAGTATGTGTACCAACTACCAATATGGAGGTAACTAATTTTGTTCGCTTACTTTACATCAAGTTGGGTAAAGGGACTGATACCTATGGACAGACGGTATATTCACTTGGCCAACTCGTACAGTCCCCGAGCTTGTAATAAGACTAAAATAAGGAAAATCGGAATAAAATTATGGCTTAACCCTAACCTGGTACACACACTGCAAGACTACCATTGAAAGTATTCATCTGTGTGTTTCAAAAACTAAACTTCAAGATGGTTGAAACAAATTTGCTTTATTACAGTATATAAGTTCCCTGAAGTCTGGAAAATTCACATCATAAACTTTAAACCGCGGCCCTCCATAAAACTTTTTTGAGCGGTGGTGTGAAGCTAAATGAAAATAATAATATTTGTAGATGAACTCTTGTCTGCCCTAGTTTGGATTTTGACTAGTTTGTATAGAGATTGCAGAGAGCTGTTTGTTTGTTTGTTTTTATTATCTGTTATATTACTTTCGCCTTAGTATCTGGTATTTGGGATTTTAAAATACGACTCAGACCACGATATCAATAAAAAAATGTCAAAATTTAAATTCTACTTCATGTTTTGATAAAAATTTCTCCTGTTCAGAATGTAACAAAAGGTGCGCGGGATAAAATTCTATTGAATGTCAAAAGACTTCATGAGAGATTTGAAAAATTACAAGGACTGGAAAAAGTAAGTTGAAGTATCACTGATAGTCATCGCAGTTGGTTTACATCAGTGGTTCCCAGAACACGGCCTGCCTAAGTGAAATAGTTTAACACTTTGATTTTACTATTTTACGTTCTACATGCCGCCAATTGTTATGTCATTATCACACAGTTATGTGTATGTGTATATTCGTAACAATTCAATTGTATTGGTATTCTAATGATACGTAACAGTGCCGGTATTGCCCCCTGTGGGCGCTCTCCTCTCCCAGCCCACGAATATCCTCCCACCACTAATTTTGGCCCTCGGCCGATCAATTTTGGGCACCACTAGTTTACATGTTCACCAACGTGTGATTTAAAAGGACTGTTACCTAATCTCTGTCTAGTCTATCACAGCTTTTTCGCAACAAAACTAAGACTCTTTGAAAAACGAAACAACCATCAAGTTATCTGATTTTACCTAATTTTATGAAATACAACTGAAAACTTACAAATAACATGCAAAATTGCAAAAATGAGCAGATTTTCACTATGAGCCTTGGTCAAAAATCCGTTGAAATTTTAATTGTTACATCACGTTAACTTATGACTGATTAGCCAATGTTACAGAAATAAACGAGGAAGTTGATGCTCAGTAAAAGGCATTTTAATATTTATTCCTTTATTTAGGAGATTCCGAGAGGTGGTTCATTGCGAAGTGCATTAAACGAACTCAAATCAATGATCTACACTCCAATTATTCGCTTTGAATCTCCGCCCACTGAAGACCCTACTCCTGCTCAAGCACAAAACTTACCGACGCCATCACCTGGACAATCTGAAATATTGCCTGGCGATATTCCCGGACAATTTACAAAAGTTCTTGGAAAAGGTGATTTGTGTTACTTTGTATCTGTGTTCTATTTTCATATGTTGTGTTTTTCAAATATACGGTACTGAGCGGTCTGGTGTAGTTCAAAAGCAATATGTTGAGTATTAAGTGTTATTTCTTGACTGAATACTGTAATTCTTTTTTCAGCCTGCACCCAACTTCTGATCTCAAAACCTGACAAGGACAATATAACCCTTTACTTACAACTGCTAGAGAAATGTATGCATCACACGGTAAGTTTATCAAACATTCTTTTATTATATTTATTATATCATTATCTATTCATCCAGCGTGATTTATTACACAAATAAATCATGATTTCAATACTGGAAAAACAAATTTTGTCCAAAAATGGTGAATTTACAATCAGGATGCCTGGCTGCAAAATTTTAAGTTCCGTCAAAAGCAGTGGCTTCTTGGACAAAGCCTTGTTTGGAGTGGAAAATGTGTATAAAATGAAAAATCAATTCAAAACATTCTTTTCTATTACTGTCGATTTCAGATTTTTCTTCAACTTAATTCGTTGTACATCCCAATGTTACTCTTCACATTTTGTTGAAGTGTAGCCTATTATTCCATTACAAAAAAAAATAATGTTATTGAATTATTTTATATGTAGGCTTTCACATCGCAACAGAAGAAGAGACTACAGAGTTGGAAATGGCAAATTAATAAAATTTATCGTTCGTTACCTAGAAATCAACAGATGTCCTCACAAAGGTATATCAAATTCTTTTTTGTTTATACATCGTTTTTAAAAATGCTCTTAGTGCATATTGCCAAGAAGAGAGAAATTGCCAAGAAAGAAATGCTCAAATATATGAACATGTGGGTCCAATAGATAATGCAGTACAGCAGTAACCTATGAGACGTACACCAAAATCTGTTATCTGATTTTTCAGATGCTTTAAATCAAATTGACAAGTTGAGTCCCATAACCACAGCAATTCTAGGCCGGAGCTTAACGAAAAAAAAAACCTCATAAATAGAATGCTCAAATGTTCAGTAATCAGTATCATTCTTCAATATTGTTCCACGATTTGCATTCAAATTTCTAACTGTTTGCCTCCATATTTTCTTAGAAGTGCTGTTGGTGCAAACTATCCCAACAAGAGAGTGAGTGGGCGGAGTCTGCCGTCATTTGGAGCTGGAGTGATAAGTCCAGCTGCATCACCAGCAATGCGATCTTCAAATCAACTTTCTATGTTTCCTGCTCAAGTATTAAAGGTAGGCTTAGGCTTGTGTTTTACCCTGAGATGGGGAGTACGGGAAAAAGGTAGTAGTACGTGTAGCAGGTTAGGGTTAGGCCATATTTTTATTCCAATTTTCCTTATTTTAGTTCTAATACGAGTTCAGGGACTGTCTGTGATAGCCATGTGAATATACCTCCTTCCCATAGGTTCCAGTCTTTTTACACAATTTGATGAAAAGTAGGCAAACAAAATTAGGTACCTCCATATTGATACACACACTTTTGGAGCGCCGGGAAAAATTTACATACGACTCACTCAAAACCATAAGCCAATCAAAAAAGGACCCCAGCTTTGAATTCAATTATCACCATCAAAAATCTGGATTCTAAGTTTCGACCCTGGCTCTCATTAGAATTGTTTTGTGCCAATAATTTTGATTCAAAATTGTCCGAATCGATCCGGTATCGGTGAAATTGTAGTTATTGCTAGATTTTACTTTGGTAAATCATAAAAAGTGGTTTAAAGTTCAAAGAAAAGTTATATGAATTTTTTGATAGGTACATCGTTTTCTAAATAGCATCGTTTTTTTTTATTCTTGAAATACCTTTAATAATTAGAGATAAGTTCTTGGATCTGACTAAGTTGCAAACGCAAGTTGAACCGCCATACCCACCAGCCACCACCATACCCAGTGTGTGATAAATTGGGTAAATAAAGCCAAACTGGTGCCTTTTTGACTGTAAGGCTAAGCTATATAACGCTTTATCTACAACATTATATTGTGACGTAATGATCCCTTATTGTGGGAATTTTTTAATTTGTTGTATACATGGAAAAATCAATATTTTTGTGGGGCTCAGCTATGTGTCTGCAGTTGGCATTGCTGAAGCGAAAACAGGAACTCCATACGCAGTCAGTAGGTTAACTGCTTTTATAGAGCCTCGTTTAGAGTGAGGATGCTTTATAGCAGGGGTCACCAAACTACGGCCCATAACCACATAATGATTGTATTACTTTTTTGATAAGAACTGTACTAAATATGGAAAAATAACACATATCAATCACTAATCTTTCGATGTGCGTCACATCTATGGTATATTGAGATAATTTCAGGATTTTATTCTGGCAACGGTCATTGACACCGTCGAAAGATCGTCGCAAATAAACGCTGGAGTTGTGCATGATAGTTTGACAGTGGTTCATTGTGGGTAATAATTAACGATGTTCTGATTGTACGAACTTCATAAAAATTGGTACGTATCAAGTTAGACAAGAAATACACACGTCCATATAAATTTTATTGGTGTCCATAGACAATATCAATAATTTGCACTACGTATAACTGGAGCGTAATTTTTAAAAGCGTCGAATGTTGGGAAATTTATGCGCATGAAATTCAAATACCAGATAATAGTTGTTTATTTTATCTAAATTAGGTCAAAATTTCATAGAATTCCAAGCTACAGCAGGCAGTCGTTTTTATGAGCGATATTTCAACACGGCGTAACGGTACTTAGCAGACGTGATGCGTACATTTTTGTCGCGGATTTTGTAACATTTCTAATTCATGACAGCAACGTTTTGATAACAGCTAAACTCCTAGGATGTTCTCGATCTATATTATGCGATATTCCCAACATTTGTGAGTTTATTGTATTGCATTGACAAAAATATTCATCCGGCCCGTTTCAACACAATTTGAGTCATACCCGGCCCGCGGTCAAAAAAGTTTGGTGACCCCTGCTTTATAGATTGTGATGTTGCATGGACCTTACTTCATTATGATCTTCCATACATTAAATGATTGTTTTATTTTTCAGCCTACATGGTACGGTTATGGATCAAACACTCACCCCACCCCTCACACCGTCCAACCTCCAATCGAAGCTGCTAGAAAAACTGCATCTCTGGACCCAAGTCTTGTTCAGCGACCTGCAGCGTACCCAGTTTCTCACCCATCAGATATTGGAAATCTGCAAGGTCTTACAGGGGGCCCAGGTGACACAGACATCAGCAAAAGACTTGATTCGTTAAGCCTTAGTGTGGCGGAACATGCATTGTCAGGTGATAATTATGAGTTTTTTGAAGTAAAGAAGTATGGGACTCTAAAAAATCTGAGAAATTCTTAATCAAATCCTGTTAAACTCTTAAATGAGTGAATAAATTAAACTCCCAAATATTGAATGGATGAACTGATTTTGACACGATTCAATTGTTTTTTTTAAGCAACACGTGGACAATGATTATGCTCTCAAATATAGCGCCATTCTCTTTCTACCATCTTACATATCCTTTTATCTTTTTATGAAAAAATATCTTTCTTCGCAACTCATGGACTGATCGATTTCAAATTTTTAGTACTTGAACATTGAAGCCTCTATTAGCTATTACTTAATTTTTTTTTAAATTTTATCCCAATGGGCCGATATTTCAACTCAAATTTGGCTCTTTCATTTTAATTGATGAAAACACTTTTTATGACCTATGGGAACACTTATTCTGTCACAATTCTACGTCAATCTTTTCAGCAAACTCTGCGGCTAGTTGAGGCACGCCCGACTTGTGTTCATATATTTAATAAGCATTGCTTTCTTGTTTCAGATGCTGACCGTATATCAACCCTATGAAGAACGGAATGCGATTGGTTTGAAATTATTGTATACCTTTTTTTGCCTTATTTTTGCCAAAAATAAGTACTGTATTTTTATAACAGTATTTTCAACTTCATATCATGTTTCTTATTATTGTATTTTTTTTATATTCATTCACTTTTTTATCATCTTGAACTGAAAATAAGCTGGTATTTAAGTACGCCATATCAGAATTTTAACCTTCTTAAACTTGTCTTGTTGAATAGAGTGTCCATAAAGTCTTAAAATTATTTAAAATTACGAAGGGAATTTATTGATACCGTATTATGTTTTGGCCTTCACAGATTTATTAAATGAAGTAAAAATACTTAAACAATTCCTGATTAAAAAACAACTAAACCTGGTTAAGATATATTGAGAACTGACTTCATAACAAAATTGAAATTGTAAAGGGACTTAATGGACACCCTGTGTAATAAATGTAGAATAAATCAGCCAAATCAGTTACAAAAGCTAGATGAAAGAGATCTGTTTTAGGCATACAATTCTAATTTGTCATCAGTAGAAAATTTTCGGCTCTTTGACCACTAGGGCTGTAGAATCAGGGTAGAAAAATTTGAACCCGGCTGCGCCTGCTCAGGTTGGAAAAAAATTCAACCCATCTCAGATAAAACAAAACTTTGGCATATGAAACCTTTTTTGAATCTCAGTTGAGAATACTAAGCCACCTTAATGCTTTTAGGTTTTTTTTTCTTCATAAATTCTGATTTGGAGGTATAGCTCTAAATTCTGACACTGACAAATTCAAAATTTTGACTCTTACAAGTATGGAAATTCAACTCTAGCATTTTCAGAAATGTTCCCAACTCTGACTTTATAGCCCTAGAATACTAACTAGGTCTCTGATAATAATCTGGGCTACAGTTGTAGATTCAAAATAATTTTGTTCAATTGCCAGCATAAAATATAATCTATGTACAAGTCAGTATGTACATCTATGTACAAGTTCATTCGATCATTTTTCAAATAGCGTATCATTGTTAAATAATTTTTTTCCAGTAAAACATTTTTGAGACATTTCTACTTGTACACTTGTAAATCTAATCACACCATATAAGCTTTGTAAACCATACTTATTTCGGTACTTCCATAGTATGTGAACCAAGATGGCGGACACCAGAACAAGCCATAATTTCAGGTACAAATACTACGGGAGTCACTTCGCTAGTCCCGAACTCTTAATAGAACTAATATAATGAAAATTGGAATCAAATTATAGCCTTAACCCCAACCTGGTACACATACTGCATTCCAGTGTCCGCCATCTTAGTTCCCACACTTTGGGAGTACCCTTATTTCTATCGCAGTATATAGACCTTGGATTTGATACATTGTACAGCGACTTGGATAAAAATTGAGTGAACAGAGCAATATTTAGAGATGCCAGCTTGGGGATGTCCAGATTGAATCAAACATTTGAAACAGTGAATTGAATTTGAATCAAACATTTGAAACATTGATGTATTCTATACAGATTATTCGGTTTTGGACATCCCTGCCTATGTCTTGGACTAAATATGACTTCAAAGATGGCATAAATTACATTATCTTTTGTATTTTAAGAACACTTATTAAATAATATACTTTATTCCTAGCCTTGTATTGTTTGTTATCAAGTACACTATTCTATTGAATTGCGGCCATGTTACAGGCTCAAACGAAAATATGACAAATTTTGGGTTTTTTCTGTTACATTTTTTTTTACAAAAATTCAAATTCTACCTACCCCTAGAGGTCGGTGCTGAATTGCTAATTTACCTATTACATTGCGCATATTAGAGTTTACATTGCAAATGCCGCTACCCCTATGTTGGTTGAAATTTATACAAAGAGCAAGCTTTGCCCAGACATGGCCAGGTGATATAAATTGCATTTTGTCATCTGGCCCATGCTTAAATCAGATGTATCTACTTTTTATAATATTATTAGTTATTCATATTATTGTTTTATTTTCCTAACCTACTAATCTTACTATTATTGTATTTTTTCAGTTTCAAACATTATCGTCATAAAGATCCCATGCATTTGATAAAAAAGTATTTAATATTTGTTCCTCTGAGAGGAACAACGCAGCATCACTGCTGCATTTTTATAGTTTAAAATCGTTTTTAGCATTATTATGAATTAGCTGAAGAAATATTGTATGGTAACCACTAGTCAATAATATTTGTTCGAAGGGACAGTTTACTTTAAATTTAAACTCGGGACTCCAGTATCAATAAAAGCACTCTAATTCTGACAGTACAGCCTGAGTATATAATAACAAATACCAGGCAGAATTATTGACTTTTTTTTCTCATTTAATAACACATTAGCCAATAACATAATAAAATGATCGATTCACTCTACTCTTAGTTAAGTTTTTAAAAAAATGACTCCAGCTCTGTAGTTTTAGGTGGGGAAATTTTTAAACAATCTAATTTCACTTTTAATTAATATAATGAGTAGATTTTATCAGCGTAATGGAGAGACTTTTGCCGCTCCAGAAGTGTGTGTACCAATATGGAGGTAACTAATTTTGTTCGCCTACTTTTTTACATCAAGTTGTGTGAAGGGACTGAAATTCACTTGGCTAAAACAGACAGCCACGAACTCGTACTAAGACTTAAACAAGGGAAATCAGAATGAAATTATGGCCTAACCCTAACCTGGTACACACACTACAGGAGTACCAAACTTTCAACTAAAACGAATGAGGTCAAAATTTTTGTCAGAACGTAAGTTATGTAACTACCCTTGCCAGTTTTTATCAAAATTTGGTTTTCTTGTATTTGGGAGCTGGAGGGAAAATTTCCTGTAGTCGTAATTTTAAACCAGACTTCAGTTCCAATACCAGCAAGAATTCGCTAATACTTATATGCCTTGAATCTCGAAATCAAGTCTTTGGTTTCAAAGTGTACTTCATTCCTGATGCGTTTGTTTCATATCCTTTTTGTTTGACTGAGTGTAACTCGCGTGATGCTACTTTCAACTATTTTATATGTATTTTGTCATTAACATAGTACTATCTGTATACTACATTATTTTCATTGTAGATATATTAAAAAGATATTATTGATTGTATATGGCTGCTACAGACATACTTCAAAATATTGATTGCCTTATTTTCCTCTATTTTGAAAACGGACTTCAACTGTGTACCTAATAACGCAAATTTATTAGGGACGTCTCAAACCAAACAGGAATTTTTAATAATTTTATAGGCCAAATTTAGGCTCAAATTTAAAGTAATAGGCATTAATCATTTAGGCATTTTGTAGTCACAAACACAACAAATCTAAAAAACTCCTGTAACCATTTACTCTGGATTACCTAATATATCTTCCTGTGGAGTTTATGATTCATAGAACAAGGGTATGGTTTCAAAAAAAAAGGTAGGGAATCTGTAAGCTGTTAGAAATTCTGGTGTAATGTTAGATTCGGGTGTTAGTTTACTTTATCAAAATGTTCTTTTGCTTGCTACTATTTACAGGGTAAAGCAAAAAACAAACAAACATTTTTTTAAAATTCTCTGAGAGATTTTTGTCCCACCCTATATGGCAAATAGCAATGGCCTATGTTTTAAGAGCACATCCCACATATTTCAATATTGGGCGCTCCAGAAGTGTGTGTACCAATATGGAGGTAACTTCTTTACATCAAGTTGTATAAAGGGACTGAAACCTATGGGCAAAAGGGCTATTCACTTGGCTAACACTGACAGTCCCGAACTCGTAATAGAACTAAAAAAAGGCGAATTGGAATAAAAGTATGGCCCAACCCTAATCTGGTACAGTGGTACATACACTACGGGAGTACCCAACATTGAACCTAGAAACTCAAGTAGCGTATCCGTTAGTTGAACTAACACCTATCACATTCTATATATGATATAACCTAATATTATTTGCTTGATGCAAATATTACATGTGATTTGCTTGTTTTGAATGGAAAAATGCTTCGCTGCCTTATGGAAAGCTGGTTTCTTTCTTCTCTGCTTGCATGTAGCTTCTTAATGTTTATAAAGTATTGGAGTTAGCAATACTATTAATACAATGCATTTAACACAAACTTGGTCTTTCGGTGTAGATAGGTGGGTTCTGGAATGGTATAGAAAAAGATTGTTGATTATCAATTGTGAACCTTCGTGATGCAACTTTTTCACTCACTCCGTTTTTTGCCTTACTTGAAGTTTTGATGATTATAATCACTAAGCAACTGAGTTCCAACAATTTATGATAACGTAAGTCATTTCCAACTTTGTCATGACACAAGCAGAATGACATCACTCGAAACAATTTATTTTTGGTGTGGGTGCAGCTAGTGAACTATACATCATCACTTAAGGTTATTTAGGTATTTATATTGCTCTGCTTTTGTTTGATACGTAGGCCCACCACCTTATTTTCTTATTCTATCACACACTTGTATGGTTTAAATGGGGCTTTTTTTGCGGGTGGGCTTGTTTTATGATAAAACATGAGCTGCTATCAATTGCTATCTAGTTTGTACGGGACTGACACACCTAACCTATTATTCTCAAATTTCCACAATCCATGACCCACTTCCAAAAGCTCTCAACATTTCATGGCCATATGCTCCTAAAACAAAAACACGTTTCATTTTTACCGGTTTCCATCAGGTAGTTTATTCACCCCGTTTAATAAATAATGAAACAAATCACATATAATTTACCTAAATGAGAATTAATGTGGTCATTGCAAATGGTGCCTGCCGGTGACAGTCTTTGCTCGTGGCCCTCTTTAGGGCTTGAGTGGCCAGTTGGAGAAACCCTGATCCAGACAAATTTCAGACTGAAATGACGTCATTCTAACGACCGTGGCAACACATATCTTTGAAAATCTATCACTGGCACAACATATCTCCTCTCCTTTGAAATTGATTCTCCTCCATCTCTGCCAAGGTTTTCTTTCCCCGACTAACAGAATCTCTCATTTTTCATCTTCTTGTTGTTTCTTCATCTCTCAGACAATTTCCACAATCCTAATTTGCAGTCATAAAAAGTGCATCCTGCAATGTAATCGGTATTTTTCTCTGTGTCTCCTTGTGACCAATCCACTCCATATGCTAGAGAGCCATCATTCGTAGTAAACGAAGTTATTATATTGGGAGAACCATTTTCATAAGAAATAACTTTGAAGCCATTAAACATACATGCAGTTAGCAATCGATCACAATCATACGGATGCCATTTCAGTCTCCATACACCACCGCCTACAAACATCTCAGACATAGGTTGGCGTCGAATACATCTCGTATCCCAAAACCTGACGCATTCGTCGTAACTACCTGTAGCGAGGATGTGATCTGATTTGGAGTTACATTGTATACTACAAACACCAGCTTGATGCGCTGAATTTTTGAAAATATATTTTGATGGATCTCTCACGTCCCAACTACAAAATTTACAGTCGTCTCCGCCGGAATATACTACATTACCGTCCCATGTATTATAAGCGCATATCCAAGCTTCAAAATCATGAGCTTTCCATTGAGACTCCTTTACTACTTCATTATTGCATGAATCTATGATGGACAAACATCCATTTGAATCACTAGTGCATATTTTAGCTTCCAGTCCCCAGTCTAGTGATAAAAGAAGGCCTTCATTTGTAACTTTAGAAGCAACAACCTCCGTCAGTTTTACATCATTACAAGACTCTGTAATTTTATCTAATGAATACAACTTTACAAAGCCTTTGGCATCCGCTGCACATAGCATTGTCTCGTCAACACAATTACCATTCCATTTCAAGTCTAAGATTGCATCTGTTTCAACTTTGAAGCACTTTTTCATTCCCAAATCATTTTGAGAGAACAATGCAATACTGCCTTTACGGTTCATAAGATGACCTGGTAATCCTTCTTTCTCTTGCTTCAAAAGTTGATAAGTTCCGCAAGCTACTATATTTTTGTATCCATCGGAGGGACACCATTCCACAGAGTCTGGGCATTCAGTCAATGTTTCACAATAAACCTCCTTGGCATAAATTTTATTCGAATCTTTTTCAGCCATTTAACTTAAAGATACACACACCTGGCAAAACAAATCGAGCATTTTATTAATATGTACATTCGGATTGATTTAAAAAACGGTTATTCAGTGATTAGATGTTAAAATGAATCAAATACATTCATATTTTAAATCTAGCAATTCAATGTTCTTCTAAACCAGTGGTTCTCAAACTTATTAAGTCATGTGCCTCTTTTTTAGAATTCGTCAAGTCTCACGCCTCAGCTTAAAAATAACTAGCTAACAATAAGCTACAAATAACAGATAGTAAGGCGAAATTACGTTTTCTTTATAAAAAAACAAGTTTCAAATACGTGGATGGAATCGCAATCTCTAAACAATAAAAAGTGTTAATATCCAAAATAAGGCCGACAAGATCCAATCTAATAAATATTTTTAATTAGCTTTACGCCCTCTCAAAAAATTGTCTACGCCCTTTTGTGGGGCGCGCCCTGCTGTTTGAGAAGCACTGTTCTAAAATATCTTGTATATATAATTCAGTCTCTATTAATATGTAGCACAGTACACAAACACAATCAGTGGATAAACATGGTACTTCAAAATAAAGCTATAACTTCACTCACCAAAAACCCATAAGAAAAACATGTATATTGTAAATTTTTTAACAGAACTTGCACAGTTGATACAAATAATTTGCTTACAATTAGAAGCTGAAACTTTTTTTTGTCACTCAAGTATTATAATAAAGCAAACAGTGTTTTCACTAAAGTTACGTTTTACAGAACGATATGTAAAAAAAAAACATATGATGATCATTCAACATTTCTGTTACTCTGTTTATTGCTTAATTTATGCATAATAGCATATAATAGCTTTCATTCTCTAGTAAAGTAAAATTCACCAAATTTTTTACTTTTACATAATACCCATAATGATTTGACAGAGCTTTGGACGCTTATAATTGATTGTGTTGAGTTAATTACAATTAAATTGATTATAATTAAAGCATACAACAATGCTGATTTTTTATTAAATAGTAACAAACAGACCTCATATAGTATATATTACTCAACAGAGGACCAGTTTCCAATTCTTGTAGCAAGTAAAAAAGTGAATATCTTTCTTGCAAAATTTACCCACGGGGCAACGGTGGGGCTCTGAAAGGGTTAGTGCGAACCCTTTCCTAAAATTTCGAACCCCATCACTGCCCATGGGCCATTGCAATTCAAACTAATCCCCAGGGGGTAAATTTACCATTGATAAATTCAACTCAAAAATTGAAGTTAAAAAAGTTGAACACAGTAATCAGTAAATAACGATTTTATTATATTACATATGAACATCCAAGTTAGGATTGAAGACAATATAAAACACAATGTACAACAATTCATCATAAAATTGTGCATATTTATTAATTAATAAAAAAATTACAGTGCAAATTAAAGTATGTATGATTGTAATAGTAAGTGCTATAATTTGTACATAATTATTATGAAATATATTAAAGAAATTGAATGTAATAACATAAGAATGAAACATATTTTTATAACAAGGCGACAATTACATAGCACAGCGCAAATTAGGGTATGATTGTGTTATCAATTTCTACAGTTTTCTGTATAGTGGATGTTTCCTTGATCATAGACTTCCTTGTTTATTTCAGTAACATTGGCCAATCATCAAGAGCAATGGTGAAGTATAGGAAAAATTTCTCTGGGGTAAAAGGTCGGGAAAACATCCACTCTGATAAAAAAAATATAGAATGAAGAAATTAGAAACAGGTGGAATGAACTGAAATATACAAATTACAATATCAGGAACTAATATAACATATTGTATTCAAGCATTGCCCTCACAATCACTCTACAATTGATCAAAATTTTTGAGATAACAGTTTATGGCTTGGGCTATTCGACTCTTCTGCTAAACCAGTCAATTCTTCACTTATTTTCCAGAGACGTTTTGCATATTCATCATTTTGTGCATCCCATGACTCAGCAGTTTGTTTGCAGGAACTGAAAGAGGAAATTTATATAACTTACTTTTGTGAATTGCCAAAAAATCATTACATTAGCTTAATGAAATATAGCATTGTAGCAATTTCATGCTGTGAATTGGTATAAACAAATATAAACTGTATATTTTAGTATGAATATAGGAAAGGATAGGATATACACATTTATCCCGGGGGGAAGGAAAGTCGATAACATGGCTTAACCATATATAGCGAACCACGGCCTCTCGTCCGGTTACCATTCCATGTCGGGTATGGGATTAGTTAGTTATTTGTTTTCAGAAGCATGGACTATGAATAATGAATTCACACTCACGCATAATATTTCCCAGAAACTTCGTTCAACTCATGTGCGACAGCACAATATATCTGTGTCTGAGCACCCTGTTCAGGAGTTCTAAATAGAAACTTTAGTGGCAGATAATTTAGTGAGTTGAAAAGTTTGTCCCATAAAGAAGGATTCTCATTCTTTCCATAGTGGCGAACAAGTTCAGTGTCAACTACTCCAGGTTCTAGTGCATACGTCGTTACTGCCGTACCTGAATTAGTAGAAATAATATAAGGATAAGTATAGAACAGCTGTGATGACTGGAGACAGGGTTTAAGATGTTTTTATTGACAGCTCGAGTCGTATTTACTAATTCACTGGAGTCAGTAGTGAAAAATGTTTTTCAGAGCTGGGATATTATATTTTTGCTTGTGATAATCGAAGCCTAAACTTAAAAGTTGACTGAACATTCTCAACAGACAATTTGGGGTTAAAAGCCTTCTTCAATTGTATCTTGGAAATGCCTAGTTCATGGGTGTGCAACATTTAATACAGGAGGGCCAGATACAAATAACTGGGCAAAACCATGGGCCGCACCTTTATTTAACACAGACTTTCTGGTACTTGCAGGTATAAAAATTTTGGCTATTAATCTTGTGACATGCGTTACTTGCACAAGTCATAGGCATAGATAATGGATTGTACTCAGGTATAGGCCTCGAAACGCAAAGGAAATGGAATTACCAAATTAAATTAAAAACTCGTTTTGCGGGCCACACATCATCCAAAGTTGGCACTTCTCTGCAGGATGCACAATTTTTCCACAAGGCCGCATTTGGCCTGTAGGTTGCACACCCCTGGCCTAGTTCAACTTTATTTGTTCAGTCAAAAATTTACCTTCCATAGCCACCATTACTAGCCTGAAATTCAGACTCATGGAAACTTAAAAATTTTGACTTTGGCTCTGACATTGGTGAAAACATGGCAAACTCAGACTCAAGATTTGAATTCTCACCCACCCTTGCTGCTAAAGTAACGGTTCCTAATATATGTCAATCATACATAAGATTTTAAATAGCATCAAATCTAAGATGTGTTGTATAGTTGTGTGATCTTAATTATATTTTTTCTAGTATCCTCAATATATGTGACACTTTTTTCGGTCAAAATTGGGTTCCTAGGAGTTGGGGTCTGGAGCTAAAATTTTCTTGAATATTGAGTCGATTTCAGATAGTTCGGATAAAGAGTAAATTATTATAGTCAAGTGATAAAATGGCTCGTTTGGAAATCCATTATTCCACTTTATTGTATCGCTAAATTCATATGCAACAATTTTTTACATTGTTCACTAACCGTGAAGACGTTTAGAAAGTTCCCTTGAAAACAGAACATTCATCAATTTACTCTGTCCATAGGCTTTTTGTGCGTCATATTTCTTTTCAAAATTAAGATCGTCCCAATGTATTTTTCCCCATCCGTACATTTTGTAATGAGCAGTTGATGACACTGTGACAACACGACTTGGGGCACTTTTCTGTAATTAACAAAACTGACTCAAAAATGGATATGCATATTAATAGCTACTTCATATTAATTCATTGCACAAAAAGTAACGAAGCAGACCGAAATCTCAAATATTTTTGCAAAGCAAAATTAAAATCCAAAACATAAAATTTAATTAGTATGTGGAATCGAATTCATTGAATATTAAACACAAAACATAAATAAAATCATAACTAAATCGAAGTACAGTTTAATACTTCTTCTAGCATCATGTCCATGCATCTGAAAGGAATGACTAATCAAATATTTTACCGATCGACACATGTCTAGTAACAGCATGTAGAGGCCTCGGTTTTCCATATGATTAAACTGTCTTATTGGCTTTCTTCATCAAGGTTTAAATAGCCTACTGGGTATTCTTGAAGGAACTCAAACTGAATGTACTGGTTAGTTTCAATAGGCAATGAGGTTATATAACTGTATATTGATGAGATAATTAATAGTACAATCACCTTTAATAACTCGACTAATAAATTAGTCAGCAAAAAGTGCCCAAGATGATTCACACCAAACTGCATCTCAAAACCATCTTTTGTTTTCATCGGAGGGCACATCATCACACCTGTGTTAGAAAATTAGAATGGTAAGAATTCCTAAAATGCTATAAAATTAAACATACAAGTACCCAAGGCTGTAGAGCAAGGGGAAATTTAAACTGTAACTCCGTACTACAGGTAATTTAAAAGTCAAGGCTCGGCAGTGTGGCGCATCATTCCAAGCGTTAGAAATACGCTCACCTACTCACTCCGATTACCCTGCGTGAGTTCGCAGGTTCGAATCCTATCAGGTAAAAATTATGTGCGAGAGGATTGCTGGACTCCCATATCCGACATGAACTGTTACCTGGACAAGAGGACGTGGTACCACATATGATTAAACAGTCCTATTGGCTTTTCTCTCCCCCGGGATAAATATGAAAATCTTATCCTAATTAACTGAAGTCATAGTCAAAATTTTTCTGAATCTGGTAGCAGGAGATAAAAACAAACAAGAGTCAGAGTGGTTAACAAAACGGTGCGAATCATTTAGTCCTTATTTTCCCATACCCCACAGTGCTGCATTTAACATGCAGTTTTTACCAACCTGCATTGTTTATGAGAACATGCAGTTTCGGCTCATTTTCATTGATATCAGCGGCAATTTCTCTGATGGATTCAAATGAAGCAAGATCAAGTTCTTTCAAAATAACATCATTTGAACCAGTTTCTTGAATAACCTGAAATAAATGAAACAGGGAATAAGAAACACACTGAATCCTGGCCTTGAAGAATAGATTCGTTAGAGCGTTTCTGCAAGCGATGACTTTGAAGTCCAAATGCAGAAATACATTTATTTATTTTACAGTGTTAATTAAGGAAATCAAAATGAGAATAAATTTTAATTTAAATGTGATTGTTGTATTGAGCTGAAATTTAATCTTTGATGCCTATAATTTTAAAAGAACATCCTTTTAAGGGTTAATTTTTACAATTCAAGATGGTTCAAATTTTTCTTCAGCCATTTCTGCATTTGAAAAAAAAAAAAGACATAAATGTAATGACTATTGAATTCTTTATGATACGGAAATTGTTGATCATATGCTGATATTATTTCATAAAGGTTTCTGAAATTTATTGAAACATTTATTACTTTTTCTTTTGCTGCATTTCCCTTTTCCATATCTCGACAAGCCATAATAACTCTGGCGTTACGATTGGCCATATCAATAGCAGTTGCCAAACCAATTCCAGTGTTTGCTCCAGTAATTAAAACTGTTTTACCATCCATGTGAATATTTTTATTCACCATTCCGCGGTGTACTGTAGCAGGCATATTGAGATAAATGAGTCTATTACTGTAATACAGAAATTACTCTACTAACTGCAGGACGGAAGAATGTATAAGCTAATAACTAATACGGAAATATAAATGAAATACTATCGCTTTCCTAGTTCTGTAGTTTGTCTATTTCTAACTAAGTTTAACGCCACCGGTACCAAACCAGAGTATGGCATACTACAGTACTATCAGTTCCGTGATGGTAAAAACACAGCCAGCGCGTCACAGGCAACGCATTTTAATGTTGCGCAACATGTTGTCGGACAAATTATATTTGGGTCGTAAATCTTGGAATAAAAGTTGTTAAAATATTTGGGGCTCAGCTCAAGCTCACATGTTTTCTGGTCGTTAATCTTATTATGTGAGTAGATTTTACAACTCAATGCTTATGTTCTATTTGAACTAGCGTGACACAACCCAAGTCCACATGCAAGAAATCAGAAATCAGTAAGAAACATGGCTTCTATTCAGTGTTTGTTGCCTTTGCCTAGCAAAGCGAAGCTGGCATATATCTAATACGTTAAAATATAATATATATTTTACGAAAAATATACTAACGGAAGAATAGCCTGTAAGGTAACGCCTATAAATAAGTTGTGCACACGGCGACGTCAAACAGAACCGTTCATTTGTAAATTAAATATTGTTGGGTGTATACGATCGGCAGTGAATATACACTCTGTCAACAATACGTTTTTATTTGACAAACTTTGCTTAACCGATCAGGTAAAATTGAAATGACAGAGTAGTACTAGTTCCCGTTTGACAGTAGCTCAACTAGATAAACATTGCCTGGTTTAGGAATTTGTGCAATGTGCTATAGTAGTTAGTGTTATTGTGTATACACCGTTCATGTAACATTGGTCTAGAACTGCTGGGTCACGAGCCGCTTTCACGAAGCTCACGAATGTCTTTGCAGAAAAATGGGGAAATAAAAAGATTGTAAAGTTTTTTTTACTAAATTTGAAAGGGTAATATCGATTTAAAAATGGAGACAATATAGGCATTGAGATGTAATCATGATTTAATCCACTTTACTCTTTAACAATACCGTAGGTAAAATTCATGGGCAACACCAGTCACCAGCTTTACATCCCGACCAATACCATACAAGTGAGTGATATTTTGAAGAATCATTCACGTTCGGGTTGGAGATGTGACATGGTGGGTGTCCGACAAAGTATCAGATTTTATAACACCTCAAAGAAGCAAAAATATGTTCATCTTAGTTTCCCCGCAATCTCGCTTTAAAATGATTCTTCGTCAATGATTTCCTCAAAATTCCATTGTAGGCTATGCTGTAGGAATGTGTCAGATTACCCGAGTTCCGGATTGACTTTTTTATGTTTTTTATTTACTGATAAGATATATAATCTATGATAGTAAATAATTAATTTTACGCATTTATTTTAGGGTTAGGCTACACTTAAACTATCTATAGTTTAGATACTATTAAAGTATCTTTAGTTAAGATATTTTTAATCTGAACTTTGATATACAAAAAGCCAATCGCGATAAAATCGGATAAAAATAAGAAAGAATATGTATAAGAGAAAGAAGCACAAAAGTAATAACTCAGACGATACCACCAGGCCGGCTGAATCAAGGGTCCGACCACATTCTTCGGCAGATACATATTCTACATCAGGAGGTATGGTTTTCATCATAATTTTTCAAGTGAAATCTGTGATCGTTAATTTACGTAATTCTCTAACGTGTTTCTGAACCTATGGGTCGCGACCCAAAATTGGATTGCCTAAAAAAATTTTGGGTTGCTTGTTTTTTCAATAAAAATCTAAAACCTACTAATTTTATTCTTTATTGAATTTATTACTTATTTTCTATTTAGAAAGATTTATTTTGCTCAATTGAAACCACGCCACGGCACTCGCTGATGGCAAACTAGCGAAGTTTCCTCACTTTGGGGTAATTTCTCGGGAAATAAATGTTATGTAAGAACGATTGCTTCATATTATTCATTTTATTTTGCGACAATAAACGTACTATACGCCATATAGTATTTGAGGCTTGGGCCGCGACATTTTACAAAATTTTGGTCGCCTAAAGAATAAGATGTGGACCACTGGATTCTATTCTAGAAAGAGAGGGCTCAGTAGTTTTCATTTCGTCCCAAATAAACTAGTCATAACTATTTGCAGAAGAACTGTACGTTGCAATCCGTGATTTTCCTGGCAAAACTGATGATGATTTACCGTTTGCAGAGGGTGAAGTGTTTACAATTATTAACAAAAAGTACGCCTTCGATTTCTTATTTAAATCGAAAATTGAAATTATTTTGTGCGAGTTTAATATATGAATACGATTCTCCGCATGTTCAAGTTGAAAATCATACTCCTATTCTGTGGAGTTTGGAACTATCACTGTACGATCGCTCTGACTTCAAAGCGAATCGGGCGATAGACTACACTACAATATCAAATCCCTAGCCACCATTGAAAGAGATGTTGGCTACAGTAGTTGACTCCAAATTAAGCAACGTTATCATTAGGAATTACAACTTAAAGAGTTGCTTATGTGATTTCATATGAAATTTATGCTAATGTGTGATATTTCTATAACAGTTGTCAACATTGGTGGAAAGCTAAATCTCTTAAAACTTTGAAAGTAGGATACATCCCAAACAACTTTATCGAACCTGAATCACCGGTGGAAAAGGAAGAGTAAGGGTTTATCTGTTACATATGCCCCCAAATCCCGTTTCTTCTTCCAAGGCCAAGTCTTAGTTTCACACATACATACAGTGGCGTATCTACGTAAAACTGCGCCCAAGGCAAGATTTGAAAATGTGCTCTTGATCGTTGAATGACAATTATTAACGACTGTTGTTAAATTGAGATGCATACGTTATTATTTTAGTAAAAATTCAAATTCTAGCTATTACCTAATACCTATTTAAAACAATTTTATTAAAACATTTCACGGTTGAAACTTCTCGCTCTTTTTGCGCCCCATGTGCAAATAGCGCCCAGGACACGAGCCATGGCTGCCACACCCTAGATACGCCACTGCATTCATATTGTATATAAATAAAACAACAATTAGCAATAGTGATGGTTAAATACAATCTCAACCGCAATTTTAATGACCTTCTCCATTACAAGTAGGCTAGAGAGAGAGAGAGAGTATGTATGAGAATCAGAAATTCTGGTTGTTATCGCTGAACATTTGGAATGAAGCTAGTGAATTCGTATTGACAAAATTTTCTCGTATCATATTAAAGTGAGGTTTACTGCGTTATTAGGGCTTTCTCGTGTTATTTTGCATCTTTCCTTCTGTGAGTATTTCTAGAGTCATATTTTTAATTTTTTTTTTATCTATTCATCTAACTCCTAATATAAATATCACAGATGGTTTTTCGACAAAGTTAGTCGGGATGAAGCAATAGAACTTTTACTGAACGGAAGGGACAATGTTACAGGAAGTTTTCTTGTGCGACATGGCAATTCTGGCCAAGGTAATTCTATCCTTCAAATATTGCTAGTTGATAGTTCATCAAGCGCCTGATTGGTAATGTAATGATCATTATGCTTCCTTCTGTTAATACTGTAATTGCGTGCTTGATTACGTGATCTGTAGTTGTGTGAATTTGTTTACGATAATACATTCGAGTCTCGGCTTCTGTTGATGCAGCATTTGTTTTCTGCTGTCCTCGCTTATATCAAAGGTTCCAAAATGCTCCATACGGAGTCCCCAGCTCCGTAACAAAACATGGTCTCCGCGACCTATTTGTTTAGTTAAAATATCGAGTTTGTCAATTTTTCAACTGTCTACTAATGAAGCATTATCGGGATAAATAGGACTTGGCAATGGTAGCGTCGAAATGTGGTAACAAGACGGTAATTCAGAAGTGACATTATCTATAAGTTCCAATATATAATTTTATCAATTTATTTTGAGGCTCCGTTATAATAGTCAATCTTTTCACGGGCTCCATAACACCAGAAGTTGTAGAACCCCCGGCTTGCAAGAGTTTAATAAGTTATTCAATAGCAAAGAATATAGATTTCGTACCTACAAAACTATATTTTAAACTCAGCAGCGTCAATGCTAACAAACTTTCCAAATGTTACAAAGCTAGAACTAAACTTGTGACAGGCTTTAGTGACAGGTGTACTATTTTACTAGGGCTGGGCATTTCGAATCGAATAGTAAATTATTCGAATCGGTTCAAAGCTAAATTTCGTATCGCCGCCATCTTGTTTTTTTTCTTTCCGCCAATGATCTAGGACTAGGTGAATTCCTCATTTTTTGTTCATTGAAGTCAGAATTTTTCAACGCAATTCTAACATATGACTATTCTCTATAGTGAGTTATTTTTAAAATGTTTTTATTATTGCGTGTGAACGCTCAGTAATCTATCTGAGTGATGTATTCTGTCTTCAGTAATTCATTTGTTAAAAAGACCAATTACTATAAAAAAGTCGCTTATAAATATATATTTTCAAGTATTCGAGATTCGATTCGAAAAAATTATTCGATTCAATTTTGAAATCACAAGGTATTCGAAAATGCCCATCCCCATATTTTACTAATTACCAAATGAATGTTTGAATGTTACATAAAGTTTCATGCCCACTTTCACTAGCGATTCTCCATAAATAGGTTCGAATAATATTTTACCCAGTGAAATGCATGTATAGTCAGAGCTCAATAATACAGTATATATAAATATATATATCAATGTGATATCGACGACATTATGGCTTACTTTATCTTATGTTGTCGTAACACTTGGTTAATTATTACTTTCAATATTATTCATGGTTCCGGTAGGTAATTTTCCGACTTACATGTTCACGATATCACTGTTTGCGTCTTTATTATGTTCAGTTTGAGACATTCACCCGAATGGCTAAAACTGATATACTTACCCTTTGCGAGATTTTTCATTTTAACTATAAAATGGATAGCTACCTGGAGCCCGACCCCGTAAAACATATTCCCTTACATTTCCATTCAAAAATTTCGATGCTTACTTTGAAAGTGTTTTCGTGAGTTTGCGTTTGCAGACTTGTTTCACAACCATTATTTTCATTCGAGATATTTAACCACCTACCATTCAAAACAGCCGAGTTCAGCCTGTAGTCCACCACATCATTATCAGTGCTCATTTTTGATTACTGCAACTACCGTGTTTCCCCGAAAATAAGACATGGTCTTATTTCAACTTTCTTCCGATAAATAACACTCGGGCCTATTTTCGGGGGATGTCTTATATTTTCATTTATCAAAAACAAAATTAAAAAGTAGAGAATTACAAAATTTTCAAATATACAAAATATGAAAACCAATAGCCGTTTACTTGTGAATAACAGTTTTTTATTCAAAATAACTGCAAAACCTAGATTATTAGTCATTTAAAACGTGTAAGTGAGATTTCTTGCTATCGACTATGTCACAAAAAAAATTCGCGTAATTTACCAAGTCTTATTTTAAGGATAGGGCTTATACTATAATATTTTTTAAAATTCAGGCTAGGTCTTATTTTGGGGGAAACATGGTAGGAGTGCGGACGGTGTCATTTAAACGCAAAGTAAAATGCTTTAATTTTTCAAACCAATATTTTACAGCACTTTACTCGCTTTCCGTTCTGGATCTACATTCGACGGCGGAGAGTAACGTTAGGCATTATCGAATTCACAAACGCGACAACGGAAAAGTATGCATAAGCAAGAGTTTGGAATTTGATACACTGAAGCAATTAGTCCACTACTATACAGGTAAACACTGCTCAAAGTTTCGATTTCACTATAGCAAAGGGATGAAGTGAAATTCACAATGCTTCACGAAGAGGGGCCTAGGCCACAGTTACCGGTATCTCATTTCCTTCTATCTTAAAGTAGGATAGGACTTACATAGTTATCCCGGGGGAGAGGAAAAGTGACGACTTAATCATATGGCGTATCACGACCTCTCGTCCAATTACCAGTCCATATCGAATATGGGAGTAGTTAAGCCAGTTTCAGATCCATGGGCTTGATGATAAAGGAAGCCGTAACCGACCAGCGCTTACCTCAACCACCCTGCGGCGGCAAGGAGTACAGTAATCGCCTCGTACATCTCGTTTGGTGACCCGACGAAAAGCCCAATTTTGAATTTCAATTTAGCCGCCTGACCTACTTTCATGTAAGTCTGTACAAATATGAAATAGCGTTAGATTTGGTGTTAATCCCCGCGCGTCGAATGATACCGAATCGGCGGAATCGCCATAAAATGTCCGTATTCCGGCCTTTCCGAATTGATATACAATCCAGTATCCTCGTGAAATATTTTCCTGGCCACATTCTCATGTTCAGGGTAATACTACTTTTATTTTTATGATGTTAATAAAACGCAATGTGAACTTGCACTACAATTATTTTCATGTAGAAAACAAAGGAGCGCTTTGCTGCAAACTCTCCCGCATTTGCCAGCTATCATCCACCGATACTTGGACTATTAAACACAACGAAATAAAGCGTATTCGTAAGATTGGAAATGGAAGCTTTGGTGAAGTGTGGGAAAGTGAGAAAAATATAAATGATTTAATTGTACTCCCGTAGTATGTGTACCAGGTTAGGGCTAGGCCATGATTTTATTTAGATTTTCCTTATTTTTTTCTATTAAGAGTTCGGGACCGTCTGGGTTAGCCAAGTGAATATATATACCCATTGCTCGCAGGTTTCATTCCCTTTACGCAACTTGATGTAAAGTAGGCGAATAAAAATTAGTTACCTACATATTGGATACACATACTTCTGGGCGCCAATTTAATTGAAGTTCAACCCACCACAGATTTGGTCTATTTGTGCTGATGTTTCAGGCAACTTCCAAGGCAGTATTGTCGCTGTGAAAATGTTAAAAAAGGGATCAATGGAGCCTGAAAAGTTCAGACAAGAAGCCGAGGTTATGAAGGAATTACGACATTGGAACCTACTCAATTTATACGCTGTGGTAGGAAATGGCTTGCCACATTGAAACCTTTATTGGCTTTATTGTAGCTCAGTGGTGCCCGACGTGATCTCAAAAATGTCATTTCCCACTCGACCCATTTAATGCGGGACTTGTCCCATGGGACATGTGGGGCAAGTAGAGCGAGTAGGGCAAATGGAACACGACATTTTTGAGACATTGGTTGTCGACCTTTCTCCCAACGACCCAAACTTTGGAAATAATTAATTTCGCAATCCAAAGATATGCGCAAATACTGAACGGCATGTACTGCTTCTATGGCCGCAAAATTGATTTACCAATACAAAACAAAACGATCATTTTTACATAAAATTTATTTTCTTTCATATATCCATCATTTCAATATGAATATTTGTTTTTCATCAGTGGCGTGCCGCGTGACTTCACCTAAGCTAAGCCAAGAACACTGCTGTGTTTGATATTTTCCAATGTCCTGCTTTATTAAATAGCTTAAAAACATGTTTATTATTGCTTGACTTTGGTGCGCTTTTGACCACACAATGGCAAAAATGCGATTGGAATATATCTTAAATCGGGGGTGTGCAATCTGCAGCCCGCGGGCCAAATGCGGCCCACAAGGAAAACTTGTGCGACCCGCGGAGAAGCGCCGCTTTTGAATGGTATGCGGTCTGCCGAACGAGTTTTTATTTAATGTAAACCATAATGTGGGAATAATTCCAATTCCTTTGCGTTGCAATGCCTATATCTGAGCTTGTGCATAGCGAACGACGCAAGTCACAAGATTAATAACCAAAACTTTTATGTCTGCAACTACTAGAAAGCCTATGTTAAACGAAGGTGCTGTCTGCGGTTTTATACAGTTGTTTGTAACTGGCCCTTCTGTATTAAAGGTTGCACGCCTGTATAAAATAGCCAAATATTAGGGTTTCTTATTACATTCAAGTACAATTAAAAAGTTATATAGCCTTCTAACAACTTACATCGTTAGATATATGGAAGATTTGAAATCGAGTAATCATTAATTGCTGAGAAAGGATTTTTCCCAACAACAACATGTCCAATAAGAAACGTCACATATTTCATATTATACAATATTTTTCAGAAGATTAATTGTTACTCCCGTAGTGTGTGTACCAGGTTAGGGTTAGGCCCTAATTTTATTTACTCAATTTAATTTCATTATGGGGACTGTCTGTCTGTGTTAGCCAAGTAAAATATACCCCCTGTCCATAGGTATCAGTCTCTTTACATAACTTGATGTAAAGTAGGTGAACAAAATTACTTACCTTCATATTGGTACACACACTTTTGGAGCGCCAATTTATTTCTATTATTTTAAGGTTTATGAGGAACCCATGTATATCGTAACAGAATTTATGTCATTGGGGAGTCTTCTGGATTGTTTGCGTGAAAGTAAATTAGATATTCGCGACATGAAAGATTACATCGACATTGCAACACAAGTAAGATATCTCGAAGCTAAATGTTAGGTACTCCTGTAGTGTATGTACCAGGTTGGAGATAGACCATAATTTTATTTAAATTTTCCTTAATTTAGTTTGACTATTTGTGTTATCCAAGTAAATATTCTCCCTTGGGCCTGGCCCATAGGTTTCAGTCCCTTTGCATAGCTTGATGTGAAGTTAGCAAACAAAATTAGTTACCTCCATATTGGTACACGCACTTCTGGAGCGCCCGCATCTAAATATATATTATGTATTGAGCTAGTCTTGGAATTATTAAAGCTTCAAATAAAGAAAATTTTGAATTGCCGCTATTCACTATTTTGGTGAATGAGGGAATACTTTCTTACATCACAGATGACGAGAAATCTTGTTTAAATCGTGATGCTTATCGAAGATCGAAAATAAAAACCAAGTTCCTATTCCTATTAAATTGAACCAGCAAAATTATGGGCAAAATATCAGTCCCATAGAGTTAAAAAAAATTAAAAATAAAAGTAATAGTTCCACTGGAATTTCAAAATTCATTGGTCCAGTATCGAAAAAAAGCGGAAAACAACAATCTCAAATATTCACAAATGTAATTTAGCAAAACATTTTATATGATTCATATTCGTGTACAATTATGCATTAAGGTAGCGTGTGGCATGGAATTTATAGAATTCAAGAAGTATGTTCACCGTGATCTCAGAGCAGCAAATGTTCTTGTTGATAGCAATTTAGTTTGTAAAATCGGAGATTTTGGACTGGCTCGTCTCATTGAAGATAAGGAATACAATGCAAGTCAAGGTTCTAAATTTCCTTTCAAGTGGACCGCTCCGGAGGGCCTTACCCATAGAAGGTTCACGATTAAATCTGACGTATGGAGTTTTGGAATACTTACTATGGAAATTATAACCGACGGAGGAATTCCTTATCCCGGTTAGTTTTGATTGGTCAAATAATACTTCCTAATGTAAGCAATATATTGTTTGCCATTTCTCGCTCTGCAATTGATACCAAGGTAATATGTCCGGTATTCCCGAAGTATGTGGACCAATATAGCGGACATCGGAACGTAGCATGTGTATCAGATTAGGCCATAATTTCGTCCAATTTTCCAAATTGTAGTTCTATTACGAGTTCGAGGACTAGCCAAGTGACCCCCGTAGTATTTGTACCTGAAATTGTGGCCTGAACCCAACCCGGTACACATACTACGTTGCGGTGTCCGTCATCTTGGTTCACATACTTCGGGAGTACCATATGTCCAGGCTAATAATATCAATGTTTAGGTACCCGCCCACCAGCTATTTCTGTCGAAACTATTTTCAGAGCTTAAATAATATAATATTGGTTTGGTATGTAATCTAAGTTTTCGGTTTGTAACCCTTTTGCACTCTTTTTGAACGACTTATCTTTGATACAACAGGAATGTCTAATCAAATTGTGTTTGAGCAAGTATCGAGCAGTTACAGAATGCCTCAACACAAAAATTGTCCAGATAAACTGTATCAACTCATGCTCAAATGTTGGGATGAAAAACCTGATGAAAGGCCAACTTTTCAATATATAAAGGTACGATACTGAATAAACCAATTTGGCATTTCATATACAATGTGTTGTTGTGTAGTCTTCTATCCGATATCAATACGATCGCCAACGATTATCTACCCAGTCGGATATATTTTTTTGGCCACAAATTGGGTACTCCCGTAGTGTGTGTACCAACTACCAAGTTAGGGTTAGGCCATAATTTTATTCTGATTTTCCTTATTTCAGTTCTATTACGAGCTCGGGGACTGTCCGTGTTAGCGAGGTGAATATACCCCCTGCTCATAGGTTTCCGTCCCTCTACACAACTGGATTTTTTTAAAGTAGGCGAACAAAATTAATTACCTGCATATTGGTACACACACTTCTGGAGCATCACGAATTGGCCATATAGATCGTTGTGCAAAATTGTTGTTGTAGTTGAGCGATTGTGCTAATGCGGAAATGTCGACTTTTTCGAAACTGATGGACCAATCGTTTCAAATTTTTGAGATTAAAGTTGGAAGTTGTCCCACAAGGTTACTACTATTATTTTATTTTTTATTTTTTTTCTAGTCTTATTAGATCAGATATTCGCTCAATTTCTCGCTGTTCATTTTAATTTATCGGGAAATTTTTGCGTACACATATTTAAGCTTTCCTCTCTTGTTAGACAATGGACACGGAGTGGACCCAGTTATTATGTTTTGTTATTCTAGCTCTTTATTTATTATTATTCTTCCTACCGTTTTGAAAAAATCACTTTGTCTACTGGACCAATTGTTTTGGAATTTCTAATGGGGAAAAATTTAATTTTTTGCTAGAAGGCTATTACTTACGGCTACTGATAAGCTACAGCATATGATTTTCGCGGAATTGATGAAACATTTGGTTTTGCTCTCCGTGTCCACATATTTGAGCATATATTTGTGTACCCTCAGTGATGGATATGGGCAATATTTATAATCGGCCAATTTTGCATTCCAGATATTTTTGGAAGACTTTTTCATTGCAACGGAGCATCACTATGTCAACCATGATGTACGTCCTTGAGCTGAACATAGCAAAGCGTATATAAATCTGGAACGTCCTAGCCGTGGAACTAATGAATTTTTGATACTCCTGAAGTATGCGCACCAAGATGTCGCACAACCTGGACTCTAACCTGGTACACAACCTGAGTTCAGGTTGTGCGCCATCTTGGTGCGCATACTTCAGAATGTCCGAATTTTTTTTATTTGAAAATTATTTGTATATTAACTACAGTGCAATATTGGAATAACCATCTACAGTGATTTTAAATGAACCTTTCGCAACCAACTGATGTGACATTACAAAAATTGAAACCTTGTAAAACGATCTGCTAACATATATTGCATTCCATTGCATCGTATAGTAGGCTTCCATGTCGCTTATTCTTCTTGCGATGCGCAATGCATGAGAGCATATTGCTCCAATGAAACGAAGCTTTATGTTGCTACCCCACTTTTTACTTATTCGTGCAATATGTGACAACGTATTTTCCTGGTCAACGTGATAGCACCTCACATGCAGGTAATCCAAATGTCAACTGGCAATTTTTTGTGTGGGCGTGAAACTAATTAAAAATAAAATAATTTGTTAGATTTGAAAATGGCTATCTTGACATTTATATGGATGCGAAATTAAATTTATGTGTGGAATACTTTTTGACTAGTAGGGGAATAAGTTATTTCCTGTGATATAAACAGAACCTGATGGAAGTGCTAAATTTGAGCTAAAACTATGAATTTTGATTCATTATACCACTCGAAATCGGATAGGGTGAAAAAAGGGGAACGCGAATTTCTACCTATATCGTCGTATATTCTGCTGAGCAGTAGTTCGCAACCCTCGTCGTTAAATTCCCCCATCGCAGTGCCCAGTGTTGTGTATAAGTCGCACTCCCGCTTTTGTATAGTTCAAGTAGTTTATAATGTGGGCATAAATAAATATTATAGTAATGCTTAAGACTAAAAGAATACTATGGTAATACTACAGCAAGTACAAAGCAAAACTTCTTACCGAGAACGACAAAATTCGCCGCCCCAGAAGTATGTGTTCCAATATGGAGGTAACTAATTTTGTTTGCCTACTTTACATCAAGATGTGTGAATGGACTGAAGCCTATAGGCAGGGGGTATACTCACTTGAATAACACAGACTGTCCACAAACTCTTGATGGAACTAAAGTAAGGAAAATCGGAATGAAATTATGGCCTAACCCTAACCTGATGCATCTCCCCGGTTGGAAAACGTTGCACTAAATCGTGGCGGTTTACAACTTACCGGTATCTACTATAGGTTCAAGCGATTGGTCGGTCAATGGCCCCAACGTCATCTAAGTCAGAGATACTGATCCGTTTTCAATTTCGTTATGACGTCAATTCTCAATATATCTTAATCAAGTTTGTTGTTTTTTAATCAGGAATTGCTTTAAGTTTTTTTTACTTCATTTAATACATTTGCGAGGTCCAAAACAATACATGGTATCGATAAATTCCCTTTGCAATTTTAAAAAGTCGTGGTATCGATAAATTCCCATTACAATTTAAAAATGTTTTAAGACTTTATGAACGCCTATTATTATCATACACCAAAACCATAAACCATTGTATTTAATATACTATATATTTATTGCTTCCGAATATATTGCTGACACATTGTTATTGTTTTAAAATGCAAATTTGGAGAATATTATTCAATCCGAACGTATTAGAAAGCTTATATCACAAGATAGTTTAAAAATGCCGACCTCGTCATGCTTATACGTAAAATAAAAAATAGATTGCAGTTCAGTTACTCACACTTTATGACAATCGAATTTCACAATAGAACATTAAGATTGCGAAATTTGGGTCAAATATTTCAAGTTTTAAACGGAAGAATAGTAGAAATTTGAGACGGCGTGAATATTTGGTATAATTAAATTTGAAAATTATTGATATTAGAAAAGGGAAAAAGATTTGTATTAAACTCAAATTATTATTCAATGTATTAAACCTAAATTTTGATGTTCAAAATTCCTATTTTTTTCTGTAATTTTATTTTTAGTAAAAACGTGATACAAGTCAAATTTGAAACGCGAAATTTGGTACTTTACATGAACTTGGTATAAAACAGTTTCATTTAGACTTTAGAGTATTCAAAATCAATAACATTTTCAATAACAGTATGGATACTATAATAGCGTTTAATGAAGGTGGAACAAAGCAAAACACACAACTATTCTCACAAAATAAAAGCAATATTAGCAGTGATAAACTCTAATCATCTCTGATCAAGCACAAGAGCATTCTTTTATAATCTCCACTGGTGTCATCTTTTATCCAGGAAAACAGAGATTTTCCGTACGTCTTCTCAAATTCTTTTTTGATTTCACCCATGTCGACCTAGAAATGTGTAACAGTAGTTCATTAAAGATTCAGGGTGATGGCAGTCAAATGCGTAATGAATGATTACTCCGTAACAAGAACGAAAATCTTGCAAGGAAATTAAGGTATTTTTTGGACGCGAAGTCTATATCACCTTGCTAACTTGCTGTTGTTAATATTGTTATGATAATTGGATTATTGTTGTTGTCGCTTTTCTCCGTAACAACTTGTCAAATTGATTTCAATTATTTAGTAGAAAGACGTATTTCTATAAACGTATCTTAGAATTCCAATAGGAAACGTATTTTGAACGAAAGCGTAAATATTTTCGCTGTATATCTACTATTCGATTGTCGGCGAAGGAGGGAAAAATACGATGTTTAACTATACAGCTGTACTGCAATATCCAGTAAATACGAATCTCGTACAAAAAATGTAGCAAATATAGCTAGACCATGTATAAAAACAACAAGATATGCATATACAGGGTGTTGATAAAGTAACGCAAAATTAACAGAATTTAAGATCAAATGCCATTTGAACATTTCACGACTGACGCTTTTTAACAGTTACTTTTTCAAGGTTGCCATGACGAAAACTTTTTTAACACCCTGTATATTATATGTATAGATGGGATTGATTTGGGAACTATTTGGATGGATAGATGAATAAGCCATATAGCAACAAGACATGTTTATTGCATATGCAAATAGTTATGCAAACTTATTTTTTAGCAATTTGATGCAGACGGTAGCAACAAGAAGGAAGTCTGGAAGCAACGATGAATCACAGTTTCAACAATGTGGTCTTAAATCACGTACGAGGCCTCACTTTGTTTATTATGACGAAGACGAATCACTTCCCGTTTCCACAGAAGACTCATTTAATGAGTTATTGAAAACTAACGTGTTATGATGCTACGTCTGCCTTTGTCATTTTTACGATGTATAACAGTAATGTATATTAGTACTGGAAAGCGTTCTCCTATTTCCGTTTCGCTTCCATTTTTAACGAGAAATTTTTCTTTTGCATTTTACTGTGTACTTTCAAAGTAGTAATATATTAAATGAAATTCGCGTATCGATACCGGTATCACAAGGCCGTGGAGCGAATTTTTCGAAAAGATCGTCATGAAGGCGTCACGAAAGACGAAATCAAATTGGGTTCCCTTTATTTAGGATGAACAAAAAAATTAAATATCCCATAGGACTCGGAAGAAATTTGAAAAAAGTGCAAGCCACTCAGCGATTGCCTACATCTTACGTACTGAAATTTGATTGGTCCAAAATAAACTATTTCCCTAACAACAACCAACCCAACAACAATTGAGCAAAACGATACATAGGTGCATTTCGTGTTCAAAAATCGGAACTCCCATAGTATGTGTGCCAGGTTAGGGGTAATTTTTTTTCAATTTCCCCTAATTTAGTTCTATTACGAGTTCGGGGACTTTCTGTGTTAGCCAAGTGAATATACCCACTGTCCATAGGTTTCAGTCACTTTAAACAACTTGATGTAAAGTAGGCGAACAAAATTAGTTACCTCCATATTAGTACACATACTTCTGAGGCGCTGAATTTCTGTATTGACCTACCTCACATCGCGTGGTAACGATTCGGATGAGAGTACTATCATCTGTGCCAACTCCGCACATTGCTTTGTGAAGTCTATTGGCAAAATATATCGGAGCATAGTCGGATATTTGAATGATCGCAGTTAAGGCTTTTTTCATGTCACCAGAAAACTCTTTGTCCACTGCCTTCAGCATGGTGTGGCCGGCAAGCTGAAATATCAAACCTCAAATTAAAATGTAACTCGAAGCAATAAATATGAAAATCTTGTTATTGCAAGCGCCCTCGGAAGTCCCAAAGACTCTTCTTTTATATATTCGTCTTGGAACATAGCTCCGGACAAGTAGCCATTATTAATATTATATTTTATATTTTACTGATTTACAGAGCACGAACTGTATCAAATCAGTGCTACATTAACACGTCATATCCGAGTCGTAACTCGTAACGATATTACGCTTCATAACCATGTTGCTGCATATGCAACAGCCATACATAGGGTTAGAGGGTTAGTTAGCCATTATTAGGTAATGATCTACTACTGATTTGGAAGGGCCGTAATCCTAACAGTTCGGCATTGCTTGCCCAATTTATTTTCTGGTTGAGGTATTGGGTAATGGATGGAGATATTAGATGCAAAAATATTATTCGATGCAAAAATCGCCAAATTTAACTTTCAACTTAAATTTGCTTTTTCAGATTTATCGCGTATAGTTTTGGGATTACATCGGAACATTACAGCCATAGAATGCAACGCACAACTGAACTATGGAAAGATATAACTCGTATATTGGGCTCGGTCTTTTCGAATACCTGATGATTTCAGAATCAAATCGAATATTTTCGAATCGAATCTCGAATACTTGGGAGATATATATTTGTATGTGATTTTTTTTATTGCATTTGGTTCTTTCAACGAATGAATACTGAAAACGTAGAATAAATCACTCAGACAGCTTGCTGAGCGTTCACACACAAAAAGAAACACGTTTTTATCAATAACTCACTACAGAAAATAATCATATGTCAAAATCGCCTTGAAAAAATAATGCTTCAATGAAAAAAAATTACCTCGACCATTGGCGGTAAGAAAAAAAACAAGATGGCGGCGATTCGAAATTTTGCTCTGAACCTATTCGAATAGTTTACTAGTTGATAGTAATAGGTTAATATAATAGTTTACTACCAGCACCATTGCATATGTTTGAGACCACAGCAGTTGATCGACTCAAAAGTCGTCAACCCAGGGATTTCCCTACCCCCATTCCCCCAATTTCAACCCCCCATCCAAATACGTTACCTTATAAGCACAATTAGAAAATATCATATTATACCTTTTCATATTCATAGCAAGTAGCACGAATTTGAGGAAAACTTCGATTGCAAAAAATCTCAATGAATTTGGCTTCATCAGTTCCCCAGTATTTGACACCAGCATCTATGAGTAATTTCGCTTCTGCTTTAGCCAAGTCCCGATCCACGGCGAAGGTTTCGTCTCTATTGGCCTGAAAAGTAGAATTGTTCATTTGGCTCCTATTCAAAAGTCTAATGCATCCCGATTTGTCAATAAAACCAAGTAGTTTTGACAAAAAAATTTATTCTAAGCAGGGCCACCCCAATTTACTCAGAAGCGAGGTTAAAGCGGTAAGAGTGATATTATAAAGCAGGGTCATTCTAGTGTTTCCACAATGGTAGATTCAAAAAGCAAGTAGTTTTAACACACAGACCTGCAGAAGAATTACAAGCAATCTTTTGAAATCTCCACTCGTGTCGCCTTTGATAGCTTTTTCTAGCTCTTTCTCATATTTTGCTTTATAAGCCTCCTTGATATCTTTGATTTGGTTGTTATAACGCGTGGCAAGAATTTCTACCAGAGCCTGAAAAACAAAATACCTCGATTTATCGAATTTTCAATTATTTCAATCAATCAGAATATCACGAAAACGTCGTATGAAGACAATAAATCATCCGCTTATTAACAACTTCAAAAAGATGTGATAACTTAGGATCATTTTCTATCGGTAAACTGTGTCAAATTTATTGGCATTTGTATTATTTTGCGTCAATTCTGACATCTAGGTCAATTTAGGCCTAGAGCTAGGGGTTCCGACCACCAAATCGGTCATGAAGGGATTGAAATCCAATTTTGAAACAGATTACCCATAATACTCAGTTGAGATATAGACTGAAATATTATATGTTTGTGCCGGTGGTATATTTAATTTTCCCACGGAATAAAATGATGAGTAGCAGGACATTCGAGGTTCAATAAAACGGAAACATTTGTGTACCGTGTCTTGAAAATAAAGTTGTCACACAGCCTTTTTTTTGTTATTGAAAGTACACTGCTATTGATTATGTATCGATATTAGTAAATTAACAATAGCGAGTCAACATCATACACCACCTCTTCATCGGTGCCAACACCGCACATCGCCTTGTGCAAGAATCTGGCATCGCCTTCTGCTGGAGGATAAAACATGGCGAGGACAACATCTTCGAAGTCTCCACTTAATTCGCTTTTCAAGTTTTCTTTCAGATCCTGCAGTTGATAAATGAAATATGAAACATATGTGCGTAATAAAAATGTATATCAATTTAATTATTCTAATGTATTTATAGGTTTATCATACATTGCCACATGCTGACTTTATTTTAAGAATTCGAAGTACCTCGGAGATCCTAGGAAAAACTTGAAGAAAATTGACCCTACAGCACTTTAGACAATCCCATTATAGACCACTAACAATTTAAGTGAGACTTATCCAGTACAAGATTCCAATTTTCCAAAATGAATCATAAATTTTTCTTAGTTTCCAACAATACACTTATGATAGTCTCAAGTTTAAATTCTTACGTTCGAGAAAAGAGAAAGTCAAAGTGGACGGTGCTATTTGCTTACATATGCCTATAATTCGTAATAGTAGGTCAAATTTAATGGAAATTCAAAGTCTATGTTCAAGTACCCACCCTGCCGTATTTTTGCTTGTACGTCTCCTCAATCTTGAGCCGTTGGCGTCTAGTTCTGTTGGCCACAATAGCGATGATGACTTTTTCCTCAGTGCCTGTAGAATTAGGTAGGCTATTAAATCGATTATCAAGATTAGTATTAACTTGCTTTTTTAAAATTTTTCGAAAGTATTTCACTTTACACGATAAAAATTGCTTGGTCAAATAGATTACAGATACGCACAGATGAACAGCAGAATTTTGGTTGATATTAGATATACCGGTATAAAAAAAAAACAGAAACAAAATAGAAGTGATTGACTTTCAGCGACTTCAGCCATATTTAGGTACTGATAATATCAAATCGATTGAATTTTTGGTATTCCCGTAGTGTGTGTACCAGGTTAGGATTAGGCCATAATTTTATTCCGAATTTCCTTTTATTAGTTCTATTACGAGTTCGGGGACTGCCTGTGTTAGACAAGTGAATATACCCCCTGCCCATAGGTTTCAGTCCCGCTACACAACTTGATGTAAAGTAGGCGAACAAAATTAGTTACCTCCGTATTGGTACACACACTTCTGGAGCGCCGAATTTTCAGTTGCGTAGAAAAGCGATTTTTCTTCATAACAACAATCACCCCAAACAACAAAATCAAATCGTCCATATGTTCACTAAATACCTTACCTAACCCTTTCATCGCTTCACGCAAGGCTTCGGCATCTTGGTCCGGATTGAAATCAGCATAGTCGACCAATGTTGCTGTGAACTCGATTACGAATTGTATTTCATCGGCCATATTAATGATAATTAGTTACACCAGCAGTGAAATAATAAATCTATTTATATTTGAGTGTGAAGTATTAATTCAAAAATGCTATGATAAAAAAATACAAACTTATAGTGAAAATTTTGTATTTTTGATGATTTTGACTAGTCATCAATTCGTTACAACTGTAGTCTTCTTGATAAATATGTATAATTCTTGATAAACAGGTATTTCATTTTCTATTCATTTGTTTTATAATATCTAATTATTATTGCTGATGCTAAATTCGAATGAGAAATTATGGACAGCATGGACACGTCAGAAGCCTTGATGGCCTTTATCTGTATGTCTGTACTGACCCACACAAACGATGATCAACCAACCGATGTTAAATTATTTTCTGTTATGACTTTAATGTATATATTATAGTTTTTATTTCGGTTGGTTGTGTTTAGCTACCACTATTGGTTGCTTTCTCGGCACCTTTGTCCACCTGGTGTATTTTCTGCGCTCAGCACACTTATATCCTTTATGTTGTTATTGCAACTTGCAACATATGGTTGTTTTTATGATGTATTTTATACAACTTTCAGCAGCACAATTTGCATTAATGAGGGTCAGCAGAGTGGACCGACTCGTAAATCTCACGGCCAATGCCTGTCCCGACTCATTCTAAACCTAGCAAACGGGTGGTAACTTGCGCGTGTAAGAATGAGAAGTATTCTCGCCATAGCTGTAGCTAACACATACCAACTGCTTACCTATTGCTTTTTCACTAGCAAAGAAAAACTGAATCTACTTTTTCTAATATTGGACAGAGGATTCGACGTCTACGTGATGTACTAAAATTGCTTGATTTCGCGGCACCTTTGTCCTTTGGTGTATTCTCAGCGCTGAGCATACTTTTATCCTTCCTGTTGGTATTGCGCCTTGCAGCATATGGTTGTTTTTATGATGTATTTTATACAACTTTCAATACAAGGCTTTTGGTATTTCAACGCACCAGCACAATTTGCATTAATGAGGACCAGTAGAGTGGAACGACTTGTAAATCTCACGGCCAATGCCTGTCCCGACTCATTCTAACCTAGCAAACGGGATGGTGACTTGAGAGTTGCGTAACACCCTGAATTATTATCGCCATAACTGTATAGGCTAACTTCAACTTCATACCAGCTGCTAACCCATTGGTATTACACTAGCAAAGAAAAACTGAATCTACTCGCTTTAATATTATACAGAGGATTCGACGTCTACGTGACCTTATAAACGTCAAGTATCGCACTTGCAAAATAATGAAAGTCGCTTTTGTTCAAGTCATCGCAGCCCAAGCACGTACTGGCAACGTTGTCCATTTGATATCGATATCAAGGAAACTAGTATCGTGCGGAAACTCCAACGCTTTGTCTGCAATGACTCACGTCGTTTAAAGTGGTGAACTTATTTCAACATTTATGCAATGTAATATACAGAATTTTTTTCACTATGAATCTTCGATTGTGGAAATACCTTCGGGTGAACTTCCTACCTCCTCCCCTTCCAAGTGACTAAAGGCAGATCATGGCGTCATCATTTGTGGTACCATGCCACCTTATTTTATTCGGGTCTTGAGCTTCTAACTTTTGTGCCTCTCACCTCTGAAAAAAGGGATGCTTCACCGAGCTGCGAATTTTTGTTTATTGTTTTAGCACTCGCTATTATAAGTTTTTTTTGGGGCTATTTGTTATCTTTAGGTTGTATTTCCGAAATTTAGGTATATATAAATCAAATACCTCAATTGTTTTTATGTCGTCCGAAAAGTTTTGTTTTAGTTGCAATAATTAACAATTAGTCACGACAATTCCGCGGTATATACTAGGCTGAAAATACCTACTACTACTTTTGAATGACAGGCGGTTAGGAACATCTTGTACGAGCCAACTCACAAAATACTTTCAAGATAAGCATCAAAAAGTTTGCCTCGATGAAGTATAGGAAAAAATTTGCTGGGGTCAAGGGGCGGAGAATCATCTTTTAGCGGTTCGTCCCGCGCACGACCAGGGAGCGCTTTGCTGTAAACTCACTCGCATTTGCCGGACATCATCCACCGATACTTGAGCTATCAAACACAACGAAAAAAAGCGTATTCGTAAGATTGGAAATGAAAGCTTCGGTGAGGTGGGGGAAGATAACAAAATATGGTTTAATCATAGTCCAACACTCCACAGTTTTGGTCATTGTGTGCAATGCAAATGTTTCATATATATTTACCATTGTATTTGATATATATTATAGTATTTCCTCATTGTTCCTGAATATATTATCAACACATATTTTATGATGCAAATCGAAAGATAATTGTCTAATCTAGTTCTGTTCTTAATGTTAAATTTGGAGTGGCAGGTTCCGTTTGTTCCTAATGCTGCGTAGGACTGAACTGCGGTGCAATTACTTACATTTTATTGTAATTAAATTGCGCGGGCTTTAGTTTATTGGTGAAGAAACAATATATTAAACACACAAACAAAATTGTCTTAAATAGAAGGGATATTTACACAACTGGTAAAATGCTCATTCATTGTGATAACGAATACGTACATAGACTGCGACATGCAATCGACAACTTTATACAAAGTGGTGATAACGAAGACCTTAGATTGGAAGATTTGAACTGAGCTGATTTCTTTGATGGCGAAATTGTGTTACACAGCAACAAAAATGAGAAGTTCAATAGAAAATCTTCGTTCTATCAAAGGTACCAAAAAATGGTAGACGAACATCGTCTGACACGTGAATACATTGAAAATAAGGTACTCCCGAAGTATATGAACCAAGATGACGCACACCGGAACGTAAGGTATGTGTACCGGGTTAGGGTTAGGCCATAATTTCAGGTACCAATACTACGGGAGTCACTTGGCGAGTCCCCGAATTCTTAATAAGACTAAAATGAGGAATATTGGAATATAATTATGGCCCAGCCCTAATCTGGTACACATACTACGTTCCGGTGTCCGCCATTTTGGTTCACATACTCCGGGAGTACCGAAAATGAAACTTTAAACATAACAGATGAACATTACGTTGAATCATTTTGCGAGATTTCAAAATCAGTTGTTTATCAGTAAAATACCCGCCACATCGGAGTCAATGCATGGTGATCTGTCCTCACACATGACGGAATGCATGGAACCAGATTCAAAACTTTCCGTGGAAGCGGTGATGACGAGTTACCGGTTCCTGTTATAGCTCAACCAAAAAAGGCTGAACCTTCATTTAATGTTCCACAAGTTGTCACAAAAAAAATACCTTGTTTTAAAGTTTAACAAGGTTTACAAAAATGATATTGATAACGCTCGCCATTAGATAAAACTGTCCAATGGTGTTTTATCGGCATTGATGGAATATATTACAAATATTACGAAGCTTTCCAAATAAAAATCGGCGCTCCAGAAGTGCGTGTACCAATATGGAGGTAACTAATTTTGTTCGCCTATTTTACATCAAGTTGTGTAAAGGGACTGAAACCTATGGGCAGGGGGTATATTCACTTGGCTAACACAAACAGTCCCCAAACTCGTAATAGAACTAAAATAATTAATCGGAATGAAATTATGGCCTAACCCTAACCTGGTACACATACTACGGGAGTATCGGAATTCTCGATAAATACCAGGTACTATTATCAGGATCACTTAGCACATGATTTCTAAATATGAAGTGAAATCATATGCTTTTTGTAAAATATTACATATCTAAAGTGTTTTTATCGTCACCGATAAGTACAAAATCAAGTACTTCCGTAGTGTGTGTACCAGGTTGGGGTTAGGCCATGATTTTCTACCGATTTTCACACACTTCTGGAGCGCCAAATGAAATATCCACTAGAAAAGAGCTTACAAAATTGGACCTTATTAGACACGAAACGTATTGTTATGTTGTTCTTGTTTTGAATAGCATGAACATGAATTACTTTAGCAAATAGCATAACACTCTGAACATTATTTTGTAAACCGAATAAAAGTTATTTCCAAACTAACGTGCTTTAAAAAGCATTTCAGATAAACAACTTTGTCAATATGAAAACAGCTTTAATGTTATTATCACAATTTTACCATGCATATTGCACAATTTCGTTCTATTATTGCAGAATACAGTTGGAAATATGAAACCAATTGTGGGCTATACAAGTCGTTATCACAATTTTTGAAAAGTGAAAGTTCTAACGAATCGACGACAGACGTCTGCGGCTTGTTTTCGTGCGATTCTATCGAAATCGATAAACATTCATTATGACTTTGAACGTTCTATTTCATCAAAAGCTGTTAGATGAAAAAAAGCCATTGGTCGCAGACTGTTCGGGGCGAATAGAACGCACAAGCTTGTAATATAAGCATTTGTTTGGCCTCCAGGCTGCGATGTCAATGGACTATCAATCTATTATTTTGCTGACGTCTGTCGGCACAAAAATCAGAAAGTGCGTTAGATATGAAACATGGATGGTAGACTTATCGGTAGGCTATTAAGGCAATCGCTCCAGTAGTACTTAAACCTTCATTTGGCGTCTAACTAGGAGTAAGTGCACCCATAAACCATATCCATGCTTCAAAGCTTACAGCCAATAAAGTTTTGAAATCAGCATAATGAATATTACCCTCTTTGCAGTATTTGTGCTACATTAAAAATCCCCGCCCGCTATTTCTATTAGCAAAACACTCAACCAAGCACTTTGAACGGTCTGGCAGCTTCAAAATAGTTTCTTCCTGCTTTCAGAATTGGTGATTCCGATATCTAAATATGTAATCGATAATGTTTCTACTTGAAATTATATTCAGAAGATAAAATACCAATAAAAAATACTGAAACTTTCTGCGGAGTACTTTTCATACAATACACACGATGGGGGAAACTGACGAAAAACCTGAAGTTGATGTCGTTAAACGTCGTCGCCATATGTCGAGTGTTATTCACGATTCCATTGTTTTTGAGGACGACAATAGTGAGGACTCTGACGGCGAGAATAAGTAAGATTTTGAATATTAATTCTCTCAAATTTATATTGCGTGGATGAAAATCTATTTCTCGGTAGTAAACATTGCCATGCTCTATCTTTTAAACTTCGGCGAAATGAATGTCTTTATTCGGTACTCCCGTGTAGTGTGTGGACCAGGTTAGGGTTAGGCCATAATTTTATTCATATTTTCCTTATTTTAGTTCTATTACAAGTTCGGGGACTGTCCGTGTTAGCCAAGTGAATATACCCCCTGCACATAGGTTTCCGTCCCTTTACACAACTTGATGTAAAATAGGCGAAAAAAATTAGTTACCTCCATATTGGTACACATACTTCTGGAGCGCTAATTTAGAACGTTACGAGGTAAATTTGTTACAAAATCATCGTTACAAAATCATACAAAAAACTTCCCCTTCGAGATATTTTGAAACGAGTATCTCAGGACAATAGTTTAAAAATAACAAAATATGGCTCAATAATGTGGAAATCATTGCGAAAATAGGCATTGCCGCTAGGGCTGTGCAGCAATGGAAAATTTAACATTTTTGCTAACAAAATTTTAGCGAATGCATCCTTTCTCGAAAGACAATTAAGAACGCTTAGAAAACATGATGCTTTTTGAATTTTTATTTCAAATTCTGACTTCATGTATCGCAATCAAAGGTTTAAAACTCTGACTCCGGGTAATCAGGATTTTGACTCCAACTCCAGAGAAAGCATGCCAAACGCCGACTCAGCCTCCACAGTCCCGATTGACTCGATTTTTCAGTTTTTGACGGGTTTTCACCGTTTTTGGTAGTTTTTGACGTTTTTACTTATCGATTTTGTTACTTATCGGTTTTAATCGGTAAGTATGTTGATAGGTATTTGTCTGTCTGTCTGTCTGTCTGTTAGATGCACGCGATATCTCACGAAATCGATATTAAATCTGCTCCAGATTTTGCATGTGCATTCATCATATCTTGGACCAGAAGCCTAATGATTTTGGGCGAATTATGTCGTATAATTAGCGAGTTATTAATTAATTCGTGATGGGACACAAGGTGTCACTATGGAGTAAGAGCGCTGTTTTGGGGGATCTCCTAACTTTCGATCGATAAGTCTTCGGTCTCTGAACAATATTCTCGTTTTCACTGTTTTTGCATTCATAGAATAAAACCTTCTCATTTTATTCATTTACATGCTTCATCGTTTTCCTGTTTAAAAATTTAGGATTTGCAGGTCTTAAGAGGTTCGATCTATCGATATAACCGATAGTTTGATTCGTACAATAAAACCTCCTTATATTATTCATTTACATGTTTTTAACTATTGTCGTATATAAATTTAGAATCTACAGTTCTGAAGAGGTTCGATCTATCATTGCGCGGTCTTACATTTTGATGACAATTGGAACAGTATCGATTGGTTTAGGAGGATCTCTAACAGTTCTTGGATATTATTATGATAGCATTGGATCAACTATACCAGGAGTGGTTTTGTTTTTGTGGGCAATATTCTGTATATGCGCTGGATGTTTGAAATTTCGTCGTTCGAAGAAAATAAAACGTGAAGGAGTAATGGCTAGCGTACAAAGAGATGGGTCGGTTCTGAATTCGATTGTATTACCGAGTTTATCTATGCATCAGAGCAATGGGATCTACGATTCTCAACCTGATATGGCATCTGATAATGCAGTTACAAGATCGGCCGATTCAAATACGAAAGATTTGCCAGAAAGTCCCCCTCCATATGCAGTATAATGTTTATTGACAAATCGATTCAACGTGGTTCATTCTGCCAAACTATATTTCATTGCTTTTATTGTATGGTGGGTTTTTATCACTTCAATATTCACCCACGAATTTAATGGTCGTATTCAATAAATAGAAAACCTTAAATGCGGAGCCATTATAAAATGTTTTTATACATCAAGAAATAATTGGTGTCGTCATGTACGTCCAAGGAAAGACGTTATGACGCCATAATAGATCTATTGTCTATGTCATCTGAAGTCATTATAGATTCAATATATACTTGCCGTAACACGTTTTATGATATTATCCACTGGTTGAACATTTGTATAAAATATAAAATAGGATATGTACACACACCACGTCATGCTACCACAAACGGTGACGCCATAATACCCGTTTCTAAACGTGAGGGTGGGATTTACTGGCACACGCAGCCTCTTACGTAGTGATTCCTTGGCTGGTGTCTTATTCGGATAGTCACTGTAAAATACCGGTATACATTTTGAACATTCAATTAACCACGTAAAAGTAATTCGTTGCATTTTGATTTTTTTGTGCCTTTTTAGTTTATGTTTATAATCAATTATTACTAAATTATGTATTTACTCATTGGTATTAGTATTTCATTTGTGAATATATTTATTCAAGCCATTGCTTGTTAAACAATAAAATAGCCAAAATTATATAATTTTATTTTAATTAAGATAGCTGAAAGCAAAATGGCACCACCATAGACTACTGCCTTTATCAGAACTCGAAGATTTAATTTTTAATATTTTCAGTGAGTATATGATTTCATAATGTAGCTGAACAGAATATTGGGTACTTCCGTAGTATGTGTACCAGGTTGGGACATAATTTGATTATTTTCACTTATTTTGTTTTAATACAAGGTCGGGGAATGCCTTTGTTAGCCAAGTAAATATACCATACCTCCTGTCTATAAGTTTCAGTCCCTTTACACAACTCGATGTAAGGAAGGCGAACAAAATTAGTTACCTCCATATTAGTACACACACTTCTGGAGCGCCGCTATTTTTTATTTTGTTTGCGTGTTGTTTTCCCCAGCTTCGTCAAAAATAAATGATGAATTTTATGTAATATACCTTGTATCACGTACGGAGCTAACGGCAAACAGACACAACTGCTCAGAAATGGGTTTCATTAACTCAAGCCCAATTGAAGTTTACGCCCTGATTTGACCACTTCATATATTTCTTTTTTATAATTCAAAACTTATCAAAATAGTAAAATGCGGGGTTAGAAGGGAATACAGTGAAATTTGGGACTTCCTTAAGTATGTACACCAAGATGGCGCACGACCTGAAAATAATATGGGTGTACCGGTTAGGATTCAGGTTGTGCGACATCTTGGTGCGTATACTTCTGGGGCACCGAAATTTGAATAATACACTTATTTAGGGATAGTCTGAAAACGCTTGTTCCCATTGTAAAAAAAAGCATTTTTGTCCCAACCAGTCAAGGCTGTAGAATTTTTAAATTCGTTCCCCTGAAGAACTCAGATTTTGATAAGAAAAACATTGGCTTATGCAGACATTCTTTAATAGACTATTAAAAAGGCCATGCCATATTTACCTTTTTCCAACTATTAAAAGTCAAAAATGTCCTACTTCTGGGTCCGGATAATTCAAATTGTCGACTCCGACTCCGAAGATTTTGGGGATGGCTTTCAAAAGGTCAAACCCAGGTTTTATGTTATGTTTTAATCGTTTATCTACTCTAGACACTTATCGATCTTGATCGGTTAGTATGTTGATATGTATTTGTTACTTATCGATCTTAAGATCCGTAAGTATGTTGATATGTATTCGTCTGTCTGTATGTTTGTCTGTTAAATGAACGCGATATCTCACGAAGGCGAGGTTGAATCTCCTCCAAATTTTGCATGTGTTTTCATCATATCTCGAACCAGAAGCCTATCAATTTTGGATGAATTGAGTCGCATAATTAGCAAGTAATTATTTAAATTAATATTTGTTTTTGCTGAAGATCGATAAGTCGTCGGTCTCCGATCGATATCTCGTTAGGATGTTATTCACAATTTTTATTGTTTTGCAAAAGTTTCCTTGTGTATTTTTGTGACATATTACAGCTATGTGCGAGCATGTATTGTGGTCCCGTGGAATTGTAATGATAGTATTTCTATACCTGTTACTTGTATTTCATGCGAGTATATTTTTGTACATATTCTCTTCATATATTGATAACGCACAATATGCAATATATATATATGCAAAGTAATAAAAATTCTGTATCAAGTATTGTAGCAAATATTTAACATGACTGCATTCAAAATGGCGATAAGATGGCGCCAATCCCAAACAATCCTAACTTCACCAAGATGTCCGACAATCAGTACTCCCGAAGTATGTGAACCAAGATGGCGGACACTACAACGTAGTTGTGTACCAGGTTAGGGTTTAGCCATAATTTTATTCCATTTTTCCCAATTTCAGTTCGAGTTCGGGGACTAGTCAAGTGACTCCCGTAGTATTTGTACCTGAAATTATGGCCTAACCATAACCTGGTACACATATTACGTTCCGCTATCCGCCATCTTCGTTCACATACTTCGGGAGTACCCGGCAATCCATAATTCTTAATCTTAGGGCGTCGCGATGGCCAAGCTGGTAAATCTTGTTGGACTCCACAGCATTGGCATTGCAGATTAAACATCTCGATGCCAAATTTCATGCCCCCTCCTCTCTCCCCCTCTTACTCAGAGTGTGATAAATTTGGTAGCGAAGGTTCCTGTTCTTCGAACAACAGTAACCCCTTACATATTGTGAGATAACAGGGGCTTTCTTCAGAGCTGAATAATAGCTTCAATAGCTGAATAATCGTCAACTGCGAAACCAGAAATATTCCTGTTCTTTCAGATAAGAGTAACTTCTCACATATCGTGATATACAGGGTGTCCATAAAGTTCGTTTAAGATTTTAATTTTGTTATGAAGTCAATTCTCAATATATCTTAACCAGGTTTGTTGTGATTTTTTAATAATGCTAGAGTACATGATTATTACGCAGTAAGCGCCATCAGACAGTTTTCTTATTTTATTCCTATCAAAACTCATAATTAATAGTTGTCTCTAATTACAGCAATTAATTGACTGATTTGGGTCAAGAAAGCTCTTAGTTTAATGGGAGAAATAACAAAGTGTATTTCTTCACTTTGCGATTTATATTGATAAAAGGCAATTTATGATATTTATCTGTTTAAATTGACATTTTACGTAAGTGTGAAAATATCACAAAACCCCGCGAGCTATGAAAACCAACATTAGTTGTTTTAAAAATAGTAAACAAGAGAGTGAAGTCAAGATACGTGTAGTTGATTGGGTTCGGTAGAAATGCAGTGTGTGGCTTGGCAAGACAGTCTAAACTCGACGATTCAAAAATAGCATTTTTCGTGTTAGAAATGCTGCATTATTTATAACTATATACTGTATATACTCGTTCAAAAGGTACAATTAAATACAAACATCATCAGAATTTTTATCTTTCAACAATATGCGGATTCAATCCATTTTAACCCACAGCGAAATTCTTTTGATCACGTTCTCAACTCTAATATTGCAAACAACAGGTGAGTTTCATTTTAAAACAATAAATTATGTAGATTAGAGGAAATCATTGAGACGTGAAAAAATTACTGTAGCTCAATATACAAAATAATAACGAATACGCGAATATAAAACACCATCTTTGAGCCATATTTTTCTGATATTTTAAACATATTTTGTACAGTTATTTTGAAATACGTGCAGTGGTAGAATGTAGGGGGTTCGCGCCCTTCTTGGAATTGGGTGATTATTAGCGAACCCGTTATTTACTTAGATTTTATACAAGCGCAGCAAATGGGTAGCGTACAGTGTAGCTGATGACCAGCTTTATATTTGGCGTTTTGTAAGTTATGTATTAGATTTACGTTAAGCGTGTCACGTAAATGCAGCTTACGTAGTTACATATATATATATATATATATATATATACACTTTTTATGAAAAGAAGGAACCTGTTGTTACTGAGTCGATACATAAGAGAACTCGTTTTTTTAATTTCAAATCCCACTGACTACATATCCATCCACATAATTTTCAAAACTTCGTTTTACGTTTTTCATAACTGACGGAATTCGATTGTGACCGCGAGCGGTTTTCAAAAATGACACCAACAGCAACCATGCTTTCAGAGGTTCTGCTTGTTTAGAACTGAGCTTTGAGATCTATCCATATATATCAGGGGTGGCCAACTTGCCTCCGACCGGGATCGACTAAAATCTTCAAGATAGCTCATCGATAGACTGATCGGTAACAAAGTGATTCACAAAAACGAATGACTACTGCAGATGCAGATAACTTCACACACGCATACATTAAATTCCACCACTGCCAAGAAGCTCGGCTCTTCCATTTAAGAAAGTCGACAGTGATCGACGTGTTGCCAAGGCCTGACATATATGACAGTTACTATTCTTCAAACAGGCTATAGTATTTTCAACATTTTTAGTGTAGCATTCCAGAGAATCGGGGAACCCCTGCGCAATTTTTTAACGTCTGAGCGACCAGGGGCCAAAAATTTAGCCTACCTAGACTGGCGGGCTATGTAAGTGTGACGTAGGAAGTTACATTTCATGAACAATATTTACATTGTATCAAAAGCAAAAAACACTAAGTCTTATTTTAAAACTAAATTTAAGCGCAATCTCAACAAATTCCTTGGGCTATTTGTTTAGTTTGGTTGTGTCAGCATCAAGCGGGCCATATTGATTCACCCGACGAGCCGGATTTAGCCCGCGGGCCGCAGTTTGCCTTTGCCAGGTATAGACTCTCGCTTATGAATAGAATAGTTATGGATGAATAGTTCCGTTTTTTCTTCTTTTTAGTTTGGGGACTGTCTGTGTTAGCCAAGTGAATATACCGCCTGCCCATAGGTTTCAGTCCTGTACAAAACTTCAATATATAATATTTGGGTCCGGTCTTTCCAGGAATTATATTTCGGCATCCTTAAACGCGCACTTTCTCGGCCGGCTGACGATTATTAGATAATCAAGATTGTTCATTATAGTGTCATAGTTATTTTCATATATATTTAAAACTATAAAATCATTTTATAAAAAGGAATTTAAAAAGTGGGACTAATGATCTAAAATAAAGAATTAGTTGCGGTTCGAATCAAATACTCGAAAGGTCCGGATTCGGACCGCGGTCCGCCAGTTGAGTAGCCCTGGTCTATACAACTTGATGTAACGTAGACGAACAAAATTAGTTACCTCTATATTGGTACACATACTTCTGGGGCGCCTTAAGTTGAATTGTATCGAACATTTATTCTCTTAGGAATTTGGTCACCATGGAGCGATTGGTCGGCGTGCTCTGTATCATGTGGCAAAGGTGAACAATCAAGATTCCGCATCAGTAGTGTCGATAGTTCTGTAATGCCGAAAATTATGCCGAGAGAATGTGGAAAACCATGCGATGATGGAAAAAGTGAAATACAACAAGGTAAGTCATTTTATCGACAGTTTTGTGTTTATTACAGTCGCACATTTTTATTTTGAAATGCCATCTACTTTTTTATGCAATATTTGGTGGGACTGTAGAATGTGTACCAGGCAGTGATTTTCCCAAACCCTCCTGTAGGGGGTGAACACCCCCACTACTAAAATCCCCTTCAGAAAGGGGCTCCTGTGCCGATGAGAATGATCAGCCAAATACATAATACATTTTTATAAGTTACAAATAGTTTAACACTAATAACAAAATATCTACCACAGCCTAAATTTGTAAACACGCCAATAAAAATTTTATAATTTTGCACATCCTCAAACGTGTCGTCGGAAGTGAAGTTTCAGTAAACAGCAAGGTTGGTGATGAGCACAGACAATTTCAAATAACTGGGAAATGCAATATTTCTTTGCTGAGCATGGGAGCTTCCCGACATGTTTTATCTGCACAGTTAAAGTTGCAGTGCACAATGAATACAATTTAAACAAGTTGCTAAGCTTTTAGTGTGAAAAACCTGATACGGCCCGGACTCATCCAAACTCTGCCCCAGCGGCTCCCAAGTAAATTAAGTTTGAGACCCCTGGGTTAGGCCATAAACTCATAAAGTGTAGCAAGTTTAATAACAACGTTAAGCCTAGTGTGTATATTATTGAACAATATACATTATATGCCCAAAGTAGTTTATTCCGGGTTAAAAGATAGTTAACTTGCGCTAATGATTTGTTTCTGCGAGACTAGCCTTTTGTCATTCTTCTATGCTTTTGTGTCGGTGGATCTGTATGCATATGCAAGGATGCTGTAGCATGAGTTAATATAAATATCCTAAGTGATTCAAGAGTCTTGCTGCACACTAACACAAATATATTTCTGTAACGTTTCGCCTGATCAGAGCCAGACTTCATGGTTGAACTATGTATGTCTGAAGAAGTCTGACGTTGGTTGCAAATCTATTTGTGTTAGTGTGCAGCAAGACTCTCGAATCATTTGGAAAAGATAGTTATAGTTACGTATTTTTACAATTATTCTGATAACTTTAAATATGGTCGAACATTTATCATCTTAGTTATTTGGTCACCTTGGAGCGATTGGTCGTTATGTTCGGTATCATGTGGCAAAGGTGAACAAACGAGAGTTCGCATCTGTCTTGACAATAGTTGTGAAGTGCCTGAAAGGCAGCAGAGAGAATGTGGGAACCCATGCGATGCTGAGAGAAGTGAAATACAACAAGGTAAGTCATTCGTATCATCGACTGTTTATTCCAGTACATTCGCACATTTCCATTTTGAAATGCAGTCTACATTTCTATATAAGTATAGGCGCATAAGAACTCTGTATACATTACAAATACCAATGTTAATTAAAGTTTAAATAAACATTACCGGTAAATTTCAAGCACCGATTGTAAAAAAAACATAAAACTGACGATACTGCAATTTCATTCAATTAAAGAGTCCAGCTGCACACTAACACAAATGTATTTCTGTAACGTTTCGTCCGACCAGAGTCAGACTTCCTCAGACAAGCAGTTTACAACAATGGCAAGAAATAAATTTGCTAAATGAATTTGAAATATCAAATCAAGTATGACGTAACAATGCATAAACATTTAATTTGCATTTAGCCGTAGAAGTAATGATGGGAAGATTAGAACCACAAATATCAGTGGAGCTCATTTTAGATGTAATTGAATGTAAAAGTTTTATTATTGCATTTACGAAAATGATGGGTAACTAAATGTAATTGAAATTATGGGCACTTAAAGAACCACGAGGAAGTAAACCAACATTTAAACATAAATCAAGGATTAGTCTGGTGAGGACCAATTCCAAAATTAAAAAAGGTTTAAAGTTATTGCTGAATTTTGATCTTAAATAGCGTTAAAATATAATATTAATTCATAATAATAAATGAATAAATTAACCATCTAGCATATTTCGAGTAGGACAAAAAATAAAAATAAATATTTTTTTTTTTTTTTTTTTTTTTTAAAAAAATATCGCAAGCACATAACTCCAAGGTTTCGAATTATAATTAAAATTAAACTTGGGACACTTGAAAATAATAGTAAAATAAAACGCCAATCAAGGGGCGAGTAATAATATAAACTTAAGAAAAAGAGTGATTGTTAAATTTAAATATTATATGACGTTGAAATGAAAATTATTATTAAATAATAATTCTTAGATGAGTCTATAGTCTATTTCTCCCGTGAATTGAGTCCTTGTGGTTCCAATGTTCCGAATTTGTTGATGTAGTATGCTTCTACTGTTTGGCGATAGCCCTGGTCTCTGAATAGTTTTTTTATTCCAGTTACTGAAAAGTCACTTATTGAATGTCCCAGTTTGTTGAAGTGTTCTCCCACTACTAAATCATATCTCCTTTTCGTAATACTTCTCAGATGTTCTATTATACGATATTTTAACGACCTTCCGGTCTCGCCGATATACTGCATCCCACATTTCTTACAGTTTATTAGATAAATAACATTTTTTGATTTACAACTTATTCTTTCGTTAATGTTTATATGGACTCCCGTCACGTTCCCGGTACTTATTTTTGTTTCTTCGGAATATCATGCAATCTAATGGGCTATTGTCCGCAAGTTGTAAACGGTGTAAATTTGACTGACAGTCCTAACGTCAACGAGAATAATATTCAGCGTAAATAAAGCGACGTGCACGTCAAAGTGAATATAATGGTAATAGTCGCTTTGGTGCACGACAGCCGAAATCATCAACCCAGACACGTGCCTGTATTATCTATATTACTTGTGATGTAACAATGTGCTCAATCCCGTTCTTTGCTTAAATGACATTTTATAATTTATGTGCGCCGCGTTTGCATTGTTGTATCCAATTGAATATTTTATAATTGATTATATATTCAGGGTTGTCCAAAATGAATCGAATATTCAAAAACATTCGAATACCTATTTGGTTGATTTTCGAATATTTACGAATAGTAGCAACTTTTTGCCTTCAGCGAGGTGTTTCGCTTCCAAGTGAACCCCTAAACGATTTCCGCGCTTTGTACCGTATTGTAGTCACAATGAAATATAATCGGCACTTTAATTGTTTGTGATCTTTTGTACGAACGTGCGCCTCATATTGTTGCACGATTCCGTGATTGGCATTGCAGCTACGCCTACTACCCTGCAAGCCTTCTAATTTACACATTTATTTTCAATAAGTCGAAAAATTTGAAATTATTTAAAGCCACGATTGTTACGATACCCAATAAATTAGTCAGAAATATTAGGAAATATAGTTTATACTTATTTTTCACTTTTTGGCAACTAATTTTAATAATGATGCAGCCTTGCGGTATGAATTCAAGTCTGTTTAACATAACCCATGGTTGCGACGAATTCGTATTCAAAATTTCATATTCGAAAATAATCAGTTCGAATGTATTCGAAATAGTGAACCATTCGCTAAGTTTAGAACCCCTGACTTATGCTGTAGAAATGGAGAAATTAGTTAATTCGGCGTTAATAGATAGTTAGTTACGTCTTTTTACGGTTATATTAATAACGTTAATTTGTGTCAAAAATTTATCCTCTTAGGAGCTTGGTCAACATGGAGCGATTGGTCGGCGTGTTCGGTATCATGTGGAAAAGGTGAACAAACGAGAATCCGCGTCAATAGTGTCGATAGTTCTACAATGCCGAAAATTATGCCGAGAGAATGCGGAAAACCATGCGATGACGGAAAAAGTGAAATAGAACAAGGTAAGCCATTCGTATTATTGACTGTTTATTCCAGTACAGTCACACATTTTTATTCTAAAATGCTGTCTACTTTTCTACTCAATTTTCCATATCTCTCATTTTTGTCTCCAATCGCTTGACTTTCTTCGAGAGACGAAATGATCATTGAGTTACTTGATTCATACTTACATTTTGGAGACAAATTCGTCAGGTGGAAAAAAGTTTGGCCCCGACATCGTGTTAAGAATTTTTTATTTGACTCCAACTCCCGTACCCGTGTTGCTAAAAGCTTCGACTTCAGCCTCGAACTTTGGAAAAATCAAATTTTGCTAACAAAAACTTTAGCGAATGCATCTTTTCTCGGAAGACAATTGAGAACGCTTAGTAAACTCGATGCTTTTTGAGTTTTTATTTCAAATTCTGACTTCATGTATCGCAATCAAAGGTTTAAAACTCTGACTCCGGGTAATCAGGATGCCGACTCAGCCTCCACAGTCTCGATTGACACGTTTTTGCAAAGTTTTTAACGTTTTTTTATAGTTTTTTCCCTTTTTTTATCACTGTTTTTGCATCCATAGAATAAAACCTTCTCATTTTATTCATTTACATGCTTCATCGTTTTCCTGTTCAAAAATTTAAGATTTGTAGGTCTCAAGAGGTTCGATCTATCGATATAACCGAAAGTTTGATTCGTATAATAAAACCTCCTTACTTTATTCATATACGTGCTTCAACGTTTGTCGTTTTTAAATTTAGGATATACAGTTCTGAAGAGGTTCGATCCATCAATGTTCGGTCTTACATCTTAATTTGGAGAAATTAGTTAATTCGGCGTTAATAAATAGTTAGTTACGTATTTTTACGGTTATATTAAAAACGTTAATTTGTGTCAAAAATTTATCGTCTTAGGAGCTTGGTCACCGTGGGGCGATTGGTCGGCATGTTCGGTATCATGTGGAAAAGGTGAACAAACGAGAATCCGCGTTAATAGTGTTAATAGTGTCGATAGTTCTACATTGCTGAAAATTATGCCGAGAGAATGCGGAAAACCATGCGATGATGGAAAAAGTGAAATAGAACAAGGTAAGTCATTCGTATAATCGGCTGTTTATTTTAGTACAGTCGCAGATTTACAGTTTGAAATGCCGTCTACATTTCTATACAATTTTTGGTACTCCTGTATAGTATGTGTACCAGGTTAGGGTTTGGCCATAAAGTGTGGCAAGTTTGATAACAACGTAAAACGCGTCTCTCAAACTGTGTGCTGTGAGAGAATCTCAGGTGTGCCTCGGGGCTTTTTGAAATTTTTGAAAATAAGCTATAGGCATGAATGCAACGGGGAGCTTGTGAGACTTGAGTGAGTACTATCCATTTTTATTGGGTTGTCGTTGTAGGTTGGGTTGTCAGGTTATATATATTTTCAAAAGAGACGTTCACCCTCCACCATGTCGATTGTTGACTTGCGCGATTAGTTGGCCTACAGGAAAGCAAGTTTGTACGAGTTTTGGCTATCTGTTTACAAAGTCTATTCAATCATCGGGGAACACGGATTTTCTGCTCTGACTGAAATTAATAAAAGCAAAAACGGGAGCGACGGAACCTCGTTTCAATTGATTCTTAAAACTGGCAAACACATCGCATTACCATTTGCAGAATAAATTTGCCTAAAGCTAGTTTTATTTTTTACAAGTGTGCCGCTAAAGATTTTTATTTGTTTATCGCGCCGCGAGCGAAACAAGTTTTGAGAACCACTGGCGTACAGCCTAATGCGCATATTTGTAGCATTACACATTGTATGGCGAAATTAGTTAATTCGGCGTTAAAAGATATTTAATTACGTATTTCTGCAGGTATTTTAGTAACGTTAAATTGTGTCGAACATTCATCATTCTAGTAAATCGGTCACCTTGGAGCGATTGGACCGTATGCTCGGTGTCGTGCGGCAAAGGTGAACAAATGAGAGTTCGTATCTGTCTTGACAATAGTTGTGAGGTGCCTGAAAGGCAGCATAGAGAATGTGGAAAACCATGCGATGATAGAAAAAGGGAAATACAACACGGTAAGTCATTCGTATTATCGACTGTTTACTCCAGTACAGTTGCACATATTCATTTTGAAATGCCGTCTACATTTCTATATTAGTATACGGCGCATGTTCACTTAACGACGTAAGTACTTCTTCTTTGGCCTGGCACAGCTATTTTTGCATATCTTATTCCTAACCCACACCTGGCTATGCCATCCAATGCCATGTAAATTTGGTTGTGTCACGCATACTAGTGGTACTTACGTCGTGTTGTGAACATGACCCCATTTTTGGTACTCCCTTAGTATGTGTACCAGGTCAGGGATAGACCGTAAAGTGTAGAATGTTTAATCACAACGTGAAGCCTAATGTGTATAATACAATTATGTGGAGAAATTAGTTAATTTGGCGTTAAAAGATAGTTAGTTACGTATCTTTACGGTTATATTAAAACGTTAATTTGTGTCAAAAATTTATCCCCTTAGGCTTAGGAGCTTGGTCACCATGGAGCGATTGGTCGGCGTGTTCGGTATCCTGTGGAAAAGGTGAACAAACGAGAATCCGCGTTAATAGTGCCAATAGTTTTACAATGCTGAAAATTATGCCGAGAGAATGCGGAAAACCATGCGATGATGAGAAAAGTGAAATAGGTAAGTCATTCGTGTTATTGACTGTTTATTCCAGTACAGTCACATATTTTTATTTTAAAATGCCGTCTACATTTCTACTCAATTTTTCCTATCTCTCATTTTTGTCTCCAATCGCTTGACTTTCTTTGAGAGACGAAATGATCATTGGGTTATTTGATACATATTTACATTTTTCAAACGAAGTAGTCAGGTGGAAAAAATTTTGGCCCCGACATCGTGTTAAGAATTTTTTTATCTGACTCCAACTCCCGTACCCGTGTTGCTAAAAGCTTCGACTCCAGCCTCGAACTTTGGAAAAATCAAATTTTGCTAACAAAAACTTTAGCGAATGGATCCTTTCTCGAAAGACAATTAAGAACGCTTTCTAAACTCGATGCTTTTTGAGTTTTCATTTCAAATTCTGACTTCATGTATCGCAATCAAAGGTTTAAAACTCTGACTCCGGGTAATCAGGATTTTGATTCCTACTCCAGAAAAAGCATGCCAAACGCCGACTCAGCCTCCACAGTCCCGATTGACACGTTTTGCAAAGTTTTGACGGTTTTTCACCGTTTTTGGTGGTTTTTAACTTTTTTTTTTTTTACTGTTTCTGCATTCATAGAATAAAACCTTCTCATTTTTTTAATTTACATGCTTCATCGTTTTCCTGTTTAAAAATTTAGGATTTGCAGGTCTTAAGAGGTTCGATCTATCGATATAACAAAAAATTTCATTCGTATAATAAAACCTCCCTATTTTATTCATATGCGTGCTTTAACGTTTGTCGTTTTTAAATTTAGGATCTACAGTTTTGAAGAGTTTCGATCTATCAATGTTTGGTCTTACATCTTGATGACAATTGGAATATTATTGATATGTATAGGTGGAACTCTAATATTTATTGGATATTATTATGATATCCTTGGATCAACTTTACCAGGAGTGGTTTTATTTTTGTGGGCAATATTCGGTACTCCTGAAGTATGCGCACCAAGATGTCGCACAACCTGCACCCTGATCTGGTTCAGGTTGTGCGCCATCTTGGTGCGCATACTTCAGGAGGTCCCATTATGTTGTATAGGCGCTGGATGTATAGAATTTCGTCGTTTGAAGGAAATAAAACGCGAAAGAGCAATGGATAGTGTACAAAGAAAACAGTCGGTTCTGAATCCGATTGCAATAACTAGTTTATCTATGAATCAGAGCAATGGGATCTACGATTCTCAACCTGATCTGGCATCTGATAATACGATTACTGAATCGAATGATGCAAATAGAAGAGATTCGCCCGAAAGTCCCCCACCATATGCAATATAATGTTTATTGACAAATCAATTCAACATGGTTCATTCTGCCAAACTATATTTCATCGCTATCATTGTATGGTGCATTTTTTTTACTTCAATATTCGCCCACGGTTCAAATGGTCGTATTTAATAAATGAAAAACCCTAATTGTGAAGCTATTCTAAGATGCTTTTATACATCATGGAATAATTTGTGACGTCATGGACGTCCACGGTAAGACGTTATGATGCCATAATAGATTTATTGTCTATGTCATTTGACGTCATAATGGATACAATATACGTGCTGTAACACGTTTTATGATATTATCCATTGGTTTAACATTTGTATGAAATACAAAAAAGGATATGTACACCCACCACGTCATTAAAACGTCATGCTACCACAAACGGTGACGTCATAATACCCGTTGTCTAACTCTAGACCAGTGGTTCCCAAACTTTTCGTACCATCGCCCCCCTACAGTAGTTTATACAACTTCATCGCCAATTAATTTTCCAAAACTTATAATATTGATTTTCGTACATCTCATTGATCCCTACAGCCTGATGACCTTCACCAAAACACATGATATATAACGGTCTTCGGTAAAAATCTTCCCCGATTCCTTTTCCTACCATGTCCTCCAGTCCATAGAATCAATCAACCATTTGTTTTGGATTCGTGGACTCGGATGGCCCAGAGGTCCACAAATTTTACGTCGCTCGTGGGACAAAATTTAGGGTTGCTATTCTTTTGCGCATTGCATATATTTTTTGAAAGTTAATAACGGAACATCGTGCGAAAACTGCGACAATTCGTGAACTCAACTCAGTCGTCTTATTAAAAAGTTATTACAATGACATTCAATATGACACTGTCTTGTTGCTGCATCACGCTTGACAGCTTTACGACGCCAAGATTGGAAGATTTTCTAAATGGGCATCACTAATCTTAGTTTTTTGCTTGTTGGACACGTTTAGTGGACACAACGATCGTTTTGTTATGTTGTTCTTGTTGGACACGTAGTGGACATAGCGATCGTTTCAATATTATGTTGTAGTTGTTCTTGTTCTTATTTGACACGTTTTTGAAAAGTCGCTTTTCTCTTTGATTACTGGACCAATTGCTTTGAAAATTTCAGTGGTTAAAGATAAAAATTTTCTTCAGAAGGCTATCACTTTTTTTTTGCTATGACGTCATCAAAATTATTGCCATTAGGTGGGGTTACGTGTCCATATATTTGAGCATAGCTCTCTTGCAATTTCAATTCACGCTGTCACAAGACAGGAACTTCTAAAGATAGAGAAGTTCTGGTACCGTAACACAGCGCGATGACACTGAACTAACTCGTAGCTGTCAAAAGCTTGAAAATCCATACAAATATGAGAGATAAAAAGATGAAACTTGGCAGGTGGGTAGAGTTGTGTTTCTTTTAACCATATTTGAAGGTTTCGCGTTTCTACATTCAAAGGAGGGGGGATAGGGGGGCGCGCATTTCCGATACGTCGATAATATCTTTGTCAACCAATTTGCGACCACCGTGATTTTGTCTGTTTGATTGCTGTGATGTGGTGCTTTGTTTATAATTTGACAAGTTTTGTCCGAAATAACCGTGTTCTTAAAATATATGACGGCCAGAAATGCAATTAGAAGCCCAATGTTTTCACGCTGTCACAAGACAGGAACTTCTAAAGATAGAGAAGTTCTGGTACCGTAACACAGCGCGGTGACACTGAACTAACTCGTAGCTGTCAAAAGCTTGAAAATCCATACAAATATAGGAGATAAAAAGATGAAACTTGGCAGGTGGGTAGAGTTGTGTTTCTTTTAACCATCTTTGAAAGTTTCTTCTCTCCCCCGGGATAAATATGTAAATCCTATCCTAATATGTCGATAATATCTTTGTCAACCAATTTGCGACCACCGTGTATCATTGTTATGGGTATTTCATTTGTAAATATATTTATTCAAGCCTTTGCTTGTTAAACAATAAAGTAGCCAAAATTATATAACTTTATTTTAATTAAGATGAAAGAAATATAATTAAGAAATAATAAAAAAAAATTTGAAATATGACGTCAAAATATTTACGTCATTTTCTTTGACATATTGGCCGCTGGTTATTTATACAGTTACAAATTTAACGATTATAATACGTATTGTTTTATTACTAGAGCGATTGTTTATTTTGAATTTCCAAGCACTGGGATACTTTTGGAAAGTCGCTATTTTGGTAGTCCCGTCGTGTGTGTTCCAGATTAGGGTTAATTGCCATAATTGTATTCCGATTTTTCTTATTTTAGTTATATTACTGTCTGTGTTAGCCAAATGAATACCCCCTGCCCATAGGTTTCAGTCCCTTCATACAACTTGATGTAAAATATGCGAACAAATTAGTTACCTCCATATTGGTACACAAATTTCTGGAGCGCCGCTACGCGTATTTTTTGTTTCGTTTGCGTGTTGTTTTCCCAGCTTCGTCAAACATAAATGATGAATATTTATGTAACATAAATTGTATCACGTACGGAGCAAACCGCAAACAGACACGACTTCTCTGAAATGAGGTTCATTATCACAAGCGAAATTGAAGTTTACGCCTTGTCGGTCCTCTTTAAATTTCATAAAACAGTATAATGCGGGTTAACAAGGAATTATAGAAAAAGATGAAAAATAAATACGACATTTCAGGGAGAGTCTAGAAACGCTTGGTTCTATCGTTAAGAAAAAAAGTCTTATTGTCTCCACAAGTCGGGGCTGTAGAAATTTCAACCCTGTACTGCTTATGAAATGAAATATTGATAATAAAAACTCTGGAGTATGCATGCCTTCTTTTAATATATTGTTGAAAAGTCATGCCAATTTAACTGTTTTTAAAAACAAATTGGTACTTTCGTAGTGTGTGTACCAGGCTAGGCCATAATTTTATTCCGATTTTCCTTATTTTAGTTTTATTACGAGTTCGGGGACTGTCTGTATTAGCGAGGTGAATATACCCCCTGCCCATAGGGACCAGCCCCCTTACAGAACTTGATGTAAAATAGACGAACAAAACTAGTTTCCTCCATATTAGTACACACCCTTTTGGAGCGCCAAATTTTCGACTCCGGCAATTTAGAAGGAAGGTTTCAAAAGGTCAAACTCAAGTTTTATATAATGCTTTAATCGTTCATCTTCTATAGTTAAGATATTATTTACAATTTTATTGTTTTTGCGAAAAGTTGCATTGTGTTTTTTTTGTTACATATTTCATGTCACAGCTATATGCGAGCACATATATTATCGTAGTCCCAAGGCTATCTAGAATTTTAGTAGTATTATTTTATACCTGTTACCTGTATTTTATGCGCGTATATTTTTTTACATCTCTTGCATATATGGGCTATTCCAAGTGACACTACAGGACAAATCCAAGAATTTGGCATGTTGTTAAATTTCAGCTACATGTTCTGTTTCATTGTCCAATCAGTTGCTTTATTGAATATGAAAAAATTGCACAAAAGTTACACCCAAGACTTACTTAGTGGATATAAAAAATATAGTAAAATCTAGCGTGACGCTACAGCCTACAGGACGTCAACTCCACGATGCATTAACTGTACATTGTGTTGTGCTGTAAATTTTTGCGATGGTACAGCAAGAGCCCATAATATTTTCTGGTGCAGTAGCTGAAAGACCCCTCTATGTGTTGCTCAAGTTACTTAATGTAACACTGTAAATCCATGCCAATAATGTGCTTATTGTATGTGACACTACAGGACATTTTTCCACTTCAGAACAGCGGCCTCTATCATTTCTTAAAATTTTGGTAATAAATCGTTGAATGGGTGAAGAAATATCCTACAGCACTGCAAACATTTAAACTTTATTAACTTAAATTCAGTGCGTTATTTCATATGAAATAACCGTATCACACAATAAAACACTTTGTGTCACCAAGCATCATGTACAAAATATGTCAACTATACCAAAATTTCTACATTTTAGGCCATTTTTTAAAAACCATCAAAAACCTGGGTGAAAGTTCAACTTTTTTGGTGAAAGGAATGCAGTCCAAATAAAATTCCAAGGTCTTTTGATATAAAAAATACAAAAAAATTACGTTCACTACCCTACCCTCTAGGGTTAGTTCGGATACCTATAATTTTCACTATCCGGATAACGGATATATCCGGGTATTCCGTATTTTAAATATACGGTTAACCGGATAGTTACTGCTGATTTTAGAGAACCGATTTCGCAGGATTTTCGCGGTGAATTGACCGAATACCACCACACAGTTCTGTTGTAAATACTCACATATGTATTATTTTTCTTGAATATGAATTATTGTGCATTTTAATATTGCATGTGTCAATAAATAATAATTTAAGCTCAGTAGTCGTACCGATGTACAGCGGAATAATAAAATGAAACATTTTTTGAAAATATTGTGACCTAATTTTTTTTCCCCGACTGCTAAGTTATTTTCTCCTATTCAAATAATATGTAAAGATTTATATTATTTCTACTTTATTGTAAAGTTTTTTAAAAGTTTCTTTTTGTGTCCAGAGCCTCTTTTCTTTAAATTTTGACTCGTACTAAATTTTAGTGTCGCAGACTCACAATGATCATTTCTGATCATCCGCACCGTCCTATCAATTGCAATGAAATTTAATATTGTCATGTATAGTATTTTGTTTTCTATAATATTTGGTGATTTCTTGCACGACGAAATAAACTTTGTTAATTATACCACAAGAGCATACATATAAATGAAATCATGAACACAAAAAATCGTGCATTTCGAACATTTTATTTCGGTGAGAGAAGTATCCAAAAAAAAAATAGAATATAGGGGGAACAAATTCCGTGAAGTGTATAGGAAAATATAAGTAATTTGAACAAAAATTTTAATAACAAAGCAAATTGATGATTATGAAAAAACCGAAGTGGTCAGAAATTTCTTCTAATTTGAAAACTTTACCTATTTAACATGTCACTGTGAATATTCTCACGTTTGAACTAATTAGGCCACAACTTTAAATCTATTTCCATTCGAATACCTTTTAAACTAAATTAACAGAGCCAAAACAATGCTGCGCCAGTTTTTGAACAACTTTACTTACCACCCTAAATGAGTAAACGAAAAGCATGACACGATACAGAGTCTGTCACATTGAACTTTTCTGAAATATTATAGACCATTTTGCAAACAAATTTGTTTGTGAAAGTTCCATGAAAACCATAAATGTAATAACAGCCTTTCTTCCTCGTTTTGAAAATTTTGAAAACGTCACTAATAAAGGCGGTCGAATTTCACAGGCTAATTTTGTTATCATCGCCGTTCGTTTTCTTCCGCGTCGCGTGATTATTTGGGGAATTAACATCGACATTATGCCAGTTTTAATTTGAAAAGAAGTTACATCCCGTGAAAAGTTACCCTTGTTGTAAATTCAGTAAATACGATTATTACGAAATTTGGAGATTCAACAGCGCCTAAAATGGAGTCTTGTTTTATCTATCACTGGCTCATAAATTAAGAGTCGTGGTATTTTCGTTAGCATTCACTTCCCTATTTTCAGTCAAAAATGTGTGTTTCAGATCTACTCTCTTAACGATAGATAGATACGACGATAGATAACATACTGCGGCCATTTCAGTTCCGGGCGAAATAAAACAATTATCGGCGTTATATACCGACGAAACTGAACCCGACTTTTCTCCCGAAAATGTTGATATATAACTATAAGCTAATTAATATCTGCATTTATTGTACTAAATAAATTATACTCAATGGAATTGCAATAATAGCTCAAATTTGATGAATTTTCAAGATCGCAAAAATAGGAAATTGGATTTGTTCGTGCAGCTTACCATTTATTTTCATATCTAGAGTAGAAATGCTTTTATTTTAAGGTAAGTCGGGCTCTTCTATACCGCAAATACGCAATAATCACATTTTTCTGCGTGTTTTGTGATGTAATACTATAGTCAAGTTCACTCCAGCATTACACGGATGACTAAAATATATGCAGAGTGGTGTGGATATAAGTGAATATTATATGCTCTGAGAGATGTCATTGGCCACTCAACAAAAAATATAAAAATCACTAATGCGCATATGCATTATTTATACTGCTCTATTATCCGGTAAACCGTTACAATAATATCCGGTTATCAGATAGCAAAATACCTCTTGGTTAACCGGTTATACGGTTAACCGCTATCCGGATAATCCAACCCGACCACCCTCCCGAACAATCCTAACTTTACCAAGATGGCCTACAATCCGAGATGGCCAAGCTGATAAATCTTGTTGGACTTCACAGCATTGGCATTGCAGATTGCCCCCCCCCCCCCTCTTACTCAGAGTGTAATAATTGGGTAACAAAGTTTCCTCTTCTTCAGAACAAGAGTAACCTCTTACACATTGTGAGATAACAGTGGCTGCTTGTATAAGGCTTTGTTCCGAGCGAAATAGCTAAATAATCGTCAATTGCCAAAACAGAAATATTCCTGTTTTTTCAGATAAAAGCAACCTCGTACATATTGTAATATACAGGGTGTCCATAAAGTCCCTTTACAATTTCAATTTTGTTATGAAGTCAATTCTCAATATATCTTAACCAGGTTTGTTGTTATTTTTTCTAATAATGCTAGAGTACATGATTATTATACAGTAAGTGCCAGACAGTTTTCTCATTTTACTCTTATTAAATTCAAAACTCATAATTAATAGTTGTTTCTAATTACAGCAATTAACCGACTGTTTTGGGTCAAGAAAGCTCTTAGTTTAATGGGAGAAATAACAATGTATGTTTTTTAAAATTGGGTTTTATGTTAATAAACGGCATTTAATATTATTTATCAGTTCAAATTGACATTTTACGTAAGTGTGAAAATATCGCAAATCCCCGCGAGCTATAAAAATCAACTTTAGTTATAATAAAAATAGTAAACAAGATAGTGAAGTGTAAGATACGTGCAGTTAATCACGTTCGGTAGAAATGCAGTGTGTGGCTTGGACAGTCTAAGGTTACACTCTAAACTAGTGGTTCTCACACTAAACGCCCGTTTTCTAGTAATAAGTTATAAATAGCAGATAGCCAGATAGCAAAGTAAAAGTATGTTTTATTCTAAATCACGTTGAAAATACGTGGATGGAACGAAAATGAATGGAAAGTTTTGAAATGTAAATATCCAGAATAAGGCGAGCAAGATCAAATCTAACAAATATTTTCATTTTCAATTAGCTACACGTCCCCTCAAAATTTGTCTACGCCCTTGTGGGGCGCGCGCACCGTTTGAGAATCAATGCTCTAAGCAGAATAAACTACATTTAATTATACCAGCAATAATGATTGGTGTTAAGTGTTATGTAATGAGTTTATAGCTTAACAGGACAATCTAAATTTAATTACACTGGCATAATTATCATTGTAATGAGTTATTCGAGTAAATATTATAGCATTTCAGTAAGATATATAAATTAGGTCAGTTTGTTTACTAAGTCCTTTTATTCTTAGGCTTTGAGAAAATAGGGTTTAATCAGAGGATTGAATTCAAATGATCACAGTATTTGAAAGAACGTATCTCAGTCAGGGAAACCGCGCTTTGAAAATGCGACGAAGTTTCTGATAAATAACAAGTAATGAGTCACAAATACCACCGTAATTATGATGAGATAAAATCATCACTAGAAGTTTAATTATTGTATATATATTTAGGGGGTGGTGAATATTTTGAAATTTCAAGGAGGGTGCAGAGAAATTACTATGAGGGGCTACTGTAATTTGGAAGAACCGAATACCTAAAATTATGGCCTAACCCTAACCCAGTACAGATATTACATTCCGATGTCCGCCATCTTGGTTCGCATACTTCGGGAGCCCCGACTTAATTATATTGGCATGGCACATTGAAAATTTTGGGTTCGAATACCACGCCCAGCACCTCGCCCAGGTGTAATAAATTGAGTGGGCAATGCTGAACAGGAAAGATTTCGGGGGGCTCCCGAAGTATGCGAATCAAGATGGCGGACATCGGAATGTAATATCTGCACTGGGTTAGGGTTGGGCCATAATTTCAGGTATAAATACTACGGGAGGCTCTTGGCTAGTCTTCGAACTGATAATAGGACTAAAATAAGGAAAATTGGAAAAAATTATTGCCTAATCCTAACCTGTTACCCGTGTTACGTTCCGATGTCCGCCATCTTGGTTCGCATACTTCGGGAGCCCCGTTAAGTCTGATTCCATCGCACCCTGGAAGATTCATGAATAGCGTTTCAAGTCTTAGAGATAGTGCCTTAATTCTAACTATATAGGCTACAGAGTTCTGTTTACAATCGTGCAAAAGGTACATTTAAATACAAACATCAGCAGATTTCTCACGTGTAAATAGCTTTCAACAATATGCGGATTCAATCCATTTTAACTTGCAGTGAAATCCTTTTGTTCACATTCTCAACTCTAATATTGCAAACAACAGGTGAGTTTCGTTTTAAAACAATAAATTATGTAGATTGGAGGAAATCATTGAGACGTGAAAGAAGTACTGTAGCTCAATATGCAAAATAATAACAAATACGCAAATATAAAACACCATCTTTGACCCATACTTTTCTGATATGTTAAACATATTTTGTACAATCATTTTGAAATACGTGCAGTGGTGGGATGTAGGGGGTTCGCGCGAACCCCTTCTTAGAATGGGGTGATCATTAGCGAACCTGTTATTGACTTAGACTTTATACAAGTGCAGAAAATGAGTAGCGTGCAGTGTAGCTGACGACCAGCTTTATATTCGGAGTTTTGGAAGTTATGTATTAGATTTACGTTAAGCGTGTCACGTAAATGCAGCTTACGTAGTTACATATATATATATGTATACATTTTATAAATTGAGGGAACTTGTTGTTACTGAGTCGATACATTCAGTCCCTTTACAGTTTACACAACTTGATGTAAAGTAGGCGAAACAAAATTAGTCACCTCCATATTGGTAAACATACTTCTGGAGCGCCCTAAATTGTATCGAAAATTTATTCTCTTAGGAGTTTGGTCACCATGGAGTGATTGGTCGGCGTGCTCTGTATCATGTGGCAAAGGTGAACAAATGAGAGTTCGCATCTGTCTTGACAATAGTTGTGAAGTGCCTGAACGGCAGCTGAGAGAATGTGGAAAACCATGCGATGATGGAAAAAGTGACATACAACAAGGTAAGTCATTGGTAATATCCAGGGGTGGCTTTCGACTGCGATAGACTAAAATTTTCAAAATAGCCCGCGATCGACTAATCGGTCATACACAAAACCGAAGGAGTACTGAATATGCAGATAACTGCAAACACGCATAGCCTACATAAAATATCACCGCTGCCAAGACAGCAAGAAGCTCGGCTCTTTCATTGAGAAGGCCTGACCAGGCCTGATTGACAAAGGGTGTCGCCAAAATGTCGTGTCCCACGTGTCCGACTTATATTCTAGTCTTAATTAATTTCTAGTCCTGAAATTATTTCATAGTCGTAAAAGTCAATTGGGAACCGTGGAGCGATTGGTCAGTTTGTTCCGTTTCGTGTGGCAAAGGAAAACAAATGAGAATCCGAATTTGCACCGATAACACGTGTCAGCAACCAGAGCGAAAAGAACAGGAGTGCGGAAAACCCTGTCCACAAGAAAAGGACAAGGCCCAGCGAACAAGTAAGATTCCCAATTAACCCCAGTTATCTCTTTCTCTCTCACATGCACAATTTGACAAAATACAACATAAATTCCGCCTGATTGAATATAATTAAAAATTCTGAAACGGGAGAACCGTAATTTGACTCGCTAACTCTAGTTCGCCAACCTGAATTTGATACACACTGACCGTATTTCTACAGCGCTAATTTGACATTCGTAATGTGACTTTTATGCTGCCATCACTCTAGAAAAAAAAGAGCAAAACGAGGTACAGTACTGCATTCAGAGGACCCTAAGTGCCTTAAAAGCAAGTTCTCAGAGCTCGAAATACGTTCTTTTAGTGTTTCCTCCGCAACTAACGGATCAATCCATGTCAAATCTCTATGAATGTTACGAACACGTGACACACACGTCATAGTAGTTCGCCAGTAGCTGAGAAACTAATCCCATACCCGATATAGGATAGGATGGGATAGGATTTACATATTTATCACGGGGGCGAGGAAAGCCGATAAGACGGCTCAATCATATGGCGAACCACGGCCTCTCGCTTATGAATGGAAACTTAAGGAACCTCTGGACTGTACGGGCGAAACCCCGGTTAAAAACTACGGGCCTATACTGATAAGGGCATTGGTATGTCGAAATCCATTTACACGCTCCTACGGAGAATATATATGACGAAATTAGATAAATTTGGTGTCAAAAGATAGTTGAGTTTTACCGCGGTTATTTTAGCGTGAAATTGGGTACTCCCATAGTAAGACAGCAAGAAGCTCGGCTCTTTCATTGAAAGGGCAATTATCTGAGGTAAATTATCAAATTCACTCAACATCTGATTAATCGAGGGTGTCTCCAAAATGTCGTGTCACACGTGTCCGACTTAATTTCTAATTTTAAATAATTTCTAGTCCTGAAATATTTTCATAGCCGTAAAAGTCAATTGGGGGCCGTGGAGCGATTGGTCAGTTTGTTCCGTTTCGTGTGGCAAAGGAAAACAAATGAGAGTCCGAATTTGCACCGATAACACGTGTCAGCAACCAGAGCGACAAGAACAGGAGTGCGGAAAACCCTGTCCACAAGAAAAGGACAAGGGCCAGCGAACAAGTAAGATTCCCAATTAACCCCAGTTATCTCTTTCTCTTTCACATGCACAATTTGACGAAATACAACATAAATTCCGCCTGATTAAATATAATTAAAAATTCTGAAACGGGAGAACCGTAATTTGACTCACTAACTCTAGTTCGCCAACCTGAATTTGATACACACTGACCGTATTTCTACAGCTCTAATTTGACATTCGTAATGTGACTTTAATGCTGCCACCACTCTAGAAAAAAAGAGCATAACGAGGTACAGTACTGCATTGAGAGAACCTTGGTGCCTTAAAAGCAAGTTCTCAGAGTTCGAAAAACGTTCTTTTAGTGTTTCCTCCGCAACTAACGGATCAATCCATGTCAAATCTCTATGAATGTTACGAACACGTGACACACACGTCATAGTAGTTCACCAGTAGCTGAGTAACTAATCCCATACCCGATATAGGATAGGATGGGGTAGGATTTACATATTTATCACGGGGGCGAGGAAAGTCGATAAGACGGCTTAATCATATGGCGAACCACGGCCTCTCGCTTATGAATGGAAACTTAAGGAACCTCTGGACTGTACGGGCGAAACCCGGGTGAAAAACCACTGGCCTATACTGATAAGGGCATTGGTATGTCGAAATCCATTTACACGCTCCAACGGAGAATATATATGACGAAATTAGATAAATTTGGTGTCAAAAGATAGTTACGTTTTACCGCGGTTATTTTAGCGTTAAATTGGGTACTCCCATAGTAAGACAGCAAGAAGCTCGGCTCTTTCATTGAAAGGGCAATTTTTTGAGGTAAGTTATTAAATTCACTCAACATCTGATTAATTGAGGGTGTCTCCAATATGTCGTGTCCCACGTGTCCGACTTAATTTCTAGTTTTAATTAATTTCCAGTCCTGAAATATTTTCATAGCCGTAAAAGTCAATTGGAGACCGTGGAGCGATTGGTCGGTTTGTTCCGTTTCGTGTGGCAAAGGAAAACAAATGAGAGTCCGAATTTGCACCGGTAACACGTGTCAGCAACCAGAGCGACAAGAACAGGAGTGCGGAAAACCCTGTCCACAAGAAAAGGACAAGGGCCAGCGAACAAGTAAGATTCCCAATTAACCCCAGTTCCCTCTTTCTCTCTCACATGCACAATTTGACAAAATACAACATAAAATCCGCCTGATTAAATATAATTGAAAATTCTGAAATGGGAGAACCGTAATTTGCCTCACTAACTCTAGTTCGCCAACCTGAATTTGATACACACTGACCGTATTTCTACAGCGCTAATTTGACATTCGTAATGTGACTTTCACATCGCTGCTGCCACTCTAGAAAAAAAAAAACGAGGTGCAGTTGGCCTACTGCATTCAGAGGACCCTGGTGCCTTAAAAGCAAGTTCTCAGAGCTCTAAAAACGTTCTTTTAGTGTTTCCTCCGCAACTAACGGATCAATCCATGTCAAATCTCTATGAATGTTACGAACACGTGACACACACGTAATACTAGTTCGCCAGTAGCTGAGTAACTAATCTCATACCCGATATAGGATAGGATGGGGTAGGATTTACTTTTTTATCACGGGGGCGAGGAAAGCCGATAAGACGGCTTAATCATATGGCGAACCACGGCCTCTCGTCTGGTTACCAGTCCAGGTCGGGTATGGGATTAGTCAGCCAGTTATTTGTTTTCGGAAGCAAGAAGCTTGGTGGCGCGGCGGTGTGGCTCAACGGGCTAAGCGTTAGGAATACGCTCGCCACCGCACCTCTAATTACTCTGCGTGGGTTCGCAGGTTCGAATCCCAGGCAGGGATGGTTATGTGCGAGAGGATTGCTGGACTCCTCGCCGTCGTTGGGTGGTTCACGTAACCGCTGGTCGGTTACGGCTTCCTCCACCACCAAGTCCATGCTTCCGAAAACAAACAAAATAGCTAATCCCATACCCGACTTGGAATGGTAACCGGACGAGAGGCCGTGGTTCGCCATATGGATAAGCCGTCATATCGGCTTTCCTCTCCCCCGGGATAAATATGTGAATCCTATCCTATCCTATCCTGGTAGAGGAAGCCGTAACCGACAAGAAGTTAAGTGAACTCCCCTACGGCGGCGAGGAGTCCAGCAATCATCTCGCACATGATCATCCCTGCATGGGATTCGAATCTGCGAATCCACGAACGGTAATCAGAGATGCGGTGGCCAGCGTATTCCTAGCGCTTAGCACGATGCGCCACACCGCCGAGCCGTATAGACTACCGGTATTAACCTGACGAAAGGCCTTGGTAGTTTATTGGTAGCCTACGCCTAACGTCTAACATATGGGTAAGCCGTTTTATAGGGTTTCCTCTACCCGAATTAATGTTAAAATCGGTTCTAGGAAAATTTGCGTAAGAAATCTCGCCGCAGGAAATTTCATTGCATAGTGAGGGTCGCCACGTGAAAATCGCTTCAAGAGCATTTTGCTGTAAAACAAGTATTTGTGATAAAAACAGTTGGGTTTTTGAAGTACCTTTTTATTTGAGAAAAATTCGATATTTAAAGCTGGTGCATTCAGCGGACCGTGCTGCCCTAAAAGCAAGTTCTCAAAGCTCGTTCTTTTATAATATATAAGGCCCTATAATATAAATATTACAAACGAGTGACATCACAACCCTAACCCTAAAAACCTAACTGTTTTTATCACAAATAGTTGTTTTAAAGCAAAATGCCCTTGCGGCGATTTTTCATGCCGCGAATTTTCATATGCGGTGAACTTTCCGGACACGATGAAAATCATTTCCTGTCCTCGCCAGTTTCCACTGCTACGGTACCGCGCAGCCTTGGGCTTTGCAATTTCGATTTAGTGGTTTTGAATGACTGATAACTGATTTTAGTCGTAGGCCCTTGTTACTCTGTGACTGTGATTAGTCATACCAGCATACCGCTACTCCTAGGACTTTCATTTTCATTTATATATATGAGCATTTCTTTTTTATCTTACAGTAACGAAAAAACCTTGGTTGCCATGGAGCGACTGGTCAGCCTGTACGGTATCCTGTGGAAGAGGACAACAAATGAGAATACGACTTTGTCTCAATAATAAATGCCAAGAACCAGAAAGAGAACAACGAGAATGTGGAAAACCATGCAAGGAGATTGGAAATGATGAGCAAGGTTGGACAATGAACTTTTGTAGCCTTAGTATAAATGAGTTTCTCACTTCAGCACTTACACCAGTTTATTGAAGTCCTGTATGGATTTTATGCTCTATTGCTATTTTCCGTAAATCTTTTCGGCAAACTCGTTGCTCTCAGACTGTCCCGTTATTGATGTGTGGCATATATGTTGAGCATTAATTACTCTATTGTTCTGAAAATTATCATTCAGAATCTCATACTCACAGGTTCCACATGGCAACCTTGGAGTCCATGGAATTTGTGTTCTACAGTATGTGGTTCGGGCATGCAGATGAGAGTTAGACAATGTTCAAGCTCAAAGGATAGACAGCCACTTGAAAATAAAGAATGTGGCAACGATGCAGTTGAAGTAAAATCCTGTAATGATCGCCATTGTGTTGTCGGTGGGTTTGCGTCAGAACCAGCGAAATGGCCTTGGCAAGTTCTTATCATCACTAACCTTGATGGTCAGTGGCAACAATGTGGTGGGACTTTAATATCAAGCTCTTGGATACTCTCGGCAGCACATTGCTTTTTGGATCCCTTTGGGTGAGTTTTATTCAAAACGAAGTGGGAACTTTTTGCATTCCAGAAGTGTGTGTATCAATATGAAAGTAGCTAAATTTGTTCGCCTCCTTTACATCAAGTTGTGTAAAGGGACTGAAACCTATGGGCAGGAGGTATATATATTTACTTGGCTAACACAGACAGTCCCCGAACTAGTAATAGAACTAAAATAATGAAAATCTGAATAAAATTATGGCTTAACCCTAACCTGGTACACACACTACGGGAGTACCAATCTTTTTGCTGAATAATGAAAACATTTATTTCGACCCAAAATACTTCACGGAATGTATACTTCTGCAGCAATTGGACAAATTGGTCTCACCTTTCAGCACTTGATAATGGTAAAATTTGCCAGAAGGCCATTACTTTTTTTGAAAGTTTTTCAAAAACTTTCGGGTTCCGATATATCACACAAGTTTTAATTGAATTTGTGGGATTTATGTTTTGACACTTGGGGGGGGGGGGGGGGGGGGGGGGGGGCGATTAAACGGTTAATAGTTACCGATATTATAACTGTTTTCTTACAATAATGTAGACCAGAGCGCCTTCGGAGCACCTTACATTTTCGTGAAACATGCGCACCCGCACGGGTAATACTACGTCTTCAAACGCACGGCCGATCACGCGCCACGGTTTTGCACAACTAATTACAATTTGATATGGTTTTCTCATTGTCAAAATTTTTCAATAGTGTTATTATTGGCACTTGCGAGAGAAGTGAAAGAGGCAAACTGTATTTCATTACAACAATTAATCATTATCGCTAAAACATAAATCTTTCACCAATGGACGTATCTTTTCACGTTATGGATTTCGTGCAAGGCCCAGCTTAATTTGCGGGCAAATATCAAAGCAATTACTATGTCAAAACGCTTATTCGACTTTTCAGACCACAGAAACTATCTGAAAAAATTACACCCCACTTTCGAATTTTTTTAAAAACTGAAAAAGTCGCCAATAACGCGTTCAATTGCCTTTTGCTAAAATCGCCGATTGTTTTCATCATTGTGACCTGTTACGTTGGCGTTTATTCTCATTAAATCACAAATTTTCCACAAATTTGTGACACGATGACTATGCTGATTATTTTTTTTGTACTAGCACGGAATTATTAACCCGGCAAGAATTCTTAGAAGTTCATCGGCGGTGAGATTCTAAGGAAAAATGAAGGAGTAAAATCCGAGATCTATATTTTTTGATTGAAAAGCGGCAATATAAAATACTAAAAATAAAACCGTAAATAATATACGTTTTGTTGAGGCACGCGACAGTCTAAAAACGCTTTTCTAGGCATCGAAAATCGCACAAAGTTTCGTGTTCCTACGGCACACATTATAGTTGGTTGGCCTTCAAATACATTTTATTACTAAAATCGAAACACGGTTAATTGTGGGCGGGATTTGCCTTTTTATCCATTACTTTTAAATTGACGTCGAAAATTTTCGTGTTGACTTTAAACAAGGTTGAGTACGCGACTTTTTCCCGGTTTGTGATGATATATAAGATAATTAAAGTATATTCGATTAATTTTTATTGTACTGAAATAAATTTTATTCCGTGAGAATTGACAGAAAATATACATATTTTTCGAAAGGTTTTATTTTTGAAAATAATTCGAGTGGCAACATTGCGATTGAGCGGAGTCAGTGTTACAAGTACATCTCAAATTTATCGAATTCGCAAAATAGCAAAAATACGGATTAAAACAATATATAAACGGGCAGTTTACCACACATTTTTATGTCCGCGGATTGCCGTAGTATTTTAGAGTGGCTCTTGTTTTGTCGACGCAACCGCAATTTAAATTGGAGACAATTAAATTAATAAATCAAGACATTTTAAATATGCCCGTATCGGTCTTTGATTGATTACTTTGAACAAGTGAAAAATCATTTTTCGTTGAAAAGTCGGCTCTTTTAACAAGTGGCGTAATCGCACTGTTCGGCGGGGATTTCGAGGCGGTGAATTTGTATTTTTGATTTACTTGTATACTTTATAATTATTTTCATTGTATAAAGTAAAATTGTACTATACGGGATTTCATATCAGATATCGAGATTTTTGTAACGGCGATAACGATATCAGCTTATTTCATATGCTTATGTCCACAAATTGTTCACGAATATTTTTATTTTGACGTCGTAAGAAGTCGCAACCGCGAGTTACGTTGCACACAATTAAATTAATAAATAAGGACATTTTAGAATCTCGTAGCTGACATGGATTGAATATTTTACGCGACAGAAAAATCATTACACGCTTAAAAAGGCGACTCTTTTAACGAGCGCGTAATCGCGGTGACTGTTACAGACGGCTATGGGAATTTCCGACTTTGACCCCCCCCCCCTCTTTTTTTTTCAGTAAATCCTGGCTGCGCGCCTGAACTCGTGCCTGTTTATTTTCGTATTAAATTATGAATAAAAACCCTGCAAAGTCATTGCGTGAATCCTGAATGTTATTTCGAGTTCAAATGATGATTTGATAAATCGGCAATAATGGAAATTCTACTAGTCAAATCATCAAATGATAATTCCTTGGTAAAATTTGGGAAAAAATTTGCACAATAGCTTGTTACCTTGTTTTGCATTTCTAATTTTACGAAACGGCGTTAGTGCGCTTTATGCAGAACTAGGAATTGATACAAATAATCCAATATGACTCCTCAAATTTGTCGTTCTGTTTGTTAACAAGATCCGTGCGCTTACGTTCAAGAAATCGGTTCAGTGACGCGCAAGTTCCGTGTCCAAGCAAAGCAGCCCAGGTATTCGATATATGAATAGCAAAATGACATTCTAATAATTAGAGAATGACATCGACAGGTTATTGTTACGTGACAATACACGGCACGGTGTTTTTCGGTAGGCGATCCAAGTTCGCCCCTCCCAAAATTATGGAAAGTGTCCGCCCCTGCTTGTAGTATGATTCAAATATTGTACTTTGTTTCTTGTGCCACGGTTCCCAACTTCGATCATTTGTCTTCGCTCTAATATATTTAGCATAACAGTGTCTATTGGACTGAGTTGACACACGAAATAAATCGATGTGTCTGAAATTACCTAAACTACAAAATCATTATGAAATAATATATAAGTATACAATTTTTAGAATCGTGATAACATTTCAGGTATATAAACAGTTTCAAACTGCAACCACCATCCGCCCTATATCAGTTTTTTCTGAATATAAGAACTCTTAGTATAGAGAATCAAGTTTAGGTTGGCGTTTTTTTTGTACGACTCTTAATCACGTGTTTCGCCCTGCAGTCAGGCACTGATATTATGTAAAAAGCTACAATATTTTTGAAGAAGTGAAATCTTTACTTAACACCTAGTCGAGGTGGGGGAATGGTAATTGAACCTGAGGTATGTAATATACGACACCCAGTCACCCACATAGATAAACCTAACACTTTAGTCATAGGTTCCCAATCGGGGGCTTGTGGCCCTTCAAAGGGGGCACGGGGGGCCACAATGCTAGGTGAGAATTGATTTCACATTTCTCTTTACAAGAAAACTCCATGTTCTTCCCACTTTCATTGCTTAACAAGGTTGTTTCACATGGTGTTTTCATTTAGTTGAGTATGGATTGTTTGATCATAATGGGATTTGGAATCTAGTAATCATGATAACACTCTAAATTCCACTGGAATGATACATAGGAGAGCCATGAGTGCTTAAATCCTCCGAAAGGGGTCCACGAGCCATGAAAAGTTGGGATCCACTGTGATTGGTCATCGCGTCGACCAGGTTTCTCATTACCTGAATTGGTTCTGGAACAAGTTCTTTTTTTTTCGTTTCTTCTCACGTGTGAGATCGTAAATTTGACTTTGTAGCTTCCAGGCTATTCTGTGAAAGCGAATTATTTAAACAATACTTTTAACAGAAATGAATGGAACATTGAAAGCATCATGTTGGGAACAACAAGCAGGGCGGGGATCGGACGAGGAGTCGTCAAGTATTCAGAGGCAGATATTGTCCATACACACGAAAGTGAGATTTGAGAGTGGATTTGTGGTGTTGATAATTTCTATCCCTTTTCTGATATTTATCGAACGTTTTAATTTACCTTGATTGCGTAACTTGAGATCCGTAACTTAAGAACGTAATTTATAATTATTATGTATGGAACAGTATAATAATTATGGAGGTATTCAATATTTTATAACTCAAAAGTTATGGCTTTGATAATCTATCCTAAACAGCCCGGTCTTGCAAATTTTTTAAGTCTGGCCGGCAAAAAAACTTCAACTTGTTCCGAAGTGCAAAAAATGTTGTCGATCCTCAAAACAGTTCAATCAACGAGTGTTTTTAAATGTCCGCCTGCAAAAACATTCAGTTTTGAGCCAGTCTACAGCGTCAAAGATTAGAAAATATATCTTATCCACAATGTTTCTTTCAATAAAAAACATTTTTGTTTCAGACTTCGACAACAGAATATATGTTAACGACATATCCTTAGTCAAACTCCCTTCTCCCGTGGTCCTGAAACGATATATCAAACCAGCAAAACTTCCCAAGGCCAATGTAGCAGTTACGGAAGGAACGTCGTGTGTTGTTACTGGCTGGGGTGCAACGAACTCAACAGGGAGTAAAGGTAAATATTCTCTAGGTGGGAAAGCATCATTCAATAGAAAAGATCACTAGGAATTCAGTCATTAATGAAGTTGCAAGTAATAGCCGACGAGTAGGGCTGGACATTTCGAATCGAATAGTAAATTATTCGAAACAATCCAGATGAAAATTTCGAATCGCGCCATCTTTTTTCTGTCAGTAAAAGGTCGAGGTTAATCCTTCAATTTTTTTTTGTGAAGTGATCTCGTGTCGGAACGTTTTGAACGCTGTTACCCTTTCAATTCTGTCATAGCTCTCGGCGGCCAGTTCATTACATCCCCAGAATTGCACCCCTTTTCTTTTTACCTACCGGTATATATTAATAAAAAGGAAAATTGATTATTTTATACTTACAGAATCAATACCAGATAAGTTGCAAGAAGTGGACGTGAATATATTCACAGATGAAGATTGCAGAAAGATGCATCACACTCCTGGAGTGGATGGTTCATACACGAAAAGTCATTTTTGTGCTGGGTAACTGCTTGCACTTACTGTTGAGACAGCTCAATTACTAATGAAGACCTACATCACAAAATATATTGAATCATTGAACGTACTATAATTGAGTGTTAAATTAACTTCAATATGCCATACTGTGATATAGATGAAATACTATAATAAAATTGTATTGTAACACTGATAAATATAGGGTGTCCACAAAGTCCTAAAATTGTTTGAAATTGCAAAGGGAATTTATCGATACCATAAATTGTTTTCGCCCTCACAGATTTATTAATTGAAGTGAAAATACTTAAACAATTACTGATTAAAAAATGACAAACCTGGTTAGGATTTTTTAAAACCTGACTTGGTAACAAAATTGAAATTGTAAAGGGCCTTTATAGACATGGGCAAACTATAAGCTGCCACAACCAAATTCTGATGTTATTAAGCTATGAAATAACTCAAGGAATTTGTTGATTTTGCAATTAAATTTAGTTTTGTAATGAGGCTCATTGGTTTTTACTTAGGCTTTTGTACTACTATAAATATTTTTCGTAAAATGTAACTTTTTACGTCATTCGTACATGGCCCACTAGTCTAAGGTGGGCAAAATTTGTGGCCCCCAGTCCAAAAACCGTGCCCATTGCTGGTCTATATGGACATCCTGTATAAACGTACCGATTCATCTTACACAGCCATCTTGAAGGGAAGAAAGATACATGCGGGGGTGACAGCGGCGGACCACTTGTGTGCAAGGAAAACGGGGAATACATTGTGCATGGAATAACAAGCAGTGGTCCAGCTGAGTGTGGGAAGAAAAATAAACCGGGTATTTACACAAGAGTCAGCGATTTTGTCACATGGATTGGAAGAACAATAGAAGGTAACTATAAAGGTGGTTTTCGACTGACAAAAAATCGCTCCTTATTTAAAATGTTGGTACTCCCGAAGTATGTGAATTGTGAACCAAAATGGCGGACACCGGAACGTAGTATGTGTACCAGGTTAGGGTTAGGCAATAATTTCAGGTACAAAAACTACGGGAGTCACTTGGCTAGTCCGGGAACTCGTAATAAAACTAAAATAAGAAAAATTGGATGATGCCTAACCCTAACTTGTTACACATACTACGTTCCGGTGTCCGCCATCTTGGTTCACATACTTCGGGAGTACCAAAATGTCGGACTTTGCTGAAATTTAATCGCCAGTCGCCACACGGTGCGGTATTTGATAATTTTGATGACATCATCACATAAAACTTCACAAGACTCAAAAGAAATTTGTGAAATTGGAAGCAACAGTCTACTGTCGACTAATATGAAATTAATCGAAGTATTAGTTTGAGATAAAAAAAATATCCACCTGGTTGAAAAAAGCGTTGGGAGTTGTAAGTATATGTAGTCATTATGATAAGATCTGATAAACACGTACAAGTTTTAAATCGTAGCTATAACACTATTGAAAACAGTGGAGGTCAAAATACACTTCCTTGGTGCACCGCTCGAAATTTTAGCATGTCTATGGTGTTTAATACTGAAAGGTTTATTTTTTCTGTAATTATTTTATCAGGATTTCGTTATCATTGGTCCAAATGGAAAAGAAATAAATGCAGTGTGACATGTGGTAGAGGACAAAGAACAGAGACAAGAACTTGTCTAGACAAAGATGAGAAACCTGCAACAGAATGTGACGGAATTTCCACACGAAATATTCCGTGTCGAAACGCACCTTGTATTGGTATGAAACCTGATATTCAAATCACAATGTTTTGAAAGTTTCCAAGATTATTTCCCTATTTGTTGCAACTTTTCTATATATAAGTATGACACGCCGTACGTGAATGCTACTTAAATATACCAACAGACTGGAAACCAATTAGGCATAGCAATTTGATATAATGACGTTAAACTTTGACCGACTTGGTGTCCGTGATAGCTTAATAAACAAGGGAAATATTTTTAACTTCAAGTATTTTATAATTTATAAAGGTACCTTCTCCAGTAACACTGGGCGCAAGTAGAAGGGTAAAAGCAGTATTTATAAACATAAATATAAATTGATCTAAGTAAAGAAATAAATTGGAACATTTTATGAAAATATTTACATAAAAATGATGTTGCTTATCTAACTAGGCCAACCCCCCCAACGAAATATAATTAATGTTAGTGGCTCGTGATATACAGTCAAATGTATTAAATGATTTAAATGATGAACAGCAGTCAAAAATTTTGCCCACTTAGATTGGCCGGTCATTTTACATTTTATGAACAATATTCACAGTGTTACAAATGCAAAAGTAGAAAACAATAATCCTCATGCCAAAACTGAATTTAGTCACAAAATTTCTTGTGCTATTTTTTAGCTAAAACATCAAAATTTGGTTTTAGTTTAATTGTGGCAGCATCAGGTGGGCCGGATTGAATTACCAAGCGGGGTGGATTTGGTCCGCGGGCCTTGGTTTGCCCATGTCAGGTTAGGTGACTGTATTTCATTGCTTACAGAATATCATTGGACACCTTGGAAAACAACTTGTAGTGTAACATGTAACGAAGGAGTCGCAACTAGCACTCGATATTGTGCTGATGCAAACAAGGCACCGACGTTTCCAAACAACTGTCCGGGCCAAGAAAAGAAGTATGAACCATGTGTAATGCCAAAGTGCATTGGTAAGTAAGGTTATATTAATTTATTCAATATTTAAAATGCAAAATAATGTTTTGTAAATCATTCCAGTCAGATCGTGACTTTGCTTTGACATTTTACATTCATGGGAACATTTTTTATGCCATTGGACTTTCTTGTCTATATATTTGAATTTTAGTTTTCGTTATTATCTGTATTTATCTATATTTTATTAACTTTTTTAACTTAACAATTTTTACTCATTTATGTTGTCTTGCTACTTCAATCAATTCTACATTATCCTATCTTATTCAAATATGCTTTATATCTTGATAACAGAATATAATTGGACACCTTGGGTCTCAACTTGCAGCGTAACATGCGGTGAAGGAACCGAAACGAGCACTCGGAAATGTGTGGACGACAAAAACAATCTATCGAAACTTGACAATTGCGTTGGTAAATCCAAGAAAATTGGAAAATGTGTCAAATCGAACTGCATTGGTAACTATTGTAATCAGCTTTCACACCTTATATACTCAACTTAATTCCGCCCTTACTGAAATGATAATTATGAAACTGCGAAAAAAAATAATATTTGGAGAATATGTTGCATCGAACATAATGTTTATATCGACTGAAGTCATGACCGTAGAGTCGGAGTTTTACGTGTTGTAGCTGAAGTTGGAATGAAACAAACAAATCAGATTTTCAGTAGTTGAAAATGAAAAAAGTATTAATTACAGGGTACATACGAGCTTTACACGATCCTATATTTCACCCACAATTTCGAGGTTTTATTTTAATTAATGGGAACATTTTTTAGGACATTACCTTTTTTTTGTCTACATATTCGAGATTTACTTTTCGTTATTGATCTATATTTTATTTGTTAGCACGTCATCAATCATCAATCTTTTCCTTCAGTAATGTCCGAAGTTTTGTTGTCTTGCAATCCTGTTTTGTGGCAATCCTACATTATCCTGTTATCCAAATTTGCTTTTTATCTTAATAACAGAATATAATTGGACACCTTGGGTCTCAACTTGCAGCGTAACATGTGGTGAAGGAACTGAAAGGAGCACTCGGGAATGTGTAGACGACAATAGCAATCCATCGAAACCGCACAACTGCGTTGGTAAATCCAGGAAAATTGGAAAATGTGTCAAACCGAACTGCATTGGTAACTATCGTAATCAGCCCTTCCACTTATATACTAACTTAATTCCGCCCTTACTGAAATGATAATTATGAAACTGCAAAAAAAAAGTATTTGGAGAATATGTTGCATTGTCCGGTTTCTGTAATATCAAACTAAAAATTGTGTTCTGATCATTCTTAATAGTATATCAAAGTCGGCTTGCATACTTCAAAGTTTTTTCATCAAAATTTAATTTTTCCAAAGTTTGTAGCTCAAGTTGGAATCAAACAAACAAATCCGATTTTCAGTAATTGTAAATGAAAAAAGTATTAATTACAGGGTACATACGAGCTTTACACGATCCCATGTTTTACCCTCAATTCGAGGATTTATTTTAATTAATGGGAACATTTTTTATGACATTATACTTTCTTGTCTATATATTCGAGCTTTACCGGTATTTATCTATATTTTATTTGTTAGCAAGCCATCAATAATCTGCAACCTCTACTTCAGTAATGTCCGAAGTTTTGTTGTCTTGCAACTTTATTTTGTGGCAATCCTATATTATCCTACTTATCCAAATTTGCTCTTTATCTTAATAACAGAATATAATTGGACACCTTGGGTCTCAACTTGCAGCGTAACATGTGGTGAAGGAAACGAAACAAGCACTCGAAAGTGTGTGGACGATAAAAACAATCCATCAAAACCGGACAACTGCGTTGGTAAATCCAGGAAAACCGATAAATGTGTCAAACCAGACTGTAAACCAGGTAAGCTTCATAAATAGGTTTTATTTGTTACTCGCGTTGTGCGTGTACCAGGTTAGGCCTTAATTTTATTCTGATTTTTTTTTTTCATTTTAGTTCTATTACGACTTCGGGTCTGTGTTAGTCAAGTGAATATACCCCTGCCCATAAGTTTCAGTCTCTTTACACAACTTGATGTAAAGTAGGCGAACAAAATAAGTTACCTCCATATTGGTAACACATTTTAGGGGCGCCTTTTATTTTTAACATTTATTTCACCTTTTATTTCTATAAATTTTGGTGATTAGCGTTTATTTTTTAAATATTACTATTAAATATTAGAAAAGTAAATTAGTCCTCAAACGAGACGATATCAAGACAAGTATCATGCTCAGTTTTTCTTTCTTAGTTTATGTTAACGTTTGCTAACAGGGGACGAATTTCACCCCAGAAAGGAGGAAATTTTACTTGGTATTTATGTGCCGCATCACAAATTTTTTTTTACTTGTTCATTATTATTGTAACGCATTTATTATAAGTTGCATGTATCGAAATGGGCGCTCCAGAAGTGTGTGTACCAATATGGAGATAACTGATTTTGTTTGCCTACTTTACATCAAGTTGTGTAAAGGGACTGAAACCTATGGACAGGGTCTATATTCACTTGCCTAACACAGTCCTAAAATCGTAATTCGTAATAGAACTTAAAAAGGGAAAATCTGAATAAAATTATGGCCTAACCCTAACCCCTTACACACACTATGGGTGTACCAAATTTTATGTGTAGAGGAAATTAGGAAAATAAAAATAGCTCAAGGAAGGAATGTGGCAAAAAAGGTTGGAAATCACTGCTTTATGTGTTATTTATTCATTTATGAAGTCGCGATTTCTACTGAGCCGACGTTAAAATACTTGACAGGAAAGATATTCAAACCTCCATTTTGTTTTATATTCAAGTAATAGAGTACTGTCAGACTAGACTAGTACTAAATATTATTTACGGTTCGACGTGTGACCGACGCAGATAAATTTAAATAATAAATAAATACCGGTAATGACGTCTGAAAAAAGAAATCTATTGATATACCTAGGTCCTAGATTTTGAATAATATTTCACTTTCATTTTGTACTTCATTTCGTTTACTTTGTTTCTCAAATAACTCGTCATATAAGAAAAATTTTCAAGATTATTGAAATATAAAACCGCATCGATTATTTAAACTAGGCACTTTCGTAGTATTCGTAAATTCCAAAGCAACCTAAGAGGCGTTCAGAAGTAAATGCAATCTTGAAAAACAAGAGGCTCAGAGGATAGTGTTCTAGCACCTCTTGTGTGGATGTTTTGGAGGGGGAAGGAACTATAGAAACATACTCTGTGTGATAGCATAGTCCAGTGGTTCTTAAACTTTTATGACCTGTGACCGCCTTTCAAAGACTATAGTGGAGGTCATCGCTCGCAGCCCCTAGAGAACAGATCCGTGATAATGATATTTTCTACTATTCAAATTCAAAATTTATTGAGCAAGGGTTGGAAACTACGAGACGAAATGCATATTGATTCGGCTGAGCTAAATTGTTAATTAGCGGAGTTTAGACATGTAGTTTAAATACGAAGTGGCAAGAGATGAATTCGCCGAAAATTTCAATAGCTGCTGACTGAGAGTTATAAGTAATATAAAAATGAATGTTAATTCGGCAAACAAAATAATTTTACCAATTTTTGCTCATTATTCACTATTATTTTCAGTTTATCATTGGAGTACTTGGTCATCAATATGTTCTGTAACATGCGGGACAGCGAGAGGCGTAAAAATTCGATCTTGTTTGAACAATAATAATAAGAATGTGGCCACTAGGAGATGTCCTGGAGATAGAGTCATATATATCGACTGTACAGAGCCGCCTTGTTCGATGAGTAAGTGAATTTTTTGTGTCTTGAGATTCTGACTTCTTATTCTTTGCATTGTATTGAATCTTCCACCTTCAGACCTCGCATATTACAGGGCTATGAGTCCGGGTACAATTTAAAATTGACTTGGACTTCCAACTCTGGAGTGAAATTATTTTGGCTCAGACTCCGGATAAATAAAATTTCGACTCGACTCGACTCCGGGTTGTAAAAATCGTGACTCCAACTCTAGATCCGAACTCCGAGAAATCAATTTTGATAAAAAAATTAGTATTTTTCAAGACTTCTTCACTATAATGTAAAGAAGACGTAGTAAAGCTTTTTGAGTTTTTTGTAGACAATTTTGAGTGAATAATTGATCATTGATATGACTGTAGCAATGTTAAAATATATCGATTATAATAATTATTTGTGGAAATGTTTGGAATTTCCTCATATTGCCCCTTTTCCATCTATTTTTTAGAATACCATTGGGGAGAATGGTCTAATGTCTCTGAATGTAGCGCCTCATGTGGAACTGGAGAAATCGAAATGAAGAGAAAATGTCTTGATTCTGACAACGTAGAAGTTCTTGATTCAAGTAAATGTAATCCCGGGAAAGATGTTAAACTTCGCACTTGCAATCTAAAACCATGTCCAGGTGAGATAATTTTTAGTCAAAATTTGATAACAGCCAGTCAAGTATCCTCAGCTTAAATTTGATGCAGAATTTTTGTGGAAAAAGTTCGATATTATGGAGCATAAATATGATATCCAGTCGCTGTAAAATGTTAAATTGAAAAAAATGAATGCCTATACCTATTAAGAAATCTTGAAATACGCGTCGTTTTAGGGAGAGCCGTTATAGATTAGGCACGGTTGGTACGATTACCGTACGTACATACGATTACCCACTCAGAATAAAAAAAACGTTTAAAAAAATTAACTATTAATCGACTTGTATTCAATATTTTAAGTCCGAGCCAGTTTTAACGTGTTGCTTAAAATTGAGCCAGCCAAGAACGTTTGATGCAACATACCTTTACTTTACAACATGTAGTTTACAAATGGAGTCAATGGAAGACAAGTTGTAGCGTCACGTGTGGAACTGGTGTTTTGACTAAGACAAGAAATTGTGTCGATCAAAATGGAAACACTGCTCAGCATGTTTTATTTTGTGGACCTGAAAAATCTGTCGAAAAAGATACCTGTGTTTTGAAGCCTTGCCCCGTGCAAACAAGTAAGTAGTGATCTATGCTTGGTGTGTGGAAAGCTATCTAAAACTTGTTAGTCCAGTAGCGTGTGTACCAGGTTATGGTTAGGCCATAATTTTATTTTGATTTTCCTTATTTTAGTTTTATTACGAGTTCGGAGACTGTCTGTGTTAGCCAAGTGAATATACCCCCTGCTCGTAGGTTTCAGTCCCTTTATACAACTTGATGTAAAGTAGGCGAACAAAATTAGTTACCTCCATATTGGTACACATACTTCTGGAGCGCCCAAAACTATATGGGTGTCTTACGCAAGTGACGTTTACTCAGTTGTGTGACGTTTATTTATATGATCTTGTCATTCATTTTTCCATGTTAAAAAACTGACCTAATATTATATCATTTCGATTATCGTTGTTCAGTCGATTATGGGTACTCCCGAAGTATGTGAACCAAGATGGCTGATACCGGAACATACTATGTGTAACAGATTAGGGTTAGGTCATAATTTTTTTTCCAATTTTTCTTATTTTAGTTCTCTTACGACTTCGGGGACTAGCCAAGTGACTCCCGTAGTATTTGTATCTGAAATTATGGCCTAACCCTCACCTGGTACACATACCACGTTCTGGTGTCCGCCATCTTCACAATTTTGAGGCGTTTTTTGACTTGATCGCCCTGACTTGTCATTTATTTTTCTATGTTAAATAACTGACATAATATTATATCATTTCAATGATGTGTATTTAATTAATCATGCGATTCACATACCATGTCTCTGGTTGGCTATCAGGGTGGTTTGTGGCCGTGGTCGCGTAGAGAGGGTCAATACTATAAAAATAAGAGCCACAGTATAAGATGTTATTCTTACAGTTTTTCTGTTCTTATTTCAAGGTTTTTCATGGGGTTCTTGGTCTACATGGTGTTCAGTAACCTGTGGTAATGGCGGAATGCGGTTAAAGACAAGGAAATGTTATGACGATTCTGGGCAAGTTGTTTCTGATTATGGGAAGTGCAAACGAGGCAAACGCGTAGAAGTTGGAAATTGCCCTTATTTACCATGTACAATAAAGGCAGATGGTGAGTTGTATATTTTAGATTATTTTTTACAAATCCAAATGCTGCTACATGATGATGGACATTTGAGCTTTATTGAATGTTCTAGCAAGGACAGTCCGTCACAACAAAGTCACACTAGATCGCGCTAGCCAATTACAGTACAGTATAGCTTGGTATACAATATTATTTAAACAAATACTACAACCTGAAACCGTGCTCTTAGGATTTACATATTTATCCCGGGAGAGGAAAACTGATAAGACAGTGTATTCATATGACGAACAACGGCATCTTGTCTGGCGATGTCACCTTCCGACGGTGAGGAGTCCAGCAATCCTATCACACATTATGATTCGAACTGTTTGCTTAATCTATTATCTTGCTGATTGCTCCATTAGTGGAAAAATAGCCTCTCTCGTTTTTGTGTGCAAAGCCTTTTTCACGCCGCAAGGAATAAACAAGAGAAAAAAGAGCCTCTCTGGTTTTTATGTGCGAAGCTTTTTTCACGTCGCAAATTACTTCTCTTGTTTCAGAAGAATCCTCAACACCGTATAACTGGGGTCAATGGGGGTCATGGTCGCCTTGTCGTCGTCGTATAGGCTCTGGTAATATTTGCAGCGGATTTAAAGCATCTACTCGGGACTGTTTGATCGGATCAGAGGTGAAGATATTTTTTGGCGAAAATATCATCGTGGAAGATTAGCGTTTGCTTTGAAATCATGAATTTTTTCTTCGTGGTAGACTGATAGCCCAATAGACCTCAACTGTTCTAAAAAGTTTTGATTCCCAGACTAGCAATCACACCCAGTTGCCTGAATCTGTTACTTAAACTTTGTAGATAAGATCCTTCCAAATCATAAATTAACATCTTATAAAAGCTTGTATTAAAATATTTTCATACTCATTGGAAACATTCCTGCCTTTTTTTTCTTAAAATTTGTTTTAATTCTATTATTAAAGGACGTCAACCCTAGAAGATGCAGTGATGAATATCCTGGTGAAGATTATTATCGCGAGTCATCGTGTGGAATGAAAACAAGCAATTGCCCTTGAAAAAATCACTGTTATAGAATATGTTCGTTTCACTGCCATACTTATTGATATAACCTGGATATTACTCTGATATTGCACTTAGCAAATCGAACCCTCTATGAGTAAAAAGTGTTTGAACATTGTGTGGATGACTTTACCCAGTGGTTCCACTATCCAGATAGATACAGAATTCTTCTTTTGGCTGTTTCGATTGATATGTATTAGGAATTAAGCCATTGGGGTACATTTGTCGGTGCTCCAGAAGTATAATGTACCAATATGGATGTATCTTATTTTGTTCTCCAGAAGTATATGTACCAATATGGAGGTATCTAATTTTGTTCGCCTACTTTATATCAATTTGCATGAAGGCACTGAAACCTATGGGCAGGGGGTATATTCACTTGTCTAACACAAACAGTCCCCGAACTCGTAATGGAACTAAAATGAGGAGAATCTAAATAAAATTATGGCCTAACCATTGATTCTGTGTACATCTGCTACGTTCATTATCTATTCCTATACCCAAACTTGGTGAACTGTCGTAGTTCGCCATGTAATAAATCGATTTTTTCGCTGCCCGTGAGAACATATTTGAAATTCTACGTAAATTTGCATCATGTGAACAATACAAAACTAAAGATTTTTTAATAAATACACGATGTAACAAAATTGGTAGGCTATACCAACTAGGCAAAATTCCGATCGTTCAAAAAACGCAGTACCTCGAGACGTATCAGTGGATTCTTGTCGGCTGCGAAGGTCATAACACATACCTAGTCGATGCAAAACTAAGTATGTTCTAGCTGTTCGGGCAAGTATAAAGTCATATGCATAGCTAAATTGGACTCCACACCATTTAAAATTGGCACTTCTCTGCGGGCGCATGTTGCACACCCCTGGGCTATATCATACGGGCAAAATTCCGATCGTTCAGAAAACACAGTACCAGTATCGTTTCATCGTATGTTATTATTTTGAATTCCAAACTTTGCATTTACAATCCGTATACATGCATCTAGAGCGCTAGCAAGTTCGGTATCGTCCACCCCGTCTATTATTCTCGTTTTTGCATAAACCAAAATGTCAGGTTCATCTAAGTTCTGTCGACGCTTTTCACTGTGGCTGACAGTTTGTACCAGTGGACCGAAAAAGTCTTTTGTTTTTTGCATCCACTCGGTGTCTTTCAAAGTATAAGCAAAATCTTGTCGAAATACGAACATGGTATAAATGTCGCTTCCAACCTTGCCGCTGTTTGTCATTCCAAACTCATGCGCCAAGTTATCATAAGCAAACAGAATTTGTCTAAAAATTAAAAAATAAAAAATGTATAAAAATTATTATAATTTGATATGTGTTGTAAAATTGAAGGCTTCAAATCTTTATCTACTTGCGTAATAAAATTACAAGTGGCGACTGAGTAGCGTTTAAGTGCAAGATGTCAAATATAATTTGATACTTTATGTGAGAAATAGATATATATGTGTGCCAATCAAAACAAATTCCCAAATCTCTACGGCATCTATAACTTCCAATGTGGCGTCGTACTTGCACAGAGAAGGATTGTGAACCTGGTACACTGTTTCGCAACTGATCGTAAACTGTGCTGGGTGTCGGATTTGCAAGCAAGAAAGTACTAGACCAATTTTGACTTCGAGATTTTCTTATGGGTAAATGAACGAAACAACGGTTGATTTGCTACAAATCATGGCATTCTTGTATAAATATAATTCTGTCGTACATTTTCGACACGGAATGTTAGTGTTAAATCAAGAATAGTATTTAATCTACTACTAAATGCCTATATTTTGAAAATGGGAAAAACTAATTAAATGAAACTTACTTGTTTACGGCTCTTGCGTGATGAATGGCGACAATGGATTTCAATGGCGGTATTACTTTGACAGCATTGTTTATTCTTGTGACTAAATATTCAAATGCTTGTTCGATCAACATGCAAAATAATCTGACGTCATCACTTTTCAACTTGTGGTCTAGAATCGCCTGGAATAAAATGTTTAATTTTTTGTTTTATTTTCTATTATTCAAAATTGGTAATCATGGGATATACACATGTATCCAGCATGATATCCGCCTCTAAAAGTTATGCATATGCGGATGAGTAGGCGCTCCAGAAGTATGTGTACCAATATCGAGGTAACTGATTTTGTTTGCCTAGTTTACATGAGGTTGTGTGAAGGGAGTGAAATCTATGGACAGGGGGTATATTCACTCGGCTAACACAGACAGTCCCGAACTCGTAATAAAACTAAAATAAGGAAAATCGGAATAAAATTATGACCTAACCCTAATCTGGTATACACAATACGGGAGTACCGATGAATTAGCATAAGCAGGTGGTTTGTTATTCTTTGTTTTACACATAAGCAATGATGAAATATGTGCTCATGAAGGTCAAAGATCATTTAAATGTATTGTAAGATGTCATATATAGTGTTCCCACGGAGTAAAATAAAAAGAAAATGTTTGGATGAAATTACGGGCCTCGTAGAACTCAGATAACAACAATCTTTGATCACTAAAAATTTCAAGGCAATTAGTCCATCAGTTGTGGAGAATTTTTGTCACGACATCAACAACAGCACCCGCATTGACAATTCGGCAAACCAATTCCTATGTACAGATTACGTGCCAGATTGTTTCACTGAAGTGACAACAGACAAACTAGAATTCGGTTGGAAACCGAAGACTTATCGATCGAAGGTTAGGGGATCCCCCAAAACAGTGGTCTTACTCCATAGTGACACCACTAATTAATTAATAACTCGTTAACTATACGACATAATCAATCCATCAATAGGCTTCTGATCCGACCTATGATGAATGCGCATGCAAATTTTGGGATATTTGCCTGTAGGATCCCCTTCCTGTCCATTTTCCCAGAGTAATTCGATGCTTTGTTTCGATATCTTTCCGATACATTTTCTGCCAACTTCTGTAATTTTGCAAAATCTTCTCTTACTGTTTCAACGTGAGCCACAATCTTTGCAAATCTGAACCCAAAATAGCTTTACTAATGACTGATTGCTACGGAGAAAATTGCCAACGTGTAGCCATTGAGAATAGACTAAGACCAAGAGTTCTAAGTTGAAAAACATTTGAATTAATAATAAAATCAAAACACGACTTTCAAGTCAATGTTATGTTTGTTTTCAATAGCGCAGTTGGCCTTCGGTTATTCAAAATCGTTTTGATCAATGAGTCGAGAGTGCAACTGTGTCCTTTATTATAGCATAGGCACGAACCTTTCACCAATGTAGAACGCGGATAAAGATACCTTTTGTGCAGCCTTGCTGAGTCGATACACGAAGTATTAGTGAACATAATCAAAAATATAGTTCTTAGACTGCCGACTCCGGATTAAAATTATTTTGGCTCCAAATCTGGATAAATAAAAACTTTGACTCCGACTTATATTATGACACTTATATTTACGTCTAGTGTGAAAACTTCAGTTTATACGATTTTGAGTAAATGCATCACTATTTTCGGTACTCCCGCAGTATATGTACTAGGTTAGGGTTAGGCCAAAATGTTATTCCAATTTTCCTTATTTTAGTTTTATTACGAGTTCTAGGACTTTCTGTGTTAGCCAAGTGAATATACCCTCTGCTCATAAGTTTCAGTCCCTTTACACAACTTGATGTAAAGTATCCATATTGTTTCACACACTTTCGGAGCGCCCTTTATCGCAGTACGAATCGTAACCAATTTCTGCTAATTTATGTAACTGTAACCTTGTATTCATTTCGGTCTCACAAATCTTCAATGTTTTCACAAATTCATCATTCAAAGGACTGTCAAGCATCCCTCTAGTACAAACGATGGGATTTTCTGAACAACTGTTCTGGCTTTCCGATTTTGTTGTTGACATCTTTAAATGAATAAAATAACTTCTACAACTGTTATTATAGGTTACTAGACGCTAATACATGATTTGATCCATTATCAATTCAGAAATGATTATTGGAGGTAATGTACAAATTCGATATAATGCCTTATTTGTTGTGTTATGTATTATAATTATGAGGTCACAGTATTATATATTGTAAAAAAATTATTTGAAATTGAGGCAAAACTTGACCGAGGAAATACGACATAAGTTTAATTCAGAACTCCTACTTTACCAGTAAAGCATGATGTTTGCCACCCATATATATTCGAGGAATTTATAAGTATGGGTACGAACAACAACTGCAAAACGAAACTTGAATCTGATAGGGTTTATTCCAGGCCAAACCACCTACACTTCAAGCCCTCAACCCATGCTAGTAGTACATCACTCTGCGAACGAAAATAAAAATGGAAGTTCGTTGTGATGATTCGTTGTTCGTTGCGTTGAAATGATGTACCTAACGAAATAGACAGTTTGTTTATTGCTCTTTTTATGCTAAAAAAGTCCTAAGTGCCGAAATAAATGTGATAAAAGTCAATGTCATAAACTTGACTTGACTAATAAAAACCTGTATTACATTAACACATTCAAATCATTGGCCCAAAAGTATCATACACGTCGTTACGTGCTCAAATGACGTTCGTTGCCTAACTTTTTGTTTACTCGTTATACAGCCTTATTGACGTCATTCCACTTTTTATTTATTCTGCACTTCTCCAATATTTACCCTCTCTGTCTTTTTGATTTAATCGATACACAGTCTGAACTGGGGATACAGTCCAGGGCGTTTTCGAGACAAAAGTTTCCAGTATATTGCACCAACCAATAATTTGTACTTTGATTGATCTTGTTATACATGTACTGATATAAAACGTAAATTTGACGACAGAAAGTTCTGGAACGCGGTTCATGTCGTTCATTTCGTGCGATTGTATCTAGGTAACCTATCTTTATGGTGTGGAACATGAGAGGTTATGGAGAATTACCATGTTTGCTATACGGTGAAATAGAAAGAGTGAAGCTTTATAATGAAACGGGGCGAAACTTAGTTTTTGTGCATGTGACGAAGGCGTAATGCATTTAGTTTATACGTTATCGTTGCTGACTACGTGGGGGAGTGGCCCCATAAAAGAAGATATTTTATTGCAAAAACAGACGCAAAAACTATACGAGTTTGCAGAGGACAATTAGGAATTGTTAATGTTGGGAGAGGACGGTTCAGAAATATGAATGCAGACATATTACTCTCCTCATTTTCATACGTGACACTTACAGATGACTAGGGATTTGTTCGAAAATAATTGCTTCAAAACAATTTTTTTTTGCCCATTTTGATCAAAATGGCTGTACTATTTGAATTTTTTGTATTAAATAGGTTGAAAAAATGAATGTAAAAACTTGCCAAGCGCTTCTTATTTTCAATAAATCTTTTAAAACGCCACAAATATCGATAGAGGCTCACACTCACCTCTCGAGCTGTAGTTCAGTGAATAGCGCATGATTGCCACCAGGTATATTCATAGTGCGTGATTGCCACCAGGTAAACTCATGTTGATAATAAATGAAGCACAACCGGTTTGTTTTGTTTTGCTAACCGGTTCGTTTTGCTAACACCGGTTGTGCTTCATTTATTATCAACAGATATATTCATGTCGAAGATAAGTGAAGCACAACCGATGTATAGCAAAACGATTTAATTTGCCGACGCTTCGAATTTCTATTCAGAAAAACTTCATCAGGGCATGATATGAAGAGTACACTATCCTATCGTATATATATAGAGTAGAAAAATAAAAAAGTAAAAAATTAACAGGGCGTGAAAAAATTGAAAAAGGGACAATATGATAATAGATCCGAGTGAATTAGCGCAAGTTCAAACAAATACGCGACTATCTAAACAATGATTTATACACACTTTCTTTATCTTTCATTGAATTTTTCTCTTTGCTAATGTGATATGACTCGAGAAATAGTCTGTCCCTGTTGTGAATTTCATTTTCTAATATCCTGCTGTTTTCCCAATTAATGCTGTGATCTGTTTTGTAGAAAGGGCATAGCGCATGATTGCCACCAGGTATATTCATGTCAAAGATAAATAAAGCACAACCGGTGTATAGCAAAACGATATAATTTGCCGACGTTTCGAATTTTTATTCAGAAAAACTTCATCAGGGCATGATATGAAGAGTACACTATCATATATACGGTTGAAATATAAATGAATGCGGTGTCTCCCTAAACCATTTCCGATGTTTAAGTACTTCCGACAAAGTCTAAGTACTTCAGAGCCATGCGACTCCTTAATGTGCTTGAATAGCGCATGATTGCCACCAGGTATATTCATGTCAAAGATAAATAAAGCACAACCGGTGTATAGCAAAACGATATAATTTGCCGACGTTTCGAATTTCTATTCAGAAAAACTTCATCATGGCATGATATGAAGAGTACACTATCATATATATATCATATATATATATGATATATAGAGGCATGATATATAGGGCATGATATGAAGAGTACACTATCATATATATATGATATAATATATATATATCATATATATATGATAGTGTACTCTTCACATCATGCCCTGATGAAGTTTTTCTGAATAGAAATTCGAAACGTCGGCAAATTATATCGTTTTGCTATACACCGGTTGTGCTTTATTTATCTTTGACGTAGAAAGGGCATGTTTCGAGATGGCCGATTTTTCGAATTTCTTTTGTTTTATATCACGCTGATGTTCTTTTCTTCGAGTTTCGAGACTTCGTTATATCAGATTAGTTGTGGCGTCTTCGCATCAAAGGACTCTTACAATTAGCATAGGCTAGGTTAGGGTGTCTCATCGTTTATATCAGTAGATTGCCGCCGATGTAAGCATTTTACTCATTATCGCAACCCATTCGGTTTGCCGAAGGCTGCTTTTGATCTCATTGCTTTCCGATCTCATTCCGATTAAAATCTTATGACTTTGGTGGAGATAAATGTACGCAATAGAAGAAAAGGCCAAATATGAATTTTTACTTCAATTTTTGAAATTCTAATTCCGGCTGCGTGTGCTGCGTTGCTGCCAGAATGCAATGTTTTAGCGTAGTTTCGCGGCGATTAAAGAGGTATTTCAATAAAAAATACAGAAAAAAATGATTTAACACAAGCCCTTGTTTTAAAACACGATATTTTTTAGAATTGACAAAAAAGCAAAAAAAGCTACATATGACCAAGCTGATAACGATCTTATTTTAGACTGGTAATCAAAATCCTATAAATATTGGAGTCTGTTTATGAAGTCGTTGGGCTTTTTAATCGTTATGGTGGGATCATGGGGTTTCGCAAAAGTTTGCACGAATTCGTTCTAAAAATATCGTGATGATCCGCCACCCATTATTGTTATAGACGTCAGGCGAGCGTAGAAATGAGTTACGACCACCGCAGTAATGGATTAGATTTTTGTTAAGCGTGTCACGTAATAGAATCTCATGTGGTGAAATAGAACCTGACCTGTGCAAAATTTTGAATCCCACCATTGGGGATGTGGTACCGATTAAAAATCCAGTAATGTACTAAACACAGAAAGCTTGGCCAAACTACCAAAGAGTGAATAACTTTATTGAGGTATAAATATTAGAAAACTATTTGGCTAGCTTAATCTCCTCCGAGATATAACTGTGCGTTCGTTCCATTTTTTGTCTTTATTGTTTTTGAAGTATAATTCAGTTCTGTGTGATGGTATTGAGAATGTATATATATATATATATTATTTTACTTAATAAAATAATTCTTTAATGAAATTTAAAAATAAATGTGTTCGTGTATCTGGAATTGAATTATGAAATACATTATGAAGAAATACATTTGAATCCCTAATATCAATATATGTGACGAAACTATAGGTATGGGATTCATGCGTCCTGGTTTTATCATTCCTGGAAGTGCCGTGATAAAAATTCTTAAATCGTAAATTCCTAAGCATAAGACATATATATCATTATTTTGCACACTAATAAGGTTATCCTGCATTCTATATACTATCTACGTTTCTGTTATTTGCCCCCGCTGTTATTTTGGTTTATTCTCTACGATTTCGAAACACTAGGGGGTGTGGCGGGCAGGGCAAAAGTTTTATGTATTTTGTACAATAGCCTATATCGCAACATCCAATTCTTTTGTACTTTGATTCAGCTTGTTATACATTTACTATAAAATGAAACATAAATTTAACGACTGAATGTTGTGGAACATGGTTCTGGACTTCTGGTATAGTTTGTTCGATGAAATACAAAAAAGTGAGGCTTTATAATAGAAGGAAGGCGAAACTTACGTTTCTTTTTTATTCATGCAGCGGAGGCGAAATGCTCCTCATTCATATTTGTTGAACCGATTTTTTAAAAATGAGTCTTATCATAAGTCCTGATAACCTGCGATACACTCAAGATTCAATAAGCTGCGTCTTCAAAAATGGCAGAGGCATCGAAAGAGCGATTATTGACGTTGCCAAAGGAGTATCGTCAGTGCATGATTTTCCTTTAATGGAGGTTTACAGTTTTGCTGGAAAATTTTGGTGTCGGAACAACAGGAGACTGTACGTTATGAAAGTAAGTAAATTCGTCAGTTGTCCTGTATTGTGCGTGGTGTGGGGTCATCATTTATGCATCTTAAATAAATTATGATCCACCACACTTTGCCATCTTCGTAGAAAAGTTCGAATATATATAAGTTCGGAAATATCTTTCTCTATTTCTAATTTATGTTGCAGATTTATTTTATTGAATCGCTCGTGCTACTGTTTATTAAACAAAGACGATAAAAACGCTGTTATATGGATTAGTCATTAACAACTAGCCTAAATCATTTGACATTACTTTTATAATCTTTTTGTCTGAGCAATCTTTTTGTAATTCCCTAGCTTCAACGCCAGCATTGTTAGTTCTCATAGATTTATTCAAAAAACAGAAAAAATATTATGAACTTTGGAATTTCATTTTCGTTACACAGGAGCTACAAAGGCGGGGGCATTTAAAAGAAATCATTGTTGACTACGTAGGAGAAAAGTCACATAATAGAAGATATTTTAGTACAATAACAGCCGGAAAAAGTATAAGAGTTCGCAGAGGACGGTCAAGAATTGCTTATTTACAATTCGCATTTCCAAAGTTAACGATTACTGATGACGAAGATACTGACGAATATGATGACGAAGATACTGACGAATATGATGACGAGGATACTGACGAATATGATGACGAAGATACTGACGAAGATACTGACGAATATGATGACGTAGGTACTGACGAATATGATGACGTAGGTACTGAAGAATATGATGACGAAGATACTGACGGCTATGATGACGAAGATACTGACGAAGATACTGACGAAGATACTGACGAATATGATGACGAAGATACCGACGAATATGATGGCGAAGATTCTGACGAAGATGATGCCGATTACAGATGGCGGCGAATATATTGACTAAGATGTTACGACGATACTGACGAAATTATGACGATGATACTCTCGAATATGATGACAACAAACATAATGACTAAGATGTTACGACGATACTGACGAAATTATGACGAAGATACTGACGAATATGATGACGACAAACATAATGACTGAGATGCAACGACGATACTGACGTATATTATGACGAAAATACTGACAAATACGATGACGATTACTGATGACGTAGATGTAACGAAGATACTGACGATATACCAAAAATATTTGATTCGGCACATTGCATTGAAAAATATGCATTACCGATTAAAAAATATATTGATATTGAGATGTTTTATAAACCTGTCAGTGAGGTCAACCGACCCACTAGGTGCAAACATCAAGGATGACAAATTGCCTATATTTGTTACATTACTTTAGATTACCCGCAGTCGAGAAAACAATTTCTAGTTCATTAGCAGCATTTATATGCCAGCCACAGTGCAAAATTATTACAATATTATGAAGTATATGCTGAATTTATATATCTTACGATTAGCAAATTAAGTGTATTGGTTTTATTATGGAGTATATTTGTTTATGGTGTAACATTGACATAATTGCCGCTATGTAAATCCTAGATTGAACTTTTAAGCCATTAGTCCCAACCTTTAATATCCCGTGGCCCCCTTCCGGAGGTTTTTAGCACTAATTGCCCCCTATTTCTTATTTCAACTGCTTTGTGGCCCTTATGTAGGGCCGGGGGCCCCCGGTCGGGCACCATTGTTTTAAAGTATGATTCAGTTCCATGTGATGATATTGAGAATGTTTCTATTTTATTCTACTTTATCAAAAAAATTTTCAATCAAATTTAAAACAAGAGAGCTATGCTCAAATATATGGACACGTAGAGTCACATAATTTTGATGACGTCATAGCGAAAAAAAAAGTAATAGCCTTCTGGAGAAAATTTTTATCTTTAACCACTGAAAATTTCAAAGCAATTGGTCCAGTATTCGAAGAGAAAAGCGACTTTTTAAAAACGTGTCAAAGAACAAGAACAACAACAACATAATATTGAAACGATCGTTATGTCCACTACGTGTCCAACAAAGAGATGAGAGCTGAATTCACGGCGGTACCGGTACCTAACGTAGGTGCGGTACTGAGTTAGCAGTCAGCCAGCATCTTACCTGTACACTGTAGGCCATATACGGTAATTGATCACAGAACAGTTGTTCCCTTGCAAATTTTATGTTGTTTACACTTTAGGACAGATAATTGATCACAGAACAATTCTTCCCTTTTAAATTTTATGTTGTTTCCAGTAGACTCTCATCAAAATAAACAAATATAGTAGGCTACAAGTGCTACAACGCTTGCATTACTGCACTGGTAGGACCGTGAAAGAATAAGTTACGGTAATTTCATTGTGGTAAGACACCGGTACCGGCACCAGTACCAGTATCGTACTTACGTACTGAGCTACCAGTACCGGTACCGAACCTGTAGGTCTGATATTCCGTTCCGCATACGATAGGCTATAAAACTTGCATTGCAGCATTAGTAATACCGCGGAAGGAATAAGTCAATTTCACTGCGTTACGGTACCGGTATGGCAACTTACCAGTACCGACCTACAGTAGCTGTAGTACTGAGCAAGACAATCGATCGCGAAACCGCTTGAAATAAGTGTAAAACAGTGTTCCCATGAGTAAAAATAAATACCGCGAAATTTTGTATGAAATATCATATCTCATAGGATTCATATAAAATTTAAGAATAAATAAAAGTAATAGCCTTCTGGGGAAAAATATAATCATTACTCACTGAAAATTTCAAAGCAATTGGTCCAGTAATCAACGAGGAAAGCGATTTTTTCATAACGATACCAAGAAGAAGACAAATAAGAACAAGAACAACAAGAGAGCTATGCTCAAATATATGGACACGTAGAGTCACATAATTTTGATGACGTCATAGCGAAAAAAAAGTAATAGCCTTTTGGAGAAAATTTTTATCTTTAACCACTAAAAATTTCAAAGCAATTGGTCCAGTATTCGAAGAGAAAAGCGACTTTTTAAAAACGTGTCAAGCGGTACTGAGTTAGCAGTCAGGCAGCATCTTACCTGTACACTGTAGGCCATATACGGTAATTGATCACAGAACAGTTGTTCCCTTGCAAATTTTATGTTGTTTACACTTTAGGACAGATAATTGATCACAGAACAATTCTTCCCTTTCAAATTTTATGTTGTTTCCAGTAGACTCTCATCAAAATAAACAAATATAGTAGGCTACAAGTGCTACAACGCTTGCATTACTGCACTGGTAGGACCGTAAAAGAATAAGTTACGGTAATTTCATTGTGGTAAGACACCGGTACCGGCACCAGTACCAGTATCGTACTTACGTACTGAGCTACCAGTACCGGTTAGCAGTCAGCCAGCATCTTACCTGTACACTGTAGGCCATATACGGTAATTGATCACAGAACAGTTGTTCCCTTGCAAATTTTATGTTGTTTACACTTTAGGACAGATAATTGATCACAGAACAATTCTTCCCTTTTAAATTTTATGTTGTTTCCAGTAGACTCTCATCAAAATAAACAAATATAGTAGGCTACAAGTGCTACAACGCTTGCATTACTGCACTGGTAGGACCGTAAAAGAATAAGTTACGGTAATTTCATTGTGGTAAGACACCGGTACCGGCACCAGTACCAGTATCGTACTTACGTACTGAGCTACCAGTACCAATTAGCAGTCAGCCAGCATCTTATCTGTACACTGTAGGCCATATACGGTAATTGATCACAGAACAGTTGTTCCCTTGCAAATTTTATGTTGTTTACACTTTAGGACAGATACCGGTAATTGATCACAGAACAATTCTTCCCTTTCAAATTTTATGTTGTTTCCAGTAGACTCTCATCAAAATAAACAAATATAGTAGGCTACAAGTGCTACAACGCTTGCATTACTGCACTGGTAGGACCGTGAAAGAATAAGTTACGGTAATTTCATTGTGGTAAGACACCGGTACCGGCACCAGTACCAGTATCGTACTTACGTACTGAGCTACCAGTACCGGTACCGAACCTGTAGGTCTGATATTCCGTTCCGCATACGATAGGCTATAAAACTTGCATTGCAGCATTAGTAATACCGCGGAAGGAATAAGTCAATTTCACTGCGTTACGGTACCTGTATGGCAACTTACCAGTACCGACCTACAGTAGCTGTAGTACTGAGCAAGACAATCGATCGCGAAACCGCTTGAAATAAGTGTAAAACAGTGTTCCCATGAGTAAAAATAAATACCGCGAAATTTTGTATGAAATATCATATCTCATAGGATTCATATAAAATTTAAGAATAAACAAAAGTAATAGCCTTCTAGCGAAAAAATTAATCTTTAACCACTGAAAATTTCAAAGCAATTGGTCCAGTATTCGAAGAGAAAAGCGACTTTTTAAAAACGTGTCAAAGAACAAGAACAAGAACAACAACAACAAGAGAGCTATGCTCAAATATATGGACACGTAGCGCCACCCAATGGCAATAATTTTGATGACGTCATAGCGAAAAAAAAAGTAATAGCCTTCTGGAGAAAAATTTTATCTTCAACCACTGAAAATTTCAAAGCAATTGGTCCAGTATTCGAAGAGAAAAGCGACTTTTTAAAAACGTGTCAAAGAACAAGAACAACAACAAGGACAACAAGAACAACAACAACATAATATTGAAACGATCGTTATGTCCACTACGTGTCCAACAACATAATATTGAAACGATCGTTATGTCCACTACGTGTCCAAAAAATACCAAAACGATCGTTATGTCCACTAACGTGTCCAATAAAGGCATCCGTGATTCCAAAGCAAAGTCGATTCCGAGTCAAAAGTTTCATGTATTTTGTACAGTATATTCAATGAACAATCCAATCCTTTTAAGCTGTTATACAGAGCTGAGTTACTAAAATAAATAGAAATTTGTCGAAAGAAGGTTCTGGAGCACTGTTCTAACAGATCAAGCATGGGTTGTTCATGGGGAATTACCAAGTTATCGGAAAGAAGAAAAAGAATCTTTATAATCAAGCTGGGTGTTAAACTTAGGTGTTATTTTGTTCGTGTGACGGAGGCCAAACGTTCCAGTTTATACAAATTTATATTTGTTGAACTGATTTTCCAAAACTGAAATTTAGTCATGATATTCTGCGTTACACTCAAGATTCGATAGGTTCACACTTTGCAGATGGCGGAAGCATCAAAAAAGCCATTGACGATGTTATTGACGGGACATTATCAGTTGGTGATTTTCCTCGAATGGATGTTCACTCTTTTGATGGTAAACTTTGGTGCCAAAACAACAGGAGACTGTACGTTATGAAAGTAAGTGAATTTGTATATTTTGCTGTATTGTATGTGGTATTGAGGCTTAGCATGGTTAGGGGGGGACGCGAACCCGCGCTGGTTAATTAAAGAAAAAAAACGACGGCAAGCATATCCCTAACGCTTAGCACGACGCGTCATGCCACCCACCACTTCATCCCGTGGGTCAATGTATTGCAGTTGAAAGCTTCACAAAGAAATATATCTCTATTTCTAGTAGACTTCCAGTTGCCAGATATGTTTTATTTTCATCAACAACTCTAATTTTTTTTATAAAGCATATATATTACTTTTAGATCTATCTTTTTTTTTATTTTCGTTCCATAGAAGCTGCAAATGCTAGGATATCTTGAAAAAATCGTTGTATACTACTTGGGAGAAATGCCGCACGAAAAAGAATATTTTACAACAAAAACAGATAAGAAAAGTATACGAGTTCGCGTAGGACGGTCAGGAATGGCAAGTTTCGACTTCGGAGATATCTCTGACTATTCCGCATACGGTTCGGACGACTCGGATTCTGATTCTTTTTGAAGACTTTGTCTTGAGTTCGTTTATGGGAGTATGACTTAATATTGCATCAAGTTACATACTCCGATAAGCTCGAGCGGAAAGCGTGTCAAACGGCCATCGCGTGTATTAATTTATTTCGGTAGATATAGTAGAAAACTACTTATATTTCCTATTTTTCTCTCAAATAAAAGTGTGTTCCATTTTCTCATTTAATCTTAACTTTGTATGTGATTTTTCACTCGTCAAAAATATATAGTTGACTAGGAAGATTGTTTCAATATATTCATAAATCTATTAGTAAGGTCAATTACGTAAGAATGATAAATAAGGGCCACATTCAGGAAATTTTTTTTGCAAACGGCCGCCTTTAGAAAAGTACTAAATTTTTTCACAAATTTATTTGCTATGGCAGTGTCGAATTTGATTGAGGCTGACATTGTTGAATTGAAGATGAAAAAAACATCGATATTATTTTTATAAATTCATAGTTTAGATATTTTATTTAAATTTGAAAATAAAAGTTTGCTCATCACCAGTATAAAGTAACTAATTGCCTATAGTTGTTTTCCTTTATTATATTATTCTTAGAGTACCTACCGTAAGAAAACAGCTTCTATATCAATAGAAGCATTAGCATCATTTATATGCTAGCAACTGTCATTTAAATGGGCATAATTTTAAAGAATAAATATTATATGTATTTATATATTGTGTATTTATATACGATACTATTAAATTGTAGCGACAACAACAATCTTTGACCTCTAAAAATTTCAGTTGTGGAGATTTTTTGTTTTGGCGACAACAACAGCAGCCGCAACAAAGATTTCTTATGTGCCGTATTGTTTAGCAAAACTGAAAGCAGACAAACAAAGCGCGGAGTGTACGCACGTATGTAACATAATACATCAGGAATTGAAAACACCAAAATTCACTTTGTTACAACAAATTAACTCCGAAATCATGTACTCGTCGTGCGCCATATTTATTTACAAAGCTGAAAACAAAACGCGGAGTGTACCCACGAATGTGTCACATTACCAATCAGCGTTTAAAACGTCATATTGTGTTGAGTGTGATCAAAAAATTCTATCTGTTTCAACAAATTAACTCCCAGATCATGCACACATCATTCGTCATATTGCTACTGAACTGAGATCAGACAAACAAAACGCTGAGGGCTCACATATGTAACAAATTACTAATCAGAATTTGAAAACGTCATATTATGTGAAGATCAAAATATACTCATTTTCAACATTATAACTTCTGCCTGTAGGATACCCCTTCTGTCCATTTTCCCAGAGTAGTTCGATGCTTTGTTCCGATATCTTTCCGAAACATTCTCAGCCAACTTCTGTAATTTTGTAAAATCTTTTCTCACTGTTTCAACGTGAGCCACAATTTTTGCAAATCTGCTCTCAGAATAGGTTGTTTCTTAATGACCGAGGGTTATGGAAAAATTTGCTATCCAACTTCTAACCATTGAGATTGGCTAAGAGCAGTGGCGTATCAAGATAAAATTGCGCCCATGATAAAGCTCCGAAAGTATGTGCACCATGATGGCGCACAACCTGAACATGGTACCAGGTTGCAGTTCAGGTTGGTGCACATACCTCGGGAGCACCGCAAAGTTTAATAATGCGCCTCTTCAAATGACAATTTTCACGACTGTTTTTGAAGTGATATTACTCGTACATTATTATTTGAGTATAAAACCAGTTTCAGTAATTCCCAATTTGAAATTATTTTATTGAAACATTTCACGATTAGAACTTTTGTACTAGCTGTCATACCTTAGGAGGCCTAGATACGCCCCTGATTAGAAGTTCTAAGTTGGAAAAACTTGAACTTATTATGAAACCAAACCTATTTGGTGCCTACTTCAGACTGCAGGAAACAAAATTTCTTTTACTTCCAGATTTGTCCTTATAGATTTGGTTATCGAATTTAAATCCGACTTCCGAGTCAATGTTAGATTTGTTTTCAGTTAACGCTCGTTTATTCAAAATCTATAGATCATGTTTAAATTTAGATCTTAATTAAATTTAGGTCTAGTGAGAAAACGTCAGTTCATCACTTTTGGGGTACTCCCGTAGTGTGTTTACCAGGTTAGGGTTAGGCCATAATTTGATTCCGTTTTTCCTTATTTCAGTTACATTATGAATTTTAGGAATGTCTGTGTTAGCCAAGTAAATATACCCCCTGCCCATAGGTTCCAGTCCCTTTACACAACTTGATGTAAAATAGGCGAACAAAATTAGTTACCTCCTTATTGTTATACACACTTCTGGAGCGTACTTTTTCGTATTGCGAATCGTAACCAATTTTGGCTAATTTTGTAACAATAACCTTGTATTCATTCCGGTCTCACAAGTCTTCAATACTTTCACAAATTCATCATTCAAAGGACTGTCAAGCATTCCATTTGTAAACACGATGGGCTTCATGGAACATTTGTTCTGGCTTTCTGATTTTGTTGTTGACGTCTTCGAATTGATAAAATAATTTTTCCAAATGATTATTATAGGCTACCGTACGCTAATAGACTACATGAATTGATCTATTATCAATTCAGAAATGATTATTAAAAGAAAATGTGCAAATTCGATATAATGCCTAATTTGTGTGTTATGTATTATAATTATGAGGTCACAGTAAAAAAATATTTTTAAAATAGAGTCAAAGCTTGACCTATCAAGAATATTTCAGAAGACCCTGTGGAAATACAAATCGAACATTGCAGTTTAATTCGGAAGTTCTGCTGCTCCGATAAAGGCTTGCTACATTTCAAATCATGTATCAGTAAAAGCACGGATAACGACAGCAAAGCGAAACTTGAATCTGATAGGGTTTATTTCAAGCTAAACCACGTTCACTTCAAGCCTGCAACCCATTTTAGTAGTCCATCGCTCTGATAACGAAAATAAAAATCGAAGAGTGAAGTGTGTTACAGTTTATCTATAAAATGTACTCAACGTAATGGCCAGTGTATTGGTCTCTTTATAAATGGAAAATCATAAATGTGATAAATGTCTTGAACTTGACTTGGCTAATAAAAACCCGTATTACATTTACACATTCAAATCATTGGCCTAGGCCCAAAGTATCAGACACGTCACTCCGTGCTAAAATGACGTTGCACAACGTTTTATTTACTCGTTGAACAGACGTTGAATGAGGTGCGTTTACTGGGTTATGAAAAAGAAATATTCATAAATCATAATCCGTGTTCTATTTTTGATTGTTTCCTATTTTTAGTACATCGTCATATTTAAATTCTGGACCTTGATTAAAGCATCAGACATATACATCATCATTCTGGGCTTTAGTGACGTTATTCCACTTTATATTTATTCTGCACTTCTGTATTATTTGCCTTTGCTGTTCATTTTATTTATTCGCTACGATAACGTAACCTGAGTGTTATCGGGGGCTTTTCCGAGACAAAAGTTTTATGTATTTCGTACAGTATATTTCACCATCCAATCCTTTGTACTTTAACGTATAGCTCGTTATACATTTACTAAAATGAAACATAAATTTTACGATAGAAGGTTCTGGAACGCGGTTCTGGTAGTTCATTGCGTGCGAATGAAGCTAGGTAACCCCTTTTATGATGTAGAACACGGGGAGGTTATGGGGAATTACCATGTTTCCTATACGGGGAAATAGGAAGAGTGAAGCCTCATAATGAGACGGAGGGCGCAACTTAGGTATTGTGCAGGTACCGAAAGCGTAATGCATTTGATTTATACAAATTTCTCATATTTGTTAAATCGATTTTTCAATAATGAAAAGGGTTAAGGCTACCACTCCAGATAAACTGCGATACACGCAAGTTTCAATAAGTTCAAACTTCAAAAATGGCGGAAGTATCGACGAAGCCATTAATGACGTTGCTGTCGGGGTATTATCAGTTGATGTTTTTCCTCGAATGGAAGTTTATCGATTTGATGATAAATTTTGGTGTCGAAACAATAGGAGACTGTACGTTATGAAAGTAAGTGAATTTCTAAGTTGTGCTTATTGTGTGTGATGTTATCGTTCATGTATTATTAGACAGGGTGGTCGCTAGAAAAATAGAAAATATGTCAAAAAGCTATTTATTTTTACAAAAAATAACATTTACAAAGCTGTTTCTTGCTTTCTTCCATGATGCGGGTGTCAGAATATTATTAAATTGAATAGAACATAAAGGGTATCAAACTAAAGCAACCTAGATCCTGGAGAGAAGAGAAACGTATCGAAAAAGAAATCAGCACGTATATTATTCGTGATCTCATCTGACTTCAAATTTTCTGCTTTTCTAGCGACCACCCTGCATTATATTACAAAGCAGTCCGGGCAGTGAGACACTTTTGTATTTTAGTACCAGTGGATTCAATAAACAACGAAACAAGCAATTCTGTAAATCTGGCAAGTGGATTCAAAAATACTGTGAGCCTGTAACCAGGCTAAATCATCACTAAATATTTTCATATAAGTCCTTGATGTTACTCTTAAAATCTATTTGTTTTATTTTCGTGTCATAGGAGCTGCAAAAGCGGGGGCATTTAGACGAAATTGTAGTTGACTACGTGGGAGAAAAGCCGCATAATGGAAGATATTTTACGACAAAAACAGCCGGCGAAAGTATACGAGTTCGCAGAGGACGGTCAGGAATTGTTAATGTACGAAGCGGAAGGTTCAGAACTCTTAATGCAGACACATTACTCTCTTCATTTGCATTCTTGACTCTTACAAATGACGAAGCTGATAACGATATTATTTTAGACTGGTAATGCGAATCCTATAAAATTGCAAGACTTTTTATTTTTATGAAGTCAATGGGCTTTTACATTTGTTGAATTCCTTTTAAATTAGATATTGTTGGGAAAATAATTTCTATGTTATATCTGTAAACGCATTAGTAGCATTTATATGTTATAGCCATAGTTGCGTCGAAGTGCATAATTATTACAACATTATAGAGTATATCCTGATTTTACATATTGTATATATTATATAGTTTTATACGATGCTATTAATTCGAGTTCACTTTATTTGTAGAGTGTATTGCTTTCATTGTAGAGTATATTTATTTATGACGTAACATTAACATAATTACTTATCTGTAAATTATAGATTGAACTTCTGAGGCAGTGCTACGCAACCTTTTATATCCTATGGCCCCATTCTAAAGGCTTTCAGCACTCATGACCCCCCTATTTCTCAATCCAGTGGTATTTATAGTGTTACTTTGATTCGTAGATTCCAAATCCCAATATGTTCAGACAATTCACGCTCAACAAAGGAAAAACAGCCTATGAGAAAAATTTATCAAGCATGAAAGTAAAATCCGTTTTGTGTCTAGCATGGTGCTCCACCCCAACTGCTCTGTGGCCCACATTGGAGGGCCGCGGGTCCCCGGTTGTTTACCACTGTTTTGTTCCAAGGTATGTGTTGTGTTCCTAAGCCCATTATGTTCGCAAGAAATACACAGGTATACACGTTGTAGCGACTTCCTTTATTGACCTTCTCAAACCATCGACTCGCCGGAAACTACGGCCAAGGACAAAGCGTGTTAAGTAAATCGCATGAGTAGTCATGCGATTTATGACGTAATAAATACTCCACATCACCTCCCTCCTAAAAATAAGAAATGTTAGTAACAAGATTTGACGCTGACAATCATATACAAATGATGTAGTAAAGGCAATTTAAAATTGAAATGTATCTGGTCTCTTTCTCTGCCGAAGTGGGTAACGTCCTTCAATGTGTGTAGTTGACCTTGGGGTCTTTGTTGGATTTGGCTGTTTCCGGTGTCCGACCGCTAAGGGAGTTCGGTGGCGGAGACTCGATGTTTGGAGAAAGCACTGGATCTTTGCGTACTACACTGTCTGTTGCATCCGGTTTCACACTTGCAGGCTCGTCATGTTCAAAAGGATCATCTTCAGATTCAACTCAGTTGCTCTTCATATCTATATTCTTGCTTGATGTTCATGTCAGATTTAATAATCTGGTTGACATGTCTTTTCCAACTAACATTAGAAGCGACACTGACCAGATAAGTCAGTGAACCTATTATTTTTGTTATTCCACCACGTTTTCATTTTGAGCTCCCACGATAATCTCTAACGAGGACTGTTTCATCAACGCTAAATGATCGTAGGGTTTTGTTACTCTTCGTCCGCACTGCATCTCGTTTGTATTTCAACACGATTACGAATGTTAGGTTTGATTAGGTCCAAAATAATACGAGAACGTCGTCTACAGAATAATATAGAATAGGTCAATAGGCAGTGTGCAGTAGTGTAAGTGCAGTTTTAAGTATTCTGTGGCGTCTGCAGCTGCCGCAAAATCATGACGGTATTTCCATACCATGGCCGCTACGGCCAAACCTATGGCAACTGACTTTTTAGCTGCCACAAACCAAAGACGAGCTGCCGTTACCGCGGCAGCAAATTGAAAACCAATGGCAGATAAAATTTTGCTGTCGTAACCACGGCAGGTGGACCGTAAAGACCGGGCTGTCTCTTATGGTAACAAATATTGGGTAAGTTGGAACGTTTTTCTTATGGATACAGTTTTGATGGATTTGGGGTTAGGGTTAAGGTTTAAGTAGATATAATTCCGCATAATCAATTAAAATTTGGTACAATAATTTGTGAATATATCGTTAATACTGATTACTGAACACTGAATAGCGCTATAAAACCATGGCAAGAGCTGCCGCGGTTCGTTTGTGGCAGGAGCTGCCATGAAGTGGTAAGAACTGCGCCTCCATAATTGACTCATAGCACGAGATATTTCAATTGATGTTTCAATATAATCGAAAATAATGGATCATTGTCAAAGGACCTAAAATATCTATGACAGTCCCTGTACCTGTATCTATGACAGTCCTCTACTCAAATTGCATTGTGTAGACCAGTGGTTCTCAACCTTTTACTGAACGCGTACCACTTTACTGTTTTTATTATGGCCGCGTACCACCGACAAAGCTCCTTTTTTGGCCTGGGGAAAAAGACGCAAGGTGTATTTTATAATGTGGCACTACATCCTTTGTGGCGTAACACGCAAAACAAACAAGAAACATGCCCATATCGCTTCATTTAAGATGGGCAATAGCGGGCGAGGGCGATCTCTAAAGACAAGGACCGATAGCGCAAAGTGCCATGGACGTTTCCCCGACCATTGACCCCGGAAAAATTACTCTTATACTTTACTATTGCAAACTTTATGCTTATTCTGAGAGTGTTTCGGTATGTTGGCGCATATAAACTGGTTTACGTGTTTGAAACCATAATTTTTATTACAATTAATCAACCATGTGCCGTTTGCAGGTACTGATATAACTAAGTTTAGCCTTGGCCATCGCAGCATTTGCGAGATTCAATTTCGATCACTGCAACTAAAGTAAAGCTCCGCGGAAGACTTAATGACAATTAACTTAATTAATTCACTATTATTTTCTTGAAACACAACTGAAAACTGACAAATATCACTCAAAACTACAAAAACGAGGCAATGTTTGCAACCATACTTGAATATCTGTTTGAGCGACAGAAGTGTCTGAGCGGCTGAGTGCAGAAATTGCATTTGTTACGTGTTGCGTCATTATTGACTTATTGCTGATTGGTTATAGTTACGGAAATAAACGAGAAAACTGATGCTTGGGGAAACATCCATAAACGCTGTTCAGCGAATATATACAGCAAGGAAGATAAAGCGTTGCCGACACATCTTAGCCAACTGAAAGGTTAATTGTGGCAATAATTCAAATCTGCTCGCGTACCACTTGAAAAGCTCCCGCGTATCACCAGTGGTACGCGTACCACAGGTTGAGAACCACTACTGTAGACTGTGGAGTTTAAGAACCTTATCAATATCAAATAATAAAATCTCGCCCACTTGAGCGAGAAGACATATGACTAAGGTTTGAAAAGTGTAGATTTTTACGATTTTTCAGCTATGCCAATACATGGGAAATAGGTTATTTTCAGCAATGGATTACGCATAATTTTAAAATTTTGTACCCAACGACTCAAATTGTATTGTGTAGAATTTATATAAACTTTATCAATATCAAATAATAAAATCTCGCCCACTTGGGCGGGAAGACATGTGACTAAAGTTTGAAAAATGTATATTTCTACGATTTTTCAGCTATGCCGTTGTATGCAAAATATATTCTTATAATTTTTTGTCGATTTGGGGTATCTCTTGAAAATTAGCAGACACAATTGCACATCCCATCTCAACTGTCGACTATAGTAGAATCTATAGTCAACAGAATAGTAGAATTTTTTATGTTGATTTTTGAAATTTCCATCTCACTGTAAATTTATAATATAGCCTACCACATGAAATAAAATATACTGACATCTGGCTTTGCGACGGCGAAAAATCTAAACGACAAAGTTATTTTAGATTTCGATTAAACTTTTAGTTGCTGCATGGAATAAAATAAATTTGAGTTTCTATAAAATTCATATAAAACTTGTCATGTCAAATTGTCATGTATATTACAAGTATACCAATTAAAACGTCATATATTGCAAATTGCAGAAATAGGAACACATGTACAGTTGTAGGACCCAAGCCTGTAATTGAATGGTTTCATAGCACTATTAATGTCGTATGATTATGGATGCGTTGTCCTCACGTTATTGTAGCACTGACCCAATCATTTTGACATTGCCAACGGTTACTGAGGATAAATTCCTTTGACGACGTATTCCTTATTCTGTATTCCTTTAAATTCATATTCCTAAGTTACCGTTAAATGTACTCGAATTTACTACTTATCTGTATGTATTTAGTTTATATATAAAATTCGAGAGATATTCGACCGTGTTGAATTCAGGACTCGCCCATGTTTTATACCACTACCCCTCACTGAGTGAGTTTTAACGCGCCACTGCACAGCATGTGAGTCACTTCACATTGGTGGAAACTCCGGCCAAGGACATAACGTGTTAGGTAAATCGCATGAATGGTCATGCGATTTATGACGTAATAAATACACAACAGTATGATTCAGTTCCGTGTAATAATAATGAGACAAAAGTTTCATGTATTTTGTACAGCCTATATTGCACCATCCAATCCATTAGTATTTTGATTGAGCTTAATATACATTTACTAGGCTAAAACATATATATCTTTGACGACAGAAGGTTCTGGAACATAATCCTGGCGGTTCATTTCGTGCGAATGGAGCTAGGTAACCTATTTTTATTGTGTAGAACACGGGGAGATTATGGGGAATTACCATGTTTTCTATAAGGGGAAATAGAAAGAAGGAGGCTTTATATTAAAGCGGAGGGTGAAACTTGATTATTATTGTTCATGTGACGAAGGCGAAATGCTCTCTATTTATATAACTTTATATTTGTTACACCGATTCTTCAAAAATGAGAGTTAGCATAAGTCCTGATAGCTTGCGATATACTCAAGATTCGATAAGTTCCAACTTCAAAAATGGCAAAAGCCTAGAGAAAGCCATTAATGACGTTGCCAAAAGAGTATTGTCAGTTGAATCTTTTCCTGTAATGGAGGTTTACAGTTTGGGTGGAAAATTTTGGTGCCGAAACAATAGGAGACTGTACGTTATGAAAGTGAGTGAGTTTGTAAGTTGTGCTGTTGCAGAGCAGTTGAAATACGGACATGAGAACATTTTCGTATTTATCTAGTAACAGTGAATTCGAAAACGACCAAACAAGCAATTCTGTTAATATGGCAACTGGCTCCACAAATGCTGTAAGACTGAAAATAATCACCGAATATTCCTTATATAGGTCCTTAATAATAATACTCTTAAAATCTATTTATTCCTATTTTCGTGTCATAGGAGCTGCAAATGCGGGGACATTTAGAAGAAATCGTTGTTGACTACGTGGGGGAAAGGCCACATAATAGAAGATATTTTACGACAAAAACAATCGGGAAAAGTATACGAGTTCGGAGAGGACGGTTCAGAACTATTAATGCAGACACATTATTCTCCTCATTTGTATACTTGACACTTACAGATGACGATTTTATTTTAGACTGATAAACCAAATGCTATAAAATTTCAAGACCTTTTATGATGTCGATGGGTTTTTTAATTGTTATGATGGGAATCGGGGCGTTCGCAAATGTTTGGACGAACTCGTTTTTGAAATATCGTGATGATCAGCGAACACGTTCTTGTTTTCGCCGTTAGGCGACCGCGAAAATTGAGTAGTAGTAACCGTAGTAATGTATTAGAATTTTGTGAATCGTGCCATGTGATGGCAGATTATCTGTCAAAATACAAGTACTTGTCGTGAGTGAGTTCAACATGAAAAAGAAGTCGTTCTTAAATTTCAAATCCCACATATATGGTACCAATTACAACATTATACTGTAATTTATATATATTGTATATTTTTATACGATGCTATTAAATTGAATTCACCTTATTTGTGGAATGTGTTGATTTTATTGCAGGGGACATTTGTTTATGACGTAACATTGAACATTGATATCTCATAGATTGAGATTTTGAAGGATAATTCAGTTCTGTGTGATAATATTGAGTATGTTTATATTTTAATTTACTTCTTCAAATATTTCTTCAATCAATTTTTAAAATAAAGGTATCCGTAATTCCGAAGCAAAACGTCGAAAAGTCGATTTCATATAGATTAAACGCTAGATACAAGAATGTCCCTAGAGTCTCTTTACAATTATAAAAAAATATTACATCATCATCAAAATGGCCCGATTATTAGATTGTACATAATTCCACACCAAATATTCATTTTTGGACTATCTCGCTGAAGTTCTCTACTCGCATGAGGGTTTCCGATCCCCAAATTGTTAGAGTGTGTGTGTGTAACTTTCCCAAGACACGAAAAGTTGTCTCATCACTGAAACAGACTTGCGCGAGCTTCATCTTCAGAAATTCGTTGCAGTTCACTGCAAATTCTTTTTGTCATGGCGCGTCGTTTGGCTGAAGTGCATGTAACATTTGTATTTTGTGAGCATACAATGTGTCAGTCGTGCGGATGGAATTCATGGGGGAACGTTGGAGGCTTGCCTTACTAGCTAAATGTTTTCCTCGGATGTTCTTGGTCGCTCACCCCTCTCCTTGTATCGAACACCGTCCCTGTCTCCACGAATTTCTAGTGCCATAAACGAATTGAGGGACGTAATGGTGGGTCTCTTTCATTCTTACTTCTGTAGTTTCGCTGGGTCTGAACATATGATTTTGTCTTAAATCTCAATGAACCAGGATACACATTGCACTTGATCTTGGGGAGTAGTTATTTCATGGGGATTCGGTCATATAATTTGATCATATAATATACGAAATTTTATTTAATTTATTTTTTATCTCAAACAATAAATATTAGTGTCACTAAAAAATTCATGAAATACCGATTAACATAAAACAACCCTCATTGAGATATATCATCATTTCACTTTTTAATAATTTTTGTTAGATTGTAAAGAGATTTTATGGTCACCCCATATGTTGCAACGTTGCACATTCGAATTGAATTATAAAATACATTATAATGAAACACAATTAAATCCCTATAATACCAGTAGATTGACGAAACTAGTGGTTTGGTTCAGCCTCCTGGAAGGAAATGTCGTGATAAAAATTCTTAAATCTTAGACTTCGAAGCATCAGACAGACAAATAACGTCATTTTGTACACTAATAATCTTATCCTACATTTTATTTACTCTGCACTTCTCTTTTGTTTGCTGTTCATTTTGTTTATTCGCTACGGTATCAAAGCCTGAGGTCGACAGGTGTTTCGAGACAAAAGTTTCATGTATTGCGTACAGTATATTGCATCATTTGACCCGTTAGTACTTCGATTTAGCTTGTTATACATTTACTAGAATAAAACATAAATTTGATGATAGAAAGTTCTGGAACATGCTTCTGGTAGTTTGTTTTGTGTGATTGACGCTAGGCAACACATCGGTAGTAGGACATAATGGGGGAATTACCAACGAAAAGAAATCAAGCTCCATATTCAAGCGGAGGGTGAAACTAAGGCTCCATTTTGTTCATGCGACCGAGGCGAAATGCTCTCCGTTATATGTAACTTTATATTTGTTGAACCGATTATTCAAAAATGAGCCTTAGCATAAGTCCTGATAACTTGCGATACACTCAAGATTCAATAAGCTCAAACTTCAAAAATGGCGGGAGCATCGAGAAAGCCATTAATAACGTTGCCAAAGGAGTATTGTCAGTTGAATCTTTTCCTCGAATGAAGGTTTACCATTTTGCTGGACAATTTTGGTGCCGAAGCAACAGGAGACTGTACGTTATGAAAGTAGGTAAATTTATAAGTTGTTCTGTGTTGTGTATGGTAATAAGGAATAAGGCTTACTTACCATGGTTAGGATAGGAGTTTCGTATTTACCCCGAGGGAGAGGGGGGGCGTCTTATTGGGCAGGTAAACTTATCGTATTTTTTTGTGATCCGCTTATTTTATTTTCAAACATGATTTATGTTAACCTTATATATATTTGGTTTGATATATTTTATTATATACTCGATGTCGCCAAAGGGTTTGCCAATCATGATATTTAATTGACTTGTACTGGTAGCTGTTATTTGTTATATTCTGTTTGAAAATTCCCTTGTAATTATAAATGAAGCACTCGATATTTAGCCAGCCCGTTATCGGTACTTTAAAGAGAAAACACTGCCACCGATGTAAAGCGATTCATGACCCTTTTGTTTTGCCGATTTGACGCAAAACGACACAGACGGGAAACACACAGCTGTTAACAAACCCATGGACGTGCAGTGTAGTACATATCACACCCTATTCAAAAGTTATTTCAACGTTCGGATTAATAGGTTGTTCAAAGTGATTGCCACTTTTTAACTTAAAATTGTTACCTCGTTGTTAAGAATAAATGATTCTGTGAGTATGATTCTACCAAACAAACATGATCTGGTCTAACCATAGAAAATTATTAGCGCATATTAGTGTTTAACTGGCCAACAGAAGCAATTTCCCTGTCCCGTTTTATTGGAGGGCTATATGGAAAAACCCTCTTTTTTAGTGCTAAAAATAGACATCGTCTTATTTGCCTGGTAGACTTATTAGCCGGGAAATACTAATTATTCTCTTGAGCGTAGTCTGATGTAAATAGCTCTTCATCCCCACATTATGAACTTTGAAAACTTATTTTCGTTCAAAGGAGCTGCAACTGCGGGGGCATTTAAAAGAAATCGTTGTTAAATACGTGGGGGAAAAGCTACATTATAGAAGATATTTTACGACAAAAACAGCCGGAAAAAGTATCAGAGTTCGAAAACGGCCAAGAATCGCTAATTCAGACCTATTGGACTCATCATTTGCAAATTTAACTCTTACTGCTGACCAATATGATGACCCATACAATGACCAATATGATGAGCCATATGATGACCCATACAATGACCAATATGATGATCCATACGATGACCCATATGATGATCCATACAATGACCAATATGATGACCCATATGATGATCCATACAATGACCAATATGATGACCCATACGATGACCCATATGATGACCCATACGATGACCCATATGATGATACATGCAATGACCAATATGATGACCCATACAATGACCAATATGATGACCCATACAAGGACCAATATGATGATGCATACAATGACCAATATGATGACCCATATGATGACCCATACAATGACCAATATGATGACCCATACGATGACCAATATGATGACCCATACGATGACCAACATAATAACCAATATGGTGACCCATACGATGACCAACACAATAATCAATATGATGACCCATACGATGACCAATATGATGACCCATACGATGACCAACATAATAACCAATATGATGACCCATACGATGACCAGCATAATAACCAATATGATGACCCAAACGAGGACCAACATAATAACCAATATGATGACCCATACGATGACCAACATAATAATCAATATGATGACCCATACGATGACCAGCATAATAACCAATATGATGACCCAAACGATGACCAACATAATAACCAATATGATGACCCATACGATGACCAACATAATAATCAATACGATGACCCATACGATGACCAGCATAATAACCAATATGATGACCCAAACGATGACCAACATAATAACCAATATGATGACCCATACGATGACCAACATAATAATCAATATGATGACCCATACGATGACCAGCATAATACCCAATATGATGACCCAAACGAGGACCAACATAATAACCAATATGATGACCCATACGATGACCAACATAATAATCAATATGATGACCCATATGATGACCAATATAATGACCCATACGATGACCAATATGATGACCCATATGATGATCCATACAATGACCAATAATATGACCCCTACGATGACCAATAAAATAACCAATATTGTGACCCATACAATGACCAATACGATCACCAATACACTTGCCAATATCGTGGAAAATATGATGACAAAGATTATGACCGATATAATTACCAAAATCCTGACCAATATTATGACGTAGATGATGACGATATCGTCGACTGGGGCCTGAAATTTTTACTGAGTCAATTCCATTGAACATATTTTATTGAATTGAAAAAATAAGCTTGACTATGACGAGGTTTATTTAACATTTTTCATAAATCTGTCAGTGAGGTCAATCAATCCTCAAAGTGCAAACAAATATGATGACAAATAGCCTATATTTGTTTGCCTTTGTTACATTACTTTTGGATTACCGGCAAACGAGAAAACAATTTCTATATTCATTAGCAGCGTTTATATGCCAGCCACGGTGAATATGTATTACAACATTATAAAGTATATGCTGCTTTTATATATTGTATATTTTTTAACAATGCTATTAAGTTCATCTTTTTTGTAGAGTGTATTGCTTTTATTGTAGAGTATATTTATTTATGACGTAACATTGACATAATTACCTATCTGTAAATTATAGATTGAACTTTTGAGGCAGTGCTACGCAACCTTTTATACCCTGTGGCCCAATTCTGGAGGCTTTCAGCACTCATGCCCCCCTATTTCTCATTCCAGTGGTGTGTATAGTGTTACTTTGATTGGTCGATTCCAAATCCGATTACTGTATGTGCAAACAATTCATTCTCAACAAAGGTAAAATACCCAGAGAAGTAACTTTATCAAGCAATGAAAGTAAAAATTAGTTTTGCGCCTACCATGGTGGCCCCTATCAAGCTACTTTGTGGTCCATTGGAGGGCCACTGGTCCCTGTTTGAGAACCACTATTTTAAGGCATGATTCAATTCCGTGTGATAATATTGAGTATGCTTATATTTTGTTCTACTTCATTAAATATTTCTATGAAAAGCAATTCAAACTCTACTCGCAGTTATTTATGAATCTTGGGCTACAGTCCTACAGCTCAAGTCAGTCAGTTCACAAACAAATACCGAAATGCCTTAGGAGTGAACTATGAGGGTATATTCAGTTTGTCACTCTGAGAACATCCAGTCATGCGTATTATCCCTTATTGCCTGTATGTAGGATTACCATATTTTTGTGACTTCAAATCGGGACGCCTCAAAAGACAACGACCCCTTAGCTGTGATTTTGTAACTTCACATTTTCCGATTTTACTACATAGGCCTACATTCCTACATTTAAAGCTGTCTCGGCTGTCTTTATTGACCATATTGTTATCCAAATTACATGCGCATATTTTCTGTCCAAATATCGGGTTCAGGTCGAAAAATAAGAAGTAATTGACGTTAACGATACCGGTACAAATAATTCGAATTTAGACTAATTAGTATTGGTTTTACATGCGATACGTCTGCCATCAATGGGAATCAGCGGGAAACGAACGCATTCACCTTCAGTGAGTAGGCTAGCGCTGCGCTACACAGAAACAACAGTAACGAGAACATGTTTGTGTATTATGCTGGAAAAGCGGGACTTTTGGCTGACTTATCGGGACGGCGGGACAAAACGCTGAAAATCGGGACTGTCCCGCCTAAAGCGGGACGTATGTTAAGCCTACCTATATGTTAATATCGCATAGACCAGGGGTCGGCAACCTTTTTGTGGGTCGCGAGCCAAAGATAAAAGTTGCAAGTCATTGGCGGGAGCACATTTTTTAGAAAGTTGAAAACCGAACAAATAATATTTTTCATAATAAAAATTAGGCAATGATACATCTCTCGAATAGAATATAGATTTATTTCCTCGTTGTATTGCATCTCAAAACTATCCATTTGAATATTTTCGGCGACATTGAACCCTTTGCATTTAGCATCACCTTTTCTGGGTTATCTTGCCATTGTCGAATTTTATACTTGTTAGAATATAATATAATTCAATGTACACGTGTATCACAATAAGGTCTGTTACGTGAAGAATATAATTGTCAAAACAGCTGTTTTGTTACCACTATTCAATGAAGCGTAGCGGGTCGGATTATATTACTCCGCGGGCCGTAGGTTGCCGACCCCTGGCATAGATCATGATTCGTATGTATAATTCAACAATCCCTAATATTCATATATTATTTCATTCGCTCACTGTAGACATTCACCCGACATTTATATTCAGACGTCCGTTAAAGTCTACTAATTACAACCAAGACCATCCATGTATTCAAATGGTTATGCGTGGTGACGGGTTTCAGTGCGTTTGCGCAAACCCGTTCTTGGAATGCCATGATAATCAGGGAACCCGCCTTTTACGTTCTTGTTTTGTATGAGATTTATGTAAAGCGGTCATGTTAATATTTCTGACGCAGTGACGACATACATTCTCTGAAATGAAAAACCTGTTTTATTGAGTTCGATACAAAAGCGAGCTAGTTTACAATTTTGAATTCCAGCTCTAAGTATGTCCAACATAACTGGGGTACTCAAACTTTTGGTCCTACAAAGCCCGTGAAGAGACTGACTACTATTTACGGAGACCCACAGTTAATTAATAATAAATATTTATCTATTGAAACTTATAGATAAGTTAATATTTGAATTACAGCCTCGTTGCCATATTTCGACGCTACTGTTTTCAAATTTTATAAACTAATGCCGTTATTGCCTCGTTGGACAGTTACAAAATTAGCCAAGTGAGTATTTTAACATGTAAATAAATAACTCGCGGAGCCTCTAATTCAATTAAGAAAGCCCTGGGGCTCCGTATGGAGCACTTTAAGAACTTATGCTTTAACAGACCACCAGTACACTGCTACATAAGCGGGATACTGCATAAAATGAAAAAGAAGACCACCGGTTCAAGGTTTTTTTTTCAGTTCGTTCAGTTCCCTTTTTTAGAACATCTTGAACTTGGGAAATAAAAACCATCGCAAGTTGAAATATTTCTTGATTTTACGGAATTCTCATGGAATAATATTTTCTAATCCACTGCGTGAATTATTAAAAATTTTAAGTTTATTCTGACGGCATTTAAAAATTAAAAATACCACAAAATCCCCGCGAGCTATGCAGCGGTTGATTACCAACGATAATAACCAAAGCTGTAAATAAACAAATCAAGTTTAAACTAGAATACTAGAAACTAAACGTGTTGTTTATTGTGGCAGTTTAGTCAGATTATTTGACTAGTTGTGAAAATTTGAAGACGGCGCAGTAGATTACATTTGTAATAGTTTTTTTGTTGTAAATTTACCTTAGTCTGTTGTACACTGTAATGTCCTAAAAGGTTCACATTTTTAATTGTTATTCTGCAGATTACCGCTATATCAGGGTGGTCGCTAGAAAAGCAGAAAATTTACTCATTTGCAGACTTTTACTCATTTCGATTCGTTTTCTTCCAGGTTCTAGGTTGTTTCAGGGCGATGGGGGAAAGTGGGGAAGGTTGGGACACTTTTTTTCTTTTGCATATTTTGAGCCGTTGATTCTGCATATTCACTTAAGTTGGCGGGACTAATGCATAGAGGGGTAAATGTAGTTTTTGTTCAGCGACTAGAAAATACCATTGTGACACACATCTTACTACCAAAATGCTCTGAAAACGTCTGTCAAGTGTCCTACTGTACCTCACTTGTGGGGCACATTCGGACAGACCTTGGGGCACGATGGGTCAGTCTGTCAAAATTCAACGAAGTATGCCCTTAAAAGTAAGCATTTAATCAGCATAATCGTCTAAAGAACAGGGAGACTTCAAATTTGAAGATTTAATATTTTTAAAATCTATGTTCAACTGAAATAGTTCAGATATTTTGACAAAAAATTTCGCAAACAAATTTGATCATTTCCTTTCTCGAATCTAAATCTGGATATATTATTGATTCTCGAATATATTCCATATTGGGCCATGGGCCGAAAGAAACCATATTATTACACAAAATATAATGCATCTCTAGTTCACTAAGCACTTATTGTATCAAACACTCTCGAATGGTGCCCTGTAGGGCATGTCCCACTGAACCCCGGTCCATTGTTCCCCATAGAAAACAAATATTTTCAGACCTTCCCACGGCGAAATTCGGAAGGCACATCCACTCGCCAACGTTATCAATATATTACAGTGGACTAATGCTGAAAAATATCAGACGATGTTTTGTCATGTTGGAAAGGCTAAAGTCAAAAAAAGAAAAAACTGGAACGATGAAATTTTAGTTCCAACCTCCCAAAACCAATTTCACCTCATAGCTTGCGCCGCTCTACCCGTCCGTTGTCCGTTCGCGGGGACGTTGTAACTCACCGAAGGGCGGATTGAAACATCGAACCGTGGACAGGATTGCGGATATAGTATCAGCGTGAGAGCTGATTTTCCACTGTGCCCCGTGTCCCAGCGTGCCCCACCTTCCCCTACCTTTTAGGTTTTAATTTGATTTCTGTAATATTCTGTGTAATATACCATTTGCCATAAAAAACTTTGTAAAAATTCTTCTTTGTAAAAATAAATAGCTGTTTGACAAATTTTCTGCTTTTCTAGCGACCACCCAGTAGTTAAGAGTACATATTTGTTTAAAGATCGTAAGACGGATAGTGTATTCTAATGAGTACAATCACCATCATAACTTTTTATATGTGAAAAGGTTTTCAACAATATGCGGATTCTTTTCATTTCAGCCCATTCTGTGATCGCGTTAACCGTTTTTTCAACTTTAATAATATTGCTCACAGAAGGTACGTTCGTGATAAAATATTTTGAATAGTCGTTTAAATTTCCACATGAATTGTTGAAATTAAAATATTTCATTTTTGTTGATTTTTTGTTTATTCCTAACTATTCTCTATTCCCAAACTTTTTTTGTTAATTTCCCCTTCACCTATTTTGAAACTCTTTATCCCTCTCTCACTAAGCATGGAAACAACTTTTTTTGTTCAATCTTCAATAGGTTCAGCCAGTGTTATACGCAAGTCGCAATCTTGCTTTTATACAGTTTAAATAGTTCATATTAAAAATCATAGTTATAATAACGAACTAAAGAATATTAGTAATGCTGCGAAATTCATCCTCAAGAAAGACTTCCCGGTTGTTAAACGTTGGGCCCAAACGACTATTCTTGTCTTTTCGGGATCGTGTTCTGATTATTGCTACCAAATTTTAACTTTCACAAGCACACATTTAATAAGGAAATATTCGAAATATTGTAAATTATAAAATATTGAAGACACAAATAGCATTACAGTATTATGAATACTAAAAGTGACACTATAAATGCGAAAAAAGCGTGGGATGGTATATAAACCTTTTTTATTCCTTTTTTTAGGTGGTCGTATCAGAAATGCCACAAAATACACTTTCAGACCAATTGTTACAAGGATTCCACGTGAGTCGACACGAAATTTTTTTCATTATTGATTTGAAAGGTTGACAACACACCATATTTCATCACAGAAAACATTCCACATTGTATTTGACACCCTTGTATTTGAATGAATTTTAAGTCGTCGTGTAAGTCTGGCGATGCTCACAGAATGATGATGTTGACCTAGCATTTTATTTGCAAACACTACTTTGTTGGCGAAGTAGGTATTGATTACCTTTGGAAGGCAACTATTATAAAATTGATGTATCCCTTTGCAAACTTTCTAGTTGATAAATATCAGTATACTGAAGGAGGCCAGTTTTGTAGTACATCATATTCCTGATAATATGAGCAGTAGGCCCATAGAGCCCTATTACGTACGGCTTTTATAGGATTCAGTATTGATTCGGAGACATATTCCCAGACAATGACTGCATATGGGATATAGGTTCGAAAGAGTGAACGAGATAGCGATGGGAGACCGCCGACTTATCGATCTGCGTTTTCGATTCCTTCGCTCTGACTCAATAGCGACACCGCATGTCCCATCACTAATTAATCAATACCTCGCTAATTATACGACATGATTCATCCAAAATCAATAGGCTTCTGGTTCGAGATATGATGAATGCACATGCAGATTCAATCTCGCTTTCGTGAGATATCGCGTAACATACGAAAGTGTCTAACAGACAAACAAACAAACAAACAGACAAATACCTATCAACATACTTTTCGATCGAGATCGATAAATAATAAATATTATAGTTAAAATAACGAACTGAAGAACTTCCCGGTTATTAAACGTGGGGCCCAATAGACTATTCTTGTATTTTCGGGATCGTGTTCTGATTATTGCTACCAAATTTTAACTTTCACAAGAACACATTTAATAAAGGAAATATTCGTTAAACTGTATATTAAAAAATATGAAAGACACAAATAGCATTACAGTATTATGAATACCAAAAGTGACACTATAAATGTAACAAGAGCGTAGGATGGTATATAAACCTTTTTTATTCTTTTTTTTTAGGCGGTCGTATCAAAAATGCCACAAAAAACACTTCCAGACCAATTGTTACAAGGATTCCACGTGAGTCGACACGAAATTTCATAATTGATTTAAAAAGTTGATAACACATGCTTTGTATATTACCATGGTAAGCGTTCCACATAATATTACTCTTATTTGTGAATGAATTTCGAGTCTTTGCGTGAGCCTGGCGATGCACACGGAATGATGATGCTGATCTAGCCTTTCAATTGCGAACACTGCTTTGTTCGGCAAAGTATTTATTGATTACCTTTAGAAGGCAACAATTATGAATCTGATGCATCAATTTACAAATTTTCTGGCTGATAAATATCAGTATACTTGAGAAGGCCAGTTTTGTAGTACATCATATTCATGTAAAATATGAGCATTAGGTCCATAGAGCCCTATTCTGTACAGATTTTATAGGATTTAGTTTTGACTTGGAGGCAGATCCCCGAACAATGACTGTATATACGATATATGTTTAAAAGAGTAAACGAGAATATCGGTTGGAAACCGAAGACTTATCGATCGATAGTTAGGGGATCCCCCAAAACAGAAACTGCAGTTTCGATTCATCCGCTCTTGTAACTTGCGGACTGCGCATCGCATGTCAATAATTGATTGATAACTCGCTAATTATACGACATAATTCGCCCAAAATCAATAGGCTTCTGGTCCGAGATAAGATGAATGCACATGCAAAATCTGGAGCAGATTCAATCTCGCTTTCGTGAGATATCGCGTGCATCTAACAGACAAACATACAGACAAATACCTATCAACATACTTACCGATTAAAATCGATAACTAATAATAAACTATCTTCAGTGTATTTCTGTCCGTGTAATGTTGAAGTTTGCTCAACTGTTTAATTTTAAAGTTATGCCCTAGTCTAGTATTTCTAGTAGGTAGGAAAGAAAGTAGATAGAACGGCTCCATCACATAGTCATAGAGAACCAAGGCTTCGTACCGGTTACCAGGCTATGTGCGGTATGGGAATAGTCAAATTCATAACCAACAAGCGGTTACGTGAACCACCTTACGACGGCGAAGAGTCCAGCAATTTTTTCGTATATAATTTTCCCCACGGGGTTTGAACATACCAATCCGCGCAGGCAATCAGTGGTGCAATAGTAAACGTATTCCAAACGCCGCGGTTGAACAATAAACCAACTGTAAATACTTTTTCCCTGATTAGTTTATCCAATCTTTTCCGCAATATAATACCTTCAGTTGATGGAATGGAAAATTTAGTTTACCTCTTCAATATTAGAGCCGTGCCAACTTGCTGGGACTGAGTCTTGACTCAAGACTCGAATGATCCGTGCCTTGGAGTTTAAGGACTTGTACCAAATGCCGGAGAACCGTAACACTGACATGCATATCAAAACGTTATAAAAAGTTTAAATGACTATTAACGTTATTTCTTTTGCTAGAATATATTTATATCTCTCAAACAAGCACACATCTTGTTTGATACCACATTATTAAAAATGTGCTAATGGCGGGTTTCATTATTTGTTATAACCCAAAGTTATGATTGAAAAACTTCTACATGCAGATTTGACATGGACATCTTGGACTTCGTGTACTTGGAGATATGGTTCAAGCAGTCGAACAAGGAAATGCCGAGACAGAAAAAATGGGTCGATAGTACAAAGTAGATTATGTGGGCGTAGGAGCAGAATGTTCTGTCCGACCGAGGAATTGATTACTAGTGGGTCACCGTCAGAACCGGGAAAATGGCCTTGGCAAGCTCTTATCATAACAGAACTTGATGGTAAATGGCAGCAATGTGGAGGTAGCTTGATAACACCCTCATGGGTGCTCACTGCGGCGCATTGCTTTTTAGATCCTGTTGGGTGAGTATTTTTCATTTCCCAATACTTATTTCTCATATCTCTGCTATCTCATACTTTTTCACTTCTATTTGTATGACTTCACGTATTTAACGGGGGTTTGACGGGGGTCAGAGAGTTCACGCAAACCCGTTTCCCGGATGTCGTGGTGCTATGTTGTTTATTTTGATTTGGACGTTTGATGGAAGCTTCCAACTAGCGTTATATTTGGCGTTCGAAAGTTCTTGGGTTTATGTAAAGCATGTCGTGTTAATGCAGCTCACGTAGTGACATATATATATATATACAGTTTCTAAAATGAAGAAATCTGTTGTCAGTGAGGATGCTACAAAAGAGAACCCGTTCTTAAAATTTTGAATCCCACTACAGCCTGTAATATTATATAGACTCTATATAATATTACAGACACTGTGGTGGGATTTAAAATTCTATATCATAGACGTAAGTAACGCATAATGAGTGACGAATAAAAACGTCCGGAATAGACAAAGGAAAGAATTTATTAAAAAAGAGGTTAGGAACCAATGAGCTAGCTCATAAACTTCACAAGAGTATAAACTTGTGCGGGTGGTATTTTGCATCAATTGATCAGCAACTGAAATGCGACGAAGTCCATTTGCCACTAACTACCAAGGATTCCCCGAGTTTGTGTATTTTACTGTTGGACTGCGAAAATAAATGCTCAATTAATTTTGTGGTGTAATTAATTAACATTACTTTTACTAGAAACAATTGGAAGATTCAAAGAATTACGTTGGGAACAATAAACAGAAACGGGATTGGTAAAGGAGCTGTTAATTATACAAAGGCATCCATTGTTCACGTGCACGAAGGTAATATTTATTTTATATTTGAATTTGAAAGAATTACGAAGTTGGTCTATGGATCAATTTGTTACTATGTTGTTGAAAAACAGGCTTTTCTCACTACTGGACAAATTGCTTTTGAATTTTTAGTGGTTAAAGATTGTTGTTGTCGCTAGAAAGCTATTATTTTTTTTACCGTATATTTCTGTGGGCTTTATGCAGGGCTGCCATAGTCTTAGAAAATTTTTAGGTTCTTATTTCTAAGAAACGTCCTTATTTTGACATGTGTTCTTATTTTATGGGGAGAGGTTCTAATACCAGGCACTCAGATTGGTCAATTCGAATGTTTGATTTGCTAGAAATGACATTTTACAACCGCATTGATTGCTACGCGCATTCATTACGTAATAACAGCAATATAATTGACACAAAACAATATCCTATCGGCTAAAATCAGTTCGTGTTAAAAGTGCGACGGAACAGACTGTTTCCAAAAATAAAGAACTGCTGGAGTAAAACCTTTCTAGTGCAAAGTATGATTAGACACGGGTCGCACTGGCATGAATACATTTTGTTTATTACATTTCGTTCTTTGGTATTCTAATATTATGTTTCCCTGACGTCCTCATTTTTGGATTCATAACGATGGCAGCCCTGAGTATATGGGATTGGTTTTAACATATGAAGTTTTGTGTGATGACGTCATCAAACTATGCACCGTGCCGTTATGGTGCTCAGCAAAGTCTGATGTCTTTTAATAAGATCTCGGTACTGTTATAGATTTAATACTACTTCATTTGATTTTCGTGTCCATGAATTTGAGCATTGCTCTTTTGTTTTCAAAAATTATTTTCAATTTTGAAATTAACATTTGGTTAGGCTTTTAAAATAACTCATGACCCGCGTTTACAATACATCTTTGTTTATGGAAATCGTAATTTGAGCGCTTCACAGAAAATCCATATTTTGATACCACATGCAGCATAAAAGTATATGACGCTTTCAACAATTATATATTATGCTGGTGAATTTTGCCAATACGAATACCATTGCTTTCATACGCCATCTTAGCATCGTTATTTCAAAAAGCATTTTTTGTTCCAGATTTCGACAAGATAAAATATCTGAACGACATATCACTAATCAAACTCCCAACACCGATAAATACAGGATTGCATAGTCATATCGAACCCATATTTCCCCCTATAGGCTCTAAAACAATGTTGGCAGGAAAGTCATGTGTCGTTACGGGCTGGGGGGCAACAGTAAAGAATGGAAGTAAAGGTAATTATAGTCTATTCAAGTTTTATAAAAAAAAATTTACACCAGAGATACCTTACTGGCTAAACGTATCCCGCGAACCACACAGAGTGCAAAACCATTCTTTTGTTCACTCTATTTCATAAACCAACAGTGTATGCGGTTTTCACTAAGGGTATCGCCATACCGATAAGCAGTTTAACACTCACGGCATCGTTGTCCTGCAGCGTTTACATAAAACGATTAAATCACCGATATTTCAGTATACGCATCGGCCTCATGGTTCCGAGCAATGCTTAGGAAAATTTACTTTATTTGACGTCTGTGGCCATTTTATTAATAATTGTAATAATTGTTTATAAGAAAATATTTTACTACTGCACGCCAGATATCCTTATAAGGCACAGGATCTGACGGCTTGCAAGGGTGTTGATTGACAGGCCTAATTATATGACGTCATAGTTCAAATGGTTTTGTGTAGAAAGTCCCAGAATAGATTGCACTTCCTGTTTTCAGCACAAGTTTGGTACGTTAGTGTTGTCTCTGTGTCTCTTCCAGGATTGACTTTATTAAGATTATTTTAGTGCCTAATTTGTGACTTTGAAAGAAATATAAGGTTAGTACATGTACTGGTATTGAGTTTAGTCGTATGTAGTTTGGATGAAAATCTAATTGTGATGTTTCTATTTAAAAAGTTTCTTTTACTGTATTCCTGTAGTAAATCTGGCAAAGAAGCACTAAATTCAATACCAGTTACCGCAGTTTCAAATGTATGATTATCACTTTAATTGGAAGACAATACATATCGTTATAGTTTTATTAATTTCCCGGAATCGTACTGTGTATGACTGTTATTTCTTGAGTTCTGGATTTCTTCCTGTTATTAGAAGTTTAGAAACACGAGTACTAAGCGCATTGAATTGGGACACAGTATCATATCAGACTAAGGTCATTCGAGGGAAGGGAAAATAGACGAGGGAGTTGCACGCCTGCAGCAGCAGGGGGTTCTGAAAATTAGGTGCTCCCGAATAATGTGTACCAAGATGGCGCACAACGACCCGCACCCCTCTCCCCCCTGACCTCAGGCATAATTCCCCGCGGACTTTTTAATAAACTCGCGGTAAAGGCTTCGTCGTATCGGTGCTAATGCATGCCCTTCATGTCCATATATTCAACTATATGTCTCTTATAATTGACGACAATGATTTACGATGAAACGCCATAGCACATACAGAATTGGAGATATCAAATTTAACATACTATACTCCATGTCTCAAGCTCGAATCTTTTTCTAAAATTTATCCCCTTACTATATCAATAATACGTTATTATTCAATATTAAGATACAACATTAAATGTTACTGAGTATAAACGTTTGTGCCCTTTCAGAATCAATTCCAGATGTGTTGCAAGAAGTAGACGTGAACATATTTTCAGATGAAGCTTGTAGAAAAATGCATCATACTCCTGGACCGGATGGTTCATACACTAAAAGTCATTTTTGTGCGGGGTTAATACTGACTACTAGCAACTAGTTTACGCACTGCCTAATTAATATTGATTCATTTAGAAAACTTCCTAGTCTTCATACAACGCGGGTTGAGACAGTACTCTGGTTATCTGAAAAATAGCTACCCAACTTTCAACTGAAATTGGAAAGAGTATCAACTTGCTCTTCGCAGTAATAAAGTACGGAATGCGGCTCTTGATCTCTGACCGGTTGGGCCACCCCTGCCTTAGCCCAATTTTTAAAACGTTAAAAAGGTAATTTCCGTGAGACCTGAAACTAAATTTGAACGGCAGCGTCGATTAACCTATATATTCTATCACAATTTCTCTAGAGAAATAAAATAATTGGTAATTTGACTAATACTTCTTCGTGAACATGATTATGTCAGATTATGCCTTGGGCAGCGACCTACCCACCCGCTACAAGTTTTCAATGCAAGGACAAGCCAAACACAAAATCAGTGAAGTATGAAACAAAACGGTGAAATTAACATGCAGTGTTGCCAGAAATTAACAAAATTGAATAATATAATTGGACACGTAGTGGACATAACAATCGTTTTGTTGTTATGTTGTACTTGTTGTTTTTTGACACGTTTTGAAGAAATCGCTTTTCTCTTTGATTACTGGACCAATTGCTTTGAAATTTTCAGTGGTTGAAAATGGAATTTTTCTCCAGAAGGCTATCACTTTTATTTGGCGTCATCAAAATTATGTGGCGCTACGTTTCCATATATTTGAGCATATCTTTTTTGTTTAAAAAATATTCACATAAATAGTTTGTACTTCGTCTCACACAGCCATCTTGAAGGGAAGAAAGATACATGCGGTGGTGACAGCGGCGGACCACTCATGTGCGAGGAAAACGGGGAATACATTGTACATGGAATAACAAGCAGTGGACCAGCTGAGTGTGGAAAGAAAAATAAACCGGGTATTTACACAAGAGTCAGCGATTTTATCACGTGGATCGGAAGAACTATATATGGTGAATATATTTATGTTTATCTTTGAAGTATTTTTTATAAAGCGGATGTAACCATCATCTGTGCGATGACGTCATCAAAATTAAAAATTGCGCACCTTGCGGCGGTAGTCTACTGCGACAGATTACATACCCGTACTACTTCGTTTTAGCTTTTGTGTCCATATATTTGAGCATCTCTATCGAGTTTTGTTTGTTTTGTATTTGTTTATTCAGGATTTCGCTATCATTGGTCCAACTGGAAAAGAAATAAATGCAGTGTGACATGTGGTAGAGGACAAAGAACAGTGACAAGAACTTGTCTAGACAAAGATGACAGACCTGCAACGGAATGTGAAGGAATTTCCATACGACATTTTCGCTGCCGAATCCCGCCTTGCGTCGGTTTGTTACCGCATATATGAATTACTTGATTTGAAAAAGATTTAATTTGATTCAAGTCCAAATTATTCAATGGCACGTATCCGAATAGACATTTTTTGTCAATATATGATACGACTACTATATGATCAGAAGGCACTCTGTCTGAAGAGACTTCCCATTACACGCTGTACACACAGATTAATGCCAGGGGAATTTGACTGTTTTGCTTTTGCCAATGTGTGACATCATTATCGTTTAGTGACGATATTTTACTTATTGCTTACAGAATACCATTGGTACCCCTTGGAGTAGAGTACCACATTTTAACCCAGCGGTTTTAAATTTTTCTGGTGGGAAATAAGCATTATATAAAACATTTCCATTTTTCTGTATACTGTACATTCGATGTAAATTCTCGTTGATAACAGAGTATCATTGGACACCTTGGAAAACAACTTGTAGTGTCACATGCAATGAAGGAATTGCAACTAGCACTCGATATTGTGCTGATGCAAACAATGCACCGACGTTTCCGAATAACTGCCCTGGCCGAGAAAAGAAGATTAAACCATGCGTAATGCCAAAGTGCATTGGTAATTATGTAAATTTTATTTCTAAATTCAATAGTTTGAATACAGAAATGATTGACTCGTCGAGTTCGATACAGTTTTACCACATCCTAACCCCGTTGGTTTTCAATTTTTTTGGTGGAAAAAAAGAAATGTATAGATATATTTCCATTTTCTCTGTATACTGTACATTCGATGTAAATTTTCATTGATAACAGAGTATCATTGGACACCTTGGATAACAACTTGTAGTGTAACATGCAATGAAGGAATCGCAACTAGCACTCGATATTGTGCTGATGCAAACAATGCTCCGACGTTTCCAAATAACTGCCCGGGCCTAGAAAAGAAGATTAAACCATGCATAAAGCCGAAGTGCATTGGTAATTATGTAAATTTTAGTTCTAAATTCAATATTTTGAAAACAGAAAATGATTGACTCGTCGAGTTCGATACAGTTTTACCACATCCTAACCCCGTTGGTTTTCAATTTTTTTGGTGGAAAAAAAGGAATGTATAGAAATAATCCCATTTTCTCTGTATACTGTACATTCGATGTAAATTTTCGTTGATAACAGAGTATCATTGGACACATTGGAAAACAACTTGTAGTGTAACATGCAATAAAGGAATCGCAACTATCGCTCGATATTGTGCCGATGCAAACAATGCACCGACGTTTCCGAATAACTGCCCAGGCCGAGAAAAGAAGATAAAACCATGCGTAATGCCGAAGTGCATTGGTAATTATGTTAATTTTATTTCTAAATTCAATATTTTGAATCCAGAAAATGATTGTTTCGTCTAGTTTGATACTTTTGTACCACATCCTAACCCCATTGATTTTCAATTTTTTTTTGGTTGAAAATAAGCATTGTATAAAATTATTTCCATTTTCTCTGTATACTGTACATTCGATGTTGATGTTCCGTTGATAATAGAATATCATTGGACTACTTGGGTCTCAACATGCAACGTAGCATGCGGTGAAGGAACTGAAACAAGCTCTCGAGACTGTATGGACGACAAAAACAGTCAATCGAAAGCGGAGAACTGTGTTGGTGAATCCAGGAAAATTAGAAAATGTGTCAAGCCCGACTGTATTGGTAACTTTTATTAACAGTTTCAAACTAAAAATTGAATGCCCTGAGATTACCATTAACATATAGCGACAATCACAAATCAGGCAACCCGGCAATCATGCAAATTAAAAAAGTTGTGGTAGTTTTCATCACTATACAAAATTAATACAAGGAAAATAAAACCGTAGTTGTCTTATATTCCCATTTCAATGTGTAAATTTTTTTCGTACCCTCAGTTTATATTTTCAGTTCATCAAGCAATGAAAAATCTAACTGATATATACTCTTATAAACAATTTTTATCGCAGAAATTGTGCTCACTTTAATATACTTGGTTTCACCGAGCTGTTGTTTTGGCTGTGTATCGAATCTCACAACAACATACATGCTATGATAAAATGATAAATATAAATCTTACTGTTGTTTCTTGCTAATATTCTATTTGTGATGCATCCGATTTAAGTTTCTTATCTTCTGATATCACATATATAATATTAACAGAATATCATTGGACACCCTGGGTCTCAACTTGCAGCGTAACATGTGGTGAAGGAACTGAATCGAGCACTCGGAACTGTGTGGACGATAAAGGCGATCAATCGAAACCGGACAACTGCCCTGGAGAAGACAAACTAATTGGAAAATGTGTCAAACCATACTGCATTGGTATATTGAACAGATTTATTTTTGAGCCCTGGGCATCAAATCGGATCGCAAACCAACATATAAATCTATTACCTCGTTGGCGCATTTCGTGCCACCTATAAAGGTATAACTTCGCCATTTGGTCAAACAGGCTTGTCGCGTAATATCGTACCATATTATACAATTTCATATTAATCGGGTATTTTTTTTTATAAAAACCAGTGTTTAGTGAAAGTCCCTAAACTTAAGTTCTGAGTGAGCCAAGTAGAGTCCGGGGTCAATTCAAACACCAAGTTGAGTCTCACTGGCGGTTGTTGATCACGAATCCCACTCAATAGATGACTTGAGTAACTTCGAGTCTTTGTTATTGGTTACTCGAGTTGAGTTAATTACTCGAGCCTCCCTAACACTGATAAAAACGCACGAGGGAATAAAAAGATACTAAATTTATGCCTCCTGAAAAATTTTTTCTCCGTGTTACCGCAAATAAAAATATTTTCCAGAATACCATTGGGGAGAATGGTTCAACGCTTCTGAATGTAGCGCCTCATGTGGAACTGGAGAAATCAAAATGAAAAGAAAATGCTTTGATTCTGACAACTTCGAAGTTCTGGATTCAAATAAATGTAATCCTGGGAAAGATGTTAAACTTCGCACTTGCAATCTAAAATCATGTCCAGGTGAAATAATTTTCAATAATCATAGTTGGCAGCAAAATTACTCGGTAGATGTTGTAACTGAATTTGCTAAAAGCATCTATACAGAATAGTAGTTATTTTAAGGTATTTGTTCGCGACAACTGTAGTAGATTTGCGTTTGTGGTGGATTCATGAGTAATTTATAACGAGTAACAGAGTTTGTCCAAAATATTGCGTGCATATTATCCGGTGTCTCCAAAATGTCGTGTCCCACTTGTCCAACGTGTCCCACTGGTACAAGTGGGACACGTGTACCCGCCTAAGAGCAGTATCGATTAGTACTGATCCTATATATGGCCACTTATCTCGCGCGCAAGTACCAACGAGACCTTCGCTGAAGACCGAGTTTCGGGATATCGGTCCATGTAAGACTCGGCGATGAGCTTTCGCGATACTTTTTCTACTTTTGAGTAAATTTGAAATGGATGAGAGTAGTAGTTTTGGAAAAACTTCTTGTAAGTACTAAGTTGGTGTCATGTTTTACAAGATCAGATGCTCAAGAAGTGTATTTGAGTCGTGGGTCAATTCATTATCTCACTTAGTCATGCAACTGTAGCTGTGTGAGGACGCTTATACACTGGTGTTTCAATAAATTAAAAATATTTTATCAGAATATAAGAAAGATCATTAGATATTTCCTCATCGAAAATGAACTCGTTTAACCCCGTACACATATTTCAGAAGAATCCTCAACATCTTACCACTGGGGTCAATGGGGGTCGTGGTCGACTTGTCGTTCTCGTGTAGGACATGGAAATATTTGCAACGGATTTAAATCCTCCACTCGAGACTGTTTAATAGGATCAGAGGTGAAAGATAGTTATGATACCTGTAGTAAACTGGGATCGAGTTCCATCTTTATGCCGGAGACACGGTGTCCCACATGTTGTGTCCTCTTATTACACGCGTGTCCCAGTGTAGCACATTTGTCCCATTTCTTCACTCTTGTCCCACTTCTGTTTTTCTGAGATAGGGTAGATATTATAATCTTTCAGAAAATGGTTGATGTAGCAAGCATATATATGAACTATTATTTACACATACTATGTTCTGGATTAGAATAGATATAAATTTTTAGGTGAATAGTTAGTTAAGTGTATGAAATGACATTCAAGCTATGTTCTGGGTTAGGTTACATAAAATACTTTGATTAGAGTAAGCATATGAAGTGAGGAGATACATGCAACTGGCGTGACAACCTGGCCTATACGTGCAACTCTAAATACGAGTTCCTTCCAATTTGATGTCATTATATAACGAGACAACTTGTATTACTTAAAATCTGGTATTTGCATTTATATAGGACGTCAACACTAGAAGATGCAGAGATGAATATTATGGTGAAGATCATTATTGCGAGTCATCGTGTAGAATGAAAACAAGCTATTGCCCCTAAAAACACTGTTTTATAGTATAATTGCTGTTTTACTATTTGTTTGTTTTTCACGTGAGCAGTCGTTGAAATTTACTTTTTTAACAAATAGTTTGAAGGACTTATCAATTACTAAAAATAGCAAGACGGAACACAGCTCAAGCAAACGGTATACGACGGTATATCGTATACAAGTGTAGCTAAGAAAGATGCTTCCCATTTGCTTCCGATTCCTAACTCTAACTCGTAACTGGAAATAAATTGATTTCAACTCCGAGATATTCAACATTTCGACATGAAAATTTATTCACTCAATAGATTTATGTTTTGTAGTTTTCGTTACAAAAAATCGACACTGGCTTCACACTTGACCGTTCAAAAAAGTTCAAAATTTCGATTCCGGCTCCAGACCGGAAATTCGGAAAAAAGGAGAGCAATGCTCAAATATATATATAGACACGAAGACCAAAACGAAGGTATATCAAATTTTTTCCAGTACCGATAGTCTTCCTTATCAATGAGCTTCCGACTTTGCTGACCTCTAGAAAGTCTAGATCGCTGAAATGCGATCGCGGAATCGCCACACGCTGCGCAATTTTTATTTCGATGACGCCATGACACAAAACTTCAAAGTGAAAAACGAATGCTATACAACCTACAGCATTTTTGAAATAAATATTAGTAATAGCGTTCCAGAGACAAGAACAATCTTCAACCACTGACAATTTCAAAGCAATTGTCCCAGTAGTCGAAGAAAGAGAAACGCGATTTTTTACAATGACTAGAAAAAGAATAAAATAACAAAAAAATAAGAACAAGTTAACAAGACTATCCCTGTGACTATTTCGTGTCTAAAAACACTCCGCTCTGAATCCAATAGTGAAGAACGATTCCGCATTCCCATTTTGGTTATTTGTTATCATTATCAACTGCCTATTACAATTTCTGTTAATCAGAAGTTTAACAATCTCATCATAGAGTTGCAACTTGAGGGAGTAATAACATAATAGCTATTGTAAATTGCGATGTGTTTAACCACTTTCTGTTGATAGTGAATGTTATTTGTCTGAGACCCTAGTTGTTTTTTTTATATCGGAAAGACTCGGAGAAGTAGAATAAACTATAAGCATACTCAATATTCTACTATTTTATAACACAAAACCTACTCATACCTTGAAATATTAATAAAATAATTACAGATAGGTAAGTATGTCAATGTTACGTCATAACCAAATTTACTACAAGAAAACCGATACAATCTACAAATAAATAGAACTCGAATTCAATAGCATAGTGTAAAGACATAAAATCAGCGTATATTGTTGTAATAATTATTTATGCACTTTGACGTAACTGTGGCTGGCATATAAATGCTTCTAATACGTTTATAAATATATTAATATAGAAATAATTTTCTCGACTGCAGGTAATCTGAAATAATATAACAAAGGCAAACAAATATAGGCAATTTGTCATCGTTGATGTTTGCACCTAGGCGATCGGTTCATCTTAATGACAAATTTGAAAAAAATAATTTAAACCTCGTCATAGTCAAGTTTTGTTTTATTTACATTGGGAAATGAAATACGGTCAAGTGAATGGTCTGACTCCATAGGAGATTTCAGATGACCAGTCCAACAAATCGTTATCATATACGCCAGGCCTGCCCAACTATTTTGGTCTCGCGGGACACTTTCACATGACGAAATTCGTTGCGGGCCGCAAACGTTTATACTGAACATTAATACCAGCTAATTCCAAATTTCGGTGTAGGTAATTTACATAATACATAAAAGGCAAGTTCATTAACATGAAATCAATCAAGTTGATAATTGCTTCCTGGTTACTGGTTAGGGTTGGCAAATTATTCGAATATGAAGTCGAATATTAGAATAGCAGTTTACTATTCGAATATCTGGTAACGCGGGGCGTGGACATGACACTCGCGGGCCCCCGAATCAAACAATCAATCATTACACAAGTTGTATACCACAACACAATTGCGTTTTTTTGACGACCACACGAGAACAAATACATCGCGTCAAAATTGAGTGTTATATTTGGGTAGTAGTGTTTTCATCCGTTTACTTTGAGTAGCTATGATATTATCTCAAGGTTTAAGTCGCGGGAATATCAAGTTTAAGTGGGTCGTTTCGTTTCGTTTGTCCCCAATGATCGCACGATATCCAAAAATAAATTCCAGAAATAAAAAAAAAAACGACGTCGATGTCCACCAGGGTGCAAGACTTGACACATACGTAATAATAAGAACCGGCAATTGAATGTGGATAGATGGCAGGAATAATCACACCAAAATCACCAAACATACTTAAACCTAAATATTTATATATAACATAGTGAAAATTTAAATATTTTTCTCACAAACTTTATAGGACGGGCCGCAAAAAACAGTTCGGCGGGCCGCGGGTTGGGCAGCCTTGATATACGTCATAATATTCGTCATATTCTTCTCGGTTATATTCGTCATGATATTGATCATGATTTTGATAATCATAATGGCCATATTCTTCATCATATTGGGCACGATATTGAAAGGGATATTGGTAATCATATTGGTCATAATCTTCATCATATTAGTCACGATATTGTCAGGGATATTGGTCATAATCTTCATCATATTGGTCATGATATTGGCAGGGATATTGGTAATCATATTGGCCATAATTTTCATAATATTGGTCACAATATTGGCAAGGATATTGGTCATCATATAGGTCAGGGGTGTGCAACATTTTTTACAGGCGGGCCAAATACAAGTAACTTGGTGAAGCCGCGGGCCGCACCTAGAAATTCTACCTACGAAAGTCTCTGAATACGAAAAATTTGTAGTTTTAATTCGTTAACTCCCTGTTCTTTCTTCTTACCATGTGCACCTTAAATAAGAGGTTTCCGTAATTGGAACGAAATTAATTTGTTCCAATCCCCATTCCGTAAGTACGGACGCTCTTTATCTGAAAAGGCATTAAACCGTTCTAAGTCCACAAAACACGGAGATAATATTTGGCTTGGATAAGCAAAGACCGCGGAAAGTGTGAGGACGGCGATCGAGGGAGGTGAGCGGAGGCGTTAATAGTTGAGAAAGAACGTAATGTACGAAAATGAGCACACGCAAATGGAATTCAAAATTAGAATTTACTCTTTTCGCAGTTTTATTTTAATTTTTTATTTAGTTTTAACTGTTACGCCATCGTTACGTATCATTGTCTGCTCAACTGAAACTGAGTGAGACCTTTTGCACGTACTCGCAGGAAACGAACGGGCCAAATGGGATGGTAGATATTTGATTGGCGTGTGGTAGGGCTTGTACCACGGGCTTTTATTTATATATATATATTGCTTACGACACCATTCGTTGATTCAGTAAAACGTAAATGTAATTACGCGATCATCGTCGTTATTAAATGAGTGAACCTGATTACCAAATTCTGATTCCAAATTGCAAGAAATGATTATATATGCCATTATATTTTGCCCTTATTGCCGAGGCTGCACGAACTATCTCGACAAAATTGAAATATAGGATAAAAATTATAAAATATTTTTAATCAAAAACATCCTAGACGTGTAATAAGCACTTCAAGTCACATCCTTAAAATCGGCACTTCTTCGCGGCCCGCACAATTTTTATTGGCGGGCCGCATTTGGCCCGCGGGCCGCAGTTTGCACACCCCTGATATAGGTTATCGATTTGGTCTTCATACTGGTCTTCATACTGGTCATCATATTGGCCTTCATATTGGTCATCGTATTGGTATTCATATTGGTCATCGTATTGGTCGTCATATTGGTCATCGTATTAGTCTTCGTATTGGTCTTTCATCATATTGGTAATTATATTGGTTCGCAGTAATGGTTAAATCTGCAAATGAGGAGTTCAAATCAGCAATTCCAGACTGTCCGCGAACTCGTATACTATTTCCGTCTGTTTTTGTCGTAAAATATCTTCTATGATGTAGCTTTTCCCCGATGTAGTCAACAACGATTTCTCCTAAATGCCCCCGCAGTTGCAGTTCCTTTAGAACAAAAATAAATTGTCAAAGTACATAATTTGGGGGACGGGGAGGAAGCCATTTAGTTTAGTCTACGCTCGTGAGAAAAATTAAGTGCGAGAGAATAGGACGGACTCCTCGCCATCGTAAAGCGGATCGGTCACGGTTTCGTCCACTATCAAGTCCATGCATCTGAAATAAATAATAACTGGTTAACTAATCCCATACCTTTGGCCGTGGTTCGCCATACAATTGAGCTTTCCTCTCCTTCGGAATAAATACGAAACTCATACCCTAGCCACGGTAAGTAAGCCTTATTAACACACACAATACAGCACAGCTTACAAATTCACCTACTTTCATAACGTACAGTCTCCTGTTGTTTCGACACCAAAGTCTACCAGCCAAACTGTAAACCTTCATTCTAGGAAAAGATTTAACTGACGATACTCCTCTGGCAACGTCATTAATGGCTTTCTCGATGCTCCCGCCATTTCTGAAGTTTGAGCTTATTGAGTTTTGAGTGTATCGCAGGTTATCAGGACTTATTCTAAGTCTCATTTTTTAAAAATCGGTTCGACAAATATAATGTTACATAAACGGCGAGCATTTCGCCTCCATCGCATGGACAAAACCCTTCGCTTGATTATGAAGCTTAATTTATTTTCGTTGGCAACTCCCCCTTTATGTTCTACTACCGATGTATTACCTAGCTTCATTCGCACGAAATGAACCGTAAGAACCATTTTTTAGAACATTCTGTCATCAAACGTATGGTTTATTTTAGTAAATGTCTAACACGCTCAAAGTACAAAGAATTGAATGGTGCAATTTAAATACTGTACGAAATACACGAAACTTTTTTCTCGAAAACACCCCTCGACCTTGCCCACCACACCCCCCCTCCGGTATCCTTATCGTAGCAAATGAACGACGAAGACAAATAAAAGAGAAGTGTAGTGTAAATAAAAAGTAAAATAAGGTTATCAGTATACATAATGGCGATATAAATTATACGTCTGTGGCTTCGAGGTCTAGGATTTAGTTTTTTTTAAACATTTTCAGGGCAGTGATTCCCATAATTAGTTTCGTCACGTATACTGGTATTAGAATTTAGTTGTATTTCATTATAATATATTTCGTAATTCAATTCGAATGTGCAACGTTATAATATATCTAGCGTTAAATTTGTACGAAATCGACTATTCGACGCTTTGCCTTTGAATCACGGACACCTTGTTAAACTGATTTTATAGAAATATCTCAAGAAGTAGAATAAAAGAAGCATGCTCAATATTATCACACGGAACTGAATCATACCTCAAAATCCCAATCTATGAATTCCAGATGGCAATGTTACGCCATACACAAATGTACAATACAAAAAAAAATACATTCCACAAAATAGGCGAACTCAGTTTAATAGTATCGTATAAAAATATACAATATATATAGATATATATACATAAAATAAGCACATAAATTATTGGAACCATATAACTGGTTGTGGGATTCAAAATTTAATAACAGGATCTCCTTTGTGTAGAATTCACTCACAACAGGTATTTGTATTCTACCAGGTAAGCTGTCATGAAGTGGCACGCTTCACAAATATGAATACATTACTGCAGTGGACGTAACTCATTTGCTGCTGCCGTCTAACGGCTATAATGATAATTGGTTCGCTAATCACAACGATATTCAAGTACGAGAGTTCATGCAAACATTTGCGACATTCCTGATTCCCACCATAACAATACAAAATCCTGCATAAACAGAATCTAATTTTTATAGGATTTGGATTACCAGTCTAAAATATATCGTCATCAGCTTCGTCATCTGTAAGTGAGAATGCAAATGAGGAGAGCAATATGTCTGCATTAATAGTTCTGAACCCTCCTCTCCCAACATTATTAATTCCTGACCGTCCTTTGCGAACTCGTATACTTTTTCCGTCTGTTTTTGTCGTAAAATATCTTCTATTATGTGGCCTTTCCCACACGTAGTCAAAAACGATTTTGTCTAAATGCCCCCGCCTTTGCAGCTCCTATGCAACGAAAATAAAAACAATTATATTGTAAGTAAGTAATATCAAGGACTTATATAAAAATATTTAGTGATGATTTAGCTTGGTTACAGACTCACAGCATTTTTGAAACCAGTTGCCAGATTTACAGAATTGAAGGTCTTCTGAAGACCTTTAGTTTACCGTAGTTACAATAACCAAAAATTGATACTGCAAACGCTGCGATAGAATACCCTAAAATTAGCTATCAGTAGCTATAAGCGGCACGTTGTTCATTGTTTTGAAAAAAAAAATGATAGGTTTAGACATGGGAGCCAGTTTGTAAGCGCCAACTCTCCAAAACACTCTCAAAATCAACGTTGAAAAGTTTGCAATGATGAAGTACAGGGAGGATCTTTCAGAGGTCAAGGATTGGGGAAACTTCCATATAATACAGTATAACAATTCATAAACGATAACATCACACACAATAAAGCACAACTTACAAATTTACTTACTTTCATAACGTACAGTCTCCTGTTGTTTCGACACCACAAGCTACCAGCAAAACTGTAAACTTCCATTCGAGGAAAATCAAGAACTGATAATACCCCGGCAACAACATTATTGATGGCTTCTTCGATACTTCCGCCATTTTTGAAATTGGAACTTATTGAATCTTGCGTGTATCGCAGTTTATCTGGAGTTGTTTTACCACTAACCTTTTTCATTATTGAAAAATCGATTTAACAAATATAATAAATTTGTATAAACTAAATGCATTACGCCTATGTGACCAGTACAATACCTAAGTTTCGTCTTCCGTCTCATTATAAAGATTCACTCTTTCTATTTCCCCTTATAGGAATCATGGTAATTCCCCATAATCTACCCGTGTTCTTCACCCTTAAAATGGGTTACCTATCTTCAATCGCACGAAACGAACCACCAGAACCATGTTTCAAAACTTTCTGTCGTCAAATTTATGTTTTATTTTAGTAAATGTATAACAAGATCAATCAAAGTACAATGTTGCAATATAGGCCACTGTACATAATACATAAAACTTTCGTCTCAAAAACGCACTCCCCCAACCTCCAATCCCCGTTCAGACTGTGTATCGAACAAACCAAAATAACAGAGATGGTAAATATAAGAGAGTGCAGAATAAATACAAAGTGGGATGACGTCACTGAAGCCCAGAACGACGATGTATATGTTTGTTGCTTTTAGGCCAATGATTTAAATGTATAAATGTAATACGGGTTTTTATTGGTCAAGTCAAATATATGACATAGACTTTTTCACATTCATGACCCGTCATTTATAAAGAGAGAAACACTGGCCATTACGTTGAGAACATTTATAGACTGTAACACACGCCACTCTTCCATTTTTTTGTTTGCAGAGTGATGGGTAATCAGTAGTTTATTTTATCCACCATACATGAAATACCATACACTAATCAATACAGTATGTAAAAAGAGGCGAAACTGGTAAGCCGAGGTGAAAAGGAGTCGCGAGAAACCAGGACCGGTTATCGAGCAGCGACACCCGTGAAAAAAACCTAACAGTAATTGATAATAGCATTAAAAAAGTAGAAAAACCAGCAAAAGAATATAGGAAGAAATTACAATCGGGGCGACTTGATTTTCCAGGAAGCGTCCGATACACAGAAACAAATAACGACTCCTAGCACCGATGTTCAAGTTACCATGGAAACAGCAGCAAGAGTGCAAGGCGACGACAAAGTATTACTCATTGCCGTTACTGCGTTGCTCATAATGGATCGTGACGCCGGTGGTTGCCGGTGGCCGGTGGGCTACTAACAGGAGTTGAAGGCTTGAAGTGTAAATGGTTTAGCTTTGAATAAACCCTATCAGATTCAAGTTTCACTTTGCAGTCGTTATATGTGCCCTTACTTATGAATGATTTGAAATATATCACCGTAGCACGCCCTTAACGGAACAGTAAAAGTTCTGATTTAACCTTAAAAACAAAGTATTGTAATTTGAATTAAATAAAAATTCTTTACCGTAATAAAACCTTTATTTTATGAAACAATTTTACGAAGACTCGTGAGCTACGTTTCATGATTTTTCTTGCCTTTTCTTACTCAAAACATCTCGCTGATATATCGAATAAACATTCTTGTTAATATCTTATGACTTTGGTGTAGGTACTAACTTGGCGATAAAGTTACGCGATTAAAGTTAGGGGAATGCGGAATTGTTCTTCGATATTGAATTCGGAGCGGAGTGTTTTTGGACACGAAATGGACGTGTGGATCGTTTTGTTAGATTGATGTTGGTATAGTATTTTTTTTCTGGTACTCCCGAAGTATATAAAAACAAGATGGCGGACACCGGAACGTAGTATGTGTACCAGGTAAGGGTTAGGTCAAAAATTTATTCCCAATTTTTGTTATTTCAGTTCTATTACGAGTTCGGGGACTAGTCAAGTGACTCCCGTAGTATTCGTACCTGAAATTATGGCCTAACCCTAACTTGGTACATATACTACGTTCCGGTGTCCGTCATCTTGGTTCACATACTTAGGGAGTACCCTTTTTCTTGTCCTTGTGAAAAATCTCTTTTATCTTTCTTAACTACTGTACCAATTGCTTTGAAATTGTCAGCAGTTTAAGATTGGTATTGTTTCTAGAAGCAGTCGGCTCTATGGCATTCGTTTTTCACTTTGAAGTTTTGTGTTATGACGTTATCGAAATAAAAATTGTGCAGAGTGTGGCGATTCCCCGGTCGCATTTCAGCAGAGTTTTTTGGTAAGGAAGACTATCGGTACTGTAGAAGATTTAATATAACTTCGTTTTGGTCTTTGTGTCTATATATTTGAGCATTACTCTCTTCCATCCAAATTTCCATTCTGAAGCCGGAATCGAAATTTTGTCGATTTTTTTTTTAACAAAAACTAACAAACATAAATCTCTTGAGCGACTAAAATTTCATGTTGAAATGTTAAATATATCAGAGTTGAAATCAATTTATTTTCAGCTGCGAGTTAGAGTTGAGAATCGTAAGCAAATGGGAAGTATCTACTTTTTAAGCTACACCTATATACACGTTGCTTGGACTGTGTTCCGTCTTGCTATTTTTAGTAATTGATGAGTTCATTTATCTATTACCAAAAAGTAGAACAGCAATTATATTAAAAAACAGTGTTTTCTATGGGCATTTGCTTGTTTGTCAGATGTACACAGAATTAAAATGGTTTGGAAGTCATATTGGCGGACCGTTTATTCTAGCATCAAAACATCTGGAAGCAGATGAATATACTCCAATGCTTTAATTTAAGCCATAATATATATCAACACAAACAGCCAAAAGTAGAAAACTCTAATGTCACTATGTCGACAGTGGAACAACTCGGTAAAGTCACCACGCAAAGTTCAAACACTTTTTACTCACAGAGGGTTAGATTTGCTAAGTACAATATATATCAGAGTAATATCCGTGTAATATCAGTAAGTATGGCCGTGAAACAAACATATTCTAGAACAGTAATATTTTCAAGGACAATTGCTGGTTTCCATCATACACGATGACTCGCGATAAAAATCTTCACCGGGATATTCACCACTGCATCTTCGAGGGTTGACGTCCTATTTAAATACAAATACCAGATTTTAAGTAATTCGAGTTGTCTCGTTAAATGATAGCATTAATGTCATCAAATTGGAAAGAAGTCGTATTTAGAGTTATGTCTCTCGGACAATCCTAAAAATACAGTGTCCCGAATGCATGTATCTCACTTCATATGCTTGCTCTGATCAAAGTATTTTATGTATCTCAACCCAGAACATAGCATAAATGTCACTTTATATGCTCGACTAAACTATTTGACTAAAGTTTTATATCTTTTCTAATCCAGAACATAGTATGTTAATAGTTCACATATATGCTTACTTTAACCATTTGCTTAAAGTAATATATCTACCCCAGAACAACAACAGGAGTGGGACTAGTGTGCAGAAATGGTGCAAAAGTGCTACAATGGCACACGCGTGTGTGTAATAAGAGAAAACAACATTTGAGATACCCAGCCTCCTGCATAATAGATGGATATAAGTATCCCAGATAAATGAAATATTTGATTTTAGAGCCACACCAACCCAATCCCATTTTAATACAGGTTTCATAACTATATTTGTGGCGCTCCAGAAGTTTGTATGCATACCAATATAGAGGTAACTAATTTTGTCCACCTACCGGTAGTCCGGTACTTTACATTAAGTAGTTTAAGGGTACTAAAACCTATGGGCTTATATTCACTTGGCTAACACAGACAGTCTCCGAACTCGTAATAGATCTAAAATAAGGAAAATCAGAATAAAATTATGGCCTAACCCTATCCTGGTACACACACTACGGTAGTACGCTATATTTACCTTTGATCCCATCAAACAGTCCCGAGTGGACGATTTAAATCCGTTGCAAATAGTTACACCTCCCATACGAAGACGACAGGTCGACCATGACCCCCATTTACCCCAGTGGTACGATGTTGAGGATTCTTCTGAAATATGAGGAATATTGGGTTGAATAACTTCATTTTGGTACTGTTTTCTCTGAGCAAATATCTAAATATCTTTCTTCTTTTCTGGGGAATACATTTTCGATTTTTAATTTATTGGAACAGCATCAGTGAATTAGCGTCATTGCACAGCTAATGTTGCATGACTAAGAAAAATAATGGATTACCCAACGACTCAAATAAACTTCATGAGTATACTTACTTGATATTAATGGACATGGTGAAGTACAAACATCTTTCTCAATGGATTTTCCATGGCCACAGGATAACACATCTTCAGCGGGGTTTCCATCTTGATCAGTACAATTTCTTGTTTTAGTTAAAACACCAGTTCCACATGTGACGCTGCAACTCGTCTTCCATCCATTCCATTTGTAAACTACGTGTTGTAAGGTAAAGCTTGTTTTAGAAAAACTAGGCTGACTCAATTTCTCATCCTAACAAAGAATAGATTCGAGTCGGCACCGAATTTTTAAATCTCCCCAGTCGACTCAAAAGTTGAAATACCATAATTCATCAAATATGTAAAAAATACTTTAATTATTTCCATGTCCGGGGGTAAATGAAGATTATATGCACGCAAAAACGTTCATTACTTGTGATGCATATTTAAGACAAACTTCGTTACTCGTTAACAAATACTCACAAGACCACCAATAACCCAAATATACTGCACTTGTTGCGAACCTTAAAATAACTACTATTATGTATAGATGCTTCTAGCAAATTCAGATACAACTTTCTTCCAAGTAATTTTGCTGTCAATCGTGATTATTGAAAATGAACTCACCTGGACATGGTTTTAGATTGCAAGTGCGAAGTTCAACATATTTCCCGGGATTACATTCACTTGTATCAAGAACTTCGACGTTGTCAGAATCAAGACACTTTCTTTTCATTTCGATTTCTCCAGTTCCACATGAGGCGCTACATTCAGTGGCCTTGAACCATTCTCCCCAATGGTATTCTAAAAAAAAATTTCATTTGCGGTAACACGAATAGGGCATTTTCTAGCAAAACGAGTTATATGTCTAAATTGCATTGTAAAAATATGGATTCAATAAAGGAAATTGTAGGAGGTATCTCGACCTTTAGCGGTCAGAGAAAAAAAAAGATGGCCGCGATTCGGAATTTTCGAACCGATATGAACCGATTCGAATAATTGACTAATCAATTTAAAATGTCCAGCCCTGAACACGAATAAAAGAATTTTGAGTAGTATAAATTTAGAATCTTTCTATTCACTCATCAGTTGTTATTAGTGCTGGTGAGTCTCGAGTAATTAACTCAACTCTCGAGTAACCCAAGTCATCTACTGATTGGGATTCGTGATTAATCACCATCCACCAGTTCAATATTTTCTTTTTAAATGGGATTTAGCGGCATTTACAGTGAGACATACACTCTTACGTCTTTTTCACCATCATTTTGCTCTATTCTCAAACGATTTACTAAAAAGACGACGTTTTCTGGCTTACTATCAATATTCCTTTCTTCAGTTGAACCAACCGAGATAGATGAAAATTCGGGCTTATATAGATGAAATAATAACTTCGACAGCAAAGTAAGTCTGTGGGGAGATTTTTTAAGATATTGTTAGATATCCGTGGCTGCTTTTACCTAGCCTTGTTCGGAGCAAAAGACACGATTTAGCGTTGTATTATACGCCAATATACAAAAAATCCCATGGCGAAGTTTGGCCTTTAAATGTGGCATGGAATGCGCTAACGTGGTGATAGATTTATATGATGGTTTGCGATCCGATTTGATTCCCAGAACTATAAAATAAATCTCTGTATACCAATGCATTCTGGTTTAACACATGTTTCAATTTTCTTTTTTTCGCCAGTGGAGTTTCGATGGATTGTCTTTATCGTCCACACAGTTTTGAGTGCTCGTTTCAGTTTCTTCGCCACATATGGCGCTGCAGGTTGGGACCCAATCAGTCCAGTGAAATCCTGTTATTAATAGAAATACACATCGAAAGTAGAGTAAAAAAGAGAATATGGAAATAGTTTTATACAATAATTATTTTCCATCAAAAAGATTGCAAACCATTGGGTTATAATGTGGTGCAATTGTATCAAACTAGACGAGTCAATCATTTTCTATATTTAAAATATTGAATTTAGAAATGAAATATACATAGTTACCAATGCGCCTTAGCAATACACATGGTTCAATCTTCTTATCTTGGCCAGGACAGTTATTGGGAAACATCGGTGCGTCGTTTGCATCAGCACAATATCGAGTGCTAGTTGCGATTCCTTTATTACATGTTACATTGCAAGTTGTTTTCCAAGGAGACCAATGGTATTCTGTTATCAATAAGAAAACATTGATGATAATAATAGACGATCAAGCCTTTTCCGATTCGTGTGTACAGCATAGAACAGGAAGGGCTTTTGCCAAGTTGCTTGCTGTCATCTAGCTGTACCACTTGGTATGAAAACTTACTTATGAAACTTATGAAAACTTATGCGTTTAATTAAAGCTAAAGTATCAAATTTTCAAATCTTTGAAATAAAATGTGGAAAAAAATGAAGAAAACGAAGCTAGTATTATTATCATTATTATATAAAAATGAACAATAACACGTTTCAAGTATTTAATACTTTTTAATGTTGGCGAGCTTACGTATCATTTTTACATGGTAATGTCTATTCGGATACGTAGCATTAAATAATTTAAGCTTAAAAATTATTAACATACTAATGCAAGGGGGGTTTCGACACGGAATATTTCGTCTGGAAATTCCGTCACATTCTGTTGCAAGTTTGTCATCTTTGTCAAGACAAGTTCTTTTCTCTGTTCTTTTTCCTCTACCACATGTCACACTGCATTTATTTCTTTTCCACTTGGACCAATGATAACGAAATCCTGAAGAAAAAGATACAAAAATAAACAAAACAAGAAAATAAGGCTCGAATTTATGGACACGAAAGCCAAAACGAATCTAACGAATCTGTCACAGTAGCCTACCGCAACAAGATGCGCAATTTTTTATTTTGATGACGTCATCGCAAAAAAAAGGCTTCCGTAGAGTCCACAAAATTTTAAAAAAAAATAAAAGTAACAGCCTTCTAGCGAAATGCAATCTTTAGCCACTGAAAATTTGAAAGCAGTTGGTCCAGTAGTCAATGAGAGAAGCGGTTTTAAAAAATACTAAAAACGCTTTTATAGACTTTGAATCAATGAAGAAGTCAGCTAAAACAGATAATGGTTACATACGCCTTATCAAAAGATAATTAAAAGATAAACATAGATATATTTACCATATATCGTTTTTTCGATCCACGTGATAAAATCGCTGACCCTTGTGTAAAAACCCGGTTTATTTTTCTTTCCACACTCTGCTGGGCCACTGCTTGTTATTCCGTGTACAATGTACTTGCTATTTCTTCGCACAGGAGTGGTCCGCCGCTGTCACCACCGCATGTATCTTTCTTCCCTTCAAGGTGGCTGTGTAAGACAAAATACAAACTTATATTAGAAAGGGTGATATTTAAACGCTGACCCTATAGCCTTATGTATATTGGACTAAAGGCGTAACAGTGGCAATCCGATCGGTTGAACGAGTGCCGGTCGAGTACCGCTTTATAACGTTTATGTGATTGATGTTGCTATTGTCACATTCCATTTTGTTAAATCTTTGTTGTCTAATATTTGTCATCGCAAATGGAATACCGAATATATACAAAGTGAAGATACAAACCACTTTAAGATGTTTCACCCAGAACTACCCATACTTCAATATTCAATTTTACATCGGAAGTACGAAATAAGGCTGTTTCGTTTACAAACAAACAAACAAAACATTGTCGATTAAATAGCCATTTACAAAAATATAGATGTCCTGAAGACGAACTATGCTCTTTTTGTCATATAAAAGAACTGTTGCCCATTTAATTCTTTTCTGCAGACGTTTCAATAATCGACGATTTACTAAGCTTATGTGCTAGAATTTTATTTTATGAGCTAAAATTTGTCAAAACTACTTGTAGACCTATATAATAGAAACAAAGGATCTCTTTCAAATAATTTTCCACCAGATAAATAGCCAATCACGACCTGGTGCAAGAAACTTTGGTTAATGTTATTGATCACACACACACACACACAAACATTTTGTTAGTTTCGGGCGACACTGCCTGCTGCTTAAGATGGTGGATCTCGTGTAACCGTTGAGCGTTTGTGTTTATAGAGCGGTATTAGTCACTGTAACAATTATTTTTCCGACATAGATGAATTTTAATAAAATTCACTAAATTAGTCACTCTAGTCAGGGTGCTATTATTGTAGATTAATATTCAGGTCACATGTACGTAATCTCTGTGACTGTGAGGTTGTAATAAATTGGGCTATGACAATATTCAGTAAGTTTAATAGTTCTAGGGGTTTTAAGCGGCTAAAAAAAGACTTATAGCGTTATTTGATTCGTACATGCTCATGAAATCTATATGTAGTTCGTTAGATGGAACAAATATATGTGCCTTGGTGTTTCCCATTGTTAAGATATTATTTCTCGCCCCGTGCCAACCTCTAATTTTTAAATTTATGTTTTATCGCATCAGTGACCAATCGTTTTATACTTCTCCCAGGTTCAGTTGAAAGCTGGGACTAACTCGTGTCCTTTAAAACCTGTGTCCTGAAAGTCCATTGAATAAATCATTAGGTTGCCATTAGTCTGCATTTACCCCGCACAAAAATGACTTTTGGTAAATGAACCATCCAGTCCCGGAGTATGATGCATTTTTCTACAATCTTCATCTGTAAATATATTTACATCTACTTCTTGCAACTCATCTGGAATTGATTCTGAAAGGACAATATAGGACGGAAAGTATTTATAAAAAAAGAGTTGAGATTTGAATTATACTTAATTCGATATATCCATTCCTATAGGTTCAGTGTCGCTTCAGTGATTATTATTGTCAGTCACTACAGTGCAATGCTGCCTAAGCAGAGCACGATTTTGAAAAGATCGGTGGAGAGCGTGGCGGAATAAACCGTTCCCATATTGAAGAGTTATTCCATGGCCTAAATAAAAATCGGCAAACAAACCGATTCCACCAAAGTTCATTATACTACAATAGTTGGCGCTCCAGAAGTGTGTGTACCAATATGGAGGTAACTAATTTTGTTCGCCTACTTTACATCAAGTTGTCTGTAGGGCCTGAAACATATGATCAGGAGGTATATTAACTTGGCTAACACAGACGGTCCCCGAACTCGTAATAGAACTGAAATAAAATAAAAATCGGAATGAAATTATGGCCTGGCTCACACAATACGGGAGTACCGAATATAGTAGTATTCTATGAATCTCAAGTATTCGTTTGCGAGTCACAAGTCTGTATACTTGATGATGGTGATGTATTGAGCATTTGCTTTGTCTGTTCGTGTTATTTACTTTGATGATAAAATTTAGTTTGACTTATCAGTCAAGTTGTAAATGGTGGGTCAGTTATAAAAAATAAATTAAGTGAAATAATGAGAAACGATCTGAACGGAGCAGTTCAATCAGGCGCTTCAAATTAGTACAGTGCAGTTAAATTATCAGAACCATACGTGTTGGAACTGTTATTCAGTATCTATAATTTTCTAATAAGCAATTACCGATAGTCGTGGGTGCCCTATGAAATATATTTGAGTTTTGCTAATTACTTTTTATTTATATAGATTTGCGTACGCTTTTCTAAGCATTCTGCGGTTGCACTCAACTTTGTTTTATCATAATATAGGATATTTTTTTCATAATATGGAAAAAATAAATAACCTTTGCTTCCATTCGAGGCTGTGGCTCCCCAGCCCGTAACTACACATGACGTTCCTGCTAACACTGTTTCATTGTGCACAGGAAGAGTTGCGGGTTGGATATGCCCGTTAGTGTTTGCATTTGCCGGTGTTGGTAGTTTGATTAGTGATATGTCATTGAGATAAACTCGGTTGTGGAAATCTGGAACAGAAAGGATGCGATGATAGCAAGTACCGAACTAATGTATTTTCCAGTGCTGTTTTGAGTCACTTGGTATTAGGTTTTCAGCATATGTTTCTGTCGTGTCCGGAGAATTCGCCGCAGGATATTTCGCTGTAGAAAATCTCGCCGCATAAGCATTTTGCTGTAAAACAAGTATTTGCGATAAAAACAGTTAGGTTTATAGGTTTAGGGTATGCTGTATCTTCTTAAATAACGAATCTCTCCTAAATAAAAAGGTACTTCCAAAACCTAACTGTTTTTACCAAAAACACTTGTTTTACAGCAAAATGCTCTTGCGGCGATATTTCCTTTGCGGCGAGATTTCCTACGGCGAAGTTTCTTAGAACCTGTTCATGCATATTGAAGAAATTCACTATCAAAATATGCAAAATAAGTATTTTAATTGTTGAAAGCGCCATATATTTTTATACTACACAAAGTATCAAAATATTGATCTCCTATGAATGAGCCGTTCAAATTACGAATTCCGTAAACAAAGATGAATTGTACAGGCGGTTCAAGGAATTATTTTAAAAGCCTGATTAGGTTTTAGTTTTAAAATGAAGAATACTTTTTAAACACAAAAGAGCAATGCATGGGTACGAAAGCCAAAATGATGTTTCAAATCCATCACGGTATCGAGATCTTTTCAAAAGATTTCCGACTTCGCAGAGCGCCATCTCAATGAAATGCGATCGCAAAATGCCACACGGTGCATAGTTTGATGGCGTCATCACACAAAACTCAATAGACAGAGTAGACATCACGCACAGTGAAAAATGATCTCGTAGAGCCCACAAAAATGTATATATATAAATTAATAGCCTTCTAGCGACAATAACAATTATTAACCACTGAAATTTGAAGCAATTTGTCCAGTAGTAAAAGGAAAAAGCAACAACAACAACAAGAAAATACTAACCACAGCATAATAACTAAGGGATTATTAGGTCCGATTTGTATCCAACATAACTATAACCCTACTTTCAGATTTAAACTTAAAATAAATATTACCTTCGTGCACGTGAACAATGGATGCCTTTGTATAATTAACAGCTCCTTTACCAATCCCGTTTCTGTTTATTGTTCCCAACGTAATTCTTTGAATATTCCAATTGTTTCTAGTAAAAGTAATTTGTATTAGTCACACAAGAAAATTAATTGAGCATTCATGTTTGTATTCCCACGGTAAAATACACAAACTCTGGAATCTTTGCGAAATGGACGGACTTTATTTATATTGAGTAGCAAATAGAACTCACCGTTTAAAAGCGGTTCAGTTGCTGATAAATTTAGACAGATTACAACTTCGCACGAGTTTATACTCGTATGAATTTTGTAAGCTAGCTTGGTGGTTCCCAAGCTTTTTAGACGAATTCATCCCAGTGTTTCATTTGAACCCGTTCATTTTCACCTCACTCTGCGTTTGGATAATGTATTATGTGTTCATAAACACGAATTGCAATATTAAAAAAAAAAAACATGAGAAATATTAGTCAAACTACATCGAATATGAATCAATATGAATTGCAGAAAATATTAGATCAGGCTCGACTAGTTGACGTTTTGAACTGAATTAAATCCACTTTCATACAATGAATGCTGTTATGGTTTTCAGCACACTCTCTTACGTTTCATGGACCAAATATTTCATGCGCCACGATATGTTACTTACGTGTTAGGCAGTGGGGAAATTCAAACAACGAGTTCGCTTTCATACAAAACTAAATTACCAACAGGTGCCCTTATTCAGAAACTGTATGCATGCCACTACGTAAGCTACATTAACAAGACACGCTTTACACAAACCTTAATTAAGCTAATTAAAAATATTTGTTAGATTTGATATTGCCTGCCTTATTTTGAAAATTTACATTTCTTTATTTTGGATATTTACGTTTCATCTACGTATTCCTTGAAGTGTTGTGTGAATGAAACATACTTTCGCCTTACTGTATATTATTTGTAGCTTATTGTTAGATAGTTTTTTTTTTTGAGGTGGAGCACAAAACTTGACAAATTGCAAAAATGGGGCGCGGCTTTAATAGTTTGAAAACCATCGGTCTAAAACAAAATAAGGATGGGTCCGCTGATTACCGCGACATCCGTGGAACAGGTTCGCGAACCCTCTAAAACTCAATCCATCGATTACAGGTATTTCTACCCATATATATGCAGTCAATTAACTTATTTGAAATCTTACTAAAAGAAGAGAAAAATCGCAGACAATGCAAACAAAAGAGATATGTATGACTGGAAACCTGCTTTTTTTATATAATTTCGTTTGAAAAGAAACATCTTGCAAAAGGAACCCACGTCGGCTACATAAACTAGGTTTGATTTTTTGGTAGGCTACTCCCGACGTATGTGTACCAAGATGGCGGACACTGGAACGTAGTATGTGTACCAGGTTAGAGGTAGGCCATAATTTTATTCCAATTTTTCATATTTTAGTTCTATTACGAGTTCAGAAACTAGCCAAGCGACTCCCGTAGTGTTTGTGCCTTAATTTATGGCCTAAAGCTAATCTGGTACACATCCGGTGTCAGCCATCTTGCGACACATACTTCGGGAGTATCGACTCTTTTCCGTTCCCTGGTGCGTTATAAACCCCTATTTTTGAAAAAGAAAACTCAAATATTGGAATATTCATGACTCCAAACCAACCAACATGAACACACACACTTTTAATTTTTTTTTATACGAAATCAAACATACGAAAGCATACAGTTATATATTCATTAGCTAGGAAACAGACCAGACAGACAAAAGAATTTGAAAGTAGGCTATTCGATTATATTATATATAAAACATACTCACCCAAATGGATCTAAAAAGCAATGCGCCGCACTGAGCACCCAAGAATCTGTTATCAATGTTCCTCCACAATGTTGCCATTTACCATCAAGTTCAGTTATGATAAGAAATTGCCAAGGCCATTTTTCGGGTTTTGATGAAAACCCTCCGACAACCCATGTGCCCCACTGAAAAACTGCAAATATAAGTTACGAATTAATCAGAAGAGCATTTTTTAACCTTGAACGAAAAGTCCACCCGTTTGGGAAACGTATTCATTTAAAAAACGGCAATATTAGCCTTTATTCATTTTTATCATGACACTATATAGACAGATATTAGTAGGAATAAACATACAGCACACACTGTGACAAAAACTGAGATGGAAGTCTAGAAGACTAATTTCAACGATTTATATATGAATATATATAGAAAACTGAACGATTATTCGCAACTTCTGTTTTACCCCAATGAAAATAGTTTATTTTATTATACCGTCTAAAACTAGCAATCGTTGATGACTAACCCAGTTGATTTTCCCCATCGCATGATTGACCGCATTCTCTATGCTGCGTTTCAGGTACCTCACAGCTGCTGTTGAGACAGACGCGAACTCTTATTTGTTCACCTTTTTGGCAAGATTTCGGACATACCGACCAATCGCTCCAAGGTGACCAAATACCTAGAATAGTAAAAGTTTCACCGATTTTATCGTTTAGGACGATTTATTTCACTGCGAATTCTTGTTACTATCACGAAGATATGTTTCGATATTTCGATCTATATTCGGTACTCCTGTAGTGTGCGAACCAAGATGGCGGCCACCGGAACGTAGTATGTGTATCAGGCTAGGTTTAGGCCATAATTTCAGGTACAAATACTACGGAGGACAATCGGAGAGTCTCCGACCGAATACGTAATAGAACTAAAATAAGGAAAATTGAAATAAAATTATGGCCTAACCCTAACCTAATGTTCCGGTGTCCGCCATCTTGGTTCGCATGGCCTACTACAGGAATACCATTACATTTAATATTTTGGGCTCGTATCACCTGCCCTATCCTCGAGTTTGGATATGCAGGGCCGAAAAAGGAAAGATTTCATCCGCAATATAGTCACTCCCTACCCAATAGTGGCTGGAGAACGCTGTATGGAGAGAGAGGCGCATAAAATGTGTAAAGATATTGTTATTTCTTGTGCCTCTTTAATTGGGATTATTCAAAAAAAAAGCAATTCCGCTTGAACATATCACACGATTTGAACATTGTTTACATCTTTTGTTATAGAATACGTACTCATAACGCGTAGACGCATTGGAACACGCAACGCGTAATATCACAGTACTGGTGCACAAAACTACGCCAGTTATAAGCACCATTAAAATGATAATAATAAAACAATTTGTGTTAGCTTGTGTATTTCTTTTGCGCAATCAAACGTACCTGTTGTGTGTAATAGTAAAGTTGAAAACACGGTTAGCACGATCAAGGAATCAGTTGAAATGAGAAGAATCCGCATATTGTTGAAGAAGTATTTACATATAAAAATTATGATGGTGATTGTACTTATCAGAATACCTTATCTGCCTTACGATCTTTAAACAAATATATAATCTTAACTGAAGTAGAAAAATACGAAAACATACCAGAGTGAATTTTTTTAAAGCAATATTGAACTTGCACGTATACAGCTATTTTAATGGTATTCCCGAAGTATGTGAACCAAGATGGTGGACACCGGAACGTAAGATGTGTACCAGGTTAGGGTTAAGCCATAATTTTATTCCAATTTTCCCTATTTCAGTTCCATTACGAGTTCGGGGACTAGCCAAGTGACTTCCGTAATATTTGTACCTGAAATTATGACCTTACCCCAACTTGGTACACATACTACGTTCCGGTGTCCGCCATCTTGGTTCACATACTACGGGAGTACCAAACAAAATATCAATATGCTGGAGTGATGGTTCGTTGATGCTAATAGATCATTGCAAGTTACTATATGTATGGATAAAAATCAATTCAATCATTCGAGTGATTTATTTCACAAAAAACATGTCGCTAACACATGATGGTCGATGGATATATATAATGTTTTTGTACAAAGTCAGGAGTCCAAGAGTCGCAGAGCTTTGCTATATTGATTATATTTCTAAGCCCTTGGGAATAAAACTTTATAAATTTGCCTGATGCTAAACTTGAGGATATTTCCCTCAGTTAGTTCTCCAAACCAATACAACAATGATATAAGGCTCTTCGTGTAAAATCTCACATTGATTTTCAACAAAAAGCACTCGTGACGTCTGGTCCCGACAGCTTTACAGTGTAATGTGTACTCAACGCATCACCACATGACAATAGGTATATGGAGGGCGTTGTTTGTCGAAATACCTATGCTTACCGAATTCACTTTCACGCCTTTATCACACCTCCCAATCACAATAATATTTAAAGTCACCATACACATTAGGTTACTGGATATTGTACTGTATAAAATCCATCCTCAAAAGCCAGTTTTTCGAGGCTGTCCGTTCGCGTCGGGCTACACCTTACTAACGAATGTACCTTCGATAATCACATGCGACTATGTACGGAATACATGAATACAAGCTGCGACCAACATATGAACTCAACTTACTTACTACTTACTTACTACTTACTCACTACTTATATGCCAATCAAGACTATGTACGAATGGATTGAACTATATATGATCAAATGATAAACGAAAAATGTATGAAAAATGAAGAAAGCTAACTCTAAGAAAGATTGCGTAACCCAACGCCAGTACGCCTGACGCGACCTTCAGTCAGCCTCTCTTTTGACTGCATTGCAAACTATATTATATATAGGAGATTTCTTTCATATGATGCATATTTTAATCGGTAATCCCGTAGTATGTGAACTAAGATGGCGGACACCGGAACGTATTATGTGTACCAGGTTAGGCTGTAATTTTATTCCAATTTTCCTTATTTTAGCTCCATTACGAGTTCGGGGACTAGCCAAGTGACTCCTGTAGTATTTGTACCAAAAATTATGGCCTAACCCTAACCTGATACACATACTACGTTCCGGTGTCCGTCATCTTGGTTCACATACTTTAGGGGGACCCTTGATTGTATTGCAAACTATAGGAAATTTCTTTCATATGATGTATATTTCAATCATTCTAAAAAACAATTCATCTTTTATCTAAAATTTTACTCTGATATCAGAATATCGCATTCGTCCCACGATACCCAGGTCAAAGACAAAAAATTAAACCAAAGTAGACAAACAAAACTTTGAAAGGAATTTCTAGCACGAAGGAAGTGAACAATTGGGTCATTAAAGGAAAAATTAAATCACCTACTGTCAAATTGCATGTGGCACTCATTTGGATGGAATTAGTTCAGTTTCACTAGTTAAATTTCATTAGTTCAGTAAATCGCGGCGGCGGTGTGGCTCATCGTGCTAAGCGTTAGGAATACGCTCGCCACCGCACCTCTGATTATTCTGCGTGGGTTCGCAGGTTCGAATCCCATGCGGGGATAGTTATGTGTGAGAGGATAGCTGGACTCCTCGCCGTCGTAGGGTGGTTCACGTAACCGTTGGTCGGTTACAGCTATACCTCCCCTCCACCATCAAGTCCATGCTTCCGAAAACCAATAACTAACTAATACCATATCCGACATGAAATGGTAACCGGCCGAGAGTCCGTTGTTCGCAATAATGATAGGCCGTATTATCGGCTTTCCTCCCCTGGATAAATATGTAAATTCTATTGAAGTACACCCAGTTGGAGTAACTGACTGGCTGGCCATACCTGTGACACACTGGAATTAGTAATGGCCCTGGTTTCGCCATCTGAAGTAACATTCGTACCGGTTCCCCCGTACCGGCGGAACAAGGGGGATTTTACATGAATATGGCTGGGCATTTCGAATCGAATAGTCAAATCGAATAGTAAATTATTCGAATCGGTTCAGAGCAAAATATTCGATTCGATTCTGAAATCATCAGGTATTCAAAAATGCCCAGCCCTAATGGCGAATAAATAGACAAACGTATTAACTACAGGTGGTTGCCAGAAAAGCAGAATATTTGTCAAACAGCTATTCAGTTAACAAAGAATAACCAAGTTTTAAAGGCATATGTTATATTACACGGAATATTAAAGAAATCAAATAGAACCTAAAAGGTATCACCCTAAAACAACCTAGAACTTAGAAGAAATAAAAATGTATTGAAAAAGAATTGAGTATGCACGCATTTTATTCGTGCTCTCGTTTGCCCTTCAAATTTTATGCTTTTCTTGCGACCACCCTGATAGCGGAAATCTACAGGATACAAATTAAAAATTTGAACCTTCCAGGACATTGTACCGTACTTCAGTAAGTTTATAATTAATTACAGCTATTACAAAGTTAACTACTGCGCCGTCTTCAAATTTTCACAATCTAGTTAAATAATCTGACTGTGCCCAAATACCACCATGAACGACATGTTTTATTTGTTTACAACAAGTTTTGTGTTCGTTACTTAAACATGATTTGTTTATTTACAAAGTTGGATATTATTATTGTTAATCAGCCATTATATAGCTAGCGGGGATTTTATGTTATTTTCAAATCTCTGTTACGATACTTCGGACTTCGTCTTAGTTAGATGATTTTTATTTATTATAGTTTTAATGGCTGTCAAAATGAGCATGCTTTTTATATTCCGTAAAGAAATTATTAAGTCTGCATCGACTATAAAACATCTGCCCTTCAATACATTTGATTATTCTTATATATTCATTTTAAAATTTTTGATTATTCATCGGATGAATTAGGAAATATTATTATCACGAAATTCCGTAAAACAAGAAATATTTCACCTTGCGGTGGTTTTTATTGGCCAATGTCAACATGTTCTAATAAAGTGAATTGTCTATTCGAACTGAAAAGAATATATTGAACGGTCGTTACTTCAATCTATGCATGAGAGAAACTCTGGGGCTCCGCGAGTTATTTGTTTACATGTTAAAATACTCACTTGACTAATTTTGTAACTGTCCAACGAAGCAATAACGGCAAAATTTGACAACGTTAGCATCGAAATATGGCAACAAGGCAATTCAAATATTGAATTATCAATAAAATTGAATAGATAAATATCTTTTTATAAATTAATTGCGGGGCTTTGTAAATAGTATAGTCGACCTCTTCACGGGTAAGACCACTCATAAGACCAAAAGTCTGAGAACCCCAGTGTTACAGGTATATTGGACATACTTAAAGCTCGCTGCTTTATCGAACTCACTAAAACAGGTTTCTCATTTCAGAAAATGTACGCTGTCACTGCGTAAGATACATTAACAAGACGCTTCATATGCATCATATACAAAACAAGAACGTAAAAGGCGGGTTCGCTCAATATCATGGCATTCCAAGAACGGGCTGGCGCAAACGACCTGAATCCCGCCACCACTCGTAACAATTTGAATATATATAGGATGATTCTATATATATAGAATGAGCGAATGAAATAATATATGAAAGTTATAGATTAGTGAGTTATTCATACGAATCATGATCTATGTGATATTATCATGTAGGCAATGATGGATTATGCGCATGGCTGGATGTTCTCAGAGTGACAAACTGAACATAACCAGGGCCATCTCCAACAGTCCTTCATAGCGCAAAGTTTAAACTTTGAAAAATACCCCAGGCATAATGGATCCAAGTCGTTGTATTAGTAATCAAGCTATCAGAGGGCCTGAAAGCAGTGGTGGGATTCAACCGGTTCGCACCGGTTCTATAGAACTCATGAAATTATTTGAGATCAGCGAACCGGTTAGCATTAGTGGTTAATCTCAATGACTTTTTGTAACAGAACCGGCTAAAAAATATGACTTTTGTGGTGGAACCGGTTGACAAAAAAAATTGAATCCCACCACTGTCTGGAAGCCCTCGATAATGCCACCATCGACGAACTGGTCAAATACTTGCCAGAATAATGAACCGTAAAAATATCGACGTTTAGTTCACTTAGGTATTCCGATATGTGTTCGTGGACTGACTGAATTAAGCTGCAGCTGTAGGGCTGGTCATTCTAATCGAATACTTCATTATTCAAACACTTTTTTCAGTCGCATTGCGTTGTTTTTAGCTCCTGATATTGCAATATTAATAGTAAAATGTATTCCGCCAATTGAAGCACAAGATTCATAAATAACCCGCGAGCAGAGTTTAAATTAACTTATTGTCTGTATTTGTTTTGCCGTTAAAAAAGGTCATTTTAGTTCTCTAGCAAGTTACCAAGTTACTTTCCACGGCTATTTAGATCAACAATTGTATCTTTTAATCTTTGTATTTGGGGTTCATTTTGTAGTAGTTTTCATTTAGTTCATTCTCAGCAGCAGTTTACTGCCTTATTATCTTATTTATAGTGAATCTAGTCCCGCTAGACGTTTTCGATGTCATAACCAATATTGGCAAGAAAATATGCAGATATGAATATGTTTTTTTTATATTTACTTCAAAACGCAATGCCATCATTGTAGAACTTCGATTTCGTGGTTATTCTCGAAATAATGGTGATACATCAGCATGATGGGAATAAAACACGACATTGACCTAATACTTTTGCGGGTTGAAAGTCATTAAAACTGGAAGACAAAAAAAACAAGAGAGCAATGCTCAAATGTATGGACGCGGAGACCAAAACGAAGTAGTACGGATATTTAATCGTTTATCGTAGACTACTGGTACCGCAGTCTCCGCCACCAGATGGCGCAGGTTGGACAATTTTTTTCTTAATTTTGATGTCGTTATCGCCTCGCACACAAAATGAATCCCATCGAGTCCACAGAAATTTTTGAAGTTAGTAACTTTTTATTTCTGAAATTTCAAATGATTTGGTTCAGTAATCAAAGAGTAAGGCGATTTTTCATAACAACAAGAAAAAAAAACACGAGAACAACAACTTAATAACAAAACGATCCAAAAGTTCATTTCGTGTTCGTGTCCGTTGGAATTAATGAATGTCCAATTGACGAAGAAAATTTATCAGGCAATACGAGAAACATTACCGACGTTGGCAAATTAGATGAAACATATATGCAGTATGTTTGTGGACATTTGATTCCTCCATTATGCAAAAGCGCAATGTTCTATTATATGGACACGATAGTCAGATGACTTGCATAATACAATAGTAATCTGTGCAACACAGAAATCTGGGTATTCCCTTAGTGAGTGTACCAGGTTAGGGTTAGGCCATAATATTATTCCGATTTTCTTATTTTAGTTCTATTACCAGATCGGGGACTGTCTGTGTTAGCCAAGTGAATATACCTCCTGTCCATAGGCTTCAGTCTCTTAACACAACTTGATGTAAAGTTGGCGAACAAAATTAGTTGCTTCAATATTGGTACACACACTTCTGGAACGCAAAAATCTGTTATCTCATCATTAAATTCAAGTCGGACTTGTCAAAATGTGGCGGGCTAGACTGACCGAATGCCACGTGGTGGCGCAATATGCGCACCGATTGCAAGATTCGAGATGAAACAAAGAGCCTAATAATGGCACTGGTTCTATGCCCTTACCCCATTCAGTACGCTAGTGTCCATCGTAGTTTTCGACAATCCAACATTTTTCTCTTAAGCGCAAGTCATGAAAGGGACAAATAAATTTTGTGATCAGCCGGCCTGTACTTATTTCACTACGTCGAGTTTATGGGTCACAAAGCGCAAAGAGTAGAGTAGAGCATACAGAAAACAAGCTTCAAATTAAATGCTTCAGTACAGTGGATTTCAAACGGTGGGGTGGTTTTCACAAGGGGGCGTGGACACGTTTTTGAGGGGCGTGAAGATAATTAAAATATATTTGTTAGATTTGATCTTGCTCACCTTAGTTTGGATATTTACATTTCTTTATTATTCACACGCATTTTCAACATGTTTTTATTTGAGAACCTCTGGTTAAGTGGGTAATGATTATCCCATGTGAGTTGAGACGAAAACACGCTAAATTTAGAGGTCAATGAATGACGTATTTTCTAGGATCGAGTTCAGGAAGATTATTTTCAAGAGTATCATATTTACCAGCAGTATAGAAAGAAGCCTTCGTAGACTTATCGAAAAATTCTATTATTCCAAATTTCTGTTTTCGTACCACTTGCGAAGCTTGTATTTCCTCCAAATTTTTTTCTCCGATTGTCACGACTTATCCAATTATGATTGTCATCATCGTCGAAAATACCGAAAATCGTTAAAACGTTCTGCGGAAGTAATGACGCCGTGGAGCAGATACGAGACGTGATACCGTAATCTAAGATGTATCAAATTTCATATATTGTGATGCCAACAAGGGTGATTAATCTACTTTCATTATCAAACGTTTGAGAATAACAAAAAAAATAAGTTGGAATTTATAAGTAAACTTTTTTTATCTGAAAATATCATATTGCAAAATATATTCTTATTAAAAATTGATTTAGTTATCCCAAAGTGACTCTAGCAACAAATTACAGCAAAATGCATGTGGATTTTATTCATTCAATTAATTTGAAATTTGTTTGCCTGATTCACAATGCGACATTGATAGTGAGAGGAAATAACGTCACTTATGGGATAATTTCATTTTCGTATACTAATATTTATTTTTTTTGAGTTATGAAAGAACTCCATTTTATGGGTTATATTACTTCTTAGAAACTATCTGTCTTTGATACTCTTGAAGTATGCATACCAAGATGTCGGACCAGGTTAGGGTTAGGCCATAATGTTAGGTACAAATACTACGGGAGTCACTTGTCCAGTCCCCGAACGCGTAATAGAACTGAAATAGGAAATATTAGAATAAAATTATGGCCCAACCCTAACCTGGTACACATACTACGTTCCGGTGTCCGCAACCTTGGTACGCATACATTAGGAGCACCCTGTCTTTACATAAACCATAAAAAGTGTTTAGAATATAATGCAAATTTCGATAACTTGCATCGTTATCAAAGAAATTAGGTCTCGGGAGGATGGGTCGTCATTGGAATCGACACTGAGGATGCGGAATTACAGTTATAAACTCCGAAATTGGAAGATAAAATCCGGCTCCTGCTGTCGATATCGAAGTGATAAAAATTTTAACGAAAGAGCTACGCTCAAATTTATGGACACGCAGCACCACCTAGTGGCGAATTCGGATGACGTCATAGCACACACAAAAAAACGAATCTCACGCAGCTCACCGGAATATTTGAAATAAATAAAAGTAATAGCCTTCTAGCGGGAAATTTAATTTTCGAGCACCGAAAATTTTTCAGAGATTGGTCCAGTAATCAAAGCTAAAAGCGACTTTTTAAAAACGTGTCAAAGAACAAGAAAAAGAAGAGTGCCGGCATAAAATGCAAAACGATCGTTTTGTCCACTGACGTGTCTAATAAAACTACAGCTTTGTAATTTCAAAATATTGTTTACAAAAATTTGGTGTTTTATATTTATTCGAGTTGCGGTCTAGACTTAGACTCTCGGTTTTTTGAAATTTCAAACCGGTTTCCAATTTTGGATGTTACACAATTTTGACTTCCTACATTTTTATATGCGACCCTGATTTCGACTTCAGTACAGCAACAACAGTCTCAACAATGGTGATTGTTTGAAGAAATATCTCTTTCAGGAAAGTGCGGTTTATTTATAACAAAATTAAAATTATTTGCGGGTATTCTGACCTTATTTGAAATTATGTACACCACAACAATTTAACCCAATATCCGGTTAATTTTTTAATTCAAAGTGCAAATTATCAAGCCTCCTACATTTTTCGTATATTTTGTGACGGTGTTATTTTAAATAAATTGTTATTACTTCTCCTTACAATTTCTCGCCAAGTACACCACAAATAGTTCGAAACAAGTAGTAATTATGTGTCATTAGATAAAAGTTAGACCTTCAAATTATATTGTTTTGTGGAAATTAAAGTTATTTAATTTGATTATTTTAGCATGTATGGTGGTCATAAGCAAAACAAGATAGCAATCAATTGCTCAAGTTTGCGGCCACAAGTTGCGCGTCGGTACCGGTACGGCTTTAAAGCATCACGTTTGCTAAAAAGATCGGCCGAGTGAGACAAGTGTGACAAAGACGGTCAAGTATGATGAAAGGATGTTCACTTCCAATGAAATAAATCTTTAAAATTTCTGGAAAAGTAGGTCCCATGGAAATGATGGGAGACACGAAAAAAAAATTAATAGTAAAGTAATAGCTTGCTAGCTACTCTTTCCCTCTTAAATGCTGAAAATTCGATATCGATTGGTATATTTGTCACGAATAAGGATGCTAAGTATATGACTACTTACAAGTATTCGATTCTTATCCAATTTCTAAATTTTCGATTCCATTTCTCGATTCCCCGACATAACTTGCCGAGAAAGCATACCCACTGGAACAATACTATATGAAATGAAACACGAGAGCTATGTTCAAATATATGAAAGAACAAAAATGTCAAAAGTAAGTAATAAGGGTGTTCAATCTGTCACAGTAGACAAAACCGCACAAAAAAAATGAATCTCTCAGAACCCACAGAGACTTTTGAAATAAATAAGCACCTTCTAGCGACAAATACACAGATATATAGCGAAGTTTGTAATTGTAGCAACTCAGCATAGCAGTAAAGCAGTTTATGCTTATAATATAAGTGAAGGACTTGCCATAAAACGTTACACATTGTTTGCAATCCAAGTTATAACCTTAAGAATCGATTCCAATGCATCGATTCTAGTCGATTCCGCGGAGAATCGATTCTGTGATCGAATCCAGACTCGATTTCGCAATCCCTAGTCACGAAAAAAAGCGATTTGTTCACGGCAACTTTCATCACCCAGCAATAAGATGAAGCACAATTATTTGCAAAACGATTCATATTTCCATTTCGTGTCCAAATGAGGGAAAACCAACATGGTTTTGTATGGAAATTAGCTAAAATAGATTCTGCGCGGTCAGCGCCTGTTTCTTGCATAAGTTTTAATCAACTACTGACACAATTAAAGCTATTATGTGGATTAGTTTTAACTACAGATCAGTATGTACCCCCAGCATTTGGTCACAAAGCGCATTTTCACGAAAATGACATTTGGTTTACAATTATGACGTAATTTATATGTCATAATGTATTGCTTTTTATTACGCACAAGATTAAAAATATTTGCCTATGCAATAAAATTATTTGTAAAAATCGGTTTTTATTAGCAATTGTTCGAATTATTACAATCAGACACAATTCATTGTTCACAATGCCATTATTCTAAAGGTAAGACTGAATGTAAAATGCCAACAAAAAAAATCGGATTTAAAGCTGCATAATCTGTCATTTCTAAAAGGTGACAAGGTTTCTCTCGTGGTAATCCGCAGATTATGCTCACTGTTATATTCTATTTTTAGGTCTTACGCTGTAAACGTCAAACACCGACAGTTACATTGAGTGTCCCCAAGTCGACAACAATTTGATACAAACACAATATAATACCTTTTAGTATAGGAGAAGATTGGGCCGACTTAGCCATTGTTAAACAAAGCATGGTGCGACGAACAAATATTAATATGACCGTGAGAGGTGACTTAGCCTCCGGTCGAATCACCGGAGACACACACAAACAGCTATTTGGCATTTACTGTTAAGTGTAGATGATATAATGTATACCATCCCTACATATCACATCTTGATAACTATTCATGAAGTATTGCTGGTGTGTCGAGCCGAATTTCATATGCCATTGTTCACCTTAAAATATAATTACTTTTTCATAAATTAGTACAACGACCGCCAGGGTTAATGGCCGCTAACGAATTTTATATGCCATTGTTCACCTTGAAATATTATTTCATTTTCATAAATTAGCTTAATCTAATAACATTTTTTATTTAAATTATTTCAATGACCGCCGGCCTTAATAGCCGCTGACGAATTTATCCAAAATTAATTTGAACGTAACGTAAACAAAAGATTTAGTTATATAACGATATGACCTAGGGCATATCGTTATCATGTAGGGCAGTGAGTCTCTAATTAATGTCTATATTTATATTATAAATTTTTTAATAAAAATGACACAAATAGTTAAGAACGTAATTGATAATTTACATAAATTATAGGGTAATTTGATCCGTAAATGAGTTTTCAAAATATATTAAAATCTAATAATTTATATCAACGTCTATTTTGATTCATGAAGTCATTTATAAAAATACGTAAGGTTAACTTAGTGATGTCACAAAGATATAAAAACATATCACGTAAAATATCGAAAGTTTAAATAAAAATATTTTAGTCTAAAAACGAAAATTTTGGGCGCTCCAGAAGTGTGTTTACCAATACGGAGGTAACTAATTTTGGTACATCAAGTTGTGTTAGGAGACTAAAAACTATGGAAAGGGGGTATATTCACTCGGCTAACACAGACAGTCCCCGAACTCGTAATAGCATTAAAATAAAGAAAATCGGAATAAAATAATGGCCTAACCCTAATCTGGTACACACACTATGGGAATACCAAATTTTGTGGGGTATAAACTGTACATTTTGTTAAAAAACATCATCACATTTTAACTAATTGCTAATTTGTGTTTTTTAAATCAAGTCATTGCCGTTTATTCACTTGATCTAATCGTTTAGGACGAATGGACAGCATTCTGTAGAAAATACATATACATATGCCACCTTTTTTGAATCGACAAAATTTGTGCTAAAAAATAGTCTAAAAAGATTACGAAATTAAATAATTAATACTCCATAAGACACTTCACTTCCATCTCAAACTAATGAAAATTTGAAAAAAACGTATTCAGAGATAAATCGACCTTTTGTAGCAACTACAACAGAAAAATTGCTAAAAATGATTTATCGGTTAGATTTGTGTCAACACAGTTCTTTAGTGAACTATTATTGAAAAGGGTCATATACCTAAAATGTCACTATATCCAATGTTTTTTTTAATAGCTTGCAAAAATATTAAAGGAACTTTATCAAAACGTTCAAATTACTATTTAAATTAGTAGCAATCAACATTAATCGTGTCTTGAAGTGTATATTATGGTTTGCTAAAAATTGCCATTTCGAAGATTTTATATGACGCATGTTACCATAATTGTAACAAAATTGGGAAATTAGTTTAAGCGAAACCATAACGAAATAAAATAGTAATTGAGAAAATCAACTGCGAGCGAGTGCAAAAATGTACGGTGACTTTATTCTGCTAATCGCAATAAATATAACAGATATAAAATTTCGTTAAATTCTTTTTGCGTTAATGGTACTTCAGGGCTTCTGCTTATATTTCAAATTTTGGATTAGAAAACGGCAGCGAGCCGACCGGTACCATGACAACGAAAAACATGAATGGGCAAAACGGATAAAAATTAATTTGGTCTGCAAATACGAAAAAGGTGGTGCAAACACGCTATATTTAACTTCGCGCTAACGCAAGCCGGGACAGCGAACCACAAACAACTAATAATCGCCTCGAGGTGCTACGATGCAGTCAAGTTTCAAGTTTACAAAGTTTTTGAATTTTTTCATTGTTGCACCGTCATCCATAGATAGGTTATGCCATTGGCGAGCTTGAAAAAGTATGGTCTAAGATAAGGTCCAAACTCGACCATATGTATTAAAGTACTTTTGTTTGAATCAGTGATGCCGATTAATCTGAAATTTGTGAACAAAAGCGGTTTTCGCTGTTAGCCTATGGGCACAAAATGGTACCGTCATACTATTCTTTTACCAAATATGAACACAATCAATTCAAAAACGGTTGAAGTTTAACTGACAAGAACAACTTTGCAAACATGAGCAATATTCAACTGTCGACACGCCACGTCACCGGCGTCTTAGCACGCAAATAATGAATCGTTAGATAGATGCTTATCTTGTATTATAGAACTGAATATATGTCTGATTATCGATCTTCCTGTTTGTTCGAATGGCGATGGGATATATCGTCCTGATCGTTAATCATCTGAATGGCCTCCTCAGCAGAGAGCTCTAAACCTTCCTTTTAGAAGCGATTTTTATTTTGAAGGCAATCACAATTAACTGCCTGGAAGAATTTTAATGTAATAATGTTCTTTCAACGATTTCAAAAGTCCTAACCTTTATTCTAATGTTGAAGAATGCGTCAGAGTCTGTGCAAATATATTCTATTTTCTCTATTGATTTCAAAATGTAGTATTCGGAACTAAAATGTAAAAGAAAAACATTTTTTCTATATCATACATGGCAATATTTCGTCGCTTGAAATGCTTTTTAGACTCCTCAAATTTTTTGAAAAACCCTTGACCCGCTAACTGGTAGGTTCAACTGGCAATTAAAAAAACAATTTAGTTTATACGGATGGGAAAAATTTGTCTTCAGTCGGCGCTCGGTGTGAGTGCGTTCCTATATTGAAATATATTATTTCAATGGTCGGACATGGTTAATAAATTGCAAACATCACGTTTGCCTACAGGCAGCATAATAAAAATCGAAAGGCTGTCAAAAGGGTCAATATATGGCGCAGAAAAACACACTAATATTATCTATACAGTTTTGCCCGTGACACAAGTTTAAAATACGGTTCCTTTTGAGTGAATATTATTATGGGAGTATGCACTTCATCAGAAACACAATTGTATCCCCACTTTGTGAATAGGCAATTTGATTTTCATACGAAGATTTAAACACGATTTGAAGCGTTTTTTTACTTCAAAAGAATTTTTTCGTAACCGCGTCTTTGGGCTACTAGAATGATATGTGAAAACGAACGGAGACATCGCCACTTTTCTCGCGTTGTAATTTGCGGTATAGGTGACATTTTGTGAATAACAATAATCGAACAACAGAACGATTTATTTAAGAATAATTCTTCGGTGGACATCGCATGCTGGTAGATCCGTCTTTGTTAAAAATTGTATCTAATATTCATATACCAACGTCAGCATAACGGTACCTCTCGTATTACCTAAAAGGGAAATAGAGCTATTCTCATGTTATGACTCATATAAATTGAAGGTAGGTTTGGTGCCAGTCGTTATCAACTTTTGAACATAGTATGAAATAGTAAAAATGTGTAAAAGATTCTAGAAGGCGAAACCACACTCTCGCAGTTTCGCAAATGCATAGTTGGTGGTGCCAAGACCTTACAGGAATACAAACGTAATCTATATCTTATCGCAATCAATATCTTAGTAACATGAAAATTTATGGTTGTTTACGAACTCTTGTACGGTATTCACTTGTCTGTCACGATGGTAAAAGTACAATGATCAAATAGTACGAAAACAAAGTAATACGGGCATGCAGTCTCTCACAGTAGACTGCCGGCACCCCAGTGTACACGACTTCATATGCCCAGCAGATTGCAACAAATGCGTAACCGCCACAAGCTGCGCAATTTTTTAATTTTGATCACGTCATAGCACACAAAAAACGAGTCTCATAAAGCATACAGAATTTTTGAAATATTAATAAGTACGGGCCTTCTGACGATAAATACAATCTTTTAACTACTGAAAATTTCAAAGCAGTTAGTTTAGCTGAGGACAGTGATTTTTTCACAACGAGAAAAAGAAAAGATTAATAACTAACAAGAACAACAACATAACGAAATGATCCATATGTCCATTTCGCGTCCAATAAAACATGTGTATGCGGGTACTATTATAAACCTCTGTTTTTCCTGGAATTCATTGCTCCCAGCATTCTAATTCAACACATACCGGGGCAGTATATATATATATATATATATATATATATACCTTCACGGTAAAAACGAATACCCTTTTCAGTGTCTTGCCGTTTACTATTAAACATGAGTAGAACACCGGCTGGTTTAGGTGCAATTATAGCGGTGCGGCATTAGACTTATTAGCAATAGGAAACTCAGAACACTGAAAATTCGGTTTCAAGACAAAATAAGATTCTGACGACTAGAATTATTAATGGGGCTTATTTTGCCATGACGGAAAACCCAAAATTGCGATGATTTTTTGTTTTTGTTTTAGTGCCCAAATTGAGGCTTTAGAACTTCGCACAACTTTGTTAATTAAGTGTCAAACACGAAGATTGCCCGACTATGCTATTCTAATGTAGTTTATAAATTGCATTTATTTCCACACGGGAAAAAATATATACGATTGATACCATGAATTCTAGGCGTTGCCCATATAACGCATAATAGATTAGGCCACAAACAAGTTTCAACCGGAGGTAGATTGTGTGCGTCATGAGCCTTCGTGCCCTACGGGCAAGTTAAACCTCTCTGATGCGGTATAAATCGCCTAACACAAAGCGTTTATCCACAGTTTAAAAGTTTTAGAATGGTTGTAGTTTTGAGTACAAAAGTACGGAGTATGCTTGCAAAATTACCAAATGAAATTTTGCTCCTTGGTTAATCAAGATTGCGTGAGTGAATTTTGTGAAGACCGTTTTATTTTTTACTTCTATTGTGAGAGCATATTTATGAAAGTCTTTTACGCGCTTTAATGAATCGATAAATAAACGTGAATAAAATAAATTATGCTCGTTACTAAAAAACAAACGAAATTTGACATTTATTACGAATTTTTATCTTGCATTTGTGAGATACAATTGTTAATTAATATAAATAAACCCTTGCCGATGTGGATTTGTGTTATTAGCATCGTCCATCTCTAATATATATAACAACTTTCCATTATAGACTCTCACTAAAATGACCGCGCTACTTGCTGCAAAAGTCCAATATTGTTTGATGAAGTTTTCGAATTGTACTGGAATCGTTAGAAATGATCGACTGGGGGAAACTTATTGAAAAACAAATGTCGCTGTATTGACGATTTACCCAAAACGTTTCTAATTTTACATTTGTATTATATTTATCATTCTAGTCTCTTGGAATATAGGACTACAATAAATTAAGAAAATAATGCTACGACAAGTGGCGATCGCCTGTGCTGCTCTGCTCCTTATATTTATTCAAGGTATGTATATCTTATTAATTTATTAAAGGACAGTAGTAGTATTCAATGTTGAACTAGATACTTGAAAGTTTGATAAAATGCCGGGTACTTTATCAATCAAACAGCCGTTTAACCAAGTTTCGTGACTTTGGCCCAATTCCGGCGAGTATTCAGTCTGCTTTAGGGTGGAGCGCATCCAAGTATTTTTTTATTCGGTACTTCCATATCTTCACAAAGCAAGGCTGAATGAATACAGAAGCATGTCAATTCTTTTTGCTGCCCGGCGCGAGTTTCTGATATTGTTATTAAACCTAACTTCAAAAATAATTAGGTGGATAAATAAATTATAAATGTTGTTATACATGAGTAAGATCAAGTAAGAGTGAAAGGTTTTTATTGTTAATAATTTAATCAACAAACTCACCTCTACAACGTGCTGCCCGGGGAGCTGCGTCTATGGCCCTTCCCTAAGCTCACCCCTGCCCGTGAATGCCACCACTGATATGTAAGCGGAATCATTGTAAGAACCGAAAACTTTGAGTTTCGTCCACTAAGATTAGGTCACTTGGGGTCAGCATATTGGTTGAATCTAAAATCTTTAACCTGATATTAAATTTTCTTATTTTCAAACAGATGCATATTCGCAACAATGTAGCGAAATACCTTGCGGCGATTTAGATACAAAAACAGAAAGACAATGCCTTGATTTTCGCAATGGAGACGGCGATAAGCCCTGTTGTTGGGATCCAAGCGCGGATAAGGGAGAAGGGGCCTGCTTAGCAAAACGTGACGATACAAAATATAAACGAAGCGCAGGGGGAGCAAAGTTACAGGAATTTGCGAGAAAGCATCCCCACGGATTCAATCCTAATCCCGATCCGAAAGGTTTGAAGAAACTAGCTGAAAATATGAAGATAAATAAGGATGATGTAAGCGTAAAATACATATACAGCGTCAAAACGTTATATATTGAAATTGCAGACCATAATTTTTTTCAAACTTATTACCGTACCTTATTAATTTAGATTGAAACTCACAAGACTTAATATTTACATTTTTTCAACATATATATTATATCGCTGTTCGAAAAATTTCAAACGTGAAATCTTTATATAAATAATTTCAGTTTAAAAATAACTGAATCTCCTATTTTTACTCAAATGATAAGACACAAGTATCTTATTTCGATAGGATAGGATTTACATATTTATCCCGGGAAGAGGAAAGCCGATGAGGCGGCTTAATCATATGGCGAACCACGGCCTCTCGTCCGGTTACCAGTCCATGTCGGGTATGGGATTAGTTAGTTATTTGTTTTCGGAAGCATGGACTTGATGGTGGAGGAAGCCGTAACCGACCAGCATTTACGTGAACCTCCCTACGACGGCGAGGAGTCCAGCGATCCTCTCGCACATAACTATCCCGCATGGGATGCGAACCCACGCAGAGGAATCAGAGATGCGGTGGCGAGCGTATTCCTAACGCTTAACACGATGAGCCACACCGCCGCGCCAGTTGATAACAGTCATAAAGTGTTAACCAACTTTCAAGGGGGCGCATTTTTAAACTTTGGCACTGGCGCAATTTTACATAGATACGCCACTGCTCCGAACAAAACCCTACAGAAGCAGCTACTGATATCTAGCGATGTCAATGGAGCTTCGGTTTGTAATGGGATTATAAGACGACATGTATAATCTGCGATGCTAACACAGTTACCGTGTTTCCCCGAAAATAAGACCTGCCCTGAAAATAAGCCCTCGTCTGAATTTTGAAAATGATTTCAATATAAGCCCTCCCCTTAAAATAAGACCTAGTCAATAGCTCAATTTTTTTGTGCCTATTCGATAGCAAGAAGTCTCTCTCCTATACGTTTCAAATGATTAATAATCTATGTTTTGCAGATATTTTGAATAAAAACGTGTTATTTATAAGTAAATAGATATCGGTTTACTGATTTTGTATATTTGAAATCTCGTAATTCTCTACTTTGTGTTTTTGTTTTCAATGAATGAAAGTATAAGACATTTTCTAAAAATAAGCCCTAGTGTTATTTTTCGGAAAAAATTGAAATAAGGTCTTATTTTTGGGGAAACACGGTAGTTTAAACCTCCGCTAGGCTTTCAATGCACAATAAGACTTGCGTACTATTTCACCAAAGTAAATTGCAGCCGGGTAGCAATTCCTGATGATGAATTGAAATATAGAAAAACCGTTATCTGATATGTCAAATATATGTTTTGGCCCTCACAAATGTATTAAATGAAGTAAAAGTACTTAAACAATTACTGATAAAAAACAACAAACCTGGTTAGGATATATTGGGAACTGACTTTATAACAAAATTGAAATTGTAAAGGAACTTTATTGACACCTTGCATATATTACAGCGCTGTTTTCATTTTATAACTTTTGATAATTTTATAACTCATGATAACCCTAACCTGGTACACATACTACGTTCCGGTGTCCGCTATCTTGGTTCACATACTCCGGGAGTACCAAATTTTGTCAATATTCAAATATAAATCACATCTGATATTCACATATTTTATATAATGCAATCGACTTTTCAGGGACTTGATGAAAAAGGTGTCAATGAAGTAAAAAGATCTCTCTCAGGATTTGCTCTTAACCCTCTCGCCCTTGCTCTCGGAGGTTCGTCGCTTTTCCCAGAATGTCCAGTACACGTGAAATACTGCTACAGGTAGGGTAGTAAATTAGGAGCTCCCAAAGTATGTGCATCAAGATGGCGCACAACCTGAACATAGTATTTGTACCAGGTTAGGGTTCAGGTTGTGCGCCATCTTGGTGGACATACTTCCGGAGCGCCGTAAATTATTATCTATGAGCTTCTTATTCTAACCTATTTCTTTATAGTCGCGTTGAAAGCAATTACCACAATGCGCGTCAGCCATGTTTAACCGAATGGTTCTATTTTCGAGCACGCAGGAAAAATTTAAAAACAAATAAAAGTAACATACTACTACCAGAAACTTCTTTACTTTCGAATGAATGAGATTTCGTGATTTGGGCAAAAATTAAGATTTAGACTAGCTTTCGCGTGTACGAATCATTTGGGTACTCCCGGAGTATGTGAACCAAGATGGTGGACACCGGAACGCAGTATGTGTACCAGGTTAGGGTTACATAGAGACAACAAAATAGTCTACTACTTAGTAGTGGGAATGTGTGGCACAGAGTGTGTGTGCGTATGTGTGACATGGAGACAATAAATAGTCTATTACTTGCTTGCATGTGTGTGCGTGACATAAAGCCAACAAAATAGTCAACAACTTTCTGGTGGGAGTGCGTGTGTGTGACATAAAGTCAATAAGTAGTCTATTACTTTCTTTTATGTGTGCGTATGTGTGTCGTGGAGACAATAAATAGTTTATTACTTGCCAGTGTGTGTGCATATGTGTGACATAAAGACAATACGTAGTCTAGTAATTGCTAGTGTGCGACATAAAGTCACTTGATGTAACAAAATAATTTATTTTCAAACCTCAGGGTACCATGTGGAGGACACAGAAGACCCGATCTGGAAAACAATCCAAACGCTTGCTTGAGCAATCCTCTATGTTGCTACGACTACAAGACGGCTTTCTACAAACGAATATTCGGAACTCGAATGTTAGGAGATTCGCCCTCTTGCTATTATGGCGCCACTTCAAAGCAATGGAGGTGAGTCCAATTACCATATTTTACCATATTGGACACCTGGTTATAATTTGCACCGTCAATGAATTACGTATACCTGGTCTTTGCCCGCACATAAGGCACACCTGGCTATAAGTACGGTAATCGGTACTGGTGCTGGTTTCATTTGTGAGTTATAAAGCACAAGACTAACGGCAAGAACTTCCGTCCCAGCAAGAAAATTTGTCGTTCTTGTGGACTATTCTTTAGTTCCTAATTATTCTTACTATAAGTGCGACCTACTACCACTATCTACTAGCTTCTGCCGTCCAGTCCGTGCATCTGGTACAAATAACTGGCTAACTAATTCCAAACCCGATATGGATCAGGAATACGCTCGCCACCGCACCTCTGATTACTCTGTGTGGATTCGCAGGTTCGAATCTCATGTGGGATAATTATGTGCGAGAGGATTTCTGGACGGTGACCGTACATTTGAACCCACGTACATTTGAAATCATGTGCATTTGAACCCATGTGCATATCCGCGGGTTCAATCTATATGCGGGTGCTAAAACCCATTGGTTAGGTTAGTATGGGTTCAAATATCCGTAAAACAAAAAAATTTCCATAGGTGCAATAGTATGCAGGTGCAATTGTCGTGGGTTCAAATGTACGTGGGTTCAAATGTAATGGAACCTTGCTGGACTGGAACCTCGCCGCTGTAGGGTGGTTCACGTAACCGCTGGTCGGTTACGGCTTCCTCCACCATCAATTTCTTGCTTCCGAAAACAAATAACCAACTAATCCCATGCCCGACATGGATTGGTAACCGGACGAGAAGCCGTGGATTGCCATATGTTTAAGACGTCTTATCGGCTTCCCCCTCCTCCGGGATAAATATGAAAATCCTATCCTAATTTGTGTGAATTGCCAGTCCGAAATCACTGCAATATACTATAACATAACCATAGTTTCTATTTGAAGTATATAATTATTTCAGGTCCGTTACCAAGTCTATCAGGCCATGGAATCCGTTTTTGACCAAATTCATTTTGCAAATCTTCAAGCCAATCTTCAATACTGCTGCGTTCAATATTGGTGGACAATTAGCGTGTAGCAAATCCTTTGGGGGTTTTGGGAAAAGAGCGTATCCAGGTAAGCTGTCTATGTTCAGAACATTAGAATGGGTGAAAGCGCTTGCATCGCGCAGTCAATGGTAAACCCAATGTATACGGGTGATCTCAGGATTTTTGACACCCCTTTACAATTTTTGTCATATCTCATTGTTCAAAAATGCCATAAAAAATCACTAATCTGTCGTTAAAAAGGTCGTTTTCAGCACTATTTGAGAGCCGTCGGCGTCGCTAGAAACGTGTAGCCTAGCCCTAGCCTACCCCTACCACATTCTCGACACGTGACGTGAATACGAGAGAAATTCAAACTTTTTTGTAAAAGAAGTTTCTAAGTCTGCAAACTATAGTAACCTCAGAAGAGATAGGAGCAATATCTCGTTTTAAAATTGACTGTTTTTTGTTTTTCACAACCAGTCGGTGAAAAATCAAAATTGGATTGCAATCTCGTTTCTGGGTGCTGGGATGACGATGCCCCTGAAGGTTCTAGATGCACTATGGGTTCAGCTTTCTTAGAGCAAATATTCGGCTTGCAATCAGAAGTCTATCCGTCTTTGTACACGTCCGATCCATCCGATACAAAATGTTCCTCAAACGTAAGTTAATATAATTGTAAGTTTTCTCTATATATCCCTTGAACGACCTGTTCAATTTCCAGGGAATTATAACAAGCACTACAGAAATAATTTCACGAGTTGGGATATGATAGAAAAAAACACGAACGTGACAACTATTAATTACAGAAGGATAAGGAAGGGATAAGATGCGCAATTTTCCAAATTGATAAATTATTATAATCGATAATTTGAAATCAAAAATCAATTCACTAAAGTTTGAGTTGATCATTTTCGATGATGATTTCAGAATCGAATAAGGTATTCTTTTTGAATCGAATCTAGAATATTTTGAAGATATTTAGTTGTATCGACTGTTTTATTGTATAAGGTCTTCAAGGCACATAAATTAGGTAAAATAATTAATCGATAACTCAGACAGTTCGCTGAGTGTTCACACACAATACCAATCATCTTTCATCATAACTCACTCGACAGAAAAGAGTTACATGTCAGAATTGCATTTTAAAAATAGATGGCTTGAATAAAAAAAAAATGACGAATCCACCTTGATCTTCGGGCGGACAGAAAAAAGCAAGATGGCGGCGATTCGAAATTCCCGTCTGAACCGATTCGAATAATTTACTATTCGATTCGAAATGCCCAGTCCTAACTATATTTAGTTTATAAAGTGATTCTTAAAATACGGAAAGTCAAATCCAAGCTAAAATTCTAAATTACGTTAAAATATTTTTACTATCTTATGAATCTTTATTTTTTCCACAATTAAACCAAATCCATTAACTTTGTTCATTTTTATTTCAACAGTGGTTTGACTATGGACCACGAGCTTACAATCGTCTACCATGTGGGGTTGGACCTGCTCCACCTGGGATTTTTGAGAAAGTGTATCAATGGTGCCCACCTAGCCACTGCTGCATAAACTACGCAACCCTGTTCGGTATGCAGGTTTTGATGTTTTAGTATTTTAATTAGTACTGATATTGTTGCTTTTAATGGATTAAAGGCATTTTTTATATCAGCTGAATGCAAAATGAAAACAATTTGGTTTATACCAAAATTAACTCAACGCCTGTGAGGACCAGATTTCAGTAGTCATTTTGTTGACGTCTTAGCTACTTGTCACCTACATTACTGCTCTTAGAGATAATCTGGATTGCTAGCCGTCTCTATTTTTATTTATAATGTGGCCCCTGATACTATCTGATATATTTGGCCACCCAAACAACGACTGGCAACGACTTTTATACGGAGATACTAACTCAAGTGACAGTGACAGTCGGACATAGCTAAGTACTTCACTCAAACCTCCGAGCATGTCACCGATCCATTATTTGTACTTCGTTTGGCACTCCCGTAGTGTGTGTACCCGGTTTGGGTTAGACCATAATTTCATTCGATTTCCCTTATTTAAGTTCTATTAAGAGTTGTCTTGAGACTGTCTGTGTTAGCCAAGTGAATATATCCCTGCCCATAGGCTTCCGTCCCTTTACACAACTGGATGTAAAGTAGGCGAACAAAATTTGTTACCTCCATATTGGTACACACAGTTCTGGAGCGTCACAAGTTTATTAAACATTATATTGATGGTAAATAAAGACTTGCACCTAGACTAGGACCTAGTGTATTCATTCTGCCAGGCAACGTTTAAAAAAACAAACACGATTTACTATAATTATTTGCTTTCATTTCAGGTAGCGGTGAAAGCGGCGGAGGCGGTTTCAGTGACCTGCTTCTCCTTAGCTCTCTCAGCGGCGGTGGTCAGGGTTTTGGTAGCCTCGGTGGTCAGGGTTTTGGTGGCCTCGGTGGCCTCGGTGGTCTTTTTAATCCTACCGGCGGTGGCTCAACGCCATTTGATAGTTCCATTTTTACGTATCTCACTCTCAGCGGCACAGATTCAGGATCTTCCGACTTGAGCTCTCTATTTTGTCCCTATAGATTCGCTCTGACGTCAGATTTATTCGCCGATTTAGCGGAATATGCAATTGGATGCTGCACAATTCCGGAATGCTACCATAAAAAAAAAGTAAGAAAATATTCACTGTACTTTTTTACGTCATAAAATTGTTCAAAAACAGCAATTGCAAAACATTCACAATTTTTACACAACCAAGGTTGATATTTGCAGGCAACCACTCAATTACATAGAAATGGAATTTGTCATTTTAAAAATCTTTTGAAATATCCTTTTGTCGTTTTTAATGTTCTAATATACGTGAAGACAATTATAAACCAATGCCCGACTTGAGAAGTTGTGGGTACTCCTGTAGTATGCGAACCATGATGGTGTACACCGGAACGAAGCATGTGTACCAGGTTAGGCCGCAATTTCAGGTACAAATACTACGGGAGTCACTTGGCTAGTCCCCGAACTCGTAATAGAACTAAAATAAGGTTAATTGTAATAAAATTATGGCCTAATCCTAATCTGTAGCACATACTACGTTCCGGTGTCCGCCATCTTGGTTCTCATACTACAGGAGGACCAAGTTGTGTGCTCTAAATAACGATCGTAAATCAGTCATTGAGGTAATACGTGCAAATCATATCAAACAAAGAAAGTCACTGATATGTGCGAACATACATAATTTTATTCTCATTATGTTTGTATCAGTTAATCGGTGGATATGTTCCTCCACCACGTCCGCAACCACCTCGTCCACAACCTACAGCACGTTGGGGAGACTACGGGCCATGCTCAGCTGCTTGCGGTCAACAAGGTTCCCAACGCAGACAGTGCTTTTACGGAAATACTCCAACATCTCCTCAAGCATGCTTTGGCTCAGATTCGAGAACTTGCTATGGTCCGCAATGCAGTAAGTGAAGTTATAATTTTAGAAAATCTTTAACGCAAAATAACTTGAATGTACTCACATATAATGATAAATTACTAAAATGAAAAAAAAAGTAAACAATTCCAAGATGATATAAATACTTGACTGTACTGCACTTACCTATTAATATAATTAGGTTTACGGAAGGCAACATAGTTTAGGCTAGAGTTACTGATCGATCGATCTTTCGAATAAAAACGAATTGTGAATTATTCGAATCGGTTTTCACAAAAATTTCGAATTGTCAACATCTTTCTTCGAGGTGTATCCCTCCATTTTCATGAGACCATATTTCCGAAGTGCAATTCTGGCATATGACTCTTTTCTTCCTGTTTAGTTATTGATGATTTTTCTTATAGTGTGTGACAACTAAGCAAACTGGTTGAGTGGTGAATTGTTTTTTAGTAATTCAGGTGCCAGGGGACCCATTACAATAAAAATGCAAATACAATAACTTCGTACTAAATTGGAATATCGTCCAAGTATTCGAGATTCGATTTTAGAATCATTAGGTATTTGAAAATGCCCAGCTCTAGTTATTGACGAATGTATTGATATACTATAACTATGATGTACTTCGACCTTTAATTTAGGTTACGGAGTATGGGGTTCTTGGCAGCAACAGGGAGCTTGTTCTTCCCCTTGCGGCTCAGCCACGGCCACGTTTGTGAGGAGTTGTTACGTGAATGGTCAATTAGCACAATCTAGCCGCTGCAATGGTCTCAACACGGAGCAACGAAGCTGCGTAAACAATCCTCCTTGCACTAGTAAGTTGAAAGTCATCAGCCTAAAATTGCATAGATATATATTTTATTAATTTGATTCGGGATAAGAAATTTGACGAAAATTATCGATATTATGTACGGTATTTGGCGCTCCCGACGTATGTGCACCAAGATGGCGCACAATTGAACCCTAACCTGATACACATACTATGTTCAGGTTGTGCGCCATCTTGGTGCACATACTTCGGGAGCTATCCGTATTTTACGGACCACAAGGGGGCTTTTAATTCCTATTTTATTTAGGGATTTAGGCTTTATTGCCCACACTCAAAACCAGGGTCGGTATTGCCCTTTAAAAATTTTCTGTGGTCTTTGTTTGAGTGCTATGACGTCACAAAAATTTGCGCATCTTGTGGCTATTCCACTTTCTTGTTTTCCATACCAATAGCCTACTGTGACAGATTGCATACCCGTACTACCTGGTATTGATGTCGGGTGTCGCTGACTCGATGACTGTCACAGTCTTTCGCGACTCCTTATCTATTGCTATGAATCTCTCACTTGTATGAATTCTGATGTGTATATTTAATTTTTTACGATTGTCATTATACACGTTTGTCAATTTTTCGTGCTTTAAATTTTGTGTTAATTCTTGCATGATAGAAATAAATTATCTGAATCTGAATCTGATCTTCGTGTCCAAATATTTGAGCATCGTTCGCCGATTCGTTTTTTTTTATAAAACGCTAACGGTGTGTCTAATTTATTATCGCACACATTCTATAGTCAAGTTTCTGGTGTTTCTCTATCTGTACATAGAGGAAAAGAGGTAAACAAGGACCGTTTTGTTGTTATGTTGTTGTTATTATTGGTATTCTACGTGTTGTTGTTGTTATGAAAATATACTTTTCTCTTTAAATATTGGACCGATTGCTTAAAAATTTTCAATGGTTAAAGATTGTTGTTGTCGCTATCTTCTGTTTTGATTTTGCAAATTTGGTCAAGCGTGGTCGTAAACACTGCGACACATTACTGTGACATATTTCATGCCAGTACTACTTCGTTTTGGCCTTCTTGTCCATATATTATCGCTCTATTCTTGTTATTATGACACAGATATTAATTTTTTACTCAATGACATCATATTTTTAAAGCATATGAATGGGCAGAACCATACCAACAAATGACTGCATGCAGTGTCAATTGTGGAACAGGTACAGCAACGTACCGTCCTACAAGTTGCAGGGACAGTCGTGGACAGAATGTGCCCACTAACTTCTGCTCTGAGCCACGTCCGTCAGAGACTCGCCAATGTAGAAGACAACCATGTCAAGGTAACATTTTCAGAATTATTTTAAAAGAAATGTTTTTAGAAGTAATCGAATCCCCAGTAACTGCTTTTTTGCTTAATAACTGGCGGTGACTGCTGTGTTGCCAGAAATGTTCTTGACCAACAACACTAGCCTTTGCGCAAACGAACAATCCAAATCAGTGGTTCTCAAACGTTAGGGCGCGCCCCACAATGGGGACTTATACAATTTTTTTAGGCGGCGTGAAGCTAATTAAAAATACTTGTTAGATCTGATCTTGCCCGTCTTTTTTGGATATTTACATTTATTTATTTTTGATATTTACATTTCTTTTTTTTGGATATTTACGTTCCATCCACGTATTGTAAACTTGTTTTTTGAATGAAACATACTTTCGCCATAGTTATTTTCGAGATGGTGCGCGAGATTTGACAAATTCCAAAAAGGGGGCGCGGCTAAAAAAAATTGAGAACCGATGATCACTCTAAATAGAAACAATTAGCTCACATTAAATTTTCATTCACTTTATTCATATTCTTGATACTTATTTGATAGTGACAGCTCAATGGAGTGCTTGGGTGAGTGGACCATGTGGTGCTACCTGCGGAGCAAGAGGTTTAAGAGAGGAAACAAGAAAATGCGAATTCGAAGATGGTCGCGCTGCGCCAGACCAGCTGTGCGGTGGTAACTCAGATCGAGACAAAAAAAGAATATTACCGTGCACAAGTCCAGCATGCCGTAAGTAACAACGTCATTGTAAGATATTTACCATTGAATAAAAGATATTTCCGTAGTGTGTGTACCAAATTATTCACATACTTCGGGAGTACCCTATTTTGTGGGCTTTATTGGGATTCGTTTTTTACTTCAAGTTTATGTCATCAAAATAAAAATTCCGTGCCGTGATTCCGGACTTACATCTCAGTGTTCTATAAACGATTTAATACTAATTCGTTTTGGCCTTCCATGTCTATATATTTGAGCATTGCTCTCTTGTTGCTTATGGCAACTTTACTGTCCAATCGCCGCCTCGTGTTGTGGTACATACTCGGTTTATAACTGAAGTGTGATCAGGAGAGGTCTCGATGAAAGTACAAACCACGAGAAGTGTATTTTATGACAAAACTTTGTTTTTTAGAGGATCAATATTATTGGCTGGGAATAGGTTGTGAAAGAGACTTTTCATCAGGCCAATGTACAATCATAGCGAGATGTTATAGACGTGTAGGCGGTGGATACGTACCGGTGAGTTAGAGTTTGATTTCTCAAGGCATTAGACCCAGAAAAATACTTTCATTTTATCATTACAAAAATGCTTATTTTGAAAGTGCTGGCGCTCACAAACTGGTTTACTTGTTCTTAACCGTGTATTTGGTTCGTAATATTTGCCCACCTTTCATTCAAAAGACCTGATAGCTTATTTTAACTAGTCTAGCACGGCTTTTTCGATTGAAATGACGCGGAAGACGAAATGACTATCACGCTCTATGATTTATACCCACAATTCTAAAATACAACTTAGGTCTGAAAAATGGATAGCAAACTCACGAAAAAATCTAATTATGAGAGAAAAGTCTGAGTGACTGACGACGTTTAATTGCTTCGGCATCTTGCTTAAACGATTTTAGGTGTCATGTACATTTTTAACCCTGTTGAAATTGTATCTATAATAGAAAATAAATGTGAATATACGTTTAACATGTTGAACATTTTTTCAGGGATCCTGCCCCGAAAGAAGAATTCCAGGCCAACCGTGCGCAAGCTGCCCCTACGCACAATAGGACTAAAGTAAAACAACAACGCGAACAATTGTAATCATCGTTACTGGAAACCTATAGCATATGTGACTGTTTAGAATTCTCTGTGTATTACATTGTTAGAGTAATAAATTTGCAGTGATTTCCATAAATTGAGAAATTTTAGTTGCGCCGATTTGATTATTTTACACACAATCGATTTATTTCAGTAATTCCTTATCTGATGATAATTTTCTGGACATTGTCACAATATTTCACAAAATGTGTAAATCTATTTTTTCTGTTGAATTGTATTTCATCGTGTAAATATATATTTGTGATGTTCATGATATGAGATTATCAATGGTGTCGTACAATTGTTAGTAATCAAATGAGTATTTCAGTGCAACAGTGTAGTTTCGTACCTTAAATACTTCTAGTTAGGGAAAACATAACAATTTTTGCATATGTCAATCCCAACTCTCATCTGACCGCGTCATTTAAAAATTACGTCACTACAACGTCACAGTGACGTAATAAGGTCCTTCAAACTATACGAACTGGCATTCAAGACGCGCAGACGATCACCCGAAGTCGAGCAAACTATTTCTCTCGTTTTCTCATTGCAATGATCCCGATATGAGAGACATCGCTGAAGTTGGTGATTTCATTATCGTCGGCGCAGATCGTGGGTATACTTTGGCAAGATCTATGACGTGATTGTGACGTCGTAGTGACATAATTTTTGGATTACGTAGTCAGGTGGGGGTTAGTATTGACATGTGCAAAACCGTTATGCTACGCCCACTAGAAGTACTTGAGGTAGGAAACTCCAAGACTCAGAACGTGTATGGCGATACAGAGTTGTGCTGTGCCTATGAAACCTCTAGGCTTAAATGTCTATTTAGTGACAATTCTCTAATGTGAAATTTGTAACGTATGGATATACAAAGAGTATTGTAATAAATTTTAGCTAGGGAATATGTACGTCGTTTGTTTGCTTGAACAGACTACGATTTTCTGAGTTACTTGCATAAAAGAATAAAAAAAAAACGGTGAACAAGCTATGCTACCTGGTTAAAATTGTGACGTCATAATATCCTCACATAGTGCAGTGTACAAGTACAACAGTTGTCATATTGGATTTTGTAACGCCAAATTCGCCATTTTTGGCTTTTTTCAAACACGTTTGGCGTCAGAATTTTCGTTGGCTTTTTTAAGTCTCTTTGAGTGTCTATTTTTAAAATCATATTAAATACAATAATATTTAGTATGTAACAATAGCCTATTGCTTATCTACTCAATATTTGGATTTCCCCGAGCATCGAATTCCTTGTTTATTACCTTAACGCTTAACCATAACCAATCAGAAATAATTGCAGTTTCTGCAACCGCTCAGACAGATGTTCAAGAGGTTGTAAACATTACCTCATTTTTTATTTTTCGTGTTATTTGTCAGTTTTTAGTTCTGTTTCCAAAAAATAGTTGTATAACTTAATTGTCAATATGCCTTCCCAAGAGCTTTAGTTTAGTTGCATCAAAATTTAGTCTCTTAACTACGCTAAAATTAGCTATCAGTAGTCCACCTGTAAGCGGCACGTGGTTTGATAATTTTTTAATACAAATGATGGTTTCAAAATGTTTAGGGAGAATGTTTGAAGGTAAGTCTATATCACATACTGAAGCGACACCCTGTATATATATATTGAATTGTTGGATAATGCTGTCCGCTTGATATATTTTTTTCATTTTTTTTTGTTTAACTTTTTAATGTAGATGTCAGTTTAACTGTATTATGTCAAATGTAGATTCTGGTGCTGCCATTCAATTAACCTTTTTACTTATAACCCCTTCATCCCGGTCAAATGAAAATCGCCATGATAGCAACCGAAAATACAACTTTCAATGGGAAAAGACATTTGTGTGGCTCACTAAATGAACTGATGGCTCTACATCAGCATATTGCAAACCCATTATTGTGCTAAGGACATCGAATCATGGGGCTTTTGTACTCGGTAAAATTGTTGGCTTTTTCTGGCATTTTTTCGTCTTGATTTGGCTTTTTTCATCACTGGGATCTGGCAACCCTGGACTACAACTACGAACGAACTTAAGTTATAGAATGTTAAGGGTGTCGGTTTTATTCCTTATTTAGTCGTTTGAAAGATATAGATGCTTTATTAGAGCCAAGTGTATTTTTGCGATTTTCTGTAACCAAATGACACTAGTTAGACGTTTTATGCTCCTACGCTTCTATGCTTCATAGCCGTATGCGCCCTGTTTACAAATTGATAGAATTTCCGTCACGAACATATGCTCAGTGTGTCAATAAGATTTTCTCATGAATGATCCACCAACTTTTGGTCGATACTACTGCGTCATATGGCGACTTTCTCGGTATATTTGTTGCTGACGTAAGAATAAGTAAAATTACAAACTTTTAGCGATATCGCTAGGGTCTGCAGCCTCGTCATTGACTATTTTGAACTATTCAAAGCACTCACCGAGTACTCAATTGTCATCACGCACTCGAGCGTGAAATGACATGTTGTATCTACAAAATTTTCAAATTATTGCCAGACAGGGGCTATGATACTCGTTTCAAAAACGACTCGTTCATATACCAACTTTTTATTTTTGTCAATTTACCAGGTAATAAGTGACGGAGTTGCAGGCCGCTAATGTATAACGTTCAGTCTCGGTTTAGCAGTAAAAGCCGCGCAATGTAATCAAAGCCAAATAATACAAATTTAGTTTTATGTCGTGTTAAGACATAGCTCCACTAGCAATAAGTGGGGAGGGGGGGGGGGGTCGTGCTGGCCACTGATATATTTTTATAGCGTCCAGGATCTCCCGTACAGTATAATTGTAACGAGAGGCAATATATGATTTCAGAAATATAATTAGGTTAACGCCGCGACTTTGCTGAGAAGCGTTGATTATATCACATCTTGTATTAGTGATAAAGAAAAAAAAAAGAAATTTGTTATATATAGTCTTTCTACGTCAAGCACCAACCCCTATCTTACATGGTTATTCTACCACACGCCATAAAACGCTATTTAATTGTTTAAGATTTCTGGCCAATTCCATGCGCATAGGTTTCGTTTATTCTGGAACAAATTGACAACATCGTTCAAACCATTGCACTATCACTATCACTATCTAAAATTATAATATATCGGCGTGAGATACCTAAGACATCGAAACGATGACGTATTTTTTGATTAGGAAATTGTTTTTCATACCCAAGTTGCGCAATGTATTTAATGAATAGGGGCACTTTAGATCCCAAACACGTGCTCACCATTTTAACAAAATTCAATACAAAAGTAGCCATTCAAGCTTTGGCTAATTCCCATTTCCCACGACTCCCTTGCGTCAGTGAGAATAGTATTTGGCATGCTTTATCAATGTATCTTATCTGTGTTTGTTATTATTATTTTTACCTGGTAATAATTTTATTAGCTTACTCTGGTTTGAAATGTACGGCATTTTCAAATTTACGGTCAACGGAATAATTCAACCGTGCATTTTAAAGAATTACAATGCAGTAAACGTTCGTTAAATCGTGCACAGTTAATATATTTAGCGCAGTCGTCTCAAACTTTTTCGGTGCCATGGTTCTTTTCTCAATTTGATAAAAGTTGTAGTCAAATAAAATCAGTTATATTATGCGCAAGACGTCTCTACAAGTATATAGATTGAATATGTGAATATTTGGCCAGGTAAAATTCAGCCAATTTCATCCTCAAGAATGTCAATGATTTCGAAATGTGAAAAACATCATACGATGTTTTGGGAGTCCTACGATGAATAAAAATGTAAGTATGAAAATGTTTTACTAATTTTATACTAAGTAATAATAACATTATCTAACCAGGCCACGCGAGTAGTTTGTTTTCGTTGCCTTTTTTTACCTGGTTTTAAGTTTCACAAAAGTAGTTGGTATCGCGTTTCTGACTAGGCGCTCTATGGGAATGAGGAATATTCATTTGACTAACACAAACAGTCCCCGAACTCGTAATAGAACTAAAATACGGAAAATTGGACTAAAATTATGGCCTAACCGAATCTGGTACACACACTATGGCCATACATAGAAACACATATACTTATGGAAGAACAAACTTACGTGTTTTCACTCATTCAGTGACGTTTCATCGCATAGAATACTGACCTCAAAAATGTAATCGTTCGTATACTGAGCAAATATTCAATGTTCATCGCTCACCTATCTTTCTAAAGATTATTATGCAGCATCGAGTCGATATCAAGTTAATAATTACCAGATATTTGTATTAATACGCCTATCCTACATTTCGATTAGGACGCGCATGTCCTGGATAGGATACGCAGATAGATAGAAGTTTTTCTTGCGTTACAGAGGCGAGTTTACTATACAATGACTCGATATTATAAGACCGAGCGTGTAGAGCATTTTGGACGGGTTTTTTCGACCAGGGGGGGAAAGTTTCTTTCCAACTAGACTGGCGTGGCAGACCATGTAAGTGTGCAATCTCAACAAATTCATTCAGTTATTTTTCAGCCAAAACATCAAAACTTGGTTTTAGTGTTGTTGTGGCAGCATCAGGCGGGTGAGATTGAATTATCCCTCCACGAGTCGGATTTGGCCCGCGGGCCATGGTTTGCCCATGCCAGATGTAGATCGTAGCTCCCAACCCCACAGACTGTAATGAGCGAATTTCTTTCTCTGCCTGTGTTGAAACTCATCCTGCGTACCTCGGTATGTATAAAAACTTCGTTTCCATTTGTGGTTCAATAATTAATGCATCATAATCTAGTGATACGCACTCTGGATTTTGTACAGTTTGAAAAGCTTATAAGCGTGGGAAAAATGTATTTCAATAATACTGAATAACAATCTTAGTATTACTAACGAATACAAAGTAATATGTATGTCTTTCCGAAAACAACAAAATTCCTTACTGGACAGATACAATTTATCGGTTGGGAAACGCTGACTTAGAGTATCTTTTATTCTGTGATAATATTACCTATATGAGTAGCTGAGCTAGTTTGATTTCAATGTAACTCAGAATTGGAGACTTTCAAACCACATATATACATTTCAAAAATTCCTACAAATTTTGAAGTTTATTTTCACAAAAGTATAATATTGAATTAGGGGGTGATTAGAGTAAAATAATGGAATATCGCCGAGATGAAGACCACGGTCATTTTAAACCTACTCCAAAAGCATAAAATGGTATAAACAAACAATTTTTACCATTTGGTCTTTGGTTAGAATTTACGGTATAAAATCACAATTATGTATTTTGACCAGGTTATGCCTTGTTCACCGGGTAGCTTAGCAAGGTTCAGGCTGTTTAGGTCATTTTTGTATTGGATATTTAATTAAGTCACGGGATAAGTTTAATATGACTAAAGTCTGTTAATAAATACAACCATAAATATTGGTACCCCAATTTACAAAAAAATATATGGCATGTAAAATACTTTCTGTGGCTAAAATTCAAATTCTGAAATACTTTTTCGATTTGTCTCTTCGTGATTGATTCGAAACCTAGCGCTACGTCGCTGCTAATCCGACAGATAATTTGATGGACGGGAAAATCGATTACCTGTATTGGACTTTCGTCAGATTATTCTCTACCTTCGTAATTATGTCGTAAAAGTTATAATATCCCCAATCAAAGGCGGACTGACAGAGAATATTTCCGTTGTGGCCACGATTATTGACTGTTCTTCTTGTTCGATGGTGTATATTTTGGGCGTGGAAGTTTGCTTAAAGAGCGATCGTAAATAGTTTTGTGAATGTGGTTCTACATTTGCCAGCACTTTTGCTGCTTGTTATCTCTCTCATGTAGATGTAAAACAGGTGGAATATTGATATAGTTCAGCATGTTTGTCTATAGTATAGCGAGAATGGAGGCTTTCTCGTTCGGAGATTTTTTGACTTTCGCTCTGAAAACGGCTCCAGGGAAGTAGTCGTCGATAAGAAGAAAGTACTGTTCTTAGAATAACAGGAATTTTTACGTATCACATCGATTACTTATTGTACATTTTCAGACAGTTCCGGTTTCTGTTTTTTCAGGTATAAAGTCCAGTTGTAAGGTCATGGTATATGCATTTTCCTACAAAATTAATAATTCGATGGTAAAACCAAAAGTTGTGAGTTGAGTGACACTTTAAGTAAATGTCAGTATCGTAAATGTGTTTCATATTATTTGACATCGACAAGAACCGTTAATATTTTACAACTTCAAAGTGAATAGTATTTTTTGGTAAAGACTTAAAGCAGTGGTCAGGATTTGCAACCGTGAGGAATACTATAATGTACGTTTTAATTTATGAAACTTGAATTATGCACAGCATCCACATGAACAGCTTGATTACCATAATATCACATAATACTAATTTTTGGTACTCCTGTAGCATGCGGACACCGGACGGCGGACACCGGAACGTAGTATGTGTACCAGGTTAGGGTTAGGCCATAATTTTATTCCAATTTTCTATATTTTAGGTATATTACGAGTTCGGGGACTAGCCAAGTGACTCCCGTAGTATTTGTACCTGAAATTATGGACTAATCCTAACCTGGCACACATACTACGTTCCCCTGTCCACCATCTTGGTTCGTATATATACTACAGGAGTTCCAATTTTTGTATACAGCACAACTGGATAATTTGAACGTTTACCATATTTAAATAGAAAAATGTAAATAGAAAAAGTGGTCGAGTACGACTGCCAGTCAACTACTTTTAAATCTGGAGTCTTTGATAAGCCTGACTTCAAGGGTACTTCACTTCCCCAATCGCAACCATTAAGCCAATGTTTATAAGACGAACACGATGAGTATTGCCAGTTCTCGACGTAATGACAGTGCTGTTCAAAAAACATTCATGAATGAATTTGCAATTTTGAATACCTCTGACACATAATATTCTTCTGAAAAATGTTGTAATTTTTATATAATTAGGACCAGAAAACAAACCTTTGTTCAGAATTTAATATGGTGAATGGGATATGTTGTCCTATGTTTACAAGACGATAGCAGTTATTGCCAGAACTTTGCGCAATGACTGTGTTGTTCAATAAACGTTTATAAATAGGTTGAAATGAATGATCACTCGACTGCTCAGAATTTTTTTTCGAGAGTAAAATTCCTACTGATATACACTGTGGTGTATATATTTATATAAAAGCTTAATTACCAGAATTCTGCTTTCATATAAAGTCGTATGTTCACAAACTTGTTATCTAAGAGGATGCCTATTAGAAATACTTCTCCGTTATATTGGCATACACCTTTGTTAAAGGTCGGCTGTAGTGTAGAATAAGATATGGCACAAGAAGATGCATCGCTACGGTGCCAGATGTTGCCAAAATTCAGTGTTTAAAAATTCTTTATGAAATTCATTCATGAAATTCAGTGTTTAAAAATTCTTTATGAAATTCATTTTTTTCAAGTCGTTATTATTTTAGAAGCAGGATATCTTTTATTACCTCGGCCTTGCTAGTACGACAATTGTTATTGAATAAATTAAAAAAATAAAATAAAAATGTGCTTCATTATATATATATGAAGGGACAAAGCACCCACCTATTGATAAGTAATCCCCGCTGTTTTATTCCCGTTAAACATTTGTATACCGTGGACTAGGGTTCACGAATGTAGAAGCTCACTCAAGTATATAAATATAAATTTTTTTGTAAACCTTAGTATTTTCCGAATGAAATTTGTTTCTATTATTTCTATGATTTTTGTCGTCAATAAAAATTAAACAGAGCCGCTAGATTCGTACTGACAATCAAATATTTTCCGTTTTTAAAGAAATTTTTAAATAGTTTAGTCGATATGTTGAATTTAACTTGAGCAATGGGAGCAGATATCAGCAAAGAAGATGCGGATGATTTTAAGCAAAAATATCGAGAAAAATATGGCGTGGATATATCGGACGCAGACTTATTAGAGGAATATCGCATGGCTAAACTAAAAGCTGACAGGAGACAGCGAGAGCAATCTCTGGGAAATGAAGACAGAAGACGAGATGAATATTCTGTGAGAAGTACGGACCTCAAACAAGCCAAAGAGGATTCTTACGCACGTAAAAAACAAGATGACAATTTACGGATAATGAAAACTACTTATGAAAGTAGAAAAGGCGAAAATAGACACAGACATGATCGTTCCCAACGATCGTCAAGACATCGAGATGAAAGGCGAAGGGATCGTGACCGACGCTCATCGAGGTAAGTCATATATTTTTTTTAAAGGTGCGGTTAGTTCACGAAAATTATGACGTATGATGAGTCTTGCGCGTATTCGGCTAAAAAGGCCCAGGCTAAAATCTTACCGAGTTTGACCTCAAATCAGCCTCGGCGTGTTTTGCTACCAACATTAAGGTTGATTCGTTCTATCAACAGAGCATTTCTATCGTTTTCCTGCCATCCAATATAAATAGAAATCCTATCATCCTATCCTTTATATAAAAAAATTATAAGCCTACGTACGATCGATATCCAGCTTCGTGTATATTACGCCGGCTATTCGACCTAGATCTTTATTTCGCTGGTATTTGGCTTAGCAAGAGCATGGCTAGTTCTGGTACCTCGAATTTCTTATATATATATACTATGATCTAATTCTAAATTCTGAAATGTTCACAGTGCTATTAGCCGTAGGAACAAGCCATCTTACCAGCTTCTATTCTCCCCACTCATTATTTTCCTAAATAAATGTGTCGATTACCTCTATACTCAAAATATATGCTTGTATATTTTCGCAGCATTTCGAACTTAATTTCATCGACAATGTAGCTCACGTGTTAAAATACATTCACGTACGTCGTCGTACATTTTAACCAAAACATCTCGAACTCAGGCACCA